>NC_089688.1:19606250-22547500 GCF_031753505.1 Anomalospiza imberbis
AAATGATACACAGGGAAAAAGGAAAAAACAAATCAGTTCTGTGTTCATAGATAACATTACATCTGTGAATTACAGTTTGATTTTTATTTCTACTTAGTTTACTATGGTTATATTTCAGATAGTATTAAGAAAACATTGGTAATTATATTCCAGACAAGAAATGTTTGCCAGCAAATTGCAGGCTAATCTTATCCCTAAATAGTTGTACAGCTTAATTTTTCTTTTAGCAGGTAGATATTTCTAAAGCAATAATCAGACCTGCACCTCTACCCTTTCTTACATGGAATTATGAATATGAAAAATTATTTCAGAATTAGCCTTTATGTTTATTTTGGTTATATCCTTTGCCATATTTATATTTTGCATGTAATCATTGTAACATTGTTAGATTTTAAATAAATTATCCCAAACAGTTAGAAAGCATGGGAAATTTGTGTCTTGGAGACTTCACATTAGGAGTTTCTAGCAAGTAGGAAAAATAGTTTTTACCTTCTCTTTAGTCATGTCCAGCAGACCAACAGAGTATCTTTCACAATTCAAATACATTCGAATAGTGTACAGTGCTTTATGAAACTGTCGTTCTATATCTGTTAGCTCTTCAAATACTTTGTTGGCAGACCACAAAAGCATCTATTTACAACAAAAGAGAAAGAGGATAATGTTCAGAACAATAAGAAAACATAAACATATGAATCCTAGGCATTCCAGAATGAAATCATAAGGTGCATCACTGTTAACAAATAAAAAAAAGAATAAATAGATTGTATCCTTGCTTCAATAAGATTGCAAAGATATAAAATAGTGGGAATGATAATTGTTTCAGAGAAAAATGAAGTATTTTTATTAAAAAATGCTTCTATACCTGACTTTTTCGTGATTCGATGCTGTGGAGATACGACGTATGATTATTTCTTATCATCAAAGATATAAAGTTGAGGTATTTTTTAAATACCTAAAAATGACAAAGATCAATAATAAAACAAAAGCATTTAATTAAAATATAGAGTCAAACTCAAACTACTTGTCGAACTAAAAGCTGTATTATTGTGTGACATTTTACCTCTTCATCCTCTTTCGAGAACTCAGGGGCATTTAATTTGTTGAGTGCCATCACAACAGCAAGCACCTCTTTACCCTGTGTAATTGCAGTTGCCAACATATTGACTGTTTTATAACCAGTTTTTTTGTCCATGAAGTCAGAAAAATGGTTGTTCTGAAAGAAAAGGGGAAAAAATCACAAGTTAAATGCACAACAATTACCATGCCAAGAGCAAATGATCATTTTATTTGGTAACTGATGTTTGCAGTGCTGTGAGCACTGTTTCACAGTGCAGTAGGTTTATACTTGAAAAAACCCACGCTCATTACTTAAGTCGATCTTGCAGAGTTATATGTACAAGCTTAACCGAGGTGTTGGTTATGAAGATGGCTTCTGAAACCAAGTTTTGTGCAAGTCTTTATTATAATGCTGAGGAATTAAAAATATGGGAAATATATGATCTTGTGACTACCTGGGAATCTAATATATATGGCTTACCTTTTAGAGAATTACTTCATAGCTATGTTAATATTTATTATTATTTAATTATTTCAGTAAAGAAAATTCATTATGCATTTCCCTCATACAGTATTTAAAAGTACCTCCTGTCCTTTATAAAATACTTATGGCAGCGAAGCATCCCCAGCAAGTATTCACCTAGCTGGCCTGTTTCTTACTCCTTCCTGTCTGACACACTCCCATCCTTGTTGCTCCCAGCTCTACAGGCTCTTTTGGTGAAAGGAGAGGTTATAGGTATAGGATATAGGACCAGAGCTGCTTTTGTTGAGTGTGTGATCCTGTGGGAATAAGGCCATGTGACTAATGAATAAGCCACAACTCAATACTTCATATTTACATTTTCATCCTCGAAACCAGATGCTGAGGAGGGTTTAGCAAAAGCTATCATTTTAATTTTTTTTAATGTAAAAATATTGAGAAGCTAGTTCATGTTTCATGGATAACTTTTATTTCCTCATACCCAAGAAATTCTTGGTGCTTTCTTCAAAGGCTTTAGTGTTCTCTTTAATTTAATAAAAAAGGGATTTAAACATTTTCAGGGAAATCTGTTTGTCAAGGGTTGTTATGTTTTGTTATGTTATTAAGAAAATACATCTGAATGAGGTGAGTTATGAGTTGGAGGTTTGAAATCTGTTGATATATGCATACTGAGAAATGCCATGGTTCAACTAAGCAGCTAAAATATCCCGACACTGTCTTCACAGAGCCTTTTCCATCCCCTCACACTTCACTGCTAACATGTCAGTACTCAAAATTCTTCAGAGATGAGCACTCAACTGACTTGTACTGCATGTCTATCCCCAGAGGTGGCAGACACTGCTGCTATTCATTACTGCCTTAGCTTAGGCAGCTGACATCTGCATGGTGCATCCCAAGATGACTTCCTTGCTGATAGGCTGGAGAATGTTGCAGGATGCCACATAGTGGAACTTCAGCTTTCATAGATTATGCATAAAGCTGCTTGAAGAAAACCCCAAACAAATAAGCATTTTCTAGGTTATAAAATCAAGCATGACAATGCTTGGAAATGGCAGAACTAAAATTGTCTATTATTTAGATTTTTCCTCTTAATTTCCTTTTGCCCCTCTTCCCTCTAGCAATTGTTTCTAGTACAGGTTGAATTTATAGCATATACAACTCTAACTAGAAAGACTGAATTTTATTATCTCATCAAAATATTAGGGTTTGGACTTTTTCCTTGTTTTTCATAGCCTTTAGGCAGTCCATCTTTTATGTTTGCATTTTATATTTCCTTCTAGGGCTTTATTTCAGTGAAACAAATTAAATGTCTGGAAGTAACTCTTAAATATTGAATTTATGCCCTGGGCTCTCTTGCAGAGAATTGATTCCCTTAAGGACAGTCTGTGTCATCCCCATGAATCTCATTCAACGTATCAGGCTCTATTTAGGTCCCTGGAAAGTGTAGCCACTTTTGAATATATTTTCCATGTAAAAACGGGATGCTTTCTCTGTTTACAACACACTCCCTGAATTTTTATTTTCTGTTTTTCTCAGAGAAAGGCATTGGAGCATCTCCTGTAATAGACAGCAAGAGAAAATGCCAGGCAATCAATCTCTTCTGTGTGAGAATCAAATAATTTTCTGTAGCCTGCTAAACAAGTATGTTATTATATGGAAATACTCGGTTTTCCGTGGGATGTATTATCTACCAACACAACCATTCTGGACTTGGGTGTGGTTTTGAGCTTCAGGTTTTGCACTTCTGACTGTTTAGCCATTGAAAATCCAGTAAACTAGACAGGTAACTTGACCCTGTTTTGTAGTCCCTCTGTGTCACTAAGAGCATCTAGCGTTCCTGGTGAGGCCCAGGTTCCTGGGTTTAGGGTACTGTATTCTGCTGTGAAGGAATAAATAAACATTTCAGACACTCCTGGATTTCTGAACACTTAAAAGGGATCTGTAGACACCAAATGAGCTGAATCAGCACGATTCAGCTGCTGTGTCTTACTTTGTTTAATAACACCAGAATGAAGGTACAAGCAGTGGTGATCAGAAGTGTTCAAAAGAAGCACTTTGTTCATGCAATTCTTGCAAAGGATAAAAACATTTTAATACAAGTCTCTGTTAATAAACAGAAAGTTTAGTAACCACAAGCCATCCTGTGCCTAGATAGTGTGAAGCAGAAAGATAAAAATACTTTCTAATGAAATGGCAGCATTCCTACAGCCCATACAAAGACTCCTGTCTCCCATGATTTGCATATACAAGCAAAATATTGTGCTTAGATTTAGGCTTTTCATTATTGGATATTTTATAAATAATTCCTAGGAATTTTGAACATTTCCAACAGAGTTGTAGAAATAATTTCTCTTGGGAGCATAAGCGCTTTTCACAATATCGAAGAAATCGTGTTCACAGACAAATAAGCAAGAATTGTGGTCTGCAGTACCAGAGCCAGAAGAACATCTTGGTGCTTCCATGACTACATGAATGTGGACATAGTCTACTTAAGCCTGATCTTTTGAATCAAACTATCTTTTAGAACAATGTTTTGAACTTCCAGCTCTCAGTTAAATCACAAAATAGGCTTTAAAAGAGAAATTATGGAAAAGAAATCTGCTGCTAATTCCCAAACTGTAGTACATTTGCAGACATTTCCTACTAGCTCCATTTAATGTTGAGATTCCAAGCTATTTACTATACAATAATCAGTTCTTTAAATAGGCCCTGAGATATGCAACATATCCTGGATTTGCAGGAAGCCAGCAACAGAGCCTAGCTAGCACGACCAGCTAGCACAACCTTTTGGAATGGAGGAATGTTTCCTAATATCCAATCTGAACATCTCCTGGCACAACTTGAGGCCACTTCCTGTTATCCTATTATTTGTTAGGAGAAGAGGCTGACCCCTGCCTTTCAGGGATTTGTAGACATTGATAAGGCCCCTCTAAGCCTTCTTTTCTCCAGGCTCAACACCCCCAGCTATTTCAGCCACTCCTCATAAGGCTTGTGTTTCAGATTCTTCTTCAGCTTTGTCACCCTGCTCTGGATATGCTCCAGCACCTCAATGTTTCTTGTAGTGAGGGGCCCACAGCTGGACACAAGATTCGACATGTAACCTCACCAGTGCTTGGTACAGGGCAGCAGTCTCTGCCCCAGTCCTGCTGGCCACACCATTTCTGATCCATGCCAGGATGCCCTTGGCCTTCTTGCCCACCTGGGCACTGCTGGCTCATGTTCAGCTGCTGTTGATCAGCACTCCCAGGTCCTTTTCTGCCAGGCAGCTTTCCAGCCACTCCTCCCTGCATTGCTGCCTGTGGTTCAAGGGACCCAACGCACAAGGGATAAGAATTAATCCTGTAGGTGAGGTGATAGGGCCAAGACAGCAGATGCCTGTTTTCCTCCACCTCTTTCCTCTTGTAAAGCACAGAGGAAGAAGGGGTTACTGTGACCCCTTGCAGTTATGACTATTTTGCTCCTATTGGGTGGAAGGTTCTGTGTTGGATAGATGAGCTCAGACTGCACATATTTTTTTGCATCATCTCCACATGGTTTCTGGTTTTCTTTCTGGTAGTTCTACAGTATTCTCTTCCTGATCTTTTGTTCTTCCACTGATTATCTTGCATTGGCTCAAATTTGTCAAAATTTTAACTACTTGATAGGTGTTATTAAAGTGCTATAATGCTTCATCTCTTACTTCTACTTAGCCTAATTTCAACTCACAATTTTTTTTTTGTTTCATAATGATATAATTAAGTGTGAATAGAAAATAAAAATCACATACTAACCATCTACCTGCCCCTTTCTTAGGGTACACTCCAAAAATTATATATTGTCAGGGATGTAAATTTGATTTTAAGATGTAACTTATTAGCATTACAGAACAAATTGACTTTGTTATTGTCAACATGACTAGAGTTCTGAAACTGAATCAAGGAGATATTAATATATATTTAACAGCACTTGGGTGTTGAATTTTCAATTATGTCACTGAAATGCCTGCTTGGCATTTGCCATATATAGTGACTATATTGCAACTTCTTGAAATTTGATTTGTATTATATTAAGTGGGTTTTCACATGAAAAAATAAAATTAGATATAAAGGGAGCTTTTAATTTAAATTTTTAATGTACTTTTTTTTCTTCAGTTTTGGAAACTTTCCTGTTAGAATAGTAAAGAAAGGAAGTAATTGGTTGGGGTTTTCTTCTGGAAGGCACAATGAATAGGAATTTGTTCCTGTATTAAAATATTTTCTGGTAAATTGATTAAATCTTTGCCATTATAGAAGACTGGAAAGTGTTTCCATTTTTCCAGTTAATATTTGTTGAGTATGAGTTTCTGACAATCTGGTGTTTATTATCAAGATAAGATAAAATGGATAAAATGGAGGAGCAGATATTAACATTTACAGTGCATATTTTTCCCATGCAAAAAGCTACCTCAGACAGCCTGGAGTCTGGAGACCAGAACATCCACATTAATCTGAAACTCCTGTCAGTTTAGACAGGCCTGGAATTAAAGTCTCTCCCACTCTTGGGTTAAAGTGTAGAGCTGCTGTTCTGAAGCTGGATCAGCTTACAAAGGGATGATACCAATGCTTGCAACTTGAAGATGTGTTTAAGTTGATTTGTTCCATAGGTTTCCAGTGGTTAAATTAGGTGCCATAACAATCACTCTTCTGGCTGCTTAATCTGACTTGGAATCTCCCGTGGTCTCTCGTTTCTTCATTTTACTGGGGGTTGTGAATTCCAGTACAAGACCTCTAAAAATGAGGGCTAGTTATTTCAGCATCAAAATATTTCAGCCCCTTTATAGATCTAATCCAAAAGCTTTCACTTCTTTTGAAGCATTTTCCCACCATTTTTATAATTTTATACTCAACTAAAACAAATAATATTATTTCTTGAGTTTCCAGTCCTTAATTAAATCCTTGTTTTCAAATACCTTTGATTTGAAGGGAGCAGTGCTTTAATTTAAATAGGTTGTGGATTAAAGCGATTATATAAAGTCTGTATTATTGGTTCTTACAAGCTGATAATGTGAGATTTTGATTTCCCAAAAAGACATATGCATTGTAGAAGTATTTTTTAGTTCTTAGTTTTATTTGGAAATAATGCCTTGGAGAAAAATGTAAGGTAATTGTACTCTCCTGTATAATGTTGTCTGTGTTATCAGTTACTGTTGAAAGAATATTAATGGACATATCAAATTTTTTTTAGCCTATTATTTTACTTTGTCATATTTGAGGCACATAATCTGCTATACCCTGTGAATAATTTGAGACAAATTATTAGGATAATAGTCCTGCCTGGCCTCCTGTTTCTCACAACTATTAAATCCTGGATTAAATACTATTAGCTCTCACAGTCAACAGGTCCATAATCTTGTGGGGAGGAGGCTGACTACTAAGTTAATTATCGGAGGTCTGTATCTTTTCCTCGCTTTTCTTTTCTGGAGCATTAGTCAGGATGAGGAGCTTCCTCATGTTTATTGGTACCTTTCCAGTTAGAAGGAGATAATCCCTAAAGAACTGGTTACTAGGCACTAAAAGTGGAGTCATTTATTTTTCAATTATTTATTGCTGTTGTGATCTTTTATTGCATTTACTTTTGTTATAAAGGGATAATGATTGAAGCATGAAAATGTCACACCATGCGTTTGTCAATGTTGTCATGTACTTAAGACTTAAAAAACACTATGCTGTTTGGATATGGACTGTGTCAACAGTAAAAAGTGGATAGAAATAACATTTTTAAAGTACTGTAGCCAACTAGAAAT
This sequence comes from Anomalospiza imberbis, assembly GCF_031753505.1. Taxonomy (NCBI): domain Eukaryota; kingdom Metazoa; phylum Chordata; class Aves; order Passeriformes; family Viduidae; genus Anomalospiza; species Anomalospiza imberbis. The sequence goes on from NC_089688.1 coordinate 19,613,549, forward strand.
AATCATTGTGCATTTTGTATTCTGACAAGGCACTAGGGGAAAAATTCTTCTCTGGCTTAACTCTTCCTGTCATTTTTTGTTCACCATTTGGGTAGCAGACAATCTTGTTTGACTGAAGCGTATATGTCGTGAACTGAAAAATAATTATCCTTTCTAAAATGTGATAAAGACTTCAGTGCTGCCTTGGACTAATTAAATGCTTTAAACATTAGTGACTCAAGCTGCAGTTCTGGGTTTGCTATGGAGATAAAGATTCTGGTGACGTAATTGGGAGCTCTGCTTGTGTGAAGAGTGTGAACTTGGACATCAACTTTTTGTACACAAAGAATGAAAATCCTGACATTTTTGAGATCTTTAGGGTTGTTTTTAAATATCAAAACTTGGTTCCAGAGAAGTATCTGGGAGTTTTTCAATTATGTAATAAACTGTCAATATTCCAATGATATTTAGTTACCAAATTTAGATTAATGGAATCCTAGTTGAATTGCATTTTTTAATGTGTGCCTAATGGTATAGACCTCAGTAATCCTAAGAGAGTAAATGGGTTCCTAAGTAAAGATTACCTCAGAATGATTGAAGAATAACAGATAGTCAGTTGACATAAATTAATTTATGAGCACAGAACCCCTAGCAGGATCAGATGGACAGAAAAGTTCTCTTACTTAAGCATATTTAAATAAGGCCTGTCACAAAATTTTGAACAAATCCTGTTGCAAACACAGAAATATTTGGTTAGCCCTGCTCTGGGCACCTCTGACATAATGATATTAAGAAGCAGTGCAGTGTCTGATAGGAGGCACATCTTTCCTGATCCTCCTGATCTTTTCTCATGTAATCAGTCTTATGAACTTGGACAGATTATCCTCCAATCTCCCCACGTGGTGGTAAGAGGCAATAAATCAGACACTTCTTGTCAGAATAGCAGCCATTGAAGAAAGCATATTAGTGGTCAGTTGAAAATGAACTGATGATTTTCTCAAATCAGTCAGTCTTCTGTTTCCCCCTGTGATTCCTGCTTATATCCGAGGCAGTTACTGTATATTGGAATGTTATTTTCCTATATATAAAAAAATTAATTTGTTTCTGAGCTTTAAAAGTAGTCCTTTATAACTTTTAGCAGGATAAAAGATATTAATTTTTGTTTACCTCCTGCATAACATAGTTAATTGCTGTGTAAATATTTTGATTATTTACATGGAGCTTAAGACACTGTAGTGGTTTCTATCCCTAAAATATGCTGGAATTTTAAATTGACTGTATAGGAAATACTGAGAATCCAGACTGTCATCTTGATAATTATCTTAGCACCATTTGATTACATTCAGATTTTCAACAGAGGACTAAAAAGAAAAGGAGATGCCTGCATTTGCATGATGTAAGGTTAGTTATTTTTCAGGAAATCTTAAAATTCAAAGCATGTTTACATTTCCCCATGTATTTCAGAGCAGTTTCTAAAGTAGACCTCACACATCTTTGTTTCAGTTTTGTTGGGTCACTCACCATTTTAATTGTTTGTAATAAATAATAAATATTTAAATAAATTGAATAAATAATATAATAAATAAACTCTTATCACACCTTAAAGAAAGAAGGTGATTCAGCACAGATTCAATAGGAATTTAAAAATGTCAGAACAGCTCTGACTCAATAATTTTCTTCTATAGATCGTTTTGAACAAAAGCCCTGGATCCAGATATACTCCAAATCAAACCCATTTTAAATCAAACACTGACATAAAGCTGAACATGTATGTTGACATCACCTTCCTCTGTCCTCATTCACTTACTAATAAGGATACATCTTCATTACAAAAGCTGCAAATTAAATGATTCAGAGATGCATGTATGGCAGCATGAAATGATATCAGAGAACACTTGCAAGCCCATACTGGTAAACAGGATACAAGCCTGTCTTGTTCAGCAGAAACTCAGGTATTTAATGGTCTCTATTAATCTAATATTCTCCTCCGTTATTACAGTCATTGACATTACAGCTACTACAAGGACACTGAAAACACCTAACTAGGCTACATTATGTGGTTCTATTGGATTTTAAGCCATCTCTGCTGATGCTTTTCTCATGTTGTTGGTCTGGATTTCTTTCTCTGACAGTTTTCTGAAGAACAACTTTTTACCTCAAACCCTGGGCAGGAAGAAGTGAATGCACAGAACCCCATTCCCCAAGAGAAGTCACTTACCTTTGTCACATCAGGTATATTAAAAAACTTCTTGGTATGAGCAACCCATCCCACTATCCCGATGTCCAGAGGAAAAACAGTCTCATTTTCTGGTTTCACCAAATTCTGCTCATAGTTGGAAGTTGGAGTGATATCAAGAATCCTGGAGGCTACCTCTGGAGTACCATTTCGGGAACGACAAATGAACAGACTACACCGATCAGCTGCCAGCAGCTGTGCCAGCCTCTGCAGGGCCTTGTGCACCATCTTTTCCATAACACATGCCTCATCCTGAATTTCTGTTACCAACTCAAAAATTATGTTACACTCCTCCAGACGGGACATGTCTTTGAAGCTGACTCCTTCCTTCACATCTCCAGGGTTCACGTTAAAGATACTTCCCACCACTTCAGGTCTCATTTTTCGGTCAAAATACTCCTTGGCAAATTGAGGATTGTTCTCCAAGTATTTTTCAACGGCATCTTTATTTACCTCACCCATTTTTGCTGGATTTTTCTTAGGATTTCTTTTAGAGCTGCATCACCATTAAAGCAGGAATGGTAGCAAGAAGTCCTAACCTGTTACTAGTAAGAAAAATGTACTTTGTACATTTTGTATAGCTCACAGACATAATACATTGATCTTCCTCTGTGGCTTCCAAGCCTTCTGATACTCTTGAGATATGACAGAAGGCACTGGCTTAGCATCTTCTTAGTGTGAGATCTTGGAGACCGCTAATTAAAGAGATGTCAGGACACTAAACCCCTGAGCATTCTTAGCTCATAAATCCTCAGGGAGTCATTTTAACATTTTAAACTAACAAATTAATTCTTATAAAATTTTCTGAAGTGTAGATATCTGTACCTGTATGTTATCTCCTTCATTCACCATATATATACTGTACTGTGCACACAGAAGTTCCTATTAAAACTTCATATGAGGAATTCCACCCAGATCCTCACCCCACATTATACACGTGCACAGATGTACACATGTGTATTTGTGAGAGGCACTTAAGGGCAGGAAAACAGAATGTTACGGAGAAATCTTTTAAATGGTAGAACTTAGCTTTCCTTGAAATAGTCAGGAGATGATAGAAATTGGATTACTAAAAGTAAATAATTATGAAGCTATACATGAATAAAATGGGTGAAATCCTTAAGACCTTACAGAAGTCTGAGCGTGCTGAAGTGCTTGAATGATTTACCTAGGTGAAGATGGAATAAAAGAATTAGAATGTGACTTAGCACAGCCAGATATGGCTTATTCTTTTTTTTTTCCTTCAAAAAGAAAGAGCCAAATAAATAATAAAATTGAAAATTTTATTAAATTCAAACTGAGGAAACAGTAAAATTTTTATTCTATAAGTATTAATATTCAGTCAATGTCTACACTTTCTTCAGAAAAAGTTGGAGATGTCTGTTCTATTAAATAGCAAAAAAAGGATAATAACTGACAAACATTAGGCAAAGAGGGAATCTTGAGTCTGGTCACAGATATACCATAGATAACCACATATCCATATAGATACAGATATATGGTTATACATGTTTAAAGTTTCTTGCTATTAGAAATTCAACATTTTATGCATGAATGGAAAAGGAATGGTGGAAAATGTGTTGAATTTGAAGAGCAAACATTCCAAGCTACAAAGTGAGAAGGCTGAATTTAAGTGCCAACTATGACAGTAATGATCTGTGTTCATTGAAAAGGATGTGAATTCCAGCACAGTAGGAGGACTGCAATATAATTAATCTTATTTCTGTTTATGGCATTCACAAAGCTCAAAAGCAAGGAGAGATTCTTGGTGTAAGAAAATAAAACATACACCCTTTGGCCATTCTTAATTTGAAAAGAGTATTGCCAAAGTACACCTGTCTGTCAGAAGCCACCGTGTGGCAACATTATTTTTTATCAACAGATCTCAAAGAATCAACATGGGCAACTGACACAGATACTCTCAAGCACAAAGAACAGGTCACTGATGGATGCTCAATGACACCTAGCATTACTTTTCCCTCTGACCATGATATGAAACACTATGTATGGCACTAATTTTTTCCCAGACTGCAGATGCTCTACAGATTTTTAAAGGTATATGAAAATCAGCTCATTACAAACACAATTTGGCCTGGCTCCTTTTCTCTGCCTGAGTTGCTGCCCCCAGCAGCCTGGGGTACAGGCTCCTCCCTGGTGGGTGTGTGAGTTTGCAGCATCTTCTTGACAGGTGACCCAGTGACAGGAACTTGTGGCAACACAGCAGAGTGTTCTCATCATGGTACACACACACAGTTTACAAGAAAACAGCAGAAGAAAGGCACATTTATTCTTACTCAAATTCAATATTAGTAGTTTCAATATTTGATCAGTACATATGAAAGCAGTAGAGACTTGAAAAGAATTTTATATGTAACTATATAGAGTTAAATTATTGCTTGTCATCTTCCTAATTTCTAGCTCATTACTTTTCATTCTGTGCTTTAAAAGAAGAGGGTGTTGAAGAGCCTCAGTGAAGGAATAGTAACACTTTTTTGCATTATATGTTCAGTCATTTATTTTTACTGACTTTGGAACATTCCACATAGCATTTTCTCTGAAGTAGAAGGCACCTATAGAGGATCTGTCTCGTGCCCAGCAAAAACATTCTGAAAAATTAACTTCTATGAAAGACTTACACATTCATCTTTATCACACATGCTAAATCAGTGCACGTGAGGGGTGATGCAGTGATTTAAACATCAATTCTTTATATTGCAATCACATTAATTCAGAGAAATAGAGTGGCATATCACTCTCTGGAGGGAGAATAATTGAATACAGGCAAACTGACCAAGTGATACCATTTTCTTTGGGGGCTGGGAGGTTGGGGGTTTACATTCTTGTAAACTAACAAATTTACTATCATTTTATTGTCATTTTTTCCTGTGTGCAAGATCACCTAAAATGCTTATCATGCTTTCACTAAATCTCCCTCATGCTCATCTCCTTTTACAAAGGATAAACTACATTATTTGTACGTCAAGATAACAAATAAAGATAATTTTTTAATTAGGTACTACTGTAAGGTGATACATTTTCTTTATAATAAAATATTTCAGATGCATCTGGGCTGTCCCATATCATTCTTATGTCATAAAGAAAATCTCATTTTACTTTCCTTAATTTAGATACACTCTTAAAATTGCACTCTTGTGCCGTCAAGTGTGAAATGAAATGGAAATAAATATCAGAAACCAACAGAAGTTCTTTTTGAAATGTTGTAATGAATTTTAAATTTTCTCTGCTGGAATATGACATTTATTTTCTGTTCTCTTTTACTTTCCTTTTTTTTTTTCCACAGTATTGAACATTTTCTCTTTATTAAAGCTAATTCACATTTATATTTAAACTTAATTTAATTTCAGAGACTCTCAGAAGTATCTGTGCTTTGTGATTTTAATACATATGATGTCATTTGCCTTTGACGTTCATAGTACCTACAGAAATCGAACTATTTATGGAGTAGTTCTTAGTAGTAGACCATTCCTGAGCCCTTGTGATACATGGAAACTCCTAAGAAGGATAACTGACAGACATGGTTATTTAAATAGATTCAAGCAGCACGTAAATGTCAAAGGCATTTATAAGGTTTCCCAGTTCAGCTCAGTGTTTGTATCTGAATGTCTCTGCCCATCCTATAGCAGTTAATGTGGTTTATTCAGTTAAGATTTCCTGAAAAAAACACAGATCAAATGTGCTTATTTCAATTGCATGACTTTTGATGTGGTTTGTATCTCAGTCACTGTCTGGACATTGGAGATTCATATGTATAATCCAAGAAATTAATATTCAGAGCTGTTTGGGTTTTTGTCCTAAATGGATAGGTTGTGAGAATGGATTCTGTAGGTTTTTACAACAGGTACTGTGTGACCCTAACACAGCCAGGTTTTGGCATTAAAATATTTTGGTGTCACTGATTTGCTATCTTCTGGGAAGCCTCATAAACATCCTTAATTTCATGTTTCTTTTAGAATAATTCTCTATCCCTTTTCTTACAAAAATAATCTTTAAAACATAAACACTGAAGATAGTATGTTAACTGCTTTTTCCGTAGAGCTGCAAATGTTTATGTTCTCTTAAAACTACCAATTATTAGCTCTGGGAGATCATGAAATTAATAATCAACAGAGATTATAGACTTTGGGGGAGATTTCCTGAAGTAAATAGCCAGTCTAGTGTGAAGGGGTTCCAGATGCACTGCAGCTTTGACCAAAAGTATGGATTTCTTCATAGCTTGGTATGAATTTTAGTACACAGACTAAGGCAAAAGGCAGCAGCCTTTTAATATCAGCCATTCTCACAATTACTCCCTGGAGATCTCAGGTTACTTGACAAGTTTTTACTATTGAGAATGTTATTCAGCACTGCTGAGAAGGGTCTGACTGTCTTCTTCATGCCCTCCTGTCAGGTATGTATGTTGTTAAGATCCCCTCAGACCTTTTTGGGCTGAAGAGCCTCAGCTCGCTCAGCTCTCTCAGCCTCCTCAAATTCTTCTATTGCTTTGTGATCTTTGTGGTTCATTGCTGGACTCAGTACATCAGTTCTGTGTCTTCCATCATTTATAATTTAGAGATCTTCTCACCTGGCTGGCCAGCCTGTTGGTGAACTTTAGGTCATTGTTTCAAATTGTTTCCATTTTACTAATATGCCCAGAAAAAGTTCCAATTCAGAGTCACAGTCCTTAAAAAGACTTGCTAAAGAAAATAGAGGTACCATTTTAAACTAGTTCTGTTAGTAAATACTGTTTGTAAAGAGTTCAGTGTAAATTTACTCCCTAAACAAAATGTCACGTCATTAAATTACAAAAACAGGTAGTACTCAGGCTGGCATGGAGCAAAGGGCAATCTCTTCTATTCCATTCAGTCCTTGACCTCTGTACTCAGACTGCCACCAAGAGGAGCAGTTGTGATGGTGACAGTGTGCACTGTTCTCCCTTACAAAGTACACCGAGCTCCTTGGCACAGCTCATGCCATTTGTTACTGATATGAGTCGGGTTTCACAGGGCAGTGGTTACACTTGCATCCCCTGCTCTGTGCACACAGTGCTCATTCATTTGTCTGCAAATCTGCCTCTGAGATTTTAATGGATACCCATGTTTATGAATGGCATTCTATAAATAAGCAATCAAGAGAACACAGCAAAAAGTCTTTCAATCTATGTGTAGTCTGGCGGAAATGGATGATCCATTTCCTACTAGCTGTTTTTGAGTCAACTGTCTCCTAAGAGCTCGACTAATTCTTCTGAACAAAAATAAAATTCTAGTTATTTTAATATGTAGAGCTTGAAAGTTGCAGTGTTAAAATGGTTAAATAGTAATTTGACTAGTTTCTTCCTTTATTAAAAGTCCTAAAAAAGATAAAATAATTATTACAGTGAAAGTGTTTTTCCAGCCATTTCCTTCCATGTTTTTTCCTTGCTATACCTAATTGAGAATATTGCAGAATTTTACATGCTTTTAATGTAGAAAATAATCCAGTCACAGAATCACTGCCAGAAATTATCCCCTTTTCAGTCCTCTTGGCAAAATGCAAAGGTAGAAGATCTTCTTTCCCTTTCGTTAAATATAGTTCCAAAAATACATAGTGACTTAAAAAAAAATTCTGTAATATTCATAATATGTTGCCAGCTTCATGTATCAGAAATCATGAATGAAATGTATCAGTATTTAAATCATTTGTCAAATTTTAATAATTATCTTAAATATAATTGTCTGAGCTTTCCCAGAACCTAGAAATCCTTGGATATCAGTGACTTGATCTATGCATAGTCCTCTCAGATTCAAAATCCTGGCCCAAGTTCCTTTCCGTTTGCACAAGAAGTATAAATCTGTGAGGTGAATATCTAGGTCTGCATGAGGATCACTTGCTGACATCATTTCTCAAGCAAACTCAGAGCCCAGTCAATCCAAATGATGTTTAACTGAGGCAAAGTTTACACTGTTTATAAGTTTACACTGTTCTGCTGGCATCTCTTAGGACTGAGGAGGAATTCACCCTTGAATTGCCATAGCAATGTTCATCTGCCAGAAACCTTCCATTCCTCCCCCAGCACACCCTGATCTAGACTTAACCAACAACAGAGCAGCCTTTTTGCCTAAAAACCCTGTCCCACTGAACCAAGGGAGTTCTTCATCTGTAACCCTGAAAGGACTTCATCAATGTAAGCTGTGTCTCTGGTAGGCAGTATTGGAGTAGAGCTAAAGCAGAGGAGGCAGAGAGCCCAACTCCCTGTGCAACCTCCATGTCATTCTGACTTCCCAGCTTCTCTTCTGCACTTGTCGAAATCTGACTGGGAAATACTGGTATGATTTCATTGGAGCTGCACTGCCTTAAATTCACAAAGATAACACATCAAAAGAAGATTTTCCTTGGGCATTGTCTAGAGTTTGTTGAGATCCCAAACTTGAGGACCTGAATGAGTGGAAGTTATAATTATTAAATGTGTCAGGCACCTCCACCAGATATAAGTTGCCAAATATTGCAGAGATCAGTAGAGGTACACAATTAAAGAAGTGCTGTGCCATGGCTTATACAAAATTACATGTTTCTGATTCCGATTTATTACATCAGATTAATTTCGGAGACTGTAATATCACTTGCACACATTTAGAACTGATCTTATTAAAACTTATTAACAGAAGTAAATTTTTGTTTCATTGACACCTGGTTTCATTTCCTGTCTGTAAATCTTCTGAGAACAGCAGTATGTATAACAGGAACACTGACCTAGATTTTCGGAGGTGGCCAAATCTCAGCAGGTTTTGACATATGTACATGAGTGACTGTGGACTCCTTTGAAAACTTCATAGACAGTTATGCTATTGAAAAATGTATAGGAATAGATTTGATCCTGCAAGAACCTCTCTGGTAATATAAAACAGTATGCAGATTTTTGAACAGGACAAACTTAGGAGAAATTATAATATTTCAAAAATTGGCAGAGAATAAAGAAATAATTGTTTTCTTTGGTATTAAATAAATTTATTCAAAACATATGAATTACGCTATAATCCATCTTATTGCTACCAGTCATGTGAGACACTGAACAAAGAAAATGCATGTTGATTTTGGTCTTGTTCATATGATGAATTCATATATTAAGACCAGTGAGTGTTTTGTAAAGGTTTTATAAAAATGTATATGTATCACTGGTATCACCATTGCCAGACTAGAGCAAGATTCTGAAAGTCACCGGAAGAACAGAGTTTACTTTTTCTCTTCAGTCTTTGTAGTAATTAGCAAATTTTGAAATGTCAGCTTAAAAATGGAAATGTTGACTTATTGCAAAGCTACCACTGAAAGTTTCAGGATAATAAATATTCATACACCCTTCTAATTCCCTGTGTTAAATGTGTTCTTTACTATGAATAGAAGCTTAATATTAAATATAGTGGAATTTTTTTGTGGCTGATGTTATCCAGGAAATCAAAGGTAGACATGGAACAGCCCTTAGCAATAGATGTTTAAGAAAGTGAACAAAACATATTCACTGTGCAAAAAGCCTCCAACATAAAGCAGAAAAGGAAGATAAATCAATCAGATTATTTGCATTATATATGAGAAGAGATTGTAAAGGACAGCAACAGTAAGAAGTCCAATATTTTTATGAATGTATGAAAGGAATATTAAGTAAACTTCTGGGAAAGGCCATGCTGAATAAATTGGTTAAAGCTTTACATCAGCTACTATTGAGGTATTTTTATACTACATTGGTATCTTCATATTTAAATTATATTTTTACTTGATTTTTAAGTAATGAATACCAGCCTTTCAAATAACAGGCTTCTGCCTTTAGTCTTTTAAAAATGGGAGGTGAAAAAAGTAGGTGAATTAGTTCTCTTGGTAACAATCATTCCTATCCTGCTCTGGTTACATGCCTAGAAAATAATTAACAGATTTTCTCTAATGCTTCCTAAAGATGTTGAAACTAGAGAACAAATATTGACTGAGAGGCAGCAAAACTTGCCTGGACAGGAGAAAATAATGGTTTATGTAACTGAAAACAGTTTGCCAAAAACAGAACAGAAATAATGGAATATCTGATTTAAAATTAATCAGATGTCAAAATGGCCAGATGTGGTGTGTGCATGCACTTGGATATTTGCAGACCACACTTAAGTTCTGCTACCACATAAAAGAGCTCTTTCACCATCCTGAGGATGTGCAGGGGCCCCGTTCCTGTTGCTGGGAGCTGCTCAGGAGATGATTAAGCCAAGAGAGCCTTTTGGAAGCAAGAGGAAGCCAGTCATGAGGACCCGAAGAGGTTCTGGCATGACCAGGCTTTCAGAAACATGAGCAGAAACTGGCTAGTATTATGTTTGCCACTGTTTATCAGGGTAAAAGAGGAAAGGACTTTGAGGAGGAGGTGGAGGAAACAAGTCTGCACCTTGTAACTGTGTTGAGTGTATTGGGTAAGATGGATTTTGGACTGCAGTGTGTAAAATCACAGAGGAGGTGGAGGCAGTTCACTCTCCCCCATGCAAAGGTGGGATGCCTCTCATTCCATTTGTTCTCCCCACACATGTGCACACCCCTTCCCCCAGGTGTGAGCTCTGCTTTCAGGTTGGGAAAAGCAAAGAGAAGCATTTGTTCCTAGCGCCTGCTTGGCTGCAGATCAGGGTCAAAGACCACCTGAGCCCACGGGTGTTATGCAAGAGGCTGTTATGAAGGGGCCCCAGCCTGCAGCATCCACCAACCCGCCTCCCACTGCCCTCTCCAATGCTGGCCCTGTGGCTCAGCGGGTTGCGAAAGCCCCAGGAGTACATAAAGCATTCCCTGTCTGGACACTGCCACCACCATCGACACTTGGGCTCTCAAGAGGCTCCAGGGACCGGCACTGTCTGTAAGGGACCCTGCTGTTGTGGGCTGGGGACAACCTGGGGCTTTGCCTGCACATGCATCAGGGAAAGCTGCATGACACCCTGGCGACCTATCAGGGCAGCCGCTTGTGTGGCAGAGCCTGTTTCTGATGCTATTCTCTGTTTGCTGCAGGGACAGGATGGCCCACACAGAGAGAGCTCTGCCCTGGCTGCTGCTGCTGTCACTGGCCTTGATGGGCAGCAGCACTGCAGAGCGGGACTGCCGAGTAAGCAGCTTCAAAGTCAAGGAGAACTTTGACAAGACCAGGGTAAATCTTCTTTACTCTCCTGGATCTGGGATGTCTTGCATAGCTCTTTCCAGGCCACAGAATTTGGCATTCAGTAGCACTGGTGTGGTCACATTTCAAAGTCACAGACTGTGATGCTGAGAAACAGCTAAAGTGTGTGATGTCCACACCTCCACAGATGCTGGATCCTGATGCACCTGCTAAAGGAATGCTGCAGAAACTGAGTTTTAACAGACTGGTCTCAAACTGTAGGGTATAAGCAGAAGGAGTGTTTTGACTTGGTTGTTTTTATGAAAAAGAAATACTCTGGTGTTTTCAGACATCATTGCAAGAAAAAAATGTACATCGATCTGGCAAGATCTGCCAGTTGTTATTCCTTTTTCTACTAAATTTTGTATCCTTATACTGGACAGCTGCAGATATAGGTAAGATTACAAAAAAAAGTCAGTATTTCCACAAATTATGATTGCACTAGGATGTATTGATGGGTTTATGCTGTTGAAATAGCTAGATTTGTTTCTTAAGGTACACCTTTGAGGCATGGTGTCAGAGATCTGCATGCTCTTCCCTCTGTCACCTCCTCTATTCTGTAGTGTCTGGTTGTAATGTTTCCATTGTTCTAGGTCTAACTGCAGCCTTTGTTATTTCCTTGCAGTACAGTGGCACCTGGTATGCTATGGCAAAAAAAGATCCTGAGGGGCTGTTTCTGCAGGACAATGTGGTAGCCCAGTTCACCGTAGATGAGAATGGACAAATGACTGCCACTGCAAAGGGCAGAGTCAGACTCTTCAAGTAAGCTGTTTGTCATTCTCCTCTTGTTCCATTTCACTAAGCTATTGCTCCTATCCTACCTGCTATCCCTGTGCTAGTCACACTGAACCTGTGCTCTTACACTGGAATGTGATATTTTCTTTGGCTACAGTAACTGGGATGTCTGTGCTGACATGATTGGCTCTTTCACTGACACAGAGGATCCTGCCAAGTTCAAGATGAAGTACTGGGGTGTCGCCTCTTTTCTGCAGAAAGGAAGTGAGTACTTAACTATAGAAGATGCAGAACTACTTGGAAGACTAGTTATGTTTTATGTCTGTGCTGGGGAAGGAAAAAGTACTGTTGAATTTCTTAAACACACTTAAAAGACCTTATAGCTATCATACTGCAAAGTTTAATGTGAACAAGGTAATCAGTACTTTTTATATGGGACAGCTGGCTGGCTTTCTTTAAACAAGTGAAGACCTGGCCTTTGTATATCTTCGTATTTATTTTGTTTGTTACCCAACAATATAATTGAAGGCCACTGTTTGGAAAGAAATGAAAGGCAGATGAAGTATTTTAAGACTTGTTTTAGTTCAGAAGTCAGTTACCGGATGCTAGTGTTCTCTCTGAAGCCTGATGTCAGAGTTGGCCAGCAGGGAAGAGGATTTATAAAATGTTTTGTTTGGTCTTGTGTCTGCAAATGTAGAGATTTATCTATTTTAAGAGACAAATATGATCACAAATATATATTGATATATTTGTATTTTTATGTCATCTCTCACGCCCTATGCAAAATCAGTTCCCTGAGTCAAGTAGAGATTTGGACACTTTGTAGCTCAAGACATTTCCTTGGATTGTTTCCAAGAGAAGCAGGTAGAATTTGGAACTTATAGGAGCTTCATTCCATCCAAAGACACAGCTACAAAGCATGTTTTGGATGCCAATTTGTCTTAAACAGCTCCCAGGTCTCCTCACAATATGCTGCTGAGTCATGTGTTCTTCAGATTGCTGTCTGCCCCCAAACTCTGCCCTTCTAAAAAGTCTGGTGTCTCCCCACAGGAGAGAAGGGGAAGACAACAGAGTGTTGCCTTCATCAGTGCAGATGTACTGCAAGGGAGAATTTTTTACACCAGGAGAGGAAGGTGCAGATATGTCAGGTTTTACTGCAAACACTGAAACAGCCTCACTTCTGTTAGAATAGAGTGTCTGCGTGACCAGATAGTTTACAACTCTCTAAAGCTGTAACTGTGTTTTAAGAAGAGGGTTTATGACAGAACTTGTAGCAAATACTTCTAATACACAAGCAAACTGCATAATTATCTTTTTCCTTAAAAATGCAGTCTAAGTAACATCCCTGGTAGGAAAATATACATGGGTTTGAGTCACCTTGAGCAGGCCTAGCATGTCCATCTTTATTTTCTTCTTAAAAATAAACATGGAATTAAATACTGGACACAGGAATAAATGTAAAGCCAATCTGCTACAACTTGTACTGATTTTCATCTTAGTATTTTCTTTGCAGAGTTATGGCAGCAATCCTTTCTGATTTACTAGATTTCACTGGTGTCTCTAATACTTTTTCTTCTTTGCTGTGGTTTCTTCCAGATGATGATCACTGGGTAGTGGACACAGATTACGATACATATGCTCTTCATTACTCCTGCCGCCAGCTAAATGCAGACGGCACTTGTGCTGATAGCTACTCCTTTGTGTTCTCCCGGGACCCCAAGGGATTGCCTCCAGATGCACTGAAAATTGTCAGACAAAGGCAGATAGACCTCTGTTTGGACAGAAAATACAGAGTTATCGCTCATAACGGTGAGAACTTTTTTTTCTGAAGAATTTTATTTCAGGGTTTAATGACTAAAGTACTGGGATTCTTTTGCTCGTTAGATATCAAATGCATAAAGCCTTTTTACTTAGTGGCTGTAACATTGTCTTTTGAAAACTGGAGCTTGTAGTAAGTTATTTCCAACTTTTACTTCCCTTATCTGAAGGAGAGCTGAGGTGCATAGTTTTTCATGCAGCATATCAGGTCAGCTGAAACAGTAATTAGAGGAAGTTGTAAAACAATTAAATCAATGTAGTGTGAGTAAACATAGTAAGGATAAATTTCATAGCTATGGTAAAAAGTAATTGGGCAGCTTTTATCAGATTGCTTTGCCTTTGTTCAAATACTTTTTTGAGAAATTCTTCAGAAAGGCTTTTAAGGAAAATAGAAGTCTTGGAAAGGATACCTGATAGAAGACCCTTTCTCACAAGTCCTCATGCTAACTGTTTCACAAAGAGCTGTGGAAGAGGGACATAGCCCTCATACTGGAAGCATGACACTATCTTGAGTCATTTAGTCAGGCTGAGCTTACAACACAGGGAATTAGCTCACTTATGCTCAAGTGTATTACAAAAGGCCAAATGGTAATAATCTAGAAGAAACCATAATGTTTCTTATTATAAGAATTACACCCAGAGTGGGGAACTGTAAAGCATGAAGGAGAAAAATCAAAATATTTAGAACAAATAAAATAGCAGTACCTCTCCCTACTCCCTCCCCACCCCTCACATCCTGGAAGACATGCTATTTATGAAAGACTTGACTAGTGAAACAGCTGAATGGGAATTCCCCATGTAATGATGTGAGCAAAAGAATTAATATGATTCTTGGATGTGTAAACCAAAACTCACATGAGATTGTTGTGCTTGGCATAGGTCTAATTGCTATGTCACATTTGGTGACAAGCATAACTGGAAAAAGTACTGAGGATGAATTAGAAATTTCAAAGAAAAGCAGAGAAAATGATTGAAAGTTGGTAAAATGTGTCCTCTAGTGTGTGCTTTAAAGATTGTCATCTTTTCCTATTAGAAAGAGGTTAAAGACTGACCTGAGCAATGTCTGTCCTTGTCCACACAAGCAATAGGAATTGGATAGAAAAGGACTTGCAAACACAGAAATAATAAATTTAAATGGATGGAACTTTAAACTGGACACATTCAGAGCAGAAATAAACAGCCATTTGTTTAACTCCAAAGGTCCTTAACCTTTGGAACAGTTTACCAAGAGCTGTTCTTCATCACTGAAATCTGTAAATCAAGATTAAAGGCTTTTCTCAATGACATGCTAGAACAAACTGGGATTGACTGAAGGAACTTTTGTGTCTTATAAAGAAAGTCAGAACAGATGAGCAAAGTCAGCTGTTGTGGCTCTATTATCTGTTCATCCGATCCATAAACACAGAGTAATACATTGCCGCGTTGTAAAGTAGTATGCTGATAACAGGGTGCCTTGAAGAACAGGGTGCCACCTACTCTGCTGAAGTAGGTGGTGTTTACAGTACTGATCAGTGACCTGGGAAAAGTGCTGGACAACAATGAAAAAAAAAGTTATCTTGAATGAGAATTTGGAGACAACATAAGTCAGTTGAAACTTAGAACAGTCAAGAATAAGAAACATCATAAATGCAAATGGAATCAACTTCTGTGAATGATTTGTATGAGTGCATAAGTGGTAGGATAGAAAAGAAACAATGTCATTATATAAATTCATGGTACTTTTCTGTTTTGAATTCTGCATTCCCTGCTTTTCAAGTAAAGTCCAGCAAGAATAAAAATTTCTGAAAATGAGAAAGCCAAATACTCAGATGTTTAGGGCTATTCTATTAAATCTAAGATACTTTAAAAGTTGATCATGCTTCTTCTTGTTTGTTTTGGATATCAAATATCTAATCTACCAAGCCACAGTGTTCTTTCTTTGCTACCCTAATTTATACTCAGATGTTAGATGTTGAGTGCAGTGTCTGACAAGACTGTGTGAGTTCTGTAGTTTGCAAATGAAAAATAGGAGCTTGGGTACCTTTTTATTAAGGATTATGCCAGAGTTTATAAGCCCAGCACCAAAGTACAAATTAAACTTAAAGCTAGCAATTTGCATTTTCCCCTTTATTGACTGGGACCCTATTATTAGTTGATTCTGAACTCTCCAGTATCATCAAGCCAAAGTTCCTGCAAAGCAAGCACATTTGGATCTGAGGGAATGATTGTGAGGTAAACTGAAAAAAAAAAAATCTTGGAAACTTCAGATCAGAAATTCTTACAAAATTTGCTTAATTCCTTATGTGTGGATTGGAAGCCTTACTATTAAGAGCCACAGAATTATTACCAAAGCAAACCAACTTCAATCATCTGCACTGACCTGCATCCCATTGTTACTGTGATAAAATTCTGACTGATGTTAGTAAAGCTGCAAGAATAGGCTGGTATCTGTTGCTAGTTGTGCACACTCTGCCTATGTCTTGAAGCTAATATAGAGTGTGCGTGTGCATGTGTGCCTGCTCAACTAATAGACATACAAAACTTACTTGATAAAAAAAAAATACATGTACTTGCTGTTCAAGGCAAAAGAGAAGCCTAGGGAATGAAGTTTTTTGTTCTATCTTACACTGCATTTATGATGGTAGCTCCTTCTCAAATATACTCAAGCTATGGTACACTTAGTCTCTTAGAGTAATAGCTCAAGTAACTTTAGGCTGTGTAATGTCAGTGTCAATATTAAGTGAAAGTACTTGTAAATACACTGTCATGTCAGTAAAGTTGAAAGCTGCATCTGCTGTTAGCATTTGCTAGAAGCAGCAATTGTGAAATAAAGAGTGGTATATTCCTTCTGCTAATTTACTATTGCCATTAGAAGTTTTGCGGGTCAGGAGATTCTTACTTTGTTGAAAGACATTCCTAAATTAATTCTTTTTAGGCAAATAACTAGAAGCTTGTTAAAATACAGACTCTTTAAAATCCAGTATCACTGAAAGATACTCTATCATTGATCTGCCCAGTACTTTTTCTGCAAAAGTATTAAAATTCTCAGGAGAAGCGTAACGGATTGGATGACTTCCTGTTTTGTTCCAAGTTGAAAATTCCATAGGATTATAAACTGTAGAGTAAGGTAATGGCATTATTATTACAAGAAACAGACTGCTGGACTCAAGAGCATTTTAAAGAAATTAGATATGTATGCATTTTAAATTTGGTGAAAGTTCATGTAATTAAATTTTGTCTGGAGTATTTGACAAACACAACTGTGGTTTTTGTGTGTTTCAGGATTTTGCTCTTAAGGAGATCCAGCCCTATGGAAAGAAACCATGTAACAGCACCACGGATGTAAAGTTAACACATTGATCATGTGTTCTCTGGAAAATGCTTTAAATGGGTCCATTTAGATTTTCAATATATTTATCTGAGCTGTGTAGCTCACCTTGTTAATAAACCAATGAAACATTTTAATAAACTTGGATTACAGGGGATGCAAATTGTATGCAAATCTGTACATATGTACACATTGGTTTCATTACTAGACTGTTAACTTAGTGCATTGTTTTGAACTAATGACTGGTGATCATTAAGAATTTAATCTTGCTTTTTTTAGTGGTTTCAATTTCTGACTAAAAGAGTATTTATCATAAACCTCCAAGTATATGTATTTTCTTTTCAACTAGAATATATTTTCCCTACTAAATACTAGAAATCATTTAGAAAAGAGAAAGGAGTTTCAGTGACCCTATATATCACTAATTAACTTTATTATATGACTAGTGAAGACATAAAAAATATGCATCTTTTAAGAAGAACTATTTTACACATGACAACCATTTATTTATTTATTCTTTACTTGTTAATTCACATGTATTAAGTCCATATTTTTAATTTCAGATGGAACCAAACTGGTAATTTACTTGATGATAACACATGTTCATTACCTTGTTTCAGTGAGTCTGCTCAAACTTACATTCAGGCAGACAGTTATTGAAGTGTTTACACAAGTTCCCTTTAAAACCGGGATTAAAAAAAAAGCAGATACTTTCTGAGGATGAACATTTTCACTAGAAACTTTAAAGTACTTAATTCAACGATTTTACATTCACCAAGTTCACTGCCATATTTCTATTTATTTCAGCGTAACAGGAGAATTCAATCCCTTTAATTAAATTGTCCAAATCTTACTGAGGCAAAGCAATGAAGAGCATTTTACGTGCAGGAATTAAAAATACATATTTAGCTTTTTTCCCCTCCTCCTCTGGCATGTAATTCTATAACATAATGACCTATGTGACCTGGGATAGCATAGACAAAATCCAAGGTGTGGCACAGCTCAGACTTAAAAAATTATCTGGTAATGAAGGACAAATGTGGCTGTTCGTGGTTACTTCTTCTTGCAGTGGTTTCTGTACCTGGTCCATGCCTTTCAGGGTTCCCTGTACACCAGAGAAAAATTTCCTGACATTTACGTCTGAAATGGGCAACATTATACAGAATTGGATTGACAGCAGAGTTGGCAAAGGTGAATAATGCTATCCAGAAGAAAACTGATGGCAAAATATTTAAATCTTTTTTGAAGTTCTGAACTAAAATTAAAAAAATAATTACTATTATCGGAGTCCACATAATGAAGAAAGAGATCATCAACAGAAAAAGGGCTCGGAATAGTTTGTAGTCTTGCTGGGAAACACGAATCTGATGATATTCTGGGTAGGCTAAACCAGCATTTAAACTTCTTCTTGATGCTTTTGTAATCTGCAGTAAAAGAGAAGAAAACAACTTTCACTGAAACACAATTCTACAAGTGAAAACGTAAACCTTGGTACATGATGTTTTCTTTTGAAAAGTGACTACAAAAAACCACATTTCAGAATTCATTTGTACTTTTTGTTCATGGTTCCATTTCAAATGTTCTCACTTCACTAGCAATTCTTTTTCCTCTCAGCTGTGAATTCATCTCAATATCAGGCAAAGTGGTTGTTCTTTTCATGGCTCTCTACCAGTCACAAATGCTTTTCAGCATAAAACAGTCTTAATTACTCATGAAATCCCATTAAATTCAAATTATGACCTCATTTGTTCTATCTAAAGAAACCCATTGATTTTTTTCACAAATGCAAACTGGAACATGGTTAACAACCCTGTTGATGTGCAAGAAGGAAGGCGATCCAATTCTCTTATGGCCATGCTAGTATTATAAGGTAGGTATTAGAAGGAGCATGAATTTATTACAATAAATTATTTTAAATGTGAATGACATTGTGCATTGTTTTGTGTCACACTTAGCTTTTCAGACAGTAATCACAATTGCTTTCAATGAAATCTTACATATCCTTACAGTCACTATAAAAATCTGTGTCTTGTAAAAGTACTCTCTGATGTAATAAACTAGACTATGGGTAGTTTGGAAACCTAGTATTCACAGGTGTGCATCATCTGTCATTAGGTAGAATATTGGACCCAGTGGGCTTGCAGCAAATTTGAAATCTTCTGCTCTACATCCCTGTCTTCCCTGAAGTTGGCATGGCACAATTAAGTTTGCTACATTCATACCTCTGATGCAAATAAATTAAAACTGAAATATCTAACAAAGATTTGTGCTAAATAACTGAGATGCCACTTTATCCCCTGCATGCATAAGGAAGGGGTGTTTTCAAAAGCCTTGATCAATCAAGGCTTGATTGATCAAGGCTTTGATCAATCCTTAGCTATCTACATAGGAAAGTCAAAAGGTAAGGCTTCACCTGCCAGTTTTCCCTTTAGCAGAAACTACAGGAAGGATAACACTAATACTAGCAACCTTTTAACTTCCTGCTACAGGTAAGGATGAAAATGTTTAGAGAGAGAGTAGTTTGTCATTCTGTTAGCAGTTTTCTGAATTTGTCATGGAGATAAATACACATTAAGAAACTAGACATCTTCTAAATATTTTAATAGAATGTAGGTGTATAAATTAAAACCCATGAACCAAAAGTGGGTTTCTTAGCAGCTTCTGAGGCTGAGAAGGGGACAGTATCACTAGCTGCTTCCCTGATTTAAAAGGAGAAGAGAATTCTGATGTCCTGAGCATGTAAAACTATTCCAGCTTGATGATCTTCTGCTGTACAATCTGGAATCCAGAAACTAGGTTAACTCTTCCAAACAGTCCAAACCAAGAGTTGTTCTCAGAGAACACCTAACCTATCTTACTAAGAATGAAGCTTTCACAAAATGCAAAGGACAAATATCCACTTCTAATATAAAAGTAGGAAAACTGGGTTGTGTGCATTTCTCCACTGTTCAAAATTTTTTCAGAATGTCCTCATCAGATACATTTTTATCTGTCCCATATAAATACTTTCTGTCTTTCCTGCAGGAGCTGCACAGCCTAGAACTAAGAATGCAAGAGTCTCCAGGACTGTGGTAAATAAGACATAACTGCTTCTTAAGAAAGTGTTCAAGAGAAAGGGGGTGGCAGTGGTATGTTGTGGATCTCTTTTTGATCTGCCCAGTACAGATACCTATCCTGGGCATCTGGACAAATGGGAACTTAGATATATATATATAAGTAACTTCCAGAACACAGACATCTTCCTAGTTCTAGCCTCTGACAAAATCTTGCCTGAGAGGCAGAACAATGGAAAACCAAATAAAACATGGAATCTAATCTATGATTTTTGCCAGGGTTCTGGGAAGTGTTATGTAAAAATAATACTGAGTTTCAGAGTAAATTGTGAAGTACACATTTGTAGCAGTGTATATTTGTTAAAAAATTTCAGGTCTTGTATCTGTAGTCAGTCCTCAACATCCTCATCATCTTCATCAATGTTGTAACATGAATACATGAATGCTTGTCACTGCTCCAGCAATACTGAGAATCATGCTATAATGGAGTTTTCTCACAAAGAGGGAGTGAGTCTGCTCTTGGGAATGACTCAGGAATTGAGACATTCTCCAGTTCAGTTCTGCTTGCTCCCTGGAGAGAGAGAAGATTCAATTATATCTTGCTATGGGCCTCAAGCCTTCCTCATTTCAGGGGAAATGGTAATGTCTTTTAGCATCTCTGTTAGCAAGTTAGAAAAGAAACAGGAGCAGAGCAGCATGGGGATGTCTTGCAGTCCAGCATTCCGAACACTACTTTTGGTTTCTAGCTCCCTATGTGCCATTTTGTTTTATAAATTTACCTGTAATCTGGAGTCTGCAAGGATAGGGCTAACAAACAGCATTCCTGTCCTGGCCTCTGACCAAGAACTGTGGCCTTTCTTGGCCTGCAGCGTTTTGCAGTTCTTTCAAAGGACTCACTCTCCATAGAATTACTCGATGCTCTTTGCCTGCGTGTATGTGGTTGCAAGTGCTTTACTTCACTAGAGGAGGTTCACCTAATGCATTTAGCTCAAGGTTATAGTGAGCTAACAGACAGTACAGAAACTACAGGCTGATGACTTCTACTACAAGTTTAAGTTTGATCAATAGGCAAGGATGTTTTGTGACCAGATTCCAGGTCTTAAGTTCATTTTACACCTACATCCAGGGTGCATGCATCCACAGCCCCTTGGTGCTCATCATTTCGTCAGTTAACTCCTTGCTCAATAATCTATGTATGTTGAAGTTCCTTTCCAAAACCTATCATTTTCTTATACGTATTATGAGAAGTTTAATTACCCAGTAAAGGAATCAAGGATCTTGTGGGCGGTTGCTAAAAACTAGGCATTGCAGTGACTAGTTTGAAGTGCTTGGTTTGAAGATTCCTAGGTCTTTCTCACTCTGGTTTTGGATAGTTTAAAAGGAAATTAGATGCTAATATAATGCTTGCTAGACTATAGATTAAAATATTGTGGTGGTGGGTGGCTTGGCTCATATTTCAGCATATATGTTAAACATCATCCACTTAGAAAGAAAGTGGAAGCAGATGGTCTAATTTACAGGTTTTGTTTACAATATTTGAAATTGTGGAGGATTAAGCATAATCTAATATGATCTGTGTACTAAAGACACATGCAGAAAGCCAGTAGATCAAAAAGTGGGTGGGATTTTTCCTAGTCTGCCTTTCTCTGCTTTCTTACAAATCCCTTATGACAACTTTAGGCTCAAGGAAAGCAAAATCTAGTTTTTAGTTATTTCAAATGCTTGACTCTTTCAGCATTTAGGAGATTGACAGTCTTTAAATATGAACAGCATATAAATGAAGAAGTTTATTTAGTACTACACATAAGAAGACAAACCATGTGTTGGGCCTCTGGTAATGTGCTGTTGAAGCATGTTCTTAATTGAAGTATATAGGCTGTTATGTGCAGGTTGAAATGCTCCATTTCATATCACATAATTTACTGAACCCTTGTTCCCTTTACATGTATTTGTATTCAGTGACAATATGCTGATGCCTAGTGTGTTACAGTTTACTTCCCTCTGTTTTACAACAAAATTTAAAGGGAAAACATACCTGTAAGATTTTGGAGTAACTGATGACAATGATGAATCCTGGTATCAGAAAGAAAACAATGGCAAATGTTGTATCCCAGACTGTTTCTCCTGCAGTGCTGGGCCAATCCAGGGTGCAAATTTGAATGTCCTATTTACAAAAAATGAAGAGGAAAAGTAATATTGTACCATTATTTTCAGTACAGTATTGTTCTTATCTCCCACTATGCTTATGGAAAAAAAAATGGCTGAACCAAGACTGTGAAAACTTAGACAAAGTGGTCAAGTACTATATTACTGGATGGTTTTAAAAGCCCATACAATCACAAATAGATATGTCCACGACTGGAATACTTCCATTAATTTCTTATCAAATGGTAATGGCAACTTTAACATTGAAACTCACAGACCCTAAACTTAAAAATTTATTCAAGTGTCTTTTGGGGTGCACTTCTGTATGCATTTCAAAATATTAGGCAGGAAAACCTGTGCTGGGCCATTTTGTACAGAGGGGGCTGCGGTGCAGGGCAACTCTCCCAGGATGCTGATCTCTCGGTAAGGGGAAGTGAGCTGAAAAGGAGGTCTCTGAGCCGCGCTGAGGAACGCAAAAAGAATCTCAGCCGATGCGCGTTTCCCGCCTAACGGGACGGTCCGCCGGGAGAGCGGGCCGGGGGGGCGGCCGGGAGGAGCTGCGGCCGCTCCTCCGGGCACAGCCTCGCAACTGCCCGGCACGCAGAGCGCCGCCCGCCCTGCAGGCGATCTCCTCGCTGGCCGCTGCCCGCCGTGGCAGAGGCGGACGAGCCTCCACCGCCGTCGGTCCCGGCGCCCCCCGGCCCGGCCCGGCCCGGCCCGGCCCGGCCCGGCCCGGCCCGGCCCGGCTGCCGCGGGCGCGCCCGGCGCTCGCCCTCACCTGGCCGGCGGGGTCGGGCAGCCGCACCACGGTGAAGAAGCAGCAGAGCGGGAGGGTGGCGAGGGCGGCGAAGCCCCAGATGAGGAGCAAGGCGGCGGCCAGCACCTTGCGGCGACGGAAGGCGGCGTGGCGCAGCCGGGCGATGCAGACGACGCGCTCCAGGCTGACGGCCGACAGGGAGAGGAGGATGACGGTGCCGCTCAGGCTCACCACATAGAAGAGCAGGTGGCAGACGAAGTTGCCCAGCACCCAGGACTCGGTCCAGCGCACGACGGCGATGAAGGGCATGGCTGTGATGAAGAGCAGGTCGGCGCAGAAGAGGTTGAGGACGAGGCAGTTGGCGGCGCAGAGCCGGCGGTGCCGCCTCACCAGCAGGCAGATGCCCCAGATGTTTCCCGCTAACGACAGCAGGAAGATGAAGGCCAGGGCGGATGACTCGCCGATGCGCAGGGCCGTCACATTGCGGCCCCTGAAGTCCGAGAAGAAGGGGAAATAGGTCTTGTTCCCTCCTGGTGTGCCCCTGGACACGGGCATGAGGGTGGCCAGTGGGCATGAGAGACCCACCGTGGATGGTGGCACCAGCCCTAGGGGAAGGGCTGCGCTCCCAACCACCACGGCGGCACCTGGGGTGCCCTCCCAGCACAGAGCCAGGGGATGACCGCCATCCCCCTCCCTCCTCTTCCTCCTGCCCCTGCTACCAAGGGCTCAGCTGTGCCAGCTGGGCGGTTTATGGCCCTCGCACTGGAGTGGAACAAGGAAGTGGGAGAGTAAACACGGTGGAGCTCACACAAAGGCGAGGCCGCAGTGCGTGGGGCGGCAGTGAGGGGCTGCCCGACACCTCCCTGGCCAGGGGGTGGGTCAGCACGCTGCCATCTCCATGCCCAGGTGCCCAGACCCAGCCACCTCATCGAGTGCCAGCCCTGGTCTGCTCGGCTCTCCAGGCAGGCCCCTGGGGTGCCAGTGACCCTGGGAGGCCACTCAGTCTGCTCCCATCCAACGGCGTATGCCTGGCTTAGAAACATGGATGGTTGCCACACCACTCTCAGAGCTCTCCTCAGGAGCCTAGGATGACCAGACTAATCTAGGGTAAAAAAAAAAAAAAAAAAAAAAAAAGAGGAATTTACCTATCGCCTCCTGTATTGACAGTGGCATTCGGAAACAGCGGACCTGTGCATTGCTTGTCCTAACTGTGGAGAAGTGGCACTGACATGATTTTGAGGATCTGTTTATGAAATTCATCTAGAATCTCGCCTGTGTTTTAAGTTCGTGCTGGAGAAGCCTGTTAAAGTAAGACAAACCTAGAAAATACCTTATTTTCTCTGAACTTCAATTACTAGAAGCAGTTGCTCAGACTGTAAATGAAAGTAGGGCTTTCCACTTAGGCTCTTCACTTCAGATGCTTTAGAAATGGGCTGGGAGTGAAGCACGTAAATTGTCACAGACAGGCAGATAATGTCTCATAAAAGAAGATAAAATGCTTTCATAAAGTATGTAAACAGTTGTATAACTTTAGGCTGGGTGAATTCATTTGGCTGAGTGCCAGTGCAGGCACTCGGGTTTCACTTACGGGCTCAGCGTGTGGACCTACACCATTTGCTGAGGTGAGAGTTATTCCACGTGTGTGGAATACAAAACTGGTGTGCCACGGGGAGCAGGTGATGGGCAGAGCATCTGCAGTACCCTGGGTGTGACCCTGCCATCAACCATTTATGCAACAGCATTAGCGGGGATTCCAGATTAGTGGGGATTCCAGAAACTTGGTCCTTTGAAGGGGCAATCTCCTAATGAGGGATGACAAGAGTGACATCTTTCCTGGACTGCTTCCCACGTCTTTGCCTGTGCAGAATTTGCATTTATTTCAATTAGCAATTATTTCAATTTGTGGTTCTAACCTTCTATGCCATCTCATCAAACAAGGAGTTTGCCTAACACGGGCAAACAAGGGCAGTCTAAACAGGTGTATGAAATGCTCCTGCTGGCTTCTGCTGACGGATGACTGTATGAAATGTGGGCACAATTGCTGTTAAGGGGATGGGCTATGAACTCAAGTGAAGACAATAAGAAAACTTGCAAAGATTGGGTCTTTTTTTTCAGCAGGCAACACAAGTGACTGGCAAGTGTCTCAATATTGATACTTTATTCTACATCATTTGATGGGAGAAAAAATCTGCATCCATATTACAAAAATTTCAGTAAATTTAATAGACCTACTGATTTTTT
The DNA here is from genome assembly GCF_031753505.1 of Anomalospiza imberbis. Classification (NCBI taxonomy): domain Eukaryota; kingdom Metazoa; phylum Chordata; class Aves; order Passeriformes; family Viduidae; genus Anomalospiza; species Anomalospiza imberbis. The sequence goes on from NC_089688.1 coordinate 19,638,956, forward strand.
ATTAGCATTTATGATCAATGCTTGGTATATCTAGCCACATTTTATGTTGGCTCTGCTATGAACTGATTCTTTAAAATGATTAGTGAATCTTGAAATACAGCAACAACTTCTAGTTGCCACAACCTCACAGGCCTGTGACATTTTACAAGCTGACAGACTAGCCCCAAAGTTCTGGGCAGCTGGCAGTAGCAGTGGTGTGGTCAGCTCTAAATAATGGCTGGGATTTGGGAAAGAGCTATTGTTAATAGCCTGGTTGTACCTGTGTGAACACTTGGGAGGCATTAACAGGACAGGGGGAATGGAGGTGAGGCAGATGGAAATGGTAGCACAGATAAATGTAAATTTTATTATGAATAAAATCTTTAGCCCCTTTGACACTAGTGGAAAGTTAAATTAGAAACTGGCTCTGTCAGTTTCAGAGTAAAAGTAAACATATTTGAAACAATATAGGGGAAAGGAAACAGGGAGTGAAACATACAAAGCTGCATTATTGAAGAAATTAAGATACTTTTAGTCAGGGAGGAAAGGAATGCCAGAAGAGAAGGTTTGAAAATGAGATGATGTGTGGAAGTGTCTGGGTAGATCTTTGATCTTCTTTAGAAAGGACCACCTTTAGCTTTGGTCCTTAGGTGTGAATGAGAGCCTTACATGGCATAAGCCAGTTGTTTGCTCAGGAGAACCAAAGTAAAGTGCTGCTTTTAGTATGCTGTTAGTGAGTGAACTTCACACTGACCTGTGTACAAAATCCTGTGCCTGGGGACAGCAGAGGTGTGAAGAAACATGCTGGTTTCCATCAGGTTTGATCAAACAAGTGGGGGCTCCTTGCAGGGACAAAACCAGTCTGATTACTCATGGATCTAATGGATCCATTATCTAAAAGAGTAACTTTCTTTTCCCTCCCACGAGGTACAAAAGTTGTATTTGCTGTTGGATAGGTCTAATCATAGCAACCATCACAACATGAAATCTGAGGAAGAGAGGAGTCATAACCCCCAAAGAGCTACTCTGGCTTTACTGTAATAGGTGGATGCTGTGTGTGGTATGTGCACCACGTGCTTATGACAAGGAAGTGATTACCAGAATGCCTGGAAACCTGTTATGATTGCTTAACCTATGTAATTTTTTTAACATATGTTTGCTTTTATGCTCAAACATGGAGTCAGCTCAGATTTCATTGCTCTAAGTTAAATGAAAGCTGCAGAGACCTCTGTGGAGGTGGTTTGCCTAGCCTAGCAGGGAAAAATCTTGTTTCTTTTTTTGTGGGTGTTTTCTTCATCCCTAATGAAAGCCCAAGGTTTGGCCTTCTCTGTTTCAGATAAGGGCTGTGTTACCTGATACCATTAGTCAAGCTCTGCTTTTCAGATTGTTCCCCTGGCAACCATGAACTGTCGTGACAGATGGGGATCGATGAGCTTATTTATATCTTGAGCAATAAGAAATGTTTCCAGAGAAAGGGACCACTTAGTAGGTGACTCTGGGAGATGGGAGTTCTTGTTCCATTTGGGCATGGTTTATTAAAAGTTTTTGCCTTATTTATGCATCTTCATGCATGTACATTTGTGTTTTAAGTCTTTGGGTGTATTTTTGTGCACCTGTATCACACTAGGTAAATAGCACTGACTTCTGTAATAGTTGTATTGCACATTTAATGTTTGCTAAGTGATGTAAATTTGTTTCATTAGAAAGGTTGTCGCTTTGTCTTCACAAGAGAGGTTGCAAGCCTGTAGATGACTCGTGTCTGCACAATAAGATTTTTATCATAAGTTTCAACCAAGGTTAGCTTTCTATTTTCATTTTTGCTCTTACATATCACACTGCAGCTGTTCTGCTTCTAGATACTATGAATCCTGTGCTTAGAAGATGTTATAGCATTGTAAGGTATGTTTCAAATACAAGTCTGTATTGATTTATTTTGATTTTGAGGAAGTTTTCTAACTGCTCACCCATTTTATACTTTCGTATCAGTGAGTCGAAGCGCTTACACCAATGTGTGAGGGACAATTTTAAACTTCTAGTGCAAATATAAATGCATCTGTTTGTTTACATATAGTAGCAAGCTCACACATTCCTGTGTCCACTGAAAATAAGTAGATGCTTCACTTATCATGTCAAAAACTAGTCCCTGTTTCTTCTGGGACACAAGCAAGTCACTTTTTCTTCTGGGAAGTCTCATTTGGCTGTGGTCAGTACCCATTAGAAGCTGGCATGCTTCCTGGGATAAGTGCCAGTGGCGCTGTAGTTTCAAGCTGTAGCAGCAACATTACTGACCAAGGCCTCAGCCAAAAGCAGAACTGCCAATAATACTGTCAGATGTGCTTTCTAATAAAAGCTGGGTCAGCTTCTAGTCTTCCAGACCACCAGAAGTTTTGACAACATCAGCATTATGGCTTGCAGTGAGGAAGGGATTTCTCTCTGAATCAAGTCCAAATGAAGAACATAATCCATGTAACACAGACTTCCCCCAGATTATCACATTTTCTGTTTTGCTGCACACTAACCGAGCTTCACCAGAGTGACTCAGCTCCAAATAACTCTTGTAACTAAATGAGGTTGTTTCTTAACAGTTTTAGAAACTCTATTGCACTTACACATCTAGCCTATGGATTTAGGCAGTTTATCAGTGAATACAGAGTATCAGACTGGTTTGTTTGGACATTGCAGGATCTGGTAGAACATCCTTAACAAGGGATTGAGATCCTGCGTGAGTTTTTTTGCAGAGTTGGATGTTAAAGTGCCACTGGATCTTTGCTTAACTTTCAGGTGTGCATAAAGTTACTTACATTCCTGGTAATGAGCTGTGATGCAAAGACATCAAAACAAAAGCTGTGGTGAATGTCTGAAGGATTTACAAACTAAACTTGGCACCAGCCTCTCATGCTCAGAAGATGTACTCAGACATTCCCTGAACACATTGGTCTGCTGGGTTGTACACTGTGCAGAGATCACAGACACCATTGTTTCCTCTCATTGTCAAGAACTCAGTGATTAGAGAATGCTCTTATTCATGAAGTTTAAGGAGAATCAGCCCTTTTCTTTTCCTGATGTCTCATCTTAGAAGGGTAATTTGTTGGGAGCAACAGGGGTTCTTCAGCTCCAGATTGGGATAGCAGCTTTACTTTTAAAAGCCATATATTTCTGAAGGAAGGTCTGCAGTGCCTGTCTGCTGCAAAGATTGTCTATATTGTCAGGCTTCTCCTTAGCTAGCATTAAACTAGGGCTGGAGAAATAGAAAAATCAATTTTGCAAAAGCAATGAAAGTTCAAATAATGCTTTCAATTCTGCTGTAAACACTTCTGCCTTCCCTATTGTAATAGAAATCATGTTATTTCCCACACTGTTTATGGTTTTCATTATCAGTGGCCATTTGAGATGACTGATAAGATGGGACTTGGAGCTTCCCATAAACTGAGTCTGGAAAGCATGTATGCCTTAATTAGGCTGTAGAGTTTTCTGTCTGGTTGCATGAGATAACACTGACCCTATCAAGCTTGTTACATGAATAAAACTATCACTTTCACTGGCACAGTGTGCACATTCACCAGTTTTGAATTTATGAGGGAAATTAAACCTGGTTGCACTTCCATAAGAAGCCAGCTGGATATCATCATGATAAGGTCCCAGGCTTCTTTCTTACAGAATATTTTGAAGTACCTTATCTTGGTCTTTTTGGAGCTATTAATTTAGTATAAAATACTGAAAATTTTGGTTGGTCATAGAGACAACCAAATGAGTATCTGTCCCTAAATGCTGGTGGGGAGCTCTGTGCCAGGTCTGAAGGGGGTCTGGGTGTGAGGGAATTCTCACTTCGTGGATACACGTCCTATTTGAAGCCTGGTTTTTTTGCAAGAGACGCATTTGACGTTGACAATGTTAGAAGATAATTTACATCTGTGACTCCTCTAGAGCAGTTTCTCACTGGCTGGCTTGGCCAGCTCCCACTCAGAACACCAGCTTTCTGAATCTTCTACCTGGAGCACCTTATGGAGGGGAGCCTTAACACCCCAAATACCAAAGAACCAGACACCATGGTGCTGTTTGTTAAAACAGTGTGGGAATGATGCACTTCCCAAGAATCAGGAATTAAGTGACATCAAGTTGTGCCTGTGTCATTTGTCTTGTTTTTCAGCAGAATAGTGATGCATGAGTGCAAGTATTGATTTGAAACAGTATTGTATGGTATTCTATGTCTGCTTAGACTAGAACTTCATACAGACATAGGAATACCAGTAATTTTCCAGTTGAGAAACATGAGATTAAACTGTTTTAATGACTTCTGGTACAGTAGCTACTAATTTAGCATGTAGTGAAATAACACTACATACTAAAGAAGAAGATGAAGAATCAGCGCAGAACCATTGTGGCTTTTTAATTTAAATCTTATTGTGTCTTTTTTTCTTGCAGGTCTTTATGTGCCATTAAAAAGGGGGCTTCAAGGCACTGTGAGAAATCAGTGGCTGATGTCCCTGAGCCAAGGCAGCCTCACCTGCCAGGGATGGTTTAGGTAGTTACATAAGTGTCCCCATAAATCTCCAATGGTGGAGATTTTACAGGCTCTGTAAGCAATATGTTTCACTGCTCATCTACTCCAACCACCAGAAAGATTCTCCTGATCTGTTGCAATTTTGAACATGTCAGTCTTTTCATTGAGCATTGGAAGACTTATTTTTCTTTCCTCTGTATGAAATTGTAATTCATGTTTTTTTCTAGACAGGATAAGCCTGGATCTTCCATGAATTTGATCAGAAATCTGAAAGACTTCTACTACATTCGTATTAGTCTGAATTGTTCTTGAAGTACAATACTCAAAATCAACATAAACTTGTGAAAGATTGTTATCAAAACTGAGACTAAAAGCTACACAAGCAAGTAGAGTATTAGACGTTGATTCATGGATCTAAGAAAAATAACAGAGCCATCTTTCAGTTTTTATTTCACAAGCAGCTCTTCTTATGGAAAAAAATTGTGGAGTTTTAGCTGTCTTTCCAGCCATGCAACATTGCATCAAAACCATTTAATTTGTTTAAAAAGAACAGTGTGAAAGCTAGATTTAAAAATATGCTACTATTGTTAAACCATTTTATTAGCCCCCAAGCTTCCCTAGATCAACAACTTCAAATAATGCAGTCTTTCTGGTAGGTTGAAATTCAATTACTTGAAAGAGACATAACAGAAAAAGGCTCCTGAAACTGTAAACCCAAAGTGTTTGAAGTAATGAAAACACTGCTCTTGCTTCCTGCTTTATCAAGAACTATACTTACAGCTAATTAATTCTTACCAGTAAGATGAGCATGTTAGGCACAAACTTCTCTTCTCCACATATAATTAAAGAGAGAAGCAGCAGATCTCCTTCGTTAACTTTGAGAGGAAAAAAATTTCTGAAATTTCTTAGCTTCTAAGAAATGGAAAAAAAGTAGTGATATGATTTGCATACCTTATGAAGTTGGAGTTTTAGAGTTGGTTTTAATTACAGGTTGGTGGTGACAATGGTATTTGTGTGTCTGCTTTCAAAATAAGTGTTTTACTTCACTGGAATGTCATTTTGGTATTTTGCAGCATATACCACAATAATAACCTGTAAAAATTTATCGGCAAGGGTTTTTTTTGTGCTTAGGCATAAAATTTATCAGGTAGGACTAAACCCATTGTTAAAGCTCAGAAAAGGTGGAATGAACAAAACTTTTTAAACATTATGAACTTTCTGAGTCTCCCTCTACAGTACCAGTTTCTAATGTGGAAGTGTTTTATGCTAATTTAAGAAAGCCTCAGAACTACTGAAGAGTTCTGACCTGTAGTAGGCAAACCTATTTCATTTATAATACATAAAAGATAAGGATTTCCTTTTGCAGAAACTATGCTGAGTATGCAGCTGAGAATAGAATACTAGCTGATTAAGGTGTTGTTCAGAGACAGACTTAAATTTTTAAAAGTAGTTTAATTAGAGATTAAAATTATTAGGCTGTAATGAAAAGCATAGTTATCATCCTGAGCGAAAAGATTTTTAAAAATATGTGAAATTAAGATAATTTCCCTCATGGCAAAACCTTGAAATTCTGAAGCGCAATTTCTGTTTTACTCATTAGTTTATCATATCTTTGGTCAGAAAATCTGTTACTAGCAATTGAAGCAAATTGTCAAATACAACGATTAGCCTGGGACAGTCAGTGAAATTGAAAAGTGGATAATACAATAAATCTGGCAGAGATATTTCAGATATAAAGATAATACCTTTTAGTATTTTCTATCTCATGAGCACTGGATTTAATTGAGAATAACATCACTTGATACTATCAGTTATTTTCAATAACTTGGAAAACACCTTTATATTTAAGAATAAGATTTAACCATCAGGGATTAAGGTGAACATTATGGGTAAAAGTGCAGTTTTGCAGCAAAGCACAATGGAGAAAGCTGACACCAGCTAGCAATCAGAACCAGCAGGCCAGAAAAAGAGACACCTTGGGCTCCTGTGTGTCCTCAGCAAACCACAAACTTGAAAAATGCGCAAATTTATTCTTAACTAGTGTATTTTTGTAAAATTTCCCCATTTTAATAATTGCAACAGAAGTAACTTCTTGTTGGGACTTCACTACATATGCAAGGAACAAAACACTCACAACACATTCAAGTTTACAGTAAGTGCTAGAGAAAAATAACACTGCAATTGCAAATCCATTAGGGATTTTTTTTTTGCCAGTTTCTAATTTGTTGCCAGAATTTGTCATTAACTCGTGTTTTGTATTAATACCAAAATACAGTGACACTTCAAATACACTGGAGCAATTTGTTAAAAACTGCACTGTGGGACATTTGTCAAATCTAAGGTTGAATAACTGACATTGCCCATTTTTAACCTCTAAAATACAGAAGCAAAACAAGTTTAATTCAGCGTAATTCTATATGCAAAATTCAAAAATGACATCTGATGTGGTCTGAAATATAAACTTTCTTCATCACCAAAGAAGTTTTTGTTTGCTAGGAAGTTGGTTTTTCTGAGGTTAAACCTTGGTCAGCATTTTAGTCACTCCTGATGATGGTTCAGGATAATCAGCTACTTAAGATTGATGGTTTGAACATCAATCTTAAGCAGCAAAGATCTAACATGGCCCTCCTGAGTTTTTATGTATCAAGATGTTGATATATTCCACATATATATGATATATAATATATGTATGTATATACTATACACACTACACATATATACACGCACCATGTATAAATAAATATATATATATAGTGCACCTATGAGGGCCAAAAATCTTTTGCAGCTATTCTTGTCAGTTAAGGTACAAGCACAATCATCAGGATTCAACAACCAAGAACTGGGTATGCCAAAACTAAAATATAGCCTGATACAATAATTGTGCTTTTACTACTCTTATATTTAATAGTGCAAAACAAAAACAAAGTCAGCAGTTTACTATTATAAATATTCCTAATTCAAAAATATTTCTGTTTGCAACTAGAAAATGCAGTAGCTGTTTTGCAAAAACATGAGGTAAAATACTGAGGCCAAATTATAATGTTAATACTGTTTTTGTGGAACTGAATTACATAATCAGCAGTCATTTATATAACTAAGAAAAAAGCTTTAAAAGACTTTTGCCAGGCATATTGGCAGCATATATGAAGCAAAGATAGGAAGTCCATTTGGAGCTCAAGCTGTACAGAAGTCAATGTGTGCTAGTAATTCTCTATGCCGGCTCGTTGGATATGGCACTTTACATCTGGGACACTCGAGAAAACTTTCATCAAGGCAGCTGGAATGTTTCAGGGGCGGACTTCTGTCATATGTGGTCAGCTTCTTGTGAAATACAGCTTGCAAATCTTCTTGTGATTCTGTATGTCCAGATTCCTGCAGTTCCTGGAAAAGGAGGAGCTTCACTGTAAGACTGGGGCATGCATGCACTGATCAAACACTGTAGGAAAATATATTAAGGCTTGATGGCAGACAAGCCTTGGGTGTGTTACAGCCCTAAGGACTGTGCCCTGTTCACTAGCAACAAGTCTGAGTGGAAGCACATTGCATCTTTGTCATGGTGCTGCAGACAAAACTGGGTCACACACTGTGATACAGAATACGGAGCGTTCCCTGCTCAGCACCCTGACTGCTCTGGAGCTCCTGCTGCAGTGCTCCTGCTCCGTGCTTGCTGGTGAGCAAAGCAGTGCCTGCCTGGCTTGCACAGGGCTCTGCGCCTTGGGGAAACAGACACAAAGGATGGAGGGACACTTACTCAGTGTTTGAAACAAGATCCCAAAGCAAGAAGATGTATGTTTATGCAAAATCCCTGACTGAATTCACCTGTGAGTTTTTCAGTACATACCAGAGGTTCCAGACGGGTTATTTTCTCCTTGGCCTTGCGCAGCTCCTTGAGAACATGGTTTAACTCATGCTTCAAGTTCTGGCGATCAAGCTTTCCATTCTCTAAGTCTGTGGTGCATATCTGGATCTGGCAGCCCAACAAAGTGAAAAATTAAAGTCAAAGTTAGTATGAATTGGGAGGAATATTTATATACATTTATATATAAACATATATAATTTATATATTTAAAGTCAGTTTTGCTCTGCAATAACATGTTAAAATGGATTAAAAGGAAAGTTTAAATGAAAAATTAAAAATTGCTGTTGCTTTCATTACAGTGAAATTCACACATGCCCAATTATTAAAATCTCCCTTAGAAGAGGTACAGTTTGAATTTATTTTGATTGGAGGGTGTTTCAATTTCAAATAAAGAAAATAGAAAATATGGCAGTGCAATTATTTATATAACTATATAAAGATATATTACAAAACTTTAATTAGGTGATTAGTTTTAGGATGTTTCTTGTGCCTTATCTGAGGCTTACCTGTTGAACAAGTGATTGTGGAGAAAACAGCATCAGGTTTGATCTGTACAAAATCTTATCAGTACAAAATTACAGATTTTCCTCCTGACACATGTCAAAATTTTGAAAGCACCAAGAGGTTATGTATGTACAGTTGAATATTCATGCCTAGCATTACTTTATTTGATATACTAATCATTGTTAAATGTGAAGTTAGTCTAGAAAGACTTTGTGCCTAACACAGATTAAATATCAGCCCTTTAGCACATAATTATGTACCTGTTGTTCCAACAAAGCTATTCTTGTGTGTTCTGCCTCCTGTCTGAGCAATGATTTACGAAGGAGTTGCACCTACAAGGCAGATGAACACTTGTAACAAACAACTTCCATATACAATAGTTAATAAGCTTAAAAAGAATTAATTTATAATGAGATGGAAGCAAACTCTTACATTCCAATGCCAACAAAAAATGTATGTCTGTTATGCAAGAAAAAAACTCAATTCAAATCACTACTTCCCCAAGGAAAACCCTAGTGAAAAATTATTATTGCATTGAGAAGGGGGAATGCAGGATGATGTTATTGTTAAAAAAGAAACCAAAAATGGAAGCCTCCTAGGTGATTGTCATGATGCTGACAAAAATATACTCACAAAACCTATGTTTGCACTAACATGGTATGATGTTAATAAAAACAAACAATGCATTTTTTTAATATAAGAGAACAACCTTAAGGGTGAGAAACTACTATATTATAATCATTAAGCAAATGCATACATTAAAATATCCTCTGCTTTCAGCATGTATCAACTTTTATGATAATGCTGTTGTTCAGCTTAAAAAAAACAAAACAAAATAAAATAAAATAAAATAAGCATATTTTAATCATCAATCAACCAGCGAGAACCAGTCTGTCTTTGGAAAGCTTAAGTGTTGTTCTGCTTTTGGCCTACTTTGGTGTCTAGAAAATTTTATTCTTGTATTTCAAATATCAGTTGTATTTTAGCTGCCAGGTGACAGCAAATATTAGTGGTATTCCATAGTTAGGAACACATGATAAAATTAATTTTTAGCTTTTTTGTTCTCATTTACTATTAGTCTTACTATTAGTTTCTTGTTCTCATTTACTATTATAGGATGAACTATATTAGAATCAATTCAGTATTTTCTCCCTTCTCTTTTGTGTCCCTTAAGACTAGGGAAATAAATGAACAAAGAAGATTCTTCTTTAAACAATTCCATTTTAACCACAAGGACACGAGTCTAGATCTATGTGAAGAATAGTTACCAGAGAGAGGGCTGGTCCATTCTGATTAACTATGAATTTTCCTATCTCTTGATTCTTTGCTAATGATCTCAAATCTCCAAATCCATCCACTTACCTGACATAAAAGATCTTGAGACTTTTCTTTTTCTTCTCTGAGCTGTTCTTTGATAGTTTCATTTTCCTGTTTTAGTCTTTGTGCTTTCTCTTTCATTTTATTTTCATTTTCTTGAGTCTTCATTTCAGCAAGCTGTTGTGACTGCAATAAGGCATTTAAACTCATCATTTCCTCTTGTGCCTCTTTGTATGTCTTTTTAAGTGTGTTAAGTTCAGATCTCAGCTGGGTTATAGTGCATCTTTCAGTCTCAGGATCACTCTTAGCAGTTAGTAACAGCTGGTCATAGTATTCTTCCTTTTCCTCTTGTAGATGACCTTCATGAGTCAGAAATAATTGAATTAGTAATGTGAAAAAAAAACCCACTTAAAAATCAGAACACTAAATCTTTAACAGCATTTTAAGGATTATTAATAGAAATCATCATAGTAGGCTATTGCACAGCTCAGATCAGAACCAAGCTTTGGTTGAAACAGCTTTCAGTATTTATAATACATTAAGTCTCCTTACCAATATACTTACTGGAAAACACAGTTCTTCTAAGGCCTCATGCATTATACTGACGCATGGGAATCTGACCCAAAGACACTGGATTCCTACTTTTATTTTTAGGCTCTTTAGCCAAACTGCTGGCATTACTCCCTCCCCAGAGATACCCTTGGGGAGGTGATAGATTCTACTTCAACCTTTTTGACCAAAGCCAGACCTTCCACTGTCTTTTGCAGACCATCTTTTCCAAAAAGTATGCCATAATTTACTTCTAAATAGTAAATAGAAAGGACTAGGATAGTTCTTTTGATTAAAAATGCTTTAGGTTAGAAAATTTCTGCTTGTTGACCCAAGAAAAGTAGGAAAAAATTAAGAGGCAGACTACAAAAATTCAGGAACAATACAAAATATATGCAGAAGCAGAATGAGGGATGCAGAATTTAATGGGCTTTGCTGATTTTTGGCACTGTAAGTTTTGTGACTTTGATACCTTTCCTATTGAAGACTTACCCTAATTATTCAAAGTGTAATTTACTAGGGAGAGTTTCCTGCTTGAATGTTCTCCCTTCTCTCAGCTATGAATTAAGCCCTATCTTCTCATTAGCAATACTCCTTTACAGGGCAGTGACATCCTCAAAGACAGGCCAATTTTTTCCCTGGAAAAGGTTTTCATATATATACTTTCAACTTGTATAGCTAGGTTCTTAGAAACTTGGATTTCTGCTACTGCCTAGCTTCTTGAAGAGAGGAACTTTCTTACACCCTGACTTCAAGTCTCTTGGTTGCTCTTGTGGCAAAGCTTTGAGTGCAGTAACTCTGCAGAACATTTTCTGGTGAGCTGAGTCTGCCTCCCTCTAAAAATACTGTCCATAGATTTCTGAACAGCAGCAAAAGGAGATTATGATGATATTTCACTGTTTTCCAGAAAGGTTCAAACAGCAATGCAGAAATCAAGCCACTGCCCATGAATTACTAATGGCAAGCCTGTGGATATGCTCTTACTCCACATGGTGCCAGTTTTGTTTAGTGAATTTACCTTGCAGGCCAGTTACAGCGTGTATGAAACCAATAATTTGGTAATAAGAAAAGCAAGTCAATGCCTTCTGGTTCTTCTGCTTAATATGATTTTAATTTTATTAATACTGAGAGGGTGTGCCTTATTGAGGAACTGCACAGCAAGGAAGTGAGCTAGAGGTGGCCAGATCCTTATTGTGAAACATTGCTTTGGAGAGGTGCCAAAACCTATCACAGGCTTTCTTGCCCTGTAACAACTGTTCAGGTGAGTAAAGAACATGGTAATCTTGAGTCATTTTTATAATATTTATTTTGAAAAAAGTAAATTTGAAAAAATCTGATCCACACCTAGCTAATAAATCCTTAATGCTTCCATTATGTCTACTGAAAGTGTACCTTGAAGGATGGGAGACGTACATCTATTTGCCTCAACACTTTCCACAAACAGAGAGGTTGCTAATAGAGTGTCAAGGCTGTTAAAACCATCTTTGAAGTGGATAAGAACAGGAAGTACTGTTGGTCAAGTAACATAGCTAGATAACAGGAAGCAGAGGAATATTATTTAACCAAGTTGTACCATTAAGCAGCTAAAGCATTGAGAACAAAGTCTTGATTTTAAGTGTGCTATAATTTGTTTTCAGAAAATTTATTCTATACATAATTATGGTTTGGGTCACTTGTGGGGGTAAAAATGAAGTTGATACCTTCTGAATTTGATTTAGATTCTTGCTTGCTAACTATTTCTGCCTTCTGTTCCAGTTCAAAAATCCTTCCAAGCAATCCCCTGACATATGCTTCCCGTTGCTGATCATACAGTAGCCACTGCTGATTTTTCTCAAGAGCCTTCATAAAAAGAAACAGAAGAACAACAAAAAAGCCTTTGGTAATTAATCAGCTTTTAAAAGTCTTTGTCTTATGTCTTCAAAATATTAGAAGTTATGTATTAGACAGTTTAAAGATAAGCTAGTTAAGTCTGCTGCAAATTGTAGTAATCTGTACAATAAACAAATAAATCCATCTTCATTTGGAAAGTTAATTCAGGATGCTGAACATAAGTTAAAACTGCAGCAATGGGAAAATTACTTAAAGAACAAAGGCTTTCATGAGTCATGCCTAGATTATGAAGAATTAACTTTTCAATCTCAAATATAAAATAAAATATAACAGACCATGAAAATGGAATAAAATAAAAGTGTATAATTACAATTTAATTTGTAAGAACGAGGACATGGATTTTCTAGCTGCTTGACTCATAGACTTATTCAGTTTGGAAGGGACCTCAAGAGGTTTCTAATCCAACCTCATGCTATCCTGGGCAGTGTCAGGTTCCTAGAGGCTTCTGAGTTGTAAGCAACCATTTTGTTCTGATGTTCCAAGCAAGGTCTTTCAAAGATGATGGAAATCTTAATTTTTTTCTTTTGCAGGTTTTTGAGTTTTTAAATTTAAATTATTGCCTTGTCACAAAATCATTTTAGAGATTACATTTTAGAGAGCAACATACCCTCTGAGGTCCCATACTACCCCAAAATGTACATGATGATAATACATTCTTCTGCATCTCAATACAGATGGTATGTGCTTGAAATTTACAGGAAACTTACATCTTTCAATTGTCTTTCAATTTCAGTGCTGTTTGTTGCAGCTTCCTGTGGACATAGAACAACTTGTTAGTGTTGTTTAAAACAGATGGCTGAAACAGCAAAGCTACTCCTGTACAGCTATTAGTCTTACATGAAGAGCATAAGAATATTTTAAAAATTAAATCAGACACATTTAAAAATTAAAACAGATGTGCCTTTTGTGTTTAAAGATCTTTATATTTGGTTGCTGGGGTTTTTTTTGAAGGATCCAGGTTATGTAGAAAGCCATTTCATATATTTAAAATAGACTCTTCTGCAAAATATGGGACAAAGATTTACATGGAATTTATTCCATAAGTCTGTAACTCATAGTTACATTAAATATTTCCTAAGGAACCCATAATGTATTTTCTGCTGAACTGCTGTCTTGGAAGTCCTGAAGGGTGTTTTACAAAGAGGTTTTGAAAAATGAAGATATTTAAGAGTATTATTTAAGTACACAAGGGGAGGTAAATGTTTTTTTCTATTTCTGTATCCTCATACATTTGACAATGACCCAGAGAAGCTGGGGAGAAGCCAGAGACCTCAATGCTTCCCTGGGATAACAGGAAGACTGTAAACATCTGGGAAATCGTGCAGGCCTATCTGCAGGCACAAGGACAAACTGCCTGATTTTCAGAGCCTGATCCCCAGTACAGCGAGTATGACTTAGGCACTTGTAGGAGACTTCTTGAGACCCATCTAAAACTGGAGAGCAGTTAGGCAGTCATGTTTCTCCCACTCTGACATGTATCTTCTCTGCAGGGTACAAAGTGGTTATGAAATTGTGTAGATATAAGTCAGAGGGAACTTCAATGAGAAAAAAAAAAAAAAGTAGATTATTACCCAAATCCAAACTACATTTTTTCCAACATTTTTCTATGGATCTTGGAATATGATTTATAACAGAATTTATAGCTGAAAAATACAGAATTTTGAATATAATTATTAAACTTAAACACTTCCTAATAAAAATAGGATTTAGAGACACTGAACTTGTTTCTATGAACATCAGAGTCCTGCCTCAGTAAAAATTTTCTCAAAATTGTGTCATAAAAGTGTTGTTTCCATTTCAGAGCTAGTATGCCACCTAGCAGTTTCAAGCAGCATTGCTAGACTTGTTTTCAAGTTCTCCAAGACATCCAGTAAAACATCATTGTCCTCTGTTGATAAATCAGTTAAAATTTTAAAAGAAAACTATGGTTTTAAACTAATACATATTTTGGTGGTTTATTGACAAAAATATAATGAAAACCTGTTGACTTAATACACATTTTAACACCTCTAATGAAGTTCAAAGTGTCTTAAAATTTAAAATAAATATGTTGTATTAAAAGTGGTATTTCTCAATAAACTGCATTATTAGAAGTACTATATATACCTGTGTTACCATTCAAAAATAGTAGATGAAGATATTCTGTTATGTATTTGGCTATAGCAGAATTTCTAGAAATTGCTTAACTCCCTTGTAGAGTGTAGGGAACCAGCACCATCTGCAGGTCAAAGGCTGGAAAAGAAAGACTTACAGCCACCTATTTTTAGGCACCTGTACCTAAACAACTTCCCTGTGCCCCTCATAGAGATATTACTGCATTTTCCAAAGAACATTAGAACGGGGCAGGGGTGGAAAAACAACTGTAGAATCCTAAATGGACTTGTAAACACTGTCAAGGATTGGCACCATACCTATTGACCACTTCACATGAGAGGAGAAACTCATCATTCCTGTCCTATCCTATGCCACACTGAAGAATTTAGCATGTGTGATGCCATAGAAAATAAAGACAATTAGTTTTAACAGCTGAGACACAAATGAGGATTCATAAGAGCAGAGAGAAGAAAGATACTCTCATGACAGAAGCTGAATTAGGTGAGGAGCTTAGTTTGTCTTTATTAGTGCCCCACATCACTGCTTATCACTGCTGCCTTCTCACTCTGTCTAATCACTGAGCATGCAAATCTGAGAAGGGCACAGTGCCTGCCTAAGCAACGGTGTATCCCAGTAGTATCACAGGTCACATTACCTGATGTAATGTGAACTAGGGACCTTGCAATACAGCAGGAGAGAATTCCCTCCCCAGCTATGTTGCCTGAAGTGTGCTCTCTAACTGTTCCTCATTTAGAGTTCAATCTGGATACCATCTCGCTTCATACAAGAATACTTCAGCATGCAACACAGCTTGTAAGAAAATTTAAAAACCATCCTATTTTATAACAGGCATTGGTGCTTAGTGAGCACAAATTCCAATTTGCAATTGCCGTATTTCTTCAGTGCTTACCTGGGATGCCAGAGAAGTACTACTGGCTCCATTCTCAAGATCAGAGCATTTTGCCATGACTGCAGATAAATTACATTTTAACCTTTTAATTTCTTCTGATAGAGAACAAAGTAACTGTTCTCTCCTTTCTGCTTCCTTTGTTTTTTCCTCTAGTTGATTTTGTAGTAAGTACACTTCATTATTCTTGGTTTTGGACCTAAGTTTGTCATTCAGGTTTTGGATTTCTCTGTCCTTCTCTCCAAGAAGATGGTTGTATTTTTCTTTTTCTTTCTCAAGCAAAAGTATTTTCTAAATGAAACAGAATAAAGAGTAGGTGTTAGTCTATGCATCAAATGCAGTAGCAAGTTTACAGTAGTTTGAGATGATCTGAGCAGCAGGGTCTAGTGGAATGTGTCCTTGCCCATGGCAGGTGGGTTAGAACTAGGTGATCTTTAAGGTCTCTTTCTACCCAACCCATTTTATGACCTTATGATTCTATGATGATCACTTTCAAAGCTCTCTCTTAGCCTTTAATTAGCTGAGAAAATGAGTTTTAACTCCAAAAAGACAATACTGGAGTGATCATCTGAAATATTTCAAGTGATAGTAAAACCAGTCTGAAATAGATGAAACAAGGAGAGAATGCAAAGAACCAAGTTTCACAGGATTGGTAGGTACTCAGCTTTGCCTATGAATAAAGACCACTACAGTATATGAGCCTTAAAACAAAAGCAGTACAAGAACTCCAAAACACTTCCAGCAAAGAGGTTGGTGCTACATTTCTTAGTATATTTCTTAGCATATTTGGTAGCTTTTGGGAAGCAGCAGAGCCTTCTTGCAAACTACATGACAGTGAGTTACAGAAGAGTTATAATAAAGCATTCAGGAGAAGGATCCTGTTTTTCCATGTTATCTGTCCCTGTAGTTTCAAAATATGCTTTAGTAGATATTTTCAACGTGCACTCTTTTTCCAGTAGGCCTCCAGCACAGGTAATCATTACACACAATTAGCACTGCATTTAAGATGCCATGGGGCTCTGCATGAACTTCAGACATGACAGCATTTAATTCTGCTGAGAAAGGCTGATGTTGGAATCCTGCATGTTGACATCAAGTCATTAGAAAGAGAAGCTGAAAGTGAATTTGGGAGAGCCTCAGTTAGGGAGTGGTTGAACACCACTGCTCACTAAAATTAAAATAGTGACAGCAAAGAGTATCCGATGTATCAAACACGATGGTCATTTTGCACCTGTTTTTTCTAGTTCATAGGAAAACGGTATTAAGTAACCAACACCATGCAACCACCAACAGACTCAGCAAATACACTAAGAAATCTAGCCAAAACTGCGTGAGCTGCTCAGCCATAGCTCATCCTTGGCTTAGGACTTCTCAGCTGGCTTTGTGGCACAGACACATGACCTTTTGTTAAAAAAAGTGGCCTAACAATATTAGTATGCTAGTCCACATTAGTTGTATCCTTTTCTAGTGTCCATCTGGGAATCCCCGTCCTTCTGGGAATCCTGACAGGCTGTGACTAGGTCACCTATTAAGTCTTGAACATCTCTCTCTGCAACCACAGGTTTACCTCGAGTGGAACAGTCATATAGACATACAGATGCTTCAATACCTTGCAGTGTCTTAGTTTCTGCTCTTATCTGCAATGGAAGAATAATGTAACGACCCAATTGCAGTTTCATTTACCTATAGCTGAGTGGGAGCTTGACAATTCAATTCAAACAAACACTGCACTTTTTGGCACGTTCTTAATCAAATGTTTTCAAATGTTAAGTTCTTTGCAGGAAGTGCTTAAAATACTTCTCTGAGACGTGTTCTGTTGGACACATGAGGACAGGTCTCAATGGACTAACTGGCACCTCTGACCTCAAGTCTTTGTATTTACCAGCCTTGTCAGATGAGCGTGATTTTATTAGCTCAGCTGTCATTGAAAAATATCTGAGAATGAAAGCGTGAAACGAAAAGTTTGTCTGGACTGTCTAACACTAGTAAACCAGTTGTGACATCAAAAGTTTTGAGAGGAAAGGTGGGGCTCCTGATCCCGAGGCCGAGTGCCGTATCCGTGGGACCGGGCCCGCGCTGGCTCGGGGAGAGCCCGGCTCACCTGTAGGAGCTCGCTCCTCTCCGGGTCCGTCATTTTGCCTTTGCCTGTGGCCACTTCCTCCATGGATTTCCGCGGGGCAGCGCCCTCCCTCTTACCCTTCTCGAGCCCACTGTCAGCTCTGGAGATGCCCGACTTCAGGCCCCCCTTGCCAATAATTCGATCTATGGCGGTCTTGGCGTTCATCGTCAGTCGCCGCACAAACCGAACGAGGCGCAACGGAACAGCGATCCCTTCTAGCGGGCAGGACAAGGCTTCCGACAGCTGGAGGCGAGCGCGGGCGGCGCGGGCCTTCCCGGACCCCGCGGGGCTCAGAGGGGCCCGGTGCGAGGCACGGCCCGGTGCGGGGCACGGCCCGGTGCGGGGCACGGCCCGGTGCGGGGCACGGCCCGGTGCGGGGCACGGCCCGGCGGCGGCTCCGTCCGGCCCCGGCCCGTGCCGCTTCCGGGAGTTTGAATGCCGCGGCTCCGGGCCGTCACTTCCGGGCTTTCCGGATGGTCCCTGCGGGGCGGTGGCGGCAGGGGCGGTGGCCCCTCGTGTCGCCGCCCCCTCGTGTCGCCGCCCGGCCGGTGCCGTCCCTGCCCTCCGCTGCCGGGGCTCCCCGCCGCGTGTGGGCGGCGGTGCCTGGCCAGCAGCGGGGTGCCGGAGGGGGGTGCGGGGCGCCGTGGTGCTCGGGTCGAGTCCGCAGGGCCCGCTCAGTGCTGTCTCTTCCGTGTCCGTGTCCTCGTTCCTCCCTGAACACGTGGGGTTTTTCTTCTCCAGAAATCCTCTCCAGCTACCCCAAATCTAGTAATTTTAGAAATTACAAAGTAAGTTAGGATAGGTCTCATGTGACCGTGTAAAAACTAGGCTGACCTTGTGGCTCCTTTTGCTCCCTCTTGCTGGCTTCCCCTCTCCTCTGTCCTTGGGGACGCGGGGACATGCGTGGCAGTGGCAGCCTGAACCTCTCGTGTTTTTACTTGTGCTCACAGCTGAGAATAAGCCTGAGCGCGGGGGAGCTCAGAGCTCTTTCTTCTCATGTAAGTGTTACCTAGTTCTTGTTACCGGAGTGCTTGTGCGCGTGTTTAAGACAAAGCTGTCATAAGCCTCCAAACTAAAAAGAGAGTCTTGTCACTTTTAATTTCCTTTTTGCATGCATTTCCTTAATGCTTTTTAATTTTAGTTGTGGATACATAATTCAATAATTCTACTATAAATCTCTAGCCAAGGTGTTCCATGAGGAAGCTGCAGTGTCGTTCCAGAATGCAACAGGAGGGGGAGGACTTAAACTGTTTTTTGGGATCATCGCCAGTTTCTGACTAGGCTGGCACGGAGACGAACCAAAAGCATTTGCGAACAATGAAGTTCTAAAAATTAGGGGGAAAAAATATAAGCCATCGTGAAAGTTCATACCTTGGTATACCGAGAGGCAGATGTGGTTTAGATCGAGTTCTAGAGTCGTGCTCAATCTTCATGTTGCTTAACGCTTATTCTTGCCTTGGTTTCTGACGAGAAATTTATCACGCAGCTTAATAAAAGCAGCAGCAAGAAACCTGCGTTTTGCAGCGTGCCCCAGGATTTCACTAGCGAGAGCTCTTTCTGTGCAGCAAGACAGAACCTGGTGTCAATTTACAGGGCTGTTGTTTTCGCAGAGCTTTGAGCAGCTAGTCCGTCATAGATCCACCCATAGACCTCCTTTGCTGTAAAGCAGTAATTCCCTGCCTCCTCTTCCTGCTAGCAGTTCAGTCCAGAAGTTAAGGACTGTGAATCTGAGGATTTAATTCCTTCGGTAGTAGTCAACATTTAGGCAAGAGGGAAACAATGCTTCGGGTGATTGTGGAATCTGCTACCAATATCCCTAAAACCAAGTTTGGGAAACCAGATCCTATCGTTTCTGTTTTTTTTAAAGGTAAGCAAAACTGTCATAAATGTAGCCAGGGAAGAAGTTTTGTAAAAGATAGTGTCTATGTAAGTGTCTGAAAATCCTGGAAATCATGTTTTCCTGGAATTACATTTGATGTAATTTTAGGGAAGACTTTTTAATTAGAGACAGGAGTTACCTGAATGAAGTTTGAACTGGGTGAAGCACATTGGTCTGTTCTGAGCAGCTGTTCTTCTGTTTCAGGATCCACATTTTACAAGTTTTTCCAAAGGAGTAACCTGTTTCTTTAAAAACAAATCTAATTGCGTAAATGAACCCACTTTTAATTCTGATATTGAAGATTACCTTGTTTTCCATCTGAAAAATCATTCCTGTCTTGATTACTTTGAGTAGGCACTGCTGACTGTCACACACATACAATAAAAATGTGATTTATTGTTGTTACAAGTAGTATATTGAAAAACGATAGTACTATTTCTGAAGGTGCTTGGTTTTGTTTTAGTTTGGTTTGGAGGTTTTTTTGTTGCTTTTTTGTTTTTTTTTCCCACAAACAGAATTGCACATCAAATTTTTGCCTATTGAGATTATTTAATTACAGGATTTTGGAAGGAAACTGTATTTTTCACTTTTATTGCTTATCAGTTATATATGGGAGAAGGAGAAGACTGTGATAAAATTAGCATTTCTATGTTATATATATAAGCTAAGTATATTTTAGAGTGTACTTTACCTGTTGCCAACATTACCCCACTTGGCTAGTCTAGAGGAACTTGATTTCTCATATTGATTTATCTTTAAGGTGCCAAAACCTTTAAGCAATTTTGGATCATGTAATACATCAAACCAAACTGTGACAAACAGGCGTCTTATCTCCTGGTGACCTGGTTTCCTAACTGTGCACTGAATTCCAAATGGTATTTTAAAGTGTGAAAAGTCCTTGCAGGAGTTTGTCACCTTTAGAAACCAAATCTGAAATAATGACAGCTGTAGGCTGAAAAAGGACAAGGCACTGCACATGCAGAATCTTAACTTGCAAAGTAACAAGTTTTCAGATGCATTTATTTCAGCATCAGAAAGATGTGAAATCATTCTATTTCCTTTAGTCTCCTCCTTTTTTTAAAGGTTTGTCTTTTTTTTTTAACCACCATGTGTGTTAGAAGTGGCAGAACCTGTCTCAGTACCTTTTGAACTTCATAATTCTTAAAATATTATTTTACTTGCCCTGCAAAAAGTGAATGTACTGTCATTTCTCTGGTTTGTTTCACATTCTGCTAGTTCTTAAGTATCCATTTTCTCTTTCCAGTT
Organism: Anomalospiza imberbis; assembly: GCF_031753505.1. Classification (NCBI taxonomy): domain Eukaryota; kingdom Metazoa; phylum Chordata; class Aves; order Passeriformes; family Viduidae; genus Anomalospiza; species Anomalospiza imberbis. The sequence continues at coordinate 19,659,820 of NC_089688.1, forward strand.
CCTTGTCTCTCTTTGCTTTCCTGCCAGTTTTGCCTTTCTGTGTTGCCTCTGTTCCTGCAGTTTCAGACTCCAGAGCTGGTTTATGCCTTCCCTTCTTTATGCTTAAGTGTCTGTTTAATCCTTCCTTGTAACCTTTTCTTCCTTCTATGTGCTCTAAAGCAGTTCACTTTTACCTAGTAAAGAGAAGTTACAGGTTTTTTTTTTTCTTCATTGCTTGATTTGTTTTTCAGTCCTTCAGTTATCCAAACACAGGAATTGGACAACAGATGTTAAAGGAATGAATTTATATTTATCCTTTATGTACTAGAATAGGGATTTTTAAATGTTCCCAAACATGCTTAACCAGTGTCAGCTCCATGATTGTGACAGGTTTTTAGTGGGATATTTAATTTTTCATTATCCTGCCACTTCTATTTATGTGATTTTCCTACATTCCAACAGTCTGATTTTTTGCTTCCCATCCATAGTGATTCAAGTGGGACAGAAAATACCAGGCTTTTACCAGCTATTAGCAGCTCTGATTTAATATGTGAGTGAGTGCCTGGTTACCAAGTGCAAGGACAGAGTCATATCTGAAATATGTTTGACTTCTAGCTGTTTATGTTTACAGATGTTTTTTTATATACACTGCTGGTTCCCCCCTCACCCTTTTAATGTGTAGAGATAGGAAACCAGTCTTATTTTGGGAAGAATGTGTCAAAGGGCATTCCTCTTTACCTTTAGTCCCTACCCAGTGTAAATCCTGGGGGACATAAAAAACACATTTGGGAGTGCATGTTCTAGACTGGGAAAAACTTAAGCATTTGCAGGACTATGGCCATGGTCCTACAGGACATTTTCATGTTCTTGTTTGGCTCTGGAGTATTCTTGGTGAAGCCTTTGTGAACTGCACTCACTTGACAGAAAACTGCCGTGGAAGGTGGAAGTTGGCATTTCATTAGAACAGTATTTGGTCAAATTTTAATTTACAGGGCCTTTACTGATGTCAGGTTCAGTAAATTTAAGCCTCCCATGAAAACAGTCTTTCAGTCTCAGACATTTACACTCTCAGACCTTTACAGCCATGCTGTGAATAAAAAACTCATAATCCTGCAAATGTTAGTATAAAAGGACTGCAAGTGTTTTATATGTTAAGACATGTATGTTAATATGGTTTAATCTATGAATAGAATAGGTTTAATCCAAATTTTTAAACTAAGCTGGTTACAAACTAGGCAGTTAATATAATTGTTACAGTGATATATATTAGCTGCATACTAGGAGGAAATAGGCAGCTGTTTCTGTTCTGATATAGCAGAACAGTTTTGTGCAAGCATTTCCCTTTTTTTTTAACACATTTATGTCCAGTCCAATGGGATGGAACTTCTATTTACTTTAAGAAAAGCTCACAGTTCAAAGAGAACTACACCCTGAGAGTAAACGAATATTGCTATCTGGAACTGGGTGCTGTTCTTGCAGAATTCTGAGTTTGTCACTCAATTTGAGACAATTCATTGTCAAATTAATATTAAAAAAAACAGTTGCCATTTGCTAAATCGGCACTAGGTGATGATTAAATCAGTATAATCATTCTGGTTTGTTAGATTCTCGTCTCAGTGTGTAAAAATTGATTCAATTGCTTATATGTGCAGTCAATGCTAGGCTATTTAGTGATTTGACCATTTGTTTTGGCTGCCTCATTCCACTTTATGCAGTAAAAACTGAGGTGAAATGGCATTTAATTTGATTAATCCAACTTGATTCCATTTGTGCTTAATCTAAGAGCTTTCCAGCAGGCCTGCAGACCTGCAGTAATTCAAAGCTATTTTAGTTTATATTTCAGTGTGTGAAAGAAAATAGTTTTAGAGTGTAATTATTTACAGGATTTAAATTTTCTGTTTTGCAGAGAGTTAAATTATCTAAATTTAATTTCCAGGGTTTTGGAGGTCTGCCCATTTGATCCTGCAGTTGCTGCCATCATGCAATCTTAATTCTCCTTTGACAGAAGTTTTATGGGACACTTAGTTAACTGAAATGTGATACTGTCTAAATCTTAGACTTAGGACTGTTGTAAAAGATAATGTTTGCTTCTGCTATTCCCCACATGCTCACGTTGATTAAAATGCTAGTTATAATAGAAAAAAAAATTAAGATGGAAACATTAAGGGTTTTGCTATACTGTGGTCTTTTAAATGATCAACAGTTATAGTTTAAACAGCTCATCTTAATTTTTTTGGACACTGAGCAATTAAATTCTTATTACAGTCATTTCCGCCTAAGAATATTAACTAGCATGTTATAATATAAGGTAGTGTGGTGCCTCCATCAAGATAAAGCAAATAGTGATTTCTTCTACAGTACCACAGTTACTCTAGTTAGTTTTTAAAGAAACAAGTTTAGAGTGTTTATCTGTATCCTCTATAATTTCTTATTTCATGGTAGGGCCACAAAAAAATGGTGACTGGCCCTATTGCACAGTTTATCCTGATGTGGTTTAGTCTTGGTTGCTATAGCTGCAGTCATTACCAGCAGAGGAAAACAGCCCGAGGAGCTGAAACTTTTGTGAGCTCCTGGAATAACTGAGCAGTCCACCTCACCCGGCTTGGCAACAGGGGTTTTTGATTGGAAGAAGAAAGAGCTTTGCCAAGAGCTTAAAAACAAATACTGCCACCACCTAGTGCATTAAAATACTGATAAAAGTGTAATAAAAAGGAAGTCAGTAAAGAGATGAGAATATATGCAAAATATTTCCTTGAGGAATGGGAATGTTGTACTCTGACTAAAATTACAACTAAAACCCAAGGTAAGCTGAGCTTCCCAGTGTTTTTTCATCCAGCTTTCACACAGATGCATAACAGAAAGAGGTTTTATTCTCAGTGTAAATTAGAATATGCATATTAGTGGAAACATAAGTCTTGCTTTTGTGAAAATGGATAATTCAGAGTGGAAAATTTAGCACCTTGTCAAGAGTGGTTCTGACTGTCGTTCAAGCCGGACTCACCTTAGAGAGTTACATTTTAGCTTTGGCAGGGATCACAGGACTTTATCCATTAGTTCCATCAGAACTGGGTGTGTAATTTACTATCCTCTTTACAAACAGCTGTAACTGTTCTTTTTTTTCACGGGCAGTGAAAACATCTTTTCATCTCCCATCTTCAAGAGGGACTTGGAGTATCAGTGCCAACCCCAGATATTCTGGGATACCCAGTTTTGAAAATGCTTTGTCTCCTATTAGATAGCATAAAGTTGAATTTGTCTCACTAGCTTGGTAATTAATGCTTTGTTCTGCAAAATGTCAGGCCACAGTATGGTATGTTATGAAAGCTCTTTCCTTTGTCCTACAACGTGAGTCAATATCCTGTATGAATTGTAGACAATTCCTGTTACATAAATGGGAGTCAGTTCTTGTAATTTGCAGCATGGGCTGATTTTTTCAGTACATCCCACTCTCATCCAATAAAAAGAGCCACCACAGTCAGCAAGCCTGACTAGTGGGTATATGAACTTGCCCATTTGGCATATCTTTACTCTTCCTTCCCAGGCTAAGTACAGTCATAACTTCAAATATCAAAAATGCAATTATCTTTACTGGAGTCGTTAAAGATGTGGAGTGTGTCTAAAGCTTGGACTTCTTGTGGTGGCTGAGCACTTTGGAGATCAACAGCTGCTTTACACCCTGTACTTGAATATGCTTGTTTGTTATCACTAAAATATGCAGTCTCTGTTTATAGAGCTGTGTGTTTTTCTGTGCTCTTTTGTGCTTCTGAGTGTCAAAAGACTTGTCCTCCATTGGAGCTAGGTATTGTAACTGAACAGGAAAAATAATGCCAGGCTATGTTTAATTTGCACCACAACCCACATTCTCACGATTTGCAGTTTGCCCAAGTTTTACCAAGCCAAATTTTACCATGAAGTATGGAAAATTTGCAATTTTTGTAATTTTTAGGCTACAGTAAGTTCAGTGAAGTCATATCTACATAACCTCTGGAAACCATTTTTTCGGGAAGGATTTCCTCTTACATGGTTGTGTATTTCTTCTAATATTTGCTCATTTAAACCAGACAGTGCTGTAAGCACATCTGTAGCACATCTCATAAGATTTTTTTCAATGTGATTTTATTCCAGAGCTAAACATTCAAAAATATTTTGTAACTCAAATATGGTAAATATGTAACACATTTTTTCTGCTACTTTCAAAAGTAGTGCTTTACTTCTATCACTTAAAGGTTACTGTTTGGTTTGAGATCTCCAAGTCTTTTAGTCTGTATTTTTTCATCATTATTGAAGGTGAAGCTAAGGGTCATAAAAGGTTGTGAAACCTAAATATTTATTTTGTTTTTTGGAAATACAACTAGCTATGCTTAAACAAAACAATAAAAAGCCTCAACTACTAAAATTGCCCAGGGGACTTCTTGATTGTAAAACCTACAACTTCTGGAAGAGGTAAAAAGAATTGAAATATTTGGTTTAAAGTTCAAGCCTTCTTTACAAAAGTGAAAGGAAAAAATATTTTTGTAGTGCTTTAGCAAAAACAAGTAATCACGCTTTCTTTGTATTTGCAGATGAAAAAAAGAAAACAAAGAAGATTGAAAATGAACTCAATCCTGTTTGGAATGAGGTAATTTTTTAAAAAATAAATCCTTGGTCATTTTAAGACAATGCTTGTAGAGTCGTTAATTCAGTTTCAGCAGCTGAGCATGTTGTTGGAAAGGGGATCTAGTGCTATGTGTTCTTCCAAGGTCTCAGTAAATGCAGGTGAATGGATCCATCTTGCACCGTATATTACAATTTATTAGCAATGTGTTACTGTAAAACTAGATGGATAACTGATGAGTTTGTGGCCTGGTTTTGTTCCCACTTTCTTTCGATCAAAATGATACTCAGCCATGGGAACCTAATGGGATAATTTATTATGTACCAGGAAGAACCATACAGAATTAAAAGAAATTATGTATTGGAAGTCCTCATGGTTTATTTGTAGGCCTAGTCTTATGTTGCATCTTCAGGAATATTTTTCTTGGGGAAAATGTTTTCTTGGCAGTGTTTTTTCACAATGATAAATGAAAGTTAAAGATTTTTCTTATACTTTGTAATTAGAATTATAAAGAAAGGGAAAACACAACTATTTGTTTAAATTCAATAGCAACTGAGTTCAGCCAGTATTGGAGTGGATTAATATCAGATATTATAAATGACAAGACAATATGTATGCTAGTGTGAGGAAGTGGAAATGTAAAAGAAATTATGGTTCACTATGAAACAATTTACTTGTGCTATTGTTGCTAGTAATTAGCTAATCAAATACATGCTATGAGCATTTTTTACTTTACTTGTGCAAATGTAAGCTGGATTTGGTCTCTCACTAAATGCAAAATTTATTTCTGAATAATTTTGTTGTATCTGCTACTCTGCTGTTAATTTTTACATAACTTGTCATTATATTTTGGGTTTGGTCTATTTTTTTTTTTTTTGTTCAGATTGTTGAATTTGACTTGAAAGGAATTGCTCTGGATAGTTCGTCTTCCCTAACAATTATTGTGAAGGATTTTGAAACAATTGGACAAAACAAGTATGTTCCTTCTTTCCCTCTCCCTACCCACTCCCACCCCAGTATTAAACACAACTTTCAATGCAGAAGTACAGGGGGAAAATGGAACTGATAGCTGATGTTTGCTGTGCTCTCTCTTCTCTGTCAATTACTTTTCAAGTACTTCTGCCAAGTGGTGTTCTCTGTTGCTAATCTGAAAGGAAGTATGATCATGTCATCTTTTCTTTTTATTTCATGGCAGATTTCATGTGGCTTAGGCAAACATTCATGTTTACTCATAGTAGCCCAATTCCATTGTTAGCTTTTCTTTACTGCTCTCTGCCTCCTCCCAATATGTGGATTCTGGTTTTCACAATACTCTAACAGCTCTGTCATAAAATCACTGTGAGTCAAGACAGTGCCCTCAGGTCTCTCATTCTTGAGATTCCTGCAGGTCAGTTAGGCAGGAATATATTGCATGCCTCTGACTTTAGGAAGATCTCGAAACTTGAGATAGGAAAGCTTATCAGTAGTCAGAGTTTTGTAATGGACTTTATAATGCATCAGAAAATAAAGGAAGGTGATTATCTGAAGCACCTAAAATGTTTCATTCTGTACATGGATTCAAAGTTAAGCAGTCATGTGGTTGGTTTTCTTCAAATTGTATTTTAAAATATCATCTAAACTCATATTTGTAACACTTAACCCCCAGCTTGTGCAAATGCCTGTTTGTTTTGCTTGGGTTTATGCACAGAAAGTTTTTCACATCAAAGGCAGAGTAACACCTTCAAAGTAATGCTCTTTGAAAATAGACCCTCAATAACATCCTCATATTTGCAATGTGTGATGTGTTTGGAAGGGATATTGGCAGGGAAACAGGAGAAGGGGGTGAGAAGTGAGAAACACATGAGCAGGCATTCTGATTTTAACATGGTAATAGGAAATAGCATCTTGTAGTTCTTTTAAGGACACAAAGCACTGTAACAACAAGAGATTTGATATTTATGAACATTTACATTTAGATGAAAGGAGGGAGTGTGGAATAAGTTTCTCACCTACCAATTGCATGTATGCATAACCTGTATTTCTGTAGAGTTACTGATTCTGTTTCCTGAGTTGGGAGAGATTTAGGACTACCATATCATAGATTTGCTACTTTTTCATGGTATCCTCTTCTAATACTTAAGAAAAAGTTTATAGTTAGATACATGTCTGAAGAGCTGTAGCATTTCAAAACAGTGCTCAGTGGAAGAGTGTGCAAATAACACTCCCATGGTTTGTCTGCATGCTAGTTCAGGATTGAAAGGTGGAGCACAATGCCTATCTAAGGTCCTTACTAGAGAGAGCTATTCTAATAACAGTTTAAGAAACCCAGTTTTTGCTTCTGACATTCACAAGTAGACCCATTAACTTGGGAGGTGTATTAGGTGTCTAAGCTAAGTGGGATTTGAGTTGAAATCAACAGTCTTCCCTTTAGAGATTCATGGTTTTATATATTTTATTTTAAAATCTAGATTTAATTTGGATTTAGTTTTTGAGTATAAAGAGGATGTCTAGGGGGCTCTGTTGCCTGAGAATGAGGAATAAGAAGCTGCTACACCATGTCTTTGGCTCTATTTTCTTTCTTCTGGAGGAAAATAAGCAGTGGGGATTGCTGTTGTTACATTCAAGGTAGTGACACCTCTTGCTCAAATGTTCTGCTACTGTCTCTCCATAGGCCAGAAGCAGAGCCCTGTGTTCCTCAGGCCAGCCTCCCTCTCTGGCTGCTCGCTCACAAAGCTCCTGGCCAGCACACACTCTGCTGGTCCATGCACTCTGAGTCCTGACTGAGTTGCAGACACCTGGTCTGTCGCTATGCCCGATACAGAACCTGTAGAGCAACAGAGCAGAAGATTGCTATATAAGACATGATTTGTTCCTGTTCCTAAAAGCCGATGTAACTGTTCATCCAGTCTGTTTTTAAACATGCTGGAGGAGGAGTACAGTGGATGTTATTCTGCTTTTGCACTGTGCCAAGGCACTGAACTCATTGCTTTGGCATGTTTCTGTAAATTAAGCCTGAAAGAACATTTGGATATTTTTCCATTTCTTTGTTTTCCAAAAGAGGAAATTTACTGCTTCATTTACAGGATCACTAAACTTTTGTAGATAGGTTAATGAGTGCTCTTCATGGAGAAAAGTCACAATCACTGGAAAAGATAAATAAAGCAAACCAATGTATACAGACAGAACATCATAGGAATAAAGCAGAGGACTCGTATGATTCATGCTTAGTTAGATTTTCTGGCATAAAGATGTTTGAAAAGAGAACACATCTGTTATCTATTACATCTAATACTGTTAGTAGAAAGATTTCAAATTCTCAGAACACAAATCTTTCTGCAGTTAAAAAGTCCCAAAAACCTCACAGTAATGTCAGTTGTCCCTGTGAAAGTTAAGAAAATGAGCTGGGATTATGTGTTTCCCCATGTCCTTTGTGTAGTTAGTAACCTAGTGAGACAGGAAAAACAGATTGGGCACACCCTTTGCTCTAACAGAAAAATGCAGCTACGAATGAGCAGTGCAGCAAATTATTTAATCATTACTAAGGATTTCTCATCGTTAAATAATTTCCAGATTGTTTAAATCCTCCTACAGCTGTACCCTTTTGTGTGGATTATTTTCCACATCAGTGTGACTGTACATAGTTGCAGGATTGCCTTGCATCCATTGTATGGAAGATCTAGACAGCTTAAGACTCAGTTTTGGGCTTTTCTTCCTTGTTCAAAACAGTATCCGTGTTTTGGAAGATCTAGACAGCTTAAGACTCAGTTTTGGGCTTTTCTTCCTTGTTCAAAACAGTATCCATGTTTTGTTTCTTTTTTAAAGTTTGTTCTTGCAAAGAGTATTATCAAATAAGTAAAGATCAAATAGAGGGTTTTCTCAATAAAAATATGGAAACATAGCAGGAATAACAGAAGGTGGGTGTTGGGTCTTGTAGCATACTCTATAATGAAATATACACACTGAGAAAGATAGGTTGAGTTTAGTAATTGTAACTGCAGCATAGAATCAAGTTGCTGATGAGAATAATAAATATAAACCTCTGCCAAAATATACCCTTAAAGATAGATGAAAATAATTTAAATGCTTGACTCTTCAGTAATTTAAACCTTGGGGCTTCCTGTAGAAGTGGCATGTAAGCAGCTAGAGGACATGATAGGCTAAAGAATTTACTATATATTGCTACCTTCAAACCAAGAGGAATAATAAAATGGTTGGAACTGTGAGTTAGCACTTCCTGATCCAGACATGGGTGTGAAGTTTCACTTCACTTGGTTTTTTAGGCAGCTAACAGGAAGTTCTAACCACAGCACTAACGGATTAATTAGCTTTGGCACAAATGCAACTCAGTGTTTAGTAGTTGGTCATCAGTAGTTCATTGATTTCATGCTTATAAACTAGGTGTTTTCCTTTTATCAGCATGGGGAAGCTGTTGTAGGCCTGCTAAGGTTCAAAATGAGCTTCTGATTAGGGATTTTGCATTTAATTTTGGTGTCGTCTCCAGTGGTAGGCCAGAATGTTTAAACTGCTTGTAGAACAGGGTTTTTGCTTTACTCCTGCAAAACTGAAAAAGTTTAAGAGACCAGACTGATTGGGCATTATACCTGTGGAAGTCTTAGGAATAGCCAAAAACATTAAAGAAACAATACTAATTTACTTTGGTCTTCTACTAAAACAGCTGATGAAGAAAGGTCAGAGGATGCATTAAGCTATTCCAGTAGCAGAAGCTGTCACACTTGATGGTGTCACAAGACTAGTGTGACCTGGAATTAAATGGGCAAATGTTGATCTGCTCAGGCAAGAGGATGAAAGCTGGAATAGGTCCAGCAAAGAACAGTGTCCTTTGATGATGTACAGGCGGTAGAAAGTCTTTTCAGCTGTGCTGGAAAGAAAGGATTCCTTGTCATCTTGTAAATCATGGCTTCAGATGGAGGTCACATACAATCCTGCGTGAAGGTAAAAACTCTTCAGAGTTCAGAGGAGCCCAGCAATTTCACAGTAGCCGTGCAGAGAACTGGGGTCTAGTTACCTGTCAGAGGGAAGTATAGGAGCAGACCTTGCAGTACTGCACTGAACATCAGTGAACTGGTGATGGACATAATCTCGCAACAGCTCCTGAGATCTGATGCAGCTGACTTAGCCCAAAGATTAGAGACCTGACAGAAACATGTCAGAAAAAAGTCTTTCTCTAAGACTTGTACAAAAGTGACAAAGATGAGACCTACAGACGACTTTGAGGCATTCCTTGGCACTTTGGAATGTATTACTTCAGTTGTTGAGTAGCTGTATGCTCAAAACCAGACTGGACACAGTCATGGGTAACCTGTTCTAGCTGACTAACCTTGAGCAGAGGCACTGGACTAGATGATCATGAGTAATTCCTTCCAACATCATCAGTTCTGTGCTTCTGATAAGGGAGGGGTGAAACATCCCAAATCCAGTGAGCGGGACAACTTTTGGAAAGGCAGAATAGTGTCCAAAGCTTAAAATTTGGCTAAAGTCTAGAAGTGGACTAAGAGAGTTTATAGATTGAATATTAAATTTCTCAGTCTTGTTAGAGTGGAAAAAGACTGGAGACTGTTGTTGCCCAACCTGCTAAAGGGGGGGAAATAAAGGCATGTAGTTAGAGAGGCAATATATAGAGGCAACTGGTTGCAAGCAAGAAGTCTGTGTAACTGATTCCCTCTTCAATCTGCTGAAGGTGATCACTGTTTTAAAAATGGCTACTGTGCATTCAAATGTGTGCAGTTATCATTTGTGCAGGGCAGATGAGGATGTAGAAATGGAAATGTACAGTGGAAAATTTGAAAAGCTCTACAGGTGAATGGCAATTCTTGAGTTAATGTCACCAGATAGGAGGGTGTGGTTGCTCAAACATTCATCCTGCTGATTTGAGATTACTTTGGGTGGCTTCTGAATTGTTTTGAAGTCACTTCATAAGCTCCAGTGCTTATATCAAATCAGAAGGTCAAGTCTATATAAATTTTCTACGAATGTGCATAGAAAAATATTTTGTTTCTCTTTTTTCCCCTTCTATGTCATCTCAAAACATATAAGTTTCTGCAGCTGAACAGAAGTTGTGATGTGTAATACCTGGAAGGTGTATTTGGAGGAAATAGATGTTTTATACTTATGTATCCTAATGCACTTTGCAAAAAAATAATTTATGTTCTCGTAACAGAGTATGCAAGAGCAGCTATAATAGTGCTCTTGCTCCATGTGAAAAGATACCCTTGCATCCTTAGCTGCTCCATGAATAAGCTCTGTAACTTCAGGGGACCTCAGGTTCTTTGTGTACAGGACTTTTTTCCTCTTTGGCAGCAAAGCTGCTATTTTATTTGTGACACATGAGCTTTGAAATATTTACAGGCTAAAATTATCTTGGTTTTTTCCATTGAAAAAAAATCACAGTTATTCCAGTAATCCACTCCAGTATGGGAGTAAACTGCTACTACATACCATGGGAATGAAACACAGTGCCAGGTATCATGAGACCAGTACCACACTCAGAAATTTTGCCTAAAAGTAATCGCTTGGGCTAAAAGTATGTGCAATTTTCATCTTTCTGGGAGAGGGTGGGAGTGACAGATGCAGTCCCAAAGTAGGCAGAAGTAGCTCAGAAGAGTCTACCACATGTCTGATCCCTCTGAAACCTTCCTTTGGTAGACTGCTCTAGAACCATTAGAAACATTCTGAGAATTTAGAAGGGAGAAGATGAACCTGTTCCAAAATGCAGAATATGAGCAAGAAGAATAATTTTGTGATTCTCTAGTAAACACATTGATTGCATTTGTTCTGTATCACTGTTTTCATTACGAAGACGTGGATTTATCTGGTTTTATGTCTCTTTCTGTGTAGTACAACAGCTGTTGTCCCTAGTCCACTACTTCTCACTTGAGAGTTTGCAAATCTGTAGGGAAAGAAATTTTTATATTCTTTAGTTTACCAATGAGAATTCAGTGGTGGAAATAAGTGACATTGCTATTGAAAGTTATACACACAGGATTATTTTCAAAAATACATGAAAAATAATTTATTTTTTTTACCTCTTTTAGGTTAAAGCTGTGGCTGCCATAAACAACGCCAACACATTTGAGTGTAATGAAGCAGAAATTAAAAATTAGCAGTACACAATCATTACATGGCGTTTGCAATGGTCTTTTGTTGTACTTTGTGTTTTCAAGTCATGGCTGGAGTTACTTGGTTGACTAACAGATGGTAGCAAAAGAAAAATGGGAACCTCTGATGTATATTTGCATTCTAATAATGATTTTTATTTTATTTCAGATTAATTGGCAGTGCATCCGTAGCACTTAAAGATCTTGTAGGTAACCAAAGCAGATCTTTTCCCTTCAAACTCATACCTCTACTGAATGACAGGGGACAAGAAACTGGAGTGAGTGACTTACATTTTCTTCTTTTACTGTATTTTTGATCAAAATGCTACAGCAATATCAGTTTAATTCTTGGAAATGTCTAGCAAAAGCTCCAGACAGAGGAAATTTATAACCAGAGATAATTAATTTTGTTTTCTCTGTATATATTATGTATTTGTATATATGTGTAATAAATATTATGCACCACAGAGTATGCATGGAAATCAGCCCGATGTTGAAAAAGTGCATTTTCCAAGTACCAGATGGAGTTCCCACATGCACCTTTTTGCCATATGCTTTGTAACAGCTACCTGTGTCATTGCACTGACTCTGGAAAGCACATGATCATGTACATGTTCACTGCCAGCTCCCTTCAGAAAGTTGCACAAGAACTTGCTTAACTTGATTTAGCACATGCTTAGATTTAAATGGTTATTAACTTAGTTATTAATTAAGTAGGTTTTAGAATCTGGGACCTTACTGTGTTTGTGCAGTGTAGCTTTTAAGGCACTTCATACTGCATTCTAGTACACTCAGTCATGGGAGACTCTAAGCGTAATTTCAGTCTCTCAGCAGCTGCAGTTTAATATCATGATTAGTTGGTCACAGGGTTGGGCTTTTTTTGCTGACTCCTCATGTTACTCTGGCAACTAGTAATAATAATGGTTTGTTCAATAATCCAAAAGCACAGTCAAGCACAAAAAAGACAATTCTATAATTAGAATGGAAAATGATGTATTGTTTTTCTTCCAGGATGGAGATATGAACAAGCAATTAGAGAAGCCAGCTAGGAAATATTACTTATGGTTCAGACTTAAGTTGTTGATGAGATAGTGTTGTTTCTCTACTGCCTTTGTTTTCTGTCTGCAAATTTAGGATGTTACCTTGTCAGCCATGAATATTGTGGAACTAAAACTAGAATTTGTAGGACATCTTACATGCTTGTATTGTGACAGATTTTTCTAAATATAAACATAGCGACTCCATTTCTTAAATATTATTTTAGAACCTAGTCCATTAGCTGAAAATTGTGTAAGCTTTATTGTTTGTGTATATATATATATATATATATATATATATATATATATTGTTTGTGTATATATATATATATATATATATATATATAGATTAATAATAGTTTATTGATTTACTAGTAGCTGAAACATTACAGATCTGTTGTGCCCATGAATAGTTAACTGTTCATGCACAGTGTTAGAGCAACGTACTGCTTTAAATCAACTGTTGTGAATACTGTAGGCTACATAAAAAACTTTTTCTCTATAGGCAACAATTGATTTGGTAGTAGGATATGAGCCACCAGCTGGACCTGCAAATCCAACTGATCCAGGAGGGACCAGTGCACAGGAAGGTATTTCATCCTTTTCTCAGAACATTTTTTGTTAAAAGCTCTAGGAGCTGTTTTAAGGTGAGGCAATAGGAAGATTCAGCAGCACTGTTCACCAGAAGCAAGCATGTCAAGACTGCCAGATAGTTATTTCAAAGAAATTAAGGATGATTCAGAAGCTAAGAAAAAAATTGGCATTTCCTGATATAAAACGGATTTTAGCATAATTTTCTCTGTTTGTTTAAAAACCTTTCAAAATTACTTTTGTTTAGGAAAGAAAGATTTTTGAATGCTCAAGGAAGAAGCAATTATCTGCTGCAATTCTAGGGCTAAGCAAAAAGCAGAGACATTCCATCTATTACTTTCAATGTCAGGGAGCTTGGTGAAAAAATTTTCTTGATTAATTAAACCTCTTTTCCCTTGTAGAACAATTAAGTTTTGGAAGACACTGTTTTATATTAGGTTGATATTTGAGTAGGCAATGAAGTACTATGATCAGTAGGGAATATTCTTTAGTCTCTCTGTATATCGTATTAACCAGGCTTTTTCTGAGAGTATTTTTGAGATCTGGTTTTCCAGACTCTTAAAAGAACTGTGAAATAACAAGCTTTTGCAGTTGATTGGAAAATAATAAACCTAATATCAAGGCTGTGTTTGTGAAGAAAGAAGGAAGTTTAATAAATGTTTTGTGGTTGAGGAGAAGTAAATCAGTTTGACCATTATTTGGTGAAAGATAGTAACATAAGAAGAAAAATATTGAAATCAGGGGTCTTCTGGAGGGAAGTTTTGATTACACTGACTTCTCTCAGAGGTGTTCTTGGAGAGTGAAAGGATAATTAATATAAACACAAAAGTTGTGTGTTAAACTACTGCATTTCGAAGTAATTTAATAGAAATGTGCACTTGAAGGCTAAAAATGCAAATTCACTTTTATGAGATTATTTGATTTTTTTTTTCAATTATAACATACAGATAATATAATAAATGGCAGTTTTTTAGCTAGCACCCAGAAACTGCATGAAAATTATTTCAGTGTGAATTATCAAACACACTTTAGTTAGTTATAGCAAATACCTATTTCCCATGAAATGAAATCACTTTCCCAAAGACAGCTGCAGCTCAAATTCAGGAATTAAAAGTTAAGTGCTAGGGTATGTAATCAGTTAGCTGCATGGATCCATTCAGGCAAATGCATTTTGAGAGATGTTAGAAATGTGGGTGGGGTCTTATGTCTATAAAATTCATAGTATGTCAGTCTCTCTGGTTTTCTACATCTCTTACAAGGACCATGACGGACTTTGTATAACGAAGTGATCATCAGCCTGTAATTTATGAAGTTAGAATACATTCTGTTAATGCCAACCACCAGAGACACAGCTCATTCTCCTTCTAAATTTTACCATAGTCACCGTCCAGTTAAGAAAAGCTGGAAACACAAGGAAGTGACCACTTTTGTGGTCTAGATATTTATGGATCCTATTTTGCAATACTGGAATCTCAGGATATGATTCAGTATTACAGTGTCATGTGGTTGTAGAACTGTCTTCCACAGAGGTATGATGATTTCAGAACTGTCAAAGAGCCTTACTGAAAATTTATTCCACACTTAAATGTTGTGGAGAAGGATTCAGTTTTATTTTGGTTGGCAGGCCCTAAATGTATTTGTGCATGCAAGGTTCTGAACTAAAAACCAGTGCTGTGCTATAGCCTAGTCTTGCTGATGGGAAACAGCAAGATTCATTGAACAGCAATGTTTATTCAGCTGGAATAAAATGAATCCCTTGTGGTGAATTGTGAACTAGTTGGAGAATGATTACAGCTCATCTTTACTTGAATTGGTTGATTTAAAAAGTGTATGGGAATTGTATTAGACACTCTGCATCCAGAATAGAGACTGAGCTAGAGTAAGTTTGGTTAGGATATAAGTTGTTCTTAAGCAGGCTAGAATGACTAGCTTTCAAAAGGAGTTGGAAGAATGTAGTTGGCAAAAACATTGTTGATGTGAGCTAATAATAGAATTTTAGTGGAACTCTTGAATATCAGACTCTTACTCCTGTAACTTCAACAGCAAGTTCTGCTATTTATTTATTAATTGCACTGGTTTTTTTGCTGTATGAGATGGAGAAGATGATGGAGATTATGAGGATGGGTTGGATGGTCCAGTTGGTGGTGTCACACCAACAGTTCCAAGTGGCACAAAGGAAGCCCAGCTAGCTAAACGCATCACCAGAGGAAAGAAAACTCGGAGAATGCTCTCTAACAAGCCACAAGATTTTCAGGTACTAGATTTATTAGATACTGCATTTTTCCTTTTTCTGCTGAGCTTAACACTCCTCCTTTTACACAGCCTGAGCATAATTTAATGTCAGCTTATCTAATGCAGCACAGAGATAATTAGCCTCTTCATTTGAAAGCCAGTATTTCAAAATTATTCCTCAAATGTTCCTGTTACTGAGATGTCTGATTTTGTACAGTTCTGACTGAAATAGGGATGAACCTTATTTACTTTATAGTTGTAAATATTTCAAACTACTGTAGCAGTTCTAAAAATAAATGGTAAAGGCAAGTGAAAAAACTCCAGCGAAATAATTAACTCTAACTTGTCTTGTAAAATTAGTTAATGTCATAATTAAGCTTGCAAAGTCTGCTTTGTATCTGTCAGCTACTTCAGATGTTGGCTAACATTTTTGGAGGTATAATAAGGAATTGTTGTGATCAGGATCACAGATAATATAGAGAATTAATTAGTACAAGTATTTGATTTTTTTCAGATTCGTGTTAGAATCATTGAAGGTCGTCAGTTACCTGGAAATAACATAAAACCAGTTGTCAAAGTTCATGTTTGTGGTCAGACACACCGGACAAGAATCAAAAGGGGAAATAACCCATTTTTTGATGAAGTAAGTGTAAGAGCACTCTAGCTGATGTGTTGAGGCTATCAAATGTTGAGAAGTAGCTAATACAGCTTTCATTATGATCAATTAATAAGAATTTACTAATATTTGTGGGTAATTATGGCTAACATACATTATGCCATTCCCAGTCCCTTTCTTTATGCATTCACATCACTAAACACATCTCTGTCACTGACAGTCTTAGCAGATAAAACTAAGTAGAAGGAAGTCAAACTTTATATGAGACATACGGAATGTTTTCTTTGGTGCAGTTGGTCTTGTGGCAGAATCACTCTGAATAGTTGTGTTCAGGTTATAAAAATCACAGAAAAATTAATTTGAAATCATTGTAGACCTCTGTGGTGTGTGCAGACAAGTGCTTAGCATGCAATGCCATAGACTGCCACAGAGTCTGGAAATGTCACTGCCTTGCTACCCATGATTTGTAAAAGCACAACTAGATTTCTCTGTCCAGACGGGGGGTGTGTGCATCAAACACACTGAAATACAGGAGAGAATTCAAAGCCACCTAAGGGGCAATAGAATGATCCCACAGCTGGAAGACTAGTGTTGCAAAACTGAAGTGTAATAGAGAGAAATCTGAGGATAACTGATTATCTGGGCATGTGTGAAAAATTCAGAAGATTATGGAATTGCATGGCAAGCATGTTTAACGCACACAGGCAAGACCAAGGAATTTATAAAAAATTGAAACTTGAACTAAGCTGTAGGTAGCAGTCAATATTTCTGAAGCCATGGAAAAAATAGGGAGGGCAGAAAGCCGGTTGTACCTTATATTGAAAAAATTCTTTGGCAGTCTCAATATCCATAGTAGTCTAAAACTGGAATAGGAATCACTTTCACCACTAACCCTAAACAAGGTTTCTTTGACTACTACAACAGAGATGGTTAGACCAGGATTTAATGTTCTGGCAAATGAACTTTATAGTTTCTGAAGTTGTTTCGCTGAGAAAAATATGAAGTGCAGAGCAAGGAGCAAAGGGCAGTGCTGGAACTTTGCAGCACAGTTATGCTGACAGTGTTTGTTCAAATGGAAGTTGTGGCTGTCCTGTCTGTGTTGTACTGAGTCAATTTACTAAATTCAGTTTTTCATTCTGCACTGTTACCACATAATATATCCAGCAAGGAGGTGGGGCAAAAGTGCTGTATCAGGCATGCTTCGCATGCCTCTTAAAATAATGCTTTTGCATTTTATTTTCAAGTAATTATGTCTTTATCATTTTAAGACAGGTTTTTTTGTTTGTTTTTACCTTGACAGATATTTTTCTACAATGTCCACATGACTCCTTTAGAGCTGCTTGATGAAACCATTAGCATTCGGGTAAGAAAAACCAGTGCATAGTCACAAGGCTGCTGGATACCTGTAGCATCCTCTGGCCATTTCACCAGGCTGTTTAGGAACATTCCTGTTTCATGCTCCTCTGTCTTTTTAGGTGTATGATTCTCACTCTCTACGAGCAGACTGTCTAATGGGTGAATTTAAGGTGGGTATGAAGAAAGTTCCATATCTGGACTAAATTAAATAAAATGGGAGAAAAATTTTAAGTACTGGTTTTAAATGTTTAAATTTATACTTATTTTTCATGGGGTCATGATGATGTCTTGCTTCTTAAGCTAGAGACCATATGCTCAAAGCACTAATAAGCAGCTTTTTGTATTTGAGTAGAAGAGTACTGTTAAAAAAATTGTGTGGTTTATATACCAAGTTCTCTAATTTGCATCCAGGTAATTTTTTCTTCTTTTGTGGTCAAGTGATTATTTGGTTTGAGGTAGAGTTTGAAGAGATAATTTTATTTGGTAGTTAATAGGCAGAATAGCGATATGTATGGTGGCATAACACATTCTCAGATATGTGGAGAGGTCTTCCTTTGGTCAGAAGTTAAGTAAAAACAATGGTGGAAAATTCATGTAGTTGAAGTAGTTTCTGTGGTGCTGATGATATTAATGAGATGGTCTTTATTTGGATTTGTTATGGTCAACTCTGGGAAGCAGACAAGAATTACCAGGGCAATTGTAATGGCTATTGGGGTCCACTGTTACAACATTTCCAGTATCAGTACTGGCTGTCTTTTCTGCTCGCTGATTTGGTACTGCATAAATCCGATAGGTCTCTAGACCAGCTTTTTACAAAAATATGCAAAGAGGGAAGAGTGCTCTTTTCTAAATGAAACACTTTCTGCCACAAAGCTGATTGCTTTTTGCTTCTCACTGCTTATTTTCTTTGTGATTTCTAGTGATTCAGTCAGTGGTGTATTGCTGTGTGGAAGACTGATTATTCACTAAGCAGGTGGCAGCACGTCACTCAGCTACTTTCTGTTCCTGCAGGCACACATTCCAACAGGAAACCACAAGGGTAATTCTGTCTAGAAAGACTTCACCTGCAAGGAATACTGGCCCCAACTGCCATGAGCAAACATACTTACATTCCTGAACATGTTTAAAATCTGATACAATGAATGAGGCAATCTTGTCCAGATTTGACACAATGGGGAAAGAAATGGTCATAATTCTTAATGAATAAGAGGAAATTATTCATTTTTTAAAAACCAAATTTCACTTCTGGAACTGAAGGATGTAATGTTGAGCAGGAAGAAGGAACAAAAGTGCTCTGAAAAGCCTATCTGAACATAAAATAATGAATGAGCTTAGGGAATTCAAAAAGCAGTAAGCCAGCCCCCTCTTGTGTCTCTGGTAAATGAAAAAGCTGGGGATCCAAGAGAAGAAGAAAATAACTACATGTGTTAGTTCTAATCATATTTTCTTGCATTTTCTTTTTCTTCTTGGCTTTTCTATCCCTTTGAAATCCCTCATTTTTCAACGTAAGGCATTTTCTCTTTTTCCTCCCAGTAATATTCTATGTAAACTGCCTTCTGTTTGTGACAAGAGAACAATGTAGTACTGCCTGTGAAAAAATGGGGGGAGTTGCTCAACCATTTTTCTGTTTTGATATTTCTTCAGAGGTAATGCCTTTGATCTTTATTTCAGATTGACATTGGCTATGTTTATGATGAGCCTGGTAAGTAATGGTTACTTCAGAACTTCTTTCCTTGAAACTACAGGTTGAAATGTTTCCTTAAATTTCTCAAGTAAAAGAAGAAACTTTACATTAAGTTATTTAAGTTTGTGGCTTTAAGTATTAATTTCAAAAAATCCAAAAATATATAACTCTTTTCAGTGAATTCACAACAAGCTCCTTTTTTATCAAAGACCTAAAATTTGAAAAACAATGCAAAAATATTTTATAACTATGTCCCTGAATTAGTATACCAAAATAGTTTAGCACCAGATTTCTTGTTTTGGATGGCACTATTGAGACCTGTCTAGGACAGGATTATTTTGTTAAATAATTCGGGTAATTTAGGATAAAGCATATTTTGAAATAGCCCACTGCTTATATGATGTCTGCCATTTTGTAATGGACATTACTGGGGCCGGTGGTGATGTTTGTTTTATTTTAGGCCACGCAGTCATGAGAAAGTGGCTTTTGCTGAGTGATCCTGAAGATACAAATTCAGGAGCCAAAGGCTATATGAAAGTCAGCATGTTTGTCCTGGGAACTGGAGATGAGCCACCAGTAAGTTTAATTTAAATGTTTTTCTTCCCCTCTCCATCCCATGTATACTTATTTGTATCCCCCCAACATTGTTTTAATACAGTGTAATTTGCTCTATGAGCAGTATTTATAAGTAAGACAGAATTTACTAGTGGTTTCGTCCTGTACTAAGTGGCTAACTCAAAGCTTGTTTTGTTATTCTGCTCAGTTAAGCAACCTCTACCATTTGTGGATGCTCCTTGACATACTGGAAGTAGAGATGTGTTAGCCTGGTTTTGCATGCAAGCTAATATGTAACTCTCCTTAGTGTAGCTAAGCAGGCAGAGTAACACGGATACCAGTTCCAGGACTAAGTCAGGAATGTCTCCACTATACTACCAAACATAGACAAGCCCATAGAGAAGCCAGAGTACCACCAAATTTTTCCTGGTGAAGATTAGACCCCTCAATCATTACAAGTCAGGCACAAGTAATTTGATGCAGATGAAAGCACAGGTAGTTTAAACAATCCAATCCTTCACTGTCTGCTGTTCAGTCAAGGTGAAGACAGGTGATTTTTTCTTGTAATGCTTTTCTTAGCAGACCATTGCCTGTAGTTTTGCTTTTCTTCCTGTCTGATATTTTTGCATACTGTTCTCCTTAGTTAAATATAATGTGGTCCTCAGAACCATGGGAGATTGCCTTTTAGTTTTGTATTATCTGTTCCTCTCTGCTATCCTCATGATTCTTGAAATCACAAGGATATGTCTAGTTATTTGTGGTGTGTTTATTTTGAAATGAGGAAGCATATCAGACTTGTAAGCCTTTTCTACTTGTAGTAATTGCCTTCTCATGAGATGAGTATGAAATTTGCATGAAGTTGGCATTGTATATATGCCAAAATCATCATTGTCTGATGATGGTGATTTTAAAAGTGTGATTGTAACGGGCTCCTGCAATTTAGTGCTTTAGAGATAAAACTGAAAATAAAATAGTTTTGCTAGAATTAAATTTTTGTGGCTTGATAATTTGATACAGTCTCATTCTTCATCATGAGACTGACACCAGTCTTTAGCTAATCAACAGTTTAGCTAATCACCCTAATTCTAATTCTGTACATTGCCTTGTCTTTTTTGTCTACAACTGTACCCCCCAACAGGTTGAAAAAAGGGAGAGAGATAATGAAAGTGATGATGTGGAGAGCAATCTTTTATTACCTGCTGGGATTGCACTTCGATGGGTCACTTTCCTTCTCAAAATCTACAGAGCTGAGGACATTCCACAAAGTCAGTAGCTTCTCCCTACTTGTCCATTGGTGTTTGAATTCTGTTAGAAATAGTTATTTGTGTTAGCTGTTCAGAAAGGAATATAGATGACTTTTTATCCCTTACTAGCATATTTTCTCACCTGTATCTATGCCAAATAGCAATGTCTTCAAATACATGTAGAATGCAGTGATGCCTTTAAATTCAGGAGCACATCAGCACTTCTTATGATGTTTGAAAAATATATATTCTTAAAATTGCTCCTAAGTCAAAATTCTCAGTTTTTATCTGCAGCATTTTGAATTTTGTTTATGAAGTTAGACTTCACCCTTCCTAGATCTGTGAGCTAGTTGATTTTGGTAGATTGCAATGGGCAATTTGTTATTTAGGAATAGTAGTAGTAGTAGTAATAATAATAATAATAATAATAATAATAATAATAATAATAATAAAAACAACTACCTTAATCTAATCTTTGACACCTCTCCAGTGGATGATGCTTTTGCACAAACTGTCAAGGAAATATTTGGAGGAGAAGCCGACAAGAAAAACCTTGTAGATCCATTTGTAGAAGTTTCTTTTGCTGGGAAAAAGGTAATTTAGTAAACATCTGTACCTTTGTATTCTAATTGTAGTCCTGAGAATAGATTTCATAAACCAACATGAATTTTTACGTTTACTGGAACTATGGAAATAAAAAAATGAAAAAATAAAGTTAACTTTGTAACATGACAAACTTCAAGGTACAAGAGAAAGGGTGTAAAACTGATGATTAATGAAAGGAATGTATGACTAAAGGGTAGAACTAACATATGCCAGATTGCTTGCCTACTAGTTGTTGCTGATTGCTTTTAGTAATTGGTGACACGGGTCTTTCTAGACAGATTAACTGCATTTGTACATTTAAATAATAATGTGTTCCTTAGAATGCCAAATTTGATCTGGAGCACAATTACACAACTTATATTCATTACTAGTCAATTTTTTGTCAGTCATTTAATGTGCTATATAGTCAGGTTACCACACCCAGTAGTGTAGAAGATCTTTAGAAGACATGACCAGCAAATTATGCAGCCTCTCCCCTACTATTCATTCTTCATCTGCCCTAAAATCTGCATAAAGAAAGCTGGAATCAAGTAATTCCTTCATCTCATTTCTCTGCAGTGATAAAAGCAGGTTAAATTGTGGCTTGTGGAAATAACAAGCTTTAATAATTTAATAATTAATAAAGCAGGATAACCCAAATCTCAAATTTAAACGCTGTTTCTACATTTTCTTTTTCTCTAAAAGTCATTAATGCTGCATATGCAGAATACTCTAACAGTAGTTATCAGTGGAAGACTCGTTGAGCATCAATGGCTCATTGCAGCATTAATCCAGGATTCATTGACTACTATCCCTAATTTTTCCAATCAGATTATGATGTGCCCTAAATCATAGCTAGTAAATATTTTTTTCTGTTTTATCTTTGATGTTCTGTTGTATATTTGATTTCATTTTTTGGCAGGTTTGCACAAATATAATTGAGAAAAATGCTAATCCGGAATGGAATCAAATTATTTACCTTCAAATCAAGGTCAGTTTTTTTACCCTTGTTTCCATAGTAAACAGCCTTTTTTTTTTTTGAACTCAGGGCATTAACATTACAGAGGTGAAAAATGTAAGGAGTTATTTTACTTTCATTGTTTTTTTTTTTTCAGTTTCCCTCGATGTGTGAGAAAATAAAACTTTCAGTTGTTGACTGGTGAGTTATGACTTTTAATCAAATTACTTAAGCTAAATGATAGTAAGCAGAGAAAAGTCTAGTTCTATAGTTGTCAGGTATTTTTACAGTGCATGAGAGTACTAAAGCAAGTGTTTAAGTACCTTTATGGTTTCTTTAGAGGGGATCTGATTAGTGTAACATGAGATTATTTTTAATTGTGTGCAGTGAGAACTGAGTACTGTAACTGATTAATGATAGTGTAAAAGTCAGGTGACTTATTCATGGTCTACAGCCCACTCTTGTAACTTAATGTTGAAGCATTTCAGATCATAGAAAATGTGTGTACTAGTAGCTTGCCACTGTATGTGATGACCAGCATTATATTTAAATAAAATCTTCTTTCTTTTCCTTTTTTGTAGGGATCGACTTACAAAAAATGATGTAGTTGGAACAACATATTTAAGTCTCTCAAAAATTGCTTCTTCTGGAGGAGAGATTGAAGGTGATTGCTTGAGCATTGTGTAACACACTGTCTTCTCTTGTGTTACACAGAATGGCAAAGATCAGTGTTCTAAGAAAGTATATATTTATCTAGAGTTTCTCAGTTCCCTGGCAACAGGATTGTCTTTTCCTTTTAAAATTTTCAAAACAATGCTCCTAGAAAACATTCCATGGGACTTTAAAAAGTAAAGTATTAAAATTTTAATGACTAAACCACATCATGGTGGAAATAGAAGTAATTCAAGATTTAGTTTTCTGTTACATATATATATATATATACACACATATTAATGAACCAAGTAAATTTATGAGTACTTTCCCAAATTCAGAAAATGATGTGATATCACAATCTACCATGTGTAAGATATGCAAGTTTACTTAGATGCATAATAAGATATTTAATTTCAAGACAATCTGGAGTCGCTGCTTCAGAACCTTTTCTTCTTTAGACACTGGAAAAAAGACTCCTTTTGCTACCTTATAAGAGTATCTGTTCTATCTTTGAGACAAGAACCTAAAAGCTGTTGAATGTTCCGGGGTAGTTAGACTAAAGAGACTCTAGAACCACATACTCATTTCCTGGACACCACTGGGCTGTTTGCAGATGCTGGGGAACTTGGGACAATCACTGCTCTGATCAGCAGCTGACTAGAAGCAGGCACTGCATCTCATTGCACAAATGCTCTGTACTCCTATTTTGTAACTCTGATTTTGACTGCACTGCTGTGATTGCAGACAATGGATTTATATGCTTCCATCAGTAGAGATGGCTGGATATGTAATTTCACACAGCTAAAACCCAAGACCAATTAACTACAAGCAAACAAGTTAAGCAAGATATGAGGTGCCTGACATGTTGTGCCCATTGGAAAATAGCTTTGTAATAAAACTCTTCTTTAAAATATTATAAGAAATACTTTTTTGCCAATATTTTGGACCATATTAGAAAAAATCCAGTTACATTTATATTCTAATACAGTCTTGTGATTATTTATCATTTCTTTGTGATCTATATCTGTAATCACCTCTTTTTGTAGCAAGATCTTTCATACAATTGGGCCAGCTCCCACACTAGGATTCTGTGTTAACTTGCCAGAAAAATTGCTTTATCTTTTTAGTGAACATGATTTGCATGTTAGTTATCCAAACAGCATTGTAAACCTCAAGGTTAAACAGGCTTAAATATGTATTTATCTGTCTACAGTAGTTTGAAGGACACTGTCTCAAAATCATTTTCACCATTGTCACAATAAGAATCTAAATTACTATTTTTTCTGTTGAATTTATAAAATCTGTATGATATGTACTTGTCTGAGACAGACCAATTTGTCTTTAGGTTGGTGGCTATATCAGATGTTTAAAACCAAAGTTAGTGGCTCCAATCCTATACTGACGTGAGTAAGGAGGCAAGAATTGGATAGAATTGTATTTTCAGTCACATAAAAGCTTATAAAGTAGTCCTCTTAGAAGGACTGCTGTTGAAGTAAGACTTCATGCAAACATTTTCTTTATATGCACAGCCAGAAGCAAAAGCAAGAGGCAATGGGAAAGCCAAGACAGAGGGGTTGGGCTGTTGGGGAGAATTCAGCTCTGGAGAGATCACTTGTACTCCCCTATGAGTGTGTATCTTGAACTGCAGCTGAGCCACAGAGCATTTACACTTCAAACCAGACACTCAGTAACTGGGGAGATTAGTTTGGTTTCTCTCTCTGCTGAGGTACTGGCATTGGAATAGCCATTTCTGTTATCTTCTCTTTAGTGCTGTGCCTGAAGCCTGTTCTGGCTTCTAAAGGATTGTGAAACTGAACTAGTCTATTGTCTTCAGTAAATGTAAATGTAGATAGTCTAAGGGGCCCTGAAATGTAGTGGGGTTTTAAAATGTCCTTAAGATTTTAAAAGTTGTTTTAAAAATAAATCTGTATTTTGTGTGGAGGAGAATTGTACAAAGCTGAAAAATAAGCACTAAAACAAGATATTTTGTCAGATACATGCTGGTTTTTTCCCCTTTGGAATTTGTGCAGGAAGAGTAATACCTTCATATATTAGCCAGAACCAAAATGCTGGCCAAATTAAATATGAAATTTATTTTCTTTCAGGTTTTCAACTTTATTTTCAAAGGAGATTGCTTTGTGGTGTGTGGGGTTTTTTTTAAGTGCTGTTGTTACTGTCATATAACTACTTCTCTTTTCATAATACAGATTTTTCATCTTCGGGAACAGGGGCTTCATCATATGAAGGTTTATCTCTTCACCTGTTACTGATTTTGTGTTCCATTGCCCAAACTGAAGAGTATTGCCTAAGATACTCCATCAGCTTAAAAATATTTTTAATAATTCTTGTTGTCTAAAAGATTTCACCATTGTGATTACAGAGTATCAAACATAACTAACTCTATAAACCAGTTTTGGCATTGGAATTGGTTTGAAAATATTTCTGTTTGGCTGGTGCTTCAAGCTGTGTGTTAGAGATGAGCATGCAGTTGCTTCAATTACAGAGTGCTTAGTCTAACAATGGCTTGAAATTTTTAACTATGAGATCACAGGTATATTTGCAACTGCAGAGCCTTGCAGAAGTAAATAACTGCCTAAAATAATTAGTGGCTGTTTTGCTTATGCTTAGCAAGCTGTATAAACAAAATCTGGAAAAAAAAAATCTGATTCTGTTACTACCTGGGGAGGTGACTTTTCCCAGACTGACATACAGCTTTGAAAGACTTTCTGGTAAATATTGAAGTAGTGAGAAAGAAATACAAGTGGAGAGCAGTTGAAAGGTGATCAGCATTCATCCACATGGTACTTCATTTACTGTCCTCCCTTCTCAATAAAGTAATGTTAAGTTAAAGGCTGAAATAATTTCTCAGAGTCACTTTCTATTATAGATATTATAGATGATCATTAGCCTTCTAAAAGTAAACAACTGAATTTTAAGTTTTAAAAATAGAAAACAAATTCTTTTTATTCCAGTTTTGGGAGGGTTTTTTGTTGTCTATATGTTTCTAAATTTATACTCTCTTTAATTTATTGGCATCAGTAAGTAGTGAATGGATTAATTTAACACATATCTGTATCTTAAACCTAGTCATACTGAGGTCTGATGTGAGCGGTTCAGTCTTAGAATTTTTTAAAAATTGGACATTATTCAAATGATTTTTTTCATTCAGTTTTTGAACTGTTTCTGATTCAGAGGTAAGGGTGTGAAAGTAGCCAGCTGCAAAATAGAGAACTGCAAATCTTTATTTTATATTGTGCAGGTTATGGGTGACTTTTTGTTGACAGCAAATTACATCATCACATTCACTTTTACAGTCCACTCGTGTCACTCAGTAGTGGCATAGCCACACAAAGCATAACCCTTTACTGCCCCTGTCTAACCTCAGCCTTCTTTTCCCCTGAGAAAGAAGTGCATCCCTCTCTGTGCTCCAGATCACTCCAGGAAATTTCGGTTGCAACGTTGACATGTTTCTCATCTCTTTTTTTGCTGCTAGAGAGTGCATCTTTTCTGTGGCTGTTTAGTTTGATCATTGGCCTGTCCATTTAAGTGATTGCAAATGTTGTTTTACTCAGTTTCATTTTTTCTAGAAAGCATATTTTCTGTTAACATAAGAACATATTACCCTTGTACATAAATCAAAGCCATATATTTGGAGTGGGACATAAATTCTCATTCTGTGGGATTTTTGCTGCATGAAGTGTTTTGCTGCATTTAGTTTAAGTGTTGTACAGTGAAGAAAGAAGTTAGGTACAAGTACAGTCAGTGGTATAATTACTTTAAATTCATATGGTATATCCAGAGAATAAAGTGTTCTTATATTACTAATACCTAACTAATATCTAACATTTCTTCTAATGGATTTGATAGTAATGTTATTTGTTTCTTTCTGGCTTAATATGGTAATTAACAAAGGTATAATGGTCATGTCTTCTGTTAGTAAATTCTGGAGAAACTGAAGTTGGCTTTTTACCAACATTTGGGCCTTGTTACCTAAACTTTTACGGAAGTCCAAGAGAATACACTGGATTCCCAGACCCATATGATGAATTAAACTTTGGAAAGGTAAGTTTCTTTATTAATTTTTTTCATAAAATAATTAATGCAATTCTTTTTAATCATTTTAACCATTCTTTTAAATTCATTTTAATGGGTTTTTTTCACACTACACACCTCTTGCTCTTTATTTTGAATAATATTTTATATTTAAGATTAATAAAGAAGATGATTGTATTTTCCATTCCTATCTGGTTTTGTTTTAAAGGTATTTTTGAAGGAGCAGCAATGATTTTGACAATTTTCACTAACTGCATCTTTGCATGCATTTTTATTTCTTCTTTCCTTGTTTGCATAAATGTGTTTTTCACTTCTAGCGTTAAGCCAACTGCTTTATTTCACTCGTTCCAATATATACATCCATGCCTCAGCAGGAGTTTTGAGAACACTTTAGTGAAGCCAGAATCATGTACAGCTAAAAAAAAATGCTTCTTTAGGGTAAATATATAAATTTTGATTTGATGTGTGTTCATGTTACAGGGAGAAGGAGTTGCGTATAGAGGGAGAATTCTGGTTGAACTATCTACATTATCTGAAAGCAAGCCTATTAATAAAAAATTAGAAATGATTCCTAATGATGACTTACTGGTTGTCGAGGTAAATCCTTGTTTTATTGTCACTGTTGGTAGCAGAGATGTGCCTTGTCTGGTTGTTTTTAGAGAGTGATCTAACTCACTAAAATCAGTACAATAGAGTTCAATCTCCAAGTTAAGAGAGGCCTTTAGTGGTGGCTGAGGATTAGTGGCTACAAAAATGTTGTTCCCTTGTAGCAAGAACTGTTAATCTGAAACATTTTATAATATCAAATACAGTAATTTATTATACACATTATATTTTTTGGTTTCGTCTCAGAAAATAGTACAAATATTGAAGTTATTATTTCCATGTAGATTTTGCTATAGTTTTTTTAATAATTGTGCATCCTGGTTTGAAGTACAACTGAAAAAGTTGTTTTGGTAGAAATACCAGCGCAGACGGAAGTTCTGCTTGGCTGCTGTGTTTCATTCTGCCACAATGCTGCAAGACACGGGAGAGCCCATCCAGTTCGAAGTGAGCATCGGCAACTACGGCAACAAGTTTGACACCACCTGCAAACCCTTGGCATCAACGACTCAGTACAGCCGCGCCGTTTTTGATGGTAAGGATGCTCTGGTTTGGGGATGAAATAATCTAAAATTGTCTTTTGGAAGTGCTATTTATGGCTTTGGAATGTCAGCCCAAACTGCACTGAACACTTCCTGAAGATATGACAGGAAGTGTGTGGCTGAAGATATGAACCCTTCCTGAAGATATGACAGAGTGTGTGGCTCTTCACAGCTTTTGAGATGAAGTTGCATGTATGGAATACATGCGGCAAGCCCCTACCGAGGTTATGAGTGAAATTTTGGCAGAATTCAGTGAAATCTTTTGACTGTGTACTAGATATTCACAAGCTTTGCCAGGAGAAGGAATCGTGATATTTTAGAGGTATCTAGAGTTAAATAGGGAAAACACACTTTTAATATTCTGATTTAGAGTAAAATAATAACTTGTTTTTAAACCATACATCTCTCAGCCTAGAAAAAAACAAATTAGCTAGATTACAGGAAAATAAATTTTAGCTATATTTTTTAATTAACTGCAAAGAGTAGTTGTTAGTTTTTTTCCTGTGTATGAAATGAAATAATCAGACTTACTCTAGAAAATTATTATTTGAATATTTTATTTCAAAGATAAAGCTATATTAATGTGCCATCTACATCAGTATGTTATGGGAAAGAATATGTTAACAGGTAATTTAGTTTTTAAAATCTGTTGTATTTTGGAACAATTTGAAACTAATGGAAGTGAACATTTACCATTCAACAGGTGCTATAGTGGCTGGAAAATATAAATCCTTTTGTGAATTTGGAGTAGCTTATATGTTCTTAATGATTTGTAGATAAATGATATGAATGTAGCAACAGTGTACAGTATGTATTCCTGCCATGAATTCTAAATCTTACATACAAATGTTTCACACCAGGTAATTACTATTACTACTTGCCATGGGCAAACACAAAGCCAGTTGTAACACTGACATCTTTTTGGGAGGACATAAGTCATAGATTAGACCCTGTGAATGTAATCCTAAGCATGGCTGAAAGACTGGTAAGACATTTTAAATCTTTCTTTTTGTGATAGGCTTTTCATTTTTACTCTTTTTCATTTAGAGGTATAATCAAAAAGTGGCATTTTAAGCACATTATGGAAATTTTGTGATACTTTCTCTCTTTTTTTCTTAGTCAAAATTAAAAGTTGCTTGGTGTAACAAATGGCACTGTTAATCATAGGCCTGTATTTTAGCAAGGCTCAATACGCTCCTGCTTGAATCCACAGGGAATTCCCACGGGAAGGGAGAGACCTCAGTGTTGGTTAGGTTAAGTCTGTGGGACTTAAGCATGTTAAGTCTGTGGGACTGTTATTTGCATGTTTTGTTAAATACACTGGGGGAGAATATCAGAATAGTCCTGTTAAATACAAATTAATTTTAAACATGAGTCCTTTTTTGGTTTGGCCTTTACACACATGAATAAATAAGATCAAAGTCTTGAAACTCCTACTGACCGTAAACCATACAGGAAGTTTATAAGTGCAAATTCTTTTCTTTTAAATTCTTCAGCAATCCAACTTAGCCACCTTAAAATCAGGAATGCAGGCTAAAGTGTCTGAAAACAGATTAGCTGAGATGTGGTTGAAGCTGATTGATGAACTTACAGAAGATATAAGGTAAAAGAACGTTTTTTATCATTCCATTGTTATCATTCCAGGCCTGCTCAGAATCTTCGTTATTGCCTCTGCTAAGTCAGAAAACAAATTCTGAGGACTATAAAACTGACTAATCCCATGAATTGACCTAAGAACTGAAATTCCAAAAGTGTCTGGAAGTAGTAAAACATCATGGATATTACCAATCAAACAATACATCTAGTTGTGTAATTCTCCATTATCTCAGGATAGTTTTATTACTGGCAGTGATAAGACAAAACAGTATCTCTTGAGAAAAATCTGAGGGAGGACTGTTCTGAAAATGGATATTAGGTCTCTCTGCTGCCTTTCTAGCATCCACCCTTCTTTAGAATTCCTCATGTACCTTTGGTTTACCTGTGTTTCAATGTTATTTCTGAATCTGAAGAGTGATGAAAGTCTAGTACTTCACTGGTAAGCCCAAAATAAAAAATTAGAAGGTATGCAGGGATTATGGGCCATGAAGGCCATATTTTTGAATAAGCTTTTAGTCAATGTGTCTGTATGTATGGGGGTGTTCAGAGAAGGCAACAGGAGTCAGCATTTAGAGTTTTGAAAGAGAATAAATTCTAAATAGAGAGGAAGGAATTTTATGAGAAAGTGACATTAAAAAAGGAGATATTGAGATGGGGAGAGTAAACAAGTGGGTAATAAAACAGCACAGGAAAAGTAAAGGAAAAATGAGAGAACAGTTATTATCTGTAAGAGGAAGTAACAAAGAACATGAAATTAGAGAACAAATTCATCATGTCGTAAAGCCAATATAAAAATAAGTAGGGAAAAAAAAAACAGTGGAGATCAGTATATACTAGCAAAGAATTACATGATAGAAAGCTTGCACAAAAATATAAACTGGTAACTTCATAGAATGCTGTGATCTGAAAGAAACAGAGAGAAAGGACTGACAGACTTGAGGAAAGTAAAATGTGAAGGGCTAACTATTGTAACATGGAGCCATCTGGTCAGTGTGGAAACTTCAGGTTGTTTTCTCATCCTGACACATATTTGCACTGTTATTAATTCAGACCATTATTTTCTAAAATATCACTCAACAATTATGGAGCAATAGCACTTTGATATAGCACCAAATGAACTCATTGTGCTCATGGGATACAATGCTCTTTTGGGGCTTCTTTCAGCAAAGTCAAAAAACTTCTGTCAAATACATAGCTCCCTGTGTTGAAATCATAGAAGATTTTTCCTTGCTATGCTAAGGTTTAAATGAGTTAGCAGTTTGAGAGAGTTTTCAGTGCACTACTTAAACCTAAAATGACTTGACTTTCTGAAGGTTCTGGTCTGGTACATGTGATTCATGTCAAAGTAGCTCCCAGGGCAGAGAGCCCTTGCATTCAGTTTAGTAGAACTCTAGTGGAAGGTGCAATAGTCTGTATCAAGGTTTTACAGAATCAAAACCCTTAGAAGTTCACAGCATGTCACCAAATGTAGGTCAAAGAAGACAAACTAGGCAGTGTCTTTGGAAATTTTTAAACTTTTTGTAAAATATCATATTAAAGGCATTTTAATGAACTCTGCTTAAGGGATACAGTCATTGGTCTTTGAAAAGCTGCCTTTTCCTCAAATCTCCTCTCATTTTTCGGACAGAATTGGACAGCACAGTCAGACACGTGTTGTGATTTTTTGGGGGTGTTCTGTGCAGAGGCAGGGCTCAATGATCCATGAGAGTCCCTTCTAACTCAGGAGTCTACGGCTTCTTGGTTCCATTGAATAGTTACTCTGCCCTCTGCTGACTCAAAAGTTCTGTGTCACAGATTTCTTCTAGAGTTCTTTGATGTTTTCTTGCCAGAGGGTTAGATAAATCTTGTCATAGCCACAAACCATATTTGTATATTGAGTTTCTGAGAATATACAGTTTCCAGTGAAGGAAAGGAACCTAATCTTGGTCTGAAGGCATTGGTTTCAGTTTTGAGATGAACATTTCGAGACGATAATTTTTTACTGTGAGTATATAGAGAAACTGATTTTCCTTGGTTTGATTGGCAGCAATTACATTAAAGCAAACACCTCAAGGTGTTCTACCTTGGTGCTTGTTATGTAAGTACAGCCTTCATCTTGTTTACTATAAATACCTTGTGAGGTGAAAATCTCTGCAGAAATAGATGTAGTAGCACTGTTCCAGTGGTTGTCAATCACAGGAAATGATAGCACTCAATCCGTTGCCTCTGTTTGCATGTCTGCATTTAGAGTGTAACTAAATAAAAGCCACTTAGATTATTAACCATAACAAATATTCTCTTTTCAGTAAACCATTTCCCCTCATTGAAGGCAAATCTAATATTACAGTCCTTGACACTCAGATAGAAAAACTGCGCCTCAAGTCTCTCAAACAGATTGGAGAAGCAGCAGCAAGGATGAGAAGTGAAGCTACTGAGGTGAAAGCTACTCTGACAGAAATTGAGGATTGGTTGGATAGATTACTGCAACTGAGTGAAGAGGTTAGTGCTTCACAGTACTGGTGTTTGGTTTAGCAGTACTGGTTAGTTTAGCAATACCTGTCTAACACAAATGGGTGTAAACTTCACTGCTGATCAAGCAATATCCACTCTCTGTAGAATAGTAATTTTAGATGCCATGAAAGTAAACATGTTCCCCTCTGTAATTGCAATTTACTTAAACAAAACTCATTTGTTAGCTGTTCTCACTGGGAATGTGTGTTGGGTAATGTGATTGGTAGAATAGACCCTATTCTGTTTAAGTGACTGTTCTGTCCTCTCCTTTCTTCCAGAGGTGTAAGTCACTTTTCTGGTTGAGGGACTGCAGGGTATATGTTAGATTTCCACAGCTTGTAGCCATAGTAATCAACTTCTAACAGAGTTCAATCTGTTTCTGTGGATTTTTTTTTTTTAATTTTCACCAATGTTTTCTGTTTTCATCTTGGCCATCTCATAACTGGTTTTCAAAACATTTTAGAGTTTTTTTTATTTTCAATTTGTTGCTTCTGCTCTGTAGAGCTACTGATTAAAAAAAAAAAAAAAGAGCAATTAATTGGCCAGATCACAGCTAGATCACAAAGGTGGGCACAGAACTCCAAAAAGGTAATAGGTGGTTTCTGTCTTCTGCTAAAAGTCTTACAGTTACATGCCCGTAATGTGGAAGCATCACAAGCACTGTAATGTGTAGCAGGTCAGTCCAAAGCACCAGAATATGGCATCCAGTCACTGTCATCACCATAAGGGAATCGAGATACAAAATGTCTCTAGAAATATTTATAAAATATTTAAGGATTTTTTTTTAAATAAAACTTACTTTGCTTTCCAAAAATCTCAATGGTAGTTTTTTATGATTCTTTAATAACTATATATTGGTTTTCTTGCAAACCAAAGCAATTCCCTCTCTTTATCATAAATTTGTTGTGATTCATGATTCTAAATGACAAATCCTTTGACATAAGCAAGACCTTATTTATGTTTCTCTTTACTCAGCTCTAGATTAGTTTATTGTTCAATTAATTACTCTTCTTAACTCTCCCCACAAATAATCCTCAGCCACAAAACAGTATGCCTGATGTAATCATATGGATGATCCGAGGGGAGAAAAGACTGGCCTATGCACGTGTTCCTGCACACCAAGTGCTTTACTCCACAACAAGCCCCGAATCATCTGGTAAATACTGTGGAAAGACCCAAACAATCTTCTTAAAGGTACTATTTTTTTCTCCTTAACAAATAATTAACTCCCTGAATTGACATGCCATCTGACATGAATATGAAACATGCAAACAAACTATGAACAATGAGGTGTCAAACTCAGGACAGATTAGAAGCTAACTGCATATAATTTCTTCAAAATATCACAGAATTTTTAAGTTTATCATAAGCCACTTAGAACCAGTATTGGCCCCTATCTCTGAGAATTTTCTAAAAGAGCTCAAAATTGTGATAGAACTTTTAAAGTGCGACTGGAGTTGATATTTGGGGATTGGACATGAATGGAAACTTTCAGAGGGAATAATAACTGTAAGTCAGAGAAGTTCCAAAAACATATTCAAAGTTTTGGATGGTTTTCTGTGAGCAATAGAGCATGTTTATACCTAGAAGTGTTCTCTCTGAATTGAGTCTTACTCTTGAATGGGAATGCCTTTCTGCATCTAAGTTGATATTGTATTCAACTGAAATAAACTTAACCAGAAAAATGGCAAACTGACAGTAAAACAAGAGCACTTATAGAGTTTGTCAGTTTAATAGTAGTTATATAAATGAATGCCTCACTGCAGACAAGCCAGTACCTTCATGGTTTTATTCAAACCCCACTGATTGTGCTTTTATTAAACCATCCCTGCTAACCTCTGCATTTCCAGAGTGTCCCAACAAGAAACTCAAATATCAACATTGAAGTTTTAAGTTATTGTCAAAACTGAAAACTCATTGCTGATTGAAACTTGGGAGAGAATATACAGGAACAGGGATGGTACTACCATTAATTTGTTTGGTTTTTACATGCCCTAGGCAGGTATCATTTAAAGAATGTTTTCCTCCTGTGCTACTTATTACTGGCTTTTGAGAAAAAGCAGTACAGGAAGAGATAAATAAATATATATTGCTACTCATAGCTCTTTGTTAATATACATCTTTTACTGAAAGCTGTGATACCTCCCTAACATAGCAAAGAATAACATTTTTGTTTGTGTGCCAGTACCCACAGGACAAGACGAAAGATGTCAAAATGCCTGCAGAGCTGCGAATTAACATTTGGCTGGGGCTCAGTGCAGTTGAAAAGAAGTTTAATAGCTTTGCAGAGGGAACATTCAGTGTTTTTGCAGAAATGGTATGTCCATCATTGCTTTCTTACTTTAAACTTGGATGTGAGTGTTGGGAATTCAATGCAGCTGGAGCTCGTTTGAATTTCTTTGCATGCTGGACAGAGAGAGAGAGAGTAGTGTTTATTATAAGGAAACAAGTAGAACCCATTCAAGGCAATTAATGATCAAGTCCATTGTGCCTACGAGATGAACTTCAGCAGACCAGATT
The DNA here is from genome assembly GCF_031753505.1 of Anomalospiza imberbis. Lineage (NCBI taxonomy): Eukaryota > Metazoa > Chordata > Aves > Passeriformes > Viduidae > Anomalospiza > Anomalospiza imberbis. The sequence continues at coordinate 19,694,803 of NC_089688.1, forward strand.
CTGAACTGGTTAGTCAGCTACAAATCTGGTTAACTCCAGTGATTTCAGTTTATTTTAGATTTTTATTCAGTTTATTTTAGATTTTTATCAGTGTAATTAAGATTGAGATCTAAACTATTATGTTTTGGCATATGAATAATCCTTTTTTGTTAATTGCTACTTCACTTCTACAAATTATACTTGCATACAAGTGGTTTTGCTTAATAATGGTTCTTTTGTAGTAGCAGAAAATTTACTGTTGCTGACAAAATGCTGTAATACAATAACATTTCATTGAGAAGAGTTAAATTCATAATTCAAATGCTTGAAATAGTCTACCTTTTGGAGGGTAGTAGCAGGTGTGTTTTATATGCCGCATCACCTAATGGTGCATATAATGCAGAAGCTGTAAAATAGCTAATAAAAAGACATTTTTACAGTGATGTGACTGTTGCACCTGTGCTTAAATATTTAGTAGTGCTGTACTAAGTCACTTAAAGCAATGGGTGTTCAAAGCCATTATTTAAGTATACAGTTTAAGAGGCTATTGACTGTCTCTGTTGGTCTTCAACAATCCAACAATTTTACAAGAATAAGGGCAGAAAACTCAAGACCATCATAAACTACAAATAATCTCAGAAGGGGAAACAGACTGGGCTGACATCAGAATTATGGCCCTGGTAGCTACTATGATTAGATTTTGATTCAGTTCTACATGTTACAAAAGAAAAGATTTAAATAGGAGATTTGAGATAGAAACGAATGACAGAATCATGCATTTAGGGAACAGAAGGAACTTCTTTGAATAATTTAACATAATTTTATTTAACAGAGCTTTAATTTAGATAAATTTTTACTGTAGTTGTAGGGAGGCATTATATTGAGAAGATTGTTTACCAGGCAGCACAGAAGAAAATGAAAGAAAAAACTGATGATGACATTTCAGAGTAATGTGGAAAGGGAGTACTTAATTTCAGAGGAAGTAAATTTATAGTAAAGTTTTTCAGTTATAACAGTTACATAAATATGTAATTTTTTTCCTCCTAAAAGCTGTTTATTATTCCTAAATAATAATTGGATTTTTGCATTCTTCCCATACAGTATGAAAATCAGGCTCTCCTTTTTGGAAAGTGGGGTACCTCAGGACTTGTTGGTCGCCACAAGTTTTCTGATGTTACAGGAAAAATCAAACTGAAAAGAGAGTACTTTCTACCCCCAAAGGGTTGGGACTGGGAAGGAGAATGGATGGTTGATCCTGAAAGAAGGTCAGATTTTTAAAATTTTATTCAGATAGGAATAAAGACATTTGTGGTGTTGAGTAAAAGCTCCTCTCTGTTTTCTCAGACGAGAAAGGGATTTTAAGCTGAATGTTCTAGGACAGCAAAAACCAACCAATAGTCAAAGCTAGTTAATAGTGCTAAAATTAACATCACCTTTTTTAAAAAATAAAACGAAACAGGCTAGAAACTAAACGAAAGAAAGTATAAATTTCTAAGAACTAGCTTATGGTTTTGCAATCCCCATGTTATGATGGCTATACTGCTTATATTCTCTGGGTCTCAGTGCTTCATCTTTTAAAAAGGGATAATAATAGTATTTCATGCCTAGGAAGCTACTAGGTGGCTTACATGTGTCTGTGTGAGATTCACAGATCCTGCTGTGATGGTTTCAGAGAAGACCCTTGGATTGGTGGATCTTCCCTGGATAGAAACTTAACCCTGGCATCCAGTATAAATCTGCAGTTCATGCTGTGGCAACACCATTACAGCATTTGCATGGGCATTCACGAACACTGGATGGTTTTTTGTGTTTATTTCATTAAATGTTGGAAACTTCCATTGCCATCACTAAACTGACACAGCTTATTTCTCAAACTGACTCAAGGCAGACACTGATTTCAGTAGACCAAATTCATGAAGTGTCAGTCCTTCCTCAGCTCCAACAGGTTCAGTCTTGTTCTGCCAGAGGTTTTCAGCTCTGGAACTGTGCCAGTCTGACTGTGTTGCCACACTTTAAGCCAGACTGGGAACTTCATTTGTTTCATAATCAAAAACCAGCATGAGAAAGAGACTGTTTTCTTTCTTCCTAAAAGAAAATATTTGACCAATTTTAAATTCTTATGTTCTGATGGTGGAAAATATATAGAACTGTTGCTATAGAAAAACTGTGCAGGAAAAATATGTGCTATTTTAAAATTTTATCAGTTATAGGCACGAATGGATGGGATTTTTTTTATATTAAATCAATAGTTTTTATTAATAAGATGACATGAAGAAATTGCATCAAATCCTATTGAAATGCATATTTTTGCCATGCAGCTGTTTCCACTGGGAGATGATCTGTGGCTCGATTTGGCCAGCAAATGGCAGTGTGGAACACACTTTGGTGCCTTCTGAACCACAGTGAACCACTGTGCCTGATAGCAGCAAGCTTTTATCTGATTTCATGTTTTCCTGTTTATTCTACTTGCAAATTAGAAAAATATTAGCCAGTTGATTGCTTGCCTTGTCAACAGCATAAATGGAAACCAAATTAAATACATTGCCATATTTTAGTATATACGTAGATGCATGTACTTTAGAGATGCATATAATTCATACACAGTCCTTGTCTCCTACACTTAAATTTATTATGTTTTTTCTTTTTCCAAGAGGATGTATTCAAAGCAGATCCTGAATAAAACAGTAATTAAACATTCCTGCTAGTCACTCATATTTATGAGTAATGTTCCTCCTACTGCTTACTACTACTGGAGTTTCTTCAGTGTTTTTTTCTAAGTTTCCTTTGTATAGCTGGACAATGCAGAATACCCCTATGTGTGCACATTCTGTACTATGTTTCTATATGTTTTCTGTAGTGAACTAAGATGGGTTTTATTTATCATTGTATTTTTTTTGGACGTGCAGTCTGTTGACTGAAGCTGATGCTGGTCATACTGAGTTTACTGATGAAGTATATGAAAATGAGAGTCGCTATCCTGGAGGGGAATGGAAAGCATCTGAGGAGAGTTTCACAGATGTGGTGAGAGTTAAATTTTTCACTGGATAAGTAAAGGTTTAAGAGGAGTACTATGTTTTGCTGCACAGTGTATTTACCCCACTAATGCAGAAAACTGTTCTATTTCCCTTACATAAAAGAATGGAGAAAAAGCCCCACCCCCACGTGAATTCACCTGTCCTTTTGGATGGGTGTGGGATGATGATGCTTGGAAATCCGATTTAAATCGAGCGGTGGATGAACATGGTAAGATTTACTGTTTATCTGCTGATATTAGGACAACCTGCTGTAGTTCATAATGAAGGAGGACACATGTCAAAACTGTAGCAATATTCTGGGCGTGATATTGGTAGCCCTATGGAAAAATACCAAGGAAGTATTTGGATAAAGTTGCTTAAGGAGTCAGATGATACGACACTGAGAAAGTGTTCACTGTCTGCATCTATTTCCATTTTAATGGATTAGTAGCAGCAATTGAGGGGTTTTTAGAGAAGTCAGAAGGTTGAGACCTGAAACCTCTTAATTGCACCAAGAATATGTGGCAAAGCCTGGTTTGGATCTGTCTGATAATTTACCTGTGAGCCTTTAGCCATGGGATGAGACACCAAATAATTCTACAAAGTGAATCAGGAAGTCTGGGCACTAAAGGAAGTGGTGAACCAGTTTGTGTTGGTCACACACCACACAAGTGTAGGAAGGATTCCTGTTTTGCTGAGAGCAGAATAGCAGCACTGAATTTGTGGGAAGGGAGCCATGCAGGACAGATCAGGATGAAACCCTGGTTACTAGGCAATTCTGAAATGAAAAAAACCTTCAAAATCTTTCTGTGAAGAGTCAGGTGCTGCTAGACAGAGATTTTTAGATTATATATATTACTAGTATGATCAGGTTAGAAAATCCTAATATGCATATTACTTTCAATAAATTAAGACTGTTTTCATCACAGAAAGTTGTAAACAAGCTCACTAGACCATAATTTGGATTCTACAGGAACAGGAAAAAGTAGTCAATGTCTCATAGCAAAGTACAGGGCATTGGTTTGATGGTTTGAATACAAAATAAATCATTTTTACAAAAAGGGAAGATCATGGCAGTTAATGGAAAACACAAAATTTTGCAAAACTATAGGAAATTTTTGTTTTGTTCTAAACCAAATGAAAACTCTCAAATAGTTATTGCTTCTTAATAAAAAATAGCTAGCTATTAGAGTAGAAAAAAATATTTATCTAGAGTACCTGGTAGGAATCTGCAGTAAGTTTTTGATGAGATTAATTTAAATTAAAATCTGAGTCTTGGATGCTTGGCAACTGAAGTATACATAGACCAAAAATACAGTAACAGGCTTAAGCAGTTCTTAAAGTTTTATGATCAGAGTTCATGTGTTTGGTGTTCCTTTAAATGAAAAGCTGCTGGAGTCAAAAGAGTGCACAGAACATTTCATTCTTATTTAAAATTAAGAGTTAAATTTTCCTGCAGTGAAGTGTGAAAATGTGATATCAACATCTGAGAAAACAAAAATGCAAAGAAAAGAACTTGAAATTATTTTATCTGTGTTAATGTTGAGATTTTTATTGTCACATATATTACAACGCAGCATCATTATAAAATGTCGTCAGTGGCCCGCTGGCTATTAGGCTGTAAGGGTCTGCAATGCTGAATAGTCTTGTGTGATAAAGCTTCATCCTCTGTAGGTACAGTCACTCTATTACTGTGCTTTTCTTCTTTGTATCTCACTTGTGTTTCTGAAAATATACCAACTAATCAATTCTGCTTTAGGGTGGGAATATGGAATTACTATTCCTCCAGACACTAAACCCAAGTCGTGGGTTGCTGCAGAGAAAATGTACCACACACATCGACGACGACGGCTGGTGCGGAAACGTAGGAGGGAACAGTCTGAAGGAATGACAGCAGGAAGGGTAAGAAAGAGAGATGCAGTCAGGGACTCGTACATTGTAATGGTTTGAGGATTTTGGTTTGTTTGTTTTTAAAACTGCATGAGACTACTCATTACCTGAGTGAAGAAAAATTGTAATAGCAAGCAAAAAAAACCTAGAACAACCTTTTGCATCTTCATTATATTCCCTTTCTTTATCTTTTTGTATCTTTATCTTTTTGTATCTTTTTTAAACTTCTGATGTTTCTTGCTTTGGTTTATGATGGGGTTTATCGGCTAGAGGAAACGCTGCTTTTTTTCACTTCAGTTACACAACACTGTAGATAACAAGAATTTATATCTTCAAGGGAAGGTCATCATATGAAGATCAAGAAGGATGGGAATATGCTTCCTTGATTGGCTGGAAATTTCACTGGGAACAACGCAGTTCTGATACTTTCCGTCGAAGACGATGGAGAAGAAAAATGGCTCCCTCAGAGACACACGGTGCTGCAGCTATCTTTAAACTTGAAGGTGCTTTGGTAAGAGACAGAGTGTCAAACACATCTTTCAAAGGTCAACCTGTTAATTTGCAGTAAATAAACAAATATTTTGGACATTTTAGCCCCTGAATTGTTAAACTGGTGTATAACTGAGAAGTTAACACAGTGTATATTGTTTAAATTACTTAGTCAGAAAGGGATCATTAAAGTTGGGGTAGAGATTCTGTATTATTACTTCTTTTTTATATTTTTATTACATATGCAATGCTATATATCACATTATATATAATTTATTGTTTATATCTTTTTAATTTTACTTTATTTTTAAATTATTTTTATTTTTGCATTATGTGAGATTTAGCTCAAAAGCTTTACTTGTAAATAAATGAAAAGATAGCTCAAGTTTATCATGCATGTAATTTAGATGTTTTAACATCAGCACAAGAGTCAACAGGCTTGGAAAAAGTTTTCCCTGATAAACATTTGCTTGTATAAACAACCAAACACAAGAAAAGATAGCAAAAAAAAAAAAAAAACACAAGAGAATAGTGTGTTGGAGAAGCCAGAATTACATATGACGCAGACAGATGAGCAGAATGCAGTTATTCCTCAAGCTTTGAGGTTAACACAGCTTCACAAATAACCTCTATTTACCAAAATACAAACTGTAGCAAATAATGTGAGAAGGTTCCTTTGTTTTTATAAAATATATAATAATTATTAGCGTATAGCATTAACAAAACTTCACACTTTTTTCTTGGTTTGTTTCTCTTTTTCACATCAAATGTTGACCAAGGATTCACTGATAGCATTTTCTTTCTCCAGTTAATTTGGCTGCTCTGAGTAATAATTCCTATTTCAGTTTTGCTTACAGCTATAGCTCCTGGGCTAGTGCTGGGATAAAGCCTTAGAGCAGTTCTCTGCCACAGCACAGTGCAGAAGACCTGTGAGCTTTCCTCCACTGTGAGCTGCTAGGTAGCTAGTACATATCCAGAAATAAAACATTCTGGAAGTAAGATGAAATGACTGCATACGATTTCTGCAGAGCTTCAGCTGGCAACAGGAAATGACCTCTGGACATGAGCAAACATCTTGTAAAGTACATTTACTCACAGAAGTAAATTTCTCCTTGTGCTGGAAGAGAGATGGAAACCCATACATTCCCCCACATAGTGCAGTTCTGTCAAGTTCCTTGTATGTTTGTAAATAATAACTTTTCTCTATATGTAATTTCAGGGAGCAGACAATAGTGCTGATGATGGAGAAGGGAAGAGTTCAGACAAAGCCAAGGAATCAGCTACAACAGTGTTTGGTGCCAATACACCAATGGTTTCCTGCTATTTTGACAGTAGGTTCTTTAACAATTCCTTTCTCAAAAATGTTGTCTGTTTCATTTTGGTCTCAAACAGAATCATAAATCTTTGTGGTTTACCTCTAGCTTTATGTGCCTTCTGTAGTAATTACTATCAGACCCTTGACTGGATCCTGTTTAAGTTATTAAAGAAAAATTACAGTTAGTCATTTTGATATTTCAGTCTGCTGTCTCACAGGTATTTTTAAAACCTGTATAGGACAGGAATTTTAATGCTAAATTTAACTTTTTTGTTGCTTCAGGTCACTTAATCAGCTCAGTGCAGGATCAGACAATGCCTGGCCCAGAGGAAGCAGTACCATGTAGTTGAGCTGGCAAAGTGAACAGAACTGTAACTTTGCCAACCTGGATGGGTTTTAAATTCTTTGTAATCACTCTAATGTGAATCACAAAAGCAGGGATGTTGAGATGGGAGCCACCAGTGTTAGTTAACAGGAATAGAGGCCAATCCTGGGACTTAACAACCTTTTTGAGGAGCTCTGACTGGAACACTCATCTTTATTTGAACTCTGCCGAGAATGGATGCCTAAATCTTAAATATTTCAGAACCTGGGGAATATTTTAATAATGACCATAGCTGGAGGAAAATTGCACTTTTTCATGCCAGAGGTCAGAGGTTTCAGCCCAATGAGGCTATATAGTGGCTCAGATTTTTTTCAAGGGCTAGAATGGTTACACCTGACATCTTTTAAAGAAAAGCTGTAGTAACTTAGCCCCACACGGTCCTGGGTTGGGGCCACTCACATCTTCTTTTTAAGCTATTCCACCTGAGTGTTTTGGGGTTTTTTTAATATTTTAACCAAAGAGACAGAGTTGTAATTGGAATAACTTCTAGGCTAAGAACTAAAAATGTGAAGGACGCAGGACCTTGAAAGTGATGTAGTGAATACTTAAATTAAGCAAAGGAGTGCCCAGTTCTTGATTCTCTTTGGGTGAGCTAGATTATCACACTGTTTCAAACAGCAATTTTTGAGTATAAGGGTTTTTTAAACGATCGTATGGTGAAAAAAACCCAGATAGCATTCGTGATTTTTTTTCATTTCGGTTTTGTGTTGGAACAAATGTTCTCAGGTGCTAAGTCATTGGTATTAATACCCTTATCATGTGAAAAGGAAAAATGTTACTACTGAGCTTGTGTTAAAATATGTAAGGCATTTCTATAAACTAAAAATATCTTCATCACATAAAAGAAGCCTGTATAATGCAGTTGAACTGGTTTTATTTATTTGATACAGGAGTATATACTTACCACCTTCGCTGTTACATCTACCAGGCAAGAAACCTCATGGCTTTAGATAAAGACAGTTTTTCAGGTATGGAAAAATCCTTCTAAAGGTGCAGAAAGCCCACATTTGCCATGAACTTGTAGCTTGATTTATTTGGATGTGGAATATCTTAACTCCTTAAGGTCGGTGTGTAGGTCCCAGCTACTGAAACTCTGCCAAAGAAAGTCTGAGCTTTATTAGGTATGATCCGAATTTGGTTACTACTGCCCCAGAGGCTGCTGCAAACTAAGTGCTCTGTATGGCCTGTACCAGTTGCTACCAGTGAATTGTCAGGGAGGGAATTGGATTTCAGATGAGGTCTGAATGTCCCATGACCAGGCCCTTCCTTTTGCCTTGGATTCTCCTTCTAACCACAGCCTACATGCAGTTTTGTCCTGCAGGAGGCTTGCACAAAAGCAAGGATGAAGAAAGCTGGATGGTTCCTTCATTAGTTGTGTCACCAACTGCCTCTCAGTGTTCAGTGTTTTATATTAATTCATTACGGAAATGAACTTGCAGAAAAGTACACTGTGCCTTACTGATAAGCACATCTTTTATTTGTTTATACATGTTTCTTTCTAACTCTTAGCTATTCCAACAGTGTTGTGTCTGTCTGGCATCTTTGTAGTTAGGCTAATACCCAGTTTTCAAGTTTTGCTAATTCAAATCAAAATTTCACTGGAAAGTCATAGAGCAAATTGAATTTAGATTCTGTAAGAATATGACTTTACACTTCCTTTAAGGAAGTTCAGCAAAAGACAAAGCTGAAATGAATTTTCTTTCTCCATTACCCTCCGTTTGCATCCTTCTTTTTCCACCTATAACTGAGTAAGTGTCATGCCTCTGTCACAGAAGGTACAGTGCTTTACAAGTTTTAGTGATACTTTCTAAAATGAGGAGGCTTTTGTACACCTGCCTGTGTGAATTTGGTCTTATTTCAATATGCAGCATTTAAAAGCAATGCAAAGAAACAATTACAAATGCCTCTAAATTGCATTTGGATAATTCAGGACAGGCACCTCAGATGCAGTCATACATAAACTAGCTCATCTACATTTTATTTTCCTCTAAGATTAGTTTGAAGAATTAGCCAAATTTTGTAAAACTCTGATTGTGTACCTTGGCAGAATCTATTGAAACTGACCTAAAGATAACCTTTAAAATTGCCTTTAGTCCTTAGTGATTGCAATTTGTACAGGAAACATTAATGACCATCATCAGATACCTTCTACAGAGCTCTTGATGGTTTAAAGGCCTGCCAAGTACTGGGCCTAGACCACTTGAATCATTCAGCTGTTTCACAAAAACAGGTTGCTATGAATGAGCATGTTTGAAATCTAACCATGATCTGAGCAATATAGCCTGGGACAATTTGTTGTTTGGCAACTAGTCAGACCTTGAATTATTTCTTTCTATTATTTATGAGGTTGTACAGTTGTATATCAATGGAGAGAACAAAAAAGAGTTTCTACAGACAAGATTTAAGACAAGATTAGTATAAACAGTGTTTCATTTTGGTTTTCTGGTTCTCTTTCTGCTTTGCAAGATATTTTATCATTTTCATTTATTGCTTTGTTAATCAAGCCTTGTATAAAGGAAGTGATTTAGTCATCAAATGGAAGTTGCTCTATTAAATGTAAATTATGTACATGTGTTCATTTTTATTTTACAATCGCTTATAGAACTGGTAACAACAGTAGAAAAATAACATTATATTTGATAAAACATGTGCTTGTGTGTCTTATGGCTTGATGTGGTTTTGTTTGTCTGTAACTCTGTGCTTTCAATCTCTGTATGATATTTCAGATCCATATGCTCATGTTTCTTTCCTCCATCAAAGCAAAACAACTGAGATCATTCATTCAACTCTAAATCCTACATGGGACCAAACTCTCATATTTAATGAAATTGAGATCTATGGGGACCCACAGTCAATAGCCCAAAACCCACCTAATGTTGTTATTGAACTTTTTGACAGTGATCAAGTGGTAGGTGAAATCTTTTTACCATGATTGCTTTTTTATTTATTTATATTACTTGACAGTACATTTATGGTTATTTTTGCTATTTTTGTTTGCAGGGTAAAGATGAGTTCCTTGGAAGAAGTGTCTGTTCCCCCATGGTCAAGTTAATCCCAGAAGATGATATCACACCAAAACTGCTCTGGTATCCTGTAACAAATAATGGCAAAGCCAGTGGAGACATTCTTTTTGCTGCAGAACTTATTTTGAGAGACAAGGTATATATTTATTTTTTGTACATATGTGTAATATAAGATAAAGCATATATTCTTACACGGTGAGACATCATGGGAAGAACCGTCTTAGTGTTTGCAGGGTATTTAATCTAAGATGAGAGAAACTAATACTCATGTTTGTGTCTTAACAGGGTGGTACCAACCTTCCAATTCTTCCATCACAAAGGGCACCAAAGCTTTACATGGTCCCTCAAGGAATCAGACCAGTAGTTCAACTCACTGCTGTTGAGGTATGGTTGCTCTTAAACTAACTGAATACAAGTGCAGTCTTCTCATCCTCTAGACAGAAATTTTGTGAATTTACTTAAAGAAAACAAAAAAAAATCCATAGTGAGAAATACTCTTTTCTCTGTTTGTGAATTTCACCATTTCTGTAGAACTAGAACCTTGAAATTTTTTTGCCAGACACATGCTATTATTGAAAAGATTTCATTTATTCTTTCCTACTTTTTGAGTATTATATTAAACATATTGACATCCCTTCCCACTTTTGCTTATATTGGATTTTATTTTACAGATTCTGGCCTGGGGGTTGCGAAACATGAAAAACTACCAACTGGCACCTGTTATGTCTCCAAGTCTAATTGTGGAATGTGGAGGTGAAATGGTGGAATCTGTGGTGATCAAAAACCTCAAAAAGACACCGAATTTTCCATCTTCTGTTCTCTTCATGAAAGTTGTACGTTACAAAAACCTATAAGCCAGCTATCTATAGCAAAATAAGTTCCTCCATAGTTTTAAAGGTCAAGGATTTGTTCTGAGTAGAAAGACTCATGCATCCTTTTTTGATTTACCATGAGCAATTCATGAGCCTGAAAACTGTAATAAAGATCATGTAAACATGTCTGTACAGTCACTGGTAGGTTACACAATTTTATGCTCGCAATCCAGTGCAGTATATATTTTTTTATTTGAAAAGACATCAGTTTACCTATAGATGTTTGGCTCCTTTCCTGTTGCTAGGATGGGTGCTGTGCAAGAGTCAAGAAAATTCAAGATTTGGGGCAATTGTTCTTACTGATTTTTATTGACTGATAAATTTAGAAGTTTTCATTCACCATAAAGCCATAGAACATAGTAGTTCAATATTAAATAAATGAAGTAACAGCTCTAATTTAGGGGGAAAGTATTTATTCTTTCTTTTTCTTCTGTTTGCATTGTTAAAAAACCTCTACCTTTCTATTTTTAGCTTTTACCAAAAGAGGAGTTATACAGTCCATCTCTTGTTATTAAAGTAATAGACCACAGGCCATTTGGACGGAAGCCCATCGTGGGCCAATGCACCATTGATTTACTGGAAAGCTTTCGCTGTGACCCCTACACTACTAAACAGGACATTGCACCACAGCTGAAAGGTAGAAAGCTGGAAAATGAAAAGATCTGCTTTCTTCTGACATGCTAGAATTACCTGTCTGTTTACTCTGCATGCTGTACTGATGAATAGCCATCTTGTGTTGTGTACGTAGGTGGAGAAAATATTATCTGAAAGGAAAAACATCTAACAGAGAGTATTAATTAGAGTAACATTCTAACGCATAAGAGGGCATAATGCAAAGGCAAATCCATTCTTGGACTTGTGCTCATTCCCTGAAGTTCCTCTTTAGTATCAACTTGGAAGTTAACTACCTGCAGATCACCGCAGCACTAGTGCCAAAGAAATGAGGCAGTATTCCAGCAGATATGGCCTGAATACAATGGTGACATTTCCTCTACATTTTTTCAAGTTTTACTGTTACTTTTAGTTTTAATTCTACATATTTGAGAAATGCTTGCATATCCTGCACAAAAGTATTTTGTCTGTTTTTAGCAAAAAGTGGCAATGAATTGCTTTCTTTAGAGGATCAAACATATAGCCAGTGAATTATTTTACATCTTCAGTAACTGTCTGGATTTAAATCTGATGAAACTGTTTAGTAAGATATTTTTCCTACACCATATTGCCTTAATAAAACCTTTGGCTTACAGTTAGTCTGCTCTCTGCTGCACCTCGCCAGGATACAGTAATTGATATGGAAGACACACAGCCACTGCTAACAGCTCAGGTAATCTTTGAAATTTGATGCTTGACTTTGTTCTTAAGATCTCTGATTTCTGAGGAACTATCTAGACAGCAAAATTGTCAGAAACATATGCAACCCTCTGGAAAGCCAGATGGGAGAAAGTTACTTGGTGACAGGCCACAGAAAGTGAAGGAAATTTGGTATAATTTTAATCTTTGTTTTCATATAGTGAATGCCAAACTATAGCATTTTGTCCGTGGTCAAATTCACCACTAGCTTAAGAATGAATTCAGTTGTTCAATAGCTACTGAAAGTATGTGACAGAACATCACCCAGTTCCCACTGGTGGTGGTGAGGCCCACCTGATTTTGCAGAGACTGAGCAGTTTTAGATGAAGGAGTTAGAAGTAGGGGTATGCTCTGCTCCTTCAGCCCTTCCTTTTATCGCAGTCACAGCTTGGCCTCTCTTAACTTGAAGCCATCGAAACCCAGTAACACTGAAACATTTTTTTTCTGCACTAACACTTCTTTTCCTTCTCTGTTGTGCCTTGTCTCTTTACTGCTCTGATTCTTTTGGGACCACCACAATACAGTTTTACTTTCCAGGTAAAAAATAATTCTACTTACATAATTTTACTCTTGAGTTGAAACATGACTGAAGACAGATTCCAAGCAGTACATTTTTGAGGAAAAAATATTAATTCTTTTAGGACTGTAAAATGTCTCCCTTGCCTAGAAGGTGTTTTCATAGATATCTGTTTCATAGATGGCCTGTTTCATTAAAGGAAGAGGATAAATTATGCTCGTTAATATATATCAATTTTGCAGGCTCTTAATCCACAGTTTTGACTTTTGAAAATGCAAAATATTTTACATTGTTATAGCAGTCCAAAAGTGAATAATCCTGAATTTGAGCTTTTGGACTCTTACTGCTATTTGAGTATTTTAATGATTGCCTTGTTCTTCCTTCATCTCTTCTTCTTATTGTCATCATATTCAGACTCTAATTTAAGTACATAGATAGACCATGATCTTGTGATTACTGTCATCATACATGTAAATCATCACTAATATTTAATTTACAAGTCTCTAACTTTCTTCTGAAATAGGTTTTCTCTTCTAATATAAGTAATATATATTCTAATACAAGCCGGAACAGAGAACTATTATTTTCTTTAAAAATTATAAGGAAAAATATTCAGAAAATAAAGAAGATTTAGCACTTCAAAGTCACCAGTAAAATTGATTATACTTGTGCAGTTTATTTCAACTAAAAAGGGAAAAATTTAAATGCTACATAAGCAGAAATACAATTTGTTTTAGTTTGACATCACCCAAGCCAAATATAACATTAGATACAGTGAAAGCATCCGTATTAGAGGAATGGAAACTCAGAACAATCTGAATTGAAATAAGCAAAACTGTGGAAAGTCTAAGTGCTATGCAGACAACACCCTGAGCACACAAGATGCCACAATTTTATAAATTACATTCCGATTTCCAGTGTTTAAGCAGTATGTCAACAGCACTCAGCAAAATGGCTTCTCCAACAACAGTGCATGTATGTACCAAGCTGATGCATGCATGTGACCAGGATGGGCTGGGTGGGGAGGAATGTTAACCTCTGGGGCCTTGGGGGGTACTTCTCTGGGCAGCTTTGCCAGAGAGAGATTTTGGAGGAGATGATGCTCACAAGTCCTGTAGGATTAGTTATATTGAAGTACCTTTGTTCTGAAAATCTTACTATGCTTATACAATATGTATGAACTACCGAAAACTTCTTTGTGTGCCAACGTACTTAAAATCTCTGTGATAAAAGCAAAAAAATAAACAGGAATTATTTCACTGTCTTATTAATATTTAAACTTTGTTTAGAAGTCTACTTTTTGGAAAATAAAATTACAGTTTAAAAGATTCTTACTCTGACTTTTCTAGGGATTCACTTCATCTCTTAGATTTTTTTCATAATTCCATATTTTTCAAAAATATAATAGTTAAATGTTACTGTCTTGACAATTTCATGTATAACAATGTATGGTGAAGTGACTGGGTGCATTTTTAAAAGGACAGTAACATTACATTGTTTTTACCATGTGAGTATTTCACTCCAAAATCTCTAATTTATCATATGGCATTTTATTCTGTGTTTTGGCATTCTGTGAACACATCCTGATTACAACTATTAGTAACAGTAATATCTGAATGTTGAAGACTGTTATTTGCTCTGGGAATTTTTGAAGAAGATCATAAAGTTTTGATTTATTTTTCTTCTTAACTACTTCTTCCCAAAACTGCCAAGTGCATTATTTGAAGAGACATTTGGAAGTATATCAAGGGAAAAAAAATACAAACCCAAAACATAACCCCTGACTTGAACTCTGCCAACAATATGCTTTGATGAAAGAGTCAGAGTTCTACAAAGTACATTTCATGTAAAGGTTTCAAATTTGCTCTTTAAATTATGAGTAATTATGCAAGCTAACCTTTGCATTGTCAACATTATAAACCAGTATTTAAACAAAGTGAAATTTAAATATAGCAAACTATTCAAAATTACCTCATGAATTCTGCCAGTAAGTTTTGCAAATCACTAATGATGTTGTTTCCACAAAAAAATACACCCCAACTGTCTTTAGAAAATGACAGTCCCATGCTAATCTGATAAGAATATGCTGTATTTATTATTTGAAGATAGGCAAGTCTAGTAAAATATGATAGACCTGAACATCCCAACAAAATAATTACTTAAGAGAACAGAAATGGGAGTAAATGAAAATTATGTATCAGAATGATGTCCTGACCCATTGATGCATTTGGCTTGTATTCAAAAATGTTCTGCATATTTCTTCTGCTTTGCATAAAAATTCATTGCTAATGCTTTTAAATGAAAACACGAGGTATAATGTATAAAAAGTAGCAGAAATGACACTTGCTAATCATGGCTTCCAGATGGGATGCATGATGCTTGCTCTTAATGGACTAGCGGGTCATAATTACGGTATCTGTGATTTAACAGGTGAAGAATTTTGGATTGTGCACATTGTTTTTAAACTTATATGGATAAATCTATAGACAATTTTTTTGGTTATGTGAAGAACAAAGCACAGGGTAATGACGTCTTACAGTCCTTTCTAAAATGTGTGTGTATATAAATACGCATGCTCCAGTTCAATATCTAGAATATTCTGCTTTTCTAACAGCACCAAAAAAATTAAGTTAAACACATGGTATCTGAGTATTCTTCAAAAACATTTCTAAATGTTTGTAACTTACTTTGCACACTTACTATATAAAAACTCCTAAACATTTAAAGCCTATTTAACTGTATAAAATTCTACAAATCATATCCTCACCATTGATTTTATTTTGCTTTTTTTTATGACTTGATCTTCATGAGCAGCTCACAGAAAAGGTAATGTATACTACTTAAAAAACATTTTCACCAATTGAAAACCAGTATATCAATACTGCCTAAAAATAGCATTTTAAGCATGTGGATGAGAACAGTAATCTCTGAAAGTGTTTGATATAAAACCTACAGTGAACTTGTAACATGGTAAATTTAGGAAAAATATGAAAGAGTGAAATAGGAAGCCATATATATATATATAAAAAACCCCAAGAAATCCTAAATAGCCCCAACAAACCCTCACTTTTAAGGATCAGCATAATACTTCCAAGATTCTGTGTAAGTCCAAACAATCTTAAAAAAAAATTCAGATTTACACAGTGGATGAATACTATTCATTCCGTTCATTCATAGACAATGAATGCTATTTATTTAGTTTGTTTTCAGGGGCAAACAATTATATTATGCAAACCCTGTGAATACAGAAAATAGAACTTTCTTAAACAGTGATTATCAGACTTAAATAAAAATACAAAACCCCAACAGAAATACTGTATTAGTAGAATGTATAGATTGCTAGTATCTAGGTGACATGAGGCTTATTGAAATACTATTTTTAAGGGGCAAGACTCAACTACTTTTTGACTGCATTTGGTTAACAGTGAGGTAAATCTGCAACTGCCTTAATTATTCTAATTCTCTTTCAGATAAATCTTTAATATTACCTAACTGATAATAAGTTTTAGAGTATATTATTTGTTACTATGCTTAATTGTTCATTATTTCTGCTGTACAGGATGATAGGAGAGAGGCTTTATCTCCCAATAAAAGCTTTTTTTATTTGCTTTTCTTTTAAGGAGGAAGAAATTGTTGATTGGTGGAGCAAATTTTATGCTTCAATAGGAGAATATGAAAAATGTGGACAGTACATTAAAAAAGGATATGACACTTTAAAGGTATTGCTCAGGATAAAATAAGTTAACATATTTCAGAGTTTATAGGCCCAAGACCTGATCAAAACTGTCCCTTTTTTTCTTTAAACGCGTTTCAAAATGTGACTATACATGATTTTCTATGAAGGTTCTTTCCTAATTCATACAATTAAATGAAGGTTTTAAGAAGATATCTTAGTTTCTCTTTTACTTACCTACACTTACTAAGAGATGTATTAATAATTTAATCTCACCTTCAGTCAAAGGGAATTTTACTCTTGACATCTTTGGCCACCAGGCAGATCCTAAATAAACATACACATTAAGAAAGTATGAGCACAGTAAAAGAGAATCTTTTACTGTTTGTTGCTAAAATTTGAAGTGAGACTACTTTCATTTCTTATCTAATACAGCTAACAAATAAAGATAAGCTTATGACATGCTACTTAACTATGATTTTAACCAAGCATAAATGAAGCTTTATCACATGTTCTCCAAAACATTGCATTTGCTCCCACTTCGATATAAAAATAATTCCAAAAACTTTGGTTCCCTAAAATATTCCATCAAACACAAAATACTTTGCAGTGCTGCTATGGTGGATCTGATAGATATGATAATTTCTAAACTTACCTTTTTTCTTTTTTTAAGGTGTATGACTGTGAATTGGAGAAAGTACCTGAATTCAATAACTTAACAGACTTCTGTGATACCTTTAAACTATATAGAGGCAAATCTGAGGAGAGTGATGATCCATCAGTGGTCGGGGAATTCAAGGTAAATTTCAAATGATGGGCAACAAATGCTAGTTGCGGTCTTTTGAATGTAAGTGGTTTGGTTATTTAAGTAGATCTACATGCAAGCATTTCAGCTTAAATATGGGTGTGTACATTAGTAGGGGCAACAGATACTCATAGCTACTTAGCTACAGGCCCATCTTTTTCAAGGAAAGTACAGCTACACATTGCTCACACTAGATGTGCTACATGTTAATTGAAAATAAATGTAATTCCTGCTCATGTAACCTTCCCCAGTAACCATGGGACTGAACCTTCCCAGATAATCTCTCAAACAGGACTAAAATTCCAAAAAGCACATTTTTAGAATGATTTTGGAAAAGGTATTTTGTACTATTTCAGTGTTTCTGTGACTTAAACTATCTATAAATTAATTTATAGATTAAAATAATTCTAATGTGTAGATAAAACCAACCAACCAGTCAAAAAAACTCCAAACCTTAAATGATGTTTTTGGGGAGAGAAACAAAGTATTCGTTACATATTCTTAGCTGGAGCAAAACTGAGCAATTGTGTTGACATCAAAACAGCTGAATTGAGTTAAATTGGCAAAAGATATAACCTTGTCTTCTTAGTCTTATCATCCAAAACCCACTAAAATAAAACAAAACACTTCTAGGTCACTGTGGATCAGGTTATAATGTTGCTATTCCTATATAAAACTGTGTGTGTATGTGTAGGATAAATAAAAAACAGACTTAGCAGAGTGCCTTTTCTACATTCCTCTTGACAAGCCTTCACACTGTTTTTCAGGGCTCGTTCAAGATCTATGCCCTGCCGGACGATCCCGCTGTCCCAGCGCCTCCTCGGCAGTTCCGGGAGCTGCCGGACAGCGGGCCCCAGGAGTGCATTGTGAGAATCTACATCGTGCGAGCCCTGCAGCTCCAGCCCCAGGACAACAACGGGCTGGTGAGGCCGTTTGCTTTCCTCCGGCACCTAACTGCTCTCCTCTGCTTTAAATGAAGTTAGACTTGATAACTATTTCTTAACGATGTGGTTTTTTTTTTTATTTTAAATAGTGTGATCCTTATATAAAAATATCTCTAAGTAAAAAAGTAATTGAAGACAGAGATCATTATGTGCCTAATACCCTCAACCCAATCTTTGGCAGGTAACATACTGTTTTGTATTTTGAATTTACTGTATTTTACAATGTTTTCATTTTTTTTTAAGGTAAACCATTACTTGAAATATTCAGTGCTCTATTCATAGTTATATACTGACAGTTAATTGTGAGTAAAATTCCATAAGGTGATTTCCTTTGAAATCATTGGAAAACACAGATGTTTGACTAATCCACAGATTTGCTTTGTCGTGTGGGTAAATTGCACAAAGTAAAAGAATGTATATATCTTAAAACCAGCCTGTCTTAGGCGTATAAGAGAAACTAAATATGCTTATGGAATATGGAAGAAGTTTTAACTCTGAAAACTAGATGGCTCTCACAAATAATCAGCTTAGCATGTGTTCCCAGTACACTGGTCTTTCCATCAAAGGTTAATGAAGCTATTGAAATATATGAATAAAAAATACTAGTTCGGAATGAAAAGTTACACCATCTGCACAATTACTATGAAATTCTAGGTCTGGTTTAGAGTTGGAGGAGGATTTTGATAACTTAGAAGTTAGGAGGACTAGAAGGATTATAAAGGGTTTGAAAAGCATAATTTGCAATGATGCTCTACAGGTTTTCAATTGTTCAGATTATGCAAAGAAATAGACAGCAAAGATACTTGATTACAGGCACAAAGTAACCTCCTTCCTCAGTCCCAGTTCAAGCTGATGCACAGAAAACATCTAAGTGATACATTGTGCAGAAAGGAAGGAGGTAATATCCAGAGGAGTAAAAATGAAATTATTTATAAGTGCTAATAGAAATTGGAGCATGAAAGATAACTGCTGCTAGATTTATCAGCACTGGAAGCATCCTTTTAATACCTTCTAAAGGCTGTTGCTCAAAAATAAACTAGTAAGTGCTTTTTTCAATTTGTATTTTTAAGTTTAAAAATAAGAAGCATTTCTCAAAAGAGCAACAGCCTTAATGGGCAATTTTTATGTTTAGAATGTATGAACTCAGCTGCTTCTTGCCTCAAGAAAAGGATCTGAAAATTTCAGTCTATGATTACGACGCATTAACTCGTGATGAAAAAGTGGGTGAAACCATAATTGATCTGGAAAACAGATTCCTTTCTCGTTACGGATCTCACTGTGGCATCCCCCAGCAGTACTGGATGTAAGTAACTTTGTCTGTTGAAAATTTTAATCTGTAAGACCTAGTACACAATCTCTAAAAAAGCCTTCATTCTATGGTTAAAAAACAATGCTGTGGCTTCTCAAGGGTATTTCTTGTGCTTGTTCTATCATCTAAATTCCAAGTGAAGCTGTAAATCTTCAGAACAGCCTTGACTGAAAACAATGGCATCAAATATTTTAATATTTTCTTAATCCAGTAATGTATGTTATTTCTGTCCAGAGAACTCACATTTAACAGCATTTTTGACCTACTCTTGCAAGTAAATATGAAAGCATCTGAGAGTGTGAATTATTTTGATACATAAAAAAAAACACTCTGTCTTGGAAGGTAATTGAGCTGATATAAAATTATGTCACTGTATCAAACTCCAGAGCCCTCAATCTAGGCAGTTCTGCTGCTGCCCTTTCTGGGCTAGTTTAATAAATACATTTTACATGATGTGTAAATGTCCTGAATGGTGAATAATTTTAGGATATGTTTCTTTCGCTTTCATAAAAGTTCAGGTGTGAATACCTGGCGTGATCAACTAAAACCCACCCAGTTATTGCAAAATGTAGCCAGGTTTAAAGGCTATGCTCCTCCTGTCCTCTCTGAGAATGGCAGAAAGATTAACTACGGGGGTCAAGACTATACTTTGGAGGATGCTGGTGAGTTGGTTCACTTATTTTACATGTATGTCTTAAATTCACATTGATAAAATAGAAAACTTTCCAGTTATTTATGGAATACTAGAAAAATATCTTTGATTTTTCTCCAAGTTGAACACACTTTTATGCTCAATTTTAAGTATCTGGTTTTAATTTTTTTTAAGTTCAAATGCAAATTCTAGTTCATAAGCCCCTGTTTTTTCCCCATTTATTTCAGAAGCTAACAAAATCTTGCATCAACATCTTGGTCCAGGTGAAGAGCGGTTAGCCCTTCATATCCTCAGAACCCAGGGTTTGGTACCTGAACATGTGGAAACAAGAACCTTGTATAGCACTTTCCAGCCCAATATCTCCCAGGTACTGTGAACTGGCTTGGTTATGGTATCTTGAAAGCAGAAATGGAGCATTCCAGAATTTATGTCATGTTTTTAATGGTGTGGTAACTCTCAGGGGGAAGAGAGCTACAATTGCTTGACTTAAAATGTAAAGCGGGTTAGTCTAGAAACATAATAAAACACAGCTTTTTAAAGAAAGTTTCTGTAGGAATGAGAAAACCTACCTGAAAAATTACGGAGCCATGACAAACCTATATGCAACAAACAATCCCTCATCCATCTTCTTCACTGCTACAGGGAAAGCTGCAGATGTGGGTGGATGTTTTCCCCAAAAGCTTAGGACCACCAGGCCCTCCGTTCAACATCACTCCCCGAAAAGCCAAGAAGTGAGTATCCCCACATCCTACACACCCTCTGGCAGCTGTGACAAAGCAATCCACACCTGTCACCCCAAACATCTCTGTTAGGTACATCTTGCGTGTGATCATCTGGAACACCAAGGATGTCCTTCTGGATGAAAAGAGCATCACAGGAGAAGAAATGAGTGACATTTATGTGAAGGGGTAAGAGCATTCTGTCATGTAACACTTAAAATTTATAACGTTCAGAATGTCCTGGGAATACCTTGACCATGGATTTCAAATATTTAGTTCAGCCAAGTCAAATGCTAACCTCAGAGAAGTACAGAAGTGTTATGAGATAAAGCATGACCAGTTAAAATGTGTGGTGAAAAATTCCAGAATTTCATCTCTTGAGACAGACAGCAACTGAAAAGGCAGAGAGGTAGCTGCATAACTTGGATTCTTAATTTTTACATTCCCTCATCTTAATATAAAAAAAGCAATAGAAATCAGAGAAATATACTACCAGGCATATCTAATTTCTCACTAAAAAAAGAACTCAGCAACTCACCACTGAGTTCTAAGACCACAGCACTGGTCTTAGATCAGAAATTCAGTTCAGATGTTCCTATTTACAGTGCTACATTGGAACCAAACTGCAAAGGGGCTTGAAAAACTGCCAGCCCTCTGTGAGCAATTCTTACAGCTAGTCTGCAACCCCTTAATGACACAGTTCCAGTACAAACAGGCACCACTGCAGTAATCCCACTGCAAACACCAGACACATCTCTCCATATTTTCAGATGGATGCCTGGTAATGAAGAAAATAAGCAGAAAACTGATGTTCACTACCGATCATTAGATGGCGAAGGGAACTTTAACTGGAGATTTGTTTTTCCTTTTGACTATCTTCCAGCTGAGCAACTCTGTTTAGTTTCCAAAAAGGTAAGTAATCCTAAAGATTTCAATTCTTAGAATACAGATTCTAGTTAACCTGGTAATTTGTACCTACATATTGAAAGAGACTATTTGGCTCAGTTCCGTATACTTTCTCACAGTGCTGTTGTGAACAGATTAATTTTGCCTTTGGGCCAGAAACAACACACTGGCAACAACAGCACTCTGCTTTTAGCAGAGCAAGATTAGATCTCTTAATACTTCCACCAGCCCCAGAATTCACAAGTACTACCAGACTCCAGCTTTGAATTTCCATAAGTAATTTTAAAGGTGTTTGGTATTTGTTTTTTAAAATTTTAGGAACATTTTTGGAGTCTTGACAAGACAGAATTCAGAATCCCACCCAAACTGATCATTCAAATATGGGATAATGACAAGTTCTCCTTGGATGACTATCTGGGTAAGATTTTGAATGAAAAGAGTTACTGTTCTCTCAAAGCAGGATATCAAAGTGAACAAGTTTAAATTATCACATAAGGATTGCATTTACAGTGAGACACTGAGCATGGAAAGATACTCCAGCTTTCCTTCTCAGTACAGGCTCACTGAATGAATAAGTATTCACTCAGTAAAGGCCTACTGGCAGGTAAACCAAGATACTTTTCACTCAGGTAAACCCCTTCACTAGGCACATGAAATAATAATGTGCATGAAAATTTACTTTGCTTCTTTCTTTAAGTAAAATTACTTAGACAAGGGCACTTCAGTTCTAAATATGAGTATTGACAATAGCACGTAATTTAGGTTTAAGCAATCTACTTCACACTGTTATTATTCCCCCACTTTTTCTAGAGATAGTTCTCTGCACGGGATTCTCTGCCCTGTATTAAGACTGCTCCAAAGTCTTTAGCTTACATACAAACTATACAAGCCTCAAAATCTGAAAATAAGTAGTTGATTTATAACCATCAATAATGTTTGCTAAATTATGCACTTAACTGTCAGAAATTACTTATTGCATTGCTGTGTTTGGGTATCTTCCATTCAAATGTGTGGGAAAAAAAAACCCTCTATCAAAAAATCAAACAATCTTGCATTAAAGAAGGGGAGTAAAGCTTGCTAAATCAGATTTATCAACACCAGCAAGAGGGGCTTAAACACAATGTGTCCCACTTACCTGCCTCACAACGTCTTTAGACAAACAAGAATATAATGTGTCTGTTGATTGCCTTTCCTGTATTTCCTGTATGTTTCGAGATAGCAGGGTTGATGCTGAGCTGCTGTGCTGTATGGTTGGTTGTGTTATGCAGTGTTTATTTTTGTATCTGCCTTCTAGGCTTTGTGGAACTTGATTTACATAAAACAATCATTCCAGCAAAAGTTCCTGAGAAGTGTAATATAGACATGATTCCAGAATACAAGGCAGACAGTTTTCAGAAGGCTCCCAGGACTGCCTCTCTCTTTGAACAGAAATCCATGAAGGGATGGTGGCCGTGTTATGTTGAAAAGGATGGCTCACGTATTTTAGCGGTAAGGGTATTGCTTCTTTTAAAAGTACTTCAGACATGCTCACCTTTCTTTGAAATTACAAAGAAAGGCTGTAAAGAGTCTCCCACTTAGCTGTTAGCTTTCAGTGGATAGACAGAGGGGTAAATAGAACATTCCATGCACAAGTTCAGGAATTTGGTCCAGCAACAATTTTTTGTTTTAAAATGTGATTTTAATGCTTTATTTATGTAGTTTGTTGCTAACTTCGTTTAACCTGAAAGACTGTGGTGCCAGTTGAGTCATGCTATCTTGCCAAAGCAGCTGATAAAGTCGTGAATGAATGCATAGCCTCAAGCTGTGCCAGGGGAGATTTGGCTTAGACATGAAGAAAAATTTCTTCACAGAAAGGGATGTTAAGCATTGGAATGGCTGCACAGGGATGTGGTGGAATCACCATCCCTGGAGGTGTTCAGGAAAGGACTAGATGTGGCACTTAGTGCCATAGCCTGGTTGACAAGGTGGACTTGGTGATCTTAGAAGTATTTTCCAACCTATATAATTGTGTGATTCATTAATTTATCACATTATTGCTCAGAAGAACATCAGAGACATCCCAAATGCATTAAAGACGAAAGGAAAATGTTTAAATCCAAAGGATTTTTGTACAGAGCAAACAAAATCTCTGTATTGAAAATCCAGACTAGCTTTGTGATTATGTATGCCATCAGAAGACCCAAAGCATTCTAACTTGTTCTACAGGGAATATAAATGTATATTTATCATTTGCAGAATATGAAGCCTTTCAAAGGTGTCTTCTTGTTCTTCTTTCTAATGTTTTTGCCTTAAAACTTTATTACTAGAATTTAATAAATGAGGAAAAATATTCAGAAACATTTACAAGCCACAGCAATATGAAAAATTAGATGCATGGTCATTTGGAAAATACGCAGTCCTTGGGCTGCTCTTGAAAGTAGAGAAGAACTGTATTTGTTCTGCTAAATTGGAAAAAAATATTATGGCTTAGAACTATAGATGAATTAGCAGAACAACTTTATGCCCAGTGATTTGATTTTTTCTATGTGTCTTTTCCTGATACTGTTGTGACACTGTCATAGTACGGAAATCAGTGTATTTTGAGGAGCAAATCAGAAACACAGATGTACACCATGAGCTGGTCCCAGCTATTCTGTATAAGTACCAAGCAAGTCCTACTAGTGCAATTTCAGTAAGACGCTTGTCTTGTGCCACTTTTTTCTGAAGGGTAAAGTTGAAATGACATTGGAAGTTGTCAATGAAAAAGAAGCTGAGGAAAGGCCAGCTGGTAAAGGAAGAGATGAGCCCAACATGAATCCCAAATTAGATCTACCAAAGTAAGATATTTTTATCCCACTAGCTTTAGAAATACCCAGTATCTAGCTACTGTGATGCATGCAGTAATATATTAGCCATCAGTTATCCTTTGCAAAACTCCATTTATAAAAGCCAATCTTGTTTCCTCCTGCAAGCATTAGGATACAATGCAAGATTGTTTCAGTACTAATGGCACATGTTTACTGCAGCTACTGTCTTGCATTTCAAAACTGTTTTCTTCAACCTCCATGTTTTAAAGTGCTTTAAAACATGTTTTAAAGTGTTATAATCTCATGCTTAAGTTTGAGACTATAAATAATACTTACTTCTTTCAAAATGCAGCCGGCCAGATACTTCCTTCCTTTGGTTTACAAATCCCTGCAAGACCATGAAATTTATTGTGTGGCGCCGGTTTAAGTGGCTCTTCATTGGCCTCATCATCTTGCTGATTCTCCTCCTGTTTGTAGCAGTGCTTCTCTATTCCCTGCCGGTAAGAATTTCTGAATGTTACTCTTCCTCAGCTGTGGGATGAGCTTAGACAGGAGTCATCAACAGGATACACTCCTGACTCAGACAGAGTCTTTCACCTCTGTTTCAGCAGGAGATAAGGATTATAGCCTTACAGCTATAAAAAAATTGAACTGATTGGTATTGAGAAACAATTAAAATTTAGGTTAAAACTAACCTATTAACTAAAGATGGAACAAGGAACTGCTTTAGAAGAGTTAATAACCTACATAATTAAAATAGGTAATAGTTGGCCTAGAGTCTATGTTAGTCTGAAAAAAATGACCTATTTTCACTGTATTTTAATTCAAATTGCCACACCCTAAATACATTTTGGTCCATTTTAATATTTAGAATGTCTTTTTCAAAACTACGCTGCAGTATTTTGTGTACATCATTTTACCTCTCTTGTTTCTTCCTCCTCCCCCAACAGAATTATTTGTCAATGAAGATCGTGAAACCAATTTAAGGAAGATTTTTTTACCTCATCTTTTTAAATAGTGCTGAAATTTCGCCCCAGGCTGTGGACCAAAATCAGCAAGGCTCTCCATCCTTTGTATCTGCTTGTATTTAGAATGGTAAAATAGATAATTAAGACTTTCAATAAGGTTAGCCAAGGTTCAAGAGGTCATGGAAGCGGTTTTTTAAAAACAAGGAATAACCCACAACCCCCATTTTTTTTTTACTTCCGTGGTATTTATACATAGTAAAGTTCTGACTTTGCTTTTGAAGTGGATTTTTCATAAAAATCACTTAGAGGAGCTGCCTGCTTTTGCTATCTCTGGTTTTTAATGAATACTTTCTTTTGAGAATCCTTTTCATTGAGCACACATTGAAACTCTGCATTTTAAATAAAAGGAAAACAATTACTACTTACAATTATGTCTGCCGAAAAAACATCACAGTGCAACCAAAGGATCATACATTGTTTCTAGTTCCAAAGTTTTCATCATCATGCTGCTTAAAATTATTTGCCATGCTGTAGACTTGACAACACTACACATGTATCCTGACAAGTTCATAAACATAGAAATTAATTATACTTTTTTTTAGTATAATTACAAAATTTTAAATAAACTTATCCACAAGTAAAACACAAGTTTCCAGTTTTCTTTAACTATTACAAAACTACAATGTATTAGGACTTGTGTAGTGTCTATCAGAGGATATAATGTCACAGACCTGGAATTTAAGGTATTCTACTGTTATCTGCACAGTGAAGAATAAGGAAATACTTCAGCACAAAGTTCTCATTCATTTATTCATTAGTTAGGAAATTAATAAAGAAATCTGTTGACTAGTTTCACTATACTCCTTGTATTTAGAGATGATCATGAATTAAAACACAGGAGAATGCATGACCTAGAATCAATCCTGTTTGTAATCTGATCTGCACATGGGAAGTATCTCATTTTGCCTCAAACTACTCTCCCAAAGCAGAGTAAAATATAATCTGCACTAAAAATCAGGTTATAGTCTGGGATTCTATCTCACTTTTACGGAGGGCTGATGTAAAAGCACCTCTGAACATCCTCTGGTCCTTGAAAGGAAAATCTGCAGCAGAACCTGAAATCAGTATTTGGTGTGATTGTC
The DNA here is from genome assembly GCF_031753505.1 of Anomalospiza imberbis. Classification (NCBI taxonomy): domain Eukaryota; kingdom Metazoa; phylum Chordata; class Aves; order Passeriformes; family Viduidae; genus Anomalospiza; species Anomalospiza imberbis. The sequence continues at coordinate 19,721,541 of NC_089688.1, forward strand.
ACATTTTGACTGGATAAAGACTTCAGCTGTCTTTAAAAAGATGTCAAAAATAACTACAAAAATTAGTCTTTAAAAACTTCTGTAATTGTATTCAGTGACATACTTAACACTTTCTTATAACACAGTACTGTAAAATAATAAGCATGTAGTTTCTGGGCAAAATAAGGAACCTTAATCTGTTGGAGGAATTAGGGTAAAGGTCTAATATTAAATAGTTTCCATTATGTGAAGTCCCAGTAGCTAGAGTGGAGCAGTCACCCTGTCAAAAACATAACACCACCCTTAGTTTTTTGTTGTCAAGAAACTCTCAAGCATCTTGGCCCTTGAATGAGAGCTTAGAGCTGGAACTAATCACTATCCAGATGGATTGTCCCTCCACTAATGATGAAATAGCACTCCAGAAAAAAACAGCAATTTGCATGAGCTAATGTTTGATCATCCACTATTAAAATCTGTCTCAATCAATGCCATAAATCTGACAAACGGTAAAAATCACAGCAAACTTATTTTCATTCAAGACAAGAAAGTGTGTTGCTTCTAAGGGATGTAATTAGAAAGCATTTAACTTCAAAGGGCGTGGAGCAGAGATCCAAGCAAGCCTGTTCACAGAGCATTTGAAGAGTGGCAGGTACTGCCCTTCTGAGTGGAGTTCACCCTCTTCCAGATGCCTTTTTGTTCAAGCATGCATAGGCTTGATCGTTTCACTTCAATTAGGCAGTGCTATTAAAAACATAACTGAAAAGTCAGAGAAGCCATTCCAGCTGCCAGCCTGCCCCAGTATCAAACAAAAGACAGCACATCTTCACAAGAAAGAAAAGGTGATCATTTATATTTACATACAGTGCTAGTCAAATCTGTAATCCCTGGTGCAGCTGCTGTGCATGACTCCAACATGCAAGAGGTTTTTGTCTAGCTGGAACAGTTACCAAAGATTTAGCCCTGTGTTGGGAACAACTTGGTGCTGCTCTCACTGTGCACCGATGACTGGGATGTTCACTTTGGCCAGTACAGCTCTGAACCACTCCAATTACCAGCAGCTGAGGCAAATGGCCTGTGAGGCCACAGAAAAGAGGGCAGAATGTAGATGTTCCTGATACCACTGCTCCTTATTACAGGAAATTACTTAATCCCAGGAATTCCTCCTCCGACGAGTTTGTTTTGCCAGCCAGCTGGAACAGCCAGGAAAAGGCTAAAGCTAAACTGAAAATGCTTATAACATAAAATGGGTACCTAGCAGCAGGATGTCAGAGTCCTCCTGCCTCTGCCACCACACAGGTTCAGACACCAGTGGCTGCACTCTTTGATGCACTCAGGTATCCAAGCATTCCTATCGATGCTTGCTGTAGTCGCCACAAACCCTGACTACTGGAATGGGCTGTAAGGAAGTTAACAGCTACTGTCATGTACTTTACAAAGAGCCATCGTGTAATTCAAGATAAAATATTTGGAGAAACTTGCATCTATACCAGCTCAGTGTAAAGAGGCAGCAAACTCAGGCACACTTACAAGCTGTTCTTGCATTTCTTTGAACAACCACAAGATGACATCCCAAGTCTCGTGTGTTCACAAAGGCCTTCCAGTACTTCTGTTTTATTCCTACCCTAAATACATCTCACATATGGAGATGAACATGATACATTTAGTAATCAAGGGAAACTAGTCCCATCAAGTCCATTGCTTCTAAGTGTATTTGAAAAACACAGCTGTAAGCACCTTTGGGACCTACCTGTTACATACAAAGTGACTCCAAGCCTGGCCCTTCTTGACCTCTGCTCTTGTATCCACACCCTGAGCCTACATGCTTAAGAATCTATTTAGCAACTAGAAAGCAGTACTAAAGTGTGAAATGGTAGCATTCAGTGCTGCATCTTGTGTCAATGCTACCTCAGCTAGTAAATACCATACAGCTTTTTACATAGTACTTACATTGCTCAGAGCTGCCATGTCATGTATACAGACAGGGACATGAATTAGACAATTCTTTAATGGAAAATTATCAACTTTAAAAATTCATGTGCAAAAAAAAAAAAAAAGAAGAAAATACACATTTTATCTGTTGAATCCGACCATGCTCTGACCACAAAGTTACCCTTTGAAAATTTTATTTCCCTTGTAGCCTTTGCTGTGGCTAAGAGACTGCATTCACTAACAAGTGCAAGATGAGGAACACTGTAGGGAAAAAACACTTTCCTAAAGCCTGCAAAAACTCTGAATGCATAGCAGGTGCTGATAAAAGACTCCAAGACAGTTCTGTTCCTTTCCCAGACCTACAGCAGTCAGGACTTCCAGCAAAAAGCACCGGGGCATTGAGAACACAGCAGGAGATACACGAACACCTGGAACGAGCAGTGGGGACCAGCCAGCCACGGCACAGGCATCCCGCAGTGCCAGCACAGAAGGGAGTGGTGCTCACTGCATTTCAGAGAGCTACCCAGAAGTGGTCAGTGAGCAACACTGAGCCTGCAGCATGTGTTACACAGCACCGGGCTGCTGCAGGGGGCCAGCATGCACCGGGGATCTGCAGACCAAACCCCTCCTGTCCACTGCTTTCTGCAGCAGTGGTGCTGCCGCAGCAGCAGTGCTGGGCAGTGACCGCAGCACCACTGCTGCAGTGCTGGGCAGTGACCGCAGCACCGTGCAGTGACCGTAGTGCTGTGCAGCAGTGCTGGGCAGTGACCACAGCGCCGTGCAACAGTGCTGGGCAGTGACCACAGCACCATGCAGTGACCGCAGCGCTGTGCAGCAGTGCTGGGCAGTGACCGCAGCGCCGTGCAGCAGTGCTGGGCAGTGACCACAGCACCATGCAGTGACCGCAGCGCTGTGCAGCAGTGCTGGGCAGTGACCGCAGCGCCGTGCAACAGTGCTGGGCAGTGACCACAGCACCATGCAGTGACCGCAGCGCTGTGCAGCAGTGCTGGGCAGTGACCGCAGTGCTGTGCAGCAGTGCTGGGCAGTGACCACAGCACCATGCAGCAGTGCTGGGCAGTGACCGTAGCACCGTGCAGTGACCGCAGTGCCGTGCAGCAGTGCTGGGCAGTGACCGCATGCCATGCAGCAGTGCTGGGCAGTGACCACAGCACCATGCAGCAGTGCTGGGCAGTGACCGTAGCACCGTGCAGTGACCGCAGCGCCATGCAACAGCGCTGGGCAGTGACCGCAGAGAGGTGCAGCAGGAGCAGCCCGGCACACTCAACCAGGCACCAGATTTAGGTTTAAACCTTTTAGGCAGCGAAGTGAACCGAATCTTGGCTTCCAGTCTCCTGTGTAATTCTTGTCACTGTTAAGCAAATTCTGTAAAACGAAAGACACGCTGGGCACCACCGTCTAGGAGAAATTGTGGACAGTCAGCAGCACAGACAGTTGTATGAGTGAACCTGTCAGCCCAAGTCTTTAGAGATACTGAAACTTTTGGTCATGATGCAGGTTCAGTGCCAAGCTGGCTGCCTGTAAAAACATACACATACTTCCAGAAAGGAAAAGATGCAGAACCAGGAGAGACTGGAGAGTTTATATAAACCTGAAGTGCTGTTAGGCAGTAATGGAACAGTTACAGATTTGCACCTAAGCACCTGAACTCCCAGCAGTGCCTCTTCACACAGCTGTGTGTCTGTTGGGTCATGTCACTGCTCTGTATAAAACAGCAGTTAGGAAAATTAATGGAGTTAGATGCATCATCCAACAGGAAACAATTAATAAACCCAGGATATGTTAACAGTGTTCTATCAATCATAATCCTCTTATGTTCAAACCCTGTATTTTATTTTTCTACAGATCTCAAAAAAGGCACATTATAAATGAATAAAGATTCAAATGTGGATAATGAAAAGAATCAAAAGCAAGCAAGTAGGATAAGGCTTCCTGTCTCAAGAAAATCTTGAGACATCAGCACTAGCTTGCAAAGTGGCAGAGCAACAAGAAAATAGCAAGTGTCTAAAGTAGGCTACAGAGAGGTAGAGGACATCAATCAGGGACTATATTAAAAACATGCATATGCACACATGAAGACTCCTTCTCCCCTCTCAAAACCTCCAAACTAAAAGCCAAAAAATTTACAAAAAATTAAAAGGGTATGTTTTAGGGCAGATTTTAGGTGACTGTAGGAACATACTGGCAGAGCATATTATTTAGTTTAATAAGGACAGAGAACACCTGCAATGCCTCCCTGCATTTACATGTTAGGACAACGTTATGAAATAAGCTAGCTCTGATACTTCACTGCATCCCATTCTCACTGGAATCCCCAGAACAGTATTCCACTCTAAAATAGATAGCACTGTGCTTCTGAGAGGAGGATTATGCACTCACAGCTGTGAAAGATGTCCTTCCCCGTTGAATTCCCAAGTTTTCCAGCCTTAACTGCATACTGCTTACTATTCAGGTTATCAGATCAAATACCATGAAGACTGATCATGAGCCAGCCTCAGAGTCACTGTTCCAGTTGGGCCATGGCTTCACAATGCATTGGCACTGGTGGCATGACTAACTTCAGGTATTTATTCCCATTCACTACTGTGCTCTTGACTAACAAAATCAAAACAAAAAGAAATTACCAACCTTCCTACACCCTTTCTGAGTTTTTGTTTAGTGTGAGACAATCCTCTTATTTGCTTCCAGCCATAGTACTACGGTGTGTTGAAAGAAATCATGGGTTATGGCCTTGAGAAGGATATCTTAAGCTGATGTAGTCATCAAACAAAATCTTCTCAAACTGAGGCGTCAGCAAGTTCCTTTGCCACAAGACTCCATTTCAGGACTGCAGGCAAACTCAGGGAGAAAAGAATACATCAGCAGCACAGAAAAGACCTTCAGAAGAATTTATTTGCTCACAGGAGGACAAATATTACAAAGAAAATAAAACTAAATAAAATATAAAATTAAGGTAACAAAAAACTACTTAGCCACCAGCTCTCATAAGTATCAAAAATGAGGATGGACACTGCAAAGAGGACAATTTATCAGCTGAGATAAAGGATGCATAAGAAGGCCAAGACTTGCTCTAAATGTAAGAGACACATTAACATGCATTGAAACAATGAAGACTCCAGTTAGCAGCAAAATATTAGACATCATCTATCTACCTTGGAGAAGAGCACCAGGCTTCTACAGCAAACTACAGATTTCTTAACACTCCTTTCCATGTTTTCAAGGGGAGAAACCTTGCAGAAGTATTTTTATACGATTCTGCTCTGCTTTTACTCCCAGAAACACGAAGCCTTTGTTTTAACTGAGATAACGCCCTGGCTGAGAACTGATAGCACAGTTAATTAGCACCTTCACTGCAGCCCAAACACCTCCTGTGCAGTCTCACAGCAGCCTCCAAAGGCAACTCGCAGCCTCAGCACCTCTGGGACCAGCCATGAGCTCCTGCCCAGGAGCCCTGATGCTCCCTGGCCTGGCAGAGGAGATCCATTTCAGTGGGCTGCTTTCAAAGCTGAAGAATTCCTGTTTTGGAGTAGGAGTTAGTCAATTAAACTTTTAAAACTAATCCTGCCCACATTAGAACAGACTAGCCCCAAATCTACACATTCTTGCACCTGCATGCATCTATATGAATAACTGCTACTGTTAAAATATTAAGAAAGTTTAAAAAAATTAAAAAAAAAAAAAAACCAAACCCAAGAGACAATTATTTATGCAAGAAAGACAGGAACTGGAACACCTGGCAAGATCTTCTTCTGGTGTTGCCACACAGGGACTTTGTTACAGAGGACTTATTCCAAGTTTTTGTTATTTCTTGCCTTGAAACCTGAAACAAAATGGAATAGTCCCACTGTGCTGTGAGCTTAAACACACACACACTACGTAGACAGGTAAAAGCACTAAAAGCAATCAGTTCTGAGAAAGGATTTACTTTTACCTCAATTGCACAAGTATATGTGTGTGTGTTTTTAAATAGAAATAAGGTGTCTCCACTCATCTTGCTCTGATCCGTGCTGTGCCAAGTTAAACCCTGCCAATGCATCTGAATAGTCAAACAAACGTCTGTCCCTCCCCAAACATCCACCATTCACATTAAATAAAACACATAACAATGGAGGGAAAATAGACCTGAAAAGGGCTTATTTCCAAATGCAAAGGTCTAACCTGAGGATAGCTATTTTCATGCAAATCTCAATTCTTCTTGCTCATATACATGAACCCAGAATTATCTGTTCAGTTAACATTCTTAGCTTCTCTTATGCAATTAACAAGGAGGAGAAAATTAAAGGAAAAGGGAATGGAAATCCCCCAAAGCAATGAAAGAGAACCATAGCTGTGGTGCTCCCAACGAGCAAAAGACCCTGAAAACAAACTACTTCGCTCAGGGCAATAAGGAGGGGAAAAATGGATTGAAACCCCAAATCTCTCTTGCACAGCAAAAGCCAGGCCAGTCTGCCACATCATGGGAGGGTCCTGCTGTCAGCACCAGGTTAGTGACTGATCTGCTCCTAGTCCCTTCTGGAGCATGGGGGAAATGCCTTCAATTCAGCCAGCCTCCAAGTCAGTCTTACCTTTACAAAGGTCAGGCAGTACAGATGCTGATGCACCACTGAAACACCTTCCCACAGCAGTTGTTCAGCGTGTGGCCACCTGCTCCGTGAGACTTGCACTCTATTATACATGCCCACTGCAGCATGCCACTACTGGCTCAAAAGCTGAGTTTCCAGTTTGGAAACTGGAAATACCAAATTTCACCTCTGATTTTTTTTTTTTTTTTTGAATGCAACAAATGTTTTTGGTTTTGTTTTTTTTTTTTTTTTAATCCTGTGAAAATTTGCTGTGAAAGCAATTAAAAAGGGGTAAAGAAAAAAAATCATTGCCCATCTGTGAAAGCACACACTTTTTGGTTTTGCCATGAACAGCAGTGACAGTGAAAAGCAGGAGAAAGCTACCAGAATTGCCTATGGTAACAGAAGTGACATCTAGACAAGCTCAGGGCAATGCTGGAGCTGTGACAAGCTCTCAGAGATACAGGCCAGGTTGTAACAGACCCTGTATCTGTATAATGAACAGCACCTCAACTGAAATGTCAAGATCAATGAACTTGTGTTTTCTTTTTACACATAACGAAGTTATTTAACTTTACCTAAAGGAACTAAGAAATGCAAGTGGGGTAAGTACATGTCTCTGCAAAATGCATGTCTGACAAAGATGACCATTTTAAACTGATTTTAAAGCAAAATGGTGAATTTCAAACAAAACTCAATTCTAAACTTATTTGTCTTACCTCATAACGTAACACAGAATTACCCCATTAAAATCAATTATTTGGCATAGGATAGAATCATGAAGCAGCTGAAGGATGGATGTGTGGTTTAGAGAGGACTTGAGGAAAAGGAAGAATTTGACTAACAAGCATTTGTTAAAAGAACATTCATAAACAATGCTGCCTTTATGCTACCAGAGAAAATAAAATGAAATTAGCATTTGTAAAAAGTGTTATTAATTTCCTCCTTTTTCCCCCCCATTTATTTCACAGAACAAAATGTCTAACTCACATAAAGCTAGGCAGAAAAGGTCTAAGGAGGACATCGTTACTCCTAAGGATGTTAAGGGCAGGCACAGTCAGGGTAAGAGGAGTTAGCAGGTCCCACACCCTCCAGTTAAAACACCAGAGTGGAAGAATGAGCTGACCAGGTCCCCTCATGACCAGGCTTGTCTCAGCACCTCAGCTCCCAGGCAGCTCTGTTAATCCACAGAGCCTTCACTTCCCTACAGTCTTTGAACAACAATTCTCTTGCATTGAATGCAGAGAATAACAGAAGTAGCCCGATGTATACCCGCTGAGAACAAAGAGCTGTGTGGCTAAATTTAATCAGCATTTTCTCCAAATGTGCCAAGCAATCCTGTGCTTTCATTGTGTAAACCATCTACAGAAAGCAGTGTTACACCAGGTAAGGAATTTCTTAAATACGTTGCAAAGTTATCAGTAGATGTTACCTTTACTGTGCTAGCTGATGTTCACAACAAGCAAGGTTACTTCAAGCTCTGTGTGCTTCAGTTCACTTACCTACAGAAATTCTTCCTTCACTTCTCTGTCCTCTGACATGAAGACTGGAAGGGTCACCTTCATAATAAAACACAGCTAAATACACATTCTTGTGTAATATCTCTCAAAAGTTAAAAACACCTGAATTGTGAACTTTACTCAAATTTTTCAGGAAATAATTTTATCCCACACAACCCAAAGCCAGTGAAATTTTAGGAGACCTTCTTTTACAATGGATTACCTTGCCTCTAGAAAATTTGCAACAGAAGAGCTAAACCATGTTCATTAGTTCTCCTAGTTAGGCATCTGTTGAGTTTGGAAAGGGACTTTTTATCAATTCAGAATTCTGCCTGTGAAAGGCCTGAAAGGACTCTCAGGATCCTTTTGGTTTCATCCTGAGCTCAAACCTACAGGGAGACTGTCCCAACACCAAACTAATATTCAAGTATTTTAGCTTTTTGTCCCCAGGGCTCCATCTGCAAGCCCAGTTCCTTTAGTCTGGAAGAATGGATCACTGGACCCATTCTTATCAGTCAGGTGTTCTCTTATCACCCACCTACCTCTAGATAAAAGCCTTGCTGTTTAAAATGTAATCAGCATCCTTGTTGAGCCCAGTCTGCATTCACTAAAAAGGGTCTGAACTCTAATTAGTGCCAAAAGCAGTTTCAGACTTTCAAGTAGTTATGGCACATAAGCAAGTGCTTATCAGTGAAGATGGAACATTCAGACTGGATTCATCACCTCCTACCTCTCTGCAGTAAAATTTGTCTGCAGCCTCACCCCGAGCATGTCAGGCACAGCTCGTGATGCCTCACTAAGCACCCTGGGAAATTCTCATCAACAGCTGCCTATGGCAAGCAAAGGCTCATCTGCTAATTTTGCTCCTTCTATACAAACCTTATCTATGACTTCTGTTCCACAGGATCCACCCTGCATTCTCTGGATTTTAGAAAGCTAACAGTCATTCCATTTTGCCATGAAAGGAAAGCATCATTGTTAGATTGTGCCAAGTGCTTTGCTAACAGGTATCTGCAGGCTTGATCTCACTGTCAGTGGAAATGGGTAAGACCCTCCTAGACAGCATCAATAAATAGCTTGATATGTGTATTTTAAAACAGTATTTCCAGACACTAAGAGCACTATACTATATATAGAGAAATATATTGTGCTTAAAAATTCCATTATATGTATTTTAAGGGAAAGAAATTTCACTGCAGCAAATATACTACTAAAATGTTACTGAGGTGCAAATAACTCATCCCTGGTTCTTTCAGAAACTGCAAACAAGTAATTAGCCCTTCTGAACTCCAGAGTCTGTAGTCTGTAGCTAATGTGATGTTACTAATGCATTTATAAACATCAGGCTCCAAAGCCAACGCTGAGATATTCCATCATAATTTAGATCTCTCATTAACTTCACCACCCTGACCAACATGCTGTCACTGGCAAAGTGTTTGACAGTTTACATTACCTGCAGACATGAGTTCATGTCAATTCAATTAAGAAAGATTAATTCCAGAACTGACAATGCATAAATATTTTTAAATTACACCTGGCCTTGTTGGCACTGCTTGTTCCAATACTGACTTTAGAAAAGAGAACGTGTCTTTAGCCTCCTGGGCAGAAAGGAAAACTCAAAGGAAGGTGAAAGAAGGAATTTATTATGAATTCAGTATTCCATCATACTGTCCAATCTATCTTTTGTGAATCCCCTCCCTCTCCCCCCTACCAGTAATTAAACAAGCTTATCTCTCACTGCCTGATACAGAATGAAAGGAAACAGGAAAGATTCGATGCAAACAGGCACTGCCAGAAAATTGTCAGCGACATCTCTATGATGATCATTTGCTGACTGGTTTAGATCTAATTTGTGTACATCACTGCTTTGGAAGGCATTCAGACACCATGGTGATAGACACCATATAAGAATGTAGATAGATAATATTTGACATTTATCTTCACAAACAAAGATCTGGGTAACTCCCCACTGATTGCACTTCTGATGAGTGAAGATAAATGTCACATCAGACTAAGCCATCCAGCATTCTAGTGAAATACTCTTACTCTTGGCTCTGATGTGTAAAAATATCCAGCTTCAGTGCATGTGAACAGGTTTAATTAGGTAAGCATCAAGCACACAATGATAAAATTATTGGCTCACCGTTATCAAACTGGTCACGATCCCCAGTAGCCAAATTTATTAAATTCTGGCCAAAGGTTTAATCTACTAGAAGAAGCTTTCTCTGAGATTTCAATGTAACAATTGCACAGCCATTGCCTGAAAAGTGCATTTCAATAAAAAAAACTCTCCTGCTCTAGTCAAATCTGTGCCATGCCCAAATAAACAAACCATTAAGAAAGCAAGCAGTCCCTCATGAGCATCACGAGGATCCTGCTTTAGGGACCAGAGCCTTGTACTAAATTATGCTGAACCATGCAGACACACCAACTCCAGTGCTATTGTATTGGCTGATGCTAAACAAGGCAGATGTCCTTAGCGCAACAGGAGTGGGAATCTCTACTAAAACATTAATTGGGAGCACAACGGGGAGCATTCAGACAGCAATGGGAAAGGCAGGGAGAGGTAACACACTTTCACTATTTATAACCTGATGGCCCATCCCATGGACTATTTTTTTTTGTCCTATTGAGTGAGCTTGATATTAGGTTTAAATGAGATGGAAGTAGTCATGGAATCCAGAGCTACCTGACATAAGCATTCAAGATTTTAATGCTTTGACATGACTTCCAATTTTTCTGCACCCACAGGTTGAAAAGCTGAATTGAGTGGCTTGCAATGTTCCTTAAACTCATCATATTTGAGTACTTCTGTGCTAGCCAACATGAGGCAGCATAAGAAAGAGACAAATACAGCAGGAGAAACAAATCCAGAAAGTAATAATGTTTTCAAATCCCTTCTAAGGTACAGGTTTGAGTAGATATTAAAAGACTGAACCAAGTATGTAAAAGTGATGCTCTCATGGTTTTTTTTTGTTTGGGTATTTTTTAGTATTTTGTTTGATTTTCAAATCCTGGATTGTATTTGCAAAAGTATTAACTGTTTAACACTTCTGTTATCACAAGTTATAAAAACAACAGATTTCTAGATTTTGTCATCATCTTATGGGAGAATTCTAGGTTTTAGTTAGAATTTTAATTTTTTCAAAGGCTGAAGATTTTTAGAATGTGCAACAACATGTTTCAGAGGCTAAACCTTTTTAAACCCCTTCAAAATTAAAAGGGAGAAATGCCAAAACCCACAGAAATAAAAAAATCCCAAAGTATTTTCATGTCTTCAACCTCACTCCCACCTCCACAAAACCTAACACAACTGGGGAGTGGGGGAGAATAGCAGTTCATATAGGGGATCTTTGTTTGAACCAGAGATGCTTCAGGGTGTCTGGAAAACAACATATATAGACACATATTACTGTTCTCACTTATCCAGTCAAGCTTTACTATCACATACTACATCTGACCTGGTCGCTGCACACATCAAAGCTTTTTCACCAGATTCTGTTATCCTGTCTGACAAAGGCACCCACCTGTGGGCTTCCTGTTTGTGAGGAACATAGATTTGGCCTTTTGAGCACTAAAATTCATTAATCTTAGCAAAGCAGAGAGAGCTGCAGCTGAACACAATTTCTTTAGAGGTCTTTCATTTGAGCAAGATTTAATTAATTTGTATTCTTAATTCCAGAAATGCACTAAAGAACCTGGTCTTACTGAAATTCAGTTAAAATAAATTTGAAAACAAAACCACCCAAGCTAAGAGGTAGTACCAAGTCATTAGAAATACGTAGCTGTATTAGAGAAGAAAAACAGATACTAGGAAATACTGTCCTTCCATGGAAATAACATTTCTATGTGGAGTGAGAAAAGACAGTCATAAACTGCACTGAAGCCATAGAGGGCAATGTTTCAGCTGCATGGAAGTTATTAGCCCAGGAGTCACATTCCAGAAAAACAAATGACAATTTCTGCAAGAATTTCTGGTTCAGACACAGATAAATTTGTATTCTTTCATGTAATCTCCTAGGTTAACACAACAACTACTTCAAAATAAGCTCTAAATTAAGTTGAATTTCAAATCTCTCTAAATCACCAATTTGTAAACTAACTGTTGCTGTTTTCTCTGATATCAGCTTTGGAGGGAATGAGTTTCAGATTGAATATAATTTTGATAATATGCTGAATAAATATTTTGCCTTGCTTGTTTTTTCTTTTTTGACTTTTTAACTTTTCTCCAATTTTAACTAGAGCACCTTATTTTTCTTTCTGTCTCTTTTTTTTAAGTCACCTTTTTTAAAACCACCTCCAGTGGAAGGACAATAACCTTGGGAGCCAATTCACAAACAGTTGAGGCCACTTTTGAGGGAGTCAGAAGAACTATGAAAATAACACCTTTTTTTTTTTTTTATTTGAGAAGACATTCTCTATTCTCATTCTTTCTTCCTTTCTAACACAGCCATTTTTAGACAGCTGACTTGCTCAGCTATGCTATCTTTCCCTGGAATATTGCCTTTGCTGGAACAGAGCCAACATCATCACTTGATGTCTCAAAGTAAGGGGTGCTTACACTTGATTTCTGTCAAGGATCAACAACAAGGCAGAACCTGCAACCTCAATGGAGTTGAAAACCTTCTGTTCAGAGCTTTGGCCCAGAAGTCTTGGCTCATACCAAATTTTTCTTATTGCTAGTAAAGTAGGATGCTGGATAAATCTCTTATTTGATTCAAAATCTTAGGAAGTGGGGTTCTTTAAGGACTTCTGAGTTCTAAGCCCTTCTGCACGTAATTTCCATTTACAGTGCTCCATCCACTGCACAGTCTGTGCAGGCCACACTGTTACTGTTCTTGCAGCCAAGTGAAAGAGGTTGCAGGCTGCAGAACCCTGGGACAAGCAAGCACAGAGCAGACCAGAAGGAATAAGGACAGCACGGTTTTCATTCTCACTTCAGGGTTATCTTTCATGATCACAACGGAGATACCCAGTGGCCCTGGCATAGCAAGATCACCCGCAGTCTAATCAGCATTTTCAGCAGGAGCCTATGTGCTGGGAATTGGTTCCTCCAAAGGCCTGTGGCAAGCAGTTTGAAGCAGAATACAGACTAATTTTGTTTAACAGCTGATAGAAATGTAGGTGTGATTAAATTATTGTCTCACCATTATCAAAATGGTCATGATCCCCAGTAGCCAAATTTATTCAATTCTGGTCCAAGATTTAATCTACTAGAAGAAGCTTGCTCTGAGATTTCAATGTAACAATTGCACAGCCATTGCCTGAAAAGTGCAATGACAAGTGCAAAAGTGCAAAGACAAAAGTGCCTGACAAGTGCAAAAAACAGAAGAAAGCTCAAATTAAATGGAAAAATTCATAAAAGTTGCATGATAGCTTATGAATGAGTTACACAAGAAACAACAAAGCCTGTGTGAGCAGTGAAATCCCCAGTAATAGCAGGAAGCAACTAGAAAACAGAAAACAGAGCAAAATGGGCAAAACAAAACAGTTTTTTTTTAAAAAAGGGCAAAATATCCTCTTGCCTACTTGCTTAACTTTAGGATCTTTAGGCACAGTGCTACCTCCTTATATGCTTTAACATCTATGCTATAGCCCAAACTTTCCGACGCTACAGAAATAAACACTTCATGAGAATCCCAGTGCAGAACGAGGCAGATGGTGCAGTACCAGAACAAAGAAGGCACTGAAAGGCCAATACACTTCAGGTGTCTTAGAGTTTGGTTTCGGTCATAGAGGGATGGCTTTGTTCTGACTCTCTTTCAAAAGAACCTAACCTGCATTACTGCATGAGCAACCTCTGCATCAGGCAACAGAAGACCTCCCTCTGAGATGTTTAGATGCCTCTATGTTTTCCTGAGTCAATCCAATACAACCACAGGGAAAACTAAGTTCTCTAAAAAGAGGCCATAAATGACATTAAGCAGCATACTTCACTGCTAGCTTTGAAAGCAGCTATTTAAATGCTGTATAGGCTTTATCCTAATAGTTTGGTTTGGTACACATGTTTTTTATTTTTTACTATTAACAAATTACTGTGGATTATTTCTTGCATTTATGTTTTTAAAAACTCAAAATATGAAAAAGTTCCTTAAATTAATACTGTCCCTCACATTTTAAACTACTTCTCATCTGCATGAGCCATATCTAAACAGCATTTTCCAAACAAAGACTATCTTTGTCATCTTTTTACCAAGTCCATTCTAGGCTATGTTAAGATAACCAGTTTTTGGAGTTTTTAAAAATAAGAAAAATAAGTATTTTGTTCCTTGTTCTTCTCAGTTTTTAGCAATTTTCTTTCTAAACTGCAGGCATGTTGTGTGTTTCTAAACATGCCAGAGCAAGAGTCAAATGTAAACAGGTGCCTTATTTAATCAGTGTGATATTTTAACACCAAATGACCTGGATTAAATAATGCCAAAAGACCTGGCCTAAAAGAAAATAGGCAGGAAATTAAAAGCCACATCTGACACTTCATTTTTAACTTAAACGACTGAAAGAAGATTTAAAGGACAAAGGTTCTTTTATCTATGAAATTAATCCGAGACACTGAAGAGTGAGACTGAAGGTAATAGACTGTCTGCAAGTTGTACCATCACAGTCACCTAAATAGTTTACTGTCAACCTGGACAGGCTGGAGAGCACACAGGGCAATCCAGGGTGCTGTAAGCCATGGAACCCTACACTCAGCTACAAGAGGCACAGCAATATTCCTGATCACTTAGGCCATTAAATGTTTCAGGGCATTCAGAGGGGTAAATATATCTGTTCCACTGCACAATTCTATTCCTTCTTCTACTCTCCTTACAACACCAATGAGTGCATATCCTTCATGCCCTTTGTTGGAAATGGCATGGCCCCATTTTAAGAGCAGATGAAGTGACTTCAAATGAATTTATAAATCTTTTCCAATTGAAAAGCATTGTCCTACTCAATATCCAGCAATTTCTGTCTGACGTGTTTTGATGTTGTTGAATGGAAACTCAAAAACTTGGTAAATTTTAACTGCTCTTAGAGAAGCAAAAACATAAATGGAAATTACAAGACAATTGACAGTCCAAGAGAGATTCTGAAATTATCTGGAGCTCTCAAACTCCACCATGGTATCCTTGGTTTCAGTGAGCGAGAGATTTGGAAGGCACTGATGACCAATGAGCTGGTGCTCAATGAATATCCAAACGTCCTGTAATCATCCACTCACACCAGTCCAAGAGAAATGATCACTTATCAAAGGCAACTAAAAAATGTGGGTCTTTATGTTAACAGCTCAGATTTCATAGATACTTCTAGCTGAGCAAATAACCAAACAAGAAAACAGGCTCCCCAGTGGAAAGCTGATACTTTCGGCTGACTTGCTTCATAGTGAGGTGACAAGAGGACAGAATAAACCACAAGATGTTGCCTTGAACCATAAAAGCTTTGTTAAGTAGAAGCGTTGCCCTAACAGTTAATGGACTATGAAGAAATATCCAAAAGGGTATGGGTGAGCTCAGCTTTCTCCTTAAGTGGAAGACAGAAATCAGTCTTCATCTGCCTTTGCACTTTTCTTTTGTAGGAGTTCCTTGTCCAGAGGTCTAGAAGATTACAGACACATGGATGACATTAAACAGTGGCAGTGGATGCAATGGACATGCTTCTGTGGGAATGAACAGTCACAGGGGTGAATAGGGAGTATCCATAGGTGCTCTTACACTGGTGTCCAGAGGAGCCTGATGATTGCTGGATATGCCCAGCACTGAGTGGTGTCCTCTCTAACTGGGCAAAGGATCGTGATGTGATGCTGCTGAGAACCACAGAACCCAGTGCTCCTGAGAAGCAGAAAGTGCTGTTCTGGGACAGAAATGCATCTACCCCAAAAGCAGAGCACTTGGACTTACCTTCACCAAAAATGAAGTAAGAAGACTCAAACAGATGACTGACACAAGAGAAGATTGACAACCAAAGCTATTAACGGGATTTTCTCCAGGTTTTGTGTTTGGGTTTTTTTTTCCCCAGCAGGAATTTACATGAGCTGAAGACTGATCATAAAACAGCAGCAAATAATAGTAGGACCAAATTCTTCATGATTTCTCTACATGAGACTTATTCAGCAGAATGTTTTATCCTGCAGGCAGCTGAGAGGAAGTAGAATTGTGATATACTCCTCCTGCACAGGTACATGAGGGTAGCAGAGCATGAAAAAAACCACTACTTTCATGTGAAGGCAAAAAAAAATAGTCAGTCTCAGGAACAACAGCACTGCACACTTGCAGTGTTAATGTACTTACAGACTATCACTTCAAAAAGAACATAGTTGGGTCCAAAAATCAGATATGATAATGTAGGATCCTGTATCATGTAGCTATGACCCCTGTTAGTAACTGCCACTTAGTTAAAAAAGATGAAATATAAAATATTATCACTCATAGAAAATATGAAATGAGTAATTAGTAGCACTGTGAGCAGACAAGAAACAAAAACAGAAACTCCATCTTGTAAACAGAGAAGTCAGAAGTTCAAAAGCAGAGAAGAACAAAGGCCTGTTAAGAGTGAAGACCTATAACACAACCAAGAAGAGAGGGCACAACTGTCAGGAGTGAGAGGCCAGCAGCTAAATGAAAACAGGCTGAGTAAAGACCAACTGAAAACAGGATACGTGAAACATTTGAAAGAGTTTCATCCCCAAGAGCCCAGAGAGAGAGAAGAACAAGAGGCAGCTATGGTCTGTGTTAAGCATGACTCCATGTCATACAGCAGAGTCACAGCTAAGCAGCTGCCCAGTGTCTCTTCCTCTCTCTTCTCTGCTTAGACTCTAACTGAATTTGCACCATTTGGGCAGTAGCTCAAGAAAAGAAAGTTTAAAAAAAAGAGGTAGTCTAGTTTAGTGGGATTCTGACCTCTATCACATAAGGCTCCTTGATGCCCTGGGAAGCAGGCATGAGTGATCTAACAGGGTGACGGGATCAAACCAAGCATTAGGAGAACTGAGATGTCAAGTTGAGTGGCCTCCTTTGGGCTTCTTTACAGGAAGGGCAGGGGCAAGACCTGAATAAAGATGACATGAAATTCTGTGGAGTAGGGAAGAAGACACTGAATGCAATGCACATGTCATGAACAAAGAAAATACAACAAATTTAAGAAAATATTTCTCAGAAATGTAAAGTTTTAGCTTTTGAATTATCTTCCCTCAAAATACACTTTGACAGAAGTACTTTTTGCTTTCCTAACATTCAAAGCCTAGATAATTTAAACAAACCTCATCTTCAGTAAAATAATCTCAAAATCTGTTGGTAAAGGAAATCAACAAATTTTATGCAGATTCTAAGTTAAACCCCACAAAGGCTTCAATGAATGAATAAGGTATAAGGAAAACTACCAATGGAAGATAGTATCAGTTTATCCCAGAACAATATTACACATTTCAGCCAGCAGATTTCTAAGCATAGGAGAACAGGTTTTTTCTTTCTTTTTCCCACAGCAATTTCTTAAGACGCTCCCATAATGCATTTTAAGAGCCCAGAGACACATTCCCATTACTAAGTTTTTAAAAACCCCACAAGAAATTTAGGTCAGAAAGCAAAAGAAATTGTCTGAACATACTTGTAATATGAGGAAGATGTCTGGTTTACTGAACAAGTTATCAGTAATGTTGCTGCTACTTGGTTCATTTATGTTCCACTCTGACTTAAAAGATTTTTGCCCCAAATCTCTGTAATTAAATGTATCATGGTAAGCACACACACAATCATAATCTCCTATTTGTATTTGATCATGAAATCTTGGGGACTCTGTGTAGCCCCCCAGTAAATGGTAAAGGATCTCATCTCTGAGTCTTGTTATATGGGTCATGAATAATACTAGAAAACAGTGCTGTGTCTCAAAATTGGACAACAACAAACAAGGGAGCTACAGAAGAGGAATAACAAACACAATAGACCAAAAGAGAGAAACATACATCCAAGGCACTATGTCACTGCCCTACTTCATTTATAAAAGAGTTGGCTAGTAATGAGCATTAATTTAGTTTACATCTTTTAATGGTATGACATTATTCTAGACATACATCTTCAAAACTGGGTACTAGCACGTTGGCTGCTTTTGTTACTTTCACATCCAGTCCTAATTCCAAAATTAGCTAAAAAGCAAAACCATTTAGGAAAGATATGAAACTCAAATAAGACACACACAATGAGAATCTGTTTTAATCACATGGCTTACCCAAAAAGAAGTGGGAAATCATCATAAACAAGTCCATTTTCATCTTGACTCTCTGTAAATGTTTAATGTGAAAATATGTGATAATTAACGTTTCTATACTCTTATGCTTAAGGAGTCATTACAATCAGCCTTTGTTTGCTACAGAGTTGGCAGCACAGACCTGCTGCATTTGAGAAGGGAATGTTTTAGGGTCATTTAACATTATATCACTCTTGGTGATCCAAAAGCTGCTATAATTCTGCCAAAGAGTATAGAGTGTTTCCCAGTCAAGTTTCATCCTGATTTTGATTACTGTTTATCTCTACTCCATGTCTGAATAGTTGTAGTAAAATAGAGGAAGTTTTACTCCTGAATTTGGGGTCAGCTTGTAATGAACCATGGTTTCAATCGCATGAACAGCTGCTTCTTTTATAAGCAAAAAGGGTTCACTTACAGTTCAGGGTAACACAGTAATAATTTAAGGAACAAGGAAGCTTCTATTCATTTCTTTATTTTTTATATGTTTTTGAAACATTTTGACATCTGAATGCCTATAGTGGACTTGTCTGAATAGAATGTAATAGTCACACTATTCTGTTTTACAAAAAAAATTGAACAAAGTGAATTTTAAAACCAGAAATACAGTAGACCTATCAATCACCATATAAAAGCCTTTTTCATTGAGAACTTCATTTTTCATAGCAAGAAAAACTATTATTGATCTTCTAAAACTTTGTAACTCAAGTTAAAAGGGAGCTAGTAAATCAGATATGCTCTCTGGAAACCAGACCAAAAATATCTGGAAATGACAAGAAACCAAAAGGGGAAAACATCCTAAAACTAAGACATAATTGAAGTCAGTGGGACATAAAATTTCTTACAATTAAACAAGATCTCATCAGAAATTAAGGGGTTGTTTTTTTTTTCCTTAGCTAATTTGTCAATGTCCTTCTGGATAAGCAGAAATAATTTCTACAAATTACAGCATTAACAGAAGAAGATTAACAATGAATTTTTCATTTGTTGTCTATTGCTCACTTCTCCAAGAAAACTCACTGTCAGACAGACACAGGAGTAAGCCATCATCCCAACTCACAGCTGTCCTGAAGAGAACTTTACTTGTTCTTCTTTCTAACCTTTACAAAATATTTGACCCTCTCTGCTCCAGCCACTGTGACTTCAATTCAGCTTGGACTTTTCCAAGTTATTCTGTACCTGTGCAGCACTGTTCAGTGGATCAGTTCTTACCTACCTACCAACCAAAAGGTGAAGAAAACCTGGTGTTTTTGCTTTATCTGGCACATTTCATCACTCAGTCATACACATCCTTTTTCCCAGTGTTATTTTACTGATATAGCAAATGCCTTGATTTCCACCTGTCCTTTTAAACAAGATTCAACTTGCCAGTACCAGCACACTCACTCACACCAGGCTTGCTGGCTTAGGGGTATTCATTTAAATGTATCCAATTGCTTTGCAATGCACTTCAATTTATGTTCTCTTTTCTGTTTACTAAGTAACCATCAACTGTGGCATATGATTTCACAAATTATTAAAGTTTTACTAGAATTTAGTGGTGATGGGATTGGCTTCTTTGTAATGCATTTTAGCATGATGATAGCAAGGGGAATCCAAATCCAAGACTCAAAGTTTTATTTACCTAGGAGAAAAAGCTGTTCCAACTCACCTGAAGGATGACTGCCACAAGGAATTGTAAAACCTCAACTCAATTCTAAATGATCCTATGTCCTGAATTTAGAGGTAAATTGCTTTTTTTACCACTTGGTAAATACTCAGCTGTTCATAGCAGAATTAGCTGATGGAGAGAGTCCCAGGAGCAAAGCAAGGAGAACTTCAAATATACAAAAGGGTACATGACTATCACACTGTGCCTTTAGTCCTCTCTCATGGTTGCTTCTTCGATAACTCAAACAGGCTCTTGGCTCCATTCTCAAGTGGTTGAGGTAGAGATGAGCTAATTCAGGATTTTTGTGACCCAATTCAGAAAACACATAGCTATTTCACTTCAGCATGCACTGTTCTGCAAGTCTTTTTATACATGCCTATGCATCTCCAAGGCTCTAGAACCTGGAAACTTACATTTCTGAAACCTGCTGCTCTCTACATGTCCTTCTTCCTCCCTAACATTTCCTGTAACTCACCTCATTCTGGTAGTTAAAGATATTTTACTTTACAACCTCAAACAAACAAAACCTAAATCTAAACCTATGGCTGACCCCTAAATAAGTAATTAACAAACAAGTATAAACAAAACAAGAGGGAAGAAAGCAGTAGCTAATTTAATATTGAAGTAGGCCTACTTTGTGGTCTGAAACAGAATAACCTACATTTGTAAGGTTGGTAAACAAAATAAGAGAAAATTTCACCTCTGGTAAAGGCACATTAGGTGTCAGACTCCTTGAGAGACTTGATAAGATTCAGGTACACGTTTTTCTTAAGTCTTTCAAAGTCTCCCTCAGAACTTGGTTAACAAACTGCTCTGCCATATCTCCCAGCAGTAATACAAATATTTTTGCCTCTGTCTTCCCATAAAGAAATAAATTCAAGATAAATTAGGGAGTGTACCAGGGCCCAAGCCTAAATTCTGGGAAAAAAAAATAATAAAATCACATTTTATGTGATGCTGCTTCCTTTCTAAGCATATTACTTGTGCTTCAGGAGCTCATTGCTCTTAGGCAGCAAGACCATGCCCTCTAAAATGTTCAGTTCTCATATATGTCAATTTCTAATGTTCTGAAAAGGAGAAATATAGAAAACACAGGGCATCATGTAGGAGATGCATTTATGTGTCACAGCAAGGAGAGATTTTTTAAATAATCATAGCACTTTAAACAATATTTAGACACAGAATATAATCCCAGAGGAAAGACAGCAATGCTAAGATGTAAGGGTGAAAAGGAAACTTTAATTATGTTCTGTGTGTATAATAAGAAAGAGTGTCAAGCACTTCTGCACCATGCCAAACATGGATTCCTCTGGATTTTTAAGAAATGGACAGCAAACATACACCCACATAGAAGCATGAGAATGTTTTAATCACGTACACTTAAAAAGGTGCTGAAGACTCAAACTTATTGCAGAGAGTGAAAAAAAAAAAGCACTGTGCAGAGGGATTCCTTTCTAACATTGGAAGTTTCTGTCCTAGTTGCAACTACCATTTGTGTAAAACCAGAAACAGCAGCTCGCTGATTTTCTGAGTTTAAACCCATAGAAGAGTTAACAGGAGTTCCAGCAGCCTAGCTTGTAGTACCTTCAGGGACACATGCTAGTTCTATAAAAAAACATTTTAAAACAAACAAACAACCACGAAACAAAATTTCCAAGTATTACAGAGGTTAGTTTTCTTACTGGACCAATGTGAACATGCAGACCACTCTTGGCCCAGTATAAACATTTTTTCACTCAGATGACATTTTATTTATATACCTCCAATAAAGAGGAGTTTCCTTTCTACAGATAAGACTGAAACATGCACACGTATGGATGTTTGCATATGCTCAATGGAATGTGTCTCAGCCATGGAAATCCCATCAAACTGTAAAGGTTTATGAATGGAATCCAAAGGCTACACAGAATACCATCGATGATGAGCTATTTTATAAACTGGGAAATAACAACAAGACTTTAAAAACCCTGTAATCTGTAGCCAGAAACTTACTAATGTAAAACAGATTGCTTCTTGAATTGTCCATTTGATAGAGTCACTCAAACTTTCTCTTGATGGATGCATTCACAAACTATGCTCAAAGTATTACAGCACCTGCCAGTATGCCATTATGTATCTATTACACTTAAAACAAACAAACAAACACCTCCAAAACAAACTAACAACCTTCCCCCCCATCCCTCCAAACTAACAGCAACAAAACACCAACACTATACCAGAGGTACTGGTATTGCCATACTTTGCCCTCCCAACCTAATACCATCAAACTGTAAACTATGAGCAAAGATGAAAGTTCAGCTCCTGTGGATACACTCAGGTTATCCAGACCCAGTTTTTTGCCAACATATTTGAGGCAGTATTGTGTAAATTCAAGCATTTTCCCATCACTCTGATCTGTTTTAGAAATACAAAATTACTAAACCAGGACTCTGCTACAACTGTCTTCAGGATTGTAAAGTTACATAAGGAGGAACAGAGACACTTCATGTAACTAAATACTAGCTGAAATAAACGGCAAGCTGCTTTGTTTAAACACGTCAAATCCCATGGCCAGCATTCAGAAAAAAAATCAGAGTGAAGTTAATGGGATCCCTCCCCAGACAACTGTAGCAAATTGGCCCCATGATAATGAAAATAAATCCCATGATTTCAAAGATTTGAAGCAGATTAGAACAACCAGGACATGATTTTGTATTTCCATCTTAATACATATCTGACTGCATTATATTTAGAGAATAACTGTTTCTTCAAAGTTATGGGAAAACATGACAAAATTGCCTCTTTCAGTCACTAGTCAAGTTACTACGTTCTACATTGTTTACTGGATCACAATAATCATATCCTACTTTTGACCCCAAGCCTTGAAAAAATACCACAAACTGCTAAAATACTTACAGTAAAAGCATCCATCTAATCTTTCTACTCGAGCAAAACAGTATGGTCTATCAGGAATGAAAAACTGGTTTCACTGAGGCTCACTTGACATAGGAATGAACCCAGTGAGTATGTAAGTTAAAGACAAAGGGTGTTAAAATAGGAGTGAAATGTTGCAAGAAGCGTTTCCCCTTAATGAATTACTGGGAGATTTGTAGCAGGCCAGCCAGGGTAAGTCTTTCAGCATGTGTATCCAAAAGTGTCATGGACTTGCTGCACTATATCGTTGCTGCCCTTTCCATGAACTGGGCAGTTTCCTTTCACCAGTTTATTTTCACTTCTATTCTGGCAGCTGTCTACAGCAGTAGGCATTTATCTTAAATAATTTGCTACTTGTTGAAGAATTCATGGAGGATGGGGGGAGAGGGAAATAGTCATTCTTGGTGCACCATGTCATAACTGATTAAAAAAAAAAATCAATAAGAATTAAAGAGATTTCCTACAGATTTCCCCCCTCATTTCAGAGGAAATCTTACACATATAGGTACCTTCCCCCTCCCCCAAAAAAAACACTACTAGAACTAGCTTAATTTAACTTTCCAATTATTCAAAGTAGAAAATTTTTGGAAGATGTGCTTCCACTTAATTAAATCAAAGTATTTTCCTTACCAATTAGAAAAAAAAAAAAAAAGCTCAGTGATAACTGAAATAAAAATTAAACTTGGAAATAAAGTGAGTGTTCTCATATTTTTAACCATTTTCAACAACAGGGCAGACCCTTTGATGCAAACTACCTCTTCCTGTGTTTGGCAACTAACCTCAAGAGCAAAGTTTCTGGAACAAAAAGATTGGGTAGTGGAAATTCAAAAGGTAAAAGCGTCATTTGATGGGGAACATTACTAATATGTACATTATCTTAATCTGTGTCATGAACAAAATTATCATTTGCCAGTTAGCAAAGTACTGTAGTACTGTGGAAGAAAGAAAAAGTCATTGTTAAATGCCATATAAAGGGCTAATAAAAAAAAAATTAAAAAAAAAAAAAAAGAAAAGTAAACATTTTCATTCTCCTTATTGGATACAGTTATGGGAAACTGACAAAGTACATAGCAATGTAGACCTTACAAAATATTTGGTAATTTTTATTAAATGAGAGCGAAAGCAAAATGGGAAAGAATGAAAGTCAAATTGTATTCTTGTGTTGAGTATATGAAACCCAAGGGAGCAACTGGTATTTCAGTCACTGGTTGCTACCAATGATTTGATGAAAGACCAGTAGCTGTAAAACTTAATGCTTTTCTAGGCTTTACACAAATTCTGTGAAGTCAGAAGTTCACTGCAGCAGGTGAAAAACCAGGCAAGCCTCCCTAGCCCTCATTTTCTCTCATTTGAATGCAAGTTTGCACTGCAAGTTTGCATACTACAGCCCCACAATAAAGCAAGCAGAACTGTAATTTGCTATTTAGAGTTACCTATCATTTCAGACAAGCTAGCACTAAACCAAAACATTTTTCAGTTACAGAGACAAAAAAAAAATTCATTTGCATAACACATTCATCTTATTTATATTTCCACCACACTATCCCAGAAAAGTTTCAAAGGCAGAAAAACAACAGATAATGTTGAAAACCAAAATATTTTCTTTTCACCATAAAGTCTGAGTAATAACTAAATGGCATTCTTCAAATGGAGATTAACAATGTTGAACCAGATGTTCTCCATTTTACAAGTGTCTATGTCTCAGAAGTACCCAAGACAGATATTCTTTGGAAAATTCTACATGCAGAGTTCAAATTCAAGCTTAAACAAAACAAAATCAAGTGGAACCAACACTCCCTCCCTTCTGCAATATGTGACACTTCCTCACTCTGCATATATCAGTGCAAACTGATAGACAAAATGAATTTAAAAAGTTATGTGTGCACATGATTACATGAAGTTGGTTAGAGAGGCGTTATAATAAGAACCTTGACTCTAATGCCCTGATTCATCTAACATTTCAGAAAAAAATTAGCCTCAGCTATGAGAGTCAGTCTCCTCAAAGTTGTACAATACTGAAAGAACAGCTTTGACTCCAGTTAAAATCAAAACCAGACAGATTTTCTTCAGTTTTAGTCTGTTAGGAGTTGAAATTTTCATGAGAATATGAATTTCCATAAGGATCAAATTTCAAAGAGCAGACATCTTATAAGAATTGCTAACCTTTAAATATTTCCCTTGGAATCTTATGGCATGTGGATGTCCTTTCATCTGTGCCCATTTTTTTTAATGTAACCTTAAATTATGCTGGGCTTAAACCCCTTTACTCGGTATTTTTAGGAAGCAGCAATGAGAATGCCATTTGTATCTCCCCCTGTATAGAGACTACTCAAATTTTAAATTCAAATTTAAATTTAAACTTAGCTGGTTATTTTGCATGTATGGAGGAAGGGTCTCAGATTTGCTACAGTGATGTTTACCTAGGGGAGATAATCTAAAGGAAAATTAATATCAGCACTGTGTTACAAATTCCAGTTGTCAATAACATTTGACTTAGGAACCAGTCATCTCCAGAACTTGCTTAGCTGACCAGAAGCGTAGAATCATAGAATCATTTTGCACTCTAAAAGTCTCTTTTCAACTGCCCATAATTTCACTACTCTCTTTAACCTGAACATTCATGTTCCTCAGACATGGGAGTTAGAGAAAGCTGCAGTGCAACTCTACCACTGCTCCCTGAAAGAATACCTTTGCCCCATCAATACATTCCAATGATAATGCCCAGCACTAAAGTGCTTGAGAACAAAGGCTTAAGACTTGGTTTGGGAGACCACTATTTCACACTTGCATGGAGTCAGCTTGGGGATGAGGAGCAGTGGATAGGGAAAGAAAACAAAAAGATTTGATCAGACCTCAGCAAAAGATTTCGTGTCTGCAGAAGATTTCATGTTGCCTTCACTGAGCTAGACAACAAGTCAGAGGGGCTTATCAGTCCAAAACCTGTGACAGAAGTTTCTGTGGGATCAGCTCTATGAAATGGCATCTTGTGGAAACACAGATCTTGTTCACGAACAAGTAATTTTTGTATTCAGTTTGTATTGAATTCAAACAGCCAATAACAGCCAAAATCTTTTAAATCATAAGCAACAACTTTTCTTTTTGCCAGTGAATCAGGCCTAAATATCTCAGACCGGAGTCACAAACTTAGCAGAAACTCTTGAACCAACTTCCCTGCACTTTTGTCATACTTCATAAGATGAGGGCGTATCCTCTACACACTGGAGCTGCTGTGAAAACAAAAATGTCTTAATTAAGGTATTAGCTAAGCATTCCAGAAGGTACCCTTGGGAAAACACAATATATATCACAAATAAAGAGCAGAATTTAACCTCAAGTTATAAACAGCAGTATTCTCTAATTAAATGGAGGAGGCACTCAATTGCAAGCAGCTCCAAAAGAGCCAGTCTGCCCAAAATATCTGTTAAATCATGGCCACTGTTAGGCCAAACATTTCTAGATTTCTTCCCTTTCACATTTTGCTTCCTGTATTAGCTGCTGATAAAAAACATTTTGCCACTACTTAGCTGGGCAGAGAAACAGACAAAGCCAAAACGCAAAAAGCTGTTACATGGTTTATTTACTTAAAAAAAACATGTTTTCATTGTAATATGAACAAGGCTCAATAACTACATTCTGGGAATTAAAGATTCAAACTCAGTATTCTTAATTTGTATTTTTCCATAGTGCCAATCCTTTCAGAGATGCTGCATGGTCTAGTGATGGTCAGAGGAGAAGACTGTGAGCCTTTAGGATACTGGGTACTTATCCAAATTCACAGCACTGACTCATAGTCTGGGACAAGTCACTTGACCTCCTATGCCTCAAACAGTCCAGCTGGAAAATACAGAAAGAAAAGCAGCAGCCCTGAATGAGAAACAGTTATTATGACTAAGATCAGCTCCTGGATAAATCCAACATCAAATAAAATGTGTTTTCCATATGGAAGCTGCTTTCCTAAAGTGGAATAAAATGTAAATGCCTGTCATTTATAATCATCTGAGAGGCAAGTGGTGAGAAAAGCAGCTCTGAAACAGACCAACAGGAAAGACTCTGCTAGGAATGAAGGACAGTTCTTGAGGTGCAGAGAGAGGGGAGATGGAAAGCAGTCAGGCATCTGGCAGCAGCAAAGGTGAAGCTATGATTTGAGGAGGTCAGAGACAACAATGTGTCTGAGTCAGAAAAGGTCACTTATTCAATATTCCAGCTGTAAGATGAAAGAATGCAAGTGGAGATTTTTTTCAGAGCAGAGATCACAGATGCAAGAACATCTAAAAGGTGGACTGTTTGAAAGTGCCACTGACAGATACGATGAATCCATCTTCTTAATCCAAAAATTTCTCAACCCTTGATTTTACCTTGTCCTTCTCCTCTGTGCACTTCTCTAAGCAGATATCCCTGTATCCCAGAGTTTCCCTCCCACTTACATTCAAGCAAGCCTCCTGCAAGCACTCCAAGTCTGTGTGAGAAGATAACCAGCCCCCAAAGTGGAGGTAGAAGAGGACATTCCCTGTGTTCTTCTCTGCCTGAGCCGTGCTTTCTGTGCATTTTTTGTGACAGCCAGTCCATTAAAATACAGTGTTACTGAAAAAGCTTATTTCCTATACTAACAGAACAGCTGAGGTAGCTGTGTCATTCCCTATTGGTATTTATATGAGGCTCACGTGAGAAAGAATAAAAGAAAATACTATTAAAGCAGATAAATTTTAAGGAATTATACCTTATAGATTAAGAAGCACATGGAATCCAAACTGGAAAATAAAGAAGTACAGCATTATTTGACCTTGGAACAGATACTGATCTCCAGCATGTCCACAAACTTTCAGATTCACCAGCTGAGATCTCTTTATTTCAGAGAAAACAAAAAACTACAAAAAGGTCATATGTCCCTGATGTAGGCTGAAAAATTAGTCAGTGACAGTAGGGAATTGTGAACCAAGGGAAAGAGATAGTCTGAAAGGCAGTCATCTACTGATTGGACAGTGAACTGCTTGAAGAAAGAAATTTATTTCCTTGGACTGATTTTACAAAGCTAAAACCAATTATGGAAGTGTTCTATGAACAGCACTCTCCAGTTCAAGCTGGAAACATGCCATCAGAAAGTCCACTACTTCCACAGCTCCTGTGGAAATGGGTAAAGCTTGTTCAAAGCATTAAAACCAAACACATGCAGAACTTGAGTTTAAAGAACTGGCCATATCAGACTGCAGCAGTGGATGCCCTGACTTTCAGCAGCATTGTCATTACACTGAAGTAGTGAATCCTCTTGAGTTTTTAATCGAGTGGGATAACTTCCTCGGGCACAGGACAAGCCAGTGACAGTTCTGGCATCCCAATGTGGAGACAAACAAACCAGCAAGGAGGCCACTGTACTGTGTGGCCTTGGGCAGGTCCACAGGGTACAGCTATGCACCCTGGACGTTTCCAACAATAGTACATTTTCCAAAATACTGTGGTGAAAACTATCAATAGCACAGAGTCTTTTATGGGCTGTGAAGCCGGTACTGACAGTTTCTCACTTCTACCTAGCCAGGAGAATATCTAAGCTAAAAAAAATGCTTTTAGCAGTTATAGTAAAAGCAATTTGAAGAATAGGGGAGCAGAGCTGAACAGAGCAGCTGAGCAACTGTCTGAGAGGAGATAGTCCTGAAGGCTTAGGCAACCTACAGTCTTGCAGTCCACAAACAATGCAAAGAATTGCTAACCACAGCTTGGCCAGGTACCTCATCTGATGATGACGAGCATATGAAACATATGTTAATATATGGCTAGCCTGCTGTCAGTGACTCTTCTTTGACAGGAAAAAGGGAAATAAGTTCAAAACAAAGATGTCTCTTGACAGTATCCTTAGCAGGATGTCAAAGTACTTGAGAATCCTAATGCAGACAAAAATGAAGACAGAATTCTTGTTGGAATTCTTACAACTAACATTCTCATTTATTCCCTGTTTTTTTCATAGTCTATTTCCTAGCCATTCACAAGTATTCTGCTGTGTATTTCATCACTCCTGTTAAGGCAATTAGAGACATAAACTCTTGGGCAAGCCATAGAAGTAATATCTCTCCGCTCCTGTGGACCAATGGTAAAACTGGAATTCCTGCAGGCACTGACTCTTTGCCCAAACTAGTGCAAGACTGACCACACTGACTTAGAGCTGGGACTGCAGTTTACCACTTCCCTTCTGGGAAGGCACCTTACTACCAAATTATTTTCAGACTTCTGAGCAGTCAGAGGATCAGGTTCCTGCACCTTTGATGTACTTTTTGTTAACACAGTAAAGACATACACTAGTGCACTAGCCTGGTCTCTGTGCTGTCAGTGCCAGTCTCAGCTTTTTGTTGTTCAGCCCTTAGTTTAAGTGACTTCATTTTAAACTCCATGTCAGCCCCCAGAGGACCAGTAAATCTAACAATTAACCAAAGGAACAATGCGTTTATGAAGTAAAAAGGTAACACTAATATTTACTCTGAAAGGACACTATTTGAAAAAGAAGTTCAAAGCCTCTACTGCATTGTATAGATAAGACCAGGAACCACTAAATTAGTAATTGTTCAACCACTCTGGGAAAAAGTGTACAAATTTTCCACCATTGTCATCCAAAAATATTTTAAATGTTTTTATGTCAAGTCTAAACAGAACGTTTCTGAAATCACCTTAATGGTTTTTCAATATTACTTAACTTGCAAGCTGAGCCAAAAGGATAAAATACCACTGAAAATTCTCTTTCCCAAATATGTGCAAAAGGACCAGTAAGAGGTTAGTATCTGAAATCCAGTTTTTGTTTCAGGTTTTCAAGTCGACATTTGAAATGTCAAGAAGCTTGAGAAAAACTGACACCATTTTAGGTGCTTAAATCAACAAACCCCAGAATTTCATCATTCTCAAAGCAGGCAATGTGCTTTCTTTCTGTGCTGATCACAAGTAACCTAAATAAAGTTATTGATACAATTATAATTAATAGCAAATCTTAGTAAATGTCATAGTTGTTAAAACAAAAAACAAATTATAATTAGCTAGAAAAGCTAGTAATTCAAGCCTTAATGAGCAATACAATTCCTATGCCAGTCTTTCTCCCATCCTGGACTTATTTCCAGTCACTAAATAATTTGATCACTCCCATTAAAAGCAGTCTGAATAGAAAAATGTATTGCATTTATCACCACTATTATTCTACTTCAGTCAAAACAATATGAGATGAATGCAGTCTAATTTATGAATGGTACTAGAGGAGTCTGACCTTTTTCACATAGCTTTCATAATTAATCTCAGTGACTATCAGTTTTTTGCTAATCATACCCACACAGAACTGAGATGACCTAGAGGAAGAAACATCTAACAAAAAAGTGAGTTGCACTTTTTAAAAAATATTTTTATTTTCTCAGCCTGACTCTAAAATACATTAAAAGCACTGCATTACAATTACTACA
Source organism: Anomalospiza imberbis (assembly GCF_031753505.1). Taxonomy (NCBI): domain Eukaryota; kingdom Metazoa; phylum Chordata; class Aves; order Passeriformes; family Viduidae; genus Anomalospiza; species Anomalospiza imberbis. The sequence goes on from NC_089688.1 coordinate 19,751,728, forward strand.
CATTTAGGGGAAGTGATGATAAAGACAGGAGCCCTATTTAGCTTTCACCTGTTAGAACCCACCACAATGAATTAGATCCTGAACATCTGTTTGTTGCAAGAGATACCTAGAAGTAAATAAATGTTGTTCTATCATCTCACTAAAGCTGAATAAAAGAGACAATACAATGAAAAGTATGGTGTTGCATTAACATTATTAGTGTTGCAGCCTGGTTGCAGTAGAATATTTTTCAGTAAAGCTCATGTTCCCAAATGGAAAAAAGAGCACTGTGTTTACAGTCACTGGCCATGTTCAGAATAGCAGAAAAGCAGCCTATCCTTCCTAGCTATTCTACTGCTATGCCACTGCAATCAGTGAAGGCCACCTCATCTTTAGTTGACTCTCCCTTCAGCTGAAAGCTTACACAGGACTCTGGTCTAAACTGCACCTTGCAAAAACAAACCAACCAACAACCACCACCACCCCTGAAATTCTCTCCAGCTTTCAAGTTAGACAGCAGTTTAGGAAGGCTGTCCATATGTTGTACCTCCTCTACAGTGAGCTCTCACAGAAATTACAGAATGCTCAGTTGGCTTAAAGCCATCTCTGAAGCCAGTCTGTATCACAGTTTCTGAGGTCACTTGCTGACCATGTTATGGAAGGCTGCCCAGATGTGATAAATGACTTCCCTACTACCAACCCACCTCCAGGAATGCTGGAAGGCAGGGCAGGAGAGCTCTCAGTAAACAGTCTTCCTCACCTAGATCTAAAATCCTGAAAGCTTGATCTACTGCTCTGTGATTTTTACCCAGCACAAGGGGACTGAGGAAAGACTTACATGCATATAAAAAATTAGGTTATAATCAAAACTTCCGAGTAGGTTTGTGGCTCATGCTGAAAATCACTGGTGCATTACATAAAGCTTCCTGCCAGCACTAGTAGGAAGCTATTGCTACAGAAATGCATGGCTTGTATTCTGGAAATTCTACTTTTGTTTCCCTGGCTTTTTCCAGGACAGCCTGCCAGCAGGAAGAGAGCTCATGCCTGCTGCAGCAGAGGTAGCTCACGAGTTCGGTGTCACCAGTCCCTGAATTGGTGCACCTGGTCAAGATGCTGCAACAGAAGTGCCTGAGAAAACCAACACTGGCAACTATCAGACAAGACAGGCAATGCACTCTCTCACAATGTATAATTTTTCCGTTCAGCAGACACAAACCTTCAGAAAGAGGAAGGAGGTAGGGTAATGACGCTAGTAGTAATCACAGCTCACATCACAAGCTCAGTCACAATCTCAGCTGCAAGTATGGGCATCGCAGCACAGCTGGTGAACTGTTGGCAGATGTCCACTAAATGTGATGTTTCCTCACCCTCTCTCTGCTGTTCACAAAGAACATGATTGCTAATTTCTTCTCTATGTCCATATCTGTTCTTCTCTGAGTAACACAAGGATACACAAATTATTTCAAACAATTAAATTACTCCTTCTGCCAAAAGCATGTGCTTCATACAGAGACCAAATTATATCAAGAATCTGTAATTATTTTGTGTTCCTTAAATGAGAAGTTCCTAGATTGTTATAATCAAATGATAAGCCCCCATATGCAGTCTCAGGCCTTATAAAGCATCACAAAAAGTGGAAAAATTAGAAGTTATTTAATGCAAAAATCAGAAAATATATTTCAGATAACATCCTGTTGGGTTTGGAGGTTTTCTGTTCTGGATTACAACTTAATGAACAGTCTGTGACAACAGCCTAAATTTACTTATAATTCCAAATTGAAGTCTGGGAAAAAAAAATAAAAAGAGCAGCTTCTTCCTGATAGATTGAGACTCCAGACCTACTAGGAGGAGGAAGAGAGTATGCATAAGGAATTCCTTTTCATGGAAAAGAAGCTGAATTTATTACAGACTCTTCAGTTTCTGGTAAATTTCCACATTTATAAAATAGTTTTGAACAAACTGGTTTTGTCCACACATTTTTATATTCTAGCAAGTAGGTGAAAATTGCATTGACTGATTTTTCATTCCTACCAGTCTTATACTTCACATAGGCTTGTAAAACCTTCTCAATTCAAGACTATATCATGAGATGACATAGATTCAAACTTTAAACAAATACATAAAGCCATGACCCATTTGTTTTGATATTCTGCAATGTTCCAGACAGGGAGAAAAGCCACCACTGAAACCATGAGACATACAAGACTTCACAATTTATTAAGAAGATTAGCTGGGTTTAGTTTGTGCAGTAATGATTAGTCACTGAATATGTGTTGGTTTGAAAGCCTAAAAGGTCAGAGATCAAGGAATTATTTGGCTTAATTGTGTTTAGGTTTTTTTGTCTTTTAAATAGTTAAAAGGTTTTTTTAAGTCGAGCAGAACGCTGCGAATGCAGAACTCCAAGTATATTCCCCACAGAACAACAAACGCACCTTAAATATACCATGTTTTTTCACTTTCGGATTATATTTGTAGAACTGCCTGCTGTGAAATGACAAAGTTCATGGTTCATCTGAACTTTTGAACTCAAGTGACTATTTGACACAGCAAAACAATCTAAATGAACCTAACACAAAGTTTTCATAGTTTAAACCTAGCTTTCAGGCCTTTGTCTGGGGCAATTGGGTAGGAAAGTTCTTTATTGATGTTGTAAAAACTACCAGTTTAATAACAGGCAGAGAGAGTGGAGCGATCAGTGGAAAGAGCACCTTAGCATTTCTGAAATAGTGCTGGTTTGGTAGTTCATTGAACTTTACCTGACCCCATTACTAAGGCTTCCCCAGGACAAGTTGTAGCTGCATTTGTGACAAGACTGAAGCTTCCTATCTTATTTCAAATAGGCTCCAGGGCTGGGAGTTCACAGATAAAGTTAGTTAAAAAAAAAAAAAAAAAAAAAAAAAAAAAAAAAAAAAAAAAAAAAACTCTGCACACATGAGTTCACTTGGCTCCTTGCACTGCTATTTCATTTTGATATTTAGGTTGTATTCCTTTTATTATGGAAAAGTAGAAATACTTTTTTTCCAAAAGGAAAAAGCTTGTTACCTTCATTGCCAATATATATCAGCAAAAGCCTTTGAAAAACTGGGAAAACACAGCACATTTAAGATTCCTATGCTGATGCTCCTCCTAAATCTTGGCCTGCATCCACGTGACTACTATTGTCCCTTCTTAATGTTATTAGAAATTCTACAGCAGTCTCAATTCATGCTTTATCAGTTTTGGACCTATCAACCAACAAAACCAGGAAAATATTTTGAGGCTTTTAAAACTACTAGGACTACAAGATGTTCTGTACTTCCAAGTTCACAAGCAGTCTCATAACACACTGGTGCATATGAATTACAAATATTTCTGACCACATTAGAAATGCTTACTACCTAGGGGTTAAACAAGCCTTACAATATCTAAAGAAGAGCGATAAACTCCTACAACTGTGTAAATTCCCTTTGAAAATAATCATACCACACAAAGCCCTGTATTTCACCAGCCTGTAAGGCTAGAGTCACTCATTACTTCCATCCAAAAGAATGAGGAAAGGCAACCCAGAGATTACTTACAAAGAGCAGCTGTAGCAATCACTATAACATCGCCCTTCTGTTGCAGCTCACTAATGCCGTTGTATGTTTTTAATCAGCTGAACTATGACAGGAAGACAGATTCAAGATTTAGAAAATTCTAAAACAATTTCATGACAGTTTGCATTACTAATTTTCTTTTCTAACTAGATCTTCCGAATTTACCATTTAACACCAAAGCCCACTTATACAGCTCTCTTTCTAGCCCTTGCACTTCCTTTCCTGGCAAGTTTTACGTCCAAGATACCTGCGGAGTCTTTTTTTTTTTTATTCACCCACGAGCTGAGCATTCAGCAGGAATGAGGAAAGGAAATACCAATCTCGCTGCATTTAAAAAAATTAAATTTAAAAAAAAAAAAGTGAGAGAAGGGTGAGGGAGCCGGGCTCCCACAGGGTCGGCGGGGAAAGCGCAGCCCCGGCCGGGCGTTCCCGTTCCCGTGGCCGCTCCGGGGACTCCCCTTCCCCGCACATGCCGCAAGCGTTACCCTCCGGAGCCTCGCTGCGCTCCGGGCCGGCCGAGTAGCCGGTACACGGATGCAGACAGCCGTGAGGAAGCGCCTCAGCCGGCTCCCAAAGCCGACGGCGGACCCGCTTCGTCCCAAGCAGCCAAACGCAGCGATGGGATGCCCTGAGGTACCTGCGAATCACGGTCCCGGCATCTTCTCACGACACTCGCAAAGGCACCGAACCCACCAGGCTTTGGCAGGGGCCGGCCCGCGGGGCAGCGGCCGAGCAGCGGTGCCGGCACCGCCAGCCCCGGGACCCGCTCCGGCACCGCCAGCCCCGGGACCCGGGCCGGCACCGCCAGCCCCGGGGCCCGCTCCGGCACCGCCAGCCCCGGGACCCGGGCCGGCACCGCCAGCCCCGGGACCCGCTACGGCACCGCCAGCCCCGGGACCCGCTCCGGCACCACCAGCCCCGGGGCCCGCTCCGGCACCGCCAGCCCCGGGACCCGCTCCGGCACCGCCAGCCCCGGGGCCCGCTCCGGCACCGCCAGCCCCGGGGCCCGCTCCGGCCGCCTCTGCGCGCCCGGTGCGGGCGAGGTCTGAGCAGCGTCACCTGGAAAGGATTGTGCCACCTGCGCCTTGAAACCAGCCCTCCCTCATAGCCAGGGTGATGGCTGAGGATCCTCTTTATTATTATTTACTTATTTTCTTTTTCAGAGCCCACCTGTGCTCCTAGAATATGCAGAGTGGCTGACAGTGAGGCACTGTTGAAGGGCAACACTGAGCTGAAATTCCATACAGGGATGTGGTCTAAAACAAAAGCATTTGTGCACACCACGAATTATATTGTTACCAGAGATCAGAAAAATAATCACCTGAATCACCACTTGATTAATTCTATATACTCTCCATGAAGTATGTAAATTGACTCCCCAGATGCTCTAATCTTCTGAACTTTCCAAGGGATAAAGTTAGGTTTCTCCATTGCCCTGCCCAATTGTTGACACCCTGAGCATTCCCTGTCAAGAACCACAAACCCTACAAGGCCTGGCCCCTAGGTGCAGTATGCACACCCTGCAACTGTGCCACCACAGATTTACACTATGGTTTTCAAGCTGGCTCTGCTAAGTGAGCCTTGCTGGGCATGGCTTTCCAGTCAAGCCTTTTGGCATGAAAGAAGGAGAATTTCTTTTCATCTCAAACATATATTCTCTCTTATATATATGGGAGTGATTTTGCTGCTTCCTGCCCCTCTCTGAACTGGAGGAGTGGTTGTTGGCATCCATTTTGTGACCCAAGGAGAAAGTTAGCTCTGGCATCTGGAATGACAACAGATAGGAAAGATTTTGTTGCCAGCACCCCTGAGGCTGCTGTTACCTTCAAAATGACAGGTGTGGATGACCAATATGTGTTTAATCGCTCAGATCCCCACATCTTTCTTCTGGGAAGTTCAGAACAGTATATCAAACCCATTCCCCCACTGAAACACTGAATCCTCTGTGAGACTTAGGAAGTTGACCCTTGCTCTGTAGACCCTGTGTGTGCCCCTGCTCTCCCATTTCTTTCTAATTTGTTGTAGGACTTGTACTGGCAACCTATTACAGAAGCATCAATCAAATCAGCTCCTAAAATGTTTTGTCAGACTGCTGTGTTGATTCATGCATTTTTAAGAGATTTGGAGGGACAAAGTTAGAAGCAAACAGTGCCACTGAAAGGTTGGAACCGGTTTTATTGATTCTGGAGTAAGCAGAAGCAAAGTAGCTAATGTGTGTAGAATACAGTGTTTGGAACTATGCAGCAAATGGCAAAGGCTTTTTAAAAGTCTGTGTTTAGACATGACATCTTTAATCAAACAGACTCTCCCTGCTTGATGCTGAAGAAAGGTTAGGTATGCAAGACAATTCAAGATAGCCAGTAGATCATAGAAATGTTAGTACTTCCATTTATGGGCTGTTGTGTGTACAAGTTTTGTACAAGTGTTATTAATTGTTCTGTTGGCATCGATGCAGGCCACAGCAATGCAGCATAAATGCAAAGCAGAAAAACTTCCCAAGTCCTTGCCCCAAAGAGTTATACCATTAAATAAAAGAGCAAAATTATAACAGAGCTTTACAAAAGAACACCAGAACAATACTCATCAGCTTGAAGAGTAGTCATCTAAGGACCCAAGCAGTCTGTTGTTGGTAATTTTTATAGGCATTGTATCTAAGGGCAATGAAGATAAATAGGTTGCATTTCTTTAGAAGTTTTCAATGGAGCTTCTGCCATATATATGGATGAAAGCACACCAGTGCTCTTTTGGAAATGTAACAAGTGGAAAATAGACTGGCATCATTAACAGGTTAAAAATAGGAGTCAACCTTTAGATGCTGAATGAGAAGATTCCATAAGTTATGAAACTCCTAAAGCACAAGTCACTTCTGCTGACTTAGATTGTGGAGAGAATGATTGTGAGACAGGTGAATGAGCTAACAGTGTAAGAAAACAGTATTTTAGTTATCTTTCTGAGCAGAAATTCATGGAGAAGAACTGAACAAAAAGATGTGTTAGAAACTGATATGAGGGGGTGAGAGTTTCAAAGGTTTTAGATGTGTAGGCATCTGGAGGTCACAGATCAGGAAGAACCTGTAAGTTAAATAGAGCACCATGGTCAACACTGGTATTAATTTGAGCATGTGGTGTTGTGCAGATAAATGGGTGAGGGTTGATTACATGAAACTCCGCTGTGTAAATGGTCCATAGACCAGTTCCTTGGACCAGACTCCAGCTGTGATAATCTCTGGCAGCTAATCCCAATGATTTGTTCTTCAGATTGTATGTTGCCCTGGGCATTTGTTTCTTCTCTACCAGTTTTGAACTATTTCAGGCAGTAGTAGAAGTTAAAATGTTAACACAGGTAGAAATACAGACTTGGCACTGAAATAGTTCAAGGCTATAAAGTCCAGGGCAAAGAATATTATGTTTTATAACCATAATGATGTTTTTATGGTAGGATTTGAAAGAATGTGTGTTAGGTCTGTGCTCAGACTTTTCTGGAATATAAAACTCTGAAAAATATTGTGTGGAAGTTGATTATTTGCTTCCTCCCACTGATCTCATTGCACTTCTCTAATCTCCAATTACATCTTTTATTCAGTTAGGTTAGATATACCTGAATCATGCTCTAAGTCAATTATTCTAAAGCACAGAATCAATATATTAAGAAAGGTGTAAAGAATTGCACTAAAACCATTCACAGTTACCACCATAACTACAAAGATGTATTTTTCATACACTAAAACCAAAGGGTATTTTTTTTTCTACTCTTTCTGGTATTTCCTGTGGTGCTTTTATGTAATCAGTACCAGCTGTATTGTTAATACAAGTCACAGCAATGTAGATTTCCAGCTCAAATAATTGACAGCTTTCTCCGCTGACCTCATCCTCTATTGAGGCATCATCTCTAAAACACTTTCCACAGACACAAGTCTACTGTTTGCATGTTCTTAACTTCTGCCTCTGGTTACTGTACTGTCCACTTACACCTGGGCCTCTGTCCATTCATTATTCTTCTGAAGTTTTTAGAAAATTAACAGAGTGATGTTGATAAAGTATTATGAAATATTTTCTTGGTCATCCTGACATCCACTGTAAGAACATGATTTTTGCAGAGCATCTTTTTTATTTAATGTTCATGCTTTTTTTGTCGCTGTCTTTCTTCTGTCAGTACCTAATACTGCTCTTGCACAACAATCTTACTAAAAACTCAGGGATCTTTATAGGTCACTAAGTTTCTGGTGAAATGACCATTGACTTGAGCCAGTTTGTGGTCTCCACTACTGATTTTGTTCTGTTTTCTACTTTCTTCATTCTCTCAGGAAAGGGTACCACTGGGGTCTCTTCAAGCCCTCTATTTGTGGTGTCAGCCCTGCCCTTGCTGTGACTGTACTGCTCTGATATGCTCTCAGGTAAAACTCTTAAAAATAGATGAGGTAGCACAAATAGTTTCTCTGCCTGATCATTCAGCAAAGATTTCCCACAAGATGATCTTGCATCTTTTATCCGCACTGATACAACTGCCTACCTTTATTGTAGCAGTAGCTTTTCTTTTAGGGCCTTTGGCTTATACATTTTTATCTGTTTCACATTTCTCCATCTGATCACGTTTGTTTTCAAATCTGTGTGCAATCTTTAGAAATTGTCATTAAAAGCAGCTGGTACCAAACACTGTTAACTGCTGCCTCCTTTTGCAATGAGCCATGCTGTGCTGCTTCTGGATCTATTGCCCCAATAAACATCACAACTGTGACCTCAGCTCATTCTCTTCTATGGACCTCTGTGTTTCTCTCTTGGGATGCACATTCTTTGCAGAGGGGTTTTCTTTACCTTTTGAACACAGTTTATCATAGTTTACCCCATGCTGGCAATTTTGATTTTAATTGCATGATTGGTGCTCCATTACTTGCACCAATTCATAGTCATACACCAATCAAATTAATTTAGGGACTACTGTTTAGCATAATCATCCACCTGGCCTTTTTATCAGATATCACCCTATTTGACCTAAGTGAATCCTGGATTGGACCTCTTAATATTTAGTATTTAACCTGATCAAGTTAGAGTGTACCTTGCAGAGTAGTTGATGACAGAGTTTTCAATGTTTTTTTCCTATATAGTGGAAAAATAAGTTCTTTTTTAAGAGGTCTATTTCAAAAGACAGTTGTAAAATCAAACTTTATCCTACATCTCTCAAAAAGACAACAAGAAAAAGCAAACCAAAAAAAAAAAAAAAAACAAAAACAAAAACAAAAAAAAAACCAAAACCAACGGAAAAAAATTCCAATCCTTCTGTGAACTGACCTGTGACAGCTATACTGTTCATCTGTATCATTGCTTTTCATGTAACAGAATTCACTTTGATCCAAGGATTCTAAGCTGTTTTGGCACAATTGAAGCAGGACTTTGTTGTGAAATCAGTGCCTGAAATACAGATTACTTTATGCAATAGGATGAACATCTTGCCTGACAACGTATGCAGTGTTGCTTAAAGATAGCAGGAGTACATTATGCCATTATCTAGGAACTGCTACTTGAACTTTTGCAAACTTCCACCGAAGTAAGTGGGATTATTCACCTGAGTAATATAGGCAGAATTCATTACCAAATGAATGTTTTAAACAGATCTGTATGTAGACATCACAAAAGACTGACTATTGCAACACTTTTCAAGAAACATCCATCAAAAACTTTACATATTTTGCTGTTGAATTTTCTGCTTAATTTTTGAAATTTTGTCTTTAGTATTTTACCATTTTTAGTCTATCCAAAAAGTAAACAAAGGAAGAGGTGAAGGTGTTTCACAGACACAATTGCTTCAGGCAACTGTCAAATGTAAAATTCAGTGGAAAACTTCAGCATGTCTCTAGTTTAACTAGAGAGGAATGCTGCAAAAACAGGTGTTGTCTGACACAAGTAATAATTATCTTTCACCTTGATGGATGTTAGTTTAATCTGTTTTTTACATGGTAGCTAGGTCTCAGCTGGGTTAATGCCAGAAAGCAGATGAGATATTTTGCGTACTTTGTGTATGACAATGTCCCAGATTCTTTTTACTCCCTTTTTTATTTATTATATGGAACAATTTTAATAATCTCAGTGGTTTATCCATTAAATTTTAGCTCTAGATGAATTTTATTTTACACAATCAATGTATTGTAAATGAGCTTCAAATTAAAACGCTGGCTATTGAGTATTTTACTGAAAGAAAAGAGACTAATGAACAGAATATGCTTCTAACATATAGATGGTTACCTATGCAATATTAACAAAGTAAAACAGCTTAAGGAACAAGATTAAAGGAAAAAACCTAAGAAAAACAAAGAAAAAAACCCTGACTTCTTGTCATTCCTTTGCATACATTTAAACTAGAAAATAAAAACATATAAGTTCTACCTTTAACCTAAAATGCTTTATTACTTTCTAGTATCCAGAACTTATATCACATGCTGCCTCATATTAAGTCACTCCAAACTAGACTACACCCTTCTTATAGCCTTGGGCAGAATTTCTAGCCCTGTGGGCATGGGAATAGTCTGTAAACCATACTAACATTGAACTTGGCACACAGTATCAGGGATTCTCTTTGCATAAACAGTGTTTTAACAGTTTCTTAAATGTGTTAGACAATATATACAGCAAGTTAAACAAAAGGCATGCGGGGCCTCCTGGTTTGGCAATGTTTTTTGCAAAGCTTGAATTAACAGATATGTGGTAGACCACCCCAATATAAGGTTCTTGCTGGTAGTTCTCACTTGTGCAACATGCGGTGTTGAAATTGTTTCAAACTAACACACATACTAGTCACTAGTGACTTCTATCAGAACATATACAAGTAAATTTCTACCAGCTCCTGTTGTTAAGGTTGCTTTTAATAGCTCTTGTCTGACACAGAATTTCAGCACCACAGGAGCCTTGTGCACTGAAAATGGTGGGTTAATATGATCAGCATTGGTTTCCTCTGAACATGCACTGTACTTCCCCCAGTGTGCAGAACAGCCAGTGGTTTAAGTACATTCCTTGGCCTACATATTCTCCTCTCCACAGCCTGCACCCGAGAGTCTCATTTATTTCCTCTTAGGGCAACTACCATTACTCTTCTGTTATGGCATTAGGCTATAACAATAGGAATAAACTCTTTCAAAAGCAGAACACATAGCAGGATTGAAAGACATGACTGCCTGAAAACCTGTGTTGAAAGCAGACTTTGTTCTGCAGAGCTTACAGATACACAGGGGAAATTTGTCTCAAAGTCACATTTCTGAAAGAGACCATTAAAAAGGATTTCTTAGCCCCTACAAAAGGAACGTGGAGACTTTCTATTAAGAGTTACCAGTAAATCTGAATGCTCCAGGTTGTTGGTAAATTTTGTAACAGTGCATTTTGCCTTAGGGAAAACAAAAGTCAGGTAATACAGAGTAGAAAATGAAAAAGTGCAGAGAACATTACAAAAAAGACCTACACAGAGAGAGAGATAGAAGCCTATCCGTTCACCATAGAATAGAAAACCAGAAAAATAATGAAGCAATCTTCAATGTTGCTGAATTCGATTTCATTTGGGTACCTCTATGCAAAAAATATGGAAGTACCACTGAGTTATTTAAAAATCCTATCCCGTGTATGTTTTCATTCCTTATTATTAAAACATGGGTAACACTTATTCAGTAACATACTCCAGCTGGAAATTATTCTATAATTATGTTTTCATTTCTAGCGAGCAGCATAAGACAAATGAAAGAGAGTGCCTGCATTTTATGTATTGGATATACAAACATAGTTTCATAGTTTTGCATCCATTTTTTTCATCTTTCTGGTTACCCATTTCAACATGACCCCCAAACCACAAACTTTGCACAGAGTACAATACTTGGCAGATGATTTTACACTCTATGGAAAAGAAACAAAAGATAAAAAGAGATGACCATATGTGCTTAGGTATTTAATAAAAATACTTATGGATATCTTTTAATTAAAAGTGAAGAGTAAGTCTTATAACAGGTGCCCAGGAATTTCTGCGAAAGACATTGATATGAAAGATTGGCCAGCTTTCAATATGGAATCTGGTTCTATTTTGTCAATGTTTTTAAGATGGCATTATGATTTATTTAGCAGCAGCTGGAGATATCATTACTAACATGTGCGCCCCTCCCAGGGTAAGTGTCGGAAATGCTCAGCAGGCACCTCAGATACAATATTAATGTTTATGGATGTTGCTACAATAGACAGAGGAAGTCCATACATGTAAAGCCAGAAAAGAAAAAAAACATGCACCTGTGTAGATAGAAAATATGACAAAGCAGAAGGACTAAAGTTTGTAATCAAATTTGTAAAATGATGCATAAATATTTTTCATCCAAAAACTCAGGAGTTTCAGACTGTGTAGGATTCTGTGTTCTTAGGAGTTTTCCTTTGAAAGGTTGAGTTAGAAACCACATGTCAAGCACAGTAAGCATACTAAAACTGCAGCAGTTAGGACACAAGTTGAAGAGTTGAAAATCTGTGTTCAAGTATGCAGGCAGTCGTAAACTGAAGCATGCTGAACTATAGGTGAAACAAGAATAATGACAATTCCTTTCCTCCTTAATAAAAACATAAAGAAAATGTATTGAGACTGCAGTACTCAGTATTGATTTCCTAGTGGCTCTACACAGGACAGACCAACCTAAATCTGCATTTTAAATGAGGCTCCTCAGGAAACTTCCTAGTTGAGGAGTGAAAACTGCAAAAGGATGATTCAGGTCTGTGTAGTCATCACCCAGAAACACAGCCTGCTCACGAAACTCAGCCTGAATTAATACATCTCCAGGTACAGATGGCAAATGTGAACAAGTTGCAAACCTCTCAAGAGCATATAAAATATTTAACTTCAAAGAGTTACCAAAAAATTATTCTAACCCTGGAAAAATGCCACTCTTTGTGGAATAACTGATGAATAAAAGACAGAGCGGAGTCAGTGAACTTTGGGTAAAAAGGTGAGTAAGAAATGAGTCAAGGGGACAAATACAAGAACATGAGGCACCGTTTCTTAAATGTTTTTAAATTTTTAAAGACCCAAGGAAGAAAGAAAATCAAATACTACTCAGAGATTGGCACCACACAAGGAGCTCAGAATTTATGGTAGAAATACACAGCCATTAAAATTAATGAAGAGTAGGAAAAAACAATGTGAGAGAGATAACCTTGCATATATATGAATATATATGTGTGTATATATATATATATAAAAAAATATATATAGCCACAAAGAACTAGAATATGTTGTCAAGCTGATCCTACTCTGCACACTGTTTAAAGGAAAACGCAAAAAAGCCTTTATTCAAAATCAGTGAAATTAGAATGGGGAAATAAAGGGGAGAGTAAACATTATTTATAATGTTATTGTAAACAGTATGAGAACCATAAAAAGTCAACAATAACTAACATTTGTGACAAGAAGCCAGAGGTTTTTTTGTAAAAAGAAGTTTATTTCTTTCCCTCTACCTCTTCCTCAATCAGGCCAAAAGGAATGGTAGACATGGAGATTACTGCTGGGAAATGGGGATGAGATAAACCTTCCCAGAGCAGGAGCAGCAGAGGTATTGACCAATCCTGGTTGCTACTGCATATTTGGATACGCGTGCCTTGGGAAAAGCTGATCACTATTCCTGATTTTATCTTAATATAATTTGACTACTGAATATTCAGATTTGAATTAAATTTTATTGATTGTAGATCACTCCATAAATTGAAGAATGTCATGTAGGAATGAAATTTATCTATAATCATTATTTTTAATAAACATATTCTAATGTTTCCTGCTTTTTCTGCCTAAATAGCACATTTTTACCAGAAACAAATTATTTGCTTATTTAACAATCTTCATCTATCTAATTAACATCACTGGCATTTTATTACTGAAAAAAGCATATAATACAAAAGGAGAAAGATTTTTCACTTAAACACAAAACCCCAAGGGGAAATATGCCTTATGTCATTTTAAAGGAGGAGCTGCAGCATTACAAAAGGAACACAAATGTGTGAAATTCTTTTAGTCCCTTGCCTAGCAGCTGATGAACCTGAATCAGTGAATTTGCCTATGATTAAGGGATAATAAGAAAGGATGTTTAACCTTTTTTTAACCCAACTAACACATTAGTGACCATCAAGATTTTTTACCCTTTCTTGTTAGAATGACAGACCAGGCTTTCTATTATTTAAAACAAAAAAAAAAAAAAACCTTATCCAGTGTTCTTTGACTTGAAACACAAATGTGTGCACAAACACTAGAACAAAATATAGAGTCTATCTGTTTATGCTACATGAATTTACCAACTATTCAGAAATTACTTAGCAGTGATTTTTGTTTTATTGAGAGAAAAACATATGTGCAAAATCAAATTGCATACCTGTTAAACAGGAAACACATACACAGCTGAGTCAAAAACTGTTACAGCTGTGTTATCTGTAAGAAGTAATTTGCTGTTTGATTTTTTTTTAATTTCTCATTTTGACTACAAAATATCAATACAAAATTAATATGAGGTACTATTTTACTAGAGGTGCTACCAAAAAAAAAAAGTATATTCCATTTTTTCATGTTTTGCCCATATCCTGACAATTGCTGGCAGCTCCACTAATTTTGAATCCACTCTACTGAGCTCACCCCATTATGGAACAAGTTTATATAGGCTCACCCATTGTGCAATTGCTGAATATGATGTGTACATAAGAGTTTAAATTATCTGAAGATTTTCTGTGATTTAATTTCATATATCTATTACAGATCCAGTTGCTTCATGCTTTTAAAACACTTGCGGGAAAACTTTGTAAGATTTGAAAAGATTAAGAGGACAGTAGCTCAGACTGAGCTTCTAGGAATCACTGAGAAACTATTTCCCTAACAAATTTTGATATTAAATGCTTGCATTGTAAAACATGCTGATGACTGGTTTTGGATGATGACTTATGAGTCACATTCAGCAACATGTAACAGGAAAAGACCAATTTTCCTTTAACAAATGCCTAAGAAAGCTAAGGATTGGTCACTCTGGAAATTGATTATGTAATTAATCCATTAAGAATTATGGAAAAAGATAACTATTCCTGCAGCACATGCAGGTATTAAAGATTAATAGTAAACAAGATGCTGTTATACAAATACTTATTTCCTCAAGCAAGGCAGATGTTTAATAGTGCTATTAGAGCATTGATATACTACATGATTTCTTCTCCCTTCTTTTTGGAGAGAACAGGCAGACTGAGCAAACAACCCCAGAAGGCCTCGTCTGCCTTTTATATTATTTGTGTTCAGTTTGACTGTGTTATTAAATATACTGCCTCCTGGAGAAAGTGAGGCTGGGTCAGGCAGATCTAAAACCTCACGACTGCTGTTTCATAGGCTTGGTTTCAAATGTCCCTGAGTTTCAGAAGCAGGACATTTTAAAGAGAACCACTCATTCACTCCATACTAAAGGCATAAGACTAATATTTTGAAAACCTCTAATTCAATGACCTGTTATCTTTGCTTGACCTTATTTCCTGTCATTGGCAAGAAGTGAGCTGCTTCTATTCACTCTAATAGCCATATAGTATAACCCTTGCTGTGAACAACTGCTATTTATGCATCCCTTTGTAGAGAGCTCCAGCCTTGGGAAGTCATAGCCTGCCTCAGAAGGGTCATATACAAACATCTCTTGTTTGACTTACGGGATACATCGCATTGCCTCGCCCTGTAGTTTTACCTTGTGTACTGTACTTCCTTCCTCTCGTGTTTAATGCTGCACAGGTGGTTCTGTGCTGCAAAACCAGGTGTCTGACTCTGAAGTCATCTGCAAAAGTGTTTACCTTCTTATAGTTTTTTAGCTGGATTTCAGTAATTATAAATGCTGTTGGGGTTTTTGTTTCTTTGGGCTTTTTTGTGGTTTGTTTTTTGAGAAGGAGAAAAAAACCTATTTATCATGGGTTCTTTCCATGCTGTAAAGAAAAGATTTTGGTGCCTTGCTACATGTATTTGCCATCTGACCAAATAGGAGTACAAACCACCTACTTATTCCCTTTTCAAAAAAATATTAACGAATAAGTAATTGATTAAAAAAAATATGGGAACAAACAAGAACTAGGAACTTATATGTGATAATTATAAATCTTTTCCACTATTACAAGAATGACTAATATACACATTACAGAAGGTATTTTACAAGAGATTCCAAGGATGAAAACTTTTTGAAGCTTCTCTGCATTTCATTTCTATTTTTTAAATAGTATATAAATAGCTTTATATAGGTAACTATATCTGCTTGAAGTCGTCCATACCACAAAAAGAGAAAATCCCTGTTCTTCTTTCTCTATTCCATTGTGCTTCACAAAGACCTATATCTCAAAAGAATGTAAAGTCATAAAATGGTACAGAATTGAAGGCATTAGTTTATACTTTAAGAAGTTAGTATACACATAATCTTTGTGTAATTAGGAGAATATTAATATTTCTTGAATCTTGTTTTTCTATTAGGACAGATCAACTATGCCAGATCTGTATTCTAAAGATGTAATCAATCAATAAAGTTGATTTTGTGCACAACTGTAGTCACAAAAACGTTTTTCACCCACTTTGAAAGAATTTAATAATTTTGATTCTCAGTGGAGTAAAAATCAGACAAAAAAAGCAAGTCAGACAAGAATTTAAAAAGCATAATCCTGCTTCTTCTGCATTCTATCCCCTATGTTATGGGAGGAATTAGCTATTGAATATTGCCCTCATGTCTCACAAAGCTGCAGCTGTTAACAATATCATCTCCATATTTTAAATGTATACATTTTAAATTCTTCCTGACAAGTTAAGGGTTGTTTCATAGGATGTTGTACAGAACTAACATATGAAGCTCAGTTCTACCAGTGAGAATTCATGGTAAATATGTCAGACTGGATGAGGCATTTCATGATTGTTTTTTTGAAGAAATAACAGAATTTCTGGGCACAGAAAAAGCCTGCAGTGGAGCACTCGGTGCTGTGTTTTGTAGGTGTCACTAGTTATGGTAGAGAAGGTAGGAATTGAGAGCTGTGAGGTGGATGAGGATTTTGCTAGGGAGGAGGTTCTAAAAGAAGTAGTATTTGGT
Source organism: Anomalospiza imberbis (assembly GCF_031753505.1). Lineage (NCBI taxonomy): Eukaryota > Metazoa > Chordata > Aves > Passeriformes > Viduidae > Anomalospiza > Anomalospiza imberbis. The sequence goes on from NC_089688.1 coordinate 19,768,354, forward strand.
CAGAGGTGGTTGGGTGAGAAATTACTACTGTAATTTCACAGTGATCAGTTTTGTGATCATCTCATTTCATAAAACAGCAAAAAGTCAAGAGGCTGGTAGTATCCAGAAGAGAATGGCGCTTAAAGAGTGTGCTAGTGGCATGAAAAGTAATACATAAAGGGAATGTTTAGCAACTAATAGCAAGAATTAAAATTAGACTAAGATGAGACCAATAATTCTCATCTGCTGGAAACCACTGAAGGAAAAATAAAATGTCAGGAGGTATTACCTGATCATGGAAAGACCGAGTTGCCAACATGATATGGCTGTGAAAAGTCAAAAGTGATCCTGGAATATATGAGGTGAGGCACTTCCAGTGGAAATAGGCAAACATTTATAACATTGGAGAAGGTGTTGTTGGAGCCTCATCTGGAATACTGCTCACATTAGCCCATATTTTAAATTCGTCTTTGTTCACAATTGAATGACTAAAGAGAAAACTTGTTGTACTGACAGGACCCTGGAGAAGAGAAGGAAAAGGTTTGTGTGGTGCAATAGAGTGAAGTCTGCTACAGTGGTTCTCGATACTCAAAATGAAAAAAACCTTTATTAATTTAAAAACCAAATTAGTGTGAGAATAAATGGTAATAATCTAGCTCTGAGCAATTTTTTTCTGGATTTCAAAGGTTTTAACTATTAGAAAGGGGACATTGAAGGAGAATTTTCCTTTAAGAATAGTAGAAGCAAGTACCATACCTGTTTTGATGGCCGAGTTTGATACATTTTGAGAATGAGTTTTGTGATTAGATAGCAATAACCTGCAACAGCAGTGTCAAAGAAGATCTTTTATAGAGCAGTGCCATGATAACATATATTGCTCTTGATAAAAGTTACTAGCTCTGATATAAAAATTACCACATTGTTGCCAAAGTAAAGTTATCTGTAAAACAATTCCTGTGAGATATTGACATATTAATATAGTTTCTCCCAAAATTAAAATTTAAAAACAAGCTCTTTCTCCCTCCACTTCCTCTCCCCACCTTGCTTCAGCAGATAGTAAACTTTGCAAGAACCACCTCACCAAGCAATAGTAATGGTAGGAATATATTATACATTACTTCCAAAAGAAAACATACCTTAGGATGTGGTGAAGTGTAGAAAGATATTTTTATGGTCAGTGTGAATATTTTAGTTTCTAGTTTTTGTGGCACATGATGATATTATGTTAAGTTATTATTCTGCAGTGTATGACTTACTGCCTGGTCCTGCTGTTTTAACTCAGACCTTTCACAACTTGTTTTCAGACAAGGGGATTCTTTTACATTAGTTGTGCATTCGAGTAAGGAATGCAATACTGGATCCCCATTTACTACATTGAAATAAAATGAACAAACCAAATAGGGTATGAGAGAACAATGAATTTGTATTTTGCATTGATTCAGTTCATAACACAGCTGTTTTCCAGATTTAACCCTCATATTGAGAATTCTCCTACTACTTGATAAATCACTCAGAAAGGTTCAGGTCTGTGACTATCTTCTATTCAATTCCTCTTTCCAGACAGAGATAATAAAGTGGACAATGTTCACATTCAGGCACAGAAAAGGTGATAGTCCATTAGGAAATCTGAGCATTTCTGCAGTAAGTCAGTGTTGCTGTTTCTTGCCTCACCCTTGTCAGTTTTAACCACTATTCCCCGGACTGCAGTGGGCAAATACACTCCTGAGTGGCCTGTATTGTCATCCCAAGAAACAATTGAACTAAATCCCAGAGGCTAAAACCTGAGCTTTTGGCATTAGGGTTCCTAGGAGCTTAACTTTCATCTTTCAAAGTACTCTTCTCTCAAAAATCAAGCACAATCATCATTAGAAAGCTTGGGTTGCACAGAGCTAAGGTTGCAGGTGGTACTGTGAAAAGCAGAGTTGAACACACCAGCTCCATGCTCCAGCAGCCATCTCACCAACATGATGACCAAACTGACACCAAACTCATCCTAATCAAGCTTTCTTCAAAAGATGTGCAACTTCAATAAAGGTGCAGCCAAGCCCCTCACTTTCAGAGAAGCACTCCAGCTCCTGTGATAGCATCCTGCTTCCTGACCAGACCAGTGAATATTTCTAATCATGGTCTGGCATAGTTCCAGGAAAGGTCAAACCTCTGCCCTGGAGCTGAACACTCCACCATGCTGCTGGAGGCTCTGTGGTTAGGAATACCTTCCCAGCAAGAGGGTGAAGCGTGTCACCCAGCCAAGGTATGACTCGTATTTCCTCTGTCTTGGATGGCAACTTGCATTAGTAGACAATTAGATGAAAGGGAAACATCATTGCTATTTCTTCTCTTCTGAGTGACATCCTGAGCATTCCTACTAAAAAATTAATGCATCTAGGGCCCTCAAGGTTTGTAGCTGATTGAGAACAAAGATGTGTTGGAGAAGGCTCTTTTGGACTCCTAGTTCATGCTACAGGTTCCTAGATGCTATGACATTTTTAATAGTAATAAAATAAATAAGATAGTCTCTTTATAGGACTCCTGCATACATATTGGGTTGCTAGAGAAGTCCAGCAAGACATTTTGGCTAGATACTGCCTGGTTTTTCAAATTCAAGTGGAATTTTGCTTATCAACTCAAATGATGTTTTCTTCCAAATTATACCTTGCTTTTGTACATAACATTGCATGGTCCCTGTGTTAGACAATGCTATCTTGATATCATACCACTATCATTATTATCTTCAATTTGGTATGCAAAAGCCTTCTGCATGGTGTAGACACTGCACAAAGACAGGCTAATGTGCAAAATCTGGTCAGGAGAAGGATTCAACACCCTCTGTGTTCCTCTGCAATGTGTTTGTGTGAAGGACCTTGGCTTCTTGTAGAAACTGTCAGCCTGGGGAATAGAAGCTATACAATTCCAATAATGTAGAAAATAACATTTTCCCTCCCTGTGAGGGAAAGGGTCTGATGATCAAAATGCTTCCTAAGGATTTAACATTGTTATTAGGATGCTGAGTAGATACCACTGTCATGTAAAACTAGTGGGAGTATTTGTACTTAATGTACACCTAATATATCCTAAATTAAAAGCTATCCTTAACCAGCCCTTCACATGCTTATAGGTGCAGGTAGAACACACCATTTTTTTAATAACAACATGCAATTCTTCTACTGAGTGCTCAGTCACTCATAATTCTGAACATGTCAGACTACATCATGATTGGCACATACAAGACAGAATGTCCATCTGGAAAAAATATGTGCCACAAATTACCCATAGCATGCTGACATTTTTCCTTACCTTTCCATGCACTTTGAATTGAAAACAATTAGCCAGTTAAACTACGAGTAATAATGTTGCCTAAATACTGTGTTTGCTACTGGTTGCACAGGAGCTCTGAGAAACCATTCAGCCTTTTGTCTGAAAAACCTGACCCACTGACTTTTTCACTTTCTGCTACCATAAAATGCTTCTGTTCTGGAATTGCCAGCCAAAGTTAGAGCCTGTGCCTCCATAGTTAGCAGGCAGAGCAAAACCTCCCTCCAGGTGCATAAAGAAGGGATATATGGGATATATAATACTTCTTGCACAGCTCTGCTTACAACAGGCTGATTGTTTGTGTAAGCCTAGGCACCTTCCCTTCAATGAATTCCATGTATTACTCTTCTGACAATTTAATGGGCAGCTGATATTGCTACCATAATTTTACATCCAAATTAAAGTACAACATGCGTAAACACATATTTTTTTTGTGACGACATGTGTAAAGGACTAACAAGGAACAAAAGTTTCACCCTAAGTTTCACCATCCCCGAAACAATTCCAATGTTCCATCTCTTTGCTGGTGAGAGGAAAAGCTATATGAATCCAAGATGGGTGCTAGCGTCATTGTTCAATGCACTTTTGGAAGGTGCTTAAAGTGGTTAGCACAGCAAGGGAACCTACAACAACATAACAGATGATAACCTAGCACAGAAAACAGAGATCTGGACTGAAGCAGCTAATGTAATAGATCTGCTGGTGCAGGTTTGCTGACAGCAGTGTTTTGGTCATTGGCTTGGCTTGTACACACCAATCCCTTCTTCCTCATGTCAGGACAGTCTGATAGCAACATTGAAGAGAGAAGTGTTAATGGTCAGGGCCGTCTGAACAGTGTTTAAGACCTTGCTTTAGTCATATTGCTGCATTTTACACCACTGAAAATAATGCCCACCATCCTGTTACTTATCTTCATAGCTCTTATGCTTTCCAAGGTGAAAAACATTTTCTGCCAGGGCACAGAGAGCTGAAGAGCCACACTCAAGGTGACAAAGAAGGAATCCACAATCCCAGGAAGGGAACTCAAACCCCAGCTGAGCAGTCTGGGACCTACTCAGAATATGTGGAAACCTCTTTTTTCTGCAGTAAAGAATGATGAAAAGGGTACACACATTTGTCAATAGATAGTGCCGCACTCCATGTCATAATGGTGCTATAATTGGCATCCAGCAGCCTCTGCATAAAGCCACATGGTTAGAAGAAATTGCTAAATTATTTGACTTGTAAACCCAGTTTGAAATGCTAACTGCAGAGTTGTCTGAGTGATAAACTCTTTAAGGAGAAACCTTTGATCTCCAGTCAAGTAAAGACCTTTAAAAGTCCTGAAGTCTGGAGTAGTCAGCCCAAAAGACCTTTGTTTGCAGCCATCACTGGAAGAGGGGGAGGGAAAAAGCATTTTTGCAGTGATTGCCCAGAAATTTGGCTTTGCTTGTAAAACTGGAAGGTGAAAGGCCGTGCAGCTCCCTTCCCCCAAACAAACAACAAAAAAAAAGGTTATCCAGCTTTATGGTATAAGGCAGTCCTTAAGTTTAAACTAATGAATTTGGCTTAACAAAGAAGATTGCAATAATCTGGAAAAAAAGGTTTATAGACAGTGAATTTTCATGGTCTCGAAAAAACACTTGAAAGATCAAATTTGAAGTGGCCTGTGGCAGCCTTTAAGCACACCATGTTGCAACAGAGTTTTGGTTTCTGGCACTGAAATGAGAAAGAGTTCAGTCTGCACACAATTTCAGCTAGAGGCACTTCCTCACTTTATCAGCCAGTTCAGCTGCACAGGGCCAGCGCTTGCACGTGTGCTGACCGCCATCCTTCAGCATCACTCCGGCTAAAAGCAGCAGGGTGTTGGGCTGCCACTGCAGTCAGGGACAGTGGAACCAGATGTGAACTCTCTCCTGCCACTACACAGGCAACCTCTAGGAGAGGCAGGAGGGGTTACTAACCTTTCCTTCCTCATGAGGTTATTCATGGATAATATCCTTCTTTGCCAACATTTCTTCTGACAGAAGGAACTAGAGTTAAAAAAACCTGGCCATAAATTGGTAAGGCCCAAGTGTCACTCCTCCTACTTCCTCCTGTGTCCTTTCACCACCATCACCCCCTGGATGAAAGTTCACAGCTCACTAGCAGTGTCTGTAAATGGCAGATATTTTACTGCTAGTTTTAGCCTCTGCTGAGCTCCCAAATGGGATGGTGTTGCTTGATGGGGTCATCTGTTTACTTAAAGCAGGACTGGGATCAAAAGTTCATTTTCATGGACCATTAAAGGACAACGATAACTGCGCCAGCCACTGCTGAGTTGGGCTGGATGTGACTGGAAGGGGAATAACACCATATGCCAGCCACCCTGTTTCGAGTAAGATTTATTTCAAGTACCTTCCCTGTACCTATCAGGGAATATGGAAAGAGCCATCGTCCATACCAGTCTACAAGATGTATCTGTAGGCAATATCTGACACATTATCTCCCCCTCAGAGGTCACTAGTGATTCATTACAGCATATTTACAGACATTCCAACAGCCACTTGGATTTGTTTCAATGAATCAGTAACAGTCAATTTCTGACCAGCAAAATCTTACTCATCTTTCAATTTTTTTGGTCACAGGAAAACTCTGAGAGACATATTGCTCATGTTAAGCATTAAAGTCAGCACTTGTGGTCCAAGGAGAGGGTGAGGCAGAAAGAGAAACAAAATGGGAAAGGGTGAAAATTTAAGTAACTTTCAAGTCTCCACACAGCAGAACTGAAAAACTGAGCCAAAATTCACATTGCCTCTAACAAGCAGGCCCATGAAAAGTAGAAGTACTATGACAATGAATGATTTTTGGTATAAAAGCCTAAGTTATTTAGGCTTTTAAATTGACAGTGGTTTTGCCTAGTAACCATAAAAGCTCCAGTCCAATCATGACTTAAGCATAATTTCTACAGAAGCACAAAGGAAGACTTCCTTAATCAAATAAGGACACCCAGACCATGCAGCTGACCTGTGTATCTGCTGAAGGCCGAGCATCTGCCGTAAAAAAAAAAAATTCTCCTGGAAAATTGTGTGTTGATTTTTTTTTCTAACGGCACATTTAAATGCTCAGGAGAAAATAAGGGCTTGGGCCACAGAATCCCACCCTGTCTGCACAAAACCGGCCAATGGCCTGGTGGCTCCAGGCAGAGCCAGAGGGAGCCCTGTCTGCAGCTCCATCTCCAGTCCTTCCCAGCCATGGAGGAGCTGCCAGCTCTCCAAAGCCAAAGCCTCAGGTCTTTGATAACAGCCCTATCATAAGGCCTTTTCTCAACTCGAGGGTGTTTCTCCCTCTGTAGTATGGTGTGTTTTGACAACTCCATCAAATTCATTAGAAAATGCCAAGGAATGGTGCCAGACCGGCGTCAACCGGACAAAAATTTGAAAGCTGAGAAGGGAGAAGTGGAAAACCCTAGTGGCCTGGGCAGTACCAGCACTGCTTAAGGGACTTCTGCTACGCTCTGTAGATCGCAAGTGTCTGGTGGCACCCATTAGCTGCTTTCAGCATAACAATGGCCCTTTCTCATCCCTGCCCATCCTCCCTGTCCCAGTTAAATGAGCCATTTCCCAGACAAATAAAGACTGGAGAGTCTGCCTTCGCTAGGGGTCGGAGACTGAGGAAGGCAATTCAGACGGGAATGGAGGGAGACAGGGCCACCGTGAGCGCGGCGAAGGGACACGAGGAGAAAGGGAGAGCTGGTACAGGGGAGAGAGGGGCAGGGAGCCCGAGGGGAGGTGAACTGCATTTACCCTCTGTACGGAATCTTGCAGCAGGGAAGGGAAGCCACAGTGCAGCAGCAGACAGAAGGGGTCAGAGACATGCAGGAGATGAAAGGAAGATGGGAAAGGAGGCAGCTGACAGGGAGGTGACCCTGGTGCCTGCACCAGCTCAGCCTGCAGGAGCTGCAAGGTGCACAAGTGTTGAGTAGAACCAGCAGCAAAGGGCTGGGTTTCCGTGCTCACCGCTTGTTGTTTCCTTCGCAATCTTACGTCCCCTCCATCTGAACAAGATGAGCAGGCGCGGAGGCACCTACTCTGACCTTGTCACAAGCTGGTGGCCTGACTGCACTCCTGCCCCTTTCTGCTGTGGCTGCAAGGACAGTGTGTCTGATCAAGAATCTGCTGCTAACATTCTTATCCTTCCTCCAACCCTCAGGAAAAGCAAGCAAACAAGAAGCACAACAGAAGCAGAAGCCAGGTGGGACACACATTGTGCTTTAAAGGTGACAGATTAAGCTTCAAGTCCACAGTGCTTCTTTATTTCTTTGCCTAGTGTAGGTAATAAGAAGTTTAAAATAATTTTTCATATTTCTACCTGACTTTATATAGCTAGATGTATAACTATATGCATTTGCCCACATATAGTGTGAGTAAATATTTGTGTGTCTAACCTGACTGCAGGTTTCATGCTGCCAGATAAAGCAATCAGTTTCAAGGAATTCAGGAATACAAGATGGGTTTATAATATCTCAATTGTATTTTTGCCACTTGTGCTAAGAACAACAGTTCCAAAACCACAGGCTGCCATACTAATAGAGGACAGCCCAGAAGCTGGGCTTATATGAAGAAAAAAATAGCAAGACAAATACTTAATTTGTTAAAAGACATTAGTCCAAGTCTTCCTCCACAGCAATGTTAATTATAAGAAGCCATTATCAAAATAATTAAAAAAAAAAAAAAACAAAAAAAACAAACTTTGAGTCTGCAACACTCACAACCCAGAGAGAACACAGAGCCTTGCACAAAATTGAGGAAACATACTTGGGAGCATTTTATGGTGGACTTTTTCAAGCATAATTCTCTGCTGATTATGATGGAGGATGAAGTTGATCAGTGCTGCAATCAGGACACTACTGACAAGTGCTGACTTAGCCTTCCCTGGATATCTCCTTCCCAGCCCAGCCACTCCTTACTCCCTGTTACACAGGTACTGGTGTTTCTGTGCACAATTTTCAGCCTTTCGGCAGGCTGCAGGAGCAAGAAACTCAGCTGAGGGCACACTCAGAGGAAGAACACTCTCCGGAGAGTTTGTGGCACAGTTTCCCCCTCTTCCAAGAGCACTGTCTTTGAAAGACCCCTTGTTAATATTGCTGTGACTTTCTTTTCCCCCTCATGCTGTAACACTGGTGTTGAATTTTGATGAGACAAAACCAGGTGTAGCCCATGGCATTTATTTATTTAGAAGCAAATACAAAATTTCAGTGGCTATTTTGGAGTTATAAAGAAGAATGATAGGTCAACTGTTTCTCTCAATCCAGAATGGGTTCTTATATTTTTATCAGTCAATTAAAGGAAATACTTGACTTGAATCCACAAATGTGTTTTTCCTTTTAGATATTCCAGACACTTTTGGTCTTACATTAAAGTTAGTGTTGGCTCTTTATATAATTCATACAAGTAGCCATAGGCACCAAAAAAAAAAAAAAAAAGTTAATTTCTTAACTGTAGCTTTCCTCTCTTTATGGTTGCAATTTCAATTAACTGTTCTAAATAACTGACAACATGGAATATAAAACATTCCTGCAACAATGTAGGTCTAACAGCAATTACGTTGATTTACTCTGGACCATGTTAAGTTCAGGGAGTAGGATAAAGAGACAAGAGTTTAAAACTTCTTTCACACTGATGTAATAAATTCAGTACATTGCTTTAAAGTTAGGGCAAAATAGCTGGTAACTGAAAGTCAAAAAAACCCCTTGTTTTGTTTTCCACTGTGATAGAAAACAATAGATTATGGGAAAGTTCTTCAGAAGGTGATCAGAGGAAAAGTTCACCAGCATCTATCATGGACTGTGTCTCTGTGGCCTGCTGGGATAGGAGGGAGGGACATAAAGGTGTCAGCAGCTGAACTGATACGGTAAATCACAGTAGGGCTAGTAAAGCGCGATGGCAGCCTAGTGTAAATGCCTTCAGACTTCTATTTCTTCCCCGAGGTTGTACTCGGGACACGTCCCCTCTTTGTGACCTTATCTCTGGGGCAGTGGGTTGTGCACTGGTCTCTTCTCTTTAGTTTACGAGGGCTAATCCATTTGCAGGTTAATAAAAGGTGAAAAGGACAATCACCAAGGAGTCACCAAAATAAACAAGTACCTCTGACTGCTTAAGGATTCTTGGTTTTCCAAGAATCCAGCATGCTCAGCCTGTCTCCTTTCTCTCCTCCTGAATACTTTGATAATAGGTACCTCTGCAAACTGTTGATTAAAAAAATTACTAGCAGTATGCAAAGGAGGAGAACAGTAAGACAATTCCATAAAAAGTGGATGGTTCTACTTTGCAGGCAAGTAACTGGTCTCTGTAAAATGTACTCTGCTGTGCATGTCCTTATGGTTGAAATTTGCGATTTTTTCCTAGAAATACTAACTGACAATTAGTGAATTTCAGAGGCCAACATGCACTTAGTCCCAGAGGAAAAGTTCCCTCAGAAATATCACAAATCTGAGACAGTTCATGTCATAAAATGAGCAAGAAGATCACGACATGCCATCACTTCACGCAAAACATTCTTTGTCTCTTTACTGCTAGATCTGTAATGCACGTGCTAGCTTGCTGCAGTGCCGTGGGCAGCATCATGAACATCACTGTTATAAATTTAATCTAATGGCACCGAGAGCCAGAGACAGCGGCACAAGGAGGAGGAAAATCACCTGTGTGTCAGGCAGCCCCGGCAGCAGTGGGGCTGCTGGTCTCACTGCTGGCTCCCCTTTGTTCCCACCCTATCGCCCTCCATTCTTGTCAAAGTTAAGGACAATTCACAAAAGAGGAGGCTATTGCCAGGACAATTCACAAAAGAGGAGGCTATTGCCAGGTCAGGGAGCAGTTTCCGATTGCCCTGCGGTTCCTAGCCTTCCAAGGGAAGCTTTGGAGAGAAGCAGCGTGTTTGATACGTAGTGTATAGGCGTACGATGTAGATCTTAGAGGGGAAGAAAACCCCAGCTCTATTCACAGAGGCAGGCACTGCGGTCCCTTCCTTGCTTTCCCACCGGATACAAGCAGTTAGTTCATCCAAGAGGGCTCAGATATAAAATAAAGGCTATTAGGTAAAGCATACTCTTGCTTCTTTACATCAAGTAAGTCAGCAAGCCAAGACCTACTATAATTCCATAATTAAATAATTTTAATTCTATAAAATTCAGATTAAATCTTGAAAACATGTCTGTTCTGATGATATTTTACAAAAGTAGTATATTTCTGAGATACAGATACACCAAATTGGTTTTGACTCCATAGAGCTCAAGCAGAAAAAAATCCCAAACCTAAGTTATTGCTTTTACCCTCAAAATAGCAGTTCCTGGAGGAAGCTATTTCACTTACAGCAACATTAACAAAGATGACTTAACAAGTCTTGGTAGATGTGTGCCTATGTGCATCTCCTCCTTAACTGTGCCTAGAGCACTGCTCGGGACCCACATCTCTGTATTGACACCAATATTTTCAGCTTCCCACCACCTCAGAAAGTTATGGACCTGCCTCCTACTCAAGAGTGCAGATGGTACTGACTGCATTTGGGCTACTTTTATCTCTAGAGAGATGCTGTGAGGGGCCCTCAGCTCTGGAATTTATTCCCCCTTTTGCTCGAAAACAGCCTCCAACAATCTTTGACCTTCTGTGTAAGCTGTGAGGCCCAAATCCAAGGATTTGCTTTGGGAGAAGCATAAGAAAGGTTGGCATTTGTGGGCGTGGTAGGAGAACATGTTGTCTATGCCTGATTTAGTCCTGAGTTTATCATTATCTCGTGTTGTGCAGTTATCCTGCACAGCAGCATAGTCTTTACCCATGAATTTTGAGGCTTTCCTAAATGGTCATAAATTGGGGAAAAGAAAAGCATTGAAATCTAGCAACATATGAATGATTGTGTATTTGTGAATAAAATGACCTGGCAAACAAGTACATCATAAGTCACTTTTGCTAAAATGATCCTTCCAGCCTTGCAAATCACACAAGCTCTGCATGTCTCCAGGGCACTAACAGCATCCAAGTGAAACTGCAATGTTGGGACTGCTGATAAAGGGACAAATAACACTTCAATTAACTGAGAATACTTAATATCCTGCCCTGCCTATGTTGCAACTGAAAGGCAAGCTGTAAACACCTATTAAAACAGCACTATTAAGTCCTACTATGAAAGTTCTGTCTGTCACCTTTTAAATATTTAAATCTGAGATTCTTTAAAAGCTGTTTCCGCTGCTTTTACTCTTTGGATGTAAACAGATTTGTTAAATATTTTATTTCTAACCCACCCACGAAGCTACATTCATTTACATAACTTAATGAAGGCTGCATTATTCATTGAACTTTTCATATAACATTTTTTGTAAGACATTATTAAACAAGTGAAGCAAGCCAGTCTAGTAATGAGTCTACTCTAAACTTGCTGCCAGTTACATTTCCTTTCTCCTAATCTATCACTCTAATGGTTGCAACTAATAAACTTTTTGAATTTTTGCTGCTAATCTGTATATGTTTTGCATTGCATGCTGGATGTATAACTTGACAAAGAATTTACAATACAAACCACCTGGCAAACAAAACTATCTCAATTAAATGCTATCCAAACCCACCCCACTCTTTTTTTGTTATAATAGAGGACAACTACATGTAGCATAGTACCTTTAAGCCATAAATAAATTTATTAATTTGGGCCTGGAACATAGCAGCAGTATATCTCAAACACAAGATTTGTGTCTGCATTTTAAAATTTCTAAATCTTTGCAAAAGTCGGTAGATTAAAGTTTGGTTTATGCAAATGTCCTGCACAGCCTTGTAAAAGATCTAGTAGTCTTGCATACAATCCTGTTAGACTGTTCTAGGAAAGATGATATGCAATATTTCTCAGGTAAAGAAATTCAGCAATATTTTTTTACTGATAGTATTTTTTTAGTATTTTTTTTTTTACTTAGGTAAAGAAATTCAGCAAAAAAGGTTGCTTATACATGGGCTATTTAATCTGTGCTAAGACTATATCAAAATTAATAGTGGATTTTCAGGGAGTCTAAGCAGTGCAGCTCCCTTTGAGATAAATAGAAAATTTTCAGAATTTGTACCTCATAAAATCAAATCAAATTATTTAAAAAAACCCAAAAATAAATAGAGAGTTTGATCCAGGGTTCTAATTTTATGCACATTAGTTTCTGAAAGACAGGCATATTATTTTATCAGCATCCACCCTGAAAACCTCTGCAGATGTGTAGAATTAGCAAAAAACAGCAGTGTTCTGTTCTCAAAGACGGCTAGATGCAGATTTGTAAAAACTTTTTTAAAAACTTTATATAGCATGTAGGAAAATACAAAGTCAAAGATGAAGTATTTTATATATTATTAAGTATTTTTCTTGGTACCTCTCCAAAGGTTAATTCTAAATCACTGATCAGAATAAATTAAGAAAACAAACAATAGATTGAAATGGGGTAGAAAGAAGGAAAACCTTTTTGTCAGCCTCTCATCTTGCAAGGTCCAGGAAAAGACTCGTGTAAGGAAATAAAATAAAATAAAATTCAAAGCCTTAAGCACACAAGACTTCAAATTATATTCTCCCTTGAATAGGTGTTTCTATGAACCATAACAAAGGAAAATCTTTCCCAGCTCAACTGCTGAAAGCAACATGCAAGTGTCATGTCTTTCTTTCACAAGGACAAAATAAATAAACCTCATCAAGCTATTTTTAATCATTTCCAACGAGTCTTCAGCATTTTTTTTTCTTAGTCATATAACTACTAGCAAAATTCACTTTTACCTGTTTTGACCTTATCTGGAAATACTCATACCTTTCAATCAAGTATTGATTTATCAAGGAGCATTCCTCAATGCCAATTTACATCAGTGTAGTTCTTAAATGTCTTTTGATTAAAGAATAGATACAACTGTGTGTTGTTAAGAACAACGCATTCAGCACTGAACGGATAGCTCAGAAATTCTAAGCTTTAGAGATGCTGGCTGGCAGAAGCTGTTACTCACATGATTTTAGGAGACGGGTGGGTTCCATTGACTCACCTTACCCTCAGGGAAGAACCAGCATGCTACATATAAATCACGGCTTTTTACTCCAGGACCAAAGCACAGCACCTTCTAAATTGTGTGTGATTTTTTGAAGAGAGACCTGGTCAAATATTTTTCTTTTAAATAACAGGCTAACCAAGAGGAGGAATATGAAATACCCTTCCTCCTTTCTCAGTGCAGCACCCCAGCACAAACTATGCTCATGTGGGGAGCTGGAATGAGGACCTGGTCTGCCCAAAAATCAATTAGTTTTTTGATAGGTAATTTTTCAACAAAATCAGTTCCTGGACCCAGCATTACAAGAGGGCTGGGGGCTCGGGGTGCAGCAGACAAGCAGCACCTAAACAGCAACCACAGCCTCAGCATGTGCCCACCCCAGCCTCTGCTGAGCAGGCAAAGCTACACTCACAGCAAAACTCACCTGAAACTGGTCTGCAGCCAGCATCCAAGCTGTCAAAATACAGCTGCATACAGGAGATTAGCAGGGGTTGTAAAACCTGCTCAAGAAGTTGGGCAAATATTTTAGCAATTAACCCACACTGAGCTCCGTTTTACTGTAGCTGCACTGCTACCATTTCTCAGGATAGCTTGTTTAAAGCTAGCTCCAGGATGCCTAAATTGCACAGCAGTGACAGACCGCTTAGCTACAGAGATAAATTATTACAGGGGCAGTACCTAACATAGGTTATGTTGTCATGATTTACAGCAGCTGAGGATGTGCCCCCAGATGTCCAGACAAAATCAAATTAAGTATATGATTTTTTTCTTCTTCGAACATAAAAGCCATGCAAACTTGACTCAAAACCAAAAATGAAAGACTTGCATGTACGACCTTAGACTTACACTGTGAAAGTGTTTGTATTCTCCAGACAGCACTTGGGTTCCCATTCTTTATAAAAATAAAATATAAACTAAAATAATATGAAGACCATGCAAAAAGTTCCCACATATAAAAGATTTTAATTAAAACCAAACAAAACATTTAAAGAATATTGACATCTATTTGGATTTGGAGAAGATTTTGATGTTACAGAAGAAAATGTTAGTAAAGAATACCAAGACAAGAGTCCTGCTGTTCTCCAGACTCCAGATCACCTCCAAATCAGGATCAAGGTTTGCGATTTTCCATCACTATATTGGTAATAAAGGGGTCTTAAACAGAGGTTATTTGTCAAGTGTCTGAGAAACATAATGGTACAAGAGGTTTGCACAGGAAAAAATATTTAAAATTTTAAACATTGTCAAGAAGACTCAGGTATAATTTAAAAAGAATGCATTTTGGGGCTACAAAAAATTGAATATAAAAATTATTGATAGTTATACTCATATGTAGGCTGTATCTAAATCCATATGTTAGAAGCTCCCGTGTTTAAAATGCTAGCTGGAAACTTATCAAATGCATTATAGAAACACCCTTTAAAAAAATTCCAAACCTCATAGATGCTATTAAGCACCTGTAGCTATTTTGGGCAACTTAGCTCTGTCCTTAATTTTGATCTTGGGAGAACATAATTAAAAAGTAACTGTTTTCCAGAAGCAAACAAAAATTTTTATTATTCTATATGGTGTTACAAGTGAATCACATTGTTTTACTTTGTAGATGTTTATAGAGCCAGCCTATGTTGTTTGACTTTTGAGGGAAGACTAATAGGTGTAGTAAGCAGGGGTGGCCACAAAACCCCTTATGGTTAAGCCAAAATAGGGGTCATGCCTAGGGCATTTTATCTGCCCTGCTTACACACCCCTGGGGAATTGCATCTCAACAGTTGATTCTCTGTTAATCAATTCACATTAGTGCCTGCCTTTTAGTTTTCACTTTGCTGAATTCCAGGAAAGAAGTTCTTAAACCAAATGCATGCTCTATCTCTGACCTAGTCAAAGCTGTTGCATTTCAAGGAGAAATAAGCAGATTTTATTTGCTCTACCAGCTGATAAGAGACATCTTCGCAAGTAAAGATTCATAGCCAGCAAGCTCAACACAGAAGAAGATTCAGTGGTGTGTTTACACAGGTCAGCAGGAATATGGGAGGAGAGGACATGTATGGATTTTTTCCTCAACCATCTCCAGAGAAAGACTTATGTGACATTATCCTGCTTTCCTTTTCTTTCTTATTTACTGTGGCTCAACATGATGTGTTTGATAAGGAGACCTGTAGCACTTGCCATCACTCCATGCAGCTTTCAGCAAGCATGTGGTTTTGTACTGTCCTTGCATTTAAAAGCTAAAATATATATAAATTAACTACTCACAAGCAACTACATATGAAGGAGGGAAGAGTTATGAACACAAAAATACCAAATACTTTGTTCACAGAAGCAGATCTGGCTTTACATCCAAACCCTAGAGCCACATCCATTAAGTTACTCTCTAGCATACACACAGATCTTCATACAGAGGATCATCAAAAATAAACTTTATTATCAAACTTAAAATTCACACATTAAACATACAATCTAGACACAAATAATACTGAAAACATTATCAAACAATAACCATTTCAGGTAATTTGGATGAGTAGCTAGTTACCATTGTTTTGAATGCTTTTTGGATATTTCTTAATACATACACCATCCTGAAATGTCTTCAAATACTTATCTGGCCAGCTCTCAATGATATTTTAAATAGGGGAAAACTTATTTCTATAGAAATAACATTATCTAATTATGAATCAGAGACCCATAATTGTAGTGCTTGGGGGAAAAAATAGCATAGCCTCTTGAAATACTTAGAAGACATAAATAACTATTGTACAAGTTTTAAATATTTAAAGGCCTTTGTTACTATAAAAAGTTACTATGTACATATTAAATGCTGTATAGAAATCCATTTGGAGGCGAGTGTTGAGCTCTCAGATTTGGCCGCTGAAACCTATGAATTTGGTAGGCAGATTGTCCACAGGGTACACTATGGGGCCCGTTTTCATTGTAGGAGGTCCATTCAGCAGCTGCCAGTCACAGCTCCGAGCCAACTCCACTGTAAATATTTTTAGAAGGACTTTTGCAAACTCTTTGCCCACGCAGCTCCTCAAGCCCCCACCAAAAGGAATGAAACTGAACCTAGAGGAGTCCTCTGGAGATGGAGACATGAAGCGATCTGGGTTAAATTCTTCCTTGTTGGTAAAGAGATCTGCCACATCATGTGTATCACAGATACTGTAAATAACGTTCCAACCTTTAGGGATTTGATAACCCTATAAAAAAGAACAGAAAGGAGATGTGGAGCACCTTGCTGTGTTAAATAATGTGAAGTGACAGAACAGGACACATCAGTGCACCCCACCTCCCCTCCTGGCTTCCTGCAGGTCACTCTAAAGCAGACAGGCTACATGAACACAAAATACTTTGCAGCTGTTCTGAGGAGTTGTGCCCAAACCTTGCTTACATTTAGCTCAAGGGTCTTGAGTGCAATCCGAAATCCTCCGGGAACAGGCGGGCTCAGCCTGAGGGTCTCTTTGATGACACAGCCTGTGTACTTCAGCTGCTCCAAGACCTCCATGTCCAGTTGCTTCTCTTGGTTGGAGCTGCACAGTAGCCCCTAGAAAGGAAAATGCTGCCATGGCATTCATGAACCACGCAGCCAGGGCTCCTGGCACTGCAAAGCAGCTGCCCCTCAGCTACAAGCAGCACTTTCCTGGCACCCCTAAAAGCATGGCACCACCTGGGTCAAAGGGAGCCCTGTCTGGGATATCTGTCCTTGAGGTACCTTCCTCCCACTGCCCCCTCCTGTGAAATGTCTCTAGGGAAGACACAAACCTTGACCTGCAGCTCTTTCCTGACTTTCTGCAGGACTTCATGGTGGAGCCCTAGGAAGGCGATCAGCGACGTGGCAGCACTAGCAGTGGTTTCATGGCCCCCGAAGAGCAGCTCTGTGGCAGACTCCTTCAGCTCCTTACACAAAGGATAGAAAAGGTATAAACCAGGCCTTGAACGGAGTATCTCTACCAGGCCCACTCAACCACTGCAATGCTGTACATCATTCCCAAACTGGAACAGACACCCAGGGGTCTGGATGGAGGTGGTTGGTGGTGCTTATGCTCCCTGTGGACATGTCTCCCCATCCAACAGCCTGACTGCAACTTCTGCACCCTAGTCCTCAACACTAGCTGGTTTATTTCATTGGGAGAGAGAGCATCTCCTGCATTTCCCTTTTGTTCCCACAAGGTAAGTGTGATGTTCTCAGAGAGCCTGAGGGAAAGAGATTCATCCGGTCCTGAGGAACCTTACCTGCATGTTGAGCTGCTCGCCGTTACCCTGCGTGTGTTCCATCAGCAGCTGCAGCGCATCCTTGTAGCCACCCTCAGGCTCCTTGCAGGCCATCTTGGCACGGATGTTCTCCTCGATCTTGGCATGGATGATGTTGCGTGCCCGCAAGCCCTGACCAAGCAGGAGGGAGAGCAGTTTGGGTCTTAGACAGTACTGCCATCCCTCCCCCCTCGATTCCCCCGTGCCCTGGCCTGCCGTGAGCCCTACCCGGTAGAGCCCACTGAACGGCACATCGATGGGCAGGGAGAAGAGGTTGCGGATCATCTCCTCGAAGGCCTCGACCAGCTGCTGCTCGCCGTCGGGGCTGGCCTGGCGGGGCTGGAAGCCCAGCAGGATTCTCATGGCAATGCGAAACATGAGGCGCTTCACCTCGGGGTACACGAGCAGGCAGGGCTCGGCGGCGCGCAGCCACCGCGCCAGGCAGGCGCTCACCTCCTCCTGGATGACGGGCACGTAGTGCTGCAGGGCGTCCCGGGAGAAGGCACGCATGATCACCTGCCCGGGGGGACGAGGAGGAACGGACAGAGGCTCAGCCGCCGCGCCCGAGGCGACCACGCCCGCTCCCCGCCCGCCGTCGGCCCGTACCTTTTTGCGGTGCTTGTGCTGCCCGTTGTGGAGGTTGGAGAGGCAGCCCGAGCCCAGGATGGTCCGCACCGAGGCGGGCCACTGCACGGAGACGAGACGGTGCTCCCCCAGCAGGATGTGCCGCACGTTCTCGGCGCCCATCACCCGTACCGTGGGCCGCCCAAAGAGGTGAGTCTTGTAGATGAAGCCGTATTTCCTGCGTTTCATCTGCAGGAATTTCCGCCTCTAGGCAGGGGATGAGAGGGGGGAAATGATAAAATAGATTTTAGAAAGCTTAAGAGGAAGAGGCAGGGAGAGCAGCTGTTTCCCACCTGGGCACGGGAGCCTGTCAAAGTTGCCGCTCATCTCCCTCCCCTGCAGCCCGAGGAGCCCTGGCTCCAGAGGGGCGCCTCTCCGCTCCCCGCGCCATCGCCTCGCCTTACCTGCAGCACCAGCTGCAGCGTCTCCCCGAAGAAGGGGAGCCCCATGGTGCCCGGGGGCAGCGGGAGCGGGCAGCTGGGGTCGCGGCTGCTCACGCAATACAGATCCCAGAGCTTGACGGCAGCCAGAAAGAGTAGCAGGGGCAGCAGAAAGGTGCACAGGGCGCTGGCGACTAGGGCGGAGAAGCCCATGACTGGGGAGTGACTCCCGCCCAGCCCCCCGGGAGCTCTGAGTGCGCGGGCTAGGCTCGCCGCGGGCCTTTTATACCCTTCCCAGGTTGCTGCCCACCCCTACCTTGGTCCGATAAATTAGTTCACCCAAAGTTCATCTTTAATTGCGGATTGCGGCCTGGCTCCTCCCCTCGAAATCTTTAACTATTTGCTTTGCGTAGTGCATCTTTACCCGCCGCAGACCGCTGCCGGTGAAGGAAAGGTGCTGTCGGGGGCGGCGGCAGCGGCTCCGGGCTCGCTGACCCTGCACCGCGCTCGGCGAGTGGGCTGCGGGACGCCGCCGACAGCTGACAGCCGGTGGTCGGCCTCCACCGCCTCCTCGTCCTCGGATTTATCGCCGATGCTCTTTCGAGACCAGCGGTTGCGCCCAGAAATTCCCGCGCCGGCACCCGCCAGCCCGGCTGTCCGGAGTCACCTACCCCACGGCGCTACCGCCCGGCGCCGATGCACTCTGCGGAGCTCCTGCGTCCGCCCGCCACCGTCGTCGGCTGGGAACGGCGAGATAGCGGCCGGACCCGGGAGACACCGGGCCGGGACCGTGGGGTGGCCGGAGCGAACGTTTCCCCCGTGCTGGGGTTGCCCGGAGACCCCCTGAGCAGAGCCGTAGCTGTACCAGCGCATCGGCGGAGGAGCCTCCGCTGTCCCCTGGTTCACCTCGAAAGGCACGGCTTGTATTTCTGTCGGCCGTGGAGGAAGGAGCCCCCGGCAGCAGTCCGTCTCAGCCTCCCGATGCAGGTTCAAGCGCGGGTCACCGAGGGAAAAGAAGGTGAGCGCGGAAAGGAAACACCAAACTCGCCGTTCCCAGCTCCTCTCCCCGGGATCCACTGCCCACCCTCGCCTGAGGCTCTCCGGCATCCCGTCGGGGCTGCCGCGGCCGGGAAGAGGCGCTCGGCACGGCCGGGCACCCCGCCTGCAGCCGCGGCGCGGAGGGGCTCCGCGCTGGCGAGCGGGCACCGGCGCTGCTCTCCGGACGGGAGCGGCGGGTCCGGGCAGGAGGGGCGCGGCAGGAGCGGGGCAGCGGGAGGGCTGCGCTGCCTGGGGCTGCTGCTGGTGCCGGCGCAGGAGCCGCCGGCCGCTGGGGAAGGGGCACCCGGCGCGGACCGCGGCTGCGGGGCGCGGAGCTCTCCGCCGACCACAGCTGCTGCCAATACACTTTTTTTTTCTTTACGGTTTTTATCTTTTACCCTGTTACTTTTGCTTTCTTGTTCCCAGACAAGCTCAATAAACACTGGAAGTTGTGTGTGTGTGTCTGTGTAGGGGAGAGGGTGATGTCACTTTTTATTATTTTTCTAACAATCATCGCATCACACGAGACCCGCCCTCTTCTTACGATGCCTTGTTGGAGCGGGGCTGCCCGCCTCCGCAGCCCTTTGCCCAGGAGGGAACCCCCCGGAGGGTACTCCCCCGGCCCCGGGGGCGGTAGCCCCTCGGTGTTCGCCGCGGGCCCGGCCGGTTCCGCGGAGCCCGGCCGGCGCTGGCCGGGAGCGGCGGCCGTGCCCTGACCCGGCGCTCTCCCCTTGCCGGGCGCTGACCTGCTTGTGACCTACAACACGGACCGTGACATCTGCGTGAACCCGGCCGGCAACCGCGCCAAGTTCACTGTCTATCAAAATAACGAGATACGGTGGCCTGAGCACCGATAATTGCCACAGGAAGGCTTTATTATCTTCCCAGCTGTGTATTCCCCAGCCATCGGCTTGAAAAGAATCAAATGGTAAAGAGTGAATGGGATAATTAAAAACATCTTGGAAGGGGGTCAAGAAATTAACAGCCTAATATGAACAAACTTTGATTACAAGTAACAATTATTACACTTCATTTGTAAATGCTCGTGTTTATCTGCAAACAAAATCAGTTTATCAGTTTATTTTGTTTTTTTTTTTTTTTTTTAAACTTAGATTCATATTACATTTTTCAGCAGGCTTGGTGCTCAGAGTAATTTTTAAGTGCGCTGCTGGAGGAGCCCTGACCTTCCTGCACAGGGTGCCGGACGCTGCAGGCCCAGCCCTGCCCAAGCCCTGCCCGCGGTGAGACCCTGAATCGCCTGCGGTCTCAGCCAGCCAGCAGCTCCTGCTAATTAAAGTTAGTCATTGCCACTTGCAGCCACCATGTACTGATTTCACCTCTGATAGGCAAAAAGATTCACCTTTCAGGACAAGGTCAGGAGGGCCAGAGGCTCTGGTTCACTACAGGGTCGACTTGCCAATAGCACTTAACTCAGCCCTGCAGTTCAACCTCTTCCAGATTTGACTTGTCATGTTTGGGAGCCAGGTTTCTGCCCGAGGTGGCGTGGTGGTTGCTGCACAGCCCTCGACAGTTAATGCCAGCACATGCCCTGCTGCAGTGCTCCAGCATGGACAGGCAAAGGGGGGTCGGCCAAGGCAAGGCCATCTCTAGCACCAAAGCAGAATGTTCCAAAGGGACACTGTCTTCGTGCCATGTTTTGGCCCTCCCAGGTCAAACTGGTCTTCACACAGAGCTCACGACACCATCAGGCATGGGATGCTCTGGAGGGAAAAGGAGGATTATTTTCCCAGTGCATTCACACAGAATGCATGACAGTGGGGAGTAGAACTGAAGCTGAAAGAAATGTACAAACATGTAATTGCAGATCAAGGGCCAAGGCCCAGCTCTGTTCTCAGTACACAAACAACAGGACTCAATTAATTTTATTTTACATGAGGGAGAAATATCCTGTAGGGGTACTCAAAAGCCATCTAAAAGGGTGCCCTCAGCACCCACAGTTAGCCTTGGGTACCACCCCCTGGATGGATGCAGGGAACTGCTGTCCTGACACTCCCTGGCAGAGCTGGGCTGACAGAGGTGACAGTCAGTCTGGCCAGCCAGCCAGCTACCACAGGGCCTGTGTCACCTTGCAAATGTCCCCTCTGCAATGTGAACAGCACCATCAGAAACAAGGGACTTTCTACCATATTCAGAAACATCTCCTTTCTAAACATTTGTCCCCCAAAGCCCCCTCCCCCTGCTTCAGTCCAATCCCATGGGTAGGCTGTGGCTGGGGAGAATATCCTGGGGGGATCTCAGAGATGGCTTCATGGCAGACCCCAAGCAGCAGCGCAGTGCTCAAGCACAACATACACAGCTACTACGAGTAAGTGAATGAGATATCCTCTTTGTGCCAGCTCTAATGGGAAATGCATGAATGAGATTAAATATTTACAATAAAAAGCACTTTACACCCTATTATTCTAGCTAGAGTTGATGCCGGGGATTGGGCAACTCTGGCTTGTGTTTTCCTGCAGAGCCCCCCACCTTCCCTCTTTTTTAATCTAAAAAGCTACAGTGTGCAGGATGTTTGTCCTGCCTCTCCTACAACACACCTACAGGAGATAACCCTGGGAGTCTTAGCTGTGGGTCTGGGAGTTTTGCTCCCCATCCCTGGTAGCTGGGGGCCTGTATGGGGCAGGGCTAACTGAGCCCCCATGGCATATGCACCCTGCCAGCAGCTTCAGCAGGTTTTGCCCCAGTGCTCAGGGGTGGGACTCTGCAGGACACCCTTCGGCAGCACACCCTACCAGCCTGTATACCAGGAGAGGAAATATGGAAAGACCTTTAAGGTTTTGTTCGGCAGTGACCCAGTAGCATTCCCAGCCTGGGACAGCAGAGACCTGTTCCTGGCAGCTGTGGAGGGGCATGAGCCCCAGGGCTGAAGGGAGCAGTGCACCCCTCACTGGCTCAGGCCTTGTGGCCTTGGCTGGGCTGCAAGGGGTGGAAGTAGAGCTGCAGCCCATCATCAACAGGGTGCACAATGGGCACGGTCTGCATGGTGGGGTAGCCAGGGGTGGCCAGCTCCCAGCGGGCCGTACTGACCAGCTCAATGGCCAGCAGCTTGAGGATGGCCTGTGCCAGCTCCTTCCCAATGCAGCTCCGTGCCCCTCCACCAAAGGGGATGTAGTGGAACCGGCCTGCAGCCTCCGGCCGGCCAGCACCAAAGCGGTCTGGGTCAAAGCTGCTGGGGGGGCTCTGGTAGACAGCAGCTGTCTCATGTGTGTCACGGATGCTGTACATGACGCTCCAGCCTTTGGGGATCTGGTAGCCCTGGGGAAGGGAGAGAAGAGGGAGGAGAGGACTGTTACATACCTGTGCTACTGGAGCAGAGGTGCCTGCAGACACCTCCACTGCACTGCCCACCTGCTCTACAGTTCCTTTTCTCCCCAGCCCAACTGGGACCCACAGAGGTTGCTGGGTGACTTCCCCGTGAGCTACACTGCCAAGCACCACCACTGTGTGGGACACAGGGTGCTTGCTCACAACGGCAGGCAGCAGCTCTTTACCAGCCTGCCAGAGTGTGAGGCACTTACATCGAGTTCAAAAGTCTGCAGTGCCGTCCTGTAGCCTCCGGAGACTGGGGGCAGCACTCGCAGTACCTCCTTAATCACACAGTCCAGGTAGCGCAGGCGGCTCAGCTTCTCCAGGCTGATATCTGCAGAGCAGTGACAGCTTTGCCCTGGTGGTGTCGGGAGCTGGGGGCCAGGGCAGGGGTTGCTCCGGGGGACAGTGGGCTCCAGCAGGGCACTGGGCTGGAGGGAATCTTCCTCCACTGGGGCTGGGGGCTGGCTCTGGTCCTTGTGAATGTCTTTGGCCATGGGGTGGGAAAGTGGCTTCTCTCTGTCCCTGCTCTGGATGGTCAGGGTGTCCAGGCAAGGTCCTGCAGGGCAGCACTCACTCTGCGGGTACAACTCATGGGACATCAGCTCCTGCCTTATTTTTTCAATCACTGAGGGGTGCTTCAATAGCAGGAGGATCAGAGAGGTGCTAGCGCTAGCCGTGGTGAAAAATGCAGCAAATATGAGCTCAATTGCTGATTCCTGGGAGAGGAATAAAAATGACAAGTTTGAATAACATTTCAAAGTGATTGTGTCTCAGACTGTTCTCACCTTTTGCAGGTTTTGCCCCTGTGCAGGGGGCCCTGGCCTGCACTCTGCTCTCCCAAAACCTGCACTCATCCTGGGTTGGAACCAGGGACCAAAGCACTTCTGTATGAACTGGACATCCACTTGCCAAGTGACTGCTGCAGAACTGCAGCTGGAATTACCTCCAATCCAGCTCTTCTGAGCTTCCCTCACAAGATTTACCAATTTCAAGGCAGCACTTTAGCATGCATTATAGGACACTGAGTGAAGTCCATTTCAAGTATTATGCTTTTTATCATCATCTGCCAATTCCCCTCTGCACCCAGCTTTTACTTTTCTGTCCAGGCAGTGGATATGGGCAGTGGTTTATGCACAAATTCTAGATGTGCTGGAAGCTAAAATGGGTTGCATTTGATCCATCTCCAGTTATGATTGATCTTATCTGGGAGGGGACTCAAGGCATGAGTTAAAAGCATAAAGACCTCTCTGCTAGAGCAGGTCAGCCTGGGAAGTGCTGTAGCCAGCAGCACTTCAGGGAGCACACAGCAGGCAAAGGACTTGCTTTTCAAGCTGTACAGTCTGAAGCACAGGAGAGTTCCCAGTATCTCCACAGCAGATGTATCTGTAACAATTTAGGAAGTTAATCAGCTCAGATACATGGACCACAGCACAGTCAAATCTGTAATATGTGCCTTGCCCAAGGTCAGGGGTCCCCTAGCAGCCTCCCAGCCTTTGTCTGCAGGGTCTATATGGAACAGCACATGCCAGGTTGCTGATGGCTGTTTGCAGCACCCTCTGACCAACTTTTGCAAACAGTTTCCCAAAAGTTAAGGGTTGCCCAGAGCTGGTTCATGGCATGACACATCTCTGACAGCAAACATAATGCTCAAAACTATGGCACCATTTGAAGGTGCCAGTGGCTCCACAGCACAGGGCTGGGAGTGCTTAGGCTTGAGGCCAGAGACAAAAACCAAGGAGAAGCCAAAGGCAGGAGTACCAGGAGCTGCCCCCCTGGAAGGCCTGGAACTGACTGGTATTACAAAGCACTAACTGCTCCAGCCCAGGGACACAGAGCAGTTTCCTTTCACATGACTGTGTCTGGACTTTAAATTGTTCTGACACAACCAGTTCTAGAGAGGTGATGCCACAAACACAGAGAAGAACACTTGAAGACTGAAGGTACTTGGATTCAAATCTGATAAAATTAAGGATAATGTAACAAAGATGACTCTTTGCTACCATCCCTACTGCCATACATTGGCTGGTCTAGATGCTTTTGCCAAAGAGCAGCTCTCAAGGGCATCTTTAGCTGAAATAAAACCCCTGGAACAACAGATACCTGTCAACCCCTATCACACCTCCTGCAGGCATTAGCAGCAATTTTTACATTCACAAGGTAGCAGACACAGATGAAAAGAAACCTCTCAGTTCCACCACATGCAATTAAACCCCAAGACATTTCAATAGCATGCAAGGAATTTAGGGCAAGCTCTTAGGTTTGAAATAACAGCCCTTATGCTGTTTGCATCAACCTCTGACAGTGCTGCTGCAGAACTTGTGTCACAGCTGCTGTCACAACTTTCCCTCCCTGCTTCTACAAGACCAGCAGAACCAGTGACTGGAAGGCAGGATATTCCCAAGCTTCTTTACCCGTACTGTCCCTGTCCTGGGAGGCAGAATGGGCAGCATTACACCCAGCCAGTGACAGCATTATTACAGAGGACGGGTTTTTCAAATCTTCCCAAGGTTTAAAATATTTTAAAACAGTATTGTTGGCAAAACAACATCTTTTTAATGATCTTTACATTTCAAGGGCCCTGGTGAGTTCACGGCAGCAGTACAAATCACAGTGTATTTAGGGAAATTTCTGGAAAAACTGTCTTTCCAGATCATTTGAACAAAAAGCAGGGCTGTATTTGAGAAGCACACAAGTAGCTCTGAATATTTCAAGAGTGTCCTGGAGGTTACTGAGCGCACAGACGTGCAGAGCCTTAACACAGCCACATAACCCTACCAGCATCCTACATCAGGCTGAAGGCCATGAAGAGGAAAAGTAGAAGGGGTACTCATTCCCTTTTAAATGGTCCCTTCTAATGCAAAGAGACACAAGACTACGAGGGCATAAGAATGTGCCAAGTGCAGGAGCTGGTGTCCTCACTGCTGGTAAGAGGGGGGCAGGAGCCAGCAGCTGGGGATGGTCCCCACACAAGCCTCCTCCTGGCCCTCAGCCCATGTCTCTCAAACAGCCACCGAGTCAGGAGTGGCACTGCAAGGCAGAGGTTCTCCTTACCTTTAGCTCCTGCATGGTGAACTCTTTGCCGTGCTCCTTGGCACTGTCCATTATGAAATCCAGAGCATCGCTGTGGTCTTCTGGGCTGTTTCTCTGCAGTTTTTCCTGTATAGCCTTCTCCATAAACTTATGTAGCATGTCCCGTGCCTTGATTCCCTGTGAGAGGCACACACAGTTCAGGAGAACCTTAGGAACTGCCCCCCTCTCTAGAGAGACCAGGGGAACCCAAGTGTAGCGATCCTTAATCCCAGGACCTGTAACAGCAAGAACTGTTTAATCTGCTGTCCAGCCCCAGAGCCTTGCAAGAGGCAGCAGTCTGGGGGGAAATGCTGCATATTCTGTTGCCTTGCTGTTGTGAATCAAATGCAACAAGTCCCAAGAAACTCTCTGGGAGGAAAAGACGGCAGTAAACTCAAGCTACCAAGTTCAGAGGCATCTGCACTGAGCAAATCTACAGTTCTGTCAGGTCCAAAAGAAGCTTATTCCAAGGGACAAGTAAAGGTAACAAGAAAACTGAGTCCAGACAGCAAGCCACGAATGGTTTTACAAGGGTATAGTGGATAAAGACACATTAATCACAGTCAGATCATCTTCAGGTGTGTTGCACTCCAGTGCAGCAAAACATTCATGTAAGATCTCAGCAAGTGAAGTGATCAGCAATGCCTTTGGAAAGTGGGATGGATGGAGTCACAGAGCGTACAACTCTCCATAAAAATGTCTCCAGCAAAAGCCAGAAGGACCAGAAATTCAAAATTAAAAATGGCCATGGCCAAATATTGGGAAGAAGATACAAAGGCTTAGATTTGAGATGGGAAGGATTGGACAAAGTAAACAGGACAGAGAGTGAGGAGAAGGACAAGGGGACCTAAAGGCAAGTTAAAGATGTGGGTCTGGGGGCAGACAGGCTTTGGCTGACCTAAAAGAGGGAAGGGGGGATGAAAGCTCATACTGGTGACAACCTGCAAAGGGAAACTGGACAGGGAAAACAAGAGCTTTGATGAAGAGTAGCAGGGAGGCTGAGGGAGAACTGGGACTGGCTGGGTAAGGCGATCCAACCGGGCAGAGCTCACAGTGAAAATAAGAGATGAGGGGCTAAAGTGGACAGGAGACTTCAGCTGTGGTAAGGGTGGGTGGAGAACCCAAAGCCAGAGGAGGGAGGAATGTGAGAGGAAGAATGGTACAGAGGACCTATACCTAGAGGAGTGTGGAGAGGCAGGCAAAGAGGGGCAGAGCAGCAGGGAAGAAACTGCAGGTTGAAAAAGGCAGAGAAGACTGTCCCTCTCCCTGGGTTGTCTCTGGGCTGCTGGACTACAAGGGACTGAGAACCATAAGAGGGTCTCAAGTTCCCAGACTGCCTGAGTTTCTGAGGAGGTGCTAAGCTGAGGTGTGCTGTGCCCACCTGTCTTTGTGCTTATGCCCACACACCCCTCTGCCATGGGCTGACATGAGTTCAGACGGGATAAGATGGGACAGGGTCAGACATGAGGGACTCACGAGAGGCAACATATGGGATGAGGGAGAAGAGGAGCCCTATGCTGTACAATGAGCTGGAGCCAGTGCCCAGAGGTGTTGGAAGCCAGCCAGGAGCAGGTGACAAGTGCAGAGAAAAGGGGAAATGGCTAGGGTAGGTAAGACATCAAGCCCTCAGACCTAGAATAGGGTGTTGCAGGTGTCCTGGCCCATCAGAAATGTCCCTTGGTGGGCCTAGGGACAGGGGGTCTGTGCTGCCAGGGCCCAGGCCCTGCCCCCGGGCAGAGGAAGCAGTGCAGGCGGCAGTACCTTGCGCAGCCCACTGAAGGGTATGTTAAGGGGCAAGGAGAAGAGGTTCTCCACCAGCTGTTCAAAAGTTTTGGCCAGATCCTTGAACTGCTTTTCCTCCAGGCGGAGCCCCAGCAGAATCCGAGCTGCAATGCGGAAAGTTAAGGTTTTAGCGGAGGAATAAACTGCGATAGAGCCGGGCTCCATGCACCAGCCCCGCAGCTCCCAGCTCACAACCTTCTGGATGCGCGGCAGGTAGCTCTCCAGGGCAACACGGCTGAAGACTCTGGCCAGGATCTAGGAGAAGGGGGAAGAGAGGCAGGTAGTTAAAGCAGGGGGAGCACACATGCCACGAAGGCCCAGGCCTGGGCCAGAGATGCCACCAGGGCTGTGTGCCCGGTCGGGGCAGCTGCGAGGCTCACCTTGCGGCGCTGGCGGTGCAGGTCACCAGTGGAGCTGAGCAGAGTATGAGAGCCCAGGATGATCTGGGTGCTTTGGGGCCACTGTGTGCTGACCAGCGTGTGCTCACCCAGCAGGATCTTGCGGATGTTCTCAGCGCCTGTCACCCGCACCACGGGCCGGCCCAGGAGGTGGGTCTTGAAGACGTTTCCATACCTCTCCCGCCGAGAGCTGTGGAAGCGGGAGCCCTGGGGACGAGCTGCGGGTCAGCCCGTGGCTCCCGCCAGCCCCTTCCCACCCCGCCCCGTCCCCTGGCGCCTTACCTGGAGCAGCCAGTGCAGAGTCTCCCCGAAGAAGGGCCAGCCCATGGAGCCCTTGGGCAGGGGCAGGGCGCTGGCGCGGTCTCGGCTGAGGCTCCAGCGCAGCGCCCACAGGTGCCGGCACAGGGTGACCAGCAGAACCAGGGCCAGCAGCACCAGCGCCGCCGCCTCGGGCCAGGAGGGCCCGACCGGCATCCTCCTCCGGCGGCGGGGACGGGGCGGGCGGCGCGGCTGTCAGGCACGGGGGGCCGGCGCCCCGCGGCTCGGCTACGGGCGCTGCGCGACGGGCCCTGCCGGCTGCTGCCCGCCCGGCCCCGCTCGCCTCCTGCTGCCGGTTCGCCCCTCGGCCACATTTATATAGATATTGGCCACTTACGCCCGATCCACCTTCGGAGATGACGTATCCGCTGCATATTTAAGCGGCGCGGCCAAGTGCGGTGATTGGCGCGGGAGGGCCGGGGACAGCGGCCGAGGGGCTCGGGGCGGCGGCGGGGCAGCCCCCGGGGCTGGGGGCCCGGCGCCCCCTCCCGCCCCCGCCCAGCTCCTCAGGGCGCCCCAAGCCGGAGGCGGGACGGCCGCTCCTGCGAGCAGGGTAGTCTCTCCGCTCCGCCGGCAGATCCCGGCGCCCCCTCGGGCCAGCCTGCCCAGGTAGCGAGTCCCGTTTCGGGCTCCCCCGACCAGGGAGCGCCCCAGCCCTGCCCCGCAGGCCCCACCGCCCCCGGCTTCCCGGCCTGCAGCGGCTGTCGGGGCGGTCCTGCAGTGCTCGCGGCCCGCACCCCGCCGTCGGGGCCGCGCGGATCCCCGGCCGCCCTCTCCGGGGTAAATCACCAATGAGTCGGGGTCTGCACAGGTCCCGCGAAACCAGCTCCAAGGTGCGTTTCGGTGTGTGAAATTAAACAGGAATGTGGGTGAGGTTTATATTACTGTATTTAGACCGTCAATAACTTAGAAATACAGCGAAAATGTACATTATTTTTACACGTTCCATTTGGTTTGTATTTGTTAGACATTCTCTTAGTGTCTAAAACAGCCAGAGGGGACAGTGCAAAGAGACCGGTAGTGGGACAAAATGCTAATCGCTGGGATGGGGCTGGCAGGAGAAAGCGCAAACTAACAGATGCGGCACGAAAGCAACAGCGGCAAACCTATTCCTTACTGCAACCTGGGATAAAGAATCCGAGATCTTACAAAATTACAGTTAGAAATAGCAACCCTGAGTAACAAAACCAAAACGAAACAACATGTCACATTATAAAGAAATCAAATGGTTATTTACATTCACAACCTCAAGATTAAACCCTTTTGGAAAACAAAGCCTGTAAATCCTAATGCTAAATAGATATCAAGTCTAGTTCTCAGGTAGTATTCAAAGGTACTAAAAATCAGAAGACCTTTTTATACCTCCAGACTACAAAACCTGGTATACAAAATTATGTCCAATCACTGTAGGGCTAATATACATTTAATGCAGGAAATCAACAAGCAGCATCTGAAACACAAGTATCTCAATGCTTAAAAACATTAAATTAGGATTCAGCCAGAAAACAGCAACTAAGGGATCATTTCTCAAATAATTCCTACTCGGAGCAAAATTTTGGACACCATATCTGCATATATTTAAATAACATATTTACAGTTCAGCAGTTCCATGTACAATATGATTGCGCTGGTTTTTATTGTACAACCTTATTTTTCACCATTTGTTTACAATATACAAAATAGTATTCGACCCATTAAAAATACGTACAAAGAATTGTTTGTTGAAGACTACGTGTACAGTCTATCTACTGCATTTTTCGTTTTCTCGGTTAAACAAAAGTCCTAACTGGTATCACCCTTTGCTTAGTAGAAATAGTGGATAAGAAACACCTTTTGGTGTGATGAGATACTGCCGATTTAGGAGGCCTATGTGTGCTGGGACATACCATTCACTAAACTCCTAAGTTGCTTTACTACAGTCTCTATTAGCTTCTGCTTGTCACGGTCATTCTTCCTGAACTGAGCAAAAATGTTGTTCTTTTTGCTGGAGTCTTTCATTCTAGAGAAATAAAAAAGCAAATGACAAACATATTAGAAATGTAAATTGAAAAGGAAAAATCCGAATATTTAGATTGGTTTACTACTGTTCTTCTTTTGATCTTTCTGCTAACAAGAACTGAAAGATTACAAAACCTGTTCACTATGTGTTCTTAAATTAAACTTCTGCAATGCAGAAGTGCAGAATGTGTTCAACAAATACTACTTCACAAATAACCTGTAAGTATTAAGGAAGTACCCCATTAGCAGGACCCTGATCCTACCAATTGCCTCAGGAGAGAAGCAAGTCAGTAAACCCGTTAGTATCATCTGCTTCCATGGTAAATTCAGACTCGGCGAATGGGTGAATTTTGTTCACCGTCAATAACGGGCATCTATATTGCTGATTTCCCACACCAACGGATATAAAAACGAAATTCGGGAAATTAAGTAAGTTACAGAAACAATATTTTGTAACAATATAGGCGATACGTACCCTCTGTGAACTCTGCAAAAGACATTTTCATCGCAGGCAGGAGAGGAGAAAAAACATTGTTAGAAAGCGTATTTAAAGCGCAACGTGTTTTGATGCGGTTTTTCCAAGCAGGTTGGTACCGGGCTGCCGGTAACGTGCCCTGCTCACCCTGCCCTCCCTGTCAGCCCGCCAGGTCGGCCGAAACGCTCGCATCGGCTTCACCACGGCCAAAGCTCAGCGTCTCCCTTGCCCAGAGCGGCAATTCGGGCAGCCGCTGGCTGCTCCCGCGGCCCGGCCCCGCCGCTCCCGGCAGGGCGGCTCCGGCGCCGCTTCGCATCCCCGCGCCGGCAGCTCCCGCACTTACTTCTCCAGGAGCGTGAGGGCCGTGCTGGGGTTGACCCGCAGGTACTTGGAGGTGGCCTGCCCGTAGTCAGCCAGGTAGGTGGACCAGTCCCACACCATGAAGAGGTCCAGGAGCTGCGGGGGGAGAGGCGGGTGAGGGAGTGCGGGGAGGCTCTGCCGAGAGAGGCCGGGCGCAGCCCCCCGCCGAGCCCAGCCATCACCCCCCCTTCACCTGCCCTTCATTTCTTTCTTTAACGTCCCTCACCTCCCTCAGTGTTCAGCTGTGCAGGTTTGGCCCCAGAAGGGGATGCTGACGGCTTCACACTTTAGTATTTAGGAACTTGCTTTACCGTGGGGAGCAAGACAGGGATGCTCGTGTCTGCTGCTTCTCACACTAATTTAAACGAGGTTCAGGTAGTCGAATTAAAGTGAATTAACACCACCTGGCCTCCTGGCTGCAGTCTCCATTATGACTGATCCCTGAAACTCAGAGCCAAGCCCTGGGCACACTTCTGGCCCAAACAAACCCAAATACTTCAGTGGCGGAACAAAAAGTCTCCAAGCACAGTACTACGCTTGGCTGCAGTTTCAAATCAGGTCTTGGACTCATAATCTGAGAGCTGCTGTTCAACAGTAAACCAGCCTGCTTTTACAATCAGACGCAATGCCAAACCTCCAGCAGCCAGCACCCTCAGAGTCCTCAAAGCCTAATTCTCCCTCCACCATCACCGGGTGCAGGCCAGGCACCGCTGGGCACCCTGCCCAGGCTGCCAGGGGCCAGGGCACAGGCAGCCCCGCTCGGGGATGCCTTTCCCACGGCTACCTGCGGGCCAGTGGGCCCCACTGCCATTGACGTCAATGGCGGGGCGCCCCAGCTTCCCCCTGCGTCTGGTGCCTGGCCTTGTCCTGCTGCTGAGGGCTAACAAGGGCTTGTTCTCAGGCTGTCCTGTGTTAGCCAAACCTACTGTTAAAAAAAGCGTTGGGAACCATTAACAACACTTTGCCCCAGCGCGCAGTGCCCGTGGCTGCTCCGCTGAGCTGGGTCCTCAGTGTAACCTAGGGCCCTGCTTGCCTGGAGAGCTGCTGAATCAGTAATGCTGGAAAGGTGGGCTGGAACAGGATTTTGTGTAACAAAACCACTTGACAAAATGTAACAGACTACTGCAAGGCACACCATTTTTCTATCTCAAGGAAGAGCCGTCCACTTCAAACATTTGCTTCTGCTAAACCAGACCAGAGTTGTTAGAGCTGGGACACAACAATAGCAGCCCCTGCTCCCACAGGCAGATGTGTGAGCTCTGGAGGCAGACCCCCGCTCTTCTGACTTCTCAGGCTACACTAAGAGGAGGGCTGCACCCCAGAGAACCCTGCCTTACTCAAACTTCTCAGCCTGATAAACTGTCAGAGGAGTCCAGTAATGCTCATGCCCAAAATCGTAACACCAATTCATTTACAGAATAAAAACATACATCCAGTCTTCCCAGCTTCACATTTCTGTGCCTCTCTTTTGCAAATTTTTCCACTTCCAAACCACTTTCTTATGTTACTTTCAAATATAGTGTCTAATTTAAACACATAATTTTCTAATTAATTACTCCTTCCTTATTTGTAGAGTAATCTTTTAGGACTAGGTAGCAACATTTCCTGGCATTATAATGGACCTCTGACACACCTACTGCTCTGTCATCCCAAAGACCTTTAGGGACCCTTACAAACCTTAGTGACAATTACATTTTGCATTTAATTATCTCACAGGGGTGAAAGGATCTAAAATCCAAGGAGGCAATTTCACTCTCTGCTGACTAGATATCCATGAAACCACCAAGGTCAAATTCAAACAGTTCTTTCCCACAAAGCCCTTTCTCAAGATGGACACCATCAATTTTACTGAGTTGCTGAGAATATGCCTTCAGTCACCATGCAAACAGACTTGGGAAGGCTTGGTAACTCAGTTGTGAAACTCACCGCCTCAGTTCCTACTGCATGTTACTCATCACTTGTTACTACCCGCATTACACAGTTTGTGGTGCCCAGTCCTTATTTTTTAGCACAACCAAAAGAGTTGTGCTAAAAAAAAAGAGTATTTTAAAGCACAACCAAAAGAGTGGAAAGATAGGACAGGCAGATGCACAAGACAAAATGTGAGGATAAAGCTGACAGGAACCCAAACTGTATAATCTGGTAATTAATAACTTAATGCTACTTACAGTGCTACTTGCCATGGGTTCCACATGGGACATGGTCCTTAAGGATGAACCAATGTTCCTGCAGTTGTATTCAGTGAGTAAGAAGTGAAAGATTTCATTTCTTATCCCTTTTGTACCATTCAAATTGAGGATTCTGGGTAAATCCTAAACAACCCTGAAGCTCATATGGGTGAAAGGTATCTAAAGGTATCCTGCTAGCAATGTGCGGCCCAAAGCCACTGATGACTGACACAATTACAGTGCTGACAAGTTCAAAGAAACTTCCCTGACAATACTGCAGGAGTGAGTTTCATATGATGCTTTCAATGGCTGACTCAACTGATTGTGCCATGGTTCTGAGAAATCTCAGTGATAGTGATGACTGGAAGATTACACCTCATTTGTCACCTGGCCAAACACAGGTATGCATGTAGGGCTCTAAACAGACCATGAAGCCTGTTGTTTTTCAACACAAGGTAAGAAAATGTCACACAGAACATGAAGCATATTCTGTGCACTCCAAGACAGCCCTGGCCCTAAAGAATAAACACCCAAAGAGACACTATTGGCAAAAGTGATGTACCCAGAGCTTCTTCCCTGCTCCATGCATGGTCAAAGAGCTGCACGCAACCAACTTCATGCCAATAAATCTCTTAAGTTCAAGCAGCTGTCATGACACATGGCAGGTAGCTCAAAGGCCCAGGCATGCAATCCGATGACACATGCCACTCACTCACAGCCCCCTTCCCTCCTTCTGTGCATCTGTCCAGGGGCTGCAGTATGACAATCATGCCCTGGATCTGGATTAAATGTGGCAGGGAGCTGCAGACACTGCTGGAGACCAGACTGCTGGTGTGCATGATTATGCATTGTGCATTTTGTCCCACTCACAGGCACACCTCTGCACCGTGGCATACTGCTGTATGCAGTGGGCTTTGACAGCAAGTACTACATGCTGTGGGGTGGGCAAGAGCTGCCTGGGGTGCAGCTCTTGGGATCTGTGTCCTGGCCACTCCTATCACCTGCATCTGCCCTGGCACCCAGGCTCGGTGGATGCACAGCCCAGTGCAGGTGCTCTGTGAGGGGAGCAGGTTGGCAAGCAGCCAGTGGCAGAGAGAACAGTCTAGCAGAAATGACACACTGGCCCCAGGACCACCACATGGGTGGTGGGAATTAACTTCAATCCATTCATTAAAAGCTTCACTTGAGCACAACACAACACCAAATTCACCTTCAGTCCAGCAACAATGCAGAGGTGTTAACTCACCAATCTGTTTTAATTTCTGCTGCTCTGTTCCTTTCTGATTTACACCATCTTTTCTACACAAATGTGTGCTCTATTTAAATTAATAATTTTAATTCCTCTCCCTGATATAGAAAAAGTGGGACTGTCTTGGTCACATGTATATCGTACGATATACATGAAGCACAGGACAGTTTGCTGGTTCTGTGACAGTAGTTTTTACTGCAGCATCTAGGATAAAATCAAGGCCAAGTTAAAGCAACATGTCCCTACTACTATTTTATCTATTAAAGCTTTCAATATTACTGAGACAATAACTGAAAATGAGATGTATTATCTAACAAGGAATGCCCCACACTGGCATACACTGTCAAAAGATAAATATGGGCAAACAGTAGGTCCTGGCAATAAGCATTTCCCAGCCTCAAAAATCAAAGCCACAGAGTGTATCACACCATACAGGTGATACTGGCTGTAATTCCTTTAAGGTTAGACTTTGCACAGCTTGCCTTGAAATTACAATAGGAAAAATGTTTATTTTGCACATGCATCTTTCTTAAATTAACATGTGTGGAAAAAACCTCAGACTGAAAGGCAACTGCAACCCCACGTAAGGAGCCACCCAAGGGTGTTCAGTCAGAACCAGCTTATCATGCAGCCAAAACACTGTGAAACACCAAATAAACTAAATATATGTACTCTGCTACCCAAGAACAATGGCACTGCTGTGCTCTTTATCCCATAATAACCATGAAAAATAAGAATAAGCTCAGACAGGCAATACTATACCCAAGTATTTTATAATGAAGCAGAGTATGCTTCCCTAGGAGCAAGGAGCAATTATTCCCTTCTGACTAGGAACAATTTGCAGAGATGTATGTGTGTCTGAGTCATTGTGGGGGAAAAAAAAAAGGAACAAGGAAAAAAAAAAAAAGAACAAGTTTTAGCCTTTCCTGTATACCACACAGAACATCCTATAAATTGTCTACTTACATTTAGAAGATACAGTCTACACTTCCACCTTATTTAAGGATTTTGCATCTTCTAAAAGTGTGATATAAGGGGAACCTTCATCCAATATCTTAGAACCATCAGGGCTGATGATCAGAGAGCAGCACGTTTCTTCTACTGAACGTGCAATAGTGTTGCTTTCCCAAACCATTAAATTATTAGTCATATATATACTTCTAACATTATAGTAACTTAAGCCTCTGGTTGCTGTATTGCACTTTTGTTTTGAATTATGCTTTACAGCGCTTTGATTTTGTAATTTTCCCTTTGTGCAGGTATTTTCTAAATGCCTTTTATGTCTAACATTAGGTCTCTCTGTGGAAATAAACATCACTTGGAGAAGAAAAGGTGTTTACGTGTACTTATGTAAAAGTTTATAGTAATTTCTGACATTATATAGGTAACACTGCTATTTTTAATTGGAAGACTTATTTTAAAATATACTAAACTATGTTTTAGTTAAAGGAGCTCCTACTGGAAGACCTTGCTAGCTAATAGGATCAGTTAAGACAAAACATTATAATATTGATGCTGTGACAGGAAAAGATCTTAAACTTCTAGGGATAGAATTCTGATTTCAAACAGGGTACTTGCACCTATTCTTCAGAGTTAGTACTTTATCGTTTTCCCAGTATCTAGGTGATATGGCCGTGTTTGAACAGAAATTACTCTTTATCATTGCTCACTAAAGCTTTGTATTGTATTACCTAAAGGTCAGAGCAGCTCAGCCATAGTCCTGTATTTAGGCCATCTTGTAATTACGTGAGAATTTTGTGCACTGGGAACTGCTGGAATTGACCATCCGGCCCTTTCAATGACATTTGAGCCTCTTGTCACATCCTCAGATATCATACAGATGCCCTTTCCTTTTTACTTTTGGGCAACTGTCAGGAATAATCTTGGAAGAGGATGCAACTTTGGGAAATAGCTATGCACAGAGTGAGCACAGCAACAGACAGAAGGAGGAGACATGAGCTTTGCAGATGGAAATGGGGGCAGTGTCCATTAGACACTGTGCTGGTTATACTACAAAAATCCTAACTGTAAGTTATAAAGATAGCTTAGTGCAAGTTGGAATGGTGCAATTTGGAATCTCTTCTGAAGCAGCACGAGCATCAGCAAATAGCTTTGGTTGTACAAATGGCACCAGTGATTCAGGAGATAAAACAGTTGTACACTTAATTTCCTACTTATCTTTCAGTAAAGTCAAATATTCCATCCAAAGAAAAGTAATTCTTTGAATATATCACTGTCATGTTACGTCAGTTCTGGCCCACTCTCCTTGCTCACAAGCTGAATATTTCTTATGCGAAACAGTTTATTAACCCCTAATCACCCAGTTACTTCTAGACTTGATTGCATGTGTAATTACCTTTTGTCAGGTACAATTTGCCTGATAAACATGTCAGAACACTTGCTGCTTAGTCTGTTGAAACAGATAAATGCTGTCTTTCCACAGCCTTAGGGCATAATTAACAGGGAAAAAAAAAGGCAGTTATAAAAACACACAGAAGCTGATTCAGTGAGGCAGGAGTTCACAGCGTGCAGCCCGCCAAGGCCCATTGCCCGACCCGCTACGCTTGCCTGAGCTCTTATTGAGTTCCAGCCTGCTGTGACAGGGCAAAGGGGGCAGCCCTCAAAAACTGAGATTTAAAGTAGGTTTCCACGTGAACTTCAAAAAAGAGTGGGATGATGCCTGTTTGGAGAAAAAAAAAAAAAAAAAAAAAAAGAACCAACACAGTGAAGCAGTAGATAATGAAACTGGTAGAATCTCTGTCATAATTATGTGATATATGCTCAAACAGACTCTATGGGATGGGACCAAGAACAGAGAAACTAAAAGAAGGCAGAGGAAAAAAAAAATCAGGAAAAGCAAACAGGTCAGGATTAACTAAAAATGCTTTGTGGCATCCTTGGGATCAATTGCTTCTGATTTCTGCCCTGTAGTGTTTGCAGGTTATGTACCCATGCGCTACGGGGAGTGTGAAAAAAGAAATCCTTACCTGACCTCTGGATAACCCAAACAGGAGATTAGCCCATTTCCAAGCAAAGCAGGTTGTCACACTGTTAGGCCAATTGCTTCTATTGACACTTTGCATAAACATCTTACACAGGGTGATCAGAAAGGACTGTTACGCCATTAATGCTCTTTTTATTTTTTTATACCTAAGTCTTACAGAATAAAGGCCTTTCTGAGTAAGGGATAACAAAAGGGTCAAAAGGTCACAAACATTCTTTAAAGTAGGCAAAAATCGTGGAAGTTTAGATTCATTGAAAAGTGCAAATTGGAATTTTTTTGCATCTTAAACATTCCAGCACACTCAGCTTTTTCTAATTTTCCTTCTAGTAAATTCATTATCTACTTAATTGTGCATTTTTACTTTTACTTTTAAATAAGAAAAATGCTAAAGTCTTCATTTTAGGAAATAGCAAGCTGTCTAACCTTCTCAGCTAATCAGTAATCTAAACAGACTTAGACATTACCATTGAAATCCTCGTGAGGACCAGTGTGAAAATATATAGAACTTTTTCTTGAAGTAGGATGACTGAATAGTGTCTCACATACAGTTTTCACATAATTTACACAGCATGTGGTTTGCACTGTGTACAGCAAAATATTCTATATTTTCTTTTGTTTTGCTTTCGCTTTGATCAGAGATGGAAACAATCTCCCTTTAATAGTATAAAAGCCACCTGCTGGGCATCACAGACTACAGCTAATTGGTAAATTCTTTGAAATTTTGATATAATGGATTTTGACCTCTTTAATTAAAAAAACCCAAAGCCTAGAATACGGTGAACTCTTCTGGGAAATGAATAGTGCCAAGCATATACAACTGCAAGCTACACCCAATTTTTTCTTAGGAAGGAATACAGAAGTAACATTACAGTTTTCTCCTTGAGGATGCATGGCTTTTGGCATAGGGAAAAAAAAAAGACTATTGGTAGCTATGTATCATTTCAGTCCCTAAGATAAAGACAGAGCAAACACATTAATATTTCAATTATTTCTACTTTTATTGGGCTTTGGGGCTAACAAGCACCAAACATGAAGGTGACTTTTTAATTTTTAACACAGTAAACTCACTAAAGCTGCTTACAAATGTTCCAGT
The DNA here is from genome assembly GCF_031753505.1 of Anomalospiza imberbis. Classification (NCBI taxonomy): domain Eukaryota; kingdom Metazoa; phylum Chordata; class Aves; order Passeriformes; family Viduidae; genus Anomalospiza; species Anomalospiza imberbis. The sequence goes on from NC_089688.1 coordinate 19,807,177, forward strand.
CCTCAACATTTCCTACTCCAAGGAGCTCACACTGTACCAACCTACCCTGCCTTGTTGTAAGGACAAATGGGTTTCTGGACTCAAAAGGAAGCCTGTCAACCAAAATTGTTACTATTTCATAATCTCTGACATAACATTAACCTTTCAGTGGAGCTATAATCTCATTGCTTTGGGAACTCTGAGGCAGCACTGTCTTTCTTTTGTTAAAACACTTATTTATATTCTGCCCAGCATAATGGGGCCATGGTCCATGACTGGGACTCATAGGCACTGCAGTAACACAGCTACACAACAACAACAACGCTTTTTTAATCTTTACTTAGGTTTCATGCACAATTATATATGAATATATGTTACACAGGTATACACTTTTTTCCAACAAATACTGTCTACATGACCATGAAGATAACATAATCATTATTCACCAAGTTACACTCCTGTTAATTAAAGCATGCACACCAAGAGAGCACTTACTAAACTGGAAAACAAAACATAAAGGACCAGGATCAGAATCAAAACTGGACAAAGACAAGTCTTGTTTACTCAGAACATTTCTTGGTTGCAAAAGAACAACAGAACTATTTAAAATGTAGATACCTAAGTCCAGCTTGAAAGAAAAAAAGACAGTTTGCTAACTGTAGAATAACACCATACCAACCAAACACAATTATCACTTAATCAGTAGGTGTTCATTACTGCTGACAAACATCTTGTTAGCCTGGTTAGCAAGTCTGCCTGCCACTTGCCAAAATATTTTGTTTTATTTAGACCTGGTGACTTATTTTGTGAATGCGGTGAATTCTGGAATCCTCTCTACTGATCACATAACTGGAATAATGCACATTGGTCTTGTATTTCAAAGTGTACATTGCTCTCTTGATCTGTGAATGTCTCCCCGTAGTTTATGCTATTTTTCTGAATTGCTACAACAAATGGATTTTCTAAGTGATGTTATGGGGACTTAGCTATGCAATTCCCATTAGTGTCAATGGGGGTCGCAGGCTAAATTCCTAGACAATGCTTTGAAAACTGAGCCCTGGATTTTCAAAGGAAGGATAGTCTGTGTTAGAAAGGCAGTGTCTTAACGTTTTTAAGCCACTGCATTAAAACCTGTCTTTTCCTCTTAAGCACTATACATTTAGAAATTGTGTCTAAATTTGGGACAGTGAAATGTTCACAAGAATGAAATAATTTTGTATTTAAATGCTACCATCTGTTTCAAATTTATAAGTGAAATTTTATCTGTCACTATCTTGAATGTTGGGATACAATCTTCAACACATTCATAAATGTACAATGTATAATGTTATGACAGCTGAACCATTGGGATTTGTTGCTATGCTAAGAGAAAACAGAAGTTATTTGTGTTCATATATCTTTTATAAGAAAAAATCCTTGCAATGGACAGAATTCTTTCCTAAAATCTGGACCTTGTGGTACACTTTGAGAAATGCCTGGTCTTGTTACATTCATGAATTTTTTTTTTTTTATTCTTTGGCACTTCAAATGAACTTAGGCCTACCTAAAAAACAGAATACTTGCTGTTGAAGCCACGTGAACAACCTTGTTGCTGTTACCATAACCAGAAAAACACTCACAACGTATAATTTTTACAAATCCCATTAAAACTTCAAGCAGCCCAAGATGTAACATCTGAAGACACAGAAAAGTAGTTTCTGAGACAAATATAAATAGCTAGGCCCTATGAAACACCCAGTACGGCAACAAGTAATACCTCTTCAAAGAAGATTTGTTTAATTACAGTGAAAATGTTTATTATGAAGTGTGTTGTTCTTCATCATTAAAGAATAAGCTGGACTAGTAGCAAAAGAACCATCTTTTGAGTCTAGAAGCAGAGAAGAGTTTGAAAAGCAGGAGCCTGGCAGACAGTCAGGCTCCAGAGGGCACGGGCTCTGGCCAAATTGCTCCTGTCAAGCGTGTTAGTCCGTACACAAAGTCCCTTTAGACAAAGCATAAAACTATGTCAATGGCAAAATTTGTGTGGATTAAAAATTGTGTATTATGCAATGGTCAGGTCATTCACCATTTTTTACTGGTTTTGAGCTCCTGTCACAGAGGTGTACACGCTCAAACAGCACGCAGGGGTGACAAGTGCACCCCGCAAAACAGGCCATCTGCCTCTCACCTGAATGAGACTTTGAAAACACAATTTCAACTGTTCGAATTATGAAGCATTTAATATAGCAGAGTTAAATCTCAGCTGGAATTTTCACTTGGCTTTTGGTTGTTTTTTTAAACACAGTTTTGCCAGTAGTACTTAAATATTGACATCAACCAAAAAGAAATTTTATAGTTTAGTTTATTTGATCTTTATTTTTCTAGAGGCACTTCTTTTTTACTTGCACTACACTCACAATAGGTTTGCTTTAAACTATTCACTTGTCTATTAAATAATGCCATAAATAGCATATGATGAGGCACACTATCCTAAAATAAGCTTCTTGGGGATTAAAACTGTGTCATTTGTCTCAATCCTTCCTGTAAAAATCCATCTGAGATGATTCACTATGAAAATGTAATTTAAAAGTTCAAAATCTAAAGTTAAATTTTAATCACCTTCTCTGGTTTAGAGGTGGGTCTAATTTCAATTAATCTAATTTGGTGCAACTAGAATAAAATTCAAACATAAAACACACTTCCACTTTCATACTGTGTTCTGGAATTGAACACTCTTGTTCCATCTGTCACATTTAATACTTAGCACTATCCTTAAGAGTAACTCTAGATGCCTGCAGTCTTACAAGTATGTATATACACCATACCACAAGAAGTCACTATCTGACAAATGCTGGTTCTAACTACCCCAAAACTGTCTTTGTATACGCACACATCTAATTTAGACAGTCAGGCTGCTGTACCCTAGAACTAATCATCTGCAGTGATCTGCCCAAGTATACAACTCCAAGTTTCAATTTCAGTCCAGTTACTTCTAGGATTGAAGGAAGGAGCTTTAGATACACATCCCTGGTGTGCAAATGCAAACTGATGCCTATGGGAAGACAAGTGAGCATGGCACAGCTCCATGTCATCGGCTTTGTGCTTACAGAGGAAGAGAAGACTTCAGCTTTTTGTGTGAAGCTGCAGCTCAAGAACAGAGCCAGACACCACCAATGTAAGCACTGCTGGGAACTAGGGAGTCAGTGAAGAGGGCATTTCCCTCTCCCAACTTTCCAGTCATTTCTTGTCATTCTGACTTGGAAAAGACACCAGACAAAATTACATCTATGAAATATGCTGAAAATACATTGCTACAGAGATTGATTCAACTTAACAGGAGGATATACATCAGGTCAATAAGTTTTATGAGCACTCTTGAATCTGCAGCAATTAAATCTTCACAGAAGTCCATTATCTACAGTGTGTACTATGAATCACATCATTTCCACTGAGATAACCTGAGGTTCTACAGCAGGTATGGGGAAATAGCTTGGTTCAACACAACAGAATTATTATTTTTTAATTAACAACTTTCTTTTGGTTTAGTTTCTTTTAGCATCTGTGCATTTCTCAAAAGCTGCACATCTAAGTAAAAAATTACAGCCACAGTGTGCCAGATTCTTCTCTTAGGCAGCCATTAACACATTTAGAATTTTATATAAATGGCATCTCTCTGAAATGCTTCTGCAAGAAGCAGACACAAATACAGCAACTGCTCAATAAAGTATCTCAGCTGATCTTGGATGCTGAGCTAGAATACGTGAAAAGCCACTGAAATTCAAGACATAACAGGCCACAAAACAGCATAATTTTGTTTGCATCCAGAAACAAATAATCCAGTGCAATCCATAAGGCAAAAATACTTACAGATGTGGCCATCATAAGTTTACTGTAAACAGATAATTATTTCTTCCAAAGTAGTTCACTCAGGGTATGGCTGCATAACCACCCTTTATAGCAGATGAAGTTACATCCCTTAGGGAAAGCTATGCTAGACCTGAGAACCTCTGGACAAGGAATTCAGCAGTCAGTAGCTCAGGAATGTAAATAGAGACAAGTTAAAAGGAAGCCAAAATCACTAGGAAAAAATTCTCATATTCTCTCATGGACAACCTTCACTTTCCTCTTCAGCAACAAGAAAACATTTACTTTCCCATTTAGATTTATCAAATGACTGTCAAAACATTTTAGCAAATACTATAGCCCATATAAAATCCTGGTTTTGTTTTGTTAACTTGTCTAGATTACTTGGTTTAACAAAGGCTTCCAAGCCCAGCAAGTTGCAACCTGGATACCCCAAAATTTCCTTTTTTAAACTGGGTTTTTGCAAAAGATCTTTCTCCTCTGGCTATTGTTTGCAAACATATTAGGAAAAACCCCATTTTGCTTAAAGACAATAATCCAATAAAATTTCTTTTCTAAGAAATACATCTTCAAGAAATTATTCTCCTTAGAAGATGTTTTTTTTTCCTTTAGATTATGCATTTTCTCCTCAATCCTACAGACCGTATTTTCTTTAAATGTTTTATCTAAAAAATTATTTCTTATGATTTCCCTGGAAGACCAAGTAACTACAAATTATTTCATATGCAATTTGCAATAATTACTCTTCATATTTTAGCTCCAACAGATCCCAGTACACATGGAACTTTTGCTGAGTAATGATGGCAAAATTCAGCCTCTAATGCCTTCTGCAATTTGAAAACACCTTCCCCTGATTTTACTTGCCACTTTGAAATGTTATCCCTTTATAGGGAGTAATCCTGTGCTAGATTCTTTTGCTTCTTAAACGAACATTATTCTCACCCTTTATTGACTGACCAGATCTATTATCACATGTAAGCAGTGTTAATCCTCTAGTAATTAACACCCTTATTAAAGTAATTTTAACTCAAAGAAGTTTAAATCGCATTATTGGTTTTATTTAATTAAGCTATGAGGGCTGTCTTACAGTGTCACTCGAGTTTTCAGCTTGTGCCTTTTCTACCAGATACACAGGTCCCCTCTGCAGCCGCCCCACCCTGATACACACAAACCACCCCACCCCACACAGAGTACCAGGGCATTTCTGTCTAGGAGTTATTCAACATCATTCCATTTCAATGTGAACTTTTTCAACTATTCTGCATGTCAATGGATGCAAGACGTAGTCATAGACACTATACTAAACATTTTACCATTCCCAGAACTATCATTTGGATGTGCATTGGAATGACAGTATCACATTCACCCTTCCAGGGGACTCGATATCTTGTTAGTGCCTAAAGTGAAAAAGCTACTTCTGTTTTCATACATCCTCAGCAAGGGCAAACATTTTTCTTTAAACTTCAGACTGAAAAAAGAAACAGAATCTCAATACACTGAGTTGTGCCACTTTCAAGGGCCACTTTTTCTGTTACTTTGAAAATAAGTAAGTTTTAAGGGTTTAACAAGTAAGTTTTAAAATTGCGGTTTTGTGTGTGTGTCCTACTGCATGTTCCTTTCTATGGGAAAATATCTGATGGCCTATGTTGTCTTACAGATCTCAGGTAAGCTACTCAACTGACACATTTGACACAGGGTCAAAAGATGAAAACTGTCTTCTGGTTTAACTGCATCAAGTTACACTGTGCACTCTGGAAGAGTGTGGGCTAATTATGTGTCCTTCTGAACGATTTCCTGGAGGCACACTACTGAAACTGGGAAAGCTTGAGTTCTCCTGGGAATAAGGCAAGCCCAAGGTTTTAGGGACTTTAAACACCATTTACTGTGTACTGAAAGTCCTTTCTTTTCTTTGGATAAAAACATCTCTTCAAATTTCTACTGTTTAAAAAAAATGCTCTTACTGGTCTCAGCACAAGCCATGGAAAATTATAAACACAGAAAGAAAAAGGTAAGAATAATAAAGTACATTTACAGACACAATTTGACTTTTTATCTTTTTTTCACCTCATCCCATATTTTTATGTTCTTCTTTTCTCCCCATCATCTAGTGCTTCCATCTACTCATATTTTGATTTATTTCTACATTTCTGTTATTATTCACTCTTTGTTCACACTTTCTGTAATTGCAGGGCCTCTTAAGTTGCACTGTTCCTTTGCTACTAATGCTCTAGATAAAGTCTTCTGCAAGGAGGGTACAATCTATATGTGAATATTCCATGTGAACGTTGTTATTCCACTATTCTTTAAAATAGCACAATTTGTAAAAGTATAAATTGCTCCAAACCTGACACACCCATAAGAGCCATAAATGTTAACATATATGATAAGCTGTGCCTAAGAACATGCTAGTTCAGTCATATTGCTTACACTACAACTAGTGCACTTCATTCAGGAATCAATTATAACAAACCAGGATGAAATTCAATGACTTCTTTTGCCAACTATTGGTATCATTGGACTAACTTCATATCCCAGATTTCACTGACTGACTGAAGGCAGTCTAGCTAGACAGAGTAATACCTTTTAATTTGTATTTCTGCAGTTCTAAGACAGCCAACTGCAGATCGGTGTCACATTATGGTACATCCTATACAAACACTTTTGAACATGTGATCTTTTTTCTTAACATATTATGATCCAAATGAATAAACATTCATTAACTACACTTCATCAATTCAAGTCATTGCCTTACTGTGTCCATGCAATTCCTTCATCATGTTGTTACTGTTTTGAAGCAGAGAAAAACTCTTTGTTTTCCTGATGTAAATATTCCTTTGATTTTACTGGATTTTATATTTGCACTGCAGTGACTTTCAAAGATGAGATGCACTTTCTTTTTCACAGAAGAAACTAGCAAAAGGAAAAAAATGGGGTGTTCTGTCTGCTTCATGTGACTGACAGATAATTTAGAAAAGGAATGAAACCCAAGTATGTTCATTGATGCAACTGAAAAAAATACTGAAGGCAAATCTGTAGGGTTAAAGGGTTAGTAGTGCTGCTCAGTATATACTATATACCAGAGGTACTACCAGTTTATATCAGGCTGGAGAAAAGGTGATTTTGAGGCAGAAATTACTTAATACACTAAGGCTGCTACCAGTTCCATGGCTCCCTGATGGGAGACTAGGACTTAGAAACATTAAGAGAATACAAGTAACATGCTACTTGAAGAAAATCAGTAATTTTCTTCTCTTGTGTTGCTCAATTAACAATGCTTATTCATTACTCACAGGAACAGAATTGCTCACAGAATTCAGTGGAAGTACTGGGGAGATGGGGCTCCAAAACTGAACACCACCCATCCACTCATGGCTACAAAAGAGTCCAGACACAATGCTGGAGACCTTGCAGCAACTGGCTGTCAGCAGGAAGACAACAGCTCAATATAATGCATTCACAAGCTTCGGAAAGCTGTGCACCCAAATCTTTCTTCCTTGCACGTACATAATTTCTTACATGACAAAGGCAAGGACTGGATGGGAGCAAAACTGCTAGCAGAAGAATAACTAAAGAGAATCTTCATTTCATTGAGTAACTTTGACTGAATAGAATGTGTATCAGTGATTCAAAGGGTAAGTAGGATTTCACAAATATAACAGGCACACAGATCAGCTTCTAATTGAAGGAAGATATTTGTTAATTGAGAAATTATCTGGGAGCGAACCTTCTGAAAATTTCCTACCAACAGGTCCTTCTGCAAAAGAATAAAACCTTCTCCAGATAAAGTTTATTTAGTACCTTCTCTCATAATGTCATTGGAAATGGCTGCTTCACAAAGCATTCCACAGCATGCCAGTTATTAAAGAAATTAAGTGTCATGCCCAAGGAAACAGAAGCCTTTGGGTTCTAACATTATATGTAGAGTATTCTTGGTATTTCACTTCAACTACCAAGGATAAAATTTAGGTCCCAATCTTATATGAATTTCCTCTGTAACTATGGGATGAGCTTTCTTGAATGGAAAGATTTTCTAGATATATGAAGTTTTCATCATAACAACAGCTCTGTAGGTTTTTAATTAATTGATTAACTATTTCTAAACTGTGACTGGCAAAAGTAATGATGACCAAGAAGAGCTTAAAGCTGATTAAATGTGATGGTAGTATTCAGACAGGGATTCAGATAGATCCATCTAAATAGTCTTGACAGCAGCTTTTGCCAACTTTTTATTTTCTTTTTTTTTTTCTTCATATCTGCTTTGATCAACCTCTCCAGTGAAACTTTTAGTGATTTCCATGATGGTAGCATTTAGAAGATGAAACTGCCCTGCACAGTTCTAAGTCAAGTGTTTCACCTGCACAAATGAGATCTATAGATATGATTTCCTGTCTCAGTTCCCAAAAATATAAATTCACCTAACAACAAAACAGAATGCCCTAAGTAAGGTGTATGTTCTTATTCAAAGACTCTTATCTGCAGGTCTCCAAGTCAAGCTGAGTCAGTGCTTCCCAAGTTGTGCGTAGTTTCTAAATACATAGTACAGATTTCTTGTTGGCTCATTTAGTTCTTGTGTGTATCTTGTTAAGTAAGAGGAGAACTCAAAAAAATGTAGCCCTTAAATGAACTAGCTTAAAGAAACAATAAGGAATTTTCTTATTTTTTATAACTTCCATGATTTAGGTACCTATGCCATTCCTTACTGTCGATGAAGAGATGGCATTCTGCTTATGCATTACACCTTTACACCTCACAGCCTTTTGTGCACAATATACTGTACTTACCTTTGGAGGAACAACTAAGGTTTTTGCCATAGATGGAATGGGGTATCTTGAAGTTAAATAGCCATATGTACATAATTTTTGTTAAGTGAGGTATTGATAGAGCTAGTGAAGTAACAGCATTTGTACACTGAGGTTTTCAAACCTGTATTCAAGTATGCCCCCTCATCATTAGTACACCATGATCTAGAGCACAAACCTGGTACATGATCAGCATGTTATTTACACTTCTCTGCTGAAAAGGGGGCATTTACATGAACTGGATACAATCTGTTTTGCACTGAATTTGACGAATGATTTAATGTCCCAAAGAATACACAAGCACCTAATACTCAGCATGTGTGCTTTTAGTTTCTGGCACTTGCAGGGTAGGAATTTCCTTACTACCAGGAAATTACTAACTTGCCATTCTGCTTTGATTCTGCAAATCCTTATCAAGATAGTGAATCCAAAGCCAAGCTTGTTTTTGACCCCCTGCTGCTAATTTCTGTGCATTTGTTTCCCGAGCTTCCTAATTCTTACCAGCTGGCAGGTATAAATCCCATCCCAGTGATGAGCCAGCTTGCTTCTGTGTACAGAGCACTGATTGAGATCTTCCTCACAAATATCTATACACACAGCTTGTGATCTGAGCCTATTGTGATTAACTACAGGCTTTGCAGAACATAGCTGAAAAGGAGAAATCAAAAATAAGAGATCCCATTGGGGAATAGAAGTACTTACAAACCAGTTGTCACATTTGTGTAAAGAATTCCTGCTTACTTGGAAGAATATAGTACTCCATAGAAATATTGTGTCTTTCTTGCAAGCCAGGTAATGCACATTTTGCTTGCAGTCATACTCAAATAACTTTGTCATTTTAAACCCAGAGATGCATATGCATTGTATGATGCATATATATGAGATATTGAACCTCAGCTTGTGCCTGTTCTGCTTACAATGTGCCTCAAGCCCTCCTGCCTTAGTCAATTTATGGAGAAGGGAAAGTCCAGGAAGAATTGCCTTCCTCCTCCAGCAAAGTGAGGATCTATGCTCTGAAATCCAGGGAGATGCAACTCCTGCTTTGTTGCTGTCTGAAACCTGAGCTCCTTCCTTTAGCTAAATAAGCAGCATTGCACTGAAAACTAGAGAAGCACAAATCCCATTACACAGCACCCTGAGGCTGGGCTTCATGTTACAGATGTAACATGCTCCTCTGCTTGTTCAGAGAAGCTGGGGAGTGCATAACAGGGGGAAAGGGATCAGTAAGCATTGTGAAAGAGCCTCTGTGAAGATGAAAGTCTCAGCAACCATTTCCCTCAGGAAGCAAAAGATGAAATGTTCTATACTACTTTCTAATTAAAAATTCAAACCGTTACCTTATGAAAAAAAGTCTTACTTTTATCTTCAAACTCAGAAGTTTTTAAGACTTACTCCTAAACATACTGTTGGGGATTTCTCCCTCTTGAAAACTCCTGATGTTTTTTCAGTTCAAGACTCTTTGTCAGAACAGAGGTCAGGGTGGGTGTACCCCACTAATTTCAAAGCACAGGCACTCTGTGGGCTGGCAGCTTGTAAAGGAAGCCAGAGCACACCTTTAGAGCCCTCAGCCTCTAAGAGCTCTGGCAAACAGGTTTGGCAACAGGCTACAACTTAATTCTCTGAGGTCTACTGAAGGGCTCAAGAGCATTCTCCACAGGGAACACAGATGGCAAGAGCTTTGGCAGGCTGTATGTTTGGGAACCGGAGACAAGCCAGAGCTGAAATGTAGTTACTGCCACAGGAAATTAATTCAAATTAAACACTGCAAGCATAACAGTGGGGAAGACTGAACTGTCACCCTGCCTTTAGTGTCAGAAAATCCTGTGACTGGGATTGAAGCCCAGTGGTCTCTTACACAGTTCCTACCTACAAGGAGTTACTTTTGAGTTTATCAGAATGACAATGCTGTGTCTCAGTAATGAATGCGAAGACAGAGGAGGGCTATATTAAGTACTAATAACAATTTCCTTTCTCAAATAAATTTACATTACATTTTTTGCATGGAAAACTACAGTTCACAAGATTAGTAATATTTTTCACCAAGCAACCAAATAAAATATCAATTATTCATAATTAGAAGAAAATGTATTATACTTCTACATATCAGGTGTTGACTTGCAGATGGAATACATGTTATATACTACCAATAACTTCAGTTCACAGAAGTGACACATGCTTATGTACACACATCATAAACAAAAGTCTGACAAAAAATTATCTTCAAATGTTTCTATGATAAATTATTCTCTATATTAATCGTATTGATTGTGTCATGACTTTGTGTACAATTTATCTCTACCATTGAGAAAATACAAACAGAAACTGCTCTTCTAAAATTTCCCCCATGCTTAAGCAGAGCTTATGGACACTGTTGATCACAGCCCTTGGTCTTCCATCTGAAGGACACCACTATCAGACTGTAAACTCTGTGTGCCATGTGGGTGAAGATACTGCTACTGTGGTTGCTTAACTCAGGAGTTACCAACAGCATACGATCATTTTCACTTGAGACTGCTGCCTGTTGCAGAACCAACACTGACAGCAGCTGGAAGGTGTTAACAACGTGTACTTAAGTGCCAAAAGAACACAAATAAGACACAGTTCTCCTCAACCCAGCAAAACAAAGTAATTCCACAAATCATCAAGCTAGATAAGATAGTAGAGGAAGAAGCCCCTAAGCAGTGCTGATGGTGGACAGAAACATTAGGATCAACTTGTCAAGTCAAAAGTGAAACAAAGTCAAGCTATGTTGGCAGCTTAGTTATATCTCTGCAGGAAATAATTAGATTTCAAGAATAGGTATTTGTTAGCACCCACTTGGTTAAGAATCAGGACATTTGGCCTAGGACACCAACTGCTGAACTCTTACTCTACCACAAGGTTATTGTTCTTGTCCACTACACACTACATTGGCTCTCTAAAAAATAACAAACAAATTATAATATTCATGTCTTATCCTCACAGTCCTTAAGTGTACAGGACATACAGGAAACTGCCTCACATTCCAGAACTGTAACCCTAGTCTTTAGGCACTAAAGAACAGCTCATAACTAGGAAAAAACTAATGCATGTCAGAGGCTGTGCTTCCTCCTCAGAGATGATTCAATTAAGACAAACTAAGACTTGTTTACTTTAGAAGGTTAATTCCAATTGACCTAAGATGTGAATTGGTAGCAAAGTCCCCAGAATTTATTCCCCCATCACTTTGGGCCACTGCACTATTTACCCAGGTTCTCTGTACAGACACTAGCAAGAAATGATTGTCAGAGAGCAGTGCAAGTTGCAGGAGAGCTGGGTCATCTCCACAAGATGCCAGAGACCAGTCTCTGTAAAGCAGCACATGCCACTTTGATAATTACCTTGCTGAGATGGCCCCTCAATGGTTTTAAGTGGGGTCAAAGGGTGCACGTAGGTGTGACCTCAGGTCATAGGCTAAGACAAGTGGCATAAAGTATGACACAATTACTGCAGCTGCACAGAACCATGAATCTGCCCCAGGTTTCTACCTGCTAAACTAGCTGGAACTGCAAGTTTCTTTCTAGATGATCAAGTGGGATCAGCTAACTCCACCAAGGCACCTGTGTAAGATGCTGAGATACTGTGGTGATGAAAATAGCACAAAAAATTCCTTTATTGACTAAGGTTTCTTCAGATTACAAAGACCTTTAAAGAGAATGTTAAGTCTGACAAAAGCCTAAGTGGAGAATAATATAAAGGGACAGAGGTGGCTCAAACGGGACATTGGTACATGCTTGCTCCTTTGTGATTTTTGTCCTCTAAGAGCTTCCTGCTACTAACTACTGTTGTCTTGTTAGACACAACTCTTTCTTGTGCCAGCTGTTTCTGTTTGCTCTTCTATGTCTGTGGAAGGAAGAAGGAAAGTGGGCTTGCTGGGGGCAACATGCTGGCCACACATTGTCTTCAGGGAAAGACAGAGGATCAAGAACTGTTAGGTTGAAAATACCTATGGCAATTCTTCTCAAAGCTGCTCCTCCCTACATGGTAATCATTCACGTGTAGCTCCTCTCTCTGTCTTCCAAGCTGGCTCCCTGTAAGTGACTTTACTTCATTAGTAAAATGTGCTATAATATCCTACTGCCCAATCCTCATTAATCTTACACACTGCACTAGTACAGCACAGAGTGAGTAGCAGTTGTTGAGATAACTGGCTTCCATTAGCAACCATGTGATTGGCAGGACTATAAAGTCTTTTCCCTTGCAGGTCAGCTGCTTTTTAAGAAGAGGGCAATCCTGCTGATCCATCTTTTAGCTACAGTCTCTCACTGAGTCCCAAATCTCCTGCCTTTTAGCTTTGATACGGTTCAAGCTTTCCCCCTTGTATCAGCCCCTACCTGTCATCAGCTCCTCTGTACCAAACAGCCAATATCAGGAGTTTGACCTCAGGGCACAGTCCGGGTGGGCAGGTAAAACCTGACCACTGGACCTACTTCCTTATCTTTCATATCCTGCAATTCATGAAGAAGTATCAAATTCAAACTAAAAAACAGAAGCATGACCTTTTATAAGAACCTTCTGAAAAAGGCTCTGTTGCCTTTCTAAGTATTCTTGAAAAGAACTGTCATCTACCCTATTAAGACAGAAATGGATCACAAATAAGGAGAAGAGGGAAAGCACTGAAAATCCTTACTAAATGGTAGAAGTTTTTCATGTGTGCTTGAAATACCTTTTGGTGATGCACACAAAAATACAATAAAAACCAAACCAAACCAAATATGCTAGAACTGTTCTGTATCTGCAAGCTCCAGTTGCAACCCAAAAGAGAGTTGCTCAAAATTTTCCTGTTTATAAAATATATCAAGTCAATCAAACTCACATGACCTACAGAGCATCCTCTGTAAAGTGCCTGAGAGAATTCTAAATATAAGTTGCTAACATAAACAACATAATACCTATTTAAGTGACATACTCCCCAGTTAGTGCTTAAAACATATGAAAATCTTTATTTCCTGTAGCAAGTATGCACACACCCTGCCCTCTTGCATATATGGAAATCATGTTTTCCCTTGAAAAAAACGTAGGCTCTGCAAGGACTCCACTTAGGTGGATGACAGAAATGGTGCCAAAATCTCAGCATCTTTCCCTTCAACTGAAATGATCTAAGTACAAATTGGAAGATGTTTAGTCTCTTTTAACACCGACAATAAAAGAGTTAAAAAAGAATCTAAAAGAGGAAGGCTGCTAGTCAAGGCATGACTTGTGGCATGAACAAGTCTTGTAGCCATAATCCTGTAGCCTTCTCACATAGCACACACTTATCCCACTGTAGATATTGTTCATTATTATATTACTGTGAGAATGTAACAGAGAACCCTACCTTTTAACTTTTTCATTTTAAAAGACACTTTAATGAAGTCCTTTCTAACTACCAGGAGAAATCTGAATACTTTTGCCTCAAGAATCTTCTCTTCTGAAATGCCCTTTAATAATCTTGTTGTGAAAAACCTACTAAATTATTAAAAGCAAAAATATTCTTACTATATAGATAATTTGGTATAGAATTCTTTCTACTTTCTCTTATTTTTAATGACTTTGATAGGCTCATAATAGCACTGAAAAATATCACCAACATCTGCAGAAGGGTAAAGATCCTCCATGTGCAGTAAATTATTCATTTCACTATTTAAATAATACTTACACTTAGAATTTTGTGAAATAATAAATCCTTTGTAAAGAATAACTTCAAGTGTGAAAAGGTTTTGAAGATCCTTTGTTATGGTGGTTATAATGTCCACATTTACAAAGATTTTAGTCTGGGAAAACTTTCCTTTTGGCAAGATCTGTGGAGAAGTGCTTCCAATATTACAGCATTTAAAATATAATTAAATTAAATTTTACACAGAATAAAGATCATCCAGTTGGAATAAAGCTGCTTTCCAACAGTTTAAAAGAATTCTATGTAACAAATTCAGGAAAGGAAATGTTAAATAATACCATGCCTCATTCTGCTATCCAGAGTAGTTTTGTAGACAGGAGCAAATGCTCAGAATGGAATCAGACCAGCACACACCAGGATGACACGTACACTCTTGCAAAAAGGCGTCACAGGATCTTCACAAAATTGTCCAGACCAAAATTCAATCCAATATTTCTGTAACAGTACTTCCAGTAGCACAGTGCCCCCTAACCACACGCTGAAGAAACAGTTTTATACAAAATTACAGGGAATAGTGCCACTAACAACACTTCAAATAACTGCTTTTCACAACTAATTACATGGGAATGCAAAACCATGAAAGGTTCTTGAATTTAATAACTTCAGCATTGGTCAGAAGGGGAAATTAGAAGGATAGAAAACACCAACTAGTGCCTTACTTGTCTGAGGTCGATGAAAGCTAACTGCAGGGTGTCTCCCTGGAATCCTGGCACAGGCTCAGAACTAGCAAACACTGCAAAAAAAAAAGGTTAAAATATTACGGATGTAGATTTTTTCTTTTAATCTAATAGAAAAATCAAGCTCTATGCAATATAAATGCTAGGTAGCATAGTTTCATAGGAATAGTTTAATAACTCACAGTGATTAAAACCAAACAAACCAACAAAAAACCTTTCCATAGTTTTTCCAATAATCCTAAAGAATAATAATTTTAGGAGTATTATTAGAAATTCTACTTAAAATTCTAACCCAGTAGTAATGCTATGACCACAGAAACCAAGATATTTTTTAGCCTGAGGTGCATGATTACTGAAGAATTTCAAAATAATACCAATTCCATGGCTGTCAAAGTATTTTCAAACACCTGCCTTTGTTACAGCAAACCTCCACCTCCAGCCAAATATCATTAAAGGACAAACACTAAGGTGGGAGTTGGTTTCATGTGTAGACAACAGGTAAAAAGCCCTGCGTGCCATGGTCAGGGCAGAGCTGAAATGCCTGCTCATGCCTTTTAGCCTGCTTATCAGTAATGAACTTCTGCTCATTCTGAAACCAAAACTGGCTGTCAAAATTGCAGGCAAAAATATATTCATAATACAAAAAATGGCAACATGGTAAGTGAAAGAAAGTCAGCTACTTATATAAATCAGGAAAAGATAAACAGTTGTTAAACTTAAAAAGAAATACACTTTTTGTTGTTATTATCCCAGACACAAGTAAATAACAAAGACAAACAACCACTACCTCACATCCTCACTCAGGTTAGATATCTTATTTCAAAAGAACTTGAGAGTATTTTTCTTATGCCCTTCAGGTAGAACTCTCAACAAAAAGTAGATACTACTGAAACAGCTTTAGAGAAGCATCAGCCAAGGCAGTGAAAGGTAATATTTTTTTCCTGTTTGAGAAACAGGTCATTCAATGGTAGAGGAAACAAAACATATGAATCCAGTTTCCAGACCCAGTGCTAAACTCTACTGTTCTTAATACTAACATTTACAAGTTATATGAAATCCTTAATATATTTTTTAAATGGCTAGTTAGAAAATGTGGATTGTGTGGAGGTAAAATCCAAAAAAACACTGCTGTCTGAGCTAACATGATGGTAAAATAATGGCCTTGAACATTTACTTTTGAATGTATGTTCCAACCTAAAGCAGACTAATGAATTCAGATCGACTATTTCACAAGTCTAAAAATGACTATATGGAACAAAATTTTAGATAAAGACTCTTACTTAAATGGCACAAGAAACTACTAGGACCATCTCAGAATACTTAAAAATAGCTTATTAATAGATATGGTATTAGAGTAGCAGCTTTACCAGTAGAAGCAGAATTTATTACTTGTATTACACTAGTGCAAAAGTTATTTTACGAGAGTCATGTAATAGGAGAATGAATTCAACTGCAATACAACTTTATTCTTTATCAACTGAAGAAATAAAAAATAACAATCAAATGTCTTAGGGAGACCACTGTAATGTCACAGACAACTACTGGTAACATTGGCAAATGCTCACTGATTACTGTATTCAAGTGTGGATTTGAAATTGTCTGGTCTTCCTACTTTATAAGTAGCACCAACTTTCTAGAGGTGTTTTCATGGAATTTTAATTGATCACAAACATGCCTTAAAAAAAACCCAGTAGACCTTAGGCTCAGTATTTTACCGGGAGAGCTTTCTCATAATGAACTCTTTAAATCAGCAAAGACAAAACAGCTTGTACAATCACCAGCCTGCAGAATTACAAAGATGCCTAAGCCTAGGAACCTTAGGCACCCTACTGAACAACCTGGGCTGAAGGCCTATGTGTCTACATTGCTGTCTTCTGTCTTTCATGGCCACTAGGAACACCCTTTCTTAAGGACAGCAAAGCTGGGCTCTGAGGTCAGCCAAACCCAGATTTTAAAATGGAACACCACACTCCAGCAGGGAATCCTAAGCAAAGCTCCACAGCAAACAGATGAGAAGAGATACATGAGTTGTGAGCTGTGGCAGCACATTAATAAGGAGGATATGCATGATGGTCAAAAGGGGTCTTTTCTACACTCCTTAAACCAGAAAGGTAAGGCTCATCAGATCACCTGATCTAATCCTAACTTTCTGCTCATACACGGCACACTGCCACCAGCTTCCCCCACCAGAATCTCAGCTCTTCCAGCCACTCCACAATTATAGCTAGCATTGGGAGAAAGAAGATCAATGGCAAAAAAGGGGTTACAGAACTGAAAAGTTCTGAAACTGAAAACTGTGACCTTCAGAAAGTCTTTTCAGCTAGCTTTTAGCACTTTATGCTTCAGGAAATCTCCTCCTACAGCAGAATACTCTTACGTGCCACAGGGCAAATATTTGCATCTTTTATGTGCTCATCAGGCTAAAAGAGTTTGGAATTTATCCTAATACATTAAATAACGCAGAATAATTTTGTTTCTCTACATAATACCTACTAGCATTGCAGCTGTAGAACAAGAGGTACATAATGTACCAAACTTAATTGTTGTATAAGCTTTGTTCTCTTAAACTACAATTTTATACTATGAATGCATTTACAACATTAGGGACACTCATTATAGCACAAACATTTATTCTCACATTTGGAACACTCTGACAGGTGACTACAATAGAATTTGTTTCATTATTATAATTTCATGAGTTCAGAGGGCAAAAAGATAATCTACTTATGGTAACAGTCAGACAGTTCCCCCTCCACCCTCAGCACAGGGCTTTTAAGTTTTGCTAACAATTTTACAAAGCTAATTAAATATTTTCTACTGCACAGCATATTAGGAAGATATAAGAACAGGATTAACATTCTTAATGTCTTTGTCCTAAGGGCCCTTTTCTAGATAGTAATGAAACACTGTCATATATACATCTTTTAAAATATTCACCCCCTACAATCATTCTAGGCTTAAAGAGGATTTGCAGGGGTAGGGGGCTGGTTGGATGTTTGGCTTAATGTGCATAAAAAGCATTCTGAAATTTTATAATATAGGAGAACGAAATGCAAAGATCACTATTAAACTGTCACTCTTGGGGCAAACAACCGGCTGTTTGGCAGTTCGAATCAAAAACTAAAATGTTTGGGAAAAATCAGTTGAAAATATACGTTATATGAATCTGGTATTCACAAGGGGTTTGTTAATATTCTCTTCCTCGGCTTTGCTGATACCGTGTATTTAGAACAAGAACAATGTGGGTCCTCAGTATGAACAATCTCAACATACTTCCTTGTAACAAACAGTTTAGAAATATAAGGAAGATAGGATCAAATGAAACAAATATATAAAAACAAGCTGGGAGGTAACACATAAATTACACATAAATATATGATTAATATAAATGTTGCAAAGATTACTTCAGTCCATTTTCTTTTGAATATTTTGCTTTGATCTTATAATTACATTTTATATACAGGATATATGAGAATTGACATACATATATGTAAGTATTAATGGAGATCTTGAGATAAAGGCTGTATCTACTAACTGGAATTTAAGACACCTTTAACTGTAAATTGCACTGAATTTCTACTCAATTCTAGATTTACGAACAGATCTCTTAAATTTATTGGCTCAAAATCCAATCTTTTAGACATCAATTGGTTGTGCCTCTCTGTTGGTCTGGGAATTCAGTACTTAATTCTTGACAAATAGTTTTACTGCTCAGTGGAAGAAATGAAAAACTAGAGTCCAGACTTTGAATCAAAAGCTAAATGAGGTCAGTTTAACTCCAGTCTCATAGCATTGATTCACAGGCGGGACAGCAAAGCTACAGAAGTATTTTTAAAGGAAGACCAGAGAATCAGGTGACTATCTCAGCTGCCTCAGCCACTTTGCAGCCCTGTTGGACGCTCCAGCTGTTCAAACAGGCCTGGAGGGAGCCTTGCTGAGGGAGCTGCCAGCTGGCCAGGCAGCAGCCCCCAGATCCAGCAAGGTCTCGCTGCTTCCTGTGCTGCCCATGCTGCCATATGTGATAGGCAGATGAAGGATGGCCTCCAGCCAGCGAAGTTAACCTGACTGCCCAGATGGGAGAGGAGGCAGGTAAAGCAAGGGGCCTCCAGAGAAGAATATGGTGCCCTTTCAAGGAAATACAGGATCTGAGTTCCTCAGCTTCTGGCATGCCCACCTGGAGACCACTTTTGTATGTACTCAGCAGAGAACACTTTGGTCAGGATGTCACATGCTGTTGGATACTGCTGCTCTCCACGCAGTGGGGGAAAAGAGGGACTGCCAGGAAGCCATACAGAGGGCTGATCAGGAAAATACAGAGTACCCAGCTTTGCACTAACTCTCCACTAACCCTTGCTTGCTTATAGGCAAGACCCAAAACCTTTTCACCCTTTCACATCTGGGTAAAGAAGGATGCCCACTCACCTATATTTCATTCTGTTAACTAATCCTGCCTCACAATTCATCTACGTTAAAACACATCAATAAAAAAAAACCAAAAACATTTAGCTCCTCCAACAATTACAACTTTAGAGAAGTT
The DNA here is from genome assembly GCF_031753505.1 of Anomalospiza imberbis. NCBI lineage: Eukaryota > Metazoa > Chordata > Aves > Passeriformes > Viduidae > Anomalospiza > Anomalospiza imberbis. Next base: position 19,826,686 of record NC_089688.1, read on the forward strand.
GGAATTCCTTAATAAGAAGCTGAGGTAAGCTAAGTAGATCTGGATGTTGTCTCTGAAAAGCTCATTTTTTATTATGCACACCTTTCTTCCTGTAACTGAAATACAGTAACCCACATTTGAACTTCATCTTCAAGAAACAGAAACACCCCTTTACCAACCCACTTCCTTCCTTGGGGAACCAAAATGTAATATTCAAGCAAAAGACTACTCTTTGGGTTTTATTCAATGGGACTCAGTACATTCTATTTTCTGAACGGTGTTTCAGGAATCTAAATCATCCTAGTGAAAATAACCACTGAGAAAGAGCGGTATGAAATACAGGGGTAAAACACTGCTCTAGGTTACAAAATTTGACAAAAAAATGAAGACATTTTTTTTTTCCTAAGAAGAGCACTTACTGACTTTAACAGATTGCTGGATTGTTGTTTGGAATATTGATTGCTTTTAAACAGAAAAGGAAAAAACTAATGAATTATCACATTTTTCTGATTTTATTTAGATCTCTCCAGTTCGTATCAGAAAGAATAAAATTATAATGTTAAAGATCAGAAAAAAAAATTCTACTATATTAGCAAGAATTTTTAGAAGTTTGCGTTCAGATATTAATAATTTTCTACATGTCATTTAAATTCTTAGTTCAAAATTCATCTGAGTATAGTCCATTGTAAGTAAAATGTCAAACCCATTAACACAATACAGTAGAAAACTCCCAACAGTTGTGAATTATTCGCACACTCTAAGCACTAATTGAAATGTCACTGTCGTATCCATTAATCCCAAAGCATCAAAGAATAAAGCTGGGGGAGGTTGATGAGCAAGAACATAAATCACAGGCATCACAGTGAGGCATGGAATGTGCCTGTGATGGACCTTGTGAATGAAACCACATCAGCAAAACAGTCTGACCAAAATCTTGTGTCACTCCTTTATTCCACAGACTGCAAAATGTGGTTTGTTGCAACACACTATTCTGACAAGCTTCCATAATTGTACTTAAACTACTCAAAGGGTTTCTGTTTCTGTGCAAAACCTTTTTTTTTTCCTAACATGCTTTAAAAGCCTTTCACATAGGAAGAAATGAAGTTCATTCTATTAGCACTTGCACAGCCCATGTTAGAAATTACACAGTGGTGGAAGAATGGGTTTTTCAGCTTTTAAGTTACTAGCTTTCTGAAACTTTCTTATTTTGGCCAAAGTTTTGGTATGTCCTGTCCATGCCACATACTCAGAATAACAGCTACATATGAAAAACTATGTCATCTTACAGTTATATTATTTTATTTATTTTAAAATAATGAAATGTTATCATTTTAGACTAAATAAAACTCTACTAAGATTTCTTCACTCAATAAAGTTTCTGCCGTGCATCAACCAAAGATGGTAGACAGAATGGTAATAGATAGAAGGATAACACTAATCAGGGCACATATCAACCTTGGCCTGAAAAGAAAAAGGTCTGAAAACAACCCAAAGACCAGATGATAGCTGGAAACAGTGGAACTTCCCCCTTCTTTGCTGTGAACATACTGTGAAAGTCACCTGCAAGACTATCATGCATGTGATCCCCTGTACTGCTAGAAATCCCAGGGTGAAACAGGGCATTGGTCATCTATAGAGTGTGAAGTTGTTCACAGCTGATATTTTAAATATTAGAAACAATTAGAATAACACTGTAATGGACAAGTTTTCTTCACTGTTACACTATTTGTTCAGAAGGCACATGATGGTTTAGTGGTTGCATTAATTCACCTTGCTAAGATGAATGATTATGATGTCAGTATTATGAATACTGTATAATTTCTCTTTTAACAACTGGTATCTTTTTTACATCTAGGAAACTACACAAATGCACAAACATGCTCCTATGTACCTACCTGAAAAGTACACTATTAAATTTGCAACATCAAGCATACTAAAAGTAAGAAAAGTCAAACCATGATCTCTTTGGTTAACTTGTACAAGCACAGAATTTTAATGTCACAATCACAAATATTCTATCAATTTGACCATGAAAGGCCCTAAGGCTGGACAGTGAGGGACTGTCAGAAAGATGCCTGCTCCACCTGTTACTGAGTTCAGCTGGAATGTAACAAAAAAGGCAGGAGAAGGAAAGACAAGTATATGGTTAAAATGTCAAAAACACCCCTCAGTCAGTCTCTAGACTCCTGCAAGAACCTTTCGTGATGCTAACCAAATTGCTTGAAATTAAATTTTCAGTTTCCCATGGGTGGCTTGTAATGGAGTAGTCACCAATTTTTTTTCATGTATCCAAACTAAAAGCCTGAGGATCTGACTTGTATAACTGGCCCATTTTACAGCTGTTACAGCTGTCACCAAAATCACTGAGATCTACGCTTCAAATACATAACACTAAAGATACTTTGGAGGGAAGAAAAAAACAACAACCAAAAAAAAAAAAAAAAAAAAAAAAACCAAAAACAGAGCAGAAGAATCTGAAAATACATATTGAAAAAAATCTCTAGTAAGCCTTTCAACAGTATCTCAGTCATCAACTATACAACCATCCCTAACACTTATTCTTGGAACTTCCTTCCTACAGATTAACAGCTCACCCTGAGCCATGAGCCCCATGCAAAACACAAGGTAATTAATGCTGCCTTCAGTGCTGTATTGAACCAGTTTATAAAATAATTCTGATACCATATTTTAAACAGTGACAGTAAAACAACATCTGTTGTTTACTAAATGAGTACTTTTATTCTGCACAGTAAGACAGTAGCAGTTCTAAGAGTGAGGAAACCCTACATAACAACACATTTAAAATCTGTACCATTATAGATGAACTCAAGAGGAAACATTAAAATTTCATAGACATTTGACCTTTTTTCTTAACTGTTAAAACATAATATTTATGTAGTAGCTTTGGGCAATTTTGTACTAAAGTAAATCTTTACTGGATATAGTGATTATGATCCCATTAGGAGTAACAACAACACATGTTTCAATTGAGATATTTTAGTTAAAAGAAAAGTTTCATTAAAAATTTTCCCAGGAATGCCAGCATACTTAGTTATAAATACTTTTACAAGAAGATGTACTGTAATATTATTTTTAATAAAAGACAATGTTTTAGTAGATTATGGAAAAGGATCACTATATAGGTTACACTAAATAACTTTTTTCAATGTTAAGACCAATACAGATGGGAATATATACTTACATTCACACTGTATCACATCTAAATTAAACTGCTGAATTGCTCCCATGCTTATTTGTTTTAATTCACTGTCCAGTAGCATCTGCATTAGGGACATTGAAAGATGCTGGCAGGCTGACATGCAAGCCGTCTGGGCCACTTTTCCCTAGTAGAAAAAGCAACAAGTTTTACAATAGAAACAAATGATATGTCACTAAAGAACTGCTCATCTGATTTGATTTTAATATACATTCTAAGTCTTAATGATACAAAACTTAGATTAGAAGGAGAGAGATCACACTTCCTGTTATTTCTCTGACCTATTAGATTTGTTTCTATTAGATCAAACAGAGAACTAGATTAAATAGATGTTAAAGCAATTATTGATATTTCTTCCAGCAATCCAACAGTCTTCACGAATACAAGGACATTTCCAAAACAATGACAATTAAAGTTGCTGAAGCACATGAACAGCTTTGTGGATTTATTTAAGTATTTTTAACCCAAACAGAATGAAAGCAAGGACATAATGAAAATCAACATGCAGCATCTTTTTAACAATAGCAAATTAAATAAACTCCCAACTTTATATAAACCAAAATTACTGCAGTTAGTTGGGGCATTTCTTGTAAGAGCTTGTGCTGTTGGTAGTTTAACAGCACAGATCCCATCTCAAAGTTTACTGCTAAATTATTTTAAAAATTCATTCTAATCCATTACCTCAGGTGCTTAATAAATCAGTGCTGCCAGTGATCAACTACTTACAAAATGAAATGTAGCCCTCTGCTGTACAAAATAGAAATAATTTCCCAATCACAGTCTAGCTGGCAATATTGTTCTCCCCATCATCTATATGTAATTGAGACAATTTTTCCAACATGAGACCAAAAATTAAAACACTAAGTCAGACATGAACATGAATAAATTATTTAAAATTTAGTACAATAAAATTTAAAGATAACAAAATTCTACCTTAAAGCTAAGAAAACCACTTGAGACCAGATACCAAACCAGATCGCACCGTTCTATTCACAGCACTGCCATCTCTTAAAACAGAATGATCTTGGGTGTCAAATGCAACTATATGAATCTCTGTAGTTTAATGTACTGAAACGACTCTTTTCAACTGATGTGTACGTTACAATGATATTGAAACAAAGGTAACAACACATTTACACAAAAGAAATCACAGTAACACAACAGAGCTACTGGAGCACATGGCACCATTGTTTTACTTCTCCCCATCAGTACCGTGATGTCACCTGTTCCTCTAAAGTAATGGTTCCCCAGCTGTTTTCTGCAAAGTCTGGTTGATCAATTCACTGTTGACTCCCAGAAACACATATAAATAATGAACAACTATAATGGACAGTTCACTGTCCCAAAAAGTTTGGAAAGTTCTACTCCAGCAACTGAAGAGCTAGGTCTTGTCCTTAATAAGTCAACTTGCTAAGATGATTGAATTTTCATGTGCAGAAAATTTTCGTAACAGAAAGCAAATTTGGCCCCAAATATTTCACACTTTAAAAATCCATTATTTGTTAAAAGGTAATTAAAATATAATGACTACATTAGAAAGCCTTCAACTCTCCTCACATTCACACTGAAACATTAAATGGCTGTTGCTAATTCTTTTCTAGCATTAGGACACCTTGAACTGTAAGGAGCTTTTTATTAAAATGACATGTCAGTTTCTTAATTGAAAATCTCAGAAAAGCAAATAACATATTTGAGCAAAATAGATGAACTGACAACAAAGAATGTAGGAAACAATACAAGAACAGCATGCTTAAAAGTCTCCCAAACCCAACAGCAATTATACTGGGAGACATGCAGCTCTATTCCCCAAGCAGAACAATATCAGTATGAATGGGGGGGAAAAGAAGAAAAATAGAAGAGGCAAAAATGGAAGGAAAAAGGGAGGTGAGAAGGGGACTAAATGGGCCACAGTTCATGTAATTACAGTGTAGTGCGTTTGAAATACTTAATGGAAATGTCATTTTGATTTAATGGAACAACTAGTGCATCTCTGTTTAATGTACTGCTCCATCAAATCAGCTCCATGTCCTATTTATGCTGCCACTATAATGTAATAAAAGTTCAACCAGATTAATAGGTTGTCATTAAAAATTTTAGTATTCAGTTTATTTCATATGGAAACAATGTGTACTCCTCTGCTATCTTAAACAGATGACAGAATTTTAAATTTCTAACAAGATGTATAGTTAATTGTTATATTCTGGCAAATATCAATAGTACTGGAGCACAAGATAATGGTTACAATACAGAAATGACACATCTAAAGCCACTCGGACTTTAAATAAGTATCAATACATGTACATTTAATGTTGGTTTTGAAGTATCATAAAATGGAAACATCCTAACATATAAACTATTTCCAACTATGTAACTTGAACTACAGGCTTATTGTTCAAATGACACATCAACAAATACTACAAGTTTACTATACACAGTAGATACTTACTAAAAATCACTTAATATTCTCAAATTCAGAGAAAAAAAAAATCTACATATATTTACCAAAATGCTGATTTTAACTAAGAGAAATGTGAACTATATTATGTTATCCTCTTCAAAATTCAGTGCTTCCCAGTTCAAATTACACTGGATGTATGATACCAAGAAAAGAATAAATTTAACATTTGTGTTTGAAAAATAGGATCTAGTTAAAAATTCATCTCCAAATTTCCAGTGTCTACCACATCATCCATTCCTTGCCAAATTTTCATAAAGCATTTTGAAGAGGAAATATAAGGATTTGTGAACATAGCAATAACATTTATTTTTCAGGATTGAACAAATGTCAGTTAATTTTAGAAGAGTCTTGATGTTTGGTTTTTTTGCTTTTTTAAATTACTATTATTATTTAAGGGGGTGGGGGTGGCCATGGTTATCTAGCAATTAAATACCTATATTCAACAGCATGCAGAGATTCAGCAGGCTTCTCACATTTGGCCCAGTTGCCTCCCATTTGGAAACACTACTATTGTCTCTGCTGTGCCTATGCTAATTGCTCCTATCTACAAAACCTATTCTTCCACTCAGTCAGTGTAAAGTTTAGGAAACAAGGACCCTATTCTATACGCAAAAACACCTGCTAACAGTGTTAAAGGCAACTGGTTTTTCACCCAGCCTCCACATTTTGCTGAAATACAAGTTTGTAAAAAGAGAAAACCCTTAGACAAACTTCTTATATTTCAAAGGAGCTTGTAAAGAGAATCTGCTGACATATTAAATCCTTTTTTATAGGACCCAAAAGCTTTTCTCCTAAGAACAATTGTAGTAAAGAGAAGACATTTGGCTCCTAGGAAATTCCCAAAGGGTCAGCCATATGCATCCTTCCATGGCACCTTCGCGGTGCTGCTTTCTAAAGCCCATGCTAGCTGTCTCAAAAGCAGCTTTCATCATTCACTATGGTGTCAGTCAATATGATTTATGGACTGCATTCAACAAAGTCAAAGCATATAGAATGAGAAATATGACTACAATCTGCTAATTTGTTTTGTATTGAGCCACTTAGGAGTCAAAGACCTGATGTCAGGCTGAGACCAGCAACACAATTAACCAGCCAGTGACAGATTCATCCATCCTCCCTGCCAGGCTATGCCAATCAAAGACAGCATGAAGCAGCAGTTGGAGAAGTCAGTAAGAAAACCCATTCTCTAAGTAGCCTGTGGAGGCTGTTGATTGACAGTTTTTGAATATAGCTGCAGAAAACCACCACCCCTTCACCCTGACTGCAAGCTGTGAAATTAGGCTTTTGCTGCCAATCACAGAAACAATAAAATAACACAAACTGCCATCCTCAGCATAAAAAGAAAATAACAAAACTTACCCGTTAAATTTAAGATGCTAAGGTAAAGAATTAATTTAGCAATATGAAATAACAAAATGTTATTCTTTCTGAAAATGCAAATAAATTAAACATACAAATTTTATCACTCAAGGTTAAAAACTCCGACTTTTGAACTACTGATAGAATACAAGTATACTAAAAACATGAATGGAATTTTTACAAATCAATTTTACTTCCAGTCTCTGCCCCAAATGTTACCAAAACAATTAAAAATACCTAACTGAAAGTAATTCGCAACTGTCTCTTTTCAATGGCCACTCTTTTCCAACTTTGTATTGACAAGGCACATATCTAGAATAAAAATTCAGCTAATTCTAAATATAGATTAAAACCACTTACATATAGACCACATAATTTAAAGTTAACTCATCTGGAAATACAAGGAAACATTTTTCCCTAATTCTTCAAAATAAAACTAACAACAGTAAATCCTTAGTAACAAATTTGATCATCCAATTTATTTCATGAGATTAATGGCTGTATAATGAAACTTTAATCTGCTTTTTGATTCAAAGCATCTAATGGCACTATAAACTGCAAGATTAACTTAAAATGGGATATAAACATAATCCCAAAAGACTAAATTCTTGTGAATTCAGAAAAACAGAACTATTAAAAACTGCCTGACTTTACAATTATAACCTTCCCAAAGCCACACAGCTTCTGTGTTCTACATTGGTGAAATTCTGCTAGCCCTCGATCATGAAATAACCAGCAGCCTAAGACCTATCCAATACTACCAGGAAATATTTCTACACAAAACACAGAGTTCATGACACCAGAGCTAATGCTTGAAAGTTCACCAGCATGCTGAGTATTCAAATGATGGAAATGTTGATTGGAATGAACCACCACTGTCATCTAGTCCAACCTTCTACCTGGAGCACTGTTGCCAACGCTACTTCAGGTCCTTTTACCTTTTTTCCTGCAGACCCTTCAAAGTTATTGAGGATGGGAATTCAACAGCCTCTTTGTGCAATCTCCTTCAACACTGCACTACTCTCTTCAAGCACACTTTCCCTCTAATATCAAAGTTCCACCTCCCAAACTTCAACCTGTGACCACAGCCATGTCTGAATTTGTCAGTCCAGCCAAGAAGTTTGTTTCCATCAGTTTTGTATTTGTTCTTCAAGAAGTTGTAGGCTGCCACTGGATCTCTCCTCAGCCTTCTCTTTAACTGACTAAATACTCCACCTCCCTACACCTCCACTAGTAACTTGTGCTTTAGGCTCCAAACAATTTGGGAGCCCACTGCTAGATTAATTCTCCAGGTTTTAATAATTTAGTAATATTAATCTCATCACTTTCATTATCATGACAGTGCTTATGTCAAATCAAAATAAATTACTCATAGGAAGAAAAATGAAAATAATCAGGGGATGGGAGAACTCTTAAATGCAATTCATCAGTTTCTTAAAAAATTTTTAAAAAGCAAATAAACACCAATACACACATTCCCTTGACCCCAGACAAATGTAGCAGAGGACCGATGGAACTTTCACTGATTCTTTATTCAGCTATATCACTCTATCCTAATTCTGTATGCATGTCTCATAGCTGTATTTTGATACCTGACCTCTCTTTCAAGAGGTCTCAGTCTCTAAGTTACCTCATTTGGGATGCAAGGCACAACTTATCAACCTTCTGCAAGGTTTTTAGGACTCCTGCTGTCTGTCCCAGCATATGAAAGCCCAGTGTTAGTCATTAACCTGATCCCTGCATGCATTCACACAAGGTACACAGCAAGTTATCAGCAAAACAGAAAGGGTCTTTTTATTAAATTATTAAAAATTGAAGCAATAAGCCTGCAGGCAGTTCATAGTTTTTCTGTTCACATGCTTTTTCTTCATCTTGCATCTACTTACCGACATAGCTGCATGGTCATTGTTGTTATGCTGAGAAGGAAACCAGTAAGGCAGTCAAAACAAAAAAATTAAGATGTACTGTCAACTTCAAAAAAAAAAAAAAAAAGGAATAAAAAACTTGGTAGCAATAAAAGATAAGAAAAAGCGTACAAAAAGAACAATTATAGCTACACAATAGTATTTTTTAAAAACCTCTGAACTTGTACAGTATTTTGTTGAAGTGCAACAAAGAGATTATCACTTAAATAATACTAATTTGGCAATTATGTGTTTTTCTGCAATAAGGAATTGTATGCCAAAATATCAAAGTAATAAACTTCAAAGTGTCTGTTGAAATGCCTTTCCAGAACTTTTCATTACAAGAAAGAATATACTCCAAAAGTCTTGGGTTAAAAAATAAATGCCATGCCATGCCATTATGGCTTACAGAGTCTATCTGTATGTTATTAACATACTTTGTTCAAACAAGATTAAAAATGGCTCAGGATAGTAAGAATCTAAATATAACACGACCCCTTAATAAATTTTAACATAAAACTTATGGCTATATAACTGTAGGGTGGAAGAAAGCTGTTTTCTTTTCCAAAATTGCTTCTTAAGTACAGTAAACAAATACAGAGGACAAAACTAACTTGCAAAACTTGAGAGGGAAAAAAAGCTTTGGAGACACAAGATATTTCAAATGATTCAACTGATATCAGACCCCAACTAACTTATGTCACTTTGTGTGCAGATTCAGTACAGTTCACAGTCTACCCAATTTAGAGTTCTAATATTCCAATGAAAATAATACAAATTGCATAAAACAGATTTGGAATGCAAGATGCATTTTTGGAAAGTTATGTCTGCACTGGTACAGAAATACTTCAGCACAGCCCCACATAAAAGCACAAAGGGAGACATATCCCTGTGCATTTACACAGCTTATACATACAGCGAAAATAAAACAAGATTCTAATGAGAGGAACCAACTGACTGCAACAAAAAAATTGTTAAAGAACATACTATAACATTTCTCCAGGCAGACTAGCGTTTGAAACAATGCCAAAGAGAAAGTCGGTGACCCTGGAGTGTGACAACAAAGAACCACTGTGGCCAACTAGTGTCCCTAGTCCTAGCCCAATGCCCTCTAACACAATTGGGTATGTAAAGGTAAAAGAAAAGACACCTCTCTACTTGTTCCACTCTTTTCCTTACTAGAATTGTGCCCAGTGTGCTAGGAATTTGCTCTTTGACTGCTAATCACAGAAAAGTTTCTGATAACTATTTTGAGCAGTGGAATGTTTCTGCCAGCCATCCAAAAATTATTATGGAAATGACACTGTGACATAATTGGAATAATTCATTAATGAAAATTAATTCTAAAACTATTCCAAACCTTAATTACAGCAGGTGAAAAATCTATCTCAGTTTATCATTCCAAAGCAATTACTATTTTTATGAGTTATAGAACCTGGTTCTGGGCTAATCTTGGAAAATACTTTTACTATAAATTTTCTCTTAACAAAAATAACTTATTAGTACAAATCTAATTAGAATCAGCATAGTGTGCACACATTTTCATATAAACTCCACAGCTCACACACAACATTCACAGGACTGTATGTTTCTACAATTGGCCAAGATAGGACAGGGAACGAGATGCAGGATAAGTAAAAAATACAAGAAACCTCTTCCACAGCAGACTATTTGTCCTTACAGTTCTACATCCTGCCTGTTACCTGACTGGAGTCTGAAATTACAAAATAACCTCTCTACAGAGACTAGCTTTCTCCAAAGGCTGACTTCTATACCTTCCACACTTTTAAAGTCCTAATGCCATAGCTGCTTCTTTGCATTCCCTTAACACATTACTTCATTTTGTCTGTGGCGCATTTCAGAACAGCCATTTAGCAACATACATTCATGACAGACTTCTGTACATCCTGCTCGACAAACTTCACATCCCTTAACTGCCATATGCATATGGCCACTGAGGAGCAGTGCCATTTGTTCACACCGCTTTGTATACTAAGTTACAATGAATTACACTATCTAACAAACTTGCTATTCTTTATCAAAAAACGCTCCACTGATTTGGCACAGAAGCACATGCCTCATATGATATGTTCACATCAGTATCACATGATCCATTTGGAGTGGCCTTTGTCTTTGAGTCAGTTAAAAGAACGGGAGACAGAAGAATCACAGCCTCTGTGTAATATCTGGAAGACAAGATCAGCCTGCTATGTCAGCAACTTCAACATCTTGCTGTGCACATAAAGAAAGTTCTTCTTTCAGTCTGAAGCCTCAGAACATCCTATGCATTGAGGACTTATTATTTCTAAGCATTGCAGGTGGGCAAAGCACTCACACATCAGTGTGACTGTAGCAACCAACCACAAGCAGATAAAAAGCAGATGTAGCTTGAATTACTTACTGAAGTTACTCCAGAACTATAAAGCTATAAACCATTGTGATGGTAAGCCAAACTAGAAATAGTCTTTTTTTATCTGAAAGCAAGGGGAAATCAGACAACAGAACATAACAATTCATACATAAGACAGGTTAACAGTACCCTTTTCCCTGGGACAAAATAACACAGGATATTTGAATATGAACAAGGATTCATTCAATTAAGCTCTGTTAACTAGAATCAAATAACTTTTTATGATCAAAAATATTTAGCTAAAAACCTTGAAGAATACAAGACCCCCACAATCTTATGCACAAATGTAGGATTTACACCAATTCTGCATTTTTTGAACCAACGCATGTGCACACAAAATCTACATGGTACACCAAAAAGGCTCTAGAAAACTGCATGAGTTCTTACCCTATTTGTAAATCAGTTGCTGGTAACAATATTTAGACTAAAGTATTTGAAAGTATTTTCTAAGTATTCTGATGGGTAAGCTCCACCAACATATTGATATACATTCGACAACATTTCTGTGCTGAGAAAAACTTAAAAGTACATCTGTCAGCATGTGCACAAATAAAAAAACAGAACCTTTTGTTCAAACCTTACTGTTTTAAAATAAAATAATGATCAAATAGTTTGAAATTAAACTTAATTTTGAGCACTTACAGGTAAATGAGTGAAAACTTGAAACGTGCTTCTTAAAAAGTTAATTAGGTCCATTAAGTATCCACTGGCTCTTCCATCTGACTCAGACATTGTCCAATCATAATCAGCAATCTGAATAAATTCATCTATTTTTTGGTTAAGTTTTGTATATATTTCTCCTTCTGCAGCATGCCTTGCATCCTGAAAAAAAAATGTGTGCAATGCTAAAATATTATTAAATGGAGATGAAATTATATCCATCAACAAAACTGAAGTCTTGTGTTTTTCTAAGATTAAAAAATACTGTATTGAAATTGGTACTTTAATGTCTGTCCTACATCTGAGGCTGTGGTTTTTAAAACACTCCTATAATGCATACTATGAGTGTTCATAACACTATGAGTGTTTACAGAATAATCAAAAGTTTTCAGACAAATTAAGTTAATTTGAAAACAAAGCAAATTGTTTACTTTCTTCACAACAACCACCTTTAATTCTGCCTTACAAATGTATCAACCCTGACACAAAGTTGTTTTTTCTTTTACAAAGGAAACAGTAAAAGAACCTAATAATTTTGGACAGAGGTCAAGCAATCATATGATTTTTATGTAATTACTGTCTTAAAGCTGCACATCTGAAGAACAGTCATAATTTTCCTTCCTCCTTCAAATATCCTGATCGTCACATACCGTGATGCACAGCACTCCCCTTCTGCCACACTCTGGATTCTACTTTTTGGAACAGCAAAGTCCTGCCTTTACTGTGAGCTGAGTTTACAATGCTGTCTCTGCCTCATTTGTACAAGGGACATCCTCAGAGATCCAGAGGGATCTATGTGCAGATGCCTGTGTGTGTGCTGCTGGAAAGTTGTGCTTATGCCAGCCTGGAGTTTAAAGATACTGAGTATCTTTCTAATTTGGGCTCAATATAAAATTTTCTTAACTGATATGGAGAAATAATTCAAGTAAGACATCTGATTTAAACCAAATGGATCAGTTGCTTAAGGTTTTTAGAGGGTCAAAATAGCCTGGATACACTGAAGTAACCAAAAAGCAGATGAAACTTCCATCGCTACTCTCCTCTAGAAGTAAGCAATCCAAAAAACATGGCATTGAGAAAAGCATGAATAAGAAATGCAAAAAGAAAAAAATAAAAATATTCACATTTATCTGAGCTTAAAGGTGTCCTCACACTGAGTGTGCCAAATTTAGTCTTCAATCAGGCCCTAGGCTGAAAGGCACTTCAGGAGTAAGCAAGAAAGTATGTGGCCCTGCCATAAATTAATATCAAAGTATGATTCCCTAAAAACAGCATTTTTACTGTCAAACCAATTTGATAAAGGCTCCACTGAACAGCTCTCCAAATCCAAGATGCAAGAATCTGGCAAACTGTCATCATGTCAAAGGAGTATGTGGATCTGCATAGGCTTAGAGCAAAATTTCTCCAATTTTTTTTGTTTGGGTTTGGATTTTTTTTTTTTAATCTACGTCATTCACTGAGTGGTTGTAAAAGCTTTAACAATTAAAATTATTTTCTGGAAATGGCAAGACTAGTCCTTCTGGTTTTGTCTTGCATTAAAAAAATACAGTGTAGATATAAAAACTCATCTCATGGAAAGTAAATGTGACCAATGCTGCTAATAAAACGAAATTTTTGACCGTTCTGAAAGAATGGAGGTGATACAATTTGTCACCAGGAGATGAATTTAATAACAGTAAAACATACCAAACTCTGTGAGGGCCCAGCTGGGGAACTCTGAGCAGTTTTTTATTACAATAGAAAGGGAAAAAAAGAGGGATTAACAAGAAAAGAATTTTCTACTCTAATTGGAGAACGTTGTGCTAACAGGTTCTCCAGGCAAGTAGACAGGAGAGAAACCACACACACAAAAACCCCTTCTGTTTGTCAGCATTTATCCCATATTTTTCCGAAATGCAAACTCACTAAGAACAGACACAGTATTGAATCCCTGCAACAGAACTCAGTTTGTAGGAGTGTTAAGTGCTAAACAGCAAAAGCAATCTAAAAAAAATGTAACGCAACTTGCAAATGCACTTATTAAATGAAATGCAAGGATAAAGAATATCTCACCTCTTACTGAAATCAAAGACTATGGCTGTGTTAAGTGGTTTTGAATGCGTGTTTGATAGGTAAAAAGAAAATTAATTGCCCCTAGAGGTAAATAGCTATAGATATACAAATTCCAAGACACACATGCACTGTTGGTACACAACAAGCACACTAGGCACCCTAGACCAAACCCAGTAAAACTGCTGGGAGGGCAATGGTAGCCAAGTACAGCTGCTGGGCCACCACCTTTCTGTCTTGCCTTATGCACCAAATCCTTAGCAAAACACGCAACAGCTAATGGGAGAATCATTAGCTGTCAACTGGAAATATGAAGTGTCTTGCAATTATTCCACCTCACCCACCTTTTAACATCTATGCCAGAGGGTATATTACAGTAGGATAGGCCACATATTGCATCAAGAGATAAAATGAATTGCAGAAAACAGAACCCTCTCAATAGGATTAATTCTCTTTATCCCATAAATACAAGAAATCACTCTCCTTTGTTTCAGTGTGCATGGAAAAAATGCCAAATACCTAAAGTTCAAGTTGCAGCTGCTGTAGAATCCCTGATGACTTTTACTTTTGTTTTGCAGTTTAAATTCTAAAAATATAATAGAATAATTTTAATTTGAGCACCAGTTCCTAATACTTCTCTTATACTAATACTTGCACCCTTTGAAAATACATCACAAAATAATTCTACTGTAGAGTAAAAAATAGATACAGTCATTTTAGATTAAGGTAGCTGTTTTACTTTATTCCATTCAGAAAAAGGGAGAAGTTACACAAACTGAAGCTTAATCTATTAAAAACTTCTGGTAAAGTTAAGCTATGACTGCCATTTCACAACTTAATAAAAAATGCAGTTGAAAGACAATATTGAGGCTTCTCACATATTGACATATTCCAGATCATGCTAATAACATAAAAATCCACTGTTTATCTGCTCAGTGTTACAACTTCATGCTTAAGAGTTCAGAAGTATTTTAGAGACAAAGATGAGAAGACAAGCAGCATTGCTCTCACCCTTCTTGTTTTAAAATGCTTCATTCACATAACTTCTCAGACATAGTCATATAATGGATGAGATATACCATACCTTAAATGTAGAAAGTCCATAAAGTCTTGCAGTGTGAACAGTCAATTGTGAAATATTTGTAATGTTAGATATAAAATCCTCAAGGTATTTACAGGCTTGCTCCAAGTGTGTTGTATTTATGATGATTTGAACAAGCTACAAGAGGCAAAAATTATTGTAAAAATCTTTTTATATCACCTATTGTCATTTAATTTTGTAGATGGTTACTTCTTTCAGGAACAATGCTAACAGAAATTTATTTCAGTATTTTAGGTTACCACCTATTTCCTGGTAGTTTTTAAGTTTGCTTTCAAATACCACTAAGGAGTAATAATGTAGCTTAAATACAAATTACGCCATTTCAAAAACAAAGATTTCAGATAGCTACCCAGTGAAATAAATCCAACTGATAGTTTAGAATTTGAAAAGGGAAAATAAAGTATATTGCTGAAATAATATCACTAATTTGTGCCATTTGATTTTTTTTAAATTTACTGCTCTTAAGAAGTCATAACACTGTCTGCAGCATGATGCATTCAAGTATATCTTATATCCCATTCCACTCTATTTTTTATAGAAAGAAAGAGAAACTCAACATTAGTGGCACTAACTGCTAGACAGAACACACAAATCATACTCTGCATGTAAACAGAAATGTAAATGTCTTTGTCTTATTTTCTGCAACTCTCTGTTTATCATAAAAAACACAACATGTCGCATCCCTGGTCCCAGCTAGACCCAACACTGTATTGTTCTTATGTATGTAACAGATATTGATGCTTTTTATACTTATTTTCATTTTTAATTGTTAAACAAACATTACTTGATTTTCTCATACTGTGGTGTCAATATCTGTGTATCTACATTTACAAAAATAGTTTTAGCATGGATTGTTTAAAAACCCATAGTTCTGAATATGTGTTTCAAAACTTACCTCTGTTAAACCTATATGAGGTTTTTTAATTAGGTTTTGTAAACAACTACTTAGAGTTCTTGTAAGCAGCAAATTTGTAGATTTTCTGAGCATATCATCTATTTCTGTTGAACTGAAAAAAAAATTATAATTATGCTGTATGTGGCAATACTTCGACAGCAATAATTAATAATTTAATTTCTTCCCTGCAAAGGGAACTTTCAATGCTAAGAATTCTCTCTGGGCATTTAAATTGCGGTTGGTCCAGGTTTTCTGTTGTCCAGCAGATAGAACACCTCTTTCACCTACCAAATTATCCATTAACACTTCAACACTGAAGTAAAATCTGTTATTTTTAGTTTTTGGACATGTTTATTGACACAGATGTTTGTAAAGAGTAATTTGTGGGTTTTAATGAGTTACTAAGGAGGTCACCATGTGCTCATTAGTACGTGTAAATTATAAACAGTATCAATTAAGAATGTGTGAAAGGGAGTAATTTACATCTTTAACAGTGCACAAGTGGGTGACAAGGCCACAAATACCTTCCAGATTTTAGATCTCCGAATCCTATTTTATGCAATTAAAACTAAGCTTTTCAAGGCCAGAAGAGGAAAGGAAATGGGCAAATTGTGATGTTTTCCATCAGAACAAGGTGGGATAGGAGAGGGAATGAACATGCAGACAGCACTTTGTTGCAGGAGAAATCATTGCTAAGGGAACTCAAAGCACTGAGTAGGGAAACACTAGGATGTAATCAGAATTACTTCTGAAATGGTCAGTATCAAAGTATTCTTTTCAATCTTCACAAGCTTTGATATATAAATAAATTCTCTAGATTATTCAGACCAGTCAATACTGTTTGAAGAACCCCAGCAGTGTTTTAAACTGCTTACCACACCAAGCTATGCTCACCCATGCACATATTATATAGTATATATATATATATCTCCACATATGGATAAATATATGCTACAGCATTGGGAATTATAGATTAAATATATATGAGAATTATATATGTAAATTATGAAACAAGCACAGCAAGCAAGTACACAAGAAAGTGTATTTTCATTTGAGTATATATATTTTAGGTCACCTGTAAGTTACAAGCTACTTTACAGCCACATTCCTGGCAGTTCAAGCTTACCTGCGGTGAAGGGACTCTGAAAACTTAAGGCTTGCATAAATAAATTCCTTCACCTGCATGTAAATTTGAGGCACTGACTGAGACATTGGAAGCTTCTTTGGAAAGGATTGCTGAGGAAATAAGAGATCATACTGATTCCAACAAGAACTTGGTACTAAACACAACTAGAAAGCCACTTAATATTATCAACATTTTAATCTATCTAAACATTTTCTGATTTCCCTCAAATACAAAGCTGCACGTGTTGAGCTGACTTCTACATCTGTTTAAATAGCTTATAAGCAGAATAGTATTTTATCACCTCTCTCAATTACAATAAAGTTTGGAGATTTTATGTAATTCAAGATGCCCCTGCAGAAAGCAATTTACAAACATACATTAAACAAACAGGTTTCAAACTGCCTTTAATCTGAATGAACAAGATAGAAGTAACTGAGATAAGAGGTTCAAAAATACAAACTTTTTTTTCCTAAACAAAACAGTGCACAAAAAAAGGTTTGAGAAGTTCAACACTTCTGGGATTCTCAAAGTAACTTGAGAATGCTTAGTCTATTTTTTAAGGTTCACAAAACCAAGGCACTTTGAATTATTTTCAGGAATTTAGATTAACATGTGGGAAATAGCAGTAAGTTTGTAATAATAAAATCATGCTTCTTACTTCGATTTTAAAGCTGATACTGTATTTGGGAGAACAAAAGCGAATAAATTCCATTAAATCTACACAGACCAAATAGGTATTTCTGCACTGAACATATAATTTTTGACATTTACAAAGAAATTATTTTTCTGTTTATGACTAATGCTTGAGAAAAATAATCAACAACTGGTATCATCCATGAATAATTCAATTTCTCTTTAGGAAAAAGACATCCATCAACAACAGCCAAAGCTTTGTAGTAATCATACATATATGTATAGCAGATAAAACTGTTTAGTACAAAATAAAAATGCCTCCAGTTTATTAGCAAAATATGCCATGCTAAATAATATCCAGGGTATAGTATACTTCCAAGAGTAAAAATCTGAAAGAGATTACCATTCTATTTAACTTATTTTAGTACTATAATGGCTAAGTAATTTAATTTGATGGAGGAATGCATCCAGAAAGCACGCTGGAATCTCATTCAAAAATCAGCAAAAAAACCTCCTTTAATTTTTCATCTTCATTGCAACACTGTATTAATGACAAGCAGCTGTTACAATTGCTGGCAAATCCCTGCTGAACCACAGAATTAAAATAGCTTTTCACTTTTGCAGGTATCTGTAGCAATGGATCTTGTATAAAACAGCTTCCCCCTACAGCAGTTACTCCCACTAGCATGTGGTTCTTAGACTTAGTGCCCCTCTACATCATGAGCCTCTTATTTCTTCACTGTATTTCTAAAATCACACTTGAATAGCAGAACAGGTTAATAACCTTTCTGTGAAGAGAATCTGTAGTGAAAGAATGGCTGAGGCTACAAAGGGACATCCTACTGCAGTGCCATTACAGCAGAATTATTCACAGTCCCTTCATGTTTATTTTGCCCCACATGCTCAAACATAAATATTTAAATTTAAAAGTGAAATACAGAAAACATTGTCTCGAACCAATCTCTATTTTACACGTATTTTTGCAATACAACAGCGTATACAGAGTAATTAACCACGAGCTGCAACAAAATTTAGCTAAAGACAGATTGCATTATAATTATATAAGGACTTTATCAATTAAACTCTATTATTAATTTGTTTACAAAACAATGGGTTTCATTATTCGCTCAAACATCTGAGCAAATGACTCAACCTTTCATTTTCATATTTACTTATGTCTAGATAATTACACACAGAGAAGGTGATTAAGCCTCTTAATCAACCTAGCTTTTCCAATTTTAATTGTTTTTTAATTATAGAAAACATTATCGTCCCCAGTGTCTTCAGCTGGATTTCCACAAAATTTAAAAGTTTTCCTTACCTTATCAAGTTCTGGATCTTGAAAAGGAAATTTGCTTATAACAATTCTGTATTCCTCTTCATTTGCTACAGGGATAGGGCTGTAGTTGTCAGCTTCAAAAATATCCCTGGTGAAAGTGAAGTGAAAAAAATTTGGGCATGTAACTTATAGTATTTCCTGGTGTTAAAACGTGTAAATAAATATAAATTTTACCACCACACTTAGGTCTGCATCTTCAAAAAGTTTTAAGAACTTTACACATCCCAAGTATTTTGATTACTTTGGAAATACTTCATATATCTTAACTCTTTACAGTACGTCTAATCAGAGAGGAAAAAAATACCCAAAAGTGTTTTCATATGTGCTTAATACAGCAAAGGAACCTTAGAGCAACTAATCCAGTCCAGAATAAACTATAATATACCTATTGATTAAGGAAACCTGCACTTTTCCTGTAGTAAAGCTGATATTCACAGTGTCTCACTCTGGCACCAGAGCTACATATGGTCAATGGAGATGACTGAGAGAACTTCAAGCAGGATATGGCCAGAGCATTGTTTGGGCACCCTCTGCACTTCTGTACTAGTCAAATGTCTACAACAGAAGCACAGGGAACTGGAGAACCTTAAGTGGTCAATTTAATATGAAGGCTTTCTGTAATAAAACATTTTATGGCAAACAATTTCTGCACATTGAGACATCACACCCTATCTGCAAATAGGCTTTGGAGTACAGTCTCAGGCTGACATATTCCTGGGTTTTGATTTTTTTCAATCAAATGATCCCAAGGAATTGGTGGAAAACGTCCTTCATTAAAAAACCATGAAGACATAGTTGCAATGTCAGTAGTTTGTCAGGCAGATATGCATATCAGCCAACAGTAGATATTAAGACAACCTAAATTAGGAAACTAAATCCCTACTGCAATAACCTGGAATTATCAGGTTCCTAAAGAAGAGAAAGAGATGTCTCTCCTCTACTTGTTTGTCCAATAATGTCCCTTTGGAGACGTTTCCTCTTTCCATTAACTATAGAAGCAGTACTTGATGTCTCTTCTTCTAATTAGTAGTTACATGTGATCAATATCTTAGTCCTAACCAACCTGAAATTCATACACAACACTTGAGTTAACATATTCTTTCAGAATTACTTAATAAAAACTTCAGCTCAGACAAAAACAACAGATGCAATACAAAAGGGACAACTATTTTGATATACTAACCTGAACAATCCAGACCACTTTTTAAGAAGTGTTTCATTGTATTGGTCTCTTATTTCAAATAAAAGATCAAATAGTCTGTTCACAGGAAAACCATAGCCCTTAAAGGATGAAAATGAAGAGGGGATAGTTCAAGAACCAATACACTCAATTCCTATCACAACACTTCAGAAGTCTGAGGTAAGATTTATATTCAATCTTACCACTTCTATAACACAAATTATAGTACTTTTAGCACACTACTACATGCTGATTTATTACAATTTTACTAAAGTATTTATCCCGTGCATTGGTAAATTTGCCCCATTTCTCCTTGTTTGTTAAAAACTGCAAGAATACTTTCCAATGATGTTCACTTAGTCTTTCAGCTAAAGCGTTAATGAGAACTGCAATGCTATTCTTTTTTATGATGAGAAGTAAAACATTTTTAAAAAACAAGAGCATACACAAAACTAACACTAATTTTGCACAGATATGAATAACTGATGCTTGCTGGATAGCCCAGAACACATATGTTCAGTTCATAATACTGAAAATGAGGACCTAAGGCAAAAAAATAATTTTGTTTAATATTACTGTGCAATTTTGGGTTTGATTTGTATATATGATTCAGGAAAACACAAACATTGCACTCACCTAAAGTTAAAATCTGACTACAAGAATCTCAGGTAAATTAATAATACAGTATGTACCTGCAAAGTATCAGCAAATACTACAATGAGATTCTTCAGTTCCAGAACAAGGTCAGGATCACTGCAATATGACTGTAAGTGAGAAATTCTGGTTTTTATAAAAGGATTTAAAATATGAGACACACATTTTCAAAGAATAGTACCACAGGTTAAACTCTCCAGCCTTAGTGAAAAACAATTTAGACTTGTTTGTCTTTACTTAGTCCAGCTATATAAAAGTATTTGTTAAATTTTTATATAACTATCAATGGTGTAAAAGTTCAGAAAAATTCAACTAAACTATGAGTTTCAGTAAGCACCAGCATGGTGTACAATGATTGAAAATCAACAAATTACATTTATTTTAGTGGAACATAAGCACATGGTGAAATCAGTATCAGAGAGGCTCCACAGGACATTCTTTTGACCGCCAAGCTTGGGTCTAACTAGTGCTGTGCCACCTCAGACAGTTTTTTCCAGCTGCATGGGTAAAACGTAATAAAATATTTTCTAAACAATTCCAAATTTAAATTGGATGATAAAAAGGTCAAGACATTAAGTTATTTACTAGATGACTGAAATTGAAACTTGATTTTCAGAGGAGTAGAGCCATACAAATAAGGCTTCCACCTCAGCTTCACCATCTGAAATGCTGGATAAAGTAAAAAAAATTCTATTAAAATAATTTAAAGCTGCATGAGAATACAATATTGGTTGAAAACAATATACACCTGTTTCACCTTTCTTGAAGTTTTGCTCTTAGCACACTTTATTAAAAGGAAGGGTATGGTTTATTTATCTAAATATTAGTCTTCAGTAGAATGATGTTAGAGAGATTCTGACTGAATTGGGTTTGATGGGAGTTATGCATACAGAGAATAAACAAGGACCAAGAGCATGACAAGACTTTGAAGAGATCTTTAGAGATTACATTACTTTCAACCTTTAAATTATCATATTCTTATATAGGGGAATAAATCCACATGGAGACAATTAACTGGCAAAGTATTTAGCTTTTAAAAATGTTGGATGAATACATGTCAATAATCCTCTCAAAAGAAGTAAAAGAGTATGAGAACATCTCAGGTACCACTGCTAATAAAGGTCATATGATAACTGTGGTTGCAATCTCAACTTTTTCCCAATTTTCCCCCAGTATATATGAAATATAAAATACTTCTTGAATTAAAGAACAATTTTAATAAAAATAAAAAACAATATTGCATAAAGGAAATGCTGCTAGCAAACATTCAAAAAAGGAAAGATAAAGTTCTTTTTTTTCTGACAGTAAAAGTTAAACCAATAGCAAACTCTGAAGCAATTTATTATCACTCAGTCTGAGTGAACAATGTGTATTCCATTGGTTTTTCACAGAGGAATAAGAAATAGCATCCAGCATCACTGCAGATAAGGTAGGAATATAACTTTAGGACACACACTTGAATGCACTGAAATACCCAAGTGATACAGAATTTTTCTAATACCTTTACTTCAACATAAACATAACACAACTATAGCACTGAAGAGAGAGCTGCAAGGGTTTTTTTGCTGGTGGAGTTTATTTTGGAAACACAGCATTTGGAATGATAATTAGGAACTATTTCCTGGTGGTGCTTTCAGTGCTGAACTATTCAATCTGATCTAATGAAGAGGTCAGTTGAGACTAATGAGGAAGGATTGCAATAATAACAGCAGATTAACTCTGCATATTCTAAACTGCTGGACTAAGAGAAGGTTTGGAAGACCCAGTGAGTTGTAAATCAGTGGAGGATTATGCAAATAGCCCATGGCTGGGGATCACAGCCTGATACTGTTGGGAAAAACAAAAGCTTGGCAGGCTCCCTCCCAAATCTGAGCAATTTTTAATCACAAGAAAACATGAGAGAGGTGCAATTTTTCACTTTGTTGCTATCCCAGCTTTAAATACACAGGGCTCTGAAGTAAGAGGATTCAAACTGCAATACTGATAAGACTTCTCACTTACTGAATGTGTTCTAAGAACAGCAATGATCTTGGAAAGGGCCATGTTCCAGAGTTCATCAGTGTACGTCCTTGTTACCAATCCTTGGGTTACATGTAAAATGTGGTCCTCTACTACAAAGAAACTAGAACAAAATAATACTTAAATTATTAAACTGTTTCTAATATTAGAACAAACACTACCTTTCACACCCAAGTATATCCAAAACCCTCCCCACTGGAGCAGTGACACTTTGGTCACTTTGGACACATTAGGTTTGGTCTTGTGCTTCATCCAGAATGAAGTAAAAATGTGAAAAGTTTGTTTCATGCCATCTGGAGCCCAGGCTGCTGGAGGGCCCTTGTAGGGCACTGTGCTGGTAGGATCTGGATGCTCTTTCCTGCTCAGATCCTGCAATAACACATGATTTGTGCAGAAACTGAATCTTGCAGAAGAAAGTTCTCTGACACTAGGAGAACACAGGTTGAATTAAGAAACAACACAGTAAAATTGAAATAAATTTTCATTTAGAAAACTTACCCTACAATTTGACTGAAGTATCTTCTATAGCCTTCTACTGTTTCATGCTTTTAATGAAAAAGAAAACAAGTTCAGGAACAAAAATACCACTAGGCATTATCTTAAACTCAAATCAATGCAAAACTGAAGGTATTGATTACCATGTTTGACTGTGGCTGCAGAACTAATCTTGCTTGTTTTCTCCTTTGTTTTCTGTAGTAATTTTCAAATATTTCTCCATCACCCTAAAAGAGACATAAGTAGTCAAAAAAAGAATATTGCCTCAGAACGAAAAAAGCTGTTCTTAATTTAAAGGTAGAATTCTCTTAAACTAAACATATATTTTGCATTTATTCCACATGTAAACCTCCAGCTGACACTAGCAAAGTTTTGCATGCATGAAATACACAAAAATTATCTTTTTCTGTAGAGAAACTTACAGCCTGTACTGTAAATAGAAATTTTTCTCACATGCCTACGTTTTGCCAAGCAACACTATGCATTTTAAACAGAATGTCCATTTTTAAACTACAACTTTCAGACTATATTAATATTCATAGACAAAGCATATTGCCTATTACTGTACAATTGAAACTCATTGTCTCCTAAAACATTTCTCTAGGTTATTCAAGAAAGTAACAGCATTATAAAGTTGTTACAAAAATGCTTCTGTGAATATATGACACATCTGAACACTTAGCTGCATTAGCTTTGCCTGAGGAAAGACACACATGAGATTTATTGAATATGTGCTTATTCTCTTTGGATTTATAATGAGTGTGGATTTAGACTTTTTTTCCTATCACTATCCTCAAAAATACAATACCTTCTGTGCCTGAAGATTATATTATGAGGAATTCAAGTGACATCCTACTCATCTCATTAAGATGCCCATTCAGTAGAAATCATCTGTACATTTTACATCAGTGTTACATTGACTCATCTATCTATCAAACCACATGCAGCTTGTATGCAAGCAGAATAAAACACTTAGCATTTTTAAGGTTTGGTTTTGCTTTATGAGCCTATTATTAGGCCACTGCTATTTAGAATTCCATTACGTGGTCTTCCAAAAAGTCTCCAAATCAAATTATTACAGACATTTTACCAGCATTACTTACCTAAGATATAAATTTATAAGGTATTAATTTATAAGATATAAATTTAGTTAATAATGAATATTTAGTAATATTTAGAAATACTGCTAACCTAAGAAAGCCTAAAAGAGAGACTTTGCTTAAAAAAAATCCACTTGAACCAAGAAGCAAATTTACTAACACCGTCTGTTGCAGCAGAATTTTACACAGTATGCTCCAATTCATACAAACATAATGAACACAGACACCAACCATTCACCTCCAGCTCATATATTCAGTGCCATTTTCAGATTGTTGACTTCTACCTCCAGCATCAAATCTCTATCCAGTCCTGACAAAGCTTCTCAAGAGAAAAGGACTAGCTGTTCTTCTCAAATCCACACCACAAGCAGAGATGCAAAATATCTTATGACTATTTATAGACCACGCTATACTATGCAGTCACAATAAACAGCTCAGGCATAACAACTGCTTGAACCAGATGTGCTGAAGCAATCAGCAGAATACACCAACAACCCTGATGGTTCACTCACTGAATCAGCAAAGCCTAGGCAAGTTAAATATACCAAAGCCATGCATTTGTTTGTCCAGATTCCAAAATTACATCTTTACATTAATTACTGATTACAGTTTCTATCAACAGAAACAATAAATCAGTTCATGTTTTGTTATAAAATTTTAGGAATATTTCTAATATATGAAATCCTATTTCACACCATAGAGACACTTGTTTTGCTTTGCGACAGTGTTTTATGAAAAGGTAGCATTACGTGCAAAAGGGGCAAGGATATCTTCACCAGAATTTATATATACAGCATCTCACACAATACACGGGCTAAAAAAAGATCTTTATGTATATTTCTCATAAGTTTCTAGTCTGAAGAAAGGTTACTGGTCCATAAATACAGTCTATGTTTGCTATCTTGCTGTCACTAGGTTGGAATCACAAGCTGTGTAATATTCTGAGGTATATTAAAATCATGCTTTCTTCTTCAATATGAAGAAGCAGAGTAGAAAATTTCTGTCCTGTGTGAAATTAGAATATTTTCTACAATTTTGTAGCAGAGATGGAATTTATTAAGAACGTAACACTTGCTTGAAGAGCCTTACTATATAAATGAAAAGCCATCTGGTATCAACTCCCCTACTTTGCCATCATCAAGTTCTCTAAACTAACAAGGTAAATGAGGACTCCCAGAAGTTGCTAATGCACAACTCTTGATGATGCTATCATGGCTTATTAAGGAAATTATGCTGGCAGGAAATACAAAAGTCTACATCAACAATCCTTGCTGATATCATGGAGCACTCCAAGTTGTTTTCTGTCTCAAATAAATTTGGAATCCAGAAAACTTTCAGTGTAAACTCAAAAAGCATATCTTTGGATCAAGGGTGATTGGAACTTCAGGATCCTTGTTGAAGTGAAGAATATAATTATGCATTACTTTTAAATGTCATTTGTCCATTTTACTTCCTGTTCCTTTATTATACCAAAGAAAGAAGCAGCAGCTGTTGTGAACTGGCATACTTCGTTTTACACATTCTTTTTAATGTGTTGTTTCACACTGTTCTCTGTTAAAAGAAACAGTCCACTCTTTCAATAATTCTGGCAGCCTTTCTGTCCCTCCCAACTTGTCAATGAGATGAACAATTAATGATGGTTTTGTTTGCATTTTTCCTTAATTAAAAAAAGTTACAGTGAAATTACATTTTAAACAGTATTTTAATATGCAAGCTTTCATGTGACACAGCTGCAAGTATTCCATAAAAAGAAGACTGAATGCTTGAAGGCAGGTGCAGCTGAGACTGTAGGATCAGCAATAGTTACATCACCTAAGTGTCGCTGATACTTGAATTCTCTAAGTAATCTGACTTCAAAAGTAACTGAGCCACAGGAAAGATAAAAAAGCAACAAATAATTTGGTACCATGTTTCCCAAAAAGTTTTCTTCCTTGTAAGCTTGTGCACTGCATCTCTTTTACAGAAGCTAAAATAGGCATTGTGTCTCTGCCACTGAATCCAATCTAATCTGCCTGGGCACACTCTGTCAGAATATTTTGTCCAGATTTTACTTCCTATTTTTTGCTACTACTCTGATTTCTACAAGATTCAGACTGAATATTCCTATGTTTTGTAACATTCATCCAAATATTTGGGTAACATGGAACACTTGTGGGAACTGTGGAAGTGTAGATACCAGTATTAAGGCAAACAAGCATATGTTACATATATACTTAAAAACACCTAGGTAATAAATGAGTTCTGGAGTGTCCTTTATTATGTATACAAAAGTACATGAGCTCATGCCCTGAGTACCCATACCCATCTCAGCTGGTTCATCCAGAACTGCTAACACTAGAAGCAATACATTTGCCTGTTTGGGAAATATAAAGAGTATGAACAATGTGAAAATGAAAATTTAAATCTCTCTTTAAGGTCACCTGAACACATACCAAAACGGAGTAGATGTGCAAACACCTATAGACTGGAGAAAAGTCTACAAGATCTTGGGCAGTTAAAACCTGAAGAGGGAAAGGAAAAAGAAGAGTATATAAAACATAATAAGCATAGAATCTGCAAAACGGGATATATTACCAACAGAACTTGTCTACATAATAAGGACTCAAAAATGGATGGCTTCTATTGGAAAACAATAAAACAATTGCTTCAATGTCTGCTCCTTTTGCATTACAGTCATAAATTTTCTTTGTTACAATACTACACTCCTTTCTCTGTGCTTCCACAACATCAGATTTAAAGGTCTAAATACTCACTGTTTTATTCAGTTTAGGAATACTGAGTATTTGACAGATGAAAGAGTTCTTACCTAAGCTGAGGTCCTCAACACCAAAATGCAGGATTTAGCAACACCAGAATATTCTAGTGGGCCACGAAATACTAACAGTGGGCAGGTAATGTATGATGTACGTTGCAACTGAATTCCAGAATAACTCAGTCCTGTGCAACTGAATGTTCTCAAACATAATGCTAAAGCTAGCATTAATACAACTAATATTTTAGCACTAATTTTTCACCCTAAAATGTTGATCTGGACTGGTACACTTTGAAGGTGCTCTTTGTAGCTTTCTAACTAATGTTAACCATCTAAAGAAAGTGTAAAGAAGTGTGTTTTGTTCAATAAACCTACAAAATTCACTTTAAATAAGATGAACTGATTTAGTACAAAGTTACCTCTTCTTCATGTTCATCCTCATCTTCAAATGTTCGCTTCAATGTGATTTCATTCTTGGATTCCAAAATCCTGTTTCTACCTAAATGCATATTCCGACCATAGTTTACATTATTCTGCTTCTGAAGAGCAGTACTAAAGGTTTTCTGCTGTTGTGCCTGTTTTAAGAGTAGAATCAATTAAGAGGCATGCAATTCAAATTTCATCACTGATGAGTATATCCTAGGACATGAAAAACAGGTGGTGCACTTGAATACACATCAGTATAACTGCAAGGTGCACGCACACCCTCAGCCTACACCAGTGATTTTGCCGTTATCAGTTTGGGATGATAAATGAATTCAATAATGAATCCTGCATAACTTTTCCCTAATCCCCAGGATGACATTTTAAAGGCAGAAAAATTAAAAAAAAAAAAAATCTGTAATTTTCCCGATCATAAATTGCAGAGAATCAATATTTAAATGAAGTACAGGTATCTGAGTTCCCACATACTTTTTTGCTGTCTTCAGTTAAGTCTAAATGAGCAGTCAGAGGGAGAAGTCAAAGGCACTATATTGCCCTTACTGTTGAAGGCAGAACAGCATAACCTTGCAATTAACTTTCATTTATAATAATCAATGCTGCATTTTACAAGAACCTTAAATGACAAAATGGCAACCCAACCGAAATTCTGTCAACAAGAAGTCAAATGAAAACCTTATTTGCTCTCCAAATGAATTTTAAAAGCATTAACTGCTTTAAAGCTGGCCTAGTGGTAGTGCTCTGAAGTGGCAGACTATTTTGTGATGGAGCAAGGCCTCCAGCTGTATCAGTCTCCTTCTGGCTCTTACCTCAGTCTTCTGTACAAGTAGCACTTTAGAGAGAATTAGGCAGTTATCTCAACACTTCTTTGTCTAATTCATCCTGGCCAGATAGACTGCTCTTTGTTTTGGTGCAGTAGGTGCTGAGATACAGACTCTCCAGGAGATGACTACTCAAAGTACTTGATAATTTCTTGAAACCCGAGATATACGGCATTTTTCCTTCCTTTCTCGGGGAGGAAACTACTTCTTGTCTAGGGCACGGATAGAAACCACACAACATGTTCACATTTCACAGCTCTCCACCTTTAATCAGAGGTCTGTGGGATGATTGTAATCTTTGAGGGGTAATTTGAGACTAATAAAACTGAAAAGTTCAGTGAACAACATGACTGAACTCATTCTGTTTGGCTGGCTTACCTGTTTCATGGCAGTTTCCCCAATTCTGTCAGAATGCTTTCGAATACTCTCTAAGAAATCCTTCAGATCTGACATGGATATTTCTTTTATTTCTTCACGTAGTTTTGGAAGATTTTCCATCATTATCTGGCAAAAGCGGTATTGGCTAACTCTAGGAAGATACACATTTTCTAGCTGCTCCATTGTTTTCAAAGCAGAATAATATCTACAAAGAGATTAAAATAAAACTATGTAGATTCTTATAAAAAAGTGGCAAAATAATGTATCAAATATATATATCAATATCACACATGGAATCAATATGCATCTAATTCATTTACAGTATTCTTGAAAAATTAACAATCAAAAGGTTATAATGCTTTAGTTTGGAAGAAAAATCCAGTGAAGTGCCAGAGTGACTCAGCCACGTCAAAACTGTAAGTAGGCTCCTATTGTATTAACTGTTCTGATCAATAGTCCCAGTATCCTGGACTATCAGTCTGCATCCTACAGAATGGAGACAGTGAAGCTATAATCATTATCTTCCCTTCTAGATTGAACTGATTGGAGTTTTTTTATGATTTGGGGGTTTTTCTGAAACACAAACTGCCGACCACCCAACACTGCAGTATATGCACCAAACAATGAAAAAATATTGAAAAAGCATGCCTGCAGGTGTCTGCCTTCTGCAGGTGTATGTGAACACATGCACACATCTACACCCACCCTCTTTACACCACCCTCAGTGGAAAAAGCAGAAGTATATCATATTTTCCAGCAGTATATCATATTTTGCTGCAAACCACAAACCTATTAACTCTTCTGACAAAATACAGTCTATCCCATCCAGAAAACAACTACACTGAATTATCAAACTACCATTATCAACAAACCCATGATCTCAACTACAGTTTAAAGAGAGGCACAGGAACCAGGCTAAACATGAGTAGGACAGCAGTCAATTGCAGATGTGACAATAATTTCCCTTTATGTAGCATTCTTACCAGCTACTCAGCCCTGGAGGGAGTTGGGAAAATGAATTTAGTTGTCCGATTAGAACAGAATAAGGTAAACTGATGCCTTCTACCTTGGTCTTAAATGGGAAAAGCAGAAACAGATCAGATGGAGTTAACTTGAGGCTAGTTCCAACCCTTTCTTTTCACAAATATGGAGTAATATCTTTCACCCATTTTCAGCTTTTATTCCATAATTTTAATTCCTTTTTCTTCCTTAAAGTCCGACATCATCTGTTTTGAAAAATTACCAAAATATTTTGAGGGAAAAAGCTGAATATGAGGAAAATCCCTTCAAATGAGAAAACCTAGAAAAGTGTCCTTTACAGTTCTTTAGTTTCTGGAAATTACGTTGTAAATACAGTAAGCAATCACTTTCAAAAAATGTAATTCAAGCTTCTGGTTTCCTTCAGTAGACAAACAATAACAAATGACTAACACTAGAACCATGATTTCTTGTTCAATTCTGAAATTAAGACAGTGTTTTGAATCTTCTTAATCAAGACATTTCTAAGTTAACAACTCAGCATAGCTGGCGGATGGGAAAAATCTTCTCTTTTATTCCAGAACAGAGCTGCTTTCAGAAGACTGCAAATAAAGAGGTTTCAAGTGTAAATTAGGAGCTTTTGTTTGTTATATGCTTGGTTTATATAAAATATACATAAGGTGACGGGAATGTTGCACATAAGAAAAGGTCTGGGGGGTTGATGTGTGTGGGTTTTGTTTTTCTAAATAGAAAATGGCCAAGAGTGCCACATGGTGAGACTTCTGGGGAATAAAACCATAATAGCGTCAAAATCTTATAAAAGGTTTTTATTTAAATTATACAGATCAGCTTATCAGAACACTGTTAGTTCATCTGGAAGGGTTTTTGACTGCTGGCTCTAAGATCAGAATTAACATAATCCATTCTAAATCCATTCTAGAGTCCCTTACTAATTACACGTATATGGAGCTCAGGACCTTGCCCTTTTAACATCTGTTCTGATAAAGCACTAAAGTCTTATTAATTTGAAGGTTATCTGCAGGTCAGGATTTAAACCAAAAAGTTTTGCATATCATTTCACAGAGTGATGTATTTACATATTTAGATTTTAAAACTTTCCATAGATTTAACTCGATACTGAAGGTTTTGACAATATTATTAGTTCCCATCATGTATTATCAATGACATAAGGTATAAAGATTGCCCATTTGACTACAAATGAGTTAAAGAAGTATCTTCAAAGTTATTTTTAATATAAATACAGCATTCTTCTGCCTAGTCTTCTGAGCTGATCTTATGACAATATGCTCCTCGGTGCAAAAACTGTAATTTTTTTCAAACTGAAGACACAAGTTTGAAACACCAATATGGGTCATAAGGTAAGACTGTGCAGAACTGATCCATTTCAACATCAGAACAATAAAACTGTACAATGGATCTTACTAAAATCTCAAAACTATAAAAACTGAACCTTTAATACCAGCAAGAACCAGGAAAGAAAAAACCAACTCACAACACAAAAGTAAATTAAAAAAAACCCTCACAACAAAAAAACAACCACTGCCCCCCAACCCTCCCCAAAATTATTATTAGTGTTTTGCATCATCTTATTCTTTGCAAAATGCTCCAGGCACAGAACAGTCAGGTCTGTATAGGATATAATACATCAACACACAAAACCCTCAAAATTAAAAGAAAATTACCATTATTTTAGTGTACATTAAGTATTCCTTTATGCTTTAAATGACAAATAGAACTTTTAAGATTTTTATCAACAGAGTGTTGTTTGGAGGCAGTAAACAGAAATACCGTAACTTACCAAAAAAGCCCTGTCAAGTTAAAATACAGCAGTAAAGAAATTACACAAATCAGGAGGAAAATGAACTCAAAGACTGAATTTTACTGATAATACTTTACTTGCACACAAGCTTATTAAGTAAATAAACATGTAGTTATATCCCAAAATTTCCTGCTGAAAAAAACAAGAAACAAAATCCTCATTTTATTTTAATTAAGGAAACAAACCTAGTTTACAAAGAAAAAATAGTAATATTCTCCAATTTTATTGCTTCCCTTAGACGAAATACTGTATATTCTTGCTTACTACATTTCCACTGAGTAAATACCTAAAACTTTGTTACCAAACACATTTAAGGGAGTTCCTTGGGATTTTTCGATAACGCTACAGAAAAATTATAGTCAGAGAGCTCCTGAAGGTGACATGTTAAAATTGAAATTGAAATTCTTTTACCACAAGTATTTATTTTGTTTTTAAATCTAGTTGCCTTACCAACTTTAAACCTAAGTTTTAAACTTTCCCAGCATACAAATTTTGTCAGTTGCCCAAATGACCATGAACTGAGATAGAGGCACTACTAACTCTGAAACTTCTGTAAAGTAAATCAAAGGCTCAGTATTTCTGAAAATCAGATTGAAGAGCTCCTGTGTGGAAAAAAAAACAAGATATGCAGAATACCTTTTTTTGTCAATAATGATGTGGTAGGAAATTTTTTTAGAAAGTGAAATTATCAAACTAATAATGCTTGAGAATGGCAACAAAGAAAGCAGCTGATATTTCAGTATCAAATAACCCATCATATAAATTCTGATGGGGTTTTTTGCCAGATCCATGGTACCTCTGGGAAGTGTTGATTTGCTGCTGGTAAAATCCAATGCTTCATTCTGACACTCTTCCAAAACAATGGAGAAAAATAAAATCAAATTACTACGATTTCATCTGTTTTGATATCTTCCATATCTTCCATATGGGTAGAACCAAATTATACAAATTATCAATTTTTCATATTTGCATCCTTTAAGTATTAAGATTTATTTGGATGCTTGGAAGGTTTATGCAGAGAAAGGACGCATGACTGTCTCAGTGAGTTTTAGTAACCTAAATAACTAATCAACTTTGCCTTTCCCACAGTTAGGAAAAAAGCTTGTAACAAGGTCAAAAAACAAATCCAAGTCTTTCAGCTCACTCTGAAACACTGTACTCACTGTTTTTCAGTCCATCTCACAGAAGATTTGAGAAGATTCAGCAACAACCTTAGCAGTTTGACTTACTGAATTATTTCCACTGTATGATGGGTTTGGGTGTTTTGTAACATTTACTGTGGAAGAAGACTTGCAAAAACACCAGTTCTAACTATTCCAAATCAGAGCACAACCACCTGAAGCAGCTGGGACCCACCTCCCAAGAAACATATCAAAATCCAAACACTAAGGCCATGGTAGCAGAGCTGTATGAAATGAGTGATGACCTGATCTCTGATTTAAAATTCAAGCTCCAATTGTGTAAGTGCATAGCCCCCACTAGGCGATTGGCAGAGCAGCAAAGAAACCACACTTCTCCTTTGTGCTTCCTCAGTTAAGACTATAAACCCTCTGTAGCTCTTTCCAGCCAACTGTCTGTTTAGAGCAGATTCTGCAGTTACTTCCTCTCACTACTACAGTTCTTGTCAACTTGTGTTATCCATGGCTCAGGAGACAGATAAACAGGATACAGAGCCCTTCACCTCTAGGTCATCAGTTCAAACGTTACCCATGCTGGTAAAGGACCAAAAGTTGCTATCAATAGATGGTTTTTTGGACTTCTCTGTAAACCTCCATTTCACCCGCACAAACCACCATGTATTCCAGATCCAAAATCCTGTACTATCTTAAAAGAGGTTTGCCACGGAAAAACGAAATGAAATTACAATCTTTTCCCTGTAACAACTATCCCACAAACATATATAATATCCATACTTTTGTTTTCCCTTCCTTTAAACATTAGAATTGAGAGTTTTATTCATGGTGCAAGACTGTAAGACAATGGAATAATGAAAATATGTTCTGAAAGGCCACAAGCAGAGAAAGTCAAGATGTCTTTTTATAAAAAAGAGCAGGGAAATCCTTGCCGCATTAACAAATCTCAATGAAGGTTTATGAGACATCTTTGCCTGAAATAAACAGTCCTCATTGGTTTGTTATGTCTCGGATTATGACTGCTACTCTGACTCTTCCATGAAAAAGCTTCACAGCCAAACTTAGGAAGATCAATTTTGAAATCCCTCGTATGTTCACACATCAGCTGTCAGGACTTTGCACTGATACTGTGATGTTCTTGCTCCTGCTCAGTCTTTTAGTAGTGATAAAAGCCAGAATACATGCACTCTGCTGAGCCACAAGGAAATTACCAGTTGAATTACCTGCAAGTTCCATGGAATAGCCACCTGCAGGCTGTATTATAGGGAATTGGAAAGTCACAGACAAACTAGTAACTGTAGCATAGCTAATGAAAGAGTTCTCTGAGCTGCAGCAGTAGCTCCAGCTAAGCCTTCTGCACTCCATGTGATTTCAAGGCATGGTACATCAAAGCTATGGCATCTCCCCTCTCCTTTGGATCTCTTTGTGGTATGACAATGACATGTCCAAACCCCTCAATTCAGGAGTCCTTTGACTTTTAAGACTTCCTGTCTGGTAACAACTTGCACGGGAAAATTATCAGATAGAAGTCTTTAAGATTTGAAGAGTACTGATGGTTTCTCAGAAAGAACATCAACAATCAGTGGACTCTACAAAGGCACTAGAAAACAGTGTCAAAATGCTAAAAACCATCAGCAATTTTATCTCACCTAAACGATCTTTACATGATGACAACTTTCCCTGCAGTTCTAAAACCAGGATGCTGCTTGCCTTGCCTGACAGAGCAAGGGTAGGGCAGAATGCAGGCAATGAACCCAGTGTTTTCGATATTTTCAGGACACTAAATTTAGCACTGTCTACAGAAGACCACAGAAGTAGTGTGATTCAGACAGCACACTCTTCAGTCTGATCTCTGACTGGAGTAGCAAAAGGACTGTTTACAACTTTCTGTAGAGCTGCTCCAGAAACACTGGAACAACAGGCTGCTACTACTACTATGTGCCAGCTACTGTAAGCAGATGCTGAAGCAGTGTCCTGTTCAGAGGTAACACTGTATAGCAGTCAAGCTGATGAGATCTACCACACTGGGTCACATATAGCAAGTTTTAATTGTAATAAGAGATACCATAGTGCCATAGCTGTAAGGTCATTCTTAAAGCTTTTGTATTTCTGCAGAAGACGTCCCAGAGAGCAAACCTGCACAGGTATCATATAAGGCATATATCACTGGCAAAGATGCATCGGATCTGCTGCAACGTCCATAGATCTGATGTGTACAGTTAATCTGAAGCATTTTGAACATGTCTGCACACAGGCTTTAGAGCTGATTGCTCACGCAGTGGCTGCTGTTGAGGGTTTTCAGATGTCCAACAGTATGATAGTAGGTGTTGGCTACTCAGAAACCAAAATCCAGACAAACAGTCCAAAAGTAAATCTGTTTTACATAGCAGCCCTGCAGACAACTGACTGTGCACAGATAGTTCCAAATGGAAACAGTCCTGTCCAGACAGACTTTTCAGCAGGAGCTCCCTGCAGAGGTGCCAAGTGCACAAAGAGGCACCACCAGCAACCAGGAGCCCAGAAAGGGCAGGCACAGAGCATCGGTGTGACTGAGGCGCTGTGAAAAGCGCTGTGGCAGCGATGATATGGAAATCATGAAGAAGAAAACAGCAGCAGTGGTATTGCTGGGGTGGCGTGCAAGATGCAGGCAGCAGCCCCAGTGAGACAGGATGCAGCTAAAGCAGGGGGCAGGGGCAGCCAAGCTGCCATGGAGGGAGGGAGAATTGGGGATGCTGGGACTACAACAGCTGTGAGCGGCTCCCAGAGAAAATGAAAAGTGGGGACACAATAGGAAGGAGCAGCTGGTAATGTACCTGTTATAAACTATTATCCTAGAAATTAATTTTTAATTATAATATTAATTCTTTTTAACAAGTCAATTTGTCACAGAGGGAAAAACCCCAAGCAACACATTATCTGCACTTCATTCCCATAGTCCCATTTACACAAAAAGCATTGAGAAACCAGATAGGTCTAAAGAAAGGTATAAGGAGTAAAATGTCCTTTCTTCTGGTATTATGTGTTTAATTTAAATATATCATGATATATTAATCAGATATAAATGTACTCTAAAAGACCTTCAGTCCCTAAGGTTCTTATTTTTCTTGTTTCTTAAACTGTTTTAAGTAATAAAAACCAGTAAACTTTATTTCACATTTTATAATCATAATTTCACTACATGTCATACCCATTTAAGTAAGCATTATTTTTCATGGGAATCACTAAGGTCCTAGAAGTTCTTTAATACAAAATTTTCAAATATTCTCGAGATACAGACCAGTATTAGGAAACAAAGACTACACATATATCAAGCTACAGACTAAGATCACTTACTTGTCTACGTGTTTGCTATTCTGTTGATTCACTTACAAATGTTACATTTTTTCTCATAGAAATAAGTTTACTCACCTTTTTACACTCATCTGTTCTTTTAGTTTGCTGTACATTTCCAGCACTGCATAAAAACAAGCAGATTAACTTGTGAGTCTTATTGTGGCTTTAGTTAATAAAAGAGGAAAATATGTACTGTAAAGGGCAAAATTAGAAATAGAAAAGGATGTGCTATATTTACCTTATTTAATTCCTACTGTCACATAAATGTGATAAACCTAGCAAAAAATATTCTAGAATTCAGCTAAAAGAGAAAAAAGTAACTGAACTCTTAACAGCTTTTAAATTAAAAAGAATTAAGTTTAACAAAACCAGTCAACACTACACATACCAAGCATATTCATTCACTTACTACGTGCCACAACCTGATCTGCATTACCAGTCCATGGCTTGTCTCCATAAAAAGGCAACAGTACCACCTACTGTACTCAGAACACGTCAACAAGACTTCACAAAGAAAAATTTTCAAATCTACTTTACACCAATATGACAAACAGGATAAAACCCTTATGGAACTGTGTGCAATCCTACAATATTACCTTCCTGAAACAACATTTAGAGCCCTTTTGTTTATTTGAAAACATCTGTAGTGACACAGAGCGAAAAGTACAATGTTGGAAGAGCATCATTAGTATTTTCCCCAGTATTCAAACACTAAAACCCACCCTCTCAAGCAACAAATTAATTGTTTACCATATAAAAAAATATTAATTCATTCAAAGCTGTAGGTGGCTACATGGTTTGCATCATTTAAATGTCTCACTGTTTTCTGACACTGTTGCAATTGCTCTTTGTCAAATATTGCAAAAGATATGGAACCTTCATGTTGACAACTTTTAAAAACCTATTAATTTTTTCATTAAACTGGATGTTACAGGACCAGAAGTTAGAAGACTTTTCCTTTTGGCTATTGTGACTTATTTTATTTAATTTGCCATCATATTTCACTATAGGTCACTCACCTGGAAGACACAACTGCAGTTTTTCCACAACTGTTGTAATATTCCGCTGTTGAACTCTACATCGGATGATTTCCTCTGTTTGGGCTATCACCTTAAAGGTTTTTTTTTTTTAAAAAAGGAAAGAAAATCACACTTAAATTATGTAAATAAATTTATTTTGCTACAAATATTCATAATGTCCATATAGGAAGCATCATTTTCTCACCTCTTTCCCAGCATCCTGAAGCCTTCGGTTGGTATCAGTAACTTGGACCTTAAAAATAATTTCACCTTTGTTAGACAAATATGCATATATTGCCCTGATGTGACTGCTCACCCTTGTAATCAGATCATGCTTCCTGAGAAACTTAGAACAAAGAAATGCAAATTCAAATTAACTCTACAGCTTGAACTTGAACTTTTGATCGCAAAGGGCTTTTGTTAAATTCAATTACTTATGACAGTTCTTTCTAACAGATTCTGTGGCAAACTTCTCAAATTTACTTGGGATTTTTGAACTTTCCTTGTTTCTGTAGGTCTGTCAAACAATTCAAATCATTGACCCAATTGACCACTGGTCCCTTTTTGATAACCTCAATGAGCTCTATGGGCCATTCATTGTCTGTAAGAAATGGTGATTGCATTTTATGGTAATTAAACATTCATACTTTGCTGAATGCAAACACTGGGTGGTTGATTAACATCAAACGTGGAAATCTCCAAACCACAGCAACATTTTAATGCTGCAGGTGCAGGCAAAGCTCAACCTCAGATTTTCCCACATAGTAAGTGACTCATTAGGTCATCATAATAAGGAAGCACATTCTAGTTTATTAAAAATCTCATTAATTTCTGAACAAAGATGCTCAATGACCTCATTGATGCTGTATTTGGTCTCTTGTTATCTGAATATCCTTTATATAATGGTCTTCTAATCATAACCTCTGATGAACTATGCTCATTCTGTCTGGTGCGCATATTTTGCCCTCAAAAGTGTAAGGAGAGCTAAAAGGGACGGATCTCATAATTCACTGTTTTGCATTCTGATCTGTGAGGAAATCTTGGTTCTCATATCTCATGAAAACTATTAACACCACCTACTCTCCTGCTCATTACAAAGTAAAGAACAAGGTTTAAGGTTTTTTTCCATGCATAATTGTGGTATTTTTAATTTTCTAATAAGGAATTTCAATTCTTCTAAGGTTTGACATATAAAAACATGATTAGGAAAAGACCTATTTAAGAAATACTGTGTTTATCATTTGCTGTCCTTCATCTTCTGAAAAAGTCTTGAAAAAAAGGCAAAATAATATGGTAGCATTTTCTGAAAACATACATTAAAAAAATCAAAAAGAGATCTAATAAAATATTCAGCTTTGTAAATACAGATTACTGTAACAGGCAACATGGCTCTAATCACAAGTCCTGTTCAATTCACTTGTAAAACACTGCTGCAAACATCAGAGTGCATGTGATAAACACTAAATTAATCTTCAGTAGAAGAGTCCAGTTCTTTCTTTTAGATTCAAAGACAATGATACATGAAACTCTGAAAAACTTGTTCCTTACCTTTAGTTTTTCTGCATCAGCCCTAACTTTAAGAAGTTCTGTAATAGCATCCACAAAGCCCTGATGGTGAAAATTGCACATCTTTTCTATCTCCCTGTCATGGTTACGTATGCAGGCATCAAGTTTTTCCATAAACTTCTGATGTGCATTTGGTTGGTCATCATATACAGACCTATTAAATACAAATAAGAAAATAAAAGTTTACTTTTTTCCCCAGTTGAAAATGGTATGTATGCAACCATCTTTATTGAAACCTATCTCTCTTAACAAGAAAATAAAAGCAAGCAAACTTGATGTTAGTGGCATCCTTTGGTGGATCCACTCCATCAAAATCAGCATTAAAGAAAAGATGGCACAAAACTGAGAAATGATGGTGCAAAACCCAGCCCTTATGGCATTAATCCAGGTGCTTAACCAGTTATATTATGGTTGACCTGAGCCTCACTGGTCTGTTATTTATGCCCTAATGCTCAAATATGGGTACAAAAGAATCAGTTTCTCCAACCACCTCAAATAGCATGGATCGCTTTTCCATCAAATTCCACTCTTTGCTAAATATAAAGAAGTGCAAACATACAAATTTGCTTTCCTGGTATTCCTAACAGCAGAGTTATCCAACTAAATCAGGGTGGGATGACTCCAGCCAGAATGACCGCTGGAGCACTGTGGCAGAAGCTGGACCCTGGCACAAGCAATCCCCAAGGCTCCCTCCCACCCACCCATGTCCAACAGCTCCCAAGGCAAAAACCACGGCATGCACACAACTAAGGCAGCTTCCTCCATGGCACCTGTCAGGAAGGGCTAGAATCAGGTCTTCTGGCTTACTTCACTAATTATCAAGTAGTTCACTTAGAAAACTGCAGCAGGAGACAGGACTTGGGAGAAATTACTGGTGTAGTTAAGCAGCATCAGAAACAGAAATCTGCACGGAAAAATGCTCGAGCATGAGAAGGAGGCATAGGGCATTTTAAAATTTTAGACTTTGGCAGAGTAAGCAAGAGAAGAGGTTCTACATAGAACTGTACCAAAATCAAAGGTGTGGAGTCTCCCAACAAAGGCAAGGTACAGACAGTTCCAAAAATTGTTTAATAATTTGATACAGCAACAACAGCAAAGACTGGTAGTTTTGAAGTAGCTTTTCACATAGAATGAGAGCAGCAATATGAGGATGACTTAATCATACATATACAAACACATTTGTACTGCAAACTACAAGTGTTAAAAAAATTATTAAAAATCTTTAAATTGCTTTTTTAGCCTCTAATTTCCTTTCACAATTATAAAGTTTTCTCCAGATATTTGTAAGGAGAAGTTAAGAAAAAAAAATTAGAAAATATTAACATGAGGAAAAGAAAAGGCTGAAATTCTAAGTGTTTCAGTGTTTCTTGCAGAAGTACAGTCTTAAGTTCAAGATCCAGGCAACCATGAGTCAAAGCCTCTAAAATCCTTAAGTAGTAAGAAACTACTTCCCTCCTAGTCTTCTTGGAGAAGTGTGGTTTTCCATATTCTTCAAGATTCTCTTTTCTATCCAGACATCTGGACTTTGCTGAAATCTGAGCTCATCATCAGCACAACAAACCTAGAGCTGAGTGTCTGACAGGAACATGACCTTTCAATGAAGAAAAGGATGCAGAAGAGATTGAAAAGACTCTTGTAATACGATTCTTTATAGAGTTCCTTTTGACCTTGTACAATATATTAAGTGAAGCAACTGAACTTAAGTGACAGAAGAAAGGCAATATGCTGTCCTACATGTCGAAGGAAGAAAACCAATTCCTTATATTCTGCTTTTTACAGATACTTTTTCATGGGAAAATCTATTTAATAAAATTTTCCAAGAATACTCCCTTTTGCTTATGATAGGAAAATAAGGCTATGGTACTGAAAGCAGGTTCTTTCCTCCAAAGTGCACCAGGGGGAAAATAAGATTGTTCATCCATAAAGTTTACCCCTCACCATTTCTACCACCATAGCTTGAAATGACGGCTGGAAGGAGCAAGTGTGTGCCCATAAGTGTCTCCTCCTGAGGCTCCTGTCAGACTGCCTGAAAGGGCTCCCTCAAGGCTGCCCAGGATGACTGAGCTTTAAAGAGCTGTGGTGGATGGTCAGAAGTGATCTGCATCACCAGGGGGAAATACCCACATGCAGAATCCAGTGTTGGTTGGAAG
Organism: Anomalospiza imberbis; assembly: GCF_031753505.1. NCBI lineage: Eukaryota > Metazoa > Chordata > Aves > Passeriformes > Viduidae > Anomalospiza > Anomalospiza imberbis. The sequence goes on from NC_089688.1 coordinate 19,867,676, forward strand.
GAGAAGCAGCATCCTGGCCTGGGAGGAAAGAAAGGTGCAAGACACAGTGGGCACTGAGTGAGGCCTCATTAGGCAGCCTGATATTCTGCATGAGAATACGCAGGGACAAGCATGTGGACCATAGCATGGTCACCTGTACAGAAATGGGGACCGGATGAGAAAAAGGTTCAACAGCTGATGCGGTAGCACTCCAAAATACAAATTACAGTTACATGAGTGCTGCTCCATTAAGAAAAGGGTCAGAGATGCTGGAAGCTACAGGGCGAACACAGAGGGGCATCCAACTGTCTTCAGAGTTCTTGGAGAAGAAAAAAATATCAGGAGGACCACATGCATCAAAGTGTCTTCACAGATATCTGGCAAGCATGAGCCTCCTCAAATTGGGCTGGACTTACTACCTATACTGCACTGTATGCTAAAGAACAAAACAAAACAAAATTTAAAAAACTTCACAGAAAAAGAATTTCAATTTATTACTGCTTCTTTAGCCTTTTGTTTAAGGGTGAAAGAAGCCTCCAAATTTAGGTCTCCTTCCAGTGTTCTCAAGGAGAAGCGAGAAAGGAGCATCATTATCACAAAGACAGGGGACTTCTATCACTATGTGCCCAAACTGTAAATTGTGTCATGTAAGCATAAATGAAAGCAGCAGTAACACTCAGTAAAGAAAATATAATTAAAATGAGAATGAGACAACAAAAAGATGGTACAAGAAGAACTCCATACTTGAGTTTGTACCACCAAACTTTCTTTAATGGTAGCAATGCAATGTGTTTTTGGACTTAGTTATTTCCTGATGATTTGGGGGTATCCAATTGCTGCCTTGATAACTTTTTATCCATTTCACATCTGTGCCAAGACTTTCAGACATGTTCTTACAATAATGACAAAAGGAAATCCTTTGCAATCAGAAGATTTCTCTTTAAAATGTTATCAAAAAATTGCAGAAAACACAGCCAGAAGTTCTGGAAGTACATACAATAGGCAATAAAGTTTTCACTGTTAGAAAAATCTGTATTGATCATGTTTTCCTCAATATTAAGGCTGCTTATGCTTAAATTTAATTATAATAAAGTACTGGTTTTTAATCTCACAGGTATTATCACAATATTTAATTGAAAATAATACAGGGAATAAATGTTCAAAATAAGGGGAAAGAAAGCAATACTGCGTACCTCCCAATACCTTAATCACAAGATTACCCTACCTTCTTAAAATAATAGTTATTATTCTGTGTTGTACATTGTACCCTTTTCTGTAAGAATGCTAATAAAATTGTGACCTGTGATTTAAACCAGTATTTTCAGTCTTCCCTAAAATGCACCAGTAGTAGAAATTCCATATTAATTACGTACGTAAAGAGCTCCATCTTGTGGGAACAACAAATCAACTCCCGTCAGCACGAGTGAAAAAACTCGAGACAGAACTGCTTGCCTTTACAGAAATAAATCGTCAGCATATTTTTAAAAAATTCACACTTCGTATCACAACTTTCTCATCTAGGTGAGAAATAAGTGAATAAACAGGTTAATTGACTCCCTTAGGACACTGTCCTCTGAGGACACTTCACACATGCAGTTTCAGGGGCTTCAGAACAACATCTGGCCTAAAACATCATCCTTTTAGAGAATAAAAGTATACACTGGAGATCCAAGCCATCTTTGGCCATGGATAGAAAGTAGGCTTTTTCTCAAATTTGCAAACACAATTGAGACAATACACACCTGATTTACCTGTTAGGGAACATCACACATCATAGTTTATTTCTGATACTGAAGCTCATTTTCCATACATACACTTATTTCAAAGATTACCTATAGCTATCTAAGTAAAGTAATTGCTACCTGTTAATTGTTATCTGAAAGTGTACATTTCAACAGATTATGACACTGCAAGAGATGCTGATAACAATTCTCCACTTTTGAGAGCTAAATTATCAAGCAGACAAATCACCAACACTGCAGTACCTTGGAGAGACACGAAATCCTAAAAGCATCCTAGTGACAATTGTTTAAAATCACAAGACAAAATTAACTGAATTTACAACTCACACAAAGTTCTGTTGGAAAGCAAGTGAGGAAGTAGTAACCCTTCTAGGTCCATTTCTTCAGGAGATGACAATTACAATTGCAGATGCAATTATGTCTACCCTAAAAATCTCTCTCTCACTGCAAATTGCTTCACATGCAGCAGTAGGAAGTGTCATGCTTAGGTTACCAAAGGAATTTTTACATGCGTAATACACAGTTCTTTCAATTTTTGTTTACATTTATACACCTCTGAATGAAGAGCCCTAAGGATCCCCTTCAGCTTTAGGGCCCCTGAAGTGAATGCTTATGGTCTGAAATACAGCACAAATTTGAACTGTGTCAAACTGAAAGACATTAATAGTTTTTATTAAAACTGCTTTCAACCTCTGATCTGCACAACTACAGAATACTAGTGGTTGATTCACACCATGAAACTTAGACAAGAAAAGTTTTTTTCTTGGTATGAGTCTTCAGACTGGACAAAAAAAGGAGAAAACCACTAATGTTGGAGACAGAAGTTTATATTTGATTTTGGCACCCAAAATACCCAAACCAACACAACGTTATCACCTTAATTTTCAATCTGGAATGAGAGAACTTTAACTTGAGAGCCTACTTAGCCACCAGTATGGCAAATCAGTGGTAGGACAGGTACTGATTTCTTTCCTAATCGACAGGGCAAGCAGGGAACCCAAGAAGAGCACAAGCAGAGCTGAACAAGTTTCCTAGTAATGTGTAGCAGATATCTGTCTATATTCCCAGAACTCCGTATATAAACTGAGATGCTTTTTTTTTTTTTTTGACTCGTTCCAACAATTGGATGAGTCATATTAATGCCAGTCTAGGCAAAAAGAAGATAGTGTAGAAAGTACTTGAAAAAGGCAAAAAATAAACTAGGAGCAGTCAGAGAGTGACCTAAAGGAGAAAAGTGTCTGAGTTCACTGGATACATTTCATTGCAATGGGGATATTTTTATCTTGATCTTTCTTACCAGGTAGGCTGAAGGGAGAATGATAAGCATAAACAGATTTGAATTCAGGTCACAAGAAATAATAAAGGAGGATTTGCAGATATGCAACCATTTTCCAACTGAAAACAATAAAATAAGTTTACTTTATAGGGTAAAAAGCTTTCCTAAAATTTTTACTTTCAAAACTGAAACACATTATGAAAACCATGTATTTAATAGGTCTTATTGAAGACTTTTTGTGTTTACATGCAAAAATATACAGAAGCACCAGAGGGCACCATACTATGCACGAAAATACCCACGGTTAAGTAATCAAAAAATCTCCAGAGAACTAAAACTTAACATGCCAAGAATTCCACACAACCCTTCAAAAATTAATATTCAAAATAAATTATCCTGAAATCATCTATCTATTCCATACATATACATTATCACTCTAAGTGAGCATCATAAATGTCTTCACAAATGGTTACAGGCTCACTTCAAAAATGTATTTCTGCTATCATTTAATACAAATATTTCTGTGCATGCAATCAGGATATATGTCCCTAAATGCCTGAGTGTAGGTGGGAGTAAAAGAGGACGAGAATTTCATGAGGGAAATAAAAAGTTAGACGTGGAAAAAAAAATCATACAATCCCAGAAATTAATTTAATACATGGACTGAACTACTGGAAGGGCAGACAATGGAAGTGCATATAGACTACTAACTGTAAAAGGAGAGGAGCCCAAAAGAACTTTTTGGAAGTTTAGCAAATACCCCACATTTGCTTTTTCCCCTCCTCATCTCCAGTCTAGCTTCACATCTATGGCCTCTACACCAAAAAATTACAATAACCAGACCTAAGTACAACTTCTACTGTAGTCTTCTTGTTTTAGCATGGAAAAATAGATTTCAAGAATAATCAGAATGGGAACTAAAGTAATTTTGTTTCATATCTATAGCAATAGCTGTAACCTTTCAAAGGGGAGAAGAACTGCTCAGGAACTCAGGCTTCAGGCCAAAAAATTAACTTGAAGAGTTTATTTTATTAAAAATAAAATTTCCATACTTTCATAAGAAAATAGTAATTCAGAAGATAATATGAATTCCTGGTTGGTGATAACTCTCTTACTTAACAATCATTACTAGAACAGTCTAATAAGAAAAAAGTAATATTTAAGAAATTCCATTGGAGTTTTTAAAAAATTAGTATTTCTTAAAGGCTTTGGGATATTTTTGTGTATTCTTGTAAATGGGCAATGATTCAACTTTTAATGGCAATCCATATTCAGGAAAGACAAATGTGAGGTTATGGAGCATTACTGTAAACTTTTTGAGAGAACAATTCTTCAAGTAATCATTTATAAGAGGTTCTAGCAGCAGCAGAGACTTTTAAAACAGATCATGTCTTTTAAAATAGCCAAAAAACATGTCAGAAAATAACCCCAAACCAGTAATCTTTTTACAGGACAAAGAAACTCCTTATTAATGACTTGCCACCTTTCACCATTTCCACACCTCCCCCCAACCCATCCTGTTCTGTCCCATTTCTAGGATGAATTGCAGATTTCCCTGCCCCTGCGTATAATGCCACAAAGTCTTTCATTTCCTGATTACACAAGACATATGAAGCAATTAAAAACTGTATGTACACATTCCTTTCAGGATACTGATAACCACTCAGTAAGTGCCAATCAGTTACAGCCCCATGAATGCTGTGACAATGACAGGAATTACACGTATCTGTACAAGAGTTGTACGAATTTGGCATGGAATGTAAGTCTTGACCATGCAACTTCTGACCTTCAACAGAAGCAAGAGAAAATTATTCATTTGTAGAGCTTCAAATTAAGCACCATGTGGGGAAAAAAAAGTACTGATTACTTTGATCAATTACATGAGGGCAGAAAAAAAAATCCCTCCCAATCATGCACTTTTTATTCAAATTTTCAAAGTAATACTTTAAACAAAACACACACAAATATATCAACTCTCAAATGAAGAAACTGTGCTTATGGATAATCATGTTTTTAGAATTCATATCTTGCTACCAATGCCAATTTTGTCCTGATTCTTGAGATGCTCCCAACTAGTTCCCATAAACACATTGGAAGAAGTAACCCTCTAAATGTTCTCCCTAGTTCTCCTTTCACTGAAATAAAATCCCAAAATGAAACAACAACACCAAGCTATACTAAATAAAATTTAAAAACAAAGTAATATTTAGAATTCAAATTTGCATGATGAGTTTAATGGGATCAGTGCAGCAGAAAACACTGGCATTGCAAATTAGGATTCTGCCCTTAAAACAGCCCTGTCACACTGTGACTATAACCATGGCATCCCTAACCATGATACTGTATCGCACACTCCACTTGAGCTGCAATTTCACAGGAAACACTGCAGAAACTTCCTTTGTCCTACAATATACAAAGATATTTTCTGTTTACACAAACTGCAAACTTTGTAGGGATTTTTCCATGGAGTAATTTCATATAGGTGGCTGCATACACCCTAAAAAGCTTTATAAAATAATGTCCAGGTGTTTCCTGTAATTCAAATGCAGTTATGGTAATAAGCATGTTTCTTAAAACCTAAGCAGCCTTTCAATGCCAGATGCCACCTATGTTCCAGTTCTGCCATTCTTACTCAAAATTACATCTCACCACTCTATTTAAAAGCTCACATTACATGCCAGAACAACACAGAACTCAGCTATGGCCTATTCAGAGAAAAGATTTTATTAATCTTAGTTTAGCTGTTATGCTTTGCTTGCCTGGTTTTCCTGGATGTGCAATTTCTGTCAATTGTTCTCACTAATAGTATCCTGTTTCTATGAGCAGGAAAGGGCTGAGTACAGTTTGTTAGTTAACATTACTTCCTATAAGCAGGGTCCTTATTCTGTAGTAGCAGCACTAGAGCATCCATTGTTCATGCTGGATAAGCAATGGATCACGCTGATGGCTGTTAATGGACATCCTCTGCAGCCAAACACCAACTGATAATCAGTACACCCAGATTTGCAATAGACTTCCTCCTTCCTGTTTTTACACTGCTGACCAAGGAGATGCCTCTTCCTGCTGAGCCTTTGTGCGACTTACCGATGTATGAAGTAAGAAACTGAAAAACAAGTGCTGCACTACCACTTTTTTTCCTAATTTTGTGTTGCAATAGTTGATAAAAAGGCAGCAGAGGAAACGGCAGCTTCGCTCGCTTTGGTACTGGCTATTGCCAGGGAATGAAGTGCCAAGTTTGGCCATCTGTTTCATATACCTAAATGGATACAAGTGGATGTAGTTGGAACCTACATTATTTCATAGAATGTAATGTAGGAAACTGAAGTCTATATAGCAGTATTTTTATCTTCCTTTAACATTTCCAGAGACTGTTTGTTACATATATTGTTATATTTTAGGAGCAATAGATTAATCTGTAAACCAAATTGTGAGCTTCTAAGTTCTTTTAAAAAATTTCATGAGATTTCTATTACACATGTACAAGAAATAATTAGGCCTCTATTACAACCTCTAGCTAATCTGTCAACTTCATCTACAGCACTCGAGACATAATCTTCTAGATAAACACACACCAACAATTTTTGGAAGAAAATAAATTTTATGTTTCAACAATCTCATATGTCTCTTGACAAGACATACGAAATAGAACAGAATATTTAATGTCAGAAATGTGTAAGTTACTTATTTCAATAGGCTTTGAATATCAACACTACACAGATGTAAAGACATTATTTCAGAAATTTAAGAAGTTCCAGATAAAATAAAATACCTAGTAATTAAAAAGTTTCAAAACCAATTGGATTAAGAATGTATTCTATTCAATACAGATCAAACCGGACAATCCTTTCCTGCATCACACTCCTCTGCAAACATATAACCAAAGCATGTATTTTACAATGATTTTATACTATTCATTTTTGTTAATTCTATGAGCTCACATAGCCTATACATATAAATATCATGTATTTAATTCATGTAAAACAACAGCCTGTGCTGTATATTCTTTGCATATCTCCCAGGATCATTGAAGAAAGTAAAACATGACTTCTAAAAAGAGTCTGTTTTCAATTCAGAAGCTGAACTGAAACCCAGTGTTTCTCTCAGTTAGGAAGCCATTAAGAGTGTTGATGCAACTGACTAACTCCAGTTCTCTACCTGCTTGATGAACAAACTAAAAAAATCTGTTCATTTCTTTGCAGCCTCCTATGTTTATGAAACATACCAGAACAAATACAGAGTATAAAACATTGTCTGCTGTTTTACTTTTATATTGAAATTAACTGAAAACAAAACTTGTAAGAAAACATTGCTTCTATGAACAAAACGGGGTAAAAATCCTTCAAAGCCACTCTATGCCTATGGAAGTGTGCAAACTGTGAAAATCCCAAAACTTGATAGGTTAAACATTTCCTATTGAAGCTGAAATGTCTCAAAAGTATCCCCCAGGTACATATATGACAGTATATGCTTTATTAATTTTGTATTACTCTGATTCACAGGAGAATTGCAAGTTGCACTCACTGCAATTTTGCAAGCAAATTACTTTCCCTGAGACACAGTGAAAATCCCACTCATAGTATTAGAACCGAACACTTTTCTCATGCTATGTTTAAAAAAAAAAATCCCCAGAGTCTTTTAGGTCTTCTCTGTCCAATCCCACGTCTTTCCATCAAGGCTGATGGCACTCTTAAAATCTGTTTCCTTCCTTCTTAATACCTCTGTCAGTGATTAAGTTCCCTACTAGTTTGCTATTACTGGCAGAGGTTGAGGTACGGGAAGGGCTTCAGCCAGGCTCCAGGAGAGATCATTAACTCCTTCCTGCACAGGAAGGACCCAGTTTTTCAGGAGTACAGATAGCTCTGTACTGGACATGTACAAGATGAGGAAGAGAAGCATTGTTGAAAATACTTCATCAAGCTGAACCTCAAATTGAACTGTTATTGTTATACCACGCTCTGAGGCGACAGGGATTAGGTTTGGGCATTTCAAACATCACCAGAAAATAGCCAGAAAGACTAGCCACATCTAGATTTTACAACTAGCCAGCACAAGCCTTTCAGACAGATAAAATCTCATGGGATTACATGATGCTGATGCAAAACTAGCACTATATTTTTGAATTAGTTAGTACTTAATAGTTTACTACAACCCATAAAAATAGTTCCCTATTTGCAAATCCTTTTCTGGCATTATCTTAAAAGCACATTATTTAAGAGATATTAATCCTCTTCAATTTGAATGAGCTCATTTTAGTAGTATAATACATAAAATGCAACATGACAAAACCTGCAAATACACCAGCACTTACCAGTCAAAACCAGACTTATATTTAACTGAATTATGCTAGGGCTCCTCAGGTAGATATTAATGGTTCAGCCACACACAAAGAAAGCTGGAGCAGAGGCTATGCTGTTGGCTTTCCAAAAATATCTACAAGGAAGTAAGCACCCGTGTGACTGGCATTTATGAAGGATGTCAAATTATGCACTTCCTATGCACATGACAGGTTCAAAATCTGGATCACCAGACACTGGAAAAAATCAGCTTGATGAACAAGTCAATGAAGAGATGATAGGAATAAGAACTGGCTTTTCTGAATTTAACTGATGTAAGAGTGTACAAGCATAAGCCGCTCATATGAAGAGAAGGCTGAATTTAAATGAAACAATGACACAAACTGCATGAAACATCTATTAAGTACACTATTCTGATGATGATGTATCACATGATTCCCCTATTTTAAAAGCTTTAATTTATTTTGAAATTTGTTTCTAAAGACTAGGACAATTCCAAGCTCTTTGGTAATGCCTGTGAAATTGGAGAGAGCTGTTTCAGAACAATTCATACAGGTTACTAGCTAGGTTAAAGCTTCACTTGGCAGTTGCCCATTTGGAAATCACTGCAAGAACTGAGTCAGAAGCTGATGTGTGAACAGTTAAAAGATCAAGATAACCTGAATTGCAGACACATATTTCATGACAAACTTAATCAGCATTGAACCTAAAGATTTTTTCAAAATAAAACAAAACGCAGCGCAGATATGATTACCTGTGAATAGTTTCAGGCTTTATAAAAGCTTGAAAAGAAATATGTTGAAACTTGCAGCAATGCAAGTGATTCCTTATAAAATAGTTTTGCTACCAATGGCGAATCTGACCAGGCTATAGAAAAATCAGAACTGCAGTTCTGCTGCTGTATGCCAGATTAATCAGCCTGCAGCACACACTCTTTGTATGCCCTTTTGACTCTATATAATGGACTAGCAATAAAAAAAATTGCTCCTTCATAGCAATACACATCACACAGACAGTTGCTTTATCTGACTGTTGTCTTTCAAATTAAGTACTTTGAATACCATCAAATCCTACACCAAGTAACAAAACCTGCAACTGACACTACAAGTAATCCTCTATTTTTTTAGGATACACTGCTTCACAGCAAGCTGGTCATTCTCCTTACTCCATAAGAATCCAGGTACAAAACAAAAATTAGCTATTATATTAAAGATAAACTGATATATAAATATATGTGCTGGTTTAGGCTGGGGTGGAGTTAATATTCTTCACATGGCTGGTATGGGGCTGTTTTGGATTTGTGCTGCACACAGGGCTGATAATAAGAGATGTTGTCATTGCTGAGCAGGGCTCACACAGAGCCAAAGCCTTTTCGTGCTGCCACGCTGGCCAGGAGGCTGGGGGGAGATACAGCCAGCACAGGTGACCCCAACTGACCAAAGGGCTATTCCAGACCAGATGGCATCATGCTCAGTATATAAAGTGGGGGAAACACGGAGGAAGGGAGGAGACATTTGGAGTGATGACATTTTGCCACAACAACCCCCTGCAGCACTACAGGCTGGGAACAGAGTGGCTGGACAATGCCCAGGCAGAAAGGGACCTGGGGGTACTGGTTGACAGCTGACTGGACATGAGCCAGCAGTGTGCCCTGGTGGCCAATAAGGCCAAGGGCACCCTGGCCTGTATCAGGAATAGTGTGGCCAGCAGTTCCAGGGAGGTCATCCTTCCCCTGTACTCGGCACTGGTGAGGCCACAACTTGAGTGCTGTGTCCAGTTCTGGCCCCTCAGTTTGGGAAGGACGTTGAGATGCTTGAGCACATCCAGAGGAGGCAACGAGGCTGGTGAGGGGCTTGGAACACAAGCCTTGTGAGGAACAGCTGAGGGAGCTGGGGGTGTTTAGCCTGGAGAAAAGGAGACTCGGAGGCGACCTTATCACTCTTTACAGCTCCCTGAAAGGTGGCTGTAGTCAGGTGGGGGTTGGTCTCTTTTTCCAGAGAGCAACTGACAGAACAAGAGGACACAGTCTTAAACTGCGCCAGGGGAAGTTTAGATTAGAGATTAGGAAAAAATTCTTTACTGAAAGAGTGACTGGACACTGGAATTGTCTGTCCAGAGAGGTGTGGAGTTATTGTCCCTGGATGTGTTCAAAAAAAGAGACTGGATGTGGCACTTAGTGCTATGGTTTAGTTAATGAGGAGGTGTTAGGTCATAGGTCATGGACCCAATGATCTCAAAGGTCTTTTCCAACCTAGTTCATTCTGTGTTCCAGAGTAGCCACTACTTGCGACAGGGTCCTGCTGTCGTGGACATGACTGAACAGCTGTCTCCCCATGGGAGGTAGTGAATTCAGTTCTTGCTTGGCATGTGTGTGCAGCCTTTGCTTCCCCTATTAAACTGTTTTTACCCCAGTCCACAAGTTTTCCAGCTTCTATCCTTCTGATTCTCTCCCCCATGCTGGAGGTGGGGGAGTGAATGAGCAGCTAGGAGGGCTTGGCTGCTGGCTGGGGTTAAGCCACAGCAGTGTACATGAAAGTACAGTCCTGATCCAAAAGACATCACAGCTATCACACAAGGAATTACCAGTTCTTTGGGGCTACTTTGTAACTTCTGTCTGAAAGGGAACCAGGAATGAAATACATTAACTTGAAAAGTAAGAAGGGCTTGAAGACAAACCATTAATAAAGACAGGGTCTACTGATTTTCAAATCAATAGCTTACAATTCTGTAAAAGATTCTCATACTATTTGAAATCAAAATATATGATCAAACCATTAAAATTCTCATCTAAAGCACTGGCTGATGATCTCAGAGTACTCTTATGTCTGCTCTATATTTAAAACAAGACTAAGATATAGACAAAAATGCTAATTACTGGCTCATGCTCCAAAACCAAAATAATGAAAACACTGAAAAATTACTTTAGACAATCCTACCAGACAAGTAAGACCACAGGAGAAAAATGAAGGCAACCACATTTTGCTACTGGATACCCACATCACAAATCCCAACAGATCATAGGCAGAAAAAGTATTTCCCAGCCTGCAATTGTGTTAATGCTGTAAAATCTTCCCACATTTTCAGATTTCATTCATACTGCCTATGTTTCTGTTTACTAACTGTGGTGCTGAAGACACAGAATCGCATACCTAAATCATGCCTGCTGGAAACTGTAATTTACACTTCCTGTAAAACTGAAGTTACATAACATTTAGGCACTTTGCGCATTTTGCTTTGGACAGGCCCCCTCAATGAATAAAATATCATCTCCAAAATACAAATTACAGACCCTAGTCTGGGCAAAGCACCTGCAGTTGCAAAGTGTACCACAACACAGTAAAAGCAGCAGAATTAGACTCTCACGCCATATCTCTAACTCTGAATTTTCTTAGGACCTTCATCAGTAAAGGACAAAATAGTCTTGCTTATTTTTCTAATGATGCCTTAACTAAAGTGTAGCTTTTACCTTTGGCTTTTCTGCAACACAAGGACAGAAGTTCAGAAGGAACAGCTATCAATTTGTTTTAACACTTCAGCCAAACTCATTTATGACATCCAATCTTCAAACTCTGTTTAACCTAAATGAGAAAAATGCAGCACTATACAGAAATTATTTTGCTTTGCAGTCTCAGCTCAGTGCTGCTTTTACCAGTGCAGTGCAGTCCTAGATCAGTGGAAGGTGACTGCAGCATGCTGCAGCATCAGACAGAAACACATAAACTGAAAGGTGCTTGTGGGTGTGATTTCTTCAGCCAGAGACAAGAGGACAGCAAAATGTCTTCACAGGAGGCTCTCTAAGAACTCTGCAAAGAAGTTTCATGGCCAGCACAACTTAGAGCAACCTACAAGATGCTCTAACAGCTACCAAGCAACAGCTTTGTGATGAGAGATCTCAGGAAGAGAGAATTGAACTAAAAGCATTTTTACACTGACTTTTGAGGAGCACTTGCCAAGCTGTGATTGTCAGTTAAAGCTACAGAGTACATTCTGCTTATAGATAGATACATCAATAGACACAGCGCCTCCTTATCAACTTCACCTTAGCAACAGAATTTCCATTATCAAATCCCCCACAGTTTTTATATTTAATTTTACTTTTGAATTTTTGTTCAGTCAACGGATTGTGGGCCTGGAGGTACTCCTCTGACAGGCTGTGTATGGGAATCACAGAACACTGCAGACTTAGTGACGCAAAGCTCACAAGATGAAGTGTTTAGAGAAAGTCTACCACATGCTTATGAAATATTTTGCCAAGCTAGAGTTTAAGAGTTAATTCATCTGTTAAAAAAAAAAACAACTTTGAAATACTACACATTACCACAGACTCAAAGAAACTCATATCTATAGTAGGCAGGGCACTGGCAGAACAACTTCTACTCTGTCAAGTCCCACTTTGACCTTTTTCAACCAACCATATACTAACCATCATATAAGGTCAATTATTTTCTTCTGAAAAGAATTTGTCTTACTAGTTACCACAGCATGTCCAACTGACTATTCAAGAAGTGTTAAAACACAGAGTTCAGTAAGGGCCTTACATTTTTGTTATTAAGTTTCTGATTTTTCTGTTGTGGTTGTTGAAAGGATTATGGAAATTGCCTTTCTTTCTCTTTGTCTTCTTCCACTTCCTTTCAAAGATCAGAAATAAGATAGCTCTCCCTGAGAAAAGCTCAAAAGTATGCATGCAACATGAATTATACAATATTAACATGTTCTATAAAAAGGTGAGAGTGATGAGCCTCTAACAAGTTTTGTCATTAATCTCATTTTGTTAGGCATTAAAGCCAAAAAGATGCTGATAAAAGCTTCACAGAGTCTGATGAAAAAAAAAAAATCCTGGCTTGCTATAGATACAGTCTGCCTATTTAATGAAAGGCATGTTGGCTTAGGGTCTCATTTATAATGATTTAGCATGTCTTACTGAATTTAGAGATGCAAGTAAAATAGCAGCAAATTTAAATCAATAAATTAATCCAGTTAAAATCTAAAAAGAAAATTAATTTAATCCAATACAATCTCTTCATTTCTTGAGATGCAGAGCAGTCTTTAGGAGCTTACTCTCCTAAATAGTAAATAATCCCAACTGCACTAGCTGTATGCTGATTCCTCCCATAAAGGACCTACATTTCACATTCCTCTTTATGGGTAGATCTCAGCAGTAGAAAACCACCTGCAGGATCAGGCTGTAAGTTGTTCCTTACCTGTAAATTATACACTAAAGCATTATATTTCAATAAATGTTATTATTTTTTATATAACGAGAACGAGTGCTGCCACTCCTGTAGCAGGGTAGGAAACAGCACCCTGGCAGGGACAGCTATACCCAACCAGCAAGCAAAACACTGAAGAAAAGAAGGAGCAAAAATGTGTTTCCATGGAATCTACATACAGCCCACAAGAAAAACGTACACTTCCCTTGTGAAGCATGGATGCACTACGAGGACATTAATATCTTGGTATTAACAATTAGGGATAAGTCAGATCTTGCCCATCCTACAATCTTCAGCATTTAATATTACCTCATGCTACTTATCCAACCACTCACCTCAAGTCCCTTCTTTTGTTCTGCTATTTAAGTAGGTATGCTGATACTTTATTTGATGTGGCAATGCTATAAATATTCTCCTAGCATTACAACCCAGGGATTACAAAAATATTCCATTTCACATAATGAAATTAATGTAATCTCAGTCATTACGTGAGACAACTGGCTTCAATAGCTTCTGTGACTGGAAATCAATGGATCACTTCATGTTGTAGCCTTATGCAACTGCACGTAGAATTACTCAACTCATTTCTTTGATTCATATTGTTTAGCAAGTAAAACCTAGTTCTCATGCAGAAAATAATGCTCCATTTTACATTCATGCTTCTTTCATTGAAATAGATCTTGTAATTTGATGTGGGATTTCAGACTTTTCAGTTTCACACAGCAATTCATAAATTGTAACAGACAGCTGAGCAGACAGCTCAAGTTTTTATCTTAAATACTGCTGTTCTTAGGGAGTAGAAGCATATTTCTGTGGTGTTGGCTGGACTTCTTTCAAAACACTCAGCCAGGTGTAACCACTCTTTCACCTAATTTTTTCCTCTGTAATTGAGCGCTAGAGGTTAAATCAGACCAACATCCACTTTTTCTCTAAAAATCCTGAAAGTCAGCAATGCAAAATTCCCTTACTGGAAAACCAGTGATAGGACAGAAACATGTGAAAAAATAAGAAATTAAATTTTAGTATTTATGAAAAAAAATCAGCATATTTTAAATGCTTAATATGGATAAGAGATTCATATGGTCCCTTCCTCATCCACACCTGTGGATGCCTTCTTCTGCTGTGTAGCCTAATACTCTGTCCTTTCTACAGATTACTCTGATATAAGCTCTATACTGAAGATGGTGGCGAAACTGCAATTATATTTAATATTCTGTTGTGGTTTTTTGCAGGCATCAGCTTTAGCCTGCCTGGGCTTGTTAGGTGAAACTGCCTCCAGGGACAACTCAAGTCTGAAAGCATCCCACCTACTTTCTCTCAGCCTAAGCCCACAGACCCTCACAGGTGAGGCTCCTTGTGATGCTCAGCTTCAGTATCTCCACACTGTATTCCCAAAAGCAGCTGTACTTAAGGAACATGAGGGAAGATCAGAGTGCAGTTTGCTCCAAGCTGACCTCTAAGACCAGACTGAGCCAGCAAGCAGTTCCCGTGTGATGTCTAGACAAGCCCACCACACTCCCCATGGGGGCTCTCAGAGGACTGATTAGCCCCAGCCTCACACAAACGCCCAGACTGCCACCTCCCACAGAGCTTTGGAGAATCCACTGTAGAGACACTAGCTAACATCAAAATCAACTGCTATGATGTGCGAAATGACCCATTTGGCATGCAACAGAAACTTCTCTTCCACCAGTTCTCCGGACGGCGCTCTCACCCATGTAGCCCATGTTCATCCTTCCCCAGCCCTGTCCACACTCGCCAGCAGGCACCATTCCCACTGCAGGAAGAGCCAGCAGCACCATGCTCATTGCTTTGCAGCACGCTGCCACACAAACTGCCTCTTCCAGTTTTCTGCACACAGGCTCACTGTATCTTTTCAAAGAGATAACATTCAAATTCACAGTTCTCTCTCCCCCGTCTGGCTAGTGCCTGTGCTTTTTCTACTTCTTTCAGACATCTTTAATCAGGGAAGCACCAGCAAAGCTCCATGATGAAGATCCCCTTTCCCTTGTGTTTCCTCTATAACCCAATTCACTTTCCACAGGCCCTGCCCTTATCTCCCCAGCTCTAAGTGAAAGGTACTTCCACATTTGCCTCTAACAGGAAAGGTTATGCAAAACCTTTTTTTTCAAAATGCAGGCTAAGCGATTTGGCAGTACTTGGAATTGGAGGAAAAAGACAGAAAACCAAACCACTGCAGTCATGGCATACCAGAAATGATCTAAACACTGTTACATTTCCAAGGAAACTGAACAGGGTAGTAGGTATCAGACCGCATCATTAGAGGTTGCATAGTGGAGCACTGCAACACCCAGCCACGATACGGTTTCGGCGCCGTTCTCAGCACAGAACCGGGGGTACCGGCACACCCCGGAGCTGACTCGTGCCCAAGTGCGGGCAGCAAAGCCCGGCACTGGGTTACGGCGGGCGCCCCAAGCCCGGCCACCCGCGCCGGGCCCAGGGCCGCCCCGTCCCGAGGCCGCGCTCCAGCCCCGCCGGAGCCGGGCCTTGCCCAGCTGCTGCCCGGTAGACAATGCCAGGGAGCGGCCAGCCCGGAGCCGGGCCACGGCCGCCGGCTCCGCTCGGTCCCCCTTCCGTGTCAGAGCGGCGGCACGGCTTGACAGCCCCGCTCCCTGCCCGCGCCGCACCGGCCCCTTCCCTCCGCAGCGCCCGGGACGGGGGACGGGGGGCGGCGGTCGGGCCCCCGCGCAGCGGCAGCGGGCGCTGCGCGTCCCCTCCGCACCCGGCGCGGCCGCTCCCGCCGGCGGCGCCGTCCCTGGGGAGCAGCTGTCAGAAAGCGCGGCCGGGCCGCGCCGCGGCTCCCCGGGCCGGCGAGCGGGCAGGGCGTGGGAGCCTCACCCGCCGGCGGCGCCACGGCCCCCGCGCCCCGCACCTCAGGGTGGGTCCCACGCAGGCCGTGTCGGTGCTCTCGATCTCCTGCAGGATCCGATCATGCTCGGGGAGACTCTCCGCCATCTTGGAGGGGAGGGACCCGGCGGCCGCGCCGCTGCGGGAGGCGCCGAGGGAGGAGCGGCCGCGGAGCCAGGCGGGGGCCGGCGAGAGACGCCGGGGAGGGTTTGCCGGTGCGCACGGGGAGCGGGGCGGCGGGGAGGAGGCAGAGGCAGGGGCAGGGGCAGGGGCAGGTGAGGGGCCAGGGGACGGGGCGCAGGTCGCGCCGGCTCGGCGGTGCTCCGCTGCCCTTGTCAGGGGCAGGGCTGGGCCGGGGGCGCCCGGGGAGCCCGCCAAAGCCTCTCCGTCCCCATGGCATCTCCGGGCGCTGGTGTCCGGCAGAGACCGCGGGCAGCTGCGTCTGCCCGGCGCCAGCCGCTGCGACCCGCTCAGGGCACTGTGACAAACGAGGGACGCGCAAAGCGCGGCCCCTGTCCCGGACGGACCGGCTGCCCGCCCCGGTGCGCCGCGCTGCAGAGACGCCTTGAAGGCTTATAGGGTTCGACACGACCTTTTCCACTGAGCTAGTTCTGGTTTGGTCTTGTGGCTAGTTCATGGTGTGGTCTTGTTTTATTATTATTATTTGGTTTGTTTTGATTCGACCGTTCCCGCACATGCGGGCCGTGCCCGTCCCGGCACGACCCTGAGGCGGGGGTTTCTGCATTCAGGTTATGTCAGTCTTCATTCCTTCCATTCTTTACGTGATAGAAACTTGGGGGTCGCGGAAAAAATAGAACAAAACCAAGACAAAACAAAAAAGTTTTTCACCTTTATGTGCAGTGGCTTGCTGTGTTTGACTAGAAACTGACACAATGTTTCCTAGTGCTTTGTACAGCAAACCTTCGTGTGACAACGAAGGAGGAATAACCTATTTTCTATTTAAATTTTACACTTTGTGGCCCGTGGCCAGGGATTAATTAATTCTTGGGTTTTGCATGCTCAGGAGACAGGATGCACCTGCTTTCTGGGCAAAATTATCTGCACTCAAGTGGGAAGTTCTTGTAAAGAAATAGGCCAGATATGTAAAACTTCAGAGTGATGTGTAACTACATTTTCCAGTAAGGAACTGACAGCATTTGACAAATGTGAATGCATCAAGGTCTACAATTGCATTTGGCATCCTTCCAGTTACTGTTACCAAGCCCATCATCTCTCCTGCCCTGGTGCAACTACACCTGTACACGAGTTAATAAATGGCACCAAAGACCGTGCACATCTTGTCTATGCTTGTGCCTTTATCATATTCAGTGTTGATTCAGGTTGTTGATTCACCTACTAAATCAACAAGGACTATTCTGAATGTAGACAAGTGCTTACAAAGTGCATAATAAAAGAAAAGGAAAAATCCTACCACTTGTATTTCCTTCAAGAAATCACTCAAATGCAGTAACAATTTGCCCACATTCCTTTTTTTTTCCCATCACCAAAATACTGAAGCTACAGATTGACACATTTTTCAGGGTAGATTTAATTTTCTTTTTTTAGCCTCATCGTTACTGCAACCTGATGCCTATAGTGCCAGGCAGGCTATTTTTAAAACTCTTCTACAAATATACCTAGACAAATTACATTGCAATCTTATATATATTACTTTTTTAAGGACAAATATGCAGAGGAATTTTTTCAGTTGCACTTTTACCATTAAACAGTTTCCATAAGCTACAAATTAAAAAAAATAAATCTTCAGCTATTTAGAAATATCAACAGTAAAACCTTAAGTAGTTCTGTCATTGGTGATTAAGTAGAAGTTTCATTCTTAAAAATTTAAGAAGCAGTTAATTCTTTTAAAATGTAGCTGTTAACTTTAAACTAAAAACACTGCTATGCAAAAAAGAAAATTTCCCCTTGTTTTCATTTTTAAGAGCACTTTCTTTTTTCACAAATCTGCAGCCAGCCATCAGAAACAGATCAGTTTGCCCAGGTGAAAAGAAAGAGCAGAGTAGGTGACCTTGGTTTGTATTTTTTCACTTAGGGCCAATCACATTGAAATTAAACTCAACTTTCTTGTAGGCTTCAGGGTCAGGAAAACAAAGTTTCTAATATATTGTGCTGACTGAAAGAACAGCTGTAGAATGGAACACATCCCTCATAAAGAGTATAATACTATTAAAAAGAAGCATACCTTAAGGTGGTTCCAAGAGGCAGCTCAAAGGACTGGATCTCAGCAAGGGCATTTTCATATATCTGATCTTTATTTTCTTCTAGATACAATTCTGAGAGATTTGACTTACTTTTCCCTGCCATAGAGTAGCATAAAACTAATCTAACTTTAGGAGAGGACTTTTATTCTGATTATTATAGTTGACTAAGTGACTCTGTAGTCAGCAAAACCAAGCATAAAAAAAAAAAAGGATCCTGTGCTAACCTCGTGACTCCTGAGGACTTTGTGTCCAAGAATGGTGCACAGCTGCTCTTTTCCTGTCTGCTGGTATCATTTGCCTCGTATGCACTACCCAGGCCTGCACAGTCTTTTGTGTGTGTGTGTGTCAAATATATATTAGTCCTAACAACAAATTTCCCGCCAAAATAATATTTTTACATCCTTGAAATAAATATTAAACCTGAAATTTAGTCACTTTGGAAACATAACTTTAAAGGAATTTTAGACACTAGACATCAATATTTAATTTCTCTGTTAAGTTTTATGAGATTAATTTTTGTTTAAATTATATTTTCATTTTGCTATATAATAAGCTTGCAGACAAGGACTTAGCTGGATTTATGAAAAAGGTTTATGGATCTCCTAAAGCAGATTAGAAAAACAGAGAAACATTTATGTTCTCATAATTTTCATTTTCAGCATTAGTAGTTGCTACTTATAATAAAAAATTGCAGAAAATGCTTTGTGATAACTGTGGGGTTTATATGTGTGAGCAAGAAAACAAAAAAAGCTGTTACTAATTTATTACCTGCATGGAAAAAAAAGGATAACAAATGTTGAGACCAGTGCTGCTGTCACATCATTTCCATTATGATGGCAAAGAAAACACTTTGCACAACTGCCATGAATTACTTTAATTTCAAACACAAGACTGGAGTTCTAGATCTTTAAGTTTAAAGAACTGTTTAGAAGCCTAATTCAATATCATTTGGATAATCAATATATTTTGGTTTTTTAAATATTTCAAGGGTTTTAATCAAAATTTGGCTCCTGATCTCAGTACTGGTCCTGACAGAATTGATTAATCCAGACATTTGTGGTGCAGTTAACTGCAGGGAAACAGAGATTACTCATTTTTGATCGGGGTGATAAAATGTTTATTCACTTCTCTGTGCCCAGTGGGAACACTGAGGAGATGAGTTCACATCAGTAGCAGAGGGAAGGAACACTAAAGGCTGCAGTGAGTTAGGGCTACATACAAATTTACAATGTGTTTCCTTGAACAAACTGCTTTAATCACCGGTTTATTTTTGAACCAAAATTAAGCAATTGCTCTGTTAGCATTACTATGCTATACATTTCCTGCTTTCATGTCCTGCATGGAGTTGTGAGTAATTTTTACACTTTTCACCAGAAATGGGAGCCTGTGATTGACCCATTCAGCCACTGGATGTCACACAAATGCAGATGAAAGGATGGATGTTGAAACTACTTATTCTAATCTTAACATTCACCAGATTCAGAATTAATTTAACAATTATGAGGTGACACTGTGAAAGTAAACTGCAAATACTATAACAAGCTTAAGCTTATTCGTGTGATGGAAGAAAGTACATCTACTGCTACTGTGGAAGAGCAGAGGCAGGGCAGGTAAATCAGAGGTGCCTCTGACATCTACACCCAGCCAGCACACATTGTGGCTGGCAATAAAAATAGAATTCTGTGATGGAAGTATGACAACTTATACAAAATGCTTTTATGAATATATTTATGTGATTTTAAATTAGTTTGATCCTTACAGAGACTTTGGGTAAAATTTCTTCTTCCTTCTCTGCCAAAAATTTAAACAGTAGCTTGCTTTAGGAAATCAGCTAACCAAAATAAACAGGACTCTGAATCTGTTGTGGAAATGTTCTTGTTGGTATCACAGCTGCCTGGAAATAAATATGTTTAATAACAAAACAAAACAATGCAAGAAGAAGCAAACAAATACAAAGGTGAATGACCAAGAAATAGGCAGATGTTAAGAGTCTCTTCAGTTGTGGCAGTGGGTGTTGAAGTACCATGGTTCTCTGGATGGGATCAGACCAAATTGCACCAGGCCCGGCTGCTCAGCTCTCCAGAGTGCTTTACACCCCCACTGAACCTAAGACCATGACACCCAGAGGATGGTCCAAGGTACCGTGGTGGATCTGTAGCTGACCTCAGATCCGTGGGCAGGAGTACATTAACACCTGCCAAAAGCCCTTTCTGCTGCAATGACCCTACTTCTACCCTGTGCTGTCTGTCCAGCCTCTGCTCCCCTTCCCCACTTCTGTCATCTGCTCCTCCCCACCATAATTCCAGTGCTGATTAGATGTGCGCAACATCTACATCTTTCAGTCACACAGGAGCTTTTCCTGTTTCCAGCTGAGCTCAGGGCCACTCTCAAAAGGCTGTAGGGAACTGCCTTGTTCAAGGAAATAAAGTATTTTTGTAAAAAGACAAAGGGACAAATTCAGTATAGGCACTTGACATCCACTTCTGGCAGAACAGTGTATCTTTGCTTCACAACTATACATAACATACTTGGAGGCTGCAACTAAATAGTTTGTTACCAAAGACAATGCTAAGTAAAATTTTTTTATGGTACTCTCCATGCAGAAAAGGACAGTAGACATTCTCATTTCTGAGGTATCATACTTGTACTAGTTCAGATTTAACCAGGTCAAGAAGCCTGAGAAAGTATTAATCTTCTAGAAGTCCCTGGCAGAAAATGAGAAGGTATTTTCTGTGCTGGTTAAATTCACACTATTTCTGTGAAGGAAGTATTTCATTATCTGGACAGGCAGAAATCTCAGGCCCTGTAAGATGTAGAGCTGTTGACATCTTTCCAATCATCCCTAGGTTTTCCTTTGAAAAAATGATCCAAAGCACCTGTTTCTTGCTGAAGGTGTAAAAACTGTTTGTAGCTCAGAAGAGAGTAAGAGGGGAAATTGAGGCAAATTATCAACAATATTGTGAAACAGGATGCAGAGGCTTATCTAAAGCAAAACCACTTTCGCCACGTCCTTTCTCCCCTTCCTCCCCTAATTCCTACTCTTCCCCAACCCTAATGGGATACCATAGGGCAAAAAACTGCTGGCTTAAATCTTGTCTGCCTGTGTTGATACTTTAAAAATACATTTTACCCACCTGACCTTACAAAAAGTGTAAAGTGCTGTAGAGTAGGGTCCTTACCGGGTATGCAATTCCAGTGCAGATTACTTCCTTTTTTTACAATTGCCAGTGCACGATTAGCAGCTTTGAGTCTGTTTCATTTTCTTTCCCAGTTGGATTGGAATCCATTTTGAATGAATCATGGAAAAGAGAGAGGAGGGAAAATGTCCACCCTCAAATGGAATTACTATAGATAATTTTCACATGCAATGCCATCCATAACAAATTACTTCATTGGTCATTGCCCAGATATCTCCTCTTTATATCCCTCCACAAGGACAACAATGCCATTAGTCATTTCTCTGGCATCTCCTGCTCTGCTACTGCCTTCTTTCCTGGGCTCATCCCCAAACTGGACCCTTGCAAACCAGCTCTTTCTTCCTAGAAACCGAACTGACTGCTCCCATTCCCCTTGTGCCTGGTTTTCTGATGGCCAGACCCATTTCTGCCTCTCAGATGAAGCATGGTAGCAACAACCTTATCAAATGATTCTTGGGGAAAACAGGCAGATGAGGAGATGATGGAATTACCACTGTCATTTTTTGCCTTTTACCTTTTTGCCTAATATACAGCCACTACATTAGGTATTAGCAGGGAGATTACCTTTTTTATTTCAGAGCATTTAAGTGAATTATGTTTTCTGAATAGTAGTCAAAATCATAAATACATTGGTTTTTTGTTTTAATTATACTAGATTTAAGAATTGGACAGTGTATATAAAAATCTTCACTAAAATACCGAATGAACAATGTTCTATTTCACATGGGGGCTTTTTATGGTAAATTGTCAGAACAGCACACATCTCTCCTGTTAGGAGGGCAGTGCATCACTAACTGCTTTTGACATTTCACTGACATCTTACAAGTGCCTAAAAATATCTGGAGAGATCCTCAGCTGGTGCTGACGTTATCTTTTTAAGAGTCAATAAAGGCATCAAAACTACTGGTTGAACAGAAGCACTTCTGTCTGACTGCAGTTGGAAGGAGAGTCACTGTCATTACATGTGTTTATATAATGCTAGATGCCACTGAAGAACAAGTACTATTTCATTTTCATTGCAACACACAAACCATATTTTTTTAGCATACCATTTGAATGATGCTACAAAGTAGCATCTTTATCATTCTAGAAATGCATAAATGCATTCTGCAAAACACTGATGCATTAAAATTTTTCTCTGTGCTTACCAGTGCTTTTAAGGAACAGGCATTGAATAAAACCCTGAGTCAAGGACGTGCCCTGGGAGCCTGAGGGCTTTGCTTCTTCATAGGCAGTGAGGAGCTCTCTTACTGATATTGTTCTGAAGGACATTACTTTCCTTGAACAGGAGGGCTTTTTTTTTTCTCCACACTTTTAAGAGCATCCAGTCTTAGCCACAGTGTTTATATTCCTCATGTAACCCAGGAGAACTTTCCTGAGGAAAACAGCCCCTGTTCTATTTCAGGGTATGAACGAGTCAGAAATTAAAACTGTGATGTTAGGATGAGTGCATGATGGACATCTGACTGGTGATGGCCAAGTGATCCCATCTGGATGAGCTGCTCTGTCAGCTGAGCCACAGTGAGTGGCAGATACGGTGCCCACTCTGAGTCTATTCTCACTGCAAACTGAAATGCTTTAATTGAAACTACTATGAACAACTTGCTCAGAAGTTTGATCACTTTTATCATGGCCTTTATTCTTTTAATACTTCAGGAAGAAAAAAAAAACAACCTTGTCTGAATATAGGCTTCAATCACTTTAGCTAATAATTAATTAAACTAAATATCTCCATAGGCATTTTCAGTCTCTCAGGTTCTTATTTCAGTTTAGTTAGAACTCGACCTAATTGATTTGAGTGAAATAACTCTGCCTTAGAAAGGAATATTATCAGATAGATTTTTGCACCATTTATGTGCAGGTCAGGCTTATGCTTCTGCTGCATTCTCCACTCATGCTTCCCTGAAGTTTGTAAGAAGGAACAGTTAACTTTAGGTTACCACTGCATGATGGCTGGTATTTAATTGTTCTTCTGGTCAGATCTGACCAGAGGAAATCTTCAGTATTCTTTTTGCTGAAGAGCCCGTGCCTATTCAGTGGTGTTAACAGCAATCAGGAAATTTAAAGGAAGTACCTTGACTATCTGCTGCTTAGATAACTGGGTCTTATTACTATGAAAAAAAAAAAAAAAAACCAAAAAAAAAACCAACCAAGCAATCATTGCCAAATAAAACTATACTTCAAGAGAAAATCTCTTTTCCAGAGATTTTCTAACACTAACTGTTTTTGTGTAATATTTCCTAGCTATATTCAATTAACGTGGCACGTTAGACCTTGTAAATCAACACTATTAGCTTTGAAAGGAACCGCTTGTTTTTTGAGAACATTCCAGGCCACAAACACTTTTTCCAGTGAAAACTGAACAATTACAATAAGACTCTGTTTTGGTATGAAAATAGGAAATGATGCTAAACAAAAGGGAATGTTTGTTTAGAAATTCCAAGGCCATTAATTTATACTAAGAAATGGATTGTGCTCAGAGACTATAATCAAAAGGTGATGTGAATCATTGATCACAAAAGGACTTTATAGATAAGGAGCAAGTGCAGTGCTGGGTGATTGTATTATATATTAACAACTTTCATGAGCAGCTTTTGCTGATTCATTTGGCAGGAAGTCAGCTGCCAAGAGAGATTTCTAGGGGAGGAACAATCAACAATATTTTCATATAAAATAACCTCCAGTTACTGTATTGTTCTCACAACATTTGATAATGAATGTTTTCCTGTTCAAGAAAAAATGCATAAATCCCAAAAACAAAGGCAAATCTGGTTTAGTGTTACACTGCTATAAATACACACACAGGCAAAGTAAGTGCACTGATCAATTAAAAAATTGGAAAACTGGTAAGTACTCCCTGTGAAATCACCGCACAGTTTGGAAATAAAGATATGGTAAATTATATTCTTTTTTGGAGGAAAAAAAAAGGCACACCTTTATCTTTCTTCTTGGTTTGGAAGCTCACTGGCCATGGCACGCCTGGGATTTTATCCAAAAAGCAATACTTGGTTTCCATTCAGGAGAGCAGGACCTCCACAGACAGCAGCTCTGAGCCACACTGGGGACTAACACCATGCTGGGAGGCTGCTACAAATGGTAGGAGAGCTCCATGCTTTAAAAACTGAAACTGAATCACTGCAGGCAGACCCAGCACAGCAGCACACCCTCAGCCCAGGACACCAATGTCACCAGGCCAGCCCCACAAGCATGTTCCAGAGCACCCCATGGCACAGGGACAGCTTGGCCCTCCAAGCAAATCAGCCCCGGGCAGCACAGCCAGCCAAGGAGGGGGTCCCCACTGCTCCACCATTGGTGAGGAGAGCTGGGGACCTGTGTTACACAAAGTGCACCAGGGATAGTCCACAACAAGGGGACACCGTGAGTCTGGGGGTCCTCTGCCATCCAGCCCATGCCAAGGATGCTTGCCCACCATGCCAGCAGGCATCATTCAGCTTTCTTAAACCCTGTCATTGCTACCACTGGCACAAATAGAGAAAAAAATACAAATGCCTTCAACTAATCTTAGTTATAACTTGATGTGTGACGGCAAAGCCCAAATGCAGTGAATTTGGGAACTCATGGTGGAGGAAGGAGAACAGGAGAGAAAGCGTGGACCAAGGAGCTTCTGAGAATAAAAGATGATGCAGAGTATCTTTTAGACACTTGTAGGTTCTGCTTCAGCTGGATTCTGGTTAGATGTTATTCACAATCAGTTGCATAATTCTTTAACTCAAATTTTCCTATTGTAAGATTTTCTACAGAATTTGTCCTTAAATGCATGGTAACAAATCAAGGGCAGATTTAGGAAGAAATCTATTAGAATGACTAAGGAACGTTTTAAAGAAACTAAGAAGGAGAAAAACAGAAGCCAAATATGTTGGCAGTTGTGGATTTTCATTCAGCAGGGACCTGGCAGAGCTCTGGTTCTTTATCTTCCTCTTTTTTTTTCATTATGAAACATGTAGCTATTCACTGATTCAGGAAATACTAATTAGGCAACCATGGAAAAGAAAGACAACTCTTGCTAAGGAAAAGTGCTATATGATAGGCTGTCATGAAATTCCACTAATTCTACCGCAAATAATCACCAGAGAAAGTACTGATTATCAAAAAGCTGTCAGCCAAACATAAAAAATAAAAATATTTTAAAGTAAGGATTTAGAAGGTTTTTAAAATTAGAATATCTTGAAATGTTGTGTTCAGTAAGGAAAATCTATTAGCATAACTGGAGTCTGAAATCAGGATAGAGTTTGTATACAGTTAATATAAATTCAGACTTTAGAAAATGGTTTAAAATATCACACATTGTTGCCAAATAAGTACTCACACTCTCACTTCTGCTGGTTGATCTCATCCTGAGAACACAGAACACAGATAACAATCCATTGTAACATTAATGCTGTCCTGATAATGTAGCTCATCTGAGAGACAACTCAACAAGAAGCCATAGTCTGCTCATCAAGCACTGCAGGGAAGACAAGATTAAGTAATTAATCATGGCAAAACCCAGCTAGTGGGAATATCAGAAATTCCTGACTTAAGAATCATTGTTAATAACATAAAATATTTGAAGCCATTTGCATACTGAAATTTACCAAGGCAATGAGGATATTATAAAACAAAATTACAAAACTGTAGAACAACAAATTGCATTCTGCAATGTAAGCAGATTTTGGTAATTAAAAAATGTAAAGTCCAAATGATAATTTAAATTGTATTTCCCCCTTCGCATACAGCAATCTACCTGAGATACTAAGATTTCAGGAAATATTATCTATTCAGTGGAATTAATTAATTAGAAATTCAGATATTTAACACATCCTATCTCCAATTAGGCAGGAAAGACATTAAAGATATCTGGATCACGTTAAGAATAAAACAAAAACATTTTTTCACATCAGGTTTTACATTAGGAAGCAAGAGGTATGCACTGAAAAAGCTAGAACAGATTAATTCCTCATTTCATTATCCAGAGAGGTACATTTATAAGACAAACTAACAAAGGGCACAGACAAGATGTATTTCATGGAAAACAGGGTAATAATGAACTGCAAATAGGGATTCTAATAATGTTAGAAAACAATTATCTCAGAATAACTGCTAATGATAATTTAATTTTTTTTTCTTCTTACTTTATTACTACAGGATGAAACTGTCCTACAGTTGGATGGTCCTATTATCTATTTCAAAAACTGACATGCTGAAATAAAGTGTGATTTAATATAATTATATGCTCATATATGCACCGCTTGCATGTTAGCCATTACCTGCAACCCTCCTCCCCCATCTCTCAGTGTAACATAAGCTTTACACTTACAGTTTCCTTTTCCTCTTAAAGGCAATGTATCATTTTCAGAGGTTATGAGCCCAACTGTGTAAATTTTGCAACTTGAAATGTAGCATATAACGTTGTCTCCCATGTCTACTTCAAAACCTTAGAGGAAATTTTGCCTGATTGAGACAAAAAGCAATTAAGTCTTCCGTTTTGAAGGTTTTTTTCAATGCTTTGACTACAAACTTTCAAAAGGCACAGAGGTATTTTCCTTGCCCAAGACAAGCAACCAACAGACTTGGAGCCCACCACAGACCACTGCCCAGGCACAATGGGGAAGGAAAATCAGCCTTACCTCTGAATTTTCCTGTGTGTTTAAATCAGACACTTAATGATTTTTGTTTAATGTAGGGTTTGAGTTTGAATAGTACTTTAAGCACTGAACTGTCTCCTTAATGTTTGGAGGGGATTAAGTTCAGAGTTCATTGTGTTGTCTGTCATTTTAAAAAGATTAGATAGTTTAGTTCGGCTCCTACTGGCTATGTAAAAGTCTCTGTATTTATTGACTGTCTGGAGTCATTATCAAAGCTTCTAAAACCAATCGACACCTTGTAAACAAAAGTCCCATTATTTTAGTGATCCTGATAAGATTTACATGATATCCACATTTTTGTTATGATCGATTTAACTGTTAGAGATATTCATACTGTAAGAGGTTATGTTTGATACATGATTACCAATTCAATTAGCAAATTAGGCTTTATATTGGTTTGGAAAATACAAATGAATGTAGCCCATCCTAGTCTGTGCCAGATATAACTTGTAGTTTTAGGTTTGGATCAGGAAAATTCTGAAAGGTTTCAAATATTCTTCCAGGAGAAAAAGATCCTTTTGAAGGGAGGAAATTATATTTTAAACTTGGGGATCATTCTGGTGACTATTAGTAAACTGAGAAACAATATCATGTGGAAGAGTCTGATGTCATAAAAGAGTAGATTTTCTTTCATGTAGTAAGAAAGGTGTGCACCATTAGACTACTACTATACAATTGTTAAATTGTATGAATGATTTATTTTTCAAATAACTATACAAAAATCAAGTTGGATTAGAGACTTCAGAGTCATTCTAAAGAAATGACTGAAGGGTTTTGGTTGGTTTATAAAGGGACAAAGCTAAATTTCAGGGCTGACAATTGAACAATCACATTGTAAATATTATTGACAACTAGTCCCACTTCTGATGCCCCAGGACTTCCATTTGTAAGTCAGATGCTCCAAACACAGCAATGGATTGCAGTCTTTCTGGAAGAGAATTATGGATTTCACTGTATTTATTTAGAAGATGGGTTATAAAATCATAAAGCACAACTGACAGACCAAGCAAGTTCCATTGGATTTGAAAAATTTGGCATAATTTTTACAACCATGCTGTCATGGCAGTGTTTTTTTCACCATTCATGTAAGGAGGTAAGTAAAGGTACTCCAGGAGAGGTAAGAGCATTTTTTAGGCCTGATGATATAATTGGCTAAAAAAAACCCCAGTTTTTCAATACCCAGTTTATGCTGTGCATATCATGGTAGGGCTCTCACATAAACCAATTTTACAGAAAGGCCCTTCCTATTGAACTTCAGCTTACATTGTGCAACAAGTCATTTTTTTGTGGTGATCCATCTGCTGAACATTTGTTTACTGACATTTGATAAATACTTGCTACTTCAGATGTTAATCAAAGGTGTTAATAAATCAAATCAGTTTGTTAAAACCTGCTGTGTTGACAGTGCCAAGGTATCCTGTAATCTGTGTCAAAAGGATCAATAGAAGCAAATGAAAACATTACCACTGTGGGACAATATTGATTTTTGTCTTAGATATACTTACTTAGCTCCTGAACTAAATCATTAAAATCAATGAAAAATCTTCCATTGACTTCACTGGGCATTGGGTCAGGTATTTAGACTCACAATTTTTGGTTCAGGTACTGTTTTGAAGTTTGCAGATGCAGAGCAGAATGGGGCCCTGCTCCTTAATGGCAAGTTCCAGGCATGTGCGTGATGCAAATTACAAGAAGCAGCTCTGGGAATAGCTCCATTGCGCAGTTTCTCAGGAAATACAAATTTAGAAGGTTTGCATGATAGGCTAAAGTTTAATCTCCCTCCATTATTACTACTTCAGCTTGTGTGACTTGGTTTTTCAAACTTAAATCATCTTTTTCATCATTTTGAAACACAATGTTTAAGTAATGCACCTTCCCATTAGAATTATTTCTCAAAGAATTTATTGCCTTCAAGGTAAAGGTCTGTGTAATGGGATTACAACCATAACAACTACACAATAACATCATTAAGGGTACTTCAGTTGCATTTACTTTCCCAGTGCTTGAATTTATTGCTATTCTGTAAAGTCTCTATTCAGAAAAAAAATATGTTTAGTTCCATTTACAGAGCTGACTTTGCCTGAGAGAGATTAGAACTAAAATTATTTGAGATAGAATCAAAGAATTCCATCTTTTTAATTAGTCTGTTAAAGGCAGGAGCACCTAAAACAAATATTTAACTCTGTTGTTGAACACTACTGCCAAAGTCATGAAGAGGAAATTTATAGGGAGCTCTAAAGTCACTTGACAATTATTTCCTTGGGTTATGACTTCTCAAATTGCTGTTTATTGCCAATAGCACTACATTTCAACATAAATAGGATTTGTGGGATTAGTGCACTGTCCTGGTAAAGATGTTTAATCTTCACTTTAAATGAAATATGGTAATTGAACCCCTTTCTTCTTGTGTAAGAAGTGTCTTTAAACAAGGCTGGCTGTTTTTGTACACACTAATGAATCTCTAGTAAAATACCTTTTTGGTCAGAAGCCAGGCTTGCCTTGTTACCTGATGTTCTCTGTAAATATAAAGCATGAGGTGAAGAGGGGGAAAAGGAAGGGAAATGTTCTAATAAGAAAGAAGAATTAACCAATGCTACTTAAAATACTTCATCATCATCGGGATTAAAAATGAGAGAGAAATAATAAATTTTGGCCAATAAATAGTTCAAATCCAGAGAGTTACATGTTTTAAAAAAATAATTTGAACATTTTGTTTTGTTTTAACAAGTTTAATAAACTCCCCCCTCTCTTTTTTTTCCCCATTTTTTTCCTTTTTGGCAGCTGGACTGGAGCCCAGCTTAGTTTAGCAGAGAGACAGAGACAGGATTACCTCTCAGTTTTAGGATGACCCCTTGCAAGAAGAGTTAAAGAAAACTCATCATTCATGATAGGATTTGCTTTGTCAGAGTTGAAACAGTTCCAAAACATCCAGAAAAATAAGGGACCCCATCTCCCTGCCTGCTACTTCAACATTTCTACTGGTTGCAAGATAGCAAGCATTTTAAGATGACTTTAAATAGTTGAGTGCTTCACTGAGATGTTTATTGTTGGGGCCTCTTAAAGTCCCATGCAACATATTTGAGAGTCTGAGAACACTTCTTCCTGAGCCCCTCAATTCTTCCTTAGCTACAGGGGTCATTGCAGCACCGTTCCAGGACCAAGATCCCTTACCTGGGCATCCCCAGCACAACCTTCTTACCCCTTCATTTGGGGAGGCTCTGTGGGCACAACACAGCTCAATCCACACATCCAGTGTCCTGCTGCACTGGGTGGCCTCCTTCCTCCTGGCTGCTGGGACCAAGCATGGCTTCTGCCATGCCCTGGGGCATGCCCAGGTTTTACTGCGAGGAAAACTGGTTGTTACAGGTGACAACTGCCAATACAACAAAACGGACATTGCAAGTCTCTGCCCTGTCCTGGTGCTCACCCCACATGGATGCAGCCAGGCAGATGGTCATGAGCTCAGACCCAGCTGCACCCAGCTGGTGTGACCAGCTGTCACCCACAAGTACAAATTTTCTAAGGATCACAAAGTCAGAAATCCTCCAACAGGCACCATTTCCCCAAGAGTGTACTAGGAAGGATCTATTGAAGATTCATTCACCCTTGTAATCCCTGTCCCTAAATATCCCTCCAGGTCAAAAACCTTCCCAGGGTCTCAGAACAAATTAAAAATTTCTCTCAAAAACTTTGCTGAGTCGAGTCATGGGGAAAAAAAGAAAATATTTTCTCAATATTTAAAATCCCCACACCCAACTGTGGGAGGTGCCCATGAGGAAGGTGAGGAAGGTAAGGAAAGAATCAGGGGATGCACAGGCCTCCCTTTGCTTCGTAAGGAAGCCAAACCTCCGAGGTGGCCACCACATGCTGCTCCAGCCTGGGGCACACGTGTCTTGAAGCTGGATTTGGGAACTGTGTGGGTTTCCCAGGCTGAAGGACTCAGCGATAGAGGAAAGGCTCTCCCTGCTGTGTCTCTTCCTAGAAATTCTCATTTTGTACATTAGGACAAGCTCTTATGTTACAGAAATAAATAATTTTTTGTCACTTCTGTTTTCTATCATGAGGACAAGGACATAATGCCTTCTGATTTTGTGAGATTACCAGGAAGCTGCTAAATGACTTCGCACATCTGATGTTCCCAAAAGTTAACATGTAAATTTGTTGATGTTATTAGGACACCGACTGCAAAGAATCATATCCATCTTCTGTCCCTTCTTTCAGAAAATTATCCCATCCACTTTTCCCTTATTTTACCTTATAGATTTTGAGACAGTGGAGTTCACATTTATAAGCCACTGGCTTGTTCTGATTAATTATTTTTAATGTTAATTCTTAAATTTCTTAGGACAGCAACACGGAAGCACTTTGTTGAATTCAGAAATGCCTGGTTAAGAAAGCAGAAACTTTGCATTTCTCCTCTTCACACCCTGTATGATCCCTTGTGAGAATCCCAGCTATATTAACTGTAGCTGTGATCTTCTCTATCAAAACAGTATAGTGGTTTGATCCCTTGTGAGAATCCCAGCTATATTAACTGTAGCTGTGATCTTCTCTATCAAAACAGTATAGTGGTGTTTCTGTAAACTGGTTAATGATTGTTCAAATCCATCCAGGGAACTTTGAAAATATAGAAATATTTTCCAGGTAAAACATTCAGATTGCATTAGTAATATAACTGGCATCAAATAATCAAATGTATTGAAGCATCTGTCAGTAAAATGAAGATGCACAACTCTCTTCAGGTTAATGGCATTTAACAAACGGGTTGGCTATGTACATAGAGCTGACATCTTTTAGACAAGATCAGAACTGTTCTGCTCTGCCAAAGCCCCTTACAGGTTGTGCATGAGCATATTTTAATTAGATTGTTTTGATGTCATGGTTACACACAGTGGTGCAAGGGGACACTGCTGGTATCTCATAGCTGGAGGGAGAAAAGAAAGCCCTGCACTAAATATAATAAAGCATAGCTAAAGGAACCTGGGGCTCCTGGTTAATGGCAAATTGGGTAAGAGTCAGCAGTGCCCTGGCAGCCAGGAGGACCAAGCATGTCCTGGAGGGCATCAGGCACAGCATGGCCAGCTGGACAAGGGAGGGGATTGTCCTGCTCTGCTCTGGGCTAGGACGGCCTCACCTCGAGTGCTGGGGGCACTTTTGGGAGCCACAATATAAGAAAGTTATAAAGATATTAGACAGCACCCAAAGGAGGGCAACAAGGATGGTGAAGGGCCTTGAGGGAAAGCTGTATGAGGAGTGACTTGAGTCACTTGTTCAGCCTGGAAGAGACTGAGGAGGGACCTCATGGCAATCTACAATTTTCTGGTGAGGGGAAGAGGAGGGACAGACACTAATCTCTTCTCTCTGGTGACCAGTGAGTGACAGGACCCAATGGAACAGCCTGAAGCTGTGTCAGGGGAGGTTTAGGTCAGATACTAGGAAAAGGTTCTTCACCTAAAGGGTGTTTGGGCACTGGAATGGACTCCCCAGGGAAGTGGTCACAGCACCAAGCCTGAGAGAGCTCAAGAAGCATTTGGACAATGCTCTCAGGCACATGGTGTGACTCGGGGATGTTCCTGTGCAGGGCCAGGAGTTGGAGTTGGTGTTCTTTGTGGATCCCTTCTAATTCAGGATATTTTATGAATCTATGATTCTGGCTGGGGCACTTTTATTTACCTTTTGATAATAACACAGTGCAGCAGATAAGATATCTGGTAAGATATTCCTCACTGCACTTGCTCTTAAATTAAGAGTAAATCATTCATTGACTAGTGCCAAAAATTCAGAGTTAAGGATTGAGATGGCATTTATGCAGTTAACCAAGTCTGTACACACACTCAGCCATCAGTTGTTTAAGTGCTGGACACTCCCAATTTCTAGAGGTCTAGACAGGCTGTAAAAAAGGGAGTGTTTAGCAGAATCCTGGTTTTTATAGGCTTAGAAGCACCATACTCACAAACTGGAAGCAGAGAGATCTACACAAACAGGAGAACCCTCAAAAACCAAACCAGCCTCCAAACTCAGTTCCTCAAAATAGCTTTACAAGAAGATTTTGAAACAATGATTGGTGTGAAGAACGTTTGTCACCCACAAAAACTCTTGTCTAGCATAAACCCCCACATTTTCATAAATCAGACTGTTCATAACCATATAGGCATATGTCTTCTGTACACAGGTGACCAGATGTGAACTTACTCTGACAAGGACTACTGTAGAACTCTTAAAAATTGTGGAACTAACTCTGAACTTCTTAATGTTAGTTTATATTCAATATCAAATCCAATCTTAGGACCTCACCCAACTACTTCTGTAATGCACTGCAACTGTTCAGAAACACATGTGGCCTATACATCATATCCAGTCATAGCCCAAACACGTTTGCTTAGGTTTTCAAAGGTCTTGTGTCAATTATACATCACAACGCCTTGGTAACCAATAATCATATTTTTTTTGGCAAACATTCATCTAAGAATGATAAGTGTGCCAAGTACTGAAAGCTACATCATCTTACTCCAGCTTACTCAGCTTCTGGTTTTCTTAGTGCTTCTGAAGCAGCTAGCAACAATTCCAGGTTCCAGGTTTTGCATCTACGACAAAAATACTTAGGTTGGATGTCCAGTTGGGTTCAAATTCAAAGTAATCTTTCATTTGTCATTAGAACATACTGCAATGAAAATGCCTTTGACCTCAACTTCAGTCTTTTTAAACTCACATGTGCATACAGATGTTCTTTCTTGTAGACAGTTTTTCAAACACCACGTAATATAAAAGTGGACAACACTATGAAAATTTTAAAACAGAATAATACAGTAATTGTATGATGGTAATATATTTATACAGGTACATAGCTAAGATTCAAAAGATAGCTTAGTCATTGTCTAATGATGAAGGCAAATGACTCAGTGAGTACAGTAGCACTTAAAGAGTTCAGTCATTTGTTTGAGAATAATTTAAAAATTATTCTTCTTAAACACAATGAAGAAATATTTAAACCATTACACAGCAATGTTATAATAAACTTTGATACTTGTCTTTTTTAACTGCTGAGGCAGCTGTGATTAATTTTTTTCTGGGAATCTACTTACTTGTGAGGCTTTCTTTTGCAATGTGCTTTGCTGAGTAGTTTGCTGTAATTAGTTTTGTTTATATTGTTTGAATTTCTAACTAATGGCATATCCAGGATTAAATGTTTTAATTTTTGTATTTATTTAGCCCTTTCAAAAATTTGATTCACAAAATCTAGCAGGATATATTCAAAGTGCTAACTCATGAAAAGAGGTAATGTGCTAATAATTTGTTATTCATACCTGTAATAAGTTACACCCTTGCCTCCTAGTTTCTTTTGACTGATGAAAGATCATGAAATTTGATGTGGTCTTAATGTAATAGCTGAGCATTCTTGTAGTGCTAAAAATCCTTGTCAACACCTGGCTCTGTGCTACACTTCTATTATTTTTTGTAAATACAAGTTCTAAAGAGCAAAACTTTCATTAAAACTGGCAGGTGAATTGATTCATAATTCCCCAAGATAAAAAGCACATTCTTCAAATCATTAACTGCAGCCAAGGTTGATGAGAAGTTGTGGCTACCCTTCAGACATTCCTTTATGTCCCACCTTTCAAGTGTACCATTCTCCTGTGCCTCTGGGAATACAGCTCTGCATGTGCAGAACACTCAGACTGAGTCACCAGAAACTGAGTATGTGAGATGACAAGTTGATCTACAGAGCCAGGATCTCTAATCTTTGGGTCAGATCATCCCTTCCCTGCTTGAATTCAAAGCCAGACATGTAACTTATAGATGCACTGCCCAGCAGGTCACACTGCTGAATACAATGAATATACTCTTCGCTCAAGACTTGCTAATTTGAGATCTTGAAGAAAAAAAAATTACAGATGTCTTACCGAAGACAGTACATCTTCAGTGAGCTCCTATTAAAGGCCCACTGAAGATGGGCTGTGTAGCACATCCTACTCTAGGTCACCTGGCCAGGAGTGACATTGTCACAACACACACAGAGCTGCTTAGGACTGGGATAATATGTCTCCAGCAACAAACACTACAGCTTGTTCTCCAGCAGGTTGAAACAAGATAAAAATAATGATTTGGGAAACAAAAACTAATCCTATCTTTATTTAAATGTGACAGCATTTTGTTGTTTTTCTTGAAGAGCCTCTCGGTGCTCACAAACAGCTCCAATCACCACAGCAGTGTGGAACCACAGATTAACGACAGGGAATCACAGGATATTCTGAGTTGGAAGGACCCACAAGGATCATTGAGTCCAACTCTTTAGTGAATGGCCTGTACATGGACTGAACCTGTGATGTCCCTGCTCCAACCAACTTACAGCTCCTTCGAGGAAAGGAGATACCAGCTCTTTCACACATGGGTGCCTGAAGTATAGACTGATTGTATCAAATATCTTATCCAATATCAAACTGCAAAGGAGTGGTGAAGCAGAAAATTGAACCCAGATTTCCCAAGCCCAGGATTCTCAGCACAAGGAGATCTACGCTTTGCAAAAGTGGGTGTCTCTGATTTATTTCTGGTACTTTTGGGTTCTGATGAGCCTGGAAATATTCCAGCAAAAGAAGGAAGTGGAGATGAGTATGAAAAATGAAACAAATACACATGTAACCAAACTTCTTTGGCAACCTTAAGCTTGGTTTAAATTTAGAAAGTTTTTTTCCAGGACAAATTTATCTCTAAATAAAAGTCTAAGAGTTGTGATATGAAATTCCTTTTTAAAGCAGGTTAATAACTGTACCTAAAAATATGAAAGAGAAGAAAGCAATTTAGGAAGTCAGACATTTGAGGTTCAATCCTAACTTACTGCTGAACATAATCTCATAGAGCATTGTTGCCCAAAATGCTGGATCTGTTGACCAGGACAAAAATTTCCTGACCTCTCCATAAACTGGATCAAGGAATGAGAACAGCAGAAAATATATTGGATACAACTGATTTTCTTTTGTTTGTCCCTCTCTTAGCTGGCTGGCTGCTGGGTCAGACAGCCATTGCTCCTGGTGCACAAAAAGCAGCAGAAAATTGTGGCACAAAGATTGAAAGGGGACTGTGCTTTGTCATATCACGTAGCTGCCACAAGTCGCTAATCTAACACCAAACTCCATTGAGTGAGAAAAATGTGGTCCTAGGTTAAGGTAGCCATTTCTTTCGGACTGAGATGAAGAAGGGCTTCTCTCCTTTGCTCTTATTTACCTGAAGTATTTTTCCAGACTGGTACCACCATGACTGTGCAAATGTTGTGGTCTTCTGAGTAGCTACAACTTCTGTAGGATAGGGAAATCCGTCTCTGACAGTCATTGAGTAAAAACAGACACAAACTGAGGTTGTGGGTCCACCATTAGGCTGTGTTGTAGGGTAAGTTCAGACCTGATCAGGCATGATGTTTACCATGATCACATACATCTCGGTAAATCTGTTACATTTAATCTTTTAAAAAGAATAAAATAAAAATAACTTTAACATTTACAGAAACACTGTGTTCTGTGCTTTATGTTATGGATCCTACATTTGTAATCATGTACAAGGTTCCAGGAACTCAAATTTATCTATTGGAACCACAGACAGAAATTTACACACATTGTATAGAAGCTTGTCTGCATACTCCACTGTAATTGCTTCAGCTTCCAGAAGGCAGCAAATTGCTAAGATAGGTGTTTTTCAGTTTAGCACCATGCTCCCAACAAGATGAAAACAGCTTGTGGTAGATATAATTGCTAGCAGCCAGAACAATGGCAATTAGGACAACAGCCTAAATCCTGTGGTGGCTCTGGAAAGGTGTGAACGGTCTTGCTAGTGTAGTGATAAGAAGTTTAAATTAACATTCATTAGCATCTCTGGGAGTCCTACAGCAACCCCAAGCTAAGAAATCATTAATCTGGTGCTTCTTCCTCCTGGCTAACCTTGGATTTAAGCAGAGCTGACATCACCTTACATGCTTCTCCAAGAGGAGACGTGGGGCTCTGGATCAGGACCGAAAAACCCCAAACTGGATGACACTAAAGCCACGCCCCTCCCCCAAAAACTAATACAACCCCTCTAAAAATAAAATAAAAGTAAACTTTATATTTAAAGGCATTGGCTTAATTAGAACTATTAATTAGTAATTCACTTGTTCAGAACTTTCATGCCCACTCGAGACCATGAGTCCACAAGACATAGACTCTCCAGAGACGTGGACCTGCTGTACATCCTCAGTGACATAGGGTACCATCATCTATTTAAACACTTAAGAATTTATGAATACAAAAAAAAAAATCAAAAAGGGGCAGTTGAGTTGTAGAGTGCAGTTGTAGGGTAGTGTGAGATTCCACAAAGCAGAACTACACAAAACATACAGTTTTCACTGTGCAAATGTGTGTATGTGAAAAACTATATGGCTGATTAGTAGCTGTAAAGTCTTTTTCACAGCACTGATTATCCATATTGACTAACAAAAGCAGAGTTTCCCTCACCCCCCAATGAAAACGGACATATTCTTCATGAGGCAACAGTGCACTTTTACTCCCTGCAAAGTACTGTTATTTTCGAAGTAAAACTATTTTGAAGAACAGGACAAGTTTTTTTTTTTTTTGAGGTAGGTTCCTGACTTTCACTTTTGCTATATAATCTAACTGAAAGAAAAAGGGAGAAAAGTTCAACTTCTAAAAAAAAGTCCTTGGTTTTATGCACTTTCCTGTTTTCTGGCCAGCAGTGAGAGTTCATTCCTCACAAAGGACTGACAAGGCTCAAAATTACAGCACACAGCAACACGTCCTACATTTTTCAAAAATTTCCTGAGCTCTACTGAGTGCTAAGGTCCAAACCATCCCTTCTGTGGGAAAAGTGGTAGGAGGCAGCAGCCAAAGGCAGGAAGACAAAATGAAGTGCCTCTCAGAGTTTCTTTGGCATAGTGAGGCAGAGTGGAAACCAGTGGAATTAGAAAACTCAATTATTTCCCAGACTGCATTTAAGGATTGATAGGATTCTACCAGCATCCCTGCAGGTTTGGGCTTTGGGGCCCCTTTGTTCAGATGGGATGGCTCTGCTCGGGTCACATTGCTGACTGGCTCCCTCAGCAGTTGCCTGATGGGATTTGAAGCAATCTCCTGATCATGTTCATCAACTAATACACAGTTAAAATAATTGGAACAAGGAGAAGGAAAAAGCCCTGAATCAGTTTCTGCGTCCATTTTCTAATAATAACTTTTTTTTTCCTTTGACAGGTAAAAAAGAGACATGAAGAGAAGAGAGACTTTTACTTTGTCTTTTACTCCTGAGTAATTTAAACCTTTTTTCCCTCCCTTGTATAGTAGTAGAAGATTTTACTAATCAGAATTACATCAGGCATGTTACATCACGGACCTGAGAGTGGATACTACCTTAATTTCATATTGTCAGGTTTGCGTCTATCACATGGTTAAAACATACACCAGAAGTGTGTATGGGAAGGAGCAGAAGTGGATCTGAAGCTGCAGCTTCCCAGCCTGGGCTGTGCAATGCTGCTTATCAGCCAACATGAAGCCAACGTGTGTGGAGCAGGAGGGCCAATACAGCTGGGTAAGACACTGCAAGGGGCGTGGGACAGGGTGGTGTTAAAAACCAGAGTCAGCGCAGAGGAGCTGCTGCTGGGAGCAGAAGTATTGCTCCACAGTTTGAATCGACTTCCTGTGGCTGCCTTGAGACAACATCTGGCAGTGCAGCCTGCTCTGCTGGAAAGGGAACTCCTCTGGCAAGCCTGGAGAAAATAGAAACAGAGGCACGAAGGTGGGAGAGCAGGTTCGTAACCTGTACCCAACCTCCTACAGTAACTGCTGGTATTTGTTATGGCCTCATTAAGCTCATTTGACACACAGTTGTCTAGATAACCATCTACCATTTCAGATTTGTGGGAACAATAGCCAGCTGAAAATACAAGGATTCAAAACTTTAGAATTCTTTAGTTTGTAACATAAGCAGACACTCCAACAGTGTACACCAAGTAAACCCCATCTGAGTCTGGGGTTTTTGAGTTTTTTTGATTGTAGAAGCAATATTTTTGTTTTCGTTGTAGTTTACATAGTAAAAACAGGCAAACCATGTCACTGTTTAAAAAGTGATAAATTTAAAAACAAGAAGTGAAACAGTGCAGATACCTGAAACTACACCAATTCTGCTAGCTTTGCTACACTACCAACAGAAATAGTTCTGTCCTGTTTAGATAGACTTTGTTTTGCTACATGACTGCATATGCAGTGAAGTGATATCAAGTCCTGAGGGTCCACTCCTTTGATGAGTTAAGCACATAAAGGCCCACATTTTGATGCAATCTGATATCATATATTTAAGTCCTAGACAAACTGCAACTGTGAGGAAGTGATAAACAGAACTTCCTGCACAAAGCTGCCTGAGATAACACTTTCCATGGACTGGAAAAAAAGAGACATGATTGCTACAGAACTAAAAGGGAACTGTTCTGCTCTTAATAAATAACCCTTTCTTTTTCACGTGGCTGTTGCAAAAGCCAAAGCACAAGTGACTAAGATTCAGTAAGCTGAGAAGCAGTTCTACTCACACATTGCTGAAATGATTCTTTGAGGAACTACACTTAATTCTGAGCTCCACATCCATGTTCTACCAGAGGCTTCTGTGCTGCAGCTGCTGCCCTGCAATTCAGAAACCTCCTAGCTAATATTTTTACTTACATTTTAAAGAAAGTTTTAAAGAAAACTAAACTAAAAACTTTAGTCAAATGGAGGAATAAGGAGGGAGTGATTAAAGAATAAGGCTAGATTGTCTTCTATGAGGGAAAAACCCTGTAGGAAATAGGATTAATTCCTTCTCATGGAATTTCCTCCCAATTTTGCATCAATGTCACCTCAAACTCCAAGAAATTTATTATATTTATAATCACTTTGAATTCATTTTGTGATTCTTTGAGCAGCCAAGTTTTCCTCATGCTGAAAGTCGTGAGGGAAATGAGCTTCAAATGAGAGTATTTAACATACATCAGAAGTTGGGGGTTTTATTAGAATTTAGAAAATGTTTAAAATATGGAGTTTTTTCTTCATATACAAACTGACTAGAGCACAAAATAAAAACCCATGGAAGTTAAAGGTCCAAAGCACAAGCAATTTCTAATACAATGTATCAAGAATTCATAATAAACTGTTCAAGGGTGAACCAACACTTGAAAAATACTTACACATTATCAAAAGCACAGAGAAATCACTGAATCCTGGAAGATATTCCACAGGTGCTTCTACAACAGCTCACCTGCTATGCAGACTCTACTCCCACCTCACACAGGGATGTCCTAGAACCAGCCTTGACATCCAGTCCTTCTTCTGAGACACCAGAAGGCTCCAGACTCCATTACAACCCATTCTTTATAGAGTATTTTTGCTAACATTCATCAGTTCTGTGCATTTCTTTTTAACCTAATGTTTACACTATTTTTGAGGAGCTCTGATTGTGTTACAAGTGGGAACAGCAACTGCAGTATATTAAAAATCAATCAAATTCTACCTAGTTTTGAAACATTTAAAAAGCTTCTGCTGCTATTGCAAGTTTGAGAAGAAATAAGGGAAGCACAATCATCAATTAAATTAATGTGACAGTCTACTAGTGATATTCTCAAGGACTTGCCCTGTAGAGTGTTTCTTGACACATAAAGAGCCATAATATCATCATTTCTTCTGGTGCCTTTTGTCCCCCACACGCTGCTGGCTGGGCCTGCACCTCCCCAGCACCCGCGCAGGCAGCTCTGGACATGCAGAGCAGTGCTGAGGATGCCCACAGCACGACCGCGCTCAGCCCAGGCGAAACGAGGCAGAGCTATGCAGGGCTTTCACTCTGGGAAACACCAAGTTATTAAAAACAAACCAGCTTTTCAGCAGCCTTTTCATCTGTCCCGTTTCAGAAGGCTGGGTTAGAGCAGAGCCACAGCGACGGGGCACAGCCCTGGCAGTAATCTGGGCGGCAGGCAGGAGC
This sequence comes from Anomalospiza imberbis, assembly GCF_031753505.1. NCBI lineage: Eukaryota > Metazoa > Chordata > Aves > Passeriformes > Viduidae > Anomalospiza > Anomalospiza imberbis. The sequence goes on from NC_089688.1 coordinate 19,909,083, forward strand.
AGAGGAGAATCAGATTTACTCTGGAGAAATGGAAAATGAAAGCACAGCCCAGTGATTGCTGATAACTATGCTGTCAGGGTGTGTGGCTGCAGAAAATAGCAGGCCTCATGATTCTTCTTCTGATAGCCTCTTAGCTACACACTTGAGCAAAGAACCAAAAGCTATGGATGACTACAGGCTTCTTGTGATTTATGAGACAGTAACTATCATACTGGCAGCAATAAGTAAAAAATTTAAAAATAAATAATAAAATACACAAGTGCTTGTCAATTTAGGCATTTTTCCATTGTCTCTACATCCTATTAGAAATATGGAAACTCACTCATTTTTAATCAAATTCAAAATTGATTGCTTTCCCTTTAATCTTGCACACTTTCTAATTTTATTCTGAGCTCTTGTACATTCCCTTCCCTGTAAAGATTTATCTTGCAGATAAATTAATGTAATCAGCTAGGTAACAACTTATATGTTTCAGGTGCAAGTTGTTTTTAAATTAAAAAAAAATAATTACTTTTTTTGGGGAAGTCAAGGGCTACTTATTCACTTGGGAATTATGGTAAAAATTTTTGAACAAACATTTTTATCGCTGTCAAAACAGGTTTCATTTTCATTATACTAAGTTATCTTGAAACCAATATTTAGTATAACACTTGAGTGACTAGCTTATTGTTACTTAGATAGCACAGTGATAGGCACCTTAGAAAGAGCAGAAATAGGTAGTAGACTAAACTATAAGTGGCAAACATTCTCAGTCTCCTCCTCCTTTACTATGAATACAACTGAAAATCTTCACATTGGTGGTAATCTCTTAATGGGCTTGAGCTCTTTATCTTGGCTATGAATTAATTATTGATTTTTCAACTGCAAATACGAGCCTGCCGTGCAGACACTTGTGGCTATGGAAAGAGTGCTCATCTGATGTGAATCAGTGGACAGAGGAATATTGTGCGTCAGCAACCGATCCTTAAAAGAAATAAAATGTCACTTAAATATTGTAAAAACAACAAACAAAAACCCATTTGATTTTTAGTGTTGCAAATGGAACACTGTGCCAACTTTGCTCTGCATAACAAGACTCAAAAACCTCTCCTGGGAATGTTTATATTGTGTTTCTATCCAGACTTCATATTTGCTTTGAATTGTGACAACAGTTTGACCGTTTTCATGTTAAAAGTTTCCTGTCTTTGTCATGAAAGGCGCTTTTCATCAATATAGACAAGAGTCATAACAGGAACTCAGGGATACCGCTGCAAGCTTAATGAGCACCTGCCTGGAAGTGCTTGAGCCCCAGTACCATCCCTACATTCCCCCTCAGCCCATGTCCTCAGCCAGTGGCAGGACCCTAAACGCCCCTGAGAGAAAGCAGAGGGCACCCAGGCCCAAATCCTATTGCTGCCACCCCTCTCGGAGGGGCAAGGGCCGGCAGGAGGCACCGGCTGAGTCCACAAGTGGAAGGACAGAGAGAGCTTGGAGCAGGAATCTGAGTGCAAGGATGGCAGAGAAAGGGCTCTGCTAAAATGCTCTTGGAAATGTCTGTCCTACACCCAGCCCATTTCGGTCAGCATTTATAGTTTTGAAGGTGGTTCTTTTAAATATATTCTGACAAAGGATTTCAGAATGGACTGTAACTGTCCTGCTAATCTTAACTGCACATTTCAGAGCCACTGAGAATGCCACATAAATGCTGATAATGTTAAGCTAGCTATGCTATCAGTTACTAAAGATATCTAAGTGTTTAAAAATTAGGGGAAAAAATATTGTTAGTTTTCTGGTCTAGTATGATAGAATAAGAACTTTGGCAGGCATGCTCAGATCCTTCTGCACTGTGAAAAGCAAGCAGTAAAAAATATTTTAGAGAGGTTTTTATGTACCTCAATACACATACATTTGTATGCATAAATCGAAAAATCTTGGAAATTAAGAACTCTCACACAAACTTGCATACCAGTTTGTGTTTCGATTTTTTATGTTGAACACTGCAGAGCAGTGTGCTGTTTCCACACATACACCCCAAGTCAAGTAAACTATTCATGTCCCAGTATCTTGAAATATATTGACTTCCCCTTATGGAAAATTCTACTTGAAAGATAAGGCCATGCACAAGACTGAAATAATACTGATCAGGCAGAAGTCACAGTGTGTTTGACTAGAAGAATTAGTAACCTCAAAATTCCATTGCAATGAAGAGAAATCAGAAAGTATGATTGGCCTTTTAGGTTGTTTTACTTGAGTAACGAATAGACTGAACTTCCTTTTTTTTCAAAGTGTAGTCAAATAGTGATTATGCAAAGTGTACAATTCTAAACAGCTAATTAAGCAGCAAACCCAAAGCTTTACAGCTGAATAAGCTGCTTAAAAAGGAGGAAAAAAGAAAAGAAAAAAAAGGCAGAAAACCTGTGTCTTGTGTAAAAGTTAAAAAAAAAATCACCAGCTTCTCTAGCAATTAATCTCTCCACACAGTTTTATCTGTACAAAACCCAATGATCTACAGGATTCAGTATATTTTCCTGTCAGAGCACTCTCTGTCTGAAGCTTCCAGGGGAAACACTGTTTCCTAATCAAGAAAGTAAACCATCAAGAAGGTAAAAGAATAATGCAAACTACTGTGACACAACTCAGCTTTCCAGTATCTTTGCTCAGGACTAAAACCTAACTACGTCACAGCGAAGAAACAAGAGCATCTCAAATTTTCCAGAGGTCATTTTAACATGACCTATGATTTGTGTGTACTTTCTTTCCATCATATACATACAGAAAAAGGAAGAAAATATAGAAATAAGTTTGAATAATATTCACATATTTTGGGAGACATTTGGCAGGATCTCCTAATAATTGCATAGTGAAAGATAATTTTGAATATTTTCCTTGAAGTAGACTAGACTTCTAGAACCATGTAATTCCACTGGGTTTAAAGAACTGTTCAGCACAGTGAAAAGGCATACTCCAAAACTGGTGTATTTGTCTATGCTTGCTACACAGTGACCTTTATAAAGTTATCATAGACTTACTCTGGCAAAGCCAAGAGTAGTGGCAGGGTTTGTTTTCAGTGCCTACTTGAAAAGTCCTGGAATTCTCTGGACATTGATCAGTCGAGTGTTATTTCTTTAAACTTCAGCAAAAAGCTACCGACTGTCATCTTGTAGTACTTTTTTTGAAACCTGAAGAGAACCTGAAGTGAATCAATTCTTGGTCAAGCACCACATTAGTCCGTCACAGAAGGTTAGCCCCTCAACTGTGTAATTTAATGCCTTTAGCTGCTCATTATGCACACTAATGGACACACAGCTATGAGAAAACAGCCATCACTAACCAGGACCTGTTTTAGCAGAAATAGCATTTGCAGTACTTTCTTCTCAATCACACGTGGACTATTTCTTTCTAGCTACCATTATTGCAGGCAGTTGTGTTCAAAGCTGAACAAAAACTAGCAAGCTTCACACAAAGGCACCAAAACCCCTTACCTCTCTCTCTTACTTTATGAGGGAGAACTTATTAACTTCTTGTCTGGATTAGGACACTTAGTTATTAAACCTATTTTATCAATTTCATTTTCAGAAACATCCCAGCATTTGTTTAAACCTTTTATTCACATTTACATTTGTTTAATGGTGCATTACTTTATGATGCAAGTCATCCATTGCTGTTAGAGTATATATGCTTCTAAACAACAACAAAAAAACAAACAAACAAACAAAAACCACAAGACGAAATATAATTCTGAAAAAATACTTCCATAATAAAGAAAAAAAATAACACTTTTCCCATCTTTTATGATAGAAATACCACTTTGGATAATGGGCACTATTGCTAGATCTTTACCTTAGCAGCCAGGAATGCTGATTCAAGTACTTTGCTTATATTATCCTGTTATCTGGGAGTGGGGTCTTCAGCAGTACAGAAAACTATGTGAGACATTCTTGATACTCTATTTGACTTACTTTACTATGTCTCCAAGGTGTTAAGTGAAGTCTGTCACTGTCCCAGAAAAGTTCCTTAACTCTGTGGCTTTCACAAACTTATATAACCCATTTATCTTCCAATTCACCTGGGGATTACAGAAAACCTCAGCTGAGTCGCAGCTTTTAATGAGCTTACCCGGAGCACAGGGCTGAGATACCGAGATTGCTCCTCCTCTGCAAGACCACAGCTCAGACAGGGGTACAAAGACAGCAGTGTCAGAGCACAAGCCAGATCCGCTTCCCTTCTACCTCTAGCCACACAGCCAGGAAAAGGCTCACTATGCGATTTGTGGGTATCATTGTTTCCTAAGCATGGTAGATCACTGAATTTCAGCTAACCCACAGCATCAAATTTTCACCTGTGCTGAAGGGTAAGATGCATGGTTAAGAAACATTGTGAGGTTACGTGCCTCAAAGGGCTTGCTCAGGTTACCTATCATTACCTGGAGAAGCTTGGCTGAGAATTAGATTTCCCAGCAAATTTAAGCTAACCTGAATGCTTGCGGGGACTGAAAGATGCAGCCCTGTACCTGCTCAGATGAAAGTTCTTAGCGTGCCTCTTCTGAGTATGAGCAGTCAGGAAACTATGCAGCCAGTTAGCTCAGGGAACTTCTGCTGAAAATTAACCTGAAAAATACAAATAAAGTGGTTAGTTTTCACTAGCGTGAGCCTTCACAAGGCGTGTGGGAACAATGACTGGGGAGAAAAGGGCCAGAAAAATTACTTTGGCTGCAACTTCTTATAGGAATGATGGCACCATCAGAAAGGGACTGAGAGCTACGCCCGGGCTTAGTGGGAGCTCTTTGCCATGACTTAAAACTGGGTTGTTTTGAAATAGTATGTTTGCCGTATGTTTCTACGCTGCCTCCTGCTGAGGATGCTAAAGAGCTCAGTAAAGCTCACAAACAGCTCCTTGGTAGGTATTATCACTCCTATTTTACAGGATTGAGGATGTGGACAGTCTTTGGATCGTTTGCCTGAAGCAAAAACAAGTTAGTGGAAGGGAGACAAAAACAAAGCCACTGATCCTTGATTCCCAACACTATGTTAATTAATAAATCGATTGTGACCAACATGCAGAACATTAAGAAATGCCCCCTGAGCATTTACTAGCAGGTTAGGCAAATGAGCAGCTGCGTAGCCACACCAGTGCTTGCTCTGCTGCACAGGCAGAGAGAGCAGAGCGCGCAGGACCAGCAGCCGTGGGGCTCTGCACCCTCCCTGTAAGTCTGGCGAGAACAAACAAGGGTAGGCAACCCAGGAAAGGCACAAGGTATGATTTAGACATGGATACAACCCCAGGAGAGCCTAACATCAGGTTCACATCTTGAGGGTGCAGGGTATTGGCAGGTCTCAACCTTGTCCTGCCATGGTGGGGCTCTGCACCCTGCACAGAGATACAGGGGGGAGACACTGTTTTGTCATCCCTGCAAGTCAAGAGGAGTGTGCATAGCCCTGTGTGGCTGTTGTTAAGTTATACCACTCCCAGCCGGGAAAACAACTACAGCTATAATGCTATTGAAGGAGGAGGAAGTATTTTATTTTATTCCATTTTACAAACATACATTACGAAAGGGTACAAAAATCTTTGCCTTTGCTTTAAAGCCCATATGAATCCTTGCAAAAATTTATATTGCAGCGGACAAAGCAATACTTCACTGCTTTTATAGAGTGGTAATAATCAGATTAACACCCACTTTATTATAGTTACTGACCCTGCACTTCTGCCTTTCCTTCACACCACTTTGTATTGACATGAAAGATGGCACACACTGTGGGGTAATGGATATTCAGATCTCACCTGTTCAAAAGAGAGTTGCTAGTTGGCTGTTAAGTATTTTTATCTTGTGGTTTTATAGCCTCCCCTACAACAAGCAAACAAGATGCTTCTGCCCTTGAAACCATGAAGGCTGCAGAGTTAACATGGCCAATTGAGGTGACACCAGAGAGGTAACAAGAGCTGATGTGCACAAAGCATGTGTCCACCAAGTAAGATTTGGTGTGTAGTGACTCATTTTCACTTGTTTTAAGTATTAATAGTGGTGTTTGTACGTATTTTCTTCTTTTTGTAGAAGCCATCTTAACATCCTAAGGTGTGAAATTCTGTTTTCATCTCTCAAAAATTTCCAGCTGAGGACCCATTTATAACCCATATGCTTAATTTAAAAAAATCCTAACTCTTCTTTCAGCTAGTTCCAAATGTGCTATATTTCATTCATCCAGACTTTGGGCAATGTCTACTGTTCATTTTTGGAAAAAACATCACACACAAGAAAGACTTGGACAGAAAGGAGGCATTGAAACTTAAAAGTGTGTAATGTATCTCTTCCCCTAACAGTTGGGGCAGATTTAATTTCCCTGGCATTGACCCTTTGCTGTGTGTACGAACAGGCAGGCCTTTCCCAATCTGACCACTGTTGCCTGCCTCAACACATCTTAGATATCTTGTCTCACAAGTTTTCTATCTGATGCTACAGGAGGGCTTTTTTTACTCCTCAAAAGCATTTCAAGCCACTAATAGAAATGCCGGTTTATTGACCCAGAAAATTGACTCATCAGAATCAGGTATTTCTGTGAGGACCTTGCAGCAGGACAACAGTGATGGCAGCCATGGGGGATGAGGACACTACCACACAACACACCTGGGGGCTCCAGTGACACATTGCATCAGGACATTCTCTTTGTGTCCAGCTCGTTCACAGGGGCTCACAGGTTTCTGCAGCTGTTCTTGTTCTGCTTTGGCAGAAGCCCAGGAGTGAGAGCAGTGACAAGGATGGGACAGTTCTTTGGAGGAGAAAGGTAACCTGTGTCCTGGCAGACAATAGTTCAGTTCTCCATCACTTCCCAGACTCCAGGGGAACACCAGTCTGGAGATCTTAATCAAGGAAGCATCTGGATGTCCAGTTTTACTGCCTTTCCCAACTAGCTAGCATGCCAAGGGCTTCCTTTCAGTTCCTACACCAGGATGTGCATGAAACTGACCCATGACATTTAGACAAAATAAATTCATAAAAGGGAGTGGAGCAATGTCAGAAACCATTCAGTGGGCATGGATTGCCATTGAAAGTGATGTACATTATGAGAGGCTTTTCCAGACAGGAAGAGGAGCTGAAAAGGTAGGCTCCAACTTCTCGTCAGTGCCACAGAGTTTAGCAGCTCCTCTTTCTTTAAGTTTCCTGCTGCATAATACCCCAGGCATGGACACTAGCAAACTTTGTGAGAGGAGTGACAATAATAAATAATCTGTATTAATCACGGAACTGTATAAAATAAAATAAACACTGTAAGAGTAATAATTTCCTGTGTCATTTTATCTAAATTTTCTGGAGTTGGTTGAACTGGCATTTAACAGATATTTGCTCCAGCTTGATTTCCGATGCTTCTGCATGGATTCAGAATAAACAACATAGAAACAGAGCAGGAACTTTGAGCTTCCATTACCATGACCAAGAGCAGAACATAACCCAGTGAAGGACATCCTGAGGCCAGACCTGGGAAATGCTTAGAAGATCCAACACAACCAAACCCTTTCAGGCAGGAGTGCCATACTATAAACAATATACTAAAGGCAACTTCCTAAACCTTTCCTGGAAAGAAATTTATGTCATAGTTAAAGGCATTTCCCAAACATTTTCATCTTTGTTCTTTCAATCTTTGATAGTGTAGGAAGGAAATCAGACAGCTTGTGGATATTGCTGCTACCCTTCAATTCTACTGATAATAGTTGTGGAAACATACACATAAGAATAACTTCCTGAATGAAACAATATTTAGTGCATATAGAAGTCTTTGTTCTTGCTGCCTAGAGAATATATAGTTATACAAAATTATAGTGACTTTTACATGACCACTAGGATGTGTGAATGCTCTCTCTGAAAAAAGCAAAGCAGCCAAATCAGGTGGATTTTTCCACACAGAAGGGACAAACAGATATGTGCTAGCTCCATTTTTCTTAAGCCAGTTTTATCATAACAGGAAGTATTGCCCATTTTAAAATTGGCGGTGAATTATCTTACAAAAAAACTATGATTAACGGTGGACAGAGCTTTCCCCTTTTATTTTAATACCTTAAACAGACTATTCAAAAGAAGCAGTCAATGTGTCACTATCTGAAACACATTCAGTCACAGGACTGAAGACATAGGAGTTTGATAATCCTGCCCTCACAATTATAGAGAATCTACATGATTTTTTTTGACTTGGGCATAAAAAGAAGATAAATTTATGATAAATATACCTGTCACAGCAAGATGATAAAAAATACCAAGCAGTTAAGTTTTCCCCTGTGTTTAGACTTTCTAATTTTGTAAGACAGTAATAGCTGGGGAATATAAAAATGGCCATATTGGGTCAGACCCAAACTCCACAGAAGCAAGTATCCTCCAGCAGTTACAACTGTGCTGGATAATTAAGAAGGCAAGAACAAAACAATGGGAAAACAATAAAACTAAGCAAAAGAGAGCAAGGTGAAGTAACTTCTTACAACTGTATACACTTACCTACTATTTAATCAGAAAAGCTGAAGGACAAGGACCCAAGCACTAGTACTCATAGAAGGTCTCCAGATGGAAAGAAAGGGAGCAAACTAGACCAGAAGAAGTAAATTAAGACAAGAGAGACAACAGGTGTTCCTTATTTTTGTTTGTGGCAGGTGAGTAGTAGGATTGTCATTTCCTGAAGCAAAACTCAGATCCCATAAGAAATCCTGGGGGGTAACTTTATGAAGCTTAGCTTTTCCCTCCTCTACACTGGAATATGAAGAGATTATTATTTGCTCATGTTTCACCTGTACTGTATATTCAGCAATTTTATTTTCCAGGCTACATGATTTTGACCTCACACATGTTAATGCAAAGTGCCTCTTTAATTTCAAACCAATAGAAAATTCTGATGTTATCTAATGGGTTAAAACCCACATAATTTTCCCCTTCCAAGCCACTATATAACATAGTTATCCAACACATCTCAACAGGATGATTTGAGTCTGACATTGAATGGAAACGAAGCACGCTTTCCCAAATTTTAGTGTGTGTGTATATATATATATAAAAAATATATATAATATATATATGGTACTTAATATTAAGTGCCTTTTTTCCTTTTTTCCCCTTTTTTCCCCTTTTTTTCCCTTTTTTACCCTTTTTTCCCTTTTTTTCCTTTTTTTAGTTACTTTAGTAGAATCTTTCTTTGTTTTAAAGAGGGATTTTATTCACTTTATTTCTGCTCTGGCTGCCAAAGTTAAGAGAAGTCTTCAGTTTCTTATATCAGACATGACAAATTTCAAGTACAAAGATTCTAATTTCCCTCACTCTGCACATCTTGCATAGTTATTCACCTTAATCCTGTGTCTGAATTCATTGCATTTGATATTTATAAAATTAAATACATCAGAAATTAGACCTGCAGATTTAAATCTACAGTGTTTTAAGGCACTTTATGCCATATCAGAGAACCAAAATAGACTTCACCATGTAACAAAACCAATGTTTTATTTCATTTATTTTGGCCTAAGATGGCAAGGACATAATTATATCTGTTTCTCCAACCTGCCAGTAGCCTGGGTAAACAGTAAGCATTTAAAAGATTGAGGCATGTGAGGAACAGTGTCTCTCAGGGTTTAATTAGAGAACCAAAGTAAAAATAAACCTTATGCATTAAACGAACAAACCTAAGTGTTTTTCAAATTGAGGTCTGTAAAACATCCTGATGACTGCTCCTTTATTCTTTCTGAGTATAATTGGGATTATAACCTTTATCTATATTTATAATTTTATTCTAAATCTTAACCTAAGAATGTCTCTTCCTTTGGTTTCCTGACTGGAAGACTAAGCTGTGTTATTATGGGGATGAGACATTGCTGACAGTCAAATCTTCAGGAGGAAGCCAGGATGGCTTTGTCCACCACATAGGCAGAGAGGGATTTTATTCAGAAATTCAGTGGAGGCAGTCAGGCTAAAACCAAATACTTTTGAAAATCTCATCCTAGTCAGACTATTCCATCCTCTGTTTTGCTCTATTAGGTGAGTACACAGAGGTTTGGGGTTTGGTACTACACCTGCCCCATCCAAATGTTGGTTATGTAAATAATACACTGGCCAGCCATCATGCTGGCTCATCAGCCAGCGGGTATGGCACCAGCAGCAGGGGTCGTGTGGGAAATCAAAGGAGACAAGAAGTGAAAAAATAAGTTGTGTGAGTTCTTCTTGCCCTTGGTTTGTGTATTTTTTTTTTGTTTTGTTTTTGTTTTTGTTTTTGTGACTCCACCCACATCATCTCATCGCCCCATTGAAGCTGTGGGCAGGGCAACCCTGAGAACTGTGCATGTGAACAGGAGCATCTTCAGCACATTAAAGGACTTCAAAGCATAACATTCACCATTTCCAGTAACAATGTTAAAACTGTGAGTTGCCCTGTTCCAGAAAAGTCAGAAAATTGAGAAAAGCATATTTGTTTTTCACATCACATAGGTTCTTATTTTCATTATGATACTTTCAGTCCCTAGCTGTATATTTTCTGATTTCTCTTTGACAGTGTTACAGGGTCTTTGCACTTCGGTTGTTTTGGGTATTTTTTAAATGAAAGACCAGATTATCACACAACAGCAAGACACGAGACTGAAAATGAACTCTAAAGCCTGGTGCAATAAAGAGGGCACTGCGAAGAGCTGGCGACACCTCTGTTGTGTGACCCTGGGCGAGCCTGTGCCTTTTTGCTCCCTTTCCGCTGAGTAAATAGATGCCAGAGGGGCAGCTCTCTGTGTACCAAGCTCACATGTGAAAGCTGCTGAGACAGTGAGATCACAGAGACCTTTGCTTTGGTGTCATCATCCTGGAAAGACAGAAGTACTGAATCAAAGGCATCAGGTCTTTCATGTGAATAAAGTGCTGATCCCACAAGCTCTGAGGCCTCTGCTGACTGGCACTGCTGAGCACAGAAGAGCTGCCTTTCCACCAGGTCAGCAAACAAAAGGTGCTCTTCCAGTGGTCCCAGAGGCTGATGCCACCTCTGCAGGTTCCCATGAGAACGTCAATCTCCACACTAGCACAAGTGCTGACCTCAACCTACAACACAGATAATTTTGTCTTGATGATGACCCAGAAACATATGTTATATTAGAGAATTTGTAGCTCCAGTTGGGCCTGGAGAACAAGAGGAAAGCAGCTACCTGGGCTTGCCAAACACATATCCTGTGAGTTGCTGTTGGTAGAAGGGAGCTCTTTATATCACTTTTAGCTACACAGATGACTCCATTTCCTAGCTGGAGGAGGACTCCTGGCTCCCAGAGCATCTTTGCCCCTCCTCCTAGGCCCTGCAGGGAGGACAGGCTCTCTGACAGCCTCCTATGTTGCCACAGCTTCCAGCAAAGGCAGAGCCACTGCGCCCCTGGGGACAGCGCAGAGGGCGGAAGGGTGAGCCCAGGGAAGGAAGGAGTGGGTGGACTGCAAGTATGCACAAATATGCATGACTCTCCTCCCACCTTCTAGTGGGTCTTACTGGAGAAATTGTTTTAATTCCCCATCTGCTGCCCTTCCCAAAGCAGAGGGAGAAACTGAAGCCATGTCGTCCAAATCGCCACTGGTCGCAGGGGAGGATTGTCATACCCTTGGCTGGTCATGGCTGAACACTATCAGCAAGGACAGGCCAGGAACAAAGAGAAGTGGCACCTGAATTTCTTGAAACAGGTTGTGTCCTCAGATTTCTGACATCTCCACAGAGTATAAGCTGTCAGTGCTGGAACTATTTTCCTTCTGTTTAGGTGGGGAAAAAATTAATTTATGCCCGTACATTGAAAAGCACTGTTTTCAGCATCCTGAGTAGCTGACTGCACATATTTTCCTTACCAAAATCCAGCCACCAAAGGTAAATGCTCGTTTAGCTCGTGTAGATGCTGGCATTGGCTTCAATGGGATCAATCAGAAAAAAAAGGAAAGAAAAAGTGCAGAATGAGTTGTACTCTTTACAAGTCAGCGACTTGACTGTCCTTGCACTTCAGGAGACAGGGCAAAGTTCAGGCTTGACCTGAAATTCTGCAATTCATTTTGTTTAGATAATTGAAAAAATGTGCCAGTCTTCCTAAACAGACACACGTATCATATTTCTAATGGTATTACTACACTGGACACAGAGGCTGTTGTGCAGCTCACTCACTAATTATCCAAGAGGGCTTCAGCCACTCCTGCAGGAAGCCATTCCCTGCCAGTGCAGGTGAGGGAGCAAGCACTGCTTGTTTGAGTAGCACTTCTTGCTGGTGTCACACTTGGTTTCTTTATTATTATTTTACTGATTTTGAAAGGACTAGTAAAGTTCTAATTCTGTGAGCAGAGCCTGATGAAATGGAAGGTAGCAGGGCAGGAACAGAACTCCCTGTCTTGTTTTTAGCTCCTCAGGCTGTCCCAGCTGTCCCAGCAGTGCTGCAGCCCAGTCAGCAGATGGGTGACACAGCACCACTTCTGAACCCACGAACGATGAAGGTGGATTAGAAATAAGTGTTAAATGCTTCTGCATTATTAACAAGATATTCCCAATGCAGGTCTTTTGAGCACAAGGTACCTGGCACTGGCATATATAAGAGCTGGGGTGCAGGGAATGTGTTGTCCATTCTGACAGCCCTGCCTGGGTAAAAGCACACACCTGGAGGGGGGTGTAGAACTAGAGAATTCTCTGGAATCATCTTGTCTGGGGGACAGCAAGGACCATATAATTTGGGCCATTTCAGTTTTGCCATTTTTTGTGGAAAACTTTTTTTCTTACTACCAGTGCATAAAGGAAATTTTTTTAAATGCCCAAGCAAGGGGGAAAAAAGGTCCTATGAAGCAGACACTAAAAATAAGGGAAGAAATGGAAAAAAGTGGTCGTTTTAACTCCAGTTTCAGCTACCTTGACAGAAAGAATGCAGTATTTAGATAACTTTTGGCCACCTAGTCAATTTAAGCTATTTTTATACCATTAAAACCTGATTTATAGTCTAAAACTTATCTACTGTAAGAGGGCTAAATGAACTTTAGAGATCAACCTGTTATAAAATTATCAAAACCAAAGGTTTTAGGCAAAAGACAACTGATCCCTCTCCACAGCAGCACAAGTGCTACAAGAGGCAGCTGTAATGGCATAAATGGACATTTTATCAGCTTTCTGTCAGGGACTGACAAAATCATGTCAAATGAGGCATTAAAACTCTAGTTTTGAAAAGTGTGATAAATACCAGCCAATCTACTGACATAATATATAGTGAGTCAAATATTTAGTTTTGCATTAAATCTAAATCCAGCATTAGAGCATTTCCTCTTGATTAAAAAGGATAAAATGTAGATGTTATTTTATGCTTCAGTTCCCACATGTAATTAATGCTCAACATTCAGAGCTCTTTCTTACATTATAAATGTGTTAGTAAACATGTCAAGGAAAGAGGGGAGGCACAAAGGAAACAAGTGCAAAATCTATATGCTTAATTCATATTCTTCCATTTGCAGTGGCTAATATGTTATTGCAGAGACTATTTGCAGACACTTGCCCTGCCAGTGAGCAGCTAACTTCCCTGATTGCTTGTATAAACAGTCTTCCAGATCAGGAGACAGACGTTGTAAGGGAGTTCATAGCTAATTTAATTTTAGTATCATTAGGAATTAAAAGCAGGGCATCAATAGATTCACAATAAATGTTGGCTAGGCAATATAAGCATTGCATGATGTGATTATTAAAAGCCTTAGTATTTGTGAGTGATCACATGGAAAGGTTTTTCAGAAAGTTTATTGTCTTGAGAATAAGATGTACAAAGTTAGAGAAAAGATTACTGCTGAGATATGATGAAACATTTCAGTGTTTTGTATCATATACTACTGATCGTAGTGGGCAAGGGAAAATTCTGCTTTTAAATGTATACATATGTATAGGCTAGTTAATGACCTACTGATATCTAGAAATAGAATGAGACAAATCCTCACGAATCACTGAAATATCTTTATTCATTACACATTCTATTCCCAGCATTGTGCTTTAGCTGATTCTCAGAAGACAGAAGTTTGAGAAATGTGTTTTATAAACAAGTATTATGACCTCAGACTCTTGTAGTTTCAGAAAACATTGCACTGTAATTGCTCCTTTTCTAGAGAATATGTTTTAGAAAACTTAAATGCAATCTAGTGCTGTATAAGCTGGCATAAGCTCAAATCAACTGAAAAACGAATGAAAAACACAAAAGAAGCTTCATTTTAGGAAATATGCTGATTTATTTGTTAGGGAAAAGGTCTCTCAAGGCTGACTCTCCTTGCTAAGTTTGACCCATAAATCAGCATCAAGTGCAACCTGCAGGATTTGGTATAGCTCATGCTACCAGAAAAATAGTTCTTCCTACTCTGAAGAACATGAAAAATCACTGGAAATAAGAACAGAATAATAAAAAAAATAAACACACAAACACAAAAAAATCCCTAAGGATCTTAAAAGGACTTCAGAATTAAGAAAATTACACCTTGATTCTTCTGTTTTACTTCAAAAATAGAAATTAAATGGATTATTAAATGGATGTCTGTGTATCAATGTTTTATCTTCAGGGTGCAGGTTGCAAGATATTTGGCATCTAAGAAGCTGCACGAACTTTAATGCCAGTCAAACACCTCAAAAGTTGTTTACCAAGAGTAGCAAGGCAGCCTCTGCCAGTGCACAGGTCTGCAAGGGGGAGGAGACGGTGTACAGAAGTGATACCCTCATACAAGTCACCCTTTTGGTCGGTAGATGTTTTTATTCAGTTTCCTCATTTTCTTATCTCAAAACCACAAAGACCCTAAGCAGAACGATAGTTCAGAACAGTTCTGCAAATGTTTGGCCCCAGGCACTTTCCTGAGCAGGCTACTCTATAGCTTCTCCCTGCAGGATCTCCCGGTGCACAGGGCTCTGCTCACAGGAAACCTTCCAGGCTCTCCTTTCCCCCAGGATGGCTTTTCTGGCCCACTTACCAAGTAGGAAGTCAACCCACTGTTGATATCAGCTATCACCAAGAATTACCTTTGAATCAGTGCTTTAAATGTTTTAATTGTTCCTGTAAAAAAGTCACAGTCAAATTTGCTATCATTCCAAAAACTGCAGCTGTGAACCAAGTCACACAGGCTCTACCCTGTCCAAAAATGAGTTTGTGCCATTTTAACCTGAGAAAGGCTGCATTTTGGACAGACACAATAACACTGGCACAACAAACCTCTCTGACTTGACAATATGAGCGCACCTTGGAACAGCTCTACACAGCTTCTACTCTTTCTGCACAATTCCACAGTCAATAAACAACAGTGCAGGGCCAAAACATCCCCCTCCCTACACCCTAAAAAGGCAATACCCAAAAAAATGGAAAACAAATCCAAACTTCAGACCCTGAGTAGTTTTGCCCTCTGAAAGACTTAAATCGATGCTGTTTTCTTTAAAACTGTTTTTTGTCGTTTTCATGCCCACTGTCTTGTGTTACAACACAAAATACTTTCTGGCATCTACCTAATGTTAAGGAAGACTCCATGTGAATGTCCTCAAATTTGGGTCTTCCCTCTTTCTCATTCCGGGACTTGTTCATAAACTCATTACATCTTTGCACTGAGAGAAAAACATGTCGAGCTCCTTTCTGAGAGTTCATCAGGTTCATGTGACTGAAGTCACATTGCTTGCAGGAATGAAGAAATTCATCCCAGATTCCTTCTGCATGGAAAGCAGCTGTCTTTCTCTGAACTGATTTAAAAACCAAACTAAGTACATGAGGACAGAACCCTCACCACACAGGTTTTGAAGAAGGCTTCCTACATAACTGTATGACTACTGACTGACCACTTACCTTTTCTGGGACAGGCATCCTGCAAAATGAAAATGTGTTAACCTGAAAGAATGTCTTCCTATGATGTTTGGAAATACAAAAAATGCCACTCATTGCTAGCAGTGATCACGTCTGTACTGTGCACACTGGCATATAGAATCCAGGAGGTGCTATGCAAAGTCCTCTACCAGCAACTTCCAAAGTAACAAGAGGAGGCCCAGGATGAGTTGTCCTTGCTGCTCTGGAGTCCTCCTTGTACTGCCAGGCTGGCATCTTCAGCATTTTCACAGCATGGGGCTTCTTCCTCCACAGGGATGCCAAATGCTCTCTTAGTTTATATTTATTCTTAAAACAACCTCTGTTACGTGACAGGCACTGAAAAATTTCTTGCATTTATATTTGAAACAGATTTAAATTTTTATTTTTAAGCTTTAAAAAGTCATTATTTCCTACTTCTATTTTCCACCCAGCTGATAAGTTTCGAATAGAAGAAACCTTAAAATATTTAGAAGTTTAAGGTTCATTTAAGCAAACATAAAAACATATTTCATATCCTTCTTTGCCCTTACATACCTGGTGCATGGTAGTAGTTCAAAATCTGTCACATGGAGAAAGCTTATTCAGATGCTAAAAATATCACATGTTTACACTTGTAAATCGCCATTAGCAAATGATTTTCCTAATGCTTGAGACAATATAGTAGCAAAGTGCAGCTGCTTCAGCCAGAACGGTATTTTAGTGATTTTTAAGAACTTAATGAGATCAGGTAATTGACTAGTGAAGCTAAAAATTTTACCTTCAATTAAACAATCAACAGTTCAGTACATCAACATAATCATCTTTGCCCCTCCACCTCTCTGTTATTAAATCAATATGTGGGTAGCAGTTGTCTAAGAAACCACTTCCTCTGTGTTTCTAAACCAGTGTTCAGGACCCATTTTAAAGCATTTATTCAATCTGTCTGGTGTAATTTGCAAATAATGGAAAGTATGTAGTAATGCAGATTCCATAATCAACTAAGAAAAAATAAGGCCTTAATCAATTTGTTATTTAATGACATTATTTATCCTACATTTGTTCTGGTGCAACCAACAAATAACTTAATACTTTACATACATTTTTAAGTATCATCATGTGTGCCTCATTTGCCAGTACTAGATTATTCCTCATATATACAGGAAATAAAATTGTACAGGTTGTGTTAATGAATTCTTTGATAGCTCAGGAGACAGTCATGAGGCAAAAGTATCAACTTGGAAAAAAATACAAAATAACAGAAAATAATTTTGTCAGGAAAACACTTCCAAAGGTTATATAACAACACAGCAATCTCATTTTGGAGTGGTTGATGATGAATCAATATAAACTGCCCTCTCCAACCACAACTGTGCATTCAAGATGCTTATTACTCCAAGCGCAGGGAACTTCTGCTGTCTTGCAAAAGACTCTGAAGTTGACCGGTTGCATCCTACCACACACGACTTTCAGAGGAGTTCTGGTGTCATGCCATCCACAGGCCTCTGTGGCATAATTCTCTTCCCTAGAAAAAGCATTTGTTTCCATTTGTAGGTAGCATATATTTTGCTACAGCAAAAATATCAGGAGAAAGTTAAAAAGGGAGAAAAAACTGTATTTTCCATGTAAGTTTTTTTCATTAAGATATAAATATATTTTAAAGCATACTGATATTCACCATCTGCACTTTCTGTGAGTATACCCTGACAGCTCAGACACACCCAAAGGCTGTGGGGTAGGGGTAGCTGGTGGAGCAAACCAGCACAAAGCAAGAACAATATTCATTATGAGAGTAACACGGGCAGAAAATGGGTGTCTTTTATTCAGCTATTGCAGCATCAGCATTCTCTTCCCGTACCACAGTATGGGAAGTGGTGAACACAAAGACTATCTGCATACATTTCTGACTGAGCTTTTCTAGAGCAACTAGTGATCTGATGGGGTTCAGTCCTCCCTAAAGCAGAGTTACCATAAAGAGAAATGATTTTGGGGAAGTGCTGTACATCTTCTGCCTGTTAACAGAGGTGGGTTCAGGTGCTGCCATCTTTGCTGCTGCCACTGTTGCTGTTATTCCACTGAATCAAATTAGGCTGCTTCACTTGGAGTAAAATGCTCATGAAGTTGCAGGGGGTATTGCACCACGGAGACAATATTATACTAGGTGCATTACTGTTGACCAAGCCAATGTCTGCATGAGCCTCCAGGGCCAAAGCCACAGGAAAGGGTTTAGCTCTGCAGGGCAGACCCGATCCATCTCCTAGGGATTGTACTGACCAAAATCTTACTTGAATGGAAAACTTCAGTCTGGTCCCTGACAGACTGTCAGATCAGTCTCTGCCCTTTACCCAAACCAATAATTTTCCATTACCTGACAAACTTCAGAAGAAATTTTTGGTTTTCTCCACTGCCTGCATCAGGATGCCATGGGGCTGCAGAGCTACTGTCCCATCCCATCATTTTTGCCTCTGAGCCCCTGAAGCCTCTACTACTACACCTCAACTCCCTTGGCTGTCCTCAACCTGACTTATACAGCCCTGTGTTTGTTTTCAGCCAACAGAGCAACTCATTCGCAGTTCCTGCCCACATCTAACTGGCACTGACATGCTCAGAGATAAATTTAATCTGGTGTCTTACTGCCATGGAGCCCAGAATCAACCAACGAAATGCCCTCAATGAGCCAAGCTTTCTCTGAAGCACTGGCAGGGCTGCAACACCCATCAGCCAAAATGAACCAAAGTAGTGCAGACCTTTTCCTTAAAGCATTATTGTCTCTAAACTCCTTACAGCAACTTGGGCTAGTTCCAAGGTACCTTTGGGAAGAACTTCCAGGGTAAGTCCCTGGAAAGTAACTTCAGCCACTGGTCCATCCTTTTGCAGAACTGGATCCTTCTATACCTTAGGACTACAACAGGTCTCTCTGATTGACTTTGTGTGCTAGATAAGGTTTTTGGCTGTGTAAGAGGGTTCCTTATTACACAGAGAAGGAAGTGGAAGAACTGATGTGTATAAAATAAAGTTACTTCTTCCCTTTTTAACCTGTGATTTTTATCCTGATAGCTGCAGTAAGTCACTGAGATACAATTGCAGGGTAGTGGGCAGTCCTGACTCATTTTAAAACGGCTGTGCCCTCATGTGGGTGTATTCCAGGACAAGAACTCTCAGTATGTCTAGACTAGGATAAAAGTTGTGTTTTTAAAGATACTAGCTAACAAGGTTTGACTACCATGATTTGAAGCCTTGCATAGACAGGACAAGTCAAATGCTAAAAGGTGTTTGAAAGTGTTTGTTAAGTCATTCTAAAAATACCGCTTTTATACTTGTCTAGACAATGACAGAATACTCCTTACAATGGCATGCCCACTGCAACAGCCAAGGAGTATAATAGCATAGGAAAGGATCAGCAAGAATTTTCTCCAAAGCAATGGTACAGATTGAAGTGCAGGGAAACCCTGAAGGGTCTGTCTAGACAACAAGTGAAAAAGGATCTTTTTTTCAGTAGATTTAGTTCAGTCAGGAACTCTTTTTTCAAAAGCAAGACCTGCTAAGAGTCTACTGATATAATCTGCCAAGTTTTAGCAGGTCATATTCTGGGCTCCTTACTGACTGCAACACAGCCTGCTAAAATCATGTTAAAAGTTTTGAGGTCTATGTGTCTGTCAGATGGGAATTTTAGTCCTTAAATAAGCTTGATTGAATTAGGCCTCCTGGAAATGGCCCCTTCCCTAAGGCTGATGAGATGGCAGCTCATTTTTCATGCCCATTCAATCTTTTAACCCAAATTATTTGCCTAAACTGTACAACAAATGTGGTTTGTCTTTAGCGTCAGTATTTCCAGCTGACTGTGAGCACCGATTCATTTCCTACAGGCCACCACAGCAATTCATTTTGACTTTGACTTTGTTTTCACCGAAATGTACTCAGACAAAACCCTTGAAAAATCTGCTCCTTTGAACAGCTACTTGAAAATGTCTAGGCCACATGCTTGCATACATTCCCACTCTAACAATTGTCTTGTAAAAAGTCAGCAGATATAAATTCTTAGTCATTAATACATATCCTTACACTGGTTTGCTCCTACCAAGCTTACTGGAGAGTGAAAAAATTGGAACATCTCCTTCCCAAAATTGTGCTAGTATCTTTGACACCTTGAACAATACTTTCAGGAAAGACAAAAAAAAGAATGAAAAATGAAAAAGTCACTATGACAAGTATAAAACAAGCATAAGCACAGCCTCTCAGACTGTTTAATATCAGGCTCTGTTTTGCTATGTAAAAAAAAAAAACAACTCCACAATGACAACAAATTGAAACAAAGAGAAACAAAACCAATTAAAAAAGCAAAAAAAAACAACAAACCTATTAGTTCTATTTATTATTAAGGCTTAATGACATAGGTGGGTATCAATTTGTTAGGAAAAAAGATCTACCTCTAAATTAGTCCCATTAGAGATTATGTCTTTATAACATGGGTGGGTATCTAACATTCAGGGAGAAATTCACTAGTCACCAACTCAATTGAAAGACTCCACCAAATAATAATTTGCTGGTATAACTTGAAGTGACCAAAGTAACACAGTCTGGATGTGCTGGAGATCCCGGGGTTTAGTAGTCATTTGTCAATAGCTCTCAGACAATGGAGTCGTGAAACGGAGCCACTTAAGTTAACATGATAAGGCTTTTACATGATTGTGTAAAGTTTTTTTGGCCTTGACATGCACCATCTGAAATATTTTAGAAATACACATTGATTTCCTGTTTTGGATAAATAGGAATAAGCAAACCTCCTATGCTCAGGTGGCCTGGAGCCAGTCCATGATTCAAAATAAGACAGAGACTCAACTGTCAGCAAAGGCTTTTTGGTAAGTTGTTGTCACCTGGACAAAGTCTTTACTAAGCCCAAACCACTGCTAAACGTTAATGAGAAGTTGATCTGAATCAGATCAACATGCTCTGACCTGCTGTTCATGCTTCTTTCAGGTTTTCAGCTCTGTCTGTCTTGATACTTCCTCACGTGCTAAAATAATGTCTTCAAAAACTAACATTTTGCATATATATGTATACATATATGTATACATATACATACATAGCTAAAAGACAATAATACCCATGCACAAATGTTATTGTTTGACTGGTGGGATTTTTCGTGTGTGGTTTTTTGGTGTTCTTGTTGTTTGGGATTTTTTTTTCTTTTTTGTCCTCTGAGGAGACATTTAAAAGCAGATGTCTTCCAGGCCTAATAACATTTCTTGTCATCCACTAAACTGAGTGGATGGATAAAACTCCTTTTATCCGATACGACCAGAGGAAGGTCCTTTTCAACAAAAGCAAACAATTAGCAGCCCTGAGTTATTATTTCCTATTATTGTGCAACAGAAGAGGCTCTGGACATTTCAGTGTGAAGGATTAAAGTGACCTGCTTTGCAAACATCGCGTATCCGCCTTCCTCCTCTCCCCGCCCCCGCGGCAGCACTGGCGGCGGGCGCGAACGCGCAGCCCCACGCGTGTCCCGGCCGCGGGACGGGCTCGGCTGTCCCGCCCGTGGGCCAGCTGCGCGGGTCGGGCGGCTCCGGCCGCTGCCACGGCTGCCCCGGCCGGCCCCTGCGGGACGCGCCCCGCCCGGCCGGCGCTGCCCGCGCATCCCGCGCTGCGCCCGCCGCGGGCCCGGGGACCGCGCTGCACACGGAGTCAAAGTACACAGCGGCTCGGTCGATAGCCTATTAGGCTAGAAACAGTTCTGCATATCAAAGGCCGACGAACCTAATGACTAAAAATATAAGTACCTGACCCGGAGGATTAATCACACACTGTCAAGCTGGAATTGGTGCAATTCTTCCAATCATTAACGTTTTGCTTACAAAAATGTGCTTTTCTGTTTGTTTTTCTGCTAAATGATAACCATTTTCAAGTTGAATCGGCTGATAAAAAAGTCAAAAACAAGACGGGAGTTGTGCTGGAAAGGTCATACGTGCCAGTTAGGCATGGAATAGCCAACGGGCAAATAAACAGGACAGAGCAGGGTGGCACGGAAGGGGCTCGAAGGTTTTCCCGAACGGTGTAAAGTGCTTTGGCTGTTTTTCTCTTGCCAAAGAGACTGCCCTTGGAGGGACACTCGTCCGCCCTACTGTGGTCATCCCCACGTGGGTCTTCCCCGCGTGGAAACGAGCTGGAGGAATTAGGGACAGCTGCTGGGGGATTACTTCCGACGGGCAGCTCGGCCGGCCCCGCCGGTGTGTTTTACCTCCCTCAGCCCACCTCCCCGGGTGGGCGGGTGAGCAAGGACATATCGACTGCCCAGCCTGGGTTACAGCGCTGTTTGTCACTTGTCGCGACACCCTGGAAATCCACATCCCTGGCCAGGCGGCTGCAGACGGCGCATCTGCGCTCCTCACCTGCAGGGAGCCGTCAAATCCCTGCCACGGCGGGGAAAGCGCCTGGGTTGGCGAGCCCGGCTTCCCTGGACCCCATTACATCTCCCGGGACGCGACCCCGCGCAATTCCTCGGGCAGACCTCCCGCCCCGCCCATCGCATCGGGCCCGGCTGGCTCCCGGCTTGTCCCGGCCGGGGAACACCGGCATCAGCCCTCGTGGGAATGGGGCTTGCCCGGCGTCCACTCTCACGGGCCGCCGGCGGCTGCCCACCCGCACGGCCGCTCTGTTCCACGCGTGTTCTCATCCCCATGCCAAAGTACAACCATAACACGAAGTCGCGTTGAAGAGGTGACGCCAGTTTCGTGCACCTTGATATCGGTCGGGACAGGTAAACAGATAAAGAAGAGCAGAAGCGGACGGCGTCTTCCCGAGTGCCCCCTGCTCTGCACCGGCCCTCGCAACCTCATCACCCTCCCCCCGCAGCTCCCGGGACTCACGGTGGGCTGTCCCCGTCCTCGTCGGGACCCGCGCTGAGACCCGGGACGGCAACCCGAGCGAGGGAAAGCCGAAGGATGGAGAAGGAACCTCCTCCTCAGCGCAGCCCCGCTAAGAGCTGTCTGCGCCCTCAGCGACTCCTCGCATATGGCGCGCACCGCGCTGGGGCTCGATCCCGGCGCAAAGGCGGAGAGGAGCCCCAGGGACGCCCCGAAGCTCCCCTTGTCACGTCAAACCAGGGGCCGGTGCCCGCGTCCCCGGGGCCGCCCGGCCCTGCCGCGGCCCCGAGCGGAGCAGCTCGGGGACGGCCAGAGCCTGTGCACGGCGTGCACGGGCAGGGGGCACAGAACCTCCCGATCACTTCGTCTTTTCGGGCCCCTTTCACAAGCGCGGTTTTTGGATAAACCAAAGTTATAGCCACTTATTCAGAAAACTCAGCTAATGCTTCTGAAATAATTAACTCAGAAGCAACAGCTTGTCTGTTCTAAGGGCCATCTTCCCTTGCCAGTCGCAATAGTCACTTGTTGCTAACTAAAAGCATTTCTTGGCACTAAAAGCCCCTGTGACACTTGGCCAGGTGTAAATCCCTGGTCCCTGGGTGCTCACTGTGGCACCTGGAGGGGCTGAATACCCACGCGGGTGCCCACCCTGGATGCCCACTCCTGGGAGCAATTCTCGTATCCCGGCTCCGTGCTCCTTCCCCGAGTTAACGTAGTCATTTCAGAGAAAGGCCGATGAATAACCACTGTTGACTCAGGTGGGTCAGCGTCTGCCCCGGATGGGGTCGATGCCCGGCCCCGAGCAAACCCTGCCGGCTCCGCTCCTCCTCCAGCCCGAACACCTCTCCGGCTCCCAAGGTCAGGGCGACTCGGGGGTAAACACCCACGCTTCCAGCCTGGGCTTGCCAGCCAGGTTTTCCTCCTCCAGCCACAGAGCCCGTTCCTGTGTGGGCACAGGCACAGGCAAAACTGAAATGGGGGGTGGGAGGCTGAAACACAGAAAACAAATATAGCAGAGAGCCCACACAAGACTCCTGCAGCCGAGGGTGCCCAGAAAGCTGCGGGGTGGCTGATGGCTGGCACAGTACCGAGGGAAAAGCTGCTTACAACACACCTGGCAGAGGAGAGGTTTGGGTTTTCCCCTGCCAGTAACTGGACGGCCAGAGTGGCGAGTGTTGCAGAGTTTAGGTTTATTTCACAGATATGTCCATCAAAAATTAAATACCAAGTTTTGCCTTTTTTTTTTAACACTGAACAAATATGTACAAAATATGAACAATGTGAGGTATAAAACCACAAGACTTTTAAAGAAAACTAGTATGTACAGAAGCAGATACGCGTACGATAGGCATTATCTTCCCATGGCTGTGTGCCTCACTTATGCCCTGCAGCTGATGCCAGTTTCTGTCATGCAGCAGGGCCCTATCACTCCCTGCATTTTCTTCTCAAATATGAAATCCATAAAAAACAGTGCTAGAGATTTTAAAGGAGAAAAATATTTTTTTTCTGCAAATAGAACCATCCAAACTGTGAGGCAAAAATCTCAAAAATCTGAGAAGGCACATTTCATCTCACACAAGAAGAAAAAGGAATCTGTCTGACAACTCTACCTGACAAACAGAAGGATGTCTCAGTAGAGAGCACATAAAAGCGTGTGAGTATAAGGCACTTCTTGGGATTGTCAAATCCCTCCCTATTTCACAGAACATGATTCTCTGCTTACAAAGGGCGTTTAAATTAATCTATTTGAAGTACATTTGTTTACACGTATAAAGGACTTAGTCCTGCAATCCATACTCACTTCCATACTAGATAAGAGTTTTGCCTGATCACTGACAGCAGCTGATTCAGACCCTCTCCACCACCATAAGTAAGAACACGGTGCAGGATTATATTCCAGTTAGAACAGTGATTATTGTACAAACATATCTTAGAAAAAATTAAATACAAACCATGGTCCTTTAACCAAATTAGAGATGCCAAAACTGAACTTTTTGCAGAAAATACGTCTTTCTTTCTCTGCTTGTTATAAAATTAGTCTATTTGGTGATGCTTTTTTCTTTCAATGCAACGGTGAAAGTTTTCTCCTGCAGCACAATATTCTTTCAAACCAGCCCCTGGTAAAGTGCAAGCCGAGTTAGGTCCGCTCTCTGCATGGGACTGTTAGTGGGCAGCTGTGTAATAGCCTTTATCGCCTTCAATGTCCACTTCTTGGTCAGAGTCATCAGAGACATCTGACTCCAGGTCCTCCTGTGAGGCTGGTGAGGGGGTGTACTGTGAGCCATCCAGAGAGACCTCCTTACCCTTCTGCTCGGGGCTCTGGCAGCTCTCCGGCCTTTGGTCACTGTGACTGTCAGCACCTTCTACTTCTTCCTTTTTGGTGGCCTGGGGGTTCTCCTGCAATGAAACAATCCTGCTTGGTACAGAACTACAGGCCACAGAGACAGGAGGCCCAGGAATTCCAGCTGTGCTGGTAGGAAAACCACCTTGCAGAAAAAGGCAGGTGTCCTGCTACCTCCCTGGCCTCCTGCCTATAAAGCTTCCCAAGAGGGACAGGGCCGGGTGAGGGCTCTGATCCCACTCCCTCACAGCCACAGGGACTGCTGCCATGAATAAGGCTCCTTGGCGATGGTTATCGCAGCCACTTCAAAAGAGTCAGGAGCTGCTGGAGCCCAGGAACCTCTGAACTTTTGTCTTTAGCAAAGCAAATGTTTATTATGAGTCTACAAACACCGACACACCGCTTCCTCCTGCCCTGATCTTTCTTTAATTACGCCCGACAGCAAGAGGAGGGAGGTTGAATCCATCAGTGGTCCAAAAGCAAATGGAAAAAAATTACTAATTAAGCTAAAACTCAACTTTAAAACACTCACCACTAAAACCAAACCAAACCCCTGTTTGTGAAGGCAAGAGTAGCCCTGTGTTGGCACCTGTCCGGAGAGCCCAGTCCCCTAAGGGGGCATGAAATGCTACGTGAAAGAAAAAGCAGGCAGAGACATGTACCCATGATATAAGCGGGCTTGGAGAAATGGATGTGACTGAATGAAAAGGAGGAAATGACTTAAAATGGCCGAGATCCCAAGCGAGCTCTCTGGACACTGTGGCATGGGCTGGGCCCTAGGCGGCCTCTTGCCAGAATAATAGGACTTTATTAAAAAATCAAATGAAGATTGAGTTAAACTCAGGCAAAGGTCACAGAAAAGACTTATCTAGAGCATGGTACTGTGATTAGTTTTCTTTTCTTTTTACTTTGATATTAAAGGCGAATTTGCCAGTAAAATGTGCATCCATGTCACACTCACTGAAGCCAGACTCAGGCCAAAATGTTGGAATTTTTCAAAAATATTTGAGCCAAGGGACCTCACTTTTGCTGAGTCCCTATGTGCCATAAAACCCCCTAAATAATTATCTGCTTGAGCATGATTTCTAAGGGAAGGGAAACTGCTTTAACTTCTTACACTCCTACACTGTAACTGCTTGTGAAAGGAAGGTTAAAAACTACTCAATTTTCCATGTGGCTCCTCAAAACAAACAAGGTAGTTGTACCTGCTTTCTCCCAATGTTAGCAAAATACATCAACCTGTGTTTATTAAGAGAGGGCATTTTAAAACACCGGTTAATATTCTCAAAAAAAAAGTGCCTAAGTAATTTACTGACAATTACTTATCTTCTCCACATTAATTGGCTAAACAACATATGGGTTTACAAAACAATTACCGTGGAGTTTTAATAGGTGGTGTGTGAAACTCGGGCTTAATTGATATAGGAACTGCATTAGAAGCTTTTAACATTAGTGCTGCCTGAACGAGCCCTCATGGATTCCAGCATGACTATTTGTCTTTTTAATCAAGGTGAAGAGGTTAAACTGCCTTTCAGATGACTTCTGCATACAACCTGGAATAGGCGAGCACGGCGTAAGATAAGACAATTAAAATACTTATTTCTATAGAAACAGAAACATCTACGTACCTGCTTTAGACGCCTCCATTTGGCTCTGCGATTCTGAAACCAGGTTTTGACCTGAGCAACGACAATGAGAAAAGGTGCGCGGTAGTCTTGGAGCCAGTTAGTGCCCGGAGCCTTACCCAAGCCACAAGCAAAAAGCAAGAACCTGCCAAAAACCCCATCCCGCCGACCCCGAGTCGGGCGGGTGCCCGAGAGCGATGCACGACAGCAGCTGCACGGCGGCGGGGCCTGGAGCGAGCGGGAAGGGGGTGCGGTTCCCCGGGGCGGGGGCACGGCCTCACCTGCCTCTCGCTGAGCTGCAGCATCTTGGCCAGGCGCTTCCTCTCCGGCGGGGAGAGGTATTTCTGCGTCTCGAACTTCTTCTCCAACTCGATGGTCTGGTCGTTGGAGAAGCGGACCTGCCCCCCCTTCCTCTTGTGCAGCGGCCGCTGGATGAAGGGGCTCCACAGCAGCGGCTTCCCTACAAACAGAGGCACAGCGCCGAGGGTCACTGGCCGGCCGCGGACAGGACACGCGTGACTGGGGAGCCCCTGCCCCGCCCGGGCCCAGGCCTGGTAGCGCACCGGGTCCAGGGCTCGCTAATTTCCTTCGCCTGATTTTATTTCTCTCAGTTCCTACTCTGATCTTTCCCCTCTCTGATTTTTTCCCCTCCGCCAAACGGAGAGACCAGTTAAAGTCACTTTACGGGCTTTGGCAACGTTTCCGTCAATGTGTTTCCTGTTGGTCTATCTCGCAAAGAAAGAGACAAAAAAAAAAAAAAAAAAAAAAAAAAAAAGACCTTTGCTTCCTTCTGCTCTTTCTCTGCGATGCCCTAAAGAAACCGTCTCCCTTTCTCTGAGCCAATGCCCGGGTCTCTGCGGACAGCGGGGACATCGCGGGGCTGGGCCGGGGTGGGGTGATGCGCCAATAGGAGGGCACTGGGCTTCTAGGAAGAAGAGCCCGCAGGTCCGCCACCCTCGGCTGGGGTTTGCCCGCCAGAGGCCGCGGGGTGCCCGCCAGGCTGACCCGGGGCCGGATGAGGGGCGAGGCGGTGCAGGCAGCGACACGCCGGGGAACCGGCCCCGCTGCGGAGCCACGGCCGCGTCCCGGGGCAGGAGGCTCCGTCCAGTGCTACTGAGTCACGCTGTTTGTCTTTCTGCCTGCACCCTTTGCAATTTGCTGCATTGTTTTTCGAGATTTTGCTTGCGTCAGGCTTTAGTAATTCTGGTGCAAAACAGACTCAAAAAATAGGAAGCAACTGGTTATTTTAGCTGTCATAAAGTCACATCCCACACAGAGGAAATGAACAATATCAGAAAAACGGATCCCGGCTATCAGAAGTCGAGTGTTTCCTGAATTTGTCTGTATTGAGGATGTCGATAAAGTAATCAGCAATGTGCACGACTCCCGGGGAAGAGCCTGCTTCAGGCGGCCAGGAAAACACTTAACAGCTTCTGAAACCAGATTTACTCCTATCGAGAGCTCAAGGTTTCCTGTATGAACGGAAAGGGTCAGCCTCTTTCACTGCACAAATGTGGTGAGTCAGGTCCAGTTTTGCAATCACTAAGAACAAGTGCTGCAGCCCGGGCACGGGGCTCAGCCCCCGCAGAGGGGTCGCTTCCCCCGGCCAAAGGCGAGAAGTAGTCGCCGGGGCCCCCGACCCGGCCCGGCCCGGCCCGAGCCGACCCGCAGAGGAACCTCGGGGGCCCCAGCGAGTGGAGCCGGCCTCCCGGCTGTTTTTCAAGTCATCCGGCAGGAAAGACTGAGATCTGCCATGCGATCTCCAAGCACAATTAAAACTCCCCACCAAAACCACACGCGACATTACTAAGGACACTCTCAGAGTCACTTGGTTTGAAGGAAAACAAATCTGAGTCACCGCGGCCGCGTACTGTGGTCTCGCTGTCAGACCCGGAGCAAGGCACGTCTCTAATTTACTGTAAATCAGACGGGGACCGGAGAGAGCCGGGGGAATAGAGAGAAGCGGCAGGGCGGGCGGGAAAGGGGACCGCTTTCGGGCACTTTCCATTTATCCCTGCCCCGACGGCGGGATGGGGACGGGACGAGAGCTGCGCCGCAACCGGGGAGGGCGGAGGGGGGCACATGGCTTACCCAGGGGGTCCTGCCGGATCAGGGCGTGCGCGTAGTCGCCGACGGCGCGGGGGAAGGAGTAGAGGGGCCCGGCGTAGGCGCCGGTGCCATAGGTGGCGGCGAGGTGGTGGGAGAAGGCCGGATGGACGGGGGTCGGCTCGTAGATGGGGGTCCGGTACGGGGACACCAGGCTGGTGAAGGAGGAGTTGGGCGACGGCAGCGTCGGCGGCGGCGGGGCGGGCAGGGAGTGGGGGGCCGGGGCGGCGGCGGGGCCGCGGCCCAGGATGTCCTCGATGTAGAAGGGCGTGGGGTGCGCGGGCTGGAGCAGCGGCGTGGGCGCGTACAGCGGGACGCCGACGCCCAGGGCCGCCGGCGCCGCGCCCGGCGGCTGGTACTGCATGGCGCGGTCGCCGCCCGCGCACCCCCGCGCCCCCGGCCGCCCCTGCGGAAAGCCGGCCCCGACCGCGGCAGCTGGGTGCTGGCACCGCCGCCGCGGGTTTCTCTGGGCTCGGGTTACCCTTCGATAGGTTTCTATTGGCGCGGGGCGGAGCCCGCGTGGTCTCTGTCCCCTTCCTGCCACGGCGCCGTCTGGCCAATGAGCCCGGCCAGGGAAGGGGGAAACCACCCCCCGCCGGCAAACTCTCCCGCCTCCTCGAGCGAACTCCCCGCGGCGCCAATCAACCACCGCCGCAGGCCGGGGGAACCCAGGGCAGCGGGGCGCGATCTGTCGCCCGCCGGGCCCCGACGGTACAGGAGCCCCGGCGCTTCCCGCAGCGGTTCCCGCTCTCTGCTGGCACACGGCACAGCGTCAGCCGGTGCTCGGGCTTCCCCGTGGGGATGCGCGCTGACCCCTGCAGCGTGGCCCCGGCGCGGACCGAGGGAGGAGGCAAGAAGCGGACGGCCACCCCCGACCCGGTCCGGGGACCTCTCTCTTGGAAAAGTCCGCGCGCACGCCCGGCCTGACTGCGTGGACCGGGAACGAGTGGGGGGAGTGCGTGGGCGGCGGGGCCGCACCGGCTCCTCAGGCTGCTCAGGACAGAGCCGAGAGCACGGCGTGGCGAAGCAGGAAGTGGCGCCGCGCTGCTCGCGTCCCGCCTGGCACCGACGGCCGGCACCGGGCGGCATACTGGGGGGCGATGAGGCGGCCGAGGGCCGCGCGGGACTGGGGACCCAGTGCCCGACAGCCCGGGCTGGGAAAGCGGCATGACGGCCCGAGCAGCGCCACCTGGGCTCCATCTATTAGATTTTTAAGATCCCGCCGGGTGATGCCCCCTGCCCCGCAGCCCCCAGCGGGTGACACGCGCTCTGTCCGGGCGTCGCCGACTCCGCTCCGCAGGGCCGCCCCTCGCCAGCACCGCTGTCGGCCAGACTTGGGCGAGGAGTGGTGGGAGGTGTGAGGAACGGGCAGCGACCCCCGCTCTGCCCGCACCCCTCAGGCACCCGGGGCCTCGCCCCGGCGGCAGCGGCTGGCACAGCCTCTCCTTCTCCCTGTCCGTGCGAGCGGAGACGACAGGTGCACCCTGCGTGTCCGCGGACCCCGCCGTGTCCCGTCTCCCTCACACCCCCCCGTGCTGACAGCGAGCACGGAAAGCTGTTAAGGAATAGCAGGTGCTGGTATAACTCTGCTTAAAAAAAAAGAGAGGAAAAAAAAAAGAGAAAGGTCTCCAGTTCAAACCCACGAAGATCTTAATAACTAAGAGGCTCAGAGCAAGACGAAAGGGTGTTGGTGAAATGAAAAACAACAAAAAAAAATATATCTATTTTAATAATACAGAGAGGTTGGGTTTTCTTTTACTTCACATTGTTAACAAATGCCAAAACTCACCTTTAAAGCGTGGTCTTGTGTCTTGTAAATATCAGGTACACGTAAAGCGAGCTGACAGTTTTGATTATTTTTTCTCTGTGTTCAGTCTCCCAGGCATTGCTCTTTCCAAGGGGTTTAGTTAATGTTTTCATCTGGAAGTGTTGGATTTGCAGCTTGATTTACTTAATAAATGTACAGTAAACCGATGACCTGTTGCCCTCTGGAATAACGACGTGAATGATATGAGGCAGCAGAATGGAGGGCCCCCACAATATTTTACAAGCTGTCGATTCAAAATCTTGAGAACAAGTTTATGCAAAAAGAAAAAAAATATTTTGCTGTATTATTGGAAAACAAATAAATAGAGGAAGAGATTATTCTTTTCTGACTTTTATACAAGCAATAGGCCTTGTTAAAAGGAAGTTTTAATGACACCGTTATTACATTCCACTACCACTGCATAATCCCTAACAAGAAAAATGAAGCACTTAATTTTGCAGTTCTACAGAACCGCCCCTTTCAAATTCAATTGTTAGACCTCAGCCTTCCTCTTTCCACGGGTTGGAGACTATTAAACCCACATTCATGAAATGTCAAATTTATTGAACTACATAATTTTTTAATATCACTAGTGCAGGTTTTATAGTTGATTTTATTGTTTTTATGGCCATTCGGGGCTCTAAAACCCGGATTTTTTCAATGTTGTCCTTATAATTTTTTTCACACAGTCAGAACTAATAAAATAGAACAGTTGTGACTTTTTAATGCAAGGGGTCTCGGAGTTTCAATATTTTCACTCTGCTGGATACTAAAACCAATAAAAATACATGAGATTTTAATTATTTTCTAGATTAAATAAAACCTTTTCCTTTTAGCTTGTAACATACATTTTGTTTGTAGTTTCTGTCGTGAGGGAGACAATGCAACATCAGACAAAATACTTTATTACCAATATTGTCGCAATGAATACAGTTTTGACCGGATTTTACAGTCTAACGGGCATTTAAAGAAAGGTACTGCAGATCGGGGCAACCAAGACAGTGCTTGAATAGTTCTATTATTTCTTCTCCAGATTCCCTCTGGAAATCTCTCCAATTTATCTGGAAAACCCTGAGCGGGGGGGAAGTGGGGGGGATAGAGAGAGAAGCCTTGGGAGAGAGAGAAAATATACGCCTTTCTCGATTAAAAGAGGAATGCTTTCACATTAATTTTCTTGGTATTCACTTGAAACACCACCAAGTTTTTCTGCTAATCTGGGGATTTCTGGAGGACGGCGGGGCGAGATGCGTGCATCCCCGCACTGGCACGGTCTCAGCCCGGAGGAATCGGCTGGAGAACTCATTATTTTGTGTAATAACTTCGGGGCCCTGTCTTCCCCTTCACTTTCCGTGAAATCACCCGCCTTCGAGGAGTTCTGAGCTCAAGGAAAAAATAATAATAAAATCAAGGCCCCCACTTGCTGCAGGCGGCGCCGCTGCCAGCCGCGACGGCGGAGCCGGCCGGGACCCGGGCTCCGCCGCTGCCGCCCGGGCGCGCTCCTCGCGGGGCGGACAGAAAGAGCGGCTCCGGCCGGAGGAAGCCAGCCAGAAAGTGCTGCTTCGTGTGTCCCCTCGGGTCGGGGGCTGGCGGGGAGGGGTCGGACGGGCTCCCCGGGGGAAGCAGCGGGGTGCTGCCTGCCCCCCCATGAGTGATGTTGCCGCGCTGGCCTCGCACCCGGGGCTGCGCTGCAAGCCTGGCCCAGCCTCGCTCATCGGCTGCTCTGAGGCGATTTCCCTCCCCTTCCAGCCCTTGTCCTGCGTGGAGCCCCGGACAGCTTTCCCCAAGGCTCCACAGGTGCCTCGAGTGGCGATGAGGGAAGACTTTGCCTCCCTTAGCCGGAGGAAGCGGCACCCGCGGGCTCCGGCGGGGCTCTGGAGCCTCCCGCCGGCCGCCGCCGCCGTCCCGGTGCTGCGGGGAGTCGGCAAACCCGCGGCGCCGGGGCCGGGGCCGGGGCCGGGGCCGGGGCCGGGGCCCGCTCGGCGGCCCGGCTGCGGGTGGTCGGATCTGCCTCTGCCCCCGCCCCGGGGCGGGGGCGTAGCACCGCTTTAATTTAGCGTTTATGTGTCACCGTGTTCGTGAGCGGCTTTTACGGGGCGGCGGTAACGCGAAACACCTGGACGGCGGCACCGCGGGCGCGCACGGCGGGGCGGGCGCGGGCGGCTGTGGCGGAGGGCGCTGAGCTGTGCTGGCCTGTCCTCAGGCCGGTGCATTAAAATAAAATAAGAATAATTTTAAAAAATCAAAACCTCAACCCCCCCCACACTGTCAGAAAATCAGGAAATGAAAGTTTCCAAATCCAGCGACACACGCCAGGCGGTATTTCCACCACACCTATGATTATCTGTGATAAACGCCCCGATAAACAGAATATTCCTGATTTCTGGGGTGGTTATATGGGGCAATACATAAGCCGGTCAGCAATTTATAGGTGAGCGTGTCTGGAATCACAGAACACTTTATTTTGCCTCACGGATTGTTGTCACTAACATGTACCTAGCCGGTTTCTGCTCTCCAAACTGGGATTTTCACCCACAGTCGCACCCTCTGTGACACTACAGGCTTCGGCAGAGTTACACCAGAGATGGATCATTCCCAGCTGCAGTAACTGCATTTGGCTGTACAGAATTAGTGAACAAATCAGCAAAACTCCATCTTTTTAACAGCTGGAGCGGGCTACCAGCAGCATCATTCCCTAATGCTACAGCTTTCCAAGAGGATCCAGCCCACAGCCATCCCACCCCTTCCCATTATTGAAAATATTTCAAGACTCTTCCAAGAGAGGTGAGGCCACAGCCTTGAACACCTTCCAAGGAGGAAATAGGAGGGAGTTCACCTCTCTGATTTTCTCTAGCATCATGGAAGCCAGATTGCTCCAGACAGAGGCACTGCACATTGCAGGGTGATGTCAGTAGGTGCTGCCTTCTTCCAGATAACTCATCTGTTAGATATTCACTTCTTACAGCTTCCTCCTCACCATCATGATTTGATTTAATAAATGAGTTACAACTGTAATAAACATTAGGGCAAGTTAGTCTTAAAGGCATTCATTAGATATAGCAGAACGAGACAAATCTTGGTCTAAAAAGGGGTGGACAACATATAAAATATTATTCTAGGCAGAGCTAGCAGGAGCTTATCGGTTTTTGTTCTACATTGCTATGATTTTGCTAAATTTAAATCATCCAAGTGAAAAAAAAATTCTGTTGTGAGGGAATCTCCATCATGCTAAGTACCTTTAAGGTTTCAGCAAAATGGGTTCAGCTGTTTCTGAGCATTGGGTTAGAGGAAAGAAAAATTTTTCCCTGGCATTTAGACATCTTTGCCTTGCCCTGAAAACCTGCAGAGCCCCATCACAGGGAAAACTTCAAGAGATGAAAGCAACTGGCAAAAAGTCAACCAGGAGGTGTCTCTTCAGTTCCTCCTTTGCTCTTTTACTTGGGGTTGTGGTTTAGAGTCGGGCAAAATAAAGACCCCAAATATCTGCAGAGAGACACAGGGACCTCAGGAATGTTTAAACAATTCATTAATGTTAATTGAATATTTGTGGGTATGAGAGATGTGCTGCCACCAGCAAGGGTGTTTTTCACCTATGCTGTCACAAGCTCTGATGGGGAAAAAAAAAAAAAAAAGAAAAGCAGAAAAGCTTTAATGGTGCTTTTGAGTCTTGTCAAGGATTTCCAAGGCAGCACATGCCAGACCCCCAGGGGAACAGATTGTTAAGGTGCTTCCATTTCCTGTAGCCCCCAATATCATTAATATCTCTTCTGGGATACCTTGACTTGCAAAGTGGAATATGCAACATTTATAGCTCTGTGGAAATAGGAAGGAACACATGGCCCCTCATTATAAACATAGTTAATACCACTTTCATTCTGGACTGGGCTGTCTTGTGACACAGTATCTCTAAACCAGTTTAATTCAGCTGAAATGTGACACAATTCACCATAGTTTTTTTTTTTTTTTTTCTGAATTGCAAAGAGGCATCCTATTAAACTACATAAATTGTAATGGTTTTTGAAATGCACTTTTCTAACCCTTCCTTGGTCTGAAAACTTTCTTATCTGACCATTATGAAAATGTGGTGAACAATGCTATGAAAAACAAAGCAATATATTTTTCCTTATAGGCTCATATTTCTTATATATCTGCCACCAAAAACATGAGCTATTCTGGATCCTGCCTCTAAGTGCAACTGATAGCTGCTTGTTTAATTATATTTATTTGGGGTGATGGCAACAGTAACATGTTAAAACTTCTCTATATTTTTATGTGTTGGCTACACACACAAAGATTACGCCCAAAACCGTATATAATTCCCAGGGGCTAGACTGCCTCTCACATCTTGCACAATCATTTACGTAAGTGCAAACTGAATCTAAAATGCTGCTAACACAGACTGCTGGCTACTGTACACCCACTCTGTGTTGATATAAATGACTATAACAAGACACCAGACAATGGAGAATCTGCCTAAACTACAGTGATGACAAAACTTTTTTTTTTTTTTTTAACAGAGCAATTGGAACACAAATATTGTATGTTTCAAAGAGGACTTGTGCAGCAAGATTTTTCATGGTAACAGTTCCAATGAGTCCAAAGTACACACAGCTAAATTTGATGTCAGTAGGAATTAGGTATGAATAGGGAGTGTTACTTAGTTATTTTTGTTAATGTTTTCCAGAGCTTACACATTCACTCTACATTTTTTAGCAAACTTTATCATTTTGGCATCATAAAATCAATCCCTAGATAGGTTTGTTCTATATGGAGCAGAGACACACATGCAGATGTGGTTAACAGTCAAATACAGAAGCTTACAGTAACCGTCTAGCTAACTATTAATGGTTGTTTAACAGTGGGGTTAGAAGGATGGATCTGAAATCTGTCCTCATCTGAAAAATAGATTGGTAGACTCTCAGGGGCAGAAACTCCTCAAAAGCCTTCATTTTCACAGGTAGAAGCCATAATACTTGGGTGGAATTGGCTCTAGAAAGCTGGAGGAATTGCCTTAGAGACAAATTCAGAACTTGTGCAGTGGATTTGGAGTCCATTGAAGCTGATGATTTTCATAGGCAAATAAATTCTTTTTCATAACAGGCTGAGAGAATCTGCCTTGATGGTTGCAAATGGAAATATCACATAAAGTATAATATTAAGGAGAGGAGAGGAGAGGAGAGGAGAGGAGAGGAGAGGAGAGGAGAGGAGAGGAGAGGAGAGGAGAGGAGAGGAGAGGAGAGGAGAGGAGAGGAGAGGAGAGGAGAGGAGAGGAGAGGGGAGGGGAGGGGAGGGGAGGGGAGGGGAGGGGAGGGGAGGGGAGGGGAGGGGAGGGGAGGGGAGGGGAGGGGAGGGGAGGGGAGGGGAGGGGAGGGGAGGGGAGGGGAGGGGAGGGGAGGGAAGGGGAGGGAAGGGAAGGGAAGGGGAGGGAAGGGAAGGGAAGGGAAGGGAAGGGAAGGGAAGGGAAGGGAAGGGAAGGGAAGGGAAGGGAAGGGAAGGGAAGGGAAGGATAATGTTTCCCTAAGGCAGATGTCTCCCCTTCTTGCTCCTGCCCCTGAGCTGAGGTCTCCCTGTAAGGGAAACTGCTTAGTCCAGAATCAACTGACAAAACACAGCAGCATCAGCCGCACACAGTACCCAGCCTCGAGTCTCTGAGTCCAGAGACCTCATCATTTCAGTTACACTGTTAGTTCATGCCAGAGGTGTCAGGAGAGTTAGACAACACAACTTCCACTTATTATACTGCTTCTCATAAAAGCCAAGAAAAAATAAGTTATGCTTGACATGAAAATAAATATGCCAATATAAAATCTGTATATTTTAGATATATACAGATTTTACATTGGCATATTTATTTTCATAAATATGTATTCAAAGTATTGCAGTACCTTCCAAATACTTTAAGTATTGAACTTGACTAACTTTTTGGAACAGCTGCTCTTTCTTAATCCTTCCTTAGTTTGTCCATCTCATAAATTTACCTCATCTCATTACTGGGGTTAGAAGTTGTAGGTGTAGACATAGAAGTTTTTAGGGTTGAGTAGAATCTAAACCATAGCCCAGATGTTCTCTTGAAGTCAAACCATGACACCAGAGTCAAACCTGTTACAGATGCTGATTGAAATCTTGATCTCTAACCATACTCTGTTTATTTGAAAATGCTTACTTTAAAATGTTACAGCATAACTAATATGAAAAGATATAAATAGATGTCTGAATAGTATCCTCAGCAGACACACAGGTGACACACAGCTGCTGAGAAGAGGCAGCTGCACTTCAACCCAGAGCTTAGTGCTACATCCTCAAAGGGACCGCTTGTACCTGTGAAGCTCAGCTGTAATTCAGTAATTCAGAGGCAGATCTACAGTCCACACTTCTGCACCTAAGTCTGCTGGAGCAGACACATGCAGGAAATGCCTGGAGGAGGATCCTGCACTACACTGGGGATCCCCTTCCCCAGCACTGTCTGAATCCCCACCATTCCAAAGCATGTCTGCTTCCAAGGTCTCCAAGGCAGCCACAGACAGCAGGGTTGTGAGTGTCATTCACACTCAATGAGAGCAATGAGAAATGTTGTGCATATGGGGCACATGCCAATCCACACAGTTCTTCACATGTCAAGGTACAGCCAAAGATATAATCTGTACAAAAATGGGCTTTTAAAAATCTGTTCAGACTCATAGAACATTTGGAGAGGAGATGCAGAAAGCAGACTGCTCACCAGGACAGACTTGAGAGATCCTGTAGATAGTGGGAGAGGCCCACTAATTACAGCATCATAATTGACCAAAATTATTCCTTGTATATTATAATATTACCAACACATACTAGAAATTAACGGGAGAAATATCTTCATTTAGAAGAACAGATTCCACATTGCTCTCTGTGTAGCTGTGCATTTTGATTTTGTGTAATCTTTGGGAAATCTGTGCATTTTTCAGTGATTTTCTTAAGAAGGTAGTGCAAATTAAAGTTTTGGGATTAATTAACATGATATAACCAATTAAAACTGAAGGTAAGGGTAGCTCACATCTGTCCTTTGAAGAACATCCACCAGCCTGGGAGGAACAGTGTGAGCTCTTTCTGACTTTTGCCATTATATTACCTTCTAAGAGATTTGTTCTTGAAGAAAAGAGATCTTCAGTCTCAAATGTATTGGCCATAAATAAAGGCAGGTTTAATTGGACCATGATTACAGAATCAAGTCAGAGTACTCTACTTTTGGAGATAAATAAGTAATTTAATATTAAAAGGTGTCTAAACTAAGTCCTCTGTATCATTTAATTTCTGTAGCTTGCCAAGCTGTTTTTCTACTGTTTTTGTCTCTTCCACATCATGTTACATTTCCCCACAGGACTGAATCTATTGGTACACATGACATTGCTCGTATGTAGCCTTCATAGCTCCCATCTGACACCTGTAAAATATTAAACTGTAAGAATGTGTGTTAAAGTCAGTTAGCCAGGATAAGTGTGTTCTACAGATAAATGGGTTTGTTTGGGAGAGAGCAGCACAGCCTCTGTCTGTATCACTGAAGGGTAAATTCCTAAAGAGTCAGGATGCTGTAGGTAACCATTAAATCACAGAAAGCAGCAGAAGGAAGTCATGTCACCCGCAGTGCACACTCTTCAAACCCTGCTGCAATTGAAACTGTTGCAATACAATGCACTTTCAATTTTGCCTGTTGCATTTTCTACAGTTTTCTTCATATTTAGTTCACGTATGGGCTTTGAATACTTAAGTCTCACTGTCTGGAGGTTTCATGATGTGAACAGTTTCTTAGGGACTATCAATAAAGCCCAAGCAGGATCAGTCTTTCCATGTCTGCCTATACCCTAACTTAGATCCAAGCACAGATCCAGGGAGCTGCTTCCACCAGACAACACATGAACCAAAGTTCTGCCAGCATTGCCAGAGACAGTAATGCAAAGGGGACATGAACTGTGCTTCTGTTGCTTTTGGGACATGCAAGCAACACTTGGGCCCCTCTTAACAGTGTGGGCAATGGCACTGCTGAGTTTGTGGCCACAGTTCTCTCTGCTGGGCAAGAGCATCACAATGTGTGTGCTCCTGGCAAACATTACATACTGAGACCAGGGACACCCAGGTCAAGCCCACACATGGGGCAAGGCCAGGGATGATAAAGCCTTATTATTACATTTTCTTTCTGTTATGTTTGTCACTACCTATGCTAGTCTCTTGTCCCACACTAACCTAGTTCCTCTCATTCCTGCAGGTTTACAATTAAAACATTACTTGACAGTTATTATGTCATCTTATTCCCTAAGTGTTGGTTAGCACTATGCTGTCAGCTCTTTGTACTTTTGCAGTTCTTCCAAGCATATAGCTACAGTTGGCTCTTCTTCTCTGAACTTCCTCCAGCCTGGCTTCCCAGTAACGAGGTGCAGAGAACTGCACTCACCTTTTCCAGATGCTATCGCATGTCAGTTCCAAGAAGAGAGACTCACTTGCTCTTTCCCTGTGGTGTGTCTCCACAAGAGCCCCAAATCATATTGATGTTTCTAACTGTCGCATCACCTAGAAAATTCAAATGCAAATTCAGAGGCCCTCCTTGCTCAGCACAGCAGTAACCATATCTTGTCTTCCCTAAGAGAAAAGGAAGACCTCATCTTTCTAACAAACATTACTGTTTCTGTAGAAACCTCAGATTGTTTTCTAACTTTTCACACTAATCACGTGAATTGGCTTATTTATGACAGGGAGAGGAACAATAGGAAGTATTAACTAACCCTGTACTGGTGGTCAGAGTAAAGCAAAAACAAAGCTGGTTTCCAGTTCTCTGCACTGAGACTGATTTTCCATTGTCGTTCCACATTATCTTCCCATTTAAGTCTGCTCATGCAATTCTGTTGTGCATCCTGTAATTCTCTTTTAGTAGGTTAAAACAAACAAAAGGAAGTACTTTTTCACACAACGCATAATTAAATTATGAAACTTGTTGCCATGGGAAGCGCTGGATGCCAAAAGTCTAAATGGGTTCAGAAAAAGAGAAGAGAAATTAACGGAGGATAGGTACATTGATGAGTATTAAACATAGTACCTTGCTCACTGTGTTTGGCTCAGGAAGCCCTTTCAGAGCTGTTTGATGAAAGCAGGAAAGGATTTTTCTGCTGGTGCCTATTTCTCCCACAACTCCCCATAGTAGCCTCTTCTGGTCACTGGCAGGAAGAAGACATTGGAGTTAATGGACTTAGTAAAGCAGCTCTAGTGCTCCTCTCCTAACGAGACACACAGAAACCTGCACGTTTAAAAAAGACAATCTTTAAGCCAAAAATTTACTTCTCTTTCAATGTTTTTATCAGATCTGATTGAGCTAACTTTAATACATGCTGTTTACAGCAAAGCATATGACTGAAATGGGGAATTTTAAGGTTTCAGAATGGATAGATTTATTGGCCCAGCCAAAAGTTAGATTTTGCAGATATAGGTTGGATCAACTTCACTGGGGACTGATGTCAAGAGGCAACCTGTTATCTGTGCTGTGAAAGTTGTACCTGCTCCTGGAGCTCTCTCTCACTGAACAAATGCTCCCACTGCCCATTGTGGTGCCATCTCTTCTTGTTGACTTTGCTCTGTAATTGCTGCTTTATCAGTCCCTCCTCAGACTTCTCAGTTTGTCCTGACTGACAAGCAAAACGAACAGAGCTGTGTGTGCACGCACAGGAAGGACAGGAAGGCAGGCTGGTGAGGAGGGAGAGCAGGGCAGGCTGGTGAGACAGGGAATGAGCCCTGGCCCTTTGGCTGCCACCCTTGTCTGGGCAAAGAGCCTCACCCCACAGGCTGCACCTGCCGCACCAGTCCATGAGGGAGGAAAACTGGCCCTAATTTTGATATCATTGTGAGTTGCTTTAATTTCTTCTGTGTTTGGCTGCAAAACATGTTGTCCGATTTAATCTGTATTGCTTTGTCATGGAGGTGTCTTTCTTTCATCATTTAGAATGGCAATATCTCATTTTGGTCACAGCCTTGTTTCCAAATGTCGCCTGCATTATCTCAGACTATGTGTAACTGCCTTAGTTACTGCAGAAAAATTCACTTTGGCATGGTAATGAATAGACTGAAGTGATTTATTTCTATTGTTGAGAAAACTGTATGTGTTTATCTACATTGTGTTGTCAAAATGCACATGGTTAAAAGCCAGAAAACAGTCTGTTGGCCGAGGGCCTGCCTCACTTGGAAAGTAACGACAATGTAAGATAATAAAATTCAGAGGCTTAATTTTCTCTTTTTCACTAGAAGCCCCAAAATACAAAACATTGCCTTTGATTTTGTAGAATATTTCAGATCCTTTGGTTGCAGGAAGGAGGTCAGACTGCACAATCTGACTGAATTAGCCACCTGCTGCTGTAGCTCCATCCCATAGTATTTTAACATCTCAATGTTATTGACTCCAATTTCCTAAACTTTGCTATAGTTCATCTTGTATGACTCCTGGAAGTATGAACTTGCAGACTTTATGGAAAGAAAGCTTACATTCAAGCAAAGTCTTAGGAGCAGCACTGATTCTCTTTTTTTGTCTGAGTGGTACCGGGATAGAGAGCATGAGCTCCCTGGAGAGATGCAGCAGTGACTCCAGCAGCACTGTGCTGCCAAGTGAGAGGAAGAGAACTGTGGTTCAGCAGCTCTGGATTGGAAACTGGGGGCCTGGACACCAATCTTTGTCACATTATGCTGCTGGAGTTCATGTCACCACATCCATGCCTGTTTGTGCATGTTCACCTGCTCCCCAACTTTTAGACTAAATTCTTTTACAGGTATGATCAACATCCAGTGTATCTTGACGGGAAGCTCTTGGAATGTCCATAATTTAAGCATTAATTAAAACACAAAAGCAGTGATCTAAATGTTCAGGCCAAAGTCTTGAAAAAAACAACTAAAGTATTTATGAATCCTGCTTCGCTAACAAGTTAATATGCCCCCAAGAAAAACTATGATCAAGCTTTATTTCTGTCAATCAGTTATTAAAATTCCAATCCTCAGTTTTTCCAGTGCCAATTATTCTGGTATCTGCAGACTGGGGTGCACTGCTCATGCTGCAGAATATTCCTTAGAAATAATAGGTTAAAATAAACAGCCAACCCAAGCCCAAAGGCAAAGAGCTTGTCCTGGACAACAGGCAAGATAATCAGGGAATAACTAACATGGATAATCAGCAAATCATTCAAATGAATTGATTTGGCTCTGGCTGGCGTCCCTGTTTCTGCCTGAAAGCTTCAGTGAAATCTAAATAAGTGGCAGTTATCTTACTGTCTCTTCCTGTTATCTGACTCTAATGACAGCAGAGGAGAGAGGGGAAATCATGTCTTTGAAAAGGATCATGGCCTTTCATTTAAAGTAAATACTGCATCAAAATGGAAACTGCCTGAAGAGTAAGTCTGTCTTGGCTTAGTCCTGAGCAGATTAAGTAATGTATTAAAACCAGACAATATCAGTTTCTTGCAATGGCTTCAGCACCTTCACTGCAAATGTGCACACAGAGAATCAGAAAGTGCTATTTATAACGACCTGAAGGTGGCTAACAGTGTGAGGTAGCTGTGAAGAGTTAAAATTCAGCCAAGACATCTGTATTTCATGTTTCAATAAATGCTTTTACCATTGAAAAAAATCACATTAGGAAAATTTAAGGGAAGTGATGCTTATCCCAGATTCAGCAATGCACTTGTAGCATCCAAGTTAAAACCACTGCCTCCTTAGGTTCCCATGTAGTTGATGAGATGCACACAGGGCACCTAGCAATGAATCATCCCATGAGGTTCCTGTCTGCCTCCCCTGGCTGGAGAGATCAGGGTATCGAAGGTTCTGACTTGGGCACCTCCATACCAGAGCCTAAATGAACATAGAAAGGCTGAATTCAGGCCATACCCTGCTCTGGGGGGGGAACTGGGGACCAAGAGATGGCGTGAGCACAAGAGGACAATGTCCAACAAAGCTTCACCTGGACTGCTGAGCTCCATCAAAATGAACCACAGCTGTTGAAGAGGTGGTGAGGACTGGATCCTCTGTCACACCAAACTCCCTATGGGTTTAAGATTGGGCCCCTCAGCACAGCAAGTGGAAATGCTTGCAGCTCCATGAATACAAGACCACACTGTGGTGGCATGGGAAGAGGAACATGGGCTGTGCTTTGACAGCAGCTTTTGCTGGCAGGCCAGGGAGGCAGCTCTCAAAGCATGGCAGCATGAATTGCCATCACTCCTGTGTTCTCACTCTCCTCACTTTCACCAAGAGTGGGTACTCACTTGTCAGGGGCTGCTCACACAGCAGGAATGCCACAGAGAGGAGGAATTTCTCTGTAATACTTGGATCCTGGCCGTGCAAGATTTGTACTTTCCCTTAGAGCAAGAAACAAAGGTCCAAATTAACTTCCTTAGTAATACTATTTTTCATTCTTAAACCCCCTAGGTGTACAATTTTATTGTAGATCCAACATCTTTTTCAACAGAGTCTGAATAATTTCATGACAAAAATGAGAAATGACAGGATGACATCATACATTTGTACTTAAAGATTTAATTTGTTTTATTTTATTTCTACAACTTTAAAAATGTTTTGACCCTGTTTTATTGGAAAGAAAATAAACTAAAAATGAGGCTTCAACCTAAACAGTTTTTCACAGCAGTAGACATAAACTCTGGGAAATAACATGAAGGCTAAAAATGTTCAGGGACTATTAAATGTAATGGAAAAATACCACCTATCACTTAACTGAATTTTTGCTGCTAAGGCAGTTTAATGTTTGCTATTGTCAGGTACTAACATTTATTATAGTAACCTTTATAAAGTCAATTTAATTATCTTTATCTTTTTACAAATAATAAATTTAGTTGTCCTACAATGAAAATCAATTGTCAACATAAGCTATGGTTAACATCTAATAAAACAGCCCTCTGTAAATCCATGATTAATAAGATTGGCTTCTGTATTAACCAACAGACATCATAAAATTTTCTTCCTTGCAATAATTTGTATATTCAAGGTTCATCCTGCTGGACTGAGTTTCCTAAAATAAACTGTTAGAGTGAATGAACAAAATTTTGGCACCTATCATTATTATATTATAACCATTTAAATATATATCTGTAACTGAATGGTTTCCAAATTAATGTCATATTTTAATTAAGTCAGAGAAGATGGTGGCTATAGCAAATGATAAGTGATTCACTTCTTTGTTTCCTTTACCTTCTGAACATAATGATAATGTGGCTTAGGTTTTAGCTTGAGCGTTAGAGGAAGCTAATTGAAATGTGAAAAGCCAATTTCCCAAAACAATCTTTACATATGACAGGGATTACTAAAGCTCTTCTGTGTCACCAAAAATACCCCCAAACCACCAACAAAACAAAACAATCCACCCCTCCCAAAACCAACCAGCCAGCAAAAAACAACACCAAAAAAACC
This sequence comes from Anomalospiza imberbis, assembly GCF_031753505.1. Classification (NCBI taxonomy): domain Eukaryota; kingdom Metazoa; phylum Chordata; class Aves; order Passeriformes; family Viduidae; genus Anomalospiza; species Anomalospiza imberbis. Next base: position 19,953,000 of record NC_089688.1, read on the forward strand.
CCAGCCACCAAACTCAAAAACCCCCCAACACCCAAAAAGCGCCCTATTTGGAATTTACTCCCTTAGAAACACGTTCACAAATGTCTGCTTCCGAAGTGGGAGCAGTGGTGCTCAGATTCAGCATGAAGTTATGCACCGTAAGCCAGAGGACATCTCTGCCCTCCCTGTGATACACACTTTGCCTAAGGACTGGTGGGGTACAGTGGCCACTGCAGGCAGTGCTAAGCTTCAGTTGAATTTGGGTCTAGATCTTAAGAGCAGAACAATAACTTCACAACAATCCTGAAAGATCGCAGATTCATTTTACAAAGTAGGAGAAGTAGATATGCTTGAAGCACCTGTAAAAGAGCATACAGAACTAGGCATGAAAACTACTTCCCCCTTGCCCAGAAAAACCCTTACAAGTACCATGGAATCTTTTGGCCATAGAGACCTAACTGGGCCATGACAATTTTGTGGGGTTTTAGGCATCATTTTCACTCTCAGCGTGTACTTTGGAAAACAGAGATTCTGATCCTTCATCTTACTACTTTACTGTAAGTCAAGTGATTGCAGCAGAATTAGCGAGACTGGACTTGTACAGTGGGAAATCAGTCCTTGGAGAAGCACCAGTCATTATTATTACCTGAACAGAGAAAGAGAAGTATCTTACTGTGTATTTAATCTGTTTTAAAAATGCTAAAAAAGGAGCATATATTAGCATATATTAGTTATCATTAGAATATATTAGTTCCTAGTTGTCATATTTTTCTTCACAAAACTTCCATGTTAATTAGGGGGAAAAATCTTTAAATTAACATCTTTATTGCCATAAAAAGAAAATTCTTTATCACATAAAAAAGTAGCTTTAGTGCTCTGGACATTCTCAGAATAAAATGCTATATACATATATATATATGTTGAGAAGAACTGAGAAGCTCTGAAAAATCCGAGTGTATTTTTATGTGATATTTCTGTTTATTTCATTCCTTTATTTGATAATTTTTAATAAAGGAAATGCACTTATCAAGTTTAAAGTTTGGGTCATTGTGCTTCACTCTCCGAAGTACAATGATTAGGTTATAAACAGACCAAGAGTGACAAAAGCATTTCAAGTATAACTAAGGAATTCAAGGGAATATTTATATATGTTTAATATTTTGGAAAAAAAGAAAGCAATTCAGTTAACTTCCATTATTTTACAAAAATTAACTTTGTGCCACCTGGAACCTGACAATCATCTCATAAAGCTGTAGAAAGCTGGAAAAATGGTACCATTTTCAGACCTAATATAAAAGAGGCAGCTTATTTCTAACCTCTTCCCTGATGAGAGAATGCTAGACCAAGCATTTGCTCCTTGATATCTGTCTGAAGAGCACTTGCGTAGCTCTCTAACCATGCCCTCCTATTGGTAGCTAGCCCCTTTTCTAGGGAGCCAAAGAATATATTAGCAATATAGAAATATAACAGAAACATAGAAAGGTAAACATTCACTTCACTGCATTCACTGTGCTCCTACTTTTAACGATTTCAAGACTGAGCACAGCAATGCTGCTTGAATTGAGCTTGTGCTCACCCTCCAAGGACAGCCTGCTTTGCTAGGTGGTCTGCATCTCACCTGCAGAACCCTGTCACTTAAAGCTTATGAATGCAAAGCATAGCATGATTTATTGGTGTTTCACTTTATAAAGTAACTGCATGGGTGGGCATGCAGTTTATAGAGCATTGCCCTCTACCATAAAAAGTAGTTTGTAACAGGGAACGAAAAAAATTAGTAGTCAAATGGTTATAAACACTTGTTTAAAATGCATAAATTTAAAAATACATAGTTAGTGAATATACTTATTTTCCTGTTTTTAATGCTCTCAAACATTAGAACTTTCTTTTTCCCCCTTAAATCTCTTTTTTATGAAAAATGAATGTTAACTTTATTTTTCCAATTCTTCCTGGATTCATTTTTCTTTTATCACTCTAAAGAGTTAAAGGCTTCCTCTTGTGTCCTCTACCCTTTTAACAGCTAATTGCAATGCTGACTGACACCTAACAGAAAAAAGAAAAGCAGTCTAGCAACTCTGCGCCTTCTCCTCACTCCTCCCTAGCCCCATGCAATTGTTTGATACTCAAAATAAAGGCAGTCATCAATAGCAGCCAGTCAGTTTAGTCTTTTCTCTCTTCAAATAAACATTGCATCCCCCAACAAGTCTGATGCAGCAAGTGCTGCAGCTCCCTGATTTCCAGGAGGAAGCAGGAAGTTTCCTTTCCTCGCTTTCCTCCTGGCCGCTCATTTTTCACTTGAAAAGGAAGCTGGGATGACTCTCAGTTGTCTGCGCTTTTTGTGGCCCTATTATTGTTGTCTGCATTTCACCCTTCACATGCATTTAAACTTATTTTTCCTTATTTCACTTCCCCACACTGTATCTGTTTGTTGTTAAATCAAGAGCTGTCTCACTTAACTGTGAATCTAGAATCCGAACAGTACTCATTAGATTGATTAGAACATGGCCATACACTATGGCCCCAGTCACTACAACTCTCCCTCATGCTCATCTGGCTTGAGTCCGTGTGGGTGTGACCTGGCTAATTATTCTGTGGAAATGGCTTTGTACCCTTCTTGTACAGGATAAAATCAAAACACCAAGAAGGTAGTCTGGACAGTGCCATTTCTTCCCTCTGGGTTAGATATGTGATTACAAGGAGTGCACAAGAAACAACTGTTGCTTTGTTTTTCTTTCCCTTCTTTTCTCCTTGTCATACATCATACAACACCCCAAAACAAATTAGTGCTGCTTTCTGCTTTGGGCAATGGCCATGTGGTGGGAAACAGAGAGCAGGCCAGGACAAGAATTTGGTTAAGTGAGAGGGTCTAGCAGCCCTGCAGTGACGCAGACGTGCACCAGACCATCTTTTACACAATGTAGCTCCTCATAAAGCAACCCCCTACTGAAGCTTGAGTATAGAATTCTCTGTATGGAAGCATAAATTCAGTATTAGATTTTGAAACTTTTTTTGACAGATGCTTGAGGAAAAGCTTGGCAAAACCTGTATTTCCAAGTCCTGTTTAGCAGTCAGTACCTGAGCTCAGAACAACCCTTAGTGTTAGGGCCATCTAGTGGGAGAGGAGGCACAGACAGGGAGGCCAGGACCTGCATCCCGATTTTTCATCCTATTCAGCTTTGGTGTGGCCTCCAGATACCTGAGCCAACTGAACAATGATCAGCAGATCACTGCCAGCATTGCAAACAGAGGACAACACGAGTTGGAGGGCTACTTTAGAGAAAGCATGAAGCAGCCACTGAAATTTATACAGCTGCTAAGGAAAAAAGGCTGTCCCCATGCAGCAGGAAGCAAACAGTCAAGGCAGAGAGTTTCAAAGAGGATAGATAGGGAACACAAAATATGGCATGATTTTGTGGATGCAAGCCTGCTGTTACTGGCTGTTCCAGTTTGTTTGCTCATCCTAATCCTATCAACTCCACAGGGAAAATGAAGTACGATGAAAGGCTCTTGCAAGCCTCTCCCACTTTGCTTAGACTATGCAATACAGCTGTGGGATCAACCTTTAGGGCTGATTTTTAGTTAATAAAGGATTTCTTGAACCACTGTGGAAGATTATGCTAATATCTAGTCAGAGTTAACAGGCACATAGTGCAAGAAAATGGAACCTCGAGACTGGAGAATTAAGCCCATTAAGTTTTAGGTGCCAGAATTTGCATCTGCAAGTTAAGAGGAAGAACAGTGGGGTTCAAACAAACAAAAAGCCCAAGACCCAGCAGTAAGACTTCACAAAATGAAGAGGCACTGAAATAAAGCTATTGTCTTTTGTGAAACAAGGGAGAGAACCATCCTCTTCTGACAGCACAAGACTGATGACATAGCTGATCATGTTTTAGCGAAATTAGACCTCACACAATAAGAAAATTAGGTAAGATTTTATTCTGAGTTAGGTGCTTGTACTTTTGTTTTCCATGTATTAATTTATTTGAAGTACTACAGTAAAAACAGAAACTGGAATAAAAAGCAGGTATAAAATCAAAACACTTATTTACAGTTAATTAATACATAAAATGGTAACGCATAATGCTGACAAAGCATATTGCCACATTGCTTTCTGGTATTTTAGATCTACTGAGAAACAGAAAATTTCTTACTTGACCACATATATATATATTTAACATAACAGCACCATAATCTGCAGGATTTTTTTCCTTAAAACTTCACAAGCTGCAACATATAAAAATGGAACCAAGGCATGAGATTGTGTAGGTAAATATTTTGATTCAACTTTGCATCACTATATCACTACACAGAGACACTGAGAATACCAAAAAAAGGTGTGGCTCAGTAAGACAGTAAGATAGAAATATCTGAAAACAGTGATCTGCAGAGGATATATCTTAGTTCAGCAATCTTAAAGGATGCTTAGATTTCTGAAGAAACTCTTCTGTCATATCCTCCATTTTGTTCTCCACTGGAGCAGCAGATTTGTTCTCTTTACCTTTTTTGAGACTCCTTTTGTGCTGGGATTTAAAGAAAATACCCAATGTTAAAAGAATACAAAGAAATCAAAGACTTATTGCTCATGTGCAATGCAGTACATAGTGTTCTGAGGAAAAAAGTTGACATAACTCCTGAAAAAGGTTCCTAATATATTGCATTTACTCAAGAGATTGACTGTAGACATACAGAAGCTCAGCAGCTATTTTTAAAGGGACCACAACAAGAATATGCTCTCCCCAGCAAAAAACCCCCTACAATAATATATCAAGAAGTTTACACTGATACATTGGTAGAGCAGAAGGGTCATAATCAAGTAAGTAAAAAAAGCCAACCCCATGAAGACTTAAGAAAGCAAATATTTCTGCCAGGCCTCTAAGAAAATACTCCATGTACTTTCAACTCTTCCATTAACATGTCTAGCGAATTATGAAAATTTTCTTTATGGAGGATTATTTGCTGAGGAGCTTTCAACTGTCTGTCCAGCTTGTCAGAAATCAGCATTATTTTATCCACTATTAACTGCTATCAGAATCTGCTGTTACTTTAGCACAAGGTTGACAAAGCATTATCTACAGGATTTGAACAAGTTGTGAGACTACCCTAAAATGTAGGAAGTGACTTGAAACTACAGCACTGTTATGGAACAATAACATTTCTTCTCAAATACACAGCTGTTTTGCTTATCTGGGGAAGTTACCTGGAAAAAAGGAATGCCACCATTTGTGTGGCAATATACATTTGTATCCATTAAGTATTTGTCACAAGCAAGGCTTTCACTGGGTTCTTGCAAACCTCCTTCCTCTTCCAGCACATCCTAAAACAGAAGTTTTCCAGAAAGATGTATTTAATGTCTGAATTTCCTCAATGAATGTATTAAGCATGATCCTGTCTATAAAAGACAAGGAACTTCTATTTTTGAATATCAAGAATGAAATCTAAGTTATTAATAGCATTACTTATTTTTCAAGAGATCATTTTGTCAAAAGCTCAGCATACTTGAGTTCAAGTACACTGTAAAACACAAAGGCTACAACAGCCCTGGGGGTCCAGTCAACTCTCCAAAAGCGAAAAACCTCAAAGATGTGAAATATTCATTTAAGGGCCTGATTTGCCATTTATATACATACCTGACCTGCATTATCCTCCATCTCCTTTACCACACTGCTTAGCATAGCATCAAGATTTGGTTGCTTTTGCCTTAATTGCTCCAGAAGTAGTTCCCGGGGCTCTGTCCTCACAAGTGTGACAGGGTAGAAGTAGTCCTTTCTCTGTGGAGTTGTCCCTTTAATGAAGATGATGCACTTTTCAGTGTTTGCTTTAATTTCAGATCCTCAATTTTACATCAAGTCTTTACAGAAATCATGCTTTGTTCACACACCATTCTTTGGATACATCTTAAAAAAGGTGGAAGTAGCCAGGTTATGTCCCCATTAACCTTCACCTATGAATTCGGGAACTCAAATTGTTTTCTGTAAGACCGTTCTGCCCCGACCTGATTAAATACCTGTTGGAACATCCACTTTGAGATCCTCTTGCAGGAAACCATTAACTTGAGTTAGCCCATGCTGTACTTCTTCCTGAAGTGCCAGCTTCTGCTCCACAAGTATCTCCTGATCCACCTTTATCTGATCCAAAAGGCCATTTAGCACTTTCCCCTCAGCAGCCTTTTGTCTGCCAATGTGGTCGGCAATTTCAGCTATTGCTTTATCACAGTTTTCTTCATTTTTCTGAAAATGAAACAAAAAAACAACTAAAAACACCAAGTTAACAGGAAAGGTAAGACTATGGCCTCTTTTCTAAGATGTGGTGCATGATTAGTGACGTGACCTGAAACGAAACAACTTAGACCTCAAACTGAGACATTTCTGTGCCAGTTTTACACTCTCGATTTGAGAGCTATCTTCAGAAAAGAGTCAGTTTCTTAGAAAGTATGATCACTTTAGAAAGCTAGTCACAAGAGTAAAGATGATGCCATCTATCTCAGACCAGACTCCTCATGCTTCTATGCACAAACCCTGCACAGAATTAGGATATTCACATGAACATGAAAATCCTACAAGCACTAGAACCTTTGTGCATTTGTAGGGGAAAAGGAAATTGTGTTTTCAGGCATTCCCATTGAAATGAACCTCCTGAAGTGTTCAGCAGGTACAACAGATACAGAGAGGTCTTGAGACTACAAATGCTTTTAGTTTAGAGTTGGACTTGATCCTTGAAGATCCCTTCCAACTTAGAATATTCTGTGTGAAGGAAGTTTCTAGTTGAGTTTTTCCTTCTGAAAGTTTGCAAAATATTGGATTTGCCTATTTTATTGCCCATTACAACAACAAAACCAGGGTGGATATGAAATTTGTGATGAAATTAAAAAACCCCAAAAACATGAGAGAGAAACTTTTAGATAAGAGGCCAGAATTTGTATATACTTAAATGGAATATTTTCTCCCATATTGATTCAATCTGACCAATAAAGCCATATGCATCCTCCAGAAAATAGCCTGCATTTGATCACTGTGTATCTCCCAAGGACAGTACAGTTTTAGAATTATACACCACCAAGATGATATAAAACACTCAGATTACACGTACAAATTTGCTGTATGGCATTAGCCATGACACCATTTTTTGAGGTTATGGGCACTTGAAGTTCAAAGACTTCCTCTTAATTTAGGCTTCTGATTTCCTCTAATTACATCTTCTTAAACTCAGCAACATGAGTCTGCTATCAAAAAAAAAATCATAGTTTTGTTTTGACTAGAACTTTATTCTCCCCTCTACAAATTCTGCAGTAAAGTTTGTCTTAGGATGTTACATTAGACTACAAATGACTATAAGTACCTTTTGTAAATACTGAAATTGCTGTTTCTCATCCCTGAATGACAACAGGTGCTGATTAGTAAAGTTGACCATCTGAGCAGTTGTAAATTCACCCCATGTACTGGTATGTTGAGACACATTTTTGAGATTGCTGAGAAGATGTTGACAGTGGTCATTGGATTCTTCCAGCATTGCCTTGTTTTCAGCATTTATGCTCCTGAGCTCTTGAGAGGAATTATCCAGAGATGCAGTAAATTTGCTGTGATTGGAATTTGTACTGCTGACTAAGTCTGTAGTTCTCCTGCAACAACATATTTGTAAGAGTTTAGAGATTTTGAAAGGTATGATTTTAACACAGTATACTATTAGAAATATGAAAACAGAGCCAGTGAAATAGCACAGTTCTATCAAACCAGTTAATTAAAATATTGTTCTTCTACTTAGTAAATTCGCAGCACTTGCAGCAGTAGGTTTGCTAAAAAAACCAAAAAAAACCCCCACCAATCAAGAAAACCCAAAAGAGAACAAAAAGACCCTAACCACAAACTAAAACCAACTTCAGCAAGACCTTAGTTATTCAGTCTGCAACTGAATGAAACATACTGCAACAGATACATTATTATGCTTCAAGCTAAACCTTTATAATATGTTCTGAAGTCCAGACACTGAGGGACACTCCTTTGCATATTGCTCCCAAAATGATACTTTCTTATCACAACTTGCTCAGGAGACAAGTTCAAGGGCAAGCCTTTTAGAAGTACTGTTTACTCTGGGGAAAGGCCAGCTATGATCTACATTCTGCGGCAGAACCCAGCTCTAACATACAGGCCATGCCCAGCAGGCTTTATAAGCACATATATATGGAGAGCATCCAATTCTGAAGTTCTCTTCATGTACATTTTATCTTGCATAAGTGTACAGCAAAAAGAACGTGCTCCTTACAGGTGAACATTTTCTTGCATAGCAGTGATGGTGGTCTTCAGGCTTCCATTTCTTGTGAGTACATCAGTTAAGTTTTTCTGAGTCTCCTGAGTAAAAAGGTCAAGCTGGCTTTGCAGTGAAGACATCAATTCAGCTGCACTCTATCAAGAAAATTACCACAAGTTTTGCGGTTATTCTGCACTTAACAGTCTTAAAGGGTACTTGAATGCCTGAATTAAAAATGCAGAAAATGCAGAGTTCTGCAATTCTAAAGCATAAGGTACAATTTTTGTGTAGTGAAGATACAAACACTTTGCTTTTGGAGACATATGTAAATGCACATGTACTGGACATAATGCAAGGGGAAAGGGGTTTTTGCTACATTCCTACATAAACTACTTAAAGCAGCCTAACAAAAGCTGAATAGATTTAGGATCAAGTTACTGTCCTCCTAACATTTTTTCTGAAGCAAGTACAATGGTTTACTACCACATTAGAGTTTAAATCAAAGCAAGCAATCACACTTGGTGTTAGGACGTTTTCTTACTCTAAGGATACCTTTCTATGTGCCAACCTCATCATTTCCACTTCTTCTTTTAAACTGTCACAATTGTGCTGGAGCTGAGCAAAGCCAGCAGCTGTTTGTTCCTGTATTTTTTTCAGAGTGAGTAAAAGATCTCCAAAGAAGGTATCCATTTCCTGTTTATGGCCCTCCATCTTAAAAAAAAAAAAAAAAAGTTTTACTTACAGTTATGTTTTTATATCTTAAGAAACTGATATTTTTCCATAGCATAAGTAACATAGAAACAAACTCTACCCCAAGGAAATTGTCAAAAGGCATTAATAAAGTATTGTGCATAAAAGGCAGAAAGTCACACTTGGAACAATCTAAAGTTTGAGACTAGAACTTCGTGTGGGGGCTATTCCAAACACAAAATTTGACATGCAAGGTAAACAAACCAGAAAAGTAGACAAGGAACAGCAAGAGCTCATAAGCCATGGACTATCTGCTGTATAAGTCTGAAAACCAATAAAAAGCTTCCAGACCAGGGGAGTTGATTTCTTATGAGCTATAATTGACAGGAGAGGAAAATGTTTCAGTAAAAGAAACAGGTCATCAGAAACACAGACTTGTTTCTGAGGAAAAAAAAAAAAAAAAAAAGCCACACAAGAGGCCAAGCTCTACACAAGTATCATGAGATAGACTAGAACTCTAACTTGAAGCAAAGGATTTCAATAAGTGCAGTATTGTTTGCACTTATGGTTGTTAACAAGATAAAGCATCACATTCCCCAGAATCAAAGGGACTATGGAAAAAATTTGGTATGAAGGCAGAAAATTTTTGGAGTTAAGACTTGCCGAAGTTGACTTTTTTTTCAGATTTCTAAAATACAAGGGAAGAGTATATTAAATGTATCATCAAATACTTGTTACATAAAGATTTAAGCATCCATGTTTTACCATTCTACTGTGGCACTTAGGCAAGCAGTTGTGCCAATATAGAGAACAAGCAAATTTACCACTCTCAGGAGAGAAAAAAAAGTCTGAAAGAAAGTTAAAAGACAGAACTCATGGGACAAGATAAAGGGGAATAGGCCAGACAAGAGGTAAAAACACTCGGACATACTGCAGAAAACCAAAGAGCATATTATCTGTAAATTAAATAAAAATAGAAGAGTAGAAGGTAAAGAGGCAGGTTATGTGCATTACCTGGTCAGCCACAGCAGAATATTTCTTCATGTTACTCTGGAACTGACAGTTTAACCCCAAGACAAATTCTACCATTGGTGTCAAGCTATTTATTGCTTTTCCTAATCCAGTTTCATGCTCCTCCTAGGAAGAGAAAAAAAATTAACCCAGAACATGGCTGTTCCTTCATCCACATTTGTAAGAAGTTACTCTGTACATATCCATGTGCTCTATTATGGCAGTATATGCTATTTAGTACATTACAGCTTGTGGGGGTGACATGGGAAGGACAATCATGGTCAGGTGGTAAAGCAGACACAGGTAAAGAGCATAAAAAAAAAGCTATACATTTACAGAACCCCTTTTGATCAAAACCAGTTTCAAACATTTAAGTAGGAGTACGCAAATGTACTAACAATTAATCTCAGCAGCTCCGCTTTACAATCAAGCGATAGATTCTCATGCTGTGTTATTTTTTCAGACATGTGAGAAACTTCAGTAGACACCAATTCTTTAAGAGAGGCAAAAGATGCTGATACAACTGATGCAAGAATATCTGCTGTAGAAGAACTGGTAGACAGGAGGTCACCTACAAAAGAAATCCAGAGTTACAAACTTTTTAAAAATTCCCCTATAAGACAGGAACTCTTTCTGTTACTCATCACCTTATTGCCCCTTACAGGAAGGCTGTGGATCATCCCTGACACATTTTTCCTGGTGCAACTGTAATCATTATGTCACTTAAATAAAGCCACATCTTTCCTGAAACAGATACATTTTAAGACGTGGTCTTTGAGATTACTATAGAATGACTACTAATACAGGTATTACACTTACCTATAAAATTTGTGTAATATGTCAACATCTGTTGCTGCTTCAAACTGTTTTCAGTAATTGAATCTTGTATTTTGCTGAATGAAGCATTCATTTGTCCTGCAAATGTATTTTGGACAACAGCATTGTGCTGATCAACAGCCTTCTTACGGTCCAGTTTCGCATGGAGCCCAGACACATCTCTTGTAGTTTCTTCAACTGTACTTAGTAACTAGAATTATTAAAGTTATTTCATTAAGTCTTTAAACAAGAAGTCCAGCACATATTATATAAGGAAAAGCAACAACAGTTCTGAGTTAAAGAAGTTATCTCTCTAGGAAGACAGGTATTTCCCTTTACATCATCTGTTCTGGACCCTGGTGTTTTGTCATTTATGCTGTTAGAACATGGGAAATAGTTACCTACTAGAGACCATTTGTTCCGCTTTAAAATCAAAGCTTTAATAAATGACTTCCTCAGTATTTAAGGAATAAAGGTATAATTTATCCTAGAATAGTAACTTAAAAATACCTGAGCACTTCAACTTTTTTCTAAACAATCTGACAGTAAATATATTCTTTAATATAGTACTAAAGCCAGAGGTTTTTATCACTAGTCCTGTGATAAATAATTTAGAATTCATACAAATAGTGGAGTTCTGGTTTGTACTGAGCATATGTGATTTCTGTACCTATTTGTCTCAAACACTCCACAACACACATGTAAAAACCAGGCATTCCCTCCTTTTCTTACAGGATACAGACAGCAAGAAATTGTCACGGTGCTTGAAGACACAAGTTTCATCACTTTGCAGTTTAAATAGCAGGACACACTCATGCTCCCTACCTCAAGTCTGTTTTGATAACTACAACTAATCTACAAACACATCAAAGCCATACCCTAAAACATAGAGGTGACAGGACATTATTCAAAGCTTTTTTCTGTTTTCCTATCTCAGTTCACAGAATGGTTTGGGTTGGTAGGGACATTAAAGACTATTTAGTTCTAAGCCTCCTGCCATGGGCAGGGACATGTTCCACTAGACCAGGTCCTTCAGGTATGTGTAACTTACTGTTTTGCAGTCATAAGATTTGGAAAGAAAACTACTTATTCTGCAAAAAACCTCACAATAATAGATACTGCAAAGCACTGGAACTCCCATGACAAACTGGCCTGAGGCAAAGTTTGTTCTGGATGAACCAGAGTGTTTAGCAGTCAACTGCCAATACTACCACAGAGAAAGTCCAGCAATCTAATCCTAGTTTTCCATCTTAAACTCAGGTCTTGTCTTACTCACATCATGCTTTAGCAACAACTGGTTTTCTTCAATAGCCCATGAAACTCCCAAAAATAGGAAGGTGTTTTACAGTAGGTATAAGAACTGTGACAACCTTGCTGGCTGCGCCATGAAGCTTTTGTTCAGTATTTTCCAAAACCGAAACCACATATTCCTCTTCAGCCAGCTGAACCTTGGTTTCTTGCAGATCTTTTTGTGTTTCTTCCAGTTCTTTCTCCTTGATCTGCAAATCTGTTTTACACTGTTCAAGTTCATTTTTACTGACTCTGAATAGTTCAGTGACCTAAACAGGAAGACAATAATTAAAAAGGCAACATCACTTTTTAAAAATGTGACAATCTCATTTTGACATCTCCCAAATTACGTGACAATGACAGAAGGCAAATTGTCATCTAGCAATGTAATTTCAGCTGTAGGACTCAGGTCTTAAACCTAAACTACACCTTTGTAGAGTCTTTGTAATCATTGAAAATATCAAGCCAACACCATTCTCACTGTAATAATCACTTGCTTCCCCTCTCACAATATTAGAGCAAACTACCATTACAGCACAAGGAAAAGAATCCCACTGAACACACATAACCAGATAGACTGAGAAGAGCCAGTAAAGCTGATTACATAGAGGAGTTACATACACCAGCAAATTAATATCTACATTTCTCTTAAACAAGGAGTTCCAATTTTTGTGTAATTTGTTAAAAGGAAGCTCATGACCTCTCTACCCTCATTCTTTGTTCCTAAGCAGATGGATACCTGTCAACTGAGATATGGTTTTACAAGCAAGTTTTTTTCCTGAAAATTCAGCAAAGAAACTTATAGTAGTAGACACGAAAACACTTTAAAAATAAGTACTGCAACCTGCAATTTGATATACATTATTTCAAATTCCTTACTTCAAGGACTAGGAAGCTTCCATTCTTGACTAATTGGGGAACTTTAAAATCAACAACAATAATCTTCTGACTGTTCTTTCTTCCAACTTTCCTCCTTTTGACAGGAGGAATGAATTTCTTCCTTTTTTGGCAGATTTAAGCCACAGTTGAAAAACATCACTTACCCTTTTCATTTCTTCTTCCATGACACTGATTTTGTCAATATACTCTGTAATTTGTTCTTCCTGAACTGTCAGCTTTCCATTAAGGGCTCTCAAGCAAGGATTAAAATAAACAAACAAATTAGTCAAGTAAGAGGTAATTTCAAGATTTACACTACATTTTCAGTAATTTTGGAAAATGCTATATAAGTAGCAAGTAATTTTCACTTAAGGCAGAGAAGATTAAAGACAATTTCCCATTGTAAACTTTCTGTGCAAACTAGCCCTATTAAAAGTGAAGTTAAGTATATCAAGTTTACTTTCCCATATGAGCTTCCACTGGCAAAAAAAAAGGCTGCATGTGTAAATCTGCATGCTGGCTAATGCTTATAGTAAGTTCTCCACAGACATTAACTCCTCAGTGCAAGCCTATTAGATTTTATCTGTATAATCATTAATTTTGAAAGAACAAGTTGACCAAACAGGTAAGTTTTCCTAAGAATCTTCAACTTCCTGGATTAAAAATACATCTAAAAGTATTTCTTTATAAGGATAGGTACCAGTATCTGAGATTTGTTGCTAATTATTTTAGAGAAATTTTGTAGACATACTCATAGTTTTCAACAGAAATATAGATTCCATTCTTTTCTCGAGCAGCAGCAAGGTCTCGCTTCAGACGCTCAATCTCTTCAGTGTATTCCTGCATAAGGAAACAATCACATGTAAACATGAACATTTCTATTTTGGTTTTGATATTCAGCTTAACAGATACTTCACAAAGGTAGTGCTCTACAGAAGTCTTGCATAAGCACAAAAGCAAAGCACTTCACCTCTGTTCTAAGTTCAGTATAGCACCATTTAAATTCATATCATTGGCTATATATTGGCTATATGTAGAGCATTGAAATCTTCCACTTGAAGGTCATACTTAGTTGCATTTAGCAGCTTACAATGGGAATCACAGCTTCCTTAGGGGTAGAGCTACTCTACATTGGTTCTTCACTTGTACTTGCTGACAAGTTCCCTTTAGTTCAGGCACTTTCTAGAGAAAGGGCAAAATTGCAAACATGAAATACCCACAGTCATAGCTAGTAGCAACAGCCCTCTGTTCAACTTCAGTCTTATTAACAGTTCCAGTCTCTGCAGGGACCATTGCTATATCAATGCAGCTCTAGTTTAAAAGCATCAGTTCAGTAATTAAAATCACTTCAGAAAAGCACTGCTTTCTGTGTTACACCTTCTCCCATACTCAAACTCCTGCACAGCAAAGGCTACATTAACAAGAAGTCATGCCTAAACCTGTAGCTTCATTTTTTAAGATATATGTCTAGTTACCTTAATAAGAGCTTTTTTGGTTAGTTTCTGATTAACTTCAGGCTTGTTCATGATGTTCTTTGCTCTGTGGGCATATTCCAGTGTACTCAATGTCTCCTATGAAAAACAGATGTAACACTAGGTCAAGCTGAGGAATTAACTCATTTTTGTATCATTAGCAAAATATACTACTTATTTTAGGAATAGGTTCTCAGACTTTAAATTTACCTCAAGATTTACAGATGCAGGCGAAATTGTGGCAATTATGGATGTTTTTGTCCGTCCTCCAAGAGAGTCTTGAAGGATTCTTGTGAGTTTAGATTCCCTATACGGAATATGAGGGGCTCTTTCCACTAGAGCAGTAATAACTCTTCCTAGGGTCAGCAGAGATTGGTTGATATTTCCAGCTTCACGAGCTCTTTTGTCAACAGCCCCAGATCGACCAATGTTTTCACTTCCTGCAAGATCAACCTGAAAGGTAGGTTATGTTTCTGTCTCAATCACTCTGAAGAATACTTGCCCCAAAGTCTTCAAGAACACATGAAAGAGATTACCAGTTTTTCAGGAGACACTGGGGTGACAAATGGGACTGATATTTTTCAGGGTGCCAAACATACTTCATATCACTTTATGAGAATAATCATTTTCCCCATATCAGGAAAAAAACTCTAATAAACTCTAGCACATGGCTAAAAATTCTATCAATGACACTTAGTTCAAATACTTACCAAGTTTAGCTTTCCAATTTTAACAAGTTCTTCTCCATCCACTGTTGTTTCTTTCATATGGATGGTGATTGAAAACACAGAGTGGGAACGGCTGCAAAAGAAACCAGTTTCAGATGTTCCATGAAAGCCAAATATCTAGTTGTTATATGACTACTGCAAGTTCTGTGCTCTTTATAGAGAATACATTTAGCCCATGAACTACAAGTTACATTTTCAATACACAAAGTTATTCTGCTAAGTATAATTTTTTGTGTGTATATATGAATATGTATTTAAAACCAGCAATGAAGCAACTGGTTGACATTTGACTCATTCAATCCTATAGATTTCCTCTTATTCCAAGGAAAATCAAGAGAAATGCCTTGGTTTTGCTTACATTTGAGTATTCTCAACTCACAAGCATCACATGAAAACTTACTTGCAGATTTCTTTTTCTGTCCTTATGCTAAGAACAGTTTCACAGAATGTGAGATTAAGGAACATAGCTTTCTTTATGTAAGCTAAGAAAATCCAGCAATTAGCTGAATCCAATATTAAAAATTTAGACATTCAATTAATCTTTCAATCAAAAATAGTAATACAGTTTAAGATCACAGAATCATGGAATGGTTTCATCTAGCTCCAACCCCCCTACCCTAACCCTACCATGGGCAAGGACACCTTCCACTAGACCAGGCTGCTCAAAGCCCCATCCAACATGGCCTTGGATACTTCTAGGGATGGAGCACTCACAATTACTCTGGGCAACATGTTCCAGTGTTTCACCACTCTCATAGTAAGCATGATTTTAGGCTGAGTTTATTCCTTTAATAAGTTTTTACTACAGGAAGCTGACATATATGGAAAGCCATAGATGTCAAGTTACATAAAACAACACCTTAGGCACAATAAATTCTCAGAATTCCCTGGAATCTCTGACAAAATGGGTTCTGTGTTCCAGTCAGTGGTAGAAAATACCCATTTCCTTCCACCAGTAGACAGACATGCTCAGTATATCTTGAAATTAAAATACAATACAGACAGGATACATTCCTTACTTCTGCAGCACTGGATCACTACTTGTTCACAGTGATACAGATTTCACACCTTCAGCTCAAGAATGTGAAAGCAGTAATACAAAGAATGCTATTTCTGACCCAGGTGCCCCTATGACATTCTATGACCTGCAACCATATGAAGCAGCCCTTATTGCCATAGAATCTTATCCCAAACATCCACAGCCTAGTTTGCAAATTTTACAGAAGCTGGCTGGGGTTAAACCATGACACCCCTTCATACACCTATTGCAATCACCCCAGCACGTGGTAAAGAAGAAATTGCAACTCTGGCTTTCTAACCCACGTTTGACAGTCTGCACTGTGGCAGACATGATGTCATGTTTGCACTAGCTGCTTACTTCTTCAGTAAGATTCTGTTTAAGAAAGAACAAAACAAGGTTTCTGAAATGGGGAAGATTTTTACCTGGAATATGCATTCATGCAAGTAGCTGCAGTTGTTCTTTTGGCTGCACCCCTTTCCAGGATTTGGTAAACTTGATCTTTGTTGTGTACAGTTACTTCTTCCAAGCCTTTAATAATTACACCCCTCTGTCAGAAATTAATACATGCTTATTATACATCTCTCAACAATTCTGAAAGCCTCAAGACAACAAATTTGTAGCACTAACCTTGTTTCGAGGATCATCAAACATCTGCAGTCTTTCTCCAACATCAGGAGTAGGATTCAGAAGATCAAAAAGCTCCTCATTATAGATTTCCAAAAGAGAGACTTTCACTGAAAATTCAGTACCATTCTCTGTGAGTTTTTCAAATATTTGATGCAATGTACGGGGTATGATACCTGCTAGGGGATCCTATAAATTAAAAAGAAATATTTCATTTATAAATGTACTGAATGATTTGAAGCTAGGGGATAAAGTTTCAACTAAAACAGTTTGACTGGATACAAACAATAGAGATGACCTTCCATATAAACGTCGCCAAGAGTTGAATGCAATATATTAAAGATGTTAAATTGTCCTTTTCATATAAATGAAGGAAATTATTTGTTAATCTACAAACATTTAAGGAAAGTCAGCTTCAGAATTTGAAAGGCATCAACTTTTGGTTTTCTTTAGTCTTCTGTAGTTTCCAGCTTTGAACTACAGTACAGACAAGAGAAATTTCAGAAGAGAAATCTCAGAAATAATATACCTCTTCCCAAGTATATTCTTCATTGGGTGACCGCTCCCCTTCCATTGTGAAGGTCTTACCAGTACCAGTTTGGCCATAACTGTGAGAATAAAAATAAAAATGTAAACAAGAAATGAAAACACAAATAAAATTTCCTAACACTAATTATTGGCTTACTTACGCAAACACTGTACAGTTGTAACCCATAATAACTTCATCCAAAATGGGACACACAACACTCCGGTATACATCAATCTGCTTTGCCTGAGCTCCAAAAACCTATTGACACAAAGACAACGCATCCCATTTATCCACACAATAATGTATAACATCACACTAGCTTATTTCTACAAGTCCCCAACTGGACAAGCCATTACTAACCATATCAAATGTGTAAGTCTTTCTTGATGACTTATCTGTCATTCCTCCAGTACGGACACTGACTTCCTTTCTTGCTTGATCACAGTCTACAACAGCGTAGGAGCTCACTTTAAGTTCCGAGGCATTAAAAGGCCTAAAAGGAGAGGAGTCAGAAATATCAGATTGAAATCATTGCTAACAAGAACACAAATAGATGAAGCAGTAATGTCACTCGGTTTAAGGATCTGGAATAGTATATCTGGGCAAAAAGAACAAAGCGTTTAACTTTATCTGTTTAATAACTGTTTAAGAAAAAAGGCTGCAATTTGGCAGTTTACAGACCCTGTTTCTCCTTTTTTCCACTGTGAGACAACTCAGGCATCCATAGCTTTTTGTTTGGTACATACATATTTTTAACAGTCCTATAACCACTTTCAAGATCATATAGATGCACACACAGCTAACAGGCATCAGAACACGTTCAATTGCAGGGGGTAGAAGGTTGAACATAGCAAACAACTGTCTAAGTAAGAGCCTTCCAAAAAAACCCCACACTTATTATATTATATGCAAGTTAATGCAATAGTGAATCAAATGCTGATGACACAACACTCTAAATCATTAAAAATACCAACAGACCCTACTAATTGCAGGACAGTAAGCAGCAACACCAGAACCTTTGTAATACTGATGCACCTGAATAGCATTTAATAAGACAGAAAAAACATCAGATTTGAGGGGGGGGAAATCCATATTAATTTAAAGTGGATTAGTAAAAAGTAATAGTAAAAGGTTTAATGGAGAGAATAAATTTTTTTAATTTTATGGTAAGCATCTTGTTTCACCACTAAGTTAATTCAAATTTGGTGCACATCATTTTCCTTAAAAGGACATTTGCCACTATTTCTCCTGAAATGCATAGAAATGCCCTAAAAAGCATGAAATCCTATTTTAGTCTCTATTTAGTAGTGCTACTGCACTGAATGCCTTTGCTACCTATATAGGTGACATGAGCGGTCAGCTTGGAAATATAACTTCTACAGTCTTGTACTCTTTAAAATATCTTGACACTAGAGACATTTCAGATGCTCTTTCAATTATAATGTTAAAGAAGAAAAACAAAAGACAAGAAACCACAAGCACACAGCAACTTGAGTTTTCTGAACCTTGTGGCTAACATTTCTCCCTCAATACATCACTGAGGCTGAAGTGTCAGATTCTAAACAGACCACGGGACACTTGGGTGGAATATTGACTGATGACAACAGAAGATCACTAAAATCTTGTGCAGAGGAGCAAGTTAAAGCTTCAGGCTCATGACTTTGAAACTAACAGAGCAGTGGACATAATTTGCTGTGTAACCATGAAACACTGAACCAGTCCATGGCAGGAGGTGCAAGAGCCCACAGCTGTGATATTGGGGGAACAATTGAGCTGGGCTGAAGCAGGAGTGCAGATCATCACCATCACCACTACACAAGCAGCTGCCTGGTGTGCCATGGAGACATTTGATCTCAGGTTCATCTCCCTAGGTATGGAGCACATTATGCATATTAACAATGCTAATGCATGCATTTTGAGTTTCCAAATCCATATTTTACCAAAGCTCAGTAAACATGCCGCTTGAAAAGATTTGTTATATGTTCAGACCGATCAGGTTTTTGGAACAAATCAGGACACCGAAGAACACAGTTGCATCTACCTTCACAACTGTAAGATAAGGAAAATCTGGCTTGTTGCAGAAGAAAAAGAAAAGTGGAAGAAACACTTTAGTTCAAATAAACTGAAGCTATTAAAAAAAAAAAAAAAAAAGCTTTGCAAAGGGCAAGAGCAAGGGTAGGCAAGGAACTTTTAAGAGGTTAGAAACTAACTCTTGACATAACAATTAGTCTGTGAGCTAGAACAAAAGCAGAACACTCCACCATGGACAGTCCTAATGCTACTTTCACAGTGAGCATTATATTTAGTTAAAATAGATATTAATACTTGATAAAGCTATTCCAGAACAATTAAGAAGGATAAAAAGAAAACAGCTGCTCTTGACAGCATTTCAAATCCAATTGCTTCAATAAACTTATTCTTTTGCAATAGCCTTGAGTCACATCAACACTTTCACCAATCCCACATTTGTTTCAGAAGCTTTATAGTTGAATTACAAAGATAAGGCTAAATTGATTTTAACTTCTATATTCATTGTGCATCTGTAAAAGCAGAAGTTGCAAGCTTGTGAATATGACTGAAAAAACATTAAATCGTAATACGTAAACTAATATTTGCTGGTCTAGCTCAAAAAAACACCCCAACGTCTATAGGTGATTCAAACACTATACATAATACATTATCAATATTACAGTTTTAACATACAATTTAAGATTATTTATGTTCTACTATTAGTAAACAATTATTTAAAGCCACCTCAGAATTACAACGAGAACCGAATTTTATGGTACATGAAATTTATCACTCCATACCAAAAAGCAAATTAATCTCATCAACCAAGACATTTGGTCATTTTTACTTCAGCAGTAGACTCCCATCCCATTACTCGTCCCCTGGAAAGCCTGCATCAATGAAGTAATGCGACAGCTCTACCACAGTGGGAGTAGCAACAATTCTAGCTGTTAAAGCTTAGTGACTTCCCACAAGAGCTCACAGAAGGGCAAAATAAAGCCTGGGTTTCTGTGTGTCTCGAACATCATACTGCGTAGCTCTTCCTGAGCTTCCAACGCAGTTTCATACTGGGTGTGCACTGAATGAAGATCGGAAACTGCAGCTTTTTGCCTTTTTAAGCTATAAAAAAGTCGCTCATAAGCCTTACTTCTGCGGAAGCGCCTCTTCCCCGCGGGGCACACGGGGCCGCCTCAAACGCACACCGGCACCGGACAGGCAGCTCGCAGCGCGGCGCCGAGGCCGCTCCGGGGAACGGGGGCGGCCCCCTCGCAGCGACCGCTCCGGGCGGACACAGCGCTCCCCCAGAGCAGGTATCCGCAGCCGGACACAGCGCTCCCCCAGAGCAGGTATCCGCAGCCGGACACAGCGATCCCCCAGAGCAGGTATCCGCAGCCGGACACAGCGCTCCCCCAGAGCAGGTATCCGCAGCCGGACACAGCGCTCCCCCAGAGCAGGTATCCGCAGCCGGACACAGCGCTCCCCCAGAGCAGGTATCCGCAGCCGGACACAGCGATCCCCCAGAGCAGGTATCCGCAGCCGCACACAGCGCTCTCCCAGAGCAGGTATCCGCAGCCACACACAGCGCTCCCCCAGAGCAGGTATCCGCAGCCGGACACAGCGCTCCCCCAGAGCAGGTATCCGCAGCCGGACACAGCGATCCCCCAGAGCAGGTATCCGCAGCCGGACACAGCGATCCCCCAGAGCAGGTATCCGCAGCCGCACACAGCGCTCTCCCAGAGCAGGTATCCGCAGCCACACACAGCGCTCCCCCAGAGCAGGTATCCGCAGCCGGACACAGCGATCCCCCAGAGCAGGTATCCGCAGCCGGACACAGCGATCCCCCAGAGCAGGTATCCGCAGCCGGACACAGCGATCCCCCAGAGCAGGTATCCGCAGCCGGACACAGCGCTCCCCCAGAGCCACAGCTGCACAGTGCCCGTCATACGGCGGCGGCCTCGGCCAGCCGGCCCCGCGCGCTGCCCGGGGCACTGGGCAGAGAACGCCTGGACCCGAGTCCCGGAGGCACCAACGCGGGACCCCCCCCCCCCGGGGCTGGCCCGCGGACCGGCCCCCAGCGCTCGCCCAGAGAAGAGCCGCCGCGCTCACCTGCACCGCACCACCACCTGGATGTTCTTGCCCTTCTCCTCTTTCTTGGTGCCGCCGCCCTGGGAGCTGAAGGAAGCCATAGCGGGACGGAGACGGGACACAAGCGCTACCGCGGAGCTGAGACTCGGTCCGGCCGCGCGCGCCCCGCCAACGCCACTTTGAACGGCGCACGGCCCGGCCCGGCCAATCGGCGGCGGCCCCGGGGCACCACGGGACGGGATTTCAAATCCTGCGGGTGGCGCGCACCGCAGCGGCGGCGCCGCCCCGCCCTGCCGGCGGCGCTGTGAGGCCGTGGCTTAGACCGGGCCGCGCTCCCCGAGCCCCCGTGCTGCCGGTTCCGCTGAACCGTGACGGGCGACGTGATAGCCGCCCGTACCTGCCGTACGGCTCGTCTGCGCCGCCAGTACCGCGACGGGCCAGCAGGACAATATCTGGCCTTCTCAGCGGCTCCGCTGACATCCACGGGTCTGAGGGCAGCCAAACTCCTCGCCTGCCACGAATCTTCTACAGTCACATAATCCATATAACCCTTTCTCAAGGGTTAGCCCTAGGGAGGGTCTAGCCATCCGTTCTTTTGTCCCCCTAGCTCTCCAGCTGGCCTACGAGTTCCTTAAAGATCCCAACAAATAAGCACACCTTGCCAATGCCCTGTGGGACTGTAAGGTTTCTTGCCCTGTTTAAAACAATGCCCAGGTTTCTATTTCCCCAGTGGGGCACAGCGCTCACCATTCCCAGCAGGAGCCCGGCTGTCCCCCCGGCCGGAGGTGCCCCAGTGCAGGTCGCCAGGCAGACCCTACCCCAGCTGTGCACTTCGGGCCATGCTGCAGAGCTCTGCTCTGGTCCCTCTGCCTTGCGCATGCTTCGGCTCAGGCAGGTCTCCAGCACAACTCGTCTGTGTCGCTCTGAATTCCACACCTAACTTTCCACGTGTTTACAGGTTGGTATTGCCTTATCGAGTAGTGAGGAAATCCTATGTAAGAATGACAATAAGTAGTTACAGGCTCAGGACACAGCACCACGGTGCACCACATCCATCCTTTAAAACTACATCATGTGAACCACTTTGCCATTTATGTCACCCTGGTTTCCCTGTGAGAGCTTCCTCTGAGGCACTATTAAATGCTGTGCTAGGTGGAGATCTATGACAAGATAACAAGTTTTCTGGGTAGAGGGGAAGAAGCAGATGTTAGAGGAGATTCAACTCGTCTGATGTGCTTTTTTTGTTAAATCTCTACTGGCTCCTACAAACTGTCATCTACCTGCTATGGCCTGCAGAGCTACAGTACGTTGCTCCTTTTCTAGGGTCTTCACAATTTCTGAAATTTAGATTGTCCATCTATATAATTTTGCAGGTATCTCGAATCCTTTTTTTTCCCCTAAAGTTAGCTGCTTTGAATCTTATTATACTTCTCTCCTCCATGAGTTCTTAAAATTAATAACAAATTAATCCTAACCCATAAGGCTTGCGGTAATTTTCCTGACAGTGATATGAAACAATACCCCATTATGCTCCTCTACCGTTTATCTGAAGAGCTAGAACAATGTCAGAAACAATCAATCTTACATTAGGTGTGAAGAACAAACAATAAACACTAAAAATCACAATAACACATTTTGCTTCAGCTAAGTAAAGATTTAACCAAGCAGGAAAATAAATATAATCCACGGCAAACATATTGAGACTACCTTCATTATTTGCTTTTCTGTATGCCATCTATGCTAACAGCAAAAATCACTTGTACTGACAGTTGTGTATTTGCTACTACTAGACTGAAAAGTCAAATGCAGGTATGCAAATAATCTAAATATTAACTTTTGCTCTATACTCCTTCATATGGATCACACAAAAGGCAGCACTGAAACACAAGAATTCTTCCAACTTCTGCTTGTTTATTCTTTTCTAGTATGAAAGCCATATTTTTCCTCAAAACATAACATCTCTCAGACACAGAAGAGATCATTCAAATCTGCATTAAAACAATAAGAATTTATTTGATTACTGAAAGTTCAATTTGGCCAATAGCTACCTTTGCTATAGCTACGGTAAGTGGAAAATATGTATTTCTGGTAATCAAGTATGCTTAAAAAAGCATACAGTTTAATGGCTGCAAGTCTGTTTTACAAGGTCAGTTTTTAGCATCAGTTGTACATTTTCTTAGACTAGGTAGAGCCTAATGATACTAATACACTATAAAAACAAACTGAGTAACAGGGAGCTAGTATTTCACAAGCAATAAAAATAAATATGAGAAAAAGGAAACAAGAATATTTAGGCCACAGTCTTAACAGTCGTTGGGAGAATGACCTTTAAGAAGACAGGTACTTCATCTGTGACAAATGTTTTATTTTGTTTAAAGGGAGACAAAACCATTACAGAAACCTAAATTATATAGTAATACACACAACAGCAAATGTAGCGATTTCAGAAGAGGTTATTAATCCCCACAAATGGATCAAGAAGGACAATTTTAAACTAAGGCTTGCAAACAAAAAGTCACTGAATTGCAGTGATATTCACAGACAAAACAAACACTGTTTTCCTAGGGCCTGTATCAGACCACCTGGGGAATTGTAGGTATGGAGGTTTGAAAAGCAGTGAAATTGTTTACATGGAACATGATTACCTACGAATGAAGAAAGGTTTTATAAGGTATAATAATGGAGAGATATAAGGCATAATAATGGAGAGATATAATTAATACAAATTATAAGGTTGGGTGAGACTTCTTCAAGGCTTAGTAACACCTGATTTGATTGCCAACATGCTACACAAGGTATCAACTGCATTGAGCATGTGGAGAGTTTAATATTTAATACTATCAGCGACATAGTTAAAAAATTGCTGATTAATTGCATATTCACATTAAACGGGAAGTCACCTGCACCTCAGATAAACATAAAGCAAATTCTAGCCTTTGAACAGCCTGATCAGTTGGCCAGTAATATTCTAAATTCTGTGTTGTCCACATACAGCAAGTTAAACAACAAGGACTTACTCTCAGAGAGTGCTGGTATATTCTCAGCTGAGGACAGGGTTCCCCTTCATTCAAGGTAACAGGGTAACTATGTCACTGTTAAAAGAACAGAGAAAATGCAACAAAATAACTACCTTATTGTTAAAAATTAAGGACTCAATGCATATAACAGGATGAAAAACAGAACTGGCTTCAACTAACCAAGAAAATACACAAAATAAAAGAGTTCCTTTTTTTTAGGCATGTGTGCCAGATCACTGTCCAACACACACAGTAGCACTTCTATATCTTTTTATAGGCACTGTAATAAAAAAATAGCAGTAACATAGGGGGATGTATGCATGTGTGTGATTAGCTCAGAGTTAAGTTAGTAATTTTCCACACAGTTACCTATTTTCAGTTAAGATGTGCAGCTGGATGACATCCTTTACATAACAAAAGAAGAAACTATGAATGGGAAAATTGGAAACACAGACTTGACAGCACTGACTGAAGTCAACAGGAAATGTCTCTTTTGCCTCATTATCTTCTAACTGAATTATTTTATTAATTTAATTTTATTCATTCAGTATTTTTATACTGGGAACAGCCAATGGACAATCCTTTTTTCATATATGTCTTGTCATGAAACTGACACTATTTATTTTGGAGTAGAAATAACAATCGTAAGTTATGCTTTTTTTTCAGCCCAAGGCCAGTTTGCTACAAAGCTCTATTATGTACAATTACAATTTGAATGTAGTCCAGAATTTTATCTATGTGGAAAAGACATGCTTCTATTAGAAGCCTAACAAGACTGTACTTAAGAGTTTCACACTTACTATCTCTCAGCTTTCAGGCCATACATAAAATACTGTTTTATTCTAAATTATTTTTAACCTACCTACTTAGAAGGTCACTTTCCCTCGCTGTACATTTATGCCACATATCCTGAAGAGGGATCTCTATACTGCTACTTCATAAGGCTTTTTTTCATGGAAGTATTTGAATAATTTCCACACTTACTCTAAATTATGCTTAGGCTCATTTGGTCTTTTAGGCAACACCTATTTTTCTACTAGGGCAGATGAAGATGGCAGGACCAAAAACACCAATTGTCTATGAGCAATTGAAGTTTCATGAGGAAGAAATCTTAGTTGTAGGACAAGACTGAGAAAGGAATTTCACTGAAAGTTCTCTTTACTTTTGCTGAGGGTGTTCTATTAAAAATATATTTAATACACTGAAAAGATATCCAAAACAGTGTATGACTGTAATTTTGGCTAGTATAAATGGACATAGAGAGGGGTCAGAGTATAAGAATACAATCTAATTTGAATAAACACCAGTGTGTCCTGGTTTTGGCTGGAATATCGTTAATTTCTTCTCAGTAGCTGGCACAGTGCTGTGTTGTGGATTGTCAACATAAGAATAATGTTGGTAACACACTCATGTCTTGGTTGTTGCCAAGTAGTGTTTATCCTGCATCAGGGATTTTCTTGTGTCTCATTGTCTGCCAGTGAAGAGGTGCAGGGGAAAAAAAAAAAAGCTGGGAGGGAGCATAGCCAGGACAGGTGACTTGAACTGGCCAAAGGGATATTCAACACCATAAAATGTCATTCCCAGAATATAAACTGGGGATTTATATTACCAGTTACCCAGAGGGGCCTGATCGGGCCTGGGGGCAGGGTCTGGCTTGGTTAGCAGGTGGTGAGCAATTGTATTGTGCATCACTTATGTTTTTCTTTTTATCACCATTACTATCATTATTTACGATCATCATTATTATTATAATTTATTTTATTTCAGTTACTAAATTGTTCTTATTTCAACCATCAAGTTGTACTTTTGATTCTCCTCCCCATTACACCAGGATGGGTGGAAGGGAGGAAACAGCTGCTGGGTCCTTAGTTGCTGGGGTTAAACCAGGACACACCAGTGACTTTGAACAGCTGCTAAATAAGCTTACAATGGATAAAATAGGTGTAAGGTACAGTAGGTGTGACCTCTATTGCATACCTCTGCTGCACTAGCTATGTTTGATGCATGAGGAGGTGTGATCTTTCATCAGACCACAGAAGCAGAAATGCTTTAGATTCATGTTTTAGCCGACCACCAGAGTTTTGCTGGCACAGTCTACCTTGCCTCCCCAGGATTGCCCCTGTATATACTAGGCAAGATTTATAGGAAAAGGCAGGATTTATTAGAGCAGCTAAATATAGATCAGGCCAGCATTAGCTAAATATATACTACATTAGGCTAACAAACTCGCTGTCGGGACCCAAAAAGAGTAAATTGCCTGAAACTGTATAATTCTATAGCATTCACCCCTACATGACAACTGTATTAAAGCTAAAGGCAGAAGTATTTCTACTGTACATTCAATTTAACAGAATGACTCCAACTCTCAACCTCTTAATCCCCAGCTGCTCTTGAAAGGGATGAGACAGATTGTGAAGGGGCACTCACCCTGCAGTCTTTCTGTCAGACACCATGGGATGAGCCTCTCTGACGCACTGGCAATAGCAACAGGGTGGAATTCAGATTTAACAGCTCACCATTTATCCTGTCCTCTTTCTGTCCAGCTTGGTCTTCACTTTTACATGCACTAGGGACTGGAAAAAACCCAGACTGCCTCAAACTAGAATCTCATGAGGACATTTTCACAGGAGTTAACATACTGTGTTAAAATTAGGCACCCACACAGTTCTAAATCCAAACAGTTGATTGAGGTGAAAACTACCAAATGCCTTGCTCCAACCAGGATGAGTTAACTTGAGAGACAGTTCCGTGTCTAAACTGAGGCCAGAAGTGTGGGTGTACTTGATGTAGGCACAAATGTTTTAAACTGGGTAGCTTCAGGTAGGGGTAAGAGCATCTCTATAGCAGCACAGACCTCCCTGGAAACCAGCAGATGAATGTCTACCCAAATTCCCTGATAGATTTCGGTGATTCCTGGTTGATTCTGCTGACCATATGAAACAGTCTGCTGTCACTTCTTAACAGCAATTTTAACCAAAGCTGACTAGTTTAAAGTTACTTTTGATACCTCTTCAATTGCATCTTTGGGTACAGAAAGATGCAATTGAAGTTACCTTAGGTAACTCGTCTGGCCAAGTCTTCCTACATTTTTATGATAGGAGGATTCTGTGAATTTCCAGCTGTAAGATACCACCTTTTATAGAAGGCAAACAGCGGAGAAGCTAAAATCAGGCTTTTTTTTTTGTCTTACCTCTTTTCCCCCTCATAACTCTGAAAAATAAGACACAGAAAAACAAAGACATGTGAAGAAAGAATATTACCAGAACTTCAAACAGTGGGTTGTTTTATTTGGTTGGTTTTTTTTGTTTTTTTTTTTTTGGGGGGGGGGGGGGGCAGACTTGTTGGTTGGTTGGTTTTGTGGTATTTTTTGAGGGTTTTTTTTTTTGTGGTTTTTTTTTTTTTTTTGGTGTTTGTTTTGGATTTTTTTTTTTTGGGGGGGTTTGTTTTTCCTAGAAAGGAATTAAAGCAACCAGCCACATCCACGACTTTCCCATAAGGAAATCTACTAAGGAAAAAAAAAGTCGCCCTAGAACCCCAAATTTACGATATTGTAACAGAGGTTCATCCTTATCCAGCGTTTACGCCTCGTACACGCATCCTGCGAGGCGAGTCCTGTGTCCAGCGCAGCGGGGCCGCAGAGCTCCACGGCAGGTGAGCGGCGGCCAGCGGGCTCCAAGGGGAGCGCCCGAAGCAGGGAGAGCTGCCGGAGGGTGACCTCTCCCTGGGGGACGGGGGATTTTGACACCCGAAATCTCTGCCTCTCAGGACGGCACTGCACCCACGGTGCTCAAATTACGAGGCGTCTAATTACCTTTTGTCTTGGCAGACGCCGCCAGGGACGCGGAGCGCGGCCACCAGGAAGCGAGCGGGCCGCGACACGGTCCCTCCGCGGATGCAGCCCGGGGCCGCCCCGCCGCCCTTCGCGCCGCAACCCCGTCCGCCTCCGCCGGGCGCGGCCCCCCCGCCGCGGCGAGTGTCGCCCCGGCTCCCCGCCCAGCCACCCACCCCCTCCACCGCCTCCGCCTCCTCCCAGAGGCCCCCAGCCCCCTCCCCAGCCGCAGCCCCGGCCCTCCCGGCGGCAGAGGCGGCAGCTCCCGGCACTCCCAGGTACGGGTCCCGCCAGGCCCGGGCGCGGAGGGCGGACGGGACCCCGCGGGCGCCCGGAGGGATTGGCCGGGCGGGAGGGGAGGCGGGCGGAGAACATGGCGCCGGGGAGCGGCGCGTGCTGAGGCGAGCGGAGCCGGGCCGGGCGGCGGCGGCGGCGGGGAAAGGCCGGTGCTGGCGGCGGGGCCGCCAGGGATATGCGGCAGCGTCTGTTCCCTGTGCTGAGCCGGGCTCTGCCGGGCTGGACGCGCCCCCGGGCCGCCCCGGTCTCGCGCTCTTTCCCTCAGGGCTGGCGGCGGAGCTCTCTCGGGTACGGTGCGAGTGCGGCGGGGCCGGGACAGGGCCGCGGGTCCCGGGGCCGTGTGACCGGGGCCGTGAAGCCGGAGAGCCCCCGCGGTGTTGTGTAAGAGGCGGCGGCGCGGCCGGGCGGGGGCACCTTGTGAGTCCAGGGGAGCGCCCGCCCTGCCCCGAGTGCGGCGGGGAGCCGGGGGAGCTCGGGCCGCCGAGCGGAGCTGGCGCCGGAGCCTTCCGGGGAGGCGGTGGGCGAGATGGGGGCGGCGGGGCCGCGTGTGCCGAGGAGGCCTGAGCCTTGCCTTGTGTCCTGCTCTGCTGCCCGGGAGAGCCCGGACTGACGTGCTCCGGTGTTTGCGGCTGCACCTCCTTTGACAAAGCAGGCTTGGTCATCAGCCGTGTGGCTTTCGTTGCCCGGGGGCTTGCTTTGTTCTTCTTCCCTCTCAAAAAACCTCCGTGAATTGTCGTGTTACTTATGGACTTCCCATGTCTTCCTAAGGCATAATTATATTAAAAAAAAAAGAAAAAAAGTTTAAAGTCTTTAAGAAGAGACTGCTAGACTACTCCCAGTTACCTAAACTTGGTGGGAGCGGCCTCTTGACGAGTTATCTGGCAGTGGCATTGTGCGGGGCTTGTTGTTGCGTGTTTGTGTTAGCAGTGTCACCAGCTCCGCTGGAGAGAGCGCGACTCACCGCGATCGAGGGAGGGGCGGGCGGGAGGCTGGGCACAGCTCACTGCAGGGGCAATTTAAACTGCATAACAACTCGGCAAAGTTTGTCCGGGAAGGGAGCTAGCGTCAGGGACAAAGGCTAGGTTGTTTTTTTTTCTTTAGTTAACACTGTATCTGTTACCTTAGTAGCCAAACCTATTTTTAATACTGCATGAGTTAGAGACGTCAAAAGTAGCATCTTTCCGGGGAAAAAAGTGAGTTATGATGACTCATACTGTCGGCGCTCGTGTGTCAAAATTCAGATGCACTGTTACTGTTCATTATTGCTATTTATGCTTCAGAATTGTAAAGGTAATCCACAGTGTGGATTTGGAGCCAATGCTTTCTCAGGCTGTAGTTTGTCTTGCTAGATTACTCCTCTTTATGCATGTGAATATATGCAGTATTTGGACTTAACTTTATGTGAGTAGGCCTGTTATGTTTTCATACTGCCTACAACCATGATTTAATCATCCATTTAATTTTAATTGTGAATTAGGATTTACATAAAGGATAATGAAATGAGAACAGGCATAGTTCTTTCATGCAATAATTTTTTTGAGATGTGAAAATTTAAGAATCTTTTTTTTTCAGTTACATGTTCCCTGTTACCATCTCTATGTTTTGTTCATGCTTGAACTTTTCCTTTTTGTAACACGTTTAACCTTCATCTCTACGTCAAATAGCAAGATAATTTCTCAGTTACAACTGACATCCTTTTCATCTGATGTACAGCATTAAAATGATCTATTCTATTTGGGAAGTCCCTAGAAGGATTCTTATTTCTATGTTTGCCTGCTTTTTTTGCTTGCTTTTTGTCTTCAGTCAGTATAAGGCTGTGGTCTAATCCCTTGGATGAAATAGCACCTTTGGGAATTGATTGAAGTGTCAATTTATTTTGCACGTGAATGCAGAAGCACTCCCCTCCCCTGTTAGATCCAGAAGAAAGAGGGAAGGGACAAGAAGTTCATTACCTCTGGTGTTTCACTGTACTGGAAGGTATTAGGCTCCTAGCTGTAAGGGTCACTGCTGGTTTTTGTAGAAATAATTTACTAAAAAATACAGTTAGACCGCTTGAAAAATGGCATGTGGGATTGATACTTTTAATATATTCATTCTATTGTATTTGATGCTTTCATAGTAACTTTGCTGTCC
This sequence comes from Anomalospiza imberbis, assembly GCF_031753505.1. NCBI lineage: Eukaryota > Metazoa > Chordata > Aves > Passeriformes > Viduidae > Anomalospiza > Anomalospiza imberbis. The sequence continues at coordinate 19,983,648 of NC_089688.1, forward strand.
AGTCTTTCTAACAGCATAGAAATAAAAAAGTTCGTAATAAAAATCTAGAGAAATGGTTTAATCAGTTTTGTGTCTGGTTGTGTATTTGTATATGCATGATCTGTCAGTGAGTATCTTTGCTTTCACCTTTTATGATGCCTGTAAGTTGCTAAAATGTTATCAGATAGTACTGTATGTATATAATGTGATTTTTGATGGATCCTATTTGAAAGTTGCTTCACTACAGCTTTCTATTAAAATCTTACCTTCTGCTGCTTGTTTTTAGAATGAGTAAGAACTATAGCTTGCCTGAACAATTGATATGGAAAAGAATGCTGTAGAGCTCAGAGTTTATTTATAATTTTAACAGTAGAACTAGAATTGTCCAAATGTAAAAACTAAATGACAGAATAGGTGAACAGCCAGGACTTCATTTGTTGAAACACACCGCTGACTCTTGTAAACTGCTCATTGTTACGGGTTTGTTGCTCATGTCAAAGCTCTAGTGTTAGATAAACAGTTGCTTTTAATGATTCAGATTTCTGAATTCTCTCTGTTTTTGTTGCTAGATCAGATTTTCTTACCAGTTCTCTCATCTTTCTGTGAATTTCTTGTTGTTATGCAGTACAACTGAAGTTGTAGTCTCATCTTGTTTTTTGTTTGATTTTTTTTTTAATTCAAATCTCAAAAGTTTTTCTTTTTGAGGGTATAAGACAGATGGTAGCATAAAACATTAAGTGAGTTGGCTTTACAGAGAGTTTTGGGCAATCTGATGTGCTACTTGAACATAAAATCTATGCAATACACATCAGAACACAGAATAAAGCACAGAGATCTCTCCTGTAGCATCCAGTTTAACATTTCCCACTGTGTGTGCAGGGCCACGCAGTAGGCACCAGCACAGTCCTGGGGTTGTGAGGCAAGCCCTGCAACTGTAGGGTGATGGAAGACAAATGTTACGGGGAGGAAGAGAGAATGAGAACCCCTGCTCTGCAAGTATTCAGTGAATGAAGCAATTGATTGAATTAATGAGTACATTTTTTTAGGAAAACCTGTAAAATACGCTTTGAAGCAGTTGGTCACATAGCACAGAAACTAGTCTGATCACTCATGTTCTTAACATGCAATTTGAAAATACTGATGTAAGCCAAATTACTATGCCAGATCTTTGAAAATTTTAATGGTACTATATTTTAATGACATCTAAAGATTAAAACCAGATAATTTTACTTACCCCCTTGCCTCCCACATCTTCCAAATAATCAAACGCTTCAAAACACTTTTGGAATTTTGTAAACTATTGAAGCAGAGAATTGTTAGGGAAAGATTAATTGTTCTGTTTCTGGTGAATGTGGTTAGAGGTTGTTTACTTTGGAGGTTTGGATGACTTGTTTGGGGCAATTTTTGAGGACATAAGGAAAGTAAGCTCAAGTAATCTAGAGATTAAAAAAACCTTGTTATCCTTTATTGCTCTGTGTAACATCAAATTGTATAAGGTCCTCCCTTTTTGTTTGACTTTTTTTACCCAGTGCTTTGGAAACTGTGGAGTGGTCAAGTTAAGGACTGTAGGTTTAGGGCAGTAAACTAGCTTTATGGTGTCTGATTGTATATCCCATCTCGTTTGGCCAGCACATCATTGTAATTATCAGGCCAGTTGCTCAGCTGGGGCCTGATCTCACATGTGAAACTACCAGGGCCCTTGTTTTTGCCAAGGTCACACGTGGTGTGGTCTCATTAATGCTACTGGTAATTCCTGTACACCGGTGTTACACACCAGTGTTTCTGCTGTCACGTTGGCAGTGCAGCCTGTGGCAGACCAAGTTTTATTGCTGTGATCTAGAAGTTGTAGACTTGGACTCTGGGAAACAAGAGCATGGCAGGCATCTGCCCTGGCCACCATCATTAGGAGGGAATTTTCTGAGTCAATTACAGACTTGGCAAAAAGCTTCAGACTGAGGTTCTGAAAATGCTTTAATTGTAGCAAGACTTTAGAATTTCTTCAAAATGAACTACATAACAAAACCTTATAAATATTCATCATCTTCAGACTTGCCTGATTTGGCATGATTAGTTGTTCTTAATAACTTGGGAACATTGATGAAATCATTGTGGGGCTTTGTAGTTGGACCTTTTGTGTATGAAGTAGTATGCTGAATTCCTGATGAGTTTAAAAGTGATAAAACATGTTAGTGTTTTGAGCAGTTTATCTACTTACACAGTCTGTCTGCCTGTGCATGCAATCAGAATTATTTAGATCAGTATCAGGAATGTTTTGGGATATCAGTACATTCTCTAGCTTCATGGCAAGCAAATTCACACAAGAGTAATGCTTTATGGATGTTGAATCATGAGGTATTTTAATCTCTAAGTGTCTGAAGAACGATTGATGAACATGTAACCTGAAAGAGTATAGTCTCCTGAAGAATCCCTTTTGGTAATGTTCAGCATGAATTGATTTCACTTTCTTGACTACAGTTTAGTCTAAAAAAATTATTATAACATACAGGTGAATGGAAATGTTAAGAGAGTAGGTAGATTCTTGATTGTTTTACGGGTAACATAATTCTACTGCTGTCATGATCAGAAGTAGGTGCAAGAGACTAAGAAGAGGGGTGCAGACCTGTGCAAGAATGCAGATTTACTTGGCTGTTGCAAAGCCATGAGCTTGCGACTGAAGAAGTTCATGGACTCCTCCAGAGTGCTCAGTATGGTGCTGTCATCCTTGTAAGAGGTGAGAAAACTCTGGCTGGTAGTTCTGCAGCACCGGGCCTCCTGCCAAAGCACTCAGCACTTCTTTCACTCCATGCATTGGCAGCTGGAGAAGTCTTCATGTAAACCAAGATGGATTAGTAAAAAGCACAGAGAACATGTTACCAATGGTAACTCCCTTGCAGGACAGAACAGAGTTCTCACTCAATGAAGGTTTCACTTCACTCTGGTAAATGGCAAGCAATTAGTTGCATAAAAACTTCAAGCAAGCGTGAATTTTAAGGGAACTGATAGAAAGCAAGCATCAAAACCTGCTGAGATGGTAACTTGCCTTTCATCTGGAGCAGACCTGTGTACCTAGTACTTTACTTCTGTATGTGCATGCTGTCATGACAAAAAAAACTTGAGAAGCACTTTGGAGTTTATGCCTTGGGGCTCATATTTTTATTAGCTAGTCACATTCTTGCATTGAAGCAACCCTCAGGAGTTTCTGTTAATTGGTTTTCAAATATGGTCCTTTAATTGTTCAAACATTGGACTTAGATTTGACTACACAGGCTAATTTTTAATTAAAGAAACTTTGCTAAAATAACTCTGAGAGATTAAAATAGTGAAGCAGAATCATATATCACTTAATCCCACTCTGTAATACTCTGTTTGCAGGTGAAACCTGGCATCCCCCGGAGAGCCTTGCTGCTTCCAAGGGACTGCCTGCCTAGAAATTATTACAAAAATGGAACCTCAAAGAATAGAATATAATTTCACTATAAGTGCTGTAATTGAAAATTCAGTGTTGGTTTTAACTGATACTTTTCTTGTGAAAGTGAAGTAGTTTTGATGAGGAGGAAGAATATTTCCTATTCATTGAATAGGGACACTGTTCTCAGCTCAGACATCCCTATTCTTGTTTTCTTTCTACCTTTGTAATCTTTCCACCTGTAATTTTTTGAGCCAGTGGAAGAATTTCCACTGCCACAGTAATGCTTCGTATGGTTCCTGCTGTCTTGGCTTTATCGGAACTGTCTCTGTTGCTTCCGCTTTGTGAAAGTAGTAAGGCAATATTTCTTTTAATGTTTTTGTTAGGCTATTAGCTCTGCAATAAACATAGCACCTCTTTTGTGGAAGAATCGTTTTGCTACTGCTCGCTGTAATGACAGTACAGCAAGTAGCTGTAGCACATGGACTTCAGGACAGCTTCTGAACATGGCCTTAGAAATTAAGCTACTTCTCAATAAGTACAGGATTTCTGGTTTTCTTTTTTTTCTTTTTTTTTTTTTTTTCCTGTGGTTAAAAGCAGTTCTATTGTCAAAAAGTGATTTATAGAGTTTTAGGATTCTGGTGTGAAATAATGGAGTGTGGTATTTTATAAGGCAATTGCACTTACTTAAAAGCTGCACAGGAAAACAGTAATATGAGGAGGGAATGTTTAGTAATGGGTCTTACAGTTTACTCCTTAAGAAAATGTAATGGTATAAAAGTTCTCTCTAAAGTGAAATTTTTTCTTCTCACTTTTGTACTGTAGTAACATATCAGCAGGAGGTACAATACGTAAGCAGGAAGGTGTTGTTCTTGTCCTCTTAACGTATTTGCCTTCCAGAAGTATTGCATAGTTGATCAGCCCTTGCTTTTATTTGAGTTGTCTGGTACTATGATTCACTTTGCAGCAAAATAATCGTAGGTAATCATGCAAACCCATTTGAAGTTAGAGAATGTTGTATTCACAATTCCCACTGAAATAACAGTGAAGGTGGAGATACAAATTTCAGTCCTTGGTTTGAAGGCTTAATTACTGATGTTGTCCTTTTGAAAGTTGTAGCTTTTTCCTGTACTGGAATTTCACTACCAAGCTGGAAGTAGCCTATGAAGGAGGCAGAAGTAGGGAATCATAATAAAGTGAAGTGGAGGTGTACAGCTTCACGAGACACCAGTTGAAATCTCATACGGTTTCACAGCTGTGTAGTTTGATGAATCACATTGGAAAGATGAGTCATCTGAACAAACAGTAAAGTTCTGTGCCTTAGTGATGTGGTATAGAAATAACAAGGAGATATCAGATGATAAGGAAATTGTAGAACATTTTAAAAAACCCCACAACTCGAGTAGTTTATCGTATATATGTGTCTTCTGACAGGCAGCTAGTGTCTTAATGAGATAGAATATTGTAGCTGATCACCAAGGTATAGGTGTTCATTGGCAGGTATGGAATCAGGAGCTTAAGGGACGTCCTTGTTCTCCTGCATATGTAGATCTGTCAATCTAACCTGTATGCAAGTGAAAAACAACTAGGAGCAGTTTAGTTACTGATTTTCATATTCGAAAAGTATCTACACTCACTTCAAAAATTTTACACAGTACCTTAAGTTTAGTAGAGTATTTCTTAAAATTCTGAACATGGAGGCATCTTTTAATTGTTAGCCTGGCTTGTATCAGTGCTGTTGATGCAGAGAAATAGAGATGTGGTACTTGGAATAATCTTTGTATTTCAATGGTATATGCATTTTTCCAATGGAAGAAGGCCCATAGACATTCCAAGCAGGATTAGCCTGAGCACAGGATTAAACTACTGGATAAATGACATGAGAGTGTACACATTTAAATTTAAATTCAGCATTTCAGCTACTGTTTAGTGATTACATTTGACTGCACTTTTGTTTTTTAAAGTATTTAATAGTGAGAGAACCATGTTTTACTAGTTTATATGTTTCCTTCTAAAATGCATTGAACCGCACATTTTAAAAAGTTACTTGCTATTGTTTATAGCTTTTGCGTGGAGACATTCAGTTTCTGAATCAGTTGCACTTAGTTTCTTAGCATTTCAGAATTATGCCTTTAAAGAAGGGTATCTTCCAGCATCTGTTAAACTAATGGTAGAAGTTTAAATAGGTGAGACAATCTATTCCTATTTATCATAGCAATTCTGCAGTCTTTGTATTTTTATGGCAGTATTGCAAACAGTGTTACTGTTTCTTGCTTGAGTGTACAAATCCAGTGGTCTATTAGTACAGTTTTGTTTATTTGACAATCAGAGTTACAACACTCGTAATATAATCAACAATTCAGATACATGAAATGCTTTCCTGAAGTTTGAAAGTATCCTTGAGCTAGCAGTATATGCTTAATTTGATTTAATTTTTATCATAATCTAATAAGGGGTTGAAATTCATTAAGTTTGGGTTGTTTCAATTACAGTTAATGTGATACTTGAAGCATTCAATTAAGTGATCTACGTCTTTATTGTGTTTCTTGGTCTTCAACGTTTCTTTTTTGTTTTAGCAGGAGTATCTTTCAGGATCTGAATTTTAGACAAGTTCAGTGAATTTTGCATGTAATAGAACTTCTGGCTGTTGGTATTACCCTGTATTGTCTAACATAATATTAAAAAATTAGCAAGGCTTAAGGGAAAATAATGAGAAATTTCTTCTATTTTCTTTAAGGTTTCAGAAGGAGTCAACCAACAAAATGAACAATCCAGCTATTAAGAGAATAACAAATGAAATTATTAAATCACCTGAGGATAAACGGGAATATCGTGGACTGGAATTAGCAAATGGCATCAAAGCTCTTCTCATTAGTGACCCCACCACAGATAAGTCCTCAGCAGCACTTGATGTCCACATAGGTATTCAATTCATATTGTGTTAATTATGTCATTAATAAAAATGCTTCAAGTTCTGGTATCTTGATGCAAACTGACAGGAGTGGTATGCAGTTGGCAGCCTAGCCTTTTAATGTAATTTATAGTTTATTCAATTATTTGACACATCAAGTTCAAAATTATTAAATGCTCTTACTGTACTCTTATGTTTACTCAAGTGTAGCTCAATCAGTTGAAAGACTGCTTTTAACCATTAAGTTTTATGTTATGAAAGATCTTTTGTAAGCAGAAAAGGGGTTGGGTGCAAGTGCAATTATTTCAGACAGCTCCATCTGTCATGTCAGACTTTTTTTTCCATGCTAAGTTGTTGATGTGTAGAGGTGAGAAAATGCTGTAGTGCTAGAGAAGTTGGAGAGGCACTCCCTAACTTCAGTGGTGCTTATGTGTGCAAACAGAAATATGGGAAATAGAAGGGGAAGGCAATTGCTTTGACTTTTGGAATAATGGAAGCCTTTTCTTATATCTGAGGTATATCTCAAGCTTGTGTAGTTCTTCAGTGGATTGGAAAGTAAGATGTAATGTGTGCATAACCTAAACACCCTCTTGCTACGTCTGTAGTTGGGAGCTCTTGCTGCTCTTTGTATTAGGACAGAAGTAATAGAGGGATTTGTAAAACTTCTGTACTTTTTTGTTAAAAGGATGGCTGTCCCAGATCATTATCTACTTCATCCCAAATGTGGTTTTGTTTAGGTCCTGTGGTTTTGTTTAGGTCCTGTCCAGTTCCTGCACATGTTCTGGAGGAGATGGATCTGTTGCCTTCACCTCCACTCTCCCACTGTACATTGCTGCACACTCAGGGGCGGGACTGCCACTCAGACTTCTGCCTTTCTGTTTTCCATTCTTCCATATCATTGTTGTCCTTTAATCTGTTTGCCTTCACACCTACTAGCTGGTCATCCATAGCTGTGTGTGTTCAGGCAATTACAGGTTATCACTCATCCTATAAACCACAGGATAAATACCTCTTTAATTATGATTGGCAATTGCTGCCTCTTAACACAATGCATTTATTAAAGTCAAAGTATAGATTTCAGAACAGTGTGATTTGCCAGGTCTTTACAGATTATGAGTAATGGACTTCAATTTAAAATCATCTCTATAAGGAAGTGCAAGCTGATCTGGAGAGGCAATTTGAGACACTAATTGGTTCAGTTACTAATTCTAAATTTTAAAATATTTTTTTAAAGATTAATTTTAGTTGACTGTAGGTGTACAAATGTCTTCTTACAGCCACAGAATTGATATAATTGCCCGAAGCAACATAATATAGAGTACTTTAAAAGACTTAATGTTTTAGTATTACTTTTTATGAATGGCTACATGAAATTTTTTCTCTTGCAGGATCCTTGTCTGATCCCCCCAACATTGCTGGGCTTAGTCATTTTTGTGAGCATATGTTGTTTCTGGGAACCAAGAAATACCCAAAAGAGAATGAGTACAGCCAGTTTCTAAGTGAGCATGCTGGGAGCTCAAATGCTTTCACCAGTGGTGAACATACCAACTATTACTTTGATGTGTCACATGAACATCTAGAAGGTGCACTGGACAGGTAAACACATTTTTTAGTATTTAATTTTTTTGTTACAGAGGTTCTACTTGAATTTATTAGTGTAAAAGTTTTTTGATAGTTCTATCATTGTGATATTAAAAAAAGGTAAAGAAAATCTTTTGTTGAAGTTGATAACCAGATATTTTTCAGTTTGAAAGTCTTACTCAGATTTTTTTCATCTAGGAGAGTTCTTAATCGAGGCAAAATTTTTGAAATTTAAATGTTGTGTTTACACTGAATATTTTTGGAAATGCAGGGCACAGAGTATGATCATGAATTTACACATTGTGCAAATACTGGGATGGTGCAATCAAATACTGTGCTTCCCATGGGATCCTTGTTGACGACAAAACAAGGGTGAAGTCTAGAAATATTTAAGGATGCTCTTAGTAGAGGGAACTTGCTGAAATCTCAGTGTTTTGTGGGAGGGGACAGAAATTGAAAGGTATGTAGTCAGTGAGGAAGAGTGAGTTTTGTCTTTGGCTTCTCCCTGGATGTCTGAGAAGACTTACTTGCTTGGTGAAATTAAGAGCCTCTTGCAGCTAAACCTCAGAATAGGAGAAATTTTCACTGTGGGAATTGTGATGTAAGGCCATTGATTCTTGGACTACCTTACATGATGAACATGTTGTTGTCTGCATTTATAAAGAAAGAAATTGAGAAATAAGGGTACTAAATCAGTGTCAAAACTGTTAAAGAATTCATAAGTTCTGCATTAAAAAATAATGTATTCATCTGTTTTCAGGGGGAACCAAGCTTTATACTTTTCTGTTACAATTTATGTACAGTACTCTTGACTTGAACTAATTTTTTTCTCTTTAGATTTGCCCAGTTTTTCCTGTGTCCCCTGTTTGACGAAAGTTGCAAAGATAGGGAAGTGAATGCTGTTGATTCTGAGCATGAGAAGAATCTGATGAATGATGCCTGGAGGTTGTTTCAATTGGAGAAGGCTACTGGAAACCCCAACCATCCCTTCAGTAAATTTGGAACAGGTTTGTCAGAATATCCAGTGGCATTCTGTGTCTTTAGCAATTTATATAAAATTGCTAAAGACAGACTGTAACAATTCTCTTATTTATCCTCTCCATAAATGTTTATTATGGTGCTTTATGGCATTTTTCACATCATAGACCAAACAGAACTGGACAATAGCATAGGAAAAAGAGTGATCCAAGACTTGGAGTACAGTGATGAAGCAACCTTTATGATTCTGATAATTACTGCAGAGAGTGTTTCCCTTTGACCAGATGAGATTATGTTAATCTAGCAGAGTATGGGAATTACTGCATTTGATGCTTCAGGTTACTCCTCATTGCTGTGCACCGTGTTTGGTCAGCAAATCTTCTATTATTCCTTGTCTGTCCATAGAAAGGATGGACAAATGCATCTTCCCATTTTCTTTTTAAGGGTGTGCATTTTTCCCCAGATATCCTTCACTGATCTCCCTGAATTAATGCTTGTGATGGTGATTCTTCTCCATCATTACCCTCAGTGTCCAGGTACTTCTGTACTGGCCAGTGTCCATTTTCCTACAGCTGCAAGGTGTCTTCTGACTGTTGCTTCCTAATGTCCTCCAGTACTGTAACAGCACAGTTACTGACTGAAGCATTAACAATGTTACTTTATTTTATGTATTGATGCTGTGGGAGTAAACAGAGTAGGGTGTCTAGAACTTCACCATTTGCCTGCATATGGTGAGGAATATAGACAAAATATTTAAAACACAAGACGGTATTGAGCCAGTTTTCTTATAATGCATATTGATTATTTTAAAAATGAATATCTATCCAAAGGAAAGCAAACTGATTATGTATTTCTTTTTGATCTGTAAGTTCATAATATTAAATATTGTTAAACATCACATACTGTTAATTGTTTTTGTTACAGGGAACAAATTCACTCTGGAAACTAGACCAACCCAAGAAGGAATAGATGTCAGGCAAGAGCTACTGAAGTTCCATTCTACTTATTATTCATCAAATTTAATGGCTATTTGTGTGTTAGGAAGAGGTGAGTTTGTTTTCTTAGTCGAGTAAGACTTTATGTGTATACTTGAAAAAAAAATGGGGGTTCCAACTGCTTAGAACCTTCTGCAGCTGAGATGATATTTTACATAGGTTTGCCAAAAGCTTAATAACACACACAGTTTTCAACAAGCTGTTTGCTTTTTGAAAATGTGCTGGCAGACTAGTATTTGTTTGGTGTTTCACAGTAATGCTTTGATGGTGAGTACGAATGGGAGAAAGTGAGCTTTTTATCTGATCAAGAGCAAGTTCACTGAGGAATTTTACATGGAAACTTTTTCAGTAAGAATCACATTGGCAATTGTAAATCTGTACTGAAGAAAACCGTCCCTGCAAGATTAAATGAATGTTTATTTTGCTGATATGCATAAAAATTGGTGGCTTTTAATAGAATAACATGCAGTTCACAAAATTTTAGTATCTAGTGAACCCTCTCTGTTTACACTGTTAGTATGTTTTTTTCCCTGGCGCAGTTCTGGTAGTGTAGTGTAGGAGCATGCATATATTGGGCAGGAAAGATTGTACTTTCTCAGTCTAACTGGGATTGTTTGGATAGCAAGACTTTAGAAGTCTTTCAAGGTTTAAGGTTATACTTTGAGACATCCAAGCAATTGATATTTTGTTTCTTCCAATGTCCACCCTTGGAAGTCCTCCCCTAAAAAATTGTGAGAAGACTCTTTTTTATCTTATGCTCACTGTGGGAAGTGCTCCAAAATGCATTTCTTGAGGCAGAAAGCAATTTTGAAGGCAGAATTTCAACAGAAATTGTCTAGGTCAGTTTAGGTGAGTTAATGCACATCATCATATTCTTTCTGCAAAAGGTCTTCTCTCATTCTTGCAAAGTACTGCACTCACAGACTGAAATTAGAATGGATGGAAAATTAGAAGTGCTTAAAAAGGTCACAGGTGTGTGTGTTTTGGGTGCTAAGGACAGACCTGGCTCACAGTGTACTTGAAGTACTGGACATGAGCTGAGGCTCAAGAAAATTCAAGTTTTGGCAAAGCTACTTTCGCTCTAGAAGATTTGCGAGTGTAATTCCATGTCTCTTAAAATTTTGTGGAATGTTTCTTTTTGTAGCTGTTCAGTATCTGATGTAGCTTTCAGTTCTAGCTTTGTTTAATCTGTAAAATAGCAAAATAGCAAACTGTAAAGATACATTTTCAGTTACAGGATTTATTTTATTCATGATTGAAGCCTTCCTTTAATAAGCATGGTGCTTCTAGCATGTTACAGTTCAAAATTTAAAGATGAATATTTGTTTTCTTTCTGAAATTAAAAATCATAACAACATTAACACTACTTTTCTGTATAATTCATGACTCTCCCAAACAATAAAAAAAAAAAAAAAGTTTGTTGGAATCCTTATATAATAACTGTGTTTTTCCTAATGTTTCTTTATTCTAGAATCCTTGGATGAGCTCACTTGCTTAGTGGTAAAGTTATTTTCAGAAGTAGAGAATAAAAATGTCCCTATACCAGAGTTTCCTGAACACCCTTTCCAAGAAGAGCATCTCCGGGTACGTATAGAGATACGTCTTCCATCCAAAGTATATATTTTAAATGTGATTTTTTTATGTTTCAGTAATACATTGTGCACTTCACTACTCTTTTATCAATGTCCCTGTTAAATTCCATGATACATGCTCCTGAGATGAGTACAGTAAATGAGTTTCCCTTTGTTTATGGGTCTCCTTGCTTGTTTCTCTCCTCAGCAACTTTATAAAGTGGTACCCATTAAGGACATTAGAAATCTTTATGTCACATTTCCTATACCAGACCTTCAGAAGTACTATAAATCAAACCCTGGCCATTACCTTGGCCATCTGATTGGGCATGAAGGCCCGGGGAGTCTTCTGTCAGAGCTTAAAGCCAAAGGTAAGTCCTTCAAGGGTAGAGAATTGAAAAATATTTGATCACACAGTTTTTAAAGTTTAACTATGTCTCACTTAAAATAGACCTCTATATGTTAAAGCCTTTATCTGTGTGAGTAATTTGAACTCAAAGTAATTTTGTGCTTTATTTTTGTTTCTGCACCAGGTAGGAATAAATAGATAACAGTCACTCAGGCTGCTGAGGCTATTATTTCTTTGATTCCCCTTTATGTGCCTTGTTAGAGAGTTTTTTGAACTTCAGCATAATGATCTTGTCTCTATTCTGTCACTAACTTTGAGGTTACTGTCAGGTCCCTTAATGTCTGGAAGATTATAATGGTGTATCTTTTGCTATTTTACTTTACGTCATTCTGTTCCAAACAGAAGTAAATTATCCAGTAATCAAGTGATCCTGAGTTTGTCATATCAGTCTGGGTACAAAATCAGATGGAGCTGACTTGGGTTATGTTTAACTTGCACTGTTGCTGTAGGCATTAATGAAATAAAGAAAAACATGTAAATGAATCAAAATAGGTTTTAATGTTGCTGAAGCATGCAAAAAGTTGCATAAATTGTTATAGATTTGTTTATGTAATATAGTTTCTTTTTAATGACGTAGGATGGGTAAATACTCTTGTTGGAGGCCAGAAGGAAGGTGCTAGAGGTTTCATGTTTTTCATCATTAATGTGGACTTGACAGAAGAAGGACTTTGTAAGTGAAGCACTGTGTCTGTCTGTATTCCATGTTATTGCTGATGTAATGGTTTTGTGTTGTATCTGAAGAGACTACTTGTTGTTATAGCTTGAAAGCCAGTGTATTTTAATTAAGTTGTTATTATTCTGTGTTTAGTTCCTCTAAGTATGCTAACACACTTCACCTAACACAAGAAATTAACTTATTTAAGCTTATATTAGTTAATTAAATTCTTTAAATAAACTTCTTTAAAAGAAGAACTTTTAATACCTTTGTGTGCTACTTTTTCATACTATTTAGACCTGAGTTAAATTACATTGTAAATCAGTATTTCACATAAAGACATGTTCAGTGCAGTTCTTGGAATTAGCTGGGGACATAAGCACCTTAAATTCATGTCTGAGAAAAGCAAGTTAACTTCGTTGGTGGGATTGCAGATGTACTTAAAGATCTTGATGTATCAAAGTGTAATTAAAATAAAACTATATTTGTGTTCATTAAATTTCTTCTCTGTGCAGAACTGAGTGAATTATTAAGTATTTTTTTCTTTTCAGTGCATGTTGAAGATATTATTTTGCACATGTTTCAATATATTCAAAAACTACGGACAGAAGGACCTCAAGAATGGGTTTTCCAAGAGTGCAAGGTAAGTAATTGGGGTTGTACCATATGTGGTGGTGATCTTTTTACAAACTTTTTTTATTATTAGATTATTTGACTTTGTAACTACCATTTAATAATCACATGGTAATTAAGTTTATTAATTTTTAAGATGCAACATGACACAAATGACAAGTACATTCAGAATACGTTGTCTTAACGTAGGTGTGGAATGCTCTTATAGAGCTGGGAGTTACAATGGCATAATGGAGATGGAGGAAGGTCTTGCTCTGTCCACAAGGATTTTACATAACTTTGCATAGTCTTCACTGGAGAAGGGGGCAGACATTTACTGTGAGGAGTAACATGGAACTGGAAGTTGAAATGGCTGCTATTCTACCCCTCCCTTCTTTCATGTGTCAAATTGTATAGTTGAGATTGTAAAGGCAATAGGACATTGAATCTACTGTTTGTTCCCCTCATCTTTTTGAAAAGTCAGCTGAAGGCTTTTCATAAAGTACTTTGGCAGTACATGTCAATCTTTGCTGAACTGTTCATGCTTCTTGCAGGTCTGGATAGTTCTGTATGCACAGAGCAAAAATGTAGTGTCCTATTCGACAGCACTGCTCTTCTCAGTGTCAGTGTGAAACAAACCCAGTTTTATTTACATATATATTTATAGTCTCCTTGGTTCAGTACGTATGCTTGGGTAAGGATTTCTTTTCCCATCTCAGCTTTGATCCAAACTGTTGAGTCTCTCTGAAAGTAGAAATTCTGCAGCTGGGTTAGCTTTGTTTCGTGCACTTGGACACTATATACCTCTGAAAGTAGTCTCATGTCTTGTTATCCTCTGCTAAAAGTCCCAGTGGATTTGTTTCACTGACAGAGTAAGCAGATACAAGGTTTGGAAAAAGTAGTTCTATCCTTCTGTTTCATCCCTGTGCCTTTTCCTTCCCTCTCTTCTCTCAGTCCCAGAACTCCTGAGACTGTGGGGTGAATCAGAGAGCTGGCAAACTAGTATGAAAAGAACCTTTGAGTTTACTTTCAGCTGAATTGTTGAGTTAATCAGTCTCTCTGCATGCTTTCATGGAAGGATAGACTATCCTTTTCACTGGCTTTAAAGTCTTAGATCTCTTTAATTCACCCTTGCCATTGTATCCTAAGAATTATGTGTTCTATTTCTGTGGCTGAGACAGCAAAAAAACCCACACATTTTCTGTCTCTAAACTTACTCTTGGCTGACTGAACAAAAGGAAGAGAAAGGGAAGAGAGAGAGTGGCTTCAGTTCGTTAATATATGACAAATTGCACTGGAACACTGTGTACTGGTTGGATCAGAGTTGGTGTGTTTTCACATTATCAGGAAATTTAAATATATGAGAGATGAAGCAGATCTCTTAGTATGAAAAGGACTTAAAAGTCTTGGGTAATGCTTCACATTATGAGACTGTCACAAATTGCTTGTGAGTTTGATGCAACTTGACTATTACTGAAAACTTACGTTAGATACTTGTCTGCTATAGCATGGATACAGCAAAAGTGCTTCCTTTTCTTTCATTATGAAAAGGAATTATGGAGCCAGTAATTATTCTTAAAATAGCCTTTAATTTACGATCTTTAATCATTCATACATTGTTTTCTAGGATCTAAATGCTGTGGCATTCAGATTTAAAGATAAGGAACGACCACGAGGTTACACATCAAAGCTTGGAGGAATGTTGCATGTAAGTGGAGGGGGTCGTTTTTGTTTGGTTATTGTTTTTTCTAATAATAATATAAGCAGCGTGTTTGATTATGTACTTAATAAATACAGGCATCTGTGAAGGTTCCTTGCACTTCTTGTATGCTGCATAGCCCTTTGTTTTGGCAGTTGATAAGTCACATTCTGTTCAGTCTACCATTTTATACTTCTGTACTTGCTAGAACTGATTATACAGTAACTGGAGGTGCGATTTGATCTGTTTCAGTGTTTCTAAAGACATATGTACCTTGCCATTGCATTTGCCTAGTAGCTAAGTGTTCTCTAGGGAAATATTAGACAAAGAATATTTTATCATAACTCTGTGTTCCTTAGTTCACAGTGTTGAAATACTGCAGTAAGCAGAAATGTTTGTATTAAGATTGCAAATTACAAGTGCTTGACTTCATAGATGTGATTGTATATTGGTACTGAAAGAATCATGTAGCTTTTACTTGGTCTTTGCTTCTTGCAAAATTCCCTCATTTTGTGCTAATGGAAGATTTTGGGGGGTTTGCTCTGTTTTTTTTTGTCTAGTGAAATTACGCAACTTTTATACAGTGCAGCCATTCTTCATTGCATAGCTAATGTCTGCATCTATTCAGAGAAATTTTTGGTTTCTTTGCAGGAATTACTTTTATTGGTTGTAGACCTTTAATCTGTAAAGTCTAAAATAATGATGTTTAATTTTCAAATTTTCTTTCTCTACGCTAAAAAGCATTAGACTTGGCTGAAAACATATAAATGGATATTTAAAGAGCTCCTGCATGGCATGCTGTCTCTTGCTTTTGTTCTGTCCAATGCCTAAAATCTCTAACAAATGGACTTCTGACTTCTGAAACAGTCTTTCAGTATTTGTTGGATTATTTCTGCTTACAATTGCTGTCTCCAAAAATCAGGCCAGGAAGTTGCCAGCCGTGTTCCAAAGAGCAGGGTATTGAATCAGGACTATTTTTTTTAAACTGTCTTTCCTTTGCTTTGCTCTGCAGTGTGAATGGTAATTTTTGTTCTGCTTTAGTAGTTAAATAACCATCAAATTCTGAATCTTTAGCATTCACACTTGAATTTTTAATAACACAGGTTTGGTTCATTGTCCTTGATCTCCACCCCCCACCACCCTTTCTCTTTTCCAGAATCCTTTTTGTGACTTAACTCTCAGTTCTGGAAGTCATTCCACTGTAATTTTTTATATAATATATAATTCAGAAAGCTATTTTATAATAATTGTGGTGGAAAAAAGTACACTGGTATGGCAAAGTGCAAGAACTCAGCATTTATGTCACCTGGTAATTTTCCCTTGGTAAACAGGTGTTTATCAAGAACTTTTTCCTGTCAACCACATTAATCATTTTCAGATGAGTTTTAGCTTTTTTTTTTCTTCTTAAGTTGCCATGTACCTTAAGAGATTTTCAGTTTGACTTTAAATAAAAAATGTTAGAATTAAATGTGTAAATTTTTATTACACTTTTAGATATTGAAATATAATTTGCTTTAAATTACTGTAAATAAGAATTGAACTTTTCGAGTGTCCTAAAAAAAACCTAGGTTTTTTGTTTCTTTGTTTTATTTTACTTGTTTATGTTTTGTTTTCCCCAAATGCACTCTAGTGAGTACTTGGTTTTCTTCTATGTTAGGAAATATCCTGCAGGGGTCAGCATTTACCATGTTATTTTTACTTTAATCAAAATAACATTTAAAGGTGGGTGACTTTTATATTGAGACATTAAATATTCTAAGAGAGAAGAATAAATATAAATTATGTAAAATTGCCTAATACTTGAGAAATATGATTGCATAGTTAGAATGCTACTCCCTCTTGTTTAGTTTTGAGGGAGATTTTTAAACATCCTACACATTCCTAATTTGAAATTAGCAAGGTAATACAGCTTTAGTGACCAGAAGTGTTTGCTTTTGTTTCCTCTACTGAATCATAGCTTTTTCATGCTTAGTTTTGTTAAATTCATCTACATATTCCTCGGTTTTGTTTTTTAGTATTATCCTATAGAAGAAGTATTGGCTGCCGAGTATTTGCTTGAAGAATTCAGGCCTGATTTAATAGAGATGGTACTGGATAAATTGAGACCAGAAAATGTTCGGTAAGTTAAACTGTATTTTAACACAAACATCATAAGAAAGCAGATGAACTAATGGAAACACAAAATCTTAGGTGTCTCTTGCAGCTCCAAAGTAAATGGGACGGAAAAATCTTCACTATTTTTCTTTATATGAGAAGGTCTTAGATATATGTTAATTTATTTTCAAAGGTTGATGTATTTCAAATAATTACTGTGTAAAGTCAGATAAACTTGAATTATGAACTGTATTTGCAAATGTCATGGGGTTGTGGTGTTTCTGGGGATATGCAAGTAATGATAGAATAATTGGAGTTGCCTATATCAGCAACAGTAGTTGCCATAGTAATTAATGCCCTTTGAAGAAGGGCCTGTATCTTTGTGTGTGGGTGTGCATCTCTGTGTAATGTGTGTGGGATACTTCAGCTGAAGCTTGACTGTGTTGAAAGATCATATTCTGAACAAACAATACTTTAATTAAAATCTCCAGTTCTCTTTCCCAAAGTATTTAATACTTCTCTGTTTTGAATGTATTTTCATCTTACTCTACCACCCAGGTTCTTGAAAATTTGATACCTCTAACATATATTGTATATCACTACTGTTTTTAGTAGTGAACATGGAGAACATGTAATTATTTGCTCTCTGTAGAAAACTTAACCAAATTCCACATGAATGGGAACTTTTAATTGGTTTTAGGATTGCTTACAAGCAATAGGTAAACCTGAGCTGATGCCGATGTAGTAAAGAAGCTGCAGGTGTTAATGAGATCTGATGTTTATTATAGCTTCACATAGCTTTGATGTGTAGCTCTTAACATTGCAAGAAAATAGTCAATATTATCTGATTCATAATGTAATTTGGATCTTTGTTACTACCCAGAGGACTTCCAAAGCATCTTCCTACTTAAACACTGGAAAATGGCTGGAGGAAATTAGTACAGGTACATACATAGATAGATTCTTTAGTTGGTCAGATGCTGTTGCATGCTACAGACCACTCACCACTTTTCTGTGTTACTCCTGTTGCTGGCTGTGCCAGTCTTCTGACAGTCTTTCCTGCTGTCAGTACTTCAGCATAAGACAGCCATAATGAACCTAGTTCAAAAGCTGTTAGTGTGAGAAAGGAAAGTGTAGAGGATCCCAGTAGAGGGAAGCATAAGAATAGTGGTGATGGTGTTTAGAAGAATGTGGTGTGGTTTTTTCACTGACATAGCAAACATCTATTTCACAATGTATTCTTGCTGTAGGTAATGTAGGCCCGTATCTGCACTTTGTAGTTCTGCATTCTTCTTTGTCCATTGCTGAAATAAAGGGGGCTTGGACAAGAAGAGCACAAGATGAGCAAGAATCTAATTAGAAATGAAAAAGTAATTCTTAAAAGATGCAGAATTTGGGTGGAGCATGATTGAAACATTAGTAAGCAAAGAAGATAACAGCTTAGCATGGTATGTATCTTCCTATAGTACTTTTGTAGGGTTACATCAGTCTTCTCCCATTTGATGAAGTGACTTACGGTAAAGGGACATTTTCTCCACACTTCGTAATTGTGGATTAATTTTAAATAAAAATTAGATTTTTTTTCAAGATGGAACATATCTAGAAAAAGTATGAACTGAAGATGAACTTTAGTATATTAAGCAACTAATAATAGTTTGATTCTTCAGATAATGGAGATAGGTGTTTCAGAATTGGTCACTGGTCAGTAACTTCTGTTGGTCTCTGTAATTGTGGGCTTCAAATGTCGTGTGTCTCACCTTCCTTTCTTCTAGCTGGTGCTTTTTGGTACTGTATGTTATGTTTAATCTTCCTTCAGGACTTATTATGTTGTCTCTTCACTTTACCTGACTTAAGAAACAGATGTCATTTAATAGATGAAGAAAAGTGTAATTTTAAAATTTTGTATAAAAAAGGTGCTAAATATTGGGATAAAAAAAGGACTTTCAGAACTGGAATAAACCTGTTTTTATGGCCTCTTCAGTTAACTGTTAAAGATATTATGTATTGTCTTTGTTGCAGGGATTTTAGTAGGGCTTGAAGATAATAAATACAAGTGGGTTACTTCTCTGAAGTTTAAGTGCCCACAGCTATGCTGACAGCTGTCCCACTAAAGCTTAAATATAAATATGTACAAACTAGAGTCTGTCCAGAGACTGATTAAACGCAGTTCTAGCAGCCAGATTCAGCAGAGCAGTGCAATTCTATCAAGGATGGAATGAGGCCTGCAGGAGGAGGTCTGTAAGGATGTGGCAGCAGGCATGCTCTGAGTTGGAGTGGTGGATGGTCACAGTAATGGTAACTGTGTTGCTTATTGCGTGTGGACTAAGACTGGGTTGGTTTGTGTTTGCCACAACAGCTGTACATCCACATCTTAGTTCTCTCCATGTTCAGACTATTTGTATTCTCAAGAAATGCACAACATCAACCCAGATTTAGGATTCCCAAGTGTCATGTTGCTTTTTCTTGCTGCCCTAGATGATACATTTCTTTTCAGTGTAGACGAAAAAGTTATGGTTACGCTTCTGTGTAGCTTCTGTAATAATACTAGAAGCTGATTTTTGTTGGATTTAAAATTATAAGTCAATTTCAGTGGGAATTAAATTTATTTGGGGTATCAGATGTTTAATGTTCTGAGCTAATCAGACTTTCCTACTTTCATTTGAATGAAAGAAAATACTAACTTGTATATATATTCCTTTTAGATATATTTTAAGCACTTACCCTGTGAAATTAGAAGTAGAATGAAATGCACTGCAATTTAAAAAAATCTTTTATTTAACTAAGATCCTTCAAAGTATAATATAATATAACAGGGAATATAATTTTATAGTATCTTTTATTTTAAATTGCTGGCAAGACGCATTATTTTGGGTGAGGGGAAATTTACTTAAGTATCACTAAAAGTGATTACATGGTAAATGATGAAGATTCAAAAAAGCCACTGTGGATTTATTTTTAGTGGGCTCTCTTAAAAGAATGAGTTGAGATTACAGATGTTAATAAAAGGGTCTGTTCGTGATACACTTTTTAAAAATTACATTTGTATCTATATGAATACAATTAATTACCAATTCAATAGCCTGCTCCCTTCTTTTGTCTTTCTTGAGCAATTTTATATGCTTACAGAAAAACTTGTGCACATCTGCTTTCAATATCTATATTGTTTGGTTATCTACCATTTACTGATATGTATGCTTATATTTACCTTTCTCTTCTCCCTTTTTATGAAATAATTATTATGTGCCACATCCTAACTTTGCCTGTCATTTGGCATTGTTTTCCTGTTTTTATTTTTTTTTTCTTTTTATGTCTTGCATACAGTCTGTCTTGAGGTGCTTTAGTTGGGACTGATTTGAATTCTTTCTTTGTATTGTGGTCTTATTTATAATTTCTTTTTCATTCACCTATATTTCTTACTTATAATTTCTATTTCATTCACCTATATGCCACTTGGCATAGCTATATTGCAGTAACTGCATTCAGTGTCTTTTTCAAAAGTACAGCTTTTCAACTACTATTTTCTTAACAAACTTTGAGTTTAAAAAGTATGAAAAAAAAATCATACTCACAGATGGTATGCATATAAGTATGCATGTGCTTCCATTTGACTGACCCATAACAGAAAGTGTTCGTATTCTCCTCCCACCTCCACACACTACTTGTTGCATTTACTGCCTTAATTTCCCCAAGACAGAAACTTTAAAATGTAAGTATTATTTTTACTTGTTCCAACTGTATTGGGTTTTACCAGCCATCTGTGAAGATAAGGGAATAGACTTGGCATGTGTCTTGGCATCTTAGCTGAAAAATGTAATTTTCCTATCATTTCCAAGGCATTTTTTCCCTTCAACATCTGCAGAATAAATGCTCTTATTAAAATTTAAGAAGATAGTGACTCACCATTTTAAGCAGCTGAAGAACATTTTACCCTGGATAGTAAGTGGTCTTTTTTTCCTCTATTGATAGCAGAAATGCAGCACTAGTACTGTCCTAGAGGGAAGAAAAATAAAATGACAGCCAAAAGTGTTGACAGAGAAATATCTAACTACTGAATTTCACAGACTCTCAGCAGAGTTACCTCAGTGTAGTTGGTGATGCTCACTCTGAAGGTAAACATGCTAGAAATGTATCTGATTGTTTTTAATTGCATTGGATCTGAGCATCCATTTTGAAAATCACAATCTGTTCACTTATTTCCCCCCACAAATCCTTGGTAGCAACTTAGTGTTACTGACCACTAAGAAATAACTTGTGCTTCAGCAGGTCAGAGTGCTGCACCGCAGCAGCAGCTCTGTGTGCAGTTTCCCCTTACTCTGGTTTCTGAGGAGATTTATATGAGAGGGCCTTTGAGTAGCATGTGTTGCCTCACATCAGTTTTACTGATGGTTCTGAGGGAACTTAGGAACAAATGTAGGCTTTTGTTATTTTTGTTTCAGTCATGTTGTGTTATGTGTTTGAATGAGAGAAAAGTAATTTCTCCCATTGTTTGACAGTATCACAGTTTGGAAGACAAAGTTTAAATTAGGTCCAAAAAAAATTAATCCTTTATAAGAATAGATTTGCTTTGACACATTTGTTACTAATGTCACAAATACTGACAAAGTATTCTAAGTCTATTACTTTTCCACCTTTTGAAGCTTGAGTTTCATTATGTAAATCTGGAGTATAATAATTGATAATCTTTTGTGGATGTACGTTCATTTTACAGAACACATTCTCTTCCCAAGTAACACTGTCCTGTGGACTTCTCACCTGTAGCTTCAATTTAGATTTCAGGAGGGTGAAAAACAGGATAGTATTTAGTAAATATGTATCACATTCTAGAAACTGTGAGTGTTTCCGAAATTGAGTACTACAGTATGCATGTACAGGAATGTATATAGAGAAGTAAATACATTTATAGTTTATTGTGTTCCCTATCCATTAATGGCTCAAGCCCGAATTTACTTAAACAGGTCCTATTGAAGATTACCTGATTGCCTGTCTTGATTTCCTAGTGCATTTACACACTGTCCTAAAACAGGGATGTTCATAATGCTATACAGCACAACAGAGAAATGAAAAACAAAAGTAATGTTACATAACTGGTGACTTTAGAGATGGATTACAATATATTGAAATACCTGCATGGCATAGTATTTCTACCTGCTGTGCTTCTCTTCCCCTCTTTTTGTGTCCTGATCTTCGTTCCTCTTGGTCTTAAGTTGTAATTCTTGGGCAGACAAAATGCCTTTTGATTTGTTTCAGTTGTTGTGGGTATGTTTCTGACAACTCAAAATGTCACTAATCATTCCAATAGTGATTTGGGATAAAGGGAAGGCAGGAGGATATGTTGAAGCAGAACTGCTTGAAGAATTACAGTGTTGGTTTACACAATTTTGTTTTCAGTACAGTGAGTAGACAATTATTTTTAGTTCTTGAATTTTAGTATGCTCCTGTAGGAAATGTATGGGTGCTTGGATTGTCACTACTGCTTGAGCGTCAGTATATTGGAGAAGGGTAGGAGGAGGAAATGGTGAATAACAGACATATTCTAACAGTATATTCTAACATTAAACATCTTTGTCTTGCTGCTCTAGCCATATGATTATTGGAATTTTATTAGGATAATTTTTTCACTTAGGACTCTTACTTCTTCTTTTTATTTATTTACTGCACAAAAAGATTTGGTAGGCAGGTTGCTCTGAAATTCTAAGAGACTTTATAGTTTTTGTAATCTCTTAACAACTTTGTACCTGTGTTGTGGTTTAACCCCAGTCAGCAGCCAAGCCCCACACAGCCGCTTGCTCACCCAGCTACCAGTGGGATCAGGGAGAGAATTGCAAGGGTAAAAGCTGGAAAACTCGTGGCTTGAGATACAGAATTGTGCTACCTTTTTTGACCATTTCAAATTTCTTAGAAACATCTATTTCCTCTTGAAGCTAGCCACTTCCATTTAATAGTCTTTTGTGGTGTACATTGTCCAATAGAATTGAAGGAATTTTCTTGATACCTATCATGTAGGCTATTAACAAAATACTGATAAGTTTGTAATATTCTTTATTCTGTATTTCTTCTTCTTTAGGTGTGTTCTTTAGTTCAGTCAGCACCTGGATGATGCTCTTAGTCACATGTTTTAGTTTTAGGTAGTCTTGCAAGAAGCAGGGAGTTGAACGTGAGGTGATCCGTATGAATCCCTTTCAGTGTGAGGTTATCAACAATGCTATGGCACTAGGACTGGAATAAAATTTCTGTAATCAGTATTTTCACATACTTGTATGTTCACATAGGTGGTTTAGAAAATGTAATCACTTCATCAGTTTTCTAGAAGACTGCAAGAACTGCTTTGTTCTCTGTAACAACAACAGAATTTTAAAAATAGAAATTGCATGCAGCACTACCGATGTGTAACCCCAGGTTGTAACACTTCAGAAAAACAGTGACATTCAATGACTGTGGTAACCTGATTTCATGGTTAACCTTAGCATGAAGTTCAGTATACTTACACTTGCTCTTCTGCCCTGTAATTGTCTATGGAATGTTTGCAGAAAAAAAGGTGTTCTGGTGATGGAGCAGAAACAGTGCTTGGAATAATGTCTCAGTCTTTTCTCAGACACATTCATGCCAAAGTGTCTCTTTGTTTTCAGAGTTGCAATAGTTTCCAAGTCTTTTGAAGGAAAAACTGATCGAACGGAAGAGTGGTATGGAACACAGTACAAGCAAGAAGCAATTTCCGATGAAGTTATTAAGGCATGTTAAAATTTGTAACGTTCTAATATCTGCAAATGAAAAGTCAGTGGTAAAGTCTTTGTCCAATTTTCCATGTAGTTGAAGGGGGAACGTAAATCCACTGCTTTTCATAGCATGAAATCATACAGTGAGTCTGTTTAATGTTAAAGGAAGTAAGAATGTTGTATTTTCAAATATTTATTATATAGAAGGGATATATTTAATGGTTATAAACCATGTTAAGTGCAGGGAATGTAGAAGATCCCTATTATGCAGTGGCTGAGTAAAAATGTAAGCATTAACTTTTAAAAACTTAAAACTCTTTATTATATGTTAATGAACTGATTAGTACTTAAAAAAGGAATTTTTAAAAACTGTTCTATGTAACTGTTTCTGAAGTTGATTTTTGCAACATAGAAAGTAAGTATGTTTTGCCAGTTAAATGAGATTGTTAAAATCAAAACTCAAAAAAGGAGATGGGCAGATCCTTGTTGAAACTTGTTATTGTTCTGATCTTCTAAGAAGAGATGGCTGTAAAATTTACCTTAGGGCTGAATTGGACCTTCTGGTGTGCTCTGAACAGACAATGCATTGGATCAGTTCCTTGAGCTTGACCATACCTGTGTTCTTGATTAGAATTCTTGGTTAAATGCTTAGTTTACTATCTTCATTTACGGTTCACAGTAACTGAAAATATAAGATATAAACCCGCCTTTCTCTCTACTGTAAACTTTTCAAAATTATTTATCTGTCATCCACCTTCTAAGAGCAGTTCATCCTGCTGATAGCCTACTCCAACTATTTTTTTCCCAGCTATTTCTCTCTTTTCCTGTTATCTTAATAATATTTACACAGAAGGTACTGGAATACATTTTTATATCTTTTGTTCTAGCGTAAAATAAATAAGCCCATATATGCTTTAATTAAGCAGAAATTGTCATAGCTTCATTGTTTCTCCTATTGATCTAGAAATGGCAAAATGCTGACCTGAATGGGAAATTCAAGCTTCCAATGAAGAACGAGTTTATTCCTACAAACTTTGAGATTTTGCCATTGGAAAAAGATGCAACGCAGTACCCTGCCCTTGTCAAGGTAAACTGTCTATATTTGTCCTGTTTACTGCCTAACCTGGGAAGTTAGAATTTAATTCCTCTGTTTTTTAAAATACAGATCATCTCGTATTCCAAAGTATAGAAAACAAAACAGTACAAAACTTGAATATTTTGCTACAACGACAGTAGAAGGTTCATTCTTGCTGAACTTTGGACTGTCGCAATTTGTGTTCCTAGGAAAGGGAATCTAGATACAGCTTGAACTCTCTCTCCCCTCTTGAAAGTGTGTCAACAATTGATAAAAATAGCAATAGAGCTGTTTATTCAGCAGAAGGGTCATTGTTGCTCTTATATTTTTTTGACCAATGTTGAGTAAGTTGAGGATGTAGGGAAGGCTATTGTTTTGTAACTATGTACAGAAAACGACTGTGATTGCATGGAAAAATGAGAGAAGTATCATTTAGTGATCTCAAAATACAGTTAATATATATTCAATATATTGAATCTATCTGTATTCACTATATATATTGAATATAGCAATTCAAGTAATTTGAATTTTAGGCATAATTCTAAATGGCGATTTGAAGTGGTGAAGAGACTTTTTTTAAAGTAGTGGCATATATTGCAGTTAAAAGTCAAATGACTTAACAAAACCTCTTTTCTTGACACAGGACACTGCTATGAGCAAACTATGGTTCAAGCAAGATGACAAATTTTTTTTGCCAAAAGCTTGTCTCAACTTTGAATTTTTCAGGTATGCAATGTTAAGTATATTGCATAAAGTTGTCTCTAAAAGTTTGTTTATTGGGAATCTGCATTTGTGCAGCAAACACTTTCTTGCATGTGTTGAGACTTTAGAGTCTTTGTCCTTACTTTGAATATGTAATAAGGCTTAGATGCAGGAAGGCACATCTAAGATATGCAGTATTTGCATAGCAAGAAATTTTATGTGCTCCTTGTATATTAAAAGGAAAAGTTTACCTAAAAATACTTTTAAACCAAATTTTTTTATTTTATTTGCTATACTTGAAATATACCTGCCAGTAGAACCCACCATATATTGCAATATCCCTCTTTAAAAATAATCGTGTATTTTTAAATTAATTACTAAATCACAGCTATTTTAACATGTGTTTTCTTTATGAAATGCTATTCTGATAATAGTTTCAGGCTCAAATTCTATTTTCATTGGCATAATGCAAATCAGTTTAAAACGTGTTTAAAATTTTGGGATTTTACTTAACTGACACCCATAACTGATTGTACTTTTTTTCTAGAAGAGCATTGTCTATATTACCAATGAATGTTTGATTCTGACCTCAAGATGTATGATAAAATGATGTAATATTAATTCTGCTCTTGCATGACTTTCATCATAGGAAGATAATCTTTTTTAAGTGAGCATGACAATGATGGACTTTCTTAATGTTCCTTTCAAGAAATAAATTTCTAACTTCTGAATTAAAAAAATACTGCTGTTTTAAAAGTGCAGCTGTTTCTGTGTTGAGCTACTGAAAGCTAGAAAAATTTCAGGGACTCTCCTTTTGCCTAATGAAGTTATTTGGTGATATTGGTGAAAGGGCCATTGTGGGGGTTCCCATAGATACACTGTTGAATTCTTGTTTTGAGAGACCACTTGAAATTTTTCTTGCAGGATATTATACAGAGGTTTTTTTCAGTGTGTATCATGTCTTGGTACTGGTTTTCATACTAATTGGGGAAAATAGGTTGCCTGGGCATTTTCTCTTTTTGCTTTTTGAAACCACAGGCCAGATGTTACAACTGTTTCAACTTCCAAGTGTCAGGAAATGGAGGATCAAAATGGGAACTCCCCATCTCTTATTTAAAAATCAGCAATTGCAGCTGCATGCTTTGCCTTCCTTTTAATTCTTGGTGGCTTTCCCTTGTGCTATGTTTGGCCAAAATCCAAAATGGGATTTTACTGATGGACACTGAGTTTACAGTTGTGGTGGTTTTTTAAATCCATTCCCGTGAACTATAATATCTAACAATCTGTGAATGAATAAAAGATAATAATTGGGTTTATGTAAAGCACACAAAGGTATAAGTGTATGCAATACACACAATATCTTAGAGTCGTTTGTGTTGGAAGTGACCTTTAAAGGTCTAGTCCAGCCCTCCTGCAGCAAGCAAAGATATCTTATCTAGACCTGTGGAGATGGTATTTCCCAGTTAGCTTTGTGCTTTCGTCTCAGTGAGCTCTTATAAAAAGCCAGAGTTACTTGAGCTTTGCTGACCATTGTAATGGAATGATTTGCCTCTTTCCTCCTAGGAACAGTTCCAGTTGAGAGCTGGCTTTTTTTCTTAGGGTTGGGAGCAAGGGTTCTTCCCTTTTCCTTAAAAATGAGATGGTAATTGTACATGAGCAGGAGCGAGGAGATTTTGACAATACTGGGTGCATCACCTCTAAAAGATGTTGTAAGCAGGTTTGTCTAGTTTTATACTTAAAAAAGGTTCTTGGAGAATCTGTCTCTCTGTGGTCATGCTGATGGTCATTGAAGGAAATGGTGAAATGTAAAGTGTTTATTCATGAGACGTGATGGAATCACTCATATCTCATGGGACCAAGTTAGCTAGTGAATAAAGCCACCTTTATGACATAAGTTTTCATAAAAAGTCTAAGCCTCAGTTCTCGATCAGAATATGAAGTCTGTGCTGCCTTGTAGTAGACTACAAGAGTTTGTTCACACTAGAGACTGCTTTGATTTGATTAAAAAAACTAGGAGGATTTTTTCTGCCTGCAGCCCTGATCAACATGAAGCAAAGAAAGAATCCCGGTCCAGATGTTTTAGCAGCAATTGCTGTGTAGATAAATTAAGAGGAGGTTGATGAGGTTGGTTTCTCCCTTAAATATACAGATTGCACAGGAACAATATGTGTATGAGCCTCTTGAAATCACCTTGTTCCAAAACTGAAAATCCTTACAGTCATCCTTTTGTTAAAGAAGCATTGCAGTAAAAACATCTGACATATTGTCCAGCCTAAAAGAGGATGATAAGCTTTTGCATTTGTATGAATTGCAACATAAGAACTGAATAAGTGTCCTTTTTTAAAAGGAAGTAAAACATCCATGTGATGTGGTGATGCTTTGAAAATTCTTTTAAAGGTAGTTAGCAACTCAGCACTTCAGTGTTGATTCCAGATATGTCACAGCTCTTTGAAAGGGGAAAGGACTAGATTTCATTTTTTTAATGCACCATTACTGATTGAATTGTTCTACTTCTTTTAGTCTAGTAAAAAAAGGGTGAACTAGCATGTAAACAAATAAGCATTTGTTTACAAAACTGTCAATAAGAGGAAGCAACTCCCAGAGCAGTGTTGTAATAATTGTTTTCTGTTATTTTTCACTTGAGGATTAATGATCTAGTAGTTGTGATTTTTTTCAAAATTCCCAGTTGGCCTTTGCCAGCTAAGCGAGAATACAGAATTTAAACTGATACAGACATAGTAATCACTCAAACTCATTAAGTCTGTATTCTAGTATCAAAATGGGAAAGAATATAATGAGTCTGAAGGAAGGTTTATAGAATTGACCTACATCTCACTTTGAATTTGGTCTTAATTAAAAAATTCAGTAGTAATTGGATTTATATCATTTGGCATATTGAAATTGCTCAGTTTTGGGAAATTCTCATTGTAGGGAGAAATGCAAATACCAGTTATTTTGTCTTTTTTACTGACCTGTTTGTTAAATTTGGGCTAAGATTTCAGACTGTAGCAGACTCTGCTTCTCAAATGTACATATTTGAAATTATTACTTTAGTTTGTTAAAATATCTTCCTGTACTTCATTTTCTTAACCTTAAAGGAAGGAGAAGTTAAAAGCTACAAGGAACCTTCTTAAAAATACCTTTGCCATGTGCTTTAGTTATCAGTTTGTGTGTTGCCGTCTTGTTTTGCTACATTAGTGTTGATATACGCAGTGAAATACACTGCTGTTTAGGTGTAAACATATATAACAGCCTGAATATATGGCTGTTTAAGGAAAAAGTCAGGTTTGAATTGTAAGCCATATCCTCCTGTTAGCAAATGCTTCAGATACTGGTGATCATTTTTGTGACATTGATAATGAATTTACGTGCACTTCAGAGATTTTAGCAATGCATACAGTACAAAAAACTTGTCTTCTCAAATCTTTGAAACAGACAGGTGTTTAACAGCACAGCTGAAGCATGACTTGAATCCTTGAGTTGCATTTCTCTTTTTAAGAAATTTACAACAGTGCTGTATGTGATCATCTGCTTCTAATGCATCAGTAGATTTTGGAGAGTTGTTGCCATTAAAAAAATAACAGTAGTAAGAAAGCGGATACACCAGACTTCTCTTCTGAGCTGACCTTGGCATGTACTGCATATTGTCATACCAAAAATTGTTGATATCCTAATTTTTGTAATAGAAATTGATAGTGTATGAGTATTAATTAATTAATGTTCAGTACATGGACTTTCATTTTGGTCTGTTAAATTATGTTGGTATATTTAGTTTCTTTTACTCCTGGTGAATTCTGACTGTGCAGCCAAGTAAATAAAACATGTCTTGATTTATGAGCATAAATAGAATATGTCTTGAGGGTATTTAGTCATCAAACCATATGCAAGCTAAGTAACTCTTTTCAGATGTGTTCCTATTTGGCTTTGAAATAGGAGTCCTTCAGAATGGGATCCATCACCAGAAACACACAGAAAATACTGTTTCCTTCAGATCAAACTTAAAAGGCCAAAAGAAACAGAGAAATAATTTTAAACTGCATATTTTACTTTCAACATTTTCTTCCAGCCCATTTGCTTACGTGGATCCCTTGCATTGTAACATGGCCTATTTGTACCTTGAACTACTCAAAGACTCCCTCAACGAGTATGCATATGCAGCAGAACTAGCTGGCTTGAACTATGATCTCCAAAATACCATCTATGGGATGTATGTAAGTACCCAAGTCAAGGAAAAGCTTAGAGCCTAAAAACTACTTCCACTCATCAACAATTTTATATTGATTTGTTGGAAGGACTTTTAAATAAAAAAATAAAGGCTGTTAGTCCTTTTGATCTTGGTTATTAGCCATCCTTTCTTTGATTTGAATTTTAAGTTGAATTTTGTTTAAAGTCTTCAACAGTCTTTTAGTTCACATTAAACAAATTTTCTTCTTTATTTCTATATCATTCATGAAATTAATTAGTTTGTAAGATTTCTTCCTCCATTAAAAAAAACCACAACCCTAATCCAAGCTTATATATTTGTTGGTCAGATGTCTACTAAAAACTTTCTGACTGATGGGGTAAAAGACCCCCTTTTCATGCTATTAAATAAATAGTATACTTCTGCTTTCCTATTCAAGAACTACTGATCATGAGGCTGCATATACATACTCTTCAGTCATGTTTCTTCATCCATTACCTTGTCACTGCCTGAGGTATCAAAGCATTTCTTTTGTTTTTCTTTTTGTTAGTCGCTACATTTATGCTGATCCTCTCCATTGCAACATGACATACCTGTTTATCAGGTTATTGAAGGATGATTTAAAAGAGTATACATATGCAGCACGCCTCTCAGGTTTGGTCTATGGCATTGCATCAGGAATGAATGCAATACTTGTAAGTAAGAAAAGAACATAGGAGGAAATGAAACAGCTTGGGAGTTGTTGAGCTTGGAGAAAACATTGGACTTCTGCATTTCTATATGAGATGGTTAATGTTTCTTTTTCCTTGCATATATCTCATGAATTGAAGGCAATGCAAGACTGTATTTTAATCAGTGCTGAGTGACCTGTTTAAGATTGCAGTGTCTTGTGAACATGTGTGTAGTGCAATTGTTGCATTCTGGTTCACATTTTTACTTGCTTGCATGATAATTTGGAAAGTAGTATTGCTGGTTTCTGTATAAAAATATTAACTTTTCTGTTGAATGAATCCTCAGCTTTACAGATTTCTTTATAATTCTCTAATTCTACTGTAGTGAGCTGTGGAGATGGATTGTGCATGTGTTCATTAGAATGCAATGCTGGATATTTATGGCTTTTTCTTCTGTTTTTATCACGTTTTATAATCTGTTATAAAACACTGACATTACTTGATAAATACTGATATTATGATAAATTCTTATTTCTTATTCAGCTTCTCCTATGAGATTTATGATAGGAGATTTTAGTAGTCTTTCTTGAAGTTTTGTTAAAAGCTTTTGTTAACCACTGTTATATGCCAGAATGTGTTTTGAAATTTCTTGTAGAAGTGTTATTTTCCAAAGCATTTTGTATATTGTCTTTACATTTTCTATGTGAGAGAGTGCTGCATTTTTATAAAATCAAACACAAATATAATCTTCTTGTTTCATTCACCTGACTTACTGCAAACATTAGGTTATCCTCAGTATTGTAAGAAGTTTTATAATTAATAAGTGTAACTTACTAATGACTATATTGATGCTTTGAGCAAGGGCAGATGGTACTCTGAGAAGTCACCTATGGTGATTGTTGAACTCTTTGGGTTCCTATGCTAATTTAGGATACCAGCTTTTGTCATAAATCTAATTATGATAACTTTTTCTTCAAATTCATTGTTCAGCTATGTTTCAACAACTATAGAACAAAAAAATTCTTCCTGCTGAAAAGCAGGAATTGTGTATGTTGGTTTGTGTTCTAAAGTTTAGTTTTACTCCTAATTAAACTGCACAAATCAAAATTCCTGGTTCAAGATACCAAATTTTGAAGTTTTTCCTTGCAAAAAAAGAACTTTTAATGCCTTTTTGTGAGAGAAATTTTCTGTAGCTTGATGAAATCATATAGTAATTTTAAAGTTTTATGTTATTTTTTAAATGAGCAAGCCTGTTTAATTTATACTGTCAGAAATACGTATGATCAGATCAATGTGTCATTACAATTCCAGGATGACTACCTTGATGTTTTAGCTCAGCAGCATCCTGGTTATAAGGTGTGCTGCTGTTTATAGCACCCCTTTTTTGTAGTATTGCTTACTTCCCTTTAAATATTCTTTGATCGACAACATAGCTATGAACCCAGGGTTAAAGTAAATTGGAGAGAATATTTTAGAAGGTTGTGAATCCAGACTTCATTACTAAAGTGAGAAACCTACATTAAAACCATTTCTGTACTCCAAGACTCAGCAGTGTAATCATTAAAAATCTGTATTCTGAGTACAGTTTACTTACACCAACATGAAATTACATTAATTCTGTGCATTTAGGACTCCTGTGCAAATATGCAATACTCTGTCAGTTAGTTACCTTTTGATGGATAAAGGGATTTAAGTTTAGAATGATTAAATGTTCCATAGCGGTGAATTTAGCGTAAGTATTGAGAAGTGCATTGTTCAGTGCATTGTACAAGACTTGGTAAGGGTTTTGTTCTTTTATCGTCCACATTTAAAGCAACTTATGCACTTTTTCCATAGCTCTCTGTAAAAGGTTATAACGACAAGCAACACATCTTGCTCAAGAAGATCATTGAGAAAATGGCTACTTTTGAGATCGATGAAAAGCGATTTGAAATTATCAAGGAAGCGGTAAGCTGCATGAGAATTTCACATTTTGGAGTAATTGAAAATTGAATGCATTGCCCTGATAGGAGATCTGAGGGCTGACAATCTGTGGAAGTAGAGAGTGAAATTCTGCGTTAGTGGGACTTCAGATGGGTTTTTTCTTTTTTGTGGCTGTGAGCTTCTCAGAGTTGTGTATGTAACATTCTTTGGTTAAAAATAACTGGTCCTGGAATCTTTTTTTAGTCAGTCTTTCTTATGATGTATCAAGGAAGCACAGCTTGCTGTGGTAGGAATAGAAATCTAAGTAGGGGGATGGAGGGGAAAATCTTAGCTTTAAATCCTGTTTTGCAATTTGGAAAGGCTGCAGTAGGACCTAGCCATAAAAGAAGTGGGAAATAGGTGAAGGAGGAAAGGAAGCGTTGAAAAAGTTTGCAACATTTCTTTTCCCTGGATTTATCTTGGCTCCTGGGCCTTGATCCTTTGGTGTAGTGTAACCACCTGGTTTAGTACATGCTGATTTCTAGAAGTAGCATCAGCTGGGGAGATTGCAGTTTTCTCCCCATGTCTATGCCAAACAGATAAGGGAGATACCAACTTCTGGCTTCTGTTTGGAGCAGACAGAAGGATACATCCTCAGCAACCTGAGGCGTGCTGTTGCTCACTTGTGCCCTGAAATGGGTTACTTTTTTTCCTGCGCTGGAAATGCTTGCAGCTTGCCAAAACTATTAGTTTGCACTTTCCAGTTTCTCTGGTAGAGGAAAAAGGTTTTGCTTACTTTGTAAAAGCGCAGCTGGACTAGAAAGGAGTTTTTTTGCAGAAGCTCTCTGGTTCTTCTCTCAAACATCCTTTATCCATGCAAAACATGCAGAGAATTTCCCACATGCTCCAGATTTTGTGTAAACAAGTCAGCCAAAGTAGGTGACAGGGAGAAAAATACATTTTCTATTAGCAGTGTTCCCCCACCCTCTGGTCAATCATCATAGAAGGCAAATTTCCTGGGTAGAACAACTACCCAGGAAATTTGATCTAAATTCTTGTTTACTGAAATAATTTAATTTCTAGGCATTAATTTTATGGACAAGTGTGATTTCATGCACATTTCAACCATCTTAATGGTTTCTGCTTACTCCAAAGGCTCAGAAGCCCACATTATTAGTAAGGTGATATAACACAATTCTTTTAAGAGTTCTAACAAGCAGGGGAATGTTCTCAATATTTGAACTGTATCTTTTTGAAACAGAGTTGAGAGTACAATATTTATATGTTTAGAACTCTATTTCTGAATTTCTAACTTGAGCCTGATTTTTCTGGTTTAGTACATGAGATCGCTTAACAACTTCAGGGCTGAACAGCCTCACCAGCATGCAATGTATTATCTCCGACTCCTGATGACCGAAGTTGCTTGGACCAAAGATGAATTAAAAGAAGCTCTAGATGGTAATGTTCTGCCACTTAATTTTTTTTCTTATATTACTTAACTATTAAGAGTACCTGTTTTGAACTCTGCTCACTATTCAAGGGAAGCCCCTGCAGTGCTAGGCCTGAGCTGATGCTGGCCGTGCTGCTCTTGCCCTCCAGTTTCAAGGAAGTAGAGTAGTTCATGGAAAAAGCCTCAAATGGCAAAACTTGCAGATAAAAGTTCAGGCAAAACTTTACTAACATCAGGGGTACATGAACCTGGATATGGTGAATCCAGTATTTAATCAACATTGGTAAAATTATTTGGCTCTAGTTGACATCTTACAGGCACACTGGAGTGTATCTGCATTCTGCTTCCCAATGTGCAAACTACTTTGTTTTTTCCATGTTTGGGGAATCCTAGCTTATATTTCTGTAGATAATAAAGAGCTGTAGTAAATAAAGAAAAAATACGTACTTTCTGTAGATAATGACAACAATAATAAAGAACATTGTGGCTCACACAAAGTAGGTGCCCCAGTATACTTGAAGGAAGAAGAAATTTCCAATTAAGAGATTGAAATGATTTTTCAAGTCCAGATGGAATGGAATTCTGAGCAATGAGCCTAGTGGACAGTGTCCCTGCCCATGGCGGGGGTGTCAGAACTACATGGTCTTTAAGGTCCCTTTCAACCCATGCCATTCAGTGGTAATTCTGTGTTTGTAGTGATAGCTGAAGAACTTTTCCCCACCTGTATTTTACTGTGTTGTATTAAAAGGCTGTTTCTGGGACAGTTTGCAAAATGTCTTGTAATATCTTCTTGAAATACACTAACATTCTTTTCAAGAAGAATACCTGACTTTTGTATTTATTTGAGGGGTTTGATTCAGAACACACATTCATGAATACCCCATCCAACCATCCTTCCTCTTACTCCATTGATTCTATATGTTAAACTATATTTTGCACTATATATGAAAACTGCTTTGCAAGGACAGACTGGATGGAATGTGTGTGTATGTGTTGTGCATGTGTCCTCTAGGATATATTGCCAAAATATTTTTGTTCTGTAGCCTTTGTTCCAGAGTTAATATCAAAACACTGTATTTGAGTTGAGGTTCTTTTTTTAGTCTGGATGGTAAATGCACAGAGTCTTTCTTGAGCATTATCAACTACATGCTGCTTGTTTAGTAAATAACTAAGGCTTTTCCTTGGAACACCACCTGAATGATTGCAAGTGTTTTCTCTGGAGAATGAGTGTTTGTTCAGCGTGATTGGAAAGGCAGCTTTTTTTTACTTTTTTTTTTTTTTTGAATCTGGGTCAAGACAGCATGTGAATTCTAAGTGAAATAAACTATATGATGAGTGCCGCTGTTTAGAGCTGGAAGCATTCCATTGTTGCATTTTTAAGGAGAGATTTCACTTCTTCATAATGACAGATTTCTCTTCCTCTGAGAAATGCACTGTATCGAATGATGATTTAGGCCTAGGTCCTTCATAATTTAAAAATGCATTTGAGTGATTTAACTGTCTAAATATGTATTGTAGATGTCACCCTTCCCCGTCTCAAGGCCTTCATAGCACAGCTGTTGTCACGGTTACACATTGAAGCTCTTCTCCATGGCAATATAACAAAACAGGTTAGTTTGATACTTTCTTAATAAAACATTATTTACTTAAAAGCAGCATAAAAATGGAGCACTGGTTTAATCTTTGCAGATCTTGAAGCAGTTATGCCAAATGTCATTTCATAATTTAACTTTGTACTTTTTTATCTTTATAAGAGTATGACAGCATAATTTTTTCCACTTTAGCTTTATTAGGCTAAGTGCTGCCTCTATATTGCTCTTGGAAACTTAATAAAGACAACTTAGGATCTATGTATTTGAAAGTCTGTGTTGTATGTCATTACTGTGGTCAAGCTGCAGAAGGAATAATGTGCTGCAGATCTTGCTTTTTTCCACTGAAAACCTTCAGAATAACTAGCAAAGTTTTAAGAATCCAGTATCCTTCCAAATGAAGTAGTTTGCACATAGCTAAACAGGAATGGCGAACCATGAAAAAGCCAAGTGTCAGCTCTCAGGGGAGTAAAACTCAGAAACCATTTGTTTTGTCTTCAGTTTGCATTTGCATATGAAGTCATAAGAAATACTTTAATATGTGTATCAATACAAATTTTAGTACTTTTTTCTATGTTTTTGCATTCTTTTTTTCATAAGGTTTACAATATTTTGTGTCAGAACAGCTCTGGGATAGTTTACTAGCAAGAGCTGTTATAGACACTGCTTGTGACTGATGGATGTATGGAGGAGAAAGTTAATTTGTAAAGGAAAAAGTAAGATAGGAAGGAGCTAATACCTTGGAGAGACAAACTTTTCTTTGTCAAGAATGTCTCTAAAGTACTTGTTAAACATTTTTAGAGGGTATTATTCTTGCAGAGAAATTTCAAAATAGTCTCTTTTCCCTTCCTTATTTCTTACTTGTTTGTATACAAAAGTCAGTTGCTTCTGGAAAGAGAACTGAATGCCC
The DNA here is from genome assembly GCF_031753505.1 of Anomalospiza imberbis. Lineage (NCBI taxonomy): Eukaryota > Metazoa > Chordata > Aves > Passeriformes > Viduidae > Anomalospiza > Anomalospiza imberbis. Next base: position 20,019,733 of record NC_089688.1, read on the forward strand.
AGATTTTTTTAGATATCCATGAGGGTGCAGTTATGTCAGAGAAGTGTATTCTTTACTTGGCATAATGGGTGGCTATCGAAAGTCCTACAGCTAAAGAACTGGGAAGGATGTCCTGGTATACCAATAGCTGTGTAATGTTTAGAAATTATCTGCAAACCTCTCTGAACAGAAAGTAGAAAAAATTGTCTGTCCTTCAGTACCCATGATGTGATAATCACTGGTAAAACTCAGCAATTTTAACCTGGACCTTAGAATTTTTTCCAACTAAATTAAATCAAAATTTACGTTGTCTTGTGACACCTTTCAGTCATGAAAAAATTTTTCCGTGAATCTGGACTTGAAAAATGAGATTTATCTAGCTGCTTAAAATTCCTATTTTTTCTTTATTTTCATTCTGATACTTGGGTTTTCTTGACAATTTCTTTTATTTATTTGCTGTAAGTGGATGAAAAGTAAAGTAATCCTGTTCAGAACATGTCTGAGCAGTCATGTTGTCAATAATTTAATATGATGACTGAAAGAATAAATAGTCTTTTTCTCTAAATTTTAAACTGTTGTTTTTTAGACCTCAATCTTCTGTCTTTGATACTGCATGGGGCTTTTGGAGGTGTTGGTAGGGTGTATTTTTATTAAGTTTTCAAACCTTTTTCATTTTTTTTTAATCACTTGTGTTGTGAGTTTATGGCAATGCAGAATTAGATATTTTAGCTTTCAGCCAAAGCTACTGTGTAGCAAGTTCCTGTAATTTCCAGTATGCAGGCTAGAAGAACACATAACCCTTAAGAGATGAAGCTATTGAGGCTAAATCCTTGAATGAAAGTAATGACTTCGGATTTTTTTCACTCCTTATGTATTTTTTTAATTATTACTGTAATCCATCAAATAAAAGAAAATATTTGGGCAATGAGTCTTAACACCACCAACACATCAATTAAATGCATCCTTGACCTTAACCATTTGTTTCCTTAAAATTTTCATCTACTGAAATGCCATTTGCTTTCAGACATACATTTGAGATATCTCATTTTCACTTTGAAAGAGCACATCAAGTGATGGAGGGAAAGTGAAAAAAAAATGACCCCATTCAGCTTTAATTTCAGAAGCACTGGGGAGAAGTAGGAGTAGTTAAATGTGTAGACAATTTAAACATAAAGAAGACACAAAAAAACCTCTTGCCCTCCACACTCCCACTTCCTCTCGTCTACTTAACTTCTACTGTATTTGTATTGAATTACAGTATCCCTACTTTCTATTTCTGATTTTTTTTTTATTTTCTCTCACAGCACCATCAGTAATTGGAAAGTCTTATGCTGCTGTTAAATACAGAATAACTAATGATCATTAAAAATCCTCTTATGTTTTCTTTTCCAGGCTGCATTAGGAATTATGCAGATGGTTGAGGACACTCTCATTGAGCATGCTCATACAAAGCCACTCCTTCCCAGTCAGCTAGTGAGGTACAGAGAAGTGCAGCTTCCTGACAGTAAGTTAAGTGATTGATTCATGATATTTAAGTCACATTAAATTGAGATTTCCCTTGCTCACAGCATTTTAAAATGCATATTACTGTGCTGCTAGGAGTGTGTTTTGAAGTCAAACTTACTTCAAGTTACTCTAAACTTAAAATTCAGAAATACAGTTAGGGTGTGGCTTTACTGATAAATTTATGTACTAATACATGACCTTTCTAGTATACTTGACAATTACTTTGATTTCATTTTTAATTCGTGTATGTAAATTGGACTTCTTGGGATGACGTGGACGATTTTTTGGTGACTGTCAATCCAAAGCCCTTCTACAATCATACAATTCTGCACTTCAGTTCCAAGTCACTTGTTATAATTCGTGGAAATAAGAGCCCTATCCCAGTCTCTGCTACACAGAGTATATGCATTGGAGTAAACACCATTCTTTGAGCATTTCTGAGTATTAATTGACCATTAAGAATTGCATATAATGACTCTTTGCAAAAACCAAAAGCTCTTACACAAATAACTTTTTTTTTCCTTACACAAATTCTTTTGGTCATGTAGTGCTTGTATGCTTTTACTTCCATGGTGAAAAAAGTCTTTTGTAAAAAGGAGGTTCAAGCTATTGCTCAGAGTGGTGGCATATGTAGCTGTACAGGCAAGATAAATTACCCCTAGCTGATTGTCTGTGGAAGCTACCATATACAAACGAAGTTGTTGGTATTAAAATGCTGAATTATTTTTAATGTTAATAATAATTTCTGGCAGATTGTCTTTAGAAACTGTTTACACAGTAGCGCCAATGTAGAATTTCACTGCAGTTCCAAAAATACTCGCTTGAAGAGAAGCAGCGAGTTTCAGTTTACCTTCTAATATTTCCAAGTGGCAACATTTTGATGGCAAAACGATACATTGTTTTCTTCTCTCATGAAATGTATGCTCCTAGTGGAAATCCTGCTTTAACAGTCCTAAACCACTTAATATTAATCCACGAACCTTAGACCATTATATTTTTAATTGTCAGCAGTAGGAATGTACACTTTCATGAACTTCAATGTTTTAACTCTGTCTTTTAGGAGGTTGGTTTGTATATCAGCAGAGAAATGAGGTTCATAACAACTGTGGCATTGAAATATATTACCAGACAGACATGCAGAGTACTTCTGAGAATATGTTTTTGGAGCTCTTTTGCCAGATTATCTCAGAGCCGTGCTTCAATACGCTGCGCACCCAGGAGCAGTTAGGTGAGTTCTCAGGAGTGGTGGTGTCTGTGTGCACACGAGCTGTCCCAGTCACGCGCTCACACGAGACCTGAGGAGGAGGTGTTCTCTCCCTGCTTAGTGAATGCCATTTAAAGGGCACTTGGTAAATGTAAATCATCTTAACTGCTCATGACTCAAAGAAATTCTACTGCGCATAGTCTAAAATAAGAACAAGCAGGCATGATTTTTAAGATGTCTGAAATACCTGAAATCAGCTCCAACTCAAAAAAGTGCGATCTCTGTACAGAAAACTTCATGTTAGAATTCACCAAAAGGAGGATCAGTCCCCTAAATTTCTAGATCTTCTTAAAGAATCGATAGTAGTTTGATGTTTCCTTCTTGTGACCCTACTTCTAGGTGCATTTCATGATTCATAGAATCACAGCTTCATTTAGGTTGGAAAAGATATCTAAGATCACTGAGTCCAACTGTTAAATTGTAAGCGCTGTCTTGGAAATACTGCTGTGTGGGTAATGGTAAACTACTGTATTGGTGAAAACCTAAATACGTTTCAGGCTTTTTAAGACTACAGCTGTTCACCAGTAAGTACAAATAATTGTCACCTGAACCAGTAAGGCTGAGAACTGGGGAGATTATTCCAAACAGAGTAAGAAGGAGAGACAGAGACTTTGCATGACAGCTCATGTGATTGTAATACTGGTGAGGAGGAGTACAGGTTTTCCAAAGGTGAGAAGCAGACAAATATTTCAGTGTGATGACTGCCAGAGATGTCAGGCAAGATTAGGCTTTTCGTGAGCTACTAGCAGAACCAGCCATACAATATTCATCATAGGAGTTTCAACTGCCTATATACCTGCTGTAAATAGTATAGAACCTAGGTTATTTAACAGGTTTTTGAAATGTGCTGGTGGCAAGTTTTTTATAGAAGTTGGCAGTAACAGCTAAAGAAGGGGGGGGAACTGAGGAAGAACTAGTTTAGTCCAGCACTTCATATTTGCCAAATAAAAGAGCTCACGAGACTTAGGAGAGGAGACAGTAGAAATACCATCAAAATGCAGTAAATTTCATGGAATTCTTAGTAAGATTTCTGAGAAAGCTTAGGGAAAAAGAAGTTAGAGTTAGAAGTTTACTAAACAGTAGGAGTAGTAACAAGAATTCTTTCAATAAATGGTTAATGAGTATGAGAAAGTGGGGGAGAAAAGTTGGCAATGATGGAAAAAAAGTGTTGAAATAATTAAAATCAAAATGTTCAAATCATCAGAAAATTCAGGATGGCTTAGTTAGTTTACACTTAAAATTTATCAGCTGTGGCCAGATGACTTCCAAAATAAACACTGGGAATCATAGTTCATGTCTTACTTTTGAATGGGAAAATAACAGATTAATCAGATTAAATTAGAAGCTTTAAAAAAGTTCAAGGTGTGATGAACTTTGCATTCTATTCTAAAGAATGAAATTAGGAAATCCTGGAATTAAAAGTCTTATAATGGAAAATTTGTGGATGATAAGGTGTTAGAAAGATAGACACAGCTAAATGCTACATGTTGCCTTTAAAAAAAAAAAAGGAAAGAGAAAAAGCAGGGAAATTATAGATCAATCAGTTTAATTCAAATTCCAAGAAAACATGGAATAAATTTTCAAGCTAGTTCTAATTTCATAGAATGTAACTGGGAGACTGTTACTGAAGTACCTAGGTCGAAGAACTACACATTTGGGTACATAGAAGGTCATGACTGAAGAATAGAGAATAGTTAATTTGGAAAATTATGTTCTACAGAGCTGTGTTGTGATCCAGTGTTCCATGCTATATTCATCAAAATTCAGTATGACAGAAGAGTGAGGGTATTCACTGAATCTTCAGATAATACTAATTTGGGAGAGGCTGCAAGTGTGTGGGAAGTTAGAGTTAGAATTTAAAATTAGTTTGACATTTTGGAAATATGACTTGAATGAAGACAAGATGCAATTTGTTAGGAACAGTTTGGCAGGAACAACCAATGGCACAGATACAAGCCAGAAAGCAACTGGCTAGGTAGCAATTTTGTAGAAAACTCTGCAGGGTACAGTGGATCAGAAGTAGGACATAAATCAGCAGTGTCATGCTGCTTTGTAAAATGCTGGGATGTATAAATGGAAGCATTCAAGATGTACTCACAGTAATACTCCTAACTAGTTGAGGTAAAAACTTTGAAATACTGTAACCAGTTTTGACATGAGCATCAGGAAACTGTAAGAAAACTATAAAACAGCATTTAAAAGACTGAAATGCGATAGATTTGTTATTAAAAGGGTAGACGAAGACTGTAACCTGATCCAGACGGCAGAATTGCTTTTGTTTTGTTTAAGTGTGCCTTGTCTCCTCCTTGCCCCTCCCTAAATTGATATTGACCTCAGTGAAATAAAGATGTTCTAAAAAAATTCAGTGGCATGTTTTGAAAACCTGCATTATTTTATTTATAACACAGTATTAAGTTAGCACAGCATTGCCTTCTTGCCAAACATGCTGCATTTGGCAAATTTAAGGCTGTGACAAAGGATTTCTTTTCATTTGTGGCTGTTCTTGTTTTGGCAAGGTTACATTGTGTTCAGTGGCCCACGTCGGGCAAATGGCATCCAAGGACTGCGATTTATTATCCAATCTGAAAAGCCACCACACTATTTAGAGAGCAGAGTTGAAGCGTTCCTAAAAACTATGGAGAAATGCATAGAAGACATGACAGAAGAGGCCTTCCAAAAACACATCCAAGCTTTAGCAATTCGTCGTCTAGACAAACCAAAGAAGCTGTCTGCAGAATGTGCTAAATACTGGGGAGAAATCATTTCCCAGCAGTATAACTTTGACAGAGGTAAGACAAATGGTAATTCCTTTATAACTGAATGCTCCAGTCTGGCTGCATTTGTGACTGTTGAGTGTCATTCATTTGGGAACAACTTAAACTTTTATACAGCCTATACATAATTTACTGTCCATTTCCTGTGGTGCAGTCAGATACACACTGACATTCCTGACAGTACACACATTCGTATGAAACCTGTTTCTCTTTGCACTGTGCAGTTGTTTTGAGGGAGTGCTGACAGAGGCAACAGCAGGTATCTTAACTAACATGTAGTCTTTCTCAGCTTAGAGTGGATTTGAAGAAACACTAATTTCTTTTGGTTTTTTTGATCTATGGTGCTTTGAAGGTTATAGGTTTGTAGGAGACCAAATGAGATCCAGCCTCTAGTATTATTACTGAAAATAGACTGACATTTATTTACTGTGTGGTCCTACATAGTATTTAAGTTGTATTTGTTTAGATACTTTTAAAATTTATTTTATTTTTTTTTTAAATACTGAGCTACATTACTAATACTGTTAGACACACTAGTAATACAGTTTCTAACATTAAAAAAAAGATCAGTTTAGGTACAGATCAGTTTTTCCTGACAGTTTAATGTCTCGACTCTTAATCACAGCTGTAATTTTCTGTCTTCATGCATAATATGCTTCCTCCATAAAACTCATTCTGTATTCTGTGACTTCTCTTCTGCTTTATGTGTACCATATTGCCTTTCCATGATAGCAAATACAGTCTTTTTGCTTCACGATGACTCACTGAGCTGTTTAATAATGAAGAGTTTTGACTCGTCATCTAACTTGGTGTAGAGAGAATAAGAACTACTGAAAAGTTTCATGCCTGAGCATAAGAAGTGAAATGGAAACTTATTATCCACGTACTTTTTTTTGTGTCTCATGAAATAGTGTGGTATTTCTCAGCCTTAAGTGTTTCTGTTTATACCATAATTGGATCAGTAGTATCTCTCTGGAATTTCTTACTGCTAAGTGTAGCCATATTTTTTAATACCTAAATCCCACTTATTATTTCCCTTGACTTTATATCTTTAATTCCCCTCTGCCCACGAGAAATTTTATACCATTAATGATTTTAATATGACTAGGATTGTCAAAATCCGAAATTCGTATTCCAACCTTAAGAAGTGGAAGGATTTTATTGTTCGTACATTTTAAATATTACTACTTTTACTGTTTTCTCCCAAATATTACTTAGTTTTCCAAACTGTATTGTTGATTTTTTTATTTCCTCCATATAGAACTTCATATTACTTACAGCCTGCATTACAGGCTTGTTCGCTCTCTGTTCTCCTGCACGTGTTTCTTCCTTGATCTTCTTGCTAATCCTAAGAAAAGCAAGCACGCCTACAGGAAACCTTTTTGCTTAAGCAGCAATGATATTAGGTGATTAGTCCATGACAGTTTAATTAAATATGAAGGAATGTAGCAACTGAAACACATTGTCCCCAGATATCTTAAAGGTGTGACTACTTCTTAAGGGGTATGTAGGCACCATTCCTTTACATTTCTGTAAAAGCACGTCCTACCATCCTGTTTCCTAACTGTGAATAAAAGCCATCTATAAGCAGTCTCCATTAGAAATGTGTAACTGATTTGAAGATAATATACAAGAGTAGGCATATCTATTTTAGCTACTGAATATCCCACAGTGCAATCAGTATTCTTCAAATGTGCATTTTTCAGTAAGTCAAATCAAATAGACTTATTGAAGTATAATTTTCTGCCAAGGTTCTACTGACACTTTTAGTGAAGCAAGTATTAACTTGAAAGATAACAATGAAAAGCTTTTCACTTGCAGTCAATTACAGCATCTGAATTTGAAAGAAGTATACTTTGTATAAGCAGTGTGCTAATAAGCAGCTGTGATCTGCAGGCTTACTCTAATTTGTAGTATTGTTGTGCAGATAACATTGAAGTGGCTTATCTGAAGACCCTGACCAAGGATGACATTATACAGTTCTACAAGGTAAGTTAGTCATGCAGCTAAAGTGCTCCTTAGAATGAGATGGAGGTACAACTGGATCTTATTTGTGCATGCTCTGAAGGTATATACTGACACCTGTTTTAGGTAGATGATAAAATGAATGCAGGTATCTTTTATTTCCTGAATATTACTTAGTTTAGTAGCAGCTGTAAAAATTGCACAGAATGATAGGGTTTTGTTGTGGTTTTTTCCTTGCTGGCTCTTATTCTAGTTTCATTTATCTTTTCTTTATGGATATAAAATGTGCTGCTCTATGACCAAGCCTGGACAAAATTGCAAAAATTTTTCTTTTATCTTTTTCTTCAACCAGTCAGTGATTCAGCTTATTTTACAGGCATGAATTGTGAATGAAACAGATATTTTTAAAGCTTTGTTCACTGTAAATGTAAATCAGTAGGGTTTTTTGTTCCTCTAATGGTTAGGCAGAGCAAAGGAACAGCATAATGATGCAGTAATTGTACATTTTAACTCAGATGGATATCCAGTATAAGTGATTCAAAGTTGTCCCTGTCCTGGCCCTGTCACCCCCCGGCCATTATTAAAAAAATTTGGACCTCATTCTTTCTGGATTTTTATGTGTAGTAGACAACGGTATTTCACTATATTGCAAAGTGTTCATGGAGTTTTATTACTTATGGAGTAGCTGGTAGCTTGGAGAGTTCTCTGGAAAATAAGATCGACTTAATGTCTTCAGAATTTATTATTGGATGGAAAAATTTCTGCCCGTGAAGAAGCATGGGCATGTGTGTCTCTGTCTTCTTTTTTCCTCTGCTGGGCAGAGGGGTTTCTTTACTTTTAATTTTTTTAATAGTACAGTAGCATACCTGAAGTCATGCAACAAATGCAAAGTTAGCAAATGGAATTTCAGTACCTGTTGTTTAATAAATGAGAACTATTGGATGAGTATGCATATTCTGGGTTTGTAGGAATCTATACTATTTTGCTTACACAAATGCTCAATACACGATTATCCAGCATTCCAGAGCAGAAATAACAGGCTTGATTGGTGGGCTAGTCCAGCTGAATTTAATGGTTATGTTCAGGGTGATGTGCTTCCATGAGGCTGCTAGGGATTGAAAGTTCTGCAGAGATTTTAGGTTGCATTCCTGGTACTATGATAGTTAATGGCTGAATTTCTATTACTTACAGTTTTTCTGAGTTCCAAAGCAGTACATGAATTGCTTAACTTGATTGTAAAATGATTCAGGAGTACTGTATGGATGACTTTTAATAATACTTGAAGGTACATCCCAAAATTCATCCCCCATTTTAAGGCTTAACTTAAAACTTAAATGCTCTTGTTCTTTTTACTATTTTATAATGTCTAAGGAATACTTTCTACACCTGAAGGACTTGATATTTTTTACTGTAGGTGCTGTTGGCAATAGATGCTCCCAGAAGACACAAGGTATCAGTACATGTCCTTGCAAGGGAAATGGATTCCTGTAAGTACTGTGCTGAATATAATATTTAATCAATTTCTGTTCCTGCAAGTCATAGTTACAGATAGCCATATCATACAAATCCACTGTAAGAGAAACTCAGCTTTGGAGATGCTATACTCTTTAGGGGAAGAAGGTGTACTTCACATGGGTGCTTGAGATTTTTTGTTCATTTTTTAGACAAGTTGTTCAGCTTACCAATATTTTGAAGTATATTGATAATAAAACAATATGTCCTAAAATAACACTTCTGTTTTCAAGCAGATATTTTAAAACAAACATTAAACTTTGTAATAGTCCTGCAGGGGAGAAAAACCCCCAACAAGCCCAAAATTACATCGTGCAGTTATCAATCCAGTGTGAGCATTTTTTTTGCCAAACTAGCAATGAATGTCCACAATAGTATTCAAGCACCCTCAGAGGGGAAAACAAACAAAAACCAAAACCACTGGGAATGTAAAACATTTTATTTAAACTTAAGAAGGTCAACTTTTATTTAGGTTTTATTTTGAAGTAGTATAGATTGGTTGTGCATTCTAAACTGTATTGTTCAGTTTTAGAATTCAAGAAGGAAAAGGCTAGAAGTGTTTCTGGTTAATTTGAATAAACTGAGAGGAAAAACTTCTATGGTTTTGTTTGCAAATCTTTCACCATTTTATACTGGACTTAAATTCCAACGTGCATTTGTTTGCAAAGTCAAAAATATTAAAAGCTTGTCTGTAGTACAGAGAGAAGCAGATACTGTGTGTGTGTCATGAAAACTCCCTTTTGCCTCAGAAGGATTGGTTTTTATGGTAGTGTAGAAATTACAGCTTTGCAGCTGAGTAAGGAAGACTTGCTTCAAAGCACCTTTCCAGTTTTCATGACTGGTAATTGCTAAATAGAAATAGTTCTAAAACTTTTCCTATCTAGAGGAGACTTCTTGAAGTGTAGTAATTGCATTGCCAGATTGGGTATTACTTGCTTGGAATGGTACCTTCCCAAGAAAATGGTGAGCTTGCAAGACAACCTGACAAGTGGTTACTTACAGAAATTATAACAAGTCCTAAAACAACTCCCCAGTCCTAAATCTTTTAATCTGGCATTTAGCCTCTCTTATGCCATGAAAAAAAAGAGATACTAGAAATGCAGAAATAAGTTTTGGGGTAATTGGAATAGGACGTACATGGTTATAGGCAGGGAATACTTGGGTTTGCTTTCCAGATTTTTGGTACCTGGAGAAACCTGTGCACTTCTGTAGGCATGTCCTTATCAAATGATGTGCTGTTCTTGCACTGCTCTTGTACGTACCACTGGCATTTGCTACTGTTCTCATAATTTGTATTGAGAAGCAGTTTTAAGTATTGACTGATCAACAGATTGGCAATTTTTATTTCTGCATTGTCATTTTGTGTAAGTAAAATGAATAAAAGCCTCATCTCATGTGTACAGATAAAATAATTGATTAATACCTGTATTTCTAAAGAGACTTGTAATATAAAAGCAAAATGTTTATAAAACCTTATTTAGTGATACTTCAAAATTTAAATATTTATTTTTTTACTTTAAATACTTAAATAAAGGTGCTTTATTTAGATACCTGTCTTATAAGAGAAAACAATTTAGCAATTATGTAAAAGACAGTCATTAAATTATGGTCCCAAATTAATTTTGCTGATGTTAAATAGGCCCTGTTGTTGGAGAATTTCCATGCCAAAATGATGTGAACCTGGCACCAGCACCACCACTACCGCAGGTAAAAGAAACAGCACACAAAAAAATTCCTAGCCTACATTCTTAATCTAGAGAATCTAGATTCTTAATCTGAATCTTTTGTATCATTAAATAAGAATTTATAGGGAGAAACAGACCTCTGGAAATTGCTGCTGTCATGGGGCTGATGTTTTAGCTCTTTTCTACAGTCATTTTTGTCCTCGCTAATAACGGGGATTTTCCTGATTTTTCTTTTTATCAATTTGACCATTTTCCTTGATTCTCTTTAGTCCTCTGAAACAAAAGCTAATAGTTGTAGTAAACTGCACTGGGTATCTGCACTGTGGATTAAATCCAGATGATTATTGTCTGAAAACACTGATTGTATATGATCAGATGAATCAGGTGTCAAGATAGAGACGCATATGCATCAACAAATTTATCATCTTTGTTTAAAAAACCCAAACAACTCACCGACCCCAAAGCAACAGCAAAACCAACTACTTGGTCATTTTCTTAAAGCCTAAAATATTAATGCACATTCCTGTCAATGTGTTTAATTGTGGAGGAAACAATTTGGCAAATTCTGTTCATACAGTATTAGATTTCTCTGTGGTTGGATAGGACAGCACTGGGCCCTTATTGGACCTTCAGTGACTTGTCTTGAAGGATGGCAGTGTTTGTCCCAAGGTGATTAACTTTTCACAGTGTGGTAGGTCTGTGTTCTTCATCAGACCTTACAGGTGAAATAATTGCCATGAGCAGAAATTACTGTATGAATAGTATGAGGATATATTAGCCATTATGACTGAAATATTAGCTTACTTTGTTACTACATCTAAAAGTAATAGTGCATAGAATAGCTATTGTGGTTATGATCTTACTCTGATGTTCAAAGGACAGGTGGGGTGCTCTGAAGTAGAATGAAAATGAAAAGATCAGCTTTGCATTTGTTGGAGATTCTGATGTTATTAGCAATGCAGTTACTGCATTATAGCTGTTTGAAATGGTATAAATATCAAACCAGTTGTTTAATAAGAAATAACATCGTGTTTTGGAGGCTCCTGTAATGTAGTAATGAAGTATGAATCACTAATATTGTAGAAAAGAGCAAGACAGGTATATTTATATGTAGCTGTAGCAGCAGTTAAAATGAAAAGCAAGGAATTTGCCACTTTTCTGATAAAAGATTCTGAGCAGACTTTTTCTTGCATGCACTTCTTTGCAGCCAAGTGTGATTGAAAATATGACAGAATTCAAGCGCAGTCTGCCGCTCTTCCCACTGGTGAAACCACATATCAATTTCATGGCTGCAAAACTGTGAAGAGCCCCAATGGATGAAGACATGCAAATGATCAGTACTGACATGGTTTCAGGGGACTTCGTGATGAACAAAATTATTAAAGATCATTGGGATAAATGGTTCTGTTCATTGTGAAAGTCCCGAATTCCTTCTTGGTTCATTTGACATTAGCTGTGTGTTAGGGATAGAGGGTATATAAAAATCAGTTGTGGTCATGTGTCATTTATATTACAGACAACCTGTTAAAAACCAAAATCAACTGAAACAACAATAATAATAAAAAACTTGTAGATGCAGTATATTTTTAAGATAACATATCCCTTCAGAATTTCATTTTGATGAAATAACCCTCCAGAGCAAACGAAGTTGCTTGAAATGTGCTTGTTACTCCTGAAAAACACCGTTTAGTATCCCAATAATTATCTTATTGGGATTTGGAGGGGGTGAGATAAGTAAGTCCTTTTTGGGATGGGGTCAACAATTTTTCTTAAAAATAGAGACTTTCACATTTTTTTGAAGTGACGTGTTGAATGATACTTTTTTAATTGATCCTTAATGCAACCAACATATTTTCTATTTAAGTTTTATGAAGACCAGTGGGACTGAAATAAAGGAAATTTGACAACACAATAATAGGTGAGAGAATTGTCTTAATGAGAATAATTGAAGATAAGGGCATGATTTTAATCTTTCTATACAAATTTGGGGACATTTTATATTAAAACTAGTAAAATGCTGGAAACACTTTATTAGTGCATCTTACTTTTGTTAACAACAGTGTTGTCCCAGTCTCGTGATACTGTCAACATCCTGTTCAGTTTTACAGCATTACTGTGAACTGTCCATTTGGTATCTTGAATACTTGTTTTGGTGTCATTTTTTGTTTTCAGTTGCATATGTGCTGATGGAGAACTCAGTCTGTTTTTTGCCTCAGCTGTTTTGTTGGGTCTCAGTCCAGCAAAGCACTCAGTAGTGCAAATAACTTCAAAAACACACGAGTTCTTTAGTCAAGAACAGCTGCATGTCAAATAGAGGCACTCTAATGAGTCAGATACATCATTATTTTGATACCTGTATGGGTCCTTGTTGTCCTTCAGGAAGGTGTTTGTGACAGTGCAGTGCTGGGGTAGTGGTGCTACAGCACATCCTGTGCTTCAGGGTACATCACAAAGGATTTGCTCCTGCTTCTGGGAAGAAGGCTGTACAGAACTCAGAAGGATCAAGAATGATGCTGAAATAATGTTTATATATATAGATAGATAGATATTCCATAACATAGCAAAATGATAAAACAGTATAAGGTGTCTCACCAACTTTACTGACTTCTGCAGAGTAGTCTTGTGCGTGGGACAGCACCCAAATAGGAAAAGGCAAGGAGCATGAAGTTCTCCTACCTCTGTAATACATAAGAGAGGTGTCACTTACTCAGACAGGAGAGAGTTTTATACAGAAGGTATAAAATCTGCTCATCAGAGGTGTTAGTGAGAATTTGCTTCTTATTAAAAGAGCCTGAAAGTAATGGCCTGATGTGACAGGCATGTGTGTCAAACATCAGAGTCCTGGTAGAGTCAATAGGGCTGTTCTGTGATTGAATTAATGTTGGTTCTTACATTGGCTCTGAGGCCAAATGAAATGAATGCTTGACAGGGAAAGGGCCCTGAGTTGGGTTTATCTGAGAGTCTCTTCTAACTGAATAGATATGGTGCATTTAAAAGTTGTTTTAAAGGTTAATGGTACATGTTTTGGTATCTTTTTAATAAATTCGGTGAGAATTTGTGATGTAACCTGTTGCCAAGGAAGGCCACTAGCATCTTTTTTAGCCTGATGAAGAGGAAAAAATTAAATACAGACTAAACAAAACCAGTAAAGATATCTCTGCTCACATTTTTCATGGATCCTCCACATGAGGATTTTTGCCCTCTTGCATTTCACTTTTGTTTATAGTTTTCCTTTAGTAAAAGTATTTGTATTATATATAAAAGTTTTGACAACATACTATAAAAATATATATTTTGGGATTTAGTATTTAAACATACCACTCTTAGGGTGAATATAATGAAATGGCTCCTATTGTGTGTAAAAATAAATATATATACATATATATATATATTCATGGAAGTACTATCAACTCTTAACAGATTATATAAATAAATTGGAATAGAAGTGTATCTAACACTCAGCTCACAAATCATGTTTTCCAGAGGAAAAAATGTATATCCTCAAAGTTCTGTGACTGGATGTGGAAACCCATGTAGTTTTCCAGCAACTCTTAATTGCTTTTAAGTGTTCTCCAGCATTTTACAGTTTCTGAGTTTGATATAGCAGTAAATTTTGATAAACTCAGGCATACTAATGGGTTCATTCTAGTGGATCCAAAGCTGCAGTGTCTACAAGCAATAAAGAACTACCTAGAATACACTGTAATTCAATTTTAGTGCTTGTTAATTAGTTTATGTAAGAAACCATAAATTATTATTACATAACTGTAATTTTTGCAAGTGCTATTTTAAGCAGTTGATGTGGAATTGGGTGCATGTGACACAGCCAGTATGACAGAGTGCTAGAGTTATTCTGTTTACAATAAACAATCTGAATTTAATGTTTGGAGTTCTTAATTTGTTTCATTTTAATTTTTGCATACTGGTACTGTTACATCTATCAGTCTGTGCATGTTTTTTATTAGACATTAAGTGGGACTTTCTGCTATCCAGCTGGACTAGTTTAAGCCAAATAGCATTGCTGCAGAAGTGCTCCCAGGCACTTCTCGGGGAGTTTCAGAGGACTTCCCGGTGTGGCATCCCACACCTCTTAGGTAGATCCACCTCTGCTGCCCTCTAAGTGTATGAAAAACTTAGTAATATAAAGGTAGAAATATTTGCACAAGACAGAATTCTAATTATCAAATCTGAAACTGTAAATTTAGGGCATGGCTGCAGCCAGACTGAATCTTGCCTAGTGCAGCTTTACAGTGTTGGTTTGGAGGAAATTACTTTGCCTGGTCATTTTCTTTGTTCTATGCACACCAAAAGACTGTGTTTCAAAAGGTTAGGAGTGTGTGATTGTTAAAGTAGTAAATAATGTCAATTCTGACAGTATGAAGATACAAGTCAGCAGGCCCTCCTGCTCTTCTGAGGGGACTCCTTGAAGTAATACATGACAGTGAGCAGCCTTAAGAGAGACAGGTTTTGTCCTTGGCACTGGGAAGAGTGGCTGGTACTCTCAGGGGGGAAAGAAATTCCAACAGCCCACCTGGAAAATAACTTCCCCAACACCAGGGCTTTGTCCACTCCCAGTTGTTAGGGGTTGGTGTAAGTCTTGACTTACTGACTTTACTGTCTTACAAAAACTCAAGTTGTCCAAATCTATTTTAATACTATTAGCCATAAAAGAATGTTTGAGCTTGTTCAGTTTATTTAAGCTCTTGGATGTGAGCAGCCCTTATTGATAATGTGTTCCACAGTGTAATCATAGCATCTGCAAAAGTGTTATACATCTTTTTAACTTCATTTATTATTATCTAGCTCTTGTTTTAAAACAGGATCAGCAGAATTTTACCTTTTCTCTCCTACTTAACTGGTTAGTGTGCTTTTACTGTAGGTCTGCTGTAAAGTGAAAAAACTTTTAAATTTTTGTACATTTTTTCCATGTTTTTTCAGTAGGTGACCATTGAGCTGACATGGTCATCCACAGTGACACTGAGGCCTTTGCTTGAGCTCATACCTAACGTGATACTCAAATCCAGCTCTGAAATATTTGGTTTGCAAGTCAGTTTTTAATATTGTTGCTAATACAAGGCACGTCTGGGTATTTTAAAGCCAGAAGAGATCAGAAAGTCAGGCCTCTTTGGTACCTTGGAATTTTAAAAGAAGCCTGGCCTATATAGATTCTACTGAAAGGCTTTTATTTGAAACGTTTCTATTTACCATTCAAAGAATATAAGTTACAGTATGTGATGTGGGTGGAATATAATGGTAATAGTGGGTGAAATTTGAATTGCAGTTCAAAGGATCAAAGTGTATAAGGCCTAAGGCCCAGGAGATTGTCACAATTAAATCAACTTATTTGAACTCAAGCATCTAAACAGAATTTAAGAAAAATATTTATGGCTTTCTAAATTAACATTTCTAAGCCCACGTGCAGCATTAAAAGATGTAGACATCATAGCAATGAGCATTTGGCACTGTTAATTTTTAAGGCTGTCTTTAGTAGTACAGTGCAAAATTCCTTGACTGTGCAATGGATGGGGGAAGATAAAATGGATGGGATTGCTCCAAGTGCAAGGAAGTGACCAGGCTTAGCCTTTAGGAAACTCCAGAGAGAGGCAGCCAAGTTTAAATGCTACATCTTTCTGAGGATTTGCCACCACTTTACTGGGTGTTAGATGTGCTTCCTTCTGCATCGGATTTCTATTACAGATTTTCACTGTCTGCTCAGCTTCCTTTTCAAAAAGGGAAGCAAGGAATTGTGGTACTTGTCCAGTGACTACCAAGGGCATGTAAAATTTCACTGGAGCAGCAGCTGGAACTCAGGACCCTTTCCAGCCCTGCCCTCCACCCGTACACAGAACTGGGTGTCCTGTGGTACTTGTAGGCTCAAACACACATCTGCTCTGGTGGGGAACACTTACAGAATCAGCACAGGTTCCACAGAGGGGAATGAGGAGGTCCTCAGCCTATCTTAGTAACCTGGAAAATGGGAAGAACAGGCTAGGGAAGAATCTAATAGAAAATGGAAATGAGGTTGATGTTTTGGTAACTTCAGCTAACCACTGTGTTGTGTATAGAAGAGCATATGTTTAATATGGAGTCTGTTGTAAAGGATGGACTCCTGTGATGGCAGAGAAAGAAGAAGAAGAGCTATTTGTGAATTCCAGGCAGATGTAGGAGACCAATACTAATGCATTTTAGATGGTTAAGGCTGAGTCATTTCAGAGCATGTGCAAAAATGGTATTGTGGGGTATTGAATGTAGAAAATCTGGTTGTGCAAATGTCAGTGAAAACTGAGGCAGCCCTTTGAAGATGAGATTTTAGGCGTGATCCCTTTTAGTGTACAGAGATCTTAGAAATTTCCTGAATAGTACTAAAAGTGGTGCACTTGACGGGGCAATGTTGGAACTAGTTTAAAACACCAGAAATATGTAAACATTTCACAGTAATAGTGCTCAAAAATGGTCCACCTAATCTTTTTTAAACTTTACAGCTGGCTTTGGAATGAAGTCAGTTTAGCAGGACAGATTTCAACCCAAACGATTATTTGTACTTGTATGTGAAAGCCAGGGAAGTTTACAGGCTTAGTGCCCATCAGTGCTCTGGAGTCAGTCGGCTGTCAAAAAGTTCAGCACCTCCTCACTTTATCCCACTGGCATTACAGTAACTTTTAGCCTGCTAACAGTTCTGCAGGGCCAGAGGCATAGAAGTGTTTTTAACAACCAATTTCTTAAAACCCATTAGTCCAAGTGAAGTTATTTGTTTTGACTGGGAGATACCCATATCATTCACTGGCACATACATGTTAAGGGGGAAGTTTCAAGAGTCTGAAAAAAATCTATGCAAATAATTCTGTTCACAGATTATTTCCAGATAAGATTGTAGGAAGAGAAAGTAATAGTGACAATTCTGTGGCATTAAATGTATTTTAGGAACACAGGAATCTGTATGTATAACTGGATCTGTCATCTCCACAAGCTGATTGTTTAGTTCTGCTACTCTGTGTGTCACCTTCAAAGGCAGAGATGGCCCTGCTCACCTCGCCTTGCGTGACATCTCCCTGGCCAAGGCGAGGTGAGCAGACACTGCCATTGTCACACCAGCCCAAAGTGTCGCTGGTGTCCCTTTAGCAGTGGCACACACTATGTGCAGGCAGCATGCGTGTGCCCTAGAATATTCTTTCTGTGATTAGAGTTTTTCTTCTAATCCTGGGAAGCTTTACCCATGAAGTTAAACAAAGATGGCACCTACAGTATGTCCGAGCCTGGAGAGCCACCCCGGGCTGCTGCTGGAGCTCAGCAAAGTGGGAGATTTAAGCAAGTAAAACTATTGCAGAAATAATTTGAAAGCAGGTGCTACTCAACTGCAGCAGGAGACATCTGCTGATGTATGCACACGATTTATTGCTGTGAATAAGCTCAGAAAAATGTACCTTATGCAGCCTTTTCCTGGAAGTAGGAAGAGCAGAATATTTAAGAGTGGAAGAGCTTGTAGGCTCTTGTGTAACTTGAAAAATGCACATATAAAGAATGCTTGTAGTTTGGATTGTCCACTTGAGTTTAAATGTCAGTAACTGTTAAAGATACTATGAATGTGAAAATGCAAAAGATTGTATTAAGCTCAATGTATACAAAGTGTAAATGTGAGCTGGGGTGCTGGCCCACACTGTGAGCCACTTCATAAAAATAATGTTGAAATGGAAGATAATGCATATGAGTTGCATGCCATTTTGCACTTCTTGTCTGATAATCATGTCTGTCTGTCATGTCATTGTGTAAAAATTATAAATTCCTAGGAAAAGAGGTCATGTTACTCTGTGAACTACCAATGCACAACTGTGGTGCTGTACAGCTAATAATATGTGTTAGGCTTTTTTTAAATGTTGAATTGAGTAATTTAGAGTGAAGACAAGACCTTAATTTCAGGACACCTTGTAGTGTCTAAACAGTCCTAAGTTTCTTTAAAAGCAACAGAATAAAATTATCAAAATTTCTCATTGACTTTTTTAGCTCTACATTCTCTACCCAACGGACACCAAAAAATGAAAGGCAGTTGAGATAATTGATAACTAAATCCTTAAGCTGGCCTGACAGCTGGAGTAAATGTGTTGCCTTGTAGTGGATTGATAGCCCTAGATTATGGAATATGTATATTTTAACAATGGTTTTGGCATAACTCTTGGCTAGTCATTTAAAATAATCTGAAATATTTTTTGACTAGCTAATAGTCCTGGAAGTCTTGTAACATTCATGTTTTTGTTTTGATCTGAGATCCACATACAGGATAGAAATATTACACAAGTATCTATGTAGATAGATACATTCTTTCTTGGATAGAAATAATCAGAATCCCTTAGTTTCATTGACTGTTGGACTGAGCTTCAGTTTGGCAATGGTGTCACAGGGATCTGTGACAGAGATGTGTTACAAAGATGCCAGAGGAGCTGCCTTGCTAATCCCCTGGAGCCACCATACACCAGGCAAGCAAAACCATGTCTGTCTACTTTTGTGAAGTATGCATTTGTAGTGTAATGAATCTGCAATGAAACGTTTTCTAAAGCTGAAGTAAATAATATACCTTCTCAAAACTGTGTAGAAAGATTTAATAGATCTGGTTGACCAGCAGCTCAGCAGAAGCAATTGTTCAGAAAATGGACTGCAGCTCAAAATGAAAGCCAATTTATGTCAATTTATATGTATAATAAATAAGACTATAAGGGATAGCACAGTCAATAAATTATTCTACTTAGGCTGGTGGTAATTTCTGGTACACTGAACATGCTGAGGTGCCCCCAGCAGCCACAGCAGAAATGTCCTGGCAACACTGTGCACAGTGCTGGTGCTGTGGCATTGCAGGAGAGAGTGCCCCGCTCGGGGAGCTGTAGTGAGGATGGAGGGCACTACAGTGCCCATAGAGCCACAGCAGCTCTGCAGTGTTTGTGATGTTTCTTCCTGGTTCTGAAAGTGAGAATGGCCGAAGCTACCAGGAGAGGAGAGCGATCCTGCTTTTACTGCCCCCTGGCAATCTCAGATGCTTTGGACAAGCGTAAAGTTCTGTTCTCGAGCAGCAACTACATCAAATCACATCTCCTTACTCAACGGGTCTTTCCTCTGGTTTGATCTACTGTGACATGTTGCTACCTTTTTCTTGTCAAAAAGGAAGTTTAATTATAACGCCCCTTTTGCAGTATTTATAGTGCATTAATTAGTGCTATTTCCAACCAGTTACCTGTGCCTGCAGGTAACAGATGTGCATAAGTATTTGAAATTGCTTGTCACATCTAGTTCTTCATCTTTGAAATGAACAACAGAACTGGGTGTCTTATTTATGGTGATGCAAGAGAGTGGAAGACCTAAAGTATGAATTTTTGGGTCACTTGTTGAGTCTTTAGAGCTGGCACTTCCCAGAATATTTCTGAAAGTCAAGTATGAGTGAATTATTGGACAGTCATTTTTGAACTCTTTAGTGCCATTTTTATAGTAATAAATAAAGGAGCAGGACTGTAGGCTTAAATTTTCAGAGGAATGTTCAAGTTCATGATGTAGTCATACATACTCAATAATTAGTTCCTGCTGTTTGACCAGGCTAGGGTAAGGGAAAACTAGGAAAGGAAGAGTTAATTTTGGGGGGTTGTTTTGTTGTTGTTGTTGTTGTTGTTAGATTTTCTTATCTGTTTCAAAGTTCAAAATATGCTATGCAAGAAAAGAAGTAAAATTTAATATCTTAATTTGTAGAAAGTGTAAAGTTTTTAAACAGGCATATTTTAATTTTTTAATGAGAACCTTAATTTTCGTTGCTTGGAAAACAGCGTATACTTCAGAGTAAAAACGTCAGCCTAAATTATATACCATGAAACAAGACGCTTTTGTGGTACCTTTCTTTCACACTGTAATTAAAATTCTTGGTGCTATACAAGGTTTGCTGTTCTTCCCTGTAACAATGTGAAGAGTTGTGCATCTCACCGTTATGCATGAAAATGATTTCCTTCGTTCCGCAGATGAAAATCGTGTTTGTACGATTCTGCAGATAAAAACCCAGACGGAACTTTGAATGCTTAATCAGAGAAAATAAATCACTTTTAAATGGCAGAACTGGTCCGGCTGTGTATTTTCTGAGGAGCAGGACGGCGTGACGTCCTTTTCTGCCCCAGCTCCGGCCTCGCGCTGCCCGTGCCCTTCCCTCCCGGCCTTTCCAAGGGATTTCCGGGCCCGGCCCCGGCTCTGCCCTCCCCTCACGCCGAGGGGCCCGGCGGGGGCAGCCCCGGGGGGCCGCGGGCTCCGTTTGTGCGCCGCCCCTGCGCTTAGGGCTGCGGGTGCCCGGGGATTACCGGGGCCGCCGCTCGCTGAGGGCAGAACTGATCGTGCCCAGGCGGCCGTGCTGGGGCACCGCTGGCACTGCGACAGCTGCCGCTGCAGGGACATGCATGGAAACGTCAGCGGTTTTGCCTGCGGGGCAGGCTGCAGGGAGAGTGGCGCACCGGGGCTGAGGGAAACGGAATGGCTCTGGTCTGTCCCGGCGTTTGGCACAACGGGGCCTTGATGGTAAGGTGCTCGTAGCACAGACGGGGAGGTGCAGTTGCCAGGTGTTGAAGCGAGGGAAAAGGGTCACTGCGGGACAGCTTGCGTTCAGTGGTCCCTGGTGGCACCACGCGTTATCTGGCGGGGGACAGCCGCGGGCCCGTCACGTGCGGACGCGTGCGGCCCCGCGATAAGCGGCCGGCGCTGCCCGGCCCGTGCTGGAGCAGCGAAGGGCTGAGGCACGCACTCGCTCCAGCCTCGCATGGTGACAGACCCACTGTCCTTTCTTCCCGACATCCCCTCCCCGTCTCCGATCCACGTCCTTCTCCTCCGGCCAGACTCAGTCCTCGTGTCCTCAGCCATTTGTCACCTGCCTCCTTCAGCCCATGTGTGATCAACATCCCCCCACAGCCCACCACACCCTCCTGCAGCTCCCGGACTCTCTGTCACAGATTAGTGCCCAGCCTCTTTGTCCTTCCTTCGTTACATGTGTTGCTGAAGGCACGTTTTATCTTTTGCCTTGGAGTAGGATAGGATAAGCAGGGAAGTCACCAAGAGCTGTGGAGGACAGCCTTTTTGCTTTCATCTCCAGCCATACAGCACTGCAGGTGGTGATAAGGTGCTAAGATCCATCTCTTCTCTTAATGTGGCCCTTACAAACACCCATACCCTTGGGAAATTGCAGTTCAGTTTCATCCAATCCCACCTAAGTAGCTTCAGCATTCAAATTTTCAGGGTGTTTGGAAGATTCCTCATACGATTCATAAAGCACGCCACCTCAATCAATCTGAAGTCCTCCCTACCACCTAATTTTCAGTTCCCTGCTTGAAACTGTAAGACTGTCAGAAATCTGCTAATTTCCCATTAAGAGTCCAAACTATGACAGAAGAAATCTTCCATAGTTGCTCAGTGGGGCCACAGATCATGGTGTTTGAAGCTCAGTACAAACCTTAGCAATTGGAAACATGGTCTTATTAAAGGAATTACCAGGCAAGCAGGTGGTGATAGCAGCATTCCTGTGTCAGGTGGAAGTAGAGGAGGAGGACAAGGAGGATAAGATCTTGCAGAGCTCTGCAACTTAAGGCTGACATACCCTTGAATGGAATCAAGGATATGATTGCAGAGCAGATGCTGCACATCTGCATTCCCAAAGCCTGTACGAACAGCCTCCTGTTGGCTCAAGACTTACCAAGGGGGGACTGTGAGAATGCGCAGGCGCGTGCAGCACACGAGCGCTGAGGGAAGAGCAGCAGGATGAGCCTTAGGAAGCGCAAGGAGAGAAACTGGCAGCAGCAGCATCTCATTAACTGCACACTTTGCACAGTGAGCCAAGAACAGAATTACAGAGCCACAGGCCCCTTCCTCTGTGCTTTGCGAGGTCCAAGCAGGACCTTCCTTTTCCCCTGGGTCAGACTTTTCTGCTGGGTGTGAGCGTCTCTGGGCTGCACCTGCTGTGGTGACTTGCTAATACATCAGCTTGGAAGAGATGCGTGGTTCGCACATTGAAAGGATAAACTGCTTATCCCGTTTTCTGTAATTCTGTCACAGAGAGCAAAAGCTCATCTGACTGGTTTAACTTAAGGGTAAATACAAGGCAATGTGGTTGAAGGAGATAGAAAATGGAGAAGGGACTCTGAATCAGCTGATTTGTATTTAAAGGCTTTATTATGCTTGTTCTCCCTTTCTAAAAATACTTTTCCTGGTTTGGAGAAATAATATATAAATGATAGCCTGGCAAGAAGTGCATAAAAACTGACAGATGAATAAATTGCACTCTCCAGAGCTGTAAGCTTGAAAAGAACATTGTAGAGATAATGAATGTTCTTGGCTTGAGAGAAATCCTGTCCATTAGAAATACCTCTTTGAAGATTGATCTAAACTTTTGAGCTTTCAGCTGAGATTTGAAAAAAAATTGACTTATTTAATTTCCCATTCACCAAAATTGAATAACACTGCAGTTGGTGATTTAAAATGTTGTTGAATTAATTATGACATTGTGTTAAATTCCCTTTTGTCTTTCCTTTGTCCGTTTTTTATTTCAAAGGCCTCAGTAATAGGCAAAGTGTATCACCCCAGTGGAGACGAGAGATGAGTCAGAGATTTGTCAGCTTGAATGGCCTTGGACCTGCACTTATCCCTGCTGACTACCCAGATGCAAGTCTGAAGTGATGTTACTTGCATCTTAAAGAGCAAGACTGAGAAAACTCAAGCTTCCTTGCTCAGCTTTGTTCTGACCTTCTCTGCTACAGCCAGTCATGGCAAACAGGTCAGATTCAGACTCACAGAACTGTAATAAATAATCTAAATCTGGCAGCAGAGGAAAAAGTGAGAAGGGCTTTGTCTGAAGGGTGGTTTCATGAGTGACTGCATCAGTCTCATGGCTGTATCAGGAGGATCAGGTGTGTATCTGCATCCTCCTTTCCAGCCACCCACCTCACATTACTGGGCCTCAGCCAGGAGATGGGAATAGGCAACTCAAACAACTCTTGCTAGGAAGGACAGTACAAACCATTAGTACCCTGGCTCAGCTTAAACCATGCCCCTGGCCATGCAGATTTATGGGAAGTCTAATATGATGTTACACACAGTATGAAAAGAGTAGATGAATCTGTTGTTCCAGCACCTTTCTTCATTCACTTTTAAATTCAACCTTGTAAATCTGAAGTCTCCTTAAATTTTTAAGTAGCGGTTACATAAGTAAGAGCATCAGCCATGAATGTACAGCCCTATTTGCAACCCTGGACATGATTATGGCATAGATTTCTATGACTTTGCAATATGAGAGTGAAATCTGTACCCAAACAGCTGCTTTTGAAGCTGGACTGGGCAGCTGCCTGAGTCAGGCCTTTGACAGACAGACTGTGCTGCCAGTCCCTGCGCCTCCCACCCACCACGTGAGCTCCAGTGCAGCAAATTTGGTCAAAGCTGCATCAAATATCAATGCTTCAGACCACAGGCATTGTTCAGACCACACTGACCCTTTCATATGATCTGCCTCATACCCACACTGCAAACCAAATGTGCTACCCATACTGAAACAAGAAAGGCCTGCAGCCATGACTTAGAGAATACATGGTAGGAAAGGAAATTACTGCTTTGCTGATGACAGGCCTGTCAAAGCCTTTTAGGATGTGGTACGTAGGTTTGCAACATTTCAAATTTCAGCTGAAGACAAATTTCTCTGTTTTTCTGTATCATATAGCTAATTTTTGTGCCATCCCTGCAATTTTATTGTTCTATGGCATAATTTACAGCAAGCTATTTATGGGACTAAAATAACTGCCAAACTTGGAGAAAGGACACATTTTCTCTTGTATGTCATGGGGGTTAGAAGACTGTTAGAAGGTTCCTGTCCCAAAATGGACAGCAGGATATGGATGCCTGTACAGGAAAGGTGGAAAGATTTCTTTCTTACTCTGGTTTCTCACTGTCTCCTATTCTTGAATAGTCAAATTTTAATTTCAGGATTCTGTATTCTCTTCCTAATTTAGGTATGCCATGTTGCATACTCATATCATCAATGCACCTAATATTATAGTTGATGACTATTTTTAATTATGAGACTGATTGCTGCCATATAAATTTCCCTGAGATGCCATTCTTCATTTAAAAGGGCAGGCACATGTTTTGCTACTCCACTCATCTGCACTTTGGTGCACTGGAGCAAAATTTATTTCTGAGAAATGGGCTTTGCATATTTTTATATATCCTTTTAACACTTCATTAATTTGCAACATATTTTGGTAAGAAAGCATATCAAGAGGCTGAACAGTAATTACCTCCCACAAATCACCTATCCTTAGTAGAATAAGCCACCAGTGTGTGGTGGTAACCCCTTCATGATGAAACAGAATGCTGGATTTATGAGGTACAATCCAAAGATAGCTGTTATTGAGACAAGACTTCACAAACCTGAAATGCAAGTTTAAACAAAAATGAATTCATATTTTGGGCTTATAGAGAAAGGTGAAGGCTAGAACAAACATCTACTGAAGAAAATAGTACATGCTCATCACCTTGAGGCTTGCAAGCAGATTCAGAAAATCTCAGCTCAACAGCAGGTGCCCACATAAGGGAAAAAAGAGACCTTCCCTTAGGACTCAGTCCTCAGACTAACAACATCCTGCTGCTTTTGAGAGAGGAGTTATCCCAGGAACACTGCATTTGCATTGTGTCTGCTAACGTCAAGGCTTAGAACAGGACAAAAACATCATGAATTTAGCAGAAGTACTAATTCAGATAAGTACAGACTCAGCTGTTGCTAAATTGGCAATTATAACTAGATAGTCTCTGCTCCCCTGCCATCATCATTGTCGGCGCTGAAGTGTTGTCTCAGTTCAGCGAGTATTCTATTTTCTAAGCTCTCATTTGTGTTCTGTTTGACAGCTTACAGTGATTTTGTTTAGCTGTACTGATGAACTGCTCTCAATGGAAAAAACTCCAACCACCAGAGGCATACGAGGATTAGCCAAAATGTACAATTCCTACACAGTTGGAAAATGGGGAGATTAACTATAAAAGGACTGAACCAGAATATGAGATCAGATCTTCTCAGATACCGCATGCATTCAGGATTGCAAATCCAAATCCAACTATCTATGACCTTTTAAAATAACTTTAATAACTTCAGCTACTGGCAGGAGCAGTAGAAGCCAGAAAAAGAAAACAGTGCTGGCAAGTCCAGCATTTTACCTACTGGGGATCTAGATCTGCTTTCAGCTGGTGCAGAATTCTGAATTCCAGCATCTGCTCTAGGCTTACATTGCTGTGATAAGGAGGGATAATCTTGTTCTAGACATTAGATGAAATTGGAATCTCTTTTTTCCAAGCAGTTGGTACAGTTCCAGAATTCTGCCACAGCGCTCTCATTTCCATCTTTTGTTACTCTGCACACTCTGAGGCCAACTGGCTTCTGTAAAGTTGTACTGTGGTCTATCTGCATTGGTGTCAGAGCCTTATAATGCACCACTAGGGGATTTTTTAAATATAGTACCTTCTGGGAAGAAAGAAGCTTGTTCCATAGGTCAGATTACTCTTAGCCCCATTCAAAGCAAGCAACAGCCAGCTCAGCTGTTTGCATTTCAGTTGTGCTCTCCTGGTACAGCCATAGCACCCCGTGCCCTTTTATGCCTCTGACTCCTGGGCAGGAAGCACCTGGGAAGGCAACTGAGCCCAAAGGCTGGAGCATCAGGGTCTCACCCGAAAGATTCCCAACAGCATCCAGCAATCATGTGGAAAGTAGCAGTGGGCAAGGAGCAGTAGAATTTGAAGCATCAGGTGGCGTATCCATCCATGGCTCATATAGTCACACAATTACTGTTTGTGCATCTGCTGCTTGTCCAGGAGCCGTCATTCCTGAGATGTGTAACTGCACCTTACACCAGCTGAAATTTAATCTGTAACAACATCCAGCTGTGATAGATTTGTCAGAGGTGCTGAAGGAATCCCATCCTCTGTGATCAAGAGCTTATGTTGACAGGTGGCTGCTTTGTTTCTATAGATGGAAAAGGGCATTTGTAGGACTTCTGGGACTGAAAAAACTGATTGTGCAGCTAAAAGTAGCCCTGCAGTAACTGCCTGTAGCACCTTGCACTCTTGAGTCACCTGCAGATTTTGTCTCAAGTGGTTCTTCCCAAGCTCCTGATGTGCAGCAGTGCTGCTTCTTCCAGCCAGCGGGACCCACAAAGGTGGAGAGAGCAGAGTTCCAAGGGCAGCACGGGCAAGGCACTTGGCTCCCACTCTGGGTCTCACTTTTGGTTTGGCATCAGTTTTGAACAAAAAGCCAGCGTTGGGGTGTGTGTGTGTGTGTGAGCATGGGTGTCGTGGTTTATCTAATACTGATACTATGTGCACTACTCAAAACAGCACCAAATTCACCTGTTAATAGTATAAGAATTTAATTTCATTGTACAGTCTCTCCATCCTTCTGCTTCCTTACCTACACAGGGAATATCAAGTGTTGTTACTGTATTTAGATGGTAATACTGTTCCATTCCTCCATAAGTCAATTAGTAAAAAAAGATACTTGACTTTTCAAAAAAAGGTTATTACAGAAAAAAGTGTATTTTGAAGCCATCTAATTACATCTCAAAAATGCAATCATAAGAAAAGAATTTGCTTTTAGAATACAGAATTTTTACAATGCAAAAATACACTTCTGGAGTCTGCCTACCATGAGCTATGTAATTGTGGTGTATATTTGACTTATCCTAGTTACATTTCAGCATATTTATTTGCTTTCTGACTGGAGCAGAACTGCCACATGCTGATCAATTCAGCTTGCTTATGCCTTTTGTGCCTCTCCTGGGGTGTGCAATATGACAAGCCTTGTTCTTTAACAAACAGAATAGCACCAAACCAAAACTAAAAATCACCCTCCAAGCTGCACATCATGGCTGATGCAGAAATACTTCATTTCTCCTGGTCATGTTCATAGGTCTGCCAGTGTGTTTTTACGCTGGCTCAGTGAATGCCATTCACAAGGTGCAAGGAAAGGATTACATGACTTCCCAGATGATGATTATGCAGCTGCCAAAAGGGATGAATTCATCCTAAGCACTACTTTTTGAAATGCTTTGTTAATTTGCTCGTGAGGAATATCCAGATGCAGCTGATTACCCTGTAATGAGGCTCCTAAAGCTGACAGTCTAATAGGCTTTTGAAGGTGTCCAGCTTATTATACAGAATGATTTTTTATTACTTTTTTAAAGCTCTTCCTGTGTGGATGCCATAAATGGATGTACTCCTCAATAATGTGACAGTCTAAGGGAGGTTTATGGGAGTTAATTAATGTGGTAACAAGGAAAAATAAGATAACAATGAAAGACACCTTCTGCTTGTCAGCTGGAGGTTTGCAAATAGTTCCTTATGTAACATCTGAATGCCAGATGCAATAAATAAGGACTGGGCCATCATTTTGAAATAAGAAGCCAGTAACTTGAGTTACTATATGCACCTTGTAGAGTTTTGGAAGGTGTTGGCCCTCTCGTTCCCTTTTCTAAGAATATTCTGTAATTCCATTAGCTGCAAGGCAGAGGTTTATCCCCATCTTGGTACTTGGTTGAAAAGACCGAGGCACAGAGAGCTCAGTGCAGCAAGCCACATGATGCTGCCCTTTGCAGGGGATGTGCTCAAGACTCAAGCCCCGTGCTGCTCAGATTTTTGAAGAGACAAGATGATTTCCCTGACATGTGGGGCAACTTCCATCATCTGTTGCTGGAATCAGTTCTAAAATGTTCCCTAAATGCTCCTAGTAAAGCTGGTTTAGTTTTCCTTGGTCCTAATCTGTAGATTAGGGCAAAATATTTCTGTGGGTTGGTAATAATTCTACTCTTCAGTGTTACATAAAGGGATTTCAACACACAGTGTGTGTCATTTAGCTCAGCAAGAACCGAGATGCTGGAGCAATGTTACAGACTATCTGTGATCACTTACTCTGACTCTACCCAAAGAGCTTCTGGCCTCAGGGCTCAGGAAATACACACAGGTTTTCTGTCATTTGGCATACAGTACCTCTATGTAAATGTTGTACCTGTACTTCAAAAAAAAAAATAAAAATTGATGTAATGAGTCTTAGCACTTCTGCACCCCTTTAAAAGGAAAATAAAAAATCTCTCTTAAAAAAGGATCCAGAGCTGAAAAAAGAATTGGAAGCATCCACACTTTTGAAATCACTTGTGAATTTACTCTTTAATTTTGTCTGCATTTTAATTCATCTTTGAAATGAGATGGGAAAAACAGCCTAATTATAAGTAAGGAGCTATGTAGCTTAAATCCATAACACAATTCTGTGTCTGCAGTAGGAGACACTTGGGGATTAGTAATGGGGGAAGGTCAGTTGTATTCCCCAGTATAGAATTTATGCTAAGTGGAAAGCACTTTCTTTTTCACAGTACCTTGAAATATAAATCCTACTGTTAAAAGATGGCATTTGCTTTTTCAAAAAAACCAACACAAGAACACAAAAAAACTGGCTTGCATTTAAAAAGTACCAAAAAAATTTAAAACCTGAAACCTTTGTTTAATGAAATTGAAACTGAAATATTTTTATAGGCTAGCACCAATTTTCTATGCTCTTCTCAGCAATTCCAAAAGAATTGCTCTTGTCTTCGTTACAAGAAATCACACTAGCCTTTCATAGCTTCATGCTAAGGGAACTGGGTCTAAGTTTCAGATTCTGTATGTCTAATTATTATTTTCCACTATCTCTGTTTTTATTCCTACACACATCCACCCTACCCCAAATGCCTTTCATCATGTACCTTGTGTTCCACAGAGCTACTGCAGTGCTCTTGATCCAGAGGCAGTTATTGTAGTATTTTATCTATACTCAACCAACATCTGTTTTGGATTAATAAAATAAAAGACATAAAACCCCTGAACCCGAAGTACAAATATATTGGATAAGCAGGACTTTCCTCCTGCACTGTGGTCTTGTTTGAAACAGAAAAAAGCAACAGAAATGCAGCAAACTATGATTAGTAACAAACTCTGAACTACCCAAGGGAATGACCTAAGTTAACCTAGAAGTGTGCAAGAGAGGTAATGTGGTAGAGACTTTATTCCATCAAGTTAGTCAACAGCTCTGAACCAGCCACCATTTTGCTGCAGAAAAAAGCCCAAAAATCATTCTTGGTTTTCATCAAACTAAAAATATTTTTAATTCTATTTTTATATATCCTATCTTCTGTGCATGAGAAGTATCTAGAAAATTAGGAAGGGGAGGTTCTTTCAGAGGTGGCTTCTTGTAATGATTCATGTCAGAGAAATGACAACTGCTGACAACTGCAGTCCTTAGACATGCAGTAAATACTCAGAGCAGTGTGTTCCTTTATCAGCTCCCATTAAACTGCAGCCAAGTGTTACTGAGTTGTAGTAAGAGCAGAAGAGCAGTTGAAAAACACTAAACACCCCAAACATCGAGCTGTGCATGCTCTACCACAAAGTGGTCTGAAGCTAGGAATTGCTTTTATTTTTTATTTTAAAAGCACAGTACTTCCTATGGAGGACCACTGCTTAGGTAATTGCTTTTCCATGGCTTAATCATCCAGCATTAAATGAGATGCCTGCACGATATGTTTTGACAGATGCTCCTGAGTTGTTTGGTTGAGGCAGTTTCAAGTCATGTCTCCTGTTTGCTTTTAGTGGTTCTGGAATGGAATTTTTCTACTGAACAACTTAGTACAGTACACCAGAAATAACTGCTTTATAGTCACAATATTCAGAGGAGCAAAACCAGTAAAATATCCAGAGCATGTGAATAACTAACTGGCAACAATTGAAAAAGTGGCCACAGGTCTTCAAACCTTCTGAGAGTCTAGGAGCCATGGTCCAATGGGTTCATCCCTGTTTGCAGAGCACACTTTTCACTCACAGCAATACTTCTTTGTGCACATGTACTGGGAGCTGCCCGGCACTCAAGCTCTTGAATAAGCCTTGAAATCAATTGATAAAGCCTATCTGGACTTCCCTATCTTAGTAAAGCAGAAAGAATGCTTGGCAAGTTTTGGCACACATACTTCTAAGTTTTACAGAAAAGAACCACACAAGCAAAAAAAAAAAAAAAAAAAGCCCCCAAAAAAAAAGCCCAAAAAAACCCCAACAACAACAAAAGAAACCATAAGAATTTAAGGCAGAAGAAAAGAGAGAAGGGGAGAAGCATCTTCTGTGCATTTACATAATCACAGTGCAGGTAATTTGAGCCCTTACAGGTAAGAGTATACTGAGAAATGCCAGACAATATTTCATAGTCCCTGTTCTAAAAGTAATGGCACATAAATTGGCTATCAATGAAAAATACAATTCCTTCAGCCAGTATTATCTTTCTTGATGAAGAGGGATTAATGTATTGCCCAAATCAATGCTGCACATCAGCCAGCCTATAGATATGTAGTCACTTCCAACCACAGTTCTGTGCTACTGGAAGTTGCCCATATTGCAAAAGTTCTTTTGCTTTAAATGTTTAAGAAACACATTCCCCTATATCACTTATTCATCACTAGAGAGAAGGAAAAAGAATCTGATGTCAGACTTAAGTATTAAAGGAATTCTTTCTTCATCACAAAGATATTTCTTTAGTCCATCATCTTAAAATGAATTATATAAATCTTTAGGTATGCATTAAAACAAAACACAGTTTCCATTCAGAAGTTTTGCTAAATGCTTTTTGTTCAACTGACAAAGTACACTAAGGAGTGTAAAAATATTTATTCATCCTAATTCAACATAACTACAATTTTCAATACTGAAAAACAAGATTTACAGAGTAATGACCTTTAACCACTCATGTGAAATCATCTTACAGTCCATACAGTATTTTATAATTGTATTTTTACAATAGCTTTAACTTCCAGAGGAGACAATAAGCTTTCCCATGAAACAAGTTTCAAACCCACTAATTTGCATCATTCAATTTTCTCCATGAGACTTTAAAAAACAGTAATAAATTGTTTGGAAATATATACAGTGAAGACCACTGAAAAGCTGTTTTCTTGAAACGAGGAATTCTGTAAGAAATATGTATTATATTGTTTCAAGACTATCTTACAGAGTGTAGCAACTTTCAGAGGCTGCTACTCAGTTTAGGTTTTATATAAAAGTGAGCCCACTAAGACAAATATAATCAGCAGACTTACAAGGTTATAGTAATTCTTCCATTACAGCAAGAGCCTCAAAAGTATTTGATATTGATTGAGTGTATAATTTTTAACACCTGTATAGGTTTTTAATACTAATTGGCCTTTATATACACTTCTGTACAGTTTTAAAATATTACATCTTGGTAATTAAGATAAACATACTATAGAAAAGTTACCTTACTTTGAATTTCTCCTAACATACATTATTGCAGTCAAATTGGAAGTCCATTCTGCATTTACTTCATTTCTGGTGAAAAGAAATATTTACTTATGACTAATTCCACTCAAAAGATTTTTAAGCTATTCTTCATGCATTTGACATATTAATATGAACAAGAAAAAACTTGGAGAAAAATACAGAAATTGTTCTTAAGAAAACTTCAAATACGAAATCCAGATTAGGTCTGGTATGAATATGCAATGGCCATATTATGTTTGTCAGAATTTAACTTCACAAAACAGTCAACTTCTGTTGAAATTAGGTTTAGAAATACATCAAATAATGGAAGTGCTAATGTCTCCCTCAGCTGACTACTTTAGACATATGGGAACAGTAAAGCTTACTGTCTAAATGAACTTTATTACACATTTGAGATTTATCCTTAGTGCAAAATGGAGCCAAATTACCTTAAGCTAAGTACCCTGCTGGCAGGATGCTCAGCTCAGGTACCCAAAGTGTAGTGTCAGCCCCTTGCAGCCAGCACTTCCACTAGAGCAGGAGAGCCTAGTCCTGCACACAGATGAGTTACACACTCAAGTCTGGATGCTTCAGGGGATGGCCTACTCTGTCAGTTCAAATGGAGCTTTAGTGTTCAATGCTGCATTCTCACAGGTTTTCTGTGGGTATTTACACAACAGAAAGGAATATGGAAACTAAACAAGTCTCTAATACTTAACTACAAAATAAGCAACTGAAATTTATTTCCCCCTTGTAATTATTTTACTGTGGAGGAAAAAATGCTATCCAGCACCAGTTACAAACCAGTAAAGCCATGAGAAAATGACACTAGGCACTGCAGAAGATACAACAGGACACTGAAAATTACCAGTAATAAAATAGTCAACTGATAGCCATGCTGATTTTTAACACCTAATACTTAGGTAGTTAAAGCTGACATACAAGTCCTGTAGAGAGTGATCATCTTCTGCTTTCTCTGTCATTTGGGTATTTCACACTCCCTGTTTGATACCAGCAAAACCCTAGGAAAATTATCTCTTCTTGGTAATGACTCACATTCCCCTTCTAAAACCATCTCCCTTCATTGTGTGAAATGCTTAACTGAATGACAGCGTGGGTACGAAAACACCTATAGAAAAGGCATTTGGATATAGCCTACCTAACTACACTTAAAATGTTCTGTAGTTGATTTTTTTTCCATTCAGTATATTGGCTTAAAGAAAATAATTCAAAAGCCTATTGCCCAACAGAAATACCCAAAAACTAATGAAAGCCAAATCACATTCTCAGGTTCAGTGGTTGCTGAAAGGATTTACCCTGCCACAAGACAGTGCTTTATTGTATTTAAAGAAAAAAAAATAGAGGAGCAGCAACTTATCACAATTTTCCACTACTGTGCAATAACAATGGAACCAATACAACATGGAAACCTGTTAGGTGAGAGTCTGTGACATCTGGAGGTTACAGCCTTACGCTCCTTCTTGTTCAGGATAATTTAAAATTTTGCGGTGAGCTTGGCGCAAATATTGCTGCTGCTTGAAGTAAACCTTAAAAGCTCCTTTTATAGCAACAAAAGCAATTCCACCCTGAAATAAAAAGATATTTTGAAAACCTGCACAGTTCAGTGCCATATCACTGCAAATGTTCTTAAAAATTTCCAGTCCGAGAAGATTTGTTTTCTAAATATATGGTATTTTCTTCTAAAGATTAACTAATTAGTACAGTTCCAAATGAGTATCTCAAAGTTTTCTGTCACTATGCACTACTACAGAGGTAAACATTAGTTAAAGGGATTACAGATTGAATCTATCGAAGCTTTTATTTCCTTGGAAGTCTCACCAGTATTCTAAATTTTAAAAATTAAAATCTTATTTCAAGAACAAAGAAAATGCAGATATGTATCTGCTTTCCTCCCTTCTCTGAATGTATACTATACAAGGCACAAGGAATAGTACTGATAACCATTCTATAACTAGACTGTGAAAAATGGCACTTGCCAAAAGTGGAGTAAAATAAAATCTATTTTTGTAAAACAAACTATTTTTCCCTCTAGAAAGCTTTACAATATGTTTATCTCAAGTCTTCAAAATGAGACACCAAGAAGCTTTTAGTCTGCATGAACATTTGCAGTATCACTGTTTGTTCTGTATAAAAGAGAGGGATGCATAAACATGCAGGAATTGAAAATGGGCTGTGGTGACAGTCAGATGAGCAGGGATTCCATATTACCAAACTCAGTGTACTTGTCCTTGAAAGGCTGCAACCAGAGAGGTTATTCACAAAGGAAGAGATTGTCATTCATTCCCTCTCCCTTTGAATTCTATGGAGAGTTAATTTTCCTCTCCTTATTACAATAAAAAACAAAGGGTTTCTCTCAAAATCAGTAAACAAAAGCTAATTTTGAAAGGTTTATAGTATAAACCCCAGTCTTCCCTTACAGAGACTGTTCTTAGAAGATGTTGGCTCCTCATCTTCATTGTCAGCCTTAATTACTGCTAAGGCCTGCCTACTACAGTGCCACATAAAACTTTCATCCTTGTTGTGAACTTGTCATGAAAGTCATAAAGACAGTCTTTCACACACATGATGTTTGTCCACTGCTAAGACAGGCAACCTTAAAAAACCCTCTTCCTTTAATCAAATGCCGCTCTTAAAATTCCTGATCAATTTAGGTTCCTTTTTCCTTTGCCTCCCTCCTTCACAACACTTCATTTTCCTGTATTATAATAATTTATGAAACAAAGAGTATTGAATCTTACCAAGATTGTCCTTTGTAAATTTGAGTTAACACTGCTGAACATCAGCTTGCCAACTATTGTGGCAATAGTAGGGAAAACTAGAGCTCCACACAGAATACGTGTGGCAGAGACGTGATCTGCCAAAGGGTTGGCCTCTGCTGGGATACGAGGAACAGGACATCCAATGCCTAAAGGGATTAGAATGGGGGAAGAAAAGGTTACACAGCCACTGCCTCAAAAAAGAACACAAAGTACATTACTGCCCACTGCCCACTTCACTACGAATCTACAGCCCAACTACTTTTTGACAACTATGTCTCTTCTCAGAGAATATTCTGTTTCCATTAAATGACTGCAGTTTTACTTTCAAGTAAGACCCATGAATTTTAGTAGCTTGTTTTGTTATTAAAGCCTGAAGTGAAACCATGTTCCTGCTACTCCTGCCCCACCCTTCTCTGGACATATATACAAACACAATCTAAAGAGAATGAACTTGAAATAGAGGGATAGTGTTAAGTAGATAGTTAGTATCTACTTAAAAATAGCAAAAACTACTTGCCTATCCCCATCTCCTAAAGGCAGAAATTCAATCTCGGCATTTCCTTTTGAATGTTACATGTCACATTACCTGGAAATATGCTGTTCAAAATTTGTAGCTTATTAGAGTATTTGCGCCACAGTCTGAGCACATAGTCCTCCCAACGGATCATCTTGCCCAGTATTAGCATGACTGGGATAGTGGGAAGGCCAATCAAAAGGAATAAAGGATCAGCTCTCTCCATCACATCAAGACCTTCTTTGTGACCCACAACCTAGAAAATATGCATATAGTTGAGAAACAAAACAAAGGCCACAACAATGTTACAATGCACAAATGAACAAAAATGCAACTTAAAAAGTTGAATTTGTTTGAAGCTGCCCACATGTTTTAAGTTAAAGAAAAAAGAACACTGTTTTACCTAATTTACTGTTTTCTCTTTGTATCCTTGGTTGGTTATGGAGCATAATGCAGGTGAGCTACCAGCCCTATTTTGCAAATCATTAATCTTGCAGAGAGCTGTAACAGAATTCCCTACCATCTCAAGAAAGGTTTCGTGTATTTCTGTGTAAATACAAGCCTAAATATCTGAAACACTAATAATACAGCAGGCTTTCCAAAATGCATTTAAGAATTCACAGATTTACAGCAACTAATTCTACACTGAGAAACTGATCAGATACTACTGTTCAAAGGATAAATTGATATTAGGTACCTCAAGATGTTTTTATCAAAATTTTATGGTTTTTAGGAATACCATACATGACAGAGATCACAGTATATCACTATTGTTTCTCTGGACAATGCAGGAAGATGAACATTATTTTCAACTGTACTGGAAATTGCAGCATATCTTCACATGTACCTTATTTTCAAATGTAGTTAGTTCAAGGATTTTAAAGGATCATTATTACTGCTGTGTCTACACTTTTCTTCTGACATATAAAAAAATAAATCAGATTTTTCCATTTATAAAATGCACATGTTAAAATTGTAACAGAATGGTGCCTTATGTCTTCTAAAAAGTACACTGTTTTAATTTTAAATAAATCTAATAGGACTGAGGATAAAAATTTATATTAGAGTGGTAGATATCCTCTAGATTTGTCACAATTTAAGCAGTATAAATGCTAATACAGTCCTTGAATTGCTTCCAGGAAGAACAGGCTCTTTCATTACTATTTCTGTAAGAATCTGGGAGGACTAAAAACAATAAAATAATAATTATGCTTGCCAGGCACTGGATTTTCTGATGTGTTTTCATTGACTTCTTGTTTTCTCCACAAGTACAATAACTTATCAAGTCTTCAATTGAACAAAAATTAGAATTAGGAGGTAAGAACATGAAACAACAGCAAAATTTTAAAAAAGGAAAATAACAAAACCAGTACTTCTGGAATAGATAGGACACAGAGAAGAAGCTACAGTAATGTACCACAGTACCTTCAAACATTTTTGCCTTGCTCTGAAAAGCATTCCATGTTACACCTCTAGAACAGGAAGTTATGTTCTATACCACAGCCTCTAAAAATAGGCATAACCAATATTGTTGCTGCCAAAAGATTATTCCTGAAAAAACATTCAGCATTTGTCTTCCAGCTTCTTCAGTATCTTCTACTCAAGCTGTGAAGTCTGACACTATCCTTTTTCTTCTTATAGTCATTGTCCACCAAAAAATGCCTCAGTATCTTGTCTCTTTCTGCTTTAGATTACTGTATTTCTCTGCTTTCAGTTACTCCATCTGACTTGTTACTGACTTAGCTACCACAATGTCAATTCTGTATTTATTTTTCTGCACCTGAAGTCTAAAAGTGGCTTCTGTGCTTCTCTCTGGCCCTTCAACTAAAGGAAAGGAGTCTGAAATGCATCAGGACAAAAACTGTATTAAACCTAGCAAGGTTGGGGTGGCAAAAGGGGTGGAACAGTTTCACTTCTACTACCCGCTCAATCTCCTCCTCTACAAGCAAAACTAAATTATTGTCTTGCCCAGCATGCCATCCATACAATCAAAACACTAAATCATGAAAATAGCAAATTCTTCATACCTGGCATTTGACCAGCTGCCTAAACTAATGTTTAGACAGATCCTCACTTCAAAAGCAAAACAACTT
Organism: Anomalospiza imberbis; assembly: GCF_031753505.1. Taxonomy (NCBI): domain Eukaryota; kingdom Metazoa; phylum Chordata; class Aves; order Passeriformes; family Viduidae; genus Anomalospiza; species Anomalospiza imberbis. The sequence goes on from NC_089688.1 coordinate 20,057,126, forward strand.
CAGAATAAATAATTTGTTTTTCCATCTGGCTGTGGAGTTCTAGGGCAGCTAAAAAGGTCACAATTTCCTCCAGAAAAAGAGCTAAAGAGCTCAGTGTAGCAGTGAGCAAGGAGAAAAGGACTGGTACATTTCCAAAATCTGGTTGTAGTATTACACATGGTTGTAATGCTCCTGTTGGAGCCACAAGAACAAAACAGCCAATGAAAAAATATTTAAGTGCACCACTCTGTAATACACAGACTCATCCACTGGAATGCAGGTGGTTTTGAAAGCCATTACACATCACCTATGTAGCTGCCTGACCCTCGGCCACACTGGTACAGGGAAAATGCAACCACTCATTTGGGCTCCATTTCTGCTTTCATATCACACAGATCACATAGAAAGTGAACCAAAACAGCACACCATCTTGACAGGCAGTACCACACATCCCAAGAACTAGTGCCAAATTACTTATGAGAGATGAACCAGGTTGTATATTTACAATTAGAAATGTGTAGAGGAGTATTTATTAACTTTGTTTGTTAATGCTATCTACAACTGAATTAGCATCAGAAATACTTTTATGCTTTCAGGCAAAACACAGGTTATAGACTCGATATAGGAATCAACAACTAAAAGGGCAATGAAAGTGCTTCTGATTGTACAATCTCTGAAAACTCTGGTCTTGTGGTTGAACTAGGATTGCCATGAACAAGTCTTTCCATAGTTAATAGTGTATCGCTTGTCAACATTACTTTTCTATTTAATAGCAAGTTCACAAGAACAGATGCAGGAAAACTTTTTCCCATTCAACTAATCATACAGTCTGAAGTAATAAAAACATTAATCTGCCGTGTTTTGCATTTCTCGTTCATGAATGAATTGCATCATTCAGAGCATGTATTTTCCTTTATACAATTTTTAAAAAGTCATCACATTATCCAGAAAATAATTTACCACGTTTCAATTTCAACCCTTTGAATGTTACTAGCAAAGCCTTTCTCTAAGTAAAAGATTAAATCTCATGACTTTACTGAAGAGTTACTCAATATTGGTAGCTAGGTGGTAATGGCACCTTTCCCATGAGAACAAATTGGGTTCACCAGTCTGCCATACACAGGGCAGCCAGCTATAGCAGTAGCGGATTTTGTTGGCTGCAGACTGAACCATGCCCAAACAGGCATACTTGCAGTTATAAACTATGACCAGTTAAAAGTGAAAAACCATCCTGAATTCACTGGTAACTACACTGAAAGCAGCTAAGCATGTTTTAAGCCAAGGAAAGAGGAGTCTGAATTGACTTTTGCTTTCAGAGCTGGCAGGAAGAGGGAAGATGTGTGTACCTGCATGACCGTCACCGCTCCGTACGTAACGGCTGTCCAGTATATAGAGCCCACCATTATACCAGCTGCAGCAAAGGGACATGCCTTTGAGATCAGGCGATCTGCAAGATCCAAAACGTAAACAACTGGACCTATGATAAAGGAAAAGTAAGGTTTCAAGATAGATATATATAGATACACACAGATAAAAGAATACTGTAGAAAAGTCAGCATCTATCACCAGTAAGAAAGAACAAATGAGGGAAAGTAAAAGTAGTCTGACATATCACACATGCTGTTTAAGTGAGAATACATAATTAAAAATCTATTAAGCTAAACTTGTAACTTCTGCCTACCTACCATTTCATTTACCACATAATCTTTCCAGGAGATTGATACACTGCTTAAAGCACTAATTTACCCACCGATTAGCTTCCTTTGTGTTGAGTAAGAATTGTTCTTTTGTAGAAACCACTTTAGGCTTAGTGCCTTTTTTATTTGTTAGATATTTTAGTTTTCTAAAGGAAAGAATACCGATTTGTTGTAATGTACTTCATGCCCTTATCTTTGACAGCTTCACCTGAAAATTCTGTCACTAAACTATCCTGCTATGTAGTAAAAGGTAGCACAGTTAATACAAAAGATTCCTTCCACTGGAAGAGGCTGCATTCAGTATGTTTAAAGGATCACCTCTCAAAACACTGGAGGAAAAAACACTCCTATTCAGGTTATTCAGTGCCTTTGACAACAACATATGAATAGGTTCACTGTTCTGTGTATGTACAACTGCACTTCCCAGACTTACACAGGGCAAGACAGTAAATACCCTGACCGCCTTTGGTGAGGTGAACAAGGGCAATGCTTGCATCTTTTCTTTGAGGGACTGCAAGAGCTTGAGTGAAGCAAAAGCCAGAACACTGAAATGTGTATATGGAAGTGAAAACCACCATCACCATAATCTGCATTACTTTTGTATTTGTCAACAAATTTTACATACAGTCTGTCCTCCCCCAGTTCATATGCGTGAACAGTTCCTGTGAGCTCCCTCCTACTTTTTCCTACCAAAAATCTGTGACAATTCTCAAAAGCAGCCTACAGGCATTCCTCAAGTAACTAATCCTCCATGTCTCTCAAAGTTTACCCCCAGTGACAAAATTGTGACTCCCATTTCATGACTTAGTTAGTTCTTATTTTTCTAGAGAAGAGCTCTATTGTGAATGATTTCAGTTCTATTCAGCTCAAGTCAGCTGGTGGAAAAAAGCAACAGGAACATCCAGTTCAACTCTTAACAGCTGTGTTTGACTTTCCAGAACACACTTAAGAAGGTGCTGGGATGTCTATCAGTATGCTGGAAGTAGCAACAAGGTCATAACTGCAAGTTCTAAATGCACAGTAGTTTACACATCTTGACTGTTTCCCAGAGTCACTGTAAAATTTGTTTGGTTGTACCATTTTGAAAACTTATGTTTGAAGACAGGAGACTCAAATGATACTGAAGGTTGCCTTATAACATAAGTACTAATAAATGTCACCTATTGATACTAAACATTAAGAGAAACCTGGCTAGAGAATTGGGTATCGAATCTTGAGAGAATACTAGAAAAAATTACTGAAAAAATCTTTTAATTAGCCCTTAAGAAGAAGTAGTGACAAAGGAGGACAAAACGGTTTGCTTTTTAAGGTGGTACTGAGGAAGAAACAGGAAAATAAATATCACTGATACCCAAATTAAAGAAGGAAATATGAAACAAAAATATTTTTCATTTTGAAAAATATATCATGCTTTAAAGAGCTTTTTCTACCAAACTGTTTTCTTTTTATTAAACTGAAGTAATTATCTAAGAGGTACTTTTGTTACTTTCGAAGTGGTAACCATATTTTTCAATTTAGTGAAAGTTCTCGAAAGAGCAGAAAACAGCTCACAGGAACATAATTACCACCAATCACCAGAACTGATAGGCACTATCAAATTTAAAATGGAATTATGATTCTGAGATATTTCATGAAAGGTTGTTTTGAACTAGTAAATATTTAAAAAAACACCCACTGTTACTTATATTCACTGATGTCTCCTCAAGTTGATATTACTTCTAAACTATAATCATAAATGAAAAATTTAGTTGGGGGTATCCTTTCACAGAATTTTTAGAAAAAAGTTTCCAGCAGTACATTAGGGAAGTCTTAAAGTAAATAAGTTTCTGAACCGTGATGGCTCAGGGGAGGGTATGACTGATACTATCTTCAAAAGACACCTGCTGCAGAAGAAATAGGGCCACTAGCAAGGCTTCTTGAAAAATTCTTACTGTCCTTACTCTGCCTGGTGTGACTTTGAGTGACTTGTAGTTGAATTGTGCTATAACAGCTTTGGGTTTCTAGAAAGAGTTACAAAAGGGCAAGACTGGCTCACTTGTTTAAGGCACATCAAGGTCATGACTGATGTTCCATGGACCCAGATTAATTTCCCTGCTCTACTACTGATGTCTTGTGAGCTCTTATACAAGTCTGAATTTTTATAGCCTTATCTTTAAAACTGGAAAAAGATGGTATTATTAGGAAAAATGTATCAAAATACATGAAGGGAGTCTCATATACCTGCATGCCAAGAGCTGAACAACCTCATGCAAAAATTTTAGGACAGCTTTAGAATCCAGGAATGTTGGAATCCAAGCTTTCAAATACAGTATGCCACGAATTGCAGGAACAAATTAAAATGCCTGTTATGTTAATGTATCCTGTCCAAATTATAGCTGCTACCCCTTTTTGCCATTGTCAAAATAAATTGCATCTCACATTACAATTTCATCAGTCAAGGTACAAACAAGAATTTCAAACAGTGTCAAGTTTTGTGATGCATTCTGTGTCCAGATGAAAACCCAGTTTTCTTCTCAAAGCCAATGCTAAATGTTATCATTTGATACCTTCTTTATGATGGAGAGTTACCCTATTCAGCAAAGCTGAATTGCGGTTGTTATATGAATAATTTGTAGTAAGTTTCATACTGGTTTATGTCTTTTCTTTATATCAACAATGCAGTACTGTTGTGTTTCTTTTCTTTCCTATTACTCAGTGTTCTATCATGGAAGTAAATGTCATCACTCAAATTCCCCTGACACCTTAATCTCGTCAGCCCTTAAGCTAATAAGAAAGAGGTCCTGTCTCAAAGAACTGGCAGTGAGTTATTTTCAGCTCTTTTATTACAGAAATAAGTTGCTTAAAAAAAATCTTCTTTAAAATCTTCTAAATGCCTGCACTCAATTGCTACATCACCATTTCTATAACAAGCAGTTTTACTTTTAAACAAAATTTAAGTTTCCATGGCAACATTTCACTTCCTTGATTTACTTAATATATCCCACAGAACACATGGGCAAACGAGGGCTGAAATAACGGCAAGCACTGCTAATTTAAGTACATACAACATACTGTGCATTATCCTACTTGGCTACTCAAGTAAGAGACTCTGGAAGACCATGTCCAACTTTTTTTTCACCTTGACAAACAGAGCTAGAGCAATACCTAGCAATCATAAATATTCTGCCTCCTGATTACAGAAACACCTCCTGACCAAAGTGAAAGTATGTTTTTCCAGTAATATCACGTGCTGCTTAGGAAATTCTCCTCTGAATTTCCTCTGATAAGTGTCTCTGCAAGCTGAGTCAAAAAAAGGATGTGTTTATGTGCTGTGTGGCAACTGCTAAAAGAAGTCACCTTCTGCCCAACAAGAAAAATAATCCCATTAGCCAGGAAATAATTACAGGTCAATGGCAAGATTTATCTATATACCTAAGTGGAATACATCCAAAATTTTTAGAAGGTATTTAACTAAGCCACCAAATAGGATGCAAGCAGAATATAAGGTTATTTCTTTATGCCTGGAAAAGGGAATAGACAAGTTTCCAACAGAAGTGGTGCTCCGAGCCCAAGAAAGGAAAAAAAAAAAAAAAAAACCAAAGCAAGAACAAACAAATAAGCATCAATTTAAATTATCTGTATCTTACCTAGCTTTGGAAATACTATTAAATATTCTGCATTGCACTGAGGACAAGCAACTCTAGCAGTACTGTTTCCTCTTTGCTTCTCATCCACCCAGCGCTGCAGACAAGTCTGATGCACCCATTTGGTGGAGCCCCTGCACCTGCAGGGTCTCACCCACTCTGCTGTCCGATCATCCTCATCGGTAGCAAAACAAACCCAGCAGCTTCTGTAATCACAGGAAGGAAAAAAAATATATTTTCTGCTAATTTTACATGCTTAAAATAAACATTCACATGTGAAAGCATACAGCTTAAGAAAATGTGCATCTAGAGGAGATGATGGTTATTACTTCACTCTTATTCACCAGAAGTGTAAGCATTTTGTACCACAGTTTTGCTATAAAATCAACATAATAAACATAATTTTTCAGATAGCTAAACAACTGCTTTACACATTCTGAATTATTAATTAAACTTTTAGATAATTTATGATTAAAAAGCATTGAGACTATAGTCTAACCTTTGAATAATTCAACATATGGAAAATCCATTTTTTTTCATGTTTTATCATCTCCTTCTACAACATTTTGGTAAGTTTTTTTAATTTTAAAAATAAAAGATCAATACCGTAGTCCATTACTTTGGAAACTAAGTCCAATCCACTTAAATGGTAAAACAACACAAATGATACAATATATCACAAAAAACTCTAAGCAACTATATCAATTTCATTTGGTCTCTTTGAAAAGATGAAGTATTTAGTTCAAACAAGTTGACTTTGTATAATATAAATTAAGTTACAAAGTACTTCAAGAATACTATTGGACTAATAGAGGAGGAAATTTCTGCTTTGGACAATTATATGGACATGAAAATACAAATACATTAATTCTGTAAGGAGAAAACACAAGATTGAAGTCTATACAACCTCACCTGAAGTTAGCACAGAACAGGAACTCCCAGATATCTGATCTGATGATTAGGCCAGACTTTTGGCCAACTTATAAAAGAAAGCAAAATATGGATCTAAACTAGGAAAATATCAGATATGTTCAGCCAGTAATTTTTAATGTGAAACAATTTGCTAATTCCCATAATGAAGATATTGAAATTCACATAATAAACCAGAGTCTCTCAATATAAGAATATAACTATAAATTTATATATATAATATATATATATTTATAATAGTTTGATTTTTAAAAAATATTTTATGCAAGCCACTACAATCATAGTTACACCCTTATAAAGGAGCACAGCAACAGCCTCCCTATAATTTAACTATCGAGACACAATCTAATTAGACACTGTGACCGAACTGAAGTTTAACATCACAATTTTGATGATGAAGTTTTGTTCTCTTAACAACTTTGGTAACATCATTAAGACAAAACACTAAAAGGTTTCTTATGTGTAACAAGTAACAGACAGTAAGTGAGGAAGAAGACACTGAGAAATGCCCTGATGCTCATAAACCAAATAATTTTATTATTTGAGAATAATTGTGGATTCTATGCCAGGATGTTACAGTGGTTCATGATGCTTTTTCCTCTCCCTTTGGCTTTTGTTTAACTCCTCTTTGAGGAAAAAGAAGGGGGAATCTGCAGTGGGAAATTTAATTTTGTCAGGCTCCAACTTCAAGAAAGGAAAAATACTGTTGTCTAACAGCTTTGCTTTTAAGACCTCACTATTTTGGGTAGTGTTCTATTTGTAAATTGAAAGTGTTCCTTTACAGAAGAATATCCATGCTTTTTTAATAGAAATGACTGTGCCTATAAAGTACTTGAAAGACATTCTTTAAAGCACTAAATCTTTTTAATATCTACAGTAGTAGAAGTATGCTGAAAAAGTTGCAAGTGTGTCAGAGCAGAAGGCAACATGTAGCAATTTATTACTAGCATACTTGTAAAAGAGAATACAATTTGAGATTCAGATTCCAGGGAAGACCGGAGAGAAAATTGCTCAATTTAATATTGAGCAATCCATAAAATGAACCTGCAATGTCCACATGTCCAGTGGTAAGTACAGAACACATTATAGTAGGTACCGATGTAAATTTAAACTGTGGTGGTCTAAAACTAGAGCTTTTCAGTTGATGACTGACATCTGGAATCAGAACTGTAGTTTCCTCCATTCATCTTAATGGGAACGTAAAATCAAAGTCTGACTTGGCTTTTTTCTGTCCTTCCCTACACTGGTTTGTATCAAAACTGTCATGCTATTCACTCCTGTAACACCACCCTTCTCTTTGCCTTGATGCTCCCAATGTGCACCTACTGCAGTCCCAAATGAAAGGACACATTAACTTTCCTAAGCAGGAGGAGCAAAGACAGACCAGCCACAAGTTAGTAAGGATCTAGATGAAAATGCTGAGACCACAACTAAGATTTTTAAGGATTACAAAGCATGGCTGGTATTTTGGTTCATTGCACTCAATATCATGTTCTTACGGAATACAAGTTCTGGCATTGTTCATTAATTTTTATTTACATTAAGAATCCTCAAATTTACTTTAAGAACAAATAATACTATACAACACTGCTGATAATTGTTCCTCTTCAGAAGGTTTTTTCTACATTACAGGTAAACAGTCACTCACTCATTCCACATCCTATTTAAGTCTACAACTGCTCTAAATTTGTAATTCAGATTTTTATTTATAAATAAAGGCTTCACAACAGTTAGGTCTGAGGATACCATCACAAAATGTAAGTCTAGAGTTTGTTCAAATAATGACAGATTTAAGCATAAACATAATCTTGCTACACTGCAATTTTAACTAGTGAATTCGTCCATGACAATGGTTATAGATTAAATTCTGTTCTCAAGTTCTCTGTCAAGGTTAGTAAGTAAAAAAAAAAAAAACCACGCATCTTTTCTTTAATTGCTTAATCCAATTTCTTGCCAGCCAATCATACCTGAAAACCTGAAAGACCTATTAAATTAATAACAAAATCCTTCACAGACTTAAACCTTTAGCAAGTCATGAATAATGAACACTAAATTCCCTGTATACTGTCATCAGCTTTATCTCTTTCCATTGACAGCAGCTGTAGCAGAAAGGACTAAATAAAACCATTTCAAAACAGGTATCTAGGCTCTTGCCAGATTTTCCATTTTCTTGTACTGAATAAAATATGAGTTTGATTCTTACCACTGAATAAGGTTGCTACTCAGATAACCTGAAATAGAAAGGGCTGAAAAGGTGGAACAAAGCATTGTTTCAGATAGAAACTCGAACCTTTTTCCTTGATGACTTTCTACATAGCCAAATCAATAACACTAATGTATTTTTCCACACTTCCTTGGCTCAAAAAAAATCAAAACAAAACATACAAAACTCCAGACCAATATCACTATTGCAGCTCTGAATATAAGGTTGCAAATGCCTTTTAGATTCAGCTCCCAGCAGATGAAGCTTTCCAGTCTCAAAAATTCTATTCTGACTCTAAGAATAAAGCTTTTTTTGCATCTATTTCTTTCTCTAGCAAAGACAAACTCTTCTCAAGGCACTGCTTGTGTTAAGAGCAAAGCAGATGGGGAGAAAGTTGCATTGAAGATTAGGAGATCCTATACTCCAAATGTGACATGACTAAAAAGCCAAGGCTTGCCTAAAACCAGGTTCCTCCAAACCACGAGTTTCTTACCAGTAAGGAGCCTGCTCCCTCTGGTACTAGTAAGCTGCACTCCTTCTAAAGGTTACTTTTTTCCAAAACCAGTCTTAGGTGGGAGGGAAAACAGTATCTAATTCATGTTATTTAAACCAAATCTGACTCAATTTGTGAAAGCTGAATCCATCATGAAACAGTTTTGTTTTCAAGCAGGCGTGACTGTGTAAAGCAATACAAAAAAGTAATTTAAAAGCAGTATGTTGATTCTCCATACACACTAGTAAAAGGTTTGTAAAAAATTATAATGCCCCATAAACCCAGCAGATATCCTTGTATCCACAACACTTAATGGAAAATGACTTGCTAGACTGGGACAGTACAGCTGTTTTATGATCTGGTTTCAAATATTCACTACTGAAATGGGAATAGAAACATCTTGGAATTTTCCCCCTTATGTTCAGTGGCACACAAATAGGAATGGTTAGCAAAATCAGAAAACTTCTCAGAAAAGAAAGCTCTACTTGACATTTAGACCTAACTCTTACCATGGGAAATACAAATTTGAATGTGCATGATATGCTCTGGAATCATGAGCTAGAAACACATTTCCCCTCTCATTACAGTTCCTTCATAAAACAAGAAATTTTCTGCATTTCTCTCACATCATAAAGCTCTTTTCCCTAAAGTGGCAGGAATTTGCTGATATCTTGCTGCAAGAGTAAAGCATGCAACTGCTAAGCACAAGGTGTCTGAGCAGCTTATTGCAATTGAATTTCACATCCAAAAAGAAGAAAGTGAAAAGGCTGAAACATAACTGATAGCAACAACAGCACAGAGAACCAGTGAGGGGTGAAAAGGTACCTTAAAAGAAATGACTGAAAGAGTTCCAATAACTAGCCATAAAAAGGCACTGTTCTGAAGGATGACCCACAAGTCTGCTGTTTGGAAGAGGCAATTTTTCAGGAGCTTCTATAACAACTTTTTATGCATAGTCTATGTCGACAGATAAAATATCTCTGATGATGAATAGTGATAAGCTTTACACTAAACCGGCCATCTGGCAAGTTTAGTGTAAAGCTTATCACTATTCATCATCAAAGATGAATCTAGACAACTTAGATCACTCTAAGTACTACAAAATCATGTTTAAGTTGGAAGACTAGGATGTCAGAAAAATGGAGTTACCTAGTGGCATTAGGCTGCTTTGGAGTTGGCTGGAATTTTAGTAGGGGGACAGGCAACTGTTTTCTCAAAAAGCAAGAGAAACACCTCATTGCAAATGCTACCACTAAGCATTTCCTTTTCCTGAGTGTGCACAACCAGCAGCAATAGGATCTTGTGCTGGAGGGACACTGCTTGCTCACGAGAGAATGCAAGCCTAGCCTACCAACCCCTGATAAAGGCTACAAAGGAATACCATTAAACTGAGAAATGTTAGCTTATGTCATGCTTCACAGAGGAGATGCAGTGCCAGAAGAGATGAACCCACTTGCAGGATGGAACATTGCTCTTTCCCCAATATTTTCCTGGCCAACAAACACAATGGAAAATACTTTAATCTTCAATCCAAAACCCACCTATCAAACTCAAAACACCCTTACACTATCCTAAAAGGAAAAACTCACAAAGGAAATACACTGAGTGAAGAACAGACACTGGTGCAAAAATAGCAGTCTTAGATGCTCCTTGGGGACTTTAGCGGATGCTTTTAAGGCAGCATGGCATGGCAGCCATATGCCAGCCTGTATCACTCAGCTAGAAAACATGTTGTCACCTTGAAACAAAGTCTAAAATTCTCAAAGCGAGTCCTGAAAGTCATCTGACCTTATACCCAATTCTGCTCTGCCTAGTCATCAAGGATAGCCCTCAAAGCTGAGTAAAGGAGACACTGTTAAGAATCTAGACATAACAGTAACTACACTTTATCACAAAAGCAAAGCTTTCAAAAGAAACAGCTCAAGTACAGAAAATCAAGCTAATGTTGGTGTGAACAGAAAGAAGTGGTATTTATATATAGGTTCTGACTTCCTCTAACCTCAGGATGACATAGTATAAACTAGATTTTAAAAAGCTTTTAATAAAAGCATGTGGATAACTAAAACTCAGTAAACAAACACATTAAAATCCCATAGAATAATTAACTAGAAAGTGCACCAGAAAGATCTACTGATTATCAGAAGTTCAAGCTTTATTATATTCTTAATTACAGCTTAAATCAAGGGGAAATATTTTACACTTGAGTTCACTGCACTATATAAAGGCAAAGATATGAGTAAAGAACAGTTCACTGAATCCTTCTAGCTTGTGGATAAAATTAAACCTTTGACTGCCAGGCATCACCTATTGTGCTTAAATTTGGCCTTATTTTTTTATGGTCTTTGCTCTATCCAGCTTAAAATAAGGAATCCCTCCTCAGATCTAGCTATCTTGTTGGGTTTTGGTCTCTAGTTTGCCAAAATCTATACTGTCAGCAAAAAATTAGCTTTCATTCTGGAAAAATTAAACTTTTGCAACCAGTTATTCAGACACGTTCCTTCTACAAAGTTTTCAAAATTCAGTTATCTTAAAGGCTTTAGTATTACCATACTCTTACTTTTTCAAAAGGAAAAGCTGAGAAATCACCAAAGCTCAGTGGCCTTGCAATATGCAATGAATTTTGATGTTAGAAATATTTGTTTTATTTTCTAAGTGAGGGAGGGAGAAGAGGGCCCTTCTAGACGTGTACAAAAGACAAATCAGGAAAAACTCCTGCTCATTCAATAAGCACTTTATTACTAAAATATACATATTCCTAACTGAACTCTTACTAATGCATATTAGCAGCTTGGTCTACAATTAATAATAAAAGCTACTGAGTGCCTGCTGGGGGTGGATAACACTGATTCTTACCATCTTAGGAAGAAAAACAGAAGTGACTAACACTAAGTGGAAAAAGAAAAAACAACTAAACAAAACCTAAACAAAGAACCACATACACATAACTATTTACTTCCAAAATGGAAACATGCTTTGAACAAGAAAGTTGACACATAGTCAAGTACATACATAGCAAACAGTGAGGAATTCTAATAGCATTAAATTAATGCTTTAAACATTTAATGGATTTTTTTATAATGCAGATAGCATATGATATGATACAGGGAAAACATTTTTTCATGCGTTGTTTGACAAATCTATCAATAATCACAAACACAGGAGAGATGTGAAGCAACTAGGAAATTATGCATTAGAGGCTATTTAAAGTTACTTCCTTGAATGTGACTTTAAGCATCTTAATTACTTATTAATTACCTGTACGATGACCAGACACCACATGAAGACAAAGATATGTAGTTTCTATTAACCAACAATGCTATTTTGCACTGGGGGAAAGGGGAACAGAGTTGCATCAGAAAAATACCAATACTGGTATTTGTGGTACATGTACAGAGTAGACGACAGATGCTACAAATATCAGGAGTGACCTACATACAGAATAGACCAAGTCTGACTTGCCGAAAACTGTAACCATCTTGACATTAAGCTGTTGCTGTGATAAGCAAATGATAAGAAACGCAAAGTTATTCACTGAGTCTGTATCTTGTGAGCTCAAGCTCCTGCAGCCATTTCCCAGTGTCAGTTAATGCAGAAGTACAAATGCATCTTCAGGCACAGTAGCTTTAGTTACAAAAGTAAATACATTAGCATATATGCGACATCTGTCAGAAACCAAACATGGTTCCTTGCTTTACATTCAATTTTTAGGGAAAGTATTTGTGAAACAGAAGTTTGATTTTTTTAATGTATTCCTAGAGAATTTCATGGTTAAACTGACCATACAGGGTAAGCAATCTTACTGTTGTGTTCTTCCAAAGAAAAGAGGAGAAAAAAAAATGGAACTGTAGTCCTTCAACTGCAAAAAGTGGAAGACTCCAAAGCAAGTAAATTGCTTTGAACTCAAGAATTTATGACAAATACTATTACTCAAGTTATTCTCAGTTTACTATTTCTATTTTTTCGCAGAAAATTTACAGGGTAAGAGAGCAAACCAAAAAGCTCTACTTAAGTCAGTCATCTTATATAATCCTAATAATAAAAATTGGAACAATTTCTGACCTAAAAATTACCAAAAAATTTTAAATGCCCACGAGATAAATTCTTGGGATGTTAATACCTCAAGAACTACAAAAACCACTTATCAAATGTGGCAGACACTGAAAATTTGGAAATGTCTTTACTCTGAATAAATGTGAACAAAATTGCAAGGTGTCTGATGATAACATTAAGTAACTCTCCTCGACAAGCTGTGGAAGTGACTGCGTGACTCACCAGTAGAACAGTCACAAGCACCCTGCACATGGTCTTCTGTAATTACATCCCTCACAGAAAGCTAAATGTTGGCACATTTTAGGGCAATAAAAAATATCCACTTCTAAACAAAAGTATTCACATTCCAGGAGGCACTTAGAAGAAACAAATGAGAAGAGATTTGGAAGGTACATAAGGACCACATTGCAGGTTTAAAATATAGGGTCTTGTCTTTTTTCTAGAATGTGAAGAAACAATTAATTATAACAACATGGCTTAAAAAAATACCACTGAATGACAGCCCCTCTTGTCCATGTGAACTCTTTTATTTACCATCTTCCCACTGTTTTAGCAGTTTCTTTTGCTACGTACACATTGAAGAAGAGCTGCATGGCCATAGGAGGAAAGAGGCAGAAATACATAAACTGAGAACACTAAACAGTCCATACTTTCCACAAGCAATCACCTGAAAACCTAGAAACATTAACACTTATCCAAGAAGTTTGCTTCTGTGAAAGTTGTTTCCAAATACAAGCACATACAAGGATTCCCTGGTTAGCCCTTAAATCAACTGGTATTTACTTGTTATAGGGGAAACTATTATATAGCAGGCCAGTTTAATATTTATGTTAACTTAGAAACAAATGAACAGCTAGCCCCTGATTTAATACAACTTCAGTGCAATTTTTTTAAGCAGCATTTAGAAGTGGACATTTTGATTTTAAGTTTTCTTATCCTACAGTAGTCTTAGGCAGGAAGTGTCTAATCCTTCCCCCAGAATCACTGACACAAAAATCCTGAGCAAAAAACATTCATATTAGCATTAACATGACAGGAGCAAAAATTCTTAAGAGAAAGAAAGCAAATTCCCAGTCCAACTAGAGAGGAAGTTAACTTTTAGGTACAAATTTCAGAGTTGGTCCTAAAAAAAATCAAGTGCAGATTTGCTAGAAGGTGTCAGTGGACTGTACCTCCCTACTGGCACCTCCAGCATAGTATGTTTAAGTTATGCAGTGCAAATGAAATGGTGCTGTTTTCCCTTAAACTGGGATTGCATCTAGACTCGGTATCACAGAATTACAGCTTGGAAGGGACTACAGGAGATCTTGTCAGACCTCCTGCCCAAGACAGAAGCAACACCAAATTCAGACCAGACTGCAGAACGTTCTCCAGCTGGGTCCTGAAAAGCCCCATGGGCTGAGATCCACATCTGCATTGGGCAACTTGTTCCCAAGCTCAACTGCATCACTACCATCCTCACATGCTTAAAACTTCTCTGTTCAAATTTACAGTTGATTCTCATCATCCTGCCAGGAACCTCCACAGTCAGACTTCTGAACAACGTCCTTGGGAGGGAGAAGGTTATCAGACCTCCCAAGCCATCCTTTCTTCAGACAGGCTTAGCTCCCTCTAGCTTTTTCTAGTAAGTCATGTGCTCCAGTCCCTTCACCAACTGATGTAATCTCAACAGTTTCGTTGAGAAACATCAGCCAGAAGCAGTTTGCCTTAATCACTCCAGACTGAGTCCTCTTGTTCTTTTGCACTGGCAATGAATTTGCTACTTAGGGTAAATGACAAATGCCGGTAAAAGCATGAGCAAGTCACACATTCTTTTGATAAAGGTAGGTATTTACACCCTATAAAAAATCTAGTACTTGGCCCATTCTGCTGCTCAGGGGAAAACAAAAATGTTCATTAGAAAGCACTTATTTTCATATCAGGAATTTTCCATCCTCTGTGCAATGCAGAAAGGCCATAAGAGCTGGCATATTCATTACCACTTTAAATATTACTTTAAGAAGTTGTTCCAAAATTGATACCTTAACCTTTTTGATATTTGTCTGTAAATTATTATACATATATTTATTCAACACATTTGCATAAACTGTCAGAAGTTTCCACTTCAGTGAGCACTTAAAGGCACTATGGCAAAGGAAACCATTAGAGCTTTAAGCACTACTACAGAGTCTGAACACTTCTACATGGAACCGATCAATCAACAGAAGTTTGTATAGCCTTTTTAGAAAAAGTGAATGTAACTAATGAAAATATTATCTGAGTGCCTTCATAATACATGGGATGCCAAGAGTTTGAGTACAAAAATTTGTTAAGTTGTTTCTCAGGAGTTTCTTCACACTTAAATAGGAAGAATAATTACCTACTGTCTGCAGGTAGAAGTTAATTGTTAAGCAGCCACTGAAAGACGAACATTTGTTCCTAAGCATATGAAAGCAAACATCAAAGACAGAAAAATAAATACATTAGACAACAGTCAAAAGGTTAAGATAGTTTATAAATAACATGCTGACACTTGCATATTTCACATGGGCAAAAGGCAGTGTACAGGTCTGCATTAAGTCTCCACTAATCATCTTTACTGGTAAGACACAGGAAGAAGTCAATCTGCATAGAACCTTCCCGCTAAAGTGAAGCAAAATACTAAGGGATGTACCTGGGATGAAGCAGTAATGAGAAAGCCAAGCTATTATAAAGCTATTATTGTTTCAAACTTTCTTTCTTGAAACCCACTCTCCAAGATATGTGTGATTTTGCTTTTTCCATCCTGTATCAACGTCAACTTCCAAATAGTTGGGCTAAGGACAGGGAAAAACAAACCCCTTTTTTCCCTGGTAGAGATTAACCCAGCACAGTCCATTCTCTACTCTTACACACCCTTTCCTTCTGAGCAGGAAAAACCTACTCTCAAGGAAGAACAGAAAGCCAGGTACTTCTAGACACTGACAGACTTCGACCAGAAGTTAAGAAGACCTCTCTCCCAAGAGTTTAACTCTGTTGTGAAGAAAGAAAATAATTACTTGAGGTAGGACAAGGAAGAGAGACATGCTTAATCAGTACAAGTAGAACAAACAGACTGAGTAACTGCAGAGATGGCATTCTGTGAAAAATAAAGATAATACATAAATCCGATACTGTGTTTTATGTTGCTTATTACTCTGCATATCTTATCTGGGTGAACTCCACTCCTACAAAGAGTTACTTGTGTGTTAACTTCCATCTGTGAGAGAAATCAGAGCACAACATACAGTACAAGCCTAAGATGTTCAGAATAAACACCTTTAATCAAGGATCACACTGCACTAATTACACTGTTGAGGTTGTAGCATCAGGGTCTTAATCCAAGACCGTGTATTAGCTTACTAAAGTATCAACAGTTAATTGTGCAAATAAAACTAAACCAATCCCTGCACTTTTTTCTTGGGGAAAAAAAAAAAAGAAAATTACTATGGAATCAGATGACAGTTCAAACAACTGAAATAGAAAATACAATGTTATTTTGCAATTTTTGAACTACAATGCTAGCATTTTTCCAATAAATCAATGATATGGAAAAGAAAATTTAATTGCAACAGTACTCCTCTCTTGATAGTAAAAGTAATTTCTTAAGCAAACTACAATTTATCGTTTAATTGCTTTTAAAGTCTACCTGCAATTTCAGCTCTCTTGCCTCCTTTCAATAGGGAATGGCAAGGGTAGAGACTTAAAGTCACATCATCTTGCTCTGGTTTTTATCAAGGATACTGACCACAACTGAGCAACTACCACCCAGTCAGACAATTAAGAATGCTAATTCAAAAACAAAACCATGCTAAAATTATCACTATGTTGATTCTTCAGCATGTACCTGGACAAGCCTTCAACAGATTACCCATCAAATGTTGACTAACATCTCTAAAGACTGATATAACAGAAAGCCATGGTGACCATGTTCTGACCATGGTGGCAAACATATGGAAAGAAGGGAGCAGTTGTCTTTTAATTTGGATAGTATATGAAATACCACAAATCACTAGCACAGGATATGCTTTCAAAAAACAGAACCCCAGCATTCTGAAGCCTTGGCATAACCAACTGCAAGAGTAATCCACAGGTAATTCAACAGAAGTCAAGAGAATAAAGCTTAAAAATATGAGTACATTTTAGCATTACAGCTCACATTAACAGCACATAAAAAACCAATTGCCACATAATTTCAAGTTTTATTGAAGATTACTATAATTCTGTAATTTATGCATTAAACAAGAACAAAGGCATTAAAATAATGAAATAATAAAATCTCACCATTTAGCCAGATTACTAATACCTGCCTTAAAAGTGTACACATTACTCGAGAAACATGGGGTTTTGCCATAGATTAAAAAGATTTCTGCCTGCAGAAAAGGACAGTATCTTAAGAATTATTATCTGGAACTGTTATATGAACATGAAAGAGAAGAAAAAAATTACAAGAGGGATGGAAATTCCAATTTTGAGGCTAGAAAAGGTGATGCCAATCATATGGATTAGTTTCCTAAATGCTGCAGCTGAGACAATCCCCAGTGTAGTGTCACTTCAAAGTCATGCTTCTTGTATTTACGCTACAGTGAATCCTTCAGGTAAGTATAAAATCCTTGGGTAGAAATTTTGAGTAACTGACTCCTTACATCTTAACAGCTGTTTACCTTCTTTGTTATAAATCCATGGACTGCTTCCTAGACTGAAATTATGCAGGCAAATAAAGGGTGGAGCACAAAACACATCAAAGAAAGATGAATCCCAGGCAACAATGTGATGATGCTATCAAGTCAGTCCTTGCACTGGAGAAATGCAACTTTATTAAGGAAATAAACCTGTTATATAGGTTTATATATATAAAGGTACAGAATCTAAGAGTCAAGAGAAGAACCCAGCTGTTCCCTCTCACAAGCAGAGAATTAAAGAACTTGCTCTGGGAGCTCTGACCCTTGTATACAAAGCAGGGCATGCACTCAGATCTACAGCAACACCGAATTCCTGATACAACAGCATGTCACCACTCTCAGTGGTGATCTAGGTACTGGAAACAGAAGAAAACCCTTCTTTTTTCCCTCCTTAACTATTAGAATCCAAATGAAAGCCATCTTCACTAAAAGATCTGTATTTTATTCTAAAGTATGCACTTTGTGTTTAGGTATAATCATTAGCAATTAAAGATTTTGCATATTTTTTATCACTGAGGAAAAACAAATATCTGTCATGAGCAAAAAAGATAACAGGACAGAAGAAGTATTTCCATTCCTCAGAATCCCCACAGATAATTTAACCATGGGGTATGTCCCTTAAGATGAAATACTGAAGGCTTATCTTGATCACCACTACCAACACGACCACAATTATGTACAACCTTCAGAAACATCAGATGCATAAAAATCTCTTTATTCAAATGTAACCCTGCTCCATAAACCCAATATAAAGCAGAAAAATTATTTACACCGACTGCATTTTGAGGTCTTGGTTAGTCCAAAATCCTTCTATTGATGTTATGCTACACTCTGAATGAAATTAAAATCCTAAATACTTGGTTCCTTCTTACTTATTCATAACTTGTGACACTCCTGTTTCTAAAGTTTCCTATAAAGAGCCAAAGGAATTCTTATATGAAAGCTTCAGCCTCTCTTCCTACCGCCTTTTATGCTACTTAGGTACTTCAAATTCTTTCCCTGCTGTCCTTGATATTAAGGAAATCAGAGACGTCCAGTTCTTTTACATATCAAGTTACTCCAGGTATACTAGAAAAAGTCTTAGAAAAGAGCCAGAGACACAAATTACAATGTCACAAACTTGAAAGGATACAAGAATATTAAATGTACATCAAAACCCACATCTCTATTACAGGTAACAACTGAAGAACAGCAAACTGGTTTGGCAACCAGGTAACTAATTTCCTTTTTTTTTTAATTAGCTGTTTAATTTAACAGTGGGTCACAACAAAGATTATAAACACAACCTCACAGCCATTTCCCAATAGGGTGAACTAGGACTTCAGAGTGTGATGCAACCATGGGCATCAGGGCATCCACTCAGTATTATGGTTTCCTAGAACTCTAAATATGTATTACTGGACTACAAAATTCAGGATGTAGATGAAAGTTTGCTGTTTTGTCTTTTTTTTTTTTTTTTTTAGTTTAAGAGGAGTTGATTCAACAATACTTTTATAACATAAATTATCCTTTTGTCATCTCTTAATTTTTCAGTTTTTCTAGAACATAAACTTTCCCTCCCCAAATCACTTTTATCCTCTTTCTATATCAAACTGGAACTTCTCATTCCCACCTTCCAGGCTGCACAAGTTCTATCCCTGCCTCCCATAGTTTGTATTTCCATCACCTGCCTTATGACAGGCTGTATTTCATTAAATACTCTTTCCTTAAAGGTGACTGGGAAAGGACAAAACCACCAGGGTTCTTTTTGAGGAAAACTTATGATAAAAACTTGACAGGTTCATCAACAGAAGCCTGACTGCTTCTGGATCCCCACCTTCTGAGATACCAGGCTATTACAGCTCCTGCAATAACAGACTGTGAATGTGGTTTATTGTTTGTAGGAATAGGTTGCAAGGGCTTCCTGGATGAGTCAAAATTACACTTAAGGAATCTCAGGTGCTAAGTGGAACAGGGTGAAAGTGTTACATATTCAAATAAAAGCACATAGAGAAAACAAATTCTTGTAAACAGAATTTACAAGTTAGTAATTACAGACGAGGAAAGATGCTTAAGTCATAATACTTCTAAGGCTGTAATTTTTAAGAACGCTCCAGAAAGCAATTGTAGGCTTTCTTCAGATCATAAAACCAGCAACAAAACACACAAGGCCGGCTGAGCTTAGGTCATCTTTTGGTGCCTCGCTTTACGTGCACGTCAGTGCGTTCGCTACCCAGAGGCTCCCCTAGACCCAAGACAGGGACTGCAGCCCCCAGCTGCCCCAGAGCCTGTCCCAGCTCAGGCACACCCTCACCTCCTGTGGCCGAGGGCTGCGGGAGCGACCCCTCCTCGCCCCTCAGCTGCCCGCGGTACTTTGCGGTGCTTCGCGACAGCGCTCGCACAACTTCTGCCCGGCCACCAAGGCAAAAAATGAAACCGGACCCGCGACACCGGCCCCAAACCCCCCGCGGGGGGCTCACAGGCCCAGCCCGAACGCTCCCTCCCCGTACCTGTCCATGGTCTGCGGCAAAGCCAAGCCCGTCTGCTCGGCCATGGCCCCGGGCGGAGTAGCGGGCCCAGCCGAGGGCCCGGAGCCTGACAAAGGCGTCACGCGTGCGGCGGCGGAGAAAGAGGAGCGAACGGGAAGGCGGCAAATCCGCCCTTCCGCGGGACGGCGCCTCCTTCGGCAGGCGGGACGCGGCGCAGGGCCGGTGGCCGGGACAGGACGGAGCGCCCGGGCCGCCGCGGGGAGAGGCGGCGAGCGCTGAGCGCAACCGCGCCGCCGTCACCGCCGCCCGGCCCCGCAGCGCGCCTGCGCCAAGGGCAGAGCGCGTGCTCGTTCCCGGGGCGCCGGGAGCGCCGGGAGCTGTAGTCTTGCCGTAGTCCCGCCGCAGTCCCGCCGCCGCTGGGAGCTGTAGTCCCGCCGCCGGCGCGGGTTTAAAGGTCCGGCGGGGCTCCCGCTGCCCTGCCCATGTCTCTCCTCGCCGCCGCCGTCGCGCAGTCGTTGCCCAGCTCCGCGCGCGGGGCAGGTACGGGAGCGCGGCGGGGCGGCCGAGCGGGGTCTGCGGGGGGAAGGACCGCGCCCGGCGGCTGCTGCCCCTCCTGCCGTCCCCTGCCGCCGGCCGGGATCCCTCACGGGTGGAGGGAGGGAGGGAAGAAAGGAGGGGGGGGAGAGACTGGGCCGCCTGCTCTGCCCCCTTCCCGCTCCCGCAGGGACCCTCTCGGGCAGGAGCATCTCCCGTTCCCTCCCTGCCGAACAGGTGCAGGCGGCCCCCGCCTCTGCTTGGCCGCCGGGCCCCGTCCCTCGGGGCGGAGGGGACCCTGCCGGGTGCCAGCCCCGACCGGGCTGCCCAGAAGGGCGGCGGCTGGAACGGCGGAAGGGAAATTAATGCGTTTCAGTGGTGGTGTTGTCGATGACACGGACAAGCGCCCCTGTAAGTGGCACTTGGGGCTCGATGGAGGCCCGGTGACCACTGGCTTCTGTGTGCAAGTGGGGTGAGGGAGGGCACGGCCAGCGGTAATGGCAAAATGGCACTTTTTTTAGTGTGGGAAAAAAATCCTTCTAGGGTGCTTTTAGAATTTGTCGTAGAAGAAGTCAACTTGGAGCATCACAACCTGAAAAGCTGGAAATTTAGAAGCTGAAGAGCCTTTATAGAGCAAAGAGGTGGATAGTATCTGGAAAGAAGTTGCCTTTCCAATTACCTCCACCATGGGTGTTTGTCTCCTGCCTTCACGTCGTGCTCCTGAAGCAAAGGCAATAGCCTGTTTTTCAGAGGCTGTTGTGACATGACAGATTCCTGGAAAGATTAGTTAGTAAAAATCAACTTTTAATTTTTCTTTTCAGGTTATATTTTTAAAGAATAGTGCTTATTTGCTATATGAAACTAGTCCCTGTACCTTGTGTAAATTACACTGCAGTTGCTATTCAAGGTCGCAATTTGCAGGGCCAAGCCCGGGGTGCAGCTGTGCAGCTGCATCAACCTAGAGCTGTTCTTGGTTTTGCATGTACGTGACAACAGACATCAGGTGGAACAGGCGAGTTTAGGGACTATACTGCATTCTTTGACTCTGCTGCCTTAGCTAGGGACAAATCAGTCTGGTTTTGAGAGTCTTTGGGGAGAGAAAAGTGTTGTCAATATGTATGCAAAACACCTGGACTTGGACCTGTAAGCATTATTGTGTGCATAATAGTAAGGGTGTTGTTTATTTTCTAATTGCTACAAATATAATAAAGAGGAATGCTGAAGTATTTACAGAGATGTAAATGTTCCTTACAGGAGGTATAGAAACAGATAGGAAGAAGACATGGACATCCTGTCCCAGAAAATTAATTTTGTTCTTATTCTTGGGACCATAAAATTCACTGCTGAGGAGTGTTGAATGTACAGTGGCCTGAGTAAACCACATGGGCATGACCTCCTGGAAGAGATCCTAATACACACTGTCCCAATTACAGCTGTCCGTTGCATGTAGGAGCACTATGGGATATCAAGAGTTTCTGGTTCCTATTCTTGCTCTGGACTAAGATCATTGCCTATTGGGCAGAACATTGAGCAGCTAGGCTAGCCTAGCTTAGGTTATTTATGTTTATTCTCAATTGTTACAAATGGAAAGAGGGAAGCTGGTTTTATTTCTAGGAGTATGTGGTTTGTGCAGTTTCTGTAGTTTTGCTTTGGTGTTGAAAGGATATGCTGGTTGCCTGCCATTTATGATAAAGGTCACAGTGGCTAATAATAGCTGTGAAGAATATTTACCTGAAGAAATGGAACCAGAACCCAGGATCATTTGACTACCGTTTAAGGCTATAGAACTGTCTGTAACAAAGGTGGCTGATTTGCTCTACCACTGGCAAAGGAAGGTATGACAAGACTGGAATGGACAAAACTTGAATATCAGATCAAATAGTGAACAGTCAGTAGGTTTGGATTTTTTTTTCAATTTAATTTTTTTCCAAACATGAAAAATAAAAATGTAATAGGATACATAAAAGCATAATTGAACAAGCTTTAGTGGTTTCAAACTAAAAGTAGATTTAGATTGAACATAAGGAACAAATCTTTTACTGTGAGAGTGCTAAAGCACTGGCACAGGTTGTCCAGAGAGAGGGTGGATTCCTTGTCCCTGGAAACATTTAAGGTCAGGTTTAGCAACCTGATCTGGTTGAAGACATCCCTCATTGCAGGGAGGTTGCACTACAGGAGCTTTAAAGGTCCCTTACAACCCAAAGCATTCTATAATGGCAGACCCCTTAACATCCCATAAATAGCTTAAAGATTCTGAAATCCAAAAACTGATTTGTGGAAGCTGTTGGACAGCTTGGGATATATGTTCTTTATCTGCTTTTTCCAGAATCAAAGTGTGATCCTAAAATACGTATATAACCAACTGGTTTTGAATTTGTCAAAAACCACTTCCTTACTCCCAGACAGAGCAAGAATTGTCATTTTATCCTTCTCTATTCTCTTTAACAAGAGTGGATATGCAGCTGCTCTATTCAAATGCTTGCTTTATTCTCCCCTACAATCACCTCCTTCACTCTCCCTCATCCCCCTTTTCTCTTATTTTTCTTTTCACTTTTTGTTCTTTATACTTCCTTCTTTGCATTGGCAATTTCCACTGTAAATCTCAGATTGCCTCTTGCATTTTCTTTTCATTTTTAAACTATTGCTTCCTATATCATCCCTTAATAGATCCTTCTTTGTTTCTTCCCTCCATTTCTCTGATGTTCACTGCATTCTGCCTCACTGTCATCTCTTACCTGCACCTGGCAGTGAGTGGCTACATTTGAGCCGAGGGAACTCTCCTGGGAGCAGGCTCTGTTTGGCCAGTGCAGAGTGAGGGAAAGTGGCTGCTCTTCCTGGAGCTTTGGCAGAGCTCAGCTCCCAGACACTGACTGGAGGTAGCAGCCATTTTAAGTAAATTAAGTAAAACTGTGCATTTGAAGGCAAGTACAGAACTTAATGAAAATCACCAAATATTAGGCTTAAAATTGAGCCCTAAAATTGGCTATTGGATTTACTGCAAAATATCAACTTTTAAAAATATGAAATGGTTTGATAACAAATGTATACAGATTTAAGCTTAATAAAGAAGTTGACAAGCAAGTACTGAAAGAATGATATGGAGGTAGATTAAATATATATGTATAGACTATTTCAGTGAGGCCTGGAAAAAAGAACAAATACATAAGGAGCTGTACTTTAATATGGTTCTTCTGAACTTGCAGTATTAGAACTGTGGAAATTATTAGCTGTTTACAACAAAGCTAAGTAACCTGGCAATACAGGAGTATTCTATTTTGGCAAATCTAAATATTAACTGCTATGATAGCAATGTGTAGAATTGAATTACAAGATCAGTTAGGCATTTTTCATCTATTTGGTTCCATTTTTTAAAAGATAAGTAGCCCTTAGTTAGTCTAAAATGGAACTAATTTAAGTCAAAAAAGGTGTTTCTACAATAAAACTTGGGTTTTTTTTCAGTACTGTAACACTTCATTTTAACCTTCAAGCTAGTTGGAATAGTCACTTTCTGTCAAAAAGACTAGCATGGTTTGTTAGTCACAGGAGGCTTAAAGAGGCTTAAATTGCTTCATAATGAATTGCTTAAAATAAAAATACACCTTTTACAATGTTAATTGAATTAGCTTGGCTTATTTTCGGCCTTTCTTACATTTGTTTCTTTGGAACTGGCCCAGGTCAAGTAATTCATATACCAGATTGAATTAAGCTCTTGTGTTCTGATTCAGCTGTCGTTACTATCTTTTAACTTCCAGTTATGAGGGAGTTGGTTGCTAGGAAAAAAAATTCTTCTAGTAGCTAGTTGATCAAAAACTGTCTTTAAATCTTGAGTTTCTTTGTTCTGGAGTGCTTTTCCTTATCCTAATAATTCATCTATCAAGTGAAACTGTCTCCTGGGAAGAACTGACAGAAACAGTGTGGTCCCTTGCATGTGAATCCTCAAATCATCTGAAAAGCAATAACCCACAAGTAAATAGGGACATAAAGGAGGGACGTAGAATGCCTAGAGCCAGCCCTGTGAGAGGTGGGATAGTTCATAAAATTAAGTGTTTTCTATTGCTGTAAGAAAACAGTTTTGCTGCCTTTAATGATTCAGAGTAGCACAAACAGGTTAGAGCAAGTGTTGAGAAACTCTTAATTACACAGTTGATTTAGGGCAGGCAGACCAGACAGTCCAACATAAACAGAGTGCAGAAAGCAGAGACATAAGTGTTAGAATAACTGACTTTCAACTGCCCTAATTTATCTTTCTCAGCTTTAGTCATCTCTCTTTCATGCACAAAACTTTGCATATTTCATCCTTGGAAAATCAGCCTGCACTTTTATTAAACACTGTTATTTTCACACTTCTGATTTCAATGATGTATTTCCTTATGAGCATTACTATTTGGTCTGAATAGTTAGTATTATGAATTACCCAGAATAAATATGCAGAATAATTCATGGAGTAGTGCAACACAGAACACCAAGTGTCAGTGAATGAAATTCTGAAAACTTTACCCAACCTCCATTAATGATCACTATATTAATATCTTATGAGAGGAACTCCTGTCAGGCTGAGTATTGATGTGGAGGCTGGAGATACGTAAATGGTGGGTAGTGAAAGGGAGGGAGGTGAAGTGTGGCACCACCATGTACAGAATAGATGGAATGTTAAATAGTAACATTTACACCTTGATCTTCTTCTGAGCAGCTTTTTTTTTTTTTTTTTTTTTTTTTTTGTGGAATTTTCAGTATAGTAACAACTCAGTAATAAAAAGTTGTAATTTGAAAACTAGAAACTATTCAAATAGTACAACTTTTCACCTATGTACTGATTTTTATTTAATTTTAAATTTTCATACTTGACCTATTTGTGTTTGAGTTTCAGAATATATTTAGAAATTATATTATGACACGTGATTATTTAATATATTCTTCAGCTAAGCAACGTGGCACGATTTCCTTTGTAATAGCCGTAAACTTCATAGCTGGTATGAGCTTATAATTAATTTCTTATGCTAGGAGTTTGTAAGGGAAGTGTGGAAATACTGGAACTACTTCTTTGTCTAGCAGTTGTTCTTTATAGGTGGCCATTTGATCTGGGCTTCTAAATCAAACTATTTAAAAGCTCATATTTAGTTAGTCACCTCCAGCTTAGTCTGACAGATATTTCCTCAGAGCTGATGATTCAGATTGCAGCAGTTTTCCCTGGGAAGAGGGAGTGTGCCCATATTTTTTTTCCCTTTCGAGCTCTCTTCCTTTCAGGAAGCAGCAGTGCAATGCTGTCTAAGACTTCAAACCCCATGATTCCGTGGGAGAACATGCGCTGAAAGCTTCCAGTTGTCAAAGTGCTCTTGCCAGACTGGTCGACTATTTGTCATATACCAAACCTGAAAGAAGGAAATAAATATACTGTCCTTTTGTTGATCTTTAAATACAGAAAATCCAAAGGTAACTGTTCCTTAAACATTTCTGTGTTGGCTGCGTGGGTTTCTGCATGCAAATGGATCTGGTATTGCTATGGGGATATAGATTTCCTGAACTGGATTGTAAATTTGTACAAATACTCACAGTACTGCATACTAGTCCCACATTAGACATTGGCTGGCCTGTCTTTCAAAGTTCTTTATTAACCAGTATTCTTTCATTTGGACTGGCTTCATTCATTAAAGGAAGGTCTTGACCTTGACAAGAGGATTGAACGGTACAGTGATTTTTGCCTTTAAGAAGCAATATGGAAGGGAATATGAATCACAGTCCTTAGGATAAAGTTCAAAACCAGCTAGCTAAGTCAAGGTACATATTTGAAGCAACTGCTGTACTAGCCACTATAGATAACGTGGTGACTAACTAATTTAAATATAACTTTATTGACGACAGAATTTTAACATTTCAGCTGCTATGTTTTTCTCTCTAAATGTATTTTTATACTGATAGGTCAGACCCAGGGGAGAGGGATACACATAATCCTTTTCTCCCTCTGATGTGGAGTCATCAGTAGTTTTATGTAGCCTTAGGAGTAATACTGATGTGGGTAGAAGTGCAGCTAATGGAAAGTTACACAGACAGAGCTTGCTATATTGTGGTTTACTGCAGTATTGCTTTAAAATGCCTTGCAAGGTTTTCTGCACTCCCAGCAGCAGCAGCAGCAGCGCTGCCTGGAACAGATGCAATGATGTACCCCGTCCTTAGGAGCTTAATGTTGTCTCAAAGCATGGTCTGCTCAGGAAGCCTTGCTGCTCACTTTACATATTGAATTGGTAAATCAGGGGGAGCATAAGCAGTAACTTACTAGATACCAGAAACCTCTCCTGGAATTCATTTTAATTAAAATGTGTGCGCATGCCTCAGAAGATATTTAAAGGAAAGAACAAAAAATGTGAGATACACCTGAACCATTTGATGTCAGAAAGGACAGTGTCGACAGTTTCACACTTTGCCACCTTTCTTAAACAGTTAATTGATTTGGCTTTACATTGTTACATTACAAAAACAATCCAAAAAAATGCAGTCTTAGGCACGTAAATGTCATATGATTAACTCAGTAGCAATACAGTTAGGTATTCAGTGATGGCCATCTTTGGCACAGTTATTCAATGAAAGTAAGTGATTTGGGGCTCATTTAAAATACTGTTGAGATTAAGAATTATCTCCTCAATAGACTAAAAGCCTGCAAAATGTGGAGGTTCCTGTTGTGATTTCATACAATTGCTGTTCATTGATATCCGTATTGTATTAGTACTGGGTCTCAAAATCATTATAAAATTACGCGATGTGCCCTTTTTCATATGGAGCACATTTTCTAGCATATATAAGCCTCAGCCATTCCACATACATTTCCTTTCTGAAGTTTGAACTTATGTATTGATTTAGCAAATAATTTGCATCACTAGTCTTTGTCTTGTGCATAGAAAGATGATTTTTAACATGCGGCATGTCTGTATTGTAAATATTTTGATTTTCCCTGGTTTTATATTTCATTTGAAAGCATTAGAAAGATCATAGTCCAATAATACCTCCCCGGTCTGCTGATTTTGACCTTACGGTTTTCTAATGGAGAAATCACCGATGATTTCGTATGTATGTGTATAAATAGAGCGGGTATGTATATAAATAGAGCGAGTAGATAGCTATACCTCCAAGTAAAGGACTGCTTTGATGTAAACCAGCGTTTTACGCGGAGAGATCGTAAGGTCACCGAAGGCAAATCCAACACCCATCGGTGGCTTTGTACGCGAAGTGTCTCCGCCCCCCGGCCCCCCTTCCCGGCGGTGCCATCGCCTCGGCTGCCCGGAGCCGGCGCGGGCTGGGCGCAGGGACGGGCAGGAAGCGATTGTGCAGCGAGGAGCCGCTCCCGTATCAGCGAGCGTCCCTGCGTGCTTTCGCTCTGATAAACCTCAACCACTGCAAGCTTGCTTGTTAATTAAGGAAGATCGGTACCCGGCTCCTTTAAAGGTCCCCTAATAGAAAAGGGGGTGGAGAAGAGCGAAGACTGGTGTCTTTTTAACCTTGCTGAAGGACGCAGCAGTATTTATTGACGTATGCAAATAACCAGGGGGAGGAGGTGGAGGAGGAGGGTGCTTGGAAAAACAGGAACCAGAATCAGTTTCTCATTGCAGGGTGAGAGCTCTGAGTTCCGGTGTAAGAGAAAAGAGACGTGGCGAAATTGCTGTATATCTCTGCCCTATAAGCACATCTCTCATTTAGACTGAAGGGAAACAAGGCATCAAAAAGGGTGAAGCATCTTAAAAAATATTTTAAGGGCAATCTAGCACGATCAGAGGTTACATATTCCTAAATGGGGGAGGGGGAAGATTACGCGTTTGCCTTGCAATATGCTGTAGCATAGTACTAGCAATAGGACGAGATTTTTGGCTGGCAAATGATTAAAACAGACTGGCTTGTGGTATGAATGACAATGCTAATAATCTGTCTTTGTGGTTTTTTTCCCCTACTGTTTCAGCTGCGCAAACCATGCAGGATGATTTACTGATGGACAAAAGCAAAGCGCAGCCCCAGCAGCAGCGGCAGCAGCAGCAAGATCCAAACTCAGCAGAAGCCCCCTCTACACCCATCTCGTCGGAGACACCCAAACCAGAAGACAGCAGTTCAGTGACTAGTATCGGCACATCGGCTCCTGCCCAAAATAGCAAGGAGAAGATGCAGATGGAGTCTCCCATTTTGCCTGGCTTGAGCTTTCACCAGCCTCAACAAGAACCTGCAGCCGGCACCTCCTTGTCTCCCTCGTTTGGCAGCACCTGGTCTACAGGGACCACAAACACGGTGGATGATAGCTTTTTCCAAGGGATTACTCCAGTCAATGGGACAATGCTTTTCCAGAATTTTCCACACCATGTCAACCCTGTATTTGGTGGCACTTTCTCACCTCAGATTGGCCTAGCTCAGACTCAACACCACCAACATCAGCAGCAGCAGCAGCAGCAAGCTCAGCAGCAGCAGCAGCGGAGGTCACCTGTGAGTCCTAATCAGGCACCTTTCGCACAGAGAAATGCTGCTTACAGCCATCAGCCCATCATGACCAGCAAACCGTCTTCCTCCTCTGCCTCCTCTTCTTCCTCCTCCAGCTGGAATAACCATCAAAACGCGGCTTGGAGTACACCTTCCAACCCTTGGGGTGGGCTGCAGGCTGGTAGGGACCCTCGAAGGGCAGTTGGAGTGGGGGTTGGCGTGGGAGTGGGAGTCGGTGTGCCCTCCCCCCTCAATCCCATTTCACCCCTTAAAAAACCCTTCTCCAGCAATGTCATTGCCCCTCCGAAGTTCCCACGGGCTGCACCCTTAACCCCCAAATCCTGGATGGAAGACAACGCGTTCAGGACGGACAATGGCAACAATCTGTTGCCTTTTCAGGTAAATGACTACACGCACCTTCTGCATGTTGACAGCTATCACAAATTTCTATTTTTTGCAGGGCTGTGTTTCATGTTACTGTTCTGTCTGAGTGGCATCTCCATAACTCATGTTTTCATCAAATAGTCACCTTACATGAAAGAAGTGGGGTTGAACCTAGGGCGTACATATACAAAGATTTCCAATTTTAGCTTAAGGTTCAAAGTCTCATTTTTCTTGGAAGTTATTGTTAAATGTGGTGTATGGGGTTTTTTTGTTGTTGTTTTTTGCTCTTTTTTTAGCATCTGAAAGGTAGTAGCCTTCATGAAAAACAGGTTTGGCAGACTAGGTTCCCTTGGTGCTGTGTTAGAATTTTTTTCCTAGTCTCCCATATGTGAGAAAGCTGAGATGTTGAAATTGCTGGTTCACTTTTCTAACTGGGCTGTTAATTTTAACCAAAGTTGCTTCTTGACCTGAAATTCAGTTAATTATTTTATCACCATTGCAATAACTAATTATCCTTATGCTGTGGTGGGATTTTACAGGGAGTCTGTTCACATAAGGCATCCATATGAAAAGCTGTGTACATCTAATACATACACCCTGCTGTTATATTCACAGTGGACGTTTTGAATGCATTTCGAAGCAGCGTGGGTGTGTATGGAAAGAGTGGCGTAGCTGTCCTTTCCAGTAAGGAAATGCCTAATACAATTGACATGATTTAGAAATAGCAGAAAAGTATTGTATAAAATAAGCCATTTTATGCTGTTGAGAATATTTGCAGAGAAAAGAGACAATAGGACACGACCTTCACAGCCATATTGCAATGGAGTCTATTTACTAGCTACATAGCTTTGAAATATTTAAAGCTGCAGTGCCCTTCACTGTTTTTTTTAAATCTATGACGACAAAGCAGATCAATTGCAGCTGAAACTGGGCCAAATGGAAGATTTGCAATTTTAATGGAGAATGAAACCTGTCATGGTGTGAAATCCATTTTAAGTTGAAAAAAAAGCAGAGCTTGCACTTGCAGTTATATCTGTACTAGGTGAAGTGAATCTCAGACCTTTTCTAGGTTAGGTGTTTTGGTGTCAGACAAGTCAAAATTTTCTGCTTTGAAATACAGTTAAATCATTCATATATGCTTGCTCTTTAGGTAGCTATTTTCTCAAGAAAGTATGACCTCTCAAACATCTTTAACTTGTCAGTTTGGTAAGAACACCATTTAGATTGACACTTAGTTTTAGAAACACAGTAAAAAAAGAAATCAAACAAATGCATCCCCACCCCCATTATTTTAGGAGACTGTTGAAGTAAAATATATGCACTTTCCAGTCCTAGTCAAAGAGGACATCTTATAGTCAGCCCTGAAATTTCATTTTGCTGCTTCATTCTGTTTAAAGGGAGAGTTGCAATTTT
This sequence comes from Anomalospiza imberbis, assembly GCF_031753505.1. Lineage (NCBI taxonomy): Eukaryota > Metazoa > Chordata > Aves > Passeriformes > Viduidae > Anomalospiza > Anomalospiza imberbis. Next base: position 20,088,027 of record NC_089688.1, read on the forward strand.
TTTATTGGCTGCCCTAAATGAAGGTGGAGTGGCTTTTAGTGAGCTGCTGGTTAATGTCTCTGAAGCACTGAAGGCTGGAGGAAGATTACACTTTAGACACAATACGCCTGCTGTAAATACTGTGTTGCACAGAGCACAGGACCACAAAAGCTAATAGCTCCCAGTCATTTTTTAGGAGTGGGAAATGTGTTTCAATTTACAAGTATTCTGAATTGTCTACATGTAAGACATTACAAATCTTGGTATATTTCAATTAGTAGTGAAAACAACAGTAGATGGTCTTATTTCTGTGGTTTGGTTAGTGAGATACATCTTTAATGAATACAGAACTTAATTATTGTGACTGTAAATTGTCACAAATTAAACTGGCAGATATTTACTCATCACAAGGAAAAAATAGCTAACTGTTTTTAAAGAAAAGTTCTTTTGATTTTGAAATTAAGGTTTCAAAAAACCTAAAGTATTAGCCAATATAAAAATTGGAAACTTGTTTTCCTCTTTGTGAATTTAATCTGGTATTTTCATGTTCAACTAAAAGCAAATGCGTAGGTTATTCTCAGCACCAGCTGGTATAACAGTCTGATTTCAGAGACTCAGAACACTTGTATTTTTTTTCCTATTAGGCTCCTTTTTTTTTTTTTTTTTAATTCAAGCTGCTGAATTTTGCTTATTAAAAATTGTAATCTGGGTTACTCTTGATTGCTGCTGTACTTAATGAAATGCCAAAGACATCTTGAAACCATACTATTGGTAGGAGGCAACTGTTTAGTTGCAGTGATAAAAATGAAATTCAAATTAGTCTAAGAGTTTAATATTTGCTGCCAAGGTTCTGGTTGTCTTTTTTCTTCTTCCCCCCACCCCTAAATTGGGCAATATGTTGACACAGTAAGTTCTGCTTGTTAGCATTATAAAGTAGTTCTGGCAGGTTTATCCGTTTACATCTGCCACCCTCCATAACTGTGTGGTTTTGAGCAACTTAAGAAATACCTTCCAGTAAACTTCCTAGCAACACACTTATGCACATCAGCAAGTTCTTTGTGTCAACCTGTTATTTTATGTTAGGATTATTAGACTTTCTAGGAAAGAAAGAAAACTATTAATATGTTCACTGTTTGAAATAACATCAGGGAGAGACGTTTTGTTGGTCAGGTCTTTGCAGTGATCACAAATTTTGATCAGAAAAGATCTGTAACTGAGATTTTTGTGCTGAGTCTATAATATCTGAAGACAGTTGATACTCAGCTATTGATAGATCTTGTTCTTGTTCTAGGAAAAAATGTTCAATTTGAAAATATTTCTCTTAAAACATGTATATAAAGCAATATGCTAGATATTTTCATCCCTTAATTTGAGTAATACTTTAGTGCATCTTGTATGTCAAAACCAATTGCTGTCTGTCCCAAGGAGTTGTGCTGCAGAACATACCAGAAGATTTAAAATACCACTTGGTAGGAGCTCTGCTGGAGTTTACCTGATTGGTGTGGAGAAGCCACTAAAAATGCTTTGAGGGAGACTACATTCATACACTTACTGGAAAAAATCAAGTGCAATGTATATTAAAAAAAATATAAATAGATACAAAGCTGATAGTTGAAAGGAAAACGAGAAGTGATCGGTCTGGAATGAAATGTAATGTAGCAAGTAAGTGTTGGAGATGAGATCGTGGGAACAGGTGTGGAACTAGGCCAGAGAGGAAATAAAAAACATGGCCAGTTTGTTGTTCTGAATATTTTTTGGCTTCTGAGTGGTTCAGGTGCAGAGTCTCTGACTGTCATGTGGCAAGCAGTCGTGTTGTGCTGTTATGTTAGGTGATCCTCAGCTCTGGCACTTGAGGCTGCCATTAACTGATTGTCCCTGGGACGCCATTCTCCCGGCAGTGGCTCAGGTCCATTTTCCAGCAGAGTGGTGGGGCTTGTACGGAACTGTTGTCATCTCCTTCTGAGCTTCTCTTTTCCTTCACTTGTGTCAGGTAAATGGTTTATTTCTTTTGGCTTTTGGCCATGTGAAGATATTGGGACACAGCTTGTGGGGTTAGGAGGATTGATACTGCCTGAAATAGATCCTTGGAGGCAACAAGAAATTCTCTTTGCAGGGAAGATAGAGAAGGAATTAAACGTTTGCAGACCAGCATTCTAATTAAGTATGTCTACCTTGTGGATTTTTAATTATAGCAACACTGTAACAATTTTCCATAAACTGTGCTATGTTTTGCAGTTTTCAAAGTAATGCTCTTTATCAACAAAAAATGCATTGCAGTTTATGCTCTGAAGATTCTGGCATGCATCAAACCATTGTTGGCAGCTTTACTGATAAATATTTCTCTAGCAGAAATAAAAAAGGTGGTGTTTATTGTGTATAAAGACAGTTTTAACATGCTGTCTTTTGCAGGGAGACTGAGAAAGGATTTTTGGGGTATTGTTTTGGTGTACTGTTTTTTTCTTCATTGTTTTCAGTTGGAATTAGTCTGGACCAGATAAAATGATAAGCTAAATTTAGGAATTATATATAACTTCAATATTTAATACTTAAACAAAATGCCAATTCTAACATGCAGTGAGTTTGTGTTTAAATATAAGTGCGTATATATGTATAAATGTAAAGTTCAGATATTGGAACATTAATGAGTGTAACAAAGTTCTGTGTTTATGAGTAAAGGAGTTTTACTGGCTAATACACTCTGGTGACTAATTTTAAAAACCTTTTTTAAATCTATAGGCTTTTTTCAGTCAGCAATAGTTATATTTAAAGATTATTTTTTAAAACAATGTATTTCTTTAGTCTAAATTTGTCATTCTGGGCTCTAGCTTCTTGGCAGTTTAGTAGGTAACCACACTTAGTAGTGTTACTGTTACCGTAAAGACTATTTCTTAACATGTAGTCCATTGTTAATTTTTCTTGCATGATGATGCACAAGCACTGGCAGCCTGCAACTTTATGGGCAGAAAGGAAAAAAAAAAGGAGGAAAGTACCTAGGTCTGCTTTTTTTCCCCCCAGCCTTTCTTACATACTTCTGTTGGTACTATTAACTAGCACTGTTTGTAGCTGGATTCTGAATATTAAAATGTGGGAGCACATATTGTGGTATCTCAGTAGTCTTCCAGTGCAGTGTGACAGATACAAGTGACACATGATGTTCTAAGTAATTGAGAAGTATTTTACAATTTTTTGTTAGATTTTAAATTTGATTGAATTGTAAATGTCTGCATTTTCAAATTAACTAAAACATAGTAATAGTGCAAGGAAAAAGCACATGGCTGTTGTATATTCAAAGTATGATTGAGCACTAATTGCTTATTGATCAGAGTTTAAGTAATCAATCATAGTTAATCTGTCAAGGTAGAGCAAAGGTCTGAGTTCAGTAGGCAGCTGATGTTCTGATCAACTCTACATAGACAGGATTTCCTTAAAAACAATAAAGGTATTAATATCAGTCAATCAATAATTCTGTCTTAAAATTTTGATAAAGGATTTATCTTTCTCTTGGAGGAACAGTAGAAGGGAAGGGGAAGGGCATGGAGTTAATTTTGCTATTTCATTTCTTGGATCATGTCTCCCAGTTTTCATCTTTTTGCCTAGACTGCTTTTGTGAATGGAATGTAAGAGGAAGAGAGACCTGGAAAAGTAGTATTTTCAGGTTCCAGTGGTTCTTCAAGGAAAAAAAAGAGTTTGCTGAGTGAATCATGAATATTTCCATTTGTTAGCAGTTGGTAAAATAGCTCTCCTTTCATTATGGTCACTCAAAAGTAATTTCTAGCAGACCTATACTAAGGGGAAGCTAAAATATAGCACTGTTTAGTTTGAAACTTGAAAGTGATCTTACTTTAAACAGTGCACATCTGAATTTTGCTTCTATTCTAGACTTCACAGTTTTTAGGCTATTGTGATATCTTATACGTTCTGTGCCTAAATTTAGGGTAGCATTGCCATGTTCTGCTTCATTATTTTTTTAATCTAATTTTTCCATGTTTCACAAAAGCATTGCTTTTAAGCAGTTGTTAGAATGCTGCACATGCTGGTACTAAGCAGCTGTCTCAGTAGTTAGAAGAATGTAAAATTTTTGTATATAGAATTAGATCTTCATTTGTGTAATCATTTTATTATTATGTGTAAATTTTAGAATTTTAAAAATGCAAGTTGTCAGAGGTCACAGAAACTTTGCTTGTGTTTGTTCAGACTTGGTCAACATTTTCATTTTCATAACTTTCAGTTATATGATTCTGTCTTTTCCTACAAGCTACGAGCAGCATTTGTAAATCACAATTAATTGATGTCTTCCTTTTCTTCCTTGTTGTGGAAAAGTGGATTTGTCCCTTTATTGCATGTTTCTCAAGCTCATTCCAGAGATAGTTGTCAATTTTTCTAAGATCTAGTAGGAGAGAAGCACTTTGCCAATTGGGATAGATACTGATCTGCTTTGTCACAACAGTGTTAGAAGGGATGATGTGAAGTCCATTCTACAGAGGTAAATAAGAGGCACAGAGTTTGGAAAATTCATTTTCTTCTCAATGCTCAATCTGATAAGACTAAAAAATCGGGGTTTTTTTCTGAAATATTTAGAATATAGGTATTTGAAAACAGAACATCCAATGCAGCCTCTTAAGTTTACTGTTTGTGTTAATCTCAAATTAGGCATGAAAAATTGAAGACAACAAATTGGTTCCTGTTAAAATTTTCAGTTCCTGCTACATAGCAATTACTCAGGAATTAAGAATTTTTCATCAAGGAAAAGAAGCAAAATATTTCATTTCTTTGATACCAACTTTTCCTTTAACTGTGCATGTTGTTCTCTGTACATCTTTAAGATTCTGGAGAAGTATTACTCTTGTTGTTTCTAATTCTTTTTTTCTGGATAGCTTTGCAAAATATGCAAGAATTTGCAACAGTTTTCTTTTAAACTCCTGGAGTCTAAATAAACTATTTAAGCCAAACCATAGATTCTTTTGCATGTAAGAATGATAAACTTCACATGATTCATCACCCAAGTTAAGAAGCTTTTGATCAACTCTATAGTTCTTTGTTCTTGGTTTAACAAAGTTAATGAAAGTTTGTGTACAGAGCACTGTCAATAGGCTTCAGTGGGCATGGCCCATTTTTTTTGTTTTATCCACCCTTGAACTGTTCAGCTGCTGTCAAACATCTATTTCTTCCTGTTCCTGAATTTTGATTCTTTTTATCAATGAGGCTTCTTGTTTGAGTTGGCCTCCCCTGTTTCACTTTCTGTGTCAAAGCTCCAGGTTACAGAGGAAGGCCCAATAAATCCCTGTAGTCGTGTTCACTTAGTCCTGTGCAAAATTAATAGCATAAGGGGTTTTAAAAGTAGGTTTAGTCAAATTCAGGGAGAATGGAATTTTCAGAAATACTGGCTAGAAGTTCTGAATTCTAGAAATTTAGACATTTTAACCAAGTGATAACTTAGTCTGAACATGCAGAACTGATTTTCTTTCCTCATGCCCAAACTGAGCTTCCAAAATTTATGACTTGGGATGGATTGTCACACAGATTGACAAAAAACAATTCTGAAATAAATGAGAAAAACATTAATTTTGGCTTTATCATGGACTTTTTATATATGATTTTGTTTTATCTCATAGTCATAAATGGATGTTCTGCTGAATTTCACCTTTTCCATGTAGAATTATTGTGAAGGTGCTCAGCTTAAAAAGATTCATCCTAAGAAGCTATTTTTGCAACACTGTAGGCAACTTAAAGCTGATCATTTAATGAGAATGTCAGACAACAAAGAAGTTCACCCACCAAAGCTCTCTGGGTTTTATTCTCTGAGTGAGGCTCTTTTTTGCAATTAAGACTCATTTCTTAAAGAAAGTCTTTGGAATTGTGGCTTCTTCTTGAGATTGCTGAAATAAACAGAGCAAACATTTTGTTTTAAAACACTTGAGTGGTTAAATATTGTTTGGGATTAAATGAAAATTTCCTTATTCCTTGTTGAAAGTTGCTGCTTCATTCTGCTGAAGTGTCTTGCTTTGTGAAAAGATGTGTTAAAAGCATTAATGAATTAACATGGACGTAGCTAGTGTTACTGCCATTTACTGCATGACCTTAACATCTGTAAAGGGTTAACAAATTACTTGCTATTAACTGATTGTTAGCATGTTAACAGATGGCTTATAAGCAAATCTAATGTCATCTGTTGATTTGCTTAGTAATTATTAAGGCGTGCAATAACCAAGTGTGTAAAATGTTTATAGCATACTTTGTGGGTTTGAAATTTTTTAAAACTACTTATAAAGATAACTTCCAGTTTTAAATCATGACGCCCACAACAGTCTGACCTAATTATTTCACCTCACCAAAGAATTCTCTTGCTCATGTATTCTCTCCAGGATGATATTGTTTCTTCCTGTGACAATTGAAAAAAAAAAAATTGAGAACAGTGAGGCCTCTGATAGTAACTGAAAGGGTTTTTCTTAAAACTCACAAAGCCTGAAGTAGCAGCTGACTGTGTAGTAAGAAGACTGAGAAAGAACAAGAGAGTAGAGGAAACAAAAGTCAGGAACAAGAAAAAGTAGGACTTTAATAGTACAGAATGGAAGGGGAGCTGTGGCATTTTCAAATATGGCAATGCAACATGACAATATACTAATGCACTTTCTGCAGATGAGAATCTCTGCAAATAAAATCTTGAGAAGTTTGGATCAGATTCAACATTTAGTGGTGAGGGTCCTCAGGTGGCTAAGTGGAGCTGTACTTGTGACTTCTGAGTAAAAAAATCAGCCATAATTGTCAGCAGATTTTACAGGTGATGTTTTGATGCAAGTTTCTTCAGTCTCACCTCCCTTGTCTAAACAGAAACATGCTCTTCTGACATAGTTTTGCAAAGCAGTAGATTACTTATATAACAACTTTTTCTTGCTAGGCAAGGGAAAAGTACCAAATGTTGTGTATGCCATTCAAAACTACTTGAAAATGGATTGTAATAAATTTCACAGGTTTTTTTAAAAGCTTCACTTTTGTATAGGAACTGGAAAGTTTTCTTGCAAATTATTTTGCTCGCACAGTAGCTTTGTTTGAATATAAACTTGAACTGGTGAATGTCTCAAAATGTGGCTCACTCCTTGGCTCCACTGGACATGTAGAGTAAGGAGAATTCATTTAAAAGAACAAACACAGTGAAAATAACTTTTTTTATGAATACAGGCATGCATAGATGCAAAAGACAACCATATGAAATGCATAGTTTTTCATACAACCTACAATTTTATTTACCTTTTCACAAATAACATTTATATTTGTGGTTTATAATTGTTCAGAAATCAACTAAAAAAACTCAAGTATTTGTATTTTCTGTGTCATTCTTACTGATTGATGAGGTCCTACTTTATGGTGAAGATTGAGTTCTTGAGATCATGACCTTGTAGTTAGTGCTATTAAATATCAGTCTGCTTTGCTGCAGTTCTGCTCTTTTTGTATGATGAGCTTATCTCTTCTGGGTTGATGATCTCTTGTAAATATTATTATTATGTTTCTACTTTAATAACCAACATTACTCATTTCAAGTATCTCAAGTGATCTCAACGAAACTGGTCTCAAGATTTGCCCTTAAGAAACTGCATTATTCACACTTCTTTAGCAGATTCTGTTGAGCAATAGCAGTTCTTTCCCGTTTTGCCATTTTCTTTCTTACCTCAATTGCGCTGCTTACTTTTTGTCTCCATTTATGTGGTGACTTTGCCTGTAGAAGCATGTGAAATGCTCTGTGGAAGTCGTCCTTAGATCAGCCATATCCTAATCTTTCAAGAAGAAGGAATCACCTTTTCTGGGATATTGTGTCAGTAATGCACAGTGCTACATTATTTCTGCACTGTACTTCATTAGAGACAAAATCCTTGAATTTCAGTCATAAAAGCTAGAAACAGTGTTTTGTCGTCTGTTGTTTCATACCCTGCTTCAGTCATTGCAGTTCTTTCATTTTTATTTTGCTGGTCAGATATACACAGTATTGACATTGTTACTTGGACTAGCTTTAGTGGTTCCACTGTCGGCCTTACTGACTCTGGCTCCTTTTGATTACGATGTTGCTGTGCTCCTCATCAGTTACTGAGTTGGATAGATGATGCTGCTTTCTCTTACTATTTATCTGTCTTCTCTATTTACCCTTGTTTACCTGATTTTCCTCTATGAATGTGAAGAGCTGTTATGGAGGCTACATTATTTTCTCCTGACTTCTGGTGTTTTAAAAATTTTTTCTTAGTCTTGCTAGACTTTCCCTAGACATTTGTTGTCGAAGGCATTCATGCTGATGTTCTTACAGTTTCCCTGAATATGTGTAAGTGGCTGAACATCCTGGTTCTTTCCTTGTAGAAACATTTTCTTAAGGTGCCTGTCAGTTTTTATTATGCTGTGCAAAAAAAAAAGAAAAGGAGAATTCTGTTGCAAATCAGGTAGGCTTTTATGTCAAGACATTTTTCCTGTCTGGAGCAATCTTTGCTAAATTTGCCGTGTGCTAATCAGTTTAGCTCTTATGATGTAAAAGGAAAGTGCTTTTCCTGCTCCTATGAATATGGTTTTCAATTTCTGCATAAAGAATGTTTCCTTTTGGTTAATTGGCTGTTCACACTTGTACTTGTGTCTTGTAAGTGATTTCTGAATTATTTTAGTTAAATCCAAATGTGCAGCAGTAATTTGAATGCATAACACCTACCTGACAACACAACTGCTCATGGCCTCTTCTTATCTAAGGGGAAGAATTTTTTATTCTGGTTATTTTAAAGAATTTTAACATAAGCATTCAGGCATTTTATACATTATATAGTTAGTTATTATTATCCTCATGTCCTCTATGCCTTTAAGTCTCTTAGGCAATAAAAGATGGAAGTACGCATAGCGTGATTCAGTTACTATTTTATTACCATATGAAGGTAATATATTTAAGAAATTAATTCTGAATTTATTTTTAAATTGAACTCTTTTTTTCATATGTGGTATGATTCAGTACTTGCCACTGGAAAAATTCCTTTGTTTATAAAATTTAATCTGAAATGGTATTGCTTGCATATAATTGACCTGAAGAGCTGAAGAGTTGCTTCTAATTAAAACATAATTTTGGACTGGGATTTTTTTGCTCTGCTTCTGTCTTTCCTTCCTCTAAGTGGAGCTTGATGTTACAAGTGTTCTTTGGATTGCTACTGTCTGCTGTTTCCTGCCTGTTCTGTTGCATATATGCAGCCTTTGGTAATTTTGCTGATGATCAAATATGTAATAGCAAATATTTTTAAATTAGAGTTTCTGATATAACGACACTTTAGGAAAGGGCTTGCCTGGTATCTCACTGGCTATGCAGGAGTTTTCAGCTCATGTTTAGAAGTAGGTGCACAGCTTGAGAAAGTCTGTAGTTTTATTTCCCTTACATGAAGGTGTCTGAGGCAGTTTGGGATTCTGTGATTGATTATGTCCTTGATAAAGTCCCAGGATGGACAAGAGTTGCTACCTGACTATTCTCAATCCTTTTAGGAAGAAGAAGACAGAGTGGGTGGTTGTGTGCCACAACTTATCATGCATATTAATTGTGCTATATAGTCGTGTAAAGTTAGGACTTGGGTAGTTCACATGAGTAATTGGTAAGTACTTAGTAATTAAAAGTATATTGCAACTAACAGGTTAAATTTTTTTGTTAAATCCTGCTGGATGCAAAGTGACGTGGCACTGCGAAGGTGACATCACCTCCTTGTCTTCTGTGGGAGCTGTTTTTTATTGCCAGTGTTTCTGGCCTGCTTTAGGCCTATGTGTAAATATTGGTGAATAGCCCCTGTTCCCTCCCAGGCCTTCTGGCCAATGATCCCCGCTGTACCATTTCCTCTTCTGAAATGGAACAGGACTGTCCTCTCTAATAACAGTTCTCCAGACCTGCAGGTGAAGATCTTGCCCTGTGTGAGCAGATGAAATGTGGTATCTCTCTTTTGTTGAAATAGCTACTGGAGTTCTGGCACCTACAAGATTTTTGTCAGGAGGCACTATTTCCTGAGCACAACAGAAATGGAACAGGAGTGTGACATGGAGTGTGCCAGTTAAATGCTATGTTAGTCACATTTTTCTTAAAAGCACTGTGATTTAGGGGGAGAGACAATATTTTATTTGTCATCAGGCTTAAATATTTCAGTTACACTTTTTTCCCCTCTTACCTTGTCACTGATGATCAGTAACTATAGATAAAACCACTTGTTTCAGAGACATCCTTGAGTCTCCTTGGTGGCCATAGTAAATGAAGCTACTGGGCAATGGTGCTCAGAGATCTGTTTGACAGTGATTACTTGTGTTCTTTTCTATCTCCCATTTTGTCTCGTTAGGCTTTCATACCACAGACAGACTGTAAATCTTTGAGACAACGCTGCCTTTTACAACATGTCTCCACTGTCTTTTACATTCTGTGGTCCAGCCTGCAGAATGGGATTATTCTGATCCTTTTGCACTGTAGCATCCTCAGTACTCCCTCCTCCTTTGTATCTCTGCAGTACTTTCATTTTGTGATTTGAGGTTTGCACTTGTGCTGATTTGTCTGGCAAGGAGTTCTTAGGTCAATGTTACTTTTTCCTTGCTGTGGGACACAGGCAACGTTCTACTGAACAGAGAGGTAGAAGCCCAAAGGTAACTTAATCAGTGCTGAACTCTTGCACAGCAGGCCAATGAACCAGTTAAATTATGTCATTTTAATAGCTCGAGGGTATAATGAATGGGCTTATAAATTTTACTGCTGACATTTTTTTTCCACTTGCTTGTTTTTGTGAATTGATGGTCATCTTGGGTGTAACTACTTTAATCCTATATTTTACAAGTGTTAGAACTGTTTGTTACTGGAATCAGTAACTATAATAGAAAGTGGATACATCAGCTTTTTGAGATGCATTCAGCAGCAGGACTGATGAGCAGATTTTTATCTAAAGCATCACATTGAACAAAATATGACTAAACATAAATCCTGTCACTGAGTGCTCAGTCAGTTGTACTGTCTGCAGATCATTCCCAACAGTAGTGTAATGGGTGCAAAAAGAATAGATGTTTTGTTGATTCTTGATATTTTGTTTGTTGTTGTGGGGTTTTTGTTTGGGTTTTTGAAATACGCTGTTCAATTGTTTTCATGGCAAAAGATGATGCTTGAAATATTAATTGTATTATATGATATTTCTATTTGCAAAGATGGAAGCAAGGTATAAGATGGTGTTCCCCATTGGAGCAGTTGACTCTTTGTGCTTGACTGTCGTTGAATGGAGAAATAACACTAGTGTTCATGTGAATAATGTGCTTGGCATATTATAAAAATATGTATTGGAAGAAGAACTAAGTTATCAGCTGTTTTTAGGAAAATGCAGGGTAAACTGAATTATTTTCTTCCCCCACTTTGCAAGCAAATATTGAATATTCAGGAACGTGAGAGGATAGTCAAGTTTAGTGGGTATGATGCCAAGTCTGACAGCTATAAAGATTGAACTTTCTTCTAAATATTTTGAACATGTACATTAAGGGTGTGCAAAAAGGGAATCTCAGCTGCAAAGTAAAGGGACATTTGAACCAAATAATATAATCTTATTAGGTTTTGTAATTCTATATAATACTGATTGTGATTGTATCTCTTCATATTTCTGTGCTTTTTAGTTAATCTGAAAATAAAAATTACTGACATTTCACTAAAATATTTTAGAACTCAGAATTTATAAGGTGTTAAAATCTGAATACAACTTTACCTTTCTTTGTGGAAAAATTGCTTGAGTAGGTCAAGTTTTCAAGGCTTTTGGATTCAGTCCGAGTTCTTGCATGTTAACTATAAAAGCTTATATAACACAGACAAAGTGACTAAATACTAACTAGAGTTTTGAAATATAATTTTTCAAATTACATGGAAATTTTTTCCATAATCTTTATACAGGTAGATATTGTTTTATATGCATATTAATCTTCCTTTTTTTGTAGAAGCCTTTTAAATAGGCTTTAAAAAATTCACCTTTTGCCCAGTGAACTTCCAAACACCTATGAAAATAAAATGTGCTACAGTTGGTCATGTTGAGAAAAGACTAATATATAAGAAGTTGATGTGTTCTGTGCACATTCCAAGAGCAACAATAACAGAAAACATTGCCCAATTTGTTCCAGTAAAGGAACACAATAAATCCACCTTATTTTACTGCTACCCAAAATTAACTGGAAAGGTAAAAAAGAAAGTGGAATTCAAATAAAATTCCAGTAAGACTTGGTGTTACTAGCTATACCTCATTGTGGGCATAGACAAATTTACCCTATTGTTCCATCCTACCTACATTTTATGTCTTCTTACTTGTTTTGGTTTATTTCATTTTTTTGTTAAATCCAATATAAGGAAGAATTACTGAAATTTCTGGTGTTTCTAGTTCTGCACCTATCTGGGTTGTCACTCACGTTGTTGTTGGCAGCATTCCAGCACCAAGCTGCAAAGTAATGCTATTTACAATTTTTTTTTTTTGACAGTGATAATTTCACTTTACCATGTGACCGTATTCCTCAGATTTCCTATATTTTGAAAGACTTTTTTTTAACTTCCCTGAGAATGCAGGTGGGATTGCATCCCACCTGAAGCTGTGAGAAGTGAAGGACTGCCCAGCGAGCACTTAGAGCATGCTGTATGGGATCATTCATGTGCACCATCATGGCATGTTGTGCATGTCCCAAGCTAAACTTCAGAATACTTTTTTTTTTTTTTTGCAGTTGTTGGTTTTGCTATTTTGAATTGAGATACTGAAACAAGACAAACTTGTTTTCCTTGTGTTCTTAGTAATTACCTGTGCTGCAGGTGCTAGAACAGAGTGAGTTTGAAACAGGGCTGGCACTTTACCCTGTATTTATTCAAAGCTGTGCTCCCATTGACTTTCATTGGCAACGCTTAGCAATCCTGTCCAGCCAAATCCAAGTTTGTGGATGAATAAAATAACACAGCAGTGATCCCTGTGAAGAAGTTTGCATTGATAGGAAAGTTGTTTAAGCCATAAGTGTTTTGGCTGTTCCCTAGATCTCATTGTTCTGATCAAAATACTACGTGTCATGTCACAGGCTCGGATGACTCCTGGGAGCCTCACTGGAGTTGTGGTGTTCTGGAAACAGTTAATATTTCTGTGAGTTGAAGCCATCTTGTTGCTCAGCAGAGTTGGGTTGTGTTGTGCCACATACTGGTGGAGAAAGCTGAAAAATCTAGGGCAGCATGAAAATTAAGAACACTAAAATAAGTTACTGAAGGTGAGATAGTGTTCAGAATACAGGAAGCTTAGTAGGAAGTCAGTGAACTGAAATATGTAGACCCAGGGAATTGTGTCTTTGGGAGGGTCCAGATACCTGAGGATTTGTTGCTTGCACAGTAAAAAATACGCAGATGAGAGGTGTCTCTCAACTCCATGTATATTTTATGCTATAGATGTAGATGACCATGCCAACAAGGATTTAACACATGCAACCCTGTGTTTCATGGTTAAGGATTCTGAGTATGGATGATAGCTGGGCTTGGGCACTGTCAGACTGCTGACATGCATTCTTAGGGTAAAACTTGTCACTTTTTAACTGTTCTTTAATAATTAATGGTCAAGTGTCTTTTCTGCTGTAATCTTCTGCAGAGTCAGAAGAAAATTTTTATCAGGTTTTGGAGCAAGATGCATGTTCTCCCATGTCTCTGCCATGGGATAGGTCAGTCATTTCCTTTTTTAGTTCATTAGTTCCAGTTACTTTGGGCTACCTGTTCAAGCTGAGAGAGTTAATGAGGAAATCAGGCTGTATTAAGATCCACTTCTCACCTGTTATGGTCCTAGCTGTAGATTTGGTCTTGACATTGTCATTTGTGATGTAGTCATATATTTTTTTCCCATTCTTTATTTTTCCCTCTCAGCATTAAAGACATGGTTTGTGTGTCTACTGGGAGAGACCTGAAGTAGTGCTGGGTATGCCCTGCCCTTACATGCCCCTGCTGTGAGTCTGAAGGGAGCAGAACAAAGCCTACCATGTTACAGGGTACAACAAATAGGAAAAAGTTCTTTTTATTTCAAATGTTACAAATGTGTCAGTACTTTAGTACTGCTAAGTAATGTTTGTTTCATAAATAAGATAACTTGCAAAATTACTTTTGTCTTCCTGGAATTTGCTGATGCACTTAATATAACTCAGCCATCTCCTGGAGTAAGCAACACAGGCAGCTGTCCTAGAGATAAGAAGGTCTCTTCAAAGCACTGTTTTGATTCATTCCTAGAGCTTGTTCATTATGTGTGTTGGATGGAGACTTCTGAATCATTATCATGGCTGTGTAATTAAAGACTAGCATAATACATATGCAAAAGTGTAAGATTAAGATAAAATGCACGTAGTTGTATTTTCTCATTTTATTTTAGTGTTTTTACTCTGCAATTATTTTTGGCAGTTACTCTTCAGTGTTGATTTATTTTTTTAATTTAGAGATTATAGACACTGTGTTAGGTGACATTTTTTATCAGACTTACAAGTAGGATATTTAGAGGTAGAAAGTTGAGACCCAACTCCAACTAAAGGTCCATTTCACTTTGTGATCCTTCAAAATCTGATCCCGATATGCATTTGTGGTTTTTCACTATATTGATGTCCACTTTGAGGAATCCATGGCATAGATGAATGTATAGATAACAGCCATGAAGGGCTGGGATTTAAAGTTTTAGGCCTCATCTCTTCTCAAAGAGCTCTTATTACTAAACTGTTTTTCTTTCTTTCAAGTCTGGAGAATTCTGGAAACTGAAATACGCTGCCATATACACCAGCAGCTAACAATGAAGGAGCTGCTGTCTGCACATAGCAGAAACACAATTCAACATGGGCAGGCTGGACTTAATCTTTTGCTGACTTAATGATTATTGTGTAGCCAAAGGCAGTGCCTGGTAGCTGGAGATTTCTCTTTTATCCATAATGCAGTTTATCTAAGTAGGTCTTAGGAGCTTTGTTTTCTGTAGGAAGATATCCCAGCAAATCTTCCAGACTGGCTGGATTTTAAAACTTCTTTTCCAAGTTATTGATTATGCTTTATCATTCTGTGTTTTGTATGTATTTTGATTTTAGTTCATGGTCCTGGTCCCAAAACTTTCTTGCAAAATTCTCATGTGCTGCTAAGGACCTTTATGAATTGTTTATGTTGTTGGGATTGTTTGGCAATAGATTGGTGGCCTATGGAAACAATGCAAAAGGCAAATCCAGGAGCTGGAACAGTGTCAGCTCACAAAACCCGGAGAGCCTGTTCATGCTGAGAAATGAGGAAACATAATTGTGTGTGTGTGCAGAAGCACCAGTCGTCTTGAAACAAATTGTTGAATTTAGAAAACAGTTTTCAAATCTCCTGAGTACAAATGAGTTGTTACTGAAATGAAAGCTACTGAGGAAAATGGTAATAGCCCTTTTATTTAGGAGCTAGAATGGTAGCCCTTACTTGTGTTTTATCACCCACACTGCATAGTCTGTAGTCAGCATGCGTTATACTTAAGCACTACCACAACATACTCGTAAAATCTGTTGAGTCTAAAATTTCTTTTACTAGATATATCTTGCTCAAGTGCTATAATGGGAAGTGTTACAATTGCCTGGTAAAGGGTTTTGGTTAAATTGATATTCCTGTGTCTAATGTAGGTCTGTTTTAATCTTGAAAATATATTGCAGATTTGTGTGCCCCTTAAAAGATTAGGAAGATGCAGCATTCTAACAAGGCTGCTCTGCATAGCCTTGCTGTCGTGCTACAATTTATTTTTCCCTTTTTCCATTTGAGTCCATGTGCACAGACAGCTCCTTGGAAGGTTACAGAACAAAGCAGGACCTCCCAGGGATTTGCTGCTATAGTAGCATAGTTAAAATATAACATACATATGTTAATAAAGGGCAATTAAATTCAATTTGTAGGCTGTGTCCTCTTCTGAACTCACGCCTTCTGACCTCTAAGACTGTAATCTCAGGAATGTTTGAAGCTGGAATAAACTACCATTGTGGCAAAAGCAACAGTCCTGCCCTTTTGCTCGCCTGCCAGTGTTGGTTTTGCCAGCTCAGCTCTGCTATGGCTGTATTGTAAACCAGATCAGGGCACACATCTGACTGAAAAATACTTCCTTACCCCTGTTTAGGATATAAGCTATATCTTTGCATTCATATTTTCTCTTCAAAAGGATGTTGTAATTAGGTATTGAAGCATCTGACCTCTTCACTTACATGCAGTACATGTATCTAAAAGATGCAAATAGAAAAAGCCAACAAAAATTCTTTCTTGGAAGGAATTATATAGATTCTATTTAATCAATTCACTAATACATCACTAGAATGGATTTTTTCATCAAAGTTAGTGTTTTTGCTTTTCAATTTACCCTTGCATTTTTTTTAAGGATGTGATTATGAAATAGAACAAACTCTTCTCTACCAGTGCATATTACTAAGAAGTGGGTTGTTTTAACCAAATAAAGTTTTCTTTTTTGGAAAGAAACCCCAACCCCATTTTGTCCAAAAACATTTAGGACATTTTTGTTTGGTTGGAGGTTTTTTTGAGGATGTACTTTGGATTTGCTGGACATACATTTTATTTTATGTTTCAGTGTATTGATCCATTTGGATAGGTGAGCAAGTACTCTTTTAAATACAGTACACAAATGATGGAATTCTAAGCAGCTGTAGAAGACAAGAATCATCAACAAAGGCAATTGAAAATGAGTGAGCTCATTTGAACTTCAGTACTTAGTATAGCTTCTAACAGAAATCAAGTGCTATTCTTTGAACATCATGTTTGACTGCCAGAAATGCTCAATAGATTAAATAAATGTGTATAGAAAATAATGGTAGTCCACTTACAGAGAAGACAACATTAGCATGTTGGATAAGGGAAATTGGGTCTTCAGTTCAGAGTAGGCACTGTGGGAGCATGAGATTTTTGACAGTAAGGTTATCTGTATTTCGGAGTTTTATGCAACAGCAAGCTTTTAATGATGTTTATTTATTTTAATTCCAGAACAAGAATATTAAAAGAAAGCTTAATTTATACCAGTATTCTTGGCTTTAGTTTTATTTAAAGACAACCTAAGAACAAGATGGTTAAAGAGAAATAATATTTATTAAGACAGAATTGTATTACCTTTTCTATGGATACTGCTTTTCCTCTGAGGATTTTAAATACTAGTTTTGCAAGCAAGAATATCTTATAGTAACCATCTTGTGAAAAACACTGTTCCCGGAATTTTGGGGGCATGTTGCAACAAAGGTTTCAGTTTACAGGGTTGAATGGTATACCACTCTTTATAAACTGTCGCATAATATAGTATACAACACCCCCCTTTTTTTAATGATAGTGATGAGAGTAGGCAAATAAATTTTTTTTAGGAACAGGGTGACTACAAGGGGCAATTCTGTTATACTGTTTTATGGTGCTCTGAATACATGGGCACTGTACATTTTACAGTACTCTGAATACATGGGCACTAGTAAATTGTTTCCTCTATGGAATTGTTCCTGAACTTTGCAACTGGTTGTTCTAGCAGGCCTGCTAAAGACTGACTCTGGGTTTTGTTTTTCTTTTCTTTTCTTTTTCCCATTTCCTTACCAAAAGCAGAAGCAGAACTACAATGAATTTAAAATGGGAGGTTCAAACAATACAGACCAGCCCTTGCGCAGCTTTTTGAGTGCCCTACAGTGGAAGTGTTATCCTAGCTTGCCTCTGTTTTTTCTTGCACCTAGTGTACTTTCCTTAAACCTGTCTGGTTAATGTTAGACATTTGAAGAATTAATTGGTACTTTCTGGCACAAAGGTGCCTGCTGGTATCTTGAGCACTGCTTGCTTCTGCTCTGATATTAAGGTAGCACAGTGACAGAAAGCAGATGATGAAGCTGTAAACCGAGTCTCTCTGAAACAATTTCATTTCTCCAGTGTAACCATTAATACTGCTTTATTTCTAAGTTTGTATTTAAATGGCAATGTTTAGAATTAGCTGTTGCTTGTATGTATATTTTTAGAAATACTTAAAAGCCTCTTTGCATAGCTGTACTGGTAAAAACAGCAGTTGCAAAATGAAGGGTATAATTTTAAACAATTGTAGACATATTTATATTTTCTTATAGAAAGTTCTATCAAGAAGTAATGTAGAATTGGATTCTGGAATTTATATAACAAGAAATGAGTCTATGTTAGAAAATTAAGTTTTTCAATAACACTTCTCTTTTCTTCTTTTTTTTTCCTTTTTTCTAGGACCGGAATAGGCCCTATGACACTTTTAACTTGCACTCTTTGGAAAATTCCTTAATGGATATGATAAGGACTGATCATGAGCCTCTGAAAGGTAAACACTACCCTCCCAGTGGCCCACCAATGAGTTTCGCTGATATAATGTGGAGGAATCATTTTACAGGTTAGGAATATTCATATGTCCATGCTTGCTTGGTGTTTAAACAAAAATCAGCTTTTCAGTATTTCTATAAACTTTTTATTAATGAATGAGTTTCCAGTTTTGTGAAATTTCTGTTTCCCATCTTAAGATAAACTTCTCTACTAGCAAGATTAGGTGAAATGTGTATCCATTTATTCTAAGTGTATAGTCATAGTATTATCTGACTGGCATATCTGAAACGTGGGAGAGATTGTATCAACAAATTGTAGAGCAAGATCTCTTGCTGCCATCACTTCAAAAAATGTTTCACGCAACTGGAGTCCAATTGTTGCATTCAACATCTTTTTCAAAGGTTCTACTTAAGTGTGGATTATCAGCTAGGATGCACTGGTCCTAAACCAACCACTATATTAAGGTTATTGTCTATAGTTATTAGTGGTTTCTTTTGAACAAATTTATCTTAATTTGGATTTCAATTTGTTAGGGGGAGTCAAAAGATACTAGATATTGTTAAGTGCTGGGAAAGTTTTGATTATTTATGCTGTTAAACTCTGTTTGTTCTACCAGGTGTTGGCATTAAGGATGAAACCATTTGTAATACTTGGCTGATAGTATAGTAAAAGGTGTGGCAGCATTTCATTGAATTCCTGATCAGCCTGCACCCTCCTTTGTTTTTATCTTTCATTGGTTGTGTTTAAAAATAGGTACACATTCTTGCTGATAAGCATTCTTTCTGACTTTTAAGACTGAGGATAGTTGTAAGCCATATACCAAGGAAGTATTGAACAAGAAATGATTCCCAAATACTAAGAAGTCAGAACACAAAGAAGAAATTTAGTTGTGTATAGCACTTCTTCTGCTAATGCTTATATACATGCTTTTTGATGTCATGACTGCCTCATTTACTCTCCTCTCCATTTGTAAAAATATTTTTTCTTGGTTAAAAGTATTGTGCCTTTTTTTACCATCTCTTCTGGGTACAGATTTTATTCACAACCCAACCAAACTGGCTTCTGTACCACTGTTATCTTGAAATTTGCTGTGCCATAGCCTTCATGTGTCTTTAACCATCTGTCTAAAATGTCAAGGAATACAGTCTCATGTCTATTCTGATCATAGACTTCTGAAAAAGGGTCAAAGTTGAACTTAAAAAACCAAGTTCAACAAAATTGACATTTCTACTGGATATATGTTTCACGTGGCTGGCATTAGAACATTAAATAAAATTCAAATTGCAAGTAAATACAGTTAAGTATTTATTGTATCTTGTTAGATTCATTGTAATTTAGTTAAAACTCTCATGATTTTTATGGTTTTTTTCAGTATTTATTTACATATACAAATAGAGACTAATTTTTTAAGAATGAATTTTCACATGAATCTGAGTGTGGGAAAACTGAAAAAGATGGGGTTAGAAATTGGAGTGGATATTAATTATTGAAGTTGGATGTTATGTAAAGTTTAAATTGATTTTTTTCGATTTGACAATGGGAACATTGCCTTTACTTTTGCTCTAACAAAGGCTTCTGTCTCAGACTGGATGTGCTCTTTCTAACTATTTCATTTTCCCATTCAGTGCTTCTCACCCATTTTGGCCTTCCTCCCTTGCCAGTGAGCTCACTTCCAGTCAGCAGCTGTTAGAGAACTCTGCTTTTCTATTAGCTACTTCCCTGTGTCTCTGCCTATGGGTTCTTCCCCCCACTGATACCATTGCTGTCCCTGTGTTTCTTTTTTCTCTTCCATCTGAGTACAGGGCTGACTTTGCCAGCCCCCAGCCTTGCCCTGGCCTCTTGTGCACTTTCCCTGCCCCTGTTTTCACACTGCAGTGTGACTGGGAATATCTGTAGGAGCAGCTCTTTCAGGACATGGTCATTCTCCCTTGCAAGAGGCATTGCCTTCCTCTGTGTTAAACAGATCTATGTTACTAATTTAGGTGAATCCTTTTCCTGAAAATCATTCTTCTGCAAAAACTGATTCAGTCCTGGCATCACTTTCTTACTGCATTTTTGCTGTTTCTTTTTCTGTGAAAATTGGTCTTGACTCTTTTCCTGTACATCCCACTACTTTTTCTTTACAATGGTGCAGGAGGTTTTCAAATGCTGTCCTTCTCTGCACCTTCCTCACATTTCACTTTCTGAACTCATTTGCTTTTTCTTACTTATTCCACTCTTCTCTGACTCTCCCCCTTAAGGTAGCAGGGCATTTTAGTCTATTACCACATTCAGAAAGTAAGTGATCAGTTCTGCTTGTTTTGGCTTGCTCTTAAGTCATTGCCAAATTTTCGGCTTTTGCCACCTTGAAGCTTTTTTAATATATTGGTTATGTACTTCAGCCTAATTTTTTCAGTTCCTTGTAGAAAACCTCATGTGAATGCCTCTTGTGTGAAATTTCTGGAATATTATTAACTTAACCATCTCTCTGAGCTAGTTCCTCTTCATTTTACCACCTCTGTATTTCATAGTAAACTGTTTATTCCTTTTAAATCTTTACTTCCTCTTGCATCTGATTGTCCTCTCTTAGGTTTGTGCACTATTTCTTCTGTAGATACAAAAATCCTAATTTAAAATAAAAGCAATGAGATGGCTTTCAAATGACTTTTAAAAATTGTTCTTCTTTTGGTAAATGAGCCCTTTTTTCTCAAACAATCACAGTTAGCAGCACTTACAGGTCAGTTTGCCATACATTTACCATCCAAATTTTTAAGTGGAAAGTATGAAAAGGATGAGTACCAAAATCCTCTGATTTTGAAAATACAGGAAGATTTTATTATAGAAAAACTGTATATTTATTAGGACCTCCAATGCATGTTACAGAGCCTGAAACAGGTCCATGTTTCAGAATAATTTCAACCTGCTGCTGCCAGAAAATACTTATTTTTAGAAGTACTGTCTGTATACTCATTAATGAGTAAAATATTGCAAGCAGTTTATATGAAGTTTGCAACTTTGCTTGGAACATCATCTTTCTTGGCATATATGCCCTTCATGTCCCAGCAGATACTTGGAACAAAAAATCATTCTCTTGGGTATGGAATGAGAGATCTTGTTTAGAATGTGGGTGGGAGGATTAACCATAAAAGATTCTGATGGGAAGAACAAATTGAAATGCTTCTGGGATATTTTGTTCTTGTTTTGGGGTTTGAGTTCCTCATGCTCTGTTTGGTTCATAGGAGGTAGTGGAGAAGCTCGAGGTGAGAAAGGGAGAGTTTTTTGTTTGTAGTTGCTGAAGCTTCATACCCTTCTCAGTCTGAGGTATGGCCAGGCTTTGCCCTGCGGGCCGTGGAAACTGGGTTAATTTCAAGGTCACCAAAGCAGATCCCTTCTTTTAAGGCATGATCCACTTGACCTTGAGAGGACGTGTCATTAACTGACATTTTTTGGGGAGGGACTTTTTTATTGCTTTCAAGTGTGGAGCAGAGCAAGTCTGGCAGATTATTGGTGCACCAGAAATGATCTGATCCTCACTCCTGCAATGATGAGTTACTTACAATTGAGCCAGTCTGATTGGCAGGCTGGCTTGGTGCTCTCCAGTGAGGACAGCCGGGGTCGCTCAATCACTCAGTTATTTTTGTGTATTTCTTGTTGTAAAAGAGATGTGAAATCTAGCTTTGAGGTTTCTGGACCTAAATTACCAGCATATCCATCTAAGTTTCATTTTATCATGAGCCCAGTCTTGCAAGAAGGTGCTCAGTGTCAGCTATTGTTTTGTTTCTAAAACTGATTTCTCAGCTTTTCTTACAGAGAGGGGGAATCCTTTTGTATGTTCCTGGCTTTCTGTCCTCATAGTCTGAGAACTGTGCAACCTTAAAAATAATTTGCCATTTTTGTGCTTTGAGATTTAAGGAATGTAAATTAATTGAAAAGGAATTCTCATTTTCGTTTGTCCCAAGACTCTTTGGCAGACTTCCATACCTGCTTTCTCTACCATCAAGATCAGCTTCAACATTTTTCTTTTCTTTCAGTCAAGACTCATAAATACTTTCCTTCTTTCAAAAGGAGGAAAAACAAAGAGGGAAAAAGTTGAGTAAAGGAATTGTTAAGCTTTGCTTGGTTAATGACAAATTACAGTGTACAGCCCTGGGTATCTAGCTGTTCCCCATGTCAGTCATAACAAGGCCTCTTTGACAGAAATGTGCAGTATCTCCTAAGATGTTTTTCCTGAACAGTCTTATTTATTTTCTGAATGGCCAATAAAGTATATTATACACTACAAAAGTATGAGCAGCAGTTTTGCTTTAATGAGGAAAGGTTGTATTTGCAGTATTTTATAACCTTTTTTATTTACATTCTACTTTGACTAAAGGTGTAGGGCAAAAGTAAATTATCAGAATGGATATGGGTAGATGGCACTTATCACTGACCAGAACATTTCTTTCCTACATAAAAGTGTCTCCTGTCTGTGGTGTAATATGGCACTGTTGCAATATGTTTATCCGTGTCAAACTATTGCATTACAACACAAACAGAGGTATTCTGATCTATAAAAATGTTTTGATCAGAAGTAACTAGCAGCTGCTTTTGTTCTATTTTTAAATAATTAAATAAAATATTTCAGCTGTGTTAGATCATATGCTGTGCACATGTGCTACTGACAGGTCATGAAACTAAGTATAAAACTGAGGAAAGAAATCATGCCCTTTAAAGTATTTCTTTCAAATTTACTGTTACACTAGATAACAGTAATGTTTGTTGTTTTATTCTAAATCAGAACAGAAACGAACTTTGTAATTTACAAATCCCCACCTAACAAAAATTGTGTTTTTTTAAAGTATCACGACTTCAGTGTGACACAACTTCAGATATAAATAATTGGAGACAACACATGCACAGGGGGATTTCAAGAGTAGGCTTTAATATACTTAATTTTAATGGATATCATACTGTAGACAGATACACAAAGCATGTGTTGATTATGTCACAATATTTCAGTAGAGATCAAGATGTTGAATATAAATATACAACAGTTCACAGGCAGAAATAGTGTCTGTGGGGAAACTTTTTATCTTGATTTTCAGTATTTAATGTCACCCATTTATTTGTGAAACACAAAACTGAAGTTACTGGGTTACTACTTCATAACTTTTGTAAAAACTCTATCAGGTCATATGAAAACTAAGCAAAATTTAGGATTTCTTGTTTACATTTAAATTACTCACATTTTTGACAGCCAAGTGTTTGAAGATTACATGCAACTTAAGACTGTTGCAATATATGCAGAATAAACCTTCACTTTTCTACTTTGTTTTCCATTCATTTCAGTACATACCACCTGATTTTGTTAAGCTTTTTGTAAGCAGAGCACTAAGTTTGCCACATGACCTAAGAAAAGTGAAGGTGAATGGATCATATCTGTGTTTGCAGTCGGCAGCTGAACACAAAGGTCATGCAAATAGAACAGAGGCTGTCATCTCAGTGCTAGAAATGGTGCTACGTTGTTGGAGCTTTTTGCAGCACTTTCATGAGGAAAAACGTGCAGTGTACCAGCATTTTCCAAAATCTCGATGCCTTTCTGTAAATGCTCATGGAAAACAGAGTGAGCAGACAGATGTGCTTGCACGTGTATTTGTGTTTAAAATTAGGCCCCTCATGCTGATCCTTTGGAAGGAAAGAGAGTATGTTGCCTTTCCATTTGAAACTCTGCTTATTTTAAAAAATCCTCTTTAATATTTTTTTCAGGACGGAATATGGTCATTAAATGGTTCATATTTTTTAAAGAAGTGCCTTTTGCAACAATCCTGTAGAATGGTCATACTTCCTGATTTGCTGCTGGCAACCAGCATGTCCTTGTCTTTGACCTGCTGAATCTGTTTGGTCAGGAGTGGTGGGGTTTTTTGCTTGCTTTATTTAGTTTAAGAAGTGCTTGTAGAGACAGCAAATTTTCCTTCTCTTTATTTCCCTTTTTTCATTGTGCTAGTGAAGACTGGCCTCACAGAGATGTAAAGCTGTTTTGCTGTCTTTCTTTCTCACTTTGCTACTGTTTGGAGGGTTTTGTATATTTTAGTATAGATTGCTGATGGTAAAGTCTGCTTTGTTATTGTTTAATTTTAGTCCTTCCAAACACGCCAGTGCAAAATGCCAATATTGCTCTTTTGAATACAGTTCTAGAACTCCATGTAGAATGAACATATGTGTACAACTACTTGTCTACCACTTAAGAAAGAGTAATGCAAAATTGAAGTTCAAGTCTTGATTTCAAAGTACTATTATCTTGAAAACATAACTGTTTTCAAGCTAAAAATGTTTGCACTACTTAAATACGCACAAGACTGCTGTGTTTTATTGGAGCAATGTAATTTACTTATAAAGTCTGTATTTCACTGTAATGTATATGCTGTTTTATTTTATGCTGTTTTTTTTTTCCCTACTGGTAGGATATATATGCTTAGTCAGTGATAGGAAGAAATTTTACTACTGATATTCATATCTGATAATTATACACTTCTCTTCACATTGCCACAGTATGTTTTTGCACAGTTAAAGTATATACATGTGAACACAGTAGTAGTTCTTCATATTTCCCTTCTGGCAAACAATAGCACTTTTGTTCTGCTCAGTATTTTAATTTTTTTAAAGATCTGTAAGTGTGGGTGTTTAAATTATGGGTGTGAACAAATGGCAAATATACATAAAAAGAGGGGAGAGAATAAACTCAATAACCTTCTTCAGAGAGCTACCTTTTATTTTTATATTTTTTTTGTGGACCCTTGCATACAACATTCTTGGTGTTGAAATTGTCATGGGCACATCTGTTGAGTTAATGTAGTATAGCTTCACACGTCTGTAGTTTTGGGGAAAAGGAGAGAGAATGGTCTAAGGTCTACTCAGGTAAAAACTATTAAAATTCTTGTATATGCACATGTGCTTCCCGCTTTGTAGCCATTTGTGAATCCTGGAGCACACACTCATGGCTGAGCTGGGAGTGTGGGGAGATGAGGGAGGCTGTGTGGAGTTGTAGGTTGTGCTGTTATCTGGTCTCCCAAATACATGGGAGTCAGATGAATAATCTTATTTCACATGTTTGGGGTAATATTCTGGTTGTGCTTTGGTTTTTGCACTCTTCTGGGTCTAAACTTTACCCTACCCCACTTGCTACCTGTCTATCCAAATAAATATTGCTGGTTTTTAGTGCCTTTTGTTGGCAGTAACTTGGAAATGATAGAAAAGACAAGAGTGATAAAGGAGGTATTATTACTAAAGAAATAGAGCAGACCTAGTCCTGTTGCCAGTTTCATTTGACCTTGCCACAGGATTATATAGTCATAAATTGTAATTGATATCAACAGTGATCTTAAGAATTATGTTGAGAGGAAGTTCTCATTCCAAGGAAGTTCTCATTCCCAGAAAGTTCAGGACAGGTCAAAAGCAGACCAACTTTGCTATTTTCTAGCAAATCTTATGCCCAACACAAGTTGCAGAATTGGTATAAGTGGTCAATCTTGGTGCAAATCATGAGGTATAATAGTGCAAGAAGTTTTACTCAATATATAAGCAAAGAACATTGTTTCTTTGAATGTTGATTGTAACATAAGAAAGGTTAGAATAGGTAATGTAATCTTAACAGTCCTTCACTATGTGAGTGTTCATATCCAGATGCTGATTAGGGTTACACAAGTTCAAAATACCATAAAGCACTTAGGAAGAGTAAATTAATAAAAGAAGAAATGCAATAGTGGCAAAACTGTGTCTGATACTTATGTTTACTATTTCTGGAACAGCATTATTTCTCTAAACTGATCATGTAACTCAAGATTATCTAGACCATTAAAAAAAGTTCATTTGCAAAAGAATCAATAAAGATTCATATGTGGGAAGGATATACTTCCTGAAGTTGTTAGGAAGATTTCAGAATTCATTCAAGATCGGTATGTACTTTTACGATAATAGGTAAAGTTAAATTCCATTTATCACCTCATTTCCAGTACAATACAGAAGAGAGGATGGGCTCTAAACAGGAATTGGGCTCTCTGCCGTGGCAAGTATGATATTGCACATGCAGCAGAGCACCCAGGCAGTCCAGCTAGAAAAGTCTCTCCAAATGTTGTTAGGGGAGATAATTTAAGAAACTTAACGATGTAAGATAAGCAACAGTGCAGCCTGGGCTCTACAAGAATCGTCAAGCCTTCATTTATGCTCTGAAGTGTTTAAAGAGCAAGAAGTATACAGCTAGATGTTTTTCTTTTTAAACTAGGAATTGAAAAGACATAAAAGAGGATTATTGTTTTAGCCTAACTGCAGCACTCTAAGTGTATGTTATAAAAGCACGTAATTGAAAATATACTCAGTAAATAGTTATGAAACCAAGTCAGGCAGACTGAAAATGGCAGATGTATACTGAATACAAGTACTGGGGACGTTGTTACTGGAAGGGTTTCTATTTATGATTTCACCGAACTGCTGGAATCCATAACTTCTGTGCTCTTAACTTCCCTACGTTTCTGTTTAGTGTACTTAATATTCTTGAAAAGTAAACTCTTCATCTAGAGATTTTGTTTTATAACTATAATTAGAAATATGTGCTTATATAGATTTCGTAAATGTTCAGGTAACATACATGTGTTTTTCCTAAAATTGATTGTTTTCCAGTAGTCATTTATGTGTTTCACCTAAATAGGTCTTTGAAAGTACATATTCTTAACTACATTTCACAGTTCTACATTGCACCTTTAAATTAAAAAATTATAATTTCCTTTCTGTGCTCTCTTTGTTCCTTCGATAATTATGCAGTCTTGTAATCTACAGATGGTCTCTTTTTTCAATTGAATAATTGGTTTCAAGCAACAAAATATTAAAACATTGCAACCAATATGACAGGCTGTATAAGTCTTCATAATTAATTTGTTGTTTCATGATCGGTATATTGCCAGTCTCTTTTGAATGCTTTTAGTACAGGTGAGTTTTGAAAGGATTCCATTAATCTGTTTCTGTAGAGTTGCACGAGGGACCTCTGAAGATGTACAGAATTAACCTGCAAGCTGGCTTAGCTCAGTGGGAGAACATGTCCTTCTGCTTGTGCTGCTCTGTATTTTCTGCTCCTCTTAAAAGATAGCTGACAAGAGCTGTTTAAAAATAGCAGGCCAAGGGCAGGTGACAAAATGTCACACAAGCAGCACCTGGTCCAGTGACAGCCTGGAGGGAGGAAAAAACCAAACCCAGATGTCACAGATAGGATTCTATTTCTGAAGTTGGTCGAACAGCAGAATTTCAGCTTCAGCAAAGGAAAAGAGAAGGAGCCATCCAAGCATTATGCATTCAAATTTTACTCTATTTTTTCATAGTTGGTTTTTTTTCCCTTCTCTTCCAAGTATTAATTTTAAAGTACACATTAGTGAAGACACCTTTTCTCTTTTCAAGCAATACCTGTAACCTCACACTCATTAATACACTGTTAAGGAAAAGGGGATTAATATTCATCTGGGGATGTCTGAAGTGTATGAGCAAAGGTTATACTGAATGAAATAATAGCAGCTTTAATGTTTCTGCAGTGCTAGATTAATGTGAAAATATGTATAGGAGAACTATGTCTGTAATTAGGAAATGTGAAGTGGTTAATGAAGATCATCTCTTTAAAAAGCTTTCCTCAAGGAGTTGGAAAGTAAAAATGGAAATTCTATTTACCTTGTTCCTAACTTCTTTCTGGAGGTGCTCTTCGCGTCATAGCCTTATTGTGGTGGCATTTTTTTCTAAAATAATTGGAAAACTTCAATGTGAAGAAAAGATTGATTAACTTTTTTTAACCTGCTTATGACTTAGTTTCAGAAGTGTATTGAAACTTCATGCTGCATCTGTTCAGAAAGAATATTCATTACAGCACAGCAGTTTCTGTGACTGGAAATAGAAAGTTTTAATTATCAATAGCAACTAAAAATGTTGGAGAGGATTGGCTTTAGTTCTGCTTTGCCAGAGTTTGTTAAAATTTGGGTTTGCAGAAGTACAGGAACATAACCATTTTATTGGTTTTTCAGTGTAGTGAGTGGATCCTGAGCTCCCATATTTGAGTGTCCATGTAGTGAAGAAATGTAACCTCTTCCACAGAAATGTGACCTCTTCCTTAGCTTCCAAACTTAGCCACAGACTAGAGATAGGAGAAGCCTATTAAATGGAATTACATTATATACATAAAGTTGCTTACATTACCTAATTGAAATAAATTTTTACATGACTATAATTATCTTTTTACATATTTTTCCAAGTAAGGACCAATACAAATTACAGCTTGCAGATTTTCTTGGGTGCTTTAATTTAAAAAGTCCTATGACAAAGCATCTTCAGGGTGAGGTTTAATACTTCAGCTCAGTTCAAAAGTATCCAAAACTAACTGAGCAGCACTGCTGCTGTTGGCTTATTTCTTGCTCTAACAGTAAAAGTAGGTTTCTCTGGACTAAGTCTGCTTTAGGTCAAGAATATCTATTTTTCAAAGTGCATATGAATGTACTGCTTGAGAACAATATTCCTTTCAACCCAGTGTCTTACCACAAGTGATTGGTGATGGGAGATCGTTAGGGAGGAATGCAAAACCAGGGTAAGAACTCCCTCTCCAACTGTCTGTTAATTTGAAAGCTTCTGGTGCTGCATGTAGTATGAAAAATAGTGATTTATTTTTACCCGTTAAATGTAGTTTTGTAATGCTGTACTCGTTATTGGAAGCCAACTATAAATGGCATAACTGCAGCAAGGTTGAAGTTGAGGTCTTGTTTTGAAAGGGTAAGCATAATGCTTTCTTAGTGCAAAGTAAAGGAATGTATTAAAATAATTGCTTCTTTGTTTGTATTTTAAGTACCTACTACTGAAGGTATGGTGGTGTTAAATATTTTAGATGTGTATTCTTGGGAAGTTGTCTTCAATAGGTGGAAGATTCGGCTACCCTGACTGTTCATTCCCTTTAGAAATTTTCCATATTAATGAATTTAATTCAATTTTGAAATAAAAACATTGAAAATAGCTTTTACTTACATTGCAGGGCGTATGGGAATAAACTTCCATCATCCAGGAACAGACAATATCATGGCTCTTAACAGTAAGTAGTTAATGTCTAGTGATTTATATTGCCATGTAGAATATTATTTCTTACATCGATTGTGTGTGTAGCTGCACAGTCAGACATAAATATGTGTAATGTTTGCATAGAAGCTCATGTTCACTCTCTGAGAATGCTTTCCATAAGTCAGTCACCTTTGATTCTTTATATTAACTTTGTAATGGCTTTATGTGTTTCACTGGAACCATCATAGTGCCTGCTATGGAAAATACTACAGAATAGTCTCTCTCGTTCCCTCTTTTGTGGGTGTGTGTGCGTGTTAAAGCTGTAACTTTGATTTCTGATATCTCTCCAGACATATTTCTTCCTGTTGCGATGAGCTGTTACAAGTTTAGCATACAATTACATGGACTGACAATGTTTGCTTTGTTGGTTTCCATTATGTAGATGGGAATTGGGAGAATGTTTAGACATCTAAATAATGATGAAAACTGCACTTCACTGAGGGATTATTGCTTTTTTTTCTGTCAGGAAATAAAAGTAAAATTAAAAGTCCAGTCATGAACATAAGGATGCAAAAAACCTGGCAGAATAGAAGACAGTTACTGTGTGAGGAGGGTGGGGGACAGGGTGTCAGGCAGCACCAGCAGAATGATGAACTGAGCTGTGCAAATCAAAGCAGAGTATTTGTCTGTCGACTCCTGAGAAATGCTAACTGTTTTGAAATGTCCATTTTTGTTTACTGTGTTGTATTAGACATTTTAGGGTTACTTATGAACTTCTCTAAAATTTTTTGCCTTTGCGCTAAGACTTACTTTGTCTATGTAAGTTAGACTGTGTATAGCTGAAAACTGCAGGGTGGTTTTTTTTGTTTAGCAGCGAGCAAAGAATAGATGTGAAGAACCGAAAATTTGTAATAGATGAGATGCAAGGTGTTTAACATTTGGCTTTAAAGGCCAGCTTTTGAAACCCGTAAGACTTTGCTTGTCCTTTTCTTAGTCTTACATGTTAATGGTGAGGTGATATTTTGGGGAGATTTTGTTGTTATAGTTAGCAGATAAACCCCATTTTCTTACGGCACATGAAATTATGGGAAATCAAATAATTAACTAGGAGAAGTGTTTTGTTTAATTAAAGACTTTATTAAAATAGAGGAAGCTGTTCATGTCTCTCTGTGTAAATAAGGTCTACACAGTACAGGTGTTTGACATGAATTCTGGTCTCAGAATGTATTGTTCTACAATGGGCATTTCAGCAAGCTAACTGCAATAGAAATATATTTGTGAAGATGGGATACTATGATTGAATTTTGAGTTACCTTTAAAAATTGACAGTTATGATGAAAGATATAGTAGCATTTCTTACACAGTCTAACAGAGATTTTTGAAAGATGGGAATGAAAAACTGAAACAAAAAGTTACACTATTTTGGGACAACTTGCTTTTATCTTAAATGAATGATGTCTTTTATTCTGATTTCTTTTTGATGAAAATAATGAAAAGAACTTTTTTCCTGTCTAATTTCTTGTAAATTTTTACAGCAGCTATGTACTCTAATAGTTAAAAAAACCAATCATCTTTTGTAGCTATAGTCCTGTTGCATGATTAACATATCAGCATAGCTAACTGATGGACCAAAACTATATATACGTATACATTTGCACTATTTAAAATATTATGGGTTTATTCAAATATTAACTGTTTAAAGACTTAAATAAGCCTGAAATCATCAATATGCAATTTATGCAAAATGAAATTAAGCACAAATCCACAGTCTGAATAAGTTCCCATATATTTTTCCTCTTCTGCAACTCTTTTCCCTTCTTTTCTATACTAGGCAAGGCCACACCATTTTTGGCCATCAATGAGAGCCCTTAGCTAGAATTATTGTACTGTGAAACCGGTTGGGTTTTGCTTTTAAATCTTTGAAGAGCTGAGAATAAAAGCAAATATTCAAGTACACAAGCTTAAAGATTACTTTCTGTGATTGAAATCCTTTTTTGTATGTAGCTAAACTTGAAAAATTTAGAACTAGGTAATTCCTGTGTCATTCATTACCTTTTCCCTCTAGTGGGGAAATATACCGAGGAAAATTAGTTCAAGAAGAAATATTCTTTTCTGTGCTGGAATGGCTGTGATTTGGGTCAAAAAAATAAATAAAACTTCCCAAAAGATACTTCATCACAGTATTTTTTGGAATAATTTTGAGAACTTATATAATGTCTTTAAATCATAATACTTGTCATGTCCATGTTTAATTTCTGTGAAACCAAGCATTCTCTGCTGAGTCTGCAAATCCAACCTTCACATTCTATTTAAAGACATTGCTTCATAAGCATTTTTCTCTTTTCCTGTGAAGACATAGTAACAATCTTTAAGATTTATTACTCAGAGCTCAGTTTCACACTGACAATGTAGGCAATCTTTTGAAGGTGGGAGACAATGTGTGCTCATGCCAGCAGCAATGCAAAACTTCACATGCTGCAGGGGAGAAGGGAAGTTTTTGGGGGATGTTTGTCTCTAGCTCCTCATCCTCTGTGGCAGCACTTCCAACTGTACTTCAGCTGTTATTCCTGTTTACTCATGACAGCCTTTTGAAACTGGGGATTTTCCTGCCTGCCTGTCTTGAGCTGCTCTCTGTAGATGTTGGAGGGCACTCTTTGCTTTGAGGGAAGGTGTTGCTCAGCTGGCAGCACAGGGGGAGAATGCCACCACCGTTCTGTTCTGCAAGGCTAAATCACCACCAGCTTAAAACACTTAGTTCTGAAATAACGAAATTCATGGGGTAAAAGAGATGACTCTTAAATGCCTAATTACTATGAATCTCTTAGTGTCATTAATGGCATTATGCTTGTGTACATACAGAGTTGCACATGTGTATAAACATGTTTATATTATAAATGCTCTTGAAGTTCAGATTAGGCTTCTGTTGAGGAATGCAGTTTTCAAATATTCAGAGAGATCTGAGTATAAAGAGTAGCTAAACAAAAGCAAGATGCAAATATTAGATTGGAAGCATTTTTGGAGGGGAAATGGTATAGCTTTTTTCTGTACTAGATCTAAATGAAATTTCTCTTAATTGAAATAGTGTTTAGAATCAATTAGCGACATAAAGTAATTTTTTTAGTTCATACTGAGCTAAACAGTACAAGAATTTTTATAAACTTTCATCTACAGAACCTTATTAAAATAATTGATACTGTAATTTGTAGGGGAAGCGTGGCATAAATTTAACTCAAAGGTGTCCTCCATCCTTTCTCTTGCTAATATTCAATACCTTTTGTAGCCATACATTTTGCAGTCATTGCTTCTCTTGAATATGTGCTCCTTTCTAATTAGCTGAGTAACAAGGACTGAGTGATCAGCATGAATGCATAGTCACCTACATGGCAGGTGGTGAGCTGTCTTTAGGGCTTCTTGGGAACTCCAGAGCCTCAGTGACCTCAGTGGGAGAGAAGTGTGGCAGGTGAAAAAGGAAGATGGGAATAAATGAGGGTGTGTGATCTCTATAAGGAAGCACTGAAGTGTTGTTTTGGGATCCCTACCAATCTTCTATAAAACAAATGTAGTCTAAAGGCAGTTAAATGGAACCCCTTTGTGAAATGCTGGAATTTTGTTTTTCATAAAGCTCTTCTGCACAGTGACTTTGCAGTCCTGTTGGGCTACAAATGTTCCATCTGCT
This sequence comes from Anomalospiza imberbis, assembly GCF_031753505.1. Lineage (NCBI taxonomy): Eukaryota > Metazoa > Chordata > Aves > Passeriformes > Viduidae > Anomalospiza > Anomalospiza imberbis. Next base: position 20,121,011 of record NC_089688.1, read on the forward strand.
TCCACTGTTCATTCTTGTCTCATACAAAAATGTGTCATCTGTGAGGTCTGGTACGATTTACTCTCCATCTGACTGTCTTTTCACTAGTGTAATTTAGTTCTATTTATTCAGAGTAAAATAATTTGAAAAAGACATTAAGGAAAGGATTTGGGGCACTTTTTTAGATGTCTGTGTTGAGATTTTGGTTTTTGTTTTATTTTCCCATTTATGTGGGGAAGTTGTCATGCCATGACAGGAAATGTAATGACAAAAAATGATTTCATTTTTATTTCCATATTTCTGTTGTTTTTAAAATTGCCTTGTCTCCTTAAGAGCTATTGTAATTAGCTCTTCCTGATGTGCTGTTTTCAAACACATATAGTGTTTGGATATAAAAGTTGCTGAAGTAGCATTTTATATTTAAAAGTTTTGCCAATGCTACTGTTCTACCTTGAAAAAAACTGCTCCAAATTGAAAGCTTGTTGAATTACTTTTGTCTTGCAAGATCTTGGGTTGGCAGTTTAACAGCTAATAAAAGCTTTCTTTTTGTAGTGATAATATTCTGGGCAAATGTGTGACTAAATTCCAGGAGGCATCAATCTCGTCTAATAGTTTAGTTCTTGCCTATGGGAATTTGCTCAGCTCTTTAGCCCAGTTGCCAGGTTGGGTTACTAATGTGTCACCCTCTTAATAGCATGTATAGAATAACAGAAAGGAATAAAAACCACTGAGAGAACGTACAAGGTCTGCAAAACTAGACCTGATTTAGTTGTGATCTGAGTGAATATAAGTGGAGGGAAAAATGCCTGATGTGAAGTGTGAGACAGCAAAGGCAGTGGGGTTCAGAGGAGTCCCAGAGTGTGGGAACTGTCACTTTGCACATCACCTTGTTAGGTTTCTCAGAACCAGCTGTACAAGCAGTTGGTATTGGTGCTGCCTTGGAGGCTTGCTGATATCTCAAAGTCCCTTCTGTACCTATTTAAATTTTAAAAAGGTGAAGGGGGAAGCAGGGGAGCAATAGTAAGTACATGCTTTTTTTTCTTTCTTCCTTTCAGTTTTTTATATTGGCGTCTGCACTTCCAGAGATCCAATTTGGCTGCTTTTGAAGGCAGTATCTCTTATCAATGGCTGCTAAAGGCTTTTTCTAGCAGAGGAAGATTTCTTAAATTGTCTTCCTTTTAATCCAACTTGGTAGCTCTTTAATGCCTTCTTGTTTGTTTGTTTGTTTTCCCCACCACTTTTCCTGCCTCACAACCTCACCAATGTGCTTTCCTTTCATCTTTGTGATCCTCTCTGTTGTGGGTTAGTGCCATCTGTTTCCTCTGAATGTTAAGATTTGCCAGGCTACTCCAAGAGCATTATATATGATGCTAGAAGAGATGAAGCAGCCTGGTTGTTAAAAAATGTGGGTTTTATTGGTAACAGATTTTTTTAAACTAAAATGAAAAGATGGAAATAGATAAACCTTCCCTCTTGTACAGTTGCTTGGCTGCTTGTATGCCTCAGGAAAGGACACCTAAGCTGGTTTTGGGTATTGAATGCAGTTTATGTGTTTGATCAAATGTTTAAGGCCCAGTGTGGGGGACTTAGCTGCATAAAGCTTACATGTAGATTGTCTTTTTCTGGTGATGGGATTCTGGTATATGTATGTGAGCATATGTTAGAAGGGAGATTGCTTCAACACTCAGGTTGTTAATATTGGGAAAAAATCAACCACAAGGGATTGTTGAAGTTCATACAACCAAATTATTGTAGTGCCCATCTGCACATCCAGCCCATCTATCAGTGGAAGTAGAGAACCACCTTTTGAACCACTTGTAGATGAGTGTCCATCTCTGCAGATCTTCTGGATGATCCCTCTGTTGCAGAAAAACACATTGCATAATTATACTTGATTCTATCACCTTCCTTCAGTTCATGAATGCATTTCCCTGGTATTTTAATTCACTTGTAAACTTCCAGATCCCTAAGAACTTCAGAGACCCTCTGTTCAAAAGCAAAAGCTTGACATATTTTCCTTTCTGATCTTAGAAAATCATTGCATAACTCATAATGTCCTAAAGCAAGTATTGTTCTGAACTGCTGACTGCTTCAAGAATACAAATGAGTGTTCCAAGCTAGAAATAAGATTTTGGTACCTTATAAATCAAGGAGGTTCCCAGCCTTGTCAAATAAACTTTTTTTTAGCCAGTATAGCTCCAAAACTTCTAGCCTGTAAATGTTGAACTCTTTTTTTTTCATAGAGGTAATGCTATTTTACGTTAGTTTAAGATGTGTCTTTAAGTTTTCTTTGAAGTATGTGTCTTTGGTATTGTGGCCACATAACTGCATGAACAAGATAAATACCAGAAGTGAAGAAATAATGTTCTTAAAAATCTCAAAATACTTTCTATTAAGTCTTCCATAAAATATGATAATACAAATAGATGTTGTTGCCTATTTCTAAATTTGAAATTACATTATCAAATTCATTTTAAGTTATGATATGGAGAGCATGTAGATCTAGTCCTTTTGAGTAAATGTTTTATGGATTCACAGATTTAGTGTTTCCTAGGACTGCTAATTATTTGATACAAATACAAGCTGCAGTTTTGGTCCCACATTATAATAAAACAGTTAAAAAATCCCAGAAAAGTCTCCTTCATCAGTTTCATGTAGCCTTGAAATGCAGTTAAAATTTGAGTGAGTTTTGATTTACTGCGACAATGGGCAATCTTAGCTGCAGGCTTTGGGGAATTCCAAAGCATTAACACTGAGTTTCCTTGATTGCATTGCAAGATTTGAGGTTTGGGGAGTTTGTTCTGCTGGTTTGTTAAAAGCTTAAAGTTCTGTCCTCCATGATACAGTTTCGTGTTCATAAAAATACACTTGGCTTCTGGGATGAGGTGAGTTAATAGTTTCAGGAGAGTTATCAGTGGTGAAAAAGAATCTGTTGTTCCTTTGCATTTGAGGCTGTGCGATTTGGGACACAGCAGTTATGTAACTTTGTACCTGACATTTCCAGAGCATTGCTAAGGATGGACAAGCACCAGTGCAGGGACGATCCTACTGCGAGCTGCACAGTCCATCAGTGCACTTCTTACATGGGCAAATGTGCTCATCCCTCCTAAAGCACCTGGGTTTGCCTTTATATGTCATGCTCTAGGAGGTACCTAGGAAAGAATCATTTCTGTTGAATTTAGAAACTTTTCAGATGGTTTTCTGTGCAAAAGGACATTTATATCTGGCACCAAAACCAGTACATGGGGAGCAGATATATTAGTGGGGGTACAGTTTAAGGAGTTCCCAGTTGCTTTTTGTTTTCTGTTGGAGTTGCCAAAGAGAGAAGGTAACTTTATATACATAGCTCTGGTAATTGCATTGTTTGTAACAGTGCAGTAATCTTATTTTCTCCCAAATGTCTTCATTCAGGAATAATTTTAAAATTGTTTCCTTTCTAAAGTATTTACTCAAACTGGAGGCATTATGAAATTTACCTGATGATCCATTCCTACTATTTAATCTGCTGTGCTGTGAATTTTGACTTGTGAGCCAGATGGGTATTTTTTATTTAACTTGTTTCAAATGACACATTCAAACTTCACATCCTGAGAAGGCAACATAATAAAGTGTGCAGTGACATTCTGAAGTTGTCATGCTGAATAACTCAGCTTCTTGGAAAAAATTAACATTTTAATATAAATATTAGTTAAAACTGAGATAACTTACAAACTGTGTGTATATGTATACAAAATACAAACAACAATGGTGAAACTTCACCTTCTTTGAGTATTTAAATGTGATGCAATGTTTTTAAATCAGCAAAAACTGACTTGCCTGTCTTCCTGTTTAAGTGAATTGCACTATTTTGCCCCTGGAATTTACAGGCAAATATACCTTCAGTGAGTTTCAGTAACTTTTATTAACATAAAGATTGCGTGTGAATGCAAGAATAGGATAAAAGTATTATTCTGCAGTGCAGTATTGCATATAAGTGTTATAATATATGAGTAGCAGTAGGGCATTCTGAAATTTACAGAAGCCTGTGGTAGATTTCTGCCATCATGTACTGATCTTGATCAGAGCCTAAAAGTTTACATAAGCATATAAAGCTTTGCTTTCTTCAGAAGAAACACAAGAATCTTTTTCATCACATACTGAAATAATTCTTCTCTATTTAATTTTGAGATTGGTAACATTCTGAGAAACCTTTTTCAGATAAATTGCTCTCAGAATGTGTCCCTAACTATACCTTGAAATATGCTTTTTTTGGGAATGTGGGCATTCATCAAGACAACAACTTGCTACAGCAGATCTGACAATGATTCTTTGCCATCATAATAACTAATAAAATAGGGCAAAAACTAGAAAGCAGGAGGACTAATTTTATTCTTGCTGCCAAGCCAGCTCTAGTGTTAATTCTCACTGTTGCCTGCTATGCAGGAAGCAGAGTCTTTCTCAGGTCTTAGCAAGCCCCTCACTGTGGCTGAGTAGCTGTTCACACAAACAGCCCCTGCTGTCTTCGTGTTAAACATTAATTGCAGAGCAGTTCATCATAGCCCTTGAAAATTTTTTAATCCCCCCCAATGACATACTCATGTAGTTGCCTTTTTGTGACCTCATTGATAGTGGAAGAAAAAAGGTGTGGGGGTATGGTGTTTCTTCAGGGCTGGAGGAAGAAGCTGCTTGGGTAGAAGAGAGGTTCTTGTGCTGAAGGAGGGCGAGCCTTGCTCTGGGTAGCCCCAGGGCCCCTTGTCAGAAGAAAAGTAGCCAGGGAATGCTGAGGGGTCTGGTGGGACATCTGGGTGTGTAGGGCAGGACTGGAAGGCACTGTGTCAGAAATAAGAGATGGGGTTGGGAAGGAGCAGGAACACTGAGAGTGTTACAATGGGGAGAGAAGGAAACGAAACAAAGCTCTGTTACCTCTTACCTGAGCTCACTTCTCTTGGAAAACCCGCTTGATCAACCCAGCCTTCCACGTTTGATTACCTTGGAAGGATAGATGTCTTTTGTGATATTTCAGAGATCCTGTGTAGAAGACACACTTTTCCAGATTATTTTCTGTTTTTCTAAAACTTTGATCAAAAATTCTGGGTTTTGCATTTGCCACTAAATCACAAAATAACAGTTCTAAAGTTGTCCAACATTGTGGATTTGCCATTGATGCATGTCTCATTGAAATGCTGTGTTAATTCTGGTAGTTATGAAAGCATTTTGTCAATCTAGTTTTATTCATCTGAATCTACTGGCTATTGAGTTCACACTGTTTTAGTAGCATTTTAGTATTTACATATGGTTAATTATTTAAATTGAAACATAATTGGAAAATATGTTCTCCACAACTATTTAGTAAAATGCAAAACTAGTTCTTTTAATTAGGATTACTACTGATGATGCTTATTGCCACTTAAAACCATAATCCTAAAATACTATTTTATAATACTGTGCTATATGCCTGATTTTTTTAATACCTTTGCCCTTTGCTATGTAGAAAATTTGCACAGCAGGTATGTTCTTTTTTTTTTACTTCCCTGACTGTATCATCAACTTTTTTTTCTTGTCTTGGGTTGTTTCAATTTCATCCTGCACTTTCAAATGTCTTTTCCTTCTTTATGGTGGGAGGGAAAAAGAGAAGAGGTAGAAGCTACATTTTCATTGCATTTGGAGCTAAATCTAATGACAGCTGTACCGACAATTTTCTTCTGTGTTTACATGCAGCCAGGAGCTATGGGCGGAGAAGAGGTAAAAGTATTTACTAAATGTCTTGTTTGCTGAATAGTGGGAGAAATAAATATTTAGTTTTCTTGTGGTAAGATAATGTTACCAATTTTAACATTATTTAGTTGATCAGTTGCTTTGTATAAATCAATCTCCCTTTTAACAGCATCTTAAAGCAATGATGATCCTGAGCTGATAACATCAAGTGCGTTGCTGTTACTAGAGAACTGGAGGATGACTGAATGGAAAGATGCTCAAGACATGTATTTGTGACTTGAAATGCATAGTGTTCCAAAAAAAGATCAGTTTTGGGTTTATGTTTGGTGTTTATTTGTTTTGTAGAAGTCCAATGTTTAACTGCTGCATTGAACATGTGAAAATTCCTTGTTTTCTTACATGAAACAGCTTTCACTGAATATTAGACTTGATTACATTGAATTGCCTCAGATAGAACATGTGTCAATACCAGTACTAGTAACTGTCCTCAGCAGTGAATATTGGTAATCATTTGGAAAAGTTACAGTATTTGAGCAGATTTTAACAGTATTTCATCATAGACAACCCTTAAAACATAAAAGGAACCTGAAAGTATTTTATAAATGTACAGTGCTGTATATCAGTTTATTCTGAGAGATGAAGGAACAAGGACAATAGCAAGTCCAACAGCTGTACTGAGCAAGCCACTAATGCAGCTTACATTTATGTCCTGTGCTGTAGCTTACACAGACTGGTTGTTATTGAGAAAATATCAATGAAAATATCAGTGAAAACAGCAGCTTTTAATCATTACGTTTAGGCAGTGCCATCTGCATGGGGTATTTCAGCATTAAACTTAATTTTCTCTTCCTTTCCATGGAGTTCTCTGCCAGCTATGCAGGTGACATTGCCCCCTTTTCCAAATGTAGAATTTGCATCACATTTGTGAAGAACCTTAGAGACGGATGTATCCATCACACAAACCAATAGAGTCTAAGGGCTTGTAATTTGTATGGGTTGAGGTGGTAGGCTGTACAGGCCAAACTAACACAGCTTGTAATAAAGGATTTGCTCTGATTTTGTTCAAGGCTGACACAGTTTAGTATTTATTTGATAGTTAAATCTGAAACAAAAGATTCAAATTTTCCTCTCAAAATTACTCTCTGTGCACATGAGCACTATTTAATTTTATTTTAAGATTGTGGCAAGTGTTTCCAGATTGATCAAATGGCACCAAAGTAGGAAAGGAGGTAGAAATCAGTAAAATAATATAAATTACTGGCAACTCGTAACTGAAGAAGCAAAATACAATAATGCATAAGTAATTGTGATGAATGTAATTTAGGCTGTTTTATACAAATATTAGTGAAGACAAAACAGGGCAAACAAGTTCTGAATGTGCTGGCTTTTCAGATTTTTTTTTCTCACTACCAAGAAGCATGTTTCATTCCACAAGTTTCCTGTGTGAAATTAAGGCTTTTCCATACTAACAGGTAGATTTGTGTGTGTCTTGTCATTAATGTTAGGAATTTTGACTTGCCTCATTCATATTAAAGTCTGTGATTTTCATGCTTTATCATTACCTTGACTTTTATAATGTTGGTTTTGAGCTTCCTTAACCTTAAGCCTAAAATTCTACAACAGTCTGTTAAAAAATGTGTTGGTTATCAAATATTCTCATACATCCCTCTCTATTATTGCTTTTACCATTTGCATTGGGATAATATGCAGAGTAACCACAGGCAAGTCTGTGCAAGGACTCATTTTATGTTTGCTGCACTTGGATATGTTAATTAGAGTTTAATTCTGTCACTGTGACTAAGCATCTGCAACGAGACAAAGTTTTGTCAGACATTTCTTGAGGCTTGCCATAAACTCTCAGTTCCCTACTTGATTCTCTGTTTCCTTTGAGAAAAAAGATGAGCATTTCTTTGTAGGTATCATGTTTAGAGATGTTCAGTCATGTTCTTGGTACCTTGTTTTTTAACTTTTACAACCAGTTTTTCAGGTACAGATGCAAGCACCACTGTGGGAAATCAGCCCAAACTATTTTGCTGCACTGACAACTCAGAGATGCCCAGGGAGGGGTACAGGAATATGTTACAAAAAAAGTGCATTTAGTGATGCTTTCCCATAATGTTCTCCCAGAAATTTGCTCAGGGGGTCTCTTGGAAGTGATGTTTTAATATTTGTTGCTTTAGATTGCATTTTTCTCCTGTTCTTACACATTCCTTTTTTATAAGCCTACATAAATTTTTAAACATCCCAAAAAGTCTGTGGCAAGGGTTTCCGAAATTTGCCTTGCTTTCAGCCTTGGCATGTACTGATTGTGTTCAATGCAGTTTATTTTTCCCTTACTGGAGAAGACTGTGAACAGTCATTCCCTATTCTCTGGTCTGTATGCTTTCCATTATTTCAAATGTATTCTTCTTACATTTAGCTCTACACCTGACTTAGCTATAACTTATAGAACATCATTTACATTTATGTAAGGTGAGTGTGGTGCTTGTAGATCACCAAGTGTCTGGCATGGTGCTTAGAGGTGATACCTTGCTTTCTAAGTTGCTATGAATTTTTATTATTTCCTTCAGAACTCAGTCTCCTCTGCAGATCTGTATTTTATTTGAACAACTTGTTAATAATTTGATATGTCATCTTCCACTAATGGCTCATGTTTGTTGTTTGTTTACTTTTTTACAAGAAGGTAGGTTCATGGGCAGGAATTTAAAAGATTATTTATCTCTCCATTAATGTCAGTCTCTGAGATATTTTCAGATTTCCTGCTTTTCAGTGAGTGTTCTGATTTGATATTTTTACACAGTTGTAGTATTCTTAATTATTTTTTCTCTCACGCAAATGTTCTCTTCTATGTTAAAATGCATATGTTTATACATGTGCATGACATGTTTGTCCATTAATGGAATATTCATCATAAGTCTTTCCTGTTTTATGCTCTAAACCCAACATTTCTGACAACAAGTCTTTGAAAGGTAGCATCTCTACATCCTTCTCTGATTGTGGCTTTTTTTTACGTTGATGTGTAAATGCACGGTAGGATTTTTACTTCAGTGGACTTTTGTGTCTGTAATCTCTTTCATTGTTTAAAATTCAATATATTATTTTTAATCAACACTTTTCTGGTGCCTGATGTTTGTAATAAAAGATCAGGCTGGTGTTGTGTGTCAGTGACTTTACTGATTTGGTTAGCTCATTTTCCCTATACAGGGTTACTGCTTCTTTTTTTAATCTGTCCTTTGCTACTGGAGACAATTACTGGTATGTTCAGTGTGTATGTTTTTCTGACTGCTGTCCCTCTGTCTTGATTTTTCTCCTTGCCCCCGTTTTTATTTCTTTCACTTCTTGTGCTGCCAATGCCAGTATGGTATTAAACCTTAGGTCTTGCTATGTCAATTTCATGTGATTCATTACCTTTGAATTTAATTACGTGCACTTACAAAAGTATAAATACATTTATATTTGTAATCAACTCCCCTATAAACTGTTTTATCAATTAATTATACTTCCATCCCTGGGAAAAATCCTCTATGGTATGAGGGGACAAGTAGCCTTTGCAGAGTTGAGGTGTGGTTCCCATTTATACATCTCTCTATATTGCAGGATCTATTTTTCAACTCAGGTATAGGGAATTGTTAAATTCCAAAGTTGGCAAGTGTTGCTTATATGCATTCTTTGAATATTTTTTTATTTTCCTTGTTAATAAATCTGTTCTTAAGATAATGTGTGTACACTTTGTTAGTAATAGCAACAAGTTAATTGCATCAGATGGTTACAAATAAGTTCTTTACTTTTCATTATCAAACTGAGTAACAGCCATTTATGTTGATTTTGTTCATTCATTACTGAAAGGATGTTTTAACTCAGTAACAATCAGGCTGACAGGCTGTTCTAGCTAACAGTGTTTTCCTTCAAGTGCAAGTTCTTTGTGGTTTATTTAACAAGATTTTTTTTTCTTGTTCAGCAACTCTCTTCACTTCCTACTTAATATGCACAATCCAAAGCTTTTCCATGTTTATTTTGCTGTTTGCCCCCCTAGTCAGCGTGGGCCTGTGTTCCATGGCGGTGGAAGTGCTGCAGCCCTTGCTGTCAGGATCCTGTACAGCACTCAAAGGACTGTCCTGCTCTGCAGTGCAGTGGCTTGGGGGATCTTGAGATCATTCCTTCAAGATCTTTTATGGAAGGTGTAAATCTCTAATTGGTTGGAAATGTAAATCTTGTAATGGTTGTTTCTATAGCTATGACACATAATTTCATCAGATAACTTGCTTTTCATTTCTGTCAGTTTGCGAGGGCTTGTTTAAAGCTAAATTAGGTTTATTGTCTTGTAAGGGTAATACACTCTTGGAAAAATAGAAACAATACTAATGAACATGAATTGGAAAACTGGACCACCTAGCTGGGTCCTTTAATGCCAGTTCTGTTAAAGTAAAACAGTAAAAGGGAAAGTTTTTTACTGAAATATTTCATTCTCCAGGAAATAGCATTAACTATAGATCCTGCAAAATCTGTTCCAGGTCGGTCTTCACTGTTTCCTTTTGAGGATGGCTTCCTAGACGACAGCCATGGTGATCAGTCATTGTCCTCGGGTCTCAGCTCTCCGACACGCTGTCAAAATGGGGAAAGAGTGGAACGCTATTCTAGAAAGGTGTTTGTTGGAGGTCTTCCTCCTGACATTGATGAAGGTACTGTGAATCACTTGCATTGCTGAGATGTGGGGATTGGCCTTCATATAATTACTATTAAAAAGGTCGTATTTTCATAGAAGCAAATGGATTTTCCCAGGTGTGTCTCTTGTAGTGCTTGTGGCGGTACTTAGAACACACCCTGCCACCCCCTGCAACACCCAAGAGTTTACCTGGCGTTCTTGTGTACTGTAGATCAGAAGAGATGGAGACAGAAGTGCCTGCCGAGCAGCTCTTCTGATCTGCAAGTCTTCCCACGACTGTCAAGTGGGAAAGGTGAAAAAGGGAACTTAGTGGGTACTGTCTCTCTCCATAGTCTTTTCCTATTCTTGGATGTGGTTGACTTTAAAGACTTTCTTAATGCAGTTCTTACCAAAATACCGTGGCCTTTAAATAACCCATCTCTTATACCCATCTTGTATGCAGGTTTCAGATGATAAATATAGGGTAATAATATGGTTACAAAGTAAAAACCTACTTAGCAAGGATGGTCAGAGTTTTTCTCAATCATTATCTGCTCTACTTGCATGTGTCCCCACAAACTCTTACTCCCAAACTAAAATCATGACGGTTTTTGGTGTATTTTTCATGGCTGGAATATAGCTTGAATCCACCACTGTCTAGCTTCAATGGGCATACACAGGGAATTGGAGGATGCCTTAGAACGAAATGAGGGAGATCTCTAATCTACTCATCTGAAGCCTAAACCATGTACAGTTTTAATGAAGAAATAGTATGAGCTGCCAGTCTATGTTTACCAGCACTCAGATGCAGTCCCCATGTCACACCAAGAGTTGCAGGGCTGTATTACGGGCTCTGGTGGGTAATCTGGATTTGCAGCTGTAAGAAGCAGCAGCCCAGCACGGACACCTGATGTGCACCTTGCTGGGTCACTCAGATCAAAATACTTGCCAAGTCTGTCCTGTGAGGAAGCAACATGGTGACCTGGGAGCTGTCACCCTCTTTCCTGAGACGTCTCCTTCAGTGACCCTTTATCCTTCAGCTCTTCAGGTACACAAGATGTGTGTTCTATCTCCAGACGATTGAAGAATCTGGTGGGCAATTCATGGGGTCAGAGAAGCTGGACACATCTCAAACAGCAATCCAGAAACTGTAAAACCCCACTGCCTTTTCTTTTGATGGCTTGTTACTCTGATCTACATAACATCCCATTAGACATGATTTTAAACTAATTCTTTCTTTAAAGTATGTTTAAAAATGTATTGAGGAAATAAGATTTTTTTCAAAAAGAATTTTAAATACTTTTTTCTGAAGGATTTACATGTAAAATTTTCCTATAGGCTAGCTCGTGATGTGTGCTACATGGTGGTTCCAAGTTGATGCTTAAAAAGTGAAGAAAAAACTTGGTAATTCAAGGCAGATTTCCTGAAGGGCCTGAGGAAGGTGAAATGCCCACAGTGGCATGACCTGCTGCAGCCTCTTTCTAGGGCAGGCTGCAAGGAGCAGCCGTGCTGACATGGAGCTCCTCCATCAGTCCCACGTGGCTGCATCTGACCCTGCTTTGTGGCTATAATTAGAAATAGACCGCAGCTGAAGCATATTCACTTCTGATAGATCATGTTTGCATTTAATCCTGCTGCAGACTTCCACTAGTGGAATGTAAAATCACTTTTTTAAGCAGCCATGTACAGCACAGAGATGAAAGAATACTTAGGCATCTGCTATGGACACCATTGCAGTTTTCACTGTTCTTGTTTTGTTTTTTAAGTAAGACCTTTTTACCTTGCCTCTGTCAGTTTTTATGTTCTCTCTAAGGTGCCTCATTTGTTTTTTTGCAGATGAGATCACTGCCAGCTTTCGTAGGTTTGGACCTCTTGTGGTAGACTGGCCTCACAAAGCTGAAAGCAAGTCATATTTTCCACCTAAAGGTAATTAGTTTAAAATACACTTGAGAAGGCTTTTCTGGTAAAAGGAAATTACATCTGCCATGTGGCAATCCACTATAAAGCAAAATTTTTACTCTTTATGGTGATTTTCTGTCTTTCATCAAGCACATTTTCAGCCATTGTCCTGATGGGAGAAATTTCACAATTTGATTATTGAAATGTGCTCTTCTGTGTGTACTTCTTCAGCACACCTTGAATTATGCATTAATTTGTACCAGCAGTACAAATGCAAGGTAGAATGCAAGTTGCCGAAATGTCATAGTTGATTCTGTTGTGGTTTGCATGTTGCAAAACCCACGGGAGTAAGAGAGGAAGTCCCTTGGATTGGGTCACTGGGTCATTTGGGTGCCCAGCGTTCTGCAGGGAAGCGACTCCAGCGTGAGCTGTGAGCCAGGACCTGTGGTCCTGCTCCACATCAGGGCTCCCTGGGCACTGGGGCACAGAGCAGGCTCTGCTCAGAGGGCACCACAGGCACAGGGGTGGGCCAGAGTGTGAGCAGGTTGATTGGGCAGCACAAGGTTATGCACACCTGCTTTGGGTGAGAAAGAACAGCTTCTGGGAAATCTCTTTGGGAGGGTTACTTGGTTAAATCAAACTGCTCTTACTGTACCCTGCTCTCTCTGATTTTGTACAATACATTCTACTCTCTTTCACGTGTGCCTCTTGCATATATAGTTCTGGAGTTCACTCATGATCTGAAGCATAGCAGGAAGTTGTACACAAAATTTCTGGTCTATATGCAAAGATTTTCATTTCTCACTGACCCTGGAATCTCTTAATTGCTCATTAAGGCCTTTGATTATTTTGGCAGAACACTGGGCTGTTCAGTCAGTGAACGAGTTAATCCGGAAATATTTTGATAGATAGAGTTTGACTGTAAAAACACAAAAATAAAAGCCAGCGTAATTTATTTGGAAACTTAATTGCTGGAGGCGTGATAACACTGTGACAAATACTTGCCCTGTGAACAGTATTTGGGACACTTAAAATCAGAAGCGAAGCCTATACATGCTTCCTCTTTCCTGTTCCATTCTCACCACTCAGCCTTGCTGTCAGCAGTTATGCAGCATCTGTTCATGAATTTAAAAACAAACAGCCCCAAAAACAACAAAAAACCCACCCCAAACCTCAACCCCGATGCAATATTCTTAAGGACAGTTGGTAAAATAAATGCTTCTCCCTTTTTATGTTATTTTTAAAGATCTCTGGGGTCTTTCTGGCTAGTGGATTCTAATTGTGCCTTCACTTTAAAGTTTGTTGTTTTTTTTTAATTAGAAAAGCCAGCTTTTCCTTGTCCTTATTATCTCTTAGTATTTCAATAAGTATTCCTTATTAATTCAATAAGTAACTATTTGATGAATTAACATGGGACTTCCAATTTTGATTTTGTTCTCTATCTGACTCTGGACTAGTTATGCCTTGACGAACTTGTAAAATATTTTTGAGTAAGATCTATTTTAGCAGAAGACAAGGGAATGCAGCCTCACTTCTATTTTTGTCATGATTCTAATAAAGGAAACAGCTTTCAAAGCCCCTGCCAGTTGCCCTGAACGTCTGTCTGAAAGTGCTAAACAACAGTCAATCCCAACTGTTCCAGATTTATTTATATCTGACTTCTTAGTTATCAGTCAGGGCTGCAGCATCAGGCATCCTGCATGCCAGGCTCTGACATTCACTTACAGTCATGGTAAGCTCCGTAGGTCAAATGTACTTCATTTACTGTGATCCCCCACAGGCGGCACCTACACAGAAGACAGAGTATTATTTCCAGGAGTCAGAGGGTAAAGTTTGAATGCCTGTTCTAATTTTTTCACAGCTTTTTGGTATTTTTTTTTCAAGAAAGAGTACTTACTTTTCAAAGTTATTATGGAATAATTTTCAGAAGTACCACAATAAAATGTCTCCAATACTCATTTGATCAGAAGTTCCTTTAGACCTAAAATTTAAGTTGGTGGGCTTTGGTTTTGGGTTTTTTTGGTTTACTTTTTTATTTTAAGCTGTTTTGGTGCATTATTGGACACTTCCTTAAAAAATACTAAAAGAGATATGTGAAATTATGCTTGGTGCAAAATTCAGTGAGACTTATTCAGCTGTCAAATACTTATGAATTCAAATGTTTTCTCCATTTTTCTAGATGTCTTGTCTTCCATGTTGCATTGCTAGTCTGTAAATTTTCTGACATTTTGAATATGAGTTTTTCAAATGGAAAACATGTCCCCAAAAAAAAAAGGACAAATGAAATTACAGAGGAGAGAATGAACTGGGGTTTGTATGCTAGCAAGCTTGAAAGAAAAGAAGAAAAATGAATTGTTGGAATAAAGTGGGCATGATGCAGAGGCTATTCACACATTGATAAAGCCTGACCTTCAAGGCTTCTCCCACCTCCCTGAATGTGCCCCAGAGGCAATAAAATTGAGCCCTGCTCTTTCTGAACATATGTCATCACCTCCAGATGGACTTCAGTGGCCTTTTGATGGATGGCCTTTTCCATTGCTGGAGGGTCAGATCATTGGGCAGTGTCTGGTCTTTCAGGAAGGTTCAGGGTTTCTGTCTGTTTGCTTTGCTAAGTGTTCACTGAGAGGTTTGGGGCAGACAACATCAGTAGGTGATACCATGGGTCAGCGCAGGCAGTGAAGTTTTATGCTGTAGCTGCTTCACATCATGGTTTTCTGTCTTCAGTTACATCCAGGTGATGCAACATCCCCTGCAGTCCTGAGTGAATCAATACAGATTTCCAGTATCTACTTGTTGGTATAATTTATTGAATTTTGGAGTGTTTGCTGCACTGGTGCAAGACATGAATTCCCTGCACTCGGCCTGTATTAGGGGCACTCTGTTGATATTCTTAGGGCTAGGAAGAGAAGGCTGCAGAAACCATTAGCCATGGCTAATCTGATCAAGCATGAAATCTGAAAGATTAAAATGTTGCTTACAGTCTAGTGACCTCCACCACCACCCACCAGTCCCCCCGAGGGCTTGATCTGGTTAGTTTAGTGAACAAGTCCAGCCATAGATGTGTAGTCAGTTCCAGCAAGCCTTATTAGCTAATGTATTGGTGGGGTTGATCAGCTTAGCTGCAGTGGCATATAAGCTATCACTGGGACCACTTGGAGTCCAGAAACATTCCTGCAGCACTGAGCTTGAACAAAGGTTTTCCTGGATTTGGCATCCTGAGCAGGATGGTGTCACCACAGGTCTGCTTAGGCAGACCTCAGATTAGTGCTGGGCCTGGTGGACATAAATGTCTGTGTTTGAGATGATGCTGAGATGGGCTCTCCAGCATGGTGAGTAACACCAGGCTTATCCCAGTGTGAGGTTAACAGTGCCATTTTGAACCTTGGGGCATGGCACAGCAACACAGACGTATCTGCAACATGTTCCTCAAGCACATCATTGCTATCTGTATTACCCAGGTTTTCCTGTTTTCCCAGATGTTCTAGGGGTTTGTTTCCCTTATTGAATCTTCCCTGATATCACAGAATACACTGATCAGTGCTTGTGCAAGCAGTCTGCCTTTGTCAGCGATTGAGTTTTGAGCATTGAAACACCCAACCCAAAACGATTCTGGAGATCACGCACAACTTACCTTACCTTGGCTGCCAGTGAGTTCCATATTTAGGTTGCTGAGAGAACAGGGATGCTCTTGTCACTGAAAGTGAATATTGTGCACTTGGGCAAGAGAAGCTGTCAACAGCTGACAATGTGAGGAAGAGGCTCCTATTTCTAGTTCTGAGCATCTGCATTGTTGCCTTAACATTTCTTTTTACCCCTCCTGTGCATTGTAAGGCTTAGCACCATGTTTTTATGTTTGTGTCGTGTATGAGGTGGTTTTTAATGCTTTGCCTCTGAATAAGGCTAATTCTTTCCTGTTGCCTGAGAAGTCTTTGGATTACTTCCTTTGGCATCTGTTTGGATATGTTACTAACTGAACTGGCAAAATTATAAATGCCATGTGTTGGTCTTGGGTAAGCAGATGCCCAGTTCATAATGTGTTTACTTGGCTTTCACCCCAGGATTTGGGAATTAAATGTGGTTTTTGGTTAAGTATCTTTTGAGTACCTATGAGACATTGAGAAATAAAGAAATATATATTAAAGGATGCTATCAGAAGTAGCTGCACATTACCATGTCACAGTCTATTTATCTCTGACAAAATCCAGGTAATTCATGTTTTATTTAAATATAAATTGATGGGGTTTTCACTTATTTGCTGGTGTGCTGAGTTAAGCAATGCTTATGCTAACTACCGTAATTTTTTTTCTTTCATTTTTTTTTTCATTAAACAGATGGTGCCAACTGTTTCAAAAACATTTTTTTCAGTTGTTTTTTCTTTAACAGATTGCTAGCTTTAAAACAACTTCTAAAAAACTCTTCACTGGTTTTTCCTTGTGATAACTATGATTTTTCTAGTAATCATTAAGAACTTTTTTAAAATGCCAAAAATTATGCAAAAAATTTCCTTTTTTTTCATTTAGAAAGATTGATATTTGGATAGAGATTAGAATTAGAAAATGAAGCATGGCAGAGCTTGAAGATAGGATGGGTTTGGAATGGGAGGAATGCTTTGGCTTTACAAACGTTGATTCAGATGTGTGATGCAGCAGTCTGATCCTTTTGTGTTTTCCCTGTTCTTCGGTTCGTTATGCTGTTATTTGATAAAATTAAGCACATTTGTCCCTTCTGCTCCATATGGGACTCTAAGGTGAGTGAGATCTCATGAAAAACAAAACAGTGTAATTAAAGTTGCATAAAGTAACATGAAATGATTGTCATGCTTTAATTTAAAAACAATTCGTGGGACAGACACTGTAAGCCTCTCTGATTCTCTCCAAAGTACTGTTTAGATGGGAACACTGTTGTTGTAGTCTTTTGACTGATCTTAATTTCATGGATGAAGACCATTTCCATGGTTAATTCCATTGCTACTGCAGTGGCAGTTGTAGTTTCTGCCAGAGGAACAAGAATTAACAGTTGCAAGGAGAAAGTATGGAATCATAATTCGAATTTCATTAGTTATATTCACAAGAAGGTATCTAGTTTGTGCAAATACAGCAGTCTGTTCTAGAAAACTGCCTGCTTTGGCTTAACTGATCAAATATGATACCACCACAGTCCAGCATGAAATGCTGAGCCAATTTTGGTATTTAAAAGACTGAAGTCAGAGATCACAATATTTGTTACGAGGGAAACTGACATTCCCTATCCAGAATTACACTGTATGGCAAAGAGTGATTCTGGGAGGTTTTTTAGATGTTGTTTACATATGTTCCAACACAGGGACTGTGTGCAGTGTCAGTCCTTGTACCCACTGACATCTGAGGCCACGTCTGTAATTTGTAGTCCCTGTGTCTTCCCACAGCAGGGCAGCATAATCTCAAATCAATGTGAGTCACAAAATGTGTGGTGGGAAAATGCAGTACACACTCATGTGCTCTTTTGTAGCTGTGTGGCTTTAGCTTGTTTTGCGGAGAATTTTCTTTAAGGTTTTGCTGACTTTTGTTTGAGCCTCGCTTTTTAAAGCTCTTAACGCTGTTTCCTGTCTTGTCCTAAATGTTTGAGGATTCTTGGTGGTCTACTGATGATGATTTTTAAATGTCTGTCTTTGAGACTGCTGTGCCAGGTATCTAAGAGCATTCAAGGAGCTTGCTTCATGTAAGAGAATTTCTGTCTCGACAGTGATGTTATTTGCAACTTCTTTTTTTCTAGGGGAAAACAAGAATCTGGTGAGGCAAAATAGAAAAGTATTTTTGAGCCATCCAAGTCTAGGCAGAACAAATCTGATTCTGAAGTAGCATTGCAGGATTATTCTCTCCCAGCTATCATGTTCCTTTCAACAGATCCTACTTTCTTTCAGAATTGCTAGGTTGCTATAGAAGAAACCACAATTTTTAGCAAACATTTGACCCTTTTTCACTAATTTGAACATATCTAAGTACATGAAAAGCTTTCCATGTTTATCTGTAAATGTAGCCAGACCACTTTTGTCAAATGGAAGGAGTTAAATATTTGTTTTATTCTCATTAACCTCTCCTAAAACCCAAGTAGATTTTACTGTGGGTTGTACATCTAATCCCTCCCCAATAGTATTTTTATTAAATGTCATCTTTTCTTTTGTTTTATAAATGGAGATACATGAATTGATCTGTAAGTATTATGGGCTTCAAGATAAAAGCTGTCCTTTGAATAGTGCTTAAATTGAGGACTTAATATTATTTTGTGCTTTGTAGTAGCTTTTGCTGTCTTGTTTTGCTAATAATTTATGAAGCACTAAATTATCCTTTCAAATCACTGAAATATGTTGAAGGGGTTGTTGCAGGTGGTGGTGCAGAGACGATTCTGTACTAGCACTGCAGCATATTCATTGTTCTGATGGTCATCTAAAAAGTAAGTTGTTCCATACTCCCTCTCCCAGTCAGTTGTAATTATTTAATGCATTAAAAACTTGGAAGTCTTTTGTGAAGTCTTACAGGCATTACATTTATAAAATTATGTATTTGGTGCCTAGGATCACTTCAGTGATTCTACCCCTAAAATAATGATGCTAAAATTGGTGCAAGATCATTGGAATACACACATCATAAATTTATCATAAATTTATCAAAAATTATACTTGTGTCCTTTCAAATCAGAGGTTAGGACTGGCAGTGGGAGTATTTCAGGTGCTGGATATGCTGTGGGTGCCTCTGCCCAAGGCAGTGCACCTGCCTGTCTCTGGTCTCAAAAGCTGGGAGCAGCTCAGAGCTGCTGTTTCCCTCAGCTGTCTCAGTGCTGTGCTTGGCAGATTGTGTCTGCTCCATACCCTGCAAATCCTACCTGGTTTTGGGACCTACAATGTATCTGACTGCTGATTGTACCAAGAGTGTAACCAGTAGTCAGCTGTATGCCCGTGGGGGCTGGGCAGTTCCATTAATAAAGGTAAACACATAATTTTTTAGAGGATTTGGTAAGTCCAGTATTTTTATTTTTGTTTTTTATATACTAATCTGATCTCGCAGGGACATGCTTACTTCTTATTCACCAGAAATAGTTTTGGGTTTTCTTTGGTTTTGAGAGGAATTTGTTGTTCCAACATAATCCAGTTTTGGAGAAAAATCCTTCTGTTATTAAGGAGGGTTTTTCAAGCTGCATGTTTTTCTTACAGTCAACAAAGACAAGAAATTTGAACAAACCAGAACCTGAAAACAATCCACATGTGAGTGAACATTCAAACTGGTTATTAGCAGCACCACAGCAGCAAATCACAAATTGATTACTTGATTAAAAGAAGGGAAGTCAAAGCTTAGTGCTGAAGCTCTGCGTTCTGCCTTTAGAAGTGTTCTACGGCTCACAGGAGAGTTACAATCATACAAAAATCAGAAAATGTTACTAGCTTCATCTGTGCAAATGACATGGGGTGTCTTTTCTTTTTGGTTAAAGTACTTTGCTTTGAAGCTCTTGACAACAGTCCCAAATATTTTGGGATAAGCAGCAAGTGCAGCTTGCTTTCTTTGTTAAGAAAAACATATAATTTAAAGCGAAAACTATTTTTATTGTAAAACCCAATATCAAATTTAATTTAAAATAACTGAAATCCAGCTAGCCTGGATTTTTGGATCAGTGCCTTCTTCCTCTGATTTTTTTTTTTTTTTACCTCATGCTGATACTGTGCTTGAAATAGAAGCTGAAATCAAGCAGAGCATTTATATTTCTGTAGAATTTTCCCATGTTAATGTTGGTTGGAGTAGGACTGAAAAATGTTTTTTTTGCAAAGAAGAGTAACAGGTTTTGTTCAAACTTGTCAACAGATCTCTCTTGAGCCATCTGTTCAGAGTAAAAGCAGCAGCAGCAGATCTGACCCCCTCCACATGATGACCATGAGCTGCTCTGCCCAGAGCGGTCACCGTTGTGTATTGCCCTTGAAAATCAAAATTTTAAAAATTCAATTCTGAATTTAGTTGGGTTTTTATATATTTACTAGTTTGTATGCTTTTTGTCATGCTGCTGACTCAGTAAATTTCACAAAGATAGCTTCCACCTCATCAAATATTTAGTCTTTCTCATATGAAATCCATGTGACTATTCTTACAACTACAGTAACCAAATTGTATATTAGGGCTTTTCTTTTAAGCTTTTATATCCTTTAATTCTGATTTATAGCTGCTATAGATCATGTTGCAGTCTGAAGTCTGATGTTGAAAATGGCTGTGACCTTTGAAAGAGGAGACAACACTATAAATTTGCTGTTGCAATGTTTTACACTAGTTTAGAAGTAAAATGCCAGATAAAGAGAGGCTTTAGTATGCCTGTGGAATATTCTTTTGGTTAAAAAACCACAAAAAAGCCCAAGTAATTTATTTCAGTCTTTTCTTTTTTAATACAGGTGGGTGGGAGTATTTTTACTGCAGGACAAACTGAGATGGCATATGTATACTGTTCTTTTGGGGCTTTTTTTATCAGTAAGTGGTGAAAGTAAAGTAATGATGGCTAGAAAATCTTTCTGCTTTTTGACATGTTTTGGAACTGAAAAGACTTTATAAATCTTTAGCTGTATGTATTTACTACAGCACTACAGAAATGGTGTCCTTTCTGCTGAGGAAGCATTGCCACTTCTCTCCCATGTCCCACAGATAATGCATGTCCAGAAAGCAGAGGTTCTGTGGGTGGATTGGGTTTCTCCTTCCACTTCAATTGAGATGTGGAGAAAAACACTCTGTAATATTTATGACAAAATAGAAGGTTTCTGTTTTCTCTGTTATTTGTGATATGGTAAGATCATTATTAGTAAGGGTTAAGTGTTAGTTTGAATTCTTTTGGTGATCTCATGATTTGGGCTATTTAGTGCTAAGACTGGAATTACGAAGACGTGCAATTTATTTTACAGAAGCTACTGACACAGAACCTCAGTTTTCATTCAGCTCTTCTCTATGATCCACTCCATTTCTGACTTCTCTTGTTATGTCTCCTGTCTTCCATTTGACATGTACGCTTCATTTTATTGCTATTAAGATTCAGGATCCAATTATTTTTCAGTGTAACTGAGGATATGGAATACAACCCTTTAATTAAAATCAAACAAACCTTTCCCCAGTACCTGTCTATAATGTGGCATATGAGGAATTTCTTATATAGCACACCAGCCAGGCTTAGTCTGGTATTCATGAAAAACATGTAAAAATGTAAATGTGCAGAAATAGAAGAGTCACTGTAAGATTCTAGACTGTTCCTATTTCTTATACACCTTTGTTTTTTAGAGAAAAGGATCAGCTGACAGGGTCAAACTGCCATATAAAATTAGACTGACTAAAAGAAATTAATCTTTGCAGCCCTGACTAATACATAATTTCACTCTTCTGCAGTAGCTAAGTGAGATTACAGCCTTTTCTATTTTGAGGTTTCTTAAGTATTTAAAGCCTTTGAAGTTTTTTTGAAAATGCAGTCATGTCACTGCAGTGTTTAAAGGAAAGTCTGCAGCTTTTTTAACACCTCAGATTTTTATTTTTTAAAAATGAATTTAATTTTTAATAGTAGTTTCATCTTTGGATTTTGAAATGTGTTTTATTCATGTTCAAAGCATCTTCTAATAAGATTCCTAAGGTGACTTTGAGCAATGACCCTTGTCATCATATTAACTGATTTAGAAATTTGGTTCACACTGTTTCTAAATATTCCTTTCCTGTGGGATTTTAAAACAACTTTATTCTAAAAGTGCTAGTAAATACCACCATAATTCAGTTCAAAGCTAATTTTTAAAATCTAGTAAAAAAGAAAGAAAAAAATAAAGTGAAATATATATTACATAAAAATGTTAAATCTATTTAGATTTACTTCTTTGAGGCAGGCATCTCAACCATCTAAAAATAACCCTAAAGAAATGAGACTAGAACAGTAATTTTCTTTACCATCCTTTTTTTACATAATATGAGGTAGATTTATATATTGAAATACTTTTATAAGAAATCTGAGGTGGATGCTAGATTTTATTGTTATCCTGAAGCTTATAAGAACATCAGAAAAGACACTGTCTGAATGGATGAAGGTTGTGCTTCGAAGGTAGTTCAGCTTGTTCCAAGCATAAGTGGTCCTTCCCTTTTGCAGAGGAAATCAGTGCACGTGACTACCCGAGTCTTTTCTGACTTGCTATGCACAATGTAAAGAGGAAGTTCTTCTCTTCATGCTCTTAGTTCTGCCACCCAACCTCAGTGTTATAAAGCTGAAAACACATGGCCCTTAGGTTATGATTCCTGTATCTTTTTTTTGATCTTGATTTTGCAAGTGAATTTTGGGAAGTATGGATTTCAGATCAATTGCATATGAAATCAGTAGATGATATGCAGACATGTGACATGGAGATTCAAATACTCTTTGACCTTGTATATAACTCTTCATTACAGTATTTCACTTTGTTTGAAAAGAGCCCAGATTCTAAGAACCAGAAATAGGTTAATCCTTCCCTGTTGGCTATAAAACATTTGCATGCCAAATGCTGGCTTTGTACCAGAAGATTCAGCTCATGGTTGATGCATTTGAACAACGATTTATCTACTGTTGTTCGCAAGAACTTAAATTATTAATTATTCAGTATTCACAAGTTGAGCATAAAATGGTACCCTTCAGGTATTATAATAAAATTGAACTAATTCACAATTATTTGAAATTCCAAAGAAAAACTCTTAATTAAACTCAATCTACTCTGGACTTCATTTGAGAGATCTGTACTTTTACTCCATTAGTACCGTTCTGAAATATTCCTATACCACTAAGTAACTAGAGACTGTCCAGATAACCTTTGCTCTCATAATTATTGTAACGGATCACTTCAACTGAACAGAGTATAAAAATTCTAACAAACTTCATTCCTGCCTTCTCCCATGGGTTACAAAACAGTGATTTCCTTTTACTCCACTAAACTGTGCCTAACCATGGAGGTGTAAAAGGAAGGTGCTACCAGATTTAGAAGAATAAAAGAAAACCTTTTCTTTCTGTAAACATGCTCTTTCCATGAATGCTGTGAAATGCAGTCAGGCCTTTTCTGGTAAGCTATGGCAGGCATGAAGCTGGATAATCTTTAACTCTTGAGAAATATTTTGCTTTAGGTCTTTTCTCATAAGCTCTACCAGCTGTGGCTTGCTAAGTTGAATGGTGTCCACAGGGCCAGTAAGTTTATTTTCTCTCACATGCTTAATACACATAATGCACATTCTGCTATAATAAAGATAAATGAGTAATTCTTTTTTGTTAATAACATTGAGGAAAGATGGGCAGAATACATACATAATGCACTATTACTAAAACTCCAGTATGACTGCCTCTAATTTGTACCAACATGCCAGTTTTTAAGATAAAGTAAGAATATCAAGACCTTCTTTATTAGAAAGGCAGAATAGGCACCTTAATACACTTTCCATCTAGTGTATTTGTTTTGAAGAAGGAGGTCACTGAAGTCTTATTACAAACTGTGCTTTCAGTAATACAGAAAAGTTCCCATCATTAGAGAAGACATGCCAATGTTGGTGTTAATTGAAATAGAGATTTTTTTTTTCCCCTGACTGTTTAGGCTGGCAAAAATGCTTTTGCCAGACTGTAACAACTTTATTTACTTCCAAGTGTATCTTGCATTTCAAGTGCCAACCTTGTTTCAAGTTTGTGGGACACAGTGTATATGCCAGATTTTTCAGTTTATTCTCAGCAAGGTTAACTGAAATTAGACCAACTGGACTAAATTACCCTTTCATATGGAAATTGTGTCACTGTTTAGATGTCAGAATAGGACATGTACAAAGGAGTTTGCTCAGGGTCAAGGATCTCCTGTGTTGAATTCATAAACTAGGGAAATTAATTTTCTCCTTATCCTCCCTCTGAGGTACCCTTTGAAAAGTTGTAGTGACTTTTCTTACGCCAAAATACATTGTTGCCTTTCCCCAGAGCATTCCAGTGCTTATTGACAGCACTTCAGTGATGTGTGTAGCAACAGCAGAGGAGGAGCTGGATTGCTTCTCCTCTGCCAAGAATCCAAAGATCTGTGGATAGAGAATAGTCAGCTGTAGTCAGGTTGCTCGTTTTTGAGGCTTCAGATATCTTGCCTGTTTTACTTTATGGAATGTGAGTCAAGGGCAGTCCCTTGAGCCCTCAAACCTTTGGAGTGTGTGATCAGGTAAGAAAGGAGCACTGCAAACTACCAACAAACTACCAACATCAACACAACAAACTACCGACATCAACAGTTATTTGTAATTTGTATATTTTACCCACTTCTCTGGCTTGTTTGTTTAAAAATGTTCTATAAATTAATCTGTTACTTTTCTTTCTTGTGCCCTTATCCTTTCCAAGGTTACGCCTTCCTGCTGTTCCAGGAAGAAAGTTCTGTACAAGCTCTGATAGATGCCTGTCTGGAAGAAGATGGAAAACTTTACCTATGTGTGTCAAGTCCCACAATCAAGGATAAACCAGTAAGCAGCTTATGCCATAACACTTACGCTGGTTGCTAACCCATTTGCTGTAACTCTTTTCAGTTAATAAATAAATAAACAATACTTAATTACTTGTCATTTCCTGTTTCTGACCTTGCTGTTACATTGAATTGACTTCCTGTATCAGTGTAACATGGCTTTAACATTTGTTTTTTTCTGATAAATGCCATGTTCAATTAACTTTTATATTTGGTACTCTTGGTATGCTTCAGGAATGTGCATCCTTTTACAGTGTTAGCTGTAAAACAATAGAACTGTAATTTTTCATCTATTTGATTTGAGAGAAAAGAAAGCCTTATGTGATGAAATGAAGAAACTTAACCCTGCCAAATCAAGATCCCAGATAGCATCAAATATCCCCTGTATTTTGTTAGGGTTTTTAACTATTATTTTTTATTCATTCAACAGCTAATCAATTTATAATTTAGGCATCATTTACCTTTAGGCCTCATTTACCTTATAGAAACTATGGGGTAAAATCAACTACTGCAGACAGCTGTAGCAGAATAGAAGACATACGGTAGCCTGTTTTTATTGTTCACATCTCTAACATTCTTTAATGCTGCTCCTTTTTTGTGCCTATGGAGATATACAAATGAGGTGAGAACTGCAGGCAAATAAGATAAAAAATGTGCTGCCTTTTAAAATACTATTAAAAATCTTGCAGAGATGAATGAACAACCCAGGATTGCAGCACAGTGAGCAGGCTTGTTTGATTCTTAGGATCAAAAAAATGGATTGATGAACACCTTTATCTAAATAACTTCTGAGCAGTTTCTTTCTGTTTAATTTAAAGATTTATTATCAGCTGTGTTGCTTGCTGCTCAATAGAAATAGGCATTCACATATTATACAAATTCCTTTTGTATCCAAGCACAGAAATTAATTTTATCAGCTCCTATCAGTGCTTTTAAATTTGTGGATCACTGTATGTGATTTCAGGAAAGCCAGAAGCCCAAATTGCAGCTGTAATTGCACATACATGGTAAAATGTTCTCAAAGTCCTTTCACAGGTTTCTTCCTATGATGGCGATTAGGGTCAGGGAATTAATGAGCGTAGGAGTTTGTCATGAGGACATTTAACTCAAGCCTGGCCTCTAGAGGTGATAAATGAGTTGTCCCCCTTTTTTTCAGATACTTAGATAAGGTGCATTCTCAAATTGTCTTGGTTCTTATAAAACCAACTTACTGCTTTTGAAAAGTTCAAATTTTGTTTTTAATTATAGGAAGATTTGGCATGTTTTTATTAATTTTAGTTAAGTGGCCAAGTTCCTCTGCTAAAAATGATCTTTAATACAGGTGCAAATTCGACCTTGGAACCTAAGTGACAGTGACTTTGTGATGGATGGGTCTCAGCCTTTGGATCCAAGAAAAACAATCTTTGTGGGAGGAGTTCCACGGCCTCTCCGAGCTGGTGAGTAGAAGGAAAATGTAGGACATGTAGCAGATTAAGTAGAAAAGATGAGGAAAGATAAATAGCATCTGTAAGAGATCAGAAAATGGACTCTGTGTTTTCCAAAGATCACAGCTTGCTTTCTAAGACAAGGATTATCTTCCTGTTTACAAAATACAAACAGTGACAATTTTTTATCTTTTAAATAGGTTACTAATTAGGATTGCCAGTAGAAAGAGTTTTCCCTGGCTTTGCATGATATCCTAGAACTTGGCTGATTTTTTTGTAATGTAGACCATCTTAATCCAAGCCCTGATTTGTCTGCTGAGGTGCAGACAGGTTTCCCTTTCCTTTGACTAGGAGACAAAGACCAGACCCTTCTCCCAGACCCTTTCCAAACCAATTCCAACCTCAGCCCTATGATTTGTGTTTCCCTTTTATTCAAACCTTACCTTAATTCTTCCATGGAGCTATGGACATGGCCTCTCAGCTATTGTCCTGAAGAAAAATTTCTCCCAACCCAGGTCTCTTGGTGGCCTCACATGGAAGAGCATTTTCCACACTTACTGTAATGTAGCTTCCTTCCCTCAATTTTTTTTCTTCACCCTCAGCTCTTTTTCTTCACTTTTATTTGCAGAGCCATAGACAAGACTCCTTAGGTTTTGGCCAGAGGACAGATTTGTTCCAGCCCAGGACTCCTGGCAGTCCTCACTTTGTTTTGAAGGTCCCATTTGAGCACTGCTCCCATTTGTAGCACAACCCCAATTCCTTTCTTCTAAATCCTGACATTTTTGGTGAGCCAACGACAAAGTCATGAAGCAATTTAAAACATTTCTCCTAGCCAGATCTTTTGGCAGCCTTCACTTCTGTTTTTACTCCCTTTCTATCCTCACTCCAAGGCAGCTGCATGGTTTGTCTTTCTCATCCTCTCATCCCTAATCCTAATTCTTGGAAACTGTAGTAGACAAGGCCTCTCAGCCACTGTCTGGTAGAAAGACTTTCCTTGTAGCCCTCAGTTTCCTTCAGCAGCCACTTTCGGAACTTCAGCTCCTCACTTTATATTTTGCCTAATACTAAATCTTATGGGAAGCTCTACCAACATCCCCCAGCCATTGCCGGCAGTAAGATTTCTCTTATTCTAGATTTCTTGGCAGCTTTCACTTTCCTCACCATCTTAAAATAAGGCCCAACTGTAAGGTGGTAATTATGTAAATAGCAACAATTAAACATTAGCTCATTCCTAATGATTGCCTTTATAAAACTGTATGCCATTTGGCCTGTCATAGATCACATTTGAAATGCATTACATTTGAAAACTGATGCCTTTAAATAGGTAGCTTCTTCAAAGCAGACAAACAGTTTCCATTTCTTCTTGATTGCAGCTTTAAAGATCAGATACAGAAATTTTTCCTAAGATATTTGAGCACTGCCTGGTTTCCTTGCCCTGGAATCCTATATGTTCTTTCTCTATTGGCAAGAGTAACTTAGTGGAGCTACTATTGTAATTGTGTTCACGATGTTTATTCTGTACTGTCACCTTTTGAGATCACTACCCAAGTGATGATTCCAAATCATTAGAAAGCAGAAGGATCTATTCATCACTACATTATGCTGGTAGTTTTTCCTTACTCCTTGGAGCAAAAGTATTACCTGGTGTGGTAGAATGAGTCAGACATTGGTTTGCTTGTTGCAAATGAACAAATTAGCATATGGTCTTGCCTGCACACAGATTTATGCAAACACATGTTTCTAGTCAATTTACTAATGAGAATTTTGGGAGAACTATGGGAATTTAAATGCTTTGTATTTGTGAGTTTAAATTTTATTTTGAGTAGTTAAATGGTAACTTGCTACAGAAAGTGTTTTCCCACATTAGCACTAGAAAATGGCTGACTTGGCAGGGCCTGCACAGGTCTCAGTTCTTGCACTGTCCATCTGACAATTTGTTGGCCTGTGAGGTTTTACGGAGAGCTTGGCTCTGTGGCCATACAGCCTTGCACAATTTAAATGGCTCTTCCCTGCTTTCTTCAGCCTCTTTACTACTTCCTTCAGTTCTTTCCCTTAACTTTCCTTCTGTATGTCTCCTCAGCCATGCACTCAACCGATCTGATTTTATGAATGATATTTGTAACTTCTTTAGAGTTACAGTTAATAACATAAAAAGCAACAAACTATTTCAAAAGATCCACAACCAAGATAATGTTCTACCAAAATACCATTTTAAATTGCATCTATAATGTAGGCTTGCTTTAGCTGCAGGAACTTTGGATGTTTCATAGATTTTTGTTTCAAATGTGAAACACATCTTTGATATCTTTTGAACCTTAGTACTTAGGGCAAAATATCAGATTCTAAAAACAGGAATATCCCTAAGTGATCTTACATGTAAACTAGCATTAAAAAGCCTACCAAGTACCAGAGCTTTAATATGCAGTATTATAAATTCTTGTTCATCTGATGCCTATTTTAACAACATAACTCTGTATTTTTTTTCACACTTCAGCCACATCAACTTTTTACAGATTCTGGGTTTTGCCTTTATATTTTACTATAATTCATGTAAGGTTGATTGAATTTGTGTTTTACTTTGGAATTTTAGACTTTGGAAGACACATCTGATAAGGCAAATGGTGCTTTTTAAAATGCAACAATCCAAATGTAAGCCATGATTTTTGTTAAAACTATTATATTTAACAATTGACTTCTTGCAGTTGAATTGGCAATGATTATGGACCGTTTATATGGAGGTGTCTGCTATGCTGGCATTGACACAGACCCAGAACTGAAGTACCCAAAAGGTGCTGGCAGAGTGGCTTTCTCCAATCAGCAGAGCTATATTGCTGCTATCAGTGCTCGCTTTGTCCAGCTCCAACACAATGACATTGATAAACGGGTAAGTAAAACAGCATGGAGCACAATGGTTGTTACCAGACTGTACAGGTATTTAAAAAATCTTTATTAGCGTTGTGTTGGAACACAGTGTAAGCTCTGAACAGAACTGTAAGTTCTGTTCTTCAGATTACATTTGTCAAATTTTTAAAAGCTTATTTAAGCATCTAAAGCATAGTGAAAAAATACTTTAAACATCTTAAATAACTGTTTAGTGCTAAACCCAGAAAATAGTTGATTGTAAGCTCATTTGTCCTTGGTTCTCTTTTGAATTCCATAGGTGAAATTCCATAGCATTTCCCAGCTTCTTTCTCTTCCTTTAGATGTTTGTTTATTGTGCATCAGTGGCTTTTAGTTTAGTGACTACTTGTGTAGCTTCTGACAGTTTTGCTATTATTAGGTCATTTTCTGTCAGTAGTGTAGGTCTAGAGTTGAGGTCCTTAAAGCACAGGTTTATGGCAATTAAATCAGATAATGCTGACCTCAAATGTCTTCAGAATTATTTAACTAAAACCAAATGCCAAGAGATGCTTGATAGGCAGAAGGGAGAGAAATGAGATTATTTTTTCAGTCCATATGAAATCCCTAAAGGGCTTTTCAAATATAGAGTGAAGTTACATTATTCACTGAAATTTGACTTGAACACATTAAAAGAAAGCATTACTTACTTTCCAGAATTTTTTTTTCCTTTAGACCTTCTGTTTTCACCTCTTGATTACACATACAAGCAACATCCATGTTTTGAGGGTTCTGCATTTAGATATATTCAAAAGGACACACGGCATGGGCTGCTGCTATGTATTTTTCTGATAGGGATGGCTTGTTTTCTCCTTAATCTGGTGTAAATGGTTTCTTCAGAAGTCAGTTTAACAGGTACTGGGTGTGTCTATTATGTGCAGTATGCATATAAAGCTGCATAGCTGCAAAGTTCAAACTATTTTGGCTTTGTCTTTACAAATCTGAATTGTACTTTTGGTCAGTTTTGAGGAGGTCATGGATTTACAGTTTCTCAAACAATTTGTGTATGGTGCTTTCCATCATATTACATTAACTATGACAAGGCTATTCCTAAACATTTATTGTCCATTAGATTCTGAAAAATCTTCCAGAGAGATTAAGAAGATTACTTTTGGAGTCTTAATCACACGTGGAACCCTTTGAGATTTATATATCAGCCATGCTTGCTAAAGGGTACTTTCTGAGCTTTAGGCTAAAGCCACAAAAGGTCACTAGCTAGTAATTTTTTTCATCAGTATGTTCTTTTTTTTTATTTGGTGGACTGATAATTTATTTAGTTATCTTTTATCTATTTTAAAAATGGATTTATGTGTGAGTTTGAAGAAGTATGAAGTCTCTTAATGAGTCCCTAAATTTTAATCTAATAGATTCAAATCCCTGAACTGCACAGCCAACTTTCTTAAAATTATTTCACTAGTAACTAATGCAAGAAAAGATGAGACAGAGAGAGACAGAAAGAGACTCTATTTGAGACCTTCACAATTCATGCTTGGGAAATTTGAGTAGGTGGGGATCTAGAGCTGTGCTGGACATTGGACCTGCTTTCTTCCAATTTCATTTGAGACAGCGCTGTTTTATTTTAAATGATGCTTCTAATTTTAGTGATATGGCATCTGAGATGCAAAATGGCAGTTATTCAGACTTGTTCCATGCAATACTAGTAGCAGGGTGTAATTTAAAAAAATAGATTGGCAGCCCAAGCTGTTCCTTAGGCAAGAAGTACAACTCACTATAGAAGCTTTACTTCAAAGGAGTAACATTTATTGAAGTGTGATCAGGATAAGCTGAAGTAAATTCAGCATAAAGCTTTTTTGTAGAATGTTTCTTATCTTTCATCTTAACATTTTATTCTATGTTTCTTTAAACCTCTGTGTATTTAAGTGTTGTAAGTAGAGTCAGGTTTTCCTCGCAATACACAAATTGTGCCGGACTAGCACTTGCTAGCACATGTGTACTTCAGTTTTTTCCGTCTTTTCTAGTGCAGTTGATTGTACTTAAACCACTTTATAAATAGCATCTGAGAGCCATAAGAATTAGACATGCATGAACTCATGATTTCCCTGTACTGAATGAACCCTTAATTTAATGTGTAGGCACAATTCATAGGAACATATTCAGTGTCTGTAATAGCATTATTGCAAGTGCCTAATCATGCATCAGTCCTGCTGTGATTGGCACAAATGCTTTAAGAACAAAAGGCATTCCAGCCCTAAGTTGTTTACAACTGAGTGTAGGACTAAAGTCAGCAGCTCTCCAGACTATTTGTAATTGATGGCAAGGCCCTAGTTGGAACTACAATGAAATTCTATTGCACCTCAAGAGCAAAAAATCTTTAGATAGTGATTTTTGCCAACAAAATGGAGAGTATTTAGTACAAGTACATTTAATTTTGTTTAATTTGAATCTCCTATTAGTCTGGTCCTGCATTTTGCAAATCACAAAGAACTGAAGAGACAAAAAAAAAATCTTCTGAGGCAAAAACCTCTGAAACTCACTAGACCTCTGAAATTTAGAAATACAATTTTGTTCATTATAAGTTTTCTTCCTAAATGCTGCTCTCATGGCCTGCCCCTATAACAACTCTATTCTGATTCCTGGAGCTTTCTTAGTGGGAAATCCTTGGAGATTTTTACTTCCATCTTAGTACTTTCCCAGACCCAACTTTTCCAGGGAATGTTGAATAGTTACAAAAGCACACCCTTCTTTCTTGATACTTTCTGACAGGTAAAGCGTGTGGTATGAAAATTTAACTACCAGCCTCTTGGATGAATCATGCATCAGCTGAAACCCTTCAGTAGAGACAGAAAAAATTAAAATATTGGGGTTTGTGTTGTTGCTTAGCAAAACTATGAAACATTCTTACAGTTGTTTCCTTGTCCTTGGTGCAGGTGGAAGTGAAGCCATATGTGCTGGATGATCAGATGTGTGACGAATGCCAGGGCACTCGCTGTGGTGGAAAATTTGCTCCATTCTTTTGTGCCAATGTTACCTGTTTGCAGTATTACTGTGAATACTGCTGGGCCAGCATACACTCTCGTGCTGGGCGGGAGTTCCACAAACCACTGGTAAAGGAGGGAGGTGACCGGCCCCGCCACGTCCCGTTCCGCTGGAGCTGAACCCCGGCCGCACCCAGCAAGAAGTACTGGAGTAAATAAAATTGAGTGAAAAGAGAGCGCTGCCTCAGGGCTTAGTGTTCTGGAAATCTGTGCATTCGTCCTCGACTTTAATGAAGATATGGGTCTTTTATTACTATTATTATTATTTACAGTCACATTACTGAACTCAGTGTCCAGTATAATACAAACCGGCAGAGTGTAACTGTACTGATTTTGCACTTTGATTCACACAAACATCTGCTTGGTACCTTAATTTCCTACACAAGACTTGTCACTAGTGACATTATGTAGACTGCCATTCTCATCAGTCTTCACTGGGCTGATGCGTATGTGATGAAGATTTTTTTTTTTTGTAATTATAATTATTTTTATTTTTAAACTGGAGCATGCACTTATTTTCAGAAATTTAGACTTGCCCCTAGCAGATGACTTACCAAAGGTAATATTCACGAGTAGGTGGCAGATGTAGCAAAAACTTAAACAGATATTCAGCAATCATTAGTTTGGGTCATTTAGAATAGTAATAACCCTTAAAGAAAATAAGCCTTTAGTTGCTCTCGATTTTGACTTGTAAGGATGATACCTCATAAGCTGGATCACACTTTTTTCTTTTATTTTGCTGAGGGTTTTTGTTTGTTTGTTTGTTCTGTTTTGTTGGGTTTTTTTGTTTTGTTCTGTTAGATTGTTTAGTGTTATGTAAATGTATGCTGCAATAGCTTTTGCTGCTATTAAAATGGTATTACTAATACCATAATACTCTATTCAGGCTAGGGTATCAATTAAAAATGAATATGTGATTAAAATAGTGATGGCTGCTGAAAGGAGATCAGTATAGCATACAGAAAAGCTTCCAAGGAAGGTCAATATTTTTTGACTGCATGTTTACTTAATCAGGTTGCTGCATGCAATAAATTTTATATATGTCTAATATAAAACCTGCCCACAATGCACAAATTATGAATCTATGTAGGCTACAAAATGCTCAGTAACAAAAAAAATTTGATTACTGACTGGAGGAAGGCATGCCTCAGTAAATGTAATGCTTCTGAAATTAGGATCAGCCCATTACAGAATGATCTATATTACAACAAATATAAAAACTAGCTGTAGGATATTCTTAAAAAAATTTGTGGATGGTAGATGAAGTACTTTGCGGTGCTCTGTTATATATCGTGCAATTTATTTTATATAGTAAAGTGATTATGTCTAGTACTGTGATCAAACTTAACTGTTAAAGCCTCTGTATCTGACATTAACACATTTTTGACAGTTCGTAACAGGTACATAAACAGAAATGAGCTCTAAGTTACAATCTCTTTCCTAATGCTTGCATCATTTACGTAGCTGCAGACCTTGTCCAGAAAACCAAAGAGCTCATGCTGGCGTACATACACTACCGATTAGATAGTCTGTCAAACTACTAACCTAGGCACATTGAAGAAAGTGAGGAAACAAAGTGGTGCTAAAGAAATGTCTGCACATTAAAGTAACATGAGATGTCTGCTCTGTGGATGTGGCGTTATCTCTCTAATCCCTGGATGTATCCTGTGAAGCTTGAATACAATTGAGACCTGCTAACACAGTGGACATTTTTTTAGCATGAACTATGGGGCTGCAGATAGCATATAAATATAAACACACTTGGTATACTAATGATTGTGAGAATGTGTACACTATTTTTTTTTTTTCTTTTTCCTCCTTTGTTTTTGCAGTTCTGGGGACAATCTGACTGGATATGACACCGCATAGTAGATTTAAATGTTTTGGGTTTTGTTTGTTGTGATGTCCTTTGTGTCTAATTTAGTAAGTTGGTTTTCCCAATGTTTAGTTGCAAGTATTGGCTTTGAAAGGATTTTTTCTGTTTTTGGAGAAAAAAAAAGAAAAAATAGTTTTTTACTGGTTTAAAATGCTTATTATAATTATCCCTTTTGAAGTTAACTTCTGGGTGGTTTTGTGATATTGCTTTTCCCAGCCCAGGTGTCTTTTCTGTTTTTTTTCATCTGTACAAGACATTTTGTTATGCACTACTTTTTGTATCTAGACAGTTTTCAACAGTTGGCTGATGATTTTTTTTAAAGAAAAAGGCATGCTTTCTGACTGACATGATCTTTTGCAATACCTCAATTTTGAAATATAGGAAAGAAAATGATATTTTCTAAGTAAGTTTATTCAGAAAAATATATATTAATTTAATTCTGCAAGAAAAATGATTTAACAGATGGGTAACTTTATTTTTTTCATGCTTATTTGAGTTTTTTTGAAAATGAAGAAGTTAGAGCTTTATAACTGTAATATTAAAGATCATAGCTAACCTACAGAAGTCTACCTAATTATGTGAAAGAAGTAAACCTTTTTGAAGAAATACCCCTCTTTCATGTAGAAAAATACTCCCAGAGAGAAAGAGAGCGAGAGCAAGAGAAGCTGGAAGATGTACAATATAGCATAATGTTGGATTAAATCTGAAACAAAATCATCATAAAGAACAGGTGTAAACACAAACTCCATTTGGTGCTGAAAGTTGTGAATAGAAGGTGAAAAAATATTTTCCCTTGATTTGTATATTTATAATCAAGTGTGATTATGCACGACTGACCAGAATTGTGAGAGTTCTTCTGTTTGTATTTTTTTAAAGAGAACTTTTTTTAGTTTATTAAATTATGACATGCTCCCTTTTGTTTTGTAAATGAATGTGCCCCTGAGTTGTTAATATGTTATATTAAAAGAGGGTCCTTCAAAAAAAGTTATTTTTTAAAATATGGAGTTCTGAACTGCAACTTGACTAAGAAGCCCCTGGGTACAACAGGTCCTATTGTGGCCTTTTCTGATGTGAGACTTGAACTAGTCGATTTTTTTGAAGGCTAACCTAACCTCGACTATTTGTTGTTATGTGCAATACTGTTTGTACTGTTTGTATAAAAAAAAAGAAAAATGAAAAGAAAAAAGGCATAAATCTTTATTGCAGATTTATTTTCATTGCAGACTTTAGACATTGTGATTCACTAAAATCATTTTTCTACTGTCAAATATGTACCTTTTCTTCATGCTGGTATTTTTTCAATAGTAATGTAGCCTTTGTACTGAGACAAATTTTCATTGTTATTTTTAGAAAGATTTTTTGCTAAGAAAAAAATTAAACATATTTACATATTTTTCATTTTTATTTCGTATTTTCTTTAAGGAGTGCTTTCTCAACCATTAATATAGTTGTTTCTGGGAGAGACTTTCATATCTGGTCAATGTCATTAATATTATTTTGTATTTTTACTTGGAATAAATTAATTTTATGATGCTGATTCTTTAAAAGTTTATTTTTTTCATTTTCAGTTATTTTTGAAGCTAAAATCTTTGTAATATTGTTACTAAAGTGTCTAGTTTTTTGAAATGCAAAGCTTTATGTATTAACTTGCTGATGTGGTTTACAATAGTGTGGCAATGATGAAAATGGTTGGTTATGTAAAGTGATTGGAAAATTGTAACAAAGAATTGGGCAATAAAATGACAGAATGAAGCAGAAAAAAACGTGATATTTTGAAAAGCCTTTTCCTTTATCAAAATGATTTAGGGAGATAATAGGGATGTCACAGTACCAGTTCGCTGTCTAGATTTATACACCACCAGTGTTGATGAAATACTATTGCCGTTATAAGGAACTAAATCTATTGAACAATGGGTTTTTGACCCTGCCCATTCAGCATAATTCTTCATTACTTTTCTTGTCATGAACTCAATAAACTCTCTTTTCAATAGCCTTAGATTTAACCTCCAAAAATATATATTCTTCATTGTGTTTTGCCACCGTGTTACTTATTTAACGAAATTGCCCCTTTCCTGCACAAGTCCCTCTCTGCATGCGGTTCTCAGTGGCAGCATGGAGCAGACTGTCAGTGCCCACAGCATTTCCTAGCCCAACCACCCCACGTGGGTGGGAGCTGCCAAGTTAATGCAAAACACTCTGTCCATCCCCTGGTAGCAATGCAGTAACTCATGTTGCCATCACGTCTGAACATCCGTTCAGCTTCTTTGTCTTTCTCCGTTCTTCTCTGCCTCTCTTGTGTCTTTGTCCTTTTTTTCTTTTGTATTGGCAATACCAAGGGCCAGTATCAAAACGCTTTTCACCTCCATTTCCATCACCTTTGTTTCCCTATGCAGCCAGAAGACACCCCTTCCTGAAGCCAGTGACTCTGTTCTGGCACCTGAAACAATCCAGACTAAAACTGGTGTTGCGTAAACAGGGCATACAATGACTTTCTCTAGACAAAACTCTCGCTTCCACAAGTTGCTGATGACCTTTTAGACTTAATTCTGCTCGAGTGTTAGAGTGGCTTGTCTGTGACTTGTGGGAAGAAATGTGCCCAGAGTTGGTCTATTGTGTATCCTCTGTGTGTTCAGTTCTGTAAGTAATGTATAGACTAGATCAAATAGTGAAGTAAAATTTAGACTCAAATTAGGTACTACTGGTTGGAATGTACACAAATTGCAAACAAAGGAGATTAAGGAATGAAGAAGGAATAAAAAATTCCTGCTAAGTGGTACAAAGTTTATGCTTATATTTCTGCCGACATGCTTGTATTTTATAGCCTGCTAGCAAGGCATGGGCTAAAACAAATTGTATTGCAAATATGCAGTTAGCAAATAACTTTGCTGATTTCACTATCTGTTAGAGTAGTTAAAAAAAAAAGAAAAAAAAAAGAACAAAAAAAGGCGCTTAACTGGGAAAAGCTCCCATGTTAATATTTCAGTATTGTGACATCTCTACTTGCAAGGTATGAGTGAAAGATTAGTCACAGATTTGTAGAAATGTCTCTTTTGTTTAATCTGGCTTGTATGTAGTTGCTTTTATGCTGGTTTGTATGATGTCAGCTAAACCCTTTTTCTTTTCCTTCCTTTCTATCTTTTTTTTTAAACAGACAAACTTCTTAATCTCTGCTGCTATAGTGTTCTATCATACCACGGAGTATTTTATATTCATGTTAGTGACTACTCTATACCCCAAATGGGTAGCTGGTCAGAAATCACATTGGTCACATAAGTCTGACACACTCAAATTTACATGACAAAAAGTTCGTCAGTAAGTAGAAAACCAGGGTGCTAACAAGAGATAATTTTTGCTCTTTTTTCTTTCCTGGATGTAGTTCTGTTGGGGTATAAAGTATTAGATATTTGTAATTTTACTGTCAAACTAATGGACATAACTTTTAGAGCATTCACAGCTAAGATCTCTGTACTTGTTTTTCAACTAATTTTAAATGTACTGTATCTTTTATTACATGTTCTCTTAGATTGTTTTTGCTAGTAATTCTAACAAGGCTTCTTCCTTTTTGGCTTGGACTAACGCTTGTATGGAACTGCAGTACTGTGACTAAACATGGAGCTCAATGCTGCTATTGCTTACAACTGCTTAAACTTTGTAGTTTGAACTTTATTTTTTTCTGTAATAACTTATTAAATATAGTTGTATGAAGTACTGATATTTGTCATCCTTTGCACATGCTAAGGAAATCTTGGGATATGCATTATGGGAATGTAAACTAGATATGAAACCCCCAAATCTTGTACTAGAAAACTGTTTACTAGATAAGGTAAAGCAAAGACACACCTTACATGCACACAAGCTGTCTTTTCTAGTTATTTTATAATGCAAGTATATGGTCCAATTATGTATTCTCTCTAAAATGGACAAGCCACCTTAAAGAGGTATTTATTATGCTAAACTGAATGTAAATACAAAAATATATATGATGGAAACATTTTTGGGAATGTAGAATCAAGTGCCTTTAGAAAAGGAACTGTTGAATTATTTTCTCTGAGCTAAAGAAAAGTTGCTGCCTAACTCACTGCACTCTTATTAGCAGTTTGACAGTGGTTGCAGGCAGAAATTCGACTGATCAGTTAAAAAAAAAGGAAAAAAAGCACTGCAACATAAGTTTGTACAAGTTTATTTTTTAAGAATAGGAGACAATTAAAGCTCAGCAATACAGCTCTTTGTGGAAGTGCCACAGGACACTTCCTTGAAAAAATGTGAATTCTTCTATGTCAGGGCAAGTGAAAGCCTCAAAAACAGTGCATGGTCTGTCACTGCTTTCTTTCAGTGTCTACATAAATGCAGCTCAAGAGCCCTGCTGGAACTATCAGCACTAGAAATTACAGTCTGACTTGTTTTCAAGCTGGTAGTGAGTAACTAACTTTCAGGAGAATGCTGACTGCTCTGCCAGGAGAAGTGCTTTTACAAGGCAGTGATCTGTAATATTCATTCCTGGACTGAATAGAATGTATGAGAAGCTGTGAACTTCTTACTTCAGAGCTAAATTTGAGAAGGGAGTTCTTAAAAACACCTTCCAATTAATTGTTTAGTGTAGCCTCTCACAGTACAATATTCCAAGTCCATCTGAACAAAAATCAATCTGAGTTTAGCCCCTCCTCAATTAAAGAGAACAGCTGTGGGAAGAAGTGCAGCTCCTTTGAACCTTCTAATCCTCAGTCCTTCTCTTCTTGATAAAGTCAGCCATGCTGCTGGCAAGGTACACTGATACTGACAACTCCCTTCTCCAGCTGATAACAGCATTTACCTCAGCCTTTGCCTGCATTAAAAAGGGCTGCAGTAACTTAATTTAAACCAGTGCACTTTACAAAAGGTTGCATGGCCTCTTTTACTTGGTATGTGTTATTTTGGTAAACTTAAACTGAACTAAAATAGTCACCTGTGTGACTGTGGAAGTGTATTAAGCTTCTTTAGACATGCTCCCAAGCTAAACATTTTCACACTGAAGGCACCAAAGTAACGTGTTCCCCCTCACACAGACCTGCAGAAAAGCTGAAGCTTAGCTCTTAAAAGCCATAATCTGCTTTCCTTTCTTTAGCAAAAGATAAACAGCATGAGCACAGGGGCAGAATTGCTGCGTTCTCTCCCAGGGATGAACCAAGAAATGGGTTTTAAAACAAGAAACCTATGTAACCTGTTTTCATAAAAATGTTACAAGCTACTTGCAAAACCCTTATAACACAATTCGATTCTGAACACAGGAGAAATTTGAATGCACCAGCTGCACACACAGACGATGCCTGCTCAAATGAATCCTCTCTCCCCTGGGGCAAGCAAGTTTTTGCAGTTTATTTTGGGTGACAAACTGCTCATACAGCAATTAGAGAAGGAAACGTGATAAAGGTCCAGAATCTTCCCCCTTTTCCTGTTTTTGAAGGAGAAATAAACTATCAGCAAGAATAAAGTCATATGGCAGGCTCTTGGCAACAGCTGGGACAGAATTCGTGCTGTCCACAGAATCCCAGAGCACAGAATCTTCCCAGTGTGTCTGTGCCTACCATTCCTTGAGTACTATGGGAGGCACTTGGGGCTAAATCAGTAAAACCAGGTCTCCATTTAGGAGCTTGAGTGATGTTTACTTGCTACCAACTTCCTAAAATCCTCTTTGAGCTGCTGCTCTAGCATTGCTTGGCCCTATGTTTTTGTGAACGGCAATATATAAAGCAGCTTGTGTCGTAATACTTCACAATTGTTCAATAACCCAAAATTACCTGGATTCTCAGGGTATTTCCCTATATTTTTTTTCACCTGCAGGCTTAAATACAGAAAGCACTTACAAATGTATTTATCATCTTTCACATACTGGAGAACAGAGGTGTATTTCTCCTTCTCTATCCAATAGTCTGAGTGGTCAAAACACTTGGGGATATCTTTATTTTTTATTATTTTCTTTTTCAAAATTTCCTGCACTATGGAGCAAGAACTAAACTTATTTACTCACGGGTGTGGCAACTACTCAACTATTTTGTGATACATATTTTGCTCTCTACCAAGTGAAGAAGAATGGTCTCTGGAAGAGCATAAGCATCACCATTAAGGTAAATAATCAAAGTGGCTGTTCATAAAATTACATGTAACAAGATCATGCCCTCTGATACCCCTTCTTGACTTCCTTGCCAGCTTCAACATGTATCCACTGAAGTGGAAGTCTGAAAAAGAGATAGAGCTGGTATAATTAATATTTAAAATAATTCTGCAAAACACTGCCAAAAGTCATGGCAAAGATATATGATCTCATCTCATCTGTCCTCCAAAATCTCTGCTTTTCAGAATTACAAAACACCCTCTAATCTCATTGTCAAACTACAGAACATGGTCAGAGTCAAATAACAACCATGAAATTCTAGGAGATGGGCAAAATCTTGTTCACAATGTACCTAACTCCTCCAACTGTGCCTTGTGCATGTTGTTGTACTCAGGGCCCACAGAATCACAGCATAGACACACGTGCCAGAAACGTCCTGCTGAGCAATCTGCCTCTACCTTTCTTGCTTCTGACTGGACCTGCATGCTTTCATTTGTAAATGGGCAAATTTCAGTCCCTCTGGCAGAAATAAGTAAGAGTATTTGATGATTACACTGAACTCGGAAACAGGACAGAAACCAGAACCAACAACTCCTCCCTCCCAAGTACAAGCCTTTCAGTTAGTAAGTCATTCCTATGCTCCACCCTCTTAGTCCAGAGAAACTTGATTTGTTTTATGTAAAGTGGAACAACAGAAAGCAAAAGCCTTACTCCAGTCACAGCACGATGCAAGTAAGCACTACTGTTGTGAGGATAAAACACTCTGTGTGATAAACCACCCTGAAAAGCAACTAAATTAGCCCATGCTAAAACACCTTGATTAGCTCTGCATCACATTTACTTACAGGTGCCTAACTCAAGGACAAAGATTATGCTGTGGCCACCACAAGCTAAACAAGTAGATACAGTGATGTTCAAATTCAACATCACTGGCATAATTTGGAGATTCAGCTTTGAGACCTTGACTTGTTTTCCTTTTTCTCAGTTCAGATTTTTATTTAAATGTGTACGTTAGGTGTTTAGGTTGTCCTACTCAAACATGCTAAATATTGATACCAGACAGCAGCAGAAAATACATACTCCAACAAGCACTGAGAAAAAATTATTTGCCACACAGAGGAAAATTACTCTAAAGTCTTGAAGTGCTGAAGAACCTGCACTCTATGAGGCAAAACATAAAACAACTGATAATGCAATCACACTCCCTCGCACCCGTCCACGCCCCTCATCCCAATCCTACAAAGGACAAAAAAAGCAAATCCAGAAATAGAATATTTAAGCACTTTTCTGTCAAGAGAGTTTAGAGGCAGAGAAGTACCATTACTTTATGGCCATATAATGAAAGCACTACCCTCTGAGCAGGATAAGATATAAGCATGGCAAACTGTAACTGTCTCTTGCTAATGTTCAGTTCTGGAAAAATCCATCAGATACCAGGGAACTTCAGTGCTAAAATTCCTTCAGTAAAACTATTTCAATCACTGCCCTGAAAAAAAAGTTTAGTATAGACTATACAGCTAGAAGGCCAGAAAAAAATCCTGGTCATGAGGAGATGTGACTTACTGAGTCTGGAAATCTGGAAATCGCTATTATATAACCCAGTAACTTCTGTAATTAACTCCCTGCTGTGTAATGGCTGTTGACATCTCATCCTCAGTGAAACTGGGGGTTGTAAGAGACAAAGGAAAACAAATGCTAAGATATGTGATATGTTCTACATTTATCAGACTATTCGTACACAACATATTAGAAAACCCTTAAATCTTAAATTTACCTCCATCTTGTGAGTCTTAGCTCCACTGAACAGAGCCTATAGAGTGTAGAGTACATGTATAAAGTAAGAGGAAAAGCAGAAAAGTGTGGAGATGGACCTCTTCTGCAGTTTAGACTTTTATTAACACAGTAGCTGTGACACACAGAAGGACTCTTCACACAAACATAGCTCAGTCTGCCTTTGACAGCGCAACTGCAGCCCTGAGCTGAAGACGTCTGCCACTGCTCTTAAGTAGGACAACCACTTTTGTTTGGAAAGGGATCTTAAGGACCATCATTTCTATCTTGTGTTTGATTTCTTGTTTCTGAACGACACGAGGGCAGATAGGTGACAATGGCCTTTCCCCTGAGGAATGATGCCAGAAATAGGACAATGCTACATGACATTCTCCTTTTACTCTTTTAAATACTTCTCAAGCTTATGCTCTCCTAACCTAGTTTTGAGTAGAATTTAGAACTATATTTATAGCAGCTTTTCCACTCTGAAAACTGCCTTCACTTGCAGAAAGGATGTTCTCTAGTAATTAAGTTGTGCATTATAAGCTGCAGCACTGCCCCTGAGCAAAACAGATCAGGCTAAGCCTGCCCACTTTTGATCCCAATTTCCTAATTATTATGGATCACCCTCTTCACTTGTGTTTCTGTCAAGTGCGAAGAGTTCATGGGGATTGGTTGTATCAGTTCTTTTCACAGGGGAATTAAGCTGCATTCAAAATGCTTCAGGATGTAACACAGAGTCAGCAAGTTGCATTGCCCTTCTCTCAGACAGTCCTCTTAAATCATGCTCTGGAGGAGGGATGTAACAGAAATAGCATTAGCCAGAAATGAACACTTCATATCAAATACTCAAGCTGAATCTTTGCCCGATTTCCACACCAATTCCAAATGCGCTATCAGATTAGAAATTTGGGGGGGGTTGCCATCCATTTTGTGATGCTTGCAGAAACAGGACTGTGAGAACAACTTGTTGGCCCCAGGAAATGGGAGTCAGTGGAGTCACTCAGCTGCAATATGTAAATTCTGAAAACTTGGTTCTCTCAGCTTCCTAAAGCTCAGGCTGTACAGCTGAGCCAGAGCCATGTGACTGTGAGTCTGCCCAGCTCTTGCTAAAATGGGTTCTCCCTGGCTATCTCCAGCACACATACTGTTCCCACAGACCGAGCCTGTCATCACCAGCTGTACCACCTGCTTGGGATCCTAGGGCCCTTCTGCAGCTCCTCCTATTACCCAGCCATTTGCTTGTAATAGCCTCACCCTGGCAGTGGGACAAGGCAATCGGGGAAGATGCTGGTTCTCTCTAGATCTAAAGAACATGATATCCCTTCTGAGGCTTTGGAAGGGGCTGATATCACTGCTCTGTCAGTTCCACCTCTCCCCACGAGCACAGTCCCAGACATGCTCTAGACCCTTACACATAGCTCTCCTCAGATCATCCTTGCTCTGAAGTATGAACAGAAGCCTCAAGTGCACAGCTAAGGAAGGGACAGAGCAAAACCTCACTGGGCTGTCTGATGCAACCCACTGAGCTGCATACTCTTCTACAGTAGCCAGGATAATGTGTCAGAAACTGAATCCCACTTCTTGCTGCTTTGCTTTGAGATATTTGGGGTGCACCTGGGAACAGCTGTGCATTCGCTGACTGTAGTTCTCTCAGTACAGCTGACAGCAGCCCCCCACAAGTAGCTACTTGTGGTTTTTCCAGCTGAAGGAAGAGCTGAAGTCAGCTAGGATGTAGTGGGGATGGTGGTATCCAAGGTGCTCATTTAGCTAGACCAACTCTGATGTGAAGTTACACACTTAGCTGTAAATGGAAAAAAGAAAAAAAAAAATTTCCCAAGGAAATCTGCTTTTGCCATTCTCCCATTTTGTCCTGGGCCAGGCTGGACAGGCTCTGCTCTTCAAGGGAGAGATGTGGTTAAAAAGGAAGAGAAAGGACTACAATGTAGGGCAGTACTGTCTTCCTATTATAGGTTCATTCTTCCATGGCCAAGGGAGAAATGGCTGATGGCCTGCAGACATTCCTTAGTACAAGGGAATAATAATAAAAAATAAAGACACAAAAAATCACTTCCCAGAAGAAAGAAGAAACTCCCTCACTTGTACAAGTTATGGTGCAATACAGTGAAGAATCCATTAAAAAAAAAATCAGGACAAGGAATAGCACCTTAGATTTAAATACATTTCATTTACTTCCAAATGTCCCAAACAGCCCTTCCTCTCCCTTAAGATTTAAGCTGCTATATCTT
Source organism: Anomalospiza imberbis (assembly GCF_031753505.1). Classification (NCBI taxonomy): domain Eukaryota; kingdom Metazoa; phylum Chordata; class Aves; order Passeriformes; family Viduidae; genus Anomalospiza; species Anomalospiza imberbis. Next base: position 20,164,995 of record NC_089688.1, read on the forward strand.
CTCCCCACTGCCATGAACATTGTTTATCTCACGTATAGCATGGAGCTGATGTAGCTTCATGTACCAGTTCAAAGGAGCTTACACATTTCTCTCCCAATCCTGGTTCAAAAGCAATTCCATTTCCAATACATCTTCTGGCTCCTGTACTGCCCTACTTATAAACTTTGTGGAACAAGCACCCAGCTTTGTAAAAGTGTGTGTAAAATTTTTGCCAGTTGTCTGGGTTGCACTTTCATTCAACAAGTCTCAGGTTCAGCAATCCACATTGCATGGCCTCTCAAGTAAACCATCCTATGTTTATTCCCATCAAGGTATCTGTCCAATGCATAAATAACAGAGTCTCACAGGATGGAAGCTAAAGCAGATTTGCTGTCTGTGCTGACAGAGCAAAGCATGTTACCAGTTTTCTACCACGAGAGAGTAAAGCAGAAACGTTGTTAAATTTGGAGGAAGACTCCTGGGAGCCAAGATTTGAAGAGCTATAGAAGCCAGAAATTCCCCAGTCAGCAATGCACTTTTAAACACAAGCCTGACTGACTGGAATTACTTATGTGCTTAAAATTACATAGACACTGAAGTAATTGCCAAATTGGGGTCAACAGCTATATCTGACATGGTGAGCCAAAACATTCCCTACCTCAGTATGTCCCAATGTTCCTGCTCTTGAACCTGCACACAGACCTGTGCCATTAATATATAACTGAAGCCCTTGACTGAAAGGCTATGAAGGACCTATTGCTAAACATTAAGCTAGACATTTGTCCACCTGGACAAAGATCATATGCATGTATGTGCAGCTCATTAAAGCCAGATGTAACCTGTAAAGACATATGAGCTGGCCAGCAGCCCTCTCAGATTTTCTGGACAGCTGTGTGCGTGCTTTCAGAACGTACTCTGATGACATGCAGGACAAGCAGATTCCAAATCCAACTTCTGAATGAGGACATGAACCTCATAGGACTCAAGGAAATTCCTATGGTTTGTTATCTGTTGAGCCTTTCATCTGCATTTGCTCCCGGCTGATGTAACAACACCTCATCAAAATGGTTTCTAAGAATATCATACCCATTGCTCTGAGTGCCTGCCACATCGTTCAGAGCTGAGTGCCACAGCACAGGGAATTAGCCCTTCCTTTCCATTTGTGGCCCTTAGATGAGAGTGTTGTCAATTCAGCAGTTCATTTCAGAGAAAACCTAATATCTGCCCTGTTTCATATCAGGTGGGGAGCTGAAAATTCAGGGTTGGCAGATCAAGCAGACTGCAGGCAGAGAGATTGTACAGAGTCAGGATGTTCTCTGACATGATCCTATTTATGAACAGTGAATATGAATTCCTCCTTCTGTCAGTAGAGGAGAAATACATGAAACAGGGACAATATTTGAGGTCACAGCTGCAAATGCCTTTGAAGGTGAAATTGTTGGTGTGGAAAAACATTTAGTACTGTCTTAATCAAATTTCACTGTAGGGCCAAACTGAAAAAATAAAAAAAGATGTAATTAAAAATTAAAGTCCAAAACTGTTCCTGAAAATTCCTACTCAGCTGCTGCATAACCTTGAAGCTGTCTGAACTCTCTGGCTGACTAAGTTGCCTAAAGGTGCCTCTGCACAGACCCAGAACTACCTGCCCTGGCAAAGCAGAGTAGGTCACTATATAGTAGCTGCCTGAAGAGTACCAAAACCAAAGAGCAAATGCTTTTGTAGACCTGCATCACACACTTTCATTTCCCACCACCAGTCCTCCACCTTTTCTCACCATTCATAAGAAAGCTTTAGTTGCAATGATACATTAAGGAAGAAAGAAAAAAAATTAGATGACTGCAAGGATACACAGGTGCGAGTTCCATGTGACATTGCCACATGCTACAGAAGGGCAAGATGTCAGGGGTACTGCTGTCCACATCACTTCCTCTTAGCTCCTCCTGGTGAAGTCACACTGCCAAGCATGAAAGCATGAACTGCCCTCAACACGGGGCAGATTCAGAATTCCCCAACCACCCAACAGGCATCCAACAGCCTATAAAGATGCACCTGCCCTACTGGGTTTATGAGATATTATTAGCTGCCCTTATATGCACTACAGATAAGTGAATTATGAGCCTGCCTTGAGGATCAGCAGGTCTAGTGACCTGGTGTTATTTCTCAAAAACTTGCAATCACTAGTAATGCTTGTTACTGAACTAGAAGGCAAATTAGAATAGTCCACCATGATGATACCAACAGAGTATCTAAACCTGGACCACTCCCATGACAGAAATATTTTCTCTGATTACAGAGGACATTCTGGTAGTCATAAATCTTCTGAGGAAAACACACAGACCACAATTTTTGTGTTGCATCTGTGGACTAATTAGTGTCACTTCCTACATTTAAAGTTCCTTGTACTGGAGAAGTAGGGTGAAGTAAACTGTATATACTCTACACATATTTAAAGGTGACCCTCCTATGATAACATCTGTTTATTAAAATATGGGGGGGGGGGACGGGGACGATGACTTCATTTAGCTTTTAAAACAAAGAAATTAAAGGCCAGAGTAATTGCAACAGTAACTGTCTTTGCAAGTACTCCTCATCACAGCCTGGCACTAGCTCAGTGAGAAGGAATTTCTGACTGCATTTATTTCCCACACCTGTGCCATCAGGGCTGACTTAATCTAATCAGTGCATGTTCATTTGCTGTGTCTTCTGCTGCTGATCATGGTTAAGAAGTTTCCACTCCTTGGACACTTAATCCTACATCTCTGACAGAGTTCCAGCTATCTCAGCTCTTATCTAATTACTACAGAATGCAATCTCACTCTACAAAAAACTCAGGTTGCAAAAAAAAAAATTAATAAAGTAGATCAGCTGGTAGAACTAACATGACAAGAACTTCTGGAGAAGAAAAAGTCATAAAATGTAGTCAGACCAAGAATCTCTTAAGCAACTTAATTTGCCCCTCTTACTGTGCCCTAAGACCAACTGTGCTTCAGAGGAAAAGCAGAATTTTATGGCAGGATTTGTATGTTGCCTTGTTCTTTATGCTTACAGGACTCTTAGGTGCTGTTGTGATAAAAATAATAGGAAAAAAAAGAATAAATGGAAAATTATATAATTCTTAAAATGAAAGCCTATTTTGATTTGATTTGTTTGTTTTACAGCCTAAATATTACCACACTGCAACCCTGTGCCCCTCAAGGCGCTTGATGGCTAAGTTTTATAAGCAATCACAGTTGTCTGCGTAAGACAAGGAGTTCTTTAATTTTTACTAAACCTCTTCTAGGCTTTAGGTGCTAGTAAGAGGTGCAGGTATCAAGCTAATTTGATTTTCAGCCAACACAATTTAACCACTCATATTCCAGCTCCTTCAGACTCAGATGCAACTCTGAAGGCATCTTGAATATTTAGAATGTTTGCAAAAATTTCCAGTCTCCTCCTTTCCAAGAGAATACTCATTAGCAGATAGGGTAGAACAGTAGAAATTCCTCTTTCTCAGGCCAGACTATAACTTTCCATTCAAAGTCAGCGTAGTTAATTATCTTTGAAAGTATTCGTGTTTCATCAGTGTCTAAAGGCCCCAAAGCAAAGCAAACTTTGTAGGCCTGGCATTACATAAGGCAGAGAGAGTAAGATTCTGTCCTGAAGTGCTTTCAGTCTAAGCACAAAAAACAAAATGAGCACATAAAAGTAACAAAAGGACCAAAAATAACTTGTCTGAGATCTTACAGCCACTCAGAAATGTGCTGGTCTCACTTGTAATACACAATAAAGCCAGTCTTTTTTCCAAAAGAAAAAACTAATTAACATGATGATCTTTTTCTGCCTCCATCTCCATTGCAGAGAACACATATTGGTATAATTTAATTTCTATACTTAACAAGGATATAAGGAGCTTTAATTGCTGGTTCTTTCTCATTGTGTAAAGAACTGAGGTTGAAAGTCTGATCCCTCTTTGAAAGGGTTGTGTTGGGTAGAGAGGTTATGAACATGTCACTAACTCTCTGTCCCCAGCACTGGATTTTATTATGTCAATGTTTCAAAGACATGGCTGTGATGTCCAATAAGGACTGGCAGCACTCAAACAAAACTTGTACAAAGAAAAGCACAATACAAGAAGCTGTTTCTCAGCAATATCCCATTACATACACACTCATTTCCAACTGAGACTGAATTAGTCAAAACCTATTCAATACACTTAGGTTAACTCTACAAACCCCCTAGGATTGCAAATCAGATTGGCAGAAACTGGAAGAAAAGGTTTGCTCAGACATTAAGAACAACTCAGGAATCCAAGTTCACAACAGTTCTGACTCAGTCTGGCTCAGTTTCTGTTAGGCAGGTTAAAATGCATTGTTTGTACCAAACAAAGCATGAATAACAGCTCTGCCTTTATCTGCCTCTTGCACCTCGCTGCTGGAGCTGCAGGAGACAATGCCCCCCACCCACGACACTCACAGAAACTTCACCTTCAGCTTCCCGCTTGTAGATTTTCTGGTGGAGCAAGGCTGGGCTCAGTGATGCAGGGGACTCTTCAGGCAGCTCTGAGTCTCTATATCCTACCACGTCCTAGAGTCAGTATGCTGAGATTGTTTCTAATTTCAAGTTTTTCTGATCCAACCTCTCTCAAAGTGGTGCTCTCATTAACATATTTCATGAATTACTCTAAAGGATTCAACCCTGCATTAACCTTTTTGCTCAGCTTTATTCTTGGAAGAAGAGCAAACAAGGCTGATTTCCTCATACTCTAAGAGTGCATTATCATTCCTTTGGCCCACTGAGCAGTATGTTGTCATCTTTTTGAAACAACTGGGATATTCTTTACACTGAAAAGAAGATTAATAGAAAACTGTGTGATGTGATGTAATTCAGGGGAAACAAAATCCCTTCTCTTTCTGTATTCCCTGGAGAGTCAAGAGAATGCTTTTCAAGTAGCTGCAGGTAAGCAGCAATTACATTACCAGAACTTTTTTTTGCACTTTAGCCAAAGGAAGTTTTGCTTTAACGTGCATAAAATGAACAGTCTGTGATGCAGAGGTACAACCACAGTCTCTCTTCCATAGGGATGCACATAAAACCCAGACTAGAGCAAGCAGCCTGATTTCCTTACACATTCACTCACACATTCTTTACTCCCCATGATACTTCAGATTGTGTTGCATTGTGGAAAAGTTTCAGGGTGAAAGGAATCCCACACAAATCCCACTCATATCCTAGTGTGTTGCAGGCCTTTACACTAACATCACTGAACAATCACTCTAGTCTATAAAAATGGAAATAGTACTGGGACTGCCATTTCCCCGTAGTGTTCCAGCTGTGCTCTAAAGTAAAAGGGACATCAACTGGTATTTGTGCTCTGTTATGCAACCAGGATGAGGAACAGTATTCCTGAATCCAAATCCTTTGGTTTAGGCATGACAAAAATACCAAACTGCTCAGAAAGGAAGTCACAGGCATATGAGAAAGCTGCAACTAAATGCATAGAAACACCAAACCTGTCACAGTGAGGGACCTCTGCTGGCATTTCCTCAGGTGAGGTTACTCACAGCTCTGGACCCATGGCCCCATTTTAGCCAAAGGGCAAGATACAGACCTGGGAGTCCTGAATGTCACTGCTCCTGAGCATGTGTTCTAACTACCACGGTTAATTCAGAAGTATCTTAAACTAGAACTAACTTAGTCACCCACTGTATCTTCCAATGAACTCAAGTTTTTTTACTGTGGTTCCTTTAATTTCAAGAAGCTGTGGACTCCAGGTACTGAGGTGCTCCTGCACCCTGGGGTGTGTCCCACTGCCTGTGTGACTGTTCCTGGGGCTGGAGTAGGTGACTAGACTGTCACTGCGCCGCTGCAGAGCCCTGCCCTCCACTCCCCAGCAGGACAGCGAGATGGCTGCTGGACCATCTAACGCTGCAAAAAACTGCACCAGCTGCACCTCTCCACAACTCCTCCCGGGATGTAAAGCCTCAGACTTTCTAGCTTCTGAAGTTTTGCTTTAGCAGTATTCACCTACTTAGTCCTTTCCCCCCCAGCAGTAACAAATCGACTACTTTGGAAAACATAATTGCTGGGTTGGGGTTTTCAACACATCTCTGAAAACATAATCTCTTATAATTTGAGTCCTGAGTATGCTACCACCTACTAACACACAGAAAGACTCACTGAAGTGGAACTGCTCTTTAGTCTCACCATGATTAACACCTGCCACAGGAGATGTAAATTCCCTAGCAGCTGTGAGCTCGGATTAGAACAAAGTTGAGGTTTTTGTGGGTTTGGGTTGTGTTTTTTCTTTCAATGATGAGGAAAAATAAAGAGCTTTAAGAGATATAGAAAGCAACATTTTTTTCCTGATTTCTCTTTTCCCATTTCTCAAACATAAAAGATTTTTTTCCCCTTTTCAGAATTATGCTTTGAAAACTTTAAATGCTGATGGGGAAATTTATTGCAATAATTTTTAGCACAACCTTCCTTCCTATACTTCAAGTCCCCTACCAAATTTGTTCTACCTTAACTACCTGCATCACTAGGTACTTCCTAAAATACAATTTACAGTTCATGAAACATTTTCTGCACATCTGCAGAGAACTGGCTGATTACATGGTCCCAACACCTTTTTGCAACTCAGCAACTGACCTGGATGAAACACTTTCTCTCTTGCCATCATGTTTCCGAGCAGCCAATGGTAATTCCCCAACAATTATCAGTCATCCATGGGAAGCGAAGAGAATTGCCAACTCCTAAATATTTAGGGGAATGTTTCTTGCTCCTCTCACCCCCCTGTAAAGTAGAATTGACATGTTTATAAGAGCATTGAATTGCCAGCTATAATTCTAGTTCTCATAAGGTGAGATGAAATTTTGAAATAGTGATGCCTAACATTTTTGTTAGTTTGTGAACTGCTTTACTTTGAAACTAATGTCTGAATCTGGTGGGGGTATGGGTTGGGGTATGTGGAGATAGCAGAATTTTACGTCTGTATTGTAAAGAAAACTTGTATCCAGATAAAAAAACATTATTCTAGTGAAAATTTTAAGGTATTGAGTTGTTGCAGACAGAGAAAGATCTTGATGCTTTTCAGTGACTTTGAATTTCTCTGATTGTTGATGTACAAAAGTTAATGATATACAAAGCAAAAATGCTTCTGAAGTCTCTCAGTATGCAAGAGATCTACTTCTGCCATTGTGTCCTTAGCTTCAAAAAATCCTAATTAGCAAATGGTCCAATACTTTAATGAGTCTGTAACATCCTTTAGCTCTGCAGCAGCATTCCGTTCAGATTGCCTTTCCTATTTTAATGTGAGTTAAATTAAGGTGTAACTTTTACTCATCTCCTAACTTTCTCAACTGTGAATAATCATCACAGCTCAGTGATTTGGCTGGTATTTGTTACCTGGGACATGCTGCTTAATTGCTACTACCTGTCTTAACAGGCCCTCTGACTGAGACAGCTGACAAACGCCTAAAAACAAAATTAAAGGGGAAAACAGCAACAAATCCTCCTCATCTTAGCTGGGTGGTGTGAAAAAGGGGTTACCTCATCAGCCTTTGTAATTTTCAGGGATTAATTACAGGATAATGTTTGCTGCAGAGGAGTTTATGAGGCAATAAATAGCTTTTGCGGCTGATTAAGTGCCAAAGCAAAGCTGATAAAGGCATCTAATAATTGCAAAAGCCATTTAGTGCCTTGAATACATCTCTGCCACGGATGCATGTCTTACTCTGTGACAGATCAGCAGCAGACTAACGAAACGGAGAGGAGCCCTCCTTGCCTTCAGAGACCTTGGGTGGATAACTAGAAAAGTCCACAAGGTGCACAACTCGGCCCCGAATCCGGGCTGATCCTCACCTGGCAGCAATCCGAAGCACCGCAGCTGAAGCCGTCGCTCTCGCTGCTCTGCGAACGCTCCGCCAGCGCAAAGGCACCTCCCCGGGGCCGCCTCGCCGGGGCCTGCACAACCCCACAGCTGCCCGCCTTGCTCCGGGGCCTGGGGCGAGGGTTGGCTTCTGGGGCTCACAATGGCAAACCCGGGAGGGGGATGAAATGGGAAAATGGGGGATTTGAGGCCGGCTTGCACTGGGCAGCCGCCATCAGTGGGACCTCTGAGGGCGGGGGATGCTGCAGGGATCCCACACTGTGCCCAGCCCCGCAGCCAGCGTGGCCCCGCAGGCACTGAGGGGCCGTCCCTCCATCCCTTTCCCCGTGAGGGCGATGGCAGGAGCAGGGAGAGACTCGTGGTTCTGAGGCCCTTTCTTCTGTTATGCCATCCGGAGAGTGAGGGATAGCAAGGACACGAAGGCAGGGAAGGGTTAGGTTGGATATTAGGACAAGGTTCTTCACCCAGGGGGTGGTGGGGCACTGGAACAGGCTCTCCAGGAAAGTGGTCACAGCACCAACCCTGCCAGCGTTCAAGAGCTGCTTGGACAATGCCTTCAGGAACACGGCGTGGCTCTTAGGGCAGTCCTGTGCAGGGCCAGGAGCTGGACTCGATGAGCCTTGTGGGTCCCTTTCCATTCAGGATACTCCGTGGTTTCATGACTCTGAAGGCAGCACTGGCTGCTGCAGCCTCACTGCCGGTGCTGGGGCTCGGCTCGTGTGGAAGGGTTGCCGTTTCTCTCTAGGTTCCTGTGCAGGTACAAGAAGCTTTGGGGTGTTTGTAGCCATCTGCCACTTAAACTGATTGGAACTTTGAGTCTGGCTGGTTTGTTTTCTCCTTTGGGGTGGCACAGCAGGCTCCTGTGGTGGTGGTTGGAGCTACTTTTCCTGCTTAAGTGGGAAGGGGATGAAGCAACACACACCAGGCTTCCAGTGGTAAGGCATTCTAATCTCTTCCACAGCGGTACTGCAGAGGCTTTGCCAGCTGTGACCACATCTATATTGGAGGCAAAAATACTGCACAGTGGGAAACTGAACAGAGCCAGGGAAAATAGGCTCATGGCAAGTGCATCCTATGTCCCTTCCTCCTCCTTTGCTTTCCCTGCCCTTACACAGCCCATGTAAACTTTCATGGGTTTTGGTGCTTTTTCACTCTCCTTGCTTTGTTTGCTGCCTTTGCTCTTCAGCTGATAAATAACAGGCACAGCCAAAGAGTGATGCAACTTCCAACTGTGAGAACAGAGAGTTCTGCATTTTATAAACAATAATTAACTACTGCTGAGTGTGTCGGCCGTGAGAAGCCTGAAATGCTGATCACATCTTGCAGCTCTCACCAGGGCAGCAAAGAAAGCAGAAGTACCAACTTCGAATTCTGCCATGTTGTCCTTTCCAGCTTGCAAATGAACTGATGATTTAACTGATATGATGCCTAAGTGGGTGAGCTTTAAGTTAGTCATAAATGAAGACAGACACTGGTGGGCTGGCACTTACTGCTGGTTTTGTTATTCTGCATGATTCTTTCCTCTGCCATCTCTTGAATATGAGCATGGGCTGCATTTTGACTTTATGCCCAGAAGTGAACTTTGCCTGTGTTTATATGAATCCAAATGTGTCCAAATGAACAAGAAATAGCACCTGAGCAGCTAAAGTTTAGTTGACAAAGTTTAGTTCATTCAGTTTGATTGTTGTGCTTTGTGAGTGATAATAATTGCAAAATAGAGGCCAAGAATGAACAGTTACAATTGTCCCAGAAGTGTTTTATAATCTGGACTATGTGGAGGCAAGGGCAGCATGGAGAAATAGATCAGAATACAGTGCAGCATTTTCCTAAAGGCACACTTGTTTTGGTAATGCAAAGTTAAAAGACAGTTTTGCTGTTAAGTGAGGCAGCTCTGATTCAGAAGAAAGGCAGGAATTGGAAAGCATCATTTTCTGGGAGTTGATGTATTTTTAATGTCTTCCCTCTCTGGCTACAGCAGAGATCATGACAAATTCAACTGACTTTTTTCAAGCTCTGTTCTTGCAAAAGCAGATTTTAACATCTGCGTTAGCTCTTCCCTTGGCTTACAATTACAGATTTCTACTTGAAGGCTTTATTTCTCAGATCCTGGGCTGTGATTGATAATTAAATCTCTGTAAGTGCAGTATGAGTCATGAGAAACAGGGTGAGAATACATAAATGTGTATCTGGAGAGCACAGTATTTACTCAGAGAGAGCTAACATTGAAACAGCAGCAAAAAACACACAAGTTAACCACATGAAATGCTTGGGACGCTCCACTAAGCAGTATTCCCTTTTCTCAATGGATTATCTAAGCACCCAGCCTGCATAAACTGTGAACTGTAATTATCCTGACATATGGGAAAACTCTGGCAGGCACAGCCTTGGCATGGACAGCACAGCATAGCCCTGCAAAGGGCCCTGGAACTGGAGTGTGTTGGAGACATGGCCAGCATGTTCCGATAGCTCAGCTATTTCTGAGCCTCTCACTGAACTGCAGAGTAGTTCACTTTGCTGCATCCCTGGAACAGCCATTTGGCAGGATGCAGGGTATCCTTCCTTTCTCCCCCTTCCTGCAGCTTTTGCACCTGAGGCTGAATTTATGAGTTTGAAGTTTCTGCTTTCTGGATCAACTTCCTTCCCTCATCTGAAAAGGGAAAATAAGCAGTAAATGTTTTCCTTTAGTATGTGGAATTCCTCTTACAACTTAGCTAATCCTGGTCTAAATTTTACCTTAAAAGAAAACATGAAGGTCATAATCTCTAAGAGTTTGTGATTGTTGATTACTCTGGAAATTGTCAGACACCCATCTCCAAGGTATCAGACACCCAACTTACTATCCACATGACTGAGCTAAGAAAACAGAAGTCTTGAACATATGACTTTTTAAAGGTTTGATAGCCTTAAGGAAGGATAGCCTAACAAATTTCCTAAACCCACATGTGCTGGTTTGTGCAGATGCACGGCTGGTAGGTACAACTTGAGATGTAAAGTTGCAATTTTGGATCCCAGTGCCCACAAGTTAATAAAAGTGTCTTAACCTTGGCAAAAAGACAACTTTCTCTATTGTCTTCTTGCCTATCTACTGCAGCATATGCACAGTGTAAGCACAGTGTACTTAGCTGCTGCCCAAGAAAAAAAGATACAGAGTCAATTGGCACAGACCTTCTGCTCTTTATGTTAAAGGTACCTGTTGGAAATAGATGAAAATTAAGTTTGGTTTGTTATTGCACAAGGCTTATGAGTGGAGAGGACTTGGCATTATGAGCACCATGTTTGCTCCAACCAGCAGAGCTCTGCCTGTGCACACACAGAGCAGATGAAGAGCATCTCCTTTTGAGTGACATCCAAGATTACAGGATTGTCAGAGTGAACTTAGAGCCCTGTTACCCCGCTGCTTATCTGGTCCTCCCAGGAGGGGAGTGGAACTCTTGTACTGGAGAGAGTAGGGCTGTCAGTCTCACACCAAAGGAAGCTTTCTCTTGCTAGGCAGAATCCCTGAGTCCGGTCTGGCTGCCAGAGTATCAATTTAATCCTGATTCCTGAACAGGGAGTTGGCCTTAAAAACAGTGTAACTGAACAGATACTTCCAAACCTACTGCAGAAGAGAATACTGGAGAACTAGTGAAGCTACTAGAAGATAAGGAGCCAACTGAAAGGGTTTCTGATACAAATTCAAAGGTGATGTCTTTTAATAGACCACTGAAAGAATTTAGATGGATTATCATCTCTATAAAAATCCTTATATTTAGAGAACTGTCCTTGAAAGTAATTCACTTAAATGTGATTTGAAAAATAATTTTTACTCTAAAGCATCTCTCTGCCTGGTTTAAAGAACTCCATCTTCCAAGCTTTTGATTACAAAGCAACTTAGCACAAGTCAGTTACTGCTGTGATCCTTAAAAGCTTTAAAGCTTGCTCTATGCCAAAGCTCTATTAACACTGCAAACCAAGCTAGATTTACACTACATTATTTACCATTTGTAAACAAGGCAATAAAAGCTTTGGTATGTGAATGTATTTTCATCTTAGAAGTTTTCCACAGTTTCTAATATGGCCTAAAAGTTGCCCTACTCCTGCTAGAATTAAGGCTTAATTAGAAATGCTTTTGCCTTACAACCTGCAGAACCATGAGACAGGAGGGAAGCTGGGGATACCACTAATAGTAAATGTAACATTTGTCTTTAAATCTGATAATCTTCAGGTAAAATCTAAGATTTGCTTTAGTCCATCATCTTTACAAAAGACTCGACTTGAACTAATTTGAGTTAAACTAAATCACTATGTATACCTTGGATATTCAGTGTAATTTTGCTTTCAGCAAGCCTATAAAAAAAGCCTTACAAAAGCATTAGGGAGAATGATAAAAAAAACAACCTAAAAGCCTGCAATAGTTGTAAGTAAATTTGCAGAAAGCAAGCAGCTTCCTGCCTAAATGAATTCCAAAGATAACGTGTGGAGAAAGATAGACTTGTTAGATTGAATTCTTAGTTAAACTAAGTACAACAGACACAGCAGAAGGTGTGTTTATGCAGACCTGGTGCATGTTTGCAGAAGGTAGTTCTCCATTTAGTTTTAAGCAGGATTTTAAACAGTCCTTTAAAGTTTGGTTGAAAAGCAGCATTATGTTTATAGCTGTTTCAAAGTAATTCCTTCCAGCCCAGAATGTGGTCACCAGTCAGAGGTACTTAGTTTCCACAGGTTAGCAAGCTCTGAATCAGGAATTATGTTAATTTGGAGGTCTGGCTTTAGTGACTATTAGTGGTTTATTGATGCTATTAAATGAGACTAGTTTAACTCAGTGCAAATTACACACAATGCATCAAACCTTGAGTATGAGGCAGTGGAGCAGGCTGCCCAGAGAAGTTATGGATACCCCATTCCTGGAAGTGTTCAGGGACAGGTTGAACAGATCTTGCAGCAATCTGGTGTAGTGGAAAGTGTCCTTGCCCATGGAAGGGCTTTGGAACTGGATGATCTTTAGGGTTGTTTCCAACCCGAAGCATTCTGAGCCTATGCATGCTTCTACTCAATTCATGTTTCTTTGGACCTCCAGTGACTCCACCTGCAGTCAGTCAAGGCTTAGGCTGTATCTTCATTAGCAAGTAACAACCTGTACTAGGGACAGAGCTGGACAGCAAAATAGCTGGTGCTAAGAATCTGACATATTTTAAGGTTGCGTTTCAGCCCAGAAATAAACTTTCCTATTCCAGCCCAGACCCTGGTCTGGTCCAGCTGAATACCCATTAAAGAGATCAAATGCAGTCAGAGGCATTTTAAGAGATATTTCTTGCTGGAGTTTTGCTTTAAGTGAATCCAGTTGGTGCACTGAGGACACTGCACAAACAAGCCAGATCCTGGCAAGTACTCTGCTAGTTTGAGAAGCATAGAAGAGCTTTTTGTTAAATATTAAGGTAATAAAATCCCATTTTTATATAGTTGGTGCAGTGCTCCTGTTGGGTTACATTTCAAAGCATTAATTCACAGAACACTTAACATCAATCAGTACATATAATAATCTTGAAATAATTATTCTAGGTTCTGCCTTCCCCTGTTTTTCAGGTGCAGAAGTCTTCTTGATGTGATATCCAAGAGAGCCATTGCTAAAATTATTATGGTTGCATAGCAACCTCAATGTGATAAGTAAGTGGCTTTAAAAAGTCCTATGCTGTCTATTTCTTTCCCAACAGAACCCAAAGAGATTCTTACCACTGCACCTAACAAAACTCTTGAAGAAAAACATATGCAATTTTTACCACTAAAGTTTCTTTATTCAAATATCTTGTTATTTCTAGGCACTATCACCAAATTACTGCACCAAGTTATTTTCAAGTACGCATTATTCCAGCATTGTAACTTCTCTGCAAACACCACCAAGCCCCATCTTGTCTGCCCTGCTTGGGTCATCAGCTGAAAGCACAACAAAAATAGTCTGAAGGTAGAAATTAACCAATATAACACTCATAATCCAGCAGTAATTTCCAAAAGCATTAGGTTTTTTAAACAGCCTTTTAGAAAAGTCTTCCCTACAGAAACAAAACTAAACATGGACAAACCCAACATGCAACTTACATATTCCCAGTTTATTTTATTTTCATGGAATGCTAATTTAGTTACAATCTGTCAGTTCATAACTACTGAAATGTGACATTAATTCTTCTCCAATGCTATAGAACTGTCTTGATTTATATAGTTTTAAAACAATCTTATTTTACAATAGTTGAGGTCTCTGGTGGTTTTTAAGCTCTGATGCTTAAGCACACAGCAAGCTATAAACCTTAGGTTTTATATTTATACATATATTCTATGTATTCAGCCAACTGCTGTAAGTTATCTATAACTTAATATTTATAAAAAGTGCATATACTGGTACATATGCACATCTAGAAACACACTTTTATACTGCCTCCCTTTTTTATAAAAAGCTGCATAACATACAGCCATATGATTCTCACTCACTGTTATTAAAGTCTTTTACTATCTTTGTTACACAACTTTAACTATTCAATTACCTCAAACTGAATGTAGGTATTTCTATGCGTATTTTCTCCTAAAGAAAAAAAGTCCTCCCTATTCCTTTAAGAAGCTTTAAATCATGCATCAGTTTAGTACACAGTCACTTTTAGCATGGATTTTAGAATCCTAGACAATGTAAAATCTACTTCTGGAAAATGTCTGTCTGTATATTTAATTTCTTCTTTTAGTTACAAAAAATATATAGGATTGAAACATATGGAATACATGGATCTCTCGAAGTGGCTATATTCTAGCCTTATAGATAAATTTAAAAAGTACACCCCTGCTAACAGGATGCAAACATGGCCTCAAATAGGCCATTACCTGTACTTAATAGAGCTCATTACATTAAAAAGTTCAAGTCAGCTGTTCTCACAAGATGGTGTCAAAAGACTGAAGAGCATGATATATATATATATATATATATATATATAGTCAATATACAAAGGTGGGTGCACAGGCCTAGTGCCATTCCATTCTTCAATACTTTCAAGGCTTCTAGGCTTTGCCTCTGGTAATATAAGTCCTGAAATGATCTGAATGAAAGCTTAAGTTGAAAATTGCTTTTTAAATACACCATAAAAGCAAGTTGTGTTTAAAAGAAAAACATACACTGGACAACCTGAAGTACTCACTGAAACAACTGTACAAAACTATTATAGATACAGAAAGAAATAATGGTGGACTTAACTGCAAACACAAGTAACACTTGTTAACAGATGTAAAAACCTGCTTTGTTTTAATTCTTCTACCAAGTAAGAATTTGCAGCTGTTTAGAACAAATAAAATTCGAACCACCTCACACAATGTTTACATTTAAAGTTTTTATACAGTGCAAACGTTTAAGACAGAATAACTTCCCAGTGAAACAGCTGACACTACTTCATGCCAGTCTTTTGAAGATTCTTCTTTCAATAAGTCTATTTACACATTAAGCTAAAGGTTCACTCTATATGCTTTGAAGTTTGCTGAATATCAGCAGAAAAATATGTGAACTAGCAGCAGTTGTATTACAAATATGTGGTGGTTACTTTAATGAATGCATAAAGTTTTCAAGACTGTATTCAGTGTCATACTGCTCTTGATCCCATAGTTCTCCAAGGTTTTCGAGTACTGATTTCATTGATGCTTTCCCAGAAGAGGTAGAGGTATCTGCTTTTTCAGTTTTGCCATCCTTCACAAAAGAAAAAAATTCCTGTTAATATACAGAATAATGTTTTCAAGAATCTAATAAATTCTTCAAGTCTGATAATTCTTCTGGGGAAATATCACTTCCTCCTGTTGTTCAGAGAGCTGTCTACTATTCATCAGTCCAACTTAAGCGTTCGTGTGATTAAATTTTACATTTCAAAGCAAAGCTTTTCCCTAAGCTGACTCTATTTTTGGTAGGTATTTGTAAAACTGTTTCTTTACCTTGTCGAGAGTGAACAGATCAAGAAGCTGCTCTGTTCCCATACTCTGTAGGCTTGCATTTTCTTGGCTGATCACTGTATTTGCAATATTCATTTTGAACTTTTGAAGACCCATGATCTTCTCTTCCAGAGTTCCTCTGGTTATCAGGCGATATACATTAACAACACGTTTCTGAAAGAAAAAAGCACACTTAGCTAAAAAGTATCTTGGTATTCAGGAAACCATAAGCTTTTAGTGTTTCTCATGGACAGTCTAGAAGCAGTTTGGCTTGAAGCTACCCTTCAGTAACTGTGCTCAGTCTGACAGACATTAGATGGAAAGCACGAGACAATGCCACTATAGACTGGAAGCATCTTCAGTTGCCTCTGTACTCTAAAAGAATTCACTGATTTTTACAGCTCTAGGGGAAGACTACCAGCAGTCATTCTTGCCCTGTCTTGCACCACAGAAGGACAACCCTGTGGGCTGTCCCTTCAGTTCCTTGTCTCAGTCCTTAGTCATCTCTTCCTCCACCAAAGGGTGATTCTTCTCTGGCCTCTCCCCAGCAGCTCAGGAAGTACAGTAGAGAAGACTTACCAAGTTGGGGGCAGAATAAGGAAGTATGCACTTCAGCAGCTGGCATATTTGCAATAAATAAATATGAACGGAAGCTTGGTAAAAACCTACAGATGTCACAAACTCTCTGAAGAAAGTTCAGCAAGAGAAAAGCCACCCTTATGGGAAATGAAGAGGTTTTCACCTGCCCAATGCGATGTGCTCGATCCATGGCTTGCAGGTCTCTCATCGGGTTCCAGTCATGTTCCACAAACACAACTGTGTCAGCCCCTGTCAAGTTAAGTCCCAGTCCACCAACATGAGTGGTGAGCAAAAGAACATCTATAGACGGGTCATTATTAAACCTGCATACAAGAAAAAGTCTGGTAAGTTTCATTTCAATAAAGAATTTATGAACCTTATCTGCTCTGAGGCAGACAAAAAAACCAATTTTGCACCATGTAAATAATACAGCTCATCAAAGCTGGCCTCGTACTGGTTACGAAGGGATAACGCATACCGGGAAACAATGGAATGTCTCTGCCCAGCAGGAATGCTGCCATCGAGTCGTAAGTAGGTAACTGAAGGTAACTGAGGTCTGAGAAGGTCATGCTCCACTATATCCAGCATACTCTTCAGCTGACAGAAAATAAGCACTCTGTGCTGGGCCACAACTGCTTCTGTACCACTTTCTGAAGATCCACCATTCCCCAAACCACAGTCTAGCAGCAGCTTTAAGTAAAAGAACATTAAAGTGTGTCATTAAAATGACTGTAGAGCTCATGTAAATACTGACATTCATTGATTATCAAAAGTACAAATTAGAAAAACAAACTGCAGAAGGAAGTATCTAAATGACAGTCACTTAAACGAAAAGAAGGCAAAGTTTAGCTTCCCTGTCAAACTATGAAAAACTTAAAAGTTATGAAAAATGTAAAACCACCATTTTCTTCACTTACTGAAATTCTATTGTAAGTAAAGCTATGGCAATGCATTCTAACTTTATCAAGGAAGTAGTCTCCTGTGTAATAAAAATGAAAAAAAATCTGCAACAAGAGGGACATGAATAAAATAGAAGTAAGATTTTTCATATGCCAACAAGTTATATAAACACCACTGCCATGAAGATTGTGTTTCACCCTCCCTCTTAAAATATCAGGGAACATAGGGCATATCCCTGAAACACCCTTGCATTCTTTTTCATTTACTACTTAATTTTATTTAAAAGAGTTTCCCTATTGATGAAATCTTAAACAAAACATCCTAAGCTGTAACAGCAGTAGAGACATTTGGGGGATTAAAGGCACAACACATCTCCACTCACTTGTTTCAAAGCAGACAGCTTAGGTGCATGTTGGATATCTCGAAGGGATGAATTCTGAGCTGCAAGCTGCTCTGTAATTCTCTTGTATTCTGGATGTTGGGTTGTGAGCACTAATGCTGGATGGTTGCAGAGCTTCCGTAAGTACTGCAATGCCTTTAATCATTCAATACATAATTATTTATTATTAAATAAGAAATAATTATTATTTAAAATAAGAAATTATTATGAAATAAGAAATCATTATTATTACATAAGAAATAATAATTTATTATTATCTTTATTTAAGAAATGAAGTTCAAAGAAATAATAAGCAAGAACACAGTTACAGAAAAAGGATTAACAGAATTAACTGTGAGTACAGGGGTCACTCTGCCACATTCCACAATCTGGACTTTATGGAATATTGTCATCGAAGTTACACATTTAAAACCTGCATTTCAAATTGTATCCAAACACTTTTACACTCTTTGTGATCTTGGTCCCTTTCAGGAAAAATGCAAGGATTACCATTTCCCACACTTTCATTTGAGTCTGCAGTAGAGGAAATGGGTTTGGGAGCAGTTTGAGAATAATTGTTTCCAATTAACCAAGAGTTAATCTTCAATTCTAAAAGATCATGAACCTTCATAAATTCAGATCTACTCTTAAGGAAACATTTTGTCCACATTTTAGAATACTAATGTTGAAGTGCAAGAGCTGATGCAATCAGAATTACTTCCCTCATTCTGAGGTTTTGCGCTCTCAGTACTTAGTTGTTACAAGAGCCACAAAATAGTGAAACACCAACTGAGCAGATCACATTAAAAATACGAAGCAGTGTTATGCTTCATAAGACACAAACCCATAATTTAAACAGAACAGCTATACTTCACATTCCAGCCATAAATACTCTACTTAGATCATATGACCACAAATGCCGAAGTTTACTGTTCTGATTTTCATTTTTTACTAAACCTATAAATACAGTTACCAAAAATGTATGTACTAGGTAATAAAAATTACTGAAAAATCTGTACCTGAAATACATGACCTGTAGATTTAAGCTTTGGTTTTTCAGTTTCTTCATTCACTGAAATTGAAGAAACTGTTTCATCAATATCACATTTGGCACGAGACTTGGCAAAATCTTCATAAAGCTGAACCTACAGACCAGACAAGAGAATGTGTTTTTTCTGACAGAAAATGCCCTATTCAGAGTTTAGTTTCAAGTTAAAATTCTGAATTATCATACATCAAGAAAGCTATTTCATATGTAACACAAGATAAACATTAATAAGAGAATCTCTTGCTATATATTTTCTTTCAACTTGGAAAGTGTTATTGAAAAACAATCTGCAGATGCCTACATGTTGTTCCTGATCAATGCCCAAAATAAAGCCCAAGAAATACTCTATTACTACAGGACTGGAATTAGTGTTTTTAACACATACTACAAAATTCTTTTAGTACATCCAGAGAACGTCAGAGCTGATACCAGATTGACACAGGAATACGGAATTCACGCCTTTGTGGTCTTAACTGTGCTGAAAAATGAACTTTCAGCCACCTTTTAAGCATACCTGTAGAGGACTGAGAATACAGTAATAATCTTGAATAATTTTGGGTGGAAGATCTTGCAGCACATCCTCTTTCATTCTCCTTAGCAGGAATGGCAGGACTTGGCGGTGCAGAGCTTCCATTGCAAGTACTCCTAGTGAGAGCAACAGCACCAGTGTTTTAGAAGAAAAACATTTTTCAAAACATTCAGTTCCCCCTCCATCTCTGATGTTAGAAATAACCTCATTTCTTTTCATTAGCAGTTCTCATTTAAAAGGCTAAAACAAAAACCCCAAGATTAAACACTTGATCCTTACCAGCCTCTTGTTCTCGACTGGAGCTTCGGGCATCTCTGCTTGCCAGGATTGGTTTGCCGTAACGAGCTGCAAATTGGCGTTCAGTGCCCAAGAATCCTGGCATTAGGAAGTCAAACAACGACCACAACTCTAAGACATTGTTCTGAACATAAAAGAAACATTTGATAAATTATTTTCATAAGTAATAAGTTGTTGCAAGGTATCAGAAAATATTTCCATACATATTTAAAACCCTACCAACCTCACACTACAAGCCAGTCCCAAGCTCCTGGAGCTTGGTGGCTCTTTCATCCATCTGAGTAACAGAAATACCTTTGCATGCACTTGAATGTATAAATGGACATCCCACTGTGTCCAGTGCCTTAAGCCACACCCAGAGTTTTCTTGGTTAACAAAACCCAGGACACACCAGTGCTCTTAGTCCTGGGTGAGACAGATACTGCACAGCCATGTCATTTGGACAAAGCTCAAAATCTGGAGATCTTAGAACTGAGTTTCCTGCTAATTTTACTTGATGCATAAGGAAATGGTCTCTTCTCAGCCCAACACTTGAAGAGGAAGTGGGAAAGTCTTGCTGCCAGCTTTTGAACCCCATTAATACCACAAAACTTGCATTCATTTCCCTATACACATGTATACTAGGAAAGCAAAAAGATGTCATTTTGAGCATTTAGAAATTAAAAGCTGTTTTACAATGTATACTTTGAACAAGATGATTGTTAAAAGGTACAATAAAACTGAATGCAAGACAGACCTATCTTGTTTATTTTCTATTATTCATCCAAAATTGAAAATCAGTTACCTGGATTGGTGTCCCAGAAAGTATTATCCTGTAATTAGCAGTCAGCTGTTTTACTGCTTTTGACAGCTTTGTTTTTCCATTTTTTATTACATGGCCTTCATCAAGAATGCAGTAATTAAACTTAATATTTCTAGAAAAGAAGAACACAGACCTAAGTAGCATTTAAAATTCTGAGCTATTAAAAACCTCAGAAAACAGGCCAATTCTTACCTGAAGAAGTCAATGTCATTTCTTACAACATCATATGAAGCCACTATGAGATTGTGTCTTTTCACCTGGTGTTGCAATCTTAAGAAAAAAAATGAGGAGTTAATTAAGTGCTCCTTACATGTTATTATTTCAGCCTTTAAAGATACCACCACAAGTATTCCCATGCCCACAAACTATGCTTCAGTAGTAGTAGTAAAGTAAATGGAAAAATTCCATGTGTGATATTTTACTCTAAACCAGTTATAAATGCAAGATGGGTTACCTTGCTCTCTCAGTAGGAGGTCCTGTATAGTGCAATGGATTAAGATACTCTTTTGAGCAAAATTTGCCCACTTCATCCACCCAGTGTCCTGTGAGTGTAGGAGGACACACCACCAAGGAGGGAAGAGGAACACTGTCCACCAGTTTTGTTCTTGCATATTCCTGAGCCCTTGAAGAACATAAAATAGAGTTTAAAAAATTGTTTTTCACAGAAGAATTGAGGTTTGAAGGGACCTGTGGAGGCCACCTGGTCCAAACCCCCTATCCAAGCACAGCCACCTACAGTCACAGCTGCCCAGGACTACGTCCAGATTCATTACCACACAAGACCAATCATTAAAGTCTAAGACAGAATGTGATTTGTTTAAGCTTACCTGAGGCAATGATCACCTGCAAGAATGCAAATGGATTGTAAAGTTTTTCCTAAGCCCATGTCATCACAAAGAATTCCATGAAGTTTGTATTTATTGAGAAATGCAAGCCAGTTCACTCCATCCTGAAATCAGAAAAGAAGGAGAATGCCTCAAGTAAAACCTGGCTTTTTGCTACTTGAGCTTCAGTTCACACATCCATATGTTGAATTACCCAGCACTGCCAAACTAGGAGCTGCTTTCCCACCACACGTACATCTACTACAGCCCATTCATTAAAAGCAGGGGGAATAAAGTGAAAAACAAACAACCAAATGGTACAGTGAGGCCTGGCTTTGCAGTGGTGGGCTGCCAGAGTCATTGTTAGCAAGGCACAGCCCACTGGCCATTCCCAGAAAAAAAGGCAAAACCCAGAAAGGGGAAAAATATCACCAGAATAATGTAAGAACATGCATTACTTCATTTGTTCTTCCTTACCCAGAGTCTAAGATAGACACTGCACAACTGAAAGCAAACACTCAAAAAATCCACAAGAAAAATATATCTGAACAACTTCTACTATCCCACGTAGTACCTGAATAACTCCTACTAGCCCATGAAACCATACCAAACCAGAACTTTAAAAATAAAAGTATAAGCTGTTACCTGCTGGTATTTTCTGAGCTCTGCTTTGATTGGTACTGGAATTTCATAGTTTTCCAGTTTTTTTCCATCCAGTAATTGTTCCAGAAAGTGACGTTCTTTAGCCTTCATTCTGATTAATTCTTCAGACATGTTTGGTGGGTCTGGTATACCAGCCTAGGGTAACATTTTTAAAGCAGTCATGTAAGGGCTATAGACTTAACTTCCACACAGAGGAGAACAACTTAAACCTCATACTACTCAGACATTTTAAACACACAGTAAAGATACGCAATCTTCTCAACTCTGTGATTCTAAACTCAGAATTTAAATACTGTAATTAGCTATACTTGTTTGATTAATTGCAGGTCAACACATGCAGGGTTGCAAGGTGCAAGAGACAAATCCTGCCCTGAAAGGACAAATTGAAAAGACTGATAAAAATTACACAAGAGATAGAAAATTCTGGTCATGCTTCTAAGATTCTACAAAGACCCTCTAACCAGAGGGTTTATCTGGCTGGCTAGAGAATCCTATGACACCCACTCCTCTTGAGCCACAAGCTACCATCCAAAGTTTGATGGATTGTTCTCCTACTTAGTAGAATTAGATCTAAAGTGATACTGAAATCTATAGGATGAATTCAAGCAGTTGGAAACTTTTGGGAGAAAAAAAAAAAAAAAAACCCTGAACCTCTCTAGGTTTGTAACAGCAGACCTTTACTTCCTAAGTACTCCCCATACCAGGCCAGAAGCCCAAAGAAGGCATCTGGGGGCCAAATATGCTAATTCTTCCTTGCTAATAACATACAGCAGCAGCAGAGGCACTGCTATTTTCCCCACCATCACATCTGTCATCCCATTTTTCTGGGATTCTTCCATCTTTAGTCAGCTTTACTTCAAAACCCATCTTACTAATCACTTACAGAGGGCTCCTGGCTAAAAAAACCCTCTATCAAGTAATTCCAGTGTGTATGTGGTCAGTAAGGAAGGGGGATGTCAGTACTGCCCCATATGATATTGAAGTACACACATACACAGAGACAGCAGCCTCCTTGTTCAATGCTCTGCCTACACTCCCTTTTAGGAGAACTTACCTGCAGTATGAACACTGTGACAGGTAATTTGGTTCAAATATGTTGTCAGCTTGCAGCAGAATTGCTTATGAATACAAATTTGATCAAGTTGAACCATTTATCTTACAGTCCTTCTCTCAGTCATACTTTCATTTTTATGGTTGTGGGAACTATCAATTTGAGCATAAAGATGCAGGAAACAGCACAGTTAAGTTTCCCCAACTCAGTCATAATGCTATTTATTGTTAAATGAAATCCTGTTCCATGACAATACAAGTATTTTCCCTCACTATTAATCTGCTTCACTCTGTGCTTACATATTTAATGTACTTCAATATCTGATACTGAACTTAACCAGAAAGGGAAATCTGAAGGCACTTCTTCCATAACCATGGAAAATAAATATGAAGTCATCATGCATATGCATGCAATTAATAAAAACAAGTACAGTATGTTTTAAGAAATTCTCACTAAACTTTATTAAAATAGCTTTAGCCCTCCCCCAAGCCCTAAGCTATGTGTATTCCACAGGAATATGTATCCTGTGTATTCCACAGGACTGTGTTTAAGATGCATATGAAGAAGGGCCCTAGTGCAAATGGCACTGCAATGAACATGCTAGAAATTAAGTTCTTTGCTCACTTTCAACTTGTTGAACATCTCAGTGTAAGCATACAAAGTAAGTGTGCTCCTGTTAAGGCAGATCACTAGTTATCAAATTCTGAGGTTCTATCATGCTAAATTAAAAAGTGAGAGAATAAAAAATGCATTAAGCTGACAAATTGTTTTTCATTATTGCTGTGGAAATTCTAAACTGCCTTCTATTACCATCTGGTGGTCACATTAAGTTACCTAGAATTGTAGTCCTTGAGGCACAACATCAGAAGTTGTATGAGGTATGCAAGTTGTAGCAGGAATGAAAGACTGAAGCAGATCTGTACTGATTAAACACTACTGCATCATAATATACAATATTTTGCCTAAATATGTAGGGTGGTGCTTTTTGATTTTAGGAACTAGTAATAAGTGACCCTACTTATCCCCACATTATTTCTATTACTGTTATTTTTGATTTTGCTTTTAACCCAGTACTGCTTTTGTGCATTTCTCTTGACAACGTACTCAGCAACACACATACCTAAGGAGAGTGCACACAGAACACCTAAAACTTTTAAACCCAAACTAAGAAAAGCAGCATTACACACAAAATTAATAAACCTACCATTTAATTTCATGTATACAGCTGACATGAGCTTCTTATAAAGAGAAATTTTATTTTAACATTAAATTAGAAAACTGCTAGCACAGGGTCCAATTTTGCTCATTTTACTTATAAAGGACACATCTTCTATTATCTGATATGGACTCCAGACCTATAAACCCAGCCACTCAGTCAGCATTTAATAAGCCAGAAGCCTGGACTCTGCAGCTGATGAGAGAGTGGATACAGGACAGTTCACATAGCCATATACTTACAGCTCAAGCTTACCTCAAGAGGCATCAGTCTGATCAGTGTGGCAAAGCACTGAGTGGCCATAAAACGTACACTGTTTGTCTGATCACTCATCCTACCCAGAACTGGAACCACTAGAAGAACAATGTACGGGACAATACCAACATCCAGCTGCTCCATTACACCTGGAGCGCTTATTAAGGAAATAGTTTTTAACAGTTCAGGTTTGTGGGACAAATATACACCCAGGAGATTTCACACTCAGTAAGAGTCATTAAGTAATTGTTACACTCACATGAATGAGATTTCTACTAACAAAGCAAAACAGAAGCAGGGAAATCTGATCTACCCAATTATATTTAGCTAGCAAAGTGCATGGTTTGAAAAAGTGAATTACGTGCACCAAAGCATCACTTGGTAGATAAAATAAGGGCAATGGAAATGAAAGTTTCTTCTGTTTCTTTCCACAGCAGAAAAAACAGCTTAGTATTTTATCTCATTCTTCCTCCCATTTTTGCAGGCAACCATTTTTGTTCACCCAAATGAAACAACAGCAAAGAAGTTTCTGCATTTTTGAATACCCAAGAAAGGATACATGCAAGTGCTTCAATTGCACCCTCTTGTTTGGTGTTGTCATCTATTGCTCCCAGCCACGGCAGTACTTTCTCTAGAAAGATATTCATTGTTTCCATGGTTGCTATTTTGCTCATAACACCCACACAACGGGAAGCCATGTGTCTCACAGCAGTGCTGGGATGTTGAAGGCACATGTAAAGATGAGGCAAATGCTGTATTAACTGAATAAAAGAAAAAGGTTAATATGAATTATAAAAAAGTGATTTTTTTTGAACTATGGAATCTTTTAAAGTCATTTAAGAATGCTTAAAATGATATGATTGTTTGCAATCAATTTGAAGATATAATTAAAACTAAAAAATTATTTCAGAAGAAAAAGGCAATTTGAACTTTGAATGTGTATTACTCCCCAACACAGATAAAATTCAGAGTAACAAAATATTCAGTATTTCAGTCAAAATCAAAATTAATGAAGCCCTCAATTAGCAAGGAAGTGTTTCACACCAAAAATATAGCACTAAATACCCATAACTTTTTATTAAAGAAATAATAATTATTTCTTAAATACTGATACATAGATTTAAGAATTCCTTCCAGCTAGCAAATTTGTCCTAGACTCATTCCTTTTGTGTTTAGGCAGATTGAAGAGGACACCCAGAAGGAAATCTGCATCTCCCCAGCAGGGTACACATCTATGTCTTTGGTGTGTGCATGAGTCTTCCTTTTAATCAGTGCAGCTACACTTTTGTATCAGATACCTAAACAGATGGTCAGGTTTCTCCTAGTGTGAGAGTCCCTAAATATTAGCTTTGATGAACCAAGTTCAGCCTCTGTGACTTTCTACAATTTTTTTTTTAACTGCATACAGTATTAGCACCACCAAAACAATCTACACAATAACTACATACCACATTTGTGTGTATATATATAAAATGCATGTACTAAAAAAGTCTTTCAGTCAGCCACACAGTTCTGCATAACCATATTTTTATCTGTACCTTCATAACAAACAGAAGGCTTCATATTACCAGTCTGTTCTCCAGGTTTAGGAAATACAGAGTTAGAATAAAGCAGAGCAGAGATGCTGATTCCAATGTAACACAACAACATAAATATTATCATAACTCAAACACTGGACACAATCTTGATTAGGATCTCATCAAAAAAAGGCTAGGCCAAGGCTAAACTTTCAGGTAGCTGTTTGCTTTTGTGGTTTATTCTATGACCTGCATAAATGACAGAATTTAACATACTACAGAACACAGGGGAAAGAACAGCTTTAAAATGGCACATCTTGACTGCTGGGAACTATGCCTTCAGTTTATCAAGACTAGGACGAAGGACTTGGAGAACAGGCAGGCTAGTGAGTGACTAAAACACCATTTGAGCAAATGCAAAAGCATCTAAAAAAGAAAAATAAAGATTTAAACCGCTAGCAATAAACAGACTAAGTGTTTCATGCAGAAGTTGATTACCAGAGGATGTAGCTGAGTGTCCATTGAAGCTGCTGTTGTTTCAAAAACCTGCAAGGAATTCACCAGCTCCTGGGCAGGAGCATCTCCTTTCTCCAGCAATGCCTTTCGGTCTGGTAAAAACAGGAAAGGTGCTCAGTTTAAGACTGACAAACTGACTCCAGCCTGCCACCCCTCCCAGCTTAAAGCAGAAATGTAATTACCAAAATTATTTATGTGAATGTTGTTCCTCAACGAACCGACCATAGCATCCCAGAGATGTGGCAATCCTGTTGCCATTTCAGCACCAAAATGTTTAGCTATAGTAGATAAGGCAAATTCAGCTCCTCTTCTCTGTACAACGTAAGGTTTCTGAGCCTAGAATTAAACAATTCAACAAAGTAGCAAGGTTAGATACATTTAATAAGAATTATTGTCATGGGTGACCTCTCATTACATAAGCATTCAATTCTGATTGTGTTTATACCTGCCTACAACACATTCACCAATAGATTTTTTCCCAAGTTAATTCCTCTATTCTTTACACACATGTAAAAAACCAAAAATCTATGACTGCCAATTATTTAAAGTCTATAAATTTGAGATTTGGCCTTTGCTGATACTGGTCCATTTCAATAAGATGTTTCCAAGTGGTTCTGGTTCCAGAACCTCAGATATGGCCAATACAGTGATACCAAGAACAGTACTACACTAGAAAACTTACAATACTTGATTTGTTATTTATCCCCCTCTCTTGCTCCCACCCTCTTTGGCAAGCAGAATTAATAAAAAACACTAATGATTAAGAACAAAATCCACAACACTGCTTAGGAATTCACAGTCCTGCCTAGAATCTTATTAAAACATGCTGAAGTCTGACATTAATAAAAGGGAAGAGTTTAGGACATCAAGTATGGAAGTCACGCAGACATGCTGTTTTACACAATCATATTTGAAATGCTTGGTTTTAGTGCTTCAGAGGCATCCACCAGGCATTGAGATGGACCAACACTAACACATTTCATGCCCTCTTGTGTTTGTTCCACCCATTGTGGAAATCCATCTGCATGAACTTATATTGATATTCATATTCTACAGTAAATACAACATTTCAGGAGTTATTAATGTTCTTAATGTCAAACATTTAAAACATCACACAAGCTGCTTGCATCACAAAACTTCCTGTTTTATGATGCAAAACCCCTGCTATCCCTACTACAATGGTATCAACTCTAGTGAATTCAAAGTAATGGAAAGGAGGATGGATGTGAAGTTGCAAATTCAAGCTTTTGAAAGGTACCTCATCAAGTTCTGTAGGAATGCTTCCACTGCTGCCTGTGGGGAGATCTGCAATAGGGGCTTTTGGAGCTTTTGGAGTAGGACCTCGCCGACTTGTGATGGCAAAAGCAGCTTTCTGATGTCTGTACAGTGTAATTATTCCCCTGTGCTTAGTAACTGTGTGCTGCATCCCATCTTTATCAGAGTTGGGCCCTAAAAGAAAAGGGAGAACAGCTGACAACAATTTAAGCTGCAGTTTAACACATAGGGGGAAGTGAGAGCTACCTACAAGTCATCTGCTGATTGTGCTTTAAAAAACCCATAATTTTTTCCACCCTTGAGGAAGATGGAGCTTCAGTACAAAGAGCTACTGTGCTAGGACCACATTAAAGACTCTGAGAAGTTAAGTGTGCAAACTGCCAGAAATTATAATTCAGGAAGAAGCACAGGTAACACATGTTATCTTGAACACATGAACACATTATGTTCTAAAGTTCCAACCAATTTATGTTCTGTGTCCTTTAAACCAGTTCAATACTTCTGTCATGATGCAGTAAAAGATGCCATCAGTATCTTTGCATTTGTTGATGTTTCCATTTATACTAGAAAGCTTCATTTTCAGTCAGATATGAATGTTATTCTACTCTGAGATAAAGGAGGACATTCATTCATAAAGAGCAGAACGTACAATAGTTGAACCTTAAAGGAGGTTAGAATATTTGAGAGTATTAAGATCTTAATTGGGTTAATCTGGGTAGTTCATTCAATCCATATATTTTCAATAATGAACAGCCCATTTTAAAAATCCATGACCACTGCATGCATAGGATTATTTTATTAATTTTGAACACTGTCCTCATGTTTTTATCTTATGATTAGCCTATGGAATGTAGCAAAAGTCATGTTTTTGACAGGCTGCTTTAATTTCCATTTTTACTCAATAACATCTGTAAGTGAAATGTGATCAGAACTAGATATTAACCAAACAAGAGTCAATACCTGGAAATTGGAATGAAAGTATTTTATAGATATATATACACAGACATATAGATATAAAACAATACAGAGTTGCACACAGTTTAAAATATTTAAATGAAGTCATTATTAATAAATACTCAGATGCTGGCATTTTAAAAATCAGTGAAAACAAGCCTCATTTCAACAGCTCATTTCAACAGCTCAGAAATAAGCACAGACATATTAAGAATCCTGCCAGTCTTAGATGCCATACCTTTTGAGTTTTCATGGCTACTCTGAGGCTGTGCAGGACATGCTGCCAGTGGGGTAAGATGTGGATCCACACACAAGGAGTTGCAGAGATTTTTTATAATCTTTGAGTTGGGACAAGGAGACCTGGTTGTACACTGCTGAAGTAACTTTGCTATACATGAAGCCACATAGTTTTGTATGAGTGTATTCTCTTCTTTTTTGATAGCTTCCATTAAGGGTTTTATAACAGGATTAAGTTTTTCTGGAAGTTGCTGCAAGTTCACAACTGCACATGCAGCAAAGGTATGGACTCGCAGATGCAACACTTGCCATTCTTGATTTGTTTCTGTAACAGTCATTTGAACTTGTTGCCTTTTACTGTCCAACTGTTGCAGAACTTTAGGATTCAAAGTAAAGGATGATGTCACCTCATTGAAAACAGAAGTAACCTAAGAGAAAGGAAAAAAATGAATTACAAATCTGTTTCATTGACTATAAAACAGGATATCCTCATGGCACAACATGAGTCACTTGACCACATATCACCATCTCCATTTTCCCAGTAAATAACAAGAAATGCTCCAAAATGTATTTCTGGGAATCCTGAACTGCAGATCAAAGAGAAAATCAAGTGTATCATAAACATTTAAAGTCTAGTTTCCCAGAGCTACAAGAGCAGTTTATGTACTCCATAAATTTAGGTTGTCCCATATCTGCTGGTTCTATCCAGATATTCTGGAAATATGTAAGCATGTGACAGATTAGCAAAGACTATGAATACAATAATCCAGAAAGGTTGTGCAAGGTCCTGTGCACGAACAAATCAGTTTCTCAGCTGATTTTTTTTTGAGGAAAGAGACTAGGATAAAAATCTAAGAAAAAGGCACAACAAAGTAGTTGCAGAACCTTCCATATCCTTCCCCACTCACAAATGGTTGACTATTGCTGCTTAAATCTTTCACTGGAAAAAGACTAAAAGTAGATTAAAAGGTCAGGGGCAAGGGGGAAGGAGGTCTAGAATTTACATAGTCTATTTACAAGTCTTCTGACAATGGTTTTGAAGCCTGTTTTGTTTTCTTGCATGTACATTTCAATAGTAAATCCACACCTGGGATCAGAACACTCAGTTTCATTCTCCCATTAAGTATGTACCTTGCATTGCACTTGATTTTTGTCAGACTGTAAACACACCTCAGGGGAAACAGTAAGAATCTTTACACATTCTTTTTCATGAGATATGCAAAGGTCACCACATTGTTTCTGCAAGTTACTGTCTATGTAATAATTATGCTGAAGGCATATTTCAAGGCAAGAACAGATTTGGAGGAAATGCAGACATGCCTCTACTTACCAGCTCATTAGCTTGATCTATTGTAAATACACTGCAGTTTACTCTGTTTCCAATGTCAATGTGCGAATCAGCTAGCAATGAGATGAGCTGTTTACACTCGTTTTGCATTCGTGTAAAAGGAACAGCAATTTCATCGTAATAGAGATGCTCGGAAAGGACTCCAAGTAAACGAGGTTGAACACAAATAGCCACAGTTGTACACTCCTGTAACAGAACAACACAATTTGCATTTCTGAATAATCACAATTTCTTTTGTTCAGTCTTGGGCAGCTCAATCTAGCTATAAAAATCCAGTTTCTAGAGGGACTATTAACATTCATAACCCAGAATATTAAAGCTGAAGGATTAGGAACAAAAAGTCTGCCACTAGAAATGATAGTGAGTAGATAAAAGACAGTCATCTTAAAAGGAACCACTGGCCTTCGATAAAGGCATCTTGAGAATAGATTTATTTGTAGAAAAAAATGTGAGCATATTTACCAATTCACAGTTCTGACAGTTGGCATTTATCTACCGAGTCCTGTATTCCCCCACTGTCTAACGATCAAGATTTTGGTATTTAGATGTATAAACACCATTTTAGCTTACCTACTGAAATCTTATTTCAAGCTAAGTACCACACAACAAGCAGTGGATTGAGATAGTAAGTAAAATATATTTTTGCTGCAGAAACATCCTACCTTTTGCAAGGCTGCCCACTCACAGATTACTAATGCAACACTAATCCTCTGCAAGGCAGATTTCGAATTCAAGTGGAAGAGCAGTAGCTGAGCTAATGATTCAGCTGGCTTTATTTCTTGAGTAACAGTATTTACACCTGGGTCACAAATGCAGCAACAAAGGGCTCCCAGCAACCTGAAAAGATGAAAAAGAACAGTCACTTCAATGTTATAATTACTCTGCAATCAATGATTCAAAATGAAGATGTGAAAATGGTAATTAGATTTTGGCAAAAACACTATGTATTATGAAAAAATACATTGCTTTTAAGTATTTTTTTCATATTTCCAATAAACTGACTTTGCTGCCATCATCCGAGCACGCATGACAACATAATCCCTGGTTGCTGGATCTTCTGCAATGCTGTCTGCCCCAGCAATATATTCCTGAATCACTTCCTTATTCTGGCTTTGACCTTGACGCAGTTTAGCACCTGCTTTTTCCTGTGGAATAAAGGAAAGGTTGAAAGCGTGTTTGCAATGAAAAGATGAATTCATATTCTGTAACAATACAAATAATCACTGCACCATGAAAAAGTTGGACTAAGACAGAACACTTCTTGGGTAACAGATTTCTTCAAGCAGTCAATAACTTGTAAATCATCTCTACACTAACAGCATTCTGTAGTCAAATTAAATGTATGCTACATTCCTTCACTATAATATTAAGCTTAATACTTGACATACAGATGATAAACACAGAGGAAAAAGTAAAACTCTCTCAGCATCTTTTCAGAAATAACACAATGCTTTTGGATTAAATTCAGTCCTGCAAACAGATGGCTTTAGAGCCGTGTAAATAAAGACTTTATAAAGCATCCACATACAGAACGCCACACAGCAGACTTAATTCTTCATGGATAACCTGACAAGAACTCTTTTGCTCCGAGTTGAGGCTTGTAAGATAGTTTACATTCAGAACTATAGAAAGGCACCACCACGCCCCTCTAGCATCCTTAGAACATGTTTTATATAAAAGCTAAGCAATTTCCTGCTTTCCTCAGAACAGTCAGTGAGACCACATTTCACTTACTTTGGACCTGGTTTTTACTTCTAGCAACATGTTTAAGTCAATGGGCAAATGAGATGGCTGCATCATTAAGCAGAGCCAGGCTCCCATCCATGGACAAGCAGCTGCAACAACATACTGTACAGATGCCTTGTTTAACAGTTCCAGCCACACCTTGGGAAAGAATCACAGTAGAAATCATGACAAATTTGTGTCTGGTCTACATAAGATCATACACATGCTGATAAACTGCAGGAACACTCATTTGCTCTACAGTAAAGCATCACACAGAGCAATTGCAAAGTATTTAACATTAGCACACTATTCTTCATCTGCACAAAAGCACAAAGGATTTGAAAGAGTGGGGATACACAAGCAATATATCCAGGAGTAAGTCATGCAAATACCTTGTGAATAAGATCCAGAATTTCTTGGTTGCTTTCTAAGATACAAAACTGAAATATGTGCCTCAACATGTCTTGCAGAATTGGAGTCAGCCATGTTGAAGAACTCTGAAACAAGGATACCATATGACCACGTATATTCCAATATGCATCACAGTAAGACATTAATAACTCTAATTCTTACCTGGTCTTGGGTAGACAACAGTGTGAATAATGTCTCCAGTGCTGCTTTTCGCACAGAAGATATCGTGTGATGCAAGAACGGCCACACACGTGGGACCAAAACTGTCAGGGATTGCTGAATACTACAGGAGAGGGAGAGGTAGAGGAAGTGTCAGGAATAAAAACATACATACACACAGAGCTAAGTTAATTTTGTTTATTCTCATTTTATCCAAAAGAAAGCTTTAAGAAAAGAAAGTATTGCATATACTTGGGAATTTTAAGTGAAGTGTTACATTACTACAGCTTATACATTTTAAATAGTTTGACCCGGTATCTTTTTTCAGAAAAATACTGGTTTGGGTTTTTAAAACTGATAAAGAGAGCTAGTCAATTTAAGCATGTATTTTTACCATGTTTTTTTCCCAGATTATACTTTAGGCTTTGTTCAACTGTTTAGAAAAAAGAAGGGGCTGTTTCTGTTCTGAAGTTACTGTTGAGCATCTTCTTTGCATGAACTAGCATATCAAATTATGCAACTGGCATACCAGCTGATCCAAGTACTACATGCTGAATTAAAGACTGCATTAGTAAAAAAAACTTCATTCTTTATCTTAGATTTGGGCAGCCACCAGCTTCAGCAGTGTTAATCATATAGGATGAGAAAAGGTAGATGCTGTACACATTTGATTTAAGTGCAGATACTGTGAGTTTACAGTTTACACACAGCTCATGTGTACTATGAAAAATTTAACATACTAAGATGCAGTTCCTTTAATTTGTCAGAGTCCCAAAGAGATAGCAACTAGGTAGTGTCATCAACCAGTCAAAGAATTGCTGGTCGTACTATTGATGTGAATTATGTTTGTAGCTTATTTCAGAACTGTTCCAATAGCAAAGTTCTACAGGCTCATAAATGTGTTTTAATGGACACAGTTTGGTCTCGTTTGGAGTTTGTTCCTTGTTAACAAACAAGATGTTTGTGGGCAGGACCACCAGGTGAGTGGAGCAAACATCCTTTACTAAAACACCCAAGATAAATGGACAGAGACAGAAGGGGGGGAAAAGTCACATATAAATCATGCCTAGTACACTTCTTAATTCCTTTGTTGCATTTCACTAATGTAATCTAAAGAAAAGCACTGTCATAACCTTCACTTCATGGAAAAACCAGAACAGAAATAAAAGACTGAGTTAAAATTAATCATCTCCTTGGTACGTAATATAAAAAAACCAACAATTCCAATTTGACAGTAAGTGGACACTCAGACCTCTAATACTGAAGCAAAACTAATTGAAAAGTTACCTGCATTTGCGGACCTGAGGGTAAGTCAGAAGGGATGAAAGAAGGATCATGATACTGTTTGTGGAAGCTGTCAGGTCATCCAACTCCAGAAGTGCATCCCACAAGGTATTAAGAATAAAAGGCACCTAACACAAATAAGCAGAGAAGGTTTATAATTAGAAAAAAACAACGAAACCAGTGCTGCCTCCAAGTATTATTTTCTTCACTTAGACCAAAAGTGAACTAAAAGTAGTTCAGTCACCTTCTGAGATTGAAGTTGGACCAGGCTTTCCACTACTGGTACCAAAGATGCTGCAGCAACAGCTCGGACATCATCATCCAGATCTTGCAGACCTTCAATGATTGCAGGCAACACTTTAGGCAATAAAGTGTTGATCATGTCCTGTCAAAAAGATCAAAAGCATTTTTAAACCAAAAAAGCTTATAAAGATACAATCAACTAAGATGTACTCTCTGTGTGTGAATGAACCTGCTTGTTTCAAAAGGATGGTACAAGTCCTTCAGTGTAATCTAAATATTTTAAGTTACCACTTATGAAATCAAACATAGGTTATACATTTAATGAACTGTAAATCAGCTCAGTTTTGGTATAAACAAAGCTCAATGTCTGCAGAGTACCACCACAGATAATCTAAGCTTCTCTGCTCTGTTACCTCACATGTGAGAGTATCACCAAGACCAGGCAGGCATATCCTCTATTTCTAATGTTTTCTGCAAGCACAGCTTGCACTATATACTTGCAGCATGGCTATAAAAGTGCAGTCACACATCTCAACCCACAGGACTGCATTGCAAGCAAGCTTGCTTAATCACACCTAGCTATTATTCATCCACATCCTCTACTTTGAGCAGAGATTTTTGATCCGAAGTTCTCAACAATTTGTCATGAGGGTTATTACCTGACGCACTGCCAAAGCATACTTTATTCCTAGGAGACCACCATGTCTCACTTCCCACTGTTCCTGTGTGAGCAGCTTCAGGAGAACATCCACAGTTTTATGAACACCAGTTTCATTCATGTGTTTCAATACTACTCCCAAAGTCTGAGCACAAGTCTCACGTACTGGTGCCACTACCTAGGAAAAAGTAAACAATGAAACAGATACTTCTGTATAAAATTTGACTTAAAAAGAGTCAGCTGACCAAAATGCTATACAAACAAGGTGAAGTTCATGTATCAGCTACCTTATAATAAGCATCTGTGAGCAGTTCTAACAGGCACATGCCGTAGCACTACACAAGGCACAGCCAAGCTGCTGCAGTGTTATCTCCTGCAGAAGCCTGCTGATCTACCTGCTCATGCAAAGGTAACTTGAACTTACTTCATCTGAAACAAAGTCTCCAAATCTGTCTAGTGCAAACACACAAAGAAGTCTAATAACCAAGTCTTCTAGCCACTCCTGATGCTGCTGAATCATCTGTAAGAAAAAAAAAAAGTTGAACACTTTGACTACATTTATTCATAAAGCATTTCTGATATGTTTACTTTAGCTAAAATCTGTAAAAGACATGACAACAAATGTTCACATTTACTCAATATAGTTCTCTTGCAGAGACAGTCCAGGCAAAGTAGTCAGCACTAATTCAACTCACCTAGATTATTATAAACATCATAACCTGGATGTTTTCTTCTCTAAAAACACAATACCTTAATCAAAAGGCTAATGTCCTGCTTTCAGCTGGGACAGAGTTAGGTTTTTCTCAGTAGCTGGGACAGTGCTGTGTTCTGGAGTCAGTGTAAGAATAATGGTGACACCACACTGACGTTTTGGTTGCTGCTACATTATGCTGACCTAAGTCAAAGACTTCTGAATGTCTCATGCTCTGCCAGTGAGGAGGTACACAAAAAGAGAGCAAGCATAGCTGGGATAAGTGACAAAGGGACATTCCACACCACAGAATGTCATGCCTAGTATATAAACTGGGGGAGATTATCCAGAAGGAGCTGAGTGGTGCTTGGGGCTGGGCATCGATCAGAGGGTGGTAAGCAATTATATTGTGCAGCACTTGTTTTTCTTGGATTTTAATTCTCTCTCTCTCCTTTTCATTACTGTTAATACAATTAGTACTATTATTACAATATTTTACTTTGTTTCAATTATGAACCTGTTGCTTTCTCAACCCATGAATTTTACTTCTTTCCTGAGGGTGCCGTAACCCTCCCCATATCACCAAAGGGGGGAATGAGAAAGAGACTGTGTGATGCTTCCTTGCCTGCTGGAGCTAAAACACAACAGCTTGAGAGCATCTTGTAAGGTGGAAAATTTATTCTTACACAGCACAAAGTAAAGTCATTCAGATAATCTATACTGAAACAGCAACACATCCCAGGCAAGTTAATTAATATGCTGGAAGCATACTTACAAGTAAAGAAACTCTAAAGCAGTACTTCACTGTAGGAGAACCAGTGAAATGAACTTTCTTTTCAGTTCCATCTCCTCCAGATTTATCAAAGCTCATCTTGAAGTTCTGGCCTCTGCTAGAGATCAATAAATCTAACCTTCTGTCTCAGAGCAGAAGTCCCATAAAAACAACTGCTCAGGCATCATCCTTCTTATCTCCATTATGTGCCTACTAGGTCACCACTTCCCTTAAGAACTACCCTTTTAATGAACAAAACTCAAAATATATTCTGGATTTCATATTCCCATACATGCCAAAGAATTATACCCAGCACAGGGCATACACAGCAGGCTTTGAAGCTAGCTGGAGTACACACATTTTCCCTAAGTAGTTAAGAAATGGTTTGAAGTATTTTATGACTGCAGATTGTGTTATTATTACCCACCCAGCCATCTCCATGGAACAAATACTACTCTACAGGGAAGCAAGGAGACAGAGAAGTTTTTGCTTTCCCTATTTACAAAGTCTGCTGAAGTATAGTGATTTACATCTCATTCTTCAACTCTCTAAGCCACAAGCTCTTCCAGCTGCTTCTTCAGCAGGCGAGTCAGTAGGAATCTGGATGAAATTCTCTATTAGTAAACCAGCTATTACTGTCAGGATATTTTTAAAAAAATTTTCTCCTTTTAAGAAGACTATTTTAATTCATTTTCTCATAATGAAGAGAGCAGGTTGACAGAGTACTCTTACTATTTAAGCAAGTAGAATCAGATGGCCTGAGACACTACCAGAGTAACACAACCAGCTTGTCAATTTTGTTCCAGTACAGTCTCACCAGGACTTGAAAACAGTATATTCTAATATGGAAGCTAATGTTTAATAACTTGATACACAACCAACACATCAATGGCTAGTTATACAGTAGTACTGGGGTCTGCATAGGCCTTTTAAAAACAATGTTTTGTCAGTGCATACAGCGATGTCATCCAGATGATTCTGAGCAGAAAAGTCTTTATATTCCCCCACATCACACACCTATTGCAAAGTATTTTAAGAAGTCTCTTTTCTGAACTTGATTTAAAAAAATTAAGCCTACAGGACTGGAAACTTACCTCCTCTAAAGAGCTATCTCCCATTTTACCACCACTTTTACCATGTGCTTTAAGTATCTCTCTCAGTCCAGTACCCGCACCATGTCGAACCTAAATAAGTGAAATAAAAAGTCAGTTTTAAAATACTAGGGAACAGAAGACAAAACCCATGCTGGAAAATTTAAATAATGCTACTGTATTCTTAATAGAGATGTTTCAAGAGCTGCAGAACTGGCACTACTTAGACTTGTGATAATTATTAGATCAAATCACATATTAAAATATTCACCTGACCAAAAATCAACCTCCTTCTCCCCGAGTATTTGCCAGCTCATGAACAGAAGCAATTAAGAACTGCTTCTATTTTCTAACACGTTATGATATTTGCAGCAATGTAGCCAACATTCATTTACTTTTATCTCACTATGCTATATGGCACTAGTTGTCAAAGAGAAGTTTGAAGATATTAATGTTTTTATTAAGTTTATAAGCTAAAGCAAATCAATATTATTACAGTTTCAAGCACTTCATGTTTAATATTTTCTAATAAGAGTTTGGATCCTCACTGAGTGTTCTGGAGTCTGCAAAACAAATTTCTGGGAATTACTATTCTGCATAACTTACAAACCTGCCTTGCTTGACTGGATTTTAGAAATAAGTGAACAAGCAATATGGGAAAGCAAATTATAGGCACTTGCATGCTCTCACCAAACATGAACAATTGAACACACTAGAAGAGCTCTGGAAATAACAGAAGACCAGTAGAAAGATGTGCTAAAGACACGCCTGTTTCAGTTATTTTTGATACCTAACTGGACTAGTAATGGGCTTCTCAAAGAAAGCTCACTCAACAGATATGCAAAGGTGCAAAAGCAGAGTTTTGAGCTGGGTTCTCATTGAGAGGCCTTTACATAAGTTAGAAGAGAATTAACTCTTTTTTAAGAATAGTTCATATACATGCTTATTGCTAGCAGAAAATTGTTGCATTTCAGTTCATGGCAGTAACAACTAGAACTGAGTACTTGGTAGCTCCTCCCTTCATCAGAGAATCTTCTATGAAATGCAAACATATATGTCCCCTATGTACAGCTCAGTGCCTGCTGGTTAAAGCTATAAGCAAGCCAATAAAAAACAGTCAGAGGGTCTAGTCTTCAAATCCTAATTGTTCATACACAAACCATTTATTTGGTCCAAGATGGCTCATGAGCTAGGTTTTACAAGTCAAAAGAAGGACAGTTTGCTAGTTAATGTCTTAGCTTCTGCAAACACAAACCAGCAAGACACAAATGTATAAAGGCAATACCAGCAGTAAGATTCATCCTGCCTGACTTCAGCTGCCTGTAAGCATGGCAAGCAGTCTGAAGTAGTCACCCAGGTAACCTCTAGACATAGCAAGACGCTGCCAGAGACACACTTGAAACATACATTTTGAGGCAGGTTAGCCTGTTTTTCACCCAGTACATACTGTAATAATGATTGTGTATTGATCTACTTCCCCTATTAAGACATATGTGCCTTATATTAAATGTACTAAAAAAGCCATGAGAACATCTACATACCAGAAGACAAGTGGACCTGGCCTTCAATTGCAAACAGCCTGCTTTCAAATAAGGTGAGGCTTTTTAGCTCAGGTGCAGTGATGTGCCACACAAATACAATGATTCTTTATCTGGGACCAAAATAATTGTGCTGGCTGCATATGATCTATCTCTGTTTCCAAGTTTGAGAGCAAGTTGGCTCTGCCCATACTGACATCACCGAGACTGTGATACACATAAGGATGTTAGAGTTGCTGTTAATATTTAACCCTTCACAATATCAACTTAAGAAAATGAAGTTAGTTGACAACAGTTATTTCTACCTTCTGTGCAAGGAAGTTAGATCATTATCAGCTACTTCATATTTTTACCTGAAATTTCTACCAAAGTTTGCAGAAAATTGTGTAAGGACTGAATAAAAAGGTGATTAGAAGCACTTTAAATCTTGAAAATAAATGCTCTGAGCAACCAAACATATAGCTTTTGTAGTTACTAAAGGCTTGATTACCCTTCCTTTTCTACTAGCATAGCATTGGACAAACATGCCACTGTTGCCAGCAACAGATCCACATAATATTCCTCAAAGTCTTGATAAATCCAACTTTAATTGCTTAATCTTTTTAACCATAGATTGATGTGATTTTATTTTGCTTGAATTTCAACACTCCCATAATTCTCACTTATATAATGACTCCTTTTCATATCTTTCTCACTCTCCACAAGTATACATGACACGTTTCCTATTCCCCTTTAAATGAGTCTAAAAAACACTTAAGTTTGCTAGAAGCAAATTTGTCTTGGCTATATAATCTGTATGCACAAATGACTGAAGTTCTGATATCTGACAAAATTCTCTTAAGTTCTATACGTAAAACATTTGCATTTCTGTTGAAGCCCTTTTTAAAAAACTTTTACCTCCACCTTAAATAGCACACGTGTCTTACCTCCCAAGAAGGGTTAAAGAGATCATTGCACACCTCTTCACAAAAGCTTTCCAGAGGCCATTCATTTGCCTAAATCCATAAAAAATTATTAAGTATGAGATTAAAAAAGAAAGGAATCATGAACACTTCTTATATTGTTGTCTTTGCATACTTAAATGGCATACAAAAAACTCAAAAAACTTAAGTACTTTTCATTACTGGACAGAATTGAAAAAACAATCTTCTTCCCCAGCTCAGAAACTTCACTGATTAGCACTGGATCTCTTAAGAAGTTTATGAAGTTTCTGTTAACAGTGTAACCTCTTCTTTATGGGAATTAATTTTGATGCTCTGGAATTCACCTTTCCTTTAGAAATCATGCTAAAGAAGAAAATTAAGCAGAGTTTCTTACTCTATCCAGTGACCCTATAAATTTGTGAACTTTGCCTTTAAAGAACATAACATGTAAGTCTCAGTTTGAAAACACACTACATAACAAAATTAGGTTAAAGAATCCAGCAATAAACAGCACCCTTTTCCAAACACATTCCACTTTATGAAAACCAAAGCATATATATCCACTATCCCCAAATTTTCTACAAGGAAATTGACATGGCTGTGGAAAGGAATTTTTACTACCATTAATAAGTTCACATCATCACATACACAGAGCAATTGAAAGACCGCTAAAACCAGCAGCTATTCAGCCTGTAGTTATCATTAATATTTCAGATTAGTTTTCCAACCATTTTTATGCAAATAAAAATTTAATTACTGAACTATGTCTGGAAAACTATCTTTGTAGGACACAGACTTATCTAGATAAAGTCTTCTCAAATAAACTTCTATGTGTAATTTATATTCTGGTTTAACATTTCTTAATTTTTAGCTTTTCAGTCTATTGAAACAAATGCTGTTTTTTCCAAGACTAAGGTAATTGTTTTAATCTTCAACAATTAAAGATAGAACTTAAGCCTAATTAAAGTATAGCAAAGATTAAATAAAGATTAAATAAGCATTTAGATCAAATTATTTGTGGCTCGCTGTAATCCTGCCATGTAAGTGTTTAGCACAGTTTTCCAGTTTAATACCCAGGTCTGACACCTGTAGCCACCTACTCATGTTAATTTGGGTCACAAACTGCTACCAAAGGATTAAATGTGTTTTCTTCCTCAATACTGTAACACAGTTAGAGGCTCACTTGCTTCATTATGTATAAAAGTAAGCTGGCCATGACATTCTTCATTCCACTTCCCTGAATGCTAAATGGGCTAAAGAATTTGGGCACATGAAGGAATTTTGTTTCAAATTACTCCGCTAAAAACAGAATGATCACTCCTGCTAACAGCAGAACAATACATCATACCTCTTCCTGAGCATTTTCTACCAATGTTTTGGAGTCTGTGGCAGGCTGGTTGATGACAACATTTGCAACTTTTCTTCTTTTTTCTTCTGGTTCCCCATCAGTGCTATCATTGCTGAGAAGGAGCAAGTACATGTTTATGAACTCGAGGTATGCTTTAAGGGAAGTAATTACATCTACAATTGAAGTCTTCAGATACAATAAAGTATGGCATGAATACAACACGAAGAGGTTTAACACTGTGAAATATGCAAGTTAGCCGAGTTTATATGTAAGAACAAAAAATGCAGTGAGGAGACAGCAGAATGCTGTCCCAAATTCGCAATCTGTTTCAGATTTATCCAAGAAACCCAGCAATTCCTAAATAAGATCAAGAATATTTAAAAGATCAAGCCATATTTAATAAGAAGGACAAACCACACATTTCAGCTGTAGCATCCCATTATGTCAAGATGCCTCTGAAGCTGGGTCCTCAACAAAGCTCTCCTGGGAACAAGCACTGCATGAAAACTTTCCACCATCAGCACAATTAGTACATAGGAGATTTAAGATGCAAAGACTGTAGGAAGTTTCTTAATAGATAAATCAAATCACAATCCCAGCTTAACAGAAATAAAAGGAAACCAGTTCACTATTATACCTCTTCTCATTAGCTTCCACTGCATCTCTGGATCTTTGCTTTGCAAATAGCTTAGCCATTCTTTTGGCTTTATTCTTTTGTCTACTGCTCATACCAGCTCGAAATTCTGAGTCAATTAACTCAGCAGCCTGAAGAGTCTGAAAGAAAAGTCATTCATTGTCAATTCTTCTTATGATGGAAGTCCTGAAAAATTCTCAAACCCATAATGCTCTCAACTTCCCAACCCCTCATTTCAAACATTTCAGCACTTTGACATCAAATAATACCAACAAGCAACTATGGGATGCAAGAACTCAGGAGGCCAAAGCACACCACATTAGATGCTAATCATCTTATTTAAAATAGAAATATTATAACCACAGAAGCTCAAATAAAGCAAACCCACTGTATTATTCTTTGCAATCAAATAGCCCAAGGTTTTACCTACAGGTTGTTTGTTTACTAGTAAAACTGAAGAAGGAGAATAATCCAAATCTTCATCATTGAACAGATCCTCAGTATTCATTCCAATTGCAGCACCCATATCTAAGCCAAGTTTCTTTTGCAGCAGTTTCCTCTGTCGTGCTATC
Source organism: Anomalospiza imberbis (assembly GCF_031753505.1). Taxonomy (NCBI): domain Eukaryota; kingdom Metazoa; phylum Chordata; class Aves; order Passeriformes; family Viduidae; genus Anomalospiza; species Anomalospiza imberbis. The sequence goes on from NC_089688.1 coordinate 20,207,206, forward strand.
CTCTCTTTAGGATCAATTTCACCTTAAAAAGGGATTTCAAAAGATGTGGTGTCAGATTTCCAACCAGATATTTTACTGATGACTTGCTCAATGTACATAACAAAGCCAAAATTTACAGGATTAAATTGTACTTGGCTAATACAATCTTCTAAAACAAATCACACTGATACCCAGGAAGACCTTTTCTGCTACAGTAACTGCACAAGTACTTCAACTGTGATCAAGTAAGGTTCATTTTGGAAATTAACAGATGCTACCTCAAGAATGTGTGAAGTTTCAACACTAACTATAGAACACCTAGACTTTGGGAGCACCTACATTTACATTTAAAAAATAAGATTTTAGCACCCAAATAGAATAAAACCTCCAAAAAAACCCAAAATTTGTAGCTGGTAGGACTGTCAGACTTCACTCTTTACATGCACAGTACAGAAACCAATCAGGAGGAGGGTTTTTTCTGTTGTTTTGCTTTCTTGGTGTTGTGATTTTTTTTTTTTTCAATTACCAGCACAAACTCTTAAGTAGATGACCAATACAGACACAATTTTGGGGTGCACACCAGATTGAGCAGTAACTAGTAGTTAATATTGTCTATACCAGTAAGTTTTTTTTAAACTGCATTTAACTGACAAGCAACTTCCATTCTTTAAAAAATATTTTTCCTTTCTAACATCATCTCAGGAATAATTGTCAAAGACTGGTAATTCTAAAGATTAAGTTACATTATGTCCATTCATGTTGTCTACTTTCTTGAAAAGGGAAGTTGCTACAGAACACAGAAGAGAAAACAAGACTGTGCATTTTCCCATGAGTTAAAAAAAGCAGTAACTACGGATTTTGGTTTCATTTTCTAATTTTTTTATATTGTATTTAGTATTTTTTTCATTCTTGAAGTTTTTTATGTGAAATCATGTGGCACTGGAATAAATATCAAGCTTCTATGAACTGAAGTGTTGGGTTTCATTAGACGAGGTGAAACTTGTACACCACTTTATTAATCTAGCTTAAAAGACAGCAAGCAATAAATCAGCAACCAGCCTGAAGAGACAGGACATTGCTCAAGTTTCAGCAGCCACAAGTTCTGCTCCTTGCTGAGCTACTGATCTTCTGAGTACCCTGCACACAACCCATCACACACAGGGAACAAAGGAATCAGGGCTACACAGTCAGATTCTTATCAATAGCATCACTTAATTGGGTACAGAAACTGGTAGATGTCCTGGAATTAAGAACAGGGAAGTACAGTAATAACAAAAAAATAGCTTAGATTACAATAATTCAGTTTGCCATTACACTGACAAACCAACTCTCAGCTAAAAAAATTACAGAAAAATGTTAGACAAGTCACTTGAAACAAAAAACATCACACAGGCACTGGTATTTGATCTTCCAACTTTGGCAGTCTTATCACAGTATTTTTCATGCAATCTTTCTATACTTGAAACCTTCAAGCTTTTAAATAAGCCACATCCTAACTTCTGTATGTGGGAACACTGTTCAGGGGAAGAACAAGCAGTGATAGTGCCTGCCCCTTTTAAAATAGTCTACAGAAATTTTTGATGCTTTTTCAGGTTTCCATCCCTTCCTCCCCACTGTACACACAGTAATACTGTTATGGCAAAAAACCAAACAAACAATACATCCCCCCTAAAAACCTGCATTACTTGAGGAAGAAAATACAAACCATATGTTGGGGAATAGTTTCTGTCATTATTTTCTAACATTCTGAGAATCCATGGATGGCTAGATTCATAATGCTACCACAAACTTTTTCAAATCAGTAAGTTTTCTTATCTACAAGTAAAATATAGATACCTGATTTATCATCTTGGACTTCAAATTCTGCACCAGCAGATCCAAGAAGAGATGCACCATGTTTTAACAACCGACATATATCAAATCTGTCAAAACGCAACCGATCTGTTGAAGGTGAATCCTCATTAGGACTTTCTGAGCCTGGTTCTAGGTAGGAAATAAAAAAATATTAAGGACAACGTGATGAAATTTTTGTTCCAAATTCTGGCAGAAGATAAAGGAAAAGCAAGAAATAATATCTCTCCTCCAAAGAATCATCATACATAGAGCATTTTAATTCAAAGTATAAAATCTCCATTTTCACAAAGACAAACTGAAATAGGTCACTAAACGCACCTGAGGAAAAAAAAAATGTTTTTCCCTTGATAAATTTAGCATTTTAAAATCTTGGACACTGACCTACCACCAGGCCTTCTCTGTACACATAGGGCCAGCTTACAGTTTTGAACTGCACATGGCTCACAAACAGTACCACAAGCACATCAACACTGCTGCATATCCCTACCAGCCAAGCATCCAAAGCTGGGAAGCTGGAGAGTGTCTAAACAGCTGTGGGAGAAAGGGCTGCTGACACCCAGCTGTGAGCTGTTCCCAAACAGTACCTTTTTCTTAAACACACAATTATCTTTTCAATTTCATTAATGATCTGATAGGCAGATGTGCCAGAACTGGACAATGCATTTAAAAGGCTGCTGTACTCTAAGACTAACAGGTTACCCAACTTTCATGTACAAAAGGCATGCTAGAAGTAATCCTTGAACTAGACAAGTGAAATGAACTTCTATCTTTGGTAAGACAGAGTATACAGTAGCAGAGTCCCCTCCTGTGGTAGAAGGGGTTGAAACTAGATGATCTTTAAGGTTTTTTCCAGTTCAAACTATTCTATGATACTATAACTAAATTACTACATATATGGATAAATATTATTCACTGGGAAAGAGAATTGCTCTGGAAAAAAAAAACCTTTCAATAGCCTGATTATCAATGTCCTTAGAGAGCTTCAACAAGTGGATAGAGGGCATCCAGTGAACGTAATACATTTAAAAGCTTTTGGCAAGGATTCATATGAAAGAATAAATCAGAAGAACCAGGTTATCACAGAGCTGGGGAGAACATCCTTTTAGAACTGAAAGGTAGAAATTAGTTCTAGAGTCCTCTGGGGCACCAGTCCTTTAAGCAATGGAAAAGACATTCACTAATGCTCTCTTCTCCAAGCACGCAGGTGACACTAAACTCCTTTGGGTAGCCCAAAGTCACAAGGGCACTAAGGAATCCAAGGAGGACTCTCAGAACAGACTAACGGGCAAATAAGCACACAAGGTGTAAAATAAATAACCTAAACCATGCCTACACAACACTGCATTCAAGAAAATTCTTAGAGGCATTTCTGACAGTTTTCTGTATTCATCTGTTTATTGAGCAGTGAAAGCCAGAGTAGACAACAAAGTACTGGATTCCACCAGGAAGGACACTGATGGCAGGACAAAGCACATAATTTTGTCACTATGTGTAAATTTCAGTAATCTAGAGGTGTAGGTACACTCTGTGGAGTTCTGTGCATCTCAAAGAGGACACAAGTAAGAGAAAGCACTGACAAATACAAAGTTATTTAAAAGATAAAGTAGCTGACTGGTGAGGAAAGACTAAAGAGACTGCACATTTTCAACATGAAAAGAAGTTGTTGGAGGAGAGCAAATATGATGGTTTACAAAAATAAAGACAATGGACAAGGAAAATGCAGAACTCGCTTGTCAAATTCAAAGCCAACAGAACTGGGAGGCACCAAGAGAAACAAGTATGAGATCATCTCAAACAGATGCGAGTTTCACTGTTGCTGTTTTAGGGAGTGTGTGTGTGTCTGTTTTTAAAAAAGTCAGTGAATTTCTGGAACCTGTGTCACAAAGTTGTGAACACAGACAGTACCAATGGATTTGGACATCAAACATAACTCAACAATTAAGGAAACTAGCATCCCAAACATGATGATTTCAGATGAAAAGAAATAGAACAGAGTCGAGCAAACTGTCATTTCACCTCTCTCAGAAAGGTGCTCAGATTAAGGGAACAATGAAGAAAAGAGTTTTTGCAAACTATCATGACAAAGTTGATTGGTCAAACATTTTACTAGCTATCCCTTTTCTTTATAAAAGCTTTAAGAGGCTACAAAACACAAGCACAAGAATTCTGGAAGAAATAAAGGTCAGATACAACTGATCAGGAGCATCTGATGCCAAGCAGGTTTACTTACAGTCCTACTTCACAGAATCATAGAATAGTCTGAGTTGGAAGGGACCCAGAAGGATCATCAAGCGCAGTTCTTAAGTGAGTGGCCCATACAGGGACTGAACCCATGACCTTGGCATTATTAGCACCCTGCTTCAAACAACTTACATGCAAATAGAAGTCTAAAAGTCTATGCTCACAGTAAACCAAATGACACAGATACCTTGAAAAGTCTCGTGTCACAAACAGTTTGCATAAGACAAACAATAAGTTATACACAATTAATTTAAGGAGCACCTTGTTTTGATCTTGGAGTTGGATTCCACTCAGGTACATTTTTCACTATTGCTTCCACAGCCTGGCCAGCCGCAATACGAGTATCCCAATTCGTACTTCTTAAATATACTAACACCTTTAAGGAGAGATGAATAATAAATAAGTATTTGCTTAAAATGTACTTCCAAAAAAATCCATCAGCTGTTATGCTCTATTAAAACACAATTACTTTAATGCTACGGATTAATACAACATTCAAAACAAAAACACAAAGGACAATAAAACAAACCAAGAAATGACACCAGCCTCCTCTATATTGCTCACTGCTTAGCAGAACACTTGCCAGAGCCAGACCTTAAGACTTTGTAAGATATATTTTCTCTAGTCAGTTAAACTGAAGCTTGATTTCCTCCAGGTGCTGAACAAGGCTGAGACATGTTTTTATTTTTTTTTGTTGGTTGGTTTCTTGCTGGCTTTTTTTCTACAAGGAAGCGTTCAAAATTGATTAACAGACCTTAAAACCCTGAAGTAATTTAACCCAAGAAGAGATACAACATGGATCACTTGAAGCAATATATGCTCTTGAAAACTAATTTATCACTATGTCACACATCTGGAAAAACTATTTCTTTCTCTGAAAGCAGTTTGATATTCATTATTCCTTGGCTACTCTGTTGATAACATCAATTGTGGTGAGAGCACCTGTTCAGTAAGAACAGAACTGAGGTCACTGAGCCATCTCCAGCTGTCAGATATGAACTATTTTTGGTGGTTTTACCAGACTTGATCAGATTGAAGGCTCAAGCTAATGGAAAACTCTTCCCAATTTCCAGCCCTTTTAGAGACATGCAGCCTCTGACTTTTTTAATGCTTTATCACACAAGAGATAATCTTTAAAGGCAAGTGCAGAAATCTTTGTAATACAGTAGAGCTTCTCTTTATAAAGAAGGTCTGAACTTACAGCAAATGCTGAATATCAATATTGAATGTTAAGTGAAACCTCACTTACATAATCATTTCAGAAGCAGACAGAACAGTACCTTCATTCTCTTGCTTTTGAAAAAACCAAGACCACAATGCATTTTCTTCTTCCCACAGGAGCACACCCCTTTAAACTAGATTTATTCTCACCATTACAGTACTAGGGAAAAACATATGCTTACTTTAGATAAGAGATTATTCAGTTCATGAGGATGCAGTTTCACTACTTCCCCAAGTTGCTGTGCAGCTGCTTTTCTTGTTACAGGTGTTGTACCAGTGTCCAGTAAAATAAAGAGACGATCAAGCCTAAATGTGATTGACAAAAACCAAAAAGTTATGCTATTCATAGCTCAGTTGTCCATTTCTATTAATATTCCCCCACATTTTTCAGTTTATATAATTCAAAAAGAGATGTCTGCCTGAAGACTGTCAGTTGGCAGGGTGAATAATGTACTATTTTTCTAATACTAAGCATAGCTGTTCTAAAAGCACATTTAATTTGGTAACAAAAAAAAAAGTAATTGTAAGAAATGTTAGTTTAAAAAAAATCTTCAGTTACAAGAAAAAAAATCCCATCTTTGTTCTGTGATAGAACATTTTCAATCTTGAAACAAATATGTTGTGAGTGATCATCAAATTCTACTTGACAGAAAAAGCAGAGGGCTCAGCTGCTCCTATTGTGCATTATCACTTCTATTGACAACACAGCCTGTTATCTGTAACACCAAACTCTGCTTCTCCAGGATGGCAAATTTTTACTTTTCACATCTTTTCCCCCTAATTACCTGAAATACATAAAACCAAACCTCTTGTATTTACAGCTTGGAAGTCATCTGATGCTTCTGCTCTTCCCACAAAATACAGGGATTTAACCAGCAGATATGTTTCCACAGTAACTCTGTATTCAGTGAAAGACTCCAATCATCTATTTGTAGAATAATAAATTTCTTTCTTGTTACTGAATGAGAAATAAAGTCTGTCTTTACGTATATATTCACATAACTATCTAGATACTCAAATCCACGACTGAAGGTTCAAGTATTCATTACTCCCTCCACTATCAGTGGGTTGATCAGAGCTCTCTAATGAGTGCCAAGTTTATGCTTTAGTTATTGGGCAGTATGAGGTTATTACTGAATAAGAATCTAGAACCTGTTCACACAGTGCAATTAAAATTGTTCATTCCAGACTTATCATAAAAATACTCCTCCAAGAACTGCAACAATACAAAACCAGACCTTACACAGCAGTGAAGCTCACCTAGACCAGCCTGGCAGAATAAAGATATAGGTATCCTGGACAACTGTCTTCATAAACACACATCCTTGGTTTGAACACACACACGAAAGGACAAATGCCTTGTGCCTGTTAGTCTGTTGCTACTAATTACATTTCATGTAAATTGCCTTTGACATTGGTTCCAATAATGTAAAAAGAAGATTTAAAAATCCACCAAAACCTCTTTCCAACATCACTAGATTTTGTATTTTCTTTGGCATGCTTAAACTACACTTAATCCTGAGTCTATCTTAATGGGCCGCAACACAATAGGAATTGCAGCGCAGGGCCAAGGCAATACTAAAACCCAAATACTCTCATAACTAGAGGTATTAGATTAAGTAGTCATTAGATTTCAAATAATTATAACTTTTTACACACAATTCTGCTATCTGCCATCCTAGAAATAATTATCTTCCTACTACTGAAATAGGTGAGCTTATTTCAATCTCTGTAGATAAAACTAGAGTTTCAATTGCTATGATTTACTAGTTAGTAAGTTATTTTAGAGTCATAAAAATTAAATCCCAGATATATCTAATCAACAGTTTTGTGTGATCACAGTCAAGGAGAAAAAAGCTTTACAGATCCAACACTTCTGAATCCCTGATAGTGGACCAGTCATGAGAAACATACCAAGTACCTCATTCATTGCCAGTATTTTTTCTTCAGTACTTCTGACAGTAATAACCCAACCTGATTTGCAGCAGTCACTATTATTTAATACAAAATACAGTGGCTTTCAGAAGAACCACTGTTTGCTCCAACTTGCTTGTTCTCACCCCTTTCATTCTTCAATTCTCTGTGAAACTACAGTGTTCCATATTCAAGTTTGCCATCTTGTACCACAAGCTCCTTTAATGATCAAATTATCTTTTTTTAATCTCAAAGTCAAGCACAATGCATAACTGTGACCACTTCCCCAGCTAGAACTCTTCATGAGTCAAAACAGGAGGAAACCACTAAGTCGGCCTACCCTCAAAAACTCAACTTGAATTCCAGACGTAGTTACAACACTGCATCTTCACACCTAAAACCCACAACTTTCTGAAGCTGTGTTACCTACAAAATACACTGTTTTGTTGGAGTTTCCTTTAGCCTACAGTGTGCTTAGTTTGGAATTTGTTATTTTAAATTGTAATCTGCTTAAATTACACACAAATGCAAACCAAACAAACAAACAAAAATCTTTCACTTGTCTGACATCACTACAGGAAGGTTTCAGCTTTCAACTCCAGCAAAATACATGGAAACTGGTTTAACAAACACAGCCAACAACATCTGACTAACAGTAGTCCTGGTCACACTAATCATTCTCTTTTCTTCCTGCATGAGGATGTAAAATTCCCAAACTGATAATATTCTGGAGCTATTAAGATTTTCAAATTAAGTGTCAGTGTTGCTGCAGCAGAGTATGGCAGAGCTGGAATTCTGCATGAGTTGGAAGGGTAGCACTGAAAAAGTTGCCTATGATCAGCAGTGCTAGTTGGTTTGTTTTTCAAATTAAAGCTTTCAGTCTGAGTTTCATTAAGAATGAAAAAAAAACCCACTAAACAAGTTAGTTTTGAGTACCTGCAGTTTAAAAAGAAGTTTCCTAAATTCTGACAAGGTTTTCAAAACAAACTAGCAGTCTCTAAACAAGTTACTAGAGAGAACCAAGTTTCCTAGTGGCATGTGGTTCTCTGCCTCTCATGCTCAACAGTGCTGTAGGCAGGGCACCACATACCTCACATCATTCCCAGAAGTGTGAAGCAATGTGGTAGAGTGAGATGCTCTACAATGCAAATAAAATTTTTAATTATTTTATGACATATTTCAACTCTGTCAAAAAAATTGTTCTAAGCCTATAGAAGACACAAGCAAACAACAGAAACACAAGGAATACTTTGGGGAAGCAAAAGAATAAAAACAAAAAGACTTATAAATGATGAGCAAAAATTGTAAATTATGAAGATTTAAATACAAATGCATGCTAAAAATTAAAGATATCCCTAAAGCTACTTTTGCACTTAACTGCTGCAATCAGAACTTAAAAATACTAAGTTCTTCACTTTTAAACAGTGGTTTAGATCCTTCTGTCATCCTCCAATCCCATGACACCTACATCTCATCAATGGGACAGCAACCATATACGACTTTGATATGAACTCATGCTGTAGGAGCTCGGCACAAAGCACTACCTTGCTCAAAGAGGTAATTTCTTCCTCACACTTTAGAAATCCAAGACTTCTCTAGCCTCTGTTGAAGTATATCAGAAAGACATGACTGAGAGCAACAATTCAAAGTTCTTATGATCAGCACTCCACTCAACAATTTTTTCTTCTAAGAAACACCTTTTACACTGCCACAAAGTCCATAAGAAATGTTTCTGACAAAGGCATCAATGCAGGTGCTTAAGAACAGGCATCCAGTATCATTTGAGATGCTTCACCTGCAGAAAAGCTACCACAACTAAGTGGTGGCACTCTCCAGGTAGCACAGTAATCTTCTGGTCACTAGTTCTGCACATTCAGCATTGAACCAAGTTAGACATGAACCTCACCCAGGCACAGGAGGCAAATGCTGCAATAAATGACATGTTCTGTTCTTCATGCTAATCTGCAGTTCTTTGCTGCTGCCCCAAACAGAGGGCTGATCTCCTTTTGAAGGGACAGTTGTCACACTACTTAAAGTGAACCTTATGGCACTCCTGTGGAAACAGGATGATGTGGATTTGAAAGCCCTTCAGCTACAGAGGCATTAGAAAGCTAGTAGTTGGATAATTAATGCCAAGGTAAAGATGTAAGCAACAGTCTCTTCAAAATGTTTGCAAAAGAACACGCATGCAGCTGCATTGTATAAAGATCCCAACTGTCCCAGTGTAAGTGTTCTGAATGGACTGGGTGCCCGCAGGACTTCAGATGATGAAAACTCCCAATTTGTTGCTTTCAGTGAGTGGAGGCTTAAAAGGGACAGTGAACTGACCACTGCTGCCTATGAAACGACTTGTTTGGACTTTACATCTCTGTGCCCCAGTATGTTAAACTGTCCTGAGAGCAATCTCTAATAGTAAAGGCCATCTGGTATGAACACCTTGCAACTACCTTAGCATATCCTCCAACCCATTAAAATTGTGTGACTGTACAAAAACATCCTTAGTGGCATAGTCCCTGGAACAGTAATGTCAAGCTCTGCCTAGAGCTCTTTGAAAAGCTGCTAGCTAGCAACCATCAGAAAGCAAGGGAATCCTCTTAGGAGTTGGTATTTTCAACATCCAGAAAACTTCCTCCCAGGCACTATTTCTTAATACAGAAATAGCCCAGACACCTTGAAAACACCCCTAAATTAAACTTTAGACTTGACAAGGGTGAAATTCAACCTAAGTTCCAATGGAGTCTGACTCTTCTTGTTGACCTGACAGTCCTCTGCTGTCACTTCATGATTTGGTTAAATCCTAGCTTGGTCAGCTCTAAACACTCGCTCACAGGAACAGTTAAGTAACAAAATAAGCAACTTTCAAATAGTCAATCAGCCAGTAAGAGAAAGAAACCCACTCCACAGAATTCAGAACAAAACCCAGAAGTGCAATGACACACAAAGAATGGATTGTGATTTTATTTCTCCTAGGTGTGCAAACAGTTATGAAGGTGGGACTGTGGACAATGAAGAAATCTCGTTTCCCACACAGCACCTGAAGGAACATCTGGAATAAAACAACCGCTCTATGACCACACCAGGTTACAGTACTACATGCAGGTCACTGCATATGGAATCCAACCACATGCTAAAATTAGAATAATTAATTCCATATGGACTGTACATTTCATGTATGATCTACAACTTTATGCTGTACAAGTCTTACTTGTTAACTATTACATATGTATCTACAACTAACAATGCACCCCAAAATGTGACCAATTACATTACAGAACCTGTGAGAGAGAATTGCAAGTTGAAGCAGCTGTCAGGACAGACTAATACAAGATGTGTATCAGTAAGTTACAAAGTGAACACCTCAGTGACTATTCAAATTCCGTCTGCTGGAGCAGGTTGGAATTATTATCAGCAAGCAATTCTGACTTTCAATTTTCACTTCAGTCCATCAAAAAAGTGTCTGAGAAACTGAGAGCTCTATCTCATTTGAGCAGCAGTGCACATGCTGCCCAAAGTCTGGTTGCCCCCTTCCCCTGACTGTATCAGCCCTCCCACAACGAGCAGCACAGAAGGCAGTCCACGGTTCTGGTCTGCAAGTTAATCTCCACCAACAAGGGAAGAGTTACATTATTCTTTCCCCTCTTTTGAGTCTGAACTCCCATAAGCACATTGGTCAGAGAACATCTATTCTAATGCTTTGGGCATAGGCCTTTAAGCAGTAGTGAACACATTACTTGCTCAGGTTAACTCCTGCTTTTTATGCAAGAGCAGCCATGAAGTAATAGCTTCCACAGAAGCTAAAAGCTGAATTCTTCATAGAGAAAGTCTGTGATAACCTAAAAAATATTTCTAAAAGGTATACAGTGCACATAAGAGATTTTTGATGCCGTATTAAATTTGAAATGATATATAAGTAATGAAGCCTGCCAGTGCAGCCACTTGTTCTTGGGAAGTCACAGCCCTACACTTCAAAAGCTGAGAGCAATACATGAGGCCTGCTTAGTTCACAGGAGCTTTACCCTCACAGCCTTTTGACATTATTTATTCTAAAATAAAAACTAGGTTCCTAATGTACATATTACCAGTCATACACAAATTCAAGTAAACAAAACCACTGAAAACTCTAGAAAACACTATTACTCTTACACAGATCAAATCAAGAATGGGTTGTAAGAGTAGCAAATAAAGCTCTCTATATTTCTGTAAGGAACTGTCTTGAACATACCCTGAAGAGGTTGTCTTCAAGGTACTTCAGGGAGAACTTAAAGAATAATACCAACTAAAATAAAATTGTTTACTCTTAATGCACCTTACCAGCCTCCTAATTTTGTTACATTTTAGAAGTACATTGGTTGTCCTTCATACTGCAAAGGCACTCAAAAACAGGAGAAAGGCATTAACACCTTGGTGTTACAATAACACGGGGTGCCTTTGAACACATTAAGAAACTGGAAAAAAAGTTTTATTAGATACTGAAGGACTATCATTAATTTTATTACCTACTGAAACTCTACCATCCTGAGAAATCTATGAGTTGTCATCCTCTTGGAAGTATTACTTTGTCTTCTGAAGTATCTCAAAAGATCACTAGTGAGCCACTGCAATTGTTCACTTGGATCATGTACTTTGCAGGAATGAAGCTGAAGCAAAAATTTCACTTCCTTTTTACCTTCTCAGTTCCATTATCAAAAACACTGGGATTTTTTCTTAGCTATGCAAACATTATACTACTTCATCTGTAACATGAAGTAAGTGACAGAGATTGGTGACAGAAACTAAGGCCTACCAAATTAGTTTGCACATTCACAGAAGGAAAACCAACCTTCCCACCCACCTATCCCTACTTCTGGAGGATGGTGTTCATTAGTCTCTCCAGCATAAACTACCAAAGACATCAACACATACAGTGCAAATATTCTGCAACATCTTTTGGGATGAGGTATCTACTGTTTTGCTTTATGTCTGTTTTCTAGAGCATCAACACAAATCTTTTATAGAAGGTCTTCAATCCATGCAACATAAAATGCAGTATTAAATATCAGACTTTATTATCAGTAGGCTACAATTAGTTACAATTACTTTTAAGATGACCATACTAATAGCAAAGCCCCAAATTCTCAATCTAATGTGGAGGTATTTCAAGGCATTCTCTGTTTTTTTTGGATCTCCCTGAACAGATTAGGGTATTTTCAAAGGTTTTCAACTGATCAAAAAGCAGAAACTAAACTTTCCTGGGAAAACAACTACCTGATAATTTACCGTTTTGAGAATGTAAAACTACTCAAACCCTCACTTCCAAAACAAGTTATTTTTAAAAGAGTTGTTCCAATATAGAACTACCCCTAATGAAATTATTGTTAATAGTAATGCTTGGTATACACTCCACAAGGACTGTGGACTTTAGAGAAAGATTAATTTGAGTCAGCTTCTTCCTCACTCTCCAAATTTGTACAGATAAGAGGCATTCAACAATGAAATAATTGAAAATATAAATGTAACTACCTAGAGGAAAAGTGGAATTAGAACAGATGCTTGACCAACTAAACCGAACAAAAAATAAGTTATGTGGCTATACACACAAGTGCACAAACAATTATTTGTATTATGTCCGAAAGGGAAGGACCTTTGAAGTTCCAACGTTCTGAACTAGAAGGTGAAGAAAGGTATCTTTATTTCCAAAAGCAGTACTGACACTGTATCAGTGTTCCTGTGGTCCAGCAGCAGAAAGGAAACTCCATTTATCAGGAGCTGCTGTCTAACTTCAAAGGGACACAGAAAGACAAAATTCACACATTATTACGTCTTACAATTATATAAACATTGGTGCTCACCAGGAATAGTCAAGATGTTACAGCACTCCAAAATGTGTATTCTTTTACCTAAGTTACACATGAAGCTGAAACAACTCTGTACCAACTCACCAGTATTACAGCACCTCTACTGACATTGAATACCTTGTGCTCAGTTGTGTAACATTTGGATACTACAACGATAATCTGAAGCAATACATAACATTATTAACACACCAACTTTCAATGCTTCACACCGAACCTTAGAATGAGCCACATCTAGTTTTACTTTCAGTTCCCAAAAGGTGTTAACTAAACCTTTGTACTGCTGTTTTCCACTAAAGCAACTTGGGTAACTGAAATGGAAAGCAGCCTTTAGAGCGGACCTAGCCTCAGCACACAGCTGAAAAGCTCTATCTTGATATTCCTGTTAGCCTCTGTATCACATGTACATTAGCGAAGTTGGTTAAGCAGACTGACCAGACCTAATGTAATTAGACAACTCCTCTACTTTACATGATGACTTATTTTAATGTACACGGTAATCCTGTTACAGCAATCCTTACTACTTCCACATTCTTCTGGACAGATTTGGGGGATGAGAAAAAGCCACAACAAACATATAACAAGTTGATAAAAAAATAAGAGTAGAATAAAACAAAGGGATACTTTGTACAAACTTCAAAGCTTAAAACACCTGCTACTAGAAGCCCCTGAAAGGTGCATTGCTGCCATTAATTTTGATTTCATTATAAATGTGCACACCTTTACTTTGCTACATAGAATTGCAAACTTATTCACACACAGCTACTGAAACAGAATTTACTTTTGTGATAGCACTTTGGAAGTAGAGACACTACAACACGTGACTTGGAGCTAATCTATCACAAGCTTAATTTGGATTTATGGTTTCCTTTCAATTATCCTGTTCGGAAGCTTAACCCGCCTGTTTCACACACACACACCAAAAAAAAAAAAAAAAAAAAACTCCAAAACAAAAAAAAAACCAAAGAAAAAAAAAGAAAAAAGAAAAAAAAACTCACCAGGAATTTGTGGTCAGCATTTTTTATAAAACAGCTAAGACACACCTCTGTATCTGTGAATGCTTTAAACGCTGGCACACCCCAAAGCACATGTGTGCAAGCAGATACTGCCCAACATTTTGAGGCAGAGCCAGAACACACCGATCACTTTTCTCCATTAAAGCCTGTTTTATTTTGGTTACTTTACAACCAAGGGCTCTGAAACGCAAAAACCGGTTTCTCGCCAGTTTTTGGGACTCAGTATCATGATTTCCTATTCCCTAGCAGTTTACCCACCCTAGGAACGACTGGCCAACAAAACGAAGGTGTCGAATTCGGGAGGAAGCCCGAGACGCCCCAGGCAGAGCCCCTGCGGCCCGAGGACGGGAGGGGGCACGGGACTCACCCCGGGCCAGGACGCAAACCCAAGCGCCAGAGCACGCGGGCACCCCCAGACCCCAGCGGGGCGGCCGCGGCGAGCTCTCCGCAGGCTCCCGAAGCCAAAGGAGCCGGAAAGCGGGCACCCCTCCTCCCCCCTGCACGAGGCCACACGGAGAGCCGGGAGCGCCGGGTCGCCGCTGTCGGCCCTACTCCCCCCATTCTTCCCAGCTCCCACCGACCTGGAGACGGCCATGGCCGCCTGGAGCCGGGCCTGGCTGACGGCGGGCGGCGGGACGGGGGGGCCGGGGTGCTGCCCGGGCGGAGGGCGCTGGGCCTCGCTCGGGCCTGGGGCGCCGCACCCGGCCTCGGCCCCGCCGGCGATCCGCGGGCTGCGCCTGAGCGCGGCAGAGGCCGGCGGCGGTCGGAGTGTCGCTCCCCCGGGCGGGGCGGCGGCGGCGTGGGCGGGAGTGGCGAAAGACCCTCGGAGCGTGGGTTAAAGCCTCGATTCCCCCATCACCGGGGCGAAGCCCAATGCCTGGTTTTATATGAGCAGCCATCTTGTATTTATTCCCTTCCTCCATGAGAGCCGCTTCCTGATTGGCAAGAGCGCCCAGCCGCAGCCAATGGCGGGAGCGCTTCTAAGAGCAAGGAGGGCGGGAGCGCGCAGCGCCCGCACTGAGCAGGATCGGCCATGGAGCCCGCCGGGCCGGCTGGGGGGGGCGGGGTGCCGGCCTCTGCCGGGGCGTTCCATCTGCAGGGCGATGGGGGGGCGAACTCAAAGGAGGGAGCCCCAGTCCCGAACCCTGAGGGAAGAAAAGGACATGAGAACGCGGTGTAAACGTTTTTCCTTCCATGTCTACTGGGTGGTGGCCCTTCTGCCTTCGCAACACGGCGGGAGAGGGCGGTCGCTATTCGCTGAACCAACGCCGCAGCCCGCTCTTGCCGAGGTCCGCCGTCCATCGGCCGTGCCCGGTGCCGCGGCGCGAAGTCGCTGCCCGGGTGACTACAACTCCCGGCATGCCTTGCGCTGTAGCCGGGCTCGGTCGCGCGGCCCCGCCGTCCTTGCGGGCGGGCGCCCCGGAGCCCCCGCAGCGAGGGGTGGCTGTCACACGGCGCAGAGTGTGTGCTGGTACCGCAGAGCGCTTGTGGCACACGAGGGTGGGAACGCCCCAGGCTTTATAAGCCTCGCCAGCCACGCCAGGCAGCGGCGGGGCGGCTGGTCCGGCCCGGTCACGGCGCCTGTGTGAGGGGCCACGGTCTTTCCCGGTCTCTGCCGTCGCTCCGGCTGGGGCAGCGGCCCGTCCTCCCAGCCCGGCGGGCCCCGGGCGATGCTGAAAGATCCCTGGAATCCAGCCCGGCATTGCCCCTTGTTCCGGGCAGGCACACCAGGCTCTCAAGTGCTCGCTATCAGCTTCCGTCAGATCCAGATGAAGAAATTAGCCTTCGACTAATCATTTAAATTAATGATCCCAGACTGGTACATAAAGTTAGCTGACGTAGGTAACCTTTCATGTGATAAGTTGGAAACAAAATAATAGATTTTTTTTTTTCCTGTGATGGCATAGACTTGGATAAACATGAATTTGCATAGTGCTGGATGATAAAGTTTTCCTCTGAAGCCCATTGTGGTGTGAGTGTTTCACACCCAACCCTTCTAGAGGGATTTCTGCTGCCTAGCCTTTCTGGTTGGTCTCCCTCTCCCCGGAGAGTTAACTCTTCATGTACGGGCTCACTCATTCCGTCCCCACGAGCACATATTCCAAACAAACATTCTAATGCTGTCTGCATTATCACTGTCTTTTGACAGTTCTCTAAAGACACTGGGATAATGCTTCAATCTATCCTTATCCATGCAGGTCCAGCCTATACTTCAGCCTTTCCTCAAGTATGCCAGGGGTGCTGCTTTCCTGCCCCTCTCTTCTGTCCTTTGGTGGGAGCACTGTGGCAACTGGAAACTGGCATTGGAGTGGCCCCAAACACTGGCAGTGAGAGTCAGCCTGAGGCCTCTGAGCACAGAGTGTGGCCAGAGCAAACCACAGACCTGTTTTTCAGTGGTGGACATGGGTTTTGTCACAGTGCTACACTCAATGACCCAGGTAATGCCTTTTGCCTGTCATGGCTCTGATGCAGTAGCTACCTTTAAATAGCTCAATGTACCTTCTGTAGCTGAATACACGCAAAAAGTACAGTGGGTTTAGCTGGAGGCCAAGAGCCTCTCACCAGAGTACTCCAAAAACTCCCCACACCTTCCTTTCTGCCATCCCATATCCTTGTGGTGCAGGTGCACCTGCCTGGGTCCCTGCCCACGATCCCAGGCACATACCTGCTCCTGTGTGCGTCCATGTTTGATTTAGCCATGTATGGGGAGGGAAGCAGGGAACTGGGGTACAGAGCAGCAAGGAATAGACTGAAGGCAGAGATCTTTTCCTTGTATGTTTGATACTGTTGACATGGATGCATAGCAAACATCCCTGACAGTATTTCCGTGTTTGTTTAGCCAGGAATCAGCAGCCATCCTGTCCTGCTGTGGACGTTATTGAAATGATCCTTAGGTGATATTTCCAATTCTAACATCCTATTTCCTCTTAGGTTCCTTAAAAACAGTTTTAATAGCAGTCAAGGCAGAGGGCACATCAAATATGCAATAAAATTTGTTTTGAACAGTTCCTACCTGATAAAAATAAATGTAGGGAAAATATTGGTGGTGGGTCGTATGCACTGAGTACTTGCTGTAATTATGATAAACTGCACTTCCAGCAAAACAATCTGCAAAAGACAGAAAGAATGATCTGTTATAGCAGGCATTCTGGACTCAAATACAATTCATTCAAGTATCACACCATATATATTTGTATTTTGATGTGACATTTATGTAAAGCACATCATTACTTAACTATTCACTTGTATCTTCTGCTCAATCCTTTCCCTACAGCCTATAAAAACTAATTCTTCTTTGTCCATGCATCTGTTCAGCGCCTCCGTAAGACACACCAATTTTATTTGCATTTTTTGGGCCTATTTTTCAAGGAGTACCTATACATTTCCTTCCTTATTCTGTTAGAAGAATGCCCCCTGAAAATCACTTTTGTGCCAGTATACTCTCTCCAACCTGCTCCTAAATTAAATAAAACTCAGTAATTTCACTCCTTTGGTATGTTTTAATCAGTACTTCCTGCATTCATCTCAGCTGTTTTTATTTTGCTTTCTTCCTCCTGCCAGCTGTGTTCACTTGTGAACTCCTATTGCTCGGGCTGCAGATGCACAGCCACAGCAGCTCGGGTATGTGCCCTGCTGGCTGCCAGAGCCCACGCAGAAAGTGGTGCAGCCTTCAAGTGCTCCAGCTGTGCAAATAGCAGATGACAGAGGCACCGTTTTTCAGGTGGAATCCCTCCTGATTAGACCTGATATAACGTAATCTTTTACATGTTCTGGACTCTTAGAATACTAACTTCCAGTTAGTTTTTTGTGTCCTGAAGGTTTGTAGATTTGTATTGCTCAGGATCACAACAGCCTCTCTGTAGTGGTAGGTATAACATTTGCTGCCTTCCAGTCTGATAAAAAAGATTCTTTTCATAATAGCTTGCATGTATTTTAGTGTCTATGTTGATTTCCAAATTCCCTTGGAAAACTTGTCTGAAGACAAGTTAGTCTTAGAAGCTCGCCCCTGCTTAGCAGTTTGCTTAGACAGCTTCTCTGCTGGTGTCTTGATCAGTATGATTATTTTGATAATATGGGGGAAAAAATTCTGGGAGATACATTTATGCAGTATGAACTTATGCAGGTAAACAGTGCAGGTTCTTTGCAACATGTATTTCTTAAGAATGCTTTCTGTTCTGAGGTCTGCAAGCTAACTAAATATCTTGTAGACTATTTCTAACATTTAAACTTTAAAATTCTTACTTGTTTTTATATATTTATTTGCTTCTTCTTCAAGTATTATTTAATCTTCCTTGTTTTTATTTGACATTTTATCTCTGTACGTTAGGCCCCTCTTTAGTGGTGTTGTTAAAATCAGAGTTCTGATTGCTGATGGATTTTTTTTCTTGAGTAATCTCTTGTTTCTTTCTAACTAATAGTGTCTCTTGCTATTCTGCTTGATTTTCATTTAAAGGTGTATTTATTTTTTCACTAGTTTCCATGCCAACTCATGGCTTTTAATTGTCTTATTTTTACTCCAAGGAGGATTTTTAGTAGCTGCATAACCTTCTCGAAAGCCTCTTAATAGAAAGTCAACTTGTTCATGGCCTTCCTTTTAAGTTCTTCACAATTAAGTGCTGGTGGCTGGAGGCTGGATGCTGACTGATAGCTCTAGTAGTTTAAAAAACCTCAGATACCAAGGAAGTGCTGGATTCTGAGAGACAAATCAGGGCAAAGCATTGCCACCCACAACATCCAGCAGCAACATTTCTGAAAAATGTTTGATGGGCTTCAATTTCTCAACATCAAACAGGATTGCAGTAACCACTAGGTAGTGAAAATCACCAACATCTAAAAGATTCCCAATGTCACTAGAGCTGTGTAATTATCTCATTAGATTTCATTACCTCTGATCATATTTAGTATTGTCAATTTGTGACAATTTTCCTGAATGAGACGCTCGTGATATGACAAATAGAGAGGGAAAACTGGTGTTTCTCTTCTTGTGATTTTCTCATCTCAGGGATTTTATCTCATGAGATGGCACACACTTGTTCAGAAGTTTTGATTCTTGCCTGTCTCCATTTTAAACAGATATTCTGTACAAGTGATCAAATTTGTTGTATAAGGTTGTACAACCACCTTGTTTATGGTAGCCATGGACTCTAATTTCTTCAGCATTTATTTCCATGATCGTGAATTTCCCATTTTCTAACTCAGCTCTGTTTTCCACCCTATCTTATAACACATGAAGACATAAATTACTGGTATCCTTTGAAAACCTTTTATGTACAAAACCTGTAAATTTCTTAGTTTTGTCTAGCAGTTATCCATGCTGTCTTAAGTTAAATAAATATTTTATAGTTTGGGTAGTTTATTGTTCCTGTGGCATTTTTAGGAAATGGTATTATCTATCCATTGCATACAGTTGGTCTTTTTTTCAAACAAGCTGTTACATTTACATTTAAAACCTCCTTCTTTTGACGTCTCTGTGCATGGAACTACACCACTTTCTATGTCAAGAAAGTAACTAAAGTAAATTTACATTCAGTAAATAAACTTAATTCTGAAGTATTAAGGGATTAACAGTAACTGAAGGGGAGAAAAGGTCATGTCAAGTATCTAATTGGGCTTGTTTGGATCAAGGTAACAGACACAAAGGAGCCAGTCAGAGACAAAGAGGGAAATAATGAGGTCAGACTCTTCCTATAAGTCTGCAGGTCTTTCTACATAGTCCTGTGGGAAAATGCAACATGAAAATAACATGACAGAAACAACTAGAGACCTTTTACTAAATTTTTCTATTATCTAAAGTTGTGTGGTTTTAAGGGCTTTTTTCTTTATTTAATTTCAGTAGTCTGACTGTTCTTTATTTTTTCATGACCTAATGCAAGAGGGACATTAGTCTGTACAGTTAAAAAAAAAGTGCATATAATTCCAGTGTGCACAAACTGAATACAAAGAGGATAAATAGAAAAGCACCTCTGTCATCAGGGACATAAGGATTCAGAAGCACACTATAATGCTGAATAAACAAGGCCAGAGGTTTCACATCTAGTCCAGCTCTTTCCAAAAGCTGTTGCTTTTCAAAGATAAAAAAGAAAGCTAATCTGTGGCCATCATCACAAGTTCTGCAGCAGTTAATGAGTTTAAATTAGATTTAAAAACAAGTCTGGGCACGTACCCTTTGCTCTCTATATATTTTAACTCCTATATTTAAGCGATAGAAAGCAATAACTGTTTTTCTTGTATTTTAATTTGCAAATATTGTTTCTCATAATATATTTTAGGCCTGTGAAAGATTTCCAGCATGTAGTGTGAATATCATAATTTACCATTTACTGTATACCAGAATTGCTACTGAATATCTACAACATGATGTTGATACCAGGATGGGATGATCCTATATTTCATCTGAAGTGTGCAGACAAGGATCAGTGCTCCAGCATTTGGATATACCCGTTTATACTTTTTTAAAATTTATTTTGTGCATCTCAAAGATGGACTGAGATAAACAGATTGAACAGTTTGAATTCTGTTTTCTTCTCCTAAAAGAGTTAATCTTGTTTTATGGACTTTTGTTTGGTAGTATAACTCTGAAAGTAAAAACTTCTTTCTGTTTACGTTAGAAGAGGCCCTTTGAAGAACTACATGGGGAACATCCTCATCTGTAACAGCTTTATCAGACTTATCTATGTTGAGGGTTCTTTCATCTTCCTTTGTGGAACATTCAGTCCTGAGTGTTCCTCATAAAGCAATAAATGTCTCCTGATTTCAGTATGTCTTGTATTGACCTTCTTGTTGTACTTCTTAGAGAGTTACTTCAGATTTGTTTGTTACACTTTAACTAATTTATAACGGTAAGTTTTGTGTGATGGGTACAGTAATGGCAACATTATAGTGTGTTTTTATGCTGTCCTGAAAGTGTGAGCTAAGAAAGGTATGTACCTGTAATAGACAAATTGGATTTTATTCACAGATTCCTCAAATGATAGGATTCCTGATACCCAGTAAAAACTGAGCTTGTTTTCAATGTGGAATAGGTCTGTGGAGTAGTTTCTTGATTGTCTGAAATTCTCATTGGATTCTACAGGGAATATCAACAGGATATTATACTACACATAGACTAAATTTAAAGCTTAGAGAGAAGCATTAATTAGTTTTAAGATCCCTCATGACTTTACTGTAGGATTAGAGATCTGAGTGTTCCTGTATTTTTTTGATAACTGTTATTTAGTTATCAGCTCACACAGGGCCACATGCACAACTTAGAAGACCCAGATAAGAAGTTGCCAGGAACTCCTCCTCCAGCATGTGCCCTCATTTTATACCCAGTAATCTTTCACCAGCTTTTTATACATGCACCTTTTGCACGTTTCTTCCCTCACACTGGTGACTCTTCCACCCTGATACTTGCATTTTCATTTTCCCTTCTTCATTTTTATTTTTTAAAACATTTATTTTCCCGTCCTTTCCCTGCAACCTCTGCATTGTCTTCTCATCTCAGGAGGACAAAGAATCGAGTTGCTTTCTCACCTGGTTTGTTTTTGTCATCTGTTTTCCTGGCTCCCCACGAGAGGAAGAAAAGGAGCTGCTGGTTTGGTAATTGCTGTCCACTGGAACCAGTAAAGCACAGTCTGCTGACACCTGGAGCAAGTAACAGTCAGCCTGGAGAGGAAACAAGCTCTAGCAGTTGATGACAGCATTGCTTTTTGTTTGCACACACTTTTTAAATAAACTGCTCTTTGCAGCGGCCAAGGATTCATTCATACCCTCTTGCTAAACCCCAGATGGGGGATACCTTCCTTCGTAGCACTGAGCAGGTTCTTAGACCACAAAAGACCTTTGGGTGCCTGCATTTCTGGATGCTTCACCTAAGACATTTTAAGAAATAATTGATCTTGAGAAGATGCTGCTCAGGTCATTGAACTGCTGGTCCTGGCACACTGGTTGTAGTAGTGCACCCCAAATTTGAAGGGTAACATCACTGATCATTTTTGCACACACAAAGAGAAACCCTGCAGCTTGCTAGCAGTTACTGCAGACGCAAATAAACAGGGAAGGATCCGAATTACACTTGTGGCTCCTTGTAGGTCATTTACCTTTTGCCTCAGCTGAGAGAAAAAACAATCACATGCAAACCTTTCTAGCCCTTTTATAGGTAACCTTGCTCTTCACTCAGAAAACTGAACACTGTACATCGTAGATTTCTACATTTAAATTTACTTGTATCCTTGTGTTCTGGTTTTCTGTTGGAGCTCACCTCTCCTTTTCCCAAGACATTCTTGGGAATCAGCCTTCTGCACAGAGCTCATGAGAACTTTCAGTATTTTCCAGGAATCACCTGAACATTTCCTAACTCAAAATGATCAGAGCTCCGGGCAAGCTGGCATGAAGACTTCACCATCTGATAAAAATCCAATGAACATATGGCTTCAGGACAGCAACAGAAAAGAAGTTTTCTGAGAGTTGAGTTCAACAGTTATATATATTAGAACTGTTATAACTTCATTAAATAATTTTGTGCTCAGTCTGGATTTTCTGTATTCTTGTGTTTTTCTTCAAAATCTCACACTCAGGGCTGTGGAAAACCAACAGTATCTGGCTTTTTATGCTCTGTGATACAACATCAGCTAGTTCTACATTTGCTGAGAACATGCACAAAAGAGACCAGCAAAATTTTGTAACTTTTTTGTACAACTGTGAAATAAATAAAAGTATTGTGTTTATTTATGAGTGCTGCTGTAATACAATATTCCCTTAAACCAAGAAACATTTCATTTCATTCTCTACCATGTGAATTTAATTAGCAATTAAATAGTACAGATGTGAATACACAGTGATGAACCAACTGTGGAATTCGAGATAAATGTCAGCTGGAGTTCATAATGTATTATGTGGGCTTAGTTCTGCATAATTTCATTAGGAACAATAAGGTGGAAAGCTTTGTCCTAAATTATAAATAAATAAACAAATAAAATTATGTCTATTTCCCTATAGTCCTCTCAAAACCATTTGTGGAAACATCATGTCTAACAATATTCCCTGAAGAGAGACATTCAACATAGGTAGGAAAATGATGTTTATTTTGTTGGATAACAGAATTGCACCACCTGGTTGTGTGCACCTGAAGCCTCATAGGGTCCTGCAGGAACTCACAAGGGCTGGTAAGAGCTGCTGCTGATCCTAACTTCTCATGCCATGTTTCTTCTTCACTGAGCTTTCCAGTGCACCAGCTTTTCATCTCTCCAGTCTGAAGTAGCAAAGGACTGACTCTAGGGTCCCTGCAATGCTAAATAACAAACCCCAAAACAAAAATACAAAGGGCAGATGTTTGCTGCTCTTTATTCACTTTATACTTTATATAAAGTTATATCAGTCTGTAATTCTTGGGTCCCTGCTGGAAAACACCAGGAAGGGTGGTTTTTGTTGATTTTTTAACAGGATCTAGCACTATAGTAGCCCATGTTGCAGATCCTTCTTACTTCCAAATAAAGAAATCTAGATAAAAGATTCTCATCTTACAGCTCAAAAAAAAAAAAAAAAAAAAGGCAAGCAAAGGCACAAATGCCTTTTTGTAACATTTAGTGTTCAGTTCCACAACCGCTTTATATAGACAGGGCTTCATTCCTGAGACCACATGAATGAAGCTCACCATCAGATTTGATGGCAAATACAATTTAATGGGAAATATAAAGCTGCTGTGAAAATGAGAAAACTATTTACTTTATACAATGAACAAAGGCAAAGTTGTTCCACCAGTTGCACAGGCAATGAAGCATTTGCAGTATGAATTTATATCCATGGAGTCCTTTGACTAGGGGAATTGTTTGCATGGGATACAAAACAACAGGAGTTACAAGATACTCCAATCTAGTTCTTATTTAGTACAGAACCACAAATCCAGAAATCTGGGTTTTATGCTGCCACTAAAAGCCAAAAGAAACCTTTCTGGGTTTTGGTACAAGCGTTTTTTTTCCCAGTTTTCTAATGCATACCTACACCCTCTCTTGCTCTCTTGCTTGATGCTTTAAAGCTTTGCTTTTAAGGCAGTGTCTTAACAAGCTTAAGTAGCTTGCACTGAATAGTTTATTTTAATATAATAATCTCCCTTTATCCTTATTTATTGTGATGCCTTTTCAGTATTACTTCATTAAAATGTAATAATAATGAAAAATGTAGGTATTTAAATTTACCTAAGTATTATAGTAATACTGTTTTCCATCCTGTGGAATGATTTCTTTATCCATAGCAGGAGCTGTTGGCATAAATTCATAATTCATAATACTGTTTGTTGCACTACCTTTGTGAGAGCCACAGGCAGTTCAGGAGACTATTCAATACATGACCCTTAAAAGCAGCTCACCTGAAGAAGTAAGTTTTCTGTTCTGATTACATTGCTCTGCTGTAAGAAGAAACCAGCAAACAACAGAGCTGAGGAATAGGATAGATGTGACTGACAAACAAGGAGGTGTAAGTACATAGGCACCAGTGCCCTTGGCCAGTCGAGACGGTGAAGGTGACACACATGACCTACCTTCTTTAGGATCTGTTGCTGAGAAACTGGTGAAATTTACCTGCAGTGGACTATTCTGAAACACAGATAACCTAAGGGATCAGGAAAAAAATACACAATCAGGATGAGCTATTCTAATTACTGAAAAGCAAGTTTGACATTTAGAATATTCAAATTCCACTTGTTTACATGTTCTTAGCAATCTGGGAAAAATCCTGCTATGAAAAAGAATGCAACTAGGTCAGTTCATTGGATGGTACAGATAATATGGAAGTAAATTGTGGTGCTGCAATGACTTTTAGCAGTAATTCAAAGTTCTGTATTCAAATTAAAGGATGAACCGGACATAACCTGGCTTCATTCATTTCTAAGTATTTGCCCTATAATATCAATGCTAGTCTATCTGATAGTGCAGTGTTTTATTATGCATCTGGAAATCACATATATTTTAAAGATTTGTAAAACAAAAAACAAACACAATCACTCAAAGTTGTTTGTTTTAAGGGGTTGTTTGTTTCAGGGTTGCAATTTTACTAAAAGGAAGGACTGCTTTAATTCCATGTGTACAGAGACATTGTCTCCAACGACACTTAACAAATACAGCCTAATACATTTAAAGAACCAAATATCAGTAGAAGCTAATCTTACAATGGAGACCTTTACTACTGACATTACTGACATTCTCATTTAACTAATTTGCTTTAAAAAAAAATTGGTCCACATACAAAAAGAAATGGGTAAAAGCAATACTAAGCTGAGCAAACACTGTCCTTTTTATTCAGTTCCAGTTGTAGTGGTCTCTTGGTGGTAAATCATAATGGGATCTCTCATCCTCTTCAGGTCCACAGTCTAGTGGCAGACCATAATTGTAATCAACTGTTAAAACTGGTAATCTTTTACTTTGTTCCATGCTTCTGGTACTTTCACCCGGAAAAGGCTTTCTTTCATAGTCTATTGAACTATCTTCTTGGTGTATGGATGAAGATGGGTGCATTGTTCGTGAAGAGTATGGTGCAAATCTGTTTTTTCCTCTATTAAATTCCTCTGAGGGATGCACTCTCCTATTGTCTTCAGGACAATGTGGTTGATAACTGCAAGAACAAATATGAACAGTAAATTCTTAGAAATAAACCAGTTGATTTATTGTTGATGGCCACCACTAGAAATTAACTGTGTCTACCACTGAAAGAACAATTCAAACCCTCATTCTTGTTCTTACCCCCTGAAACTGAATATCTGTGGATATTGAAAATTTGTTTGTATTAATTTTCCAATTCTAGTGATTAAAATTACAGCTCTTTACAGTAAGTAATTCTACTAAACGAAGTTTTGTTTCAAGTGCTGTTTACAATTAAAATTACCTGTTTAACTAAGAATATCTTTACCTAGGGGACATTTTTTTCCTAAATCCATGTTTTCATTTTTGTGTACAATATGTAACAATAACTCTCTAGTACACAGTCTCAACAGGCAATAATATACTTTGGAAAATATTTTAATTATTAATTCTTCTGCAATAGAAGACTCACTCTCCTATAAAATACAGATGGAAAGATCTAAAAATGCAGATGCTATATATACATATACACATGTGTGTGTGTGTATATATACATATATATACACATTTCAATTCTCTTTACTCTCAAATACCTTCCTTACTTGGTAAAGTAAGTGGTGTATAAAGCCAATTCAAAACAATCTTTAAAATTTTTAAATCTTCTCCCTTACTGAACCACAGATTCACTTACACTAGAAAGGATCTCTAGAAGTAGCAAGGGTCACTCAAACTAAGTCTCATTAGATGAGTTTGTACAGGGGCTACGTCCATTCTTAAAGGATGTGGGACAGTGGCTCTGGGCAACCCAGTTCAGCGTCCGCCCGTCCCGCACACTAAAACTCCTTAGCTCGTTGTACACAGCGCTTAAGAGTTAAATACAGCACCTGTGCTTTGCTTTTTTGCTTACTGATACTTCATTTATGTAGTTCATTAGCTTGAACTGTGCTTGGCATGTCAATGATTATGTCAAGGATTCACACAGTAATAACACTCAAAACTCAGTATCAATGGACCACAGATTAGTCACATTATTTGCTCAGTGCTCACATGCAATGGGTTAAACTGCATTTAAGCAAAAATATTAACACAGATTTTTACACTGTACAGTTAATTTGTATTTCTTAGCTGGGAAATAGGGGGAGTAATACTACAATGGTAAGTAAGAAAACAGTGTATGATATCTGATACTTACCTGTAATTTCTGTTAAAGTCATCATTATCAGACCCGTAATCTCTGTGAAGTGAAGGAGATGAGGAGAAATGAGGTTCTGGTACATTTTCATGGGAAGGAAAGGACTGACTTCTGCAAATAAGCAAAAGAAATTAATGTTAAGAAGACTGCCAACAGTTGTAAGATTTGGAAAAAAATACACATCAAATGAAATAAAATATTTCTCATTTTAATAAAGATTACTTAAAATTTTAATAAAATTATAATAACTGTATTACTTTAATACCTCAAAGTCATACACTTCACTGTAATAACATCCTCTGTTTTAGCTGTACAATGGAACAAATTAAATCAAGCTTAACTAGTCCAATAAATCTGAAATACATTCTGCAATATTAAAAGTATTTTGAAATATGTCAGAACCCAATAGGTTTACTAATAAGTGATGTATGTATTTGTGAGAAAATAATGCAAGTTCTGATGCAGATTTCTAAGAAATTATTAACTCATGGAATAAACAAAGGCAAATCAAACTTCCTTGTAGCAATCCTGTTTATCTGTGTTTGGCTGAGGGCATAAATAAAATTTCATATCCTCTTTTATCCAGGGGACTTCTTTTTAAGCATAAGTTTCTGTACAAAACAAAGTGGGACAAGAATTTTGTTTCAAGCTGACTAAAAGGCAAAGAAAACACAAATTTTAAAGAAGCACAACCTTCTAATTAAGGAAACATTGGCTTTTGAAGTTGCAATATTCCAGCTTACATCAAACCCTTCTGTAAGTTAAAACGAGAAATGTTGATGAACTGATCATTTATATAGTAAAAGTATGATTGATTTGAAAAAAATTACTTAAAAAATATTTAACTTAAAATTTAAGTTAAAACTGCTAAGGTTTACACTTTTATTCACTAATTCTGTTCTTACAGCTCAAGGATGCTTTACCTGTCTGAACACCATTCACGTGGCAAGTCACTGTGACCTGGATGATCATGAAAAGGTCTTGGCCTTTGTCCGTGCCCTTTATTACCATAATCAAAATCTTTTGATTGAGTCTGTTCCTGTAAGCCATCATAAGGCTGAGGGTCATGAAAAGGTCTGCACCTTTGTCCAGGACCTTTATTATCATAATCTTTCAGTTGCATCTCTGTTTTTAAGTCATTGCGAGGCTGGTGATCATTATAAGGTCTCAACCTCTGCCCACGACCCCTCTTAACAAATTCAAAATCTCCCAATTGCATCTCTGTCTGCATGCCATCATGTGACTCGTACTCATGGAAGGATCTTAGTCTTTGGCCAGGACCTCTACTGGCAGAATCCAATTCTTTAAAATGCATTTGAGTCTGAAATTCATCATGAGATTGGTGGTCATGGAACAGTTTTCGCCTCTGGCCATGGCTCCTGCCACCGAAATCAAAATCCTTTGACTGCCTGTCTTCCTGCAAATCATTAGGAGATGGATGGTCAGGAAAGGATCTCTGCCTCTGTTCCCGTCCTCTGTTGAAGTCAAAAGACTGTCTGTCTGCTTGCAAATCATCACGAAACTGGTGTCCATGAAAAGGCCTCAAACTCTGTCCATGTCCCTTGCTACTGAAGTCTAGATCCTTCAGCTGTGTGTCTTCTTGATAATCATCATAAAACTGGTGATCAGTAAAGGCTCTTTGTTCTGGTCCCCTGTTGTAGTCCCAGTTTCTCATCTGCACTGATGCTCTTAATTCATCCTGAGTTTGATGGTCATGAAATGATCTTCTTCTTTGTCCAGGACCCTTATTAATGAAGTCAAAATCTCGCAACTGCATCTGTCCTTGCAAATCATTGTGAGAGTGGTCATCATAAATTCTTAACCTTTTCCCAGACCTGTTGAGAAGTATTGAATATCATACTTAAAAGTGCTACAAGTCATTAATAAAACCAATTCCTTTTAAACCAAGAATTTACATGAAAGACATTGCAAATATGAAGGTATCAAAATTATTAACAATCGAAACTGTACTTAACATTATAAACCCTTCAGCGTTAAAGCAGAAGCTGTGACAAATATTCACTTGTAATTCTACAGTACTTGTTAAACAGGCAAAACCAGTGATTCAAAAGTAATTAAAAATAACTGCAGATCATTGCAGAATAATGAAGAAGGACAGGTAAAGTAAAAATGAATTTCCCTAAGTGAACTAATTACTAACAGACTTCTAATAGCATACATTCCCTTTCTTACCCATATCTTGTTGCTGTTTTGTCAAATTCTGTAAATATAATTTACATGAGTAGGCTATATTAATAAAATCTCTTTTGAGTATCTATGGTATTTTCAATAAGAAACAATTCCTTTCCCTTGTGGCTTTTTTTTTTTTAATTCCATTTTTCAGCCTATTACCCCTGAAAATCTTCATTTGGGAACCGCTCTACAGATCCTTCCATTGCATGTGGTGGTGGGATAATATCTTCATCTGAATCCCATACATCCATTCCAAGGTTACTAAGAGGGGGAAAAAAAAAAATCTCACATAAGCTTCCTTTTTTAAAGCATACTACTGACAGAGAAAAAACCCACTCCCATAGAATTCTTCAGTTCTGAATGACAGAACTTTTATGTTATGTATAATTTAGAGACAACTCAGAAAATATTAATCTTGTAAATTTATTTTAAAAATCTGACATGACTCCAAACTTAATCCTGCACAGACTATGAAACAACAATAAGAGCAAAACAAAGGACCTTCAATTAATCTAAAAAGAAACAAATCACTCCGGTATTAAAATCCATTTACTGCTACAAAGCATCATTGGCACAAATACCTCAGGAAGACGTAAAGGATGGCTGTTCTTAGGAGAAGATGATAAGCATAAACTTTTTAAACTACTATGAACAGAGGGGACAAGAACAATGTTCCACTTTCCTGTGGTTTTTTATTCTTAAAACGGTTCTACTATTTTTTAATATCTTTTTCTACAGTGCCAACAACAGCAGACAGACCACAGAGCCTACAAAGACATCTTTGCGGTGGCTCCTTTCAGCTTCTGAGAGAACACAGACTTCAATACACTTGTCACGGTATGGTAAAAGCACAACAGTGTTCAGTAGTAGCTGTCAGATTAAAAACAATCTTTTGAACCATATACATTGAAAAGATGAACAAAGTACAGTGCACTTCATGTTATTCATCTGAAAATACAGAAGCAACTACACATACGTTTTACATCCATGTGTAGTTTCATTTTAGAGGTTTAAGAGGGAAATAATTTTGGCTTAGGACTGGAAATGCACTTTTTAAAAATGCCAGGAGACATACTGGAAGATCTTAAGTATACAACTAAAAGCTTTTGTTTACCTTCGCATCGGCTGTGTCCTGAGATCTGTGAGATACACAAGGCCATCCATGCGGTGACCCCTGGCATCGCCAAAAGCTAAAGAAAAAAATACAGTCTAATGAAATGTGGTCAAACTGAGCCACGAAAATATGAAAGGCAAGTTTCTGTTCCCCATGAGATGCTGAATTTGAAACAATTAGAACTTGGCATTAAATATTTCAGCAAACTGGCATCATTGCAGTATTTTTTAAAAAGATTCCTTAAACTAGTAGTGGTAGCAAACTATGAGTGAAAACTCTTTCAAATAAAAATAAAAAAATTAAGCAGCTAAAACATACTCCTCCTATGCTGTCAGTTTGCTATTGCTCAAGTCCTGCCTGGAACAGAATCAACAGTCAGCTATAAAATCTTCTATATAAGCCAGCACATGAAATTACTGAAAAGATACTAAAATAGAATTGTTGTATTTATGAGTTTTTAGTAATTGTGAAGTACAACCTGACATGTGCCTTAGTTCAAAATATATACCTACCCTGAATTGCTGCCTCTGGATCCCAGCCTTCAACATCTATAAGATACCTGAAGAAAAATATGACTATGTTATTGTACCAAAGGGAATAGAGAGTAATATAAGGATGCTATTTTTTGTGAAGAATAATTTCTGCTTTCACACAGCCTTACCTACATATAAGATAGCCAGTTCTATTAATTCCATTAGTACAGTGCACGCCAATGAGTTTCTCTATCAAAAAAGGAAAGAGTCTTTAATAGTCCAGAAAGTGAAATTAATAGAAAGCTAGCACAATACAAAAAAAAATAAAAAAACCTCTGCTTTTCTAGCAAAGTAATGATAATTAATGCTTGCTATTTACAAATTCTACTGTCACGTCTGTAAAAAAAGAGACACATCCAGACAAGACACATGTCCTCTCCATGCTGGATCTCTAGCAGCTGTTAGCTTACTACTTCCAAACCTGTAATGGCTGTGATTGACTCTGCAGAATGTAGAAAAAAAGAAAGAGTGATGGCAGGGAAAGCACCTAACCTCAGCCACTGCAGTAACAGGAAAGAAAAAAAAAAGGGTTTGAAAGCAAATCTCAACAAGAAAATGTAAAACTGAGGAACTTAACTTACACATAATGCACCTGAAAGTATGAAATGCTTAGGAGTACAATACATGGAGAAAAAAAGGACCAGTAATCTCTACAGAAATCTTTTAAAAAAATATTACACTAATTGGCCAAAGGCTAAAGAGCAAAATAACCTACTATTGCTAGGGTGTTTCTAATGAGAGACTTCCAATAGAAACATGGAAACCCTGATACAATCATGCAAGGCACTGGTAAAACCCCATCCAGACTATTTCTATCCATATTGAAATGTAATGTAAACCAAACAAGTTCAATATATATATAGTCCATACATATATATATATATATATATATATATATTTATTTATTTATTTATATATGTATATATACACACACACATACAGAAAGGGCTACTGTGTTGGCCACACAGAAGAAGGAAACTTGTCTTAGCCTGTAAAATCAAATCTGAGATACTGAATGTAATAGTGGGGACAGAGAACAACGACACTCCAAGGGCAACGCTGGTATAAGAATAAATGTATAACTGATTCAGTTTTAGGCTAGATTTTTGAAGAAAAATGATGATCATCAGAAGAACAAAATTTTGGCAGAGGCAGTACTGACAGATGGTCTTTGAAACAGGACATTGATAAACTTTTGAATGACATAAAATATGACTGAGACAAAATATAAGTGTTTGCCACAGATCGTGACAGTCAAATTGCTACAGAATTTCATTACAAGTTGATGTCCTAAGAACTCAAACACTAAAAAAGACCCACCTTCTTAAAAAGTATTTGTAAAAAGAATTCTGAGATGTTTTATGGATTATCTAAAACAGAGGCCAAATCACAAGGAGGAAAATTCTCTCAAGTCTCTCAAGCTGCCAAAATGCCCTTATAAGCTGTAACTGCAGGTCAACATGCAGTAACAAATCAAGAATAGAGTCTCTCAAGATCAGATTCAGATACACACTATTCTTTGTCACACAAAAAAGCACTAGATCCAAACCAAAAGAAAACTAATAATCACCAGGTAATTTCCTTAAGCCAAAAAAGAGCAAAGGAAGAACTACAAACTAACTTCCTGACAAAGGCTTTTTCTTATACTTTTTCATAATCCCACTAGTTCTAATTCAGGCTCTCAGATTTGAAATTTAGGTCAGAACTTTTTCACAAAACAGCTGATCACCAACAGGAAGACCCTGGATATGCTTTGCAGTAAAAACTGTATGCACTTGAGCAGTTAATGCATCTACTTTCTCAAAGAGAACGCCAAAGGAACCACAGCAAATATCACAAAAAGGCCTGAAAGAATGGTTCACCATTACTGGATAAACAAACAGGTAAAATCTGCCTATAAAGAATCACTACCAAAAGAAGTGGGAAGTTTAAAGCCACAAACACATTGTGGCAAAATACACACTAAATTATTTTCACAAAAAGCATCTTATCCAATCTCAGCAAGAAGTGTCCTGTTGCACAGGCACTGAAATAGCAGCACAGCCACACTGTGGAAACACTGACACTGGGTCTGTAATCAGATTTTCAAGAACTCTTCAGATCTGAAGGCAATAATGGACTCCTAAGTCAAAAGAACACTACATCAGACTAAATGGACTGAAGCTGCTCACACATATCAGTGCCCAGTGCCATCAGAGACCCAGTGCTATTTAAAACATCCATCAAGGGCTGGCAGCTGCAACACTCAGCTGAGGGTAAACAATTTGGGTCACACAAAAGGCCTTGCTGCAGCTCCTTTGACATATAACATAAATGTAACACTATTAGGAAGGGCATTTAAGTTACCAGTCATTTTTGAAAACAACATGTTTTGATTGAAAAAAAAGATATGTAGTGGTTTGCATAATGGATCTTATTATGATAACAAAGTGGAAAGCGCTGCAGAAAGCCTGAGATCCTTGGTGTCATAAATTTTATTGAATATTGAAATTAGTAAATGACACAGTTAGTATTGACATAAAATTTTGGTGAGTTTTTTTTACAGCATTGGATGCTGATACTTACCATTTGCTGCATTTTCCCAAAGGAATTTTCTGACCCACTTTTTGAACTGTAGAATAGTAGCATTATCAGGGACTTCCAGTCCAACAGTATAAAGTTTCTTATACTGCACACTTTTAGGTAAATCCTAACAAAGAAAGAAAAAAGCAATGGTAAAAAAATACTGAAGTCTTGCAACAGTGGGAAATCTTAAGCAGTATCTAACATAATGACAACATAAAGGAGTTGTTCAAATCCTGACTAGAAACTGAAAACAAGCTTGACACAATTGTATAGAGATACACTCTCAGAAACTACCAGTAACATTTCTACATTAAAGACTGTCTCAGACATGGAACAGTTCCCATATAAGATTTATTTATCGCTGCTAATAAGGCTGCACATTAACAAAGGGAGCAGTTTCTTGGCATTCCATTCTCACCCATTTTACAATTATTAGCAGTATTTGTCCCTCCTACCCACAGTCATGTACAGACTCACAAATTCACTGCCTTAACGCCTATAGCCCATGTGCATACAAAGATTTGCATTCTGATATAACACTGTCATTTATTCTCCTTTTCAACAGAAGGCTGATTAATCACAGTTGTTTGAACCATCCAGGCAAAAATTTTTAAACTGATAAAGTAGTTTAAAAATGTACACCTTCTTAAGTGGATTCCACTGAGGATCAGTAAAAAGAACCACCGAGGAATGAATGAGAATATATTCAGGACACAGAATATAACTCTTCTGCACTTTTTGTGGAGTGCCTGGCACTTAAGTCTTCATCCTCTTCATCCACTAATGAGTTACCATAATACTAATAAGCCATAAATGCAACCAGCTGGGAGAATGAGCTATTTCCTCTGTGATAAAACATTTATTTCCTATTGGAGACATAAAAGTAGTCTAGATAGCTTGTCTATTCCAATTCAAGGTAAGAAAACATGTAAACACTTTAAAACAAGAGTTGCAGTAACTATTTGTACATTTTTATCATGATTTTGTTACCTTAACTTCATAGTATCGTGTGGTATATGTTAAATCAATAATTAATCCAAGCTCCACATTTAGGGCTTTCATTGCAGCAATTAAGTCTTTTGGTGTAAATTTCTGGGTTGGGGTAAGCCTCTGGTTAATTGCCTACAAAGAAAATGGAAAATAAATATTTTATTTTTACATTCTAATAATAAGACATTTGTAATATTCAGCTGTTTTAATTAGTACTAGGAAATACCAATATTTAAAAGAGAGTGTTTAATTATCAGAACCACATCCATATATTATACAGGTAAGAGGAACCAAAAAGAAAGTAAAAATTTATGTATTCCTATTTAGATGAAAATGCAAGACAATGTGAGCATTTCTGCTTGTACCATGTTAACAAACATTATTAAAATTAGCTCTAACTTGATAAACACTAAAATTCTGAAAAATGCAGCATGTATATATTGATTTTTATGTAACTAAACACACTACAAAGCAAACACTACAATCTACTTCCCCAAACCAAATTTTGTCCTGCACAGTAACTCAAAACTAGAAGTGTATTTCACATAAAACATAAGAAATTGTGATACAAGACTTCATTTCTAAAGGTTTAACCTTCTTCCCACAAATGTTGTGCAGACATTTTTATCCCTCCTTTTTCTCTTGAGAGAGTGTACTTGCATATCATTTAGCACCGGGGAATATTAAATAAGACTAAATATCGTGCCTAAGAAAGCTGTGTGTTGGTGGATAATGAATAATTCATTTCATTTGACAAACAGTGAGAAAAATGTTTACTCACCCTATTGTAGCTGTGGTTTTTGAAATGTGTTCTTCACTTTAGGTATGAAAATGCATCATATACTCAAGACTGGATTTTCTTTGAACAGTGCACTTGTCCATAGTGAGAGCCTTTTGACACAGGCTCAGCCAGAACCAATAAAGACAGTGGCAAAAGATGCAGCAGCCTCAACCACCTGTCAGTTCCTTCGTCAACAAGAAATTCAAGCAGACTGGACTCAGAACTATTGGAATGGAAGGCAGCCACAGACCACAAACTTCTTAAAACCACAGATGCTATAGGGTAACTAACCATTCCTTGTTTTGACTGTACAGATTCTAATGTAAAATGCTAGCAAGCACTGGTCTTGAGTCTGGAAACAGACAGGAAACTGAAGTAAAGAATAAACAGCAGGACAGTCATATCAAAGCTGGTATGTAATTAGGAAGCTTGAGCTGAAAAAGAGGAGGATAGAAAGGATGCAATAAAGTATTCAGTCCTATGCATTTCAGACACCAGTGCATTGCTGAAAAAGTGATGTTGTAGAAATTTCAACAAAATGAACATGAGTCTGTTATGTCACTGCTACTCAGCAGTGACTCAGTACAATCTGAAACTGAACTTAACTTTGAGGTGACAAAGGTGAATCTGCACGAGGTCTATGGCAGAATATTAAAGAATTTTTACTATATGACATGACAGAAACTGAGGAGGAATGTAATTAACAAAAATAAGGTATCTCCAAACGTACTGATTGAGTAGACATGTGTTATGAAACACTATGTTTTAAAAGGCTTGCTGGAATTTTCTGAAAAACTCCTGCTGAGTATTCAGTAGTTTAGACGTTTCATAGGGCTTTGAGAACACAAGAAATCTGAACCAATTCTAAAAAGCCTAATGGCATGGGAAAGAACTTGCCCAATTCTTACTACACTACAATGTTACTGTTAGCATTATAATGGTGATGTGAAAGGAAAGACAGAAAATCCTTCCAAGTAAACACATGATCTTTACTAACAGCACATCTTTTAGGATAACAACCCTGTATCTTCAAATATTGAAACTATGTTGTCTCCCTTTGGGAGAAATCACCAATCAAGTTCCTAATACACAGCAAAGAAGCAAACTGCTGCATATTTAAGAGGTCTGTTCCAGCAATTTAATAAATAATAGGATTTCTGACAAACTATAACCAATCAGGTCTTCAGCATTTTCAGACAGATTTACTGACCACCTCTGCAAAGACCTCACAGGCTAGCCAGTTACACATTTTATGTGTATTCTGCCACAAACTCCATGACCTTCAAGCACACAGTCTCTGGCAGACTTGTCATTTCTCTGTCTTGCATAGTTGAGACTGAACAAACTGAAGGGACAGAAATGTGACAGATTTTGCATCCTTGGGTACCAGACTTTATGTCTGGCCAAGACAGTTTCCCAGAACAGAGATCTATGGCCCAGTGAGATCAGTGGAACAAGAAATGAGTAACATGCTGATGTGGAGTGGTCCTTGTGACAAGAGCAAAGAAGCCAATTATAACTTACTGGATTTTATATTCACAGCTTGATTTGTTGACTGGCAGTCTTGGTGGAAAATCACATGACTGCTGTACAAGCCATCCACATCTTGGAGAACATGACATGCTAAGTATGACATCCTTGGTGTCCAAGGAACCAAACCATCATCCTAAAGCTGTAAAAACAGCTGCAGGAAGCAAATCCTGCCTTTCACTTCGATCATTCCTAATAAAACTGAACTGAACGGTGACTGAAAACATAATGGGTAGTAATATACCCAAAGAATCAAAATTTTTGTGTATGAATACTAGAGAGCAATCTGAAGACAAAAGCTTAGACAGAACATTTCCCTTTAAACGCTAGAGTTATGTCAGAACACTGTAGTTACTTTAGAAGTGCTTAGAAACTTTAATTTTCTCTGTATCTAAAGCAAGGACTTGTAGAAGTCAATTTATGCAGCACTTGTCCTATTTGACCTTCTGTGTAAATTAACACTAATTTGCCCTATGCCTCCAAAAACGCCTAGGCACTAAGAACTGAACTGTCTCAACATGACAACCTCCACATATTTTAGAAACAAAGAACTTGAAGATTTAACTCAGTGTATTTAATAGCTTAGGATGGCACTTCATGTTAGCAAGACTCTAAAGGAAATACTAATAAAAGTACTTTTAAAATTAATTAATTAGTAAAATAGAAGAAATCTATGAAGACTTTTTTTTTAGCTGTAATACATTCCACCAGATCACTGAAGCTTCTCACTTATGAAACTGCCAGTATGGATCTATAATTTTAAAAGTTCTGCAGTGGCTGGTATCCTTCAATGAGTGCTTGATTTCCATAAAATTATACTTTGGCTTACATTGCCTAGACTGTTATTCATATCATAAGCTCTTCCATATGATCTTCTTAAAACAGCCATGAAAAGATATTAAATAAGATTATGAATTTAGGCTACTTAATAATGATCAAATGAAGTATGCTGATTGATTTAGAAGCTTGATTATTTTTAAAAGATAAATACAAATAATAACATCAGAAATAAAGAAAAGTAAGAAAAAAAAATAGAATGTTATTTTAAACTGAATAAATTACTTTTTTAAAAACTTTCTTGAAATTTGCATGTATAGTCAAGCTATTCTTTATTACTTTTGCAGTTTAATACAGCCACTTTGCAGTTACTTTTATACGTACCCCTTTTAAAGGTACTTTGAATGCAATAAATCTCGTTCCTGGTATGGGCTGTCCAACAGGTGTCAAACTCCGCCATCTGCAAGGAAAGAAATGTTAATTTTCTATTTTTTCAAGTTGCATGATTCAACAGAACACACCTGCAGCACAAAGCACATAAAAATTGCTGTTATCATAAAGTATAATTATGTCCCCAAATTTGCAATTATTCCATGAAGCAGTTTCAAAGTATCACCAGGACACTTGAAAAGAGTCTTTTTTCCTTCTTCTTCAACTTCCAAGAAATTCCTCTCCTCAAAATGGCAGGATAGTATTTACAAACAAGTAGCACCAACATAAAGCAAAGCAGATGTGTAAGGTTCAACAGGTAAAAATGTATTGTTGTAGCTGGTGGACATTTTTCAACCTGACTGAATCAAACACCTTAAAAAAGTTGCCACAGGCACACATCAATCATTTAATTGACTATATGAAATGCAAAGTTTACTTTCATTAACAATACAAATCATCTGTATTTTCCAAAAATGTTTCCTTTGTAATAGGCTTCTTTTTCAAAGAAACACTCTTCATTCAACTTTCTCTCACCATTTTGAAAAATACAGAGGATATTCCATCACACCAAAACCTACTACATATCACCAGTAAGATTTGTTATAACACTCAAAACACCTGTAATTCCAAAACACAGACCTGGTATGCACAAGTTCTACATTGTGCTGAAAAAGCTCTCCATACATAATATTTCAGAGATTTCAATTTTTAAAAAAGGATGAAAAGTATTATCTGAAGAGGAAAACAAGTTAATCAGCAGATCAATTTTACCTTCAAAGAGGTAACTTACTAAACTTAGAACTATTATTTCTTTTTCTTCTGCAAGCACAAATTATCTCTATAACCTAACAAGGTGCAGCTGGATGACTCAAAATCTACACAGGCTTTTTGCATTTTTGGCTAATACCTCAACTATTAAAATACAAAATATTTCCACTAGATTCTTTAACACTGGTGTCCATTCCCTTGCAATTTTCTGAATTAATGCTTAAATTAATCTCTCCCTTTGAAGGGAGCATTCAACAGCTTCTAGATTCCTTTCTAATGTTCATAAAACAACACCATTTAATGAAATAAACCGAATATTTAATTTTAAAATATTCTAACCACTGAGTACTTTGCTTTGTTCACATATGGTCCCATATCAGACCATAAAAATCTAGAAGCTGGCTGGAAAATGTCTCAATTAAATATCTATAATTATGTTTGTCATAGTATATAAACGACAACGTCACCATTCAGAGATGCTTGGAAGTAACAAAGGAAACACAGAGCAGGGTGACCGAAGTGTATTTGATATTAACCAGTCACATGACAATCTCTACAGCTGTGTCTTTAGCACTAACTTCTCTCTGTAATCTCCATCAAGAGGCAAAGAACAGATCAAGGCTCACAGTGCAGACATACAGGTGCTTAGTTTAAAGGACAACAAAGGAAGAAACAAAGGAGTAATAGCAACTCATCATTAGGAAGGCTATTGCAAACAGCTGGTCTGTAGAAGACAGATACAAGGAGAGACTGTGTAAGGGCAAGCTAGAGATGAGAGCATCAAAAGCTGTTTCAAATAAAACCTTCTACTAAATTCTAAACTTTCTTGCAGGATAAGTCTTCTTAAGTGAACTTTCAAGTTTGTAAACTCAGGAGTCTGGTAGCTTTATGCTTGCTGTGAAGAATGAAAACAAAAATCTGAGACTATGTTCCATTTACTCCTATTTAAGAGATGTAAATTGTACATGAATCAATTAAGATCAGAAATTCAGTGCTTTTTTAACCTGCTTTCTCTTGGACATCTATGAGTGGAAAAAAACCATAATTATTATAGATAGGAGTGTTTAGAAATCAAAAAGAAAGTATCAAAAAAGGGCTTTAAAAATATTTTCTTTAATTAACCATGTTAAAAAGGCTTTGTAAAAATTCTGAACTTTTTTTCATATTAGGGGATTTACAGAACAATACCCCAGGATTATCCAATTTGTTGTCAGACCTTAATAAACTTGAGGTTTTATTATCTTGTATTTAAAGCCATTTAAATCCTCCCAGAAAAAGAAAATCTGCACAATCAGCAAGAAACTCAAAAGCTGCTGACAGCTCTATGGTAGCAAATGAGCAAAGGCACTTTTCATCAAAAATATAAAGGGTATGTGTTCCATGTTATCTTTAAAATGGTATTTTAAAAGGAAATTTCAGCACACTGCTGCAGAACTAAAAATAAAACCAGCAGATTGAAATTAACCAAAGATTAGCTAAGGAAATAAATTCACATTTGTTCTGTTCTCAACAAAGGAACATGGGAATTAAAAGTGGCCTGGACTAAAGGAAGTCAAACTACAGAATAAGTATAGATAAAGGCAGAATGATCAAAGATGAGCTGCAGGTGGTCACATAAACAGGAATTAGAGGAGCAAAGACTTAACTAAGCATTTTAGCAAGTATGAATGAGACTTGTGACACGTGATTTGTATCCTGCTTGAACGCGAGTGCAAGGAAGAACGGCAGGAGTCAGAGGTGTTATCACAAGATTGGCACCATCATCATCCCTGTACCAGTGACTAGGAGCTACAGAGGCTTGAGTGAAAACCAGGCTGGACATGAAGAAACTGATTCTGGATTACATTCAGCTGCACATTTTATCTGCTTTGGTAGTCAGCTGTGGAACAAATGGGTGTTTTTTTTTTTTTTTTCATAATTTATTTTAACATTAACATTGTTAAGATCATATGGAAGCTTTAATTTCCAGTAAAATTTTCTGGTTTAGAACTGATTCATAGTAAGATTTACATTACCAATTACTGTCACCTCTAGCAAGACCATTTAGAAAATACTACTTGGAACCTCTTTTCCTTTCTTTTTGGCTACTGATACTGCATGATATAAATGCAGCCTGATTTTCCAAGTGACTTCCACACCTCTATAGACACCAGATTCAAAATTGATGGTAGGAAACACTTTTACAAGTAAAATATCATCCTTCTCTCCCACTCACTGTTGGACACGCACAATCCATTATGCCACAGTATTTAATATTCCTGTCTAAATGAAAATGCTGATGCTTTAAGTTTGGACAGGAAAAATTCAGTTAAAGAAGAATGTTTATAGTGCATAGGCAAAGATAATTCAACTTTGCCCTTCCAACAAAAAGACCCCACTCAGTATTTTTTGTACTGTTCAAGGGAAACTTGCCAGAAGGTAACATGTCTGTAGATGC
This sequence comes from Anomalospiza imberbis, assembly GCF_031753505.1. Lineage (NCBI taxonomy): Eukaryota > Metazoa > Chordata > Aves > Passeriformes > Viduidae > Anomalospiza > Anomalospiza imberbis. The sequence continues at coordinate 20,248,126 of NC_089688.1, forward strand.
TCTTCAGAACTGAACTGGATTTTATGTAATTATACACACAGCAGGATTTTGGATGCTGAAACACAGATGTGTATAAATTTGTAAAAACATCATAGTATTTTATGACTTGTTACACAGCTTGGACTGATTCTCCACTAAATCATCATAGTGTACGACTACTGAAACAATTTCAGACACTGAAGAACCAGAACTTGACTCCATGTGGAAACTGCAGTGCAAAGGGTCACTTGAACCCCTCTTCTACACAGATGTCTCATTTTGCTACAAAATTACTTCACCAGCACTATTTTGTAGGTTTGAGACTGCAATGGACACTACAGCATAGCTCTGCTCCAAGACATTACTGGTGAAAAAGAAAAATAATTTTCTTTATCATAGAATGGCTTGGGTTAGAATAAGCCTTAAACATCATCTAGTTCCAACTCTCCTGTAACAGGAAGGGACATCTTCCACTAGACCACGTTGCTCAAAGACCCATCCAACCAGCCTTGAAAACACTTGCAAGGAAGGGCACCCAAAATTTCTCTGGGCAACCCAGTCCTGTGCATCACCATCCTTATAGTGAAAAATTTCTTCCTTACATCTGATGTAGACCTCTTCAACTTTCAAGTCATTTTCCCTTGTCCTAAAAAAAGGTTCACCACTTCTTGTTTAGTTGCACTATTCCTACTTACTACCTTAACTGGAACCCCCAATTTATTGTGTCACTTTAATTAGCATAATGAAATTTAGATTAAAAGTGTTAACAATTGAGGCACTAACAGGAAGACAAAAGACACAAGTATGTAGTATCACTTCCCTTATCTCTTGCAGTACCATTACACCAAAAGAGTGAGAGTATTGCTATTACAACACAGAGACTGAGGTTGTGCTTCCACAGTCTGCACTTGTCCTAATGCTCCAGGTTACCACAATCTCACTTCTGCCAACACCCATTTGTGGGGCCAGTAACTTGCACATGCAGGATCATCTAGACTCAAATTAGTTTCCTTAAGTCTCTTCCAGGGTTCACTTCTATGTCTTCCAGGTTTACTGAACTGATAGTGAAGAACAACATGCAGTGCTAGGACAAGGGTGACATCCATTCCCTGCTGCAGGAGACTGAGGAGCTGACAAGGCCTTCAACTTCTTTACTGCCAAACCCCTGTTCCTGTGCATGTCTAGCTTTATTTCTTAGCAGTATAAAAACTATCTGGAGAAGTTGAAAGCACTTCAGTATCAGGCACTTTGTCAGAAGATAATACTAACTTTATAAGCAAATACTTGACAGTAGCTCATTCTCTCCCTGAAAGGTATTAGTTTCCAATTGTACAAGTCAAAAGTACAGTCCACTGATTCTTCCATACTTAAGAAATCTGTGTAACCTGAAAGCTTCTCTAGTTCAAATGCAAGGAGGGGGATAAGAATGGAGAAATGAGCACCTGATTCTCAAAGTTTTAGTAGCAATTTCCAAGGATGAAGAAAACAAGGACAATTAACTGCTTTCTGAATCACTGCTTAAAAAACTTACTTTAGCTCACTCTTATCCAACATGTAACTGAAATTTCATAGAAATTTTCAGTGAAAAACATGTTTAAACAGCTTTTTAAAAAGTTTATTCTAATTTTAATCCCTGAGTTTCAGCCATGGAAAACACTTCAGCTTCTTTATTTTTTAAATTCTGTTCATCTTTTGTTTCTATTTACTGGGTTTTGGACCAACAAGTATTACAGGAGCGCATGTTTTTTGTATCTTATTGCTCCTCCTAAGAATGCTCTTAATAAATCTACTTAACACTCTCCCTGAAACCAGAATAATGTAATTCTTTCCTCAAATAATGTATAAAAGGGGCAAGTTATTGCCCCATTACAGAGTGCCTTTATATCTCAGCATACCCTCCTATCCAAAAAGTTTGTATTGATGTAATCAAGAACACATGGGTTAAAACTATTAATTTGGACTTTTGTTGTGCTTTATTAGAGCTGAAGAATAGAACTGTATCTGTCTTAAATTATGTCATTCTGTGGTCCACACATGCACTCCCAATCAAGTCATCACAAGGCCTGTATAGGTATAATTTGGGATTATTTTTGCTGATACAACATTTCTGTCGTCCTCTTGTTAGAAACAAAACCATGGGATGTTTCTGGATCTCAATTCACAAAAATATTCTTTGATCTTGTGCATGCAACCACTTGCTCCCGTCTTAACTCTTCCGCCATTCCTAGTCAGGAGCTTGGACTGCTCTCCCATTTCCCCTGTACACATACACTTGGGGGTCAAAAGATTAGGAAGAAGGAACTGTGTGTGGCCAATGAAGGAGAATTGTTCACAGACAGGTTGGAGCATTATACTCACCCGGGGAATGAATGGCTGGGCTGTTCCTGTCTTGGAGAAGATACCTACCTTAACCTGTCTGTAGGTGGTGAAGATGCTTGAGGCAAGAAAGCGCCTGGGGCAGTCAGTGCCCCTCTCTGTGGGATGCCCGCTCCTGCCTCTTGCTTTGTGTGAGGGATACTTACCCATCAGGGATAGTATTCTTCTTTACCATGCTGAAAGCAGGAGCAGGCAGAGCAGGAGGCAGCGGTGAAAGTGGGCACTGCAGCAAAGGAGAGAGAACCGCGCGGTTAACACGGTGCTAATCTCTTTCTCCATCAGTGGGCCTTTGCATAGGGCTGAGTCTCAAATAAAACAAACCAAGCAGCCAGCTGGGGCCTGAAGCCGTCCTGAAAAAGGTCTGCACCTCTGCAAACTAGCCTATTTCTCCACTGCTACAGCACGACAAGAGGGAAAGACAACTCACCTCTCCTCTCCAGGTGATCACAAGAAAGAGAGAGGAGAGGCGGCAGGTTTCTCTGTAACTCTGGCAGCAGCGCTGCAGGCACGAAGATCTTCCCGGCCGTCCCTTGTGTCCCACTCCTGCGGCTCGGAGCCGTCTATTCCAGCCTTGCGCTCCCAGTTAGAACCCGTCTCAACGAGAACCTCCAGGCAGCTGCAAGAAGCGAGGCCGGCACCTCAGCAATGGAAGAACCATCACCTGCTGCCCCCTAACCTGGACGGGTCCGATCCCGCTGGACGCCGGGCTCCCGCCGACCTTGGGGGGCCCAGGCTGGGGGGGGCGAGGGGAGCGGCCCCCATGGCCCCGCTCCACGGATGACGCTAATGAGGCTGCCCCTCACAGCCGCACGTCCCCGGGGCAGGACCGGCTGCGGGGCCGGCCCAGGGCTCGACAGCGGCTGAGCTCGGGGCAGGGACAAACAAGAGACCGGGGCGGGGGAAGGTCGCGGCCCTGCTGCGGGGGGCGGGCAGGCGGCTGTGGAGGGAGGCGGGCGGGCTGTGAGGGAAGGGCGCGGGCTGCAGACGGTGACAGGGAAGAGCCCGTGCGGCGGCGGGGCGGGGCGGGGCGGAGAGGAGCGGGGCTGCGGGCGGCCCGTACCCGGACAGGATTTCCCTGGCGGAGGAAGGAAAGGCTGGTGCGACACAGAACCTTCCCGAAAGGGCCGCGACTGCGCCTGCGCGGCGGCGGCGGGGCGGGGAGGGGCGCGGGGCGCGGGGAGCGCGGCCAATGGGGCGAGGGGCGGCGGCGGCTCCGCGCGTGCGCGGGGCGGGGCCGGGCCCGGGAGCGCCGCGGCCTCGGGAGCGGCGGTGAGGGCTTCGTGTGCGGCTGGAGGGGTCGAGATAGAGCGGCGGTCAAGGGCTTAAAAACAGCTGACCATCTGTCTCGCTTTAGCCGATTCATTTTTGCTTTGAAAGTTGTTGAAATTTATTACTGCCGTGTACTCCTGCACACCGCTCTGAGTTGGTGTCAGTGGAGGCAGCCGGGATGGTTGTCAGTACTAGAAGCACGTTCTGAAAAGTTAAACCACGATTTACAGTGGAACAGCTGTTGTTATGTTGGTCGTCAGAATTTGTTTGTTAATAAATTTTTATTTCTGCTGGATACGGTATTCTTTAACACGGCTCATGGAGCAAGTACATTAAATATCCTAAGAATATCTGTTTTCAGCTACGTTTTTCTTTGCTCTGTGGTATCTTTTTTCCTCAGTCTTGAGTAAGTGCCTTGTGGCAGCAATTTTGAGGTGCCTCATGTATGGGACTTAGAGATCCCCTTTCCATATACTGCTTGCATTGCAATCCCTATTGGATGAGTTCTCTTGGTGCTCAGTACAAACTAATAGATCATGCCTCTTCATTTTTGCGTATTTCTTTTAGTATTTAACTATTTTTATTTCCTGCATAATTACTAAACATCAGCACTTATATTTTTAATTGAATCGTTCCTTGAAGTTCATTTTAATCTGAGTCTTTGGGATGTCAGTAGAAATTGAAAAGGACAAGAGACAACTTTTTGTTAATAATAATGCTGGTATAGATCAGTAATAGCTCTTGTTTTTGAATGTGTGGATTTGCATTTCTGTAGCTGAGAGCGGAGTCCTTTTTGAAAAGGGAAAACTTGCATCAAGTGATTTGGCTTTGCCTTGTTACAAAGAAACGTTTGTGCATTTTTGAGGGATGCTTGTAGGCAGTTTGATTGTATTGTTAAGATTGAAGGAAGATGAAGTAATCACGGCTGAGCCGTGCCTGTAAACCAGCGATCTTGGAAAAGTGACCTTGACTTTCGGGAAAAAGTTAAACCAGCCCGCTGAACAGCATCGGTTTTCTCTGTTCAGCAGTACAGTGTGACACTACCCAATAGTTGCGATGCAGGAAGTGTTAAATATTGGTCTGAATGTGGTAGGTTCTTGACAGCATTTCACCGAAATCGCTGTGCTCTGAGTTTTGAAAGGCCGCAGTACCAGCCAGCAGCAATGCAGGGGAACCCAAGCCGTCATTTTCATTTCCTTTGCGGGAGCGCGACCCCGACCGGGGCGCCCCGGGCGCGGCCCTGCCCGCCGCCGCCAGGGGGCGCCGGTGCCGCGGGCTCCGCGCCGGTGCCGCGGGCTCCGCGCCGGTGCCGCGGGCTCCGCGCCGGCGCCGCGGGCTGCGCGTCGGCGCCGCGGGCTCCGCGCCGGCGCCGCGGGCTGCGCGCCGGTGCCGCGGGCTGCGCGCCGGCGCCGCGGGCTCCGCGCCGGCGCCGCGGGCTGCGCGCCGGTGCCGCGGGCTGCGCGCCGGTGCCGCGGGCTGCGCGCCGGTGCCGCGGGCTCCGCGCCGGTGCCGCGGGCTGCGCGCCGGTGCCGCGGGCTCCGCGCCGGTGCCGCGGGCTGCGCGCCGGCGCCGCGGGCTGCGCGCCGGCGCCGCGGGCTCCGCGCCGGTGCCGCGGGCTGCGCGCCGGTGCCGCGGGCTCCGCGCCGGTGCCGCGGGCTGCACGCCGGTGCCGCGGGCTCCGCGCCGGTGCCGCGGGCTGCGCGCCGGGCGCGGCCCTGGGGGAACGAGCGCCGCGCGTTGGGCCTCGCAGGACGGGGGCGCCCCGCCGCGCAGCTCCCCAAATCCGCGCCCAAATCCGCGCCCACGAAAACGGGACAGCCGCTGCTGGTCAAGCAGTTAGCCTGTAGGGAAAAAATATGTGGGGTTCGTGCTCCACTGGATGTTTGTCCTGGTTTGTTTTCCATAGCTTGCTGGAGACACTGAGGATGTTGCTAGCCGACAAATAGAATGGCTTGTAAATCAGAACCTGCAGGAAGGTAGTACGATAAAAATACTTATTTACATATTTTCCTGCTATTGTGCAGCAAAACTTAACAAGTCAGTTAGGAATGTATTAATTTTATTTTTACGTGCTTATATTGAATAGTCCCATTGAACTTGGTGGCATTTCCCAGGGTTTGAGGTAGAGGTTTCTGAATTTAGTTTTCTCATTCTCTCAGCAGCAGCAGTAGTAACTGCAGATGATGTGTGAGGTCTTACTGCTGAGGAGGGATGCTCCCAAACCTCTGTAAATACTTTCACTGCCCTAAATGAGGAACCTGTGCTGCTGTCTCAGCCATCCCCATCGCCTCAGCCTCAACTTTGCCCCTACCTGAACAACGTCGGTACAGCAATATGCAAAATACAGACTACCTAAAGTTGAAAGAGGACTTAAAGGAAGTATCATTTATTTGTTCTGCAGATGCATTGTATTGTCTTTATTGGAGACTGAATAGTGCCTAGACAGACCTGTAATCTGACCCATTACTTTTTTTTTTGCAGCCTCTGTGCTGTTTACGCTGTGTCATAAAACAAATGGCACTGCTATTAACTGGAAAATCTGGTCTAGCATACATGATGTGCATTTAGAGTGACAGTTCTGTACCTTGATCTAGACTTAATGGTACCACTCTGAATGGAGCATCTGGTAGAACAAGTCTTCCTTAGGACATGTAAGTATTTATTTTACTGAGATCAGTAGGGAAACTTGTATATGTATTTAATTATATTATTAAGCATATTATGAGAAGAAAATAAGTATACAAATGGTTGCTTGCTTGTATAGTGTTAGTAGTTGGAGGAAGTTTCTGAAACTTTTTAAGACAACCTGATGTCCTGGTCCTGCTGGAGCTGCCTGTGACCCCATTTAGGTTTCTCCAAGTGTATGTTCACAACCAACCTCTCTTCACAACCCCCTGCTCTTGGAGCAAGTCCAGGATGACAGTGCCTGCTATAGCAACTGTGCCTTTTTTACCCAGGTCAGGTTAGGCACATCTGCCTGCCAGGTATCCTACCTGAAAGCTGGGACCAGTACTAAATTCAGTCTTCTGCAATTTCCAGTTGGCTTTCTTCCCCTCTGCTCAGACATTGTTCATTCATCTTGTGGTGATTTGTTTCTGTTTTCTGACTAAATCTCTTCCTCTTGTTTCTTCTCTGTGGATTCAATCCTGTGGATTGTAAATCACATGCTGGGACACAAATAAACTGGAAATTCTACATGTATTTTATAAAAATATTTTAAAATCGTAAGCATGTCTTCAGCACCTCACTGTCTTCCTTAGTTAGTTTTTAAAGTGCTATCTGATCAATATCAGATATTCATCAGATACTTACCATTTGGGTACCAAATTGATCTTAATCCTAAAATACAGTTATCTAATTTACTCGCACTATGAATATATGCTTTGCGTGGTCCTAATATAATAAGGTTCAGAGCAATACTATTGCTTGTAGGAGGGTTGACATCAACCCTCAAGAACTGAAAACATAAGAGATCGTATCAATGACTGAATGACAGAATATGATTGTTCAGCTGATGTAAATCTTACTTGAAAAATCACTTAAATTACAAACCTAGCTGATAAATTTAATTAAATACCTTTTAAGACTACTAATGTGTTAGTATCAGATAATAGTTCAGGAAGAATTATCATGTATAGTATCAGTAATCACATATTAAACATATAAAAATTTGGATAAAAATTAGACCTTAATATAACTGCCTCCAGATTGATAAATTATTTTCACACAGAAGCACTTTTCGTGAAATCAGTAGTAAGTCTGAATCATACAATCACAGAGTCATAGAATGGTTTGGGTTTGAAGGGACCTTAAAGACCATGTAGTTCCAAAGCCCCTGCATGGACAGGGACACCTTCCACTAGATCACGTCAGTCAGAGCCCTGTCAAACCTGGCCTTGAACACTTCCAGGATCGGGGAATCCACAGCTCATAATTTTTAATAATCTGAAATTTGAGTACTTTTCTTCCCACTTACCTGAAAATGATCTAAAACAATTGCTGAGAAAAATCTGCTGCTGGAAGGAGGTACTCATACATAATGGTGCAGATCTCTTCACAACTCAGTTATGAAATTTGCATTTGTGGCCATTAAAAAGTCATTGTTTCTTAAAAAATGGGGGGTATGTCTACAAAGTATAACTGTTCTTCATAGTCACTTTGAAAATAATTTAGATGTCAAATGACTAATGCCTGAATAAAAGCAGCTAATGCTTTTATAGGTACATCTTTTTGCTCTTCTGTACTGAAATGGTTGAGTGGCACTTCATTAACTGATGAAGTGTTACTGGGACAGCCACAGGGAAGGTTGTGAGGTGCTCAGGTAGTTTTAAAATTACACCAGTCAAGGTGAGCCAGTTTACTTTTATTTTACAGTTTGTAAAGTGATTTGAAGTGAAAGTAGCAGGCTTTGTACTAAAAGTGACCAAGTTCCCTGACTGTACCCTTTCTGTAGTAAGTTCTGTTACAGCTACAGTAAGTGACAGCTCAAAAAAAACCAGTTTGGGCTGGGTTCTGAACACCATGTCCTTATCCTGAAAGGAGACACCAAGGAATATGATATTTCCTCACCAAAAAGAATCCTCTTTGAACTCTGATCTGACAGGCTGTCAATATTGGCCTCTAACTGTTTTGTCAAGTATTTGTTTGTGGAGCATGTTTTCTGAAGGTTTTAGAGAATTCATTTTTTCTCCTCCATTAACTGTAAATTCAAGAAAGCATCCTCCTTCAGGGAAATACAAACTTAACAGCAATTCAGATATCAGCATGCAGGTGAGTTGCTATGGCTGTGAGGCAGCAAAGTGTAAATTTTGTTCAAAAGCCCCATAGTTTCTATGGTCCATTAAAATCAAGTGGAAGTTTCACTTTATTTGGAGGGGCAGAGAGGGTGACTTTTCAAATATATTAAATATATATATATATATACACACACACAATCTTATTGAATGGCTTTTTCTATTCTGTCAACAAATTTTGATTTAGATGTACTTTTCTTTCTAGATGAAAAAGAAACGACATGCTCTGATGTCAGGCAAACTCATGCATGCTTTATCACGGGCACCTGATGGAGGAAGTGCTTTCCTGCAACTCCTGTTTCACAGCTGATAAATTCTGCTTGATGTAGGTGGTAATGAATTGTATATTTTTAAGTTTTATCAGCATTCTCATCTGTTAGAATTTCGTGTTCAAATCTGTGGGAAATGTTTGTAAGTTGGGTTAGGGTTTCTTAGTGCTTCCTAGTTGATTTTTTTAAAAAGCTAAAATGTTAAACCAGATAACCTGATTAATCTGTCAGAATTTGAAATGTGTTCTAAAAATTGCCTACATTATAAGAAATTTCTGTTGCCATAAACATTTGTTCCTTTAAATGTTCTGCAATTAATGATAGATGGTTTTATTTTAATGTGCCAAGAAATATCAATGCAGAAATAGCTACTGGAATTCGATGGCTCAGTCACAGACAAATATATCAAATGGGTTAAAGCAGTTGAATTTGATCCCAAATATTCTAAGTATTCATATATGATGGAATTGATTATGATAATGTTTAGCAGATTTTGATAGTCCCTCTTTACATGTTTTTTTAGAAGGAAATACATATTGTCCGTACTGTATTAGGAGACAGGGTAATTGTAGATACTCTTAGTATTTTTCATGCAAGTTCTTTGGCTTCAAGATTACAAATAACAGGGACCAAGTTAAGGCTCGTTATATTTTAAAAAAGTCTAATAGATAAAAGCAAAGCATGGGAACAAACTGAAGTAGTTATCACAGTTATTTAAAAGCCCAGAGCAGAACTGTTGCCTGAGATTAGGTCTCGTACCAGAATAGCCAAACAGAGGAAGCTGTTTGGCTGATGCACCTTCTGCTGCAGTTGCAGAGAGGTCACTTGTGTGCCTGGGATAAAGGTCCTGTCCTCTCCAGGACACCCAGATGTCCTGTGAACACTCAGTAGCTCTGGGATGTTCTGAACACAGTGGGTTTATTGCATGAGCTCAGATTAACCCTGGAGAGCTCAGGCCTCAGTTCTGATGTGTGAGGGCTGTGCTGGATTTATTTGTGTCCTGTGCAGCTCACCTGCTTTTGCTCCATGTGTCTGATGCATCTGTGACTAACAGGTTATTATCAGTAATATCTGATAATACAGTGAAAAGAGAAAAAACAAATGAAATTATTTTGTAAGAAAAAAAAAATCTTTAATTTGCAACACTGATTCTTAGAAAAGCACATTTAAAATTTTTTGTAATGCAGAAAAATATTTATGTACAATTTAAAGCAAAAGTACACATATTTCTTTTCTTTTCAAAATTTCACTTCAGAAAAAAAAAGTATGAACTTGTTTGCAACTAAAAGACATTGCAATCAGACCTGATAAATATGATAAACATGGCTCAGATAAGCCATGTACTAGCACATACTTATACTACTGGTGCTAGTCAGAAAGACATATCAGAAGTCTTGAAGAAGTTTGTGTAAAGTCTGTAAAGGTTAATTAAGAAAAAATTATTTTGAAATTGAGGCAATTTGTAAAACCCTCCAGCCTTGCCCTTACATTCTTTCACAGTATGCAGGATCCAGGGAACAAACCGTTCCAAAATACTTTTGAGCAGCTGCAAGTAGAATTTAACTTTGTTACTGAAGAAGATATTAAAAAGTGTAAATGCTTCCAGCTGTTGCAGTAGTAAAACTTCTGTTTATAGGGAGATACAACGTACAGTATTTCAGGAATTTGGTGTTTCAGATACAGTCTTTGTTTTAAACTTATATTTGATAAGTTGTGTTACATTTATTCTCTGACTTTTTTAATATTTTCTGAATCAATCTTTCCTATTCTTTTATATGTTTATGTAGCAGAGAATTTTGTTAATTATCAACCTAAATGCCAAGTTAGATCTGTTGATACTTTCAACACACTTGGATTTACTGTAATTAGAAGCATATTAGATATATTAGTTAAGAGTACCAATGATATGATAAAAATACAATAAGAATTTTATTATAGCTTGCAAAATTTTACTTATAGGTGTTAGATACATACTGAGATGCTATGGTCCTTTGAACAAAATTCACAGTTTTTCTCTCAAATGTTCGCAAAGTGAAGCTGTGGGTAAAAACTTTGAAATGTAATTGAAACCAAACATTTTGATTATATACTTAGTCTAGCATGCTGAATTTTGTAGACTGCAATACTTCACATTCTTGATTGATGGGATTATATATTCTTTGAAACTTTGTGAACCCTCACACTGAGCTGCCACAATTTATCATGCAATGGAGCTCTGAGGCAGAGCAAGAGTCAGCAAAGGCAGTGGCACTACAGCAGTATGGACATTATTCCTTTCTAATGTTTCTGGTTTGGGGAAAATTCTGGGTTCTCTAAAGTGTGAACTCTTCAGCTACATTTAGAAAGTTCCAAAGGAACCTGACATCCTGTGAAATACTTTTGCTGTTGAAATGCTGGAATTTTTATTTTCAAAAAGCCAACTGACATGAACTTCTATCTTTTCCTTCATTAAAAAGTCTTATAGTTTCTCTTTCAATTAGTTGTTTCAAAAATTGGATATCATGAGGAAATATCTATCACCCCCCTAGAAGAGCTGTCCTAATACTTAGATATCACAATGCTTTATTTCTGTCGTACTCCAGTTTAAATTTATCATGAGTCACCTTCCTGGACTCCTTTGTGGTGTGCCCATATCTGCTGGTTCAGGATCCCATACTAGATATGTTCTTATTGAGCAGAGCTGATAGGCTTTTGGTGGCACTCTGTGTTTATGAAGCTAAATTGACTTTCTTCACTCTGTCTTTAGAATGCAAGTTTTCTTGTAAATGTTTCTTGCAGCTCTTTCTGAAGCTTTCCCATTCATTAAACTAATAAACTAGGAATAAAACTAATAAATCATAAACTAATAAACTAATAATCATAAACTAATAAATTAGGAATTTTTTTTTTTGGTAATAAATACTTTCGAGTGCTCCGTCTTTATGGCAAGATTAGCTATGAAATTAATGGGTTTTAAACTCTTTCATGCAAAGGATGGGTGTATTCTGGGAGTTATTAGTTTTTGAGGTCCATTTTTATGGAGATTTTTTATAGTTTCCTGCCAGTGTTTATGCTTTTCTTGATAGTTGCAGATGAGGCCAGAAAAAATGGTGTGGGTTTCCAAATTATACAGAGAACATAAATGGAAATAAAAACTGTGATGATTGATACAAACAACTGACACATAGACTGATAGTTTGAGGTATCTGTTATCTCAATTTTCAAACCCTTTGTAACATGGTGACCTTGCAAAAAAATCCCTTCCTGGCTCATTATGCAGTTGTTATCATTATAGATATTATAAAATTATTTTATACCTTTCTTGTAAACAGATGTGTCCACATGAGTGCTGTCAGTGGCAGCTGTACACAGGGCTATTCATCACATGCTTATTTTAAGAGGTGTAGTTAAAAGATTCTAGTAATTCCAAAGAAATTTATAGTTGCATGAGCAGATGTCAGAAGCAGCTGAGTTACCTATTCATCTATAGAACATCTTATGCCAGGTAAAAAGGGAGTAAACTGCCAGGTAAAAAGGGAGTTGGAAGGTATCAGTAGGTGGCAGAAAAACACTGGTATTGTAGCTTTACCTGTGTAACCAGAACCTGACATCTCTGCCTTTATAGTATTTCAAAGTTTTCATCTTTCTCTGTGCTGAGCTCCAGACCCCTTTACAAGACTTCTGTTTCCATGTTTTCAGTTATGACAACCTAGTGCTGTATTACTGTTCTCCAGATAGTTCAAATCTGTCATCAGAGGGAACTTCCCAGGTGCTTTGATGTGAAGCAGACAGCTTCTCTTTCCATGAGAAGGGATGTTTGAGGGGTGGTGAAATGAGAAAGTGTTCACAACTGAGAACCCTTGAACTGATACTGAAATTGCTCTAGGATACTGCAACTATAATTTGGAATAGTTATTTTGCTCTTCTGTGTTTTGGGTTGTTTTTTTTTTTTTTTTTTTTGCTAGTTGTCATTCTTGTATCAGTTTGAAAAGGTGAACTCTGAGCTTAGGACTCTTGAGTCTTTGATTTGCACAGCATCATTTTGGATCCAGCAGTGCTTACTTCAAAGTACAATAATAGATGAAAATCATGTCTGACTTCCGTGGACTTTGGAAATTATATGACTGCATCAACTCTGTGCTCCATCTTGAGCTAAGAAAACTGGCTAGATCCAAGCTAGCATTTGAGGAGCCACTTCTGGTATCTGTACCAGCAGCACTGTTGTTTCTTGTTCAATCTGCCAAGTTTTAGCTTTGTGTTCACAGTTATATCATCTTTGCTTTTGATAGGATGTGTTTAAGTTTCACTTTGGCCACTCATATGAGAAAGAACTGGCTTGGATGAGTTATCATTCTGTTCTCAGCTCCTCTGGAGCAATTGAAAGTCATGCAAAATTAAATATAAAATATTCCTGTGGTATTTGCAAAACTCTGTAGGAGCTTTTGTTGTTATAAAGGCAAGGTGATAAGGTTTTCAGAGTGATGACATTCTACAGAGTCCAGTAGCACATATTATAACAGCTCCAGTGTATTATCATTTGTGAGAACTCTTGGTGTCTCTGTAGGTCTTGGAACAGATATGAAGACAGCTCCCTACTTTTGTAGCATGATTCCAAAAAAGGCTTTTCCCAATACCTTTTAAAGAAGCACTTCTTTGTCTGATTTGTGACTACAATGAAAGGTGCTGGCATATTTCCCTCATGGTGAGGAGAGCATGGAGGCCTCAAGGAGGAACTGAAATTAAGTTTGTCTGAGCAACACAAGGAATTCCAAGAAGAATAGAAAGTTCAGTCACAATATTTGGATTCTAGTCTATTCAAGCTTCAGACTCTGTGTTCAGACATAGCTGATGACTATCTTGAGCATATACACAGTAGGAAGTTGGAAGAAAAAATTGAATTAAGGGTATTTAGAATATGGCTGTTTGCAATAAAAAGTTTAATAGGCTGTTTTAGAGTCCTTTTATTGAAATAAGTTTTAAATAAGTTTTAACTTTTTCAATTTGAATAGAGTTATGGAAAGTGAATTGCAGACTACTAGATGTCTTAACATTATAGAACAGAACTATAGAATCATGTAGGTTGGAAAAGACTGCCAAGTCCATTTAATTTTACAGGTTCCTGAGACTGTCAATGTTTAAGTGCATTATTCCAAGGTATCTATTCTACTTCTCTAAGACTAGAAGAGGGTTTCCCAAGATAATTTGTCACAGGACGTGTGCACCTGGGAGAAGTCCACTACTGTTCTTCTTGTCAAGTGTTGGTGTCCTTTTACAGAACTTAGCAAGTAGAATCCTTTAAGGAAGATATTAATAATTAAAATTTCCTTTTATTTCAAGTGATATAATATGAATTAAATGGATTTAATACCTTAAACACCATCTCTTACACTGTATTAAAATTATTTTATATAATACAGACCTGTTAGCAAAAATACATTAATTGTAGTGGATTTCATGTGACTATACCACAAGTTTTACTTGGATACACCTTGAATTAGACATTTATTTCCTAATGCCTTGGAGCACCTAATATTATTTACCTACGTAATTTTCCTCTGTAGTCAGGCTTTGAAGTTACAAATCAAAGTAATTTGTCTGTTCTAGTTTATAGGATACTAAAATAAATTGTTCTTCAAAGAACATGTATTTCTAAAAGAAATGCAAAGCACAATTTCCAAATAGAATAAATAATAACTTGTGGTTTAACAAAAGAGCAAAAACAGTTTTACTAATGAACTGTATTAAAAGTGCTGAATGTGCCACAAGAGCTATTGAATGTTGGTCTCAAATAAATTATTTTAGAATCCAGTAAAAAAAGCAGAATTTGTGAATTTCACAGATTCACTGAACATTCTGAGTTGGAAAGGATCCACAAGGATCATCAAGTCCCACCCTTTGACTGACAATTTAATACTGTAATTGACAACTTGCTAGTAGTGGCTGTGGAAGCTGAACCAGTAAAATGTAATTTTTATCACAATTCCTAAAGGTGTTTTTTAAAGAATATTTGCTTTTGGGAATGTCTGTTTTAGAACTATGTCTTCAATTCAATAAATGTTTGCACTTCTTTATTTCTGTGCCTAGGAAAGTGTACAGCACATGCAGTGCCCAACAGAACTGAATGTACACATATATTATACCACAAAATTGTATTGAAAAGTAACTGTATCAAGTCTAGGAAAGTGCTCTGCTTTCTGCATTTAATCAGATTCACTGAGTGGAAGGTGCAAGAAATCCCATCATAGACCCTACTGACTATTTTGCATTAAGAGATATTTCTTCCTTACCTCCATTAGTATTTGTCTTAAATCCTGAATGATTTCATTAGCTATGTAAGGGGTTAATCTCTTGAAAATCCTGCTAAGCTCTTGCCCTCATTGAAAGCTGTGATAATTTGTTCTAGTTAATTTTGATTTAAATATATAGCCTTTCAGTTCTACTTAATCATCCTTGCTTTTTTTTTTTTTTTTAATAATGACAAGATGAATAAGAACACCATTTTTTTCTTTATCTTATTATTTTGTATCCCTCTGCAGTTTGGTCTTAGAATGTTCTTTTAAACAATACCACTTTTTTCAATCTGTCAATGCAGTCACTGCAATTGTAAGTGAGGTAAAATTAAATACTTAGAGGTAAATTAAATACAACATGGAAGTTGATGTCTTTAATCCTGTTTTTTCAACATAGAGTAATATTTGAGACAGCTGTGATTTTTGCTGTAATTATTCTTTTGACATATGAAAGACTTAGATTTATTCAGAGTTGTCCTGCACCTCTTTTCCAAAAGAAAGAGAACAACTTGCAAAAGGTTGCAGAAGAAAGTGCTGCTTTAAATGTGTTTTACATTACTGCAAATATGTAAGGAAGCTAAATAGTGTTTTTACTTTTCTAATGGAAGTACATGTAATTTCTCTCATCCATTTTGTGTTGATATAGGAGGGAAGGTTGCATTTGTACTAACTGTAGAAAAATTCTTTTGGAATCTCAGAATGGGGCTGTATTGCAAGGGGATATGTTATGAGCAGTTTGATACTTTTTTATCCTCTCCAGAATACTGACTGCATTGTGAATGGGGAGAATTTAAGAATGTGGAGATAGAATGGTTTCCTGTTAAAAAAAAAAACAAGGCATGTACTAACATCAAGTATAAACAGGAATATATAAACAGGGATTGCTTATGAAAACAAACAAAACAGGCAGCTTTTTCCAGGAGAAAGTGCCAATGGAAGTGCTTCCAAGCTAGTTTTGTGTTGTCAGTCTGGTTGATCAAGGAAGTGGAAAAAGTTCTTGATGGTCCTTTGTAGGTGTAGTGCTCCATGCTTGCTTCCTAAAAGAACTAGTTCTCTTAATTCTTAGGATACCTTACAAGAAATTCCCAAAAGAGTCTTACAACGACCTCTGGGTTGTGGGAGGATCCCTTTAGAGCACATAACCTAAACCCAGGTATAGAAATCTAAAGGGAAGCCGTTGCCCAGTAGGGCCTTATCCAGTTTTCCCATTTGCCATTCAGCAGTCTTTTGGATGCGTGGCCACACACCTACTCCATCTGTCAGTGCAGATAGTCTTCAAGGTACTCATAATCTCTGCTAAAAGGAAATGGAATATCCAGATCCTTGGAGATTGTCCTTGCTACACCACAGCCAACAGGAGCTAAGGTAAAATGTGAACACTGAGATGGGATGCAAGGTCAGAAGCATAGAACTGCTCTCCAAAATACAGGCACTTTGCCTGGAAACCCAGGCTCTGTGCTACTTCTGAAGAATTTCTCCACCTCTGGAGATCTGCAGCAGTGCTGTCTGGAGTGACATCCACCCTCCTGCAAAGTCTGCCCGTCCAAGCATACAGAAGCACTTAGCAAAGCCTTGCTGCTGTGTGTAGCTTTGTTTGCGTTCTTAAAACAAAATAACAGACAACTCTTCTCTAAGTAACATAGTTGATAGTGGTTGGAGAGGGTAAAGCAGAACACCATTTGGCAAAATCTTTTGTGACATCATGTTAACAACAGGCAGATTGACAATCTGCCCTCTTCTGCATGGAGTCTCATTAATAAATCTGTAGGTCAAACTGAAGGGAAGGCAAGTGTTAAAGTACCCAATCTAGTGAGCTCGAGTATTGAAATATCCATAGCGTAGCTGTGCATACAATGATTTTCAATTACTTCTATTCAATTTCATGATTTAATTTTCTAAAAGTTTCTAAGCAATGTTTTGCATATATTCTTTGTTTTCTTCAATATGATAAAGATACCTAGATACCTGAAGGTGCATAGAAAAAGGTGTTTAAGGAAAAAATAGTTATGCAGTTACACATTGTTTGGTTTGGGGTTTTTCTTTTCAATGTTGAGTAGCAAATGCTTTCTTTTGTCAGAATGGCATGCCTTGTTTATTGAAGTTATAGAAATTTCTTACATGACATTTAATTCCAGGAAAGAGCAGTCTAGTGTAAGCTTCACAATTGTACTTGTGCCCTAACTTCTAAAATATCATGGAGATGGAGACTAAAAATAACAGTGTGTATTTTGTTATTGCTGCTTTACTTGGTGTTTTGAAAAATTGCTGTTGACAACCTTTTAATACAGGATGACCAACTGGGCACTTGCACTCACTCAGATAAGGCCTTATCTACTCACAAGACTTTTGTTCCTGTGAACGTTCAGAATGCAGAATTAATAATTTATTGCAGGAATATGCTACATTACTTTCTGGCTTATATATATTTTAACCGCAGTATTACAGTTGGAAAGAGTTTTTATTTCTGATGATGTGTCAGTCACTAAAACGTTGACTTTAAAATTCATATTTTAAGCTAAATTTGCAATGCTGGAAGACCACAAATATCCTCCCATTTAAAGTAAATAATGAACCTGGGTCATGGGAAGCAGAGATAAGGCATTTCTTGTTATGTACAAACACAAAAATAGCTTCAGACTTGCAATTTCAAATCTGAAGCTGAGACTTCTACTGAAATGTTCAAAAGTATTTGGCAGTCCCTGTAGTTGTTAAGAGACTCAGAAATATCATGGGTAGTTCCTATTTTGTAGTAACAGTGAAAAAAATTATAAAAACTTGAGATTTCAAGGCCACAGTCTAGACAGACTTGACTTTTGCTGCCTTAAGAGTGAGGACAAACTTTCCAGATCAAAGTATCCATGTAATATGCATGCTATCATTGTATTAGAATATTGCCCTTGTTCCTCACAGGAATGGAGTACAGCTTGCTCTCCCTCTGGCCCTAGGTCCTCCAAAAAGGTTTTCACTATCAGTGGTTTACTCCAAAATGGATGAGTGAAAGCTAAGAGGCCTCACAATTTCATCTTTTAACTTCAGACAAATTGAATTTTAAGCAAGCTTATTAGTTTTTGTGACTCAGGCCATAATCACAGTCTTACTACAAATATGAAATGTGCACAGTGTTAGGAAGAAACAGAACTTCTTCTAGTAAGCAGCAGTTATCAGAAGTTCAAAACAATCAAAAATATCTGTACTAGGATACATCATGTGATTCTATAGTGCCTACAGCATGACTGAGCCTTCAGTTACTGTAAATAACACAAGTGCTTGTAGTTCTTGACAAGAGGCTATTCCCACATCTCCTAAATGATTTCTAGTATTAGAAATCTGAGATCGCCAGTATTAGTGGTTGCTTTTTTGTATGAGAACAAAATTAATTCCACCCGCTGGCTCTTGAACTACTCGAGTTCTTTTGTTCTTTATTTCTTTGTTACAGCTGTGTACTAGACTCATTGTTGAAGTGTACAATATTTAGCATATGCTGTGGCTGCAGTTAGTTTTAAAGCTCCTTCCTGCATGATTTCCTTCCTACTTTTTTTTTTCAATTGTGAAGTCTGAGTGTTCCTGAAGCTTATGATATGTCACAGAAAACAAGGGGGGGAGGGAGAGAAAGAAGTCCTTACAGCTTCAGCCAGCTACACAGAGCAAGACAGTTTACATATTAAAAAAAAAACCATAATACAAAGCATAATACACACTGGAGCCTTCTTACTCAAAACTAGTTTTATTTTAAAAAATAAGTTGAATGCATAGCACTCACAAAGATTCCATTGTTTTGGACATTTTGCATTTAGAAGCACCATTCTTATTTATGCCATAAAAAACACATTTTGGTTCTAATAGTAAGAACAGTGTATTTTTAATGTACACTGATAAAGCCCTTTTAAATAATATAGATTGAAACTGTTCAGTGTACATTTTCTCTGTAGTAATGATGCAGCTGTAGTGTCAGAAAAAACTCAGACTATAATAAATTAAAAACAAACAGTATGTAGTGGATCTTTTTACAATTGACCTAATGTCTTAAAATAGTCAAATAAAAAATACCCTATTAAATGTAAAGCCGTGGTATTAACTAACTGAATAAGGCCCCCACCCATTATAATTCCAGTGTTAAGTATTAGTTAAATTTTTATATATCAAATGCCTATGGGATAAATTTACTAATACCCCCAAAAAAGAAGAGTCTATACTGCTGTGTCACAAAAAAGATGACAAGTTAGCTGATTTGAAGATTTTACAGAAAAAAAATTGCTACAGGCATCTGCTGTTATTTCAAGTCATGGTCTATTACAAGACTGTACATTCATAGCATCAGAGGTAGTTAGAGCACTTGGACTTGGATACAGCATTGCAACAAAATGAAACCATTTCCCTCTAAAATGAGTAACAGTGCTGAGTAAAAAGCATGGCATCTTATGAGGTGGAAAGTCTCTACTTAACACTACTCTCAGACACAGGGAAATACTCATTAAGAGATGAAGAGAGGAGAGGAAAAAGAAAACCAAACCAAATTTCATTTTAATAAGGAATTGACCACTCTATGCCTATTTCAAAGTTGATTCTCTAGGATAAAAGGGAGAGGGTCATCTTTTCATTCATCATCCTATTCTTCTTGACTTGCACATCTATGCTACAAAACCCACAACAAAAATTGGGATTTAAAAGAGAAAACAAGAGAAACAGGATTTCTTCTCCTCAACAATAAACAGGTTTTTTGTAGCATGCTATAATTTAGCCCCAGAAAGAATGAACACAGCTGTCCTCCCTCCATTCTGAACATTATAGTGATAAAGCTTTCATCTTCATATTGATCATGTAATTTAATTGCCCCTGCTTTCAAAACAGTTTCTGTAAGAGTCACAATAATTCAGTGTCATTTGATGGTACACGATTTTAAGTGCTGCCACTAAGATGGGGAAGAAGATGGTAAAAAAAACAAATGAAACTACAAAAAAAAAAGCCTTAAGCCCATATACTATAAAGATATTTTAAAGTAGTAAGAATCTTGTCATTCATACCACTTCCTCCCATATTCTACCACAGGAGAAAGTCTGATATCTTCTTGTATTTAAAGAAAAACAAAACAAAACAAACAAACAAACAAAAAAAAAAAACACCAAAAAAAACCAAAGAAAAAACACAAAACAAAAAAAAAAAAACCAACAAACACACAACCCCTTAAACCATCTCCATTAATAACTCTACTATAATTTTCATCCAAGAGGTGGATGAGTGAAGCTTTCTACCCTCAGACTACCCACTCCACAGAAGATAGTGTAATTCCATAAAGTTACATTATTAGCACCTTACTTGTGATGAAGCAGTTCACTCTTCAAAATATTTTTGATCCACCCACTTGGAAGAGCAAATCTCTACATCTTCTTCTGGAACTCCCGAATAGTAGAAGAAAAAGTTGCCCCTTTATTACCTGAGAATTTCCCTCCACTATAAACGTGACAGAGCTGGATTTCTGTCACCATTTAAGTGTACTTCTTCTGTAGGGATGATGCTGTCAGTACAACTGGAGGATGCTTTCTGTTAGTTAATAATATTCGTGTGTTTGTGTGTGTGTACACAGAGGAACCATAGCCCTGTAGTAGTTCTGGTACAGTACAAGTTCAGTTGAAATTTTCTCTTTTCTTCAGTTATCACACTGCTGGGCAGTAATTCACATCTACATTCTGTGAACACTAACATATCCCTTTGGTACTCTGCATAGATGCCCTGAAGAAAAGCCACTCCACTTGCTATTAGTCTCTTTCCTCTCTGCCTTCCTTCCCCGAGTTATACCCAGTTAGTGTACAAACCAGCAGCACAGAGTAATGAGTAGAAAAGTCCCTGAGTTAGTATGAAAGCGTTACTTTAAGCACAAAAAAAATAGGGAGGATAAAAGAGGCAAAAATATATTGTCTGTCCTGTAAGGTACAAAACCTAAAAACTAGCCAAAATACCAGTTAATTCACGTGCGTTAGCCTAAAGCAAATAAGCAACACAAGTGGTGAAAAAGGGGCAAGATTATGGAGTTAGCCACATGAGATTTGTTTCTTCCTGTGATTTCCATGTACCTGCAGAAGTCTGGCATTCAGTGGATTCTTAAGTTTCAGTAAGCATAAAGTAAGTGTTAATACTGTACGGTGGGATGATATAAATGTCTTCAAAGTAATACTGCATATCTCCTTCATTAAAAGACAAGTCTGTAGTTAGTCCACAGCTGTTTTTCTTTTGAGTACTATTTCACAGACACACATTAGAAGCAGAATATTCTGAGTGTCAGAGTAAGAATGCATTATCCCCATGCATACAGATTCTTTTTCAGAGGATGATCTGTGTGCTAACTTTTTGAAGGCTGTTATTTGAGCTGTGGTACCAGTTGCCAATCCAGTTGCTTTTTTTCCTGGGAAGACACCTTTTTTTATTCCATTTTTTGCCCTCAAACTTTGAGGTTTAACAAAAAAAAAGAAACAATTTTCCAGGCAACTCTCTGCCCCAAACAAACAAGCACAAAACCATTTTGTAGTTATCACCTCTCAAAGCAGGGAGTAATACAGGAGTATCGTCCATTCACTTGGTATGTCCGGTTGTAGGAGACGCTTATACATGGCTTCACTTCCAGTGGCACAGCCAGCGACATGGCAGCGCCGGTCTGGACGTGGCCTCGAGCCTGAGCACTGGTCTGTAAGGCAGCAGGGCAGGTCTGGAGCGGGTAAGAGGCTGCGTGAGTGGATGATAATATCTGCTGGCAGCTTTGCTGCTGTGATGCTGGGTGGTGGTACTGCAGTGAAGACTGATGAGCCTGCAGGTACTGTGGTACGTGCTGCTGAGCGTTGGCCTGCTGGGCACTTGGAGCTGGGGGCTGAAACACAGCGTGCTGGGCAGACTGAGCCTGTTGTCCTTTCTGCTTGTTTGCTTCTTTCACATCATTATCATGCGCACTAAAACAAATTGAAAAGACAAAATGCATCAAAATAGATAATATCATTTAAACTCCTTTGAGTTAACGTTTAAGAGCACTCTAAAAAATGATGCAAGTATCTGACAGCTTCCAAAACTTAAAAAAAAAAAAAGTTTTAGCTACCCTTTACAATCACCTAGGGTTTCAAAATTTGGTTAGAGTACAGTCTCTTTCCAGCATTTCACTTCACTGTATGGCAATAAACACAGATAAAAGCCAAGTACAATACATATAATAGAGCAGGATCTAGAATTACAGTGCAATAAAGTTTGCTACTGTACTTTAGTAGCCCAATAAATTGCCGGATTACCAGAACCTAATTTAAATTAAACACAGCATAAGGTTTCTAAAGAAAAGATACCAGAAAGGTTTCAGATACCTATGTCACAGTACTAAAAGATCGTATGCATATTCATATTGGATCCTGTTCCAGAGACCAAAACCACTTTTTTTTTTCTCTTTCTCTCACCTTTTTTCTAGCCTATCCAGTATGGCTCATCTGAATTACCTTTGATTTACAACTGTCTGAAATGTATCTAGACACACTCTCTTTCTCAATTCTACGCTGAGGTTAAGCAGATGCCACCTACACATTTCATTCCTAACTTTTTGATGGTGCCCTCCCTCTGTTCCAGAGCAATACTGAAAAAACCACTTCTGCAACAGCACTTGCATGCTTTAGGTACTATTCCTTTCATTATACACATAAGTAAAGCCAACAGAGGCCATCAAGGGTGATAATGTCACATTTCTAAGGCTGATGTGGTTCTTCCAGATAGAGCTGTGCATCTACTGATCACAACTATGTTAGACTTGAGTAAGAGCAAATTTCTGTAGAGGGAAAGCAGATTGTGTAACATGCCTACCCAGGAAGGTTCACTTGGCATTCACTGGCATTTTTATCTCGTATCAGCTGTAATGCAGAAATGGATACAGCAAAAATAGACACAAACTCCTGGTCATTTCCTCCCACCAAACTGGCCACTCAAATGGTCCACAGGTTTGATCCATCATCTCTTTGAAGCATGCCTTGGACTTCCAAGGCATACAGGCTTCTCTATAAAAGCTCCTATGCCTTTAGTACTCCTCCATAGCTCTTTGCTCTCGGAGCTGACTAGACAGATTGGAAACAAGCTATTGAAGATGCTCAAAGCATCCCAGATGTTCAGTGGAAATGCAAGGCAGAAGTTTATTTGCTGAAAGATCAGGAAAGAGATTAGATCTAATAAAGTTTTCTCTTTTGGAAAGAGCAAAACAGTTATATCCTAAAAATATGTACCAAACTTATGTGTTCCCTAATACATAAGTATTTTTAGAACAAAGGAATGGAAATTTATAAAGAAATGTAATTGCACTATTGGCAGCAATTAGGCATAACAACAGATGCAGAAATGGGCTTAAAAATCCACTGGTGTTAACTCACATTAAGAGTCGCTCAATACATGGCACCAGGAAGTCCCAGGAGTAGGCAGTCAGGTGATGCAGCCGCGTAGGCCACGTGGGTGAGAGACGCAAGATAATCCTTGAAGAAGCTACACATGCAGTAGCAACTAAAGAAGGGGCATAATTTAAAAATTCATGATCTAGAAAGAAGGAATGAGAAAAAAATTCATTTAAGTTTGGCATTGTCTGTCAAGACAACCAAGAAGTCATTATTTGAAATCTGTAACTCACCTTGCAACGATACTTCCAGAAAGTAATCAGCATATTTTGCCATATATAACTTAGTCTTCTCTAAGCAAACCATTGGCCAGCCATCATGAAGATCAGTCTCATGGACAGCAATAGAAAGATAATAGTCGATGAAATGAGCAGCAGTAGGGAGGCACAAATTCCACTGAAATGTTTCTAGCAACAACAACTCCATATGAAGCAAATTCTGTTTTGTTAGTACCAAATTCATGTTAGTCATACAACCCAGGCTGTTCAACTGTTCAAGTTTGGGCACACTGTCTTCCTTTTCTTCAAATTTACCTTCAGGTAAACAGAAAGAGAAGGGAAAAAAAAAGGTTCAGCACAAATGAACTATAAAATGGATTGTAGCTAATGTCTTATTGGTCATAATTCAATTCTACTATGTCAAACAAGCTTGAGACTTTCCTGCAGATTCAAAGCTCAAATGGACTATGTCATTAGAGACAAAAAGGGGTATGTACTAAAATGGGCTAAATTCAGCAGATAATGTCAAACACCGTGTAGGATATTGTGCAGTGCCATGTTTCCTGTTGGTTTTCCCATGCTGGCACACAGAAGCCAGCTGCCAAGAGCAGAATATTAGGACTTCACTGACACTGCATATGCAAGTTTTTGTCACCAAATTATTGTATAATGTTTCCCCATCATCAATGAAATACCACTTTGATGTGACCTGGCAAACACACCACAAGAGCATTTGGCTTTAATCACCCTCCCACCCCCACACACCCTTTTTGTGTCTAAAACTCATTAGAGCATAGCTAGAGCTCCAGCCAACCTGGCTGCTTTTAATGCCTGCAATGGTAGGTGCAGTTTTATACTTGAGATCTGGCAAACAAGTGGATTTCAGCAACGTGCATCTGAAAACCTCTGCCACATAAACTGTTGCAACCTCCCTTGGACTTTCAACTTGTCAGGCCTGTATGTTTTTAGCCTAAAGCAAAACTGTGTATGTAAAAAACCCATTAATAAGAGAAACAAGTGTCACATTTCCATACAGTTTGCCATATGGTTGTGCTATTTCAATTTCATTGCAAATTCTTTCCATCTTACACTCTCTATTCAGTGCTACATGATAGGTTGTAAATGCACATTCTTTGAGTTTTGCAGTATGGAACATACATGAACTTTTTTCAACAGTGGAGGTACTTATATAGGACTTAATCCAATAACAGTGCCAGTCTGTTAGTTTTTGTTTCCCATACTCCAGTAATAAAAACTTCAGGAGTCACATAATAATTTCTCTTATTACTTCTTTAACCTTATCAGATATATCACAGTGCCATAACTTATTACACCACTGATTAAACTGCTTGTTTAAGCTACACAGGGCAAAAGTTTTAAACAGCATTTTGCTTCTCTCTCAACCAACCCATACACTGCTTCTCAGAAGAGTGAGTACTCCAGGCTTTCAGATCTCTACTTGCAGCTTGCCATGAACGATGCAGAGGTTTGTTTAAAACAAAAAAAAAATTCTCTTCAGAACATTAATTTAATTTGAAAATCTGGCATTAGTTCAAAGCCAATCCATTTTCCTAAATGGATTACGGTGGTTTCTGAGGGAACCTTTTCATACTCAGCATGACACCCTTTGCCAATAGAAGATTACTGACTGGCTGGTGGCACCTAGTTAAAGTCTACCCTCAGAAGAATCTGCAATAACCCTTTTCTGGTTTAACTGCTCTGCTGAATAGCTGTATTGGTGGACATGGGATGCAGTGAAAAGATGAAATCCGTCCAATACCACTGCACTCCAGTTCTGTAGCAAAGAAAGCCTAGAGCCCTTACTGGAGAAAATGAGAATAGATTCAGAGAAACAGATCAGCAGAAACTGAACCAACACTTAGTTCTGCTGCCAGGACCAGTTTCTCTGACTCTATTTGTCTATGAACAAGTGCCAGCAGGTTTCCCAGCAAACGGTACCCTTATTTTTTCAGGGATATTGAAAAGGGGTCCCAAAATGGTGAAAGATAGGTACATGCCACAGGGATCTAGCTGAGGTCAATATAAGCAGCACTGTTTATAATGAGTGTTTGTAATTAATTCTGTCTTCAGAATTCTTTGTATTCACCAATGTATTTTACCTGTGTTACATTTTATATGTGACAATACAGGATTTATGTTAGCTGTAGCTTGCTTGGAAATAACATTTCCATTTACAAAACCTGAAGTATTCTAGAACTACACAGCACAATCAGCAGTGTACAGTGCAGTATACACATGGTTTATTTAATTTCTTTCTTTATCACAGATACGCAAATTTCTCATTTCCAGCACAGGACGTAGCTATTTTGAGATACCCCCTAGAAAGACAGTCTTTCTGTTCCTACAACACAGGTCTTAAAGTTCACATTAGAATAATTTGTTTACAAATATAAACATTAGTATTTAATCATAGCTTGTTTTTTCCCACCCTCAGTTTCAGCAGGTGCCAGCAGAAATCAAAACACATCTAAAGAAATGCTCTACCAATTGTGCCAAACCGATATGCACTGCTCATCATTTATAACCACTTTGTTTCCCCCACCTGCTCCATCCCACCAGGACATGTCTTGCATTTAGCAGTAGAATCTAGTAGTCCAGTTAAGGTTTGGTGTCACATACTTACTTGCTAGAAGCAAACAGGACAGAGCAACCACGTGCAGTTGCTGTGTGGATATGTCATAGCGGTCCATGAAGAGGTCCAGCAGGTACACAGCCAGGTGGCGCGCAGCAGGACAGAGCCTGAACCGGTTGCTCACAATGGCAATCAGGTCTGCAAAGTATCTTCTCAGGTGTAACTGGGGAGACTGGCCTTTGTAAGAGGGCAGCTTTAGCTCCTAGATGGACCGCAGCAGGTAATTTTATTAAAACCATTATTTAGTTTGAAGTGGTATCAGATTAATACAGCTGATATTTTAATATTTATAACAGACGTGTCAAAGGATTTGTCCCTTCTTCCCTCTGTTCCTATCATTTCCGAATCCCTTTACAGTGAACAAAATCTATTTGTTGTATTACAGAATAACTAAAAAAATACTTTGTTTCCGCACAATGTTAACAACTTAAAATTTAACATTTTTCATTAGGGCAATCAGCCAGAGTAACTTCAGCTTTTACCATGTCAGTTGTATTACCTCTGCTGCAAAGGCTGTACAAGGGCATGCAAGTATTCCTCAGCTGCTTCAATGCAAAGTTCAATAGTTTAACTCAACCCCTTTCTTGCTACAGCTCAATCTGGGCAACCAGACTTTGTACTTAAGTGTTTGCGTGTTCTAGAGTTGCCCCATCTCCTGCTGATGCCTCCAGGAAAAGACCACTGCCAGCCAGCTGAACCTTAGGAAGAGGAACGGGGTGTGCATTGAACCAACACTCACCTCGTGTGTATGTTAAAACACTGACCCGATCTGATTGATGTCACGGACACTGATTACAGTGTGCTCTAAGGCAGTTAGTTAAACTCACAGGGTCTCAGATTTGGAGGACCGCACAAAACAAAGGGCCTAGAAACATCACATTTGAGAAAATCTGTGCCACGATCTATTTTGAATAGAAAATTTGGACTGGTAGAAAAAAAAAAACAACCCTCCAGGCTACTGCCGAGTAGCCACTACCTCTTCTTGCATGCAGCAGAACAGCAGTGCTGTCCTCTGATATTATGAATAAATTTAAGAGATAGACTGTGCACCCACACGCTGTGTTTAAGTAGGATTTTGAGTACAATTACATTTCCAGCGAAAATTATCTTGATTAATTTAACTTAATGACATTACGTTGGAATGGAGTCACACCAAATTTTCAAAGTTTTAATGTAAATTCAAAGTTTTGAAACGTGCTATTGAAGTGAAACAAAAGCCCACAAACAAACTTCCTACCTACTAAGCTTTATATTCACCTCTCACAGCACTAACTTAGCTTTAGTAAAGCTAACTTCGGTAGCAAGTGAACGATCCTGTCCTCCTCTTATTTCCCTCCATCACCGGAAAAGAGTAAAGCAATCAAGACTCCGGGAAAAGTAATCCGCTCATCGAGTATCATCAGGCAACAAAAGCACGTTTTTAGTATGTTCAGTCACTGTAAACTGATTTTCAGCCCGAGCGTTCAAGATGTGCTTTATGAAAACAGTCCCGAAGGACAACTCTGAGACAGTAGAAGTAACTTCTAAGCGATTGCCTAAACCCTCTACTGATCATTAACGCACCCAGCGTTTCTTTCACTGGGTTTTTGCTTGGTTGGTCGGGTTTTTTTGTTCCAATAACACCACAATGCTTTCTGCCGAGTTTAAACCTTGCAAACGTCGCCAAGAGCAGCACCGGGCGCACCGCGAGCCCTTCCCCTGTCCGGAGAGCAGCGGGAGCACAGTCCGGCCGCCCAGATCAGCTGTCACGGCCGCGGACAGACGGACAGACGGCCCCAGCGCCCACGGAGGGACGACACGGCGAACTCTGAGTCGACAAAAGCCAACTCCGCCGAGCCCCGGCGGCAGAACGGGGCCGCCCCACGGCCGCTCTCCGCCCGCTGCCCCCGCGGCGGCTCCGCCGTGCGGAGCCTCACAAAGACGCTGGGTCCCCCCCAGCCCAGCTGCCCCCGGGCTACCTTGTATCGAAGCGCTTGGTGGATATCAGCCGCCAGCTGTCCTGTCCACCACTGCGCCTCCAGCTCCATCGGCGGCGCGGCGCGGCGCCCGGGCCCAGGCACCGGGGAGGAAGCGGCACTCGCTGAGGGCGGGACAGGCAGCGCCACCCTCGCCCCTTTCTGGCTCGCCCCCGGTTAACCGCGATCAGCTGCCGCGGGGCACCCCCGGCCCCCCGGCCCAGCTGGCCGCCATGCGGGGCACAAGTGCGGCTCGTTAAGCCGCCCCCTCCCGCCGCGGGGCACGGCCGGGTGAGGGGGTCGCGGAGGTGGCGGCGGCCGCGGGGGAGGCGGCGGGGCGCGGCCCGGGACACCCGAGCGCGGCGCGGCGGCCCCGGGGCTCCGCCGCCATCACGCGGCGCCGCGCGCCGCGCCCATTGTTAAAGGGCTGCGCGTGTACAAAGCCGGGCAGCGCCCGCACGGGCCCGCCCGCCCGCCAATCGCCGGCCGCCTTACAGCGCGGCCTCTACCGCCGCCAATTGCCGGCCGCTTTACGGCGCGAACCGGCCGCCAATCAGCGCGCGGCGTTGGCGGGCCGGAGGCGGGCGCCTGTGGGCACGGCGAAGGTGCGGGCGGAGCGGCCCGGCCCGGCCCGGCCGGGGTCCCTCGGGCGGGGCAGTGGACTCTCCTGGCCGGGGCACAGCGTTCTGTGGGCCCCCATGAGCTCCGGATAGCACTTTTTTTTTTTTTCCCCCCTCTTATTCCCCTTTCCCTCATTTCCCCCGGCTCTTTCCCCGTTGGGCTCAGCTGTGGGGTTTCAGCACGTGGCGGTGGCCGCGCCTCGCTCAGCTCTTGCCCTGCAGGCCATTGTCCCGGTAGCAGTGCGGGGCGCACACGCCTCCTCCGAGCTTTGAGGCTGCAGCCCTGGATTGCTTTGGCTTCCCGCTGGTTAAATCCCGGGAGAAGGTTTGCAGGAGCGTGCATCCTCTCTTTCAGTAGGCAGCGCCGCTCCCTTGGCGCAGCGCTCCGTGTGCTCCAGCTGTGGCTGGGAGCTCCGCTCGTGTCCTGCGTTAGCGGGGGGCGCTCCGCGCCCACAGAGCCTTTTCCTTGCCGCTTTCTGCTCCCGCTGATCCCCCACTACGGACACCTTACGAAATAAAACTTAGTGCTTCACAGTCCTGTACATATTTGGATTTATAAATATTGAAGCAACTAGTTAATGAGAATATAAAACCTGGTACAACAGGTGGTGCAAAGTGATGCAGAAGAGATGCTTTGGGTGCAATTTTTTTTTTTGAGGGAGTATATTTAGTTTTTTGTTTCTACTTTTGCTCAGACATTATTTTTTTCCTTTAATTAAGAAAATATAAACCAACTTTTTGACATAACCAGTTTAATGACTCCGTAGTGGGAACCGTAAAAGCCCGTTCCTGTGTCTAATGGGTAATCCTATAGATTACAGTAATCCCTTTCATCTGAGGTGTGCTCATAGGTGGTAGCTTTTTTTTTTGAGGACACAATTTTTGACAGTTTCCATTTACAACAGATTTCATTACAAAATGCTACATAGTTTTCTGAAGGAAAAAAAATCAAGAAAAGTTTGGGATTTTTTTCTTGGTGCATAATTGCAAAAATATTTTATCTATTTAGACTAGCTATCTGAGATCTATGGAGTATTGACAAATTAGTATTTTCCTGGTCCGATGGCTTTTTGTCTCATTTCTGTACATTATTTTATAGGCAAATGCATGCTCAAGCTAATTTTTATATTTGCATATATATTGTTTTTAAATTGTTTATCTTTGAAGAAAGGTAATACCAAACTGTGTGTTTCAAGGATAAGTCTCAAAAACAGTTTCAGAATGGAGACAATGTCTTTTATAACATCTTTATTGCCTTCGAAAATGTGTTGCCTGCATGAAGAGAAGGCTAATAAACACCAACATGCTAAAACCTGTTACAATGGGCCCAAGCAGGGAAGTGATGGTCCTTCTCTTACTGCTATTAGCAGTGCTGCCTCCCCCTAGAGCTTTTAAAGACTGTGTGGATTGGTCTGGTGCTGAACTGTTAAGCAGGGATAAAAATACTGATGCTTGCTGGCTTATTTCTAAGATATGCTTGATTGACTTGGATAGGAAAGACCATCCTCATAAGGCTATGTACTCTGAGAACCATTTAATTTATATATAATCAAGAAAAACAATGATGTCATTGTTACTTGCCAGGTGAAGTGGAGTGAGCTGTGGAACTCCCTATGTCGGATTATTTTTCCCATTACAATCTATGTTAATTGAGTTGTTGGTCTGTCTGCTTTTCATGCAATGAAAACACAGGTTTGGAAAGAGCTTCATCATCCTGCCCAAGGCCAGGATTGCTTCTGGCATGCATTTTTCTAATCTTGGAGACATTCAGAATATCATCCTATTGAAAAAGCCAGAGCACTTAAGTACAGCCTGGTTATCTGCAGGAAGCTTACATCCTATCAGCTGTTAACAATCAGCCATTGGAATAATCTCCTCAGGGAAGTGCTGGATTCCCCAGCATTGGACACATTTAAGATTCAGTGGGATAGGGTGTTGGGACATCTTGCTTTTGCCAGGAAGGTTTGGACAAGATGATGCTGGAGCTCCCCTTCCAACCTGGTATTCTGTGACCTCAGTTTATGCCTTAGCCCCAGCTGGAAGATTTGAGAATAATCTTGGGAGTGCTGAACTGAGGCTGATTGTTTTCAGAGTTTGCAAGATCACACTTGTGAGGTTTGAATGGGAGTAGCACAACTGTAATGAGAATAGGTTAATACAGCTGCTCTACATTCCTTATAATCAATCCTAAGTGTACTAACCAGTGGAGGTTTTTTAGCCAGTCCAGATTTAATCTACTTTTAATTGTCAAAGCTGTGTGCAGTGTTTTAAGTATGCTTACCTTAGTCCCCTGCATGTAAGTCAGGACAGAAAAAAAAGCAGCTCAGCAAGTCCTTAGAATAAACAGAGGATATTAAACATGACTTTCAGTGGCAGTAGTTACATTTTCTTAGCAAGAAACTGAAAGCATGAAGTACGTGTTGTATATAGAACCTGAGAAAACAGCAGAATTAAATGTTATGGAATAATTTTGAAATTGGTATCCTCTTTCTGTAAATGACCCTGGATCACCTAAGCAAATATGTGTGTCTTAGGGTTGGTGTGGGGGGGGGAATAAAATTGGCTGTGAGAGCTGCTGTCTGTGCTTTGAAAAGATGCCAAGTAGCAAGAAATACCGTTATTCTTGGAACTCACCAAGAAAAATTATTGCCCTGAACTACATCCAAAATAGGCTAGAATGTAACCTGTGAAATCTGGACTAAAATCCCTGTAACATTTTTGTGGAATCTTCTGAAGAGGATGCTGCAGAAGTCTTACAATTTATGGACCTGTAATTCACAGGTTATAGTCCTAACAGGTTTCAGACGTGGTGGGGGAGCTGGCTTCTCTTTGTAGTTACTGGGAGGTTAGATCTGTATCTCAGGAGTTGATGCATGTATTTATGTGTTTAAGCTGTTCTTTCCTCCCCTAGTTTTCTTCTGATGGTTCTTGGCCTACGAAAAAAGAAATGTGACTTTTAAAATACAAATTAAGAACTTGGAAGTAATTGCCAAGTACAGCAAATGCTCTGATCCGGCAAACCACATTAGAACCTGTTTACCCCTCCCAATATAAAAGGATCTGTTTCTGGTGTACTGTTCTTAGTTTTAATGGTGCATCAGACATGGAGAACAAGTTTCTAAAGACGTGGAATAATCTA
Source organism: Anomalospiza imberbis (assembly GCF_031753505.1). Taxonomy (NCBI): domain Eukaryota; kingdom Metazoa; phylum Chordata; class Aves; order Passeriformes; family Viduidae; genus Anomalospiza; species Anomalospiza imberbis. The sequence continues at coordinate 20,280,062 of NC_089688.1, forward strand.
CTTCTGTGCCCCTTGCCATAAGATACATCTCTGAAATTTGGATTTATCTTGACTGGCAGAATGAGATTAATCAACACACAGTCAGCACCCAGGGTGGAAGCTAAATTCTGGGGTGACATAGCACTGAAGGAAACATTTAAATAATGGCTCAATTGCTATGTTAATTTTGAGTTTTGTTTATTGGTTCTTGCTTTTGTTTTGTTGCTCTTTGGTCATTCTCATCTGAATAAAGACATGGTAATTCCTTAAAAGACAGTTTTGAAGGACTTAGGTTTTGGAATTAAAATTTAAGGGAATCTCAGTTTTGTAGAACTGAAAATAATTAAAAGAAGAAAAAAGTGCAAGCTTAGTTCCTGAGTTTCTGGGGCTGAGAAAGTTAATTCTGCTTTTGTTCTGTCCTTCTTGATCTTATTTTCAAACAAAGGCTGCATCTGACGACATTCATAGCAGTAATATTTCAAGGGCATTTAATTAAAGAGAATGAATCACCCTGAAGACAGGACTGTAATTGCTCACAGAGCTCTTTTGCAGCATGGTGGTAGATGAAATGTGCCATGTTGGTACAAAGTCTTAACACTTCAGAAGGATTAATGAAGGAAGTCTAGTTCAGAAAATACTCTGGGGTTGTATTTGTAAATCCTGTATTGAATGCTAAAGGTACTCCGTGGATAGGATTTTCAAAGTTGTCTGGGGATTTTAATTCCCAGAATAGCTACTGAAATGTGATTAATAGATTTGATCTGAGCTGGTAAATATCCTTTGGAACTGTTGACTTTAGTTGTTTATATGGCTATTAATTCAGAACACATCTGAGAATGCTCAGGCCTGAGCGATACATGTGTCTCATGAAACATTTTAATGAACAATTTGGCTTTAAATATTTTCCCATCTTCTGGAAAGCTATTAGAAAAATGTGCACCCATGAATGTTTTATTTGGCATTAGGATGAATGTATATGTTTTTGATAATGTGTTGGATGAAGGAAACATTCATATAAGTGGAAGGGTGTTGGTGGATAGAAGTTGTACTGGGGGGTTGTTCTTTTCTGTAAGTTGCACTCATGGTTGTCAGTAACTAAAAAGATGGAGGAATTTTGCATCTAAAGCAAATGTACTTCCTGCTTGGAGGGCTTCAGCTCATTTGACTGGGATTTAGTAAAGGTTATTTGTCGTGCAGTTAGCTTAGTGATGGGGGGAGAGCAGTTAGGAATTCTCAGTTGTTCCAGTCAAATATTTTGATTTACTTATATCCACAGAATTTAAGTAGGGCAAACTGGCCTATTCATTTTCATTTCAAATTTGAGGTCTGTCACAGCTTTTTTTTTTTTTTTTTTTTTTTGTTTAGTATAATATCTAGAGTTGCCAAATTAGGAGCCAGCCCAGGCAGAGCACCACAAAATTAATGTTTTTGTCTGCTACGGGTGGCTCAGGAGGAGAACTGCCTGCAGACGTGGGACAGGTGCACTTAATTTTGTGGTGTTTCTTGTTCAAGTACTTAGCTAGTGGGGTTCTATCTCAGTAGCAGAACAAGTGGAAAACTTCATACTTCCAGTTTCTTCTTAATGAACAGCCAATTGCTGCTAGTGAAAGTAACAAAAATTATTGCCCTCTGTTCAGAGGACTTGGTAAACTAGTTTCATCTGTTGGGATTTACATGCACAGAGGTAGGGCAGAGATGTGAAGAGCACAGCCCTTATTTTTAGGTTAGGGAAGGCTACTCCAAAGTAATTCTGGAGCTGTATCTTCTCTGGGTTGAGCAAGCCCAGATCAGTCATCTTCTCTTCAAAGGGCAAGTGCTCCAGTCTCTAACCATCTTGGTGGCCCTCTGATGGATTTGCTCCAGCTAGTCAATGTCATTGTTGTACTGGGGGGAGGAAGGTGTCCCAAAACTGGATGCACTATTCTAGATACGGTTCAGCAAGTGATAAAGTAAACAGTAAAAATAACTTCTTTTGCTTATTTTGCTATGGCTCTGTTAACACAGGCCAAATGCTGTCAGCCTTCTTCAGTGCCAGAGCATATTGTTGACTCTTGTACATCTTGCCGCTGTAGGAGCCTTCAGCTTCCCTGCAGTGCTGGCTGGTCTGTGTTGTGCCCCTCCAGGATGTTTGCCAGGGTCACAGCATGATTTACTCTGTGTCCACAAAGCAAACAAACAAACAAAAAAAACCTGGCCAAATATGAAGAATGATAAATTTCAGCAGATTTGGGGCTGGGGTAAATCCTGCCAAATCCCACAGGGATTATGTATATTCAAAATGTTGTGCTCCTTGATCCATTATTCAGAAGTACTGCACAGGGATGAGCCTGTGGTTTGGGGCTGCAGTAAACAGGAACAGTGATTCCCAACATGATCATAGATGACAATAAGATTTGGGATCTCGTTCTGCATCAGTGTCCGATGCATGTGGCCAATTCTGCTTCTGGCAGCAGAGCCCAGAGGCTCCTAATGTAATCTTAGCATCTCACTGTGGTGAAGGAATTTGAGAGTTTTATATGTTTGGGACACGTTTTACTGTCAGGGACATGGTCACGTGTTGAAGGAGCTGATTAACAATATCATATCTAGATAATGTAGATATGTCTTTCTTGAGGTTTATGGACAAGCAGACCTTCAATTCTGCTTCCTAATATCCTCATGCTATTTAGTGTGTAGTACCTACTCACCACACATCTAGTCAAGACATGTTTTAATAGACGTGAGTCAGTACTCCTTATTTTCACTCACTGCATTGTGACTCATTACACCCACTGCATTATTAAAAAGTTAGAAACATACTTCTATTTGGATATTGCTAAAAGCACTGTGATAACTGGTTTGACAAGTATGTTAAATAATCAATACATTTGAAAGGATCTCTGGATGGAAGGGTAAAATGATCCTAAAATGTTTGTTTTCACGGCTTGTTGCCAGTGGTGCTCCCATTTGAAATTGTGACCTCCATTTTGAGTTAGACTCTGTTAGGGACATGTTTGATGAACACATGCAAAAAAGCAATGCCTTTAACGAGTAGTTAACAGCCTGTGGGTGGAAGGGTTCAGTCGAAAGTGTTTTTTCTGTTGAAATTAGCACTGACTGGTTCTCTGACAATATCAGACAATATTAAGATTGGCCTTCTCCTCTTAGAGTAGAACCCATCTCCACAACTGCTGTGTCAGAGATGGGAGGAACTGGTGAGGCATTGCTTATTTTGTGCTTTAATCAGCCTCAGAGTTGGGAGAAAAGTGCTGTCAAGAGTCAGTCAGTGTGCATCTCTGGGCTCTGTTTAGTTGCTTTGCACATTGCCATGATGATGTACACATTTTCAAAGGAACTTGTATATTCATTTTCTTGTCCCATTCAGAATTACTTTAAAGGACAATGTTTAAGAACCATCTGTTTTGTGCTGCTTGCAAAATGGAGTCATGTTTGCTTAGCATTTTGATGCATATGAAAAAATGATATAAATCTCAGGCTGAAATTAGAGATATAAATATGGTAAATAATATCTGTGAAACACTCATACACTACCATATCTTAAATTTGTACAAGATTCTCTTTGGCAAGAAAATAAACTAGCACTTAATGATTCTCTTCTCACTAATGGCCTCAGTCTTATGAAATGCCAGCTTGTGTTTTTTCTTTAAGTGGTGGTCCAACAATTTCAAAACAGATGGTAAAAGTCAATCTTTGTGTTTGAATCATGACTTTGCCTAGTATGTGACTGTGATTAGAGTAGGTATTGCTTGTAAGAAATAAGCTGATTGATACTGCTGGGTGTTTGTTTTGTGGATGTTTGCTTTTGAGAGTAGTTTGTAAATTACTCTTTGCTTGAAAATGTCTGTAGAATTCTTTGGAGTTTGCCATTTGAAACTACATCTGCAGTTGGTCATTTACCATGTTACTTAGCTGTAAAAGCCAACTGTTATTATTGTTGCTTCACTGTTGTTTTTTGTAAATAACCATCAGAATAGACGTGAACTGAGTTCTGATCTTCCTTTAAAGATTTCATGGTATAAACAGTGCCTTTTAAAATTATCCTGAGCATGTGTTAGTGTGTTAACTGCTCAAAACTGGCTTTTTGTGACTCCATGATGTTGCAGGGGAGCAAGAGTTCTGGACTGCGGAAGGTGAAGGGAAATGCGCCTCGGTGATGTTGGTATAAATATGTGACTGCAGATGACTGGGATGGGGGCATATGGTGGGATGGAGCTGGAGAAGAGCAGAAACAGATAATTAATAGGATTGACCATGAACTGGTAAATCTTTAGAGACTGATATTCAAAGCAATGCTCAGACACTGATATTGTGCTTGGTTGGGATCACCATGGAATAGCTGGTGGTTCAAACAGCTTCAGGTATTCATTGCTAGATCAAGATGTCTCTTAGATCACAGGGGCTAAATGTGGAGAAAAAAAAGCGCATGTCAGATTAGACTGACTTCCAATGTTTAGGTTTTACTGCCTAATGATGTTTATTTAAGGTTTCCGATAAGCACTTCCATGGTGATAAACTAGAAGTGAAATTAAAAAACCCACCCATATTACTTATGAAAATCAGAGATATAATGCTGCAGACATGGAGTCACAGATGCTAGAACCAATTTGGGTAAGGGTTTAACAAAATATTAAGTTTAACTTTTGGATTAGTACAAGTAGTTTAAAAATGTGCTGCTGCAGAAACCCAAAACTTTGATCTTTGGCATTAAGTTTCTCTGATAGTTCAACTTTGTTTAAAATACTTATTGGGTTACTCTTGTGCTGTTTATATCAACAGTTGTCTCTTACTATGACACTTACATTATACAAGAACGGGAATTACTGTTCTCTGACAGACCCTGAAAAGTCATGTGAAAATACATAGCCAGAATAAGCTCTGTAATTTATATTCTATTTCTATTACATCTGAATGTGATCTGGGTAGATCCTTCTATTGTTCAAATTTCTGCTGCTGACTGATCCAACAGCCATAGATCTGTGGTAGTGCCTGTGGAAGCCTGGTCTTGGCTATGGACAAGAACATTTGTATCCTGGATATTTGATTTTCACTTCCTTGTTCTGTGAAAACTGTTTGTTAGCTGTGGCCCAAGTAACTGAGTGACACTTGTGCCATACACTGGATGCAAATAATCCCTCAAATCATGCTCACCTAAATACTAAATAAAAATCAAATTAATAACATGAGGTGGTGGAGTAGAGGTGATAGAGCAACTATTAATGTAGTTACTGGAAGCAAAAAAGACAATGAATACTTAGATTTTTTTTTACCATCAATGGAAGAGGTTGAAAACTGAAATTATTATAAAAAGACAAAATTACATCCTTATTTATCAACTCTGTGGATCTTTTATACAAATTAACTGAATTCAAAGAAAAAAGCACAGGAGAAGTAATAAAAGAATCTACTGGGTTTACTTCTGAGTTCAGATTAGGTCATACTGAATATTATTTCATGGCCTTTCTCTAGTGGTTTGTGAGTACTTTCCAAAGCCAAAACATACATTTTTGACTGATTAATGGTCTGCAGTTAAATGAGAGCAAGCAGTGAAATACTCTTGAGGTTGCAGAACACAAAGTAAATTGACAGACCTCTTCAGCATAGCTACAATATCCTCCTCACAAATGCAGAAACATTATTTCACTGTCCTCACTCCCTTTGAGTGGGATTTTGTGTTTCTCATGAAACTACTGAGGTCATGATGTAGAATTTAATAATGGTAATGTACATTTCACTTCTTAAGACAAACTTTAGGCAGAGAAAATGAGGAAACAAGCCAGCAACTTATGATCATAGAAATCTCCACAAAGTAGAAAAAGTAGATATATGGATGTAGGAGAAGTTAAAAACAGATGCAGTGCACACATCTGTTTCCAACCATTTTCAAATTTGGATTATTTGCAACACAAATCTATATAAATGTATCAAGATTAATTTTATAGTTTCATGGAATCATCAGTTTTATTGAGCTGTATCAGGAGGAGCAGGTAAATGAGCTGAGCAGCATTGTAGAAGAACACAGCCTTTGTCTTGCCTTCCTTTTTTAGCTATTTTCTGAAACAGAGGAATAAACAGTACAGTTACAGCCAGGGTTTTCCTATGAACACCTGAACTACTTAACTAAGAGCCTGATATGGAGAGAAAATGTCAAATTGGAAAATGCAGTTTAACATGGGCTATTTTTCACATCATTTAGAAAGAATTCTCAGGAGTAGGATTCCAGGGTAATTACTCGTGTCTGGCAGGAGCCTGCCCTGGAAGCATTGCCTAACTTTGACCTGCTTTCAACCAGCTGGGAAACAGCCAGGTTGCTCAGTGGGATTGATAAAACCTTCAAAGACTGTATTAGCATAATTTAAACATGTCATAAGCATATCATCACCAAGGTTTAATTGAGGGCTACCCATAATCCAGATTTTTAAAACTGATTCTAGTTACTGCAACAGTTTGGTTTTGTTCCCACTGCAGTCAGTTGAAGTTTTGATATTGAGAATTTTTTTTCTTAAATAATCAGACCTGTACAGTCTTTATTAAATAATTTATTACTTTCAGTGCCACATGAAGCAGAAACAGTTCTGGTACCATTCCTATTCCCAGTTGTAGGAACAGCTGTAATCTGAGTGTAGCTCTCTCACAGAGTCTATTTATCTGGGAGATTAATGTTATAATTGAAGAAAACAAATCTTTTAGAAACAGAGGATTGAATAATTTTGTATGCATGCCATTTAAAAGGTTTAGAGACTACATCAATTGCCAGATCACTAAGGGTGTCCCACCTGACACAGAAAGAGCAGTTACTCAGAAACCCTCAGGAGGCTATTTGTGTTAGTGTGGCTTGTGGCTTTAGTGCATCTTCCATCCTCCATCCTCAGTATGTTCCCAGACACAGTCACAGTAACTGCCTGCAGGCTTTTTGCAAGATGAATTAAATGGATTTCAGAGAATATTGGGGGTACTTTGAGGATCAATATTTAGGAAGAGCATAGACAAGGACATCTGTGAGAACTGTTGTGACTTCTACTCGTGAAACCCTGGCTGAGAATGATGAAGGCTCTGGGCTGAAATTTGCTGAACTTGCAATGGCTCTTTTCCTGATAATGTAATGTTTCTGTTTATGGAGCTGTCAAATCTAGCACTGTCACTTGCTTTCTAATTCTCCAATAGTATCTAATGATGCTGTTCTTTCAGCGGCATTCACATAATGTCCTGGTTTAAACAGGAGAAGGAAACAATTTATTAAAAACAACAAACAAAAAAAAACTGAAGCCCTCTTCCTAACTCTCTTTATTCATTGCTGCAAGATTGTTCTTCTGCTCTACTAGCAGAGCCTTTTGAGGTGTATATCTAGAATTAGCCCCATTCATATATTTTAAAAGAAGGCATTGAATGTTGTTAGCAAAAGTAGCTGGGTTAATTAATATGTACATGTATTAGTTTCCAATAAATGAAGGTGTTGCATGCAGAAACTAAAGTCACTCAGTAATGAATGACTTTTGCAATGAGAACAGGGAGAGAGCAGCAAAAGCAGGTAGCTTTACTTTGCAGTAATTTGATATAGACCCACAATTTTTTGTATGCTTCTTAGGGATTTTAATGCCAAGACTCAGCTTAGAGTTACTGAATAGGAAGCTATGACAGATTACACGTCATTTGCAGGCTCTTGATAAGGCAGTGTGATTTAAAACTGCTTGCCCCAGTGTAAAAAAAGAGCCAGGTGGCATCTATGTGCTGTGAACAAAGACTTAGCCAGGTGGATGCTGCAAGAAAGCCTGTCAGGTTTGTTTGTGTGCAAAGAATTTTGAAGTACCTCACTTGAAACAGGATTACAATAAACACAGTGCTATTATAAAAGAAGCAGAAATGATTAAGTGTTCACAAATTGAAAGTAATTTCAACTCTGAGAATGCATGTCTTAGTTTCAGGATCATCTTCAGATATAAGTGAATTGTAGATTATTGAGGTTTTTGTCATTCTAGGTACAGAACTGTCCTTACATTTGTAGATATCTTGTGTATGCCAATGGGATTAGTCACTTCAGCTGAAGGGTGCTGGAGAATTTGCTGGCTTTTTATTAATTTGTCTAGTAAGTGCCTGTGCACAAATGTTTGGTTTTGCTTGATAATGAATAATGTATTGGTTTGTAAAAGGCTGATTTGGATGTCTGTCTCGAGAACATACATCCTGGAAAGTCTCCCACAATACTTAATTGGTTGGGATCTAGTGAAGGGCTGTGGTGAGAAACTAGTGCTGATAGCAAAGACTCAGGTTTGGAGCAATGCAACCTGTGACTAAATAGCTGCACTCCCAGATAGATGGCCACAGCCTAGGTAGGCACAGTGCAAGGCACTGGTCTTGGGCTTGTGTCGGCTGTGGCTTCCAGGTTTGTAGGTGTACATTTTTTTCTGTACTCTTCACCAAGGATCCAGCTCAGTTCCCCTGAAACACAATGGCAAAATCCTTTGCAACTCCCTTGGGTGCCTTGCTGATTTGAACTGCACAGTTCATTGGTAACAGTAAGTGACAAGCTGGTGGCTTAGAGCTCCACTGACTGTGTGTGACTGCAGAGCAGAGGCAAATGTATTTGTGTGTGTATGTGTGTGTGAAATTGAGCATCCAGACTGTGAAATGCTGTCAATTGGCAGCAGAGCAATCAGACAAAGAGCTTCTGTTGCTATGTCTTCTCTTGGGGAGCTTGTTGTGATCAATATGTAATCACTGTAAGAAAGAAGCAAAAGATCTACTATTCCTTTTATATCTATAGATATAGATATATATGTACACACATGTGCACTTTTTTTTTCATTAGAAATACTTGGATATTTTTCCTGACCATAATTAAACAGGTTAGACAATATAAACAAGTCAACAAACACTGTTAATGTCATTTTGTTTATTCACATAACAGTCCTCCTTTAAGTGATTTTATTTTCCCTTTATTCAGACATGAATGCTGTAGGGGGAAGGGATGAAGGTATGGAAAAAGAAATAGCCCATCAAGCATAATCATTCTTAGTATACTGAAATCTTCAGCCTCGGGGTTTAAGGAGCTGGGGGCGAGCAGGGCCGGGCGCGGCAGCAGAGCCCGTGCTCAGCTCCTGGGCGGGGTTACGGCGGTGCCACCCGATGCCTACTACAACCTGATAGTTTGTAGCAGCTCAGTGAGACCTGCTCGGATATGTGCCAACTTCTCAGAACTCGCACTCCGATCCCTGCTTGCCAGCCCGGCTGGGATGTCTGTAGATAAGCGGATTTGGGGACAAGGCTGCTGTTTCACCTCTAGAGGGACGCCCAGGACCGGAGATGAGGCTGTGCCACCCGCGGGCGGCAGCGCGGCTGCTCCCTTCCTCTGCCTTCCCTCCCGAACCTGCTCTGCCTCAGGAAAAGAGCCCCAGGCTTCTCCAGAACAGTAGCAACGAAATCCCGAAAGGAGAGGAACAACGGGAAGCAAAATGTTTACAGGAATGACCCTGGCAACGTGTAGTGTTCAGGGCGGTGAGAAATCCCTCCTGACAGGTTTCGATTGTCTTCTGCTCCATCCCCTCTTCTGCCTCCTTGTGAGAGAGAGGCCAGCGTAGGCAGATGATTGCACTCATGCTTCATGCAGGCAGTGTTATTGCTTTCTGTCATTTGTATTTGCAGTTCAAACAACTTTAAACTGCTGTTTCTCTCCAGTCTGACCTCTGCCACCACCGTCAGGGCAGGATGAGCCCTCAGAATATCGTAGGTTACGTGATGTCTGGACGTGCTTGTAGCATTTTTGTCTCTGCATTAAGCATTTGCGCCGTTAAATTTCTGCTTGGATCAGTTAGGGAAGAAAACAGCACTTTCTCAAAAGATGAGAAATCACTCACTGGCCTCTGATTCAGAACAGAACAAGGTGAGCATGATTTCCTTGTTACTCTCTCCAAACTAGTCTGAACTTGCTCTTCAACACGGCTCTTTCACGCAAAATTCTGAACAGTTTCCTCATACTCTTTGCCAAATGTGTCTCCATGATATTTGATTTACTTATTTCTGATAACTTACAGTGAAATGCTTTGACTACATTTTCAGCTTTTTGATCTTAAACCTCTATAAATGGGGAGCTTTAGGTACACAAATGTAGTTAGACAGATACATAGAAACCACTGTAGCTAGTTAAAAGAATACGTAGAATGAAATTTCCAATAGGCAGTGTCCTTCCTCTTCAGCTCAGAGCTCTTGGCTGTGGTTAGATGATCACACAATGCACATTTTTAAAATTATGTTGCTCCATCCTGACTATTGACATAGTTGTGTTCTACCTAAGATGATCTGGTGCTGAATTTACTGATATTTGTGGAGTTGAAGCGTCCGTTTGCTCTTCATATGGAAAGCCTGGACTAAACATCTCTCTTTAGGTTTACACTGGAGTATGTATCTGTGTTAAGGAAACTTTCCCGTCCGACCATGAGGAGCCGCTCTGGCAGTCACAGTCAGAGCTGGGGCCGAGGCCCCTTCCCAGCGGGAAGCTCCAGTGAGCTCTCCCGAGCTCCGCTTGCCTCCCCGCACTCGCCACACTCGCCACACTCACAGTCAGACCAGGTTTCCTCAGTGGCTCGGCTCCAGGTTTCCCACGGCAGAGCCTCAGGCATCTGAATCCTTAAAAGAATTCAATCTTGCCTCAACAACTCGACATTGAGCCTTCGAGGAGGGACTCTGAACAAAGGAAACCCTGGACATTTTATGCCCTTAAAATCCATGCTCATGCCAGTCTGGGGCTAGCGGCTCCTGCTGTGTCTGGGCGTCCCCTGGCCGGCGCCACAGGTCCCCGGGCCCTTTGTTATGCAAAGGGGGCAGTTCACGGCCTCCTGTCCCTGTCTGGGGCTCTCATCACCGGAGCTCGACCTGCATCACCCAGCTATCTGCACCGAATGTATTCAACAGCCCGCAGGATAATGGGATACTTGTAGCCTCTTTGCATCTGACTGGAAAAGACTGAGGGACACTGGGAAAAATGGGAGAAAACTTCTACAGTTCTACACCACCTTCAGTAACAAACTCCTGAAAAAACTGAAGAAGAGTGACTTGTTTATTAAGATGTTAGACTGGTAATTTGATGGTTTGGATTTATAAGTTAGCTTTGCAAGCTATCACTTATCTGACCATGGGCCATTTAATCTCTCTGAAGCTCCATTTGCCACCACTGCAATGAGAATAATAATACTTATTTTCTGCTGTCTACTTAGGCAGGCTTTCAGGGTATTGATTGTCTAATGCTTCGTGGAGCTCTGAGCACCGCTAAACCTTGAGCTGGTGTAACATGCTGGGCATTGCTGCACTCCTGCTCAGCCCTGCTCTGCTGTGTATGGTTCTGCTCTGCTTCCAAAGGAGAATCAAAAGACTGGAGGGAAGGAAGGTCACTTTCCGGTGTGTTTTTATTCACACTTACACATCACTGGATGTCTACATTTGTGGAGCAACAGCCTAATGTAGCAAGTGAGCAGCTGAGTGCAAGGACCGAGTTACCACTTGGTGGTTGCAAAAAAAAAAAAAAAAAAAAAAAAAAAAAAAATATCAGAAACAAACCAGCTGCAAAATTAAGGAAATTTCTCAGCCATAGATTTTGTTGTGGGAGTAACCAAGACCAACGGGTGCTCCAGCATCTATGGGTGTAGACAGTGAAGTTTATATGTTTTCACTGGTTTGGGTCACATCCTGGGAAAACCCTCTTTTGGGAGGTCTTCTAGGTGAATGAGCTGTGTCTGCCTGGGGCTTGATCAGACACTTCTCACCTCTTCTCCAGGGGAAAGAGGTAAAGAGGAAGAGGGGACCGTTGCATGAAGTGAAGGGATGGCTGTAGTTGCAGGAGAGAGTTGACTGACCAAAGCTCTTTTTTGACTTACCTTTTTCTGGAGAAATTGTTCCACATAATGTAGGCCACCCTCCTGGTTTGTCTTGCTGCTTCCAACACTGGGTGATGCTTCTTGTCTTTTCTGCATGGCTGGGGGGTTGCTGCTGCTTTCCAGCAATCAATACCATTATAGAATGAGTTTTATTTTCCACAGCAACTTTGAAACTGGTTACTTCCTTCCATGAAATAATCAACTCTTTAAACCCTTAATTTTTTCAGATCATGATGCTCAAGGGATTTCTTTTTGCAAGCATCTACAGTTTCCCCCCTGCTAAATTATAAGAACAACTCAACATTTTCTTTCTTGAAAACAGCCTCATTCTTTCCCCATGCTACCTTTTCTTCCTACAGCTACCCTTGTAGTCAGGCTGTTGCAGGTAGTCACTCTCAGGAGAAGACAGTTGTGATGAAGGTGACTGGGATGGGTTTTGTTTTTTTTTTCCCTGCCATCCGCCATCCTGTTCTTGCATCCTGTAGATAGAGAGTAACCAAACAGCAGGAAGCAGTTTCATAGCAACCATGCTATTTTGCTGTCTCTTTTCTGAAGATTATGCAAAAGGAAAGTAGCAGAAAAATTCCAGGGACAGCCCTGTGTAATGGCTTTGCTATTCTCTTGGAGTGTTCCTTGGGCATTTCTCTGCTTTTAATCTCTCATTCATCCTGCCATATAAACCAGTCTTTCACCTCTCCCACCTTTATCAGACCCTTGGAAGACCCCAGACAGCATTACTGTCCATTTTCTCTGAATCTCTTTGAGGGACTGGTGGTTTTCAATTGTTTCAACTATTTTTAAGCAAAGGGATATTACCCTCATTTAGGTGCCAGCAATGTGGGTATCACAACCAGCAGTTTCAGAGAGCTGTTTTAAATCCATTCTTGGCAGCATATCAAAATTAAATGGGTGTTAGGGATGCCAAAATAACCTGTTCTACTGCCCAACAGGTTTAAGTCTTCATTGTCATGCACTGAATTTGTTACCTGCATTGCTGAACACACAACTCATGCAAGCTTTTACTTGCATGAGTCAGCTTCTACACTCTTGGAAGCATCTGCAGAATTATGTTCTGTATCAGTTACATGCTCACAAGATGTGATTTCTCATTGCTGCTGTGAAGGAAAAACATGTAGGCATTTCTGATTGCTTTGAATTTTATTTACTTTCATATTTAATGTTATAGTCTTGTAATTTTTCAGGCAGTGTGCCCAGATTATTTTTTTTTATTTTCTTTGTTACAGAACACTGCATAGAGGCTAATTTCCCCCAGCGATCTCTGAACTTTTAAATGCCAAAGTCACTGCTCACAAGAACTGACTATTTTATATTCATCTTCTGTCTTTAATGCTTCTGCTGCTCTCCTGGATACACAGACCTCTTAGAGGGATTAGGGAATCCTTAATGAATGTAGGTTTTTGCCTTATTGCTGTTTCTTATTTTTCCTTTTCTAAAAAAAAAAAAAAAAAAAAAAAAGTTTTTTCCTTTTTTTCATTCTAGTGGTTCATTTCTTTTTCCTGTACATTCAAGTGCTTTTTTTTTTTTTTTACTATAAAGCAAATGTCTGCCTGATATTAAATTACATTATGATTTGCTTGTTTTCCTTTTCACAAAACACAGAGAATTTAGAAGAGGCTACCATAATTCCATAATTTCATGTTCATTTTTGTCCAGTTTAGCAGTAGACTTGGAGTTAAAAAGTAGACTTGGAGTTAAAACTGGGCCCAGTGACTGTGGTGCTAAAATCTATATGTGAATGCTTTATTTCCAATAAAATAAATGGGTCACAGTCTAAAACAGTCTGAAAAGAATTCATATTCAGGCTTCATGCATAGATATACCTTCTTTCACTGCTGTTAATCCATGGTTAATACTTCTTCCCTGGGGGATTTCACCCCCAGGATTGAAGTGTCAAATTGCATTGACACAAATGATTGCCAGTGGACAGGTCATGGTTCAGCCACATGGACAGTAACCCCAGAGAAAGCAGGGGATGGATCAAACACTTCAAATCAACTTTTGCAAGAGGAGATCTAACTACATTCCTGAGACACTTGTTTGCACCATAAAATCTCACCCTACTTTTTACATTTAGATTTTGGACATATTCACAAGTCACTTTTCTGTTTGGTATTTGCTATTTATAACAGAGAGGTGCCATGGGAAGCTATGCCCAGTCACAGACAAGGATGTCATTATGCTGGATACTGTATAGATTCATGCTTGAGAAGGGGCTTTGAAGAGTTATAGTACATTTAAATTTCCATTTGTTTGTCACTTATTTAAATTACATAGTTATGAAATGCTTTTAATCTCTATTAGGAAACCTTCAAGGGAAATGAAAAACAACTCTGCAGCCTAAAGTTTGCCTTTTCTCTTAAACAAAGCTAATGAAGTCAATGCAAATGTATTTTCCATAGAGGAAGCTACATTCACTTTCCTGCTGACCCTGCTTTCACATTGTTTCTAGTGGTCTGTACTTGTTTTCCATCTGCTGTCTGCAGACCCCCAACTTTACTTAGGTTCCTGAACCAGCTTTTCTTCTCTCTTCTTCTTTTTTTTTTTTTTTTCCTTTTAAAAATTACACTGAAACCAGTAGTCAAAACTTTCAAGTGAAATCATTATGTTTGGGGTAAAAATGGAAGAAAAAAATGGTGAGAAACTGCAGAGGCTTGGGTATCTGGATGACAAAGTAACTAGAATAAGAATATAATGTTAGTTGTAATTGTAAAATTTTGTTTTCCAGGGTTGAGGATTGATTTAATATCAGGGGACAACATCCAATTTCTATAATAAGTCCTAAAAGCAGCTGTGAACACTGTTACTCCCCAAGGAGTAACACATGCACTCCTTTACCCCGATTATAACGCAGTATGTGGGTGCTAGGCGGGAATGACACCAAACTGGCTTTGATCTGTCAGAGTTACACTTCTGAAGCAGAAATCCCCACTAAGTCAGTTTTATTGTTTTGTGAAAGAGAACATGGCTCCTGTGAAAATGGATGAGAATTTTACTGTGGTTTGTATGGCATGATTGGGTGCATTGGGAAGGTAGAGTGGGTCAGCTGGAAGGACACCACAGCAGTGGCCCCAGGAGTGTGCCACCGGGAGGGATATTCCATGATTTGATGGTCAACACAGACCCGCCTGTAGAACAAGCGATGCAAAGGGACCAGCCAGTGTCACCAGCCAGTGAGAGGAGGAGCGTGTTCCACCTCACCCGGTGGCAAGGGACATCTCGTGTGTGCCACAAAGCCAAAGCCTCACCAGCACCACTGCAGAGCAGCTCGTTGTGCCGGCTGCCTTGCCGCTCAAGGGTTGCTCCGGTGCTGGCAATGCAGGACTTGGGGCTGGAGCTGCCCTCACTCCTCACTGGCAACAGGGGCTGATAGCTGAGAAACTGCTGGCCTTGCAGAGAGGGAAAGCAGAAAGAGTGGGCCAAGCCAAGGCTAAGATAGCAACAGAGTAACAAGAGGGACTACAGAGAAAAGATGTGATGAGGGAGGAGGGGGAATTCCCTGTGGGTGTAAATTTTCAAGGACAGCGGCAGGGATGTGCAGAATGAGGCTGAAACTCTCAAAAAAGGATGTAGTCAGCAAAATTGAAGCCAGTGGGGAAAGAGTAAAACAGGTTTGGTTGCTTATTTAAGGTGTGTGTGGGGAAGGGATATAAAATAAAGCAGACAGGGCTGTGGCAGGGTCCCTGTTGAGCAGTCCCAAACCTGATCACTGTGGCCTGGAGCAGGACAGACCACACATCCCAACAGGCTTGCTTTTTTCCCTGCAGGATTTCTGCCTCTGTTCACTGCAGTTTAGTTGACTTTTGGGTCTCTTCATTAATAATCATCTTTACAGTATCTCTTTGAGCTAAATGTTGTCTTCCTTGTGTAGAAGTGGATCTAGGTCATGAGGAGAATCAAATTGAAATTCATGTTGGCTGTCTGAGTCAAGAAAACTGGAAGGTAACCCTTCAGAGAATTCAGCATGATATTCAATGTGCCTATGACAGTGTTCTCCACTGGCATGGATGGCATATTCAACTGCTGTGTACTTCTGCTCACTTCTGGGATTGTAAATAGCTTTTATTCAGAAAATGAGACACTGAAATTCGACAGTTAACATGATGCTTCAGTGGCCTAGCCAGCATACCACGGGACTTCTAGAAAAATCACACATAAAACCGTGTTCTCCAGCATGCCAGGCAGCTGCATCTACTGTGCAAAGCTGTTCTTACTATTGCAGTAACCCTGTCCTGTCCACTTTGTGCTTCCTGGCTGACAGACAGCATCCCTCACTACACAGCCCTCTTCAATTCCATAGCAAGTTGTTCTCTGAAACTGGAGCAAGAGCTGCATATGCACGGTGAAGCTAAATTAAGGGGTTCAGTGGCAGCTTAGCTGCTGTTTTCACATCAAGGAATATAAATAAGCTGACATTAGGACAAAATAACACATTAACCACCATAAGCATAAAATCCCGACCAAGCATTTCTGCCATTCCATCTCATCATACCTCTGTCAACAATCCAACATCCAATTAGCTCTTAAAAGCAGAGTTCATCCAAAAGTTGCTATTATCAACTACTGTTTAAACGCACAGCTTTTTTAAATTTAAAAAAAAAAATCTCTTATAATAAACAGATTTTTGTTGAGATGGATGAAATACAATGTTTAAAAGTCTTAGTTCTGTTATTCTTCAAGTTTTTTTACTTAGTTTTAATTTTATTTAAGTAACTTCTTTAAACACAATTTCCCAGCTTTATTAAACATTCCACAGATTAATGATTCTATTGGGTTGCAACATATTGACTCAGTTATGTCATCAGCTTGTAATGTCAGTGTCACACACAAACTCCTCCCTGTGTCTCAGGCTTGCCCCTCAGTTTGTTCACAATACCCATTCCAGTTGTGTCTCCATCCTCAGGCTACTAATCAGTAGGCTTACCTCTGTTTCACACATTTCTCAATGTAGATTTCTTGTCTAAGTAATTTGTCAGCCACAATGCCCCATCACACAAAGCTATATTGTACTATGGCTTGTGGTTCCCCTCCTGCCTTCCTCAACAATCACCAGTCTTAGTTTGCCACCAGTAGCTCCCAACAAATTCCAAGGGGCTTTTGACAGTCCTTCCTCTTTTGCATCTGTCTCAACTCACCCTTGGTCCTGAACCTGCTTCTAGCTTCATACCTACTTCTCAAAAAAATTCGCACGAGCTTTGTTTTCATTTAACCTTCATTTACATTATGCCAAATAGTAGTATCAGTGTAAGAGGGAAATGTTATAATTCATTATGAGGAAAATTAGAGTGGAAATTAGAAGGCTTTTTGCTATCCATGGAGTGAAATTCTGCAAGATCCTTTGAGAAATAAGTGAAAAGAGTTATGCTCAAATATTTTCATCTGTAGTTGCAATAAAGTTTAATTCTGCTCAGGAATAACTATCTTTGAAATTTCAGCTATTAATCGCTAATAAAATCCCACTGACTATATGTAAAAATAGATATTGCATAAACTTATGGATTTTAAGTCTTTGCAGGACTGCTGATCAAGAAGGCAATAAGATTATCCTTGATTTGTTTTTTGGCTTTGTTCAGACTCAAAATCACTGAAATGGTGAGGCTGGAAGGGAGCCCTGGAGATCATCTAGTCCAAAGATTTTGTTATGCTGAAGTTCTTGAGAATCCCATTTCTCCAGCCTGTCCAGGTGTCTCTGAATGGCAGCACAACAAGTGGGGTATTAACCACTCTCCCCAAGTATGGCTGGCAAGCCTGCTGAGGGTGCACTCTGCCCCATCAACAAAGCCTTTAATGAGGAGATTACACAATACTGGTCCCCATACTGTGCCCCTGAGGATTATAATTTTATTGCCAGAGTGACTGAGCTTTTGTTCACCATTCCTTTCTTCAACATTCCGTTTTTTGCTTTCTTTTTTCCTTTTTTTTTCTTCCTTTGATTTCTTCTATTTTTTTCTTTCTAATTTAATTATAAAACAAAGATTGACAGAAGAAAATTTAAGCTTAGTTCAGGAAAATAATCTAGTTGCATGAAAGGACTTTGGCATACACCTGGCAAGAGGAATTTCCTTGATATAAAGTCGTGGGATAGGATAATTGGCAGATGTGTTTGGAGTAAATGTGGCCAAAATGGTAATTCACCTAAGGGATTATGAACTCTTGGACTTGTCTTTTCCAGTTGCATAGAACTGATCTGATATTAAAAGACTGCACATAGTTCATCGTGGATGCAGCTGAGAGTCTGGGCCTATAAATATAATCTTTCTAATCAGTTAATCTGATAAATGTCCTTTCTAAAAGTGCAGAAGAATGCTGGTTGGAAGGGAAGAATTGGGATTCTTTTAAAGCCCAATTGCCTCATGATCACCATTATTTTAATGTATGATACAGCCAACAATTGGCCATGATATGTAGTTCATACGCCACCTCTTAATATTAGTTTATCCCTGCCAGGAAAGGGAATTGGCTGTATTTATGTGCATAGTACTCCACAATAAAAATGCAAGCCTTCTCACCATTATTCTAACAATGTTAACTGGGAGGAGTTCAGCAGACATGTCTGGTATTCTCTGAGGTCCAGCTGGTATCCAATTTCCAGCACAGTTTGCTGAGAAACATGAAGGTCAAGTAACCCCCAAGGTTACACCATAAATGGCTCAGCTGGGATTAGGACCCAGATTGGCCTTGCTCCTAATCTTTTGCCTAATTAATCACTGTAGTCTCTTTCTGCAAATACTGAACAGGTTCATCTTTGTAGTTTCACCAACAAAAAGTTGTAGGCAAACTCACTTAATTTGGGGGAATAGATTTCATGAGAAGGGAAATAATGAAATAGCATTAGCAAAGCTAACTCATAACTGAAATGGAAAACAGGACTGGATTTTGCTTCTGGGAGATATTATTGTAATGGCTGTGTTGTGCTTCTCTTCTTGATCTCTTATGTTTCAAAACTGTGCACATTTGACCACTCTCCCCTATCAAATGTCAGTACGTATGCTGTTGAGAGCACGGTATTTGCTGAAATTTCTGGACTCTTTTATTTATCTTTATTGTAACTCAAGGAAATTGGCTGACTGGAAACACAGAAGCAGTAACAAGGTGATTGTCACATGGTTTATTTATCCTTTTGTTTATCCTCTCTGTGATGCAAATACTGCAGCATTTTGGATACAAAACTGTTACAGTGCAGTTGTTTTACTCATCTCTTGTGTGGGATGGAATAGTCTAAGGAAAATCAGCAACCACAGTTTTTGGGTATTTTCTCTGATTTTCTCTGTCTCTAACTGAAACTTATGGTCAGTATTATGGAGCACCAAACAGTTTATAAGTACCAGCTGGTTTTAATTAAAGGCTTAGTTTCTCCAACACAATGACATTTCAATACAAAACAATGAACACGTTCACACCAGCAGTCTGCCTGTTTCTGTAGATAGGAATGGGTGCAATGTACAAGTCTGGAGAACTGCTTAGGAAGCCTTGTGGGGCACAGAAGTAAAATAATAGCCAACACATGGAATAAGGAGCCAGAAAAACAAAAATGGCTTTATTTAGCCTGTTGCTAAACTACATCATCACAGTGTAACTGATCTCCAGCCATTAGGCAGTGAAACCCAAAGCCACTGAGCACAATTAAAAGGCAACCTGACAACTGCAGTCTCCAATAAACCTTTTGAAATAGGTAGAAAGAGAATATGCAGCTTATCAAGAGGCTGAGGATGGTATATGAAGGATTATCCATGGTAGGTTCCTACTTCAAATTTAGTCCAGTACTATATGGTCTGGACTCGTATATAAAGGGAGTTCAATCTCCATCTCCACTCTTCAAAAGTTACTAATTGATATTAGTAATCTCAGCAAAAGTGCATCAGATGAATGAATATGGAAGTGGGACTTATTTGCAGTGCCATTACAAATGATTAAATGCAATTACATAGTTGTGGGGCTAAGCAGAGAAACTCTCTTGTGCTGCTGCCTTTGTCAGACCTGCAGTGCAGTAAAGGATCTGCTAGCCTAAGATGCAAGATGACAAAAAATTTAAGAATTGGAAACTATATATAATTATAGTATAAATATAACTAAATATAATTATATATAAAATATAACTATATATTAAACCAAATGATTGCTAGATTTTAGTTTAAGAATAGTATTTTAAAATCAATTTGAAACCTTCTAGGGAGCCAATGAAACAGATCAAAATTGGATAAACTGGGAAAGATTTCTGCCAATATCTAACTTGATAGCATAATGAGACATTTTCAAAGCAATTTCTAGAAGGTCCAGATAAAATTCAACATGTGGTGATATAACAAAGGTACAAAAAAGCACAAAGGTATGTGAGGAAAAGAAAGGAATTTAGTTTCCCATGATATTCAAAGTCAGTATGTATTTTATTAGGAGAGGTTTATCAGTGGTGAATGGAATGGAAGTTATTGTTCAAGCAGCAGAGGAAAAACAAATCCTGTTCTATTATGCATGGAGATACTTCTGCAATTTCCACAGAATTCAACAGGAAGCAAACATTCATGCCTGAATGTGGTTTACTTCTCTGGTTTTAATTTGGTGTGAAGTGTATGTGTGTATGCAGGAAGTCCTGTCAATACTCATGAGAAAAATATGTCACCTTGTTCTTGAAAAAGAAACTCAAGAATTTAATAACTGGTATCAAAGAATATACAAAGAATGTACAAAGCTATTGGTCTGTTGAGAAAAACAAAATAATCTTATAATATAATTCTTTAGGAGCACACACCTTCACTCCCACTGATGGATACACTGAAGCAGAGAGGGTAAACAGCCTGACCTGAAGTGTGCAGGCGTGGACATGTGCATCTAGATAGTAAAAACTCATGAGAGGGCTCTACTGACAGATACTCATAACTATTAGAAATGCAAAAATGGACAGAATTTACAGTGTTATAAAATATATAATGCCATGTCTTATGTTATGGCGTAGAACAACTTGTTGGTTTAGACATTTCCGTTTATCTGTACCTTCCAAAAGGGGAATGAGTACCCGCCTTGCTAAACGCCAGCCCAGTATCCAGGATGCAATGTTGCATCAGGACAGTATGTGCAATGGTGTGTGGTTTCTAGTTTGTTTGCTACCAAGAGTAAAATCTTCCCCATTTTCAGAAAGACTTGAGGTTAATCTCACTTTCTTAATATTTATATGCATTAGCATTATTACAGTTTGCCAGTCTCTTGTCTCACCTGGGCAATCATGATCCAGCTCACTGCTCACATGTTACTTGACTGCTGATAAAAAGTGTTGGGGTCATGACTATGTGACGATGAGGAAGATGCTCGTGCCACTCAAGATATCCTGCTTGCTCAGCTGCCACTGAAAACTGTGAAGTCAAGATATCTCCCACAGACAGCTCAGGCACCTCTTAAAAAGTCATCAGGCCATAACTAGTTTTCTAAAGGGTAATGGCCTCACCTCTGAGAGGCTGGTATAGCCTGTCTCAGTGCACAAGAAATAGGGCCAGGTACTCTGGGAAGCCTAATACCTTTTAGTTGTAATTGTGCTCTAGAATCTTAATCTTGAGTGTTCCTGTCTAAAATCCTGATCTAATTTCCTGCTTTCTAGATCTAGATCTTGTCCTAGTTCCTTCTACTGAGTGCTAGATCCTCATCTGCCCTTCAGCTGTTCAGCCCTGGTTCCTAGATCTTGCCTCTTTCTTTTCCAGCTCCAGTTTCTGCTTTAAATTACATTGTCTGAACTTGTTTCTGTGTGGACTGCTCATGATGCTGAAGACACTTGCAAGCATTGGGACTAAAATTATAATGAGCCAAATGGGATCTTCACTTAACCATGCAAACCTTAGTTTTCATGAGATTAAAACATTTTCCAAGGACAGTGACAGTGATTAGACAGTGATAGTCTAATCAAGAAATAAGATCTGTAAAATTCTACTTCAAGCTACTCATGAATGTGAATCACATCTTTCAGCAGATTTTCAGTAATTGATTTACATGTGGTAGAACGATAAATAAAGTGATAAAATTGTTTACACATTTCTAAGAGTGCTTCTTCCTTTTGCTGTTTGGCAACACTTCCCCATTCACAAATTACAACAATAAAAAAGTCTCTTACCCATTTCACATATTGTGAAGGTGGAGAGATGCTTTTTCCACAAGTTTCCAAAGAAGATTCAATAAGTACCTAAGAATGTTTTCTCAATTTTACAACAGACCCCTTGTATACAAGTGATCAGTAATTGTACTTGAAAAATCTATGCTGAGAATAAGAGTATGAATAAGGATATTCATTATAACAGAGCCTCTTAACTGGATGTGTCCATCTGGTGGCTGTATTAAGTTAATTAACAGAGGCAACTGATGTACAGAGTCTATTTAGCAGAGCATCATTTAGTCAAAAGCAGATTCCAACAGAACTGTAGTAGATGATGGCAAAGGCTGCAATTTCCCAAACTGGCTTGAGAAGCTTACTGTCATCAAATTTTGGCACGGTTCTATTTCACCCTCCTTCCTGTAGAAAGATAAATTAATTTAAATTCTTGTTAGATTGAATCCTGTAGTTTTCGTTTGAACTTTTATTCCTGAAGTTTTAACAATTATGGTTCAGATAGCTCCAAGACTAATTTCTGCCATGAAATCCACCAAGAAAACGGAATTGTTGACTTCCTTCATTGTTGCAATATTGCTTTAGATGTGCAGATGGAGACATGAAAAGAGTTCATAGATGTTCTGATATTAATAATGACACCTTTAGCTGTCATCATTAAGGCTGTTATGTTCATAAGATAATATACCTAGAAAAGGAAGCCTTAACATTATGTTTTCCTGCTGTTTTTCCCTAAACAAAACAGGCTATTTATCGTAACAGAGTCAAAATTACAGTGCCATATGTCACTGACAGTGACATATAGGCAACCATTCATTGCTTAATACTTTATCATCAAAACCAGTAATGTAGTGTATTAGGAACTGTTTTAAAAAGCATTTTTCTTATTTCCTCTGTGTAGTAATGTTTCATCTTAGAAATATGGGGCTTCTCTTACAGCCCTACAGCTTATTCACATAAGCATCGTTTGAAGTACACTGTACTTTGTGAAAGAAATGAGCTCTGCCTAGCCAATGTATTATTTATTTAAGTGACAATCACAGTTTGGAGGTTTTTGTAAACAGATAAGTATAAAATACTAGACTTGAAGAATGAACTCAAAGGCCCCCCTAAAAGGCTTTTATACAAGAATTCACCAGTAAAATGTTTAATACAGAAAGTCAACACCTCTCAAGAGTGAAGTGGCATGGAACAGAGAAGAATGGATGTATTTTCTTTGAAGCCTCCATTTGTGTGTTTACCTGTAAGATCACCCTTTCTATTTATAGTCATTACAAGAATTTGAAACAACCACCTAGCAGTAAGATTACTTGACTCAGACTTATTGTTACTATCACAACAGATATTTTCTAACTCCTGTGAACCTGTTATACTTAAAAAGAAATAGAATCTTAATTCTTTCTTGCTTATCATTCAAAGACTGTCCTGCTGTCTAGGTCTGCCTACAAGGCTAAGAAAGACCTGTCAATTCCTAAACATAATTTTCCTACATCTGAGTATGTTTAGCCCCAGGTTCCTTCTTCCATGAGTTTCCAGCCTCTGCTACCTGTAATATTGCCCACCCACTTGTACCATGAAGACAGGCATATTTTTTTAATACATTTTTCATGGACATATTCAGAACTTGCTGTCTTCTGGAGACATTGCAGCTGTTCTGGTGACACTGAGTAGAGGCTCTAACTGCCAAGCAGTACATAAGAATATGGTTTATAATCTCATAACATACAAGCCAGGAAAGAAATATCAATTAATTATATTTTATAAAGTGTGTATTTAATATATTTATTAAATGCTGATATAGAAAAATTCATGAGATTAAGTTTTATTTATTGTCACTAAAAGTCACAAAGCGATTCAGAATTTTTTCTGCTATAATTATATAATCATTTAGTCCACATCATAAGAAAACTATCAGAAACAGGAACTCTTCCAGAAAACCCATACAGCCAACAGATGAGCACTCAGAATTTCAAACCACTGGAGAAAAACCAAAATGAATTTGCATCTGTAAGAACAGACTTGTGGAGGTTTCTGCATTCCAACTCTTCTTTATGAAATACATGTGAAAGACTGTCAAATTGTCTCAAAAGTGTCAGTAGAAAATATTACAGAACAAAATTAACAGCAGCAAAGCCAGTATGATCACAGCTAGGAGTTTTAGTGCCATAAGGAATGAGGTACCTGCATGACTATGTCTGAGATGTAATTTTTTACTTAAAATTGATGCTTTAAGTGAAAGAATAGAAGAAGGCATATGGGACATCGATTTTTTACAGGACTTATGAGTTGAATGAAAGAGCTATTTACTATTAACTCTTATTAACATAAGAGTTAATGGTATGAGAAATGCTTAATTAATGCTTAATACTCTGTAAGTATTACTTTACTTACAGAGCAAAGTAATAGAAACATTAAAAAAATAGAATACATTAATATCTTGATTAATTGTATAGATGTTGTAAACTTCATTAGTTTAAATTCATGTTAGATTGAATAAAAAGTGTGAGAGAACCAAGATAAAAGTTGCCATATATAAAAAATCTCTGTGAAATTTGGCTATCACACATACCAACACTGAATAATTGCAAATGTGAAAATCTAGCTGAAAAAATGTTCTCACCTTAAGCCAGGTATTTCCACTTTTTTTGTAACTCAAATACAGAACACACTAGCAGTTATTATTTCTAACTGAGGAAGAAGTTTTCCCATTTGTGACTGAATTCAGTGATTTCAGGCAAATGCATGAGCAAGGTTTTCCTTAGAAAATTGGTTCACAGAATCATTTGGTTATTCATGGTTGATCTTTGTCTTAGGATATGCTTTTGAAAACACATTCTTTTTCCCCTCAGTGTTTCTGAGGAAATATATCCATCAGTCCCAATTATTTGGTGTGAAGTAATTTCTGATAGAAATGATTTCTGATAGTCCAGTAGATTATGAAATAAATTGTTCCAAACCATCCTGCCATCCAAACCATAAATAAGCTGAATATCTAAAGAAAATCAGGGATGTAATACTGCTCTTTTTGAAACATCTATATACTAGAGGAAACCATTAAATTTTCCATTTTAAAACATCACAAATATAGAACTAATAACAACAACAATAAAAATCACATTATAAAGGCTACTTATTTGCACCTAATTGCCCTACCAATTTATAACAGACTAATGAGATGTAGTGGGAAGCCCTGACATTGCTTCTAGTTCAGATGCACAGAGTAATGTGATGTAATGCACACTGGGACACTACAAATATACTTAAAGCTTCCAAATACTACAAAGCTTACATATTTTTTGGACACAATAGCCAATGGTCAAAAAAAAAGAAAAAAAAAAAAACCAAACAAAAAAGGCCCAACCAAAACAAAAAACCAACAAACCTAAAACTAACTGCAGATGTCAGAGCAATTTTTTTTGGTGAAAAGTAAAAACTGTTGTGGGATATTGTGTTTTACAGAACACAGACTATCTTGTGGTTGAACATCATTTTCACAGGATGTCCCAAAGAAAAGTGGACCAAATTCAATTTAGCTTCTGAAAAAGAGTGAAAGACTAGAATATTATGTGGATCTCATGTCACAATTCATCCCACGTGAGGTTCAACTGCCAGCATTAGGATAATTTCTGGACTCCTTGGGAAGACTTTGGTCTTCCTTTGGTTTCCTTGATGGCTTTCAGTTTAGTCTCTGCTCTGAACTTGGTAAAAAGGCATTTTTTTGTCTTCTTTGGTCCTCTCTTCAGTAGTAAGGCAGTTTCTTATGTTGTAGTTTATAAGGGGTTCCTGGTATTCCTGCACATGGGAAGGTTGTCGACTATTGTTACTACTGAGAAATTTCTGGGAGCACTTTTGCAGATCCTTACATTCATGACTAATGGGCTCTTTCACGAATTTTAGGAGAAGCTACTATATAATGTCAACGTTTTTGGTGGGGTTGCCCATTGCTGTAATTTTTCATTGGATTGCCACCTTTTTTCTCCATATATTCCTACAAAGATCCTAATCGCAGTAGAATTTTATTAAATGGTGTGCTTTGATGTAATCTTTTTTGATTCCTGAGCAATGAAGAATCTCAATGGATATGAATCTCAATGGAGATTTCTTCTTCCTTTCTTGTCTTCTGTTGATGTTATTCCACATGGATTTTTTCCTGTCTTGTGCTTGGCATTCATGTGTTCCAAATTTGAATTACAAAGTAATAAAATACAGATAAAATATTTGTTCCTATCTCACATGTAAATTCATTGGGATTAATAACTGACAATATCATGTATATTTAACATTAGGAATACACCAATTTGATACTCTAGCTGCTTGTTAGGCTAATGATTTTAATGGATCATTCTTTTCTGTTATCTTTTCTGACTTTAGGGTTTCAGTCAGAACTATGCTGTTTTTCTTTCTTTTTCTTCAGTTGTACTTAAGTTCTCAGATATGAAAGATGCTTCGGATATGTACAATCCCCCCTTTTTACTTCAAAAAATGTAATTAATCAGAAACCAGAAGAATACTTTTCTCTGCTTGCTTTTGGCACAGATTGATTCATCTGGGTGTAGTAGAACAATTATATAATTCTTTCCTTGAAGATATTTTTTAGGCCCAAGGAACCCACCCCAAAATGGCTTCTATTAATTTTCTTTTACAGTCTAGGACACAAGGGAAATGAGTGATGTCAACTGGAACAAGAAATTAAAAATATGTTCATGTTTAACATACCCTTAGTATACGCATGCACACTCAACGACATCAACACTCCTCCTTGTTCTCTTATTTAATCATGAGTAAATACTGCATTTACTGAACTTTGTTGCAACTAGTAAGATGTCACAAGATTTGTGGAGAAAAGTTTATCTGAATTGCTCGGCTAAATTGTTCATTAGATAGGTTTCCCAAAGGAAAAAGCTCAAGCTTTCTCCTCTTTGCTTTTGAGTTTTGATCATTGTTTCCTAAGTGGAGAAAGGATTTCCTTTGCAGTGACCTCTTCATTCACAATTCAACTCCACAGTCTGTTTCTGTCATGGGCATTTGCCCTTTTCTGGCCACGGTGCAGCTCAATTTCCTCCTTCTCACGTGCCTTCATGCTCTTCGGTGACCTTCCTCTGGGTGGTCTTCCGTGTGCCTCAAAACCTGGCACAAACCTGACAGCAGCTCCTACTCCCAGGCAGAAATCATACCGTGTCTCTAACAGGACAAGCACTTTGTAGTGATTATCAGCTTTGATTTTTATGTTATTTTGAGCACGTTAAAACAAATTAACTGCTCTAATGCACGTATATTTTCCTGGATGCTTGAACTGCTGACATCTCCTACGGACAGCTCTTTATCTATTGCGTCTACTGTTGGTGTCTGTGCAGGTCAGCGAACCCATGAGCGCGGCACGAGCATCCCGGGCCAGGCCTTTGCCTGTGTTTTGTGAGGGGCAGCAGCTCTCCCTGCACTGCCCTTGGCCCAAACTCGCCCTTGGGTACAGGGAAGCGCACAGCCCCTGAAGGTAACGACGGGCGGAGTTGCCGTGCCGTTCCCACGGCCGTGCCACGTGCCCAAAGGCACATCCAAGGAGGAGAAAGAGGAGCGGGAGCAGGACGAGCAGCACGGAGGCAGCCGGACCTGCCGGGGCCGCCCCGCCCCCTCCCCCCTTGGGCCTCGTCGGCCGCCGTCCGCCCATCCCTCAGGTGAACGCGTATCCCTCCGCCGCGGCCGCCCCTCGGCCGGGCTCGCACCCGGCAGTGCCCGGATGGAAACTGTGATGGCGGCCGGCAGCGCCTCGCCGGGCGGTGGCGGTACCCGAGGTAACTCCGCGGGGGGCGTCGGGCGGGGAGTGGGGAGGCCCCGCGCGGTGCGGGAGGGACGGCCCGGCGAGGCCCGGAGGGGGCAGGGGGCGCGAGCGGCCGCGGCGGGACGGGACGGGACGGCGCCCCGTGGTGAGAGTGAGACGTTAAATAGTCCGCGCTCGCCGCCGCGGGAGGCTCGCGGGGCAGCCGGGGCTGGGGGCGGGCGGGACCGCGGGCGCGCCCGGGGCGGCGGGACCGGGCAGAAATGGCCTCGCGGGCTGCCGGGCCGGCCGTGGGACCGTATCCCTCCGCCGGGCTGCCCGCCGAGAGTTGCGGCCGCCCCGGGGCCGTGCGGGCGGGGGCGGCGCTGCCGCGGGGCTCCCGGCGAGGAGCCGGCCAGGGACGCGCCTCGCTCCTCCCTACCCCGATGTCGCCAGCGCCCGCTGCTGTGCCCGCGCTCAGACGGAGCTCCCGAGCTGCCGCCGCATCGTCGGCCGCCCGCGCTTTGTCCCGGCGCTTACCGGCCGCCGCAGCCCCTGGCCGGCTCCCGTGGCGCCGCTGCTCCCCCGGCAGCGCCGGGCGGGCGGGGGCAGTGTCAGCCCGCCGGTGCGCCGGCGCTGGCCGTTTGCCGCCGCCGCCTTCAGCTGCTGTGTTTGTAAATGGCAAGTTCGCCTTGTGGCATGGGCAGTCTGTGCGTGTGAGCTCTGAGACTGCTTTTTTTCTTTTTTTCTTTTTTCTCTTTTTTTTTCTTCTTTTTCTTTTTTTTAACTAAAGCGCCGTTGTGTTGGTCAGGTTGTGTCTGACTGCTCCAGCTCTATGGGTTTCTTAAGATCTAGTTTTGTGAGTTCCTGCATGTGTCCAGGTCTTGGGAGACATTAAGGCGCCACTCAGAATTTGCAGGCACATAGAATAGAACTGGACATGGGATGTACTTCAGTATAATTTTATTTATTAATTTAATAAAATTTAAATAGGCCGAAATTTCTTTAGAATCCTTGAAGACACTGCCTGCTGGGATACATATTTTGAATGTGGTTCGAAATGGAAAAACTGTAAAAGTTACCTAATTTAGCAGTGTCTTCTATCTGTAATTTCTCTCTAGATCAAAGTATATAGCTTAAACTTTCTATCTGTACTTTTATTAAATAAAATATGGACAAATTGCAGCATTTTGGGGGGAAGAAAATTGTGTCTGATAGCCTCAAGTGGTTGCTTATGCTTGTTCGTAGTGGTTTGGGGATTTTTTGAGTGAGTTAACTGTGGCACATGCTTATGTATTTTCAGTGTTTGTACTCATTTTATCTGCATTTAAATCTACTTACTTGTTTCAGATACTGTGAACATAATATTTTGCCTCTTTCCCAGGCTTTTGCACAACTTCATAGAAATTTATAATTAGGTCTTTGCCATTAAAATTTTTGCTTGAGAAAAGATAAGTGCCTTTTGAGTTCAAGTTAAAATTTGATGGACAGAGGTACCAGTCACTTCTTTCTATGGTTTTTAGGTCATCATGTGTTTATGCTTCCCAGGTATAAATGCTTGAGGTGTAGTGGCAAAGCTAAGGTAAGATAGGCATTGTTATTTTGTGTATCTGTGTAGTATTGGTACTGCATTTGATGGTGCTCTTTGGGAGAAAAGTTGGTATGTATTTTTGTCTTCAATGTATTAAAAATCTACATAATGTAAATTTGTGAGGGATTTTGGCTTTTCAGCTTATTTTTTTAAGTTTTTGCTTGTATTTACACCATTTAAAATACCTTTTCTTTTGTTTCCAGAACTTTTTCTAGTATTTGTCCTGACTGTGGCCTTGTCTGAGTCTTGCAATCTTACCTCTTCTGTGTGTGTGGAAAAAGCCCAGCTGTTGAAGAATTGAAGTCAAGTATTTTCTTAATGTAAGTCAGACTTCTTTGAAAAGATACCTTTAAGATCCCTGGGATAAAAGAAAACTCTTTTTTTGTCATGCTGCAGGAGCTTGTTAATAGTTGCATGCTACCCAAAAATAACAAAATGAAATTGTAAATTATTAGGTTAATTAATTGAAGGGGATCTTAGATCGGGACTCTTTGCTAAATGTAAATGTTGCCTAGTTGAGGACCACATTGGCTTGGTATTGAAATCCTGAGCCTTGATCTCTGCAGCACGTTATCAACTTCTGATTTCTATAGTTTTAATTGTAAATGTACTTCAGTTTTCAGTGTCTGGCAGTATAACCTTTTAATCTGAAGGATGGGCAGCTACCATCAGGATCATGTATTGCATCATGCAAGCCGTAATCTTTGTGTTGCACCTGTGTTTTAAAAAAGTTGTTCAAACAAACAAATCCAAATATTTTTAGTTACTTACACTTTATGTGGAAGTTCAGGTTACTTCTGTTCAAATAAGGGATATACCATTGGCAAGAGAATACATTTTAATGCAGTACTCTTTTGATGGAAATAGAATGTAAATGCACGAGTTGTTCTCTTCTCAAGTAATATCCCACGTATTAATCTTCTGTGTGGAAGATGGGGAGTGTGTCATTGAGTTAAAAAAAAAATAAAAATCCTGTACCCAAAGTGTTTCCATTTGGAGAGATTCTGAGGAGGGAGTGTATGTCTCTGTGGTTTCTTGCTTTGGGGTTTTGTTTTGGATGTGAGATGTTTAGTTGAAGTCTTGCAGTTCTCATATCTGGAGAACACAGTTAAGTGAATTTACTTGATACTAGAGTCTGTGTATAGTGTCGCAGTTGTGTTTATTTTTTTCAAGAATTGTGCAGAAGTGCTAGTATCTTTTCCAATAGAAGGATTTAAAGCATGTGCTTAAAAAAAGCGTTTTGCTTTTCTTGCTACATGATACAAGAACATGGACTTGAAAATTTTTCGGTCTCCATTTTCTCTGTCAGGTATTTGCATGTCTAATACTAGGTACTTCCTTCTCCCAGGACTGTGGGAAAATATTTGAAAGACTTTAGGGCCGATGCTTATGATAGCTTGGAGATCTAGAAGCTGTCCTTGCACTTATTCACAGTGAGGGTATGATTCTTTTAGTTTGAATGTGAATAGATATGATGATCTAATGAGTTGCAAGTCTATGTTGTTTCAAGGTGAGCCCAAAAGTAGGGGAGAGAAATTCACTAATCAGATTTCAGCTAACAATTTACTAACTTTTGTTAGGAAAGAAGAAAGTGACTTTGTGACTTGTACTGTGGGAAAAGTTGTTTTAATTATAAGTGTTATACTAGTGAAGAAACAGTTCTTCCTTTCCAGTGTTGCTTTTCAGGATTTAAGTTAATTTTGCTGCTATTCCAATTCTGCTGATTCTGTGTCAACATTCTGTGCTGGAGTGATGTTCCAGCATAGACTTGAGCTGCTGTAAATTGTTGATGCAGCCTGTTATGGAAACACTGACATGAAATCAGTAGTGAGACAGTGATGGGGACCATAACTGTTTGAGCCTTTTAATCCATAGAGGGTTGTCAGTCATATCCTATCATGCACTGAGAATATTAACATGTACCCAGGAACATGCAATGAGAAACCTGAGAACTTTTATCTGTTGACTGATTCAGACTTGTGTGGTACTAAAGGTAGGCAAGTAAAAAATTCATTGTAGGTCAGTGTGATTGGTTTTTTGCTGTTGGTAAAGATCATGTCTGCATTAGTGAAGTAGGTCTTTTGTCAGAGTCTGATTTTGCTTTCTTTCCTTTTTAAGCACAACAGCAACTAATACAGTAGCGCACTTTAGTAATAAAAAAGTCAAGTCCTGTAGGTTCTGATTTTTTTTAGTACTTCAGTTAGTGACCCATGTCACAAAGGTGTGTTTTTATTCTCGTGAAATCCCAAATGAGTAATAAACACAAGCTTAATTTTAAAAAAGTAGGTCTTCGGATTTCTTTATGCTTACAGCGTGGGAGAAACCCAAAATTTGATGACTTGTATCGTATCTTTCAGTAGATGTTCTTTAAGACATGTCTTTCAAGTTTTATATATTAAAAAAAAAACAAAAAACAAAAACAACCAACAAACACCCCCAAAACAAATAAACAAAGGTTATAGTGTAATAGCTTTTTCTTTGCCTCCTCCTTTTTATTTCACCCCTTGAGTAATGTTATAAAAATTAACAACTTCAATGATTGGCATATATTTGTTAATGAATTATAATAGGTGTTCTCATTGCATTAATTTTAAAAGTAATTATTTGCTTTGTTTGTTTTTTTTAATTTCAGGAGAATGAAATGGGGAAGTTTTAGAGCTTTGGGAATAACTTGGCGCAGTTGTCTCATTTGCTGCCAGAAGTAAGACCCAAGAATTCACATAAAGAAAAGTAAAACCTAAAATCATGTCATCTGAACAGGAGCACTTTTTTTGTGACAAAAAGCAAATCAGTTTCTTAAAACACAATGCTCTGAAGAATTTTTCTACAGACATTACTTTGAAAAAAGAACTGGTGGGTGATCCTTTAAGTATGACAATTCAATCAGCAATTTTAGATGTCAACCTCACTTATGGACTAAAAAACGTGAAGATTGAATTGCCCAAGGTGAACATTCCAAATGAAGTATTAATGAAACATGAAGTTGATAGGTTTAGAAAACTCTTTCAGTGTAAGCAGCAAACTGCAAGGAAATCCTTAAGTCTAGAGAAAATAAGTGGAAGCAATCTCAGTTGTTCAGAAGGAAGCCACTTGCAAATTAAACCAGAAGTGCAATTTGAAGAAGGGTTGAAAACTGGAGCAAAGATACTGAATTTCACTTGTACGAAGTGCAAGGATAACATTAGATACAGCCCAAATGACCTACAGAAACATTTTCAGCTGTTACACTATGGTGAGTTGCCTCTGTATCCTTGTGAGATGTGCAGCTTCTCAGCTAATGACTTTCAGTCGTTTAAACAACACAGACGAATCCATCGTAGCACTTTAGTAAAATGTGAGCTCTGTAATGATGAACAGATATACACTTTGTTGGCTTTGACAAAACACTTCTTATCAAAGCATTGTGTAAATGGACACTTCCAGTGTGAAAAATGTGGGTTTTCTACCCATGATGTGGGTACGTTTGTTCAGCACATTCACAAGCATAAGGAGATTCCTTATAAATGTGGAAAATGCCATCAAGAAAACTTTACAGAAGAGGAGCTCCAAAATCATCTCCTTGTTCATACCAGTATGTTTTCTTTTGGCTGTCCTTATTGCAGTTACAGCACATCACGGAAAGATTATCTTTTAAAACACATCATAGCTTTACACAGAGACCACTTCATTGCAAAAGAAAAACTGGAAAAGGA
Source organism: Anomalospiza imberbis (assembly GCF_031753505.1). Taxonomy (NCBI): domain Eukaryota; kingdom Metazoa; phylum Chordata; class Aves; order Passeriformes; family Viduidae; genus Anomalospiza; species Anomalospiza imberbis. The sequence continues at coordinate 20,313,039 of NC_089688.1, forward strand.
TAAATATGAAAAAAGAATAGTAAAGACTCCAGCAGGACTGAAGCTTGTGTTAAGAAGGTATAAAATGGGAGCATCAAAAAAACCACTTTGGAGACGGAAGAAGATAAGCAGTGGAAGTGACAGTGCCGGAGAAGAAAATACACAAGTGCTAAGAAGTGTGAATAAAATTCAGACAAATGCTGAGGAGCTGAACCAGTGTATGAGAGATGTGGAAACAAATGAAGAGAAAGATCAAATGAAATACACGGAAAAACGTCATTTCATGGGTGGAATGCTCTCTGCTACTGCTGCACAATACAATAAGGCAGATGATGGGAAAAGTTACGGCCTGGGATTATTGAAAAATGCTGTTCATGGGCCAACAGTATTAATGGTTAAAAACAATAAAATAGCTGTTCCAGCAAATTACAGTGCTAAATTTATGGGCTTTAAAATGGTAGATGGAAAACAACATATTGTTATTAAATTACTACCTACAAGTAAGCAAAATGAATATTTGTTGGGTCAGAAAGTTGATCCTGTTAAAGATTGTTCTGCAACTCCTTTGCTACAGACTGCTGATCCCTGTGGCTTGTCTTCAGGTGCTGTACCACGTGTAATTGATCAGTCAACTTTAAGGAACAATTGTGTTCATCCATTAACCTCCTCTCCATTTTCTTGTCCTGCTCCTCATTCAGGAAAAACAAAAGTGGAAAAACAAAAGGACTCCATATTGTACGGTAGGAGTGTTTCTGAAACTGTAGCACCTTCTAATATAGCTGAAGGAGAACGTCCAAATTGTTTGCCAGTGAAGCTGGACTCAACTGTACCTCCACATGAAGAGGTAACAAAAGTTGGAGCTCAAACTAGTATCTCATGGGGAAGTTTTCATCCTTCAAATCATCCTCAGGTATTATTACCCGCTATTGCAAATACCCTTCATTATGACCCTGTGAAAATGCCCTTCTTTCCTGAACTGAAAATACAAAATGGTGGCCTGAATAATGGTAATGGAACTAATAATCTCTATTATTCAACATCAGTGGATTCATCTAATGAAGGGTTGTTGTCTTTTCACAACTATTCCAAAATGGACTCTTTGGATAATCCATGTAGCATTTGGATGTCAACAGATGACAGGTACAAAGAATTTAGCAAAAGAGGCTCTCTTCAAAACAGTAGAAATGAACCTGCATCTTCACATTCAGAATTAATGAAAGATTTGAAAGCAGAGAAAGTTGTGTCAACCCAATCAAATATTAATAAAACTTACAAACACATAAACACTAAGAATAACTCTGTGTCTTTTAAAAGCCAATCTAAATGTGGTGTTGACAGCGAGTGTTTTACAGAAGACAAGCACAATGGCCAACAGTATTTGGACACTAACGTAGAGCAAGGCTTTCAGAACGTAGCTGAGAAATTCCAGGAAAATGCCTCTGATGGTGTTAACTCTTTCTTAATGCCTAAAATCACATCTGTTTTCTCATTACAAAGTGAACAGGCAGCTAATTATTTATCTCCTGAGATAAACCAATTACTGCAAGATGTGTTAAAAGTAAAAACAACTTCTCAGCAGGAGCTCCACAGCAAGACTAACTGTGTCAAACTTCGTTCTGATAAGCTGCTTTCTGGTCCTGAGACTGGGAATGCAGCCTGCGTGTGTTTAAAAAGCTCTGCAACTGCGTGTGGTTTTCAGAGGCCTCCTTCTAACGTACACTTCCCTTTATGTGAGAGAGAGTTCAATACAAGATGTAGCACAAATGAAGGTACGTGTTATGGGAGAGAAAGACAGACACCCAAAATGTCACTTGATTCACAGGACATGGACAAATTATCCAGAACTCCTGGTGATGGTACATTGCTAAAAACTCCTACTCCTACACAGCAGCTAGTGAAAGATAAAGTACTGTCTGCAGCTCAAAATTCTAGCAGCTTTTCACCAGTTTTGCCTGTTCTTCAGGAACAGAAGAAAGCCCTTTTTGTTCAGTCCCTTCCATCACGATTTTTTGTTCCTTTCCACCTTTCTAACCAGTCTAGACAACAGGTGGTGTCAGGAAAATATCTTCCATCAACCAGTTCATCAGATGAGCATGTTAGTAAAGGTGTACCTGCATCTTGTGTCTCAAATAAAGGACCTGGAATGATTGCGACTTTTAGTGGGGCAGTTGGAACAGTTGCAAATGCCACTAATGATACATCTCAGGTTTTAGGGGGAATTGCATCCAGAGAATTTGGGAAACTAACCATATCAGCTTCAGAAGTGAAGGGGGAAAATGGCAGTTTTAGAAATTTAAGAAGTTCCTGTAATGGGGAAGTATGTGGTACAGTAAATGACTCGTTGAATAGTATGCCATTCAAAGCAACTCTTGTAGTTAAAAACTCATCAGAGTCATCTGTGAAGGCAACTTCTTCTGTGAAGGTGTTACCAGAGCACCAGGATTCTGTCTTTGGTTCTTTGGAGTCAGTAAAACAACAGGAAATTAAACAGGAACAACATGTTTATGCACTTTCGCCTGACGGACAGCAGGGAGTTTTTCTGAAATATATGACACCAAACAAGCCTGTAGTTCATAAGCCAATTTTTTTTCAGGATAATGCTCATCAAAATCGTCAACCAAAGAAAACTGGAGCCATGCAACAACAGCCTTTGCTGAAAATTAAGACTCCTACTTCAGATACACTGTCTGATAACACTCAGTCAGTAAGCAACTTGGTGCCCTCACTACAGGTGGATAACTTGCAGTCCCTTACTCCTGCACTAGCACAGAAACAAACTAATCTTAGTTTTGATGATGCCTTAAACTTACCAAGTAGGTTAATGCCAGCAAATGCCTCTTTGGCAAGCTCTAATCCAGCATGTCATGTTCCTCCTGTAGAACCTGTTTATTCTGCTAAATCTGCAGGGACGCAGTTGCAAAAACGTTCTATTGAGAGTACGCAAGTAATAGCTGCTAACAAGAGGAATAACTCTGGTTGTCGGAAGTCCACATGGACCACCCAAAACAGAACTGCAAAAGTAAAACCTAGTTTAAAACAAGCTGGATCTAAAAGTTCGGGAACTGTGGGTGGGCAAAGAAACAAGAATTTCAAACGTAAAAGGAAGGCTAATTGCCCAGAACCTCCTAGAAAGAAAGCAATGTTGCACAGAAAGTGTAAAGAAAAGAATCAGGCTGATACTGTTAGTGAATCAGGTAGCCCTTACAAACCAAGGGCATCAAAAAAAACTGTGAGGACTTTGAAATTACTCCCTTTTAATTCTAACCAGCTTGTAAAATGCCCCCGGAGAAATCAACCAGTTGTTGTGCTTAATCATCCTGATGCAGATGTTCCAGAAGTTGTAAACGTAATGAAAACTATTGCTAAATTTAAGGGACATGTTCTTAAAGTTTTATTGTCAAAAAGAACTGTTGAAGCTCTTCTGCAGCCAGACCTCTGCAATCCTTCGGATGTAACTACTGATAATTTTTCTCAAAAAAGATACAGGACAATAAAACCCCTTCACCCTGTAAAAGAAAGATTTGTCTTAAAATTGACACTGAAAAAGACTAGCAAAAACAATTACCAGATTGTGAAAACTACCTCTAATAATACCTTGAAAGCTAAGTTTAGCTGCTGGTTTTGTGGTAGAATATTTGACAATCAGGATAATTGGGTAGGGCATGGACAGAGGCATCTGATGGAGGCTACTCGAGATTGGAATTCATTAATGAAATGATGACCAGTGAAGAAAATATTCCTTAAAGTTTAAAAAAACCCCAGCTGGATTAGGATACACAAGTCATTCTGTTTTGTATGTCAGTATTGTAAGGGAAGTTGAAAAAGGATGCAAAGTGCTTGTGTTTTAAAAGAAAGAGTGTATTCCCAATTGCCATCAGATTTGAGAAAGGTCAAAGAACGTGGTTTAAATAACTTGTAAGTAACTGCAAATACAATTGCATAAAAATATATATTATTTTTATTACTGCTATCATGTGCTATATTTTTATTCTATAGAATGAGTCTTCAGGGCCTTTGTTCTGTATATACTTAAAATCCCATAACATGTAAATATTTTTGTACTTTTCAGTTACTTGGTATAATTCTTGCACAGAAATTACACCCCTCCCCCCAGTTTTTAAGTTCTGTGCATGCACTACTAAAACCAATTTTTAAAATCTTTTCAAATACACAAAGCTGTTATCCTGGGATTTTTGTTATTTTCACTTATTAGCTCTTGATTTTGTTTTTCAGGGATTGAACACTATTATTAGCAAGTGCCTCAAAGATGTGAAGCAGTTTACATTATGTTGACTGTGTAACCTTGGGTCCGTATAGGGCCACTCCCCCACAGTTTCATTTAAACAAAGCCATATGTGAATGCTTTAAGCTATATTGCTATGCACATGACACTTGTACTATTTCTGTGCAGTTTGTCTACTTTCTTAGTGAAGTATTTTTCATATAAATTAATAAAACATATTATGGTTGTGTTAATACACTGAGTCAGAATGAAATTGATTGAAAATATACAGTATATATATTCATAATGTATATGGTGTTTAAGAATGGTGAACATTCCTAATCTGTATTGATTTTGTCACTATTAAATTTGCTATAACTTGTGTTTACAGCATTTGACTTTGAGCATTTATAGAGAATGTTTCTATATTGCTATGTCTGCCACAAACCCTATAGGAAGGTCAGGATATGGGGACATACAGAGCACCATTTTAGGCTTGTAATTGCATCATAGTTCTAATTCAGGTGGATGTAACTTGTCCCCATAATGACTTAATGTTTTCTACTATTGCTTGTTCAGATATACTGTCTTTCGGGGCACCAGGAGTTGGGCAAAACCAAGGCTAGAGTTATTCTTCCCTTACTTTACCAGCCAGTAGGGTAATGTTCTTAGGGGCCTGCTTGCTTTCTACTTTCAGTTTCAGAGATAATGAAAAAGAAAAGAGAGACTGTGCTTTACAGTTTTTAATCTTTATATGAGGGCATGTAAGCAAAAGATCTCTTAACCATAGTGACTGAGGGTATACAGATGAAGGTCATTATTATCCACAGTAATTATGTCTTGAGGCTTTGTCCTCCAGATTCTTAACCTCTGTAGGCTAGAAGTTTCAGTCTTATGTGGGATTGCTCTTACCATATGGCTGGCACCTTTTCCCCATGTATGAAGGTGTAAGCCACCATCCCAAAGTATTGATGGAAAAGCTGTCAAAATTGAACAGTAGGCTTGGAGAGGACTGGGGCATTTAAATTGTGGGGTTTAGATTGTATGCAAGCCCAAGTAGGTTTCTGTTACTGGTTCCTTAAGGTGAAAATGAAGATTGCTTGCTACCAATGAAACGGTAAGAAGTCATGGATGCCACAGGCATGTCACCACTAACCTGAATTCGACTTAGGTTTTAAATAGTGTTAAAATTACTTAAAAACCATTGCTTCAGTGATTAGATATTTTTTTTTCTTTCTTGATATGTGTTGGCAGGAAGATGCACGCTAGCCTTGCAGCTGGTAAGTTGTGTATGGAAGACAACTGAAGCAATCAAGGCAGCGTAGTTTGGGTGAATTAATACACAGTTGGTATGTGTTGTGTATCTAAACTGGATCATTTTGTGCTGCACAATGGACTTGAGCTCTGATGTTAATTTAGCTAGGAACTTTGAAGAAGACCAGTGTAGTGGTGAGGAAGCAGGTTGGAAAGAAACAGCATTAGGAAAGGACAAAAACATGTTAAGTTTTTTTGACTAGAAGGATCTATTGTCTGCCTCAGCTTGCTTTTCTGTAAACTGTGAATTTTGGACATTGGCTTTGCCTTCTTTGCAAAAAATGTATGTGAAGTTTGTTTCTACACCTACTTGGTGCAATTTCAGCAAGGCTGACCAGTTTTTATTAACAATTACTTAGCATTGAGGTGGAGGATCTGCTGTAGCATTAGGGGATTTTCTCTGTATTGATGAATCATGAGAATGACAACTGTCACTATAATTTTTTTCTAATTCGTTTATTTTCATATGAATTGACCTTAGATGGTACTGTGAGAACATTGTAAAGCTAGAAAATGTTGAAGTAAGGTTGCTTTATACAATCTTAATTGGCATGTGTCACTTTTTTCCATGGACATCCATCTCATTCAGTGCAGAGAATTTTTGCTTCCTCCTGGGTAGCGATTCAGTATTTTGTTTCCCCACCCTTAATTAGGTCCTCATATTATTTAGTGCAGGTTGCTCAAGTACTGTTCTAAATATATAATTTTATTCTTACGACCTTTTTCAGTGCATTGTTTGAGGTCCTTAGAGTTTGGCATTTCTGCAGATCAGGTTTCAGAAAATCTCAAGTGGGAATTCACTGAAATTAAGATCACAATTAATTACCATCAGGAGACAATTTGCTTGAAGTGATCTGACCTGTGTTGCAGTAGATGGTCCACTAGAAGATGCAGGGAAAATATGTTCAGTTCTTCAGTACAACTACTTTAACTGAAACCACCTTTTTACTGGCTGACTTCTGCAATGTTGGTGAATTTCTCAGCATTTTTTGTAAATGGGGAAAGGTATCCTACAAACCACAGTTTTTTATTATACAGCTACAATTTGTCCCTGAAGTATTGCATGAACCACGTGAAACACATAAAGCTTTGTGGAAAAATATTCAATGATTGTATATATAATGCTTGTATTGTAATGGATATAGCTGATATGGCAGGGTTGCACAGGTAACTTGAAGTATCTTGATTTTGAGTGCTTGACTATGCAACCATTTTGAAATAGTTTGTAACACTGCAAATAGCAAGATAAAAATTGATTATGTTGTTTTGGAACATACAAAGAGAGGTACAAGCACAAGGTCATCAACCGTTTCTATGACCTTGAAGAGGCCTAAAAGCTATCCCATTATGTGTTCTTGGCAGGATGTGTATTCATTAGTAAGTCATGGTGCCCTTCCTCAGTAATTCCAGCGTTTTTAACAAAAATTTGTACAGAGCTATTGTTATGTGAGACAGTTTTTTTTTCTTAACAGTGCTTCCTAATAATCTCTTGCTCCTGGTGCTTTTGATTGAAGGAAGAATGTAGTTCTGTACCTTGTGTGTCTGAACACTTGGATTTTTGAGAATGCAAGTTCTCACTCCTTTCATGGAGCAATGGAATGATATGCAGTACTCACTGTACTCTCTGTATCAGGTAGGCAGACACCACTTCTCCTTTCTACATTGTTAAATATGACACTTTGCTCTGAGTTCTCAGACAAAATAATTAATTCATTTTTAGTTCTAGGTTTAGGGTTTTTTTGTGTGTGGTTTTTTGGTGTTATTTTTTGTTGTGTTGTTTTAGCTATTCAGTGAATGACAATTATATGGAAGGGGAATTAGCTAACAATATCACAGTATCAAAGAAGGATGAGGGGAGAGGTGTGTTGCTGTGTCTGTCAGGTCAGATTTGATATACGTGTCACCTGGAGCATGGTGGTGGCATTAAGATGACTGCTGGCACTGCAACAGCCACACCAAGTCACCATTTCCTGCATTCTGTAATGGCTTTTCAGTCCACAGCACTGGGATTTTAATGCAGCAGGCTTCATCCTGAGCTCAAATTTATTTTACATCCAGAGTGTAGGAACTGGTAACTTGGTACAATCCTATACCTGAAACTTGCTTAAACCTTCTCCAGACAAAACTGTTTCAAAATACATCTGCACCATAGTCCTGCCAAGCTATAACAGATCCAGCTTGGGTATGGAAAGCAGAGTTAACTAGTCTGCTGCCTTTGTTCCTGTACAAAACAAGTGTAGTAAAGTAGGTGATAACATACTGGTGTGTTTGTTGGAGGCAAGGGGGAGGATTGTCCCCCCAGGGAGCCTTATTTTGTGCCTAAGAATTTCTCATTTCAGGCTGATTGGATTATTTTGTGGAAGATTGTGCTACCTATCAGCTCCCTGCCTTGTTTTGTTGTCAAAACTGTAAGGTAGCCCTATAATCATGTAGAACATGGATAAAAAGTAAAGTAAGGTTTGAGGAGGAAGGTAACTGGTGCCTTTATCTAGAGCATATTTGTTACTTGTAGGTCAGCCACAACATTACATGTAGTGGCTGAGCACTTAGAGCTGAGGGGCAGGAGCAGCAGTGCTTTAAAGTGCTCTGTGCTAATTACCTTAAAAAAGTGATACCTAGTCTCTTGTATGAAATATATACACTTGAATTTCCCTTGTTCACACTATTTTTCCTCCTCAGTTCTAGAATGATGGAGATACTGCACACTTAACTTGGAAAGAATATTTGAAGAATCTAGAGATTTTGAGGAGCAAAACAGAAAGGTTAGCAGACAGACAATTAGTACCAAGTTTAAGTACTGTGCAGTATATGAGTGGAAGGCAAGGACTACATGAATGCAAAGGAAGTTAAATACTCAGTGGCTACTTTATCAGAGTACTTCCATTGTGAGTATTGCTTGAAATAGCTTCTGAAGTGATGCTTAAAATAGCTAAATAATACAATAATACACATATAGAAAGAGTAAATAAAGCTTGCAGACACTACTAACTTCTGTGTTAATTTTACACCTTGACTTGGCAATCTTGGTGTTCTATTCATTTCAGTAGTATTAAGCACAGTATTGATATAAAACTGATACTAACTGAGCAATATACTAAACATAGTCCTTACGTAGTGCTGTGAGGTCTGTCATAGGTAGGCTTGTAGTCTGTATACATTTTCTTGCTTGCCAGTGTGTTACCACATCACATTTGGGTAAGTGTTGCCTGTGTTGCAGAGGGAAGAAGCTGACCTGCCTCAAGGTATGTAGGTTGCCATGTGTTGAGCATCCTCTTGGCATACAGTTCTTTCTAGAAGACAGGTGCATGACTTCTAGAAGATACTGATCAAAAGCACAAAATCGTATTTGCAGAATTCAGTCACCCTGTGGCCCTAAGTGACTTGCTGAGACTTTGCAGGTCTTGACTCAGTCTTGCCTTTAATGCCTTGAATATAATCCTAGAGAACACTGCCTAATTTGGAACAAAAAGAACAAACGAAGTATATATAATGAAGTGTCAGTTTTGGAAAATACCTTTAAGATGGATGAGTCTTCAGGTCCAGTGAAATCAACACTGCTAGAACTAGTTAACAATTGCTCCTAAAAGTTTTTCATTAGTACAATTTATACATTCATCAAATTAATTTTTACCACTTGAATATTTGTGGAAATTTACTTTGTTCACAATATTATAGTAAGTAAACCACTAATAGAACAGGCTATCACATAAAAAAGTGGGTTTTTTCTGTGTGTCTCCATAAACAGTAATTCAGCAAGAAGTGAGTGGGTAATTAGTTTAGCAATGATGCAGTGCACCCGGGTCATCAGCAGTAGGCAATTTGAAGAAAAAAGATTTGAGAGTCATTAAGCCAATTATGTGTGTGTGTAATGTATATATGAGATAAATGATTTTATGATTTTTCATAAAAAACATTGTGAAGGAGCACATACAAATATATACATTAAAACATCAACGCTAGTGAACTGATGCTTTCTTGCTGGAAGGGTGCCAGAAATGCAGTCCAGCAAAGTCTCCATACACTACTGAGTTTACAGTATTTTTAAATTTTATTTGTACATTTGAAAATACAAACAAAAATATCAGTGAAAGAGAGTGAAGCTGAGGGAAAGTACAACACATGTCCATAAATCTAAAACATTCAGGTGGATTTATTGCCACTAATCACAAAGTACAGTCCTATTTTCAACTTGTGCACAGTGGTACATTAGGTCAAGTTGCTCTAATTTCTGGGGCTGTGCACTTTACAAAGAAATTGCTGAAAGCAGTGATATGTGATAAACATAAATTGAAAGAGTAGATCACTGTGGGTATTCTCATTTTTAAAATGAAAATGTCCTTCAAGAAATCTATCTTCAAACAGCAGACAGAGGACCAGGCTGTGCTATGCAGTTGTTCTTCCTGTGACTTTGGATACCCATGTTGTCACAGATGACAGTGTATCTGCTTTGGCTTCTTGTGTTAAAACTTTCCTGCTAAAAGTGATGTGGGGTTGAACTCTATGAAATGCATTTCTTACCACTCTGTAGGTGCTCTTGAAGAGTGTTTCCCATCATTTTGGATTTTCTTCTTTTAATACCTTGTCCATGTCTCGGTATGTTGAAAGAAATTATTAAAGAGGTCTTCATTTCAGCAGTTCAGTTTGATTAAGAAACTCTTACAATATATTTCAGTTTTGTTGAGTCTTTTGTGTTGTTTTGGCTGTCAATTAGAACCAGGGAGGTGCGCTGATGATTCTCTACTATTTCAGCAACACTGTCGAAGCGCTGGATAAAGAAAACAAAAAATAACTAGTGCTGGCTTCCTTTAATGCTATAGTATTGACAGTAATCACTGCATCTTTTTATCTTTGCTTCTCAAGTAATTGAAGACAGTTAAGCTACTTGTTACCAAGTTAGATGCTTTGCCTTTTAGAGAGAGCAGTGAACCTTCTCTTAGTTCTGATTTTAGTCATAAACAGATTAGATTTAGACAACAGAAGATATTACAGGCACCAGCTGTCTCCTCCTTTCCATTTGTGATTGCCACCTGCACAAGCTGAGCCACTGAGTTTGCTGTGGGCCGTGGTGAACTGACATTTCATTTTGCCTTCATGTATAGTAGGCTGCAGACTGGCTACTAGCTGTGGCAGATGTGGTTCAGCTACCTCAGAGGGAAGGCTATGTCCAGGAGTAACAGGTACAGGCAGCCATCTATGAGAACTGTTCTAGTTACACAGTTTTAATGTTTGTCACTGTAAATTAGTATCCATCAGTCTGCTAGGTCTGTTGGTTTTCCTTTTGGACTTTGGTCAAATAAAGACATTGCACTATTTGTTTATCCTGAGGTAATTTATCATCCTTTGTTGAAGACCAGGTGAGTTCCAGGCTATTTTCTCTAATCTCAGAAGTGGTGCATAGGAGGCAGATAATTAAGCTAAGTCAAGCCTACTTTCACATTGCTGAAAAGCCTATTCTGTGCAGTGATAAACTGTTTTCATTGGTATTTGTGTTCCAAGTTTCTGTTTTGCTATCAGAGTAATTATCTCCATAGCAGAGTAGATAACCAGTGATCTTTTCACTCCAGAGTTAAAGTTTAATATTTTCTTTATGTGAAAACAGTATTAACAGTAATGTCATTCTCATTTTTGATAGTGTTGGTGGGGTTTTTTTTTGAGCATGGCTGTTCTTCCTTTGCAATTTTCCAAGAAACATAACTAGAGTTTTAGATAGAAGGTAAATGGAGAATCATAAGCAGTCAGAAAATTTATCTAGTGGCTGCAGCTCTTATCCTTTTAACTTCATTTAAACATCTCTGTGAGTATGTTTTAAATTTGATCTGTGGTTTTAGTTACAGTGTACAGGAGCTGTTACAATACTGGTCGTTATAAAGGGTATATTTTTATCTTCATACATGAAGCATCTTTGTGGTCATAGTGCAATATGTCTTAGTCCTTGCTTATTAAAGGTATATAATTGAAAACTGTTAGGAAAAATGCCCCCACATAATCTCACCTCTTCACCACTTTTTTCTCTGCCCAGTGCATATTGCCTTGTTGATTCAATAAAGCGTATAGGGATGTTGTACACTCTTCTGTTGTAAAACACAACCAGTGTATATGGTTGCCGTGAGTCCTGTCCAGAACTCTTCCTTATTAGAAAAGATCCATCCTAAAGAGAGAAAAGTAGTCATTGTATTTGGCTCATTTCTTTCCAATAACTTAGTCTGGTTTTGGCTTAGTATTTTGATTTATATTAGCATTAAAGTCTTCTCTCCCATTAGAAAAATAATGGCAGCAGATGAGAAGTAGCATGTATTCCTGCTAACAGCAGCTTGCAAAGGTGTAATTTAAGAATCACCTTTGCTGCTGCCTGTTCTCTTTCTCAACCAGAGAGAAAATGATGAAATAAACAGGCATCTGTTGGGGTTCACAGATTGTTAGGGAATAGTTCCTATCAGTGGCAGGAGGTAGGGAAGAAAGCAGGGAGAGGTGGAGACACCATTTCTCCAGAGCTGTAAAAAGGAGCTCACCACAGTCAAGCACCTGCACTCCTGACCATGTGCTCACTAACTCACAGTAACCTTCACCTGGTGATAGCCCCCATGCTCTGCCCCTATATCCTTCTCTGTGGACTTGGCAAGAGTGGAAAGGTATGCGATGCTGCCGATGCAATTCTACATGCTCCTCTTCCCTCCTGTGACACTAGATTTTGTACAAAGAATAGTTGAGAGAATTCAAATTCTCCAAATACCTAAATGCACAGTGTTGCTATTTCAAAATGCATAGCAACACTAGCCTTTCCAAATAGCTGTTGTCACATGAGCCATTGGACAGTGGTGGAGACCACTTAAAAGCCACTGGGCTTTGCTTTTCTTTTAAGTGTGCATGAGCTGTAAGATCTTCCTCAGCTCTTTAGTCTCTAATAGCTTTCTCTGCAGTGCTTTGGTCTTTGAGTTGCACTAATGCAACTTTGTGTTGCAATGAAAGCCAGCATTAACTAATGTTACCACAATAATTCCAGGTTTGACAGTACTTGTATGGCACAGTAGTTCTGATCTCTTCAGAAAGCAACTGATGCTCTTTGAATACTTCTGGTTGTCTTTTGAAATTTTTTTTAATTTGATGTTTTTCCCATAAAATAGACATTATTTAAAAGTGATCTACCTTGTTTGATCGGTACAATGCATCTTCTGCCATTTTCCTATCACAGGTAGCGGCATACCATGCTTTACTGTGAACACCAGCATCCTAAAAAGAGAGGAACAGTGTTTCACCTGTAAAATAATAATGATAATAATAAAGAATATGGCCTGTACAGGAGTTACTGCTAAATAGTGACAGTTATGAAGGAGTAAAATGCAGAAAACACAGAGTTTAAAAAAGTCTTTGCCAGGAGTTCAGTTTTAGTTGAATAGAGGAAGGACAAAGAAAAACTGGGAGTGTCAAAACAGTGGTAACAGATTTGTGATAGAAGGCTGATAAATGACAAAAGAGAGATGCCCTGAGGAAAGCAGTCAGGCTCAACTGTAGGATCATTCTAAAGTCGGAAGTTATTCCAGTAGAATTTAAAGAGGAATAAATGTCAAGGAATGTTGAGGAATAACGCTATTTATGAACACAATCATGATTGTCTCCACATGGACAGCATGATGGTTGGATAAGTTTTGCTCCAGCTTTACAGTAACAAGCTTAATCATAAAATTAATTTTCACACAAGCTTTGTCACCTCTGTACAAAACAGATTAAAGTTTGCACATTATAACTGAGCTGGTCTAGCTGACTTATTGCTGCCAGAAAGGGAATGTCTTGGCTTCTCCTTTGTGCTCATTTTGTTGCTCTTCTGATCCCATGGTGAGATAATTCACTTTATTAACTTGCAGAAAAAAACCCAAAAAACTTTCCTTTTTTGTTTTGCCAGTTTTTGTGTTTGACTGCCAAGCTGATTTTCTGTCAGTTTAATGACTTGGCTCAACCCACTGCAGGATCAGGAAGGAACACCACAGAAGCTGGGAGGGGAGCTGACAGTGAGGAGAGAGCAGAGCCTCAATTTTGGGGGCATTGCACTAAATTCTTAGACTGGCTCAAGCCATAACATTAAATTTTACCTTCAGAAATTTTCCATGTATTTCTTTAGTCACACTATTCATTGGAAAAAGAAAGGCTGAGAGGAACTGCAAATATGAAAGGTACTTGCCCACACAGAGAATGAGCCCAGTGAACAGATCTTTGTTCAACAAAAGAAGGAATCAATGGCCCCCAGAGCTTTCTTCTACCACTATCTGTGGCCTATAACGTAGAAGCAGAGAGCTGCTGCACAAGTTTGGATGGGAACCAAGCAAAGAGTGCATGTCATGGGAATGAATGACATCTGTGAGCACCTGAATTGTGCAGGATGCTACAGCAAATGATACCACTGTATATAATTGCTGGGAAAATAACACAGCTAATTTTTAACAAATGCATATTTTATCAAGTTCTGTTTCTGCCCACGGCTGTTACATAAAAACTGCAAATGTAATCGCTACAAGCTGTTTATGTAGAGTCTTCTGGATTGCTTATTTGAAAGCAATTTTTATAATAAGTATCTATTATTACATACAGATAAAAATTTTCCAGGACTTAAAATCCTTTGTGTTCTTCACTGTTGTATTATCTTTGTCATGTGAGACTTTAGAACACTTACTGGCTCTGCATGATAGAGCCTTTGGTTTACACTCAACAGAACTATTTTTACCTTGTTTGTGTCTACTAGGCTTATAAGAATGGCTTTTTGCATTTTGTAGTCTTCCTTCATCCAAAATGAGAGTAAGGGGAATAGCACTGAAATGAAAATAACCTTGCATTTGCTTAGATCATTCAAAGCTTAATGTTGCAACAAAACATAAAAAAAGAATTGGCCATAAAACTGACAGCATTAACTGCCATGTGAAGAGATCTGTTTAAAGGAACAGAAAGGAGCCGGACTTGGGAGAGACTAAAACACGTAAGGGAGGTATCACAGCATCAGAGGTGATTTAAAACTCTTTATAGCAATCTGTATCAAAGACTAGACTTAAGTACATCATCACAGATTTCCTTGTTTCTATGATGTTGAAAGTATGAATTGGAGAGTCAGGAAGACATGAAACTAAAGCTTTTCATGATTGGTAGAGTGCCAAGATTTAATATAATACTATTCACATATTTTTCTACAGTTTGTTAAACCTCTCCTATGCTATGTGTTCTGAGCATGATTTAATGAAAGCTAACATTCAGATTATTTGTGCTACAGAAAAGCCTCATTGCAAAAGGGGGTATAGAAGCCCTCCAGGAGTGTAATTTTCTATTGAAAGGGGATAGGGGTGGAAATACAATTTTAAAATAAAGGATAAGGAGATTTCTGTAATATGAATTTAGCTAATATTATACCTGGTCTGCAGAACTTGAAATAGATGAAGTGCTGTGGGGAGGGGAAGCACCCAAAGAACGGTTTGCAGCTTCTGGCACTTCTAGAAAAGAGAAAGAACAACTTGTAGAAGTTTTCAAAGTATGTTTGTTATGATGTAAGAAACTGAATTGTTACAAGGACTTTGGAAGATCTGGAAACACTTGACCTTTGATATCAGTCAGGAAAGCTTTCTACTGGAAATGCATGGGGCCTATAGAAGTGCTGGGACACTTGCCTGCCCAAAGGGTAGTCTTGCTTGTGAAGGAAAACCCAGTTTGGATAACAATTTGGTTATTAGTCAGAACTAAATTCAGAGTACAGGAAAAAAACCTCTTCCACCACCAAAGTGAATGAATGTAGCAATAGATAAGAAAATGCAGGAACTCGATGCAAGTAATTCTCAGCCCAGTGTGAGAAGTAGTCTTACAGGTGAGCAAGTTAGGAAAATGAACTTATTTCAGGGATAATTTTTCACCAGTTTAGACTATCTGAATTGTTTATATACATGTGCAAGAAGTCCAGGCAGCAAAATGGAGAAGCAGAATTAATAGAAAGCATTATGATGCTTAATTGGAATAACAAAGCATAGTTGAAAATAGTTACTAGGGCTGAAATACAGATGTAAGAGTTTAAGAAATCAGAAGTGAAATGTTTGAGTAGTGTTGCATAGTAATGATATGATGAAAGAAGTACGGTTTATTGCTTTCTGGTAAAAAATAATTTGGCCCAAGAGTGTAGGTGTCTGCTATAGATACTTGTGAACACAGCTGGATGCAAATCAATATACTAGAGAAGATCATTGTAGAAAGTTGAGTGATACTAATTTTGTTATTATGGGAGGGTTTTTTTCCTGTGTGCTTTACTTACCAGGGAAAATAAATGCTACCCTTTCTGGATATGGTGCTCTGCAGACAGAATTGTTAAATCTTCACTAATAAAATTCTGATTTAGATATTGGTTTAGAAAGCAGTAAGAATGTTATAGAGAAGACCATACAGTGACCAGAACTAAAAAATGCAGTTGGACTGGAGCGCTCGAAGACAATTGTGTGAAGTATGTTTGGAACTTCTTTTGCAGTAAAGATGCAACTGTCTGGAAGCTGCATCCCAAGTGGAGGGGAGACATTGTAGGGAGCAGTTCCAGCTTTCAATGAAATAATCACCTGAAAAAGGCTATTTGATATTATGGGTTTCTGTTTTTCTGTAAAATTTTGACTGACCGGGTGTTAAAGCTACAGCTGAAAGTAGATTGTATGAATAAAATAAGAACTGCCAGAAGTCAGTCAGATTAGTGAATTAGACTTCACAAAAGGATATTAAAATAAGGAATGAAAGATGCCTTGGCTGTGTGTAAAAAAGTAAAGAGAGATGGGGCCTTATGCAATAAGAATTTTACTGATTTTAAAGATAATCCTGGTACTAAACAAATAGTAGTTCTGGCACAGAAATGGAAATTTCCACAATCAAATTGGAAGCAGAGTTTAAATAACTTTAGTTCAATTGAACTGAGGGGCCCTATGAAATTTTAAAAACTGGCACATGAAATTCAGGGGTGGTAACATAGTTTTCAAGTCAGGATGGTACCAAATGATTAAAGAATACCAAACATAATTGCTATACCTAAAGTGGAAAAGGTGACTTGAGCATCTATAGGGCTTTTTGTCTGATTCCACAGAACACAAAGCACTGGGAGAGAATTTGAAGGAAATAACATCAAGATTTGGAAGTAACGGTACAACTAGCAAGAGAAAATCTGAATCTTAGCCAAGCAGATAAAATGTTACAGCTCTTTCATAGAATAACAGTTCTACAAAGAGGGGATGTGGCAGTGTACTTAATCTGGACTTCAGAGGAGCATTTGACACTGTGCCATATGGGAAATAAGTGCTTTTAATTATGAAGATAAAAGCTAGCTCTAGGCTTGTATGGGGACAAAGAAGAGATGGCAGGTTATGTTCAAGGGACATCAGTGACTGTGGGACCAGTGGTATGTATTATAAAGTTGTTATTGGACCTGGCACAGAATAAGATTATGCTAAAGAAAGTTTACTAATAAGAGCACCATTCAGCACCAGATGGTCTTGAAGAATAGTTGCAGTTCCAGGAGTAGTAAGAATTTATGTTTCAAGTTGAAGCACATCAGTTGTGTGACAGGAGCAGACAAACTTAAGTGCATTAGTCATGAGCATTAATGTGAACTTCCTTAGCACAGGAGATATAATTGCAATATGCATCAAGCAAATGTTTCCAGCAAAGAGATACACTAATAACAGCATGTCAGTTTAAGCTACACCAAATGTAGATTTCTATGCGCCATTCTCACCATCTGTTTACAATGTGAAAGATATGTTCAGACTGAATATGTACAGTAAAGGGCTTACTGGAAGGTCAGACAAGTGTCTGCTAACAAGCAACTAGAAAAATGTTAAATCTAATTTACACTTCTGTACAAAGAGGGTTTATATTCATATTACCTAATTCATTTTTAGCTGTGAGCTGAAATGAAGTCCATCTTGGAAAGCACTACTTAGAAAAGAGCTTTAGCAATTGCTATTATAAAAGTACCTTATTTTTTCCTTCTGTAGAAAAAGAATAAATTGAATGCATTAATAATCTGTCTGTCTTCTAGGCAACAGAAGCCTGGAGCAGCCCAGAAATGTCATACTTAGGATTCTTCTGTGACAAGGAAGATTGATGGAATCTTTATTATGATGGGAAATGACCCAAATTGCCTTTGCTAGAGATTTCCAGTATTCATAAATATAAATGAAGCACCCATTTTCCGTCAATAATCCTGAGATACTACCTTAATTTTACTAGCTGAGCTAAGATCTCGGATACTTGACCTCCTCTTTGTATGCATTACAGACACATTAATTCCAAATGAATTAATATGCAAGGTATTTTGAAATATTTTTAAATTCAAAGATTGATTTGAAATTACAAGTTAATCACACTTTAATTCAAAAACTGAATTATACTTACTTGGCAGAATTGAGGGCTTTAGGAGCAGAGGCCTGAAATAAATGTCGAGAGATTACAAAAAGGTCTGAGGTGATGTACCCAGTCCTGATAATATGAAAATTGAAAATATGCAGTGGTAGAATGTGTTCCATCTCATCCATTTGTTCATCGAGAAACATGGGTCTGATACAGGTATTTTTAAAAAATTATATCCCACTAGTAGGAATTTAAACATATGTTTTAAATCTCCATCCCCTAATTACAGGTTATATGCTTTTTGGTGATAGTTATAGTATTTGTATGCATTCATTTGCCATGTTTTAGTTTTTTTGCTACTGTGAGGTACTGTAAGGTTTCAGAAATTTCAGCTCTGAAAAAGCAACAAGGAGGCTCCAGTGGAAAGAGTGCTCCTCTTTGAGCCTCTCACAGCTGGTGCACCACAATATTCCAAAGAGGATGGAAAGGGATCTTACTTTTGGGCACCACTTGGAAGGGGGGGAAGTGGAAGTTCCTGGTTGGAATTGCGCCGCCGTTCTGGTGCCATAGGTTTTTCTGTAGTTTGGGAAAACAAACAGTAGAATCAAGATTTCTTCAGAAATGTCTTATCCCAGATTAGCGAGTCCCAGGAGGTGAGGGAGGGTTTCTTTTATTATGAATTTGGGGTTTTTTCTGACATGGCAGCCTGCCATCGCGCTGCTTTTTTTTGTTAACTAATTCTAGGCAAATATCTGTGCTAGGGCTGCCTGCAGGGCTCGGTGGGACTCTGCGACACGGGGGGAGGGCGCTGGGGCCGGCCGGGCGGCCAGCCTGGAGTGAGGCAGCAGCTCCTGCTGGAGCCGCCTCACGCAGCCAGAGCCAGGGACGGGGCCAGGGCCAGGGCCAGGGCCAGGGCCGGGGCCAGGGCCAGAGCCAGGGCCGGGGCCGGGGCCGGGGCCAGAGCCGGGTCCTGGGGCCAGGGCCAGAGCCAGGGCCGGGGTCAGGGTCAGGGCCAGGGCCAGGGCCAGGGCCAGGGCCAGGGCCAGGGCCAGGGGCCAGAGTCAGGGCCAGGGCCAGGGCCAGGGCCAGGGCCAGAGCCAGGGCCAGGGGCCAGAGTCAGGGCCAGGGCCAGGGCCAGGGCCAGGGCCAGGGCCAGGGAGGGATGGATTCCCTGCCTGCGCCAGGGACTGCCTCTGCCAGGAGCCGGCTCCGTGAGAGACGGTTCTGGCCGAGTCCAGAGCCCGTCCCTCCCTTCCCCTTCTCCACTTCCAGGGCTACACGGGCACACTGCTGGGCCATTACTGTGCCACATTTCCCCGCCAGGAACCTCAGCAGCTTTACTGTGACTGCTTCTGGAGAACAATGGCACTCACTGCAACTCAGGCTGCCCAGATCCAGTTTGAAACTGCTAAAACCAAACACCCCTCAAAAACCTCCAGTAACTTGAATGTGGTGTTGTTTGTTTCATGTTTTTAGTATATTAAAAAAAAAAATCAGATAAATGTCAACTTTTCACAGTACTGGCTATAATTTACCTTCATTTGCAATTAAGGTCTCTCTGGAAGGTAAACACGGTTTCTGCAGTAAAAGAGAAGGACAAACAAGTATTAACTGGCACTTGCATAGCAAATGTTTATAATTTATACTTTTTGTGAAACAGTGTAGAATTGACAACATCCTGGAAGAATTAGGAGGCAAGGACATAGCCATTCTGTGGAAAGTCTGTAGTTGTATGACCTTGAAGTATGGGATCTTTCAAAGGAGATTTGGAAAGAATCCCAGTTTGTGGGTATAAATAGATGTAGAAAAAGTCAAATGTAGATGGTTCATTCTTATCTCAGGCCCAAAAATGAAAAGTCTATCCCAAATACTTGAAAATGAAAATTGGATTTTCACCCATATTGAGCTAGGCACACAAATATCTGAACACATTTTCTTCTGTTTACTGGAAGCTAAACTGTCAGTTTAGCTCACAGTAAAACTGGAACCAATCTTCCACTTTTAATTCCTTTTTACTTTCATTTTGAAACAATGATAATAAACGGCCAGTTTTGAAACATTTTTCAAATTAATTTCTTTGAAAATTTCAAGCAGTCCTCTTACTTTCTGCCACAAGACGTTCTGGGATATTTTTCGAATTACTGAAAAACCTCAGACAAATTCTGGTAAAATCCTGCATATTTCTTGAGCTCTCACTTGCAATGAACTCATATTCCCCATAGGCAGCCCTGTACATTCTGGGAATACTTCTGAATTTCATGTGTTCCCATTTATTTCTCATTTATTCAGTTCATGCTCTGTGTTTATTGCTACATCCCAGGACATTGAATTCAAATGTTCCTTTGAACAAAATATTTTTCTGCTTGAGCAGAAAGATCACTGATCTTCATTCATGTAATAAGCACCCAAATATTTCCTGTCTTTATAACTCTTTCCCCTAGTATTTTTGCATTTATCTTGTACCAAAACCCATGATAAAATTAAGTTTTACAATAAATTAAAAATTTAATACAATTTTTGGGTGAGTATGCAATTACAAATCAACTTACTGGTGAAATTACTGCATTAGAAGTTTTCTTGCTGAAGTATGGAGGAAAATGAAAAATAAAGAATATGGTTATTTAGCAGATACATGGATTCATTTAGCATCTAAGCATCAGTTTCATTGGTTCTCAGGATATTTCTGTCTAACATGAGACTCATTGGATACTTGTAGTGGTTAGAAACAAAGAAGAATAAAAAAGGAGTAAGGGTATCAGATGCAATGTGTGCACTCAGTAAAGGTACTTTCACAAGGAAGCTTCAACTGTGTCCAATACTTAACATGACTTGGGTGGGGCAGGAGAGCTTAGAGAAAGCTTTCTGCACCTCCAGGCTTGCAGGTGCTTGTGCTGCAGTATGGGACTACATCTGACAAGGCAGCCAGCATCTGCCATCAGTGGCAGGCAGTGAAGGGCAAGGCCACTTGGCACACAAAACAGTATTCCTCAATAACAAAATAACAGCTTGCCTTTACCTAGTCAGGATATCTTTCATAAACAGGAATAAATATTTCTGAATTCAAATTGCTATAGGCAAGGATAGGAGTTAGCTCCTAATACACCTATTAAACCCATCCCCATCAAAGAAGTACTTTTATAATTTTTTACTCACAGGCCTCTTGGTAACGGAGATGGAGCTGGAGCTGCTCCAGTGGGAAATCTGGATTCTTGTGTGTTATTGAACCTCTGACCTAGAGATGTAAGCAATATATTTAGTATGCAATGTGACCTGTATCTGAACAGTGGACTTTCCTCATTGCCATTTTAGTGTTAATATAATAAAGGTAAAAAATTGGTTTAATTTTTTTTCTTAACATGTTTTCAGTCTGATTACAGAAGAGAACAGTTCAGTAACACTTCTTGCTTATTGCTGACTGTACAGATAAAGTTTACACTGATGCACTACATTGCATGCTGCATTCTGCTAACTGGTGCCATATTAGTCCCTCTCATATTGCTGTGTTTTCATCTGAATACTTACTTTCATCATTATTGTTTGCTTCATGGTCCTGTAATAGAAAAATAGGTTAGATTTGATATGAAGGAATTAAAGAAGGAATTACTGTGTTCAGTTTTAAGTCCTTCACTACCAGAAGGACATAGAGGTGATGCAGCAGAGAAGGGCAACAAAGCTGGTGAAGGGACTGAAGCACAAGTCCTGTGTGGAGTGTCTGAGGGAGCTGGGCATGCTTATCCTGGAGAAAAGGAGGCTCAGGGGGGCCTTACTGCTCTCTACAAGTACCTGAAAGGAGGGTATCAGTCTTTTCTCCCAGGTAACAAGTGACAGGACAAGAGGAAATGGCCTTATGCTGCACCAGGAGAGGTTTAGATTAGATATTAGAAAAACTTTTTTCACTGAAAGGGTGGTCATGCATGGAATGGGCTGCCCAGGGAAGTGGTGGAATCACCATCCTTGGAAGTGTTCAAAAGCCACGTGGATGTGGCACTTATGGACATGGTTTAGTGGTGAACATGGTGGTGCTGGATTAACAGTTGGAACTTGATTTTAGAGGTCTTTCTCAGCCTGAATGATTCTTTGATTATTAAATGAGAGCTGCATGAATAATCAATATGGTTTTGGTATCTGTAGCAATTTTTAAAGAAATACTTGTACAGAAGACTTTCTTATATAGTGGACTTATATAGTGTCCAGAATACTTCATGATGTAGTGTCAGAATACTTTCATGATGTCATCTGAAAAATTTTAAGCAACCATCAAATTTGGAACTTTCTAATAATCTTGAGATTGCTTATAGTAAGTATTGAGAAAATTTGGCCTTAGTTTTGCAGTGAGACCTTTTGGTTCATGTTTAATTTCTGACCTGGAAGACAGAAATTTTGCAGCAGATTTGAATATATTAAAAATACATCTTCCACTGAATGGAGGAAACTGAGTAGACCCTCTTGTCACCATGCTAGAATTGAAGCAATCCACCTAATTTCCTGGCTTCTTTGGGAGATGCTTAATTTTGGCTCCCATTTCTTGACTTTTAGGGAATCAAGACTCCCATCTGATAAGTATCTTTCAAAGAGGAACCAGTTATTAATTTGTCTGTCTTCATCTACCCAGCTAATGGCTTTTCACTAATGTTAGTGACAAATGCCTCCATTCTCTGGCTGGAGAGGTGTAATCCATCACCCAGCAGTTGGGGAAATGAGACATGGCAAAATTTTTCTCCCAGTCAGCTCAGGCCTTTGAGAGAAAGAAGGGTTACAGTTCTGTGCACATGATCAGTGCTGGTTAGTGCTAACAGATGTTTCAGTTTTTGTTTGGGATTTGTCAATGTGCTGTAGCCAGAGATGGAAAGGAACAACAGAGCACTGGACAAACATCATGCTCATTACTATGTATCTGTTTAAAATTGTAAAGGCTGCCACTTACAAGACAAGCAAAGACCCCAAAATCTGGGCTGCGCTGGGTAACTCTTTCCTAGGCTGACTCTTGTGACAAACTGGTGAGCTGCAAGCACCCAGGAGCTGAACACACCCATGGTACAGATGAGTGTTTGTTTGGGAGCTTCATCTTGGAGGTGTAACTCACTCAGTGTGTGGCTCCAGCTAAAGGATAATCTCTTTATTCTCTGCAAAGCTGGGATGATATCCATCTCAAATGCAAGCTTTGAAAATGCATTAATGGAGAGGTCACAGCTGCAGGATGGCACTCAAGTCTGTTCTGAAGCAGGAGTATTAGTGCTGATCAGACAGTGGAATTTCTGTCCAACAATCTCCCTTGAGATGTAATATTTTTGTTTCTTATCTTGTATTGGTAAGAAAATCTGAGAAATCAAACTATTTCATAAAAGAGAAATCCCAAATTTGGCACTGTTTAGGATTTGTTCAGAATCCCACAGGATACAGATCTAAATGGGAAAAACTTTGTGATGAGGTGGAAGGGAAACTAAAATGTTGTTGTACATACAAACTGCTCGGTACATCTAGAAATTTAAAGACTGAAGACTATAAGGTGCTCATATACCACCTGCACTATTACCATAACATCTAATCCTATTATATGACCCCAAATTCCTGGTTTTAAGTATTTTAAAGTCATTTAAGTCTTAATTTCTCTATATAGTTATTGGTAGACTGATTATCTCCTAGGGACAATTCAGAGCACAGGGCTGGGACAGGGTCTGAGCATGCAGCTTTTGGCACAGACGCTGACACAGTTGACACGTTGCTCTGTTCTGGATAGCTGGCTCCTCATGCAGACCCTCTCAAGCTGGCACAGCTGTGAGTAGAGCTATAGTGTAGATCAATTTATGGAGCTAATCTGGCTGAAAAAGAATCTTTTATGATTTGATTTTGCTCATTTCTGCAGCTGGACAAGTTTCCAAATAGTTTTCTTTAAAAAACCCAGCACAGTGGAAGGGACAGACGGGATAAGAGCAGAGGAAGAAGAAGACTGGCTGAAACACAGCCTTAGGACCCAAGGCTCGTAATTAGTCCTTCAAGGACTGCATTTTCTAGTGATACTGGTTACTCAGACTACCCAGTCTGACATTTTAGAAGGTTTCCATTTTCAGAAAGCATTAATCATTCATCATCTGAGAGGAATGAAGCTCAAGGAAAAGTGCTTCAAATTGGGCAAAATCATTCTTTGCTACTTAAAGTAAGGTTCCTGAAAAACAACTGGTATTTTTTAGTACAAGAAATTATTTTTGTGGACAGAGACATATATCCCTTATATCCCAAAAAACATTTGAACTTTTTCTTGGATCAATACAGATGTCCAGTGCTCTTTTGCCCAAAGGATTAATAGCAACAATCACAATATTAGATGAATCTGATATTTGGTCATCTGTTTCTGTTATTTAATCCAGATAATAAATAGATAATCCATCTATTTATATGTAAAACACAGGGCTAAGTTTACTATGTTCTTTTAGAGTGGCCCATTAACTACTCACTGTTTTTGGATGAAGACGACTTCTGGGGAGAGGCAAAATATTTCTGAAAAATACACATAGTAAGTGATGATGAATAGCATTTATTTATTTAATTGGCTCAGATAGGCTTTTTAAGATCTAGACAGAAGGAGGTCTGCAGTAAATGGAGTTGATTTCAGCTCTGCACAGCTACAGTGCTTGTGGTGATGCTGTGCCCTTGGTGGAACTACTCTAGAACAGCTCCTGTCCTAGACTTTGGGTCCCCTGTGACTGCACAGGACCTCACCAAACACCCTCACACATATTGTGGATGCCTCCTTCTGGGGCCACATAACATATTTCGTAGAATAATGACCTAGAGAGGAGACAGGGGTTATGATGCAGCTTTCTATGCTTCTGGGGACACAGGAGTGAAGTAGGCTGCATACTCAAGTATCATTTTTCCCTTTTCCTCCAGAGACTTGGGATATAAACTATGGATTTACTGAGCCCAGTTTCTTTACAAGCAATCTTGTACAACTGCAAAAACATCTAATTTGCAAGGGTGCAGAGATGGCTAATAGGACCTTAAACTGGCTGGCAGAGATATTTTGTCCCTGTACTGGATGCCTAAAGGGATATTTCAGAAAATCCTATCCATATAGCAAACTGGCTTGAACACAGAAGTTCACAAAGCAATGAGAGCTTTTGGTTCTCACCTTGTCCTGGCATCCCTAGCTATTTGAGTGTCCCGACAATTGTTTATTGTCTGAAGTCTACACATTAGAGAGAAGAAAATTTTTTCTCTGCTAACATTTCCTATTGATCTAAGCTGCTCTTAACTTACCTGGAAGTATCCTGCTTAGGTGACTCTCTGGTCACGCTGTGCATCTGGGAGTGCTCTGTATTCTGAGCAGGCATGAACATGAGTGGCTTAGTGAACCTAGTAATGAAACATGAATTAAGAAAGGAAAATCACATTTAACAACAGTGAATGCAAACAAAGCCTCTTTCTTCTCCCCTACCCCCTCAAAATTCTAATAAGTAACCTTAAGAGTATTTCTTTTTAATATGTATTACATTTGGGTTATTGAAATCAACATAGAAATGGTTGATAATATTTGTGTAGATAATCTAAAGAGATATTTGCTGTAAGTATTTCTTACTTCTGTTACTGTATTTCTTCTAGAGAAAGAATTACCAGACATGTAGTATCTAGATGAGAAAAAATATTTTCTGACAGTTTTAAATAATGCACAAACATTCACAGCAATGGGTTACCTGGTTACTGGTGGTGGTGATGGTTTTTCCTGTAAGAGAAAATGCACTGAATTGTTTTTTGGTCACTTTCTAATTCCATAAAATAGATTTATATGATCCTATTTATGTTACCACATCCAGATATTATATTTGTATTGTGATACAGATTTCTACTAGAGCTCTGTCTGGTAATCTACATTAGGATGGGAGAGGCAAGAACTCAACATCAGTAAATCTGCTTTGGCCATATGTTTTGTCAGTACCAGCAAATGGGGAAAAAATTACTGGGTCAGAACTGTCACTGCTCTTCTGCTACACTTCTGCTTCTGTAAAACATTCCCTTAGGCTGCTGCTTCCCAGACTGGATCACTGTCATAGAGGACTGAGAGATTTCCCCTACCCATTTACTCTTTTGAAATGGTTTGCCAGCTTTTCTGAAAAGGGAGTGTCAGGAATCTTTAAGTGCAGGAAGAGATATGTTCCAGGTTTTCCCTTTTTGAAAGATTGATAATCTTTTCTCACAATCACATTTGTACCCTGCCTGAGGGCAATGGGAGTCATACTGTAGAAAGGCCTCACCTCTTCTTCAGGAACCTCGTAGACTTCTACAGGACAGGGAAGAAATAAAAAACATTCTTTAGTGTAGCAAAAGCAGACTGCATGTTACCATAAAAGCTGATCTGAATTTGTATCTGTCATACTTCTGACTCTGGAAAAATAACTTGGGGAATCTGCTCAGAATTTGAATCTGCCACCAAAACCCCGGAGCAGCAACACCCACTGTCTTCTAATGGGAGCTTCAGATGAAGTCACAGGAACTCTGATGTACAGTCACTGTATTCAAGTTTCCTCCCATCACAAAACCTTTTTATTGTTTTGTTTTTCTTTTCATTCCCTCCCCCCTGCAAGCAAGATGAATGTTTGTGTTGTGCAAACCTGGGTCAGTTTGGAAAAAAATGTGTTATCACACCTGTAGTAACATTTAGCCTTTCCTTGACTCAGGGAGGAAGAAATCAGGTCAGTCATAAATACAAGCTGGCTCATTTGCATGGCCAACATCCCTCCCTGAGTTCTGACCCACAAGTATACTTTAATTCATAGATCTTAAAAGAAAAAGCCAGCAGCATCTTTATCTATGCCCAGTTTCTTCAGTGCAAATAGAATCCTATTCCAGTACATTTCACGTCAGGTTTCATCACTTTACTGCACTCCAGTGTCCCAGCTCCCACCAGGGGGAGACGTTTTATCCTTTAGTAACATCTGTCAGGAGCTGGTTGTTGCTCGACACTGATTTACAGAAAGGCTGAGATTGAAAAAGGGCATTTTAAAATGTCTGGAAAATAACTCGTGAAATCTCAAATGATTAATAACAAATGTTAGTTTATGACTTGTAGTTTGTGACTTTAAAGCTAAACACATTGGTAATGAATATGCAAAGCTTTTTAAAGAACTGTGTCATGTCTGGAAAGGTTACATCCAAGCAATTAATGAGAGTGAGGATGCAAAACAACTCTAAGCTGGAAGAGAGATTAAGCAAGAATATCTGAATTTACGAAAGCAAATAGGATTACTCTTATTTACTTCTGCTTTTGTTTCTTTTTCCAAATATACTGCTCTTTATAGAACCTCAATGTTCTAAAAAGCCGTGCAATACATCAGCCTGTACAGAATTTCTGTATGGCTAAGTCTAATGCTCTAAAGTATTGGGTCTTGATTCCTATGGTGAAATGGGATTACTGACATACCGAGTCCTATAATTCTTTTTGCTGTATTGATCCATTTGTGTTCCTCCACTAGAGCAAAAGACTAAATATAAATTAATTTGGGGCAAATAACCTGTTCTAGTTTTATTCATGCGTAACATGGATTTACTGTTCAAGCTAGACAAAGCAACTGCTACAACATAGAAAAGCTAAAGGGGAACATATTTTTGTTTTACTTTAGTATGTCATAGGGTTAGTGGGGTGAATACATCAGGCATAATTTAATATTTCACAGTCTTACATTATTTTATTCTAACAGCAATGCAAGCTTCACATACCTTGCATAACAGAAGTAAGAGAAGGCTTTGGAGAAATAGGGGGGGCTGGCTTTGTTGTCTTCATAAATCTGTTCACAGGTGCTAAAAAACATAGTTTATTCATGTACATATATATATTTGTGCATGTGTATATATATACATATTTTAATCTATATACATCTGTTTACAAACTAACAATGTAACATTTATACAATAGGAATGAATGTTAAGTAGGTCCAAATGACAACCTTTTGTGTGACCTTGAATAAATCAACTGAGTCAGAAAGCAGCTCTCATTTTAAAAGAGAAGCATTGTTCAGTATTCCAGCCTTTCTGAAGAGGTTTGATACTGTCAGTAATGTCAGAGAGCAGAACTACATGCTCTTCTTTGTTTACTTTTCACCTTTGGGCTGTAGTAGTTTCATTCTCTAGCTAAATATACTTATATATATAAGTGAGATTAAAAAAAGTAAAAGCAAAGTCTGTCTTTATCTACTAAATATCTAAAAATGCTTGTTCTTTTCCTGAAGCACTTCAGCAAAGAGAGAATTTTAATGCTACTGTTCCCTTGGATGAGAAGGCAGGTCATATGTCATGAGAAGCCTCCTGGTTGTACAAGGGCTGGACTTTGAAATAGCTGAGAGGCAGAAATTAAACATGTCTTCCAATAAAGTTAAAAATAATTTTCCTTGGCCTTGTCATAAACCAAAGGAGCCAACTGCATTTTTGCAGTCTGTAATCTTTTTAATAGCTGCATCTCCACTCTTTGGACCCCAGAAACAGACATTAGTTTGACCCATTTTTTTCACTATTATTCCTAATAAAGCCATTATTATAAGCTTAAATTACTAAAACTCACATTTTGTAGGAAGTGACATGCTGCCTTCTGTGGGTTCAATATAGTTATCATCATCATTGTCCACTGGCACAATGTAGTTATCCTGTGAGAAATGTAGGACAAAAATCTCTCCGTTAAACCTCCATCATGTTATCAAACTGTCTGGATTGGAGCCCTGGCAACAGTTTACAATATTTGCTGTTTCCCAGTGACTCCTATTTCAGCCATTTATCATCCTATGTGGAAGGGAATCCCAAAGATTGCAAACCCTCCCTTCCCTCTTGTCCTGGAGTAGCCTTTGAGGTTACTCTCTCCCCACTGCCTGCAGCTTTTTATGGGTGATCAGGACATGTAACATTCCATGGTCTAAAGAGCCTCCTTGATACTCAAAGCAGGCAGATATCCCCTAGGAATCAGTATGGTACTTGCAGGTCACTATTAGTGATGTACAAAATGATTTGTACTACAAAAGCTAAGAAAGAGACCAGACCATGGCACTGCTATGACATTTACACAGTTATAACAAATATATCTGTAAACTTTACCTCATCATCACTGCACTCCTTAGGCTTTGGTGGCACTTTTGGTTTTGCAGCAGGAGATGGCAATGGCATGGATGGCACACATGGTTTCTTTGGTCTGGACATGGCTGGACTGGGTGTACTTGGGAGAGGTTTGTTGATGGGAGGAAGCTTCTGGTGACTGGTGCGATTGTCTTTTAATTTGGTAGAAAACAACAATTTTAGTAAAATACACATTAGTCTCTGCACTTTCTCCTACTGCTTGTGCAGAAGTCTTTGCTGTGGCTGCAGCAGGCAGACGTGAGCACAGCTGGACCTGATGTTGAGATCTGTGTGTAAACAGGTCCTGTTTCATTGCTCAGGACAGCAGCCTAGCCCTCTGCATCAGGTGCAGCGGGTGCCTAGACACTGACTGCTGTATGAACAACTGTTTAACTCCTTGGGGAAAAGGTGGTGGCTGGGTGGTGTAGTGCCTATGAGACATGAGAAAAACGACACTGGGTGGGACTGGAACACGAATTGTGCCAGGTTCTCTGGGGTGTCAAGTCCTTCCCTTTTCAAAGAACACACAGGTGAAGGGCTGATAAATTTCTGTAAGTACATATGTGGTATTTTAACACATTGATGAATATTCTACAACCAGTAACATTCTGGTATCATACAATAATGAAACCAGGCATCATGTCAATGTTTCTTTTCTCCATGTCTCAAATCTTCATGTAACTGAAGCTAATTTTCATTCACTTCAATGCAACCTATTCATGGTTGAAAAGAATCAAATCAGAAAGAAAAAAATCCCTTTATACTGAACTGATGTAAATAAAATCTCGATCCCGTCCTGTTTTTCAGGATATTTATCATCCTTAGTACCAATTTTGAAGGAGTGGATATTTGGACTACTGTTTTACTGCTTTGGGAATAATGATTGGAGAAACAAAGAAGTTTAAAAAGGGACCTGGCTAGTCTTACGTGCCTCATCTTTAATAATATTTGCTGCATCAATATATGTGGATTAATTTGGAGCCGCAAGTTAATAGTATCTCCCATACCTTTGCTTGGATTTTGTCATTAGTAGATGTCTATCAAAGTCTCTAGGACACATTATATTAAAATTATAAACATCACTACCAGCAATATTAACCTGTTTCATGCTGTAATTAAAAAAAAAAAAAAACAAAAACAAAAAACATACCCCTGAATGCTTAAGACCTGAGTATCAGAATTAAAAGCAAACTTGCAGAAATGACAGATTAGTGCATTTGGGGCCTCTTCTCTTCTGGTACTGATTAAAAAGCAATTATCAATGTGACATAGTTAACTATTCCATAACTACCTGCATATTCACCCCTAGAAATAGGGAATGCAGAGGGAATCTTCTTTTTCTCCTTCTCACTTGGAGGTGGCTCATAGCTGTCATCAGGATTCTCTTCACTGGGGACCACATACATCTCAGAGTCAGAGTGGTCATCTGGATTTTCATAATCACTGTCCTAGAAAGACAGAACTCCCCATTTCTCATCTCATAGCAATCTATAACACAAAATTACAACAATGTACCCTTGATTGGACACATCATGTTCCTTTTTAGTGCTTCCTCTTGCAAAGAGGCACTCCTGCCTCTTCCCCTTCTCCTCCTCCCAGGAGCTCCCTGTCTTCTTGCTGTCTCCAAGGAGTCCTTTCACCTCAAGAGCTCAGTCTTCAAATTATGGACCAATAGCTTGTTTCCTTTCCCAGGACAGCTCCTTTCTAGATCCAGCTTGATGGATCTTGGTGTGTGTTGTCACTTCCTCTCTCTTTCCAGTCGAAAGGGTATTCAAGAAGGAAACGGGTCACTTCAGGCTGACAATTGCACCATTACTTAGATGGCTGTCAGCCATGAATTGCTTCATTCTATGTTTTCTAAAATCTTAGCAGAAGTTTTCAGTTTTAGTAAGAAGTGGCTTTCCTCTCCTCACCCTTCCCACCCTTCCTGCCCCAAATAAAACCTCTTACTGATTTCAAAATTATTGTTCATTTTAGGAAGTCCCTCAAATTGATGCCATGTACTTACTTATCCAAAAACCTTAGCGTTTGTGGCTACCATTGACCGCGCTTCTGAAAGTACTTCTAAGTTGAATGTAAAAAAATTGAGGCTGCTAAAAATCAGTGGCTACTTGTGAATTAAACTGATGTAAAAAAACCTGTAACATTTCAATAGTATTTAGTTCAACCACAATTAGATTATTTAAAAAGAAACTTTAATTATTTCATGTGCTAACTTGTTGCCACAGTAACCTCCTACTAGCCCAAAATATGTACTTACAAAATCATCTGACCATTGTTCCTCTTCATTGTCTGCGTGTTCTAAACCAAACATTAGAGTTATTTAAGGAGATGTAATAGTGAATATAAATGTTTGTCTTAGATTCATTTTTCAATCTATACTTATCATATTCAGTTAAAAAAGAGTGAGCAAAATTTCCAAACAGTTCTGAGCAACACATCTGTTTAGACAGAATAGTAAATTAAATACCTTCTTCCTTATTTTTGACAAATTATTTCATAACTGTTGGAAAAACATTAGAAAATGAGAAACTGTGCATGGTCTGAACAGCAGAGCATGCACTTTACCCACAGTGTCCTGCTAATGCATCTCATTTTTAAGTAGGGGTCACAATTTCTAGATAATAGAACTCTTTCTGACCTCTGGGCCCTGGTTAAAGTTGGTTAAGTGTTTATATTAAACAGGGAACAGTTACCTGAGAAGTTCCAAACTCTGTCCTGCTTTCTTCTATTCTTATCGTAACAAGATGGCTGTTAACTTGTAAAAATAGCCATGAACTAGTTTGTGGGCTATATGACAAGCAAGTAAAGGTCTATCTTTAAGATAATTTGTGATGTCATCATTACATTAAAAGTATTAAGATTTTAAATCTGTAATGATGCATTTATTCAATTTCTTCCATATTTACTTTCACAGTTTCTGTAAGGAGGGACTGCATGCAAATTCCCTTCCATTTTTACAGCAGCCTAGATACAGAACTCTGATTAAGACTGATTTTGAAAGAGTGGTTACTTGCTACTCTTCATGCTGGCACATTTTTTCTTGCCTTTCATTTCAGAGGTGTGAACTAGATTCAGAGTTGTTGATAATGGTATCTTGTCCTCTCATTAAAAACAAATTACGAGGTACTGTGTAACTGAAATACTGTTAGGCATATAGATAACAAATTAACACAGAAATGCAGTTTTAAATTTACATTAATACAGCCTTACCTGAAGCATAATCCCTTTGTGGCAGACTTGGTGGTGGCTTTTTTTTAAGGCTGTAAATTATAATTATTACATTTATGATCTCATAAGTAACATTTACTAGAAAGGAACATTAGCCAGACACATAAAAAAGCTGATAACTAAAGATACCTGCAGCTAAAGAAATACAGATTACCATCACAGATGCTTAGCAAATAGCTGTAGAAGAATGCTTTCAAAAGGTAGAAACTGATAAAATAATAAAATAGAATCTGAGAATTTAATACATTTTTTTCACTAAGAACATAAGTTGAAAGGACAGCTTCCTTTCTCACACCATGTCTTCTTCATTTCCAGAAAGAGATAAGATAGGGGGCAGAAATAAATGATGATCTATCAGTAGATGAAAATCTGTTCAGGTTCACAGAGGCTTTATTAAGACTATGGCATAAGAAAGTAGCGTAGCACTCTCCATTTGTATTTTTAGAACTATATAATTTTGCATGCACTTTATTTGATGCTTAATATTTAAATGTATACCAGGTCTCTCAGTGAAAGATTCTACTTTCGTCCCTTTTTTGGTAAAAACTGTTACAATGGCATCACATACCAAGTGAATCAAAAGATAATTTGTAGAAATACTGAAAAGATCTTTTTGGCAATGCAAGTAGGTTCCTAAGTATGTGCACATTTATATATCTAGCAAGCAGAAGTACACATATGTGTAAACGCACACACACACATATATATATATATATTTATATGTATATGTGTATTCATGTATACTCCTCCTTACTAAATTGCAGCTGTCCAAAGAAGACATTGCATTACAGTCAGTTGAATTATTTCACTACCCTGTAATGAAAGAGAAGAATTTGGGTTTAAAGTTAAGATGAACACTGCATGTGTGACATCGCAGGCCAGACTGATGCCTCTGCAGAGGGGAAAAACAACAACTCTTTGTTTTTAGTAGCCAGATAAAACATTAAGATAATGATTGACATTAAAATAATTCTTTAAAGTGACTTTTGAACATTGTCTGCCAGCTTTGTTGTAGCACTGATGAGATCTCACCATGGACCTGAAGCTTTGTCTACTAAACTGATGACTTCACTCATTCTTCAGTCAGGTCCTAACAAATTCATTTGCAAAAATCAGCAAATAATTTTAAAAAAACACATTCCCAAAGAATTTAAAAAAATTTTGGGATCTCTGAGCAATAGTGTTTACAAATGTTGCTTTACCACAAGAATTTGACACTCAGGACTCAGGTCCTGAGCTTGCTGCCTAGGTAATCATTGTTCAGGTACTACTTTTACTCAGGGTGGTGGCATGCTGGCACTACCACATCAACTTACAAATTTTCCTGTTTTGAGAAATGCTTTGACTACTTCTGATTTGAATTAATGGAATTCTGTTCAGACAGTCACCAAAAACACCTCATGCATGAATCAATGAATAAATGGTGTGGGCATTGCAAAAACTCAAAAAAGACCAACCCCCCAAACCAAACAAAAACCAAACTAGGAAGATGATTTTTGCAATGTTAGTCTGCTTTTTTTCATGGCTAACAACACTAATGATGGATAGCTGTCTCCTCAGAGCTTTTAACTTCCTGAAGCATAATATAACTTAGTGTACAAACAATAAATTAAAAAGCATTCTCAACAGCTCTGCTCTGGTCTTCTGTCCAGGTTAGCACAGCCATGTTAGAAAGAAAATCCCAGGGCCACTGCCAGGGCTCATCTCACATCTTAGGAAGGGGAGACTAAGATCTCTTGATGTATTTTGCAATGTCTGCCATGAGTTGTTCGGAAATGGTGGAGACTTGGAAAATAGTGGAACTGAGGCAACAGTAAGAGGCTGTCTGGGTCATGGTGTAAAGTACAAGGCTTAAACAATACAACATAATTCTAAGCTGCTAAGAAGAAATCTTCCACACCTGGTACCAGGCCCTGTAAATCCTGGCAGTGGCCCTGGCAGAAAATGTAAATACGTTATAACGAAAGCACACGAGGTAAGAACAGAGGTCTGTGTCTAAGCAGCCTATCATGCCATGGTGCAGCTATGGAATAGCATACCGATCCCAAGTATCTTTCCCAGTTTTGCAAATTAAGGCCACTTGCTCATTTTGGAACCTGAATATCGATAGAAGAAAAGAAATAATGTTTCTGTCACAGAGCTGAAACAGTTCACGGCCACATCTATATTTGCTAGAATATTTTCAAATATGTTATTTATTCTAAAATTCAAATCCACTTAAAAAGAAGTTTTCAAAGTACTGGTATGATTTTCTGACTGCCAGAACTGGAATCCAGGCTCTTTTGAAGTCAGCTGGAGCTTCCCTTTACAGGAGCCAGAACTCTACCCAATGTGCAAACCACAACACAAGCTCAAAAGACACAACCCTATGCCAAGGCGTGGTTACCCAGTTATTGCAGACTCTGACCTCATTGTCCACACAGATCCTTGCAGAATGGCAATTGACTCTGTCCTGTTCCCTGAAGTTAATGAGAAGGG
This sequence comes from Anomalospiza imberbis, assembly GCF_031753505.1. Classification (NCBI taxonomy): domain Eukaryota; kingdom Metazoa; phylum Chordata; class Aves; order Passeriformes; family Viduidae; genus Anomalospiza; species Anomalospiza imberbis. The sequence continues at coordinate 20,347,699 of NC_089688.1, forward strand.
ACTGGAAGAATCAAATACCATCCAACTGACCGTGCATATTTAAATGTATTTAATCCTAGTACATATATTAGAGCTTCAACAAATAACCAGGTAGCACTTGAGACATTTCATATAATGGGTTGTAGATGCTTCTCACATAAGAACAGAATGCAGAGTACATAAATTCAGATCAATTTTTAAGAGAATAAATTATTCCATTTTAAAGCAATGTATTCCAAGATTTCCCCTTATAATATGCAGAGCTTGATCCAACAAAACATTTAGGCTTGTACTTAACTTTTCTAACATATATGGTTCTGTAGGAGCTGCAAATATTACTTAGAATTTGTATCACATTTTTGTTTTCCTGCATTAAGTGAAAAATTTTAAAATAAACTGCAACAGAGGTCGGGGTGTTTTGCTCTAGCAGCACTTGTTTTTATAGGCTACACCCAGAAAAGGAACCAAACATACATATTAGTAGACCTTTACATGTAGCACTTCAATTTTTCCACAGGTGCATTTCCCTACTGGTGTTTCTGCTCACTCCCCCAGCATTTAAGATATGCCTGAAAACTCTTTGTTTTCAAAAGTCTTTTGCTTTTTGTATTGTTCATTCTATGCAAAGTCCACACCCTTGTTAGGAACATTTTAACATAATAGTTTTTACAAAAATTATATTGATATCTTTTCTGAGTTGAGTATTTATAGTATGTAGTAGCTTTACATGCACTAGAACATCACACTTGTGATTACACAATAAATTAATTGAACTTTGCCAGAAACATTTTCAGAGCTCCAAAAGGTGTTATGCAAACAGATCTGATTTCCTGAACTGTGTATTCCTAGTAGAATAGTTTGTTACACATTTGGAATTATGCAGCAATTGTACAAGATAAAATGAAACTGAAAGGGATTTTTTTTTTAATTGTTATTATTACTTTTTCACACATGTTCTTACAATGTGCTATGGCAGTTATAGTAATAAAAATCCTGACACTCAAAACATTCTATTCAGCTACACAGTAATTTTCATGTTCTTCAGCATAACAGTTAAAATTAGGAATTATACTTTTTCCTGTTTTATTTTACTAAGTGTGGTACAGCTTGATTTTGGTACTTTCTCTTACTGTTTGTTTAATAAAATACTGCTTTTCCCTCTGCCAAGGGTTTGATCATGAATGTCTCTTAGTTGTAGCTATGCAGGTTGAAGAGACATTTAGTGACACAGCTATTTTTCTGCCCAAAGTTACTGCCTAAATTATAAATGGTATAGAAAAATGGGCCATAAAAATCTGAAGTAGAGACTTACCCAACTAAACAGCTGGGTAAAGCATCTTTTTTCCATTTTCCAGGTCACATGGCAAATGTTCAAGAAATGGACACATTTGGCTAGTGTGCAGTCAAAAACATGAGCACAAGTGCATGATTTCTGATGGCTCTGTGAAGGATGTGATATTACAACAAGGAGAATAAACTGAACTTCTTGTTTCTTATTCAGCACAGTAGTTCAGCATGTACAAAACTTTAGGTGAAGTCCTGCCTTTGCTGTGTATGCAGTGTGACTTTTAATGCCAACTTCAGTGGAGCCAGGATTCCACTGAACAAAGCCCAGAAGCTTAAAGCTTGTGATGTACAGATGAGTGCTGTCTTTACAGCGTGTTTCACACATAGGCAACCATCCTACATCCTGAAACCTATGATTTCTCTGCTTCCCTGTTCTGTATTACCAAGGGTGTGAGTGTGAAAAAAATGCCCCCAGCTCTCATTGTTTATCCAATGCTGGCTACACTCATTGCTGCTACACCTGAGTACATAATCCTCCTTGACGCTGTGATCTGCACAGCAGCTGGGATTCAGGGCTGTAAACAGCTTTGTATGTGATTAAGGGCAAACAGGTGACAGCTATCCTGCAGTGGCCAATATTTTTACTGCCAGAACAAACAGGAACTTTTAAGCAATGAAAAAACAACCTTTCTATTTCTTTCCTGTTACCAGGACTGCTCAGTCTGCTTTCCACAGACCTTTAAGACACACATGGATAGTAGATTAATTCCTCCCCACTTGTACACCACAGACAAACTAGACTGGAGAGCAGAAGTGCTGATGCAAGACCTTTTACATTTCTGCATAACCAAGTGCCAATCCAGACTTTAGAAATGTTTTAACAAATACTGCTAATAAGTCTAATTAATTTCATGACTATTTGGTAATTCTTTTAATTTGTATAGCAGAGGCTTACAGCATACATCTGGGTGATAACTTTAGGCTTCAGATATGCAAGTACACTATTTGAATTCTCTAAAATTATTTCTACTTATAATAGGTTTCATTTTAATTTTCTTGCCCAGCATATGGATGAATCTATGCTACACAAAGTCCATTTAAAATAAAATCTTTCCTGCTACACTTATGTTTAGAACCTTGACATTTAATAAAATAATCCTTTAACTGAAAAGGAAGTAGTTATCATCTGGATAACCATGTTTTAGAGAAAGCATCTACAATCAAACAAAAAGCCCCCGAAGATTGCATAGTGAGGAACACAGCCAGCTCTAATTCTGTAAAGCTTAGCACCTCTTGTACATATCCTTACAGGATATAGGAAATCAGATCTGTTGTGAACTCATGCTCTTATTGCAAGTCTCATTATGTGCTGTGTTCAAGACTTGAACTCTGAAGCCATGTGCAGTCAAACATTAGATATTCTTCAATTTTAGAATACTAAATTTCTGATCTTCATAACTGCAGAAAAGATTATTATGACTCAGATGAATCATAGTAACATCTGAAAGATTATTTTATACCTCAGTTTTTGTTCTTATAACTGGGAGAGTTGACATGTGAGCTTTGTGCTGCAATCATACTTTGAGTTTTTATGAGTTTGCTCTTTTATATTTATATATATATTTTTTTTTCTTGAGTGAATCAAAGAATTACAGTTCTATAGCAGCAATCTTTGACACTTAATGATGACCTTCCCAGCTTCTGCTACATTTGGTCCATGTTACTTCCCTTCTTCCTCTTTAGGAAGGACACACAATCAGAGCAACTGATTACCAACAGAATTTATAGTACTATGGGAGACACTTTGTAGCCTCAAATTATAAACTTAGATGCTTCTGTTTCTGTCATCTTTCCTCTCTGAGGCTTTTGAACTGAGTCCACTGGAACATTATTAATTACAGTTAAACAACTATTGTGAAGTGGGAAGCCACCCTTTATTAAAAAGCAACAGCTATAAGAAAACCTCTAACCCCCTCCCCTCCAAACCCCCCAAAAGCCTTGGACAGCCTAGCACCTCTTCCCGGTGAGCAGGTCCCAGGTGAAAATTAGTTTTTTTTGTAGATGGGTGGTGAACACAGTGGTCACTGTGTTAAAAACAAAACCACAAATTAACTTAAAACCACAAGTAGTTAAAAGAGGGCCATTTTATGGGAAACACTCATTTGTGCTTGCATGGAAATAAGTGAATATAGCAAGTGGCTGTGATAAACTGTGAACTGCAGCAATCTTAGAGTGAAAGAGAATGAGTAAAGGAAAAAAATTGTCTCAAAAATCTGATAGATCAGGTGTTTTACCATCAGAGCCTGCTCAAGGTCTGTGGGCAGAAACACAGCTGTGGAAATGAGAGCACAAAGGAGGGCTTGCAGGCCAAGATTACTCCTCCTGCCTGGGGAACAGGAGAGCTGGGCAGTCCTGCTGCTCCTGGGAGTGCATCCTCCTCCTCTGGCAGCTCCAGCCCTGCCTGGGCTGGCAGCAGGGCCAAGAGCTGAGCCAGCCTGGCTCTCCAGAGCTCCTGCATAGCCAAACCACGCAGGGCCCTACTGCTGCTGCCAGCAGCTGACTGATCACTGCAGATACACCGAGCTGTTTCCCTTGAACTGAGCCATCATGGTCCCTCTTTAAAAACAATTTAAAACAATGCTTCCACGTGTCTTTTATGTAAAAGAGCTGTATTTCTAGAATTTAACATGGTTGTCCTGGAAATGCTGTAGATAGGCATTGTAATTAACTTTTAAAAGTACTTAATACTTTTGTTGCCAATGACCCATGTAAAGAAACACATCTGAATAAGAAAACTGCATCCAAATGGAATTTCAATGCAAATGAGCTGTTGCATTGAGAAAAGTGTGCTAAATAGCTAATTGCTTTAAATAGATGTTTGTCTGGAAACACTGAATAATGTATTCATTTGACAAGGATGCAAAATTACTGGAATTTCTTTCTATGTATAAGTACATATGAATATTTTATAATACTTTCATGCACGTGACACAATCTGCATGTTGTTCAGTATATCTACTGAAGTGCATCCCTGTGGAATGACATGGTCCCATCACTAAAGTACCACACACCACTATGCTCATAATCCAAACTTCCCCACAGTGATGAAACTAGGGATTGGCATTGCAAACTTACTTTTTGAACTTGTTTATTATCCCACTTTCATTTTTCTTGATGTCATGCACCATCTTTTGAAGCTTCCTGTAAGACATTAAACAAAGCCAGCATAAATTACCAAGTGGTTGAACATCAATATAAATCAAGAAAAATATGCTCACTATATCTCCAATAAGCAGTTTAATTGTTAAATCATTTGTGCATGAAGTTTCCCTTCCTTTTAAAGACCTCTTTAGCATTGTTTGTGTTATCCTTCTAAATACAATTATATATGGTATAAACAATCAATTTAAGAGTAAGTGCATCAGGAAAAAAATAAATCATTGCCTAAATTAATAGTTTAAAATATTTAAATGTTAACATTTTATCTAGAACTGACTTTACAACACTACAAGGCTATAACGGTGATGCCCTCTGATTTCTGGCCATACATGGGACACTTAAATGTAATGAGAATAATGGACAAATAATTCACAAGCACATCTTTAACTCCTGTTGAAAACTCAAACGACTAATTTACAGCAAAATGATTTAGTGTTACCTGCTAATATAAAGAAATTAATTACTTATAGTTATGAGAAACATATACACCTGTTTCTCACAAGTATATGAATGCTCCAAGAATTCCAACAACAATGTACTACACCTATAAGAGCAGCTTGGATTATTATCTCAACTAACCAGATACATTAAATCTCAGGTGAAAAGCTCAGAAGAACTTCTGCTTTTCTGCTGTATTTGTTGGGGTTTTTTTCTTAACAGATTCAGCTTGTTCTGCTTGAAACATCAGAAATAGCCATCATCTGCAGTTTGCTGTTTCTGTGCTGTGCCCCAGCTGGCACCTGGCAGTGTCTATAAATGAAAAGTAATGAGGAATGAAAAGAACGAGAGGATATCTAAATGGTTTAGTTCTAGTTCGGGGAGAATGGTTGTAAGTGTTTGTGTTTCTTTCAAAAAGGCTTGCCAGACTTCAATTAGGGATGGATGTCAGCACCAGTTACATTTCCTGTGTTGTTTGTCAGAGATAGAACTCACCAACAAAAATCTAATTGTAGATTTCTAAATGAATATTGCTTATTGCTCATCACTGACACTAATATCTTTATATTAGCAAAATTATTACTTTATTTTAAAAAAGGTGGGCTTTTTCACATTACTGTTTTTATTCAAAATTGTCATTTAAAAAATCTTCACACAGGCATGCAAATAAGATCCAACACAAAATTGGTAAGTACAAGTACCTGAATTAGTTTGCTTTTCATTTGATCATATTTAGGTGAATTGATTAGAGCACCATGGATGTTTCCTGAGTCTTGAATGAGGCTATAGTTTAAAAGATAATTTTATTACATATTTCTACCTTAAAATGGTGCATTTAAATTAGGAAATCATAGGCACTGGTGCTGTTATGATATTTTTTCCAAGCAGATGAGCTGAAATGAAAACATTCCCATTTTTTGCGTAGTCAATTTTCTTAAAAATCTGTGTCTCTTATTCCTTATTCTTTTTATGGAGGCATTTAGATTTCTAATTACAACTTTGATAAATTAGAGAGGTACCTAATATGCATTAGTGTGAATTTTTTCACCTTTTAAAATAATATAGCTCTTGTAGGAGTTGTTAAATTACTTGTTTGTTGCCTCTGGTGAATTTAACTTGTCTGAAGCCTGTGAGAGTAAGCAGATAACCACTGCACTAAGTGGGAAGTGTAGGAAGTCATCAAGCACAGCTGATCTGTTCAAGTGGAATCCCCTTCCACCCATGGCATTGAATGAGCTGCAAAAACCAGTCTGTCCAGTTAGCTGGAGGCTGAAATTTCTTGAAGTGCCAGGCCATATGAAATGCAACAACTGAAAAGTTTTAGAAAGAGCTGTCTGTCTGATTTGTGATCTTAGAGAGACAGAAGAAAAGATAAGAGTCAGACAGAAAGGTCTATGGCAAGAGGATTCTCCAAATCTTAAAGCACTCAATCCCAGTCCCAAAGGCCATTCCAGAGCAATGAGGAAAGTGAAGCACAGAAGGGCATTTATACACCTAAAGTTTAGACTGAATCTATGTATCTGACTAGTACTAAAATACATGTTGTATGGCTCTCAAATACTTGAGACTGTACTCCAAGTAAAGGGGTTTGATGAGAGGGGACCTTAGCAGAGCAGCAGCCCTGAGAGGACCCAGGAAATGGGGGCTGCCATGGCCCAGTGCAGGCAGCCCTTGCCTTCAGAACTACAACACTCTGAGTCAGGACCTCGTCACCAACTAATGTTTATTCTCTGGTGTTCTCTTGGGATGAGCAGACACTAAAAATACTCAAGGACCTCCATCAGCCAGTACTGTAAATAAAAATAATGAGTAATGTTTGTCTTACTTTGCATTGCATATAATTAAAGATAATCAAGAGGTAAAACTTAAAGTTGCTTCTTTAACTACAAGCTCCAACTCTTCATTAAACCTGTTTGGGATCTTTTTATGCAAAATCAGGTTTGCAGATAAAGGTGCAGTGTGTGTTACTGCTAATCTTTGAAAACGCATTCCAGCAACAGATATTTTGAGATCCATTTTAATTGTAACTTGCATAGACTGGATGGGACCCTTTGATCAGGATCTCATGGCACACAATAGATTTTCAAAGTTCTGCAGATAATAAGTTTGGAAGTCTTGGCTGTAGGTGTTTCCAAAAAGTTTTAGGTTTCTTACAAATACATTAGAAATTCTACATGTTGGAAGGAGTAAGAAAAAAAGACAGAAACCTAAAACAAAACACATTGTAGCCCTGTGTTGCTATTTTTGTAGCTAAAAACTCCAGTAATTCAAAATTATCAGATTTATTGACAAGGGGCTCAGTAGCTGTGATATGTATGTGAAGGAAGGTGGAAAGTTTTACCATTGTAAATATCATACCATCCTCAAAGAAGGATTTGTTGTGTGACAAAATACCTTGCTGCATTCAGGACTGGTAGAGCTGCCTCGAGATAAAACAAAATGAAACAAACCCACCCTCTCTTTGATCTGGTCACAGCTCAGCTTATGAGGAATATGTGATGATGAAGTGAGGATGATGGGTAGGCTGGCCTGTGACACATCCCCACCTTCAAACACCACCTGGAAGCCTTTGGCTCTTTTGCATGCACACTATCCTACAAAAGCTTTCCAAAGGCAAAATAGTTTTTAAAGAGAAAAAATGAAGAAGAATAAAGTGTGTAACAAGTTTTTAACTCAGATGTGAGATGAGGTACAGAGTCCCTAGACTTGAGAAAGAAAAGTATGTCTTCATTTCAGACAGATTTGTGTAATATGGAATTCTGCCACCATTTAGACTAGTTTTTGAGAAATTGTATTTATGGGTATTATAAATCTGTGAAGACATTTACCAGTATGTATGCTGTAGGTACGTGTATTAAAGCTCACAGCAGTCAGCATGAGTGGCTCTCCAGTGGTCTTGACCTGTCCCTGCTCCTGCACACAGGGAGGGATCCCTGTGTGCATGAGCAGCACAGCTCACCCACTTGTGATCTTCCTCAGTGAACCCAGAGCTTTGCAGCCCCAGGGCACATGCTGGCTGGCAGTGTTTTACTGTCCTGGGGAGCCACAGCCCACTGCAGGAGGATTCTGCAGGGTCTCTGGAGTAGGCAGGGGACACAATTGCTTCAGGGTGTCTGACTGTGAGCACTTGTAGCTGAGAGGGGTCCTGCTAATGTTTTTGGAAACAGGGCTGACAGCAGCATCAGTGAGGAGTGGTAGCAAAACAAAAACTAATTTTAAATTATTTACAGGAAATTTTCTGTATTACAAGCATACCTATTTCTGTTTATCTGGGGCATGAAAATTATACCTTCTTACATTTCTGGTGTTTACAGGACTGTCTGAATTACCTGTTTTGCCTCTAGAAAATCCCCATCAGTACTCACAAACCAGCTTCTTTAGTTAAGGAAGAGCACAATTTTGCACGTGATATGTCAACAAGTTGGCTAGGGCAACTTTACAAGCAATATTGACACATTCAGCATTAAGGGACCTGTATATTCCTTCTCCTCCTCCTCACATCAGTTAGGTCTTTAACTGATGAAGTTGAATTGGTTTTAAAATAGTAAAAATAATTAAAAAAATAAACACACTGTGAATCAAACAATTTGCATGCCAATTGCAAGTTCTTATACCTTTTTGGGTATATCTGTTTCTCACTGACAGGACAGCCTGTAGTTCTGTGCCCAGAAAGTCACAATTTCTGAAGATTACTATGTCCATTCACTTTAAGTAAGACTGAGGGTAGGTGTAGTATTCACTTTTGGCTTAAGAAAGGCACATCACATTAAAACAAAAGAATGTTTTTCAGAGGTGTTTTTGTTTGGGTTCTTTTTCAGGCATATTTAAATACTTGGCATTAGAAACCTAGAATGGGATTTAGTAAGTGCAAATTTAGACTTAAAACAAAAAATCTCAAAAAATACCCACTTGCCTCAGCTATAAGGTTTTACAGGAAAGAACCACAAATAGAAAGCAAGGAAGATTATAATGAAATTTGGAGAATAAAAGCTAAGTTATTAGAAGATACAAACCAAAACTCAAAAAGCAGAAAGCTAAAAATTATTACAGCTACTTCTGTTAATTAAAAAAACCCCACATTAAAACATGAACTAAAGAAAGAACAGCATGTCCAGACCTCTCCTTTATGGCTTCTCACAGCACCACCACCTCCTTCCCAGCTGATCTTTGTTTTGTGTTTCTGTTATCCTTCAGTTTTATAAATAGCTATGCAGGTGACCAAATGAAGAAAGAAAGTTATTGTTTCTGGACAAAGGGAAGACTCCTGCTTCCTTTTGCAGGGAGAACCTGCTTACCTAGAAGGGGATTTGTAAAACTACCACTTGAGATTTTGAAAAGCACAAAGCTCTTATGTTGAAATATCTTTCAAACTGAATTAACAAACTAGAAAAGACCACCTTTCCTATGCCAGGCTTCCAAGAAAGCAATGCTTCTACCATGGTCTTGGTGGAAGAACATGGATTTTGGTGAACTGGGTGTCTTCCTAAGATGTATTTTCATATTACTTGCCACTTTTGTGCCTCAAAGACAATGCAATTAAATGTTATAAAACAACTCTACCCCCTTTGACTTCACTTCTAATTTCTCAGTAGAAAGCAAAAAGTAATACCAAATACAGAAAGCATCTAATTCCTCATTAGACCTCCTTCAGGTGCTTCAGATCTCTACACGCACACACCCTTATATCATATTCTACCTGGAAGAGCAAGAGTAGGAGTCCTTTTCAAGGAAATGCCATGTGGAATCAGCCACCTGGGTCAGAGTTAGTGTTTTCAATGGCTGAGATATGTGTAAGATGCATAAAAATGTGTAAGAGAGACAGCTGAATCCTTGAGGTGCAGTCCGATAAACCACTTCAGTAGCTACTGCTCCAAGGTAGGGCCTTACAGCCCCCACCCACTCTGGGGTTTTATCCACCCCCTGCAATGGCTTTCTTGTTGGGAGAAGAGGAAGTTTGGAACTGGAGGTGGTAACCTGTGGCACCAAACCATCCATTCAAGGCACTGAGCCTTTGATCTTTATCTGTAAAGCTATCTCAAAGCTGTGAAGAAAAGTTCAAAGAGGTTTGCTTATTGGGAGAAGTCAATTACAGCTATCTGAGAGGAAGAAGAAACAAGGAATTGTTCTCACCCATGTTTGGGAGATGCACAAGGGGAAATGACAATAGTTTATATTCATTTTGACAAGAGTGTTGATTTTTTAAAGTCTCAGAAACATCCTGTTCTGCTCATGTTTGAATTATCCACTATTTTGCCTAAAGGTAAACCCCGTAGTTAGAGCAGGTGTGTGTTTACATGGTACACACAGAGACACAGGCTAAATATTGATTGTATTTTTCATCTTCATTTGTCCTCTACGTAATCTTTACAAAAAAGCTGTCAGTCCTCCTTGTACTGGTAAGTACTAATATTCACTGAGCTAATAAAAAATGTAGCATGTAAAGGAATAATACATTCTTGACAGAAATCATGCCTAACATGAAAATAAAAAGTATAAGTACTTTGGGGTGATTGGGAGTTCTGCTGATTGAAAGAACCCATTCTAGGTTTCCAAGCATTTGAATTTGCCTGGAAACAAACAAACAAACAAAAATTCCAAGGTTGGGACACCTCTTCCCTCTTATGCAGATTGCTCTCCCCTTTATCCCAAATGGGTAACAGTGACACTGTAGGGAATACAGAAAATAATTAGGTATATGTGACTATTACATGTCACTTCTCGACATAAAAAGGTAAGCTATGTTTTCTGTTCTGTAACTGATCGGTTCTGTTTTGAGCCTTTTTTTTTGTTTACTGATCTCTTTTTTGTACCAGCTCTCTGGATGTAAGTTAATGCATTAAAAAACACACAAACCCCCCCCCCCCCCCCCCAAAAAAAAAAAACACCACACCCCAACCAAAAAAACCCCAAAACTACACACAGAAACCACATTCACAAGACTTACTCCACTTTTCTGGAAGGTTTTCAAGCAGCAGGGGAAGTTCAACCCATTAGGCTACTCTAAAATACAGTTTCAGTTAAAACTGAGTGCTGTAGCTCCCTGAAGGATTAGTAACCTACAGCCTGGTCACCGAAGGAGAACAAGGGCAGAAATTTAAAAGACTTAAGTGGCTTTTATATTTCAACACGAAGAGGAAGTAGAGAGGCATTGTAGGGAAATGAATAAAGACAGGATCTGGTATGGACCCAGAATATTCCCATTGACAAACACTGCTGTACTTGGGCTGAAAGTGTTCTTGCTCAAGCTACAGAAGCATTATACCCATCACAGATGTGGGGTGGCACTGACAGGGATCTAATGGAGGCTACTCATGGATCAGTTTTGTTTGTTTTGTTCTGAAGCCAATGAAATTTTGTTAAAACTCTGGAGAAACTCCCTGGCTGGTCCCTATGCCACTTTAATGGAGCCCATATGGGCTGCCACTGAAAGGGGAAATTCCGCTCCTCTCTGCCCTCGGTGCTTCCCCAGCTGTGATGAATCGTGGGACTTCCAGCTGGGAAACTAACTTCTTTTTTCTTTTGCCAATTTAGACATCAGCAGGATCAGACCCAGCTCTGTCACGTGGTCATTGGAACCCTAGTGCCAGTGAGAGGGCAGAGAGGGGCAGGGGCCTTGGGAGGGTGGGAGAAAGGGACCTGCTCTTTTGGCAGCAGCTCAGACTTATGCCAAATTCAACTGGCCATGTAGTTACAGCTTCAGCAGCACTTTGTTGCCTCTGTGCTTCTTGCAGAGATGCCTACAGCATCCATATTTTAAGGTAGGAAGGAAACATTTAGACACATGGTATAGCCTCTTCTATTAATAGCTTACTTCACCTTGAATTCCCCTTGGAATTAAGCTTGGTTTCCCCTTGAATTAAGCTTGAAAAACATGTACTCATGTTTTTCATATTATTGCCCAATAATACATATGAGTACATTATGTACTCATTATAATTTACATTTTACATTTACATAAAACTACATTATTTCAATTGTTTCTAAAGTATTTACTGTGTAGTAATTTATGTTGAGGTCATAAACTCGTAGCATTGCACATCTGGCTTTGCTTATGTGTGGAAAATAAACTTGTTCAAAATGTATACACTAACCAATTAGGATAAAGATACTAATAGAGTTTTCAAGCTTCTCTTACTCCTCAGTAATTTATTATGGCTGGCACAAACCAAACATATTTACATTGCCTCTTACAGTTTACCAAAAATCTAAGATGATGCCCTAGAGCCAAATGGGAAAATACCGTCCCTTTTAGCCACTGTTTTCCATCAATTTTTCAATTCTCTTGTCTGCTGAGCATATAAACTAATATGGTTTCCCAGTGGGGCTTTTTTGCAACAATTTATGATTGTCATATTTGCCTTCCAAAAGCAAAGCACCATCACATTTTAATGTCCTGTGCAATACATAGATTTTGAATTATCCTGTAAAACACAAAACTGTTTTGTTCTGGAATCAACATATCACTGGGTACCTGCAATATTGTATTATGATTGAATATCTAGCACTCTACACAGCTGTGTGGGATACATTTATAAACTAATGGTAAAAAAAGAGTTTTGCCACGTTTGCTGGAATTCTGGGTTTTTTCCCATGGGCATGAAAATTAATTTACTGGGTTATTTTCTTGGCTCTTGATAATTTATTATTTTACTAAAAAACAAAAAAAAACCTCTATGTCATTAGATCAAATCTAAATTACTTGCTTCTGCTGAGTAACTGACAGTTGCAGGCCAAGGACAGTGTCACTTGTCATTGCTATGGTTGACAAATGCTCCTACTCTGGACAGTTATTTTAGCAGAACTACAGTGTCACTACAAGGCCTTATTTTATTTGGAACATTTATTTGTTCCAAATAAATTATTCATTTGGAACATATTTTATTTGCCAATGACTTAGTAATTTTGCCAGCACAAGTAGTATGCAGCTGTAGGTACTACATAAGCATAGCTGATCTTGTGAACAGATTACACCCTTACACTGCTGTCTACCTGCAGAGACTTATGCAGGGCATCTCTTGACAGTTTCAATATTATACTGCATCATTATGTCCACATTGCCATATTTTTGCTTAAAACACACATAGATCACAGTAACACTTAAACATACTTTTCTATAAACAGCATTATAGGCAGGAAATTCTGTGTGAGAATAAATCCTATGTGGTGGTTTAGTTTGGTTTTTCCCCTCTTCAGTTTGTGGGTGGGTTTTTTTTTTTTTTTTTTTTTTTTTTTTTTTTTTTTTTTTTGTCTTGTAAAAATTAGTGTGTTTCAGGTTTGGTTGTTTTGGTTGGTTGGCTGGTTGGTTTTTTAGCCTGAGGATTAGTCCAGGTTGGATGACATAGCTGTAAAGAAGAAAATAAGCTTTAAAGGGTTTGGTAGAGTGAAGTGGTTGTGCATAGAGAAGGGAATAAAGGACAAATGTAGATGGGATGGAGGCTATGCTGTGCTGAGGCAAGGTCAGAGGGAGAAGAAATAGGATTTGACTGGAGAAGTCACACTGAGTAAAATAATGGATTTTTGCAGTGGTATTTGGGGAAGTTTGCATTTCCTATATCATTTCATTCCAAAGTCCAGAGATGAGAGAGAGATTCATGAACTATTTAAGAAAACTAGAGGAAACAGAGATTATAAAACTTTATCTTTTAATCAAAATCCTGTGCTTTGTATGGCAAACAGGACCTAACAATCCTACAGAAAAAACTTGTGTTTGTGTTCATCAGCACGGCAAATGCAGCTGGTGGCCTCCTTTCCCTGTGCCTGTGAAGCTCAGCTTTGAAGACTGCAAATCGCTGAACTGGGATTTCATGTGACCTTATGTTCAGGCTACACTTTGCTGGGCTTACCCATGGGTGTGCCACAAAAGCTGCTGTCACCACAGAGCGGTACGGTGCAGCGGGAAGTTGTCAGGAGACACTGGAAGCTGAGACAGGAGGTGGCTGTGGGTGACAATGGGTAGTGAAGACCAGAAGACCTTCACAGCTATTATGTCCTCAGGGCAGATTAGACTTTTGTTAGAAAGAGGAGAACACCAGAGCAGGTAGAAGAGCTGAAGTGAGGCTGAGAGAATTGGGATTGTTCAGCCTGGAAAAGGCAAAGCTCTGGGGTGATCTTATTGCAGCCTTTTAGTAACTGCAGGAGGCCTACAAGAAAGCTGGAGAGGAACTGATTACGAGGGTAGGTAGAAATAGGACAAGGGGGAATGGCATCAAACCGAGACCAGTTTGGATATCAGGAAGAAATTCTTTACTGTGAAGGTGGTGAGGCACTGGAACAGGCTGGCTTGAGAACTTGTGGCTGTCGCATCCCTGGAAGTGTTCAAGGCCAGGTTGGATGGGGCTTTGAGCAACCTGATCTAGTGCAAGGTTTTCCTGCCCATGGCAGAGGGATGGGAACAGGATGGTCCCTTTCAACCCAGACTACTGAAAGATTCCATCGTTTGCATAGCCTCTCCTCTGGACTCTGTAACTAATGAGAGGTTGAGATGTTGAAGTCGGATGTGGGCTTTGATGCCTAATTTTGTTATGGGGAATATTCTGTATGTTACCTTGAAACTCCAGTTAATTTCTTGCTTGAGTTTATTTTTGTTCTTTTGTCCTGTTCAAGTTCATTGAGGCAATACACTAAGTTAAAATTTGCCTTGAAAAAAAACAGATTAAGTTTCTAAGACTGTTTGCTACCACTAAAAGGAATTAGTAGAAGTACTATAATAAAATATTTTCTTACAGCACAAAACTAATATTCAGATATTCCCCAAACATTTTCTCCAAAAGTAAATGCTCCCTATGGTAAAGCATCCTATACATAGGATGAAATTTCAGATAATAAATAAAATTTCAATCCCAAATGAATTTTTTTTCTACTATACACTTTCAAGAAGACACATTATCAGAAGATCCTCTGTTAAAGAAAAAGGTCTAGCAGTTACAGCCAAGCTACCAGTAGAAAATTACTGATGACTATAAACACCTCCAGGTTTGATAGACAACAGACATTAAGGCCTTAAGGAAACCCCTCCTGATTTTCATAGAATTAGGACTTAAACCCTTCTGTTTAACAAGTGGGACTAATACAAAATCCTGCAAAAAAACCCAGACACACTTGTTCAACCTGAGAAAAGTAAATTGCCCGTTTATTTCCACTTCCATTTAAATGGGCATTATGCTTGGAGACAGGGATTTTAAGCCTTTGTTTTTGCTGGGGGCAGAGACGGACTGCTGCAAATTAATGAAGTCACATGAAATTATCATGAAACTGTGCTCTTGGAAAAGGCTGTTTGCAATCTTCTGGAACTTCCTGGCTGCATGACCTTAGGCAAGTGAAAGCATGTGGCACACTTTGGTTTGTGCCATGGTTTGCCCTTTGCCACAGTGGTGATGATGCCTTCAAAAGGACTTTGTGCCACGCAGCAAAGCCAGCTATGGGCAGAGGGTCATCATTAAGGTTTGTGTTGTAATAAAAAAATGCAGCAAGTCTGAAGAGATGCTGTGACACAGTCACATACAGTAGCTAGAAATTATTTAAATACCAGAAATCATAGGCTTATAGTCTACGGAAGTTAAACCACAAAAGAGTTTGCAAGGTTAGTGCAAACTTTTCTTTTGAGCTGCTAACTTCCCATTACCCATGCTGCCTACTGTCCCTGATCATGAGTGCATCTATTTCTGTATGTTTGCAGCATAATTTTTTTTCCCTGAAGTTCAGTCTGAAATCCAGGCACACTAGAGCTTGCCATGGCAGTATGGCTATTGCTCATGTATTCATTCCACTCTTTGGTAAACAATTCAAAGTACCAAGTTACTTGCATGCACCATGGATCAGTTTGTCTCACAATAAATAACCAAGCCTTTGAATTAATTTTTCCTGACTATAAGGAAGCAGTTAGAACACACAATGTACTCTGAGGGAATATTTGTATAATACTGTGCATGCCTTATAAGAAATACTATATAGAAATTAATATTCAATTAATATTCCATGAAGTTCCAACATTCCTGTCTAACTATTACTGAATTTAGTCGAGTGGCTTAACTGCAAACAATGTACATACCACAACATGTTAGGCAGACAGTCATATAAGAACTTTTATCGTTCTTATTGTTGCAATAAACTTAACAAATGGAACATGTTAAGAATTCAGATATGATGTAAGATTTACTAATGCAACAAAAAGCTATGTCTGGTAGGCTCAACTATACCCATGGAGAATAGTTGAGAATAGCAAAACCACATAATATCTAGTTTTTCAGGTCTACACTTAAAAAAAATCAAAAAATCCTCTCTCAGACTCAACAGTAGTGTTTTTTTAATTTTTACTGCTACAAAGCAGAAATTTTAAAAAAGCCGTCTTTAAAAATGCAAAATATAATCACATAAATTGAAACTATGTTTGGCAGGAACATTTCTTGGCATTGCATCTTAACATATGAAGAAAAGTATGTCTTTGACATCACCATTTAGTACAAACTCTGAACCACCTATGTGTGCTCCATGCAGACAGGTGTGGTATTAGGAAGTCAACGGCACTGTCAACAGGTGGTCACAGAGCACGAGGTGCTTCCAGGTGTTTCAAAGATGGAGGAAAAGGCTCCCGCCTCCTTATGCTGATCTCTTCCTGTGTTTGCATATCTCTCTTAAATTTATCCTGTGAATATCTACTCATGGAAAGCTCTGCCTTCAGGTTTTAAAATTCTGATACCACAGTAAGATTTTGTAGCCACATATCCAGGTTTCTAAGGAGTATTTCAACATGCTCAAGTTGAAGCACGCATGTCCATTGTGTGTGGTGAGAATGCTCACACACTTGAAACATGGGTGCTCCTACATTCCCTGCACAAATAGGCTGGATTGGCCATGAGGAGGAGAGAAAAAGTAACTTATAATACTTCAAGGTTAATACAGGAAAGCAGAGCTACTTCTTTCTCTTCCCTATTTTACAACAACATTAAAACCTCAGATGAGATGGAGAGTGTGATCTATGTGAAGATGCAGCAGAGGGGTGGTGCTGCCTTTTGGGTTTAGGGCTTTTGAATCAGTTCACAAAAAGTTGTGGGCTGTTATAACCCTCACACATTGACCCACTTTAGATACTTGAAGGCAACCCCGCTTTAATTGTTTGCAAAAGTGCAGAAGGAGAATCCCAGATACAATTTTGACAGCAGAGGGTGTGTAATTTATTTTTTTATGTACCAGTAATGAATGGAAACAAGCTTTCCATCTTGTTTCTCAACTTGTTAAAGATTGCTAGTTTAGACCAACGCTGAGCTCTGACACCATTTAAACCAGTTCAGACTACTTAAGGTGGTAAATTGCAGACAATGAGGAAATTCCCTGTGTTCTTCCCCCGTCCACCGAACCTTCCACAGAGTCCTTGGCTGGGCTTAGGATGCAGCCTGCTTGGCTTTCATTAGGTGTGTCTTGCTGATGAGCTAAGTGTCACTGCAGCTCTCTGCAAGTACACACCCCCCACAACAATATTGCCACAGTATGGAAAGAGTAGATATCAATAAACTGCATTCCATGAAAATTAGCTTTACAAGGGATTGTTCCAGTTTGCATAAAGGTTTCTGGGGAGAGGGAGAGAGACTTGAGAGGGTTTATAAGTTAGTACTGAGTGCATAAGTATGACTTATTTTAGGAAAAAATATTTTTCAGTATTTCATTCTTATTTTTTCAGAGGAGGAAAAGAATTCCATGTTACCTTAATCTGAAACAGAACTTCTTTTAACTATTCAGGAATACAAAAAGTCATGATGAGCCTTGAGGTGCCAACTGTAGCACCACATGAATCGAGACACACTAAAAATAGATCAGTAATGGCCAGCTTCTGCTTTTTTCCTCTCAAACCCTGTATTTAACATTGCTCTTCTTCACTTAGGAACATTTCCCGTTTTCCAGTTCCCTCTACTCCACCAGTTCTTTCGAAGATTAGGAAATATTACAAAACATAACTGCAAAAGCCATCTTCATAAGACATTAAGGCATTAAGCAATTATGTTTTTTAAATTTGCATAAGACTCATACATCATAATGAGCCACACACTATTTCCTTACAGCTTTGAAAACAGACACTTTGAAAATATTCCTCTTTGCGCTGCAGGTGAAGCCGACACATATATTGCTTTGAAATCTGCGTTATCCTCTCCAGACCCGTGTTTACCTCCCGCACTTCCTTGCAGCGCCCGGGCCACCGGGTCAAAACGGGTAAAGCTCCCTTTTACTCCAAAACTTCTGCCAGCTTCCTCGTGCCTCGGCGCCCCCCAGTGCCGCCGCGCTCCGCTGCGGGAAGCGGCTCGTCCCACCGCTGCCTTCCCGCAGCAGCCCCGTTCCCGGCGCGGACCAGCCCCTACCTGAACTTCTCCCCGGCCGGCACCGTCAGCCTGTTGAGCTTGTCCATGCCCGTGAGCGCTGCCCCGCCGGGACGCGCTGCCCTCGGCCCGGCACCTGCCGCTGCCGCCGCTCCCCCGGGCCGGGCTCTCCCGCCGCGCTGCCGGAGCCTCTCCCCGTCCCGTCCCGTCCCGCCCGCAGGCACCGGCGGAGGAGGGACCCGGGCCTCGGCCCGGCCCCGCCCCGCCCGGGGCGCGCACAGGTGGCTGCGGAGCCGGGAGCCGAGGAGGAGCCTTTGGGAACGGGGGCGCGGGGGACGCTGATCCGCCCCTGCCGCTGGAGCCGCCGGAGCTGCCGGGCCGCGCTGGCTTTGGGGGGGCTGAGGAGCGGCTCGGGGTGGGGCTGAGGAGCGGCTCGGGGGGACTGAGGAGCGGCTCGGGGGGGACTGAGGAGCGGCTCGGGGGGACTGAGGAGCGGCTCGGGGGGGGGCTGAGGAGCGGCTCGGGGGTGGACTGAGGAGCGGCTCGGGGGGACTGAGGAGCGGCTCGGGGGGGACTGAGGAGCGGCTCGGGGGAGGCTGAGGAGCGGCTCGGGGGGACTGAGGAGCGGCTCGGGGGGGGACTGAGGAGCGGCTCGGGGGGACTGAGGAGCGGCTCGGGGGGACTGAGGAGCGGCTCGGGGGGGGACTGAGGAGCGGCTCGGGGGGGACTGAGGAGCGGCGCGGGGGGGGACTGAGGAGCGGCTCGGGGGGGGGCTGAGGAGCGGCTCGGCGGGGCTGAGGAGCGGCTCGGGGGGGCTGAGGAGCGGCTCGGGGGGACTGAGGAGCGGCTCGGGGGGGGGCTGAGGAGCGGCTCGGCGGGGCTGAGGAGCGGCTCGGGGGGGCTGAGGAGCGGCTCGGGGGGACTGAGGAGCGGCTCGGCGGGGCTGAGGAGCGGCTCGGGGTGGGGCTGAGGAGCGGCTCGGCGGGGGCTGAGGAGCGGCTCGGGGGGGGGCTGAGGAGCGGCTCGGGGGTGGACTGAGGAGCGGCTCGGGGGGACTGAGGAGCGGCTCGGGGGGGACTGAGGAGCGGCTCGGGGGGACTGAGGAGCGGCTCGGGGGGGGGCTGAGGAGCGGCTCGGGGGTGGACTGAGGAGCGGCTCGGGGGGACTGAGGAGCGGCTCGGGGGGGACTGAGGAGCGGCTCGGGGGAGGCTGAGGAGCGGCTCGGGGGGACTGAGGAGCGGCTCGGGGGGGGACTGAGGAGCGGCTCGGGGGGACTGAGGAGCGGCTCGGGGGGGGACTGAGGAGCGGCTCGGGGGGGACTGAGGAGCGGCTCGGGGGGGACTGAGGAGCGGCGCGGGGGGGGACTGAGGAGCGGCTCGGGGGGGGACTGAGGAGCGGCTCGGGGGGGACTGAGGAGCGGCTCGGGGGGGGACTGAGGAGCGGCTCGGGGGGACTGAGGAGCGGCTCGGGGGGGGGCTGAGGAGCGGCTCGGCGGGGCTGAGGAGCGGCTCGGGGGGGCTGAGGAGCGGCTCGGGGGGACTGAGGAGCGGCTCGGGGGGGGGCTGAGGAGCGGCTCGGCGGGGCTGAGGAGCGGCTCGGGGGGGCTGAGGAGCGGCTCGGGGGGACTGAGGAGCGGCTCGGCGGGGGCTGAGGAGCGGCTCGGGGGGACTGAGGAGCGGCTCGGCGGGGCTGAGGAGCGGCTCGGGGGAGGCTGAGGAGCGGCTCGGGGGGACTGAGGAGCGGCTCGGCGGGGGCTGAGGAGCGGCTCGGGCGGCCCGGCCGTGCAGCGGGCGCATAGCGGCGAGCCCAGCGGGCCGTGCCGGGGCCGGTGACCCGCTCGCTGTCACCTGCCCAACCCAGGGGACTTCGCTGGCTGCGGGGAGAGATGCAGGGCCTGGTTCTCCACCTCCCCGCTCCTCTACACTCCTGGTGAATTTGTGCCAGGTGGGAACATGCTGCATGGGAACTTTTCCTTTCCCGAGGTTCCCCAGTAAAGGCGACAGAAAACTACCATCTTATCCCCATTTCTTTGAATGTAACTGTATAGAAAAAAAAAAAATCTTACCCTGTTTTTAAACTAAGGCAGGAGAAACCCCTGATCCTTCCAGAGACACAGCAAGGCCGTTCCCACCCAAGGTGCAGGCAGCTGAGTGTGTTTTATGGCTCTAATATCTCTGAGCTTGGCACTTTTTGCTCAGTCTTAAGCTCAACCATATTTTCCTCTATAAAGATGAACTTTGGAGGCAGCTAGTTGCTTTTGAGGGGCAATGTAGGCAGTTGTTCACATCCAGCCTTTCTCCTGAAGGGCTGATTCATTTGAATTCTGCACCTTTGAAGGATGACTTTTGTTGCTTGCCTTCTGTATCTTAGGCCTCTCTGCAGCTTAGTTTATAGCCTAAGGCTGTTATAGGAAAGAAACCTAGTAATTTTTTTTAAAGTGTACATCTGCATCATGTTAATATGTTTGATAAGTCACAATATGCTTTGGGGACGCACAAAGGTATTTCTTGGTGGGATTCTTATTCCCACTTGGCTAGCTTTTCCCATGGAATTCTTCTCCCCAGATTGTACTGAGTGAAGTTTTTTCTTGTGAAACTGAAGGAGCAAAACAGACTTTCCTGGTTAGTGCAGGTGACTCTGGGGAAACAGCCTGCCATGAGATTTTTGTCTTTGATAACAGTATCCTTGTGATCTTGGCAGGCTGATGTTTTTGGTCTCTGAGCTTTCAGCATAGGAATTGCTTGATGTTTGAATACAGTAATTTTTAGGCTGGGCCATTAGTGTACAAATTGCTTTTTTTGGGGTATCTTATAAAGTTTGTGGGCTTTAAGGAATAATATAATGTCGAATGTCATGTAATACACGAAACTGGAATTCCACCTTGCATTGTATCTGGTTGTGGACCGGTCAACTTTGCAATTTTACTCCCTAAAAGTGATTTTGAAAATTAAATTAATTTTGAATTAGTTAAAATTCACACTGACAGCGTGAAGAAGTAGATATTAATAAATTGCTGTTTCACTTTTGCTTATATAATCTTCCCACTTATCTGAACACATCAGAATAAGAGATTTGCTCAGTAGGCTCCTGCAGTGGTCTCCCTTACACAACAACTGCCTCTTGCCTGGCTGTCGCAGAAATCCCGGGCTGTTTTTCTTTGGGATCTGTCACCTGCAATACTGTGCTGGTTTAACCTCGTTTCTTCCAGACTCAACCAAAGCTATGGGTTTGAAACTCTGCAGTGCCCAGTGCCGAGGTTTTCTCGCCTGTCCTTGCAGTGTTGTCAGCTCCCTGGTCCCGGGAAGGGGTGGCTGCTGATGTGTCATGCTCAGGGCAGTTCCCCGGTCCCGTGCGCTAGGGCTTGGTGACAGTTTGACTCACACAGGATTTCTCATCCTGGTCGTCTGCTGGCCTCTGTGTTTGTGTAGCAGTGACATGGACTGGGGAAGGAGTCCACTACAAACAATTGAGCAAAAAGTCACAACAATAGGGGTTTTTAGCTGCATCAGTTCTTTGGTTTGATTTGGTGCACAGATGTTTGTGAGGGTGCAGCATAGGATGAGCAGAATAGGGCATGTGACTTCTTAGACTGGTACTGCTGCCAAGAAGTTACTCCTAAAAAAGTCTTCATTTCACAAGACTTGTTCATGAGATTCTGTGGCACCTGCTTAGCCCTTTCTGGTATGTGTCCAAATCAGCCTGGGGCTATCTGCCCCAGTACTGATTTGGGTGCAACACCATAGGAAAACCACTAGAGAAAAAGCTGAAATAAAGAAGGGCATGGCCAAGCCCCTCCAAACACCCCTGGGCCTTTCCTTTTTGCCCAGCAGGTGTTTGCACAGCTAGCCCGTGTTGGGACTGATCCTGCCTGTGGTCAAGTGGACTTGTACAGCCCATATGGACTGGGACATGTCACAGGGGCCAGCTGGCAGGGTGGCCCTGCAGACCTGCACCAGAGACAGGACAAGGAACAGGAGTTTCTCCATCCCTCCAGCCTTATTTATCACCACAAAACAGTGTCTCTGGGGCCCAGGCTGGAGGTGGGGGCAGGGCCTGACTGACCCCCGCTGCAGGAAACACCCTGCCTTCCTCTTCAGGAGCCCTGGGAGAGCCTGGAGGTGGTGGTAGGTTTGAGCCACGCAGCAAACAATGTCATGCTTTTTCTGTAGTTGCAACCAAAGCAACTCTCCCTTTTTGACATAATATGCTCATTTGGATAACGCCAAAGAGGAACTGGGATTTTTTTACCACGTGGGTGGCATCTTGACCATAGTGATGGTTAACAAGAAACTCTTCTCCCCAGGCACAGGGACTATTTTAGGTAGATGTGCATTTGTTTTGAGGGATGCCTGTGTCACCTCCCTGCTCCCTAGCACATCTGGGGCCAGAGGGGATTGTGCTGTTGCCTGCTGAGACATGGCCTGGAAGCCTGGGCCAGCCTGCCCAACTGAGGGACACGGGTGTGGGGCATAATGGTGTCCCAGAAGAATGTGTCTTGAAGTCTTGGATGAGGCATTTTGCAGAGGTGTTCCCACAGTACTGCTTCTCTGGAGCAACATCACTGAAGCCTTTTACCTAAACTGTATTTTCTTATCTAATATTTTATGTACCTGCATCCACACAGACTGCCACTTTTGTGGTTATGTAGATAGGCACTAACTTTATTTTCCTTTATATGGCTGAAAAGGATAGGGGATGAATTCCTGGCACCATTACCTAATGCAGGTATGCAGGAGTTGCCAGTTAAGTCCCTTAGTAGGATGGCTAACAGAATGTACATACATTTCTGTTTTAAATTTTTGATGCTCAAAGTGCCATTGTAATTTTGAAAAAGGCCTTCTAAATGCTTGAATAGATTTTCTAAATGCTACTGTCTGTTGCAACATGATTTTCTCTTCCCTGCAAGTGCTGTGGCTCAGTCTGGCTTGGTTTCTCTCATCCTCTCCCATATGACTGTGTAATTTTCCATTTATGCTCATAAATAGATTTTTAAAAAGCAATTTCTTTATTATCTGATAAAGAATGTTGATAAAGATGTTCAGAAACAGAACCTGGTTTTTATCCTCTCTGCTATTTTCTGCTGTTTATTTCCAACCAGCTCTTTCCTTCCACATGCTGCCCCATTCTGGTGGCATGTTCTGGTTTCTGTTTCAGAGCTGTGAGACCACTGAGGCATGGTCAAAACCAGACTTGCTGAAACAAACTGTGTCACACAGACTGTGAGCATCCTACCTTCATTTGGTCAAAATTTGCTATCAATTGCCAGGTATGTCCTGTTTCAGGGCTCCAGTTTTCTATATCCTATTGTTAGGATAATTTTTTGTTTTACTTCGAATTTCTGAGTAGATAAAAAAACTCCTGTAGCATAGAAGCAAAGGATCAGATGACTTGCCTAAAGCATTTTAGTTCTTATTAAGTGATGTCCCTAGATCAGAAAAAGCATCTTCATAGACAGCCAATTGTAGATAAATAAGCAAAATCCAGGGTTTGGCTGCTATCACTGACAAGACGGGTGTATTTTCTTGCCTGAAGGTTTTTCTCTGACTCCTTTGATCACTGCCTTTTCTTATTTCCACTGAAATTAACGCTCCCTAGTTTAATACCTTCTAGTACATGGTTTGTATGCTGATTTTGGGTTTGTCAGGGGTTCCTGCTGAAGCTATTAAAGTATAATATATCAACTATACATATCTTCCTTTAAGATTCATAAGTTTTGATGCTAACAGCTTTTTATGGAGACCGTTTTTGCCATTGTCTTAATGCAAGTCACAGATTATGACAGTGTGATATATTAGTCTAGGGAATCCAGGGGCCTGTTTGAGCTCTTGCTCTGGGTTGATGTCTGAAGCCACATCCTGACTGCTGGTGGGGTGAGGCTCAGTGGTGCAGCAGCATCCACTCTTAGCAACCTCTGCATGGCAAGAAGCCCTAGGAACGTGTCCCAGGCAGGAGCTCTGGCACACGGGAGAGATGGGCAATCAAGCTGCAGGAAAGTGTGAAAAGTCCAAGCCAGAGTACAGGTGCAGCCTTGGCTCTCAGTCACCATTTCTGAACCTCTAGGGTTTCATACAATTTAGATAAAAGTAAACAATTGTAAACTCATGTTTTACAATGAGAAGCTGAATAAAAAGAACTGCAAGTAGATTAAAACAATTTACAGTGAATCTTTTTAATGCTTATTTTTCATGCTTTGAGGAGACAGTGCTGCATCAAAGGATCTCAATCTATGCATGACTATTCAAGAGGAAGCTCCTTTTTACAGAATATATTAATGCTCATAGATACAGTCTAGTGCCTTCAATGTATATAAAATTGCCAAGAAGCCTGATTTGGAGTAAGTAGTCAATTTGATTACCAGGTTTCATTTTTATTCATGACATGACCATATAAGACTTTTTTTCTCTCAGTAATGTTAGGAAACCCATTTCTTAACCCTTTCTCTATTAAAGTTTTCTCTCCAACATTATTAGAGGTGATTGGGCCAATTTTTTTTTTTTTTCTTAGACATACTCAGGAGTGAAGGATGCAACTGTTCTTTATAGGAAAGAATTAATGTAGAGAATTTAATGTACAACCTTCTCTTGCCAAGTATGTTCTTTGATTTTGACATCCCTACTTTTGGGGAATGTGGAGAATCACAGGATATTACACAATTTGCTCTTTAAAAGACAGCTTTGTGAGCTTTTCCTTGGCTTTTCCTTTAGGAAATCCTGACAGTAGAGCAGCACTATAAGCTCTCCAGAGCAATACATAAAATGATTGATAATTCACTTCTAAATATCTGCCTGATTTTACTGTCTTGTGGTCATGGTGTTTCACCAAGCTCAGAGGTACTTCTCCCTGCCCATATCTACAGGCTGTCTTTAATCTCAGATTGATAATTGCTTCAAAGACTATATGCATTCAAACATGAAGGACTCTATTTAAAAGAGGTATCTACTGCTTGAGCTCTGAGCTACTGGATTAGCACTAAAGAGAGAGCTCCAGCCATAGAAGCACATTAATGTGAATGTAAATATAACTGGTCAGTAACAGGAATTTGGCTTGATCATTCTGTGTTCACATGAAAGTTAGGAAACGATTGCCACAGTTCTCTTTTTCACGGCTGTGGAGTGAAAATAGCCCAAACAGGTGCCATCTACATCTGCATCAGAAGACAGCCCAAGTACAAACCATGTGAATCTGAACTGAAATCTGTAGTCGTGCTGCAAGCTCAATTTTTTTCCTAACAGAATGTGCTGTTTGATAGTATTTTGTATGCATTTGATTTCTTCTGCTTTCAGAATATCCATAGGAAGATGTGCCAGCAATGGGCTGTGGTGGTGAAGAGTGGAGGGGAAACAGAAAATTTGCAGTAGACAGTCACATGCTGCCTGTGAGGGTTTTGTGCTTGATCATATGGATCTGAATGCAAATTTGTGGTATGTCATACCAGGCCAGAAATGTACTAAAATGCTATTGTTTAAAACGATGTCAATTTAGGCATAGTTTTTTGCCCCCTCAATTTCTCTTTCGGTCAACACACTGCCTACGTAACTTACTATTCTGTATCCCATAGGTGGTATTTGGAAAGCATGAGTTTATGGAACATGATTTCTCATGGCATTCTCTATATTTGCTACTTACTGATTGCTACTAACAGATGAAACAGTTCCGCTTTTTATTTGAAATAATATATCTCTGTTTTTTTCCGGCGTATCTAGTTCAATGGATTTTTTTTTCCTTTCCCAGGATGCTTATAAGCCATTTTAAACTAGGAAACACTTCTTGTACAGGAAAAGTTACATGTGGCTTGTAGCTGTGTCTTAGCAGATGAGAAGAGGGTACATTTCTGTCCCAAGTGTTTTTTACATAATACGTGAGTTTTGATCTTCTCACTGTGGGTCAAATGGCTTAATGCCACAGTGTTGATTTTGGAAGATTCCTATCAACTGCCCTAGAAATCTTAAAACTTTAATCCTTTATCATTTTGGATACCAAATGGAATACTCAAAGCTGGTCTTACAGTGCTAGTAATAGGACATGCATTTGAAAATGCAACTCTAAATTTTATTGAATGGGATTTGGGTTTGTTGTTAGGCTCACTGAAGGAAACAGGTCATACACGTTGGTATGTACTGCAGGCAAAGGTGTGAAAACAGTAAATTTAGTAGGATTTTCTCATGAAGAGTCTTCTGAGCAAACACATTTTAGCACCTGCTGAGAATATGTTTTCTTTCTCTGGGGAATGTGCAAGAAGCTGCACTTCTGCTTTTCAGTTTTACTGTCATCTGTTTCATGTGCATACAGAACCAAAAAATTTGCTCCTACCGACACACTAATTATTTAATGTCAAACTCAAAGCATTTGAAATCAGATTGTCTCAGAGGCAGTGACCTGTGTTGGAGCCAGCTGGCACCCACAGTGACTCTTGGGAAGAGCTCTGCTTGTGCTGCAAACCTGATCCCCTTCCAGCAGTCAAGAGTGATGCAATGGAGATGCCCCTAAGTGGCCAGCTTATCCCACTGTGAGCCTAACCACGGAAGGGAGGGTGTAGGGACACAGGGTTCTTTGCAGCCTGGCAAGTCACGCTTGTTTCTGACTCCTCTGCAGAGCTTGTATACCCTGCTGCCCCTCCTCACCCCTTGCTGCAGTACAATTGAATTGGACAATTCTGCTTTCCCATCCACCCTCCTGGCTGGGGTGTGGATTTACCCTGAGGGGTACCCAGGAGGCCTTTATTGGGGCTGCTTGGGGTACTGGGCCCTGGCATTGGGAATGAGGCTTAGCACAGGGAAGGAGCAGGGAGAAGCAGAGGTTTGTGTCCTTCCTTTCAGCAGGTGCCTACAAGCAACAGTCAGCATTCAGGCATGGATGGTGAATGGTCTGAATATGTTTCTGTCCCTGATGATGAAATTGCTCACACAGATAAAAGGATGCACAAATTTTTAAAATTTCAAAGTGAAAGGGATGTCTTGAAATAAGGTAATTTTTGTATAGTGCTGTTACACATACTATGATGCCTTCAGTATTTGAAAAATGCTTAAAAACTAACATTTTATAAACTACTTCTTTCCTGCACTGGCCTGTAATACATACAGCCAAAGGGAAAGGGTTGGTGGGTGTATTCTCTGGCACAGTTTGGTAATCTGCATGTCACTGACCATAATTATGCTGTCTGAGCATTTTCCTATTCCTGCCTAGGAACAGGAAAAATCATTTTATCTGTAGTCTTTTCTATTCTCATGTGTTTCCACCTGCTTAAGACTGCTCTCTCCTGTTTTCTGGATAATTGGAATTGCCTGCCACTGTGTTCTGGAAGCAGAGATGTCACTGAACAGAAAAAGTTTCAAAAGTTTTTTTCACACAAAAATGTAGTGGATTTGAAATACCACCTTCTAAAAAAAAAAAAATCCTAAATAAACCCTAGTAAAATGATCAGGAAGATGGGAGACTTTCTAAAGAAAGAAATTATTGTCTTAATAAATAT
The DNA here is from genome assembly GCF_031753505.1 of Anomalospiza imberbis. Classification (NCBI taxonomy): domain Eukaryota; kingdom Metazoa; phylum Chordata; class Aves; order Passeriformes; family Viduidae; genus Anomalospiza; species Anomalospiza imberbis. The sequence goes on from NC_089688.1 coordinate 20,375,395, forward strand.
CAAACTACAATTTGAAATAATAGCAAGAGAACATTTTACGACCAAAGATAAACACTTTAATGGAATACTCTCTTCTGTGGAGAAAAATTGTTCAGACTTGTAACTACAGCCATGAAAATTTTCTGTTGTCTACAGCTGCAAATTTTGTGGATTGTTGCTAAGGATATGTTTACACAGTTGGTAACTTTAATTGCATTAAGACCACAAAACTGTAGCAGATGAATTGGAGTCCAACACTATATCAGAGAGGGTTATTATTTTTATAGATCATAATGTGAAGCATTTATTGCTGTAGTACATAATTTAAAAGAGTTACTTTACAAGTTTGTGGTCAAATGATCCTGCATCTTTCCACTCCCAGAAGATATTGGGACAAAAAGTCTATATTTACTGTCAAACACTGGATTTCAGAATAACTTCCCTTCAGTTTTAAAATACAAAGGGAAAATACAAAAGTCAGAAAGGAAAGAAGAAAGAAAATATGACACATAAAGAAACATATATATGTAAATTTGAATATCCATTATACTCCATTGTATTATTTATAAAAAATCTTTCATTTTTTATATAGTGTTATAATAGAGAACAAGAAGGTCACTGCATTGAGGAAATTACAATCTAAATTATTTTGTGGTTGAAGAAAGCTTCTGACTGTTAGTTTAGGAATAATATGTATAGGTGATAGCTGTACAAGATTTTTAATTACTGGCTATTAGTGAATTTTACCAACATTTGCAGCATGGATTTAGATATTTAACACCTTTCTCTGCATTGTAGCTATCTGAGGTTGTGATACAATTGAAACAGTCCTGTTTGTTTTGTCATAATGGTGTTAGTCAGGATTGTGTTTATAAACAGATTGATAAGTGCTGACTAGTATTTCAAAATACTGTTTGTATTTTGAAACTACTCACAAGGTGTATGTTATTTGTATAGCTTTTGCTAGAAAATGTTTGTATTAGTTAGCAAATAGGAACACAATACCGATACAGTAGAGACTTCCAGAGAGAAGTTATTGGTTTTTAAGGTGTATTTTCCTTAGGCATCCTTTCAAGCTTAACTTTTCCTTGAGGTCGGTTAATGTTCATCATTCTATTCATAGGAGAATTGCTCCTTTTATGAAAAAAACTACTCAGAGTATCATGAGGCTTCTAAAGAAATTATAGATTTCTGTTATTATTCTCATTCCTGGTGGAACTGATACTACCTGAGTTGAAGTGCACCGTGTAATTTCGTTTGTTTCAGGTGGTCTGTGGGGGTGTCACTCCAGCCCAGCAGTGACGTACTGTTCACACACGGCATGGTGGCACCTACCCCTACCCATCCACTCATTCTTTTCTTCCTTGAGCATCAGGTGCAGGCTACTGTCACAACTGTCACCTGACACAGACCTTTGAGCTGGCCCAGAACTGCTTTGCTTTAAGCAAGTTGATGCACAAGGATGTCAGAGTAGAAAGAAATGCTGATAAAGGAATGGCATTTTGAACTTGGTGTAGAATGGGTTCTAAGCCAAAGCCTGGGAGTCTGCTGGAGCTATGCCATGGGGCTGTGCTTCAGAATGTTCTTGGGGCATTGGTTGTGAATGAACAACACTTCAAATCTGTGCAGAAAGTGGTGCTTTCCCAGAAACAGGTGCTCCATCCTGTGGACTCTGCAAGGTACATGGCAGGTATAGATGTATACAGATATGTTGGTTTTGTCTTAGGCTAATTTGGGGTTAATCCTGATTAATTTATTCCCATTATTCATCGTGATTAACAGAGGATCTGAAGCTATAGTCATCTTGATGATGATAGAAAAGTGTTGCTGGAAAGACATCATCTGTAAGGTCTGTGATCAGAAATGAACTACATTTGTTATTTTTCAGTGTTTACTTTGCTGCTTTTTTTTTGTTTTTAAGGGAAAACCGAATAAAATACTAATGCATGGAGGTATATGATACATAAATAGTACTGCTTTTGGTTAAAAGCTGAAATTGTTGAAATTTTTTGGTTTATCTGTAATTTTGAATAAATCCCTGGAAAGGGACAATCTAGCAGAGAATACTGCTAAGACTATACATGTGAATCATACTTCTACTTCTTTAAAAATAAAAAATAATACTAAGAAATAATTGACTTCTTCAGAGTGTATTTAAATCTATTTGTGGGCTATATGTGAACAATATTTGTACCAGTAATATAAAAGGAATATAGCTGGTAATTCATGTTGACATTCCAAGCAATACAAATAATTCTTTTACTTCTGTGTTCTTGAACTGTAGTATATATTAATTAAAGCTACACAATGGATATGTCTAATATTCTCATGTATTTCTTCAGATTATTCCCTGAGCCAGAGGAATGAAATAAGGAACTAATATACTGATAAAGGTAATTAATGATATCAGCCAGATTTAGGAAAGGATTGATTAAACTTAAGAAATGCATGGTAAGGTATGTTAACTGAAATGGTAATATATTTTTAGCTTATAGTCTGTATTCTGAGAGCTTGGTAAAATAATAAAAAGCCATGAAACTGTGCAGTGAGGAACTAAATAGGAGAAATGACAGAGCTGTGGTAGCAGGTGTCTGCCAAACTCAGTGCCAGAATTGTGAAGAAGAAAGTGAGACCTAATGCTCTGTCAAGGATATCATTGGAGAGTACCTAAAATGTGCAGTGGCAGTAGGTAGAGGAGAATGGAAAACAGAAAAGCTAGTATAAGAACTGTAAAATACATGGAATCTCCTTTTGTTTTTCTTCCCAGAATTCTTGGCTATTAGAAACAGAAGATTGTCAGGGTTTGAAAAATTAGGCATGGCTTGTGGAAGAATAAAGTAAAATATTTTTAAAGACAGATTAGGTAATACTGTTCCATTATCATTTTTAGTAGCAGTCTCTGTCCAGACCAAAACAGATTTGGACAGGGAGACTGTCCTATCTCCCTTCTATGGAGAATGTTCTTTAATCCCTCTCTCCTCCAGGAGCTTGATAAAATAACCTGTAAGACATGGTCTGAGTAGTTCTGAGCTGCAGCATTCTGCAGGAAAGCTGCTGTTAGTGTGGCAAAAGACTGGCCATAGTCTGTTCTGGAAACAGCTCCCCTCTTCAAGAATTCAGAGCATATCTGAATTTTATTTTCTAAGAATTACAAATAGACATCAAGACTCTAAGTCAAATTGTGTTTATACTGTATTTGTGGGGGAGCATGGTGCTGGAGCTGGTGACAACTGAGCAGTCTCTAGAACAAGATGTGGCAGAGCTACACCTTGAAGCACGACATTTCTGGTGATGTGCAGCATCCATTTGAGCAGTGTTCCTGCTTCTGGCAGCTGAGCAGCTCCTGTGCTTGATGGTAACTCCTCAGACCCAACACTGCACCCACTGCAAGCATACAGGTGCTCTGAAGCACTGAAAATGTGAAGGCCAGCATGAAGGTGCTCGTGACTCATAACTGGGTAAATATGTACATTATGATACTGTCTGTATTTAGGTGGCTGCAGGTGATCTATCCAGAGAGGCTCTCTGATGCCCTGAGTCATGTGTTGATGAGGGTCAAGGGATCTGCATGCAGTTATGCACAAGTGCTGCCATGTCAGTGTCTGTGGTGTTACTAAGGTAACCCTACATTCCTCCCGTTGTTTGCTCTTGGAAAGGGACTTTATAAAGAAGGTGCCAGTAAAAAGGTATTTATTTGCATGCTGAACACAATTTCTGCATTTTTTGGGGGGCAAATCTATGAAATATGTATTTTTGGCAAAGCTGTTAATTCTATGGGTTTCAGACAGTTGGGTTTCAGGTCTTGAATTCTGTTGCACCAGGGGCTTCTGTGGCATTCCTACCAAGTGCACTTCATCTTTTCCAGCCCAGCTGCACTGAGCAGCCTCCTCTGAAGCTGTTTCAAGTGTCTGGTTGCTGCAGCCCCAACTGTCTGGCTTGCAGCTGCATCTGACCCTCCTGCTATGGTCCCTTAACTTCTCCTTGCAGCTTGTCTTGTAACTTCTTGACTTTGCTTGTCTTATGACCCCATTTTTAAGTATTGCAGTTTTCATTGTTTGGTATCATCTCAACCTGTTATTTTCTCATTTCTGAACTGAAAAAGGTTTACATGATTTGGTTTAATACTTTCCTCCACTATCTCAGAAATAGTGCGTAGACCACCTGACATCACAGCATAAACATATGAACTAATGAACGAAGCTCTCCACATACTTGTACAAAAGCAAAAAGAAGTTATGTTTTCACTCATTTTCACTGAGGCTAGTCTAAAGTAAGAAGAATGAAATGTCCCTCCTGCAGAGAGCATAAATATATGTTGATAACACGCTGTAAATTAAATATTGTATTTCTTCCAAAAACTAAGAGGACTCCGGTTTGGGCACTTGGAGCAAAATGAGCCCAGACATCTGTTCTGTTTTCTGCCCAGTGTGTACTTGAGCTGGGGCACATGTGGAATTCTGCTAAAATGAGATTATAAATTAATGGCCCTTCACACTTCATTGCTTGAATGAGCCAGAAGTTATTTTCTTCTGGTTTTGAGTCCCAGGTGCAGCACTTTCTGACTAACAAATGTGATTCTCTAAAAGGGAAGAAAGACCAATGATTTGAAACTACAACAACCTCTTCTCTACGGTGTGAGTACAGACATATAATAGAGAAAAGGAAAGCACACCAACTGACAGGGTGGAGGAAAGGGATCCTGTCCAGAAATATGATGTTGGTGAAGAAGTGGTTTGTGATTTGGGCAACAGCTTCCATTTCTGGTCTTTGCTTCTGGCTTTGTGTAGAAACCTAAGCAGGTCATTTGCCTACATGTCCCAAACAGATGACCCATTTCTTTGATTTTTGGTACCCAAATTGAGTTGCTATGTGACTGATATTCCGTTGCTATTTAGGCTGGTCTAGAGTACTAACAAAGGGAAAGATTTCTCCTTTTACAAAAACTTAGTGAGATGAAGCTGGACCTTACAGTCCCTCCACCTGGACCAGCATGGGCTTTGTTCTCAGAGGCTGAGCCACTCTTGCTCTTCAAAGAGGGCTGATAGATCTCTAGTCCGTCTCACTATTATTAAAGTGTATCTCTGATCTATCTTGCTGAAGGTCCCTAAAAATGAGCATAGTTTCAAAATTAAAGAATCACTTATAACTATCACCCTCATCCCCTCTAATGACATTCCATAGATCGCTGAGCATGGTAGGGTAGCATGAAAAGTGATTGGGCAAGGTTCACTAATTCTATAATTTTCTAATTTATAAATTGTCCCAAACATTAATTTTAATGTGTAATGGAAAATCGTGGAGCTGAATAAGAGGAGACTCTGGAGACACTTCTAGGCTTGTACTGATATATATGTTATATATATGGATGTACATAATCCAGCTGAAGCTGCAGCATCTGTGCCTCTGTGCTTTCCTAACTGGGATAGGGAGGACAAAATGTGCCAAGAAGATATTCAGACAGCTTGAAACTGGTTTCCATCATGGCATCAAGGGTTTTGGGAAGATAATTTGGGATTTTCTTTGACATCTTCATATTTTATCAGTTCTTTGGTGATGTCCAGATAATATCCCCCATTTGAGAACAGGATTATTTTCAATAAGAAGGGACAAAATTAATTTATTTCATTGGTGTTGCCTGATGCAATTTTCAAGAAAATGGAAGAATCCCTCCAATGCTGACAATATATCTTAACCCTGAGGCCTTCCTCAAAATTACAGTAGTGATAATTCAGTCTAACAGTGGTACGTGCACGAAGAAAACCTTTTGTTATATATTCTTTCTGCTCAGCCCAGGGGCAGGAATGTAGTACACAGAACCACAGGAATTAAACACTGTTAGGTTCATTCCCACTTTAACCACACTGCAGTACAGTAGCACAGTAACAACTGAACTGCCTCCTCTGCTCTTTGAAAAGTAGGAAGATCCCATCAAGTACCTGCATGTCAGGACTTGATCAGAGAATAAAAACTTTGTGTATTTTTATATATTTTAAGCTTTTGAGAGAATTGTTTTGCTACTATTTCTAGAATCTTTTTCAAAGACTGAATTACATTCTCCAGTGAATTCCAATGATTCTTGTATACAGACACCTGTTTTCTCTCCATAAGCTCTGCCAAATGTAGTTTCTAGCTTACTCTTTATGCTCCTTAGTTGTGAGGGGGCCTCTCCTCATCCTTGAGTAACTGGTATCATTGCAAAGGTCTCCATTTCTCATGGCAGGATGGAAGAGGCACTGCTGCAATTCAAGTGTCTGTTGCCTCCTTTCTGCTGCAGAAGTATAATATTTTCTGCTGCTGTAAAAGAGGGCAGGATGGCATTGCTTTGCTGAACAAAAATATCCTAGATCCTCCTGTGAACAGGAGAATATCCAGAATTCATTCTAATCTTCAGGCAATGGATACTTCTGTAAGTATTTGATGCCTGGGTAGACTTTTCTCATAGACGTTCTACACTAAAAATGACTATAGATAATGCATAAAAATGGGATTTAAGGTAAAATTCAGGTACTTTTTTTCCCTTTGGAATGTTTATAGTGTCCTATAGTATGTTTATAGTATGTGACACTAGAATTATATACTGGAAACCTGTTCTGGTGCCTTTTAGGTATCATTTTTTATTGGGAGGTCTTGCTGTATAAAGAGGTATTTTCTGAATTTCCAGCCCTAGCCTTTTCCAGTTTTGGGATAAGTGGAGGTTTTTTTAATGGCATTTAAACTACAACAAAACTTAATTAAAGCAAGAACCAAATCTATATATTTAGGCATAAACATTCAGCCTGAGTCAGGACTGGTATTTGAAGGATATAGCATAATAAGAAAACATTATAGTATATCCCAAGGATAGGGGAAAATCTTTCCTGCTTACTAAGTATTGGAATAGAAGTCATCTACTGCCTTTCTTTTTCAGTTCAAAGCTTTCTGTGGAGTGGGGAAAGTCCAAATGCAGATTGTCTGAACAAGACAAGATGTCTGTACTGCTGCACCTTGCTTAAAGAGACAGCAAAAGCTCTTTATTATTTTTTTAAGGAAACACACTAGTTGTCATAAAAATCTCATTAATTTTATTAGTATTTTTGTTAGGAATTGTCTTTGGTTAAGTGTATGTAAGTGTTGATGTCTGTGTAAAAGCTGAAAAGTGAATTTTCCACATTAAATTGTTTTCCTTGCTAATAAAGAAATAAAAGAAAAAATATGAGTGGAGAGGAGAGAACAGAAAAAGATGTTAATGTGTAACATTTCTAGTTCTTGTAGTTTGAACTATGCAAGTTCAGACATCTCAAGTGGAACACCTCAGCATTACAGAGGTACTTTCCTGGTATGTAACAGCTCTTACAATAGAGAATTTATTCATATGATTCAGGAAAAGACCTTGCTTATTCTTGGAAGGCAAGGATGGAAAATTTCGGTTTGGAGTTCTTAAAAATTATGATCAAATTAAAAAAAAAAGATGTTAGAAACTCATCTAGAAATCAATTACAGAATACTTAAATGATTTAAGAATAGCTAATTTTTCTGCATATGCTATAATTTCCTGGTGGAATAAAGTATTAACATTTTTCATAGAAGTGAAAATTGATAGATGTTTATTTCAAACAAAGAAGATCAAATGCTGCCCACACCATAATTAAACAGAACTTGTAATTATGTGTTCTGCAACTCAGCTCACTTATTACCCAGGATCTTCTATAACTGCATGTTGCTATATACAAATGGTAAACTCAAGACTTGACACTTCAGACCTGATTTACAGGTGAGGATTTCTCATTTACCTGGCAATCTGTCACAGCCAGAACAGGCTTCTGAATTAGCATGTGATAGAAAGTACTGATTTTGTGATGAAAGATTTCAATCCTGATTTTGTAAAGTTGCCCCCAGAGCTCCCGAGCTGAGAGCAAAATTTATTCTGAGTTTGATCTGGGATGAATTTCTAATCACATTAGCTATAAAGGCAGCCTTTTAATTTCACAGTCCCTGGGAAAATGAAACTTGGGTAAGCTGAAAGCCTTATGAAAGAACTTCTGCATAAACATCTGATACTGTAAGTCTTGGAATGTCGACACTGAGGTGATGGAGCTGTAATTACATTTCTTTCTTGAGATATGCTTCCAAATTTTGGATGTTTGTAATTGAGTTATATCCTATATGCCGGGTTTTGCTGGATACAGTTATAAATACCAATCTTATTTGCACAGCAAGACAGAATGTTTGGAAAGGCCTTAAGCTCCAGTATTCTTGCGTATCTGTGGTATGAGGTTTATATGGTACCTACACTCGCTTAAAAAGTGCTCCTGAATGTAGCTTGATGTTCTATACAGTGCTCTCCCTGGCATAAATGTTAGCAATGACTAAAGGAGCCCATGACTGGAATCAGTGGGATGTTTGAAAATGCTCTCAGGGGAAGTATCTGGACAGTGCAGTTCTACTAGCATTCTTGAGAGTGAAGTAGTTCAGTGTTTTGGGTGATCTCAGGCTTTCAGGGTGAGAGTTTATTAACTGAATCTGTTCTGTGGAGTGAAAATTACAATGGTGCTTGTGCAGGAGGAAAGGCTTTAAGCAAAGCTTGAGATTTCAGCATGCTGTTGGGATTGCTGCAAACATGTAAACCTGTGAGAGCAGTTTGTTGCACAACCCTGGCAGCTCCAGAGAGGGTTTGGACTTGTGACTCAGTACTCTGCTGTCCTGTGTTTTAAAGCAGCACTTCTCTTCCGATACTGTTTAGCAAGTGGGGAAGAAAATCTTTCATTACTGCATTTCAGAGGTAGGGCAAGACACTAGTAGAGACTGCACCTTGGTAATTTCACCTTAACATCCAGTAGTTGCTCAGTAGCAATCTAGGTAGACCTGTGGCTTCAAGAGAAGGTGGGAACTAGTTTATATGGGGCTGTCATTAGGCTGTCAAAGCCAACAGCAACATAGTAAATCCAAAAGAATATGGTAAGAGACTTCATGAGAAGTGTAGTGTAAAAAAAGGTAACTTAAGGGTATCAAAACAGAATTACTATGATAAACTCTTTCCAGATAAACCATTTTGTCTTTTTTGCCCAATTTTTTCCCCTTAGAGAACAAGCATGGTACTGGCTAGAGGGAAAAGAGCCTTGCATTAAGTTAGTGGAGGTGTTTGGGTCAGAGGGCAGGGAAGCACACCCAAGTATGGCTGCAGATTGCTTTGCAGATTGCTCCTGGTACCCCTGTCATGAGATGTCCCAGTAGAATGGGGAATAACTATGTGTTTTAGCTCAAAGAGCACTTACAGCCTTGTGGACTCAAAATCTTGTTGAAAACAAGAATACCAAGTGTTGAACTAGAATGGGAAAGGCAAAGAGCTTTTGCTGGTGGTCAGAGAGCTTAACTCCTGCCTCATGAAGCCTCGTGAAGAAACTTTGATAAAGGCAGAGACCTGAAGCCCTGGCCACTGCCAGGAGAAACACAGGATTTCAAGTCTCACTATGTCTGGCAATTATTAATTTTCTGTTTATCTGTCCTCAGTGTTTTGGTCCATTGGGAATTACCTGCTGTATGAACAAGCTTGAACAGGCCAGCTGATCTGTCTTAGGTGGATCAATATAGACTGTCTCCAGTTAAACTGTGAGTGCTAGAAACTCAGGCAGTTTTTGCAATAGCAAGTAGTGTGATGTAAGAGTGACAGATTTTAGATTGGTATTGGTACTAAGGATATGACATCTACACTGTGAATTTAAGGAATTTTAATGCTTTGGACAATGGAATTCATATGGCAAAACACTTTTATTATTCCAATATACAATTTGAGGATTCAAGGCTTGAATGCTCACATCAGTAGAAGTGCAACTCTTGGCCTAAGTTCAATATATTTGTTTGCCCCAATATTGTAGCAGATCAGCTTCATGTATATCAGAAACAGAAAATGTATCCTTGGTTGACTTTATATTAATTCTCTCTACATTTTCTCTCAAAGTGATGTCCCATTAGACTAAAGTGCTTTGCAAGAAAGTTAATTCATTTTTTACTTATCTGGTTAATTATTAAATTAAACCCAGAAGAATATTTACCTATGCTCCCAATGAATTCCTATCAATAGGAATAGGAATTTATTGGGTAAAAAAACGCCATCAAGTTTATCCACTTTCTTACCAATAGAGTGGAATTCAGAAAACTATTTGCAAATAGATCAATGTTTTCCCAGATAGTGATAGAGGGGAAAGCTACATGGAATAGTAACAACCATTAGGTGAAGAACAGCAACACACTATATTAAACTGATGTCTTCTTGGTTTCATTGGCTCATAGAGAAATTTCCCTAATATTATTTTGGTGTAGTACTAGAAGAGAAATAATATATTTGAACATTAAGGATATCTTTGAAATGAACTTGATTTGTCACAAGTTATGTGAAGGCATTTCTCAACTGTTCTATCTATATTTGCTTATTCAGTACTGTATTTAAATTCTATTTAGATTACTTTCAACATAGCACTTCATTAAACTGATCACTTAAATAAATCCCTGAGTAGCAGATGAACCAATTCTGAAAATTTGACCTCAGATACAATAAAAGCAAAGAGCCTTTATGTTCTGGAATAGGTTGAACTTGTACTTTTATGAATATTACAGTTGTCCCTTTCTGCTCTGAGGAAGAGTAACACCCAGCATCTGGTGCAGAAGAGACTTTCCTGTCAGCTGATCTGAACCACAGCTCTTGTAAACATTCCAGGATCCTAATCCTGAGGAAGTCCCACCTCCACCAATTAATCTTAAAGTTCATGTGAGCAGGAGCTTTCAATTCTTATTTTTCCTGATTTTTTAACAGAGCAACTGTCAGAGTAGAAGTGTATTAGTCATTCAGTGGGGAAATGGAAAATAATGAGACACTTACGGCTGGTGCATTGTTTTGAATCTGCTCAGCTCATATTCTGATGCATTCTGAAAAGAGAGAAAACAGGTTTTATAGTTTAAATGAAGATCATTTTAATCAAGAGCAATTCAACAAGTGAAATACATGACATTTTAAAAAGTGAACAAAGGAAAGACCTGAAAAAACAGTTTTTAGTTTTGTAGCTACATGCTTGTCTCATCTTGGTTAATGCTTAACTTTTTGTTAATAGCCTGTTGCAATATTTCTAGAAAGCTGGTAGCACACATTATATTGCTAAACTGGAATTTTACCAGGCATGTGGCAGATTAAATTATGCTGGTTAATGAATCATTCAAGAAGTGATAAGCAAGCCATTTAATATGGTCTCTTCACCACAGAATTTCTTTGTATTTTTTTCACTCAAATCAGCAGATTAGTGTAACAATGGCTGAGTAGAAGATACTTTAACAATGGCTGGGATATTATTAACTTCATGTTTGCTCTGTTCTTGTTCTAAAGTTCTGCATGACTTCTCAACCTATGAAATGCTGGTGATGAAAAATAAATAGAATTTGTAGTGTGCTACCTTGGCACATAAAGTGCCCATTCTAGTGCTGAACAAGCTATGCAGGTACTGGAAAGAGTTTCCTCAAATAATTTCAATAGTTTGTGTAGCTCTATATACCTTTCACCTCAATGTGAACAAGGAGTTCATGCAGTACTTTTGATGTTCAAACTAGTGTACAGCTTGCAGGCAAACTTCCTAAGTCAGAGTTTTAAGTTAGTCTAAATAAAACCTTTTTTTATGTATGGGTTTTCTTTAGTGCAAAATTTCCAGCACAGTCTCTGGAGTGTACTAAGACCAAGTGTGGGATTGCATGTTTTCAGTTCAGAAACCTTCTAGTGCTAAAATGCCCCCTTTTTCAGCATAGATTTCAGTAGAGGATAGGTCAGGCTCAAAACATGTCCATTTAGTAGATGCAATTCCAACCCTCCATCCATTTTTGTGTTGGGAATACACAAATTAACTTGTGTATTTCCTGACACTTCCTAGGTGTATCTATAGCGGATGTGAAATCTCTGAAATAGATACATTCCAGTGAACACAGTGATACTGAGTTCACTGTGGTATGACTGATGTTTGCCCAGATCTGTTTTTTCTGAATAATGTCCCAGCCATCAGTCCCAAACCAAACTGTTTTGCCTTTTCTCACCATCTCATCAGCATGATAGATGGATTTGTATCAGGTATGCAAATGGAGACACTAATAAGTGTATGAGAAAAGATCAAGTGGAAGACATACACATTCTCAGAGAAAACATATTTCCTCAGTCTATATTTCAATCCCAGTGAATCTCTGCATTTCTTTGACATATTTGTTGTGAAAATATGCCATTTCAGACAGTAGAGAAGCCCCTACATTTAATATTTAGCCTGTAATTATACTGTAACAAAAAGCAGCTGCATATCTACATGCAGTGGGCATGGTAATTAGCAGACGATCCAGCAGATCTAGAAATCACCAAATTCCTGAGGAAATTTAAAACTGCATTGAACCGTGTGATTGCCACACAGGCCCATCTGGGCTCCTTTGGCTTCATCAGCTGCAGTGGTGACTCACCAAATTGCCTCTGCATATCAATGACCAGCAGGAGTAGGGCCATTTCCTCGCCTCTGCTTGCACTTTTTAAGAAGAGGAGGAGGCTATGCTTTTTGTTGCAAGTGTTTGATTCTTGTTCACTCCCTTTTCTTTGCAAAATAAAGTATTTAATCCTTTACTTGTTCATATAAAGATTGCCCCGGTGTAATGGCTGGGTGACTTCAGAGAAGTATCTTGTGTAACTTTCAGTCCTTCCGAGATGCTGCTTGCTGTAAAGTGCTGCCTAAGCACAGCTGCCGTTCCACACAGGCAAGTGCTGTGTGTATGGTCAGATCAGGAACTTTTTAAACTTGCAGTGGAGCTTGGTAGGCAAGGAAGCTATGGATCTAAGTGATTCCTTTATTGGGGAATATTTTATTGAGAGAGTTTTAACCAATTTCTCCTCCACGGGGTAATCTTCAATCAGGGGATCAAGCTATGTGTCTCACTGAGCTTTGAGATGATTCCTATCTATGGGTCCAGCTGAAAGTTTTTTTTTTCCCTTCTTCTTCAGTAAAATGCACGATTGATTGAAACTAAGATCTGCTGCTGCTGCTCTTTAGCAGCAGAATTCTGGTCCTAGGAAAGAGTACAAAAATATCTTGCAAACCCTACACTTTTGAAATTACATGGTAACTTCTGTAGGAAGATGACTAATGCTTCCAGGTTTTAATTAACCATTGCTTCTGTTGTTGCTTATGATATACATTGTTAGTGATTCATATTGGCATGAATGGAATAAGTTGCAAATGAGTATGTGTGATAAAGAAGAAGTTAAAATAGTTTCTTTCCTGGAGGAATTTGAGTTGCCAAATATAAAATGAAGAAATAAAGGGACAGATTGTTCTTAAGGGTTTTTTTTTGTTTTGTATTTGGTTGGTTTTTTTGTGTGTGTTTGGTTTGTTGTTTTGTAAGTTTGTTTTGTTTTTTATGTTTACAGTTTTATGTTAGAGCACAATTTAGAAAGCATATAGAAAAATCTGTTCTCTTCTAGCCTGCTGTTGATTTCCTCATTTCTATTGGCTGCTTCATTCACCCAACATCAACTTTCTTACTAACTCACTCAGTTCAGTAGCTCAGAGTAACCAAAATTCCTAGCTTGCAGATCAAGCCAACCAGCTTTGTTCTGCAGATAGCATCCTGGAGCGAGAGAAATGCTGTAGTAGTGCAAGTGTTTGAGGTGTGTCTTTGCTCCTTTACTCGCAGAAGCATGTCTTGGACCTGAGCTGTAGCTGCCTGCCACCATGGGTGCTGACAAGGGAGATGCCTTGCATCAAAAGCAGAGGGCAGGTACGATCTGGAGAATCTGGAGCTGGGGGCGCACAAGTGGGTTTTGTGAATTTTCATCTGGAGAGCTTTAGACTGGCTCATACCCATGGACTGTGCAGTGCATGCAGAGCAGTTTGGCATGTCTGAGGTGCTCTGCTTCTGTGGAGGGGGCAGTGAGGGTGTGGCTGGCTAATGTGCCGTGGCTGGGTGGGATTTAGGGCATTTTGCAGTCCTGGGGATGCCTGGTAGGTGGATAAGGGAATAGGGAGTGTGTGGAAGGAAGGCAAAGGGAATGGAGCAAAATGTTGCAACACAATATGTAGCATATATGACATCCTCGTCTGCCCCAGACATGGCACTTCTCTAAGGAAGTCACAAACATTGCTGTCAGCAGCCATGGGACTGGATGGGTTTTGGATTCCTTGTTTGCCTTGGAGGTTTTTTTCCATGCTTTTGTGGTTGCTGAGATTGTGCAAAGGGATGGTTTCAATGGAGTTGCTGCCTAAAAAAAGGGTTTTTGGATGTCTTTGGAGAAGGTTGTTGGTAGAATTGATTGCATGATACAGTGTTTTCAACTCTGTTTTGAAGTTCACTGAAGTACATCTTTCCCCCTCCTTGCTTTCCATCCCTTTCTGGTAGGCAAGAACTTATATGAGATTTATGGCTGCAGGTGCAAAGAATACCTTGAGCAAACCAGGAGAGCTGTGAAGGATCAGTAGGAGCTTGAAAATGTCAGATTTTGATGTGAACGAAGGTGAGGGGTTCCTTTGACATTATAATAAACAAGCATAGTATGTTGCTAGCCAAAAATGTCAATATCTGGGCAGTATAGCTTCATGTAAGGTGACAGTCTTGTCATTACTTTATAAAAAATCAGAGCTACATTCTGTAACTTTGCCAGTTCTGAGCATGGACAGCTTTGGAGATGTTTGTTGCTTTTTATGGAGTATACATATATTTGATTGCAATAACGTATAATGAATTTAACTTCATCCCAATTTTCTTCAGTGATTTTTCTTCAGGGGTCAAAGTAAAGACAGATTTACTTGACAAAAAGCAATTCCATTTTGTGATAAAGTAAATGCATAATATAGAAGTTCTGTATTCAATATGACCAAGTTTAGGTTAAGATTAGCTAATGAAAACTGTTCTTAAGAAAAACACCTGTAAAGAGCCCTTGTAGGAGATTAGGAGGAATGTATAGCTACATTTTTAACTCTTGAGAGACAGAGATTTGAAGTAAAAATAAAAACTAATCTGCATTTAGGCAGTCAATATAAGTAAAAATCTGAAAAATCATAAAATTGCAATAAGCCATATAGATGATATTCCTTATTAACTGGCATGGCAGCCTATGTGTAATTACTTTGGAATTTCTTAGTCAAAAAATGTAATGGCATTTCTTACTAGAAATGTCCTTATGGGATATAAAAATATCTGTGGGGAATAAAAGTAAGATTTCAGTGCTGGCCTCTAGAGACACAACCTGAGATATAGAGTTTTGTCAGTGATATCTGGCAAAAACTGCCAGTGTCTCAGACTGAGTAAATAATGGAATAAATGCATAGTGGAATTTTTTTTCCTTTAATAAAGGAGAGCTATGCCCTGAGGGGCTGGGGAAGAAGTGGAGAGAATGTAAATAAAATGTGAGTTACTTCAAATTAAAGGTCAGTTCAGAAAGAATGAGAATTGTAATAAGAATAGAATGCTTTTTCTATTGTGAATGGAGAATTGCTATTTTTAAGGGAATTGGCCATTTTTAAGTGTGTAAAACTGACATCTAGTGGTAGCAATAGCACTTTGTGTGCACACTGGCTTTACAGTGAGACCAGTTTGCAGAGCATATGAACAGATTGTAACTATATTACATACTAAAATTGCAGTTCTCTGTACTGTAGCTGGGTGTTACAGAGCATTTCAAATTTATCTTGCTTCTTTTAGTATCTCACTTATATAATGTCTGGTTGTGGGTCATCTTTCTGTATGCATGGCCTCATGCTAGAGAAGTGATGAACAGTTTCATTAGAGGAGAAAAGGTTGAAAGGGGCATGAGGGTTAAAAAAAGGGTGATGCAAAGAGTTACAGAACTTCAGGGTCAATTGGGAAACTGTTTGGCAGATACCAATCTTACACCTCCTATGAACGGACAGGAGAAGTCCAGCCTCAGAGCTCTGATGTGTTTCTCAGGTGTGGCATTACTCACGAGTGTAAGCTCCTCTGGGAGAGGCAGCAGGACTTTATGGCCAAAACTGAGATCTCGCATGAATTCAGGCAAGATATGTGGGCTCTGAATCAATAAAGCATATAGGCATGTGCCTAAATAATTCTTATTTTCATTTGCTGAATCATGGTTAATATATTCATTTCTAATTCACATTTTTGTTCAAAGGGCATTTAAAAATATTTTTCTTTTCTCTTTAGTCTAGCTTATGTTTTAGTGTCTTTGAAGGAAAAAATCCCTTGCTAAAACTCTGCATGCCTGCCCCACTAAGACTTTAATTTATCTTTGCCTCCATAATGTATAAATTTATACATTATGTGTATATATAATATCTAAATTACTAATCAGAAGCAAAGATATGCAAAAATGAAGTATCAATTATTTAAATTTTTTTTTTTAAACATGGCTTAGGGGCATCATACCTACAGTCAAATGGTGCAATTTAAAATGAACATGGAAAAACACAAAAGCATAATTCAAGTCTATCTTCTAGATCATAAAATGAAAGACAAGGGTGAAGACAAAAGCAAATCTGAAGGAAGAAGGAAGTGTGCTTCAGTGAAAGTGTAATTAGAAGCAGGGGGAAAAGAAAACCTTAGATTATTTTTTCTGGGTTAGCAGTTTGTGGCAAGAATTGTCAAACTATATTGATCTATTTCTGGTTGAAAGTGTTTATTTTACAGTTTTCTCATTTCATAATAACTGTTGCAAATATTTCAGAGATAAAAAATGTTGGTAGCATAATTCTAATTCAATGTGTGTTTGTGCAGTTGTGCAGTTTCGAGGCTGGGGTGAATCATATGCTGCCTCTACATTCCATTTCTGTTACTTTCAAAACATGGTGAATCATATTTGTTGAACACCAATGTTGACATTCTGCAATGAGACTTGAGTCACAGTTATAGAAGTGGTATAAGAAACAGCAGCTGTCATTTCAGATAGGCGAGCCTGGAGCTTTAGTGGGAAAGCAGAGCTGAGAAGCAATCCTATTTGCTGCAGAGCTCCTCTCTAAGGACGAGATTGGTTGTTAACACTTGTGCCAGCCAGAGCTGGGAGATGCAATCTTGTCTGTCCTGAACCTGGTAATCCACTGCAGGTGCTTAACAGCTCTAATAAGCTTTTGACCTTTTGGGTCTGAGTGGGAGCTGTTGCAATGACATGAGGCCAATTGCTATGTGCAATGTCACTCGGACTTTGTCTGCATTCCCTGGGGCTTCTTACCTCTTGGACACTGATGCCTTTCCAAAGTCGTGGAAGCATGCTAGTAGCACCAGAATTGTTAATATACATGAGATCTCTAAGATTTCAGAGCAGCTGCCTCTGTGTTTGGCTTATATAAAACCTTGCATAGTACAAATGGATTTGTGTTGCTGGCAGTGGTGGTAGCAAGGGAAAATATTCAGGACATGCTTGTTGTAAATAGGACTGCTGGGGTTGGATTTCTTGGTCTGCTGTGGATTTGTCATCCCTCATGGAATGCTGCTGTTATTTTCTCCTCAGGCATGCTTTTAGTTAAAAAACTGCCAATCTAATATTGTGTTACTAAGAGCTGTGTTCAACATGTAATGGGAGTTGAGATCTAGATGTTTCCCTTACTGGAAGGAACAGTAGAGTACTCTACATTCTTTAGGGCAGCTGGAATTACTTTATTACATTGATGGAGAAGTGTCTGTACTATTGCTGCTCTAACACTTCAAATTAAAACCAAGGGGTTTTTGGAATTATTTGGTGAAGTGTAATTATGCATTGAGCTGTGTGGTTCTGAGGATTCTGTACTGCCTCATCTACCACATATTTTTAGCTGTTGAGATGGTAGAAACCTGTTTTTGCTCAAATGAAAGATGTTTTCTTTCAATAGTAGCTCTCTGAACCCCTGTGATTTGCATTGTTCTGATACTGTTGTTCTGGTACTATTGCAATAGTACCAGCTCACATTCAGAGCTCAGTGAAACCTTAAACTAGTTGACCCTTTGTTCTTATATGTGCTATGAGTGGGTTCACCTATGATTTATTTGTGTATGACCTACGGTTTCCAACCTAATGTATACCCCAGAAGCTGTTTGCTCAGACTTGACTGTCCAAGACTTTTTGAGAGATGAGAGGTTTCCAAGGTTCTTTCAAAAATTATACTATCTTCCTCACTGACTGTGTAATGTTCTGTGGGCCAAGCTCTGTTTGTATTTGCATGTCCTTGTTGAAAGGACATTTACTGGAACACAGAAAATAAAACCACTTCCCAAATCTTTGCAGCAATGCACCAATATATGCAAAAGCAAATTAAGTTTTAGTGTTTGAAAGAGGAAGGAAGTTACCACATATAGAAATAACTGTGACCACCAGAAATTTAGCCTCAGCAAAAAAGCAGCAGAGCCTCTGCTGATGTAGGCTGCAAGATTAGCAAGTCTGATTTCTTTTTATGAGGAAAGAGAATTCAAAAGGGCCAGCTGAAATTCTTCTAGTAGAACCATTTATGTCTAAAATGCTTCATCAATTAAAACAAGTTATTTTTCAGGGTTTATTTTACTTCATTGATGATTAAGACTCTATAAAAATTTGGTAAAGTTGAATCAATTAATTTTCATATTTTTTAATATAAGGTAAAAGACCCAAATGAGACATGTAAGCATTATTGACTTAGTGGTTCCAAAGCACTTTATTTTTACTATTATGGGAAGTTTGCAACTATTCCTTCTGAATCAGAGCAAAAGGAAATACTGAAGTGCCAAAAGTTCCATTTTTGTCCACATCTAAGAATTAAGGCCTGGAAAACATTTCTAGTCTGTAGTCAAAATGCCTGTCACCTGAGAACAGGACATGCTGCAGGAATGTCCTCAGTATGGGGAGTCCTGCTAGAAGCAGACCTGGTGCTTTAAGAACTGACTTTTCCTCAGGACTCAGCCCAAGGTGGGCGCAGTAAGCTGTTAATCCAGTTTAATGGTGGCACACAGCAGAATTGACACTGTCAGCTTCTGTTAATAACCTTGCCTTTGTCAGGGCTGAACCAGGTCTGAGGCCAGCTGCTGCTTCCAGCCCCCTGAGTGCTGTTCCAGTAACTGCATGCAGGTGATTTGAGTCAAGTGGTGCCCTTCTGTGTGTGGTTTATACCCTGAAAACAAAGGCTATCCCTTAGCTGTGTGATTATGCACAGTTTCTTTCTAGTTCATCTTTCCTATTGGAACAATCTGCTTTTGCTATTTGGACCTTCCTTAAATGAGCAGACATTTCTGCATGTATGAAAAAGCCCCCTTAGTTCATCTAATTTCTTACTAAGGGAATGGAAGGAGGCAAGAGCTAAAGTGGCTGTGGTGGTGGTGTTTTCAGTATTTGAATATTGAGTTAGTAGGAAGAGTAATGTCTGTAAACAAAAGCTGAGGCTGAGTTGGTGGAAGATGCTCTGTGCCTTGCACTGAAATACAAAACTCAGTTTTCTGGGTGCTGACTGTTTCCATCTTGCTCTCATGAGAGACACTGGAAATATGACAACAGGAAATAGCCTGTTAGGAATAAATTCTCAGGTCACTGGTGGCTGAGACTGGCAAGGACTCTTCTTTCCTGGGGAAAGTTAAGTCATAATCTTAGTTAACTGCTCCTGTACAAGCCAAGTAATGAAGTACGGTGCTCCCCAGGTGTGTCAGGCTGTCAGGAGCAGCCTGGGAGCAGTGGGATCAATCTTGGAGAATCCCAGAAAGTGGGTGACATTGGACCTTCAGCTGTCCCCAGCTGGCCAGGGGCTTGGGAACTGTGCAGATGTGCACCCTGCTGACACTGCCTGCAGAATCAGCTGCCTTCTGCTTTCCTGCATCTAGACAAAATCAATTACAACAAGAAGTGCTGGGAAACAGCTGAGACTAAAAAAGCTGTAGAGAAAGAGCATGAGAATCATCCTATCTCTCAGAGCAAATACTATGGCAGAAGCTGTCAGCAACAGTTAAGCTATAACAGCAGTCTTAAAAGCAAAACCTATATATCCTTGAAAGATTAAGAAAGAACATCTGCATAATTATAAGCACATTACATTTCATCAAGGGAGCTAGAAGTAGCAAATCTTAATTACAAGAATAAATACTCTTACTGAATCAGGAAACCAAATGTGGCTTAGTACATGACTGTCTACCCTAAACACTTTGATGGCTGGCTGTCTTCTCTTTGGAAATAAACCACCTCATAAGCTCCTTGAGCATCTACATTGAAGAAAGAATTTCAAATGCCCACACAGAAATGTGATGAACTACTTGACTTTGAAAATACTCCCTAGATAGTGGAATAGATTTGCTGTACCTCCTTTGATACTGATTTAGGTTTTTGAGGTAGTTCTTGAGTTCCACTGTTTAGATTTCAATAATCTCAATGGTTACAATGGTTAATCTATTCTGTACAGATACTCTTTAATTCACATAGTCACGAGTATGTCATGTATTTATATCTGCAGGCATTGAAAATGAGAACTTGATTTTCTTGATTCACATTACCTCAGCCACAGCAAGCAACATTATTAATAGTGAGTAATCACTGACTCCAACAGCAAGATCACAACTGCTGCATTTCAATGGCTGAAAGAACTTTGTGAAAAGGTAGACCTTAAGGTGCTGCCTGGCAGTCATTGCAAGTAGGACAAAACACCACAAATAGTGATAATTTAGGTAATCAGAAGAGGTATCAGATTGAGCACAATTAAGACCTATTACTGTGAAGCAGTCATGCCAGGTCTAAGTTGCTGCAAGAACTCGGCCTTCTCAGCTGTTATGTGTTGAAAAGACTGTCTCCAAAAGTGCATGCCATACGTGGTCCTGGCACAAACAGGAGAAACTATTTCTGCCCCTGGAGAGAAACAGCTACATGTGCTTGTGTCTGTAAATATCTTCATTCTAAGTATGAACAAAATCTGTGTTGGATCACAGCAGTGAGTCTGGATGAGGACTTCTAAGGTGGGGAGGAGGACAGGTAAAGCACAGAGTAGTCACCTCTCTCCTGGCCTGTGATAGAGAGCAGGGTGCTGCTTAGTGGTTTATGGCCAGGACAGCCCCAGATTTTGAGATCCATATCTTGAAGGGGCAAAGCCAAAGGCTAGTACAGTATTACTCAATGTGTACCAGTGACAGAAAGAGATTTGCAAACTTTATCTGTAAGCACTCAGCTACAAAGTGTTGATTTAAACATGTGCTTTATTTTTCTCAGTTTGGAAATTTGAAGACAGAACATTCTCTCCCCCATACCACAATACCCTGTCTTTCTGGGATGCCAATAAATTTGTTAGTGTGTTTAAATGGTTTAATGAAAGTATTTTATGGTTTAATGCAATTAACAATGTCTTCTGTCAGTGCAACACATCTGCTGCTAATGATGCTTCTGGATGATAGATGTTGTGGGGATAGCTGTCAAGGTAGAGAGTAACTTAATTTGAGCGGTTTGATTTCCTTTTACTTTAGCTGTCAAGACCTGAGCAGTTAGTGTCAGTTAGAAAGAAGCAAAGGAAAAGGTGCTTTGAAAGTTTTTCGCTTCCTTTGTTTTTGCATGGAAATTTAACAGTACAATGACCTGTTTGTCAAGTGACTCCTACCTATCTAATAGACATTAGACTGTTAGATGATATTAATAGGAAAAAGGAGAACTAGTTTTGGATACAGGACTCAACATATTAGATGAAAGTTTTGGTGTTCCTGTGCATATTTATATTGCTCTACGGACTAGCAGTATGTTAGTGATACAGTATTTGTGTTTTATACTTCTGTATTGTTGCTTGGTCTTTACACATAAACATTTTTTTATTTGGATTTCATGCTGGATCTGCATATTTAATCAAGGTCCTGGGGTATTCAGCATGTGAATCTTTCCCTTCCCTTTCAGCATGATGAATCTTCATAAATGTAAATATCAATCTTTTTCTCTTTGACACTTCATGGTAGCCAGTAAAGTCTGTCTACATCTAAAGTTCTCAAACCTTCAAAGTATTCAGATTTTATAGTCTTGCTCCTAGTATACTCAGTGCTGATTTTATAGCATTAGATACTGTTCAGGAATGCATGTGGAATAGACTTCCTTTTGGCCCATTCTTGAAGTGACCCAAGTTAATTGAGAGCAAGGCGGTTAGAGTGGGTTATAAAAATGATGCCAAATGTCATTGAAATTACTCTTACACTATATATAAATATACATGAATCTCCATTAGAAAAAACTTTTTCTACCGATTTTTGAAATTTAAATTAGCAGTAGTTAGCAAGCATGGCTCTTGAAGTGAAATAAATACCAGAATATATATTTAAAGTGCCTAAAAATAAATATTTTTACTTCAAAGCTTTATAAGTCAATGACCCAACATGTTGTTGACAGCCAAGATTAAATGCTTACAAGAAATTCCAAATTTCCACTGACATACAGGCACTTTTTCCTTTCCTGGCAGTTCATAAAACAGCACTTGAGTTTCAGGATGCTGCCATTGCACCATTTTGGAGCAGTATGTCTCTAAATCTATTACCAATTTTGTGCAGAGTTCAGAGTGTGGGGAGAAAGGAAAAGCAGCATGTTTTCTTTGAGAAAAGCTGTGCTTTGAAAGCTACTGGAAGTTTTGGAATGTTAAAAGACAAACCAGCTGAGATATATTAACAGGCAAAGAGCAAGAGAAGAGGTCAAAACTGTGCATGCAAATGTCCTTTCACATCCTAGTAATTTCTGAAGATTCACATGGCTTCAAAAATAAGCTCGTTCCAGGAAAACAATAAACATATTTTTGAACAGTTCTAATATTAGCCTGTCCTTATAATGGTATCTGGAAGCCAGTGATATTTATGCTGAGATGAGTGTGACCAACATGTTAACTTCAAATAACTCTCCTAACCCCAGTTTCCTTGTGTGTGGGAGTAGTTTCTTTTTAGGAAAAAGTCACTGTTGGTTAATTTTGTCTCTCCCTTTCGCACCCTCAAACCATTGACTAATACTGAAATTCAGCTTAGAGTGGATATTTTCGTTTTTTACATTTAAACATTTTAATAAAGGTTTTAAATTTTATAGTGACTAGATAGAGTGACTATCATGTAGTGATGTTTACATGCAGAGGCAAACTAGGAATTGTATGAGCACTGAACACTCATATAAAAACATATGCTGCTCTCTAAATGATTTGTGAAAGTCAAGAGGCAATAATGGATGATCATATTAAATAACAGCCATCCTTACAATTGGGCATATACACTTGTTAAACGGGAAAAGAACAAAAAGAGAGAATATTTGAATTTTGATATGTCAATTATCAATTCCTGGCAAATTGTTTGTTTATTGGAAGTTAATCCCTCACTGTGTTAAATGGTTTGTAATGAGTTCAATATCACTGTGAATCCAGTTCTTTTTTAATTGACCATGAACTAAATAAAATAACTTTTTTTGCATAAAACTGGGCAATTTTGATTACTTAAGTTTCTTCATAGTTCAAGAAATACTCTAAGTACTATTTTTAGCATGGCTTTCCACAAAAGCTGCTAGCCATGACTATATTACTTCAATTATAAGTTCCAACTACTTTTAGCTATTTCTGGTGCAATAAAAGTGTAAAAAATGAAAAAAAATTAAACTCCCTAATAATGTAAGATGGTGATGAAATGGATGGGTGTTTTGGCTAAATCTGTATTTTCATTAACTTATTTTTCATGGAGGGGAAGAAAGTGCAGATTTTAAACTTCAGACATGCAGACTTAGAAAACAAAATAAATTAAGAAACTTGTCCATATAAATTAAAGAAATAACCCATAGTGGTGTGTACCTCCTACATAAACCTAAACAGAAATGTTGTATTTTTAGTCCAGAAAAATAAAACGTTGAGTAATAAAAGTAAATTTTATTTACTTAGTACTTTCTACTGCTTTTTACATGTGACTGTAATTAGCCAGCCAAATAATATACTTGCATGGTATGACCAGATGTCTTCTAGAACATTTAAATAAGGAAAAACAAATTATATTTTCCCTTCTTTGCATTAACTGGCAAGTAAGAGACCCTGGAATTTCCCACTCTGATGTGTTTGTAAAATGACTACACTACGGCTTCCCACTATTATCCATGTGTGAGGGAATCTGCAGCTCATTCAGAAGTGTGTGAGTGCACACGATCAGGAGCTGGAGGTTGGAAGAGTTGTTGACCTGACTGATAACCAGGCTTTTGTGGAGTGTCAGTGAATCTGGGTACTGTTTAACATGACAAAAGTGGCTCTATTTGGCTTTAGCTGATTAAAATTCATGAGTTGAAGTTACTTCAAGCTGAAGCTCAACAAATGCAAAATCATATCCAAGAAGCACTTGATGTTGCAACCATACTTCATGTTATGTTGTGGAAGTTCAGCTATTGTCTGCCAAGATGAAATGATACCAGTTTTATCTGTGCTGACCAAATGGATATTTATCACACTTGGAATGAATGTGGTGGTTTGTGTTGTGATGAAAAACAGAAAAACATAAAAAACCTCCTATGACCTAATTGTTGAGTTCGTCAGTTTTATATATTTTTGAATTTATTCATGAGCACAGTCACAAAAGTCCTTCAAGACCCAACAGAAAATGTAGCTCTACACTGTAAAGTTCAAGAATACTTAATTGGACAGGGAAAAGAAAGAAACTATAACACCATAAATAATGCATGGTACAGTTCTAAAAAACACTGAAATTTTGTCAGTAGGGGGCTTTCTGTTTGGAAAGTGTATATATGACCAAATAAACCCCAGGCTTTGGGGATGATACTATTACAGAATTTATTTTCCCTGTTTTCCTACTGCCTCTTCAAAATTTGGTGCTGTGTTTGTACAGATGCATTTCAGATACTCTGATACCACCTGAATCAAAAACATTCAGGTAAAAGAGTGAGGTTTGAGGTTGGTTTGTTTGTTCCAGTGAAGAGTCTCTTTCACTTACTGTGTAATACTAGTGCATAGAGACATTTCTCTAATCTGCTTTTTATATACTACAGGGCCCAGACAATCTAAAACACAAATGAAGTGTTGCATTTTCCCCTTCACAGGAAACTAGGGGTTAAGGGCAAATGTCAGCATTTGCCTTGAGTATTTCTGAGTGAGTAAAATAGGTCATCAGCTCTAAATAGATAACATATGTTTGAGTCTAATGCCTGTATTTTTTTTTAACCAAAAAACTGTATGGCTTGTTCACTTTATTTGTACCTCATCCTACATTCAGATGGTTAAGTACTCTGCCTACTCATATTATGCTGATTAGATGTTCTAGATGTCTAATGGGACATTTAAGTAAGTTTGATAGAAAATAAAGTTTTTTACTCTGTCAGGGTTGCACCGTGAGAAATCAACCCCATGGCATTTGTAAGGTTTTAATAATTTTCTGTCTAATGCTTTTCAAGGGCTCTGTTGCAATGGATGCAGATAATAACACCTTTTAAAAGTGTAAATTGCATTCAGATAGCAGGGGACAAAATAGTTTAACTGTTAAGGGAAACAGCCCAGCTACATAGGAACATTGGAAGAAATAAATAGAAAAGCAAAGAAACAAAATAAAAATCTCTAGCAGGTTGAAAGAATATTAATAAACAATTTAAAATATATTTTGTAGGAATCTTCTGCCTATCTGCTTATTAATGTGAAGTCAAATACTGCAGGTAAGATTGCCTAGAGAAAATCAAATACCTTACAAATAGAATCTGTGTTTCTTCATTTGACATACTAATGTGAATTTTGAATAGAATTTACTCTTCAGTATTCTAGGGTCCTAAAATACATGAAATGATTGAAATTCTTATTCTTCTAAGCACGGGTTTTGTAGGACCTCTGGGAATTCTAAATTCTTTCCAACATGCCTCTTCCTGAGCACTAGTGTGTGATGTGGTTTCCCAGCAGTCCAACCCAAACTCCAAGCCAGATTCCCTAATGGTAAGGTCTGAGCTTATGCACAAAATTGGCACTGGGAAAACTTATGAAAGATCTCTGCAATTGCATTTGTGTGTGTTTTGTTTTTATTTTTTAATGTGGGCAAATTCCATGAGTTTTTAGATATGGAAAGATTGATAAATACTTAATAGTGACTTTTGAGCCATTCTAGGAATGGCTGGAAGCTTTTGCTCTTAGCAGTATGCTGAAAACTGACAGGTTGTGCGAGACCTGCTGATCATTTTAAATTATAGACAATATTACATTGAAATTCAGAAGTCACTACATTAGTAACAATCTATAGGCTTGGTGTTCCTGTTGTGTTGGCTTTTTTTTCCCCCTTCCCCTTAGCATCATGCTTATTCAGAGCAGATGTCATCCTGCAAAAAACCCAGGATGGCTTCATTTTACTAAGGGAAACTCCCTGACTCTTGGTAACTTCCTCAATGCTTCTAGTTTCTATAACTTTGCATTGCAGACTTCATGAGCTTTCATTTTAGGTGCCCTAAGCGCTTTAATACAGCCATAATAGCTCAGTCAAGATTAGCAAAAAGTGCTCAGGTTATTGTGGGTTATATCTAAATCTTAGGCTACAAGGGTGTCTAAGTGAAAATCTACCAGCAGAACTGTCCTGGCATAATCATCCTCACAAAACACCCCTGTGGATATCCTGTGGGGGTAACAATGCACTTTCTTTGCTTTCATTCATGTCACTTTACAGTCAGTATCTTTGTAGTTGCAGTATCCAGACAGGTTTAAAAAAAAGGGTATTCCTTTCTCTGCCTTTTTTTTTTTTTTTAATGGAAGTTCCTTTAATTTCTTTTTCAATAATTTCTAGCCATCTTTCATTTCTGCACTTAGGACTCCAGTTAGTTCTTTGATTAAGAATAGCAGCTTGAAATGTATCTCCTTGGAAATATATCTCATTTTGGCACTAACATCACCCACTGCCTCAAATAAAATGTTGATATTCAAGACATTTCCAGGTTCCCTCTGTTTGCAATAGAAACTTAGACTAAAGTCAGCTGTACTTAATACAATCCTGTTTTTACTTAGAAGGCTGATGAATTTCTCCCTTTCTGAACTTGGTAGAAACAGACAAATTAAAACTTCAGACTCTCTTCAGCCTATTCCCAAGGAGTCCCTTCTCCCTGCTGTATTGTCTGGTTCTCACAGGGCTTTCTTGTTTTCCATGGAATTGTACATGTGTTCACCTTTCAAAACCAACAGAGCCCTAAGAGTCGGCCCTTTCTCAGAAAAACTACTCTACAGCATCAATTTTTAACTTTGTTCATGCTTTCTCACGAGAATTGCTAATATTCAGATGGCTTTAGTCTTTACTGCAGAAAAGTGTGTTTTACCAGAAGCCTTTGGAAATAATCTCTCAGGCTAAGAGCACCACGGTTTTCCTCTTCACCCACCCCTTTAAGGGTGAAGTAAAGAATGGAGAATGAGGAATTTTTTAGCTTTGTATTGGAAACAGATAATGGGAAAGCAGAAGGACTAAATTCTGATTAGGCATGCTAGAAGATTTCTGAAATGGTTAGCATCTGGTATTTAACAATGGGGGAGTGATTATAGTTTATGGCTTGATTTTTAAATGTTACTAATGATTTTGGACATTGGTATTGTGAAGCAACTTACATACATTGTAAAATTTCCTGATCTTTCAGGAAGGAACAAGTACAAAAGCAACCAAAATGAAGATCCTTCTAATCACAAATTCTCAAAAGAAGGGGTGTACTTTTATAACTAGGATACTTGAACAAAACAGAAACAGGAGGAAACTAAAAATTACAAAGCCCAAGGCTCTGTGGAGGTTTCCTATTTATCAGTGAAGGCCTTACAAAGTCCACGTTAGAAACTATGACACAGTGGCTTAATTTCCACAACTTCTCACATTTTTTCATGTTCCCTGAACTTGAAAGGTACACAAAACTTAACATTTAAAATTATCACCAAACTTTGAGAACAAAGAATTCTGTGTCAAAGATATTCCTTTAATCCATATTTAATGTAATTATGACTATCATGACATTTAGAATTCAATTGAATTGTTGTGTGCTAGAGCTTAAAGACTGGAAAGCAGACAAACACTTTGCATCCTTTGCAACTGGTACATAAAACAAACAAAAAAAAAAGTTCAAATAATTTCTGGCAGCAGCATTTGGACTAAGAATAGAAATACTCTTCTGTCACAGAAAAAAAAAAAAAAGGGGCCACTCCTGCAATAAATACTTTTGCATGGGCTCAGGATTTTTTTACTGCAGGATTCCATTGCTGGGTTATGACATTAGACAGTTTTATTAAGTTGCTTTTGAGATATTTGAAAATACTTGGCAGGTAAATAATTCAAAATGATCGGATAAAATTCAGTTTCTAAGCTAACTATCATGGTAATCCAGTGATAATGATGTTTGACTTTGTATCCAGTCTAATAATTTATTTTGAGTGTTTTATTTGCTAATATTCATGTATGTTTAACTAATAACTTGATAGCTAAAATCACTTGTGTTCTTGTGTGCCAAGAATGATGTGTATCTTCACAGTACCCTAGATTTCAGAAATTATATCTACATTCAGTAATCCAGCTTTGTATTTCCTTTCCTTTTTTTTGAGAATAAGGATAAACATGCAAATTTTGCTTTTACTTTATAATTGCCTTATGCTTTGATGATGCATGAATGTGTAGTAGCCTTGTACCTTATGACCTGATTGAAGAGGTGCTTAGCTGTAAAATATCTTTCTTTTAGCCCATGCCTCTTTAAGGTGGCTCTTTGCTTCTAGTTACATGATAAGTTAATCAACATTTGTCTCCTTTCTAAGACATGTTCTTACCATTTTCTTCTTCTTGAAATGACTCTGAGTAACTGATTCTGCTTTCAGAAACAGTTTCCTATTTGGTTAGAAACAGCAAGAAACAGAACTAAATCCTTCTGGACTTGGCAGCTGCTGATGTTCAGGGGACCCAGGGAGCTGTTCTTACCTGGCCCTCTGCTCAGCACCCCACTGCATCCCTGCAAGAACTGCTCGGGGGCAAAGCTTGCAGTGCTCTACTCTTTGTTACGTTTTCTGCCTTCTCTTTTAATGCTTTGCATCTATCTCCCTGGAGAAGGAACTATTTTCAGTTTCTTCCTGCTCTGAAAACTTTCATTTTACACAGCTTTATTTTAACTGTGTTTTCAAAGTCTGTGAAGTACTTGCTAAAGGGCTAGGTGCTAAGATCACTTCTCTTTGCACAAAAGAGACCCACCTCTGAAGGTGCCCAGCTCCTACTACTATCCCCTCTTCACTGAGAAAGTGAGCACAGCCTGTAGAAGTACCTGGAAATTAAGGTCTTTCTGAAAAAAATACTTTTGATATCTAAGCCACTCCTGCTGCCTCTGAGAGGAAACCTGTACATCTGTGAAGAATGGAAATGAAGCAAGCCTGAAGGAGTGTCATGAGGAATGTCAGTAGGAGAGAGCTCAATCCATGACCAATAGAAACTAATTAAGGAGCAAAGGGAAGGAGGGCCTGGCTAAAAGAGGAGCAGAAACAAAGCACTAGGTGTTGGAAGGCATTGAAGGCAAGGAGGTTTAGAGGGGAGTGGGTGAAGAGGGGCGCAGTCACTGTGAAATGCAAAGGGGGAAGGTGGCAGATGATAAATAGGAGAAAGCAGCGTCAGAAGAATAAAAATTGTGTAAAAATGCAACTAAATTAATGCAGTTACACAGCCTAATTTAGTTTTGTAGCTGAAGATGTGTATTTTTGTAGCATCAATTTTTTGTGGTGAGCAATCCCTTTTTTGCCATGGTAACCTTGTGAGCTTGCCAAAGGCAGGATAAACAATGCCTCCATGACTTCTACTTCCAAAACAATTGGGTATGCCAAAACATTAATATTAAAATTTTGTGTCATTGCAAAAAGCTGATTTTATGGCTTTCTGAGATATGCAGTATATTATTAAACCCTGGATATGCACTTGGGGCATTGAGGTGTCAACAGCGAGCCCACAGGTGGGACTCAACAGTACCTGCAACTGGGACCATGCTTCTCTGACCTTACCTAAGCTTTTTGTGCTTGCTTGACACCCAGGGAAAACTCTGCAAGTCTCTTTTGGCTCTTTCCCAGAAGAATTAGCTTAGAAGAATGTATTATTAAGTCTTTAATTTCTTTTGTTTATATAGGACCTAGAAAAGAATTTTTTCCCCTCTCTGGAAAATCAAGGCATTCATGGCCTGAATTCTATTTGTAAAACTAAGTAGACAGGGGTGGATGTCAGATCAATCTGAACAGAACCTGATGCTGGTTATCTTTTTTCCAAGCAGCTAGCCAAGCCACCTAAATCAATTTTAATGTCTTTCCACCTATTCCTATATCTCATGATGTGAAGATATCACTCCCATCTTTGGGAAATACCCTTTTAGCTGAAACTGGGGAAGGTGTTGCTATTTCAAATAGAAACAGAGGAGCTCTAGGTGTGGTGTGTTTGGTTGCTGTGGTCACTATTGAAGGCAGATGTGGTTCCTGTCCTTTCCTGTCTGCTGCTTCTGCATTGCAGGGGTGGGAGGGAGCACCCAAGTGAGACAAGGTTTGCTTTTTCTGCACAAGAGCTGCTTTTTCTCAGTAGCAATGCTGACAGAAGTGGATGTCAAAGGACAGGCTTGGTGAGTTGAACCTGACAAGCTCTGGCAGTGTTTTGCACTGGCAGGGAGTCAGGAATCTCCCACAGGAAGACACCAGTTCAATTTTTTAAATATTATTCAAAAATCCCCAGTAGAGTATTTGTGAATAACATGGCTCTGGTTTTCTCCAGGGCATTCCTATTCCAGCCATGCAATTCAAAACACATTTTGAAAGAGCAAGAAAGAGCAGAAATACATGAAAGTGGTTTAGAATCAATGCCTGACCATTTTTGCTGTGTTTAGATTTCTTTTAGTAAATTTCTATATACAAATCTAATAAGAAAGTCTCCTATTTTTAGTTCTGAAGTTCAAGTAAAACTTCACTGTTTTTATATATTTTTTAAATCTGTCACTGGGAATTCAAAACAGGATTTTAAAAAAAACATCAAACAAACAACCTACACTTAGAGGGAACTGAAAAGCCAGGAGCACAGTGCAGCAAGTTCAGACATTAAAAAGCAAGAGAGAATGTAATATGCTCTGTGCAATGCAGCTGTGGCTTAATGCTGATTTGCACATTAAGACTAGATTAGCATCACTCAGATGTGACCTGCATATTGAGTAACTATCACAAGTATGGTACTATTGATGAAAAATGAAACTGCATGGTACACTTCAGATGTAATATACTAACCTTTTGTGTTTTTAGATTCTACAGAAGTGTAAAAGAAGAGCTATTACTTCTAAATTTTTATGAAATGCATGTAATTTAGTTTCCTATAAAAGTTCAGTTGGATGCTCAGTGTGTTTATGAAACAGAATATGATATTACCATAAAAATGATTGTTTTTTAGCCACTCAAAGGCAAGAAATATTCAAAGAAATGACCATATAAATGTTGATTATTTCTATTCTGAAGGCAGTCAAATTGATTTAAGGTGTTGTGGCCAACTTATTACAGATTTTGTGGCTATAATGCCTGCATGACTCTGAATACTTTAAACTTCAAAAAGACCTTACTATTGATAAATGTTTGATTCACTTTCAAATAAAATGCAGATTGCATTTGACATTAAGGATTTTGTGCAGAATGGCTCCCTAAGTAGTTTTGTGTTAGTTCAGTGGCAGGCTTTAGGATAATTACCTTCTGCAGCATTTTCCCAACATTTCTCTTTGGAACAATTAAAAATTAAAAAGATGAGTGTCCTCACTGGAAAACCAGGAAATAAAGGCACACCTCTGGTGGGTTGGTGTTTATGTATTTGATAAAAGTACAGTGTGCTGGCTGCAGATCTTTCTTTCCAGGAAAGCTTCCCTCCAGTGCTGCCTAGAAGTGGGCTCTCACTACCTCTGGATTTTGGCATATCTCAGTGGCACAAAACACCTGTACTGCATGTGCTTAAGGGTCAGTGCCATAGCAGGGGTTTGGGGCAGGCTGGAGGAGTCACACTGTGAGAAGAAGGGCTTGTTTGGGAATTATGAAGGCTGGGATGGGTAGGTGATGGGGTGCCCTCCCTGCCTTCACAGGCACTCGGATGTGCCTTCTGCAGCTGGGATGGAAGACAATTTTTCAGCTGATGCAAAGGTAAAACAGCAACTTGGGACTCTCTGAATGTGCAGTGGGGAAAGCTCACTGTGTTCTCATGTCAGATACCACAGTGTTGCTTTCTTCTTTACCTGCCAGGCTAGAAGGAATTTTTACTTTTCAAGTGATTCCTAACAGATCTCATAGCAAAACCATATCTATATCTAAATATTCATGTAACTTTTGCTAGACACACAGAAACACTGCACATGTATTGTGAGATCTACATGTGTGCACAGGGTCTCTATGCACACACAGCAGCAAACTTGTATTTGCTTTTTAAAAATTATTATAAAAATGTAAACCTGTCACTTCTATTTAGTAGGTGTCATCAGGCTGGTTCAAGTGTTTTAAGGGTTTTGGGCTTAGGTTTTTTTTTTTTGTTCATTGCTGTGTAGTGATAGATGGCTAGCTTTTCTCTAGTGATTCTAAGCTTAACATCTAAAGGTGGTATTGAGCTTCTGTTTAGACTTTGCAGACAGGAGCAGAAGGAAATCATATTCATCTTATAACTCGAGGATAAACTGAAGTGCAAACCCTCAGGTTCTTGCAAAAGACAGTTAACAGGCACATAACAGCTTCAGGATTTTTGGGATTTTTGAATTCTGAACGTCTCTACACACAGCAGTAGATGCAGTTACGGAATCATGCCATATGCCATGTAGAAAGAAACTCAGATTTTCTGAGTGGAAGTGTCCAACATATGGTTATTCCACTGCATACTGCTAAGGTAGCTCTACTAAAGCTGTGCTTTGTAAAACACACCTTATAGCAGTTAAAGAATATTTAATTTCTGGCATAGTATAGATTTCTTGTATATTGGGCTAGGAGCTTGGAATAAAAAACTTGGCTGTTGATTTAATTACTTTTAAGTTGATATATGTGTTAGGTTGTACACAGGAGAACAGCATCTTACAATTACTCAAATAAGACTATTAATGATAGCAAAATATAGGTATTTGATTTTTTTTTTAGTATTGTCATAATAAATTCCTTTTCAAGCATGCAAATTTATCATGTTGACAAGGCTACTAAGCAATTCTATTAATATATAAAATTTGTAGGAAACTTTCTATCAGTGTGTGAGACACACACACTGATTTTTCTATAATGACATAAAAAATGTATGTTGCTTATTGTGTGTAATGCCATGTTTTCTGCAGTGCAAAATAATCTTTAAAGGTGTTTTGAAGATACTACATACTTTGGAGAACATACTAGCAAATGCTTTCATTTTTAATCATACTATTTTTCTATTGTAGACTGTTACCAAAGGTCATCCATTGTTCTCCTTGCTTTTTTCACTTGTGTTTTGAATAGGTTACCACTAACATCTGAAGTTACTTCTTAGTCCACTGCTGCTCTACAGCTTTTATTTGCAGAACCACAGGAAGCTGCCACATCCACCTTTAGCTTTAACTTCGCTGCCTCTCATCTAGTGATGGAGACTGCAGCACCTTTAGTGATCCAGTTTGTACTGGATGAATGGGACAGGAGTCAGTGTGTCCTTGACAGCTTTGTTAGCCCTACACACTGGTGTGAACTGTTGGTAAGACCCAGTTTGACTCTGTGGCCATGGTGCGCCTGCAGTCTCATGAATCATGTTGGCAGCACTGAAGCTCTTGTTAGCATAAACAGCAGGTCTAACTCCTGATGCACCCAGGAAACAGTTCTGTTGAGCAATGAATTGCCAAGCAAACATATTATCTCTGCAGTGCATAAATATGCCATAACAATAATTTAACCTTTAAAATAGATTTTAAGGAACTTTTACTTCAGTAGCTACACAAATAGTATTATTGGTAGAGGAATTCCTGCAGTTCAAGGAGTTACTTTAGTCTTCTCTCCTAATTAGTTGCCATCAATTAGACACACTCATACAAAAAATTCTACAGAGGTCAGGAAAGGACATTATCAGATTTTTTAGGCATTGTTTCTCTAAACTTTTACTATAAAATTTATGTACAGTTCTGTGCTGGGAAATGTTCTTAATCATGCAAATTTTATGAAAAACTTTTACATAAATTATGGGTTTAAAATATCTATATTGTTAAAAAACCCACATCCTCCTCATATTTCATGAGCTGTCCCCTGCCACACCTGTGTGTTGATGGCTGATTATATCTGCCCTTTCTCTGGAGATGGGGAAGGCTGGCTGGGATTTCTTTTGTGTAGGGGGATTCCTGGAGTCAGAGGTGGAAATCAACCCACTAAAATGCAAAATCAAAGCAATTGATGAAGTGTGTATAAAGAAGGAAACATTTCACATTATTTCCTGGCACTGCAAGGAGTACAATCCTCAAGCTGAAATACACCTGAGTGAGAGCTCTTATGGAATATTTGCTTACCAAGAAATGAGATCCATTCATGCACAGTTTTTCTACAACCACAGCAGCTTCAGGCATTCCAAACTGAGGTGAGAAAAAAGACAAGATTATTACAATAGTGTGGAACTTGACATTTGTAAACAAACTAATTAATATTTCCATGCTCAAATACCGAGGGTTGTGGGAATTGTTGTACTACTTGACAAGGATAATTAGAAAAAGAATATTGGGTAACTGTAATGCTTAGGCAATGAGTTTCACATAAGAGATAAGACACAGTATTACCTCTTAGGAAGAAAGATTACAGGGGATAAAGGCTAATGAAATTGTGAATGGAGTAGACATGAAGAAATTTTGAAGCAGCAAATGTCATATAAGTGGAGCAAGGAGCCCAACAGAAATACTATGGATTGCTGTGGGATAAGAAGCCAGAATTAGAAACAAGTTAAAAGGTAACCTGAGGCAAAAGTTCAGCAATAGCCATGTCATCATCCCACATGGCTGTTTACCAGCCTCTCTTTGCTCTGCTTGACTTCAGCACCAGATATTTGGGCTGTGTCTTGCACTTAACCATGATGATGGGCATTGCTGGAAAGAATTCAGGTTCAGAAACAGGATTTTTTTCTGTAACTTGGTTGTGGTAATCGTGTTTTTTAACAAAGTTGATGTTGATTATAAATTAAAATTAAACCAGAATGCCCAGAAATATTACATCTTGAAATAGAATTAACTACTGAATAGTAATTTGGGAAAGAACGGACATATTGGATTTTCTATTAAAAAGTGGAAAAGAATGGATCAAGGCTGAAGATGTCCTTAAAAATCTCATGGTGTGTTAGATGGCTTAGTGTGGCTTTTAAAGGAAATTAACTATTATGCATAGAAAGTGGTGAAAAAAATTTAGGAATCTTTTCTTTAAGAATGTACCACTCTCAAAATGAGTTTTAGATTTTGTAATGCTTAGATGTAAATGTTGGTATCAGTACTGATCAAATCAGATGCTAACAGAGAAATATTAATGCAATATGTTCTTCTCCTAGACATAGTTATGTGGCTTTCCTAAGAGAATTATGTTTTTCTAGACTACGTAAAACTGATCATGCTATATTCAATGTGCATTTTGTCTACTTTTTGATATGAAAATGTCCTGTTCAGATATATAGTCTTTTTTTGGCGTGTTAGCTGATATGCCTGTGTTTATATATTTTTTTTTCTACTATGATTGGGAGAGTCTTGTTTGCTTGCAATACAGAATAGATCCCAATTCAAAGGAGAGGGTTGCTGTGGTTGTTGGACCAGTGGTCGTTTTTGGATTGTATTAATTTGCCATCGGTTGGTTGTGCTGGTGTTGGTGGAGAGGCAAATAATCAAGGCTATGGACTCTCTGCTTCTCTTGGCTGTTGCCCATCTATTTCTAGTTTCTACCTATATCTCCGCTTATTGGCTTGATGAGCTGCTTTTTGAGTTTTGCCTTATGCAATTAATCAAGCTTTTGTGTAAGGGAAAATTTGTTCATTTTACATGTTTAATGCATCAGGCAAGTGGGAGTTTTGCTGCTGGTGTTTAGTGAGGACCATAGAAACTTTAATTTTCTTGAGAGTGCATTAACTTTTCTTACAAGTATGTTAAGATCAGTGCTAGGAGAGGGACCAGACTACTTGGCAAATAGAGTCCAAGTAGATAATCTCTGAACACAACATGACATATTTCAGTGTTGTTGCCATTACAGCATAGATGCAAGATGACAGTGAGGTACATCCACATGGGTAACAAGTCTCCATTACTATCTTCACTTATTTATGAGGAAAAATGCAAAATCTGTGTGGTTAATTATTATTTAGTAGTTAAGGTATTGATTTATACAAAATGCCTTTCATGAGGCTGGAAACACTTTGCAGAATGGCTAGTTAAGAACTTCTGTATTTTTGACACAGAAAAAATTCTGTATCATTAAGGATTTTAAATTTCAGAAAATACTAAAATTGCATGGTACATATGTACATACCCATTTAATGTATATATTGTGGCATCAACATGAGTATACCTCTTCTAGAAAACCCAGCCTCAGTCACAGAACATGGAAACTGATATTACTTTCCTGAAGGTCGATGTATTGTTGTCTGTTCAGTGCTCGCTGCTTGTTGATCTTGTGTACCTGTCCTGCACAGTACTCAAAATCTTCTCTGAACCCTGAAAAAATCTGAATGATTTTTTAAAAATCTGAACTGTTCTACAGCACTCTGTATTGTCCAAGTGCTTCAAAATTGCTAATTGTTTTTTCTGAGACCACTCTCTGACATGAAAACTTCATTTGTAAGGGGAGTTGAGGTGCATGAGAAATAAAACTCACATAGTATCCAGTGGGTACTACAAGTCTTTAGATTTAAGAGATATAAATGTATATCTGCATAGTAAATATTTTGCCATTTTTACCTTCTGAGCAGAGCTGCCTGCCACTGTGGTTGTAGTTCTTGCCTCCCACTGCTGCAAGTCAAACATTTGGGAAATGTCATGTTTTTCTGGGTGACTTGCATATCTTCAGGTAAAAGTGTTGTGCTGGGGCAGTAACAGGATCGGATATTTCAAGGCAGAATTAAATCAACAGTACTATGTATTTGCTCTCTGGTTTTCAGCCAGCCCTGGCCTTGTGCACCTAACAATTTCTGTAGTGGTGTAGAATAATGCAGAAACCTGCTGGTTTCTCTGCATTGGCAGGTTTTGTGAACAGAAAAGGTA
Source organism: Anomalospiza imberbis (assembly GCF_031753505.1). Lineage (NCBI taxonomy): Eukaryota > Metazoa > Chordata > Aves > Passeriformes > Viduidae > Anomalospiza > Anomalospiza imberbis. The sequence continues at coordinate 20,412,461 of NC_089688.1, forward strand.
GCATATGAAGAAGCAGTTACAGGCTATCACGATGTATATGTGAAAATGGGAAATTCAGGCTATGGAGGCAATCCTAGTTCTAGCACATTTTGGTACTTGTTTCTGTTTCCTTAAAAGCTTTTTTTAGGGTTCATGCACATGTATGGCCAGTGTTAGGGTGGGGAGATCCAGCACAGCCCCCAGCATGTAGTCTTACAATGGAAATGATGGAGTAGCTGTGCTGAGGCTCTCTGGAGTGCTGGCAGTGGGAGCTGACAGCTCTGTCCACAGTGGCCACAGGCAAATGGCTGGGCCAGTCTTTGATACACAGAATGGCCAAGCACTTAATGTGGATATATTATAGTAATTGGTTTATTTAGCTGCTTTAATCAGTGTTGTGAGTGTAAGCATAGGCATTAAGAGCTTTTTATAAAGTTGGAAGACTCACTGTTAAAAAGTATGGAGCCAGTAGTTATGGTGTACCCGAAATGTCCCTCAAAGCCTCTGAGCTGTTGAACAACTGTTATTAATTTTCTGTCTTGTATTCTGCATAGAATTGCAGTGTACTTAAAAACCATTCCAACTTCTATAAATTAGCTTGTTTTCCTTTAAGCTGAAAGGCTTTGAGCTAATGAATCCTCTGAGTAGCTGTTCACAGTACTGAGTTCACAGCTTAGCAGATCTGTTACCTTTATGGCATGAATTAATTCCATGGAAGAGGTTTGCTTTCTCAGTGTGGGAGCAGGGGTCCACCTGTGCTACATCTTCACTGTGAACCTATTTGCAGTTTTATTGTCTTTTTATTTATTTTGAATGAATTGTACAAATGAGCATGCACATTTTATTGTACATTAATAAGCATATCTATTTACGTACAGGCAAAATGAAAAAAATAATACAAAATGACAATTTTAAACCGTGGCCTACTTTTTATGTGGCTACAAAGAGGAACTCCTGTGGGAAGATTTTATAGCATTATTATTTGTCTTGAAAAAAATTGTATGCTCCTTTAGCTGAAAACGATGAGAAACCTTAATGACCACGAATTCTCACTGTTGGTGTAAAGGAGGTACTGGAAAAGATTGGTGCTCTTACAATTAGAATTAGAATAAACACAAGGAAAAAAAGTCTTATATACAAAATTACATAGAGAAACTTGCATAAAAACAAACAAAAGAGATATAAAATGAGATTTTATATCCAATTGCAGGAATGGACTTTAGAAGTTACAGGTAGAACTCTAAAACCTGAGTCATAGTATTCAGTAAGTTAAAAGGAAAAACATGATTAAAAAAGGCTGTATAATGGAGGATATATTTTATATATCTGAGAGGAGATTAGTAAGATAGTGAAAGATGTCTTAAAATGAGCTTGGAATATTTTGTGCAATTCAGGTTATTTTAGATATACTGGTAAGGACCTTGTATAGCAAATAAATATACAAGCCAACAAAGGAATGACTCAAAGCCCCCCCAAAAGTTCAAGTACATTAAACAAACAACATTTAGCAACTACTGTGTGTGTATATGCATTGAGAAGAAAACATGAACAGTAGATTCTTATTGACATGCTGTAAATTTTAAAGCTATATTCAAATATAAAACTAGACATACTTTCTCTGAAATTATTATTTTTTCCCAGCAGGAAATAAATTTGGGCATGAAATACCTTTTCTCTTATAAGCAATATTCCTGTGAAGAAACATTTTTTTAATGGTTTGTAATGTTGGAGATCTTAGCTTCTACCATGAATTAGATTTCTATAGAAAACAGAAGAGTACCAAAAAACTCATGTTATATTAATAAGTGGTGACTAAACTATTTTTATCACTTTTAAATATTTGTACTAGATGTGGGATAAGATACCTGGTTTTCAAGGATAAATCCAGTAAGTGTTTCTGCTAGCTGAATTTAGACTTAACTCTCTAAAGCCTTACATACAGATTCAGTACCTGTTTTAAGAGATCTGCAACTTGAAAAGCTGTCCAGTTCTCAAACTCCTCTTGAGATGGTAGTTTTGTGGTCATGCTTCTATCCAGGGAGAAAGACTTGATCTGCATGAGTAATACTGAACTCTTGCTTTACTGCTTTTTATTGATGTAGAAATCTGAGGAGGAAGTAGTTTTTGCAACTTTTTTCCTGTTTGGTCACTTAAAGTGAACGCTTATAAAGGGCAATTTAGGAAGTACCAATGTTCTTTTGTGAGTGACTCCAGTATATGGAAACTGGTTGTTATATCAACATATGCACATACCTGTCATTACTGAAAAAGGTGAAGTGTCTCATCTGCTATCCTCAAAATTTTCCTGCACATATTTTTACTGTAAGAGTGACTGACAGGTCAGTTGTTGCCAGTGAATACCTTTTGGCTATTTTCTGACTTGGCAGAATACTGAGTCTATCAAAACTCCACTCCTAGAGTTTCAGAAATAAGATTGAAGGTCTTGCTTCTTAAATTTGGCCTGCTCAGAAAAACCTTCAAGTGCTTGGCTGGCATATTATGATAAAATGATGTTGAATTTCTTAGTGCTTCGTATTGTTCAATGTTTCAGAATGTTGGCTGTGAGTTTTTCCAAGGAGGGCACCATCTTCCTGGATGACAGGAGTCAGCAATACTCTTTCCATTGTGTACAGAACCAGAAGAGAGATGCATATATTCCTTGCAAGAAGTTTTGCTTTTCTAGTTTGAGTGCAGGGGGTGATTTTGTCTGTTGTAGAGTTGTCATGAATTGTGAAGGTGGGAAGCAGCTGGGTAGGAGATGTGTGAGTTACAGGTTTAATGGCTGCTTACAGGAAACTACCAAATAACAGATGGCATCAGGTGTGGAACATGAATAATGTGAAGTGCAGATATTTATGTGGTACAGGCTGTTTGCTTACTGAGTAGGTGTTAGCAGTCTTAGTTCAGAACATCTCAAAGGCAAATTAAAAATAGTGCATTAAGAATTTTGCAGTTCAGTGCATTCTGCCAGCCGTACCTGTTCCTCCTCCTCCTCCTCATCAGGCCAGGAGCATTTTTTGAAGTACTGAGGTGTGAGAACTGTTCCTGGCTGCCAGCTGCTGTCACCTTCCTGCACTAACTGCTGGGCTGCAGGGTGAGCTGCAGCTCTGCCCTGCCAGCTGCCCCACCTTGCTGTGCCCAGGCATCCTCCTTCTGCTACCCGCTTTCTCTCTGCTCTCCCTCAACACTAGTTTGTGGCTAGTTCTTCTGTGTTGACATTGCCTTAATTTGTGTTCTAGGCTCTTAGGACAGTCTCTTAAAAGGCCAGTGTTTATGCAGTCTGCCTCTGTCCACTGAATGAGGCAGATCTGTTTGGGAAGGTCGTGCTCAGTTTTGTGCTCCCAAAGGGGCTGTAGCATAGGTGGTTCAACTGAAGAGACTTGTAAGACTTGCACAATATTTTTTTCCATTAGTGTTGTAGTCAGATTAAACATAATGACAAGTGGGGGGAAAAAAGACCAGGGACTTGGGGAGGCTCATCTGGGATCCTACATCTCATCTCTTGATGCTGATGTTGCCTTTGGCTTGATCAGTGCTGTAGTTTTCTGTCCTTAAGTGTGTGTGACAGAAATGGAGAATATTGTCATGCACTTCCACTTGCTTTCCATTACCCTCAAGGGGATTATTTCAAGAATTGTTGGCTGGGGAACCCCAAATTTGATTACTGATTCTACTTAGTACCCTCATACTTCTAGTTCCTCTGTGTAATGAATCACCTCCCACAGTGTGATAAACCCAAATAAATATGTGCACTTGGACACATGTTGGCTGTGAGGGCTGTAGTGGGAGGAGTTCTTGAGCAGAATACTGAGGCTTCCAGAGTTCTCCAGATAAAGACAGGCCACAGAAATGGTTTCTTTTCAAACTTTCAGGTGCTTACATAAAATTTTGAAGCAGAATTTAGATACTTGAATGTGAAACAGCACTAGCCTAGGGCAGATCAGGCTCACTTGCTTCTTGAAAATTCCCTGGAGCCTCCTGATCTGCTGTGAACTCTGGCAGGCTTAAAAATGTATTTGGTATGTGTGCAGATAGTAATCTGCTATTTTAAAAATGTGTGTCTTACTGGAGACATTAACAATTTTATTCTGCACTGTTTTACAATTTCACTCCTCCAAAAAAAGGTAGAAATCTGATTCTGTATATTAAGAAATTTCATTTTTGAGCCCTAATGAAAAAGGACATCTAGTACTTGAGAACTACCAAATTTCAGAGAAATCTAAATATGTGCATTTTATACACCAGGTATTTTGTCCTCTAAAGAGAAATTCATTCCCATACAGAACCTGTATATCAAGCAGAGTTAACACATCTTTACACTATATATTGGCTAAAATTCATTTCCTAGAGTCTGAAATGTGCAAGCAACATAACAAGTTTTTGCAGGCTACTGTTCCTTGGCTTTTTGTAAATCAAGTTCTCAATTTGTGATTTCATAATTAAAAAGCAGTATAAAAACTGTGTCCTAGATCATACCACTGGCATTTCTTACTAAATACTGTATATTTTCATGAACATAAGCACTAAATGTGTTAAACTTATCTCAAAACTTTCACAGTCAAGTCTGGCTTTGCAAAACCCCGTAGCAACAGCAAGCAACTTGTTTTACTGGATGTAACATTGGAATACTGTCCCAGGAAAATATACTTAAGCAAAATAGGTCAATGAAGTATTACAGTACAGAAAATATGAACTGTTGTCCCTGTTCATTTTTTCCCATTTTATACAAAAATAATGAAAGTAACATGACTTACCACATACTCATTTTTTTTTCTCCCAGGCACACATGTTGGAGTTGATTCCAAGTAAGTTAAAGGAGCAGTTTCTCATGTCTGGTCTTCCTCCTTAAACTGTCCCATATGTATCTTGTTGTTGTTAGTGTGATTGACAGGCTTGGCATTCATGGTGGGTGGGAGAAAAACATTCTTAAAATAAAAAGCTGGAATATACTCATTGTCTAAATAAGTCTATAAAAAGAACATTGGAAAATGATGTCTTGCTTGCAGCTATCTGTCTAGAAGTTTGATAAAAGTCTTGCTAATTGGTTTTGTCTTTTTTATTTTTTTTTCATTTAACAGGAAATAAAAAAAGGAACATAATCAGCAGAAATCACAGACTCTGAAAGGGACCTGGAGAGATCTTGGCAGGGCTTCAGCAGAGAGGCAGGATCAACACAACTAGAGGAAATTGGATCAGTCTTGGAAAACAGTTCAGTAACCCATTTTTTAAACTGAGTTGTTGGGGATGCATCAGATTCACCACATCCTTACATGGAACAGCAAGAAGGAGATCTAGAATAAATTTTGTGCTCTGCTGCTGGAGGGAGAAAAAGGAAATATCTGTTTGTAAGGATGATTCCTGTCTAAGCACCAGATGGGCTTGACTAGGACATCCTGCTGTTTCTGAAGGAGCCATCCCATTTTCAGGAGCATTTGTTCATAAGTAGTAGTTTGGGAAACTCTTAAGTCTTTTCCCTTTCAGCACACTCTTCAATTTGGCTGTATCTTTCTGAAAAATGAGGTGGCTAAACTGGTCCCAGTATACTGTTTAGCTCACAGAAACCACTTCTGGCTCAGTAATATCCTGATAGACTTTAGGAATGCTTGCTATGCAGCACCCATGTTATTAACAAAATCCTGAATACAGTTAAGAGCAGGGCAAGCCCCTGTGGAACTCTACTTGAAATACTCTTTGAGTTTGGCTTTGATTCACAGAATATGTTCTCAATGAGAGTCAGATAACCTTACAAAAAACAGTGCTTTAATCACTTTTTCTCTAGTTTGTATGTGATGATTTTTATGTGGGACCTTAATGAAAGCATCAGTGATAATATGGACTTTGTGCCCCTTATCTGGGCAGCTGTCATAATGAGGAAGGAAATGAGACTGGTTTGACACAGTTTGTTCCTGAAAAGTCAGTTTTTACTGCAGAAACAATTTATAGGTATATTGAGACCCAACACTTGCATTGTATATTTGTGAGATTTGAAGTTGGGCTGACTGTTCTCTAGTTTGCTCTCCTCCTTCCCCCATGATGTTCAAGGGGGGATTTTTGCCCTGTAGATATATGAGGTATGAAAATCCAGTTCCAGAGTCTTGAGTTTCCTTTTTGACTGAAGTAGATTGTTTTTTATGATTTTGATAAGCCAGTTAAGGAGTTTTTCAGAGGCCCAAGAGAGCTACACCTGCCTAAGAACTTCATGGATCTTTGCCAATCTCCTTGTTTGCTGTCACAGTGTTTTCCTCCATCCTTGTTTCTGTGAGAGCATTCAGTGCTGTAGCAGGGAGAATCAGAGGACATAATATATCCATGTTTGTGCAAAACTTATGAAAATCTTCATGTTATGAAATAGGCATCTGGGTTTTTTCCATGTCTGTTGTTCTAGTTTTGGTGTGTGGCCTTTCTTGGGATCACAAAAGACTGAGAGCCAAAGAAGCCTCAAATGGAAAAAATATGAAAACAAACCTCAGATCCCCAAAAACTTGCTGAGAATGGTTAGTACTATTGCTACACCAAGGCTATACACTGATTTGAAACCTGTCACCTTTAAATCACTTCCACTACATACAATTTGCTGCATAAATATGCCCTCTTTCTTTATTTCAGTAATTCTTTAATCAGTTTCTGAGGCGTGTAGTTTCAACTGAATTTTAATTATTGCTGAATGCTGGGGGATTTTGTTTGCATGTTTTGTCAGAGAGGCTGGATACATGACATAACCCCATTGTATCAAGGACAGTTGTTCTTTGTGTTATCACTCAGCCTTGTGAAATCTTTTGATATGGCTTTTCGTTGTTAGTTTGACCTTCTCTTTGGATCTAGCAATAGATTCAGCTGTTAGTCTAGAGAGCTTTGCCACAACGAACCATGCATTAAAAATATACTTATTCTCATTGGCATTTGTTTGTAGCCTGGATTTTGCACCCAGTTTTCTTTATATTTTCCAAAATTCATGTTTTTAACTAGTATCATAAAATATAACAGTAATAAAACCACAACCTGCTACAAAAGTGACATTGTTCATTAGAAATTCTCTTTGATTTTTTTGAAGGCTGGAATTGATGCTGTAGTGCTTGGTTGTGATATCCTTTGTGAGTACTCAGTATTCTTTGCTGTTTAACTGAGACATTTTTTGATTATTATTCTTTTGAACACATTGGTAAAACTTGCTGTCTGTTCCTCTAGATTCATGTGCTGCCTTGTATAGTTTGCTCTTAGACTTTATATAGTTTCTTTATAAAACGTCTCTTTTGAAATTCATCTGTGATTTGATAACTCTTTGATAAAGTATAGAAAAATGTGTATGAACAGCTTTCCATCTGGTAACGTTTTTATGCACTAAAATCTAGTGAGTAAATTTAAAAACAGAAATTCAGTATTATTTTAGTGTCTTGCCTTATTTAAATAAAATTCCTAGGCAAGTTAAATTTGAAATGCTGTGGCTGATGCTTGTTTTAAATTTTTTTAATATTTTCTGATGGATTTTTTAGTATAATGAATTCTTGTTCAACCACTATTGATCTTTTTGAGGCTTGAGCATTGATATATGTAGAAAGTATTTTACCATGCCCATGACTCTTGCTATGAAATAAATGGAAACATGCAAAGTAATACCTCAGCTCTCAGTGGGCATCACTGCATGGTATTTTACAGCAGAAGATCTCAGCAAAGTTGACCCTGTTGGTGCATATATATTGTATAGTACAGTACCATGGTATGTTATGGTACTGCATTATCATGTGTCTGTGATTATGACATGCAGGCTTCCTTCAAAAACTTGTACCAGGTGAATTCTCAAAGGTCAGATCTTCAGTTCTCCTGCTTATTTAGAACAACTGAGATACAACTGGAAAGGATAAATAACAGGACTGGGGGAACAGGGCACTGCAAAATCTAGGACCTTTCTGTAGGACAGAAGGAGCTCTGAGGGAAACTGGCTAAATATTATGGAGAGGAGGGAGAGTCTGAGAACAGAATCTGCAATATGAAGTTGTTTGGGCAAGGTATTTATTGCTTATTGTCACAATGAGAGCATGTGGAAGGAAGGAAGGAAAGGAGTAAGAAGTGATTGTTTTGGGTGGACCAAAGGGTTCAGGGAAGCAAGCTATTCACTATTCAAGAGGGAGGGGGTGGAGCGTCCGTGTCAGCTGGCCAGCATCCAGATATTGTTTGGACCAAAAATAAGCAAACCTCCCCTCCACTTCCAGTCAGCAGATCCCTGAAAATGAAGATGGGAAAATGAAGTTCTAAGCCTGTTATATAAAAGCAGACAAAAGGAGGAATTCCAAAGAAGAGGGGAGCTTGAAGATAGATTGAGAAATAGAAGATAGAGGAATTGAAGAGATTGAAGAGATTTAGAAATGGAAGGGTACAAAAAGTAAAGAAATGGAGAGAGGAAACAAGCTGTATAAAGAGAGAATGTTTCTCAAGGTTTTTGGATTCGTAAATAGGGCTTTTACATTTCTTATATCCTTAGCCTGCTGACATAGATAAAATTTAATGAGCAGAGTTTATTTGACAGTCAACAGAGAATATGATAAAATCTCAATAAGAGGGACCATGAAAACTGAGAGATCCAATTTTTTTTAAATTCTGACTGTATTTGGGGAGATATCAAAAAGATATTTCAAGAGATACTGTGTTTACGTTAATAAATTGTAAATGAAAAAACTATCAAGAAGAAAATGACAAACTGCTTTTGAATTTTTCTCATTTGACTCACAAAACTTAAACTCTGTAATTTCATAACCTTTTGTTCAAATCCTTTTTATTAGCTTGGTTTTGTTTATCATTTAGGTAATGGTAATGTTGTCGAACATCTATCACCATGGTATTAAGTGAAATTACATGTAGGTAAAATGCTCTTGTGATTACAGGAGAGGTATGAAAGGAAAAAACACTCAGTGATGGATTGTTTCCCACACCAAATGTGGAGCAATCTTCTATTGTTATATGCTGAATAAAGCCAGAGTTTGGTGTGCTTATGTCAATTCTCTTTTCATTTTTCTTGTGAACTTGCTTTTGTCAATCTTCCTCCCATACCTTTAGCATCTCCAGTTCCATTGTCACAGAGATACTTAAGAAAAACCATGAATTTTCTCGCAGGTATTTTCTTTGCACAGTGCCAAAGTGCCTTGTATGAAGCAGTGACAATACAAAGTTGTTTCTGTTTGTTCTGTCCTCTTTTCTAAAGCCAGCAGCCATCCTAATCATGTTGGTTTCTTTCCAAGGAAATGTGTTACTTATTGGAAAAATGCTGGGGGGGATTTTGTTGTACCAGGTGGAATTAGTGGGAATGAGGGTAGTAGTTGACTGCTGCTTATGTTGGTACCATGAAAGTGTATCTCAAGACTTTTTGCCGTTCCTGGGGAACGTACTAGGAAATGTTTGCCTAAGTATTCATTCACATTGGAAACTAACGGAGGATACTCCAGTAGCACTTCTCTTGTGTGTTGTAAACATTCTTCTGATAAGCTTTTTAGGGGTCTGGATATGAGGTGTTTGGTATGCATCCATCTGCTGACAGCATTATAAATATTGCTTTTCTGACCTTCAGATTTTCTCTTTTGATCTTTGGTTAAATGATATATTTGCCGGTTTGGCACTGCTGACATTCTGTCTGTTTGGTCTAGCATTGTTATACCATGATTCCTTGTGATCCCCTTGTCATGGGAATGATATATCTCAAATGATGAATATACTTTGAAGCAATGTGGGGAATAAACACACTGGCTAAACTGCATTTGCAAGAAGAATTTTTATTGTAAAATTCCCACTTCAGTGTACAGTATAAATTATTTACCTAATCTCGATGTATTTAACACTGCTATTTTATCAAATAGTATAAAGGAGGATAAGCTATTATTTGGGTGGATAGTAACTGTTTTAATTATGGTTTTAAACAGGTTTCCCCTTACTTTTGTTTTCCCTTGCACTGCATTGGGCATACCTGCATTTGCAAGACAATAAACTGAACAGTAGTAGAAATAGAAGCTTCCTGTTTTCCCTCAGTGATGAATGCTTCACTTCTCTAGAAATACTATTTTCTCTAGAACTGGTGAATATTGGCTTCATTTCTAGAGAAGTGAACCATAAACCATAGGAAGTGAGAAAGAGAATAAATTAACTCAAAAATTTGCACTCTAGTGTAGTTTTTTTCTTATGCTTATTTTAGGATTTTGAGCACCTCAAAAGCAGTCCTACCTTAGAATTCCATGCCTGTTTTCAAAAGCTGATTGGAGGCATGATGTGAATAAAGACTTGGTAATGTTACCTACATTCCTGATAAATTGAAGTCTGTTTAGATTCAAGTATTTTATGAAAAATCAGTGGGAGTTTTTTATGCATAACCTTCATGTCCTCATTCCTTTATTATTAAAATGAAATGAGAACTTAAAAAAAAAAAGTTGACAACAAATGTTAGGTTGATAAAAACCCCAGCAGTGACCTTCAAAGCAATGAGATTTGACTATGATATGCTTATCCACTGAGGCCAGAAGTTAGAAATCAGATGATGCAGTGATGACTTTCATCCTCTGGAATGTACATGTTCTGCATAACATCCCATGCCTCATTTGTCACCTCTTTTCCACTGTCCAGCACATGATCTATTATTTCTGCTTGCAATTTTGCATCTCTCCATTGCTGGCAGACTACAGCAGACAATTGAATTCCCTGGCAACTCTCTCTTGGTCAGCTGTGCTGTGTGCACATACAGCATACATGATGCTTCATACGCTGTGCTGTGTGTGTGATTGTCACATATGAGTGCAAAAGCCATGGGAACATACACTGGCCCTGATACACCTGTATCAGCAGAATGAATTGGAATGGCCCATAGCTTATAGCAGATTAGAAGTTTTCAAATCAGATTAGAAAGTTTTTCAAACAGAGCTTTCAAATTTATGGTGTTTAATTCTCTAAGAAAAATATCCTTACCTGTACTGCCTCTAACTAGTAAGAAAATACATTTACAATTAGTTCCAGCTGTGAACTCCAGTTTTAAAACCTCAAAACTAAATCGTGCACCTGCATATAGAAGAGTCCTAGAACAACTGCTTTACAAACACAATCTTACAAACATCTATTCAAATACAACTAGTCTCAGAAAGAGCAAAGTTGAAATTTAGCATTTAATATAAAATCTCAGTGCTATTTGATAGCTTCATAATAGTAGAATTTAGGAGAAATGTTGAATAACCTTCCCTGTTTCAGAAGGTATCACCTTCTTTAAGACTTAATTGTAAAATTTTTGCCTAATAGAGGAATTTTGGTTTTTGAATTTAACATTATTTGGAAACTTGAAAAGCAAAATCAAAAAGCAAATCTTGAATGGAGATGACACCACCCCTGTTGTTCACAGAGGAGATGAAAATAGTACTGAGAACTATTTGTCAAATGTTATATGGAGTTTCAGTATTGAAGCTTAATTTTTTTGAAGGGATTTTAGGAGGTTTTTGCCAAGTTCCATTGTTGATTTTATCCTTTATATTGTTTGCACACTTTGAGTGTTCCAATAAATGTTCTAAACAAATTTTTTTACATTAACTTCCACAGAATATGCTGCAGAAAACTGTTGATCTGATTATTTTGTTTAGATATCAAAATTGCAAATCCATTGCAGATAAACCCATTCATTTTTATGAACGGAATGAGCACAGATAAAAGCAGTTTCAGGAAGGGTGCCTTTTAGTGAACTGTTTTATTAGAATGACCCCAGAACCACTCAGTAAAAGTTCAGGGAGAAGAACTTGAATCAAATGAAGTTCTGCTTATTTCCAGAGAGGATCTTAATCCTTAATGTACTTTGCTTAGTGTTACAGGATCTGCTGGGGGAAGTTAGTGCTTGCTGTTCTTTGAAGTTACCAGCTGAATTCTGAAGATTTTGCAAGAGAACAGAGCACTTTGCTGGACAGACACAGCACAAAGGAGGTAAAATTATATCACTGTTAATTAATGTTTTTCAGCACATTTTGAGAGGATGAATTTGTGTTAAAAAGAAGTGAAGAAGATCAATGCATTTTACTGCTTGAATAATATTTCAGATTAAAAATATCAACACACTTTCCCCTCCTCAAGCATATGAGGACATGGTAGAAGAGGGAACGTGCACTAACACAAACTGCCCTGAGGAATAAGCTGTTACAGTCAGTTATAGCAGGTGAGAGACCCTGTGTGTTTTCAGTCAGTAATAGGGTGAAAACAGAAACCAGGAAAGACTTTCTGAGTTTTAAGGCATTTTAAGTTGAATGATTGATAATCTAGGGCAGCTGATCTTATATAAGGTCTAACTAGTAAAGATTTCTTCTAAAAGATTAGCACAATGAAGTTGAAAATCCATTTTGAAATAGACTGCTTGATTTGAAGAACGAGTAGTGAACTTGGAGGTGAAAGTTATTCTCACCAAATATATGCAGAGAATAGGTGCTAGTGGGCCACATACAGATACTGTACAGTTTTTTCTACTTCTTCAGGAAAATATAGTGAATACCATTTTAATTAGATTTTATTTCACTGTTCTACATTTGGTTCTTACAGGATTAACAAATACGATTTCAAATAAGTCATTGCAGTGGCAAATCTCCTAACAAAAATGCTTAGATTTATTTATTGTCCAGGGTAAATTCCAATAAGAACAAAACACTAGACAGAAGCTCCTGACTGAATCATTTTTTTCCTATATATTTATTCTAAAATTTAGTAATGATGAGCAAAACAAAGAATGACAATTCACAGTTGCAAAAATCTGCTGTCACAGACTTAGTGAAATGAAAGAGTTTGTATGGGTTGTAATACTCTAGACCTATCTTAACTCTGTTGCTATACATACAGTGCATGTAGGAGGTGGTAGCATTTAATTAAGAGAAATACAGAGTGCTATAATGTCACGTTGTAGCAGCCCTTAAGGGGGAGTATTCAACTGCATTGAATCCTTGCAGTTCAGGAACAGAGAAAGAAGATCTAATGCAAGGTGGTTGATCTCTTGACAGTGAAAAGTAATATCTTAAAAGAGTTTGGCAGCTCTTTAGACTCAAAATAGTTTTCACCCCATGTAAGCATAAAATCAAGTAGCAGATGTCTTACTGATGCAGAACCAGTATAATTAATTTTCAGAAATGGAGGGGTGGGTTTTTTTTTGTTCCTTGGAATATTTTCCTCATTTATTTGACTGGATGGTTAATTTATGAAGAGTTAAATTTATAATATTTACACATACAAAATTACTGTTTAATTTTCTTTCCCATATTCATGCAAATTCTACCTGTAATTTTACCATAGATAATTGATGTACTTCTTTCACGTTGATGTTGCTTACAAAAAGACCTTTTATTGTTACTGCTGTAACTGAGATAGGAATCTAGCCCACAGTACTCGTTCATGCAGGAGACATTTGCAGCTGACAGGGTTGGCAGCTCATTGGCTTGTTTTGAGATTTGTGGATAAAACCCAGTGCAGATTAATGACAAGATATAGGATTTTTTTTTTTTTTTTGATAACTGACACTTGGTATCAAGAGGGCTTAACATGACAGTTGACTATTAGTTTATCCTGGAAAATTTTGTGTGCAAGGCAATAGAGCAAAGCCATGCTTTGGAAAGAAAATGCTATACTTTGCCTTCTATTTGGGAATCTCCATGTTCTTGTTAAATTTACACAATCTAAGCAAGTCATAATTACCAACGTTAGACAGAATTCTTAATGTTTCCCTATTTGTCAGCAGTGAAAATACAACAAATACAAAATACAACAAATAGAATTTTGCGCTGTACTGTTTGCAGCAGCCTCTCACTGAACCTTCATAAGCAAAATATTGTTCTAACTCTAGAAAACATTTTCAAATTCATTTTTATTGTGACTAGCATATGAAAGGGAGATAAGTGTTAAAGTTTCACCTTCTTTTTTGTCTGCCAGGGCTGATATTCCCCATGAGCATACATCACCTTATAAATAAAGGCTGTGTTATGATATGCCAAGTTCTGGCTGATCACTTTCTGGTGAATAGATCTTTGCTGATTATATAACTTCAGGACTTAATGTTTGCTCAGTTTGAAGTGAGCTCTTTAGTGAAGACTTTATTTGAAGATGATCTACAGTCATTGATTGTAAGCCTAATGGATTTTGTCTCTACTTTTGGATTGATTAAACAGTGATTTCTGAGTTAGACATTTGGAAATAAGTGATATTGAACACAGACATTTCATGTATGGTTTTATGCTTTAGTAAGCCTAGTTCAAGAAGTATGTCAACAGTAATTGGAAATAATACCTTTATCTTTATCACACCATCTCTGAAAATGGACAAAAATAATGACATTTGTCTTAATAAGCCAGAGATAATAGCTTCATTTTTTGAAAGGATTAGTTTTACCTGAAATAAGTTTGTGTCTAGAGGAAACAAGGAATGCGTTCTCAGTCTGGAACAGTAGTTGCCACTTCTTTCTCGGATGAACTATTTGAGTATTTGATGGTCCTTCCCTTCCCCAGCAAAAACAGTGACCACAGAAAAAATAATTTTAGCTGAGCTGTTCTTAGCATAGAATTGTCCTCATGTAGCAATATCATCCCTTTGTTTTGAAGTTATTAATCTAAATTGTTCACTGAACAATTCTTTCTGATGCCTTCTGAGGCTACCTAGAGCAGAGGCTAGACAGTGTTAAAGGAATAAAGTGGGTTTTTATTAGAAAGGCCTTCAAAGGATACGCCTTGGGCAGTGCAAGAGCCTGGCCATGGCTTTACCCAAGATGGACTGTGAGTCACGAGTTTTCACACTTTCATAAGTTTTGGTACACTTACATATTGGGGTTAATTGTCCAATTACAGCTTCAGCTTATGAATTCCCATCCTCCCAGACTGCTGTCCTCAATTCCCTGTTGTTTACACTTTTTGGACCTGAAGCTGCAATGGTGTCCTTGGTTCTCTGGCTGTAAAAGGATTGTTGTGTCTGACTAAACTGTGAAGAGAACTCACTAACCCTTTATATGAAGTTCAGAGTTATATACTATAGCAGTACAGAATCTGGAAAATATGAAAGCTAAAACTTAAGGCATCATTTCTCCATTTCAGTTTACTGTTCAAGTATTTCTGGATAAAATATTGCTAGATGTAACATCGGAATCTGGCTTTAAAAATGATTAATTTCCATTTTATGGGCAGTATTATCCGCTTACAAGTTTCAATTAAATTTATGAGATTAGGTTAGAAGAATTTATATTTAGAACAAGTCACATGAAGAAAGAAATTAAACCTCGATGGATAGAACTAAAGTTTATGTGAGGGGTCATAAGGGTCATATGTGCAGTAAGGCTTGACTTGTCGTATCTTAAAAAGGCATGTATCAAATTCAGCCATTAAGCAAAATATTATGGTGTAATGTGCTCTCCTGGATGGTACAGTAATAAGCAGTTGAATAGCAAGAAAATGTGCCTCTGGTTAGTGTACTCCCTCACTCCCTGAATCCCTGAGGAAAAGTCACTGTCCTGAATCTTTGTTGATATATGACTGCTGTCTCCAATAAAGTCATACCAACTGAATGATAAATGTTTTCAACTTTGAGCATTTGACCTACCCAACACAGACAAAATGTTTTTAACATTCATAGAAGTGAAAAGTGTATATGTGTGAATGCACCAGTATGCAAGTTAAAAGCACATTTCTTCTGCACCAGTTGTAAAGGGCACCACTCTTCCCTAGATCCTACTGAACACTTGTTTACTTATTTAGGCTTCTGAAAACCTTAGAAGAGTGTCTTATTGAAACACAAGTATTTCCTTACCATCCATTCAGGTTTCAGTCATACTAGCTGAAGCAGAAATAATCCAGAAGCTTGCCTTAAGCTGGGAATGAAAATGAAATTATTTCTACTCAGTGTAGAAATCACAGCAGTCTTCTTGGTCCTCTTTTTCATGAAGTCTTCAAATAGATTTGTAAATTCATAGGGGTTAAGGTTGGAAATGACTAGCTGTCATTATGGAGTGTGACCTTTTGCTTAACATAAATTGATTTATGTAAGAAAACCTGCCTGTTTTACATCCTGTGACTGTGATTGAACTAAAGAATATGCTTCATAAAAATACTCAGTTTTGATAAAGAGTTTCTGGTGTTCAAAAATTTGCTGTCAACTGCATAGAAATTGATGAAGGTGAATGAATCACATTTGCCATGTGTTTCTGGTGAGAGCTTGAATACATCAAGATAGCTGCATATTGCATCACATCAGTCTAAATATATCTAACTCTGAGTATATCTCATTAGGACTTGTCCTGATGTGTCAAAATATGACTATTAAAAACCAAGATCATAGTTAAAGGAATGCCTGCAACTTATTTAAACAAGAGCATATATTAAAAAAAAAAACCAAACCATAGTCAATCCCCACCCCAAACACTGTTCAGTTCTGTTACCAAAATCTAACAAAAGCCAGAGATCCAACATATAAGATATTAAACTGATTGCTCTGGGATTCATTTTGCCTTTGCTCATATAGGACTCAGTGTTTACAGAACTTAGATAAGCCAGTAAATGTCACCAGTGCAATAAGGTGTCTTTTTTTGTCTTTTTACTTCTCATTAAAAATGATATTTTAAAATAAAAATAGCCCTAAATCTTAAAATAAAATAAGGAATTAGAACAATAAGTATTTTGAAATTGCTTTATGTTTCCTGGCTTCACATCAAGTAAAACACATTATTCAACCTAAGCTGAATATGAGTTATTTTTGGATAATTGATACAAGGAGTTTCCTTTTTGGTTGAATGAACACTTTTAATCATAGAGAAACATTTTGGTTTCATTTTATGGTCAGTCTCCTGCCTTTTCCAATCAAACAAGTATTCCTTTCAACAATTGTTCAGCAAATGAACCAAGCCCACTTTGTTTACCTGCTCACACTCCTACTCCATGTGCTTCTCTGAATTCAGTATAAAGCACATGAATTCACTCACTCGCCCACATGAATTCACTCACTTGCCCACATGAATTCACTCATTTGCCCAAGAACTATATTCACTTAGGGTCCTTGTATGATCACTTTACAGGATAAAGAGAAGAGAGGAGATTAAATAGAAAAAAAAAGATGCAAAAGCTGGGCTTAGAGTTCTGCAGAGGGAAATTATTTCTTGTATGACCACAAAACCAAGCCAGGTGGCTTCTTCTGAATCAGATCTGACTCCAGTCTGTTGAACACTGTCAGCCCAAACACAGCTGTTGCCTCCCCACACCTAACACCCTTCTATGAGCAGGGAAGTTTCTTTACTTGCACAGGAATTTATTGATCATAAACACACTGCGTAAAGTGGGTTTACAATCCCAGCAATCCTGACCCCTGCTACGCTGACATTGTCCATTTGCCTGAAATTGCTGACCCTGTAGTACTTTTAGGTCTATGGGATCCTATTGAATTCAATGCTTAGCACTAGTGAACTCAGAGCTCTAAAGATTTATCTTGTTCATTAATGTTCAAAAATGATTCCTTTTAGCCAAAATCGTAGCACAGTTTCAGACCCTTGCTCACATCTGTACTCAATCAATTTTCTCATTCCTAGGCTTAGTCTCAAAGAAGGCAAGTGAGCTTTGTTTCCTTTGAACCTAATGATTATCCTGACCTAATTGTTAATATGGGTATCTTGTGTCACACAGTAGAAGAAGATTGAAAAGCAGTGATCTAAATGGAAGGTGGAGAAGTTTGGAGCTTCTAGTCACTTATGAAAATAAAAAGCCTGAAGAGCGCCAAGTGCACTGCTTAAGCTGACACATATGCCTATTTTGAAATGTGAGGAGGGAGTATTTACTACTTTTCAGGCATATTCAGCATGAATTGGGGTGCAAAATGACATATAGATGTTCAGGTGTGTCTGGTTTATTTGAGGTACTGAAGCAATCTTAACAAGGTTGTGTGTTTTTAATGTATCTGTTTAAATAGATGTCAATTAAATATGGCTTCTTGGGAAATACAGCAACAGGACAGATCTTCAGTCATCACTGCAAGGAAAAAATAGTCTCAAACTTGACAAGAAAATAATATGAGTGGTCATTGTTTTGATGCATTGCTAAAATCTTTCTTGCTCTGGAGATAATTGAGGAGGCTCTACAGCCTTTTTTAAAAGTGATTAATAAAGTGATTTGCTCTACTATATATGAAATGCCTTCTCAGATATATCTTCTATCCTCAGTTTGCTCAGGCTTTGCAAGGGCAAGGTTTTTCAAATTTTCCTGGATGGCTTATGGAGTCGGGTGCAGCAGTCAACTTCTTTGGCTAAGACATTTTAAGTTGTAAGTTTTGATGTCAAATTTACAGTACTGTGACTGACAAGGTAGTAATAAATTGTAACTCCACCTGTTGTGTACTGTGTATTTAGAAGTTTCATTTTACAACTTGCTTTTTCATTATTTTCCTAATGACTTTACCTAATGAATATGCTATATTCCTGTGCCAAGCTGTTTAACATTGCTTTGAGAACACATTCTGAATGCAAATACATAAAGTAGAACTGGTTTGAAGAAGTATTGCCAATTGTCTACTGCTTAGTCCTTTGAAAGAGTTTTCCCTAATTTCTGCCCCTCACTTTTACCCTTTTGTGTTGTGCTGCTGCTTGTTTACATTGGTATTTGTGCTGTAACCTCCATGTGGGTAGTGCAGCTGTGGAGGTGACATGAGGTGATCCTGTTGTGGTTTGCTGTGAAGCAGAGGGAGCATGTGTGATGGCTTCCTATCATGCCACAAAGGCTGCTGGGTTTGTGTTTTGTTGTCTCATGATTTTGACCAATAAGCAGTGATGAGAATGTCTACATGGTAGCTAAAAGTGAAGAATATTACTTCCTCTAATACTTTCTCCATGAAATGTGAGTTTTTTCCCCTCTCAGAAACATCCACGCTTACAGTCTTATTTAGGTAGTTTCTTTAACCTCTCTTTGCCATTACTAATCAAAAAATATTTATGCTTGGTTCCTTTCACCATGCTGTTTACAACTGAACAGTAACGGCTCTTGAAAAGTTGATCTGAACCTTTTTTTTTATCCAGCCATCTAAGCTGAGCATAATTACCCACAATTGTGTGCCTTCTCTGTCCCCAGCCACCTGGTTGTCCCCCATTCGACCATCTCTCCTTGTTTTTAGCACTTGTACAATGTGTAGGATCAAGAAGACATTTTAACTACACAACCTGTATACAAGTGAAATAAGGAGCCAGGAGTCTGTATAAAAGGAAAGGTATAGCATACATATAATTACTTGTGACAACTTTCTGGATTTACTGAAGTATGAAAATATGCATGGATTTTTCCCTCTGCAGGTTGTGCAGTATGGCACATTTTGTACTTTATTAGATGCCTACACAGGATAATGAAATGTCAGATTTTCTGTAGATAAAAACCCATACTTTTAGCAAAATAAAATTTTATCAGTGTTATCTGCATGGTTCAGTGATTATGATACTTACATACATAACCCCCCTTACAGTTCTTTAATTAAACTTGTGTGTAGTTTCTATATCATGTCCCATTTTGTTTATATAAAATGTCATTACTCTGAAGAGACATCTTAGATTACTTTCCCATACATTAAAAAGCATGACTACATCTTATATCATTATTTTAGTAGTTCAGTAGAATTGAGTATCTTCCTCCACAGACTTCTTGATATGATTTTGGTATACATTCACTCACAGCTGTCAAAGCTGTAGTCTGGGTACATTGTTATGGCTTCCTTGTTCTTTGAAGGTCATTGTACAGTAGCTGTGCATGTTATGTTGAGACATTCAGGTGTTCTGTGTGATGAGTCTGTAGATCACAGACTGTTGGGTAAGGCCATAAGAGAGAAAAAGCACTATTTTCCTTGGTGCCTCATGTAAGTAACTTGGTGGTTTGGCCTAAATATATACAGGAAATTATCTCCAAATTCTCTTCTTTTACTCATTTGCTTTGGAGAGTGAACGCTTGAGTGGTAGGTTGGTGTGACTTCTCTGGTATTTGACTCAAGCTTGCAGAAGAGCAAGCCCAGAGTATCAGGAAATCAGCTGGCTGGTTTTTGAAAGCGTGTATGTACTTAATTTGTCAAAATATAATTTCTTGGCTATATAATAATTTTGGGTTCTACTGGTACCTGCTGTCTATAACCACAGCACAGTCTTGGGATTTAGGCCTTTCTTTCCTCTAACTAGTCCTGATTTACATCTTTGTAAAATAACACAGTTGCACAGACAAATTTAGCCCCTATTTTGTTTTTCACGTTTTTATGGATGACATTTTGAATTCTAGTGCACTGCAAGCATCATAATGATCTGCCAACAGCAAAAGAAAGCTATGATATTGGATTGTGTCCTTAATAACATCACAAAGTGCAAAGTGACTAAAAATAGCATGTTTTTAGTAAAATTTGAGTAAATTGCAACAGAGCAGCATTTTCAAATATGTTTACTTGCTTTATATCCTTCCTATTGTCATGCTTCATAATGCATAATAACAATTAGTTTAGCGCAGGAGCAGAAAAAGCAGAAGGATATAGGAAACCTTATAGGAAGAAAGACATTGAAGTTTTCTGGTGAAATTCTTATGATGTTTTGTTCTTTTGATTTGTAACTTAAAAATTGAATTGCCAGCTTGATTAATAGTTATGCAATAGTGTATTGAGTCTGACTTTTTACGTAGAAGAAAATCTGTTTCTTAAAACTGAATCCTCTCTGCAGCAGAAAACACAGGAAAGAGGGGTAAAGCTCATAACCTAACTACCTCAGTTAGGTGCAACTGTACTGTGTGTCTTTGAAAAGTATAAGAAATGTGTCAAAGCTTGTGATGGAATTTTCTAATAAGCAGGTGTGCAAGATAAAATAATGGCATGAGGCTTGTACCTATCATCTAAAGAGTCAGATGACTCTAAGGGCTGCATTTTCAAAAATGTTCTATGGACAGTGTGTTGTTTTTTTTTTTTTTTAAATAAAGATCGACCAACACATGTTCACTGCTAAGTAAACATGCAGTGCTACACTGGGGCACAGTTTCTAGGGTTTAATGCAACTTTGAATTGATTTAGTAATATTGAGTTTTCTGCAAGATGAAACAATGGAAGCAAACCTTGAGATAGTCTGGAAGTAGAATGGCTCATAGCTTGGAGAAATATTTTTTATGCAGTTGGAAATAAATTAGCCTTCTTTGTAATTAAAGGTAGAGCCATCAAATCCACACAGCAAAATAAAAGCTCTATAAGTATTTTGTGATACTCGAGGCAGCTGCCAAATTATTAGGTGAAGTCAGTAAGAAAAGGAAAGTGTGCTTTTTGTGGAAACTGTGTCAAAAGCTGTTTTGTGTTGAAAAATTCCTGCTGCCTGATTCTAAAATTTTCTGCTATGAATTAATTACCCAGCTAGGTTACTTCTGCTGTAATTAGTTCTGCATTAGTGGAACACTGCACCTAAATAAATTAAAAAGGTGAGAATTCTGCTCCATTCCACTCTGCTTTTCAGCTTCCTTCAGTTCAAATTTCTAGGATTAAAAAAAAGGCTTCTAATTGATTTTTCCTTCACCTGCAAAATTCACAACACATTACTTGGATGAACATCTGTTTTGTTTTCTCTCTGTAGATAACACAAAGGTGTGTCTAATCCTCATCAGCAATTCCTTCAGCTTTTCTGATGCTGGCTCTGACTTTTTCCTGCAGCTTATTTCAGTGGAGTGTGCAGAAGGAGCTCTGTCAGGACTCACTGTGCTGTTAGGTATTACCTGTTACTTTTCCTCATCCAAAACTGATAAAATTTATCTTGGTTTGACTTGCATAGGCTCTTAAGAAGGGGGAATTTTGTATAATATTGATAAGTTTTTCTTCCCTTTGCAGCAACATTATCTATGGTACTCATTCTTACTTTCTTTTATATTAATTGGTCAGATTATCTCCTCAGCTTGATGGTGTGGGAGCTTTACTACTAAAAATTGAATGTATAGTTGAAAGATTACTGTGAATCATGGCAATAGCCTTTTCCCAGTTTTCATTATTTTTAGTTTAGGTGATTATTTTTGGTTTAGGTCTATTTATCTTTATTAAATACATCATGCTTTACTACCTGTAAATGTAGAAGGCATAAATCTCACACATGTTGTTTGTATGTTCTGTAATGTAAGTAGGTCTGGAAATGCTGCAGCGTCACTGCAAAGTGAATCAATTCTACCACCTAGTAACTATTACAGCAACTAAATAAAAGAAGATAAATGGACAATTTAGATGTTTTATATGCCGTGTCCTACTAGAGGAGCAGAAGAGGACATAAATATTCTTTATAGATAAAGAATGATAGGAGTTTTTATTATAACAGTGGTTTAATTTTATTATAATTTAACAGTGTTTATTTCTAGTCTTATACAGTTATATAAGAAGTTTCTGAAATGTCCACAGAAACAATATTGAGTCGTTGCTGAGATAAGTAACATTCACAGCTGCCTAAATTTAGACTGTGCAGCCCGGTTTGTGTAGTTCCTCATCTCTGGAAGGTTGCTTGCTATTTCTTAGTTAATGGAAATGTCTTTAATACTAGCAGTGAGATAAATGGGACCAGATAAGTAAATGCTGCTCAAAATCTAGGCAGATTTACCATTGTAAACTATTCTTGGAAGAGATGTGTAACTGTCAAAGGAGCTGCCTGGCCATGAATAGTGATGGAATTATGCAGATATGTCTCTGCTTGTTGCTAAAGGTTCACAAGGCTCTCATGAGACTAAAGTATAAAGAAAACCATTGATATACCAGCACAAAAATCAAAGAATAGTCCAATAACAATCACAACAAGGAGAAGCAGCTACCATAGGCAGAGTAACTAAAGAGAACAATTGTAAACCTTGTTACTGAACAGAGAGACTGAAGGATGAGTGAAAATAATAGTTTCCAGGGAATATAGGCATATTGATGTGAGTAGGAAACAGCTCCTGCCAGGATTTGTCACCAATTACTTTTCCCCTATTCTGTAAGGGAGAACCCTATTGCTCTATTAATTATTCAGAACTATGATATTGCTCTTCCCTAGTTTCTTCAGAAAGGGCTCAGGAAAAAAACCTAACCTTTTTAGAATACCTGTGTATGCAGTAAATTAAACAAGCTGTTAGTTCTTGGTATGATTTTAGAGATGTTGCCAAATAAATTCTTTTTATTCAGATTTTCATTTTTAATTAGGTACCCCCCCAAAAAAAATATATATAACCTGCACTTTTGACCATATATATCAGAAATATTGTTCATTTGATGACAACAGCTGCAGAATTTTGTGTCCTCTCTAAGTAAACTTTACTTTATATGCCAAATAGCATCATACAGCCAAGCGAGCACATTCAAATCATACCATAATTTATTTAAGTTTTTTAAAATTCTTGGTCATATAGCTCCTTATGGAGTTTATCACCTTTGATGGGAATAATTCAAGCACCTATAGCTCAGAACTGTCAGAACTGCCCCCTAAAAATATTCTAGTCATTCAAAGAATAAAAATATCACAGAATCAATAAGGCTGGAAAATACCGCTAACATTGAGTCCCACCTTTGACTGAACACCACTTTGTCAACCAGACATGACACCAAGTGCCACACTCAGTCTTTCCTTGAACACCCCCACGGACGGTGACTCCACCAGCTCCCTGTGCACTCATTCCTATGACTAATCACCCTTTCTGTGAAGAAATTCCTTCTAATGTCTAACCTGAATCTCCCCAGCTGCAGCTTGAGACTGTAAGAAGGGTTTGGGGGAATTCATTTTTAAACCAGGAAAAACACCTGCTGTATGATTCTTAGACACTGAAAGATTGGTATAACAGGTATAAATGACAAAGGAAATGCTTTGCAGCCAAGAAAGCCAGAATTCAAGCAGAAGAGTAGTAATGGAATATCTAGACAAAAAAAAAGTGAGAAGCATTAAAAAAATTCCATGAATTGGTTCATTGGAAAATACTGAATTACTGAAGAAAAATTTCTAAATGAAAAAGCTAGGGAAAATTAATCACTATGAAACAATACTGTGAGATGATGTTAAGCCTATGTGAATTATCAAAACATCCAATCACTTCTCTGATTTTTATTGTTGGTATTTGAGAGATGCTTTCTCTGAAGGTTAGCAGATTGTAGCTGTGTATTAAAGGCAAATTTCACAATTCTCCTCATGAAAGCTACATGAATGGACAAGTATTACTTTATAAAATATTTACAATGCAGCTCACATGACATCAGGGTACTGAAAGACTAGCAATAATCAAGAACGTGCAGTGATAACATGTGAATACTGAAATTCAGAGGGGCTGTACTTTGCAGCACTTTTCCTCTCAAAGAGCCTCCCTTTGAAGTTGATCAGCACTCTGCTCCTCAGAGGAGATTGGGATGCTGTTGCTGGCACCCACATCACAAGTGATGAAAAATGTTTACTTAAATGGCCATCAGTATTTGTGTTGAATTCTTAATCTTTGCCTTTGATAGTGTTCAACAGTGATCCATAGCAAGAACATAAAAGTTTGTTCAGATTTCCCTCAAGGAATATGAAATACTCTGAACTCCATGAGGCTGTAGTGAGATGGAAAATTTCTGCAAGTTTCAATGGTTTTAGGCCACAAATCATATATGGTATCATGACTCAGGTAAAAGTATACATTTCCTCTGTCATGAATAAGAGACATGCTTTTTCTCTGTTGTATTTGCTTTCTCTCTAATGCATGTTCTACTTTCTGTAGTAGTGTCAAAAATATTATGATACAATATTGTAGGATATCTGGGATATGAAAATTCTATTAATTTTAGAAGGTAAATTTAATAAAATTGCATCATTGGCAGAGACTTTTTCATATTATACTGTGTTTATTAGAGAAAACCTCTTTGCATTAGGTTCAAAGCCAGAAATTGATTTCCAAAGGAGCTAAGGTTGCTTAGATATTTTTAAAATCCCACTAGGTCTCTGTTTGCAGCTTTTTGGCACATAGATACCCTTGAAAATCTGGCTTAAGAGTTATAACAGTAACACAAAGGAATAAAAACTTGTTATTCAAGCCAGAAGGATTTTACTGGCACTGAGCATATTGATGTTACACTGGGGAAAATTATATTTACATGTTTTAGAGCACTGAATTAATTATAACATAAAATAAAACTTTGTTTAACATGTGTAAAGAATCTGTTCTTCAATACATTATTCCATGTAGGGATTGAGATAAAATATTTTACCAAGCCTAGGAAAGCTATAAGCAGGGAAGTGACCAGTGTTCAATGGTTGATTAGTAGTCTGAAAAAAAAGACATGGAACAACCAAAACAGATTGCTCAGTTGCTTAGCCTTAATGCCAGATCCATTTTTTTTTTGCTTCCTTGCTGCTATTCTTTTGAATAAGCCTCTTAAAGTCAACATGTCAATTTTCCAGTTCCTATGAAAATATCTCATATAATTTCAAAATAACCTTGAAATTATTTATTTTGACAATTTTAATGTTATAAATCCAAAAGAGGATATTTTGGCTTCTGGGTTATTCCTAGGCAAGGGAGGAAATGGATCCAGTATAATCTATATGCTGCACTATGTATATATTTTTTATGGCCTCAGGAAGACTCCAGAGCTGCAAGCTCTGTATTAATTTTGGATGGTTAGTTTATATTCTGATGAGAAGTATTTCTTTATATCTGCAATAATACAGTTGAAACAGCAAGAGCTATAGGGCTTAGAAAATGTCTGCAATACTTCTACAATTTAATCTTAAACTCAAGGCCATAATTGCAGGAAACAGGTTTTGATTAATTTTCCTGAAACTCAGCTGTATATCCATCTGTGATAAAATAACTTAAAATATAATTGATAGACCCGATTTAGGAATTTTTCCACCTTGCTTCCCCTCCTGAACGTGAGCCATGAGAATTGTAACATATAACATTTCTGGTGTGTTGCGAAGGACTGGTAAAATCCAAATTCTCTGCTGTATTAAAAAAAAAATCCAGCTTGACATGGGAATAGGGCTATTTACCACTGAAGTAGATTTGTGCTGAAGTCGATGCAGAGGCTGTAGGCCTGGTGTATTGTGCTCACCTTGCTCTAATGGGAATTCAGGAAGATACAGAACTGGATACAACATGACACTGGCAAAAATGTTGGTGCAGTTCTGCAATGAGCAGTACCCCCTCCTCCAGATGGGGAATGTAAATGGCCTCCATAATCTGCTCTGCAGCTGTTTGGACGTCACTGGGTGCAAAAAGGTGGAACTGAGCCATTCAATCAGCTGAAGACCTGGTTGAAATTTTGAGATGATTTGCCTGATCAATATTATTTGGATAGTCTTTGTGGCAATGGCTGTTTTAAGGAATTAAATAATCTTTGCACCTGCCTGGAGTATTTATGTTGAAGAAGTCCCAGCAGGTAGAGAGCGAGTGATGTTTCTACTTGTGTAGCACCTACTTTTGATTTCAGAGGGGAAACAAGAAAATTACTTCAATGGGTGGTGACATCAAATACAGCTGTTTTCTGGCAGAAAGCATGTTACCTCTATTTTACTAAGTGAAAGCACTTCTACCTTGCATCATGGACAGGTTCAAAGCTCCAGCTGCAATCCCCCAGAGGAAGAGGCAGAAAGGCTTGCATTCCCCAAAACCTTCCTGCAGTTATGAAATAAAGTTCAGTAACTTTGTCATTTTTATTATGCAGAGGAAGATGGGGATGACCAGAAGGATGTTTTTGATGGAACTGGGAAGAAGAAAAGGTTTCAGAGTAGAAAGTGAGCTAAGGTAGGGAAGTATTTATATTTTTATATTTTGAAATAACATGTAGTAATGCTGTTTGAAACATTTAAATTCAATAAATATAGTCATACAAGTGACTGTGATTGAAGATTTTGCCTGTGTTTTTGGTGGATATACTTGGATCTTTCCATTATAAATATGCTTCAGGAGTTCAGTGGATGTTCCTAGCATTTGGTTTATTTCTATTGTCTTCTGGACAGAGAGCAAGGAAAGCACAAAATTTAGCAAAATTTCTGTTTTTTCACTTTTAAAAATATCAATTTCTGAGTTATCTTAAATCTGTCAATTTTCATGTGTATTCATATAAATTGTATCTTTAGCTTATCTGAATCGCTCATTGTTTATTCCCACTTTGAAGTCAGGTTAAGATTAATCTAAATTTAATGGCCAATTTTGAAAATGAAAAAAGTTAGATGTACAGGAATGGAAACTGTGATGGTTTAAGGGGAGCATTTGTCTACATCATCTCTGGTATTATAGTATTTAACTTTTTTACCCTAATGTGAGTCTCAAAGTTATGTCTTATGCTTTGGTATAAAATCTGGAAGAGCACTGAAGAAAAATCTTAGGAGTAAAATATCATGAATGTGGCATTTGAGAGTGAAAACACACTCCAGATTCAGGTTTGTCTGGTTTCAGCAAACCAACTCATTCTGAAGGAAGCCTTCCTCCAAACAGTGCTTTACAACAGTGCAGGTTATGTCATTATGCAGTTTTCCAAAAGCTCCATCATTATATAGGTTCTCTGAAAAGCTGGAGGAAAACCAAGTATTGATCACGTCTCTGGATCTGCACTAAGAGAGAGTACAGCTGGGTCCTCCTATAAAGATGTATTTCCACAGACTTCTTTTCAATCCCATCAACTTTGAAAGTCTGAGGAAGAAGGGAGGGTAAAATAATTTATAAAGCAAGATTGAAGCAGGTATTGAACAGAAGGAGGCAATTAGCATCTGATACAAAACTAATTGAATTCTTGGGGGAAAAAAGAAATGAAGAGTTCTGTTCTGGATCCCACATTAATAATCTGTAGAGGACTGTGTAAATGCTTTATCTGGGCTGCTTTGACACACAGGTATTTATTGCCAGTATTTTAGACTTTCTGTAAGTTTTATGAGGCAGCTGTTATGTTTAATTTCAGCTTAGCTGCTACTGGATAAAACAAAACTAGTTAACTGTTGATTTTTGCTTTTGAAAATGCCACAGGAAATGCTAAATTTGTTTAGTTCCGTGCCAAGAAAATAGCACAGCTGTACAGGTATGAGAGAAAACTGGAGCACAGCAGCTAAACTGCTGCTGTGAGCATAGTTATGGCAAAGTTCCCAGCTCTGCAGCTTGGTACAAATACATATCATATGAATATTTTATATGAAGTGAAATAAACCACAGGAAGCAGAAGTTCTCTGTCTCTGGGTTTTTTTTTTTTTTTGACTCAAGTATAAAGTTGTGACGGTTTAATTAAGATAGGACCTAGCAGGGTTAAATAATAGTAAACCCAACAGTATTTCATGGAGATTAATTTAATCTGTGTTTGTAATCTTTTAGAAAAAAAAATTGGGATTTATTCTTTTTCAATGGACTCTGCTCTACAAGTTGCACTATATATAATGACACACATTTCTGAAGTACAGTCCTTTCAGTACCTTTCGTATAGTTCCAAAATACAATATGTTTATTGCATTGGAGAGTTATTTGATAACAGTTTTCTATGGAGCAATTCCAGTATTTGTCATTGTGATTTCATGACTTAATGAAATTGGTGATCGCTCATTTGAATAAGGATCACAGAGATAGGCCAAGGGATTTTCTTGGTTTTCTGGAAGGTAATTTACTTTGAAGGGTTGTGCAGTCTGCCTTTAACAGCACACATCGTGTTTTGAAGTGCACGCTAACCAGTAATTGCCACCAGTGGTGTCCTCTCTGCTTCGACAGGCTGATGGCTCCACTTCTCCAGGTGTTACAGAGGGTTGCAGAGCAATCTGTAAGGGCCTCCATTGGAAATTTACTGCATATATGCAGAAGGCGCTCACCATCATGGGCACAGACTTTCAAATGGGTGTGGCTGCCATTAAGAAAATTTACGTTCCAACTCCAGCTTTCCTTTTGTAAAAATAGTGTCAGATTGTGACACTACCTGTCTGTGCCTTTCCTGCAAGGAGTTTAGGAATCTGTTGCCTGATAGAAATTAATGTTGGAATATATCTTCTAGATACTTGAGTTCTACAAGTTGATGGAAATGAAGAATGTTCTCCTTTCTCTCTTTTTTTTTTTTTTTTTTTTTTGTGTGAGTGACAGCACCCTCGTGGGATGCATAGAGAGCAGGAGTGCTCAGAATCATTCAGAATTTCCTACCAAATCTGTATTTTTCTAAACTTACTGAGAAACATCAGCAGGAGAGATAGAAACTTATAGATCATCCTAAGTATGCACGTAATCTTTTTTTGAAACACAGCTTTGTCCCTGTCCATTATTTTCCTGTGATGGGTACAAAAGTGTCTATTTTTGATCTTTAAAAGAATCATCTTTTAATCAGGTGATCCTTTCTAATGTTGTTCTAGTACAACAACTGAAGTTTACTGCAATAACATTTGTGCTATTGTATTTTTAGGCAATGCACACCATTTAATATATTGAATAAAAATACAAGCTGTAAATTTTGTATTCACTAAACCATCAGTTTTGTTATACTGGCTTAGCAGCAAGGAAATGGTGTTCACATGGAGCATGTAGATCATAAGATTTAATTAATGAAACCACTGGCAATGCCATATGTAATGAACAGCTTCATACAAGTGTAGAAAACTTAAGTATCCAGAAAGATATTACTAGCTGTAAAATTTTAAATAATTATTATTAACTGATTTTTAATGTTGCAAAGCTTTCACTCATTGGTGAGGGATATTGGGAAGATGCTTTCAGGTATTGTCAAGGAACCTTTTAATTATGGTACTGCTTGTGTAAGCTAAATATTTTCAGAATTGCAAAGAATGTGTGTTAGGTTAGTGTCTATGGAAGGTAAATGATCCTTCATGAAAGAAAATGCTGCACTTACAGGAGCTGTCAGACTATAGTCTTTCTTCAAGGCAGAGTCAGTGACTAGAATAAATATATGATGATATGAAAACTTCAGTGCTTCCACATCCTAAAGTACAATATATACTACAATTGTCAGGAAGTGGATGGTAAGTAAATACAGAAATAACAGCTCTGTATCTGTGTACAGTTGGATTCAGTGAAAAAGAAAAGAAAATTTTTTCTGTACTTGTTGACAGTGATTCTGTCACTCATATTGTGGCTGAGAACAACTCTTACCTGGAGGTGCTGGACTGGCTGAAAGGACAGGCTGTGCGTGACAGCTCTAAGTTTGAACTACTGGACATCTCCTGGTTTACAGCCTGCATGGAAGCAGGAAGACCAGTTGATTCAGAAATGAAGTACCGTCTCATGGTAAGACAGATCCTGCAGTGTGAGTACAGTGACATCCAAAATGAATGGCTGTGATTTTATTTATTTTTTAACCTAGTATACATATAACTGTGTTGTGTTATTATTTTTATTTTTTTTTTCCTGTGGAATTTGCATGAGTAAATCACACAAATTTAATAGAGTAGAAACACCTTCCATGCCTTCTTTATCAGTGTCTGGTAATGCTGAGTTGCTGTGTCATCACAGGGTACCAAGTGGTAAATACAGAATCACAGAATGGTTTGGGCTGGAAGGGACCTTAGAGTTCATCCAGCTTCCACTGCCCTGCCATGGGTAGGGATGCCTTCCACTAGATATCCACTAGGTTGCACTAAGTCCCATTCAACCTGGCCTTGAACACTTCCAGGGATGGGGCAGCCACAGCTTCACTGGATAGCCTGTTCCAGTGCCTCAACACCCTCACAGAAAAGATTTTTTTCTGTACAGCTGATTCAAATTTCCCCTCTGCCAGTGTAAAGCCATTACACCCTGTCTTATCACTGTGCCCTTGTAACAAGTTCTCTCTCCATCTCTCTGTCAGCCCTTTAAATTACTGGAAGGCTGCTGTTAGGTCTTCCTGGAGCTTTAAGAGGTTGAACAGCCCCAGTTCCTCTCAATATCTGTGAGTGTTCTGGTACTTGCATTTGCTCAAATACATCAATATCATGGCAAATATCCCAGGGAGAGCAGTGCATTTCAATTGGCTGTTGATGGCATTCTTGGCCTCCTCAAAACAATGCAAAAATATTACAACTTTTGCTGTTGCAAGGTGATCAGCTAACAGCTGGGCCCTTGAAGGACCTGTAAAAAGAAGACTGATGTAGTCTGTGGACATCTGTTTACAGACTTGGCACCATCAAGTAAAATTGTGCTGAGAAAAAAAAGTTTTATTATGTTATATTATCTCTCAATAGAAGCTGTAAGTCAGAGGATATTGAAAATGGCAGGCTGATTATTTGATGCATGGTGTTTGACCTTGAAGTAATGGATGATGATTTTTTCCCTCTGATCTATATCTGACAAATTACCTACTAATTTCTCAGATTGGAGCATAGTGAGGAGCAGTGGTACTCAATACCTCAGCACAGACTGTGAGTGATGGGGGTTTGGTGGGGATGCCAGGCGTGCTGTGCCCAGCTTGTGCCACTGAGCCACGAAATAGGCCCAGCACTGCAGCTGGATGAATCTGTCCCCTCGTTCTGCACCCACCCCAGCCTCGCGGTGATGGCTTTCATGTGCACCGGCAAAGAAATTCATTTTATATGTCAAGAGAGCTACAAGTCTGATCTAAAGCTCTCTGAAGTAAAGTGAGAGATTCCTGCTGATTCCCGAGGGTCTGGATTAGGTCTGTGTGACCACACTGGGACCAGGGCACGATGTGCAGCATGTGCCCTCCTCTGAGGCACAGAATACCTGAATATTTAACAGCAGCATTGCACTGTTTGCTGCGTCTTCATTTTGGTATTTAGATTATGAAGGGCGATTCATAAATACCATCCTTTCCCAAGAAAAACTGTAGCTCCTGATTATTTTTTTCCAGTCATATTGCATTTTCATTGCCAGAAAATATCTTCCAGGTTTTTACATACAAGAATCACTGTTTAATAACAGTTTGGGCTGGGGGGAGGGGGAAGTGAATACACCAGATGGAGCTGTCGCTCTCAGACTCAGCATGATTCCATGACAGAATGTGTGTTTATGTTTGAAATCCCTCCGAGGATATATTTTTGCAATAAATTTATAATATTTTTCAATGAATCTGCTGGAGAGAGAATAGATGAAAGAAATTAATACAAAAAGAAAAAAATACAAAAGGCAGCCTTGTAACTACTGCTTTATTTTATCTTACAGGCCATAAAAATATAAATACAGGGAATGCAAAGTAGTTCTCTAAACAAGTGATGCATCAAAACCACGAACAAAATCCTGTGAACCTTCCTGAGAATTTCACATCAGCATTAAAAATAAAACAAACTACCTTTTATGTACATTGTTAATTTCTGCAATATGAGCACACCTATAGATTCAGATAGCTTAAAAAATGTGCTTTCATATTTTTTTTTCTTTTCAAAGCTAGAAACACCTTTATCTTTCTCCAAAATTCCTCCAATTTTTTTTAAGTCAGTGAAAATGCCTTAGTTTTATATAAAACTCCTTTTGGAATATTGGTGTAGCATAAACTTCTGAAAATGTATAAGCGCTGTCAGGAGATCATAATTATACTGTGAGACTGACTCTGCAAGTAAAAGCTTATATTTTTATTGAAACATAAACATTTCATGCTAATAAATGTAGAGTACAATAAGGAAGCTAGTGGCAGCCATGCTGGTATTTTTTTAAGCTTATAAAACCAATCTTAATTATATAGTTGCTCTGAGGTAATAAACATTGTGTAAAGCAAACAAGGAGAAAACAAGAATTCTAAGTGTGTAGCGAATTTTAGAATTTTTTTTTGTTGCAGTGTCACCATGCTAATTTTTTTCTGCCTTGCAAAATGAAGAAAGATTGAAGCAAAGGTTAATTTTCTTTTTAAGTACTAGACCGAACTCATACATAATGTAATTTAATTGGAATTTCGCTGAAGACAAATTTGGTTCATTATGTCAGACTTGTAAAATGTGAAATGAAAGTGAATTAACAAACCTTGAACTCAAGCTAGATCATTAGGGTTTTGAAGTAAAAGGAATGGATTGCAGTGGGGGAATGTTTTGGGTGAAATCTTGTTGCCATGTAGTTTTGTGGTCAAATTCCCTTTAATATCAATAGCAGTAAGATTTCATCTTTCAGATCCTCCAGTAGGCTACTTGGAAGGTTAGTCTTCATTCAGGACATTTGTTTTACTGCATTAGTAAAAAGAAATGCCCTTCTTCATGCAAAACAAGGGGAATAAAGTCAGAGTTACAGACCATTAGCTAACATCCTAATTACAATTGTCATTAAAGTACATCTTTCTGTAGTAGTGAATGATCCAAGAGATGCTCTGATGTCAGTGATTTATAGAGAATAAAAGGTTGGTTGACCAGATTTAAGATGGACAGAATTATTATTGATTCATTCAGTCACAGTTGACTTTTAGGGTTAGTAGCCACCATTTAGTTTAATAAGCATTGGAAATATGGTAGCCAAATATCTGCTTTGAAAGGGAAGCAAAATATTTCTGTGGCAAAGGTCAGCCCTTGTGCAGAGGCACCTTTCGTAGCACAAGCAGATGGGTATCCTTGACAATAGCAGGACATGGACATTAATAGTTACACAAGGGCATTGCTAGAAAGTGCTGATGTTTCCTGGGTTATGGAAGAGAAAGAGGCAGAGGAGGCATTCAGAGGGGTAAAAAGAGAGGAAGAGATCCATAAGGGTTGCTGCACACTCAGCAGCCTTAAGAACTGTACTGTGGCTGCATTTCTTCTGCCTTTTCCTCAGTCAGAACCCAGAAGTTGTTAGCTAATTAGGTTGTTTTGTTTGTTTTTTCCTAGAAAGGAAAAGAGATTTATTTATTTGAAGAAAGGAATTTTCTCCACATTAGGGAAAGAAAGTACCATCTTTTGATCCTTTGTCTTATCACGTGTCAGGAAACATATCTAACATTTTCTGGAGCATCTCACTCTGTTTCATTGTGAAAGAGAGAGGCTGTAAGTAATGGAAGAAATCCTTCATACTGACAGCCTGAGTTTCTCAGGAAATAAAAATGAAACTTATAAACTGTCTGCCTTTTCTTCATAAAATGCTGGATATCAGAGGACTTCATTATTTGGTCAATGCTGCCTGGGCTTTACAGAGCTGCTGGCTGCTTGTCTCTGTGCACTTCATTCACTGCTGCTTCATTTTCTCCCTGTTATTTCCCTATGTCATTATACTTCTTGTGTGTTAAAAAATAATTTGACAAAGAGCAAAGTAGTCCCCCACAATATTAATTCTGCAACCAAATCTGTCTGCTTTACAAATTGATGCTAGTGGTAAAGGCTGTTTCTCCTGCTTATGCCATGTGGAAAATGTCACTGTGAAAGAGTAGCAAGTGACATTCCCTGCAGCCTGGATGTGGGGTAGAAACTCTGACTAGCTGTAGTAATTAAGTAGCCTACACATTGGGATATTTTCCTGTGGTTGCCCCTCTGCAGTGTACTGCAAATTCATTTTAATGTAGAGTTATCTAAAAAAAAAAAAAAAAAAAAGGAAATGTTAATGCCTATATTTTTCCATTTTTCTCTTGTCTTTAGTGCTTTCTTCCCAATAGTAGAATTATTTTTTGGTCTAATGAGTTTCCAGGGTTCCTTGTTCTACACTGTAATTGCTATTGATGGAAGTTTAGGTTTGTCCTGTAATCTGTACAAACAATTTTTTCCCATCTAGTTTTCCCAACAAATATCAGTTTGAGCAGCATCAGTTCTGCTCATGTTCTGCTGCTGATAGATCATTTCTATAGTTCACATGCAGGCATCATATTATTCCCTGCAAATCAGACTGTAGTAATTGTTCTTTGCCAGATGTTTTTGCTGGTAATTTCTATCCAAAATTTCTTCTTGTTGCTATATATAATCAAGCCCAGTTGACTAAATGCATAAATCTTACTGATGAAGGAAAATTTTCAACTATCTCTACTAAGGCAGGAATAAGATGTTTATGTCCAGTCTATCACACTCTTAAATGCATAGATTTTCTGCATTCGTTTTGCCCTCCTCCACAGTACCAGCTGATGCTGCATGTAGGGCTCTTGTTCTCTGTGAGTCTGTGTCCTAGAGAAGGTAAAAGCTTATTATATATTCTATTCAGTAACATTCTGTTTGTTCACAGTCTTTGCAGCTGGCACTATCATTTCAAGCAGTATATTAGCACTAATCAATCATAGTTTATATGATTTAAAATCAATTCTAAAATATAATTCATGAATGTGTGCAGAAGTGAATGAGTTATGTTGCTGTCCTGACTGAAACCCATTTTGGTTAGTCCCAAGACTGGTCTTACACATAAAATTGCTTTCTTCCTTTCAGGGTATGCTATGAAAACCACCATATAATTCACTGCTCCTTCAGTTGTGCAAGCAAATACCTTTTGTGTGTGTGTGAATACTGTTATTCAACTACTTTCTATCAAATACAAAGGCAATTTAACATGAAATTATAATTGGGGGCGTGGTTATGAAGATACACACAGGCTTATAGGTTTGCTAGCCTTTGTATGATTGGATACAGGGACAAAAGGGCTCATCATTCCATTATTGGTGAGAAAATTTATTTTATGTATTTTCATGACATTTTTTATTGTAATTGTTGAACCCTTTCCCTATGGCTTTTGGATATTGTAATGCAATAGGTTTTTGACATATCTGCCAAAAGTTTTCAAGCAAAAGGACTGAGAGCTAAAAATACAGGGAACTGCTGAAGGTATTTCATGTTTCTGAAGTATTTCAGATTTGGCACATTAAAGAAAGTGAAAGAATTGAAGGACTGGATATACAAAGCAGCAGAAAACCAGTGTGAGTTTGCCTTTTCTAGGTGCTTCCTAGTCAGGATATTCACAGGTTGAGGACTTGTGCTCAGAACTCTCTTTTGCCAATGGGGACATGGGTCCTGTCAATGGGCAGGACTCTGGATCCTGCCTTTTAAGAGAATTCCCATCTTTCAGGGGTGGGTTGCCCACAGACCTGTATGACCTTGGTCTATTTTGCATGGAGCAAAATTGGGTGAAAAGTGAATGATCATGGAGGCAGCCTGGAGATTGGGAAATGCCCATTCAAGTCTTGGCATCTGGCTCCTTTTCCTTGCTTTGATGAATGTGTAAAAATTATGTCTGGATTGGATCAGCATCTATGGGAATTGGCTAAGGGAGAAACCACATCACCAACTGGCTGTTGGGTGAATAAAGGATGGTGATTACACTTCTGTAGCTGTTTATAAATGTTTCCTTCACTCTAAAATGACTCCAAAATGAAGCATTTAGCTGAATGAGTTAAATCCAAAATAAAAACTTTTCTATCATTTTACCTGCAAGCGGGGAGAAAACTCGATTTCCAATTCATACAAAAACTTTTCCTCCACTACTGAATTTAGCTACAGACTGAAAAAGTCAATTGAACATTTCCCTTTGGTCTAACATCCCTAATCTTGTATTGAATAATCTAGTATTTTCTGGGAAAACACTGTGTTTTAGAGCTTATCTGCTCTTAAAGTTTTGTAGTTTTTTTAAATTACTGCAGTAGTGAGAGTAGTAGAGACACACATCATTTAGAAAGACCTTTTTTTTTTTTAATGGCAGTGCCATTGAAATCTCCCTGTAAGAACTTACTGCAGAAAATAAAAAATCCCAGTAATCACCAGATAAATTGTACTGTCAGTCCAGCCAATGTGAAATCACCTGGTTTTCATAGGAGGATGACAGGAGCATTATTATTTTCTTGCCTGCTCTTCAAAGGTTTGTATTTTGGGCTCATGAAATGTACTTTTTTGTATTTTTAAGCTATTTGCCATGTGTGTTACTAACTCTTCTTTTTTTTACCCTTGTTAGGAGCAATCCCAATCTCCTCCTCTGAATACACCTGAATTGGAAATGCCAGCATTTATTGCAACAAAAGTATCTCAGTACTCATGCCAGAGGAAGACAACTTTAAATAACTACAACAAGAAATTCACGGTAATATTTATTCTATCTATAAAATAAAAACTAGTATAATTAGAATAATTACTCTAATACATGCGTCAGTACTTGCTTTCTGTGGCACCCTCAGCAAATTCATGAGTAAACAGGCAGCATAACAACAATTTAAAAAGTTGTAAATCTGCCATACTTAAATTAAAATTGAGTGCAAGCTTAATTGCATCCTCTAAATATTGCTGAAAGCTTAACACAGTGGATCTTTAAATACATTAATAGCTTGTAAACACATGAATTTTTAAAACAAATGATAGAATAACACTCCAAAAATGTTTTTTAGCCTTTCATCACAGTCTTAGTTGATGAGCTGGAAGTATGATAAACAAAAGTTTCGTTTAGGTGAGTCCAAGGTTCTTCACAGTTGCTCTGCTGCCCAAGTTCAGTTCTTCAAAGTATGGTACTAAACTTCAGATTTTCACAACTGAGCAATTATGAAAACAGACTGCGTGTTAATTACTTCAACATCACAAAAACCCCTTTGAATTATCTAGTTAAATAGAAATCTTGGAGACTGTCATATATCCTAGTTAATGACCAAATTGCACATTTCAGAGGGTATGAAGGATCTGAGTCCTCTGGTCTAAATTCCTCTGGAGTTATTGTGCCTAATGGCTCTAAATACTCAGTGACCTCCATTCAAAAGGAAACATTTCTCAGAGACTAACATACTGCAGTCTAAATATATCTGGCATAGTTACATGCATATGTTTCAACTATAACACTAAACACTTCCTAATTTTTCTAAAGCTTTATTATGTATTTTGTTATTATTTGTAATTTTTATGATTCTACTTTGTGTGTTCCTCTAAATACATTCAAATATTTCAAGAAAATGTTATTTGTAAAATTCATATAAAAAGAATAGTAACAGATATCAGTTGTCAGTGAATATAAACCCTTTACAAGGTAAATACTAAAACCTCTAGGTATTCAGAACTAAAGGTAAACCTACAAGGAACTCAAAAATGTCTTGATCTGGGAATACATTGTTAAAAATTAAACAGCCTAAAATTTGGCTTGTAGTTATGCTTTGAAATAATCAGCAAGTACATCAAATATATGTTACTATTTGTGGTAGTCAAGTAGGTTAAACTGTTTGCTTATTTACAAAAAGTCCCTTTTTGAGCAACATGATGGGAACTCAAGTTTGACCCTGAGGTTGAACTAGAGACTTCCTGAGGTCCCTTCTAACTCCAGTGTTACCAACATTCCCAAAACTGCTTCTTTTGAAATGGCTGCATTTCCCTACCTCCTGCTAGAAAAACAAGGTTGTGACTGTAACCATTTAACCTCTTGAAAGCAGCAGTTCTTTTTCGCT
This sequence comes from Anomalospiza imberbis, assembly GCF_031753505.1. Lineage (NCBI taxonomy): Eukaryota > Metazoa > Chordata > Aves > Passeriformes > Viduidae > Anomalospiza > Anomalospiza imberbis. Next base: position 20,450,591 of record NC_089688.1, read on the forward strand.
GTTTATAAATATCAAATACAAGCTGCTGTAGGGGAAAATGTCAGACCAAACACAGTATGACTGAAACATTATGTAAAATACCAAATTTCTTGGAAAAATGGGAAGTAAGTGTCTTAGTCCTCCCTGAAAACAGTAGAATGTGGGAGCTGGCTCTTTGATGAATTTTCTATATTACAACATTTTGTCAGACATTCTAAAGGTAAAAAATTAAAAGGAATGTGATGGATAATGGCAAAGTAAAATGGTTGCTCCCTGAAGGCACAAAGTTGTTGATTTAATTGTCATTAGCATTTAGACCACATTCTTTGAGTGGTTTCTGTTATACCTGTGTTTCACAGAGGCAGTCTCTAAATTACTTCCAGATTTATCAATGCACCAGTCTTAATGTCAAAGTACAGCTTGTATTTGTTAAGTGAATTTAGCTGAACACATTAGAAGTGGGGCAGTTTGATGATGGGAGTACTGAGATTCCTTTCTGTTACCCTATTTATCAAACATTTTTGGGTAGACACTGGGTTTTGTGGTAACAAAGGTGTCAGTTTTTCATCTTCGACATATTTTGAGAGTAACTTCTGTAGTTTCTGGAGCTGGAACTGGGCAAGTTTATATTACATGAGTCTGTCTAGAAACAGCATCTTGACAGTTGTAATGGAACTCCTCAGGGCTGTTGCTCTTACTCCTCGCAGCCAAAGCTGGCAACGACAGCTGAAGGGTTGGGTGCTTATGGGCTGCCAGAACTGGCCCATGCCTTGGAGAACTGCCAGTTAGTCTGCCTAATGTCGCAGGAGCCTGATTTTCAGATTTGCTGTTGTTTTGTTGGCCTTGTATTAATCCTCTAATTCATGTTCTCAAATAAAAGCATTCCAACAGATTTCTCAGTGCAAGCACTTAGCAAATGCACTGAAGCATTGGTGTAATTCACTTGTGCATGCTGTGGGCAGCCAACCATTAAATGACCGATTTTCCTTGGATCAATACCATACATCCTGAAAATTGGGTCCAAACCATCTTGAGTTATGTGTTGATGGTAGCATTTTGTTATAACAACCTTATTCTGTGAGTCAGGCTTGTTCCCTTTTCTTGCAGATTTTCTGTTTTCTTTGGTTAGCTTGTCTTCTGATCATGCCCATAACAGGGGTACAAACCTATTTGCTAATACATTCTTTGATGAATTCTTGGATTCTTCCTTTTACTGGACTTTGCCCTGATATGTTGTATCCAGTTCCCATTTCAAATAAATAGGAATTGTGTTTGAGAAAGTGTAGTAATTACATTGTAACAGTCACTAATAGGCAGCGATGTGGGTGCAGCAGGACTTATATGTCTTGGTTTCCTGGGAGAGGCACTTTAGGGGACTTGATTTCTGAATAAATTGATAATTAGTGATAATTTTAATCTTGAATACTGTTCTGCATATATTTCATCATGAAAGACTACTTATTAAAAAAAAGTAGCAGAAATATTTGATGACAGCTCATGAGGAAGAAGTGGTGGTTTAATATACTAGGTGAGATTTCTGTGTTCACATGTCTCATGGTTCCTGTCTGTTGTAATAACCAGAAAATAACTTGCAGAAAGTTACAACAAACCAGTTTTACACATGGAAGAGGCTACAGATGGGTTGACATAAATTGCAGCTGTCAAGGTTTTGTTATTGCATTCAGTATGGGGCTAGTCCCAGTCAAATCATTTATGAGCTGTTGTGTAGTGAGGTTTGTGGTGTGAAGAATACACTAAGAATGTCAGATGCCAAGGAGTAGACAGCAGAGCCATGGTTCAGTTGATGGGGTAGAGATGCAGCTGCTTCAGACTCAGTCTCTGCGCAGTCTTTGGGTCCCAGTGTCCCCTGGCCTTGGGGCAGGCAGTCTGGGAACCCCTGCCATGGGCTTTGCTGACCTGGCTGGTCCAGGAATGCACCTGAACACATCACCCTACTCACAGGTGAGCTGTGGCTGCTCAGATGGGCAAAGCTACAAAACAAAAGAGCAGATCCTTTGAGTAGAGTCTGTACCTTAGCAAGTTTTCTTCATGTTTGTCTTAAATATTAATGTTATTATGGAATATAATATACCAATATCATTCTCTGGCTTATTTGTAGCTATCTTCCCTCTCCCACTAAAAATATACACTTGGAGGCTGCATTGTGTTTTCTTGTGCTAAAATAAAAGGAGTCATTCTGCTGTGCCCAGGAGGGGTTGTTGGATTTGAATACTAATATCAGACTGCAATAAAATTCAGAAAGACATTATTCTGTGAGAAACATACAATTTAATTCTTACAGAAGAAACTAATTAAGTCAGAGGCAAATGGTTCTGTGATTCTGAGCCTTTTTGCTAATGCTGCTAGATGTTGCTTTGCTTTGGCTGTTACTCATGGTAATGAGAATGTGGATGTTTAGCATGGGAAAGATGCCTGGTTTCCTTTCCACTATGTTAGAGAAAAATAAAAAAGAAATATTTCTTTCTTCTTTTGTATCTACAGAAGAATGTATCAGTTATGCCAATGGCTCAAGCAGTTATTATTATTATTATTTCATTTTAAAATACACTTCAGAAGATCCTCAATTTTAGTTTTATAATGAACTTGGGAGCTGTGTAGTAGAAAACCACTAACTGGATGGATACTCTTAATAACATGTAGTGTCCCACTGACACAGCTTCCTTCAGTAAAAATTCTGCAGACTGCACCTCTGAATTATGATGTGAATGCATGCAAAGTGTATACCTATTCAAAATAAATTAATTGTTTAGTCTAAGGAGTAAATATGTATTCAAATTTTTAAGATAAATGGGAAGGTGCTTTGTAAAATACAAAGTATAAATACATCTTCACTCTTCAGCAGTTTAAACTTGTATGCTATAGCAAGTCTATATTGTTTTCTTTGACCATATTTATGTATGTAATATACATTTTGTATTTTATATTTCTTATTACACAGTGTGTCTATTATGTAGGTCACTGTTATGTGATTAACACTCTAACTGCATTTCTGTGCTGTATCAGCAGACCTTTTTCCACATTTGTATTGTTTTCTTTTACATAATGTGGAATAATATGAAAGCTTCTCATGAATTCCTCTGTTTCAAGAAATTAACTTGTTATCGTTTGTTATTATGAGGAGCAACTGGAACTAATATATTTATTTCTTGTAATAGTGTTTATGCAGGGACCCTGAGATCATGCACATTATGCTTTTATTGTTACTTTCTCAGCTCCTTTGTTTTTCTAGCTGATGTAAAATAACATGATAGAATATTTAGATCTGGGAAAATGTTGGGCTTTTCAGTCCAGATACAAAATCAAAAAATCAGACTGAACAAAAAGCTGTAATTTCATTTATTTGGAAGTTACTTTAGTCAATATTGCAGGCTGGCTTCAATTGTTTAATTCTTTTTGAAATAAGCACCTGGAGGTATTTATTTTCTCTCTCAGCTGGTACAAAGGTCATTCACATGTCAGTTATCTCCTCCTACCAAAATCCAAAATTGACATTTACAGTGGTGGAAGAGAGAGGAAAATTATTTGAATGACAGCTGCATTCTAAAACTTTGGTTGCTTTTGAATGCTCATCAAACACTGACGATGCTGATGTGATGAGAAGTAGGACCCATCCTTTGGATTTGCAACCTACTAAATAAAAAAGTGGAAAAGAGTGATTGAAAGGGAAAGCGAATTAACTCAAATTGTTGTTCTGAGTATAGCAGGTTCTCAAACACATACCATGTAAGATTTTTGGGTTTTTAGTCACAATTTGCTATTTAGTTCTTTGGCAGATTGAATTTATTTGTACAACAGCATGCTACTATTTTTTTGATTTGTGCTGCAGTAGTGTTTGCAGACTCAAGTAAGATAGGGGCCTTTTTTATGAGAGATGCTGTACAAGCACGTTGTGAAAGCATTCAAGCCCTGGCGTGTTCACAGTCCTAATAGAGAGTGAATGGATGATGCCAAAAGAAGCAATGGTAGGGAGGTGTGGAGCAGCTTTCCAAGGTCTGGCAGCAAAGTTGAGAGTGTAGGCATGGCTGCAAGACAAGTGCCCTCTCCATGAAGCTGTAATAAAGTCTTTACAAAGCAGATTAAAGTATGGGGGTTTCTTTTGTGAAATATTTATGATTTCTGTTCTAGAAGACTCTTAAACTGAGTTTATTAAAGACTGTTTTGCAAGTAGCAATGGACAGCTCAGATGCTGTTGTTGAGCAGGATAGTATGAAATAGCACATGGGACCATTAATTTGTTTTGCTTTTCTGCATGACTTGTACTCTGAGAATCATGCTGAATGTTATTGGGTCAGCAGACAGAAACTAGCATGGTCTTACTGATTTTTTTTTTTTCTGAGAATCATTCTCATATATTAGTTGAGAATCTTGCACTTTTTGTTGGTTTCACATGAGTGATTTTGAGCATTCATAGTATTTTAGTCTGTTTTTTGCATATGTAAGGTGTTTACTGGTAACTTTGTGTTGTTAATGATATTTTATCTTATTGGTTCTTAAATACCAGATATTAAATGAGAGTCAGAATTCTTCTGTACATCTGTCACCATTCTTATTTTTAACACAGTTCAGCAAAATCTTAGAGTTCTTTTGGACCCGACCCACTGGAATCTGGAAGTACATTTAAACCCACATTTTTGCATACTCCAAGTCTCACCAACAATCATTCCACAATTTCAGAGACAGAAGTAAAATTTTCAATAACTGAAGAACTGAAATATAGCCCAGCTCTGTTGCATATTCAATGAGAGCAGACCCTGCAGAGTACTCTGAAGATAATGAAATTCTCATGTGCTGGAAATCTCTGGAAACTTAATTTCCTTTTAAACTGGTACTTTTTAAACAGGTAATCTGAATATTGATCTGATTGATAAAGTGAAGGGTGAGATGCTTCATGTAAGACATATAATAGTTTTTAATAAATGGTCAATAACTTTCCTTTTTGCATCACCATAAGCTGACTTCACCAGTGATCTATTAGACTGTAGATTTCTATTAAATAATATTAGAGTTTTATACACTTTTCCCTCTAGAATATTACTCAATATGAACTATACTATTTGGTAGACAGCAATTACAGTTTCTGTCTTTTTTTTAATAAAGAAATGTTTTATTGAAAAGAATGTTAAAAGTAGTTTTATGTTAAAAGACATCTGTAATTAGTTGCAGCATTTGCAGGCAATGTGGGGGTTTTTTTGCACAGAGAATAATGAATATTCAATACTCTTTAATTGTTTATTTTAAACAACTTAATGAGCTTTACAAAGGCAGGAAAACACTGAAAAATGTAAACTAGAATCATAAAAATGCTTTGATTATATTTTCTCACTGACTATCAACAGCCTCTGAGTGAAATGCTTCAAGTGATTGTATTTTTAACTGTGATGGTGACACAGCTTTTCTGAGAGCTGCCCTCCTGGCAGTGGGAAGGGGCTGACACCTCTGTGCAGCAGGGCTGGTGCTGGGACATGCAGACACAACTATCACAGCGGCTGATTATTCAGTGTAGAACACTTCAGATGTGCGTGTGAGAGGCTGCCTTTTGGGAGTGAGAAAAACCAACCCAGGGCTTTTTGAGCACTCTAAACAAGAAGATGGCTTTGCCACTCTCTGCCATTAATAACACATGCTGCTGAGCAGCTGCTTTTGGGAACCACTTTTCTGGCTATGTTTATCAGTATAGACTATTTAAACAGTATAAACGATTAAAAGTATTAAACTATTTAAATCAGTATGGACTATTTAAAGGAATGTATCAATTATAACTTCTTAACTCTGCCCCTGATTAATGGTTTTAGTATTAACTGGAGTAAGAAATTTCTTGGCAAACACTGCTTTCTTGAGTACTTATGTGTACAAATTATAAAGAAAGAAGAAGAAATCAAAAGTAATCTTAATTTTGTGAGATGAACTGTGAATCTCACTTGAAGAAACAATTAGCATATTCTATTCCATAGTAAAAAAGAATCTTTGAAACTGATAAAGAATAAAAAGTGTAAGAACTTGGGAGAGCCTCCAGAAAGCCCCACAGCAGAGGAAACATCCGAGTCCTGTTATCCCACTTGTAAAATATATTTCTCCATTTGCTTTGCAGTACTGTCTGTGCTGTGTCTTTTCTTCCATATACAAACTGGGATGAATCCATGTTGCTCATGACCTCAAACTGGTAGTTTCACCTTTTTCTGCATTAGTTCTCTTTCTAGATAGAAACTATAATGTGTCAAAAAGTGTGTAATTAATTACAATATAATCTGTCAACTAAATAAATATCTTAGATGTGGGGGAAAAAAAAGGCAGTTGAATAAATCCAACAATTAGCTACTGCAAGAGATTTAGAGACAGATGTTAGGAAGCTAAGGCTTGTGCATTATTTTTCTAATAGATTGGCGTTGGTTTTTTTTTTGTTTTTTTTTTTTTTTTTTTTTTTTTTTTTCCCAAAGGAGCATTCTCTCTCCTCTTTTTGATTCCTTATACCCAAGGGGTAGTTGAATGTAAATAATAGTTGAAACTTCCAGATCAGGCATGTTGCTAACCAGCTGTGCTTCTCATGAGCTCTTCCATTAAATGTTATGAAAATGGAGTTTCACAGCCCTTACTATTGAGTGTAGCTGGTAAATAAATATGCAACTAAGGGAAGGATTCTTAGAGTGAGACAGACAACAGGTGACTGATTCTTAGGGAGACCAAAGAGTGAAGTTATACTGGTGATATAGAATAAAGAAAATTGTAACAAGTCCTATTTTATACACTTTAACATACTAGTGCAGCTAAAAAAAAAAAAAGGGAAATGAAGTGGGTTTTTTTTCAGCTATGGTACCTATTTTCTTCTAAGGAAATACTGTCAAAACAAGTGAGATCTCATATTTTTGTTTTGTTAAGAGGAATGTGTTGCAAGTTGTAGGGTAAGAAAAAACAATGTTTTCTTGAAGATTTAAAGTAAAACCTTCAACTTGTTTCAATGAGACTATAATGTTTATTATATAAACAAACTCACCATGTCAGTCTAGTTTTATAGAACTGACCCAACAATGAAATGCAATATGTAAATACTCTACATTCATTGTGAATGGTATGTTTAGTTTTAAGGAAATGTTCCATTTTAGTGACCTAAATGACGGTAGCTCAAGTAAAATCTCGTTGTTGTTTAAATGAGGCTGTATTCACTCAATGTAGGGTGATAGATGCTGTTTTCTATTCCATAGATAAAATAAAGAGCTGACTTCACTGGATTTGCTGCCATGTCAGTTAGTGGGCTTGGGACAGATTCACCTGGAGATATTACACATGTAGCATTTAGGATCTACAAGGCCTGCTGGTTTTTACTGGCCTTCATCTTCCAATATAAAGCAAAGGAAAATCTAAAATTATTTTTCTTTAAACTATATAAACTGTGTATTCATTACAAATGAGTTTATATTTGAGACTAAACATGAACAGTGAGGGCAGGAAAAGGACACAATCTCTTTCCTTCCTACTTTCCACTGCAGTCATTGCTCTGGTAAGCCATTTACTGTCTCTTGATTTTACTCACATCTATTCCAGAAACATTTCTAAGCAGGCACTTGGCCTACAGCTCTGGGAAGCAGTAATTGCAGGCAGATGCACACTGACAGCCACTTCTCTGGCTTCTAGGTAAATATTCTGAACAGTGGAACTCTCTTCTAGTAATGGTCCACTCTTAAGCATTTCTGAAGAAATCACTTATTTTTGCATTCTTAAAAATTTTTGAGGTTTGTACAAGATTTCACTCAGAACTTTTTTTTTCCAGCTGCTAATCAAATAAAAACCATCATAAGTTCTTAGGTTATTCACAAAATTATTTTGCAGCATTGGTTCCCTCTCAAAAGCTGATACTGTGCAGTGGCAAACAGCAACAAAATTCCTCTACACCACTGTGTGGTCTGTTCCCTGCATTTCATTTCTAAAATTCTCAACTATTAATATAAATATTTTTTATATTTTTTGGGAGGGAAACAGACTTTATATGGATCGTTCAGGAAAAAAACAACTATACGGACATTCCTCAGGTATTTTTGAGTGCAATGTTAAATAAACCAAACCATGGATAGCTAAAGAGCCATAAAGAAAATGTGTTTCTATTTGCAAGGTTATACATCTGAAAAATGAAGAAAAGGAGAATTTGTTCCCTAAATTACCAAGTAGAAGCATGGCTACATGTTCAAAAAGATGAAGGTGGTTTCCAGTATTGCCACAGATTCCTATTTGTTTGTGTCTGAAAATGCAGATGTTACATGCTGATCTGCTGAATTACTTATAGCTGGGCATAATTCTAAAAAATATGGCACTATTTGACACTGATTTATAAGATCCACACAGAATGCAGAAGGCAAATCTCACAAAAAGTTTTCAAGCTTGGCTCTAAAATACCATTTTTATGATACCTGGAAAACTTCAAGTTGCTAGAAAATTGGTCTGCTTTTTTTAATGAACTCTATCATTTCAATGTAGTCTAAAGAAGTAATTCTTGAATTAGCATACAAAGTAACCTTTCTAAGGAGCATACTGAATATTTTAAGCTATCATTAAACTTTAACTTTTTTTTTTTTTCTCTACCTCCCCCTGTCCCAGGATGCTTTTGAGGTAATGGCTGAAAATTATGAGTTCAAAGAAAATGAAATATTCTGCCTGGAATTTTTAAGGGCAGCTTCTTTGCTGAAATCTCTTCCATTTTCAGTAACCAGTATGAAAGATATACAAGGGTTGCCCTGCGTGGGAGACCAAGTCAGAGATATCATTGAGGTAATGTACTTGTGAATTATCTGCCAGTTGATTCTTTTACAGATCAGCATTTGCAGGTCAGGGAGAGGAGCACCGGTACTTCGATGTGTGTGTACAAACCTTCTGCTTTTCCTGTAATAGCAATGTGTTATCTATGCTTCTAACACAGAAACAGGGAATGAAATGACTTTTGGAAACCTTTTGTCATAAACACAAGGCTCTGTCATGGAGCCCCCACTCTTAGGAATGAGAGTAACAAGTGAACAAATACAAGGGAATAAATAAAACAGCATCAGCTTTGCATGTAATTTCTAAGGGCTCACTCTGATTTGGATGCAACAGGTTAACTGTTAATAGTTTTGTTCATGTGACTTCTCCCCTTGGCAACATCACTTTACTCACCTGAATGATTTATTAGAAATACTCTTTTTTGTGGAAGTGGTAAATATTTTAGTACTTTAATGTTAAATCTTACCTTGCTACGTTATAGAAAGTTATATATAGTTATAGCAGAGCCTTTTATCCAGGTGATGGATGAACTCTACATTCTTACTGGAACTTGGAGTATTCCCTGCCTTTTTCCTTAGTTCTTAGCCTTTTCAGGACCCACATCTCCAGTGCTGCTGTTCCAGCCGGCAGCTGCTCAGGGGTCACTGCTGAGTGTTGTGCTTTGCTCTGGCTCCTCATTTGCCCCAGTCCACCAGTTAAGAATGCAGCCTCTGAGTGCTTTTAGTACCTCCTGTGTGGAGGCTGGGACTGCAATCATGATCCCACAGAAAACAGGATGGTTTATTGGGGTTGTTTTCTTTGTTAGTTTTGTCTTCAATTTTTATCAGAAAGACTAAAAGAAATGTACGCTCCAGAAAAAAAATTGTATTTGTTCTTACAATGGTCTTACTTTTGAGAGTAGAAAACTCAACCAAATAATGAAATCTAATTTTCAGGACAAGTCATTGATAGCTTGTAATAAATAACTGCTTTCTGGCTGTGACTTTATGAGTAAATAAGTACTGTGAAATATATTCCATGGTCCCAGTTTCTACTTCATCCTTGAGTAAATTTATGAGTAAGTAAGGACTGTGAAATTTATTCAGTGGTTCCAGTTTCTCCTTCATCCTTCAGTAATTTTCTTTCTCTAAAAGGGTTGCAGAATTTGATCCTAAGGGAATAAAACAATATGCTTGCTGGGGTTCTTTTATTGATTAATAAAGATTGATAAAACTTGATTTTAGATTATTTCACTAAACCTTGTAATTGTAGTAAGATCTAACAAATGATTTTTAATTTTTTATAAGTAATATTTTTCTTTGTTTAGGAGATTATTGAAGAAGGAGAGAGTTCTAGAGTTAAAGAAGTGTTAAATGATGAGCGATACAAGGCATTTAAGGTAATTCCTTTGAGTTTTGTTGCAGCTGTTTAAAATTTCCCTCCCTTTAGTAGAACTTGGACAAAGCCATCAATTTTATTATAAAGGGACAACCAATATAAAGTAAAAAGAAAGATCTGTGTTGAAAAAAAGAAAGGTAAATTGAGAAACAACAACAAGGAATAATGTGAAATATCTTTCTATTTTTAATTGTGATGTATACATAGTTGCTCTTAAGTAATGTAATGTAACTTAGCCTTTGCTGTAAGTTTAATGTGATGTTGGTTTCCTTTCTGCCTCAGCTGTTTATAATTTTAAAATGACTTCATTTTATTCTGGAATTAAGAACATACTAGGTGAAGAGGATGACTCAGATCTATTGTAATTCTCCTTTGTGTGAGGCAGGAGGACTGGAGCTGTTTCTTCCCTAGGTACATTGTAGAGTCTTAGTCACACAACTTCATAGTTACAGGGAATGAAAACCACATAAATATTGCAGTTCCCATTACTGAAATATTTATTGAATTCTCCATTGGAAACATGTAAGACGAACAAACATTTTAAAAAATTTTATCTGCATTTTTGATCTCTATAAATACCTTCTGTCTTCAGAAAACTTAAAACAGAGTAAAACAAATGGGACTGTTTAATTCTCCCTGGCATCACTCACTTTTGCTTCAGCTACCCAAAGGCTCTTCCATTCTCTCTGACCTACAATACAGGTATGGAAGGGTGTTCAGAGACAGCTGTGGAAGCTATCTCTAGCAATATTCAAGAAGAGGTGTAGATTCACATGTATAGCAGGATTCAAGAAGCAAACTTGCTTATTAATGCAGGATTGCATTACAGCATGATTGAGGAACAGCTATTAAATCTTACACTTCAGGGTTTAAGAAAATCTCTTGGAGATTAGAATAAAACCTATCAGGAGACAAATGATCTCAAATACACTTTGTGCGTTGTTTCACTTGCAAAATTAAAACAAACTTAGGTGGTTCTCTTCTTAGCTGAGCATATATCTCAACATTTTGTTTAAATTAGTTGTAACCAGTTGTTCCCACCAATTTTTTTTTATGAGATTCTAAGAAGAATCTCGTATTAGTGAATTCCTACATTTTACTGTTTAGCATAGTCCTGGTACCTGCTGCTTCACTTATCATGACTTAAAAGGTCACTGCTGGCCCCAGGACCATGGTTATCAAGTGTCTGAATTAAATTATAGTCAATGTTTTAGGTGTAGGGACATGAACTGACAGGGTCAGTTTGCTTTCTTACAGAAGCGGGTGCTGCAGAGATTGAGTTTGTGTAATTGGTTTCACCAGCTGAAAAGAAACGTGCTCCCTGTTACTTGTGCTGCACTGCTGGCAGCATCTCCAGCATCTATAAGCATGTTAAATAACAATGAATCTAAGGATGGAGAGAAAAAAATACAATTTTGCTTTTTTCCCCCTAAAAATTTGGGTGCACAGAATCCTTTTTCTTTAGTTCTTTGTCTCAGTGTTAATTAAGTCTCCTAGAATCATTTTAAACCCAGCAACAGACCCTTTTGAAAATATTTCAGCACTAGCAAAAACATTAAAAGATAACAATCTAAGTATTTAAAAAATCATATCCTTTTATAAGCATCTGTGATTGAGACAAGAGTAGGTAATTCCACTTATTATATACAAAATGTAAGGCAATTCATATTTAATACTACCCATTATTTTAATTTTTCTCTTTTTTAATCTTAATTGTTTTCAAGGAATTAATATCTTCACAAAACCACAAAATAAAGCGGGCTTGCTTTGGAATGCGTGGAATACAGAGGTTGTAGATTCAATGGAAAAGAGCTGCTATTCATGTCTTACACAGCTACTCACTGAATTCTATAAAAGTACAAAGCAAGGTGGAGAGCTACAGTATTGACAAACTGAACATAAAGAATGTGCTTTTGGGCAAGCATGAGAGTTTTCTCTCTTGCTTTCATATCAATGTTCATCTGAGATAGTGATCCAGTGAATAATGCTTACAGCTTCTGCTTTACATCCTCTCATGGGTATTAACTTAGTGAGCAACATTACTTTGTCATAGATGGAATATGACCACTCAAAAATTTCTGGTGGACTGGTAGAATTTAGAGTGTTTTAAGTTGGTTTTTTTGTGGTTTTTTTTTTTTTTTGTTTGTTTGGTTTTTTTGTTTGTTTGTTTGGGGATATATGTGTGGGGCTTTGGTTTTTATTTTGGGCCTTTTCTTGTTTGTTTGGGGGTTTTTGGTCGTTTTGGTTTGTCTTTGTTTCTGTTTGTTTTTGGGGATTTGTTTTTTTGCTTGTTTTTTTTTTTTTAATTTTTATTTTTAGAGCTGGTAGTGCATATATGCATATAGCACAAAGCCATAATGTCAATCAAATTATGGAGATAATCTTGTGACATCTCTTATTCCATCTGGTTAGTGTCAGGGAATTGATCTACCTAATGTTGCTGTTTGCATTTCTATTAAGAAACAGAGTAAAAATAGAGTTTATACCGTTATTTCAAACCATAGTTAAAAGTGTAGACTTTAGTAAATTACAGAAAGGGGCCGGGACTACTGCTGTATTTTTGTTTAGAGGTCACATTACTGAGAACTGTCCATGTATAAAACCAGTTCTCTGTTCAATGTAGTCATGCAAACAAGGGAAGCTGAATTTTTATGTTTGTATCACACTATTTAGCTTCAGTATAGGATTAACTCTGCCCATTGCTTTCCTTGAGAAACCTTATTGTTGCCTACTTATTATTAATTCACTGCTCCTTTAGAAAACAGCACTGAAATGTTTTTCTATTGATCTTAGCAATTTACTTCAATCTTTGGAGTGGGAGTGAAGACATCTGAGAAATGGTACAGAATGGGTTTGCGAACTGTGGAAGAGGTAAAAGCTGACAAGACACTGAAGCTGTCAAAAATGCAGAAAGCAGGTAAGGTGAGGTGTCATAAAAACTTGTATCTCAGTGCTCTCAGAACTTGATAACAGAATCACAGGGAAAGGCAAAGCTCATTTATACATGTGTTCTCTTGCTGCAGTCTTATAAATACTGAATTATTAGGTGAAAATATTTGGACCAGCTGAGCTCCTAATTAAAAATGATGTCATTCAAAGCATAGGAATATGCATATTTTTAAATTTCTTGCACAGGTACCAAATAAAATCTCTTATACACAAAACTATTAATGGTTCATTATTGCACAGGTCGTGAAAAAATTATGAAACTGGGAAAGCCCAGAACTGCTTTTCAGAGGAGATCTGTCTCTCTCAAGGCAGCCCTACTTTACTGATAAATCTAGACTTGTAATAAAGTACTTATAAAATTTTTTCTACAATCCTAGCACATCTTAGCTTTAAAATGTTAAATATGGTCACATGAATAATGTTCCTTCTCCACAGATTTTGTGTGTATGCACTGTTTCCCTAAATGAATGAACTAATTTAAACAAAGAAATTAGTTACATTAAGGAAAACATATTCCGTAATATGACATTAAAATAATGTCCCTTTATTTTTGCATGCCATTTGTCACCTCAGACTCCCCTGGATCAGATTTCTTGTATTCCTACTCCTTTGTCCCATTTTCTTTTACATGTCGTAGTCAAATGTAAAGCACGCTGCCATACTGGGTTCTTTCAACACAAGCTCTGTGATCAGAAATAAGATAGCTGGGATATTTCACATACTTCTGAGCTTGTACTTGTGTAGAACACCATAATTTTGGGAAGACTGCCTTTTGAAACAGTACATCCAAAAATCTGTTGATGGGAGCTAGTAGGAAAGTCAGAGTAATTTATAAATACTCAGGTCCTAAGAAAGTGGAGCAATTATTGTAATTGCTGTGTTGACAAATTACGTGACAAATTGTAATGACAAAAATATATATAAACTCTGAAGACAAAGATGAGGGATGAAAGAGGCTGTCTCTGGCCTGCGATCCCTTGTACCCACACCACCTGTCATTTGGGCCTTGAATAATGCTGTGCATATTTCAGTGTTTCTGTGGAGCGATCAACACTTTTCCCCTTTGATTTCCAGGGTTTCTCTACTATGAGGACCTTGTTAGCTGTGTGTCTAAGGCAGAAGCAGATGCAGTGAGCTTGATTGTCAAGAATACTGTGTGCACATTTCTACCAGATGCTTTAGTTACCATAACTGGTGGTTTCAGGAGGTGAGTGAAAAAAAATGAAGTCACTTGGCTGTTTTATGCAGGTGCATAAAAAAAAAAGATGTTTTGTCTTGGAAAAATCAAAGAAGCTTTGTGGGAAAGTTTCAGAGTTTGTTTTCAACATTTTTTTGTGGGTTTGTTGGTTGGTTTGTTTGTTTTTTTCAAACAGGAAAGCAGTTCTATGCCAGTCCCAGTTTCCTGTTTTTTGTTGCTGGTAGATGGTTAGTTTTACTGGATCTGAATTCCCAAGACTGAGACCATTGTAAGGCCATGCTTGAAGGAAAGATACAACAGGCTTAAGGCAGTCTGGGTTTGGTTTTTTTGGGGGGGATGATTTAGCAAGCTCTTAGTCACGTGAGTTTGAAATGTGCTGAGGCAGAGTTTGTACTGTTAGAAGTATACTTGGAGTAAACAGTTACTAAAATGACTATGAAGCACTGGCTAAATTAAATATATACTAACATCTGTACAGATGGGATGATCTCAGAATTCCTTTCCTGGTTGATTTTTATTACAAATAATTTTGGTGTTGCCCTGCAAAACCAAACCCAAAGCTGCTGTTCAGAAAAATACATTTTTCAGCACTTACTTGAGCACTTTCTTACAGCCACACAACACAATACTGAGACTGGGAATGGTCTTCAGGAGCTCTGCTTTCCCTGCTCTATTCTCAGTCTCCCATTATGTTGTCCTTGTTCTACACATTATGCTCTGGAACCAAAAAAATGTAGTCAGTGCTAGCTCTTGCTGCTGAATTTGATACTTTGTAAAACTTTGACTATATTTTAAATTCAAAAGTATCTTTCAAAGATACTTATTCTCATAGAACTCAAAATACACAATTCTGTGACTCTTGTGCACCTAAAACTGATATGAGAACAAAAGACAGAAGAATATTAATAATTAATGTATCACCTGTATGTTTAATTATTGTAAGCCTAGACTCAGTCCAGTACTAAATTAAGATCTTATATAATTTATAATTTTTACAGTACAGTGATTGTGTTGATATTTTAATCATCTTTGTCCCTTTTCATGATATTTATAATTATTCCTTGTATATCCCATATTTATTGTAGGAATGTTAGTGGCCTCCAGCTACGTAATTTCTATAAATCGGTGTGGTCAATAAGAAGCATTAGGCTTAAGTATGAAACCTGACCAGAGGTTTAAGAGCAAGATGAAATTTTATGTTCAAAACCTCAAGTGTCATCATTCTGTGAGTCTTTGTTTAAGAGACATGTGGTGTCTCTCAGGAGAGTCTCTGTTTAAGGGACTCTTACTTTAAGAGACTCTCCCGAGTCAGTCAGAGATTTTGTGTTATTGGTAACTTGGGTGTAACTGATTAACACATCTAGATGGGTCAGAGCCTTACAGGTTATTTACTGAGAAGTCCCAGTTTATTCTGATATAATGTATTTGTGAGCTTTGTTGGTAGCACAGTTTGCAAAGTTTGAATCTCACAAATCAAATATAAGCCTTCTGTCTTGCTCATTATTGTGGGGTGATATGATAGTCATTCTCTTTTTTATTAAGAATAAGCTTTTGTGTCTCTAAATGGGTGTATCAAGGCAGAAGAGAAATTATTAAAAATCTATTGATGCCTACTAATAGGTAATTCTGTATATTAATTACGTGCCTTTAACTGTACATGAATATATTGAACTATAGGTTTCAATACGTCAGTCCACGTCAGTTTCAGTATTCCAACCCATGGAAAATAAATGCTGCAGTGTAGGATTTGCAGATAACTTGATGGATTGAGATACCTCTTTCAGGCACCCGTGTTTTATTTGCTGAGTTGCAATAGGGTTGACTACATCTGTTGTTTTTGCCTATCTCCTGTAGTGGAAATGCTCTTCAGCAAGAAGTTTGTGTAAGCTTATTAGCTCACAGTTTTCAATTACCAATTTATTTTTGTTCCTTTCATCATATAACTGTTTTAATAAAATAGGCAAGTTTTATCATTTAAGCAATTCCCTCATTCTACACCCTGTACACTGCTAATATAAGAGGAAAAATAGCTCACAATTGCTCTAAATGAGATCCTGATTCCCCAGGACCCAGATCTGCCTTGATTTGTATTCCTGTTTCATAACTTGGAAAAAAATTAACAGCTGATTGTTTTCCTCCAAATTTTTGATTGGAGAGTTGGAAGTCATGAGTCTAATAAACCTTACTATGCAGGATAACTGGATGAATCACAACGAGCAGAACTTCCATAGTGACCTACAGCTATGGAGGTTAATTAGAGATGAAAGATGAAAGTAGAGATGAAAGTTACATTATTTTCCCAAACCTATTACATACACACATGGGTGGATATATTTATTGTGTTACTAGACATTTTCCTTTAAATTCCTGAAATGTCAAGAAATCAGATGATGTAGAAATTCTTTAAATCAAAATTAAGAAACATCGTATAAAGGCAAGGTTACTAATAGGTTTTGTTCTGTTTTATTTTAAATCCCAGCAAACTTGTTAATGGACTTTGGATTGATTCATCTTTCACCTCTAGTCTTTTGTATGGCCTCTTTTTCTAGTCTTGTAAAAAAAATGAATCATGATGGCAACCCTTCATATCTTTCTAATTTGAAATAATTCAGGAGCAGAAATTAATAAATTAATGAAATCAGGTGTTCATCCCTTGTTGCTTTCCTACAGGAACTCTTGGCTAAATGCTGTAAAACATTCCTTGAGTGTCAGTGAGTATAATTTCAATTGAGATGTTAGGAGAGTTTTCTTTTTCTTTTTGTTTTTCTGTCGACCTTTTCCAACACTTATCTGGGTCATTTTGAAACAGAAATTGCAACAGTGTAATGCATGGAAATACAGAAATAGAGCAGTTGTAGTTATAAAATAAATCACACCCACACAGTGTGGAATGTATTTCATTATCTGTTCAGGTAAGGTGCCAGGGAGGGTGACTGTAGAGAAGGAAGAATCAAAGCTGCTGATAGTGCAATACAAATTATGCCATGGACAACGTTATTAGAAAGCCTGAATTTGCCATGCAAAGTCTGTTTGAATTGGCATAGTACTATTTTCAGTGCTCAGCCTTTCTTATTTTGAGATTTAAGCTAATGAGACAAATTCTGAGGTGGGGAATAGCACCTCTTAAGTTACACCAGACCCAGAGGGTGAAGTATCCCTTCCTACATTAACAGAGGCCCTGGGATGGGGAGAAGAAACCATTTATTCTAATAAGCAACATCCCTGATAAATAATGCACTTGTCCCAGCTATATCCAAGGCAGGAGTGTAGTTTAGGCTAATGTGTGCTATCACTTTTAAATGTGCTAAACTGTGGACCTGACAACTTTTTTCCCATGGATGTTAAAAGAGTAATTTTATTCCATGAACAGAATTAAGGGCATTTCTGTAGTAATGCCATTATCTCATTTTGTGGATATCACTGCATGTTACAGAATATTTTATTCATGTTAGCAGTATTTTAATGCCATTAATAGTAATATTAGCATTGTTGTAGGGTCATTAATAATGACAAGTAGAAAAATAACTTCACGGTAAGTTTCATGGCAGTGAAACTGGAGGGGTTTTCCCTTTCTTCCTGTAGTTCCATATTAGTATATGGCTTCAGAGCAATTTCAAGAAAAGGTTGCCGTGCACTGGACCATTATGATATTCTGTAAGATCCTGAGTTTTAGCTAACTTGATTTAGATGCTGATACTTGGTTTTGCCCCATGATGTGTTCTAAATTGAAGGTTTCGTAAGAGCAGAAATACTTGGAGGAAGCACTATATCCTATATGTAGTTTATGGTTTCAGTCTCTTTACTGAATGTTCATATGTCAATACGTATACCCACAGCCTCCAAATTTGGCTGGAGAAGTTCAGAAAAGGATCTGGAATAATAATTACATACAGTAATATTTTATATAAATATAAGAACTGCATTTTCAGAATGCTTTTCTGTGTGCCTTGTCCATATGGTTCACAAATTATTTACAAATTAGAGTTCAGTTTTATTGTGCTGCATGTAGCACAATTGTGGTTAGCTCTGCAGCAGTAGAGCTGTTTCTTTATGATGTGAGAATGTGGTTGCCATATCATCCACAGGCACTTTTTTTTTTAATTATTATTTAGAGATCCTCTTAGTATTATGATTTCACTTCTCATTTTCTCAAATATTTACTTAGACACACTCTTGTTGCCTTCTCCTACCTTAGCCTTTAGAGAAAGTGAAGTAGATTAAGGAGAGGCTTTGTTTTGGGTAATTTTTCATATTGCAGTTCTTTAGAAGCTGTTCAAGTGTCTTGGGCATTGCATCATGAAGAATAACTAGTGTATCTTGTCTTTTATTTATCTTTGTGGGAGGTTAATTTTTCCATGCTGTATCAGTATTCAGGGAAGTTTTATTCCCAGTCTCTCTTATTGTTAATTCTGTCCTAACATGACCCTGAGTGTAGATCACTATCTCTTTGCTTGAATTTTATATTATCTTTTAGAAATGAGGGTTTCATACTCTGTAACATTTGTAGATAAGAATTATTAATAGAAAAGCAATGGATAGAGCAAAGGACAGGGTGACTGTGTTTGTCAGGCACCACTGCCATACTTTTGTGTATTACAATGCAAAAAATCCTTTCCTGTGTGCAGTGACATTTCCTACAAGGCAAAGGAATGCATAAAGTAATGACATGGGACAGGATTCTGCTCTTTTCTCTTCTGTACCAAGAAAATAATTTAAAGATATCTCTTCTTTCAATCTTGGAGATCAGATGAAATAGCTGAGACAAAGAAACACTTTGAGAGATTATTTTACAGGTTCATGCAGTGATAAATAACCAAGGTTATTGTGGCACTTTCGTTTCAGAAATAAGATTTCTATATAGCACGTGGAATCACATTTATCTAACTGTGCTGGCACATGCTCATAAAGGATAACTGTGAGATTGAATGTCTGAAGAATATTACGCTTTCCAAGCTTTGGAATATTTGCAAGACTTTGTGGTTTATTTAATCGAGCTTGTCGTGTGGTTTCTGGCTGAAGTTCTTGATAAATCACAGAACATCTGATCACAAGTTCTGATTCTGATAAAAAGTTCTATTTGACCTTTTGATACTGCATATTCCTAATAAGAGTATTCTTTTGGAGGCTGTAGATTTTCTGCAATGAGGTTAGAATTCCTGACATAGCACCAAATTTTTTTAGGTTCTCAGAGTAAATGTATTTGAAATGCTATTATACAAATTATGTTCTTTCTCTGCAGATCTAGGATTAAAATAGTGCTGGATTTTCTTGCTAAACTAATACAATTAATTTTGCATAAGATTCTTGCATTAAGTTTTTAGGCAAACCCCTAAGCAGAGATTGCTTCTTCTACTTTATCTTTGTTGTTACAGTGTACATTTGCATTTACACTGTTCTTAGGTACAGTTATTTCTGTGCTTTTTTTTTTTTTTTTTTTTTTTTCTCTGAAACACAAACTGTGGTAAGAGAAGATATAAACTCTATCCAGGTACTCAAGTCCAAATACTGTAATTTCTGCTCACTTTTTTCTACTGCTGTTAAAAGAAGTAGATTTTTTAATATACTGGTATTTAATTTTTTTCCAGGGAGAAATCTGCTATAAGGGAGCTGTGAGGCAAGCTGCTTGCTGAACATTCAAGCTGATATGGTTGTTTGCACACACTCAAATTTAAGCAGATCCTGGAATAATCTAGCAATTATTCCAGCAACAGACTGGAGAGACTGCTTGGCTGTCATTCATGAGCACAGCCTTTCTTCTGATAAACTGTAGCCAATTTTGGATGAGAGTTTTAACCTGGAGATGTTCTAATCTGATCTGGCTAGTTTTAAAGCTTAGTAAAACAGCTTTGCCTTCCCAAACTGCCTAAGATTAGAAATTTTTGAGCTTGAGGTATTGATATGCTGCAAGTAAAATATTCTCAGGCAGGAGTTGGAAGCACTGCAACTGTGAAAGAACAGGTTTCTGCTTTTAATTTTCTGTAATCCATTAAAAATTAAGTTGGGAAAGGAGAAAATCAAATTAATGGCTAGCCAAGTCAATTTTAAAGATAATCTATTAGAGTAATTCAGATACTTCCTTTTGTCATTAGAGCTTTGATTATTTTCCCAGTCATTTGATCTATTATTAGCCACAATGAATCATGAATTAGAAACTGATGAATAAGGTATTTGGGAGTGACAGACAAAAAGAACTTTGTAAGAACCCATCAAACTTAATAAAATTGAGCACACAGCAGAGCATATACTTTGAAAATCTTTCAAAAACTTGTTGATTCAAAGCTTTTTCATGCCCTACACTACTTGACCCTTTCCTACTTTCACAGAATTTTAGCTCATTAGAAGGATGCTGTTTAGCTATGTGCCTTTCTTATCTCTAAAGCTAGTTCAAGTGATGGGTCAAGCATGGAGTTGGAAGTGGAGGTG
This sequence comes from Anomalospiza imberbis, assembly GCF_031753505.1. Lineage (NCBI taxonomy): Eukaryota > Metazoa > Chordata > Aves > Passeriformes > Viduidae > Anomalospiza > Anomalospiza imberbis. Next base: position 20,471,280 of record NC_089688.1, read on the forward strand.
GCTGATTTCTGCAAAGCCAGAAGTTTTACACTCTGTATGTAGAAAACTCCCTGCTTTAGTCTTAACAGCTTCTGTGATCCCCCTATACCTCTGGAATGCATTTGTAAGAGCCTTTACAGCGTTTAGTGTTTTCTCTTTCCTATCAAGTCTGATGGTGACTGCTAGTAAGTAATCCAGAGCAATACAAGTGATGTTATAAAGCAAGACGTGAAATCTTAGACTGCATTATTTTGGGACTGTTAAACAAAGTCTCTTGTTGGTGTTTTCTTTTCTTTCTAAGCTTAATTGGAAAAAATGAGACTGAAAAACAAAACTAGGGGTTTCTATTTCCTTGTCTGGCAGTCAGTCTGAAATTTCAGTTATGATACATGATCAGATTTGTTACCATTTTAATCTAGACAAAATTTTCATTTGAAACTGATGAAAGTTTTTAAAGTTACTGCATTGATGGATTCCTTGTGCTATTAACAATATTTGTCATTACAGTGTATGAGGAATATTGAAGTGGCATTTTCAAACTGCAAAGGCAAACTTGTGGTGACAAAGCAGCATATTGCAGGTACACTACTAGAAGTAAGACGGGGCATTGTCTTAAAAATAGATTATTTTTTTCCACATCTTCATGTCACGTTCATTTGATAACCAAATGAATTGAATGTTAGAGGAAAAATAAAGTGAGCAATTACTAGAATAGAAGACAGTTTATAACTGAAGGAAGAACAGAATGACAGCTAATAATGGTATTTGAACAATTTTTCTCCTTTTGCTTTTTTCCTTATTTGCCCTGTAAGATCATTTTCAATCATTTTTTCTATGTAAGGGTCAGCCATTTGGCACTTCTAGGTTTCTAAACTACATGGAAATGTTTTTAGAATGCTTGCCACTGCATAAAACCAAAATGTTAATGGCTTCACTAAGTCAAATTAAATTTTAATGGCCATGGTTTAATTTTTCTTTCAGCCCATTCACATCCTTTAAGCAGCATTAAATGTGATTCAGTTGTCTTCTAATATCACAGCTGACCTGAATAGCCTTTTCAATTAGACTTTTAGATGAAGCAGATCTGATACATTCTAAATAAATAAAGATCTCTTTTTATTGGTTAAATGCTGATATTCACAGCTCATTTAATCCTTTTATAGAGATGCAATGTCAAAAGAGGAACCTTTTTTTTTGTTCAATGCTAGTTATAATGTGCAGAGATGAGATAAAAAATTCATATCTTTGTTTTGTCAGTGAATGGAAATTAAGGAAGAGGAACTAAAAAAGATCTATTTAAGGTTTTAAGAAAGATGCATGACTGAGAAGTGATGAAAAATTTTTGACAAGAAGTCACACATTAAAAGCATTTTATGAGATGGTGTGAAGAATAGTCAGTTAACAATGCACATTCCTCTCAGAAATTTATTCTGACATCTTACAAATAATCTAATACCTAAACAGTAGATGTCCAATGTTTTTAAAATTGATTCAGCCTGTACTAATGTAAAATGTATTAATTTAATATTTTCATGGATTTAGTGTTTACAACATAGTATGCCTTTTACACAGACAAAAAAGTAGTAGAAATTGTTAGAAATCTACCATGTTTTTTTCAAAAGCATCTTTGATGTTTCCATAATTCTGTTTGATGTTAGTTCTCATTTTTGGATGACACTGTCTCAAAACCTTCACTATGTAACAGAGATGACTCACTGTGATAAAACCTGCCCTGTGTATGAGTGCAGGCATGGGGAAAGGGGCTTCTGGGTTTACTGCTCAGCGTGGGACCCAAGAAAACCATCTGGGGCATCTGATGTGCAGAAAGCGGGGCTGAGTGACTTGCACTGGCTGTGTTTCCTTTCCAGTGGCTTTGCTTATCGAAATGCAAGAGAATGGTGCTGTCATTAGCTAGAGTAGATTTCTGCACTGAGTTCAGTTTTGCCATTTTGGTAGCTTGTGTGAGTGTCAGATTATAACTAACAGCTAACCTGCTTTCTCCTGATGTGAGGTCCCAGCTCTGAAACAAACACCAATCTCTCATGACGGCTGGCTCATTAGACCCACCTAAGTGGAAAGGAGCAGTGACAGCTGTCAGTACGAATTACAGTACTCCCACTCCAAACTGCGGTGGCTTCTGCAGTGCCACTCCTTAAGATAATATACCATTAGAATTCCAAAAATGTAAAACTGATTTTGCATTATTTACGCAATTTTCTGGACAAGTTTTGCTGAAGTGAATGTTTTGAAAAGTTATGATAGAAGTATGATACAATTATTTCTAGTCCTGCTATATCAATGAAATGTACTTAATAATGCATGTTCTACTGACCATTCCCAGTTTAAAAGGTTAACAATAAAAATTGTTGTGGTTTTTATTATGCTAGGTTAACTGAAAAGTATTCATTCATCATTTTAGAGCAACTAGAATACGCAGTGGTGGTTACTATTTGCATTATGGAAATTAAACATGTAATTGCTAAGTTCTGGTATGACTTATCTTAAAAACACTGCTCTGGTGTTTTGGAAGGGGAAATGCTTTGCCCTTCCTTGAACGCAATTCTTACAATATACAAGTACATAATTTTCAGTGAACATAAAAGATGTATTAAATAAATTCAGAAAAGGTCTTTTGCACAGGACACAGGCACTGTTGCTGATACAGTCTGAATAGGACATCACATCATTAAAAAAAAAAGTCACATCAAGTCTGACCACCCCAGGTATGATTATAACACATAATCTGGGGCTGGGGCAGGGAGGCAGGTTGCATGACACAGAGCATGTACTAAAATTGATTGATCAGTATAATTTAATAAGCTGGAAAAGCTGCTTCCTGCATTAAGGTTGAACTGTTGCTCTTTGAATGTTCTGGTAGTTTGGGAATAGATTAATATGATATGTCATGGGGGAATAAAAGCTCTTATGATTAAAGGGGAAGCTCTACAAATTATTGGTACCTAATATCAACATGTCCAGAGAAGTATTCATAGACAGAAAGAGCTTCATTTTCAAACTCTGTAGAAAGAAGGACAAGCAGTTCTTTATGATAAAAACTCATGCAAGACCAATGATGGTAACTGTAGGACTTTCTGTAGTAGAGTCATGTTATTTGTGCTGCAATGAATTTGAAGTGCATAAGATAGGGCTCAAGCAGTTTGCCAGATTTGTTCTTTCTCATGCTACTGATATTCATTCCCTAGGTATATTACACAGGGAAGATGATAAAGGGAGAATATGAATAAGTAATTTCCACTAAGTTCTGAATTTTATTGTATGCTTCATAATGCATAAGACAGTCTAAATTCTGTGAAGATTTGATTAATTCTTTTTGGAATTTTATCTTAGTGGCTTTTCAGTGATGTTCGGTTTGTTGTTTGGTTCGTTTGGATTTTCTTTATGACTATTATTTGTTTTCTGTGAAAATTTTCAATTCTTATTGAAGAACTGTGCAGAAATGTAATTATTTTCCTGGTAGGGGCTATAATTCAAAAGGGTTTTTTTCTTTAGCAAAGTGAATTTTCTAGTTAGAATTTCTCTCTCATGATTAGCCTCAGCTATAGAATTTCCTATTGATGTGGTGTCATTTCATCTAAAGACAAGGGTATATGCATCTGGAAGAGATAGGCAGGGGCACAGAAATCCCTTTGAAGCATCACAATGCCTTTGCAAGATCACTGAAATATTTTGATCGAGGTTTTAGACAACAAATTGAATTGACAACTTGTATTAAAACATTTCTGTCTCATTTATTTTCAACTGTCCACCTAAATCCTTTTGCTTTTTCTCATTTTCTTGGCCAGCTCTACTAAATCCTCACTGTGAATAATAGATTGAGTGATTAGAGAGAGAATAAACAATCAAGTGTAATTATCACTTGAAATTGGTTGCAAAACCAAATGTTTCAAGTCATTAGTGAGGGGTTTTTAAAAAATGTTTGTGTTTTTTGCCTTTTACATGGATATTATGGGGAGGCATCATATTTTGAAGTACTTCTCTGATGAGTCACAATAACTGGAGAGTCTCTTATAGACATTTGACATGAATTCAGCTAATACCATGCATTGATTTCTGAAATGTTCAGCCAGTGAATTTAAATGGATCAATTGTAATCCTTAGGTCAAGAATCATGTTCAAGTATAATATTTAAAATATACTAGTTGTAAAGTATTTTCCATATATGGACGAGCACTAAGTATCTTACAAGTTGTCTCACAAATAAATAGGTCTAAAATAAAATATATTCATGATAGTACATAAATCTGGTAAGTAAAAAAATCTCCTAAAAGTTATAGAGCATTAGGCACAAGGAGGACTATTAAGATAGTGGAATATACTAAGGGAAGGATGAAGTAGCAAAATTTTAAAACAAGGGGAGATTTCAGATAAAGTAGTAAGATAAGAGAGAAACATAAAGCACAAGAGGTCAAAACAAAGCTATACATGACTTTGATGAGATGGAGATGCCTAGTTTGATAGTTGTTTCCTTACGTGTTATATATAAAATAGCTTCATTGGGGTTCACCTGCTAAGAAGAGGTTATCTTACAAAATCGAGGCCATTCAAGGTGGGAATGGAATGAAGACAGAACAATAGTCTTTGTAACACTAAGAGACATGCAGAAGAAAGTGACATTCTTTCTAAAGGAAAATCATCAGAACCCTGCATAAAGGGTAGTAGAAACAAAACTCTGGCAGCAGTCTTAGACTAAGCAGTAGAGTCAGCTGTAAGGCAGCAGTAATAGGCTGAGGATAGGGCTTGGCTATGATTAAGAGGCTTAATTAATGTGCTAAGACAGAAAGAATGGTGCTAATAATGCTTAGCCAGCTTTCTGTTAGACATATCTAGGTGCACCTGGAAACAAGTGTCAATTTCTTGTTTTGTTGCACACAATAGTACTTAAGCATCTCTTACCTATGAACTGCAGTGCCTTTGCCTAAGTGATTCAGGTCAGAAATAGAAATTATTTAATACATTTTGTCTTGTGTGAAGTCTTTCTTGGTTGTGTGTTGTTTTCTCTGAGAAGTTTCTAATGTCTCAATGTTTTTGAGTGTATTTCTTACTATTAATATGTTTAATATGCTTAATATGAATATGCTTATTAATGTGAGACACTCATAAGTGTCTGTGGGTGTCTGTGTCGGAGATGAAATTGTTCTGAAAATTTTACATTGTCTTAGTGAGCAGTTACTATGACAAACAATAATGTTCAGTGGCTCACCATGTGGGGAAGAGGTTCTTCAGGCTCAGGTGCCATGAGGTTCAGAGACTGCAGAAGCAAATGCCTGATGTTTAGAGTCAAGAGATCAAAAATCCGTTTTAATTATGCTATGCATTGTATTTGTCACATTTTCCATGGTACCTGGCTTGAAAACAGGACATTTATAGCAGAATTTACTTATTGCTGATAGACTCTTTAGCAGGAGTCCAAGTTTATTGTAGTCTGGTTAGTTGTTGTAAAGATGGTTGACAGCAAAAGTTAAGAATGATGTTTTCCTGTCAGATAATCATGAGAAAAGCTGCAAACATCGGTGACCTTCCAACCTAGGGGATACAATTTGCAGATCCCTGTGAGCAAGAGTAGCCACAACATTTTAATTAAGTGTGATGTGATTTTGCTAGTGGTGTGGTGACATGAAAACAAGGAGGTAGCTGCTGGTTAATTTTTTTTTTGTTACAATATGAGTCAGGCAGGATATTTTCTACATGTCAGATAACAGGAAAAGACTAAAAGGTTTACAATAAGTCATGTATGAAAGACAAGAATTAAAAGATATAGTCAGAAATAGTCCTTTTACTTGCTTCCAGTTTGGGAGTGGTGGAATATATTATGGATTGTTACTCTACAGTGGGAGAGGTAGATGGAAATGTTTCAGGCAATCTTTTTGAAGAATAGAAAACCAGCATTAAATAGCAGCAAACCCTAATATGATAGACATGGTTACAATCATCTGCTATGAGAGCTGTTCTTTCATACCACTAGGGCCTATCTTGGAGAGCAAAAAAACCCAAACCCATTAAAGCCTTGTGGGATGCTTCTTCTCATATACATGCTTATAAACTCATGCTAGTTCATAAAGTAATTACCTTACATGCTTTATCTTGTGCTACTGATCAAGGATGGCACAATGCTTTCCTTTTATCTTGGCATATCTTACAGCTAGACACAGGTCTAGTTGATAAACCCAAGAAACACTCCTCATTAATTGGTCCTGTTGCAGTGATTAATGTGTCCAGTTGCACCTAATTTGTTTACCTTTGTGATAGCATCACCATTGGATATGATATCTATATAATATCCTTCTTTCATTTATAAAATGTCTTGATGTTGTTATTGTATGCATTTGTATCACTACAACAAATGGTATTGCACCCACACTTAGCCAATGTAGATTTGACCCTCACCATTCTTACCTTATAAATGAAACGTGAACAACCCATCTGTCTGTTCTCACTGAAAGGTCGCTGGGAGCTTGGACACTGATTTCAGTTGAATAGTGACAAAATAGGGGGTCACTTTCAACTGAGTGTTTGAGAAATTGAACTGGCTAGAAATGGTGACCCAGGGAATGTATCTTCACATTTCACCTGAATATTAAGATATGTACCTATATTGAAGAGACCCTTGAAATGTCTCATTACCTGAGGTCACAAAGCAGTGCAGGTTGAAAAAGTCAGGATTGTTTTCAGAAAGAAGTCAGGACAAGAATACAAGAAATATGGCATGACTGGTTCTTTGAAAGACTCTGAAAATATATGGCTAGAACTTTATGACATCTGGATCAGGAAGAAGGGCACTGAGAGTACTCTAAAAAGCTACATTCTCAAACAGATTATTTCCTTGCCATGGTTTGGGAATTAAGGAAGTTACTTAGTAATAATCAGAGAAGTTTTCAATCTAGAATTAAATCAACTAAGTCAACTTCATGAGCTCCTTAGGCTGATGGAGAATCACATCTTGGAGCAGAGCAAGGAAATTTTGTAAAGGAGGGTAACAAGATTTTACAATGGAGGGATTTACTCAAGTTAGAAGTTAAATTTAATGACAGGCTTGTCCACACTTTAAAAGGCTTTTCTGGTATGCCTATACTTGTAGAATATATTGGCAGCCTTTCTCTGTGGAGATGCAGTGTTCTTTTGATAGTATAGTTTAAAAGATTTTCTCAAATGGAATAACCTATTTTGGCTCAAAGGGTGTAACTATTTCAGCTTCAGGGAACTGCTGGCAAACAGTGTGCATTCACACCACACAGCTGTCTTGGCAAACCACTCATGTAAATCAAGTAGACAAGTTTTGAATTTCAGTTTCTTTCTCTGTAAAAGGCTAGTGTTCTCAGTGTATCCCATAGATTAGGGGTAAAGTCCTCTTCACTTAGACAAAATTAGTAGATTACACAATCCAAATTAGGTATTGAAAGGGAACAATCTCATTTTCTCTGTGTTATGCTTCTGTAAAATTCCCTACCTACCTTACTTGCAGTAAGGGTAACTACTACTGCAAGTGCAGTTATTGAAAATGTATGTCAGCTCAATCCTGGAAAAATTCCACAGTTCACTCTAAAAATCTCAGTGAGCAATTTTCTTAAATCTAATCAGATTGTGCATGTGCTTGAAGTTTAAACTGTGCATATTTTTTTCAGAAGTACCTAAGTAAAACTTGTTAGAAAGGCTAAACTCACCATGTTGCAGCTGTCTGCTGGCAGCTACACAAATGTTTTAATTGTATTTTATCAATTGAATAGATTGATAAAATACCTGAAAGTAATCACAGCTAAAGTAGAATTACACATATTGCCCCAAAATGCCTCAATTCAAAATTTGGCTTCTCATGTCTTTGTCATGAGAATACCTACATTCCTTGGCCATTACACCATCAGCTCAAACAGAAGTGGTAATGCTATTTCATGTTAAAGTTTCTGAGAGATGTCTTATTTCTGGTTGTCCTTTCCCCCCCCCACTGTGGATGCAAGCAATCTATTTCTCAGTTCAAGGAATTTTAATAGAAAAACTGTCATGTTTATATAACTTCCAGTACAGCTGAGCAGGAAGCAAATAGAAACCTTTATTTTTATGGTAGGTTGATTCTACGGATTGTCCCATCACTGCCAAGTAAGTGAAACCCAGGCTGAACATTTAATATCATTCAGGCATTCTGAAAAAGCATGTTTCCTTCCTCATATTGTCTTTTGAATTGTTTAAAGAGAACGTTTTGATTTTTAGAAATGCTGAAGTAGTCATGCATGAAAAACATCTTTTTGATTAAAGTTTCTGTGACAAAGGGATGTGTTAAAGGAATAAGCCTTTTGAAACACTCAAGAGAATTAGTTAGAGCGGATTAAAATGGATGGGGTTTGAATTCACGTTTTCAATCTACTGCCAGGACAAGTTGTTGCTATAAAGCTGATTGTTAATTTTGTTAAAGTATCAGTATAGAAAAAGAACTTTTACCTTCTTCTTTAAAATAAAATACTGTATCTTAACTATAACCTTATATATATTTATGAGATTCTGAGTAAGTAAAATAGAAATGTAATTCTGAACCAAGCAATTTTTTCTTGGACAAAAAAAAAAATCTAAACTAGTAAATGGAAACCACCTTAGTTGCAAAATAATTTTTTTTACTGATTACGAAAAAAAGGGTGTGACAAATAGTGTAATGAAAACATTTTTTAAATATATACCTTTCATAATTAATAATGCAGACTTTTGTTTACTTATTTCAGTAAATAATTTGAATGCAGCTGACCTTTTTATTTTTTCTGCTGCATTATTAATGAAGTTGAAGAGATCTCTAGGTTACTGTTTTAGCAATATGTGTCTCACTTGCTGAGGTTTTGGTTTGCACCAGCTGAGATAGAAGCAAAAAACTGGAAAGCTTTCTGACTTTTAAATCTCAAATGTCTATACATTGCAAGCATTCCATCCTACCTTTAGGTATTTTGAGCACATATATAATCTATAGCCAGCTCTGGCCAAATTTCTTCTCTGGCAGAACACCAGCAGAATGTGGACAATGCACCTGAATTGGTCTTGAAAAAAATTAATAGCTATACATAAGGGATAATCCAGATCTGGAAGGATTCAGTGCTCTCCCAGTTTGTGGGAGTCTGTCCTGGAAAGTGCCAGTCACCAATTACCTCCAAAGACCGAAGTCCTAAAAATCCTTACCTTCTCTTTCATCCTCACATTCTAATTTATTTTTGGATAGAGGTAGAGGTAATTTTCCTTACCTTCCTTTCTTAGTGGTTGTTGTTGTTTTGTTTATTTGGTTGGGGCTTTTTGTTTATTTGGGGTTTTTGGTTGGGTTTTTTTTGTTTGTTTGTTTGTGTTGTTTTTTTTTTTCCCTTAAAGTACATCATACTCTCTGATAATTCACCTAAATATCTAGCATTTGAGTACATTGATCTCTTATTTGTATTCTCCAAAACTGGAGGTTGTTGATTTTCCTTGTCTCCCAGTTTGCATAATTCTAAAGCTGTCTTTAAAGATTTTAATTAGTCCAAAAGAAACTAGGTACTTCAGGATGTCTGAGCAGGTCTAGTCTAAGATGCCTCCTCTTATAAATAATAAAAACATATTTTCTCTCCAGTCAGGTCTGATCCTCAGTACTTATTACATATTGGAATATGTTATTTTTTCCCTGCAGATTTCAGAATAATTAAAATCTGTAAAATTACTGGTAACTAAGGAAGCTGTGCCACTGTCTTACAGGCTGTTTCTTAAGAGTGAGAAAGCTTGTTTCCATAGAATATGCTGACAGAAGAGTTGACGTGTACAAAACTACATAGATGTTTTAAGATTAAATTCATCTGCATACCTCACATTTCAGCTGAATATATGAGATCCCAAATCCACATCAATACTTATTGGACTTATGTCTCTTTCAAGCAGTGTTGAAGTGGTTTTGTTTTGTCATTGATTGGCACCGGGCAAAATCTGTTTATGCAGGAAGTTTCTATGATGTCATTTGAAATGCTTGATTGAAATTAAGTGTAATTTAAAGGACTTGCCAAGACAGCAAAAGCAAAACTTCAGCAATGTATTTAATGACTTTAAATAAAACTGTGACAGATTGGTATGGTACATTTCATAAGCTTTAAAGCTTGAAATTACATGGCCAGCTTCCAGGTACAGTTGTGCTATTTATATGAAATTGAGACAGCACTTGCAGTGATTCAAAGCTTAAGCATAGTTTTGTTTTGCTTGGTGGAATAGTGAATTTACTCCAAATAGAGGATTCAGAGAGGCTAAAGCTGTTAGCAACAAAAAAAGTCATCTTGTGTGCAAGCCAAAAGTGATAAATATTCAGCATCAGGGTATAATTGGTGACAGCCACATTCAGGCATCAATGTCATGGAAAGGAGACAAATATGTTCTTCCCATAGAGGAAGAACTTCTTACTTGTGTGAGTGACTGTGCACTGGAGCAGATTGCCCAGAGAGGCTGTTTGGTCTCCCTCACAGGAGATAGTCAAGAGCAGTCTGGATGCAATTCTGTGCAAAGTGCTCTGGGATGACCCTGCTTGAGCAGGGAGGCTGGCCCAAATGACCCACTGGGGTCCCTTCCAACCTGAGCCACTCTGTGAAAGCCAGAGCACAGCAGCACCATCCAGGCTATTACAATTACAATCACCAGAGAGAGCGCCATACTTTCTAAATAACAAGTAGCTGACTAAATTCTCCCATTGGCCATTATCCTCTTTTGTTGTCTTAGTAGAAACCAGACTGCTTGAAGACAGCTTCATGAATTATTTTAATAATGTACAGTAAATTTGGTTGAAAAACATTTTTGGAACTGTTTTTCACAGAAATTACTTTTCTGTTTCTAACAAATCTGAAGTTAAGGTTGGAGGAAGTAGTTTCAGCATGTGAATAGCAGCTGATCCTCCTCGAGGTAATACTTACAAAAATAGGTGAATCACTTTGTTTTTAATATTTTTGTTTGTGATAGATTTTTTTTCAGTCCTTCAAATTTTGAGTTCCGTTCGGATTTTCATGTTGTTCCTTGACTGTGGTTTTCTTAGATGCTAGTATATAAGAGAATCCTCACACAGTCTTATTTTAAACCAAATATGCTTTGAAATAACCATTTGGCTAAAGGTACATAGAAGGCAGTATATAAACACATCAATATATAACACAATATAAACACACCAATATATAACACACAATATATAATTCACTGTTCATTGTTTTCACAGGGCGGGGAAATATTTTCAGGGTTTTGCATAGAATATGTTTAACACATTAAATAATTAAAATAATTAAATAATTTAAATGCAAATAATCTAAGAGAGATTTCTAAGATCAGTGAATAGCTCTAAGTTTAGCTACACTGGTCATTTAAGTTCCTCAGCTGAATAACTGTTTTCTGATCTTTTCCTTTCATTGCATTAAATTAAATACCTGATAAAACTTATCATCATGACATGAAGAGGAGTACCCGAGTGTCTTGTACTCTGAGAAATGTCTAAGTTTCTTTTGGGTCATAAAAGATACAGTCAAACATAGCATGACAAACTTTGGTCTTTGAAAGTGCATTTAATGAGATGAGGTGAGTGCCATGCATTACTACCTTTTTTTGAGGCAATGTAGTCACTGAGGGTGAAATTGCGTTTCAAGTAAATTTAAGTGCTGTTGCACAGGTTTTTCACTGGTTCCCTTCACTTCAGTGATTTTTATCCCTCAGAACAAAACTTGTAGAAATAACCAGTGATGTGGTCCCTTCTGCTGCAGCAGGTAATGCTCCTGTCTTCTGACTTGATACAAGATCTTTTAAGTAATTACTTCTCTGCATTGTTAGGTCTTTCCCTAAAAGATTTCTTGAACAGCAGCTACTGATGCACAATACCAGCAATATCCTGCTGGATAAATGAGAAACCAAAATGCTTGTTTTGTGTATCCTCTATTAAAGCTGTATTCCCCTATGCTGTCTAGTAAGGTTTCTAATCCTAAAGGGAAAAGATTTTTCCCAATGCTGCTTCATTGCAGAGTTGGATTAACTTCAAAAATAAAATAAATAAGTTCCACAGCCATGGAAAATGGGTTCTGCCTCCAGTGAATTAGAATTACTGTTACACTGGGCAAGAAAAATAGCATTTTAATGAAGTGTCCACCCTCAAGCACTTTTTCCAGAGAAGATACCTGTGAATCTTTGCCAAATACTTACATATTTCAGCTGGGTTTATGTCGAATTACTTGGCTGGGTGAAGAAGCTGCTGTATGCTACCTTTGGCAATTCTAACCTTTGTAGAAACCTGATTTATAGCTGCCCAGGGGATCAATTCTCAGTTTTCATTATGTTTTTATTTCAGAGACAGTATAATCTAAAAAATTCTATTCTTAAATTAGTGGGAAAAGTAATTCTGCAGACAAAGCTATGACAGCAATTTTTTTTTACCCACAAATTCCCTCAAAATGAATCAGGGTAGTTCTCATAACTGTATGGTATCTTTTCAGTTAAATATATCATTATATCAGTTTTAATTTTAATTGTCTTTGCTAATGGCAGAATTTATTTCAGTTGATTTAATTAGATTATTGCTATTTTAGACATTATTCACCCTCCTATTAAACCATCTTACAGATGTCAGCTATACCCTAGAAGAGCACTGTAATGTACAATCAGGGAACAATTAACCCTCAAGGGGCAGGAATTCCAGAATTTCCTTTGATATAGAATAAAAATTCTCAGTCAGTTTGGCTTTAGGATTCTGGAAATATTCAATCCAAAGTTTTTATCAGCTGGTGCAAACCAAGTGCAGTAGGGTGACTGAAAGGCTGGGCCTTGAACTCAGAGTCCAACTATAAAATGTTAGCACACGTATCTTCCCACACTGGCACTTTTCATCACCACAGGTGATTTTTTTGTACCTTACCACCTATCTAGCATTAGAAAGAAGAGAATTAATTTTGACACTGACTGGGAACCACTAGTGTCAATCTGCCTTCAAAGGCAATTAGCATCTAATTCAAATAACAACCAGGAGAGCAGAAATTATCTGAAGAAGCCCAACCCATATCTGTCTTCTACAGAGCCCTGATCAGATCTTGGTTTACTGTTTTCCTTATTCCTTCAGGCATGCTACTTTATTTCTGAAAAGCAGGTTCTGACTGTTGGCATTCACTGAAATCAGGGTATAGATACTTGCAGTGTTAACATGGGGAGGAATCTTGGTTATTATTTTTAGCAACTATGCTCAAAATTGTCTTTTCATTAGTTTTTGTATAAAGTAACCTGGTAATCTCTACAGCTTTTTCTTCCTGTTTACTGCCCTGTCCTGCAGTGGAAGGATTTCCCAAGTATTAATTCTGGAATCAGAGTGATCTATGACACTTAAAACTTCTCTAAGTTTTAAGGGAAGCATAGTATGGCTTCATGTGATAAATAGTATAGCTGTGCCTTCTGTCTAATTTGATGAACTATAAAATGGCATCTTGCTTTAGGCATCCTCATTGATTTTACGTCTTTGTCATGTTTAAGGTGGAGATGAAGCGCTGAGAGAACAAATGAAGCTGGTGCTAGAGTTTGGCATGTTTGAGGGCCCCTGGTTTATTCTGACTGAATGTTCCCTCTTCCCCTCTCCCTCAGCTGACATTGGGCACTGCACAATGCAAGTCAGGCTTGCCAACACTTACATTTTGTATTCTGCTGTCTCTGCTTTTTGTGTGTCTGTTTTTGGATTGTTAACTTTGGTTGAGCTGCTTTTGCACTTCAGTGAACATTTATTTTCTTGCTACCTAGTCTATATGTATGTGAACCACTATGGCATTGACACTGTAGAATCTAAATGTTGTTTTGGAAATGTGGAGCTGACCTGAATATTAAGGAAAACTCCTGAGATAAAGATGAATGTGATTTGAAGAACAGCTTACGTGTGGTGTACAGAGCTTAGCTGGTCATTTATGCTAACAATGGGCTGGTGCAGTATTATGCTGCTACTTAGGCTGTTAATACTCTCTACAGTCAGAATTTGTCAAACCCTCTATTTGTCAGAATATGTAATTGAGAGTTTCTGAGGAAATAAAATAAATGTTATAGCATTTTCTTGTAATTTGGAAGACAATATTTCTGCCACAAACAAAATAACTTTCTAACTTCTTTTAACTGTTACCCACTTCCTGTTGCAAATGAAATAACCATGTTGCAAACATAATAATTTCTTCTGTTTAACAAACTCCTTCAGCATGAAATCAGTGTTTCAGAAACTTTTGCACAGATCTGACTGCTAATTTCTTGTCAGTGTACTAATTGTATAAGTAGCAAAGTTTTATATCCTTCTGAGTCAATAAAGTCATTTACTCTAGGTCCAGATTTCAGGTCTGAAAAAAAGGTCAGAGGAGAAAATGTACTAGAATAATAAATTTGTGATTAAATTCAAATTCAGTAAATTCTCTTTAGCCAAAATATCCAGGGAATTGTACTTATTGGTCTACTTTGTAGACCACTGCTTTTCTATTTTATTAAAACTCTAGTAATTTATATCTGAAGATGGGACACTATGTAACAAGGTTTTGAAAATCTGTGGTATCAGAGCCAAGAATTATTCTGTAACTATTCTGCAATTGGTAGAATTTTTTTTCTGTCAAACATCCAGGATTTTACATTCTGTGTAATAGTTGTAACACTGTCACAGTCCAGTACTTCAAGCTTAAAGAATGCTTTTTCTCTTTATAAGGGGTTTATACAAAGAAAATATGTGGTTCTTCATAGTTTGACTGACAGTAACTCTGAATTATTTTAATATCTGGCTGTAAGAAATTGTCTGTCCTCTTTTCAATGTCTCAGCAAAGACTGCTTAATAAGCAAATCCACAGGCATGCAGACTACCTGGGATTTGGAAGATAAATGTCCGTTCCTTTTCCTGAAAGGCACATGTTGGTTAGAAATAGGTTGTAGAAGCAACTTAATCAGGACTGCAGTTATTAGACAGAATTCCTGTGCCACTTCTATTTGATCAAATTCAACTGATGTCAAACAATAATTCTATGCTGCTGTTACAGTGGGAGTTAAATGAGACCCAGCACAGAGGATACGTCCCTAGAGTAAAAATATGGCATTGATGTCAGAACAGACAGAAAGAAATGTTTGCACTATGTGTACATTTGTGTGCATGTTCTGTTAGAGCTGTAATTGCATGTTTTACTGGGCATGCACTCTAAGGCTACTAGGGTTCCCCCTCAGGAACATGCATTTTATGGTACTTATAAATAATTTGTTTGCTGTTTCTAAAATAAGTGATTCTGTTACTTATTCAAGTGTTCTCTCTGCCGCTCAAACAAAAGATCAATGTGGTATGTCACAGTATTTTCATTTCTTCAGCTCTGTGTAACCTTTTGCAACATTTAATTCCTTTTCCATTGCCACGCAATCATCACTTCAGCAATTACATTTGTTTTTCTTAGATGTTTATCCTTATTACTCATCTATATTCAAGAAAATTTTCAAACGTCCTCACATATTTTCAAATCACTTGGGGGTGTCTGTCTAGAAGCTGTCCTCCCTCCATTTCCAAAAGAAGAATGCTGAGATGATGATGGTTAGTTTAACATATAATGAATTCCCATATTTCTTTCAACAAATAAAAGGCTTGTCTTTTTTTTTTTTTTTTTTTTTTTTTTTTTTTTTTTTTTTAATATATATCAACTTCCAGCATCTTAGCTTGGATCCAGTTTGCTATACAAATTAATTTCAGCTGGATTGCTTTTAGTGTGAGCTCCCTGGAAGAAAGGGAGAGTTAAATCCTCTGATACTCTGTGCGGACTCTCCACATGCTGTCTAAGGCCCACTCCATGTAGTACTGGTCTGAAATTAATTTTACTGATTATCCTAGCTTTCTCTATCAAAAAACAACTATACAATAAAATGCCCAGGAAAGGGATAAATTAAAAAAATCATTCCAGTTTGATGGTGAATATTGACTATATTCCTGATAGCAATTCCTGATGGACAGATTCTTTTTCAATGTGTTTCCTGATAGCAGTCACTCTCCATAACACATTTCAGATTTATGGGGTCTTTCTTTTTCATTGTATAGGCTGCAAATCAACTCAAGTATTGATTAGCATCTGTATATTATCATAAATATACTATTTCAGTAAATCCAACCCAGTTTCATCAAACAGGTTAGCTTGGAACATTAGCCAACACCCAGTATTTGAGAGTTCATGTCTTCCTCCACAATTATTATTTTTCCACAATTTTGACAAGAATAAAAAGTTCAGCCACATAGAAAGAAGTTTGAAATGCCTATGCCAAATCTGTTTGTGTCCACCATTATTTGTACCCTCTTCACTGTGCTATATTTTTTGCTGTTAAATGAGTGTATGATTTGAAGATTTATCATGTAATTCATTATATGCAATTCATTTGCCAAATTCCAGGAACCCCACAAAATATGTGATTCTTTAATATTTATTATAGTTGATCAGACAATGGAAATAAGCACCTGTTCCTTGTCAGTCTACCAGGTTATTAAATACATATTATTGACTTTGTGCAAATGATTAATGTTTCTGATTATCTGTGGCAGTGTTCTCATGTGTAAAGTTCAGAATGCTTGTGTAAACACGGAAGGTTTTAACACATATGGGAATTACTTCAACAGTTTTAATTCTATCATGCCAACAAGAATTTTCTCTGATTAAGGAATAGATAGCATTTGCTTAGTAAATGTAGTCATTGGCTATACTGTGACAGTTACAACACAAAGAACTCCTGAAACCAAACCAAAAATCCCTGAAACAACAACAAACTCCAAAAAATTATTTGGAAATTTTCCATCTGTGTTTTTTGAGATATAGAAATACCAGTTCTCCAGCTTGTCTCTAGTCCAGATTCTGAGACTGCAGAACCAGTGGGACACAGTCATCTCTGATGGCCTTTCAGAACAGCTAGTGAAAATCTCTTTCTTCTGAATATTAAATGATATCTTTCACAAAGAGGGTGTTGAAGTGCCCTTCCTAAAATGGTTTTGAGACTCAATTGAATTACACAATATGGCAGCTGTGAAGAAATGGTATTTTAGATTGCTCTGGAAAGCATGGTACTAAATTGGATTCCTGGTCCAAAATTCCTAGTTGCCTTTCCATTTTTATTCCAAAGTCAGGCAAATTGTTTGTTATTTAGCTGACAGGGACAGACCTGAGGTAAATCTCTTAATTGGACAACTGTTTTCACACAGAAGTGAAGTAAGAGATTGAGAAGGATTTGCAAAAACTATTATAATCTCACTCTGAATGAAGTGTGACTCTCTGAAACCAGGAAAATATGCTCTGTTAAGCAAAATGCTACAGGAACTCATTACCAGGTAGTCTAAGTAACCAAGACAGATCTAGTATAGTGTTTAGGGTTTTAAAGTCAGAAGTCATTTTTCTCATCCAATAGTGAAGTTTTGTGAGTAGAAGGGAAATGTCAGTCCATCTTTCCTCAGCTAAAATAATTTGATCAGAATGGTCATTGATGTGGCTTTGCTATTATGTACTGTTCCAGTATCACAAAATATTCTGCACACATGCAACTATTAAATGTCTAATCATGCAGGTGCTGCCATTGTAGACTGACAATATGATTATCTTTTGCCATACATTCATATCTTTAAGTTTTAGTCATAATGATAGTTACATTTGATGACTTGGAATCTAATAACAGCAAGAAAGATAATTCCAACAACCTTAAAGGTAGTTAATTGACTGCTAAGAAACATTTACCAGCTTTATACAAGTTTAGTCAGCCAAGAATTGAACACAATAGTGCACTGTCCTTTATTATCTTTGGGCTTGAATAAATTATTAGAACAAAAGGTAAGCTGCATTTTCCATTCTTTGAGCTGCTGGATTTCTTATAGCTCCAGCCCAGTGAAGATTTAGGTTTAAATTTGAAGAGAAGAAAAATATGTAAGTGGATCTCAATAGGAAATCCAAAACTTGAATGTTTTCCTGTTCAAAGCTTCAGAAAGTGGAACTCCCCAGCTCTGTTCATGATTGCTTTGCTCCTGGGATACATCTATGCTCCTGGTTCACCAGGGCTTCAGCAATTCCAGGTATAAGCAAATAATTTCCCAGATCCTGCTTATGCCCAGGTAGAATGTAGAAACTAGATAGGTTATATCTGTCATCTCATAGGAGGTCTAGAAAATAAACAAGTTCTCTGAAATTCTCATACATGTTATGGGGGTGTATGTTGTTTTTACTAAAATGTCATTGCAGCTCTTTTGATTTTAAAAGAAGTATTCACACTTTTTATATAAAGTCTTTGTGATTAGAGTATGTAAACTGTGGTGTGCCAGAATCAAATCCCTTCATCTCCCATCATTAATTAGTGTGCTAAAAACACAAGCTCAGGTGGGTTTATACCACCCTGAGATATTAAATGGAAGATTTGTAGATATCTGTAGAGGAAGTGCAATGTAGCATACTGCCTAGGATGCCTTTCTAGCGGGGAAAACTCTTAAAACCCTGCTCCTTGTACCAAGCTCTGGCTCTGTGTTTTGTATTTAGCAGCCAGTGGATGACAAATAACTTGGCCCTTTATGTAAATTTATGAGTTCCCATGATTTTATGCTTCTATGTATGCACACACAAATACATATGTATATGTGGGAAACCCTACTCTGCTGAAATTATTGGCCACCTTCAGCTTCAATAGAATGATGATCTGAATCCATGTATTCCTTACTACACCTTTTTGCATGATTTACAAGCTGTGAGCCATATATGTTATACATCTTTTTAGTTTACTACATTGTTTTTCTATTTTAAGGAAAATAATACATATTTCTAGGCTGAAATACACTCTTTGGTAAAGAGTGCTAGTGGTAATTAGACTAAATGTCCCAGTAACAGCTTAACAATTTCAGTCAGAAATATATCCATTGCGAATTAGTCAAAAAGGATCTGAATTGTAACTCTGACAATAACTAATATTGTGTTATAGTTATAACTAATATGAGATTTAAACTCTCTAATTTCACAAAAAAAAAAAAAAAAAAGCCCCGAGAGCATTTCAATAAATAGTCTCTGTCTTGGGAAATAGAGAGCCAATGAAGCACCTTGGATTTCCTGTGATTTTATGGCTTGATTGATGCAGGATTTTGTAGATGTTGTTGACTTAAAATATGTAGATGTCGAGGAAGCATTGAGAATCAGCTCCCAATTCCATCAGCTTCCAATTTTTTCCTTTGATTTCTTTAAAAAATAATTTAAAGCAAATATACTTATGCCACTCTGCATCTCTAAGATAGGAATAGTAAATTCCTTCCCTTTGAAAAAATATTTTGAGACATGTTAGTAAAAAGTGCTATGTAAGAGCTTTGCATTATTATTGTAATTTTAGAGATAATGAATGGCATCCTACAAAATAATTCAGTGCTACTAAATGGACTACTAAATGTTTTCTAATTTCTTGAGTTTGAATTGCTGTTCAGTTTCTAAGCCTAGACTGATGCTTTGTTTGAAACCTCTTTGAAAAAATTTCTACCTGTTTAAGCAATTTTGACTTTGCTGCAGACACAGCACAATAGTTACATTATAGTGAGTATGACTGCTTGTCAAATGCAAACCCCAGACTTTCATCTCCTTACAACTTTGTGCTAATGCTGTTCAACTGTCCATCAGTTAGATGACTTCCTGTCACACAAATGGCAATTGACAAGTCTGCCTATCAGTTTTGTTCCTACAAATTTCCAAGTTTAAGAAACCAGGTTCAGTTTTAGGCATTATTTTAAGAGAATAAATTATTTAATAAAATAAAAAAAAAAATTGGTGTTTCACAGTTTTATTTTCATTGCTTGAATAGCAGTTCACAAGTTCTCTGAATACTTGACACAGTGTTGACTGAAACCCTTCTGAGCTATAACATCACATACCCTTGTGAACACCAGCAAGAGCAGACTTTCCCCATAAACACATGAGAAACATTTGGAGATGAACTGCACGTAACAGTCGCTACTCCAGATTTTGGGTACTTACTCCACCAAGTCGATAAAGGAGAATAATTCCATTGCAGAAATCTCTCCTCTCCTCTGCTCATTTCTCCTTAGGCTGGAGTGATTGCACTCAGTAAATGTGTGTGCAGTTCTTGTTGTACTACAAAGTCCAAAATTAAAACCTTATATTGATTCTGCAATGCTCAGATGAATTGCACTGTGAGATAAATTTTCATGTGTTCTCAAACATTTTATAATTCTGAAGGGAAGCATTCAATAACATGCTTTTGCCTGTTTTCCAATGATAGCTAAGTCTTAATCAGATTTCAGTTTAACACCTTTGGAAAGTAGATGAAGGGCAAGCTGAATGCTAAGACTTAAACGGAGAAAAACAAGAGGTTATGACATAATTTTTCATTAAGAGTATTTGCAATTAAATTTTGTGCACACGGATTTAATTATGAAATCCTTAGTGCATGTAATGAACAAGCTTTAGTCACATTAAGGATGAATTGTCCTCAAGAAAAATCGATCTTCATCTCTGTAAAAAGCATTGTTATATTTAAAAGAAATGCAAAATTGTCAAAGGATTTATATCTGCTGTTAAAAGAAACAATAAAAATCTTCATAATCAGAATTTTGTACATTAAAATGTGCATCAAAAGCAAAGATTAATATTTCAATCTGTGGTAGTTTGATTGGCAAGTTTATCTGCAGTAACTGCACTGGATTCATAATATGTAATGCTATATTTTGATTATGCTTTTTTTTTTTAATCCAAAGATGACTAAAATCTTCCTTTCTGGGACTTAAGGGGAAGAAAGAAAGAGATTTAACATCTGCATATGGATCTAGAGTATCTAGTTGGAAAACTGAGGACATAGATCAAAATGTTGTAATTATTATTTTATAAAGAACACTAATAGACCCCATAACAGAAATAAAAGATTCCATTTTGGTTATGTTTTAAGCAACATTACTATCATTTTATTCTGCAAACCTTTTTTACAATGCAGCAAAAATACTCTCTTTGAAAACAGAGCAAAATTCAACAGAAACTTAACTCTTTTAATGTCCTTGTTATTTATTCCTTCTAGGGGCAAGAATATTGGACATGACATAGATTTTTTGATCACCAATCCAGGACCAGGAGAAGATGATGAACTTCTGCATAAAGTTATTGACTCATGGAAAAAGCAGGTATTAACTAAAGAGCACTTGGCCAAAAGAGACTCCACTGAATTAAGCCTATATACTGCTTAAAGAATGTCATACTCCTTTTTACAGCTGACTGCAATATTTTGGGGCAGGATAATGCTCTATTTGATTACTAACCATGGTGATCTAAGTGCATCCTCTAGCTCTGAATGCTAAAGTTGAAGGTTGTAACAGAAGTGAACACGCATTCTGTAGTATCTTACCCTAAGAATATGCAGCTAGTCAGAGGTGAGAAATCAAGCTAGTGTCAGAGCTTTGAGTATCAGAGAAAATGGTTCTTTCACTTTGAAAAACTGTCTATTTATTTAATTTCTCCTTGAGGTGGGAGTAAGTTTTCCCAGGGGAAGCTGCTCCAGGGAGATCCAGCTTTAAGCATAGAAATACAGAAAAATTGTCACAGTTTTCCACGATGTCTGTGATCTTCAAGGTCTCTTCCAACCCAATCTGCTAGATGATTTTGTCATTTCTTAGAAGAATTGTTCATCTAAGAGATGGATTTTTTGTTATTTTTTGGGGGGTTTTTTGTTCCTTTTTTTTTTTTTCCTTTCTGTTCAGCTTTTCAGTTTCCAGCAGCTCTAAAGTTGGAAGTGTCTCAGTTATAACAGGTAACTAAAATATTCCTGGGTCAGAAAAATATAATATGTTGGGGAAAATAAACTTCTGTTTTTCTTCTACTTTCTAGCCAGGTGAGATATTTTTCAACTTTTACTACCAACACTGTTCAAAAAATGGAGTACATTTCAATAAGTAAAAGGCCAGCACCCTGAGGTGAATCATCAAGTGCCTCACTGCTAAGTCAGGTCAGCTTTCAGTGCAGACAGGCTGCAGAGAGTGCTTTTGAGTTGATTCTTGGGCTGTGTACTTCAATTAATGTATAATGGGTTAACACATGAAAGATTCAAAACATCCAACTACACAAAAGCTTATGTGAATGTCTGAAGTTATCTGTTTCAAGGTAGTAAAAATCTTTCAGCTGACTTTGATGGAAAGGCCTCAAGCTTGTTTTTTTTTTCCTGGTAAAATGCAGCATTAGCTGAATTCCTCTTCTTTCAGTTGATTTTTGGTCTTTAAAGTGTTAACAAACTATTATTGATTTTTTAGATTTTTCTCATTCTTCTGTGGAAGAAGATTGATAGCAGGTACTATTTAGACTACTCAATAGCAATGAAGCCATGGCAATTAATGAGTGCTGAGGAAATACTCTATTTTTATCAGTAATTTTATTATTAATGTATAGGTCCTTTCACGGTTATTGTATTCCCTTTACTATGAGAAAAGTTGCCTTTCTTCTTAGAATGGGTCTTTTTAACTTACACACACCTGAATCTCTAGGAAACCAGGTATGGGTCCTCCCAAAACCATGATTGTTATAATAGAGCAGAAGGAAAAAGTGACAACAGACCAAAGCTAGAGCCTGCTCTGAGTGCAGCCTTTCATTCCTTCTTTTCAACTTACTTACTGAGAAAAATGGCTGTGATCTGAGAAGTCTGACAAGCACTAAAGTTTTTCATTTCACTTTGAGCTGCTTTCCTTAAAAGGAATTGAAAGAAAATAACTTGAAAATGAATTGTTCTTTACTGATTTTCTTGTTAAGGGAGCTATTTGGCAGAAAGGAGTGCGGGAGAGTATGGCAGTCAAGGGTGGCCAAGAGTTTGATGAAAATATTAGGATTCCTCTAGAAATCCCAGCATGTAGAACGTGTCAGAAGCACAATGGTCATAGAAACCAAACCCAAAGATGCTGGGTATAGTTTAAAGCTATGGACAATTATTTCCTGTGTTCTGTTTTTTGTCCAGATTTTTCATGGTTTATGCTACTAGTTACACTACCTCTCTACTGTGGCATTTGTAATATGCAGGCTTATAGTGGCACTACTGAAAAACAAGCTGCCAGCAAAATCAAAATGCAAAAAAGAAAGAGAGGATCTATATACCTCTTGCCTTTTTATTATCTTTGATTTATAAGGGGGGGGAGGACAGAAAAAACTCCAAATAAAACACTTTTTTTACTTTTTGCAGTAGTCTGCAGTAGTCACAGCTTGCCACTTTTGTGCTGCTCCTTCTAAGTGCAAATGAATTGATGTACATCACAGAGGTCATGATATTGGCTTCCTTTTGGCAGCTCTGAATGAAGGATTCCACAATGTTTAACTTCTAAATTATGGACCACAGCTTTAAATAGTTTAAAAGGCCTTTTTCTTATCTCAAAAGTTTAGTGTTACAAGATCCTTCCATTGAAAGCTGCTGAAAATGAAGTGTCTAAATCAGCACCATCATGCTCTTTGATGCAGCATCACCAGGGATAAATGGGCTGAGGAACAGAGAATGCAAAGTCTTCAAAGTAGAGTGGCAAAATGGAAAAGCTGTGATGCAGTACACAGGTTATGGTCTTAATGTTTCCAAAAAAACCTCATAAAGAAAACAAGAAATTACTTTCTGTGGGTTAGAGCTTGAAAGTTTGTGGGCAAACAGGCTGAGCCATCTGTGTCGATGTAGCTTCATTCACATACTGTGATAAAATGCTTTCATTTTATGCTGAAAACCTGTATAGCTATATTTAGCACTGTTCCTGTTATATACATACTTTCAGCAATGGAAGAGAGATACTGTTACTACAGATACTCCTGCACTCTTCAATTTTTCCCTTTATATTCATGTAAATATAATGTTACATTTTTCTTTTGGCTTTAGGAAAATGAGTGATGGAGATCCCTGCCTGTGCTTACCTATTTTAATATGTTACTGGTCTGGTTTAAACTCTAGTATTCACCCTTGATGAGGTGATCAGGAAGGGGAAGGCTTGATGTCCCATTAAAGAGGATGGTGAGAAGCAAGTAATATTTCTTCTTTTGCTGGAAACCAATTTTTGGAAACAGGGTTCACAGCAAACCTGCACATTCATTATTAAGTGACTGCTGGATTTTGCCAGCAACAAAACCTGTTTCTAAAACAAGACACAGAAATTATTAAGAAGTCAGAGGAAAGAACCTTTTGTTTCAGATGAAAGAGTGCATAAGGATGCAGAGCTCCTTTGGGAACGCATATTGTCTCAGCTTGCTTTGCAATTCATTATAAATTTTTTTGGTTCATTCTGACTCAGACGAGGAAATTCTTACCTAAAATAGACTATTGCAAGGTGGTTAGAGCCCTGAGCATGAGAAATCATGGCCTAAATTTCTTTAGCGAGAGTACAGGGCTGACTCTGATTATCCTGCTTGAGAGGTTATTGTATAAAGTAAGCAGAAGTTAATTTCCTGCTGGGTTCTAAGTGAAGATCTGGCATTTCTTAAGACGTGTGATCTTTCTGGGGTGTATTGTACAGCTGTGTGTGGGTGAGTAGGTACATGTAACTCCCTGTCTGTCTGTCTGTCTCTTTATCTTGCTCAGCAGTGCAAATGCTCATGGCATAGAGAGGTAAACACCTTCATTCATGGATTACAGTGCTGGTCTGTCCATTGCTGTCAAAGCCAGGCTGCTCCAGACGTGCTCAGAAACAGATCATTCCAACACACAGGGAACTTCAAGATGAAAAAGGGACCAAGGCAGCTGCATGATTATGCAGCAGCTGCCAAGTTTTGCATTGCTGATCGAACCTTTGATGCCATTTTCTAGTGACTTATCCTAAAAGGCCTGACTTTAAAAAGGAGTTCCTTTAGCTCTTTCACTTTATAGAATTCCATCTGTCTCATCTAGGTTGAAATTCTTCTAAATTAATATGCTACATCCTATTTTGGATTAGATATAGGAATTTCACTGAAAAAAAAAAAAGAAATCCAGTTTCACTTTATTAAACTATCTCAGAAGGAAATTTAGAGCAACAACATATACATTTCAGAAGAACATACTGGATTACTTTTTCAGATGATATAAAATGATCCTGCTTAGCCTTACCTGAATTAATCCAGCTAGCAAAAGTTATGACTAATGACAGCATGTAACACTAAATATAGAATAGGATTCCATTTAATTAAAAATGACTGAGAATGCTGGATACCATATTTGATTGATTTTTCAGTGATTGATTTAATATTTTTCTGAAAAGTCATACTTTATCTCAGTTTGAACTTGGATTTACTCCAATATCAATGCTATTGATGTGCCAGCAGTCAGCATATTTAAACAAAAGTGTGCAGTCATTCTAAAAATGGAAAATTGTTGAGGGTCTTAACATAACTGTCCTAAAAAATACATTTAGTTTTGATGGTGTTGTAAATTTGAGAAATTAAAATGCCCACACTTTAAAACGTGATTGTGTAAAGAAGACCTACAGCACTTTCAGATCAATCTGAAATGTGCAAAGAACTGCAGATTCCCTGACCCAGAGTAATGAGAAGGATGCAGCTCTGCAGCTAGCAGTGGCCAGAACTTCACACACTCTACATACCTGACTGCCCCTTCAGGCAATGCTTTTTCCAAGTGTACCTAAGTGCCATTTCACCTTTACTTTACGGGGTGGTGGTGATGTCCACTGTCTAATTATACTAGGTTAATTGGAAACCCTATCCCAATGCATATGACCTAGGCTTTGGCTCCTATTTAATGGTGAAACTCTGGCTTCTGGTATATACTGTGTAGTGTCCCAAATCTCCAAGAGCAAAAGGAAAATTGAGGCAAAATATGAGAAAGTGCTGCTAAGTAGCTAACAGATTTTTATAGAAAATGGGAAGAATATTGGTGCTTAATCAAAGCATGAGTTCATCAATTAATGGCCAATGATTAATGATATTAAAATTATTTTTATTAGCATTAAAAGCAACAAAATTAACTTGAAGGGAGGATAGTTTCATCAAAATAAGCAGGAAAATAGGCAGTTATGCATTAACACTCAACAGCTGTTTTGAGTCTATATTTGGAAAGAGCAAGCATCAGTGCCTTGTGACATTGGGGTAAAATTAAGAAAAAATTGCTGTTTTAAAGATAGCTGTTACAGAGCACCTGCTAAATTTAAGCATTTTGAAGTCAGCAGACATGGAAACTAGTCATCCAAGAGAAGTAGCTACATAAGGAGTTTTCTCATATCAGTTTATAATAAATCTTCATAATCAGGAAAAATTCCAAACAAGTGAAGGAATGCCAATTAAAATAAAATAGTTATCATTAAAAAGGCTGGCTCATTGACCCATGAGAAGCCTGTAACTGATTTCCAGTAAAATAATGGGATTGTTAATTTGGAGCTATCATCAACAAAAAGCTGGAGGCTAAAAATGTAATAATACATATCAGTGTCTCTTCATGGAAATCATATCTTGTTAAGTGGTTTTGATATGCTTTTTTTTGGAGGGGGGGCAGAATTATAGTTCTTAGTGATAAAAGTAACTTTATTACTGTAAAGAATTCTCTAAGGCATTTAAGATATTGTCATGTAAAGTTACCACACCTACATTAAATAAAAAAAAAAATAAAAATCTTCTTTTTAGTACTGAGGTATTCTTCAAAAAAACAGTTCATTGTTACCTGGGACATTAAGAGTCTTATCTGGAGACCCTTTGTCCTGGTTTTGGCCCAGATCAGAGGGAAAGGGCATGGCTAGACCCTAATATTATTCAATACCACTTTCTGTCATTGCCAGGGATGTGGGAAAGGGACTTTCTCTCTTCCTAGAAGGATTTTCCATCCAATGAGAGAAAATGTGGTGGTTGAAATGGTCTGATATTTTACATGTAAATCGTTTTTGTCTTACACATTTTGTTATTAATAGTGCTGCCAGTTACTGTTTGTTGTCTTACCTCATTGCTATTTCCAGGAAATTGTTTTATCTCAGCCCATGATCTTTGCCTTTTGGGTTTTCAGTTGGGACAGGGGAGGGGGAAGCAAGAGGAATGGTTTTAGCTGGGCTACTAAATGGGAGAATAGCTTTCCTAAACTACAACACCATTGTCAAACAACTGACAGCCATCAAATAAAACCACTTCTAGACACTCTCAGTTCAACATTGCAATTTAAAAAAGGCCCTAGTCCAGAGGAAGGAGAATGTGTAAACATTTGAGTGATTTCAAAGCAGAAACAAAAAAAGTCATCCAAGGACCTAAAGAAATGGGCATTCCCTCAGCAAAAGACATGGGCAGGGATCTCTTCCATCTCTCTGGAGACTTCAGACCTTGTCACAAGGAAATCTCTTGCAACAGATACAGTCCAAATGGAATCTTCCACTTTGGAATCCATCAGCAAGACTGTGCACTGGACTAATCATCTTTTTCTAGATGTCTGCCATATGGGAACACATCAATCCTTACTCAGAAATTTCTGTTGACATTAACTAGAAAAAGGCTTAGGAGAAAAGGAGAGAGGGGAAGAATTGCAAATTCTATCTCTTTAGTGCAGGGCAGGACCTCACTACTGTCAGATATCTACCAGTGCAGATTTCCCTCAAATATTTTTCCAAAGTCCGAAGCTGTTTCATGTCTCTGCTTACCCCAGATTTGCCCTGGCACAGTTCCTTGTTTACTGAAATTACATTTCACATGAATTTTTAAGACAACTGTCTAGAAACTCTGGAATGACAGTAAAACCAGTTCAGCAATTCAATATGAACCCTATCTTCTCTTTAGGGCTTACTCCTTTATTGTGATGTCATTGAATCAACATTTGTAAAGGAACAGCTGCCAAGCAGAAAAGTTGATGCCATGGATCATTTTCAGAAGTGTTTTGCAATTTTAAAATTATATCAGCCAAGAGTAGACAACAGCACTTGCAACACATCAAAAAAATTGGAAATGGCAGAAGTCAAAGACTGGAAGGCAATCCGTGTGGATCTGGTCATAACCCCCTTTGAGCAATATTCATATGCTCTGTTAGGTTGGACAGGCTCCAGGGTAAGTAACCACAACAGTACCTGTTCTCTTAGCACTGCAAAGACGTTTTTGTTGTTGCAGGACTATTCAGAGTTCATGGATTTAAAAAAAAATATTCCTGATGTTCACGCATCGCATTTCATGCTGTCATCCACCCTGATCATGGGTTGGAGCTGATGAATTCATCACTAACATTTATTGATGTCTCTCTGGGAGAGTTAAGTTCTATTTTCCTTGTGGCTTAGTGTTAGGTTTATGAACTGGAGAGCTAGGTTTTTGATCAGTTGTGTTGTCTTTTTACATCATGATACTGTTAACAAGAAATTTAAATGGCTTCTGAGTAGAGAGATGACTTGGAAAGCATCACGTAATTTTACAGGAAATTAAACATTTGAGGGAGAGATATTCTGAACTGGAACTTAATTTGTTTTGTAGGAAATTGAAAACAATTTGACATCTTTCTTTTTGGATTAGATCAAATGTTTTGTTTCAGTTGCATTTTAATTGACTCCTTGAAATTGTAAAAATCTGGAAAAAAAATTAAAATTAGACATTAATTTTGAACCAGAATAAAATATATTTTGATTTATGTTTTAATAAGAAAACTTGAAATGATAGCTACTTTCACAATAGGCACTAGGTAGCTGGCATAATATAAAATAGTACACTATTTTCAAAACAAAAAATTCTACCTAATGCAAACTCAAAACTCAAATGATTAATTTCTCTCCAGACAGAATTATTTTTTTATCTGTTCTACATGCTTCCCTTCTGATGTTCATTTTTTAGGGAGTGTTTACATGGTACAATGGAGAGCGTGTGAGCCTGCTCTGAATTATATTTTTGATGTGCTGGAAGCAGTACTGGTGCCTTGCCACTCTGTTCTACTCAGGTTAATTGGAAGCAGGATGGTTTAGACCAGGCAAAATGTTGAAATTCATGTGTTCTCCTGCTGAGCTTGAGTTACTTCAGTCACTTTTTTGAGATAAAAAAATGTTTTTTTTTTTGACTTTTGATTAAGTTCTGCAGACTTTGGGGTCCTTTCTTATCCTGGGAGTGTTTGGCAACTTAAAAGCCCTTCTCTCGACTCTGTAGATAGGAGTCTACACTAAAAACACACAGTGTGAGGCCCTTTGGATGAGTAGGCAATGACTTCATTTTTCTCTGCCTCACTGAGCTCCTACTCCCTGAAGGGCTAATTCACCTACAGACTGTGGGAGCCCATCACAGGTTTACCTTCTTACACAGTGCCCAACTACTGTCACAGTAACCGACGGCAATGATGGACAGATGCAAATATTTGGATTCCTTATCCAAACATTTCCCTTCAGATGATTGATTTTATCAGACTATATTCCTTTAATAGAGGTAATTTTTAGTCCTTAGTTTATTATTTGGTTTGGTGTTAGAAGGTGCAAAGGATAACAGTTTTGGTTTGTGCATGTGTTTGGTATTTGCTCTGTCTTTGACAGCAATTTGGACGTGATTTGCGGAGGTATGCTGCGCGTGAAAGGAAGATGATACTGGATAACCACGCACTATATGACAGGAGGAAGGTACTGTTTATTGTCAGAAACAAAGCTAATGTGTTTTTATTTCCAAGTGTGCATTTCCAGCTAACTTTTTATATTCAAGTATATAGTATATTTTAGCTTGATTATCCATTTGGTGGTAAAACAGTTCCACCTTCACATGATTTAGTTGCACTGGAACAGCCTGATTAAAACTGAACAAGTCTGAAAATCCTTTTTATTTTTTGGCAATTGTGAAGTAATTCCTGAAATGTAACAAGAAACATGAATTAGACATTTGTGTTTGATAGGAACTGTGCAGCCTTCACAGAACTGAGAACAAGCCATCTGCGAGTATTTGATAAAGGTACTTCACTGTCCCTCTGTCTCAGAAGGAGAGATCATTTCTCTGTCCCCAGCACTCTTTCAACTCATATTGGTCTGACATTGCAGAGGAAGAGGGGATATTGGGTGGTACAGGCTCAGTTAGAATGCTTGAGGAAATTTTTGCAGGGTATGACACTGAGCAGGGATTAGGGATCATCCTGCTTTTAAAGCCCTGCATTCAGAAGTCTGTGTGGAGTTCTGTTTAGTCAGGCTTGGCAGCCTGGGGAATAATTGGTATAATTCCTGGTATAAAGGCTCTTGGCTGCAGTTATACTGATTTCTGCATTTATCTGGCATAATGTCTGTATTTGTATTAGGCCATTTAAATAATAAGCAAAAATCAATACTGAAGATGCTTATTGATGTCAGTATAGGAAAAGGCAAATTACTAGGTCAAGATTTTATATTAATCTTTCCTATATATTACTTATAGAATGGAGACTGCTTTCAGCACCCCTGCTTACATTTAGTATTGTCTCATTGCTTCTTGCTAAGATGCTGGAGTGATCTAAGCCATCACTCCATTTCAGCTGTCTCCATATGTGCTCATCAGGTCCAGATGTGCTATAGCATCCTCAGTTGACATGGAAACCTGGGGAAATTATCAGGCTAATTATCCATTTAGTCAGATATCCTGTCACCAGCAATTGTCAATACTAGATGCTTCAGAAGAAAACATAAAATCAATAGTAGATAAATATGCTATTGTGTCTAAAGAGGATGTTTCTTCACAAACTCAGGGATGATGTCTGTGTATTCCTGCCTGTCTTTTATATTTTGAAAGTATTCAAAATGTAAACTCTTTTTCTCACCATAATATGGTTGGTGTTATTATCTGCACATTAATATGTGCTCTGTTCAATAGCTTTTTGGGTATAATAAAAATTTGCACTAGGGAAAACCAAACTATTTGAGGAATGCCAGTGTTATTTTTTTGTATGCAGCAAAATTTGCCTGTTTGGTGTATGAGTATGTATCATTATATCTGCTGCTTTTACTCAGAGCCCTGAGGCTTTCAGAGATGCAAAATGGACACTGTTCTTTCATGAACAACATCAATCAGTATTATTTTTTTCTTGATTATGTTTAGGCTTTATAAACGATAAACCATTAAAATCTTTGTGGGGGAAAAAAAAAAGTGAGTTTCCATGTGTTTTTGACTGGATTAGTCAGGATGATTCACAGATAAATGATGAGTTATCTTCACAGTATCCTCTGGGAAGAAAGATGTTCTTGTCATCCCAGATTTTCCAAGTAGAGAGCTGAGTCAGAGAAAGATTTAAGGTCTTAAACATCCATTGATTTCAAGGGCCCTGCATTTGTAGTGTCCAGCCTTAAGTTTCTCCCGTTGACTGTCTGCTTTGGAAATTTGAAAAATACAAAGAAATGTGTATACCCATGTTGTGGTTCCCCAAATCATCAGCTGTAACTGCAATTTTGTCTCCAGACCTTTTACATGTCTGAGTCTCAACTCACATTTTTCCTCAATTCCTCAGATGTACTGCCCAAAACTAAAGAAATGGACCTAAACGGAAGGCTGAGAAGCAAACCTCAGAAAATTTTACTTATTCCTTATCATAAAGCAGGAGTTCATGACAAAGGCAAAGAAGAAAAAACAGAAAACCAAAAACCAACCTGAAGGAAACCCAAAACACCCAGACCAAAATTCAGGGAAAATTTCAACTGTCTTGACCACAAGGTCCTTAATCTATGATTTCCGTATGTCAATTGAGGCACATTGTCGGGTCACTGTCCCTTTCAGGGAGGGACTTTGCTTTCTAGCTGTCATTGTCCCCCTTGCCCCCCAATATCTAGGTCTGTCACTCCTCATTTAATTGCAAACACAGCTAGTTTGCTTCCAAATCCTGGGCTTTTTTTGCTGTAAACCACAGGTGCACTGCAGATTTCAAACACAAGAAGTTGTGTTAATATGTTGACACAGCAGAATACTGTTCTTGTTTCTGCTGCAGTCTCTGAAATAGCTAAATTACATTAGGTGACTTTTTCCACAAAGAAAGAAACTTCTAAAGCAGATATGCAATATGAAAAATTTCAGACCAGGCAGCACTGAATTTATAATCTGCTTAACACAGACTCTTTTTTCAAGTAGTGTTATTCTAAAAAGAATCAGGGAGATTACTCTCTGGCAAGTATACAAATCTTTATAATCTATTGTGTTAAATTCAAATATATTTAAAAATTAAGTTTAACTTTACAATTTTGTATTAAGTTATTCCCACAAATGACAGTTTGAACAAAAACCTTCCATACTGCCACCCAGTGTGTACTAAGATCAGAAATGTCCAGGATACAGCAATGGTGTCTGTCTGTGATATTCGATGGCCCATCGTTGAAGAGGAGCGGTTCACAGCAAATTGTGTGGCTGCCAAGGTTGATTCATTTTTAGGGTCATCAGAGTAGTAAGTTTAAAATAAGTGATAAAAATAATCCGTAATTTTATACAAGGGAACATATACCCAAATTATAAAATGTTTAGGGTTGGCTATTTTTTTACATTAAACTATGAAGAGCAGAGAATCTACTTTATTCTAATACTAGTGCTTTTCTTTTAAAATTGTTTGACTTGTAGGGAACAATAAAAACATGGGTATTTTATCTGTACTGTCTCATAAAATTGAATTGGAACATGAACATTCTTATTTCATAAGTATATTTCTCTTTCTGAGACGAAATCTTCCTTTCTTAAAGCTAAAAAAAATCAGGAAGCAGATATCCCTCATGCAAGCTGCTCAAGATCCCTCAACACAACCTTAATTAAGGTTAATTAGGTGCCATATGTGAAAACTGAAACGCATCTTTTGCATATTTCTCTCCTGGTCTGCTGAAGAGAGGTTGTCTTATGTCATTGCCTCTGTCCAGGCAGACAAATCTTCATGCACAACTCCAACAACTCTAACAGTCACTGGGGTATTGGCAGGGGTAGAATCTGGGAGCTGGACCAAATCCTTTTTGCTTCATTCTTTTTCTTTTATTCGTCTCTGTGTGTGTACAGAAAAAGGTATAGGAAGATCAGGAAGAGTCAAACTATTCCTTGATCATGCAGAAGACCAGGTTCTTTCCTTAAAAAGCACTTGCCTATTGTAATTTAATTTTTTTCAAGTCATTATAAGAAGTTAATAAACCATGCTATAGCAAATATTATTTGTTATTTAATTTCTATTTGGTGGAATGTAACTGTACTTGTAAGAGAATGTCATTCATTACAAAAGAAAACAATTTTCTGATTTGCCCTACATTTCAATATATAATTCAGTATACTTTATTCTTCCATATTAATATTTATCAGCTGCTTGGCACAGATGCTGGCACTGTGGCCCACTGCTTGAAACGTGAATCCCAGATTCCAGCGTTCCGAGGGCTGCAGCAGGAGAGAGTCCTGCTTACTTTAATGTATTTCCAAAGGGATTCTGCCAGGAATCCGGAGCATTAACACAGCAGTTAGGAATCAATTACATAGCTTTACAGATGGGAACAAAAGGAAGAGAAATTTTCTCCAGGGACTTGTTACAAAGTTACACTGTGAAATTATTCCTCAGCCTTGATTTATTTTTTTTTTCTTTCTAGTGTGAATCTTTTTCATATATTTGTTGGTTTTGGAAGACAGTGTGCAATTATCAAACTACTGATTTTTTCAGTTCTGTTATAAGGGCATTTTGTAGATCTTCCTTTCATAGGAAAATTGTGACAAAAAAAATTGAAAATTTGCTACCAATAATCTGTCAGCCTCTTTTACATAAAAAGATGAGCATATGTCCAAATCTGTGTGTCTGTACAACTGTGTACTAAAGGTATGGAAATTAGCACTTGTATATACCAACCTGAGGAATGAAGTTCCTGTGATTTACACCAGCTGGAGGTCAAACCTTACTGATCCCCACTCTTACGCAGTAGAGTTCACTGATCAGTCACGAGGAAGAAAAAGAAGTTGTACATCCCCATGTCTTATGGTACTACTGCTGCTACAAATGGCATAACATTTTTATGAAGGGGCAAAAAAAATTGCCATTGCAAAACTTTCCCTATTCATGAGTGAACAATATGCTGTCTAAGAAAAATAGAAATGGTTTTGCAAAAAAAACAAAAAAACAAAAAAAACCCCAAAAAAACCCCAAAAAAAACCACCAAACAAAAATAAACCCAACCATTTTTGGGTGTGAAGTTTTAGTCAGGTCAGCTGAACAGTAGGGTCTTCCTTGGAAAAATTAAGGTCCTTAGTCTGTAAACCAGGACATCAACAGTTGTTTTGACACTCCTCTGTGTTGGACTATCCCTTAACCCACAATAAATGTTTTTGGGTACAATGTGCATTGTCTCTGGACTAGTGGTGTGCATACTAGGGCATTGTTGGCAAGTCTTGACAATATCCTGATGCCTTTTTACCTGGGTGAAATAGACAGAGATCTAGAACTAAAGAAGATACAGCTCCAAAGCCTGTTTTATTTTTGAATATCTGTATTTTAGATTAGTAATTCTCATATGACTATAGGAAGATGTAAGAAATGTGTGATTTACTTTCTCTTAGTGTTTCATTATCTTGAAAGTGATTTTTAAAGTGGCTAGCAAACCATGGGATTTCTATTCTTAAAGGAGCTGTCCTTGTGGTATTAATGAATGCCCCTTTTCCGTATCAGCAACCCGGAATGAGATGCAGGAACCGCAAAGGTTGTTGGTGGATTTACCAACTCTGGTGCTCCTGGCTGGGGTAGAATATCTTTTCATGCAGAATGGCCCTGTGGAGAGTGTCGGAAGCTGGACTCTCTGTTGGTGGATTTTTGCTCTAGCTGGTAGAATGACAAGATTGCAGGCAGCCAAAGCGTCACGTGCCAGTGACACACGTGTGACATCAGAGAGCACCGTCAAACAACTTCCAGGCTGTCATGTTCTCTGTTCTCTGAATGTTTTCTGATCTCCCTTGTAATCCTAATTTGACTTGTGAAAAGGCAGCGTGAGAAGGAATTGTGACATTTAGCATGAAGTGATGATTGTATGAGCTAAAGTGTCTACACATTGTTGTAATACAGGCTAAGGAAGGAGGTTGGTCCAGAGGTTTGACTTTCAGCTTGCAACTTGTGTCACTGTAGCCAAATTTTTTCTGTAGTTTTAAGCAGGTCATTTAGCCTTCCTGGGTCTCACTTCCCATCACTAAAACCTAGTTCCCATGATGGAAACATGCAGTAATGGTAAGTAGTTAACCACTAAAGAAAAAGCTATTTCAATTTAATGAACAATTTTGATCACCCAGTGTTTTGTCTTTCTCTATAACTAGAAGAGAGAACAAAGGCTTAATGGAGAATTTTGATTATTCAAAGTTTGCTTAGACTCTTAGAGGGTAAGTCAAATATTGGCACTTTCTGCTAAAGGAGTATCTTTCTGAATCTCTGCTTTGGAAACAATCCATGGATCAGACTGTTCCAATCCTCCAAAGCTCAGACAGCTCTTGGGGCTGCAAGCTCTGAGGCATTTGCTTGGCTGGCTGCTCCAGGCCCATGGAGCCAATGAGCTCTGGGGACCCTGGCTCTGAAGTACTTAAAATTATTTATTTGAACTCAGGCTCCCAGTAGCCTGTCAGGCAGGATATTTAGAAGATGTTCAAGCTGCCAGGAGCTCAAATAGGCTTAGGGTTTTTTTTAAAGTGCATGGTAAACTAGACTCTATTGGATTGTGACTTTTTTTTTCAGGGCAATATTTTGATAATTACATTATTTTTATGGAACACCTGGGATAACTGAGTAGGAAAATTCCAACTAAGTAAAATTAATTAATGTTTTGCTGATTAGGTCTGTTCAAAAGGCAATGTGATATTATTTTTGTATGACTATACATGTGTTAGGTAGAAATACTCTTCCCTAGAACTCTCTTTTCTCTGGAAATCTTGGGAAGTTGCATTCTAGTGATTCTCAGCCAGCCAAATCCATAGATCATCTTTTTCAGTACAGCTTGCTGTGAGGATATCCCAAACTTAACTACAGAAGATGCTTCTGAAAGATCTACTGTTCTGTGCAAAACCCAGCCCTACCACTTACATTGTGGATGAATATGACCCTTTAAAATGGAAGATTTATCAACCTTTTTCGCTATTGCTTCCTAACTAAGCTTCCTTATCTGAATTAATTAAAAATTAGCACAATTTCCAAATACTTCAGAATCCATAGGAAAATAAACACATTTTTGTTTGTTTTTACATTTTGGAAACTATTTGGAAACTATTCCTTGAAGTTACAGTAAAGAATGAGTTTTAAAACTCCCTTGCTGTATGTCACACAGGTTCAGCTGCAGTGGGGTTCCCTATTGCTCTTTCCTTTCATTCAGAATATATTTATTTTTCTTGGTGTTGTTTGCTGTTCAGCAGCTAGTCAGAACCAGCTCTGCATAAAACAGGAACTAACTTCAACTGTTCCATGCTAAAAATTCCAGTGATATATTTCCTGAAATTGCTATCCTTTGGGCATGCAAGGGAGCATGGAGAGTTGAGCTGAATGGGCAGTGGGATGGGGGTTGGCTGCATGCCTTAAACTGCTGCAGGTACTTTTCTCTATTCCTGTTTCATGTCAGGAGATTTCTAAGGATGGCATGTGGAACAGTTTCATGGCTGGACTGTAGCCATGTAGAAAGTGTCTCTCTCCTGCATCACACCACTCACCAATGGAAATTCTCAAACCAGGTGTGAGATCGGAGGATTGAATTGGTCTTGTAAATTCTGATTTATAACTTGTATAAACCCATATATTTTCACAATATTCAGAAAATCCCTTTCAAGTCCAATTATTACTTTATGCAGTTCATGGCAGCAAAAATAAGTGATGTACATAATTAGCATTGCTTATTTTTGTGAAAGAATAGATGGAGTTCTTGGGGTATAATAGATTAATTGAATTATTTGCATATGAATATTCTTGCACTGACATTGTAGTTGATTTTTTTTTGTAAGAGAAGGATCATGAGCTCAGTGTTATTTTGAAGAGCTATTGAGGCTGAAAGCAGTTATTAATTTTATGTCCTATGTAAATTTAACATGGGAAATAAGTCCCTTAATGTTTTCTATTAGAGAAATATTGAAAAAAAATGATACTATTCAGATGACTGATGACAATTTCAGATGATTGATGACAATTTTGCATTTTAAAACCTTGTATGAATTTGAATGGCATGAAATGTTATTTAGTTGTTGAATAACAAGAGAGGTGGTTTATATAACTGTTCTGAATAACAAACTCACAAGATGCTCTGAAAACTTCATAGTTGGACCCAGATTTTCAAACCATTAAGTGCTGTGCAGTTGCACTGAATATAGTAAGATTTTGTGATCCCAGATTTTTAAGAGAAAATTTACTTTTTCTTGGGCAACCATAATAAGCACGAAAGGGGGAATTTATCCTGGGATTTCTTTCACACTGAAGCTCATATGCACTCAGTTGTCACCATCAGTATTGCAGTGTCTTTTACCATTTGTCTGCAGAGTGAATTCCTATCTACAAAAAACCTGACTGACTCTTCAGGCAGGGCTTGTCCTGCCTGCCTTAGCACGTACCTGTAAAGCCTAATGAAGGTGTGATTACAGCCCCAGTAAATGGCTATTTTATGGCAGCAATGCTCTGGTGAGCTGGCTTCAGGGTGTCTGAGTTCTGCTACTGCCCATGTTTTGCCCAAGTAGCTGCTTCACAGACAACCTCTGTGTTTGCAGCAGGCAGCCCATCCAGCCATGCCTGGCAACATCCTTGAGCCTCTAGCCTCCCTCATAATATTCAAATTTTTCTCTGGCTCAGACTGCATCTGTGTTGTGACTTTTGTTTTGAAACATGGCTTACCTGACAGTGACCATGCTGGTGCAAAAAGTCATGTTCATGTGTTGCTGTGGTGGCTTGGCTCAGAGGCCAGAAACTGCTCTGAGGAAGCCAGACTGATGGCAGGTGGTTGGGCGGTGACCTGCATGGCCAGAACTTTGTAAATATGTCTCCTAGTAAAAAGCCAGCTTTGTTTTTCAAGTAGGTATTTTTCCTTTCACTGCCCCACACATTAGTTCTCAAAAAACCTTTATCACCTGGAAGAGCTGTCTATGATTTTCTAGCCTCATTTTATTACATGAAGTTGTGTAATATTCACAGTGTTTAATTGTGTATTCAGTGGTTCAGTCTCTAAGACAGTTTTTGGTATCATCTGAGAAAATCTACTCCACACTACCTTTCATTGAAAAAAGATGCCTGCAGAAGTTTACTTGCACAGTTAAAGAGACATTTTTTATGATTCTGTAAAAACTGGAAGTTATAGTCTTATTTTGGCAGATGCTGCTCTAAAATTATAAAGTTATAATGGTGATATAATCAGCCTTGAGAACATCTTGATGAATTAAACATGTTGCAGCTGCAGAGTTTGCTTTAGAAATCTGCAACAATGCCTGGATTAAAGCTACAGTAAACATAAAGATCCAAAATTTTCAATATTGATTTCCGCTGTGTTCTCTACAACTACCTTAAAGGAAGTTGTAGGCATGTGGGGCTTGGTCTCTTCTCCCAGGCAACAGTGACAGGACAGGAGGACACAGACTCAAGCTGCATCAGAGGAGGTTTAGATTGGACATCAGGAAGAATTTCTTCACAGAAAGGGTGATTGTGCATTAGAACGAGCTGCACAGGGAAGTCATGGAGTCACCAACCTTGGAGGTGTTTAAGGAAAGATTGGATGTGGCACTCAGTGCTGTGGTCTGGTTGACAAGGTGGTGTTGGGTCATAGATTAGACTTGAGGGTCTCAGAGATCTTTCCCAACCTAATCAATTCTGCGATTCTAAGATTACTACAGTTAAACACTGAGTGATTGTAAAGAGATGCACATACTTTCATTTATGTTTCAATTCTTCTCATTCTCACTCATGAAAGTGGAAATTGCATATGTGATTTGGGTAATTTTTTTTTTTTGCACCTGGTCTATTTTTTTAAATTAAGAATTAAAATAATCTACTTTTCTTACCTCATGGTAAGTTAAAAAATGATTATGCATTTTCTCATGTGCTTAAGTGTGCTTCTCCTTAGTGTTCTCTTAGCATTTTAAATGTTTTTCATACAGCATATGATTGGTTATTTTTACAAAGTTTGCATGTAATTCATATATATATATATAGCTAAACCTAGTCTCTTTGCAATAACAAGCTGTACATCTAACACAAAGATAAAAGTACCTAATTGTCATTTCCTATGCTCAGTGTGTTTTTGGAGCAGTTCAGTGAAACCTGTATTGCTAATAAAAAGACATCTCTCAAAATGCATAAGTAGGTGCAGATCCTGAATATTTTGACTATACTTTTTTACTCATTTTAATTTCTTGGGCAGTGCAGAACCAATAATTTTCAATTGTTTTAATTCAATTATTCAATCAGTATGCTGGGGTAAGTTATCAAATGGGGGGTAGGTTACTGAGTCTTATATTTTCTGTCAAAAGGAAAAAGTAATTAATTTGAGAAGAAGCTAGGTAGAGAGGAAGCTGTAAAAGGAAGCAGCTGAGGACCAGAGAGGAAAATGGCATAGGAAGTGGGAGTCA
Organism: Anomalospiza imberbis; assembly: GCF_031753505.1. Taxonomy (NCBI): domain Eukaryota; kingdom Metazoa; phylum Chordata; class Aves; order Passeriformes; family Viduidae; genus Anomalospiza; species Anomalospiza imberbis. The sequence continues at coordinate 20,510,639 of NC_089688.1, forward strand.
GAAGGAGATGGTGGATGTACAAATTTGATAAGTACATGCAGAGTGGCTGGAAAAAGCAATGGGGAATGGAAAGGGGAGATTTAATTAACAGCTCCATTGTGGAAAGGAATATAGGTTGGTTGAAGAGACAACTGAAAAGGACCACGAAAATAGAATGGCAGGGAAGAGATATAAGTAGAAGTTTGATGGACTGAAAAATAAATTAAATTCATCAGGCGAATGCTCTAAGCTGGCAACAAGAAGTAGGTAAATATTCTGCTGCCCCAAATAACCAAGTAAACCATGCGTGCCTCACTTAACTCTGGATATGGTGTGAGAGGAGCCTAGAGCTACATTAGAAATCTGAGAGCAGACATCAACAATTTAGCATAGGGAGCTGGAACAGATACAGATTATAAAAGCTCAGTTTCCTAAGACTGATTGATCCCACATTGGTCTGTAACTCAAGATTGTGTCAGTGCTGTCAGCAAATATTTGTTAGCCCTGTAGCACAGTGCATTTCTTGCCTAGTGAACAAAGCCCAAGTACCTTACAGGATTTGAAGTAAGCAACATTTCTTTGAAGAAATGAAGTCTCTATGCCTAAACACAAGAAAATTGAATTAAGGTCAAAATTAAATCCTCCACATTCTGGGATTTCTTAAATTGCATGTCTTTGATTTTGCAATCCCAATAAAGTTCTTCTGTAGCAGTTTGTTTATAGTAATCCCATATGAATTACTCACAACTGAGTTTCATAAAATCCAGGATTCTGCTTTTTTCTCATTTCATTCACTCTTACAAAGCTTTATAAAGTAAAACACAAAAAAAACAACAGTATTTGACAAAGCTGCTGTAAATATCGCAGACTTAAAGTGAAGCATGACTATAGCTGAAGTGAAAAAGGAAATAATCCCTGAGAATATTTTTAAGGACTTTGTGGTAGTACAGAGATTGTCAGAGAATTGCAGGGACAATAGGCTTTTGATCTGTTTTTGTATACAACAGTGTGTTACTTAACATGTTAACATTTTTGCCTGTGTTGTCAGACAGGAAGTTCCAACTTTCCTTTCGCTTTGTGTGCCCCAAACTAAAAACATTTTAGTCTGGGGGCCAATGTATTGTGGAATGTTTTTAATTTTTAAAATTGTAATGGGAGATTGGAATGCATAACAATATAGTGTTTTGCAACAAAGTAACCACAGATCTGTCATTTTAAACAGACAATAGTTCCATTTAATGTACAATATGGTCTTGTTTACAAACTAAATTTCAGCAAGTTCTGTTAAGTCAACAGAAAATGTTTTTTAATATTTTATTTTTCAAACTGTCAGTACTTCAGCATTGGTCTTTTTCTTTCTCCTTCATCAGAACTACTTGGAGTAAGTAGATTGCATGTAGAAAACATGAAGATATTTTGTTACACTATGTTATGATTTAGCTGGGTAAGTGCCTAGAATATTCTAATTCTAGCCTTATTATTCTATTTTACTTGATTAATTTACTTGCTACTGTTCAAAATTTAATATCAATAAACCTCTAATGAGAGCTAGAGATGAGTTTAAGAGAAACATTCTAGTCTGGTATTTCTGATTAAAAGCACAGGACAAATCTAGTGGTAATATGAAATGAGAATTTATGATTATGGCTTCTATTACATTCAAAAATTATTCATGCCCATAATTATTAGAATAAATTCCACTGCATTATTTTGCATCAGTACCATTACACATGATTTTGCCTGAGGGTATCAAGTCAATGGGTAGTGCTTGCAATACTGCTTTTTCAATCATGCTTTGTTATACTGTCGTTTCAAAAAGTAATTCTTTTTCCCTCTGATTTATTTATCATCTTGTTTGTAGCTGGCTTAGGAACAGATTAGATTTTATTTTAAGGCAGGCAGGCTGATGTGAATATTACTGCAGAAAATACCAGTTAAACCTTCAAATTACATATGGAGATAATATATTGTCAGAGAAACTTCAGGTTATTGCTACTGAAAACTGTTATGATACTGTCAAATGAAAAATGCACTGTGTCTGCAAATGTTGTGGGATATTATTATTGAATTTGTTGATATACATCACATTTCTAGCACAATTAGTACTTCATTATTTATGGGTCTATAATTATAAATTTGTTTGTGCTGTTGGTAGTCTCACTCATAAACATAGCTTAAGTAGTTAGTAAAATGTCTAATTACAAGTAAAGCAAAAATCACCAATAGCCAGTCTTAAAAACAAACCTCTTCAAAAAACCAAATGAAAAACATTGGGAAAAGCACAGTAGGAAAAACACTTGAAAGTTTCTAGTCATGTTGTTTAGGAAAGTCTTAGAAGACAGATTGTCAGATGTTATAACTATCCACAAACTATAAACAATGCGTGCTGACCATAATGAAGCTAAATTCTGATGGGTAATTACTACACAGTTCCTTGGGGCTTGATTCTGTAATGTTGTTTTCATCAAGCAATGTTTCATGTTGAGAATGTTGTCTGAGTACTGGCGGAATGAGCTGCCATCCCTCTCAGGCAAGAAAGCAATATGAATATCAGACCATGAAGAAGTTTCATTTTTCCCTGGTACTTTCTGGCAGTGTTCATACTATAAAAGACAATCATTGAGTACAGTTATTTGAAAGTTCTTGCATAATGACAGGACTATACACATCTTTTATGGAAATTGCTTCACTTAGCCATTTTTTCTTCCTCTGTTTTCTCCCCACTCTCTCCATAAAATAATTTTGCTTGCTATGAAGGTTACTGAACACAGTGACTCTTGTTAGCACTTTGTCTACCTGATGATCAGCTGGAGATTTCAGAGAAGTAGCCACTATTTTACAGATCAGTGTTATGTTGTATTCCCATACTTTCATTGCTGATTGAAGGCACTCAAACTCCTCTCAGTCAGTGCGCTGCAGGAATTTATGGATCTTCCATAAAGCTTTCTCTACAGCTGCTTTGCGAAATTCTGGGTCTGTAAGTGGTGTAAAATTGCAAAGCTATTTGTTATGCTGAAGCTCAGGGCAGATTTATGTTTTCCACCAAAGATGTACAACACTCATTCTTGTAAAGTTAGCAGTAGCATAGAGAAGGAAGTGAAAATTGCTGGCTTCCTGCTCAGTGCTTGCAGAGCCTGCTTTCACCTTGGTCATGGCAGGTCAGTAGAGAGGAATGGAGTGGGTTGTGATGCTGAAGGTAAGGTTGCCTGGCACAGCATGGCAACCCTTTCCTGAATGACAGCTGGAAATCCTGGTGCGTGGGCTGCACCTGGTTATGGATAGATCAAGGAGATGCACCTTCATCTGTTAAAAAAAATGGAATCATAGTCCCTGTGGCTTAACATTGATATCACTTAATTCTGATACTGATGTCAATAATTTTTAAGTGTTGGTGGTGACTTTGGGGTCCTCTTAGTAATTTTAGTAAAAAATCTCCCTCTGTTACTGTATGTATTTCTTTTTGACATATAGCATAAAAAACACAGCCCACTCTCCCACTTAAGGTGATGCTCAGTGACTCAAGTTCCACATGGTATGGATAGAAAATAGCATGGAGCTAGGTATTTAGGGAAGATTTTAAAGAAATATACTTGGGAGAGGATAGCTTTCACTCACATTATTTGTATTATTATAAGTCATATAATAAGTCAATATAAACCAATTAATTATGCTGTCTTTAGGTTAGTAAACTCAAATATAGACAAAAACACATGATAATTATGTCAGCAAAATGCTTATTTTCCTTGAAATCAGTTCCTAGCTATTGTTATGAAGAGTTATTATACATTTTGTGATAGGTTTCCTCAGACCTTGTAGCTTATACTTTTTAGAGCTCCTATCTGCACCGGCTAACCACCGACAAATTCAGTCTGCAAAAAATCACTCCAGAAAGTGATTGCTCTTTGATAATGAGGAAGGTGGGAATATATTTTTGCAAGTGGACAACTTTTGAACAGGGAGTAATTGAAACACTCGAAGTTTGTAACATCCCTTTTCTCCCTTCCTTGCAGCTGTTCCTTTTGCTGAGTCACTTTCCAGGCACTTGCCTGCTCTATCCTCTCAGAAACCCACTAACCCACTTATCCATTCAGATGAAGTAAAACCAGGTTAAGCTTTCTATTCAACCTGCTGCAAGGCCCTAACTAAGTCTTAACCATGGCTCTAATAAGTTTATCTAAAGTATTGTTCTATTCTAGGTGCCCTTGTTTGCTGTTTCACTGGCTGGTGGTTAGAGTAAATTTGTGTGGTTCTGTAAATTTTGGCTTGAGTAAAATGTTCTGAATTGTTATATCAGATATTTTAGTCTGAGTTTGCATCTACCTGAATTCAGAAATGTCTGAACTCAAATTCTGCTGAAATTTTCTCTTCTTCAGTTTTACTTCCCTGTCTTACTGTGTGTGTTGCACTCATTCTCCATATGGAAGTTGCTGAACTGCAGAAGCTCATCAGCATGTTCATTTGGGTAAGAACTGTTAGTATAGGAGGCCCATGAGGAGGTCATGTCAAGTCAATCATTCAATAACTCATCCATCCAGGTTTGGCTTTAGCCTTTTTCTACCCTGTTACTGACATCCTCCATTCTGTCCGCTCCTGCGTTTCTCTGGTTTTTTAACTTATTTTTAAGAAATGTTAGTAGCATCTACATATTTATGATTCCAGGATAAGCCTAATTGAATTTGATGGGGATCAAGGATGCATACAACTCAGTGTTTATTCTGGGACTCGCAATAACTTAATTGTCAATAAATAGAAGGTCCAATTAGTTGTGCCATGGAGTGAATTTGGATAATTTTTCATCAATCAGTCTTTATAAACTGATTACCTCTCTTCTGATTGACCTTTCTGGGAGAAGATGTAAGTGTGAAGCTAAAACAAACATGTGCTCTGCCTGTCTGTCTTGTCTTCTCTTGGGTTTTCCTGACTCAGTTGCTTTAAGAGTGGTCCTTGTACTTGCCACATCCAAGGATTCTTAGACATCTGCGTTCAACACATTCAATGGCTGGCTTTGGAACGCAAGTTTTTGTTTTAAAATTATGCTTCCCTTGCTAGGGGATGACTTTTTTATGACCTCTGTGTTTTCAAGTTTGCTTTTCATTGTGAGCTAATGGAGGTATTCAAGCTGGTGAGGCAGCTCAGGCTTCCCAGTGGAAAACAGCATTGAACTTGTATGATTTCCTAAGGCTTGTTTGCTAAAGTTCACCAAAAATCCATGCAGCTCACTGTAGTCAAATGGAAAAGCCTTTGGGATGTCTTTAATTTTGCACTGAGACCTTCCTTTTCTTCTCACTGGATTTGTGCACTTTCAGTCACAGGCACCTTTAACTCTCAAAAATAGCAAGCAAATGCAATTATATAGGTAGAGAGCACTAGGTGGGTGCCTACACATTTTTAGCTTTGCAAAATTTGACCAGTTGATGGAACAACATATTTTTTGCTTTCTGGTTTCTTTGTTCTTTCTTTCTTTTCTTACCTTTCTTTTCTTACCTTTCAGGCAGGCCTCATTTCTGTTTTTAAAGAATAATGTAGAGCAAGCCCTAAAATTTTCTTGCAATTCTGATCATACAATAAACGAAAATGTGACTACTTCAAGCTTCCAAATGTCTTTTTATTTCTTTTCTCTTCAGTATTTTGTGGATTAGAAGAAGTTGCTTGGGGCTATTGTCATGTATTATATTTAATATTCATATATCATGAAAAAATTTATGTACTGCAGCTACTTGTTTAAAAATATTTTCACAATAGTTGCTACAGCATTCACAGAAATTCTCTCATAAAAGCGTTGGTTGTTTGCACCTATTCTAACTTGTTGGTTTTGTTTCAGTATATGGTTATTTCAACATTTTCAGAGATGAGAATTAAGTTAATGCTCTACTCATTTATTGTCACACCCTTGCACTGAACTCGATAAAATAGGACCACTGAGTACAGAAGATAGCTGCAGTCAAACTAGGAATTGCAGGAAATGTTGAAACAAAAATACACCAGTGCATTGTTTTGTGGATATGTGATTGTACAGACTTCCTTGATGCAGTGCTCAGACTGTCTCACAAACTGAATATTTTCAGTTTGGTATGCAGGATTTTAGGTGAAAATAATCCAAAAGTCACAAAATAATAAAATGTATACCCATACTGTCAGGCATACCTTATAAACTATATATACTGATTTAGTAAACACAGCTTCTTCCTAAAGTTTCTGCAGTGCTGGTGTGACCCGTGTGCCCTGGTGGTGCATCAACACCTGAACTGGAGAACTGGCCCAGGGGCAGAGAACAGGTGGGTCAGGTAACATTCGGGTCAGGTAAACACCCAGAACATTCCCACTGGCAATCATGTGGCAGACATGATGCATTACCTAAGTTTCTGCCTTCACAATTCTTTCTGTAAGCCCCTTTTGTTAATTATTTTTTCAAGAATACAAATGCTGTTTGAGCAAATGGGATCAGAGAAAAAGGGAGTTTAATTCAAGAGCTTTGTACTTTTAGTCTGATAACCCATTGAGGTATATTCTATCAATTGTGGGTCTGACATTATGGTGCACTGCTTCACTGAATGCCGTGGCCTTTCATATCTAAAGAAGCTGTTGCAAGGAATGTAAGCAGCATCATCTTTTCATTTGTCCAAATTATCTTTAATTAAAACTCTTCAATTGACTTGACATAAGTGATGACTTGCGAAGATGTCACTAAAGTGACAAATACATGTGTAAGAAATTTAAGGTGCATTGTGGTATCTTTGACCATGGCTGATTAAGTAAGTCCTGTTGCTATCATCATTCATCTACAACTGACTTTACCCATAAATCTTATTTTTAGAACGGTCTCTGTCCAAGCACAATGAACAATTAAGTTCCAAGTTTGCAAATGACAGTCTGTCCTTTTCTCTTCTGTTGTTCATTTATCATAGTCTTGCTTACGGCCACTGTGATAATTTGAGACATAAAGTGATGGGGGTTTAGACTGCTTGGTATTTATTATTCAGTGTACTGGTAAAACTACAAAGTTAGGTATGATCACACTGTCATTATATCTCCACTTAATTAATTTTAAAAAGAAAATGAAATATTAAGGTAATTAAACTGATGGGAATATGTGTTGTATGTTAAACAATATGAAAATCAGTGATTTTCAGAAATCACTGATTTATGAACAAGTGATCACTGTCTTCTGAGAAGACAAAAACTAAATTTAAAATCCCTAGACATCTTGTGTAAGATTTTTCTATTTTAAAGCATGCAACTTAATCCTGGACACAAAGTAAAAGTTAGAATAAATGTGTATGTTAATGATATTCCAGGCACTTGTCTAGAAGCAAAGTTTTATCAAAGAGTGTTTTGTAAATTGCTAAAAAGATACTGTTAGCAATAATCTCTGTACCCTTCCTTCCAACCACAATTTATTTCAAGTAATTGTAGGTCAGGAGCACAGACAGACCTTAGTGTTCATGGTCCTTCAGGGTCTTTTGCAAAATGAAGGGATGTGCCTCATACAAAATGTTATAATTTTCAAAATGATAATGAAATCTGCTAGAGTATGACTGCGTTTTCCTGAATTACAGCTGTGAAGCATATAAAAGTCAGGGCTCTGAAAAGAGTAGGAAAAATGGGATATGGAAGGAAATTACTTGGTCTTTAAGGGTGCAATTTGGCTGTGACTTACTCAAGAGCAAATGTTCAAATAGTTTATAAAGCAGAGTTATGCCAGTAATCAATTAGGAAACTTCATACTTAATTCTTGTTCTTCAGCTAATACCAAGGATTATAAGGATTTAAAGAAAGGAATTAATCAAATTTCTACCACATGTCTCATCTTCAAAACAGTGAATTTCACATGTACATACAAACTTGGAGTACTTCACTCTGCAGCAGATTCTGCTGGTTCAGAGCCATCAAATCCCCTTTCATCAATGATAATACGTGGTACTAACTTCTATTTTTGGGTACTTAAACTAGTTTTCTAAGTTCATCTTCAGATGGGTTAAATATTAATGAAATACTATAGTGACAGGCTAAGACTTATTCATCGTATTACATAAGTGTAAGTATTAAGTGTAAAAGAGTTTATTTTGATATTGGACAGTTGTTATTACCAAGCAATTTGGTAATAAACAGTTGGATATCAGTCTGCCTGGAATACAATTAAATGCGTGCCTTTCAAGAAGGTTGTGCTGTTGGCTAATGTTGATTGAGATATCTAAAACTAGAATTCTGCTTTATTAAGTAAATTTTTTTTTCTGGATTCATTGTATTAAAATCTGATATGAAACCAAGTGACAGTAGAAGTATAACATAAATGAGCTTTGGCAATGATAGGTTATCATTAATGCCAAAATGAAGAATAAGAGGTAGCAACTCATGTAAGCAAACATTTGGATGGCAATTGTTATACATTAGGTGTAGCTAATGGTCATGTTTACAACCACAAATGTAATATTTACATCCATTGAAATGACAGAATTGATTAAATGGGATAAGAGGAGAGTGTACCAGAAGCTCCAGAGCATTTTTTTTTTTGTAAATTTGAGTGATGTTGGTGGAGCATGTTTTGGATCTCCACAGTATTGGTAAGAAGATGAAATAAAATCACAACTAGGCAAGCAGTTCATTACTTCTCTTGGGGAAAAAGAAAAAAATCAAGAGAGAATGGTAGTGAATGCAATAATCAAATTTGCAGCACTGTATAAGCATAGAAAGAAAATCATAGGTTATGATTAACATTAATAACACTTACATTGCTAAAGCAGTTGGCAGATACCAGCCAAAGATTAATTGAGAAACACTGCTTGTAGCTACTGAGAATGGTATTCAGCATCAAATACTTTGTATTAGAAATTTTCCCTGTCAAGCAAATGAAATGAGTTTAGCTTGCAGGAAAACATAAAGTGACAGAACAAAAGAAATGGAATGCAATTTAGGGTTCCAGAGATATGAAGAGCTTCTATTAAGGAGTGTCTGTAACATCTGTCTACAAGTATAAGATTTTTTTTCTTATTTTACTTTTGTTCTTTTTTTTGCAGTAATGTAAGTGTATGTATTGCCCTCTTTTTCTTAATAGTACTAAAAGAAAACAAAAGAAATAACAAAAAAATCCCTAAAATCCTGTCATCTCAGGAGACACTTGAGGAACAAAATATCCTCAGTATTGTTATTCAATGGGCAGTTGTTGATGTCTTCTTTCCTTTTCTTTTATCCTGTTCAATTTATATTTTCTATCATTTTTTCCTTCTTCTGTCTATGTGAAAAAGTTCAGTATTTCTGGTGTTCAGTGTCATTTGTAGGTTCCTTTCATTCCAGAATCTGACATTTGAACTTCCTATTTAAAAAAGGGATATTCTTGCTCTATGCTTTATAAGCAAACTTTGCTATTGCAGAGACAACGTTAATCACTCAGGTCTTGGTTGTGAATCTCTGATGCCAGAAGTTGTTCCACCATACCGTGGGTCTACTCTGATCTAATCATGGGCTCTTCCTGACCCATTCCCGTGGGTGTGCTGGACAGACAGCCCTCCTGGAGGCACTGCTCGGCAGCTGACAGAGCACAGCTGCAGGCACACATGTGGTAGTCAGAGATTCTCCTTACTCAAAGGAATTTACCAGTGGGTTCTCCAGACAGCATCTCCTCTTTCACAGTGGAGAGTAAATCTAGAAACTCAACCCTGAGGTTTTCACAACACTTGAATTTGATTATTCAGAGTTGAACACTGATTTAGACTTCAAATGATTCAGGAATTGCTGAAATCTTGAAATATCTTTTTTGCTTCCAAACTCTACATTGTGAGGTTTTTACTGGTTTAATATTCACTTACCTTAGCAGCTTTTTAAATTATTATTGTGCTTTAGTGATGAAAGGAATGCATAAGGCTATGTACTTATTATATCAGCCATCATACAGCAGGTAGCCTTGTAAGTGTACCTGTGTAAAAATAATCTCCTGTATTATCAAAAGTGCAGGTATAAAAAACAAAACTGCATTTTACTGTAAAACATTCAGAAGGAGTATGTGTAAAGAATAAAAAAGCTTGGCTTTTAATTGATGCTCTTAATGCGTGGCTAGGGACAATTGGTGTCACCATCAAATCAGTTTGAATGCACTTATAGAGAACATTACTGTATTAATTTAAAAACGTTTATGATTTCATGAAGGAAGTCCTGCTATTGACCCTCATGGAAGGGAAACATAGGTTGGATTTGAGGGTCTTGAAAAAGTAAATAAAAACAAAGTTGAAAGCTAGTCATTAAAAGTGAAAACATCAAGCAGCATTAAAATTCTTTTTTAACTTGCTTTTGCATTTCAGGGTAGGCACACTGATGAAGACAGTGTATTCTGTAGAGGATACAATGGGTAGAACTGTCAAATATTAACTCCTTTTCAGCAGCAAAAAACATCAATTGAAATTTCTTTCTAACACCCTTATTGACTTTCCTTTTAATTTCTTTTTCACAGAGGATCTTTCTCAAAGCTGGAAGTGAGGAGGAAATCTTTGCACATCTTGGCTTGGATTATGTCGAACCATGGGAAAGGAATGCTTAAAATTATTTGCCAGTGTACATTCATCAGTTGACTGCAATGGACTTTCTGCCCACCTTGCAGTCTGGTATAGTTATATATACATATATAATAAGTATTTCTATGACAACAAAAAAAAATTAAATAAATATTAGAAGCCACTTGCACTTGCTAATGTTCCTAGAAGATAAGAGTTTAAGTTTTTCAAAATCTTTTCCAGTCCTTTCTGGTTCTGAATTTTCTATGTGGGAGTGATAAGACAGAGCTTGTTTTGGGGGCAAAACTTGGAACTGTTGAGATTTTTGCTTATGACAGGAATTTAACATTAGTCTGAACAATACTTGTTTTCTAAAGTAGTCAGCTACAACAATACGTAAATAATTCAAAACATTTGAGCTGAGTCAAAACAATACTGAAATATATGCTGGTCTTTAACTGAATTTCTTATGTATTTTGCTGAATCCATGTATAAAATTGCTCTGTATATAAGGCTTAATGACCTAGGCAGGAACTACTTTGCAGTCTCAGCAACTTGAGACTTCAGCTGTAATATTTTCCCAGGTAGGGCACCATTCTATAAAAACTATAAACAAGTTGATAATTCACTGAGAGTTAAAAAACATTTCACAGGAAGGGATTTTTAAAGGAAAAGTAGAATAACTCAGTAGCAATCTTCAATTGTGTAGAGAAATGCTATAAATTTATAGTACTGATTTGGACTAAAGAGGAGTCAGGTTATGAGGTGTAATGGTCCTCAATCAGGAATTTGATTCATAACCTGCATGAAAACAATGATTTAAGTGTCAGGCTGGTTACTGCTCCAAGAAAATGCAGATTTTAATTATCTGTGCTCAATTTAGATAGATGGAAATTTATGTATTAGCAAGTGTGAATGCATTGGAATGGGATTTTACTTGAGCTGTTGGGCTATTGGCTGCTCTAGAGTGGTATTCCCTGTCTTTAGTCAGAAATTCATATAGGATGTGAGAGGCTTTCTGATAAAAGCCCTATGAGATATTTTGGTTTCAGTAAATGTCTAGGTAGCACTTGTGACCATAATGACAGTGAAGAATTTGTAATACATTTATCCTTTAATAAACAGGGACATTCAGTGCTTTAGGAAGTGAAGCTATTTACTGATCATTCTTCATTTGGGAATAAAGGTGATTAAGAATACCAGGATTGGTCAAATAATTTTCTTCCTTAAAAATCTGGATTTTTTTTTCCTCTGTTGAGGCTGACTAAACCTCTTGACATGATGAGGAAAGAATGGCAATGACAGGGCTGTGCACAACAGTTATTACTGACAGTAAGGGCTTCCCATATTCAAACAGTATTTGTTACTAAAAAAAAGTATGCCTAATTTGTTACTCATTACTTTCAACTGGGGAATACACTTTTAGAGGACTGCATTGTAAACAGGGTTTACAGTCAGGGTTGTAGAAAAATGTGTTCATGGCAGGAATTTGCTTCTTGCCTGTATCAATAAAACCACCCTGTTTGAGTGCAGTTTTGCTAACTGAGCTGAAAATACAATGCTACTTCCTAAACTGCTCTAACTATAAAGCACTGGCATTGCTTCCTGCTTTATTGTGCTGATGTTTGAAGTAGCTTTGCTGTGTTTTGCATCAGAATGCTGACACTTAAGTAGCACTGACATTTTTCAGTCCTAATGGAAGAAAACAAAAGCTATGGTACCTTGTCTGAATATTCTTTCTACTTGGCCAACATTTGTAACAAATTATACATTCCAGTTGTGCTGTTTCTGCAAACTTCACGACATACACAAAATATCAAAAATTCTGAATTCCACATAAATAACTCACAACTTTTGTGCCTATGCATCACTTATAATTATGCCACCTGTGAGGGAAAAGAAACCAACACAAGTTGTGTCAGCTCCTCCAAGACTGGGAGAAATCAGCATATCACTTTATTCCTTATTTCCCTCAATTTTTCTGAACTTTATTTAGTATTCATCTTACAGATTGCTCACTGAAATAAACTATTAAAAAAAAATATGGACCTGATAAATGAGGAGTTGTGTTAAAGAGAAGAACAGCCTAGATGACCAGGATGGTTTGACCATGAAGAAGATGGCTTCTCTTGTGCACAGCCTCAATGGAGCAGCTGCTACTGCAGTCACTATCACAGGTACCATGTACAGGATCATGCCTGATAGCACCTGCCAAACCACTCCGCTGAAACTGTAATTAGGAAAGATAAAAGTCATATAGGAGAGCTGGGATGGAACAGGTTAAGGGAAATGAAGCCTTTATCAGCTGAGCATATTTGGATCCATGCGCTAGTGAAAAGTCCCTGCAGCGTGGTGGAACTGCTGGAGTCAGTGGTAGCGAAGCTTCTGAGCTCATGAAGGACAGGTGGGGCCTCAGGACCTGGAAAGGGCAAACATTTGTAAACAAGAACAGACCAATGTTTGTAATAGGAGGAAGTGAAGAGAAAATTTCAGTTCAGTGCTCTTAATATCTCCTAAATTGCTTGAATGATTAATAGACTGTATTTTTAATGCACCTAGGAGAAAATAAAGTGATAAGTTATTGGTAATTTGTTCATCAGAAACAAATAATGTCAAACTAATTCAGCTGTAAAGTCCCTGAAGGCTGTCTTTTTAAAATGTCTGTCCCTCCTCCCCTGCTTCTACACCAAGGCAATTTGTCAAGTAGTGAGTAGAGAAGGATCACTGGTTTAATAAGCATCTACATACAAACTCTCTAAGAATTACTAAGTAATTCTGTCTCTGGGGAAAAAAGGGACAAGTAAAAGGAAAGCCACTGTTATTTTTTTTTTTTCATGGTTTGAAGTAATATGGGATTTGTCAAATAATCTCTTAAGGCAAAGGCAATGAGATGTATTTAGTTTGGTGGGTAATAATGTAGTTAATGTCTAAAGGACTAATGTACTGAAGGAAAAGCTAATTCTATCTACACAGCTCTACAAAATTGCAAATCTGGGCAACCTAAACACTCATACAACTGAAGCCACATGGACTTTCTGCAAATAACTGGAAACCTGAGAACTGCTGCTACTTTGCATAAATAACTCCAGAATATTAAAAAACCCAACGATTTGCAAATGTTGTAATCCTCAAATGAAATGTCTTTTCTACAGTTTATGGGCAGAATTCTTTGGCTTTCTCAGGTGAGACCATCTTAATCCTTGGTATGAAATATATTCTTTCACTTTTTGAACAGCTATTACTTTCTGTTATACACTTTTCTTTGGCAACTGCAGTTAAAATAACCAGGTCCTGCGTCTATCAGGTTAATTAAATTCACATAAACAAATGAAGACTGGGAGTTCTAGAAACCTTCTTTAAGAGGAAGACCAAGCAGTCTTTTAGCCTGCTATGCAGATGCACAGAGTGTCTTATACTTTACTTAGGATGCATCCAATGTAAGCTGTTCTAGCTGAAGAGGCTCCATCTTGATAGCACCAGCTATTATGTGGAATACAGTGAAAATGTGTGTTGTCACCCTGAGCCAAGGGCCTCTGCTAAAGCCAACCAGAGGTACCACCTTGCACAGTGCCAGACAATAACTGGAAAAGGCTTTTCCCCATGAATGCTGTTCAAACCCCTTCAGAATACTTAGAAAGCTGTTTAATGTCTCCTCAAATGTTTATTATGGGCAACCCATAAAATCTAACACTATTTTTCAGTGGGTGCCCCCAAACAAATACTATTCCCAAATACTACTGGTGGTACAGAAACTCCACATGTTGGGGGGTGATGCTGGACTACGCATCCCAAAAGCCCAGGTGCCTCAGGTAAATCACTTGGCTGATGAGAATCAATGCTACCTGCGTGTGGTGACTAACCATGGGGAGAGAAGAAGAGAGAACATGTGTTGGGTAAGTACAAAAATCTCCCAGTTTTCTGTGTTTTAGTACATAAAAACACTTACTGAAAACCAAGCTACTTTTTTTATGGTTGCAGACATTTGATTCCAGTTCCTTTGTGACTGTGCAGCAAAAAATAATACTAAATGGTATATTTCCTTTTGTGTTTCATTCTTGCTAAAATCAACATGCTCATTGAAAGGGATTTTTGGAAATGGCAAGGCTCCCCAGAACTTTTCCCACCATTATGAGGTTTTAAGGGAACAATATTTATGTGAAACTAACTCAGATGAATTTTTATTAAATAAATAAAGTCCTTCTAGCAGGAATAGCATAATTTCATGTGTTTGCTACTATATATACACACATACTATGTCCAAATTATTCTAAGTCTTTTATAAATTTCAGTGTATTTTCCTCTTAAGGAAGCTATACATAAAGATATAATAGAAAATAGCAAGAAAGGTCTCCATTTAAAAAATAATGATGATTTCTTTGCTGGGGAAGTGCAGATTATATTCCAGAAACTTGCAGTTGCAACAATTAGGGGGAAAAAACCAAACATTAAAAAATCATATCCCAGCACTTTGAAAATAAAATAATGATATTTGTATTTTAATAACCACTAAAAGAGAGATAATTTGGAATTTTCTTCACAGCTACCCTACAGCTAGGGTAGATCTAACTTCAGAAATGGAGCTTGTGGAGGTTGTGTAATTGTGTGACTGGGTAGGAGTGTTTCTGCAGTTGGAAACTGTTGCTGACGATGCAAGTCTGAAAGTGTTCCATTTTTAGTAGCCTAAAGATGGGTTGAAAGACCACTTGGGCCTGTGACTTCCATGAGTGTACTCTATAAATCCCACACTTCAACATGTAATGGTGGGGAAATTTTGTCTTTGCACTCCTCTGACACACGTAAGATCAAAATACATTGAGAGGATAGCTGGGATCTGCTGCTTCTGGTGATCCTGAAATCTTTTGCTTCTGCTGTAGACTGCATTATGATATATGAACTGGGTTTCTGTGTTTTAAACTAAACTAAGATATCAGTGACATAATTCTCTGCCTTTTGTCCTTTTACAGTATGCTTTTAAATGTGTTAAAGACTGCTAGAAAGTATGCTTTGTGTTGGCGTTATATGAGTGGGAAGTGGTTGTTTTGGAAACCCTGGCAGACTGGTTGCAGGGCTGGAGCTGTTGCAGGGCCCTTGACAAATGATTGATGATTTAATTTGAATCCTTCACAATACCAACACTCAAAAAGAAGCCAAATACCAAGAAAATCAGTTTCCTTTCAGACAAGATATCTCAATCACAGAAGGAATATGGGTGTTTTTCTCCCATTAATCTCACTCCTTACCCCCAGTTAGGCTTGATTTCATGAGGGGACAAGGACACACATCTGAAGGACTCCAATGTCAACCACAGAACAAGTGCTCTCCTACTGCTTGTTGAAAAGGCTTCACAACCCCTTTCTTTTACTCACCTGAAGGACACAGAGGTTCCCTTTGACCACATATGACCAGGACATTGGACATTGAACAGCTGAAAGCAAATTTCTATCAGATGCAAACAAAGGGGCCTAATGAACTGTGTATTTTAAAATGTGCTGCAAGCCCCACTGCTACACATGTGTATACAGGGAAAGATTTTCAAAACCACCCAAGTGAGAAAGAAACTGTAGATGGGTGGGCCCCTCCACTCTGAAATTTAGTGACAGATGGTTGCTACAACAATCTACACTAGAAGACAAATGGCAGTGCATTAAAGCTTTCAAAAGACAAAAAAAAAAAAAAAAAAAAAAAAAAGCCTCGAAGAAGCATTTGAACTGAAGTTTAATGATCATACAAAATTACCAGCAAATCAAGAATTGCAAGATTTTAAAAAGAAGGGCTGAGCAAAGAATAAACATTCTTCTAATGTGGGGGAGGGATGAACAGATATGAAGATTATCAGAGCTGTTAGTGATTAACTTAATATTGCAGTTATTCCAGTTCCTAAGAAGTCAAAAGAAGAACCTCAGTAAGTTGTATTAAATTCCCCAGAAGCATACACTTCTGCCAAATAAGGTGGGTACCTAAAAATCCCTGAAAAACAAACTTTTATGCACAAGGTAGAACAAATTAACTACAGACAAATGGGAAAGAATAACAAAAATGGATAATGATGAACTCTAATGAGTTACAAGATTTAAGATAAGGTCATAGTATTTGTAAAACAATAGTGGAGGCTCACCTGAGAGCTAAAGTATATTACATTAAATGAATAGAGTTCAAGGAAAACAAATTACTTGTGGTATGAGAAACATCTATCTCAATGGTCTAGTTGTGAAAAACCATCATGGGTAATGATTTCTTGCTGTTGGGAAAGGGGAATAGTGTCTTCAAAAGTATCCAGCTTGCAGAATCTGTAATCTCAGCAATTTCTTTTAAAAGGAGCAAAGAGGATTGACAGTTACTCTTATTGCAACAGGACAACTGTTCATTTTCCCTTTTTAGCTCTTCAAAAAGATCACAGAAACAGCCATATGATGTTGAGTGCTAGTTGAATTTTACTGCAAATAATTCATCTAAAAGCAGACAGAGACAGCAATCTCAGATTATGCTGATATATCAATCAGAGTATGCCACAGGGCTCTCTAAGGGAACAGAATTTTAAGCCTAAAATTCTTAGCGATTTATAAGTGTGATTCATTTTCTTGCTGTTGTGTGGATTTCTGGTTGTAAAAGAGACAGATCACATTTTAGCTTTTGATCCTCATACAAAGCTAATTAAGAAAGCATTATTACAAATTGCAGCGCCTCATCCAACCAGAGGTATTTTCACTGCTATGTCCTTTCTTTGATCTGGGTTTTTGTCATAATTTAGAAAGCACTTTCTTAGCCCCTAAGTGTTCAATTAAACATTTTAGGCATTTCTGTGCAAACCCAAGCAAACTTTGTAAGAAGAAATACTAAGACACCCAACAGCAGCACAGTGTTCAGCAATGATTGATTTACATTTATGAGGAGGTGCTTGCTCTCACCCAGCACAAACCAGACTTCGGCAGTCTGAATCAAGAGACCCATTTCAGCCACACTGATTTTAAACTGATGAGAACTCATGTCCTTAAAGAAGGCTGGGCTTCTTTGTGCCAGTGAAAGAACTGCTTTGTGCCTGCAATGTCTGTGGGATGAAACTTGTGGAAGAAAAAGAAGTAATCTGACAATAAATAGGATTTTTATTTGAATCAAGATACACATGTAATTATAGTCAGAAAGTAAACAAATAGAGAATTCATGTTTTTGAAAATTCACCTTGGATACTGTAAAAAGAGAATACTGTTGGGACCTGCACGTATTATCTGTTCTATTCCTTTTAGGAAGTTATTTTGCAGGGCATTCCAGATACTTGTTTGTGGCATTCTAGAAAATAATGGCAAAAATGATGTAAGTTGAGAATAAAATCCAAAATAATTTGGATTTTGTTTTTAAATTTACCAGGACCATCATCATGCCCAAGAATAGTGAAGTTATATTATCTGGCAAAATGTTGTTCAAGTTACAGTTATTTCACTTTATTAATGCTTATGAGGACTTCAAAAAGTAAGTTTATCTAGTTGGTTTTTTTATAAGAATGTATTACTCAATGTTAGCTCACAGCTTAGAAAATTTGGAATTCTTGCAAAAGTAAAAATTATTTAACTTTGAAGTTTAATATTTTACAACCAAAACCAGAATAAGTATGTACAGATCAGACAGGGGTAATAAAAAATTGTAACCTTTCTGGGCCATTTCTATTTATTCTTGGGGTTTTCTTTCTAAATCCTACCTTTGAATAAGAAAAATCTTATCTTTTTGTGCAACTGAGAAATTTGGTTTTTTTGATTGTATTATCAAACAAATTCATTTATACAGAGATGCTATAGTTATTAAAAATATCTAAACACAAGACTCAGTTTATGGAATGTATTAGTATTCACAGCTGATAATGCAAATGTGAATTATATCACAGTACACTCAATATACCATCTGCTCCAGAAAGAAAAACATCTGTTGGTAAATGTAAACTGTGGAGCTTATGTGGTATGCAATATGTTCAGATACTGTATGGAATAAATAAATTGGACTTTGACAATCTATTATGTTAGAAGCATTCAAATGCTTTCTTATCTTGAAAAGAGGAAAAGCTCAGCTGCAAGTATGTTTTGAGATGGTGAAGGAAATTATTGTGCCATGTCCCATCCAGATGGCTTTTGCTGAAGCCAGTCACTGACAGGCTGCTGCAATCATCATCAACAGTTATGAGATGCTTTAAACCAGCATGAGCATAGATGAATAAACTTCTCTACAGTAGAGGTTTCTCTGCTTGAATTTTCATGATGGTGATGACACTGCAATTTGTGACATTGTTGGAATTGGATGTATTTTCTGGCTTGTAGGATGAAAATCATGCTCATGAAAAATATATATTCACATGTATGAATGATAAAGAAAACTTTTGCATCTTTAAAATATAGTAATAATCTTGTGTTGATGTTATTTTTAATTTTTAATGTGCTGCACTGATATAAAAATGGAAAATAGGCGCTAGTTTTTGAGTTCTAAGGGCCATGATAGTTCTCACAAGATCTAAACTACACTTATAAAATCAAGCTCTTGTAAAATCTAGTGGGTTTTTTTTCCTGATTTAGAGTATCCTGTTTTCACATTCATTTGTTCAATACATTTTAAGCAATTAGACAAAGCAATTTTTTTTTTTTACCCACAGCTGAGTGTGGCAGCTGAAGCAGAGGTAAAATGGCACTGGGAAATGCATCCATATGTAATGTACTGTACTGCAGAAATTTCCTTGACAGCTCTCCTTTCATTCCTTGTCAGCTCATGGAAAGCTCAAAGAGGTTTTCACATATTTAAAAAAAGTGTTAAGCATGCAGAAATGCATGTTTGGCCATATATCTAAAAAGTCAGAAAGCTCTTTCAAAATGTCAGGATTTCTACTTCAGTTTAAATCTTTTCTTTTCGTCCACATTGTGAGAAGGAAATTATCATAATCTGTTGTTAAACAAGTCAAAATACCATTTGTGCTGGTGATAGCTTGCAGGTTCTGTTTGTTTAAGCATCTTTAAATGCAGTGTTTATTTGCAAGGGAATATAAGCCCTCCTGTGGTTGTCACAACACTGACGTTTCTCCATTGTGGAGTAACCCAAAGTAAAGGGAACCCTTGCTCAAGAAGATTTGGGCTTCTGTAATTCTTCTCTTCAAGAACATTCATTGTTGATCTTCATTGCTTTAGCTTTTTACTCTGTACTGTCCTTGCCTGCCATTGTTTCTTTTCTTCAGTTTTCCAGCGTGCTCTCATCCATTTTCAGGCTGCAGATAACAATGGAAGAATGCTGCAGACAAAACATGTTTTAATCTTTGGCTCAAACTCATAGGTCTACTGTTTTTTGTGGTGCTGCTAATACCTGTGGTACCCTTCAGTCCATGTATCCATTATCAGAGAGCTTTTTATCCTTAAGAATAGTAACTGACACAAGCCTCACAAATCTTTTTATTGATGTTAACATGTTTAGTCACCTGCAACAGAACTGAATGACCCCAGTGCAAAATGAAAAATCTTTGCAAAAATAAGCACTAAAAAAGGGTAGATGTAGCAGCCCTTGGTGCAACATTGCAAAAAAAAAAATATCCCATGTGTCAACATTCAAAGCACTAAAAGGGATCAATGCATGGACTAAGTGGCTTCTGTATGGTTTCTCCAGCTGTACTACCTATGCAAGAGTACCTCATTTTAACTCATTATCTGTGACATAAGTGAGCCATATATTTTGTCTCAGTAGATCTAGCTTTAAGTTCTTTTTCTGTTAATCTCTCTTAGGACGTGTGGTCTTTTCTGTACCCTGTTTTTAAAAATTGGGGTGCAGGTATTTTTCAGGTCTCTTTACAACCAGAGATGAACTCGACTGTTGAATATGAATAGTTTAAAATATTCCAAAGAACACACAGGCAAAACACTTTTTTATGAGTTCCAATTTGTGAAAAGGAGTAGATTTCAAAATATGGACAGGTTCACAGCTATCTTGCTGCAAGAAATAAAAGCACAGCCCAAGGTATCAATATCAAGATAATAAAAGAGCAGTCTATCTTAGCAGAAATAAAGATCAGTTAACAGAATGGACCTAAGCTTTAAATATTAATAACCAGACTGGCAGCTCTCTTCTCCTTTTTGTATTTGGACCGAATGTTAGATACAGGATTGCTTATGTACTAAAGAGAAAAATAACAGCTTAACAGCCTTTGCCAGTAAAAATAACCTGCTTTCATCTTTTTGGTTGAATTTAGATGATAGAAAATATTACAACATGTCTGGTAGTGGAGATCAGACAAATGATCTAAGAACAATAAAAGTGCCTGAGGGATAGAAGGTGTTAAAGAAAGATAACTGGAGTATCAGCATCCATGCAGGGACATGCAAATACTGCCAAAGACTTTGTCCTCTAAGTGCCAGCATAAAGATTAGAAGCAGTACTGGGCCAAGAATGGAATGCCCTGAGAAACATCAGAGCTAAGCATTATGCTTTGTAAGAAATGGAAAATCCCAGAACAGCCTAAGATCAGAAATTGACCACTGGTCTCCAAATTACAGACAGGCAAGACTAATACAGGCAGTGCAGGAAAAAGCCAGTACTTTAAATCTCATTAGAGTCCCATGGTGCAGTGATGACTGAAAGAGCACAAAGAAATGCATAAAGAATTGTGAATATTTTGAAATGTATATGTTTGCTGAGCCACATAATTCTGAAATAACTCTAGGTATATATAAAGGAAATACAGGCTTTGGGTAAAAAAGACAACTAATTGAAAGCTTGTAAAATATAGGAGTCTTTTTATTGATTGATTGATTGTCCTAACAGCAAATAAAAGCAAATTAGCACTCAGCACATTTGACAAAAATGTAAAAGGTATAAAAATGTTATCAGCAATAAAGTTCATAAATTATTAAGGCAACAGTTCATCCTGAGGAAAAAAAAAAAGTGTAGCTATATGACCAGGGTTTTTTTTTCAATACTACCTAATGTAAGTTGCACTCTGTAAACCTGGGACCTTCTTAGGTTTTTACACTTGGCAGGAAACATAGAAGTGTGTGTTGAGTTGTAGGTGTTGGTGATGCTGTGGAGATGCCAAATACAACTCAGTCACTGAGAATCTGTAGAATATGTCAGAAATTTTGTTTGACAATCCTTAAAATGAAGGAGGAAATTATAAGAAAACAGATGAGGGAGTCAAATTCAAGGAGCAATGGGGATGTGAGTAGTGAGGCAATAATAGAATTCATCAAAAGTTGCACCTTCTGGGGCGAGAGTGGAGGTGCTGGTAATTGACAGGCCAAGATGAAGGGCTGTCTTTATATGTTTGACATGAGTGGGAAATTGACATTGAAGAGCTGGAGAAATAAAGGTTTTTAAAATAATGCTTTAATAAATAAGGCCTGAAGAGGGCAAGTTGCTATAAAGCTAAATACAAATAAAAGTGTGAAGTTAGGCTTATACAGAGTCAAAAGCAATGGCTGTCATTCTCCAGATCTCAAATCACCAAGCAGTCAACCTGTCTATTTTGCAAAGCTTCAACAGGCAAGATAGTGTGGGAGTTCTCTTCCAGTGTAGGATGAGATTTAGGTATGGTGCAGATTGCAATGTCAACTCTGATGTGATCACAAAAGTCCTTCTATTTTCTCAATCTGTTTCAGGATAAAAATGTCACATTGCAAAGTTGAAGTAGATCTAAGATTCCTAAGAACCCTCCATTGCAAAGACAAATGCAGCAGTTAAAATGTGATGAAAAGAATTGATAGGCCTTATCCAATTGATAAGCCTTATGCAATTTACCTCTAGTTATGGAGGAGGATTTTCTGTAGCTTTTTCAAGTTACATTCTGCACTTTAAATGCTGCATTATTTATTGTATGCATAAAACTTGATTCTCTAAGGTTTGCAAAGAGTTTTTTTACTAAAAAGAAGTGGCAGCAGTTTCTGTTTCTTGGTATCATACCAACAGCAAACAGTAGAGTCGTGAGTGCTGGCTACCTTCCTTGATTTTTATTTAAGATTTTTTTTTCAGAAGATCATGGTACTAATAAGGTGTTGGATATTTTAAATGTGAAAGATGACAGGTTGGTTACTTTTTGTTTGTACAACTTTTAAAGCTAAGAATGTAACATAAATAATACAGTATATAATTTTCAGCTGGTAAAGAAGCAGAACAGCAGTTACCTCAGAACATCAATTCCTGTTTTCCAAGATATCTTGGGGAAACTGTGCTATTGTGCTGAGAGTATTGCATACATATACAAACTGTGTGTTTATTATAACCAGTAGTTAAATTATTATGAGCTATTTGGCATTCTAGTTGTCACAGGAAATACCAAGGCTTCTGGCTTTAAGAATGAAGTAGATGGTATTTCTAACATAGAGACATGTCTCAGTATGGTAAACTATTGTTTTCAGTTGGAGCCCACAAGAGCCTTCCAGCTGTTTTTTGTTTCTTTTCTTCCATATTTTATATACTTGAAAATTATTCCTGTGCCTGCTTGGCTCCCTCAGACTCAATATGCATTAATAGGTGGGATTTATTCGCCATCTTTCTGGAGTGCATCTCCTGCAAGCTGAAATAACGTGAGTGGGAATAATCAGGAAGTTTGTTCCAAAAAGTCATTCCAGAGCTGGACTGCAACAGTAACGTACCCATGGTCTCAAAGGGTATCAGAAGATTTTTACACGTCAGCTCTCTCTGTTTCCTTCTACTTAATGATTGTTATTATTAAAAACTTTAAAAAAATAATATTATTTTTCAAGAAAACCTGGTACATCTGTAATTTCAGCATTGCTATGACATGAGAAATACTGTGAGAAGCATGTTGAGGGTACAGCATAAAGACACCTGCTAGACTTTGATCGCTGGGTGGGTTGTACAAGAGGGATAGGAAAGGTTACCAGCTGGAAAGATCCTGCTTCATTATAACCTATGAAACTTCTGGGCTGTGAATGAACAACCACTACATTGTACTGCCAGTGAAACAAATAGTAGGATTTGTTATTTATTGATCTTTTTATATACTGTGCTTAGGTATACTGAAGATAATTTAAATGAATATGTGTGTCATCAGTATAATCCTAAAAATAACAAAATGAAAGGATCAGCATCTGCTGGTTTTTGCTTGGGTTGTTTTGTTGTTTGCTTTTCTTTCCTACAGTACAAAACAGAGCAAAAAGCAAATCACTGCCAAGTGTATAAATAGATGAGGACATATCTTTGTAAATATTTAAATAACTAGTAAAATAACCTTCCTAGATTTGTACAGTAAGTAGCAAAAACTGGCAAGTATGATTTCAAATGTTCTGCTTCCTCAGTTCTCTAATCAATGCAAAGATGTAATGGGCTTTATTTTAAAAGAGGATTCACCCAAGTGCATTGTGTTTGTTTTCATTGTTTTGTAAGATGTTAAAAAATATTTGAAAGGAAAAGTATTGTTTTTGCAGATGTACCATGGGGATCTAAGTAAGCATAGGAAAACTTCTGTACATGTTTTGACTTGGTAGCTAATAGTTCTTCCTGAAAATCAACGTATTTCATATCCAGTGCCACCTATCTCTTTGACGAACACATATATCAAATACTCAGCATCTGCAATGATGGCTGAAGTTTCCAAGGGTGTGGTTGCATCTTTTACAAGGTCACATATCACCAGACTGACCTAGAAACAAGTCAGTGGCTGAATTGCTGCCTAGTTTACTACCTTTTTTGATTTTCTGCTCCAGCAAGATATGATGTGTGTCCATCAGTGTTGCAGTTCCATGGAAATCTAAAATTGTCCAAAGACTGTCTCCTCTGTGATGCTGCTAGACTGTGTCAAGCAGTCAGGAGCTGTCCTACCTTCCTGTACATGAGGAAATACCTACTTTACAGCTATTTTACATCAGTTCTTAGACATACTTATTCCCTAGAAAGAATTCCCTAACCTGCTTTGAGTGGACTACACACAAACACAAAAAGACAAGCATAGAGAAGCACAGGTTTGCTTCCAGATGAAGCCAGGGAGAAAGCTGCTGTATTTTAAACTACCACCAAACCTCTTTTACAAACGCTTTCTGATATAAACAAATAATAAAAGTAAGACCTTCAGGGAGCATGAATGCAATATGTAATGTAGGCTGTGCTGTACAGTGCTGAGAGAACAAAAAAACTATGAGCAAGGTTATAGGAAGATGGGTTGATGTTGTCTGCCCTTAGTTATTAGAGTCCTTCCTTAATGAATTGCACGTAATTCTCTTTTTCAGTAATTTCCTTTGCTCCATGCTGATAAATGTCCATATATGAGCTTGGAACATGCCTAAAGCACAAGTAGTTACATATTAAGATATCATTTCCCTTCCTCTCAAAGTAGTGCTGGCTTCTCAGAGATGATTGTTCAGTCATCATTCCTTAGAGTACACTTAAATGAGCAATGACAATGCACCTTAGAGCCACCCCCAATCTTCCATTCCATGTTCACATTCCATTACAGTGAACTCTGGTGGAGTAAGACCCTGGAGAGTAATGTTTTTACAGTCTCATTACCATCTAGTGTATTAGACCACGGCAAAAACATAGCATAACGAAAAATATATCCTGTTACAGTGAATGATCACTTGGCAGCAATGCTTATTTTAAAACTTTATCTAAGGCCTTTAAACTAAGCTTTCACCATCTGTTCTGCCTTCTAATTATACATGCAAAAAGAACATAATTCACAAGTGTATCATAAAAGTGGGTAATGTAATTGATTAAATGATACTGCTGCATGTATCTGTGTTTGGTTATTCAGTGCCTCTATTTTGCTTTCAGCTCATAAATCACTTCGAATACATTGTACAGTGACTTTTTCTTGGCAGACAGACAAGGATGTACTCTCACATTTGAGGGGAGGCAATGAACTGATGATAATGATGGATGGAAAGAGAATACCAGAGAGGTACAAATATTGTCAAACATCAAGAATTCATGCTCCAGTTCTTTGAAGGAGTTGGACCAACTTGCTTGCTTTCTTACATTACTTCAGAAAATGGGTACCTCTTTGGCAACTGTCTTATATTAAGTAAAGAGCCAGGAAGAAATTGGCTCCTGACATTCTGTGTATACCTTTTTGCATGATGCTCCTAGATGTACGCATTGTTATGAATGGAAAACTTAGAACTTTGTTTTGCTTAGTCATTCAGGTGCTTATATTACTTTCAAAAATGTTACAATGCATTCCATTTCTATTACATACTAAATTTAAGTTACGTGCCTAGGGCCTTAGGGAGTAAAAAAATGCCTGTATTAAAGCAGCTAGGAAAAAAAGAAGGAGCTACATAAAAAGAAAGAAAAATTAGTTGTAATTTCTTGTCACAAATAGAAAATTTATGAGTTCACAGATTTCAAATAATAGTAAAACCTAAATAATAGTGTAGTCTTTACAGTACTTAATTTAGTTAAGACTTTTGAACTCTTAAAAATAGCAGATTTTAATGAATCTATAGAAAACTCTGGCTGGGAACTGACAACCTAGCAGAAGGTCTATTTTAATGAACGTTTCCTTAGGTAAGTTGAAGTAGAAATTTCAAGTTCCTTCTACAAAACTAGCAAAACTTCTCTTCAGAGTCAACTGTCTGAAGATGTACTAGTACCATCTGCATTTCCATTTCATTTTCAGTGTTTCTGCACTAAGTTTTCTACAGTAATCTACTTTATGTACATTTTGCTACACATAGTGTCCCATAAGTGCATACATAAACCACATTGCACAAGAATGCATTTGCTTTGATGAAAGAAAATACTAATTATCAAATCTGTTTTGAAAGATGCTTAAAATTAAGAAAAAGAAAATTTCATTCTTTCATTGCTTTTAACATTTTATCCATTTAGCAGTGTCTCCATTTATGCTGTAGATTCTGTGATTCCCACCATATTTTAGCTGACCTTCCCTCTAAAAGTTCTTCTCTGTCGTTATTTTGTCCCCTGACTTAAGCAAATAAGATGAGAGAGTTTTTGTGACATTAAGAGATATTTAATCCAGTTTGTTACATCAGTAGTTTGGTCTCAATCTTCTTCCAAGGACTATAGTACACTCCCCAGCCACGTCTTGTCATGTCTTCTGCTCTTTCTCTAATGTCTTCTTCCCTCATTCTGACAGGTAATTTAGAAAGCCTGCCACATATCTTCCTTTCATCTGATTCAACTGGATGTGAATGGATTGAAAGATGGAATGTGGTGGAATGAAGCAATCTGCAGTGTGTTTGAGTATTTTAATAAATATTTAAAAATATTTGTATTGACTTCACAAGGATTTCCTGAGTATTAGCAGTGTAATCCAGACAGAGCACTACCATGATTTTGCCAGGAAATATGTGGTTATTTCCTCAAGAGATTTTTTTTTTTACTATCAATAAATAATGCTTTCCCCTTGTACTACTATGTAAAATAGACATTTATGTTTAACATATGTTTGCTCAGAGGTAAAATAATGTTTGATGGAGTGTTAAAAGCAAACACGAAAACTTAGAGACGCTTAAAACCCCACTAAATTACTAGATGGATAATAGCACAGTTACTTATAATCTTTGAGGATGTATTGCTCAGAAGAACAGATGAAACAGGCAGGTATCAAACTTGGCATCTATATAAATCAATCAACCCTATAAACTATAGATGACACTTCATCTCAGAATGTATGGACATATGGAAAATCTCATTTCTTTCACAGAGCTGAGCTACAACACATGCAAGGAGATCAGAGGCCCAAGCACAGACTGCAAATGGTAGGATTAAAGCTGTAGGACTAGAGCCAAAACCACCCTCATCAGTGGGACTTCTTATGCTTATTTACAGTGGACTGTTAACTGTTCCCTGAATTATTTATTCTGAAACCTGAATAGATATTCCTTAGTTTATCCTGTTGATTATGAATGAAACTTCTGCAACTGGCCAGTCCTCTGGTATACCAGCATGTTTTCACATTTTCACTTCCTGAGCTTCACAAAATAAACTACTGTCTGAAAGCAGAAAAACAACTAATTTTACCAAGTTCAGAGCAGGTTGCTATATTGGGGTTTCGTTAAACTGAGTCAAATTGTTAAACCACTTACATTTGTTAAAATGTTCATATTCTTCTAGAAGTCAATAACAAATGAGAAATTTTCTAGGAAAAAAAAAAAGAAAGAAAAAACCTAATTATTCCAGATGCAAATATCTTCAGTCTGCACAAGTATAAGCAAGATTTAATTTTATCCTCTTTTTCCAACTTCCCAAACGACCATTCTTTTTTCACATGCTCTGTATTCTGCTGATCTACTGTGTTTCTCTCAATTTTTTTAAAGGATTTATTTTATATTCCATTTTCATTCCTTTATATTGTCTCTTTTCTTTGGTTTCTGAACTTCAGTGGAATGTAATTATTTATACTAGAATCCAAGTTTAACTTTCAAAATCATGTTGTCCTCTTAAGTTTAAAACTGGGAAAAATACAAAAAAATCCTTATTATACTTAATCTTTAAAACTCAGGAGAATCAAGAAGGAAAGCTCTCAGGGTTCACTGCTTTCTAAAAGAGATTAATTCTTCTCTAAAGCAATGATTTAATATGTCAGATCTTTTGAGTTTTTCTTTAATCAGGGATCAGGCTTTTTTACTTTCCAGCAACCACAGAGATACTGACTCAGCTTGACAATGTTTATTGTAGATGTTACTTAAGCTGTAATATGGTTTTGAGATATGAAGTGAGTTGCAGAAAGAATCTAAGAGGCTCTCAGATCAGCAATGAGAAATTTTCCACAAGATAACTGTAAGTCATTGGCAAAGTAGAGCTCTTTTGACCAGCTACCCAATTCACTTCTTCACATGCTAAAATTTAACTAGACTTTGCAGACTGATGGATTACAAAGCCAAAAGGGACTGTTTGGTTCATTCCCACTGACCTCCAGAATGGGCTGGAGACCTTTGCTGAATAAATCCCTATTCCAAGGATTTTCAGTCAGGTGTCCACTGTTGCTGTTAAAATCTGGTGATGACTTGCAGCCAAAGTCCCATTGACCCAGTGTTTCATAACTACCCTGTTCAAATGTCTTCCTCATCTGAAGCCTTGTACCAGCTAAAACCAGTCCCTAAACTTATTCTGCACCCAGGGTTCCACTCAGACCTGTGCTGTGGCTGTCTCCGTGGGCTGTGCTGGCCTGATGGCAGCAGCAGGCACTGCTGGCTGAGCAGTGCAGGAGGCCAGACTGGCGCTGGTGTGGCACCATGAGGAAATGGCTCACTGTGCTCCAGGGGCTGCCTCACAGTCTGCTGCCACACATGCCCGTGTGCCATGACGGGAGCAGTCTATGCAGAAGGTATTTTTCATCTTCCCCCACCCCTCCCTGCCCTTAGAAACAAGGATTTTAGTATTGTCCTTCCTGCCCTGCAGTGCCAGCGCAAAGCTGGTGCCTTTACAACATTCAGCAGTGAGGGTGGTGTTGACATGGCCATGTCTGAAGCCCTGTCTGGACCTGGCCTGGCCATGGCTCTTCTTTGGAGACCATCAGCAGCAAAGCTGTGCCCATGTGCAGGAGCCAACGAAACTGAGCTCCCATTAAATACCTGTGTGGGGACATTGTGGTCTGGGTGGAGCCCAGGAAGGTTGTTGGCCATTGTAACTGTAGTTTAGGGTTTCTGATTACCTTTAATTAGTCAGCAACTTACACAGCTATGTCCCTCAATAGGGAATGCAAGTCTACTTTGTAAGTGAGACTGTCAGTTAAATTTAACTGAGTACCTAAGGCATACAATGGTAGAAGTGATTCCATATAATAGACTGGCTGCTGGTGGACACACTTGCCATCTCCAAAACCATCTCAAATAAAGCCCTCTGGTACCTTCACAACTGGGGAATGTTTTGAGTCACTAATCCATAACACTCCAGTCTTTCACATACATGGCTAGCAGTGCAGACATTTGGAAATCAAATAATGTGCACTTCAAGTAGTAGAAGAAACACACTGAGAACTCCCTTTCTGGTTCTCCAAATTTAAAATTGAGACTGTGTTCTCTATGCTTTGATTCTATCTTTAGAAGTAGTCATGCTTCTAATTAATTCTAAAGAGGCTTAATCTTTAGGCAGAAACAATCTCTAAAAATGGAATGAACTGATCTCCAAAAATGAGAACACAGAAAACATTCTCAGGTAAAATGAAAAGAGAGTTGGTTTTGGTTGGTTGTTTCTGTTTTGTTTAACATAAGAAGTGAGTAATAGTATAGAGTTACTTACTTTGCATGCTTGTATATACCTGTACTTTGAGAAGTTTTAACATTAAGACTTAAAATGCCCATGGTTAAAAGACCTGTGTCTATACTTGAATGTGATTAGCATTTGTACTCTGCAGCTGATGATGAGAAGACTCAGCTGTTGCTTAAAGTTCCGTGAGGGTCATAATGACCATTTTCTCAGGTTGATAATATATGAATAACCTTAGTCGAATACTAATTAACTTTGTACAGTTTCTGCTGTAAATTATTTTCTGAGCCACTTAGGATTGCTCTCAGCCAATTGCATACATGGCAAAAGGTTAATTGTTTGTGAAAGACAAAGAAAAGGGCACCTCTGTGACTCCCAGTAGAAATTAAGGAAATAATGAAGTCTTTCCATGGGAATTCATTTACTTCACATGTGATGTACCAGCTGCAAAACTTGTAAAATATTCAAATATATACTTTCAAGAGCAGTGTTTGACTGCTCAGAGAGTACATTTATATAAAATATTGGCATGAATTTCTGCTTTGTTCAGAAGCCTGACTAGAAAAAGATGCAATAATTTAAATCTGTAATTTTTGAGAGGAGTTATATGATGGATACATACAAAATGCATGTATTTCCTATGCTGATCGAGGCATACTGGTTCAAATTACCCTACAGAGAGCAGGAAAATGTACTTATATATGTGGCAGCCTCTATCAGACAGATAGAGTTTACATAATTATTGTGCCATGAAATATTTATGTGACATATAATTACCAAAAGAGATGTGAATTGCCAGTTGCACCCAACAAATGGCAAAAAGAACTGCATGCGATGCCACACAATGATGTAGAACCTACTTAGATCTGACTTTTTAATGCAGACATTATGAAAACTTTTTCATTTATTTTAAAGCATTTGTAATACATTGTCTCTTCTGTTTCTGACTTCCTCTCTGAAAAAAATTATTTACAGAGGTGTTGGCTAAAGAACTATGAAAATAAAATAAAAATTATTTCAAAAATAGTGTAAAATATTTTTGAAATTAAAGATATAATTGGGACCTTATCAAGAAATTATTTTTTCATTCTTTACCCAAGTTACTTTTCTTCTACTCAAGGAACTGTTGTTACTGTTTGGGGTAATACTTCCTCCTCTATTTGGGCATCTAGAGTTAATTGTGTAAACAGAACTTGGATCAATCAGTTTTGATGAGTCTTATGTGTAAAGAGTTCACATGTGAAGAAAAAGACAGGTTTTTGCAATTCAAGATTTTAGATACTTGTGGAATTTTGTTACTTGTGTATACTTATATATATTATTCTGTAAAAAGAAATAATGTCTGAAACATGTGAAACATAATAAAGAGTACAAAAATAGTTTGGAACATGTATGGGGTAGGGAAACAAAAAGTTAGAAAATTAGCATGAGGGAAACCTGATGATCAAAGTAAGGTAGAAGAAAAAAAACTAGGTTTTGGTGGTAAAAATTATGCTGATGATTTCATTTTCATAGCTGAAATTATTGGGCAGGTTAAAACCTTGGCTTTGGGTAGATTTTAGGGTGCATTGTACATTTTTCTTTTATAAGAAAAATGACACTACTTTGATTTCTTGGTCATCAATGTCTAGTCATGTCCTGGGTGAAATGTCAACTTCAATGTATTCAGTGAGTGTTTTCTCATTTTGTTAAAGACAAGCCAGACTTCATTCTTGTATGTGTTTGTTTCTTTACTAGTGCTGGTTAACCATGAGAAAGAAACAGTTTATAATGGAAAACCCAGCTTGCTTTCTCCATACTTCCTATTTCCAGCCATTGCTGGTTCTCTAAACTGGGAGCCGTGACATTTCCTTGTAGGATAGGCCAGAAGTTCCTCCCCTTACCAAGAGTGGCAGAATCAGCAACATCCTTGGCCAGCAGAACTTCATTGCCTTTAAAGGTTCTTAGTAAGCGAGTAACATTTGAGTAGACGTTGTCATCACTGCTGTGCAGATAAAGAAAATTCAGTATAAAGCAACATACTATATTAAAAAACAAAGCCCACACAGAACTTTTAAACAGTTCTTCTATGGCTGGAAAGGAAAAATGAATCATTGTTAAAGTATAGGCAGCAGAGAGAAGCTGCAAACCCAGTTATTTTTACTGAAAATTTGACAAGGAATCATGCCATACCAATTTGAACTGACAAAGGTATTATTTTCTGGGTAAAGTTTCATTTGAAAAACTGATTTAAAGTAGTTCTGAAGAATCAAATGGGCAAAACATTTAGGGTAACAGGTGTCTGATTTCCTGGCTGTAACTTATACAAGAACCAGTCTGAAAAAAGGTTCACACCTTTCGGAGTACTGTCATTTTTTTCTTCTATTTGAAGCTTAGTAAATGAAAGTTTTAGTTTTAGGGGCTCTGAAGCATATTTCTGATGATATGGGATAGCACAATCATTGCAGGAGAGCTGACTATTACCACTGAATGTTTAGAAAGAACAAAAGAAACTAAGAAATATTCTTTTCTCACAAAAATTATACTTACCAATTCCCTGAAGAGGGGGGTTGGAGTCCTTTACAGTTGGGATCTGTGGAGTCATACTGTAAAGAGGACAGTGTTTAATGGATTAGTTTTGCTCCTATGTAAATAGGAAGGACATTAAATTGTTGTTACAGTGAATAGTTATAATTGTAGAACAATTTTTTTGTAGTTCAAGTTGCATGCAGGAGACAAATTACAAAATAGATGGTGATTTCTTTTTACAGTTGAGACTGGCTGCAGATTTCCCCACAGCTTTCTGTTGAAGCATTCAGGTTACACAAAAACAGTGAATTTGGCAAGCTTACAGTACTTGGCCTTTTTTTTTGCAAATGGTTTCAGACATACAGTTGTTTTCCTGCCTTCTGCAGACAGGTCTGGCTCACATAGCACTGCTTGAAATTTGGTGTGTGAAAAATACTAAGCTTTAGAGTAGAATAAAAAGTATGTGCTGAGTATTTTGATTTTTGGCATGTAAGTAGACACATTTTGGCAGTGTCTGTAATTGAATTAAAGGAAGAATGTTTGCATAAACACTCAGAGCAAAAAAACTTATAGAAATCTCCAAACCTGGGTGTGCAGCAATTCCTACAGTGAAGATAACTTCAGCAGAAACTGGAATAATAAAAAAAGATAAATAATTATAGTATTCAATTGTTACAAGTCTAAAAGATTAAACAAATACATTAGAAAGAACATTATGCTTTTCCATTTTTTTCTTCTTGACAAATTGATGACATTAAAGCTTTCAGCACTTTGTTTCATATTTAGCTCATGAAACTCTAGATCAGAAACATAAATCTAAAATATCTGCTTTCTTTCAAAATTTTAAAAATGTTCTGGCTTGAGTGGTTAGGATGCTTGGAGAAGGTTATTTTTCTGCACCTATTTAGATACTATTTTATTCTTTTTTAAACAATTATTATTAAACCTTTGTTTCTTTTTTCAAAGAAAAATTAGATTTAGATAAGTCTGTGTAGATGTGCAGTGTTGAAGATTGTCCTTTTCTGTATTTTCACAGGTTAATTTCCATTGTAAGGTTTCTTTTTAAGGAGAATTCTAATACTAATGAGCAATGCATTGTAATACTTCTATAAAAAAAAGAATAATAACTATTTCTTATCAAGACAATGTAAAAGTATTAGTCAAATGCTACCATTTAAAAGATTCATAACCCTTATTTATAAATGCAGATTGAATAAAACATCAATAGAATTGTCATGAAAGAGAACAAAGAAGACATATTAACATTCTTCATTGCATTTGATTAATCTGCTTTCAATAAAATTTGTATTTTAGACTCAGTTTATGTTTAGACTTGGAATATTTTAAGCTGGAAATGTTATATTTTGATGTATTCTGGTTTTTTACATATGCCATGTCATTAGGAACATTGCTTAATATTTATTAAGACTTTTTTAACACAAAGGACAATATTTTGTAAAAATACTCCTACATTAAGATACACTTAAGGCTGGCTTTCACAAAAAGAAACAGGGACTGTTTCTGTTAACTGTCCCTGTTAAAAGCAACAGGGACTCTATTTTCATCTGTCCCTCAATTTAAGACTCTAGAAATATTTAGAAAATCTTTGTGGTTTAGGGGCTGATGAGTTACTCTACCAAACATAATTTGAAATTTCTGTTTGTTGTAGAATATACTTCACTTTATTCTTAGCAGAATTCATTCTTTTATCTATATTTTGCTTATCAAAGAGAAGGGAGGATGTTTAGGTTTTCAATTTAACTAACCAGTTCACAACTACATCGTTACAATCATGAGTACAGCTGGGCCACTGCAGTGCATTGTGTCACAAAGAGCACGAGTAATCTGGTGGGTTGAAGGCTTACAAACAACAGTAATTTTAAAGGTGGTTTATATTGGGTTAGCAATGACATTTGTACTCATGCTTGAGAATATCTGCACAGCACGAGAGGTCACAGCTATCAAAGCATGGTGGTCTGTGTCAGGCTGAAGCAGTTCTGCCGGGGCCAGGATGAGGGGAGGGGACAGGAGCATTGTCTGTGTGTTGAGGTCAATGGTCCATGCACCACTGAAGGGTATGGAACCAACCAGAAGGGCTGACCCGCTGCAAGGCTCTGGGCAAGGGGTGGTCTAGGAGATGAGGGGAAGGCACGTGGGAACAGTGACAACCTACAGCTATTTGGCTAAAAGACCAGCTCCGGTGGAAGCTTCCAGGGCTGTGATCACTTCAGGTGGGTAAGGAGATTAACTTCACAATTATATAACTCTGAGTGAATTTAGCTCTCTGTAGAAACCCTTCATGAGCTCACCCAGCCACTCCTATGCATTTGCTTAAAATGTTCTTCTAGTTTCAAGCGGTCAGAAAAGTATTTCAGGAAATGTTTTGTAGGTGTTTATACAGGAATACAGCAAAGGTTTCAACGAAGATTTATGGGCTAATGGATCCATTTCTTTAGTCACTTTTCTCTAATCCACTATAAATATGATATTAGAGTTAAAATTATGATTCTATTAGAATTAATTTGAGCATTAGAACACTGTATTTGGAAGCTTTACAAAGTTTGTTTTTCAGATTAAAGGAAATGAGATAGGCAAGTTTGCACAAAACACTCATTTAAGTAATGGAGTTTGTCAGCTTCTGGAAATGTTTAAATATTTTCTTCTATGTTTTTTAGTCCAGCTCTCTTTCCTGTTTGTAGATTAAGCTGGAGTTTACAGAGGCTGCAGGAATTAGTTAATATGTGCACTGGTGTGACTTGCATGTCCTGTTATTAATAAAAGTACTGTTTTATGGGGGAAGAGAAATCCATTGTTGTTGTAAAGAGAATGCTTGATATGGCATACACACACTATTATTTCTTTCAAGAGCAGCAAGGAGAGACGATGCATCTTGGAAGTATGACATGATTTATGCATGCTTTTTTCTGAAATGTTTGCGCAATAATAAATATAATGTATTTGTTTGTAACTTTGAATACTCAAATAATGCTTTATTCATAAACAGAAATTTTATTCTAAAAGTAAAAGCACACAAAAATTATATCAGCAAGTTCTCTCAATATTTGGAAATATTGTATGTGAAATATAGTTATGAGTAATCTCCTTTGCAGTTAGATGTGTGGCTATATATTGGTTTGTGGTACAGTGAAGACTATTCATCCTCAACACATGATATATATATTCTATATTCCTGGTAAATATTTCATATTAAAAATAGGTAAATACTTCTGCCATTGGCTGAAGTAGATGGGAACATTTCTAAACATGTTTCATTACAGATATTTTGTTTTCTGAAATTTGCAGATATAAAATCTATATTGTTCATAGCTACTAGAGATTAAGCCTTCTCCCTGGAAATGGCAAATATAATGGCAGAAATCCCTTGTTCATGGACAGATGTGTCTGAGTTTACTCTGTTAGTATTTTTAGTATTCTCCCTGTAATACCAGGGATAGCAGAGTGTTACTGACTTTATTAGTGTCAAAGCAGTACAGTTTGCCAGTGAACATGCTGAGAAAATCACAGCTTTGATAATGAAAGCTGGAAAGACAAATGCTGCAATTTTCCGTAACACATTTATGGTTTGTATGTGGCTAGAGATTTTCACACATTACAGTTTTTGTAAGTGCTTCACACGTGCCTCTAACATATTTTTGTTAGTGTTCCATAGTCTAAGCTTAACATAAGCAGGACAATCCTAAACAGTCGTGGTTCTGTCTCTACATATAAGAACACAGCTACACAGAATATTTCATATTCTGCCTATCATTGGATATTCTGTATATTGCATATAACTCTGTACCACAGTATATTAAATTATCTGCAAAATATGATTCTTGACTTTTTTCTGTATACTCCCATGGCTCTTCTGAAGAGGTTAGAACAGTAAGGCTGGCAATGTAAGTGTTATAATACTTCACAGTCCCCCATCAACTTAATATCTAATGGGTTAAAACATATTTGAATTCAGAACCATATTTGAGTATCCTAACTGCTGGGAGACCTCTTGCTTTCACGAGGTTTCATTTCTAATGGCAGAAATCAGTTGTCATCTAATTTTAGGCTATGCTCAAAATAAAGCTGAATGTTAGATTTTTATTTCTGACTTGTAAAGAACAAACGATAGGAGTGAGCTTTGATCTGCAGAATGGAATTCTTACATGTCTCTGTTTCATGATGTCTGCAATTCATAATACATTTCTCTTACCTACACATTTTCTTTTTTAATTTATCTGTGTTTACAGACTGTTATGAAGAAAGCAAGCAAGAACAGCTCTGACATTTGCATTAGGTTTTCTGCTGCTTTGATGTCGTAGGGAACTGCTTATTTGCTGCCAGACTGGGTTATCAGTTGATTGGCCACAACCAGGGAGGCCACACAAATATGGTTTCTAGAACACATCTACAGGAGGAAGTTCATAGTACTAAGCAGACCTGGAAAATTCTAAAGGCCAGGGATAAGAGACTATTTGTACCCGGGAAAGTGGCTGAGGTAAAAATGGCATGTTAGCCAAAACCCATTTCTTTCTGGCTGACCAAAGGCCGGGAAAAAAGTATTTGAAGCAGTTTCCAAACAGCTCCTCAGGTCAGTCTATGTCTTTGCTACTTGATCACCAGTTACCACCACTACCACCATCTCTAACTTGTTCTTGTAACTTAGATAATCAGTTGATAGTGAAAGTCTGCAATGACTTCTTAAAACTACATTTAAACATATGTTTATAATTTAATACATTTTATATCTGATTTTTAATATGTTTAGATGTGAGATACATTTATTTTTTTTGTTCTTGTACTCAGTGACCCCTTTCATCTGTATTATTCACTCAGAGCAGTTACTACAGTGAAAGCTACTATGGATAGAGACACAGGGCTTAAATTTAGTTGTGTGTGTTAAATAGTCATTCCTTCCTACCTCTGAACCAAGAGCAAAATGGGAATTAGGTTTCCTTGTGATGTTTTTGCTTTTGTTTCCCCCCTCCCCTGTAATTAGTAATATATTCACTGATGATGTCAAATATTATTTATAAACAAACCTGATCTTTCCAAGAATTTTTCCTACTACCTCTTTATAATTTTTCGCATAAAAGCAAACAATTTACACAGGCCACTGAAGAAATATTTGGTTCAACCAAGCTAGGATTAGAATCTACTGGTGGCATTGTTTAACAAAAGTATTCAGGAACATGAGCAATAGGGAGATACTATTTTCAAGTTCAAGATCTATGAAGCAATCATCTTTGTGTGCTTTATCTGAATAATTTTATGCTGGAGAGCATATTTTCCCCATATTTAAGCAGAAACTGCTTATCTCAGTGGTGAGCAAAGTCTGTGCCTCAAATACAAATGAGTAAGTAAACTGACTTCTGAGGAATGCTTCTCTGTGCTCATAGCAAAGCTGAGTTCTTGGAGGAATACAGCCAGTTGAAGCTTGTGAAGGGTAGTGTTCTAAAACCATTTTTTCCTATTCATTTACAGTGCAGATGGTACAAGCATTTATTCTAAAGAGAATGTGTTGTTAGAATAGTCTAGACACACTATGATCAAGGGACCACAAATGGAAACAATTTGGTGTCGAAAACTTTTTATCTGATTACAGGGATAATGACTTGACAATCAACCTGGCAATTTTGTATGATTAGAAAAGTGATGTTCATGTTGATTTCTCATCATGTTTCCAAATAGAAACAGATTTCTGCCACATATCACAGACCATTTTTCTCATAGATGACTCTCTAAGTTTCAATCAACACTTTTAGCTATTCCACACACGGAGTGCTGTTGTTTTGACAGGCAAAGACAGATCAAAATCTTGTATTAGTCACTTTCCACACTACGAGTCTATGTGAAGGCCTTGGAAAAATGAAACCAGAAAATAATATTAAATTTTTTAAGGTTTTGGTTTGCATAAACTCTGACATTTATGTAAAAATAGACTCCTTAGAGAGGATCTTCCTGTTGAACTAAACATGTTTATTTATTTGAGTGCCTATCTAATTTTGAATCTTTAATTTCCAGTTTGTGCAAGTTAATTTATGGTTATAGGGCTGCTTCTGGTCCTAGACACTTTTACTGAAAGGAAATAGGTTGAGACAGTCTGATCTATTTTTATATCTTATGATTCACAAAGTTTAATGTGGTATGATAAGTCTAATGTGGTATATTATAAATCAACACTGTCCTCATTTTTTGGTCTTTTTTATACTTTTCTCAATACATTTGATGAAAACATTATACTATAGAGTAGATGAGGTTTGGGGACATCTAGTCTTGTTCTGTGAGTTAATTTTAGTCAAGGATTTGTCTCTGTAAAATTTTCTCTATCTTGGTCTGAAGATGCCAAGCGAGTACAGGATTCTGTATTTTCCCTTTTCCATAAGCTGTGTATTCAGATAAATTTTACTGCGCTTGTCTGTGTTTTCTGTTGAAAGTAAGAGTGAAAGTACAAGTGTGAATCAGCATTTGATGAAAAAGCTGACTTGAGTTTCAGAGATATGGTGACTTTAAAATTTATTTTCTTCCATTTAAGTTTTAGCTTGGACTTCAGTCTGTGTCCATCTGAAAATTCAGCTGCAGGGTAGAAATTACTGACATTATTTGACATTAACTGTTTTAACAGTAGAGGCAGAACACCAGCAGAATTCTTCAAAAGTTTGTTTGTGCTCATCTGAAGTGTTCACAAAATGCTTTATGGAAAGATTTTGTTGGCTTTTTTGGTTTACTGGTTATTCCTGGTATTAAAGAAAAAAGGTGATCTATTAAGAAATTTCAGAAGATTATAGCAAGATACAAGACTGAAAAGCAAAATGATGATAAAATCAAACTCAGATAAATGTAAAATCATGCAAGAAATTGAAAAGTCCTAATATCACATTCAAAATAATAGGCTCTGAACAGGCCATTGCTACCCAGGAGAACTGGGGATTATAGAATGTCCACGAGCATGTCAGGCCAATGGAGAAGCAGGGAATAAAACAAAGAACATAAAAGTGCTAAAGTCTACATCCATTTTTTACCTTGATAATGACATGACTGTTCTGCTCCTATTTTAAAAGCAATCTAGTAGACCTGGAAAAGGTTCTGAGAGAGACAGGCAGGATGACCAAAATGATGGAATAGCTTCCACACAAGGAAATGTAGAGAATTTAGAGAAGAGTACACATAGAAATTTGGAACCAGGAAATCCTCTACTGGCTTTCCTGCACACTTTGCTTGTTCTCCTTAGTATAAAGCAAATGTATTTTCTATGGTATTGATCAGTATTACCACAATAAGTTATCAGAGCTTCCTCAGGAATACTATTTCCCTCACCATTGGATTTCATTGTTAGGTGTTCACAAACTTTGAGTGTTTGAGGAAGGATATAGTTCATTCTTGTTCTTATTTAGTTAAAACTGTGTACTTAATTTTTTTACTTCCATTCCCCGTTTTTCCTGCTTATATTTTTCCTTTGTGTTTTACTTCATTCTGTAGAAAGGAAAGATAAAAAAAAACTCACATGAAAGAGCCTGGAACAGGCTGGCAACCACTCCTAACATTGCTTAAGAAGATGTAACTTTGTGAAAGTAAAAGATATTGAATCAGTGTTAAGAACCCCCATAAATTAGACAGAAAATTGGGTTCGACCAAATAGCATTTATCAAATAAAAATGGAGGACAATTCAGGGGAATACAAACAATAAATTGATTCACTCAAGTTATTTTTAACTCTGAATTTTTTGTGATAGTTCCTCTGCTTCTGCTTTCCCTGTGCCCATAAATTTGTTGGTCATCAGTATGTAACATTGCCCATTTTGGCCACTGCCTAAACTTGCCTGTGAAATGAATCAATAACTCATGTCCTCCTTGTTTCAGCTGTGTTCACATCCAAAGCTTGTTACTCTCATCTTCTCAGTTTTTCTCTCCCGATAGAAGGAAGCTGTTCGATTTTGTGTGTGTGTGTAAATCTATGATGTTCCAGGCTCTGTCTAAACACTGTTTGTTTCTGCTTAGGGTCATTTTGTCTACAATCTTCCAATGCCATGGAAGCCAGGAGGACTCGTTGAGTAATTTAGTGCAGTATAGCACAAAACCATTTCATTTTATCTACTTATTTTAAACCTCATAATTTGAACTAATCGATTTCTGTGTTTTGAAAATTAAATTGTTCCATGCCCATGCTTGAAAAAAACATTAATTACAGGAATAATGTTGGATCTGAATTACACATGTCACCAAGAATGAGGCTGCCATTTGAACATTTGTCTGTTAACTCTGGTAATTCAAAATGCATTTGAATTCCTAAGTGCTGACAAAGGATTGTAGACAATATACAGTAATGGGAAAAATTTATCACTAAAATTAAGTTGTAAAGCACTGGGCTGATTTTCAGATAGTTCTGACAATCCTTGGGAAATTATGATTACAGCATGATTAGTCATTCACATATTTCAGTACAGCTCCTTTTCTAATCATAGTTCATCAAAGACAACAAAGACGGTGAAGGGTCTGGAGCGGATGAAGAAGTTGGGGCTGTTAAACCTGGCAAAAAGGAGGCTCAGGGAAGATTTTATTGCCCTCTACAACTGCCTGAAAGGAGGTTGTAGTGAGGTAAGAATCAGTCTCTCCCCAATTAACCAGAAATGGGACAGGAGGAAACTACCTCAGGTTGTGCCAAGGGAAATTTAGATTGAATGTTAGAAAAGATTCCTTCACCAAAAGATTGTCAAACATTTGAGTAGTATGCCCAGGGAAGTGGTTGAGTCGTCATCCCTGGAGGGGATCATATTTAAAATACGTGTAGATGTGGCACTTAGAGCAATGGTTTATTGTTGGATGTTGGACTTGGCAGTGCTGGGTTAACTACTGGATTCATGATTAAGAGGACTTTTCCAACCTAATGATTCAACGCTTCTATGATTCTACATATTTGGAGCTAGATGGCACAGTTTTGGACTCTTATGATCATCACCCTCAGAACTACTGGCATGAAGAGGCCAACACTCCTCTTTTTGATATAGAAAGGTTATTATATTTTTTCCATCAAACTATAATAGAATGCTGATCTCCTGCCTTCTGCTAATGAGAGTGATCAGACTTAGAATGTTTCAAAAACTTGTTTTTCATTGTGAGAAGGAGTAAATTTGAAAGGAAGTGACAAGTTTTTTCTTCCACAATTACAAATCTTAAGTCTGTAAAGATATGTTGTCCAGTTAGAGTTCTTGTACCAGGGCTTTTTTCTGGTAGTGCTAATAAAGGTAGGGCTGTATAGATTGATATTAAGAGGGCTAAATCTTAGCACAAGACCTAAGAAATAAGAGCAATAGTTTGAGTGGTATTTTAACACTGCAGAGATCAAGCCTAGTTAAAAATATTGCCAGCAGAATCACTAAAGGGTGAAAAGAATCCACTGCTCACAGTTTGAGAGACTCTGATCAAAGAAATGGTGTGATTGCTCGATCCAGAGCGGAGACATCATCTCTCAGTAATAAACCTTTGCTTGTGGCAAATATGCTAAGCTGAGTTTGCTAAGAAATTGTTTTAAAAATCTTTAACCATTGCAAACTGGAGCAAATAGTCTTCAAGTCCCAGCTTGTCCTTGAAGTGTGTATTTGGCTTGCATTACCTGCCTATGTAGCCACTTAGAAAACTCTGGTAGAATGCTTTCAGCATGAAGGTGAAAGAGTACATTTCTCTGTTTCATATGTTTGCTAATCCTTATGCAAGGTTAGATGGAAACCAGCTTGTAGACTACTAGTATGCATTTCAACATTTTCTTAGAATCTTGTACATATTTGTTATTAATTCCAGTCTTTCAGTTTTGCATATTTTCTTCCTAACAATATATTTCTTCTTTTCATGGTCACTTATCCTCGCTTGAAAGCAAGTTCCCTTTTGCATAAGAATGGGAATGTCTATATGGGAATGACTGTCAGGCTGTTGGGCTAGGTTTTTATTATTCATTCTTTATTTTGTTCCACCCACTACTTTTAAAAGCTCTTTGAATGGTGACTAAGAAAATGGAACAACTTGTCAGTACCTTTAAGTTAGACATGTGGAAATCTGCCTCTCTATTGAAAAAAATCCAAAACCAAACTAAACCCAAACAGATGGGTGTGTGTGTACAAAATGAAAATGGCTAAAAATCATTCCTAGGTTTAAATTCACAAGATTATTTTAATAGGAAAAAAAATTAAGTCTCTTTTTCCTTGAATTTTTTTCATGTCTTGGAAATAATTATACAGCTTTAGGCTGTCTATGTTGAATTGAGACTGAAGTGAAAACCATGTATTCTTTTTCGGTCTTCTGAAAAATGATAATTTTGCCATTGTTAGAATCAATCTTCTTTCAAAGATATAATGACATGTTTTTGTCTTATCTATCCTTAAAACACTAAATCTTTTATATGAATTGGTTGACAATTTTTGAAGGATAACCTTTTCAACATCATAAAATAAATGGAAGTGGTGAAGGATTTAGATTCAAAATGCTTTACCAGTGCACTAATAATTTGATGAGCACTGCTATCATTTTTCTAAAATGGCATTAGATTAAATCTTATTCATCCAGCAAATTCTTTTGAAGAGCCTCACCTTTAGAAGCTGATGACACAAACCAGCTTGAAAATGTGATTGTGGTATTTGAAATGCCCTCTCACTAGAGTAAATTTATGTATGATTTATGAAGAATATTTTGTGTGTTTCTTTACAAGTTTTGTTACCTTAGTATTAATATTTTAAAGCTAAACTTACAAGGACATACATAGGTACTGCTCCATAGTAAGATCTTGTTTCTGGTAACTTAGCACATTTTTCTCCAGGCATTCATGTCAGCAGCACACAACCATGATGTGAAAGGAAATTGCTTCCAACGCCTCTAAAATTGCTTGCTTGGCTTGAATTAATCTTAATCGAATTTCTGTCTGAGATGTTTAAAAGCTTACAGAATCTCATCCTTTGAGCACAGCTTTGCTAATTTGATTCTACATTCCAAAGTGACAAGAAATTTTGAGACCTGCAGGGCTGCTGTTGCTGATAATGTTTCTTTGCAGGTGGTGTGAACCACACTGTTCATTAATGTGACATACCTTTATAATGAATGTCCTCAAATAATAGTAGGGAAAACAATGAACTTGCATCCCTATTTAACTGTGTTGTCCTCCTGTCTAAAGTACCAAATGTATATTCAGCTTTGAGAAAGAAAAACTAAGAAAATGAAGTGTATTATATTTCATATACTTAAATTGAGAAGAAAGCCAAATTATTAACCTTAAAAATGTGATTTTTTTTTAATCCAAACCCGAGAATATTAGCACTGTAGAGAAAAAACAGAAGGGGAAAAGATGTAATCAAAATTTCCTAAAGATCACTTGCTGACATCATTAGAGTCAGTCTACAGTAGAGTAATTCTAAAGTATTTAGTTCTACTGGCCACAATGTGACTGCTACCTTTAAACTTATTTGCAAATAGGAAGGATGATCACATTGTCTGAAATATAATGGTAATTTCAATTTTAAGGATAATAAAAATAAATATTTTCTTAGAATCCCTGCTTCAGTGCATGTTGCCTTTTGCTCAATGTTGTGTGGTTCCAGGCTGGTCTAGTCTCTTCTCTGAAGGAAATCAAGTACCATTTTTAGAGCTGTTATCTTGTGATGCCTGTAGTAGCACTTTGGTCTGACTGACACTGCTCAGGAACAGGAGCTGAATGACCCTTTTTTGCAAAATTCTGAGCTATGAACCAGCTGAGACTGTGTGGTTCCTTGTCTGCTTCTGCTCCTCAAGCACCAGCCACTGCTGCCTCCATGAAGGCAATGACAGCAGGCCAGAGAGCATCACCTGGGGACACCTGGGGGACTGGCAGGACACTTCCACCCCAGCTGCAATGGGATAAGCCATCCTTGTTCTTTCACTAGTTGTGTTTCATTGCACTTTTCTCTGCATGCTCTCAGCCTTTACTTTTGTTACTCACTCTGCAACTCCTGTAGCATGGCCTAGGGAGTGAAATGAGTGAGTTTTGTTACTTCTTTCTCCTCTGTGCAGATAATTAGGAGCTTTGGTTTGAGAATTGCTTCCAAGTTATTTTGAAATACATAAATAAACATTTGCAATATTAAAAATTTAAATCTTATTGGCTATAATTGTAAATAGAGGAAAAATGCTTCTTTAAACCTATTACTAATCTCTTTAAAATTGAAATCTCTGTAAGCAGAATTAAAATGGAAGATATTAAAAACCCGTTTGGATTGTATGCTGCTGAAAAGTTCAGCCCAATTACTGGAATTCTGCTGCTTTGTATACAAATTAAGAGGCCTGTATAAATACAAATTTACATCTGTGGTACTCAAGAACATGAGAAAAACACAGCCTGAATAGTTATGAATTATTATTAAGTCAGACTTTAATTTGCCAGAATTGTAGAAAATTGTCTGCACCTTACAGAACTTTTTCACAGAGATTTGCAGGGATGCTGTGCAGGGTTGATAACTCATTTTCCAAACAAATACTGTGTTAACCCAGCAGCACTAGCTCACTTGTTTTTCAGAATTGCCTTTATTCCTTGCTATGATGCAGTGGTGAGTTGGGCCATGACAAATAGCCTTGCTTCCTGCTGTTGTGAAAGGGGGCTCTGAAGCTCCTTATGTCCCTTTAAAGCCGACAGACCCAATTTTTATTATTTTTTTGAAGAGGTCTGGATTTTGTAATATTTTGTATTTAGCTCTG
Source organism: Anomalospiza imberbis (assembly GCF_031753505.1). NCBI lineage: Eukaryota > Metazoa > Chordata > Aves > Passeriformes > Viduidae > Anomalospiza > Anomalospiza imberbis. The sequence goes on from NC_089688.1 coordinate 20,555,452, forward strand.
GGTGCTCTGTTTAGCTGCGTCTCAACCTTTTCATAAATCTGGAATTTCTTTCAACTCTCCAAAATTCAAAAAAGAGCTGCTGCCAGTTTGTTTTATACAATGGCTTCATCCATGTCATGCATCTCCACCAGTGTTCTTTATTTTACTCTTTTTTTCCTTTTCCATCCTCTATCTATATTTACTATATATTACTTCCAGAAGTAAACTGACACTGCTACTTGTTCACCTGATGAGTAATACATCTAATGGTCCAAGAGTAATGCCAAAATTTGTGTAGTAAATTTCTACCGACAACTGACTTGCTGAACTTGGCTGACAAGCTTATGGTATTATGTGTTGTCTTGCATTTACTGTAGAATTTTATTTAGGCCAGTTGTCCACCACATTTTCCACATTTCCCAGGGCTATAGTCAGCTCATTTATTTTCCCACTCTGTTTGCTAGTGGCAAAAGGAGCAGGCTAATAATCTCTTTTCACTTTACAGTCCTTTTCTCCTCTTTTGTAGTACTGGTACTTTCACTTACCTGTATCAAAAAGAGTAGGGAAGAAAACATAAAAATAATCTGATCAGTGCTGGCTGGGATTTTTCAGATATTATAAATGGTGCTACCACCCACTGATCTAAAGCCTGTACTGACACAAATATCAAGTGGAAGCAGTCCACACCTCCTCTCAGAAGCTGCACTACTGTGAAGCTTCCAGAAATTGTATTGTCTCTCTTGGGAGACAGTGTAACTGCAGTGTGCTCCCTGTATTAGTCATGAGACTGTCTTTAAAATGCAGTCCATCATCTAGCTAGAGATCTCACAGAGTACACAGTTTAGAGTAAGGTATTTGTTTTAAGAGTGGGTGAAGTTGCAGAAATATTTAAAATACATTTTTCAGTCAGGGGACTGTTTTCATGCTGTCACCCCTTCAGGCCCTAGAGGGTATTTTCACACTTGATAGTGGTAGTGAAGTCTAAGTCTGCTGTAACTTAGAATTATGCAAAAACTTGGGTTGTGACATATATTGAAGGTGATGTAGACCCACGCCAGAACAAAGCAGGGCTAAATTACAAGTCAGGTTCCATTGCACAGCCTGGTTGAGTTTAGAATATCTCCAAGAACTGTAGTTCTACAACTTTTCTTGGAACTTTACAGTGCTTAAAGATAGATAGAGTAGATATATAGAGAGATAGATAGATAGATATAGATAGAGAGATATAGTAGATATAGATGGAGAGATAGACAGATATAGATAGAGAAATAGAGTAGATAGAGATAGATAGATAGATATAGATACATTGATATTGTCTCCTGTCCTTAAACTGTGTATCTCTAAGGAGAGCTTGTTTCAGTCCTACCTGCACCTCTCTTAACACATTGGAAAGCACAACTGTATTCTCCTTTAGCCTTTTCTTCTTCAGACTGCAAAACCTCAGTTCTTCAAAGCTCTTCTCCCTAGCCCTTTTTGATTCCTTCTGTGCATTTACTCATATCAAGAGAAGTCAGAAAAACGAAACAGAATCAGTCTGTATTTGCTTGATCTAGTATGAGAGTTATGCAACTCTGCTGTACTGGGTTTTTTTCTGATTCTGAGTGTATGTGAGGTAGAAAGCTCTAAAATGACTCATGACCTACCTGGGGATAAACTCTAGTCTTCTGGCTACTGACTGAAGATTTCTGACAGATGAGCTATGTGTCTAGGTTTTAATGTCAAGTTTTAATGCCAGGTTACCCAGGTTACCCATTTGGTGGAATTTTAATTTTTTTTTTTTATTTTTATTTTTTTTTTTTTAATTTTGCAGCAGGGATTTATCATTAAAATTGAGCAACTAGGATGTCATTCTTACCTTTGGGTATCCGGGCTGAAGAGTCTCAGAACTGCAAAAGACGAACCTCTCATCTCCTACACTGCTGGCTGTGCAGTAGCCAAATACTCTGTGTTTCTGCCTTTAGGAAAGAAAGAGGCATCATTTGTTGAAAAGGAAAAGACAGTAACTGTAGGAACTTTTTCATAGTTGCTCTTCAAACTGTAAGTTCTTTTACTATTGCTGACTCAGTCTTATTTTTCACGGTTCTCCAGTTCTGTTCTGAGGAAGATTCTGAATGATTCCCTGTCTGTCCCTATCATAATCCAAACATGGTTATGATAGCTGTGCATCACTGGTCTTCACAGGGTCTAAAAATTATGTAGAACCTAGGTACCATTAGACACAGTATGTTCCCTTGAGGTTTCATTCTCACTGAATGTTTTTCCACATTTCCATACATTTTGGTTGGTATTAACTGTTTGACTGATGGGATACTTAATCTGTATCAGATCTTAATTTCAGATAAGTGATGTATGTGAGCTCTTTTCTTTGTTGTGTTTACTTTAGTGTCTCATAGTAGTTTCACCATGCAATGGTTTCTGCTTCAAAGGATTCACTATTTACAGGTTTATTTTTACATGCAAGCTTCCATTTCTACCCTTGCACTCAACTAAAGTACTTGGCCAATTTAAATTCAGTTTTGAACCTTTGTGTTTGTACTTGTTTAAATATGATTTTTTTTCACTCTCACTATCCAGTAGTGGCTAAATGTATATAGTGCAGAGTGTGTAGAAGGAGAACAATACCCTAAAAGTGAGTATTTCTTATACTTTATAAGACATGAGTTTAGAGGCAAAAGGCGGTTTGCTGCCTTATTCCTCCCTACATGCATGGATATGTGTGTACACACAGCCACACAATGTCTTATTCTTACACCAGAGTGTCTTTGCCAAGACTGTCCTCGAGTGAGGGGAGATGAATGGACACAAGCATCATCATAGACATCGTATGCCAGTGTTACTCAGGAAATTCATTGAGTGTTAAAAGTTCTGTTTTACTTTAAAGTCTCCAGCAATTTGATACTAATTTTTCATTATTAGGCATATTTCATGTTGTCTCTTTTATTTAAAGTACCAACATACCTGTTTAAAACACTTTTCAGTCTTTACATATAATATTTTTGTGTATCCAGCAAGTGCCCTATATTCATTGCTATTTTGTAAGAATGATGGGTACTTTAAAATCAGATTCTACTTTGTTAACTCAGATGACCTTGTCCTGTCTCCCTCACTTACCCTCAGATTCTTGTGTATATGTTGTGTCTTGTTAGCCAGAAAGTTTTCAGTTGGACCACTGTTTTAATTCTTATTTATGTAATTTCTTGCAGTCTTTTTTCTTGAAATTTAGAAGACCATGATCGTGAAAAGTCATAGATTGTGAATACTGAATTATATTTCATTGCAATTCATACTTCTGTTAATGTCAATCTTAATGGATCTCAGCTTAATAATGTCTAAAATGTATGTTAATCACTCACTAGAAGAATGCATGAAGATAATCAGTTTAATATGGATTTTGATTCTTTTGGAGTCAAAAGAAATTTTGGAGTCAAAACAAAACAAATTGTGATATACATAACAGAAGTTTTTAGTTGGCATTCCAATTCCCTTGCTCTAAGCAGAAACAAAACTGCTCTAAGAACACTTGATAAAAATAGCTTAGGGAGAATTAACTAGAAATATGAGGGGGAAACCTACTGTGCATACTGAGAGATTAGAATAAATATTTAACTTTAAAAAGATGTTATTTCCGATAGCACCAAAAATCCTTTGTGAATGACAGGGATTATTGAGGATGGGCTCCGAGGGATGCTTGGATGGCCTTACAGTAGCTTTTTATAAGTCACATACTTAATGCTTCTTTACCAGAGGCAAAGATAGGCACCCCAGGAGTAACTCGTCCCACCTGCTTTTGAGGTGAAGTGCGTTTAGAGGTGCTTGTCTTACTCTGAGTGTAAAGGGAGTGAGGGGTTCATTTCAACTGGATGCCTTCCTTCTGTACAGCTCACTGCAACCGTGTCTGAGAACTGCACACCCACCTGTGTAGAACTTTAAAACTGAGAAAATGCAATTGATAATTTAATGCTTATGGAAAAACTGCTGGTGGAATTTGGGTGAAGTCTTTTACATTTGAGGCCTCTTTTTCCTTTAGTTCCTGATTGCAAATTAGCTTTTTTCAGATTATGACCAAAAGTACTGTTGCCATATTAGCAAACTTCTGCTTTTGAAGAAAACAATGGGCATTGTCACATATACAAAATAAGCATAAACAATTTGGTGGAAAGAGGGTAAAAAGGCAAAGGCCTTACAGAACATACATTTATAGAAGAAATTACATTGTGTCATTTATTTTCTGCCAAATGCAATTGTAATAGGGAGTGTGTTTTCTATCAGGGTGGAGTAAGGGCCACACAGAAAACCCTTGCTTTCTTGCACAGGAGATGGTGTACAACACACCCCCATTTATAATTCCTGAAGAAGGTTTAGGAGAGGTTAGAAGTGGAATAAATGTTAAAATTCAACTACTGATAAAATTCAACTACTTGCTATGCTTTACCATGGCTAACTGGTGTTATTATTGCTCTTCACCTCTCCTGTGCTTTCATTTTCATACCATCTGTCTCTTGTACTAGATGACAGATACAGAGCCTTAAGTGGCTGAGCATTTGACAAGTATTATGGAAAAGATATTCTGAAATGGAAGTTCTATTCTTGATCTAGAAAAAGAAAACCACCTTATTTTAAAACACCTGAGTTTTATAGGAAAAGTGAGTTTTTGAAAAAGGACGATTCCAGTGAAGTGAAAAGGCTGGAAACAGAGGATGGAATGTGTCCTGGAAAGAGGGAGCCAGGTTGCCATCGTAAACCCTTGGAAGCTTCTTTTATGCTTATTTGCTACTTTCCATGCATTGCTTTGGTCCTCAGTCTTGTAAAATTGCACTAGCCAAGAACAAGCCTAAAATAAATCCTTAGAATAACCTGTCCTCAAGATTCATAAGCCACTCAAAACATTTTCTTTTTTTGCACTGTTTACTGTTACCTGCTAGCTCACATGGGGATTTTGATTTGAAACAATTACCTCAGAGCTGACTTCACCAGTCGTACTTTATTATCTTCTCAGGATGTGATTACCTTGTTATTCCATCACTGGTTTTACCCAAAGTGAAACTTAAAGAAAACCCAGAAAGGAAAATGTATATCAGAAGAAACCTATCATTAGCAAGGGGATTTTTTGATGTTAATTCTGCTTCTCAGTCATGTTCATTTTTAACTGTAAAAAACCACGTTGATTGTAATTTCCCAGCCTGTAGTTGTGAGTCATTAATGTGCAAGAATTTGGAGAAGGTGTGGATGAATATCACAGCTAAATAGTGTTTCACAGTCTGCTTCTGCTCCTCCATCACCTTAGGGTGCTTTCTTTCATAAAATGGCAATAATTCTATGATTTTTTCAGACACAACAACTTTCTATCTTATAAAATTTATTCTGCTACTCAGTAGGAATCTTCACAAGTTCTCTCCAGCTGAAGCACATATTTAGGTACATTTGTGCGATTCTATAGATTGCCTTCTCACCATCTTGTGGCTTAATATAATTTATTTTTCCTACACTACTAAATTAGCATTCATTTAGAAAACGCAAGAAAATATGTAATTGTGTGTAAATGCAACAACATCAAAAAAACTTTGTGTTAGGAGGTTGTTTTTTCCCAAAACCTTTATGAAAAGTAGGCAAATGGAAACACCAGCCTTTCCTGCAATAATTTGCAGTGTGGGTAACTGTTGTACTTACATTTTGAAACCCATCATTTTCTCCACCAGTGCCAATCAGAAATCAAAATGACTAAATTACACTTAAATTCAGCTCAACAAAGCACAAATATGGGGGCTAAATAGCAGATAAATGGTCAATAACCCAAGATAAAAGAGGATAATGTACCATGTACCTTTCAGAAGGAACTGTAGTAATTTAACAGCTAATAACTTTTTTTCTTGTAAACTGCAAGAAATAAGAACACCAGCAAACAAACAAACAAAACAAACAAAATCCAAACATTTAAAAAGTATTTGCAGAACATTATTATTCAAAACTAAAAATATTTCCTCTGAAATTACTTTAAATTAGTTATATGAGTTACCAAAATCACAATAGAAACATACTAAATAAAACCAGTATCATTAGGATACAAATGGTGTATTTCTCATCTGGTGGATGTAGGAAATATATCCTGAAGCTATTTTGTATCTTCTAAAATAATGGACTGTTTATCTTCTTTGTTCTAGCATAAAATCATGTATTATTTCTGAAAACCTGAACTCTGTATTGCTCTAACAACCTTGATGTTTGTAAGGGTGCAGAATATTATACTCTCTCTTGTGATTTTCCACTCTACATTGCTGCAAAGCTTGACGTTATTGGTTTCCAGTTCAGAGCCAATAACAGCAGACTGGGCTGAATCTTGGTGAGGTTATTTTCCTTCACAGGCTTCTTAAATTCAGTAGAAATTCAGGAGCAAAATACACATTTAAAGGTGTAGTTAGTCAAATTACATCCAAGTGTCTAACTCTTAATAATTTTTGAATTGATAATACAATGTTTTTTGAGAGTGAACCTGTGGTCATAAAGATGTCAATTTCTCTGACAATAACTTTATGTATGGGAAAGTCCTACAATTTCAGAAAAATAAGAAAAATAACCTTAAAAATGCCTGATTTCAATCTATCCAGGGAATAATCTATAAATGGGAAGATTATTCAAGGGAAGGGGATAAAGGAAGCAAGTGCACATTTAAATAATAAAAAAAAATTTAAAAAGCACTGCATTTACCTGATGTATTGTCCTATCTAGTGCAGACAATTCTAAACTTCTGGAGGTCTGTTTTGGATTCCAGAAGATCAGAACAATACTTCAACACCACAACAAATTTCTAATATTTTTCTTTTTTTAATGAAGAAACACTTTTCCTCACTTACAGTGTTCAGATAATGCTGTTAATGATGCTTCACTGAATTTTCCTGACAGAAACAATAGCTGTCCAAAGGGATGTGAACTGCATGAGCTTTCACTATTTATTTATTGATTTTTTTCATTCATTCTTTAAGATACCTCTTTGACTAATCTAGAAAAACAGTCATAGCTTGACAGAGCAGTTGGCATCTGTTTTTTCCTGTTGTTACATTAGATATTCCTGAGCTTACTGAGCCTTTCCTTTCCACCACAATGTCAAAGTGTTTTTGTGGTGTGTGGTTTCTATTTTTAATAGTGCTTTCCTTCTTTAGCAGATACTCCTGTCTTCTCTTTTATTTGACCTGGACACAGACTGCTTGGGTGAAAACCAGTTTTGATGGTGGTGCAGGAATCTTATGTGGCTAAAAACAATATGTAATTCATCAAATGTCCCAACTAATCTGTTTCTAGATTTCAATTCCCATGTTTTTCTCTTTTATTCAATATTACTTTTAACAACATGCTTGGATAGAAGGAATTTAATGCTATTTTTAATTCTTTAAAACGCTGTTGCATGGTGCACTCATGCCAGCATCTACATGGGTATGGTAGGTTTATTCAAGAGTAGTGTCTGAATATATTTATTTCTAAGATTTTTTTTGTGCTTTGACTTTGAGTAATCACCTCAATCATACTGTGCGTTTAGTGAATGTTTTTGGGTAGCTTTTAATAATTCATAATTTCAACAACCTCAATGAGAAGTATGTTTTAATAGAGATGTGCTTGGTGTGGCAGATTTATTTGTTTTTTTTTTTCTCTTCATATTTTGTTATAATCTGTTTCCTACTACATTTGAAATGCACTTTACATCTGTAAATGTGTGTATACCACTGTATGTATGGCGTTTGGGAATTTTTTTTATTTTGCATTACACAGGTACTAAATAATTATTTCCCTATACCATGAAAAAATTTTATTTAATACGTCATGTGAAATTAGGCAATGCACAATCCTGTTGCAAAATAACTTTATTTCCTAGTTAACATGAACTGTCTCCAGATACTGATTGCTCAGTCAGAGTAACTGAGGCAAATAAAATTTATTTATGAATGTAATAAATCTTGTAAAAGTACTCCTTTTTCTCTATTAAGTATTCTTTTATTAAATTTGTGTGATTGGCTGTGGTCTGGTAGAATATCTGTTCAGCAAATAGGAGCAGTAGGGTTGAACAGGTTTTGGACACTGCTTGGGTGGTAACTTTGAATGTTTATAGTGTATTTTGGCTCACTTACACGCTGCTCTTTTGCTCCATGAATAATTTTTTTTTCTTTAACAGAGAGGCTACTAAGAACAAATAGCACATTCTGTGTGCTTATTTACAATTCATGCTTCCAATGTACACCGCAAAAAGCAAATGCAGAACTGTTGTATAACTTCAGGCATGTCAATGTAATACCTGAGTTGAGAGCCACTCTGAAAATTGTCAGATTAGATGGCGAAGCAGAAGGGTGCCTAATTGTATTCTGGATGTTTTACTGGAACTATTAAAAATTTATACTAAGCACAGAAGAGAAGGAAGTGCAGACAGAGCTTGTACAATCAACTTGAAGAAAAATATTCAGTGAATTACCAAAACATTCAGGTTGTTAGTAAATTTAACAACCTGGATTGAAACCCTTTCTTTGCAATGTGTAAAGCACTCACTACATTTCAGACTCCTTATAAGCTTTTCTCACTTCCTTTACATTAGAAATTAGTATCCTCTTAACAAAATTTTAATGAATCTCAGCAATCCTTTAAAGCAGACAAAATAGAAAGAACTGACTAAATAGATATCTACCTGAAACTAGGTGTAATGTAAGTTTAATTACTTTTATCACAATTTATAATACTCAAATGACACAGAATAGCTGATTAATGCTTTGAATTAATTTTTGTTTTGTTTTATATAACAAGCCCAGTAGCACACTGGCCCCATTTTAATTGATTAATACTTTGTTATGGTCTCTGGCATCTTTTGAACAGCCATCAGTTTGCTTGCAAGATGCAGAGTTTCTTTCAGGAGGTCTCTTTTGTGTCTTGACTAGATCTAGTGCTGTTTACATAAACTTTCAGTGAGGCCAGAATGCAATGTGCTTTACCTGTCACAAATTTCTCCTGCAAGGAAAAAGAAGGGTAGGGATTATGAAGAAGACAGTAAAATTAATGAAAAGAGCAGAAATGAGTGACCTTTGCTGTATGAGCCAATAAGGCTTTGGTGGGGATAAATGTCAGTCAGGAGCAGAGACCTTCAGCTGTAAGAGTTTGCGTGGCCTTTATCTGGCCACATCCCTGCCCCACTGCTGACCTTTCAGACAAAGACAGGAATCAGTCAGGAACTTGACATGGGAGAGTGGTTTGATCTTAATGCAATCATTCAAATTGGTTCTGGGAATCACTGGGATGCATATCCTTTGTGTGTACAGTGGGTGAGGTGTCTGTAGGAATGGCTGTAGTATGCTTTCAGTGCTAGCAGAAAAATGCATGTCATCTGCAGTGGCAGGAAAATAGGGAATGATTATTATGAAGAGAAAATATGTTATCACTCCTGCAGTAATTTCTTTTGGTGACTTGAAGACTCATACTTGAGGTTGCAAGGCGGTCCTGCAAGCTCTCCACTCACTTTTAGATGAGACACAACTTTCAGTGGCTACACATCTCTGGTTATAGAGATATTAAGACCATATAGTGATCATGAACTAAGATGAAAAAATTCAGACCTCACTGAAATACACTGAGTTTTTCAATACCTACAAAAGTTCATCTGCATTATTTTAACAATAAAATCTACCTCTATTATAATTATTTCAAGGACATCCTTTGGAGAGAAGCACAAAGGTAATGTACTACACCTTCATAAATAGCAGATTCTCTTTGCAGAGTCATCAATATAGTCATTTATCTACTTCTCTTTTTTCAAAACTATGAAAAATTGTTTGAAGCACTTCAGCAAAACCCCAGTATGGTTGAAGGAGCTCTGCATACTTTTTAAAGATTATGCTTCATCCTCTGGATCACATCTGTCAACAGTCACACTTAAAAGCATTTCAAACATAACTCCAAGTTTTTTAGATGCTAAAAAATTAATCTGCTCTATCTCATATGCTTGCCATGTCTTATATCCCATTTGTAACTTACATCAGTTGACTTTAAAAAATTGCTAGATGTTCTTCATTAGTATTAAATTTTTAATACATTCTTAATAAGATTTTTACTTTGGCAGATGGTTGCTTTGTTAAATAGTACAGCAAAATTTTTGTGTAAAAGGAGTTTCCTAGCTGTATCTCAATAAACCAGTCTTGCTTTTTCTTTCAGTTACTTAAGCAGAGGATATATTTACTAATATACTTACCGATATTTATTGAGATCTGTCCTCTATCAATCCTGTTCTCAGCTGAAATACCATTTTTACTGCTGTGTTTGGGGACCCTACTCTGGACCAGGGTGAAAGGAGTGTAATTTCATGTAGCTGTGATTTACAGAGGGAGACTGGAAAGAAAGGTTTTGTTGAGTATGGAGGAGCTGTGCGGAGAGGTGCGGTTTGCAGCAGAGTTGCTGCCAAACTCCAGCGCCAAAGGTGGTTTTGCAGCAGGCTGCACCTGGGCTGTGCAGAGGTGCTGCAGGCAGATGTGCTGCAGTGCAGAGCAGGGATCCTCTGCTGGCACTCGCCTCCATGCCTGGGCTGCAGGGAGGGGCAGGTGGCCTGGCTTGGTGGGGTCACCAGGCTCCTCTGGGGCTGTCTGGCTGTGCCCAGCCAGCAGGAGCCTGCTGGGGGCAGGAAGCCGGGCTGGGGGCAGGAGCCCTGGTGCAGGGCTCTCAGCTCACTGGTCAGGGTACCTGTGCTGCTGAAGTTCCTGATTTAGAGCAAGGAGTTAATGTCTGTGTTAATGTCTGAGGTTCTCTCAGTATTCACAAGGGCAGAAAATTTGCTTAGTAAGAGTAAATACTCTGCAAAGACTGAATTTCAAACTGTCTTATGAATTTGTAAGCTAATACAGCAGAATGATGTTGAGGTAACACTAATGGGTCCCAGGCAATCATCCTCACAGATTTTGGGGTCACAGGCTGTGCAATATAAGCTTTTCAATGTTCATGGATCAAAGAGAGGGAAGAAGAGAGGTTTTTTGAGTCTGTGTGAATATGCTTTTGTACTGTGCTCCACCTCTGGGGATACGGCATCTTTGGTCTTGTGTTTAGTATTAGCTTGGCATCCCAAGGGCATGGAAGGACCCCAGAGGGAATGCACACATTTTCCATCTAGGTTAGATCCCTGCTATATTTAAGTAGATAATTTTCCTTCTGTTTAACCCTTCATGTCTGCTACTATTTTAATAAGCAATTATTTATAGGCATGAAGGCTTTCCAGTGTAAGTCAGCCACATCCTGAGTTTATTCTGAGATTTATAAATAAACCTACAAGCTTTTCAAACTTTCTTTTTCATAAATTTCTTAAGGGACAGCTAAATTATTTCAAAAGTGGATTAACTCTTTTAAAAGCACTTCTTTTTCGCCCCCAGCTACCAATTATAATTGTGTATTTCTTCATTCTTAGCAGCTATCTTTCATATTTTACCAGTGATTACTATTATTACCTGGAAATCTGTACATAACTTTTTCATATAGAAAGCATCTCACTTTCTAAACCATATACAGTCTTTCAGTGGAAACTTCTGTCAAGGGAAATACCCTGTTATTTTCCACCTCCATAACACATGCACAATGCCTATTATTCAAAAAGTAGAAGAGGGATCAAATGCTTTTCCTTTCTCCTGTATAAACAACAAACTGCTTTATATATGTGTGGAGAGTTATGGCTTTGGCCACACTTAAGCGTCATCTAATATTTTCTGTATTCATCTTCCTGATTAAAATATTTATCAGAGAGTACACTTGGTAGCTCTTGAAACTGTTCAGATATTCACTTTTTAAAGAATTAATAAGGGAGTATGTCTTTGATTATAGTTTACTAGTTGTTCTTTTTAAATTATCCATAATGTGACAGTTACAATTTTCTTTTAGATGCAGTAGATTGTGTTTAGCTATGACCTTTAAATGTTCTCATCAAAGTACATTTTAGTCACTGCTTCTAATCCTGCAGGAAAAAAAACCTAAGCAAAAAATGTCTGGCTAAAAATACACCTAATAATATTATAAATAACATAAAAGATAACTTTGGCCTTTTTCAAAGCTCTTAACCTGTCAAGCCATAAGCTGCAAATGGTATTACTATGCAGGAACTCAAGGTTTTGCCAAAACCTTTGCGAAAAATGAAGGAAAGAGCTGGTATTAATGGCTCTTAAAATTCAGGAGAACTTGCACAGAATAAGTTGCTTCTAAAGGTATTAGTTCTTTATTTTTGTCAGAGAAGAGCAGTAAAGAATAAATTGTTCCTTTTTTCTTTCTATTTTTATGTTTTCTGAAATACAGTAATAGACAGAGGCATACTCTTAAATGTTGTGCTTGATCATGGTAAAAAGAACAGTCCAACTCATTTTATTACTTAGAGTTAATTTAACTTTTAATACGAGTAGCTAATATTCTTCATACTTTTCAGTTGACAGCCCTCCCGTTTGGCTCTCCTTTCCACTTTAAAGTGCAGTTTCATCAATTCAAATGTCATCTTGACAACAGAGGGGGTCAGATTCAACTGGTTCAAAGCAACTTGACACAATATCACTTCTAACTCAGCTTATGTATGAAAAGAAACATATCTCAAGGTCCCTCTTTTGCATTCAGATCTGTATGAATGATTCTTGTTAGGTTATTAGTCCAGTGCTGTCTTGCAGACAGTAATCCAGAAATAATAACTGAGAAAGAAGGCTCAGTGAATATCATTGAAGAGCATGAGTGATGATCATAATTTAAAATCTAAATTTAAGTCCTCTATTTTCTGTTTTACAGAATTCTATGTTTGTGCAGTTTGATTTTGACAATATGGTAATAAAAGAAATAGGGTAAATTATCTAAGTTTTGGTGAAAGACAGCTGTGAATCAAGAATAACCCTCTGTTGGGTATTGTCTCTGGTGTGCAGCAACCTTGTTTTTGAAAAATCATTCAGGGCTGAAAGTTAGGAAATTGAGTAAAAAAGGGTTAAAAGAGGACCACATGTATCTTCTGGTGTCTTGCAATTGGTCTGTGTGATCTAATTGGATGAAAGTTACCTGTTAGTAGAAACAGATTTACATGACTGATACTGCTCCTAGTGAAGTAAGTGATAAGAATCCATTCATTTCAGTTAATAAGGAAGGTTTGCTCTCATATTTGATATTCAGAAAGATTTTATTTGTAAATTGTGATTAAATTCTGTATTGATATGGCTTCTCTGAACTTTCACAATAAAATTATTGCCTGTCTCCAGGAGGCTGGGAAAGAAAGAGTCAGTCAAGGTCCCAGCTGGGCGCTGAAAATGCAGTTCTCTCATGCACAGGGGCAAAGTGCCCTCAGTGTCTGTAACTCCCCATGACTTCAGGAAGAGATAACACTTCTTTTATTGCTAACTCCTGGGATATGCAGTTGGTGTTTGTTTTTAAGGCCAGTTTCCTCTCCCTTTTAGGTCCCTCCCTGAATATTCTAAACTGCTTTCATCCTGTGCACATGTTTTTCTTTATTCTGTTGTAGTAAACTGCATAAAGAGGATGTCCTATATACTTTTGTATGGTACAGTTTGAAGGCATAAGGGTGCACATTATTTGGAGAGGAACACTGTTTTCAATGGTTACAACACAGGTGAAGTCAGCAACACAGTCAGCTCTGATGTTCCTAAAGAGTGTTTCGAGTATATTTGCATCTTGTTATTCCTTCTTATCCTCTTGTCATTAGGATACGAACAGATACTGCCTGTTCTCAAAGTGGAAAACTGCAGCCATTCTCTAGGTGATCAAACTGTCATTTGTTTTAAATGAAAAGAGAAAAAAAATTGTAGACTGAAAGCATAGAACACATGACCTAAACTTGGAGGTCTGAATGATGTAATATGGTTTAAATTCCATATTTCAAAACACAGACCAAATTTAGGCTAGCAATGAATGCTACAACTGGCTTTAAAATGAATGGGATTATTTTTTTTTTCCTTTTTTTGTAGGCTGGAACTTAGCCCTCAGGTTCACATGATCTGCTGTTTCTTGACTGGAACTATCTCTTGCTCTCTAGTTATCCACCAATTACAGCAAACTAATTTCCACTAATGACAACTCTCAAATCGTCCTTCACAAGTTTTAATGTAATTTCTTTTTTGGCCTTGGGCTTTCAGAACCATACACCAAACTGACTGTAAATTAGCTCTAGAGTAAAGAACAAAACATTACACAGAAATGTGACCCTGTAATAATTAACAAGGTGCCCCAGAGGATTCCATGTATTATGATACTCTTCTCTCTTCAGACACATTAGTGGCCCTTGTGATACCTTGTAGGTTCCAGAGTTGCTTTTATGCAGATGACTTTGCAATCTGCATGAGTGGACCATCTGTCCCAGACCTTCCAGTTGAAGTAAAATGTATTTTGAACCTTGTGCAATTGATTGCCTAAAAATGGATTTTAACAAGTTCCTATTTCATCTTGAGTTTGAATTATGAAATATTTTTTGCAAAATATGCCTTTTACATGTTTTTTTTTTTTAAAAGGGTTTAGGGAGTTTTGCTCATTTGTTTTTATAGACATAATTTTTTAGCTGTTAATGCATTTATTTAATTACTTTTGAATAAGACATGATTATTTCTCTACATTAGTAAGAGATGATCATGGGAAAGACATTTAGGATTAGTTTCCTGTTTTCCATTGCTGCAGATTCATTTCAGTGATCATGTACACAGTGTAACTTTTGTCATTTTACTTAAGATTCAAACAATATGCCACATTTCTGTTTGATTTAATTTGTTTTTACTTTTATGATTTCCACAAGGACTCATGAATAGACTGAACTGATTATGCTGATATGAGGATTTTACCTGTGTTACTTTACATTAATTCATAGACTCATGTATAGAAACATGTATGTTTGCATGCTTGCATGTAAGTAAGACTGCAAGTTTCTGAAATATGGTGCTAACTATAATTTATTTAACTAGTCAGTTTCTGATATTCAGTGACCTGTATTTGACTTATTATTTTTATGAAGTCCTAGATGTACCACAAAGGACATAAAACACATACTGGATATAGTTTTTAAACTACTTTCATTTGTTGTTGGGTTTGGGTGTGGTTTTTTTTCTACTGCTTATTTTTAGGTCCTAACATTGGAGGTTGTCACTTGAATGAATGCATGAAGGTCTCCTCAGGGTTTTCATCTTGTTTAGATAAATTGAATTGAATTGATTTAGTGTTCCTATTACAATTTGTTAAAACTACTCAGGCTTTTGAGGGATGTAATGCCACTAGCCTTTATTATGAATTACAAAAGAAAAAAAAAAGGGAACTGCTCAGCAGGTTGCTTTGACATTAGTTCAACTATTGTATATTATGCACAAAATACTCCCTTTATTTTCGTTTAATTGCATACTTTATATTGCTTCAGAAAACAAAACAAGCAAGCAAGGTAATTTTTAGTTTCCTTATATAGTTCTTAGTTTTGAATCAAGAGTCTCCATTAAGTAATTATAATAAGCATCTTTATTATAGTAAAAAAAACCCAGCTAAGGTATTTCTCAGTCCATCAAGAGAAGAAATAACATGACTTTCTTATGTCTAAATCTTAAGCCATCTAGAAACTAGGAATGTTGGCTATACCTATGACATGGGAAATGGCATGCTGGAAATGAGTGATTTTGAAAATTCTTTGGATCCAGGGTAGAAAACTAGTTGACCATTGTACTAATGGCAAATTAAAAGGGTCAATGTGACTAAAGACCTAGAGCAGAATAATAACAATAAATGTAGTGGAAAGATGGATACTACCTTTGTACAAACAGGACAACAGAGTTCTTGGAATACTAGGATCCATTTTGGAACTCATACTTTGAGAAAAACCTGGTAATATTAGAAAATTATATTTTATAATATTAGAAAGGTTCGTAGAAGGACCACAAATGTGGTAGCAAGATTGGAAATTAAGGACTTTGAAGCTCTGTCTGGAATCAGTTCAAGGAAACCTTCCTGTCTGTGTGATGCGAAAGAACAAAATATCCAATTGCAATAAATACTTCTAAATTGAAATAAAACTACTTCTAAATAAGTACGAAGTATTGATTGTTTTTATAAAAAAAGTTTTATTGTGGAAAATTCCTAAGGAATGAGAAATTCTTAGAGATCTGTTTTTTTCCCCCTTTTACTATGTTATTGTATTGAAAATATCTAAAAGGTTTTCATAGAGTAAACTTTTTTAGAGTAAACTTTTTTAAAAGGCTATAATTTAGACTAAATAGAATATAAAATGCTTGTCTCCAATATGTTCTTGATGGCACCCCTCTGATTTATTACTACAATCTCTTATCACAGCAACCACTTTTTGATAATGTGCAGAAATGGAACAATAAATCTCCTGTATAACATCTGAAAAACTGATACATTCATGAATTTAATTTAGCAGTATGTGAAGGTTTGTGTGTGTTGTGATGGTCTTAGAAATTTAGAAATCTGTAGCCAGTGGAAAAAAATAGACATTTTCAGAGGAGAGATCAGGTTCTGGATGGCCAGGTTACACAGGGATGGTGTCTCTCACAGAAAGCCTTGGGGTCCTGGGTGACAAGTCTCATAACTGAATTTGAATTGCAACCCTAAAATTCAGAACCTTCATCTCAGAAGTACTTAGGTAACAAAAATCTCATTAACATGTTTTCTCTGGGATTCAGCATCTAAATAATGCTAAGGATCTCAGTCTAAAGGTACATATCCAATGTACATGGGAGCAAAAATGTGAATGTCCAGGTTGATGTTCTTCCCACCAGGCACTATTTGCTCACTCCCCATTGTGCCCCCCACCAATTTTTTTTTTTTTTAACAACACAAGGAAGAATGTAAATTACTTACTGGTTGTGGCCTATTCCTGAGAAAGTACTGAAACTAAAATAATTTAGGCATTGTAGAACACAGCCAGAAATATAAGATCTGCAAAAGTAACGCCGTAGCAAGCAGAGTTCCTTGTTTCATTGCAGGCAAATAAGTGAAATAAGTGATGCTGTATTACACCACATTTATGAGACCATGATATCTATGCCCTCTATGCTTTAAAACAGATATTGAAAAATTAGAAAACATTCCTGCAGGAGTTACAACAATTATTTAAGGTGAGAAAACCTGACAGGGAATGAAAGACAAGAAGCTCTATCTAATTATTTTATTTTAAAAATTCCTACAAAACTCTGAGAAGCAACTTAATATACTGATTGACATTTCCATGGAGAGAAAATTTCAGATGGTAGAGAGCTCTTTAATCTATCTGATCAATATATAAGACTCTGAGGGTGGAAATATTCAGATTTTACCTGGGAACTTAGGGAAAGTTAACAGCATTTTCACTCCAAGCATTTATATCTGGAGGGGTGTTTTTATGTTTTGGTTTGAGTTTTGTTTGTTTTTTAAAAAGGAAGTTTTAAAAGTTACAGGATTTATTATGGGCATGTTTATTTGAAACTATGTTACAGGACACAGGTGTCAGGTAATGGTTGATGACAATAATCCTTCTTTCTTACCTTCCTCAAATATCATCTCAGTAATTTGCAAGTGAATACACTATTAAGATGCAGAAATTGTGAGGTTTTCCTTTCTTATAGAGTGCTGCTGTCTTATGGATTTATTAGCAAGAAAAAAGCAGTAAAATTCACCCAAGGGTGAAATCCACTGCTGGTAGAAAGCCAGAAAAGAGAATGTGCTCCAGTTATATTGTGGTTGAGACCTGTTATTACATGGCTTTATTGAATAAATGGTGGGACTAGGATTCTTGAAGAATTATTCTCCAATGATTTCTTGTATGCTGTGCTGATACCACTGTTATATCAGAACATCTCAGAAATTCAATTAATTTACAATCTGTAGCACTCATGAGGAACTATTCTTTTCCCAGACAGAGCTGAGTGAGATTAAAAAGTTTTCCCAAGGTCATTCTCAAAGTTACTACTGAGGTAGGCACTAACCAGAGCCAAAAGAAAATCAAATTTTTATTCTATTAATTTAAACTTTTCTTTGTGGAATATAGAACAAAAGCAATTGAGAATTCTTACTAAAATGTATTACAAATTTGTATGTGGGTAAAAGCATTATGGTTTGTTAAAGTATTTTTCCTTGAGCTAGAGTTTTTGAACTTGTTTTGTACATCAAAAATCCCAGATAAATGAGAAGTCCTATTTAAAAACTGGTTGATGTTTCGCTGTTATAGAAGAAATGTTTGGTTTTGTTTTTGTTGTTTTTTATTTCACTAAATTGAGTTTGTGCAAAATCAGCAGATCTGCAAGTATTCCTGATAAAAAGAAATAGTGGTTTTTTTCAACCTTTTTTTGAAACCCCTCCAATTAAATGGTTATATATGCTGGTTTCATGGTCCAGTTCCTTAACTGAATGTTCATTCTTATTTTTTTAGGGCACAGTAAGAGATATATGGTTTTAAAATAAATAAAAGGTGCATGATTTAAAAAGAGAGACTTGGCAAACTTTGATTCATGGTTCATTTTATAGCCATTGCAGCTATTCAATTTTTATTTTTACAATGTAAATTCTGAATACATTGTAGCAGTAAAGATACAAAAATGCTACCACTTTGGTATAGAAGTAGTTTTACAATTAATTTTAATTTAGATAATCAAAAATACATTCTGTATTATGGAAGAATAGGATCTTGATACACTTAGGTGAAGTAGAGGTTTATTAGGTTGCCATTAGGGTGCTTTTAGGTTGCTGTTATCCTATCAGTGCAAGAGGTTTCCATTCAACTACAACCTCAAGAGCATTTTGCTTGTTTTGAGAGAGATACATATATGCCATGGAATTATTTCAGTCCAACCCTCTGGGGTTTTATAACTTTTTTTGACAGAAAAATCTAACAATGTTTAAGATGATAACAAGGGACTGTCAGACGCTTAAAGAGTTCTGACAATATCAACTATAAAATTCATTTGACTTCTAAGATAATGAAATGCTAGAAGATAGAAAAGAAAAGAATGGAATGGAATTCTTTGCATCTCCTTGTGCTCAAATTTCTATTTTGGAATTGAAGTGTAATTCTATGACACACAAAGCACAGACTAATGAACAGACCTGGTAAAGTTTTGCCCTATTTTGACTCAGTTCTGAAAGACTAAAAAGAGGCAACTCTGATTTTGGTTGAGTACATCTTTTATAAGGATTACTCACAGATTAGTTCAAGATGTTTACAGACTTTGCAGGTTCTTCTTGTTCTCTTGAAATACTTTCTTTTTTTTCCCCCTGCCAGTTCACACTGTGACCAGTACAAATCAAATTTGTTTGACAATCACATCTGTCATTTGGAATACATTTACATTATGTAGTTAAAAATAGTTATAATCTATTCTAATTTCATCTATAACAATGGATTGCTATGAAGCATCAATAAGCCATGAAAGATCAAAATAACAATAAATACTAGGAAAAGTGATTTAGAAGTATCTGCTGGTTTTACATCTGTCTGTATATGTACTTCTTATAAAGAACTTAATTACATACTTACCTTGAAAGCTGATGTATTTTTAGACTTGTTTTGCAACTTTGCTGCTTTGATTTGCAATGGATTTAGATTTCTTTTTGTAGCTCTGCATCTGCACCTAGAGATTGAGTGTGAAGGTAGGCATGGATAGCAAAGTTTTTCATACATTTTGAATTGCTTTTCTGCAACAAAATGTTGTCTGGCAACGATCCAGAAAAGACAATAGTACTTGGCAGGGAGACTGAGAACCTTCTCATTCTTTAATACATGCACACTTCTGTCTACTTGAATTTCATCATTATTCTCAGAGATAAAGCAGAAGCTCCTATTCCCTTTCTGTTGCAATCACAAGGAAGAAGGGAAGAGTATTTTTGGCTTAAGCCCCAGGTAACAGAGAACCCAAGGGAAGCTGCAAACTAAATGAAACTTTGGCCTGTGAAATAAGCATTTCAATTCTAAATCAATAGGTGACTGAAATAATTCCTAGAAATAGGGGTATTTCCATGGTTTATCAGTCAATGCCAGTGTATGTGTTATGTGCCTACCACTTCATACTTGCATAGTAGAAATAGTCAAATCCACCTAACTGGATGAAGGTTACTCCTTGTCTCACAAATACATTTGGGTGTTCAAGGAAGAATACAAAAATAGACACTTAGAAATTCATAGGACCATGAAGGCAGAAAAAACCCACAAAAAAACAAAAGGTGCTGAGCCAACAGTCCACCCTCTATCACTTCTAAGAATTTCAGATTGAAAGGAGAAGAGGCAGTAATTGCAAACTACGAGGGAAATTCCAGTTGAATATATTAAAAAAAGAAAATCACAACGTTTAAGATGTGTAGTGTTGTCAAGAGAGACTGCGAAAACACCATCCTTGGAGATAATTTAAAATTCACCAGGTAAATGTTCAACCATATACATTATGTGGTTATTTAGTCTCTGCTTTTAATCACCTTCTACTGCCCTTTGGTCATCTGCCAGATAATTCAATAGAATAAGTACTAGCAGTAGTAACTAATGAAAACTTCTTTATTTTCTTGAAATAATTCCATGGAATTTACTGGTACAGATAGCTAACTTTCTAAATTACAGTAAAACCAAATGCTCGAAATAGAGAGCTTAGAAAATAAATTGTCAGGAAAGGTTTCCTTTCACATAAAATTGAATTAAGAGGGATATAACTTCATACTCAAATACAGCATATTGTAATTAGTTTACTCTATCTTTCTCAAGGGAAAGAAGGGAAAGCACTAAAGTAGTATTTCAGATGGAATTCAATTCTTTATGATGAACACAGTTATCCAGTAGCTGACATGTAATGGCCAATATTTTTCCACAAGCCTAACCTGCACACAAGATGTTATTAAACAATGCTATGTTGCTTATTAACATTAACTTGCTCAGTGCACTGGAGTATTGATCTGTCTTTTTAGGAAATTGCAGTGGAGTTTTACTACGAATCAGGTAGCATAAAATCATAACTCTGAGATTTCGCTGCATACATTTCTTATTTCAAATAGGCTTAGAAAGTGAAATAGTCTGATGGAATACTCACAGTAGACTTTCAGCTGGTTTTCAGCGCACTGACCTACACACTTGTCTAGAACTTCTATGCATAGCAATGTCACAGGCCCCAGATGTCCAATAATAATACCGAATCTATAGGAATATTACTCAAGTAATATTTGCAAAAATATTTCAGGAGAGTTTTAAAAAACAATTTAGGCTGTCAATTCTTCCATTTCATCCATATCCTTCTATAATCAAGAGGAACTTGATAAAGCTAGTCAGAATAGAAAATGTAGTTATACCAAAGCAGCAATTCTTCTCGATTATTGTAATTTAAAACCAGACTGGTTTCCTAATTTGACTGACTAGTCCCTAGACTCTCTTGCCTGATAGAGTATATCTACACAGTTTATTTTATTTTGATAAATGGGATAACCTGTGGGAACAATTAGTTTTACAACACAGCTATAAAGAAAGTGTTCTCTCACTTGATATTCAGAAAATATTCAAAGCACTGTATTGAGAGTAGATGGCAAGTTAAGGTAGAAAGGTTGACAAGGCTTACATAATGTTCAAATCGAATACTAAACAGCAAGGAAGAACTGGAAGAATCAGAAAATTTTTGCTTTATTTCCAAATATATTTCATTACTCCCTTTAAACTTCCAATATTAAATTTTGGCATTCCACACATTCCTATATACTGCTACAAGGCATTGAAAATGAAGATTGCTAAACAAATGAAAGGATTTTTTCAATTTTACCAGTTTGATAAAATTGATCAGAGTAGTACTCTTCTATTTCAGTGGTAAAGGATGAATCTGACTACAGTAGTGGAGAAGAAAATCTTCTAATTTTGAGAAATAACTGTTTAAAATCACATTTATTACTTGAGTAAAACTCAGTAATATTCAGGAAAAATGGTTTAATTTCCCATGTTCTGTCCTCAACCAAATATTAGCTCAGCATTCCTGGATTTATTAGCATTACACCCTAAATGATAGAGGATTTCCCTCAAGAATCACAGAAAATTTATGTGTTAAAAAAAGTTTTGAAAACTTTTTAGCAATACTCTTAGAATAGTACACATACAAAAATTCAAACAGATTATAAATTCTGATTAAATCTAAGACTTACAAATCAAGTATTCTATCAGCATATCTTTTTGGTATTAAGGATAATAGCAGAAATAATACAGATCGTGTGATGAGATATTTATTGAAATTAATAATTTTAATTATTCATAATAATTTAATGCTGGAATTAAATTCAGTAATTATATCTGTACTTTGATGTGGGAATCTTTGTGCAGCTGATAAGTGGTTATATTAAATTATACAGAAATAGGATTCTAATGTTTTAAATATCAAGTTCTCAGCCTATGTCTCCAGGTCACCTAAAATAATTTGCTAATATTCATAGCTTTGTGGATTCTGTAATTATAAAAAAAACTCTGAGCAACTAAACCTTATGACTTTGTACTTCTGTAACTGAGATTCCTAAAGATATCTTAGAGCCTTAACTGTAAATTTGAGAAGCGTGGATCTCATAACTTTGTTCTTTTCACGTTTTCATTCTTAGCCTGTTCTAGTATGCCCATCATTGCATTGTGAGGGCTTTAGGATGGTTTTTAGGACGTTATCAGTTCACAGTGCATTTCTGCTTGAAAAAAAGGATGAGCCTGACAGATTCTGACTTCAGAAAAGTAAGCTTGTTACAGCCAATTTCATTATGTTTGGTCCCTCCTAATTTGCTATTTGTTGTGTGTCACGGAATAGGTAGCAACGTACTGTGTAAATTCTATTTGTCTTCACTGCAATGCCAGAACCTGACTAATCTTGTCCCTCTAAAGATACATTTTTAGGGGTCCAATCCAACAACCACTGATATCAGATATCAAGAAATTTCTACAAAACCCAGCGAAGGTTATAGCACTGCTAAATAAGAGGTGATTCACGTAACAAAATACAGAGTGTAAAGAAATAACTTCTATGTAAAAGGCAAACTTAAATGTGTCCTACAACTACCAAACAATTTCCAAAATCTTTTTAACAGTTATTGGAGCTGATTAAATTCTTGAGCTGCTGTTCACACAATCACAGAATGGGTCAGATTGGAAGGGAGCACTGTGGGTGATCTGGTCCAACCCACCTGCTCAAGCAGGCTCATCCTAGGGCACATGGCACAGGATCCCATCCAGGCATTTCTCAAATATATTCCTTATTTGATTGAGAAATTCTTATCTTCTTCTGTAAAGCATGTTCTTCCTGTGTGTTTGAACTGACAAAGTTTCACCCTCAGAAACATAGAGAGGAAAAGGGCAGGATTACTAAATCCTAAGAGGGTCCTTTCTCCTGCTTTCCCACCCCCCCCTTTCAATTATGTTATTTTCAATTTATGTATCTGTGACCCAAGAAATCAAATAATTAACTGTGCTTACAATGCAGAGGGAAAGCCTCAACAGTAGTTGATATGAATTTTCTGATTGTACTTCAGAAGATGTTTAGCAGTTCTAAGCAAGAATAAATCTAATACGTATTCTCTGGTTCTTGAAACAGAATTTCAGTGTATAGCTGAAGCAAAGATCAAGTGATATTTGTTACATGTTAGATTTATTTTGCAGAAGTCAATCATGAATTTCTGTTTGGAGAAAAATTACTTAAAAATGTAAATGGAGTAAGTTTAGATGCAAGCATCAGAAGCTATTCCTCATTTAAAGATTGACTGGGATTCTTGTTTAATTTTGTAAATGTACCATGCTTTATTAAGCACAGTTAAGTCCTGTTGCCATAGCAATCCATTCCCCACAGAATAAAACTCCTGTACTTTCCTGATGTCTTCCTTTATTTAGAGCTAGTTTCCTTCATTCTGATGCATTTCAGTTTGTAGAAACACTAAAAGGAAAAAGTATTTAGTAAACAAATTCTCAGGTTACTGTTCTTGATGACATAATGACACAGGATGGCAATTTGCCTTTATGTTTTCTTTGGGAATGAAGGGATGGAAATATGAGACTTTGTTTGCTATTTATTTTTTTCCTTGTAAAGTAAAACTCAATTTAAGAAATTAAGGATAAAAATTCAAGATACCTGGAGGTAATGTGGATTGTAAAAAAAATCTCGATGCTTTAATATGAGATATGAAAAGATGTCTGGCAAAGTTCTGAACTTCAATTTACTTTGGTCACCCCCAAGATGCAGATATCTTGTAGATGCACGTTGAAATGCTTCCTTTGTATATTTTAAAAATAGGTAATATAAAAGAAAACAACTTGACTTGTTTTTATGAATCTGATATTGCATCCACCACAAGACCACAACAGTCCTTATCTAAGTTTTCTATATGCAAACCTACATACATATGTATCATACCACCTTATTATTTTCAGATAAAAATTCTATATTTTTTACTTTCTACATTTGAGGAAACTGAGAGGAATCAGTTAGAATTCAGAATGATTAACTGAATAGTTTAATGACTTATGTGTCTTGCAATAAAGCTGTGTATGTTAATGGGTTACTCTTATGGTGTAACTAACACTGAGTGCTGCATTATGAAATGTCTTCTGCTTGAGAAGGGCTTGTCTCTGAGGAGTGCCATGGCTTCTGGGGGGGTAGGTTTTGTACTTAGTTGTTTCTTTGCTTAAAAAAGACAGAAACAATAGGCTTTATATCCTCCTGAAATTAACTTCTTTTAGCCTTATTAGCAGTACCATGGAAATGTTTTGTGTGCTGTTGAAGATGCACGACTTCCTCAGCACCTGCTGGTCTAAATTACTTGGAGACACTGGGAGTATACTTGCTTTCACAGGTATTTCTAGCAACTAATTGCCTGTGAAAATTCATTTGGTTATTTTCAACTTGAAATGACAGGAAGTGTTAGGAGAGCTCTAGGTGAGATATATTCCCAGCTCACTCACCTCTAATTTTTAATTCTATCGATTGAGTTTTAGCATACAGACTGTATTGCTGCTCCACTTACTACTGTATCAATAATCAAATAATCCAGGTTTTATTTCGATATTAAATTAATTCTATGCTATATTGTATGTAATACTTATGGAATGGTATTCCATTTTAAAGCAGGAAAAAATATTCTAGTAAATTGGAAGGAATGGCATGTGCTATTCTAGATTTCCCTCATTATCCCTTTGTACAATCAAAATCATAGTCCTGATTGTCAAAACTCAATAGAACTGTTACTTTCCTGCCCTCCCCCCTTCAAAGTCCTGCAGGATTCAAATATTTTGTGGCCATATGTTCCATGTCTTCTGATTTCACCCAACAACTTTTGAAATATTAGCTTGTTAGCCAAGGATCCAGAGTGCTACTGCAAAGAAAAGCCTCAAAATTGGACTAGTTTTGCCACTCATTATTCAAATTTTTCCCAATACAGCATTTAAAAGAAACATTTGATTTAGTACAAGATGGAGACTGTGAAATCACTGGTATTCTCTGTTGTGTGGCAACCAGACTTGATTCCATGATTTATAAATTTATGCTACAAGATGCTGCACATCTTTAGCATTTATTTGTCCATGAATATACAGCTATGCATAAATTGTCTATTTTCTGCAAGTATTCTTTCCCAATTTCATCTGTGACTTCAACCAGGCATTTTAAAATGATAATCTGGTTTAAATAATACAGCAAAGACTTATTTTTGTATGGTGCACCTTCTGTCTGTATTTTCATTCCAAAGGTGTGCTGATTGCCTGAGTTTCACTGCAAATTACATACCTGTTATTCATAGTGCAAAGCCTAAGCTGATTTTTGTTGTTGTACTGGATCAACATTTTGGAGGAAGAACTGCTGCCATAAAAATAGATGCTTTCACTCTTTTAAAAGTAATCTGTAGGCAATTGTTATTACTGTATCATCACTTTTTCACCCAGTAATTTTGGCTAAACTCTATCGTCTCTATTCATCTTTTGAAGAAGGCAAGTTAGTCATATCCACAATTTTAAATCCATATAAAAGTTTTCTCCAAAATGGATTGTTCATTGTGTCTACATATTTTCTTCATAACAGAGTGTAGAATATGTGCTACACCCAGGTGTCTGGGTTAATGGTGAGACTGCTGGTTTCAGCAGCACTTCACTGCCAATGCACACACGCATTACAGATCACCTGCTGGTTTAGGAAATTTCAGGGCACACTGTCTATTTTCCCAGTACTTTCTCTGGGAACCTACCCTGGATAAAAGGGCCAGGAAGCAGCTGTGGTACACTCCAGGCAGTTTTCCTGGAACTGTTGCCAGGTTAGGTCTATTGCTCTTTTCTGACCTAGGTTCTTATAGAATCCCTAGTTATTCTTCACATCACTTTCTAGGTCCTGTCATATCTTTGCCTTATCTTTCCTAATCCTATTCCTACACATACAAGTGCCATATTCCAGCACTCTTCCCAGGCAACATGTCCCTGCTCCCACTGTGCACTCCTTTTTTATTCTTCAGTTTGAGGAAGAGGCCCATGCTTATCCACAATCTATGTATTCAGAGAGAAAAAATGCTGAAGAAAGCAGAACAATGAAAAAGACATTGTGTCATTGTCCTGTTTGTTCTGGATTCCGAACAGATTGAGAGTCAGTCATGGTCAGCAATTTAATTTTTATGAACAAAAATTTTTGTGACGATCCTGACTGAAGTCTGAAGTCCATAACATGCAGTTCATTAATAGGCATTCCCACTTACACACTTCCCTCCCTTTTCCCTTTCCTAGATAAGTTTGTTTGTGAATTTTGCTTGAAATATTTTCTGTCTTTCCCTTTGTGATGCAAAATACATTTATAATTAACAATACCTCTAATTTTATATTTTTCAATCCTTTCTTTTTATCTTACCTAGCTCTTTATGTACATTGCCCGAAAATGGGTTTTTGGAAGCTTTACAGCACTCAAAGGTCTCATATTATCTGTTGGTTAATGTCTCTGATTTCTCTATTGATCTAGTATCTTTTTTGTCTGCCTTTCATTTTTAAGCTATCTCAAAGAATATCTATGCCTTTCTTTTACTGGTTAGACAACAATGAGAAAATTGTTCTCCAAAATAAGCACAATTGATGCCATTTTTTGCTTGTAATTGCTTATTTGATTTGTCAGTCATCCCACCAATTTCAAACACAGAAATAAAAGTTGGACTAGAGAAAAATAGAATGAGGGAGAGTACTCTTTAACCTTCTACACAAGGCTATAAATACAAAGAGATTTCTGACTGTAACTTCTGTCATATCTTTGAATAATGTACTTTAAACACAATGGTTTTATGCATGGTTTAGTAACCGAACAAAAAAAAAAAAAAAAAAAAAAAAAAAAAAAAAAAAAAAAAAAAAAAAAGAGGCAGACTTGGAATATGAAAATGTTTAAAAGGCAAAAATATAATTTTATTCAAAGATAGAGCAAGTCTGTAAGGAGAAAGTCACAGATATTTTAAAGGAGGGAAATATGTAAAAGGAAAATAGAAATTTCTAGTGTCTCAAGCAGATATCATATTAAGAACATTTTCTTAATCATTTTTCCTGGAACAATTCCATGTTTTGCACTTAACTAAGTGCAGGTATAGTTTTCATATGGCTTTCCATTTTCTGTAGATATTAAGCTGAATGGGATTGCAATAACAGTAACAGAAACAGTTGTGTTAGAGTTCCAATTCTGAAGAAATTGGAACATGTTTGTGCATGTACAGAAAAAACCCTTCCAGTTCAGGTGTGTCTGCACACCAAGTGTCAAAGAAGATGGGTAACATTAAAAGAGATAGAGGACAAAGGAAATAATTATATTTAAAATATCTGGAGCAATCACTATGACGTGCACACCATGACACTATGTAACAGTTATCATTTTTGTTCCCAATTTTCTTCCCTGTCATTTTGCTACCCTGTGTCATACCTAAAGTTACACTGTAGACTCCTTGGGGGCAAAACCTCAGTGTTAATTTATTTTGCAAACTGCCAGCAGTCTTGGGGTGCTGAATAATAAAATGCTGTGTCTCATTAGCTTGCAGATGCATTTTGATACAAGTAACAGCATGTGATTAGTTTGCTAACACAGTTCATCGAAATCAGGGTTTTTTTTTCTCCATTATTGCTTGTTACCTTCTCCTCTCTCTGTGTAAATCTATGTGCACATGGACTTTCATGCAAACGCTTTGTTAGAACTCAGTCCTGCATATTTGTTAAAACAGGATAGTTTCAGGATATAACTGGACAGTATTTATTTCTTGTTTGTACTTCAGTGTGGCTAATGCTTAAAAGGAAACACAGGTGCTGAGAATCTCAAAGGATGTTCTCAGAAATTCAGCCTGCTTATGCTTAACTCAGAAAAAACTTAGGATGAAATCAGAGCAGCTACAGCCTGTAAGTCCATGAATGTCTGCTGTTTGTAAAGTATCAGATCTCAGCTGATGGCTCAGTGGGAATTGACCTCGTGTGGTACCAGGTTTCTTCATCTCTCATTGGATTCAGTGAGAGCTGAAAGGTGCTCAGCACATGATGGCAGGTGGCAGTAGAAATGTAAATGCCCAAATCACTGAGTATCTGAATATTATGACTGAGTAATAGTAGATGTTATACCTGCCTAACAGTGGGATGTTCTCAAAATGGGTGGTTGTGGTTTCTCTTCCCTCAATTTAGTGATCTCATGGAAAACAAATATTTCGGGGGCCTTTGAAATTATGGAGTAACTCCATATGTGATCACATATTGTATAGACTGTATCTGAATATTAAATGATGGATGGAAAAAGTGAAGACTAGTTGATAGCATCCTGTTATTAGATGCTTTTCAATATATTTTGAAACTACACCCAGTGTAGAAATTACCCAGTGGTAGCAGAAGAGATTTCACAAAGTTCTGTTTATTTATTTACTTAGCTGGATATACGATGACTGATTTAGTTAGAAATTATTGGCATGATGATGTTCTGACAGTTTTGCAAAATCACTGTTTGACATTAGATTGGTTCATACATATGGAAATTTCCTTTGCTGGTATTTCCGTACAGATTCTGGGTAATTCTGGATTTTCAAAAATGTGAAATAAATAAGCCACCGCCTTTAGCTTTTTTTGTAATCAATTTACTCTCATCTACAAATGGCACATTTTCTTCCTAGAAGCATCGGTCTTTAAAAAGTAAAGTTAATTGTTTGTATGACAGAAGAGTTAATGCACTTCCTTTATATTTAGATATACCCCAATACTATTGGAATATGTTCTCCTACAATAGATGGAGAACATACTGTTTGGTGACCTAAATAACACAAATCAAATTGCATTCTGCAGTACACCAACTCTTTTTTATGACTTTATTATCTGCATCTTCCACTTTGAAGACAGCTATACAGGTAAATTAAATCCAAAATCAGAAGGAATAATTATTATTCATACTCATTGGACTAATGCTAAAGGGCTTTCAAGCCTAGATTCATTAGCAGATTTAATTCAGACATGCAAAAGTTATTTGTCACTCTGTTAGTCACCAAAATTCCCTTGGTAACTATTAGAGCAAAAGAGGAGCTGCCAGAAGGCTCAGTGCTTCCATCTTAAATACCCAAAGCAGAATCATAGGCAACAAGCTCAGCCAACCTTTTTCAAGATGACTAAATTTTGGTGAAAGAAATGCCCTTCCTTTGTTAATCTATGTTTGTTTAAAATAAGAAAAAAAAGTCTTGAAGACTGAGTTCAATGGAACAAGAACTGTGTCCAGTGAGCTAGATCACTGATCTGGGTTTTAAATTTTGTTTTAATTAGATACTAACTGATTCTCACTATCTAACTGTAGAACTCTATAGTTAGTAGAAGTTTATCATTAGGAACTTCATCAAAGGCTTTCTAAAAATATAAATCAGTAATGTCATCTGCTGTTAAAAATTGTAAGTTCCACTATAATATCCACAAAGCTAGTTGGGTAGAATTTTCCCTGCGCTTTACTATGCTAGTTATCCCTTATTAAATTATTGCTATCCCTTAGAGGCATGCTCTAAAATACCTCCTACCTACTTCTTTTTTCAATGCTATTTCTCTTTGCTAATTACCTGGAAAGATGTAGGTGACATCTGACCTAATTTTTTTAAAGTAGAAATAGTGTTTTCCAATCCTTAAAAAGAAAGCTTGTGCTTTTCTTCTGATTAACATGAGATTTTATGTTCTGTGTGATGAGACAGCCTCAAAACATACATGAACCATAGATTGTATCTTCTCAGACTTTTCATGGTTCAAACTGGAAGACAAAGAAAAAGCAAAGAAGGAGCAAAGAATGAATTTTGAAAGTCAACTGCTTGCCATTTTGCCTACAGTTTATCCAGGGTCTGAAACAGCCCACAGAATTCAGAATAGTTAACAAGACAGTTTGCATGGTTGTGAATTGCTGAAGTGTAGTGAATCTCAGACCAAATTCACCCAGCAATGAAACCAGGTTCCTCCCACGCCAAACAAGTAAACAGGTAATGGCAAGTCCACTACTCCAACAGAAACTTCCTCTTCCTCCAGTTATTCCTGTAAGAACAACATCTTTTCTGTTTGCAAAGAAGTTAGTGAGTGTGATGAAAATTGGCTCCAAAAATACATGGTATAAATAGACTTTTGCCCCATGAATGAAAGCCTCTATATCCAGAGCCGCAATGCAAACACCTTGTTAAAAGATGAGGGGCTCATGATTCTCCATCCCTCTGTCAAGAGAAATCATAGAACTTTGGTTTGGAAGGCACCTTAAGGATCATCTAGTTCCAGTGCCCCTGCCATGGGCAAGGACAGCTTCCACTACACCAGGTTGCCCAAAGCCCCATCCAACCTAGTGTAAAACACTTCCAGAAGTGGGGCACCCACAGCTTGTCTGGGCAACCTGTGCCAGTGCCTCACCATCCTCACAGTGAAAGATTTCTTCCTTAGATAGAACTTAAATCTCCCTGTCTCAGTTTAAAGCTATTTCCCCTTGCCCTATGACTACATACTACAGTGTTTCTCCAGATCTTTTGTAGGTCTCCTTAAGGTACTGGGAGATGCTCCGAGGTCTCCCTGCAGCCTCCTCTTTCCCAGGCTGAGCAGGCCCAGCTCTCCCAGGCTGTTTTCACAGGACAGGGCTCCAGCCCTCTGATCATCCCTATGGCCTTCTCTGGGCTCACTGAGAAGAATACTGGCAGTATGAAACCAACAGTTTTCTAATTCAGTAACTTATTTCTAGCACTTTGCCTTCAGAATTGCCAGCAGACAATTCACTAAGTTCTGTAGGCAACGTTGATCAAGAAAGTTATGTAGAAAAAGAATTAGCCAGAACTCATAGTTTACATCTTGCAAGTCTTATATGGCTTGGTGTAGAGTGCCAGGGAATAATGGTTTGTTGTTCTAGACAATATACATTTTTCCAGTGTAAAGAAATCAGTGATGTCTAAGTACACTTCAAAGATCTGCTGTGTGATCAAGGACAAGAGATTGAAGTGATAACTTTACAGGGGAATAATGTTGTTCTGTGCCATTATTAATGACAGTCTTTGAAAAACAGTCTTTAAGTAATACTTCATGTTTGTAAAAATTGAAAAATAATTATGTCACCACTTTAAAATAATAAAATTTATAAACTGATGCAATATCAATTAATAATAAAACCACTTATTTTATTCTCAATATTTTAAAAATATTATTTTTTGTAAAATATTTTCAATTTTTTCACTAATCACTAATCTGAGAATAGATTCCTTCATTTTCTATTTTTTACTACAATTCTAGTCTTTACCCTTGTTCTAGATGTTTTATTCCATAGTTGGCCAAAACACTCAGAAAAATATACCACCTTATCATAAAAGGGAACTTTCTATTTTCATGAAGGGGATGAAACTACTTACTCTCATCTTCACTGCAGAAATTTACAGAGAATATTCCTAGAGGAATAGTATTTGTATCATCTGATTTGAACAGAAGTTACCTCAGCAACATTCTATTTTCCTTTCACTATCACTCGGTTTAGATCAACTGAACAGGGTTTTATAGATGGTAGATAGATTTTTAGGTAGATGGTATTATGGTTTGGAAGTCAATTGTTATCACTAAAAGGACTTTGAAACTCTGACAGGTTATTTTGGCAGTACCTGCATTGCTCTGCATCCCTTGTGAATTGTGGGCTGGCCGAGGGACAGGGATCCTGCACTGGCAAAAAGTTAAGCTACACCCAATAGAGAGGCCCAGTGCTTACACACCCTTCTTACCTTCATCAGCCTTATCGGTGTGGTATTGGCATTGCAAAATTGTGGTCACAAAGGCTGCCTGAATTGAATCATGAGATTATAGAAACTAACCCAAGATCAGAAAGGACAGGCACGTTCAACGTTTTGAGCTGAGCCATCTGGTCTCAGAGCTGTAACTCATTAGAAAACTCATTTTTGCCTGGGTAGGACCAAAGGCTCATTGCAGGGCATGTAAACATCCTATTGTTTAATTTATGACATGGCAACTTACTAGTTGTTGGCAGATTTAGTAAGGTTTCTAAGTAAAGAAATAAATATATCTGATTAATCAAGGAATTCAGAAAAGAAAGAAAAACATCACAGACTGCACTGAGATTTCCTTTATTAATTTCCAGAAACCATCTAGTTCAGCACAGGAGAAAAACAAATTTTCTGAGAAGAACTAAAATAATCTAGATGACAAAATCAGGATGCAAGCCTCAAATGATAAAAAGAGGTCACCTAGGGAAATGACTAAGGTAGCCATTTTTTCCCAGCTCAGTGAGAGGCTCCTTGATGCACATTTTTTTGGAGTTTACTGTTGAAAAAAAAAAAAGGGTGTAATATTTATTTATATAATTACAGTTAGTGGTAGAAATACTTACAAGTGGAGCTTTATTGTTACTTTAATATGCATTACAAGAACTATATGAGTTGATATGTCCTAAACAAATGTATATCCTCTTCTTAGAAAAAATCCAAATTATACAAGTTAAATATATTAACACAGCACTTTACAAAAAGATAACTCATGCTGTATCATTTATTTCTATGAGTTACAAATGACCTCATAATTCACAAGTGATTTAGTGAAACAGAACTGGAAGTTACTTAGGAAAACTTATCAGTAGAAATAAATAGATTATAAAGAGTCAGTCTGCTCTATGAGTTCTCTTTATGGAACACCAATTTTCATTGATGGACTGTAATATTTTATACTCAATGCTGAAGCATCATTAGTGCGTTGGTTGAAAGGTGACAGTGGTTTCAAAGTAAATAATAAGCAGGCATGTGAAGGTAACCAAAGAGTTGTGTTGCACTTTTTTACCCTTTCTCCTGAAACTATTACTAACACAAGCAAAGAGAGACAAGAAGGAGGAGAAAACAAATTGTTCGTAATTTTTGGTAAATGCCTTATCAAACAGCACAGAGATCCTGTTTCCCAGAATTTTCAGACAGCACTCTATCAAATACAGAGGAAATGGTGGAGCCAGAGGAGAAGTTGGTAATGAGTTTAGAAAAGTTTTTCATCCTATTGGCTGCAGAATTTTCAAGGAAACATAATAAAATTACAGGTTCATTGTAGAGAACTGAACTGACTTTGTGTAATCTCCTACTCCTACAGTGTTTTATTAATACCAAAGTGTGAGTGAACGTGGGTAGAGAGGTTAGCTTTACTTTGACCAGTGCAATAACTGGGGGTGTAGATTGCTACAAACAGAAGGGTTAAAAAAAGGGGAAATTTACTAAAGCTGGAGAAAGCTGACTTTTAGAGAGGTATGACAAAAATGAACTTGTTCTGTATGGCTTCCCAAAGAAGAAGTGACTTAATTATGACGTAGAAGTACAAAAAAAAATGCTAAATGTTCAAAGACTATTTAAGGTAGCAGAAAAAAAAATAAAAACTCCTGGCTGGAAGCTGAAATCAAACAGATTCAAATGAGAAATAAGGCACAATTTTGCTGCAGCAATAGTATTTAACCTTCAGAGCAAAAAGCCAAGGGCAACATGACTCTCCATCTCTCTGCCTTCAAATCAAGAGTAGATGTTTTTCTGTAAGATGTTTTACATAAACTACTAAGCTGAGTAGAACTGAAAATGAAATTTAATGACCTATGACATATAGGGTCAGAATAGATGATCTAATGGATCCTTCTTGTCTTGAACTATATGAAAAAGTTAATGGAGCTGAACTATTTTACAGAGATGAAGAATCTGCCTTTCGTGTTCATTACTCAGCACTTTTTTCCTGTTTTTTTCAACCAGTCTGTGTAAGTAGATTGTAAAAATGGTTTTCCTTTGAAGATTTTATTCCATGCATTACTGTACTGAAACAGAGACAGCTATCAACTCCTCACATATAATTTTTTTCCAAGAATATTTCAATTTTCTGGAAGTGTTAATGCCATCATCATCTCTATCTAATACCAAACAAATATGCTCAGCAGTAGAGTCTGTGCTCTCAACATGTTTTTGTGTCTCTAATTAATTCAGATCTAATCATTCACTACATCTTCATTCCCATATTTCTCCTCCTCTGTGTCTCTAAGGTTTTTGGTAATTAGAGGGTTGGAATTACGAATTCACATAGTCTTGTGGGGTTTTTTTACCTTCTTTTTCTTGCCTCATCTTTAAGCAGAATTTTATTCTCACCTCTCTTCTTGCCCTGGAGTTCTCTACAACATCCCTTGTGCCTCTGCCCTTATTCTTTTTCCTATCTAGTAGCTTAATCCCAGATTGATTCATTATATTTCTCTGAGGCTCACTATAGCAATTTTTCAGATCTGATTTTTCTCCTGATACACACAGCTCTACTTTCCCCCCAGTCTCTTTCATGTTTTTGTCTTCCAGAAAGTCTGGAAGCCCTGTGTTTAGAATTAATATTCTTTCCTGGGAATAAATCATGTTTCTCATGTAAGTACTACACCGCCATGCATTTGATTACCAGATGTTTACATTTTGAATATCATATTTCTGTAATGGCATCTCCAGAAACAGTATCCTGGTTACACATTGGATGTAGAGGCACCCCATGAATATTTTATAAATCTGCTCATGGAAGATTATACTAAAGTGTCTTTTATAGATTAGTTACATGGTGAATCAGTTGTCCCATTGTTAAGGGAGTCCTTTTTAAGTGCTACTACTGTTGGTTCTATTAGAGCTAAGCCTTAAGTCTCAAGGCTACAGCATAAGTAATTATGCATCCTTTTCCTTTTGTGACAGTTACCTAAAAAGGGGGGACTTGTCACTTTTCTGGTCAGGATCTGAACTTTATGAAGTACGGTGAGACTTCTAGCTATGAGTAGTTGAATTTTCCAAGAATGACTGAACTAGTTCAGTCCTCTTCCTTTTAATTCAGCTCCATAACTTTAATAGCAGGCAGTGTCAGAAGTTTGATTGGAGAGTGAAACAGTTGTTCAAAAGGGGATTTAAAAAAAATGTCCAACATGACTTACTTTTTGACATGAAGCATATCTACTATCTATAAATTAATATTTCTCTTTTTGATTTTTGGGTCATTCTCTTATTTTTCCTGATGCCTTTTAGAAAAGGATATTTCATTAATTGGATTAATCTTTGAAGTTTATGTAGAAGGTATGAACTGACATGCATATCCCAAACCCAAGTACATTAAAATAATTTCCTGTCTCCAATAGTTAAGCAGGTATACCCCTCTCCCAGTAGTTAATTATTGTATACAACATGAGGAATTTTTGATTATTTTTTACTGATTTTTTCTTACTGAAAACTCAAGTATTTAAAATTGTAGCAGATTCAATTCTACTTATCCTCTACTGAAGCTGAATAATTTCAAATCCTTGGTTCTCTGAGGTATTAGGTTATATGTACTTTTAACATTTCTATCAATTGGCAAACATTTCTAAATGTATTAGGGGTGAAAAATTAAATAGCTGAGGCTTTCAAATAGTAAAACCTTTAACACAATGATACCTTGACTCTGGGGCAGAATTTGGACCAGCAGACTGAGAGAAATAACATTTCTAAGAAATTATTTCTTCTGGTCCTTGTTTTAGAATATTTGGATCTGAAGGAAAATTTAGCTTGTAAACTGACTGTCAAGTAGAAGGTAAACTGCAGATAAACTTTAGATGTGAGCTGGAGCCATTGTGGTTTCCTTTAATGGCTAACACTTCATTAGTATCCTGCTTGTTATCTGTTACAAAGGCTAATACTTGAATCTCAGTGAGGAGGAAGGCATCATTTTCCTGCCTCTAATAGTGAAGCTGCTTTCACTTTGCAGGATTTCAGAAAGCGGGATGCTTTTCATTTTTATTAAGATGTCTACTGGTTTTGACATTTCAACCAAAATTTGTTCATACACTAAAATGTTGGGGAAAGAGGTCTTGGTGGAAATGTTTTTGTGGAAATAGGAATAAATATTTAATTTAAAATTACAATATTAAGGAAAACTCTATACCTAACAGAAAATACTGGAAACATGGGCAGTTTAAATCAACAGGGGGGAGGGTGGGGGATGGTGATGGGGTAGTATTAGGGTGTAGACATGTATAGTCACCATAGAGATAGAAAAATTTTACAAGTTTGAAATATTCAAAGTTCACCTATACAAACATACTTGTTGGGTGATGCAAGCTAAGCTTATCTTTCTCAATGTTTTTGATACAACTGTAAATCTGAGCGGCTCAAGCATGCATGACACTCCAGTTGTTAGAGAAACACCATTTTCTTGGAAAACAATGTGGGAAATGTGCTACTTCCATTGCTAAGAAATAACACCAAAACCTGAAATCCTATATAAAATTATTCTTATTCTCCAGTCATTTGTCTCTGTAATTGTATATATACAGCAGTGGTGAAATTATGCAGTGAAATATATGCTTAAAAGGAAACCCCATTGAACATTTATTAAGAATTATTAGGATTTGCTTTACTTTCTTAGTTGTGTTGGCTATCAAGTTGATATTTTTATAGAATTGTGTGTCACAACCATGGGTTCTTACTCCTTTTTGGTAATATTTTTCTTCTAGATATCTCGTTTTTTTTTTTTTCCTCAGGTGCACTACTTTACATTTCTCTATAGAAAATTTCTTCCAGTGTAAGAATTTGCAGTCAAATCATTCTTCCACAAATCTGGGCAGGTCATGACAGTTAAGGCTATTTGAAGAATGTGCTATAAAAGTTTGCTTAGGAGTACAATTATCTGGGAGAACAGTAGAGTTCAGAGGCAGCTACTTTCTGCAGTAGATTTTCCATCTCTTACAATGGACAGTCATACAGGTTTTACATTTACTTTGGAGCAGTAACTCTTGAGATGGAGTAAGTACCATGGGAATGCAGATGCAGAGCCCGAGATTCTGCTTTTTTTTTTTTTCTTCAAAAAAATGTACATGAAAAGTACTATTTTCAGCATTTTATTGTAATTTATAGCAATTCTTCACCAGGGTAATAAATACCAAATTATTTTCTTCAGAGGATTGAGAGGATTACTTAGTTAATGTTTTAAAAGCACTTTGAAGATAAAAAGCACTATTGAGCTGCTTAAGACTTACTGAATAGTTAATTATCTAAAGGTCCCATTCTCCTCCCTACAGGTTATTTCTGCATAGGGGAGAGTAAACTCTGAGCTTCATATCATGACTTTCAAAACCAGGCTTTTTACATCTTATTGGTTTCAAAATTTGCTTTTTTTTTTTTTCCTGAATCTGATTCCTTTGAAGTCAATGGCAAATGTCCAACACTGAAAAACACTAGAGCATAATGTAGCTGTTCAGAATAAACAGGTTGAAACAATGGTTAGAACCCCTACCCATGTTATTTTCATTTGGTCTCAGTGTGTATATATGTGTATGTATAGATTCATATGTACACTCACATGTACATACATATGTATATGGACACAGTGGTTCAAGGAAAAGGGAGACAGATTTTTTAATTTGGGACTTTAAGCTTGTGGGACTGATTTCTTCATGTACAGAAGTTTTTAGAGGGACATGCTGACCTTGTTGTGACCTTCTATGGGCAAAATGGATCTTATTGCAAGACATTAACACAAAAGATCTCTTCTTTTGTAACAGGGGTAGGAAAATAATAAGTCTCCACCAGGTGTCTGCTTTCTGGACCCCTGACAGCTGACACAGATACCTCATACGAAGAAATAGAGAAGAAAAGAGTTTTTGAACTCAACATTCAGAGTCAGCCCTTGTCCATGATAGAGTGATTGAAGGTAATTACTAGTCCTATTCAGCTTTAGCTGTTAAAATTCCTTAATTACTTACATCTTAGCTGTTAAAACTACCATAAGTAATCAGTGTAAGGTAAAAGTTACTTTCTGCTGAGGACAGGAATCTCCCTTCACAGTCTGTAGGAACACACTGTTGCACACATACGAGATTTTACTGTAGAAGACATCAGTCCCCCAAACACCAATGCATATATTTAATTTTGCAAATATTAAATACCTCTTGATTCTGATGTGACTAATTAGGACTTAGATGTTAAGTATTTCTTAATACTTGTGTAATTATAGCCTAAATTTATCAATATATGCCATTCGAGAAAAAGTCGTGAGAGTTATATATTTAACTGAAGTTCATAATTGATTCCTCCCTAAGACAAAGAACAGTATGTCAACCTGAACTCATTTAAATTTGACCTTTTAATGTGCTACAGCAGCATACTATCTTATGATTTTAGTTGTGTTGGCTCTTAAATCAGGGTCTAGATGTAAAAGGTCATACTGAATTCTTGAGTTGAATTTTTAACAAGGACAACTCTTAAGGTTTTGTGATTAATACCAAGAACATGTAGGGATTACTAGAGGAAAGAATAAAAGAGTGAGAAGAGATTTGATTAACAAATTGCTTTCTGTATACCCTATTCTGTTTGCAAACATACACTAATAGGATGACATGAAGCATAGCTAAAGAAATTATGGTTAAAACACAATGCTATGAAATAAAAAATGAGTTGATTTTCATAGTAAGAATGTAAATCTTCAGTTAAAAAGAGAATGTTTGGCCTACATGTGTCAGACATTGCCAAAGTGCAGAGGTAATTATAAGTTTATAGCTTTATGCTTCTAAAATATTCCTCTCCCACAGGATCTCATGAAATATGTGTATGTTTACAGGAAATTGTGGAAATAGTGAGTCATCTGTTCAATAATTAACACGGGATAATTTCTTGAAAAACAAGATCAGCAGGGGTTTTTATTCTGATTACAAAGAAGTTTGGTTAGCTGCTTTTGGATATGCTCAAAAAAAGGAGAATTTTCAAAGTAGTATCTAAGTGACATTTTCTCTTTGGCAATACACTTTTACCACTAGTTGCTCCAGTTCTCTAAATCCTAACCTTCTGTCTGTCACTAGGATCTTTTAAGACTTCATTTTCTGACTGATATTGGGAGCTCCCAATGTGTGGAAATGGCTCAGGTTTCTCCAGTTCAGTAGAGTTA
Source organism: Anomalospiza imberbis (assembly GCF_031753505.1). Classification (NCBI taxonomy): domain Eukaryota; kingdom Metazoa; phylum Chordata; class Aves; order Passeriformes; family Viduidae; genus Anomalospiza; species Anomalospiza imberbis. Next base: position 20,594,759 of record NC_089688.1, read on the forward strand.
CAGAGTTTTTCATAAACACAATTGGAATGATTGAAAGCAAATGTTCATAAATGGCTTCTAAAAAGTGATGAAAACCTGAATTGTCTTTTCCATCCTCTAACACTGGAGAAAGGAATGGAATGATGTCTAGACTAAACATTGCTAAGTGACTTTGCTAAGTTCAATGTAAGTAGAGCAACAAAAAAGCTGTGTCAGAAAAATTTCATACACATATGCACTACTAACCGACCCTAATGACCAGCCCAGGGAGTCAGAACAGTGAAGTCCAGGGACTGCGATACTCCCTCTGACCAGTCTCTGTGCCAAGCCCTTGGGCAGAGGCTCAGCACCAATTCATAAGCAGTTCCACCTCAGGCACTCTGCTTCTACACTTGTTGGATGTCCACAAAACATTCTCTCCAGTCCCAACCTCTAGTACCAAGTGTCTTTATAGCCAAATAATTGATGCAATCAGATCCCAGCACCCCCTTCCAGCAGTTTCAGGTAGCATTCCTTTTCAGTTTTGATCCATGGTCCACACCAAGACTCAGATCCTCCTTACATATCAGGTGTGGCTCATTATGCTCAGGCCTTGTTTGCAGTGTCCTCTTGGCCATGGCTCATTATAATGAGTCACTCAGTCCTTGGTTAAGGCAAAGCCATGATGTTGCCATGTGAAATGAAGGACATTGTTCGTGGCCCTCCACACAAAGAAAGCATTTATTCCTATCAGGTGATAGTTTGTGAAACTGTGATGGTTTTCTACTTCATGTTTCTGCATACTAAATGCTGGAGCTGCCTGTGAATGGTCTAGCTCATGATGTAAATTACAAGACCTATTTGGGTTCCTCCAGTTCACATCTGAAACCACAGCTCCAGGGGGAACAGGAATAATGTATAAGCAATACAGAGAGGACGTAATTTTTCTTCAGCTGCATCTCCTGCTGCAGGAACTGCAAGAAGAAAGGGCATAGAGTCACCACAACACATAAAATGTAACTCCAGGATATTGTTATAATGATGTAGAAATATAATGAACTCTTTCAAGTATTTCTTATAGACAGCCCTGTAGAACCGAATGTTATTTTCATAATGAAGAAAATTCAGGAGCTTTATTGCTAAAAAATAGAGCAGGTTCTTGCAAATGCTCAAACAGAACATGATGTCCAGCATAATGAATATGCTAAATGAATTGCTACAGGATACAGAAATTGTTCTACAAGTCTTCTCCATTAATCTTTTAAGAAAATCAGAATCTGCTGCAACACTGTGATTTTGTTTTGGTACTTTCTAATTTAAAGCTTATTGTAGTCTTCATTTCATTCAGAGCCTGCAAATAGTAGCTAATGAAATTTGACCTCATAGACAGAGTAAAATAAATAATATCAATACTCATCAATTAAAAAAGCAAAATCTATCAGCACACGTTTTATATGCATGTAAAGAATACATTTCTGACCTGTAGAAGTATTTTAAATTCATGCATTGACCTGTATGACCTTTTTATCAATAAACCCCACATGAATAATGCAGCCACCCCAAACTCATGCCATTAGAAATTGTAATAGTTGTCTGACATGCACAAGCAATGTTACACCAGGGATCTATTTGGCCCAGAGCATTCCATTAAAACACAAAGTGAGATTCAAATGTACATGTTAAAATGAAACATCAGCTATAATGAAAAAGGAAGCAGAACAGAATGGGCTTTACTTATAAGTGTTCATTTTCCTTTTGACAAAATTTTGCCACGCTTGTACAATACCTAATGCTATTCCATATTTGAAGTACAATCAATCCACATTTTATTTTGCTTTTAAAATTCTCCTATGAAAGGTATAAGGCAATCAGTGTGCTGTGCTCTAGAGAGATGTTGGTATTATTTGAGTTTGTATTGCTATTTAATATTTAGTTTTCAATAAAGCCTTGATTACAGTCCATTGTATTAGCTACCATGCAAGTACTGAGGAAAATGTGGACCCGAATCAAAATGTTCAGCATTTCTGTTTGAGTTATGAAGCTTTGGTAAGCTTAGAAAAAGACAGGTAAAACACAATAGAGTGGACTGGTTATTACTTGTTACTCCGATGTTATCTCAAACATTCAGACTGACATCAGTCCACCATCTTCACATTCTTGTATCAGTTCATATAGCAGGATACTAAACTTTTAGATACCTAAGAAATCATCCTGTTGGAATTAATGGGTTTTTTAAAGTGATTTTAAAGACCTTGAACACTGCACAGTAGGGTACCGGACGTTACATAGTTTGAAAGATTGTCTTCCTAGCACTGCAGAGTTCAGTGAGGAACTGAACAGTTTCTCAGTTCCCTTTAGCAGTGAAGGATTCAGGCATGGAGAGAGGAAAACTCAAAAAGTGATTGTTGGCATTCTTCTACCGAGCAGTGAATCTACCTTCAGAGACATCCTTGACATGACAAGTTTATTCCAAAGTGTACCAGAGGTAAAGCAACAGTGGATCAATGTCAGGAGAAGGTCTTTTAAGACTTTGAAAATCCTGAATTTATACTAGCTCGACCAAAGAATGCAAGTGAAAATTCTTTTAGTGCATTTTTGTAATTTTAGTGGGGTTACTAGTGAAGAAAGTGTGTTTCCCTGACACCAGATGCAGATGAAAAAGTTAATGCTTCTGTGAAAATACTGGGAGGAAGACCTAGTCCCTAAAGGTAATACATGCTGCCTTTGGATTCCTATCTATAAAGCTGTTGTGGATACTATGAAATACTGGTATTTCTGAATCTCAAATACTATTGATAAATTTATTCCATCAAATGAATACCTACATTTATGCAGGGCTCTCCACTGTAAGGTGTTTATTAATAGAAGGAGGTAGCCAGTGTGTCACAAGTTGCCATCTTTAAGGACATTTGTGCTAGAGCTGATGCCTCCTGTGATTACTTTTATGCAGTTTCACAGTTTAATATTAAGACTTAATTTTTAGTCCACTCATTTGGCGTTGACTAAAACAAATTTATTTTTTCATTTTCTTGCTTCATTTTTCAAACTGGAGCACAATAAACAATTTCTTCATATTCTGAGAGAAAAAGGGCAGATGTTATATATCAAACCAATACAAAAGTTTAATATTTTAGATTATTATGATAAACATCAGATTTCAGCTTACAGTGAATTTTGTAACAAAGTGGCAAACAGGGATTTGGAAGAGAAATAGTGAGAGGTCTCTTACTAACATTTTAATACTGTTGAATTTGAAAAGTTTATGAAAGTTTCCATCATATATAATTACTGTATTTACAAGAGCATTTCCCATCACAGAAAAGGGCTATACTTAGTAACAGCCAGCCTGCCATCCTGACTCATTTTTCAGCATTCCTGCTTTTCTTGGAGGTCATTTTTAATGACTATGTACAAGCACCTGAAAAATCAGGTGCATAAATTAACTACCAATTAAGGTAATTCAAAAAAAAAAAAAAAAAAAAAGGAAAATGTAATTACTAGTTTCTACTAGTCCACTCATTATCATATGGAATGTGTGCATGTTTATCTTGTGCATGTTTATCACATAGCAATTACTGAGGCACAAAAGAAAAGTGATGTTTACCCTGTTGCAATCCTGAAACTGCATATAACATGAAGCAAAAGAACCTGCTCTCAAATTTATATGTCAGTGCTTAATGGTGAAAGGATGTTATCACAATTTAATATAGCAAGTGCTTAATTATTTCTGTGCAATATTTCCCCACATTTGATATCACTGTCTGTCTGGAGTGCATGTTGACCTAGTTTTCAATTAATTGCAATGAGAATTTTAAAAAATGCCTTTAAAGCAATTAATTTTTCTTTACTGGATTAAACATGAAACTGAAATTGTGAATTCATAATTGATAAACTTTGTTGCCACTATCAATAGTGAACTAGCATTATTACAAAAAATCTTATAAATACTAATGGCATCAAAACCATACAGAGTGTTGAGATTCTGTGAACAATCAGTATGCCTCTCCAGCTTTTTAATCTTTCTTTTAATATTTCAGGTAGGTTTACCCTTTGTTTAAAATTTAACTGCTGGAATAGAAAGACAACCTGGTAGTGACTTTTATATAATAAGCTTTGGTTCAGTTCTTCAGTTATCTTTTATCTTAACTCATCTATCTTAGTCTTATGTATCTTAACTCCCACTGAAACCCAGGAGAATTTATATTCCTAACTGCCTCTGAAAATATGATGCCTAGAAGTGAGAACCCTACTCAAAAATGTTGAGGTTGTAAAACTGAGGTTCTCCATTGCCTGTGTGGCTTCCAGCCAAGTATTCTCAGAGCTGGTCCTGCCTTCATCCAGAGTCAAAATACCCCTCACCCATTTGTAGAATTTAGCTACCACCAGATGACATAATATAGCTGTATATGTTTCATCAATTCATTACAGTGGTTCAAGGATTTTAATGCTAATGAGACACACAGATGGAAACTAAAATCCACATATGGTAAATACTTCCAAGTACCTGTGACCTCACTGTTGTGCATCCAAGCATATTTCCTTCTACTTTTTAAACTTTTTTTTTACTTTTTTGGAATCTTTTTTTAAACTTTTTTCCCCAGAAACATCTCTCAAAGTAAACATTTAAAGAACAAAAGGCTAGCAATTAGGTTGTTGCTGACACCTCAGAATACAGGATGACTGCATACAATTTAAGTAACATGCAGGCTGTAACTTACAGCATTAGAGATATTTACTGTATGCCTTTTTATTTTCAGCACTGTAATAGCTACGGACTGTATTCAGCACCTGCTGATAAAATTAGCCTTAGCTAACTGCATGTTATTTGTCTCTATTACATTATTCACCACCATTTGTTGTTGATGTCTACACTATTAGCACCATGTGAATCACCTTAAAGCAATTTAATCAGCCAAGTTCTCCTGTCACTTAATCCTGGTCAACTTAGGCTGCCCTGGCATTAAGTAAATGCATAATGTAGCTCAATGGATGAAAATTAAAGGAGATCATGTTGTAATATAAATTGCATTCTTATTATATGTATTTCAAGTTGGTTGCCCTTTAGTAAGTTTTCCATCCTGCATAGCTCACTTTGGTGACAAGGGGTAACAATGGCCTTTAGTAGTTGTTAGTGTGATACAGCTCATAGGGACCACCCTCTGCTAACTCTCAGACCAGTTATTATTTTCCATAAAACTACTTTGAAGTATGCAAGTCAAGCTTAGCAATATTGTCATGGTCAGCCATGGACAGTCCCTTATCTGCAAATACATAAGAAATATTCAGGATTTTTATTTTTTGAAAAAAAAATCTCTATTTTTCTTTTTATTCACAGTGTTTTACATATTGCTGGATAGAAGAAAGACTGAAGACAGAAATGTATGAGAAGATCAAGGAAGATGCAAAGTGGGCTGGAATTCTATACAGGCTGGTAAAATTATAACATGTCATATGATTAATCTTGTATGCAAGACTTTATTTGCTAATGTGTGAGGTTTTCTGTGAATTTGTTTTTCTGTTCCAAAGCTCTCAGCCAGATTTTGGCACTAGGCAGATGACCAGCACCTTCATTGCATTATTTTGATCATATGTCAGGACCCAGGATACTAAAGTAATATTTTGGGGTTTCCCAGTATCTTTAAGGACACACTTCTGATATTTTTTTGTAAACAGGAAAGAAAAATGTCTCTCTAATTTATTTTCACATCAGTTTTTTGCACAGGTAATCCTCTCTGCTTAAGGTTTTTGTGATTTTTTTTTAATAGTTAATCTTAGCCCTTTTGACCTCTCTGCTTCATATAAATACAAGGGCAAGACCTATGTTTATTTTCATGACAGGAAGTACAGAATTCTCTTCACTCAAGAATGATGATTTTTACCTCTATGCCTTTACATACATTAGCAAAGGAAACAAAGTTTAGAAGGAGAAAAAAAGAATGGGGAAGACCTATAGTATGCTACTGATTCTTCATCTGCAGATGGTAGAATACTGCAAATCATGTCAACTCAGATGACAAATCTCAAAAGGAAGCATTTCCTTACCAGTTATGCCTTTTTATAATGCCACACGGACAGATGTGATGCATACTAAGAATAAGGGTACAGGCCACAGAAGCTGGAGTTGCAAGTAGATACTGTCTGTAGTTTCCTCAGGTATCCTCACAGTTTCCCGGGAAGTCATTAGGTAGCTAGAAGCAGAAAGGCACTTGCTTCTCCCCATGCTTTTTCTATTTGACACTTCCTAGAAGGGGAAATCTGGAACCTCTGGATACCACATCTAGGATAAGGTTTATTAAAGTTATCCATAAGCACTATGAAAATATGAAATGTCTGTAGGTTTTGAAAGATGTATTGCATGCAGAATCCGATTTGTATGTTATGCACATGAATTTAGAGATAAATGATGCTTCTTCCCTAAGTGGAAAAGGCTCTGGAAACTTTGGAGCAGCAGTTACATGAGCTTCCATCCTTCACTCTGAAGGAAACTAAATGAAGTCACACATCTAACAATGCAGATATACTGCTGAGCAGCAGCCAGTGTGAGAACAGAGTTTGCTGACAAGAAATGAATAACAGCAGAAGGTAAAATCCCAGGCAGCACTAATGGTCCTCAAATAGTCTTATGTGAAACAGAAACACTCTAAGTTAGAATCTTGAACTTCAAGGTTTGCAGTTTTTTAGCTGTACAATATTAGAAAACTTTAGAGCATTTTGTGGAAAGTAAAATTGGTGTTCCATAAATGATCTTTTAAAAAAATTATAACACTGGATTCTTCCCATGCAAAATGCTTCACATTTTATATCCACACTTTTGCGTTTTATACTTCCAATTTTCAATTCAACAAAACCAAGTAATATTAAAATAGCTGAGCATTTTAAACATTATGTATAACAAAATCAAATGGCATTTTTTTTCTGAAAAGAACACAATTGGGGAAGGAGAAAAATGGAAATATTTTCATCAGTTTTCCCAAGAACTGATAGAAAATAGAATTTTATATCTGTATAGTCACAGTCTTATTCCAGTCTCATGTGTTTATGTGACTGGTTCAGCTTTGGAGGTTATATTATTATCAGAATATATTTATTTATTTATTTATTTATTTATATATGCAGAGAATACTTGAGCACTAATGTATATAACTACCATGCCTTTATCAGTTGATATCTGTCCTGTTGTGTTTGTTTGGGGTGTTTGTTTTTTTTTTTTTTTTTTATTCAGTAAACATTTCTTTATCACCACATGCGCAAAATTTGAAATGTATAGCTCCTATTTTATGTAAAAATTGTTTTCTTTCTTTGTTTGAACACATTATTGACATGCATTTTAAAAGAAACTCATCTGATCTAATAGTCTGTAACAGATTTCTACTTTGTCATTGTTAACATTTTCTTCTAGATGCATTTAAAGCCTATGCTCCTGATTTGCCAGGAGCTGTAAGAGAGAGAGATGTAGAATGCTGAATACATACCACATCTTTCAAGTAGTCTATCTTTTTTTCAATATGCAATAACCAGCTATATTAGTATTCGAGTCATGAATCATCACATCAAGTCTCAGGAATGCCACTTATGTTCAATTTCTTTTCCACATTAAGAATTTCTTTTTCCTTTTATTGTGGAGTTATTAGGGAGTCTCATAGGATTTGTACATTAGCAACTGAAAAATGTCATCTTTTACTTTGTGGGTTTAGGGTTTTTTTTGTATCAGTTCAGTTTATTCATGAGGGTGCAGATTTAAATCTAGTACAGTGATAACCAAGCTAGCTGCAAATGAGCTATCTTAGGTGTCAACATCTGTCAAGCTGCTACAGCATAAAATTCAGTTTAGGCTATATTATCTGGGATCACCTGGAACTGAGATTGTATTCTCTTTGCTTCCTTACTTCATAACCTTGCTCATTTAGTTCCCTCTCAGCTGGTTGAATCATCTCACAAGAATGTGACTCACAAACTTAAGCTTTCTGCTTCTTACTAGTTTCCCAATTAACAGCAAAATTTCCATATGTTCACTGCTAGAAAATCTTTCCTGATGTTGGACACATATCCTCTCCCCTTCATGATGTAATTTTCAAAGATATTTCAATTACTTGTAGTTCAGATCAGTTCAGAAACCTCTGAAGATGGAGATTCCCAGCACTGATAGGTCACTAAAACAGTGAAAGAGACCAGGGCTTATGAACCAATCCACCGATGCATGGATGTGCAGTGATATTTGAAAATCATGCACTAACCTTTTAAAAAAATGTACACAGGGTTAAAAACAAAGCAAGCAAAAAAATCTAAAGTCTCTAACTCTTAGACCTTCTCTTGAAATGTATCACATTTTTTCCTGTTACAACATTCACTTCCAAAGCTCTCTAACTGCTTCACTCTCATTTTAAACAAGAGTGCCAGATGGTACTTGCCCTGAGGCCAAACATACCTTCTATGTCTTGTCACTTCCTTAGTTTTAATGTGCCTTTTAAGAGAATGCTATCTTTTCCGAAGCAGCAGATTTGGAAATGTTAAAGCATTTTTTGAAGCGCCTCAATTCCTCTAATTTACCCTTTGCTTTTCACTATCTTTATGTGTAGAGTGATGATCAATGTGTCCATCTCATGGCAATCCTTTTCACTGTTCATTCACATCTCATTAGCAGGATAGGAATGGCAATGAATTTGTTTTCTCCACATAGTTGAAATAATTATCATCCTACTCTGCTGCCAAAAATACGTGAAGCAATTCAGAATCAATTATGTTGCAGAAGACCTCTGAGATCATCAAGTCACACCTATGACTGAATGCCACCTTGTCAATAGACCATGGCACTATGTGACAGGCCCAGCCTTAAACACCTCCAGGAGTGGTAACCTCCTGGGCTGTCCATTCCAAAGTTTAATCACCCTTTCTGTGTTGAAATTCCTCCTACTGTCCAACCTAAACCTCCCCTGGTGCAGCTTGAGGCCATTTTCTCTAGCCCTGTCATTAGCTGCTTGGGAGAAGAAGCCAACCCTGCAAAAGGAACTCTCAAACTGACAGTAACCATAAAAAATCATGTGTGATATGTTCTGTTTACTTTATTATGCAATTAAGACCATACAGCAGAGCAGATGGAAACTGATTTCTTCACTTGATATTCCTCACTTGTAGCTATTTCACTGGTACTTCATTGTTCTGAAAACTTCAGTATCTTCCCATCAGTCCTCCAGCCCTGCACAGCCAGTCCTACAGCATATCCCGAGGTACAGCTGAGAGTCTCTGCTGCAACGGCTCTGGCTTTGTCTGCAATGTCCAGTTTTAAGTTAATCCACGTCTGCTATCATATTTTCAGCCAATTCTATCATGCTTTTCTGTTCCTAGGTGTCTGATCCAAAGCCCATTAAAGAGAGTATAAAGGTTGTAATAATCTTCAGTGGGCTTTCATTGTCCACAGCCAGTCTCTCCTGTTACTATGTGCCTTTCACCAAGTTATTCTAATACAAAGAAATACCTTGGAAGCAAAACAGAGATTTTGTGGTCAAATCCTACAAAAGCTTATTTGACCAGTACTGTGAATTCTCAATCAAAAAACTATTTTTGCTCTGAAGATCTACCAGTTTACCAGACAAGCAAATGAAGGCAGTGAATTAACTTAATATCTGCACAACCCTTTATGCTAATTTAAATTCACTTTTTTTTGTGCCCTTTGCTCAAGCTCAGAGAAGAAATAAAGAATTTTGCAGTATCATGATTGGTTTCTTATATTATCTCTTTTTAGAGTATTGATCGCTCAGTCAGACGAAAGTATAGGATTGCCTTGTCCTGTCCAATTTAAAGGGTAGATAAAGGGCCCTGAAAACCTTGCAAGATGAAGTTCACCAAGGTGAGTTTAGTTCTGTGGGGTTTTTCTCTGGACTAAACTTGATTGGCTATTGGGACGATGTATGTATGTATTTTGAAGCATTTTGAACTCCTTTTAAAAACCTGGGAATGTATGATTTTTAACATGACTATTGTTTTTTATGACCCTAAAAGGTCACATCTATTCTGCAGTCAGAGCAACTCTGCAGGGAATCTTATCTCTGACATATGCCAAATTTTGCAGAATCTCAACCATCTAATTGCACATCATGTACAGTGACTTTTAGGAGTGTTTTCAGATCCTTTAGACTGCTACTAACCTTTAAAAAGCCCTCAATCAATTTGTTGTGTCGCTGCCTAAAACATGTTTAATTTTGGTATTGTATGGTTATTAAGATAGAAAATATATAGATAAAAAGAAACAACCAGCCAACAAACAACAAAACCCCAAACAAACAAAAAATCCCACCCCCTGCCCCCCCAGCTTGACTAATTTCTTTGTGTGCACAGAAAAATTTGCACCACCCATATTCAGGTGAAAGGATCGCCTCTCTAAACAATCATGTTCTTATGGCTCATACAGGGCACATCTCTGGCTTAATTGCAATAACATCTTTTACATGAATTTCAAAGATATTAGCCCCTTCAGGTAGTATTTCCTTAGAAACCTCTTGCATGGCCTCTTCTACTGCTGAGTATTAACTTGTAGGGCCAAATTTTGTATAAAGAGTCAAACTATCATATTGATTTTGTCTCTGTGTATAAAATGCTGAAATACACATTTAGTTCTGAAGGAATCTTCACTGGAATTAACAGGAGTACATAGTAGATATTGAAATTCTGTGGCAGTTGAGTTCTTCATTCACAGAATTATCTGTAAAGATCTCTGCCACTATCTCTCCTGTGCTTTTGATAAACTTAGGAATTAAATATTAACAAGTGACAAGGTCTTTATTACTGAAGTTTATACTTTTAGGGAAATTAAATGTGCATATATATTTTATTTGTATAAAATACTAACAAGGACTTGATAAATGTCTACATTTTCCATCTAGTTTAAACTGGCTTCCTTTTTGCCCAGTTTCTGCAAAACTAAAATTACCGTCGATTTCAAACATTGAATTATTGCTCTTTATACTAGAGATTCCTGCTTGGGACAGATTCCTTAACCTAAAACTTGCTTATCAAAAATTATGGACTCCTCCACATTAATGAAATCAAGCAAAGTTTACATGGAACGTGATTGCAAAACTTTGATTTCAGATAGAATATGGAGACTTTGTATTTAAAACAAAGGAAAAATGGATGTAACATTTGGTTTACTTGCACCCTAAACAGCCCAACATAAATATTTGTGAGAATTTGTGTCTAAGAAACTCACATGGCTCAAATAAGAATGTTTTATCTACATTAATGCTTCCTTAGCTTTGTGCATGACAATCAATCAAACCAGATTTGTGGGGGTTTTATTCCATCATGGATAGACAGATTTCTGTTTTTTTATTGCAAGTTTAATAGGAATAAAAATATTTCAAGTTTTTACAATTTGCTTCTGATATTATTAATCCCTTAATAGTTGCCCTCCACAAAATGAAACAGAATAACTTTAAGGTTTCCTGTACTAAATTATTTTTTATAAAGGTGAAATTTGGAAAAAAACTTGTATGTAATTTATTGTGGGACTCAATGTATTCCTGTAAATACATAGATTATAAATTAATAGATTACAATGCTTTTCCTGACAGCTTCAATGACTAAAACACCATGGAGAAAATGTTACCCCTTCTTTTTCCTAAAAGATGTTATGTCATTTACTAGGATCAATTAACACAAACTTTAATTTTAAATGTATGAAAACTCTCTAGTACATACACCAGTTCATATAGACAGCTCTTCCTAACAGCATTTAGGATTTCCAAGTGGTATCTGATTTGTAAATAATCCATCTATGTACAGCATTTTCAGTCTTGCAGAAGCAGAACATTTTCCATGTTGCTTCCTGCAGACATGAGCTATAAAATTTCATAAGCAGGAAAATATACTGTGCGGAAATGTGAAGATGATGAATGTTTTTATGTGCTTTTCATGCTTGGTTTCAGATTAATTTATTCAGACTGAAATGCATTTCAGTTCATTATTTAATTTTAGAGTGATCAGAAAGAAAGATCTTTCCTTTTTAGAGGTCCCTCTAAAGGAAAAATTGTAAGGGCAAAGGGTGACATGATATGGTTAATAATTATCCCAGTGTGTGTGACTGCTGGACATCTTCAAATGCATACCGAAAAATCCATGTAAAAGATGAAGACTACCTAGATTCTCCCAGTTGCTGTATTTGGTAGTGAGAACTCTGAAGTTCTAATCCCTCCTGAGAAAAATTGAAGCATTTAACTTCCATTTCCAATGAGAGAGTAATGGAAAATTCTTTCTTTAAGCTCTCCCTGCTGCCTAACAGCTGGCCATTTTTCACCACCTGTTGGTAGCACTGCACTGATGTGTCTCTGCCACACACACCGAGGTGCCCATAAAGAGGGACGAGGAGCACTTTTGCCTCTTTAGCAGGTCCCTGTATTTCAGTGTGATCACTGCCTTGCAGCAAGGGAAGATGTGCAGGAGCACTGCCTGACCCACAGTAACAGAAACTCTACAAAGATTCTGTCTTTGTAGAGGAAAGGAATCTCTTTGCATTCTAGAAGTAACTATGAAAATCACATTTTGTGCTGTACAGTCCAATCCTATGATGTTACCCTTGCAGCTGCTCCTGAGTTAAATGTAAAACCTACCCCAAATGTGTTTTGTTGGAGTAACATTTGGCATTTAAATAGCCAAGATAAGCGTCAAGAGGTGTTTCTGTTCCAGATACTTTTTACTTTAGGACTGATTTTTTTTTCCTAAGGTAATTTAATTGTTAAAAACACTTTCAATTCCCATCTTAAAATTGTATCATTCTTCAAAAAAGTGGGAATGACTCTACAGATTCTAAGCTTCTTGGGACACCTTTCTTTATATTTTATTATTTTCATTTTTTATTCACACTTTTTTTTCACATTATTTCATATAAGCCTATAATATTTCAGATATATGTACTTCTGGAAAAAATTGCTTGAAAAAATTAATAGCTCTTTATTGGCTTACTGTTTCTTAAGGAACATAATACCACACGTTTACATTGCAGGAGTTAATAATTTATGGCAAATTCCTCAAGGCATTATCAAACTGTGTAAATTTGTGTATCTGATCAAATATTTATTAGTTGCAGTCTCTTCCTACACTGATTTTTCTTTTCATTTATTGCTCTAGGCCTTACTGCAGAACTCTGAGGTGATACTCATGGGCATATGCCCCCAAAAGTAAGGAAATCATTGAAATATCCAACTTCAAAACAACAGACTGCAAATTTTAATTTTTGTGGGTTTTTTTTTCTGAAGTAAACAGACACACTATTTAATTAGCTTTTATATCTCATTTGCTTGATCTATATTAAAATTAAACAGAAACAAACTTTCATCATCTAAGCTGCTAATAGATTTTAATTTTGATTGAGTGATGTCCTCAGCTTTTATACTTACATTTTTATTTTTAATACTTCTTTTTAAGCTCTTCTTATTGTGGTATAATCCTACAGAGAGTGATTTGATTCTTCATTCATTGTTTCCATTCTCTGTAAAGGTCTGCCCTCTATTCTCCTTTTCCATAAACATGATAGGTGTGCAATGAGTCCATTGCACTCAACTAGTCTGAAATTTTGGAAGCAGTAGATGTAATAACTCATAGTAGAATATAAATGAAATGGTAATGAAAAAGAGAAATGCAAAGTGTGTAAAGTTCCCCACCACTCTCAGTTTCAACACTGAACTGCACCTTCCAAAATGTTCATTACAAGAAGGTTTTTTACTTTGTCATTTTGGATAACTTCATAGGATAGAGAACTCTCTTCTGGACTGTGATCAATTATGCTTTGCAATAGGACTTTGCTTCTCTGAGCACTGTGCAGCAAGTTTTCAGGACCTCTTTTATAATTTGAAAATCTATACGACTATTTTTAAATTGATTGAAAGAAAAAAGATCCTGGTTTTGCTCAGAAAAACAACATGTCCTTAGTTTTCCTGCATTTCTTTAGAGGCATAGGGAACTCTGGAGTAACCTTGTTTCAGTAATTCCACCATAGGAAATTACATATATATAGGGAAAATCAGAGGCACTATCTTCTTATCTCATTCTCTTTAATGTTCCTTATAGATTCTCATCCTGGCTCAGAGGATATAGGCCAAAATAAGCCATGGAGACATTGTGTAAATAGTACTCTTTATAATATCCCATGTTCTCTTAACTAGAGACATCTTCAGAACTAAATTAAATTGACAGACTTCTGCAGAATGCAAACAAATGCACACAGGCAAATAATCCTGAGTTATGCTTACAATAATTCACATTTCATAAAGGACAACAGGGAGAAAATCTTGAGATAGTGCAAAGACATAGACTTGTGAGAGCTATGCATTATTTAGATTCTTACATACAGATGAAGAGATGCTAAGCCTATGATGAGCCCTAGGCAGCCTTGGCAATTATGAATAAGCATAAGCATCATAAAGAATGAAGAGCACCCTGCAGCATTCACTGCCATCCACAGCTCTGTGTGTTAGACCTTACAGCAACAGGAAACAAGGAACCAAGCCTCCCTCGTCCCCTTCTAAAGAAGAATGTTAGTGCTGGACCATACGATCCATACAATATTGGTTATTTCATTACTGAAATTTTCTTCCTGATGGATGGATGAATTATCTCCCATGTGTGAATATATAGTCTTGTATGAAATGTGAGAAATAATGGTCTGCATTTCCATTGGTCACTAGTAATAAACAAGAAATGTCCAATAAATAATCACTGACTGATGCTTTTTATAGCTACATAAACAACATCTGACCTGATATGCCAAGTTTTAATGTTTTTTTTTTCTTTGTATTATCAATCAAGTAAGCTTATAGACAATTGATATAGCTAGAAGAAATTTAACCTTAGTCCCAAGATTCCTTAATGATGCATCAAGGAAAAAGAGCTCTAGTCTACAATAATACGTCAGCTTAGAGAAATAAAAATTTTAAAATTTAAATTGTTAATAAAACAACAGTCATGCTTATGTTATTCCACTAGTTTGGCCCTGGACACTGGTATAAAGGGGGCAGTATTTAGGTAATTAAGTGGTACTATGTTTCAGATTCTAAATTATTTATGTCTGATAAACCATTGAAATCAGTGAAGATTTTTCCCCAGCACTAGGCAAATATCTAAAGTGTTTAGGGTTTTTAAGTCAGGAAGCTGGAAGGAAGTAACTTAGGAGTTTCATTAGGAGAATGTTTCTCTTCTTTTGCTTAGCAGCAGTTCAAAGTCATGCAGAGGAAAACATTCTGTCACTCTGTCCTGTAATCCTTTTCCCCTCTTTGCTCTTTCCTTCTAACCTCTGAGAAAAGACATGAGGGAACCATATGATGTTTAACATGACTGCATGAGGTAAGAAAGATGTGACTTTCTGTCTATTTCATTCAGACAGGTTTGGATTTTGATGTGCATTTGGAGAAGGGTAACTGCTGCACACAACCTCAAAAAGTGTCTGTTAAGATGATTACTCTACTTTCATCTAAGTACACACATGTATTTGAAAACTGTATGGAATGAGATTCAAGTTTTTGTAAATTATTATTGCCTGTTTGGTTAAAGCAGCCAAGTATAAATATTTACAATGAAATATTAGGATTTAAACATTTGGTAGATCTGTTTATATTTCATGGAGTGTGCTATAATTTTGTAAACCAAGCTGAATTTAATTCCAATATCCTTAGTATCTTCCCTTCCCCTTCCCCTTTCCCTTCCCCTTTCCCTTCCCCTTTCCCTTCCCCTTCCCCTTCCCCTTCCCCTTCCCCTTCCCCTTCCCCTTTCCCTTTCCTCTTTCCTCTTTCCTCTTTCTCCCAAGATGTCAATGTGCTTTGATTTTCATGAAGAAATGATGACTAAATTACTTCCTCCACCTGTTTACATATGATACCAGGTCTCTAGGAAGATTACTTAAGGATTTACAGGAAGAGTTCCAAAGGTAGGAATTGCAATAAGGTATCTAACACAACTGAGAAAACCCCAAGAGCTCTTTTATAGAAATTGATAGAATTGGAGGACAGCAGAAGAAGCAGCAAATGGAGAGTGATACCCAGAATCAGCCTAGGAGAATGTTCCCTGACATTTCTAGCCTCAATCAATTCTGGCCAGTCTGTATCTCAAATTGGTCAACTGGAGACTCCCCTGTGAAAGGAAGATCACAGCTACTGCAGACCCAGGTTACCTGTGAGATTTCAGAGCCTACTCTTGGGGAAGATCAGTACAAACATATGTCTGAAGCCATCAGGCCACTGCAGGAACACACAGCTTCCAGTAAAATAGGCTGTTAAGGGTTATTTCAGGCATTTTTACATAATTTTTCACTGTGTGATATAGACATCTTCAGCTCTTTTTTTTAAATATGAGTTTATGGTATTGCTTGATGAATGGGAACAGTAAAAGTCTTGCAGTTTTACTACTTCTCACTCCCTTTGCTGGGAATTATTGATGGCTCAGCTGAGATTCACCAATTAAATCTGTGTTTTCCGTGTTCTTTCTTTGCTTAAGTTCCAGTGAACCTATATCACTTTGTATTGAAACTGATGAGGATCAGTCACAATCTTCCTCTCATGAGTCCTGCATTACCTGTGAAAAGGTAACAACTTTCTTCATTTCTTTCACCAAATAACTTGTGATTTTCTTATCAAACCATTAATTGGCAACGTCACATAAATTTTTGAAAATGTGGATGTAGGCTAATCACAGATATCCCTTTATTAATCACATTTTTCTCCTCTCCCAACAAGGTCAAGCTCCTTTTGTGAGTTTCACTTTACTCTCATTCAAATTACTGGTTTATAACAATTTAATATTTTTTTCAGCACTTTCTTTCATAGTTCACTGTAATGATCTAGTTGCTGTGGTAGCGTCCTAAATTTGCATTAGGTGAGTCCTTTCAGATCCTTCTCTGTGTTTACAGATTCACTGATACTAAATATTTGGGGGAAAATATTCCAATTTAGGTTTTTGAAAATGGTCCAAAGAAATTAGACATTCTGAAGAGAACAGTGTGAGAAGTAGATATGTAACATAAAGGCATATTAAGTAGCAAAAAGATTAATAACACTGGCAAAGTTTATTCAGCAGAAATGTGTCTTATACATTGTTGGGAAGGATTATGGAAGTTTTTTATACTTGGCAGAACTAATGGCTATGAGTCAGGCCTGACTGTAAGGTTTTATGCATGTGCAAGTTTCTTTAAGAAAACCAATTGAGAATGGAAACTTCATTAAAATGACAGCTTTTTTTAATCAGTCCCCTTCACAGCTGTCTTATTCTAAAGGGTACGAGAATGATAGCTGACCTTCTGGATATAGAAATGACATTTAAAAACATTAAAAAGTACAGATTAATCCAGTTATAAAAGGAAAACACATTGTTTCACTTCTTTGTCTTTGGTATTACTGTTTTGCAGTGATAACCTGTCTCAGTTGAAATCTGTGGGAATTTACAATTGATTTTAACTCAGCAAAATGTGCCATCTCCTGACATGGGAAAAAGACTGACTGAAGAGCTTAAGGTGTCTGTAGAGTTTTATTTTTGGAAAGAATACAAATAGACTTCCTGATATATTCTAACAAAACTAATATATACTGGGGCTGATTTTTGTTACTGCTGTAAGCAGCTTTCCCACACTCTGGGAAGTGGGAGGCATACATTTGAATTTGCAGTGGCTAAGGAGAACAAACACACAGTTTTTATGCTTTTGAACAGATTAGCTTAATTTATGAGTTGTTTTGAAAAAGGCAGGTATCATCAGCCAGCTAATCTTCAGAAGAAGGGAGTCCCAGCTAATTAAGTGCCTGTCTTCAGATAATTTATTCCAGAGTGCAGAGGATGCATGTGTGAAGGTCCTTAATTATGCTACACTGTCAGTGCGACATTTGGTGGTACTTTTGGCTCATGTGTATGCTCACAGTGATTTATTGGCTAGAACTGGATATCTTCACCCCCCACCCCCCCACCCCCCCCACAGGGTGATTTTTTTGTCTGCAAGTTTACTGAGATTTTTTTGTATCTATTTACTTCTGGGGGAACCTGGGTACCTCACTTCCCTGAATTGTCTTCTAACTCCTCATATCAACCTAGTAGAATCAGCCACCTAAGTTTTTGCTGCTGCTTTAACTTGATATACTTTTACCCCATTCTTTTCATCCTAAGTTAATACACTTGATTTTCAGGAAATTATGTTCTCACTGTCTATTGCTACATTTGTTAAAAAAAAAAAAAAAAAGAAAGGCATTTTTATATATTAGTATTCTTGCAGGGGCTGGAAGTAAGTCAGATGAACTCGATATTCACAATTGATGGGGTAGTAACAGTTGTCCAAGTCTTGGTCTAAAATTAGAAGAATAAGCTGGAATCAGTCCTCTGATTTTTGTCCCTGCTGCATTAATGGTGTTAGTGCTGTCACAAGTTAATTTATAACAGAGACTGGGCCTGGTTGGAAAAAATCTAGCAGAACATTTCTATCAGACAGTATTCGTTTGTCAGGAAAAGTGGAAATGTAGTAATTGTGTTCAGTTTTGTAATGAAACCAGAGAAGTTTCTGGTAAATCCAATGTAGTTTCCCAACAGTTCACCTAACCTCATTGTGCCTGTGGTAGTCCATGGGAAATTGCAGACCCAGGGACTGTGGGGGAACCAGGGACTGTGGGTTATCTAGATTCCCAGATAATAGACTATATTTAGTTTCCCAATCATAATAGCAAAAATCCCCATTTTTTTTTAAATTTTAAGTCTCCAGCAGTTTTAAATGGGAATATTTTTTGCAACATATAAATCTTTTAAAATGAATATATTTCAGATTCTGGAATATGAAATCTCTTTACCTAGAGGAGAATTGTGGGAGGGTTTTGCAGTCTTCTCTTCTCTTCTCTTCTCTTCTCTTCTCTTCTCTTCTCTTCTCTTCTCTTCATCAAGGCCTATTCATTTATTTTAATTAACTCTAGTAAGACTTATCTCTAACTAAAATCTTAGCTCCTCTAAAATCTCTAAATCCCTTAAAGTTTATGTTTCAGGTCGGTTTTAATTTTTTGACAGAGCACTGTGCTAGGCAAGTTATCTTATCAGAATTTTGTAACTACCTCCTTCATGCTGTCCTTTATAATTACAATCATCACCATCAGTTTCGTGAGCTTGAAAATGTGCAGGGATTTTTGCTGTTTCTCCTCCCACTGAGTGTCTAACAGTATCTTTAAGAAGGCATTGAACAGAAAGCATGGTAGCAGTCTCACTATACAAAAGTCTGCATTTTGTTAAAATATGCTTTAACAAAAATTGAAAAGAGCATTATTGTTTCCTCTCTTGCTTCTGTAATGTAGTTTTTTACTAAACTGGTGCTCAGGAAAAAACCTGACAGGGGCAAGACCTACTCTTGCTTTACAGCTGCAATATTAGCAAGAAGAAAAAGAAATTCCTGTATTTTTAGGCAGTTTCTGTTAATGACAAATGCATCAATGAGTGGTATTGAAGGTTTCATTTCAGTATTTGAATCAGCTGATAAACCATGGAAACTTTTTTTAAAGTATGAATGTGATTATAAGCAATTCTTAGCGGTAGGAAATAGGAGTGGGATTTGTCAGAATCTAAGCCCACAAATTGTTAAGTCATAGTTCCATCAACTTCAATTTATCAGAAATTTTAAGGCAGTGGAAGTCAGTGTATGCAATGTAAATTACCCCAGTGAAAAACTGAGCTAGATTTTTTCATTTCCTCACTTTTCCATCAAAACCATTGCACCAGTGCAGAATATAACACATTATTGATTTGAGTTTCTCTTCTACCTACTCAGCACCAGGCCAGAAGTGTGCTGTAACGATGGCAGGTCAGAGCATCCGTGTCCATTGTTTCTTTTACTGTCTCTCCTAAAAAGAAGGCCTATTTATACCCTTACTAGCAGATTCACTCATTTTTGCTCAGCAAATACAGAGAGTTTAAACTATTCTAAGACTGGCACAATAGTTTTGAATTTCTAACACTTTCTCACTTCAAAATCTACCCATTTATTATAATGAGCAATTACACAAAGGTTTCAGTATCTTGGCTTGACACATTTTTCTAACTTGTTCCATACACATATTTTTCTATACATGTGTGCGTATAGGTAATTTTTTTTTTTTTGCATTTTGCACAATTAATTAATGCACAGTAATGAATGCCTTATAAACAAACTATGGTAGTTGTAGTCATTGCAACAGCAATGACAGAGTTCTGTTGCTGCATTTGGCTTTTTGGCCTAAAGACATTTAAAAATAGTTAATGGAATTTCATTTTTCATCCTGGTATTTAAACATGATAAATTTTCCCATTAAAGATCCCTGACATTCTCATGTGACAGAAGATGAAGCTGAGTGACATAAGCCTCTGCCCTCTTGTGGCAGATCAGGTTGATGAAGTAAGCAATGATTAGAGATATTTTTGTCAATGGTGTCTTCTTTTCTGCGGTGTCTCTATAAAACAATAAATAATTTTATGGGTTCAGCTCTGCAGATGCAGAAATCTTTGCCCAGCTCCTAATGGAATCAGGCACGCAGGGAGAAAATGGCTGGTGTTTCTGATTCATCTCTGCTATTCAAACTGTGCTTTGCAGACTGGTATTTTCCAATTTAAGAAAAAAAAGGAGTCCCTGTGCCATGGTGATCGGAAAAGTTCTGCCTGCAGAAGATGCTTCATATTTTCTGCAGCTTTGCAGCAGACAAATCATCAAATATAGGACTACGTTGTAACAGTTCAATCCCATCTTCTAAAGATACCAGGAAGAGTTAAATGAAGACATATTTAATCAAGGTGTACTTTAATGTAAGTGTTAAACAGAGAAAACTAGTGTGTGAATGTGAAAAGGAATCAAAAGAGTACAATTTGGACATTCAGGCAAGGAAGAAACTCTTTTTTCCTTTGTTGCCCTAGCAGCACAGTATTTTTCAATAGTATTGTTCAAGGCACTTGCTGATACAGCAAATTCCCTTTCCTGTTTTGAGCTTCTGGCATAGTTTGTAGATGGTTCACTATGAGAAGAGGTATAATAATAGAAAATCATAGTGGCACACTGGTGAACAGAACTAGAGAGTCAGGAAGAATTTGTGAAGACAAGCTAAAAAGCTCTGGGTCATCAAAAGCTAGAGGAGGTTATAGTAAAAGAGTGATTCTGGTTAAAATGTAGAAATACAGAAAAACATAGCTGAGGGAGAGTGGAGGTCAGGTTTTGCTTGTCAGTGCAGAGCTGCCCTTCCAATTCACTCTTGGAACAAGATCAGAAGGATCATCTTAGCTCCAACTCAATATAATAAAAAGCTGAGAAACATTCTGAGGGGAGAGAAAGAAGAAATAAGAAATTATCTGTAAAAAATGAAATCGAAACAACCCACCCTCAAACAAGCAACAACAAAATCCACAAACAAAAGAATCAAAAAAAGCCTAAAACAATCAATCAACCAACTAAACTACTCCAGGTTCAGCAAGTAGAAAAATAAGTTCAAGATAAGTATAATGCTTTAGTGACCACCAAGTAGTATGATATGCTACGACTCAATATCAGCAAATGTATCCACCAGAAAAAAAACATAAAATACCATATTACCATTTGTTATTCAGATATCAGATTGCTGAATAAAACTATCTGTATGCAAGGCAAAGCAAGGAAGCAACTGAAAACCATGAGAATAAAAAGTAAAAAACAGAAAAGTAAGAAATACCAGTTCTTAAAGTTTGTAAAGCCAGTTTAACAATGTTATAACTTTTTTTTTTTTTTTTGCAAAGTCACATCTGCTGAATGTCCTAGGTAGTCAATACCAGGGAATCAGTCCACAGAATGCTATTGATCTGGGGACATATGAGGTAAAACAAGAACAAAAGGAAAAAGAGAGGACAGTGGAGTTTTTGCCATGTGTTTTGCAGAATGTGCTATGTGTATGTTGGCAGCTTTAGTATTTCTGTAGTTTGTAATGAATGGCTCACTAAATGCCTTCCTATGCAACCTTGCCACTCTGTGTTGAAGAATTTAAGACATCTTGACACCAAAATTATTATCAAAGAAAGAAAGAGGTAAGAGGAAGGAAGGAAGGAAGGAAGGACAGACAAAGGGTGTGTGCACAGACTGAAAATAGGCAGAGCCCTGTAGCAGCGTGTGGCCACAGTGATGATCATGATCCAGGGAGGCCACTACCAGCAGCAAAGAAAATAAGGACTGAGTAGGTGTTGGGACTGGGAGGGCCATGCACAAACAGGGTAGGTAGGAAAGCAGTGGAGAGAAGTGAATGGGAGAACAGAGAAAAGCCAAGAATTACTGGTGTTTGCAGTAAACTTCCTTACAAAAGGTATTTGGGTTACTGCTGGTTTATACATTCAATTGAATTTTTTTAAAAACCCCACTGTGGATTAGTATCCATGTAGCTGTGAGTATATTCATTATTAAATCCCTCTTCTTCATGTACTTTGTGTACTGCTACCATGAGCAGACAGCCTACTATTTTTCAAACATCTGTTTTGAAAGACTTGTGAAAATTTGCTTACAGTAGCATATATTTAACATTCAAGCACTTTCAGCAACTCTTTGATACAATTAGCTCATAATGAGCAGCTTCCATGCTAGCAACCTATGCTAAAATGCTTATTAAAAACTTTAAAATGTTGAGACTGTAACAAAAAAAGGCCACACAATCATCAGCTCACTCCTGGGAGTCTTTCTGAGGTGTTGTTTCTACAAAGCCGAAAATAATTGCTGCTAAAGTTCTGTTTTACTCTAAGCTTTTGTGCCAGGACAGTACCTGAAGTTACCTCAAAACCTACTGAGGTTGAGTGCCTTGTGACAGATTCCTGAAACATCATATGAACAGAGCTATGACATGGTATATCATAAAAGGTATTCAGACTTTTCTTGGCCTTCCTCATGAACTTTTATAACCTCCTCCATCATCATCAGGGCCAAGGTGCTACCCTGACAACCTAGCTGTAATAACTAGTTTTGACAAGGTACTCAAGCCAGGTGAAAAAAGGGAAGGCAGAGAACACGCTTGCTGACACCACCTGTTACAGAGAAGGCGGCTGACCACGAGCCATCAGGCTACAGAGCTTCAGTAGCTCCAACACTCTGCATCACAGCAGTCCACAGCTCCTGTTGGGAAGATGCTTTCCTCTATTCAGCTCAAAACATACAAGACTGACACTGTGTCTGTTGGTGACACACAGTGTCAATATATCCTCTGACAATATCACCTGATTTAGTCATTCATCAGGCCTGGAGTCAGTCTTTTAGTTAGTTCAAATCAGATTTCTCCTTTTGTTGGAGATGTTTCATATAGGATCCTCTTGATACAGAGGACAACAACCTTGCATATCCAAAACTCTCAAGCACCCAGAGAAAAAGAAACACAAACAAACAAAAACCCAAACAAACAACCAAAACAAAATAAAAAACCCAAATTGAAACAAAAAATTAAAACTTTACAACTTATGTTTGTGGTTTTTAAGTGTGCTTAATATAGTTAAACTACCTTAGTATAAGAATATTATTCTTATAATTGTTTAATGTATTTAGTAGATACTTACATTTGGTATAACAATATTATTTTTAGGCGATGAGTACCTACAATTACCCCTTCAACATCTGCTGGGTTTTGAAGTACAAACCAATCTGAAAAATCAGGCCTCACTTTTGCATATGTTGGACATGTCAAAATTGAAGGCATATGTTTAAATCTTTGTAATTATCTCTACCTGTGGAGTTAATAAGCAATTAAGTCTGTCTGCAAAAAAATCTGAGGCAAAGAGGTCCAGAATTTTCTGTGTTAACCTGCATGGTAGTCTTTGCCTATGAAATATCAGTAGTGAAGGGTTTATTTGCTCCTATATTTTTAGTTTTGTATTCAGAACACTATGTGGTACCTAAAAACCTGGGAATGCCATTATTCTTTGTGGTTTTTGTAGGGGAGTCTAATTAAGCAGATCTCTACTGTTACAGGCACAGACGTGAAAGAACTGACTGTAACATCAGTTATGTATCCCCAGCTGAAGGCCAGGTTGGTCTATAGAGCATAATGTTTATTATTTCACAGTAGAATCAACAACAAAGTATATAATTAACTTCAGAAGAATACAGATACCATTATTTTCTTGTTTCAAGTGATTTCTTTTCCTTTGACAAGTATGGTAAGTTGTTCTTTTAAGGTTAATCTGTTCTTTTAGAGACTAAAATCATCACTGAGTAAATGTCTTTGGTGGTTTAGAGTTCAAGAGAGGTGGATTCTATTTAGTTAAAATATTCCATGGTGCTTTGAAGTGTTAAAATGACCCAATTACTGTGTATACTTACCAAGAAAAAAATCTAACTGAAATATCAAAAACTAGATAAAAACTATTGCAAAGAGACCAAATATCAAAAACTTAAATGAAGTCAAGGGCCACACTTCTTAAAATTTCTGTCATTTCCTCAATATAAAATGTATTTCCTCATTCACCTCCAGTGTCCAATGGTTTCAATGAAAAAGTCTCATCTGATTTCTACAAATGTAGAGAGAGATGTGATATACATGTAAAGAAATGAAAATGTGTTCAATGTGAAAGCAGGACTTCCAGAGCTCAGAACTCTTAACTTTGAAATCTGCAGTGTATTTAAGGAGATGCGGCAGATTCAGTCTCTCGGCTACCATAAAATGGACTAAGCCTATAAAGAAGTTTGAGAGGTGAATGAAGTGTAAATGCCTCACTTAGAATTATTGCAAGTATTATTTTTGTCATAATTTTATGTTTAGAACCTTCTACATTCATTCAGAATGATTACAGCTACATATGTGAAAATGAAGGCCACATGATTTTATATATTAAATAATTGGCTGTTTAGAGAAATTTCTTTATTTTAACCATGAACATTTTATTTTAAGTGTTTTTTCCCTGAAATTTATCTGCTACAAAGCCTTTTTTCAGCCAAGGAATTCAACATTTGAGGCCATGAAGCAAAACCACTGATTTTTAAAAAATCTAATTAGAGAACTGTTAACCCAGCCATATGGATAAAGGAATTTTAAATGGTCTACACTTTACAAACGTGGAAAAGTAAGTAAGAGAAAACACAAAAAAGATGAAGTGAGTAACATAAAGATATGATTCTATGATTATTCTTAATGATTATTCATCTCTCAGTCTCTGTTTCATATGGCTGATTGGTAAGACTACACACTTGAAAACTAGATTTACTCAGTTCTTTGTATTAGTCTCTTCTGTATCTTTTACTGTCTAAAGCTGTAGTCAGTTTTTATCCTGATAAGAACATACTAACCATTCCTTAATGTTTGGATAAATAAAATCCCCATGCAACATTTCTTGTGCACCTACAGGAAAACAGCTGAGTTTAAAGCAACTTTCAGAAAGACAAAAACACTACATTGATAAGGAATTTATTATTTCTTAAGAAATTTCATAGACTATTATGTTCTAATTTTTCTGTCTATCAAAAAGACACAAAATCATCTGCAAAAAAACCTAACCTGGAACTGTGGCCATCTTCTTTTCACAGTCCTTATTAAGTGTAAAGTACAGTCCTTCAGCAATGATGCCATAAGTTTATGGGTTAACCTTTTCTATTTCCTATATTCAGAGCTTCTCCACAAGGTCATACATTTGGAGTTATGCACTTGTTTCTGATCCCATATGCCCATATGCCAAGAAAATTTTACATTGATTCATGGGGAGTCTGATTCCCCATTGTAAAATGTTTGCAACTGCCTCAGTTGTTTTAGGAGCCTTGAGAAAGGATCCATCTCCTTTCCTTCAAAGCTTCCTGTGAAGTGATGTCACTCAGTGCTTACACAACAGGCTGCTGATATCAAGGCAAAGGTGGTCCTGTAAATTATTTTGATGTGGGTATATTTCTTCATATTTGCTGTAATGCCCTTTATCAGAAAAATCTCCTGGAATAACAGTTGCAGGGATAGTAACTTTTTGACCGTGCTTCCTGAACTCTGTTCATAACAGACCTAAGAGCAAATTAAAGAGTTGTTATAGACTAATGACTTATCTATGTTATTATTATCATTACTGTCAAAGAACTGAAACAGAAAAAGTTCTATCAGGTTGGGTTTAATGAGCCAGCTCAGGTTATTCAGTGTTACCACAGCAATCAGACTGACTGTATGTCAAACACTTTTCCATGAATATTTTTTGAGTCTCAGTAATAATCAGTTATGCGTCAGTGTAGACTGACTAACCATCCCATATATCTTGCATTACAGACTAAACAGATGGTTTTAAATCCCTCCCTTTGAAATCATTATGGCCTCTGGAGTTCAGCAGTGTAGAAGATGATAACAAATCCAGGAATGAGGGGGATGAAACTTTGTAGCTGTTGCTTCAAAACACAGGAGTTTAATATATGATGAATGACTATTTATGGTTTGTATAATACCATCTGTGTGAATAGCAATTTGTGCTATAAAAACTAACAGGTTTCTAACCTGATTTTCCAATGTAATACTGAAAACTCAGTAGTCAAGGTTAGTTTCCTTCTTGCCTTTACAACATTTGTAGAATCGCTGTAGAATAAATGATTGGCAAGAATGAACTAAAAGGAACTAAATACATTGAGGAACTGTGTTGACACATTGCAGTACACGAGAGTGAAACTATTGATACAGAGTGAAAAACAGATTTCCCTGAAGTCAATTGGAATTTTGCTATTGGATTCCACATTGCCAAAATGTCACTGCCAGTATAGAGCCTGGCTATTTTTACCTTTAATTAATGCACCATTCATCTGTTTTCCTACCCTTCCCCACTTATTCCCTCCTCTTCTTACTCTCCCTCTCTCCTTACCTCTCTTTGGTCCCTGTCCTATATCTACTGCATCTGCAAGGCAGTTAAATTTTAAAATAGCTTTTCCCTTTGAAGTGCTAATACCATCATTGCTATTTCTATAGCAAGTAACTTCACTGACTGTTGTGGTTTGCTTTTACTCTTTGTTTTGTGTGTTTGTATGTGCATATGTGGATGCTTTTTGATTTTAAGAGTGAAGAAGTGAAAAAAATGGAAAGAAAGGAAAAATATCTCCCAATTAAATTTTATAAATAAGAGTTTAATCCCAGCTGCTCCACATCAGGCTGTGATTTTGTCAGATCTCATGAGCTAAGCAGGTTGAACTTGGTGAGTAATTAGATAGGAGACCTCTCAGGAAAGCCCAGGGTGCTGTATGTGGTGCACAGAACATTCAGGAGCTGTGACAGTTCTTCAGAAAGGGTAAATCATTGCTTGTGTTGTTCTTCCTTCATTGAATCCATGCATGGCTATGAAACATAACAGGTCTGTGCAGAAAATCTGTTTCAGAAAATAATACTTTTAATACTTTAATGCTGCCAGAAGGTAGGAGGATGTTCTGAAAGGACCACTTTGTACACACATTCATTTACAGCCTTTAATCATCTGGCCAAGGATAGGAATGTAGATGAACTGCACACCAGAGACTGAGTACTGGACCTTTGATCAGTTCCAGCATGTGAAGTATTCCATTTTTGTGTATTGAGCACTTGAGCAATCACTGTTGTCTTCTGCAAGATGTCTCTTTTTGCTGTTGCATATGATATGTATGTGTGTTTATTTTAAACTGTCCTTATGTGACCATATTACACTGTGCTGTGCATTTATTTAGCACAGTGAAAAAAAATGCATTCCATTCTAGGATCCAAACCTTAAGGATTTTATGAGTCCTGACTGATACTGTGAGATTTAGAAAGCACAGAGGTGGACATTTTAAATGTTTTTGCTTCATTCATGAGTGCGTTGCATCTTCCACGTAAGTTTTTTCATTGATTTACAGGTACAGAAATAAAGCCACTGATTAATAATGAAGTCAGAAGTGGCATGTGCACTGAGAAAATTAATCACTAGCACTATATGGATTACTCTCACAGTTTCCTTTGGGAAAGATAATTTGAGATAACTGTTTCCTGGTCTGTATAAATCAAGAATGTACTTATAATTTGATGATTTTAACAGTGGGTCAAAGTTTGATGCCTTTTGTAAAGCCAGGTCCTCTTGTATGGCTGTTTCTTTGAGACACTTCTCTTTGTTTACAAAAAATTACAAAATCCTATTTCCTTGAACAAGGCACTGGAGTATTTCTTCACTTCTTGCTCCAAGTCACTTTCAGCCCACTACCCCAAAAGACTCTCTCCTTTTCTAAGCTTCTTTCAAGGCACCTGGGGACAAAGTCAAAAGATATCTGCCTACATTCTCTTAATTTTTTTTCCTGGACTTGTAGGAGAAGGGGTGTAGGTGTGTTGGGGAGGCTACAGACACCAAATCTTCATATAGAAGTTGAGAATTAAAATATTTTTCTCATGTATAAGAATGTTTTTTTGATTTAGCAGGTCCTTGGGGTATTTGAAATATAGCTAGATATGGCAGTCACAGCTCCCAAAGTGTAAATGATACTTGGGGAGCTTAAGGGAAGGCACACCTCTGAAAATATGGGGTGGGAGTTCTGTAAATCAATTAATAATTATATGTATATTTCTAGCTGAGATTTATATCTTTAGTAATAGCATGTATATTTACATCTGGGATCTATCATTCTGTCACACAGCTTTGTAACTGTGCCCAATAGCTGGGCAAAATTTGGAGGTTTGTTGATTATTTCCATTAGACAGGGGAACTGTTAGTAGAGATTGATCTTTTATCAGTGCAGTCCTATTTCTAAGAAGCAACCTTAATGAAATCTTCTTTCTTTGAGCATAGCAGAAATTATACATATTGAAAAAGCTTTTTATTTTTCAGAGATTCAACCTGTGGCAGTTTGTGCCAGCAGCCCAAAATCTGTCTAGGTTTACTCCTTGGTACCTGTTCTTTGGCATTAATTTGACATGAGCTTCTACATATTTCCTCTTTTTCCATACTTATGCACATCCTACATGTACAGCCTACATACATTGTGTCACTTTCATTTGTATCCTTCTTAAAAAATAGCAAAACCACTCCACCCACTTCATTCTCATTCTGACCTGCCTTTTTCAAGCTTTTGTTTTGTACAGACATGTGTAATTGTGTTTGGGGTTTAGAGACTAAAGTCATTTCAGTTACCTGTTTCAGCAAAGGAGCATAATGAGTTCTTACATCTGTCTTAAATGAAGAGGGACAGCTATACCCAAGAGCTGCAATGAGGTTTACCTGACCCATAATTTTACAGCACCATAAACCACATTTCAGCTGAAACATCAGGGCTAGCAAAACAACAACGGTCTTGGTTCAGTACTGTGGTGTAGTGAGATTTCCTTCCAGTTATCTCATATCTGCTCCTACAGAAGCAGGAAATGCATTGAGGTTCTGAAGGGCAAGCCTGCAACATGATTTACTCTTTGGCAAATTGCACATCTTCAGGAGGATGCTCAGAGATTGTATAGTGCAGACACCAGCCTTGTCTGCAACTTGCCCTAGCTTTGTATAGATCATTTTGGACTGTTTTCAGGGTGAGAGAACTACAATAGAAATTGCACCTTAGTTATGGTCTGCTCTGAGTCTGCAGAAGGTACGGCTCAGCTGGACTAGCAATTTGGAGTAATATGGTTTTTTGGATCGTCTTATTTCTTGCTGTGATTTTTCAGTCACCCTTTGCATTTTCTCATTTTCTTCAGTTCACTGCCTCTGGTGACACAATTTAAGGTAACACAATTGACATATGAGTGAGGGTATTTAAAACTGAGGGCAATTTTAAAAATCAGAAATAATGTATATAGCAAAGTGTTTCAATTTCAAAAATTATCTACACTTGTTTGGAATGCTTCAGTAGCCCTTCAGGAATTACAGAATTGCCCCTCTTTCAGAAAATAAGTCAATCATCTTTCAACATCATTGATGTCCTATCAGTATTTTGTGTCTATTCCTTTACTGCTAATAAGGATTTCTAACAGTTTTTCTGAGTTCAGTAAGAAAAAGTCAGTTCATGAAAATTAAGATGTCAGAAATTACAATCCTCAATGACCAGATAAACATGAGGGAAGATGCACTTCTCTGGAATATTTCAGAGTTGTTAACGATTTTGAGTTACAGAAGTTGCCTATGTCAAGCCTTGAGCTTTTATATTATATAGTTCCCATAAGTTTTATAGAGATTGAAATCCACGTTTTTCTAGATAATCTGACTTTTATAAAGCTGAGAAGAAAAGTTCTTTGGAGAATGAGAAAAGTTGACTCAAACTCACTCTTAATTAACACTAGTGCTTTGAATACCAAAAGGTATACCTGCCCTAATTTGTCAGATATTTAATACATTGAAAATTAGTTGAAAATCAAGGCAAAAGACACTCTTTATGCCTTGAGTTTTAGTCTGTGCCTCAGACTGAAAAAAAAAAAAAAAATCATAATTCATCTGAAACCACAGTTTCCATGTAGTAGCCAGAATTAGTCATAAATCAGACCAACTTCATGAACCTTAACAGATGAATAACTGTGACCAAGCTTTGAATATTAAGCCTTGAATCAAGAAAATGTCCTATGGCCTTCAGGCCAGGGATATTTCATATAGATGTACTATTATCATTTGCTTTTAGTTTTACTCTATCAGGATTGATTCTATCATGCAATATTCTTCCTTCAATATAATTTATTTTCTAGAAATAAACCTAGACACATGTATACTTATATTTCATATAAGCTGCTGTAATTAAGGATTTCATGTCAAATGTAGTGAACCCTCTGAGAAAATTCAGTGAATGCAATCCTAGCTCTGATGAATTAACTAGAATTTCTTTGATTTTTGTGTGATTGAGATTTCATCCCAAGTCTTAGACAGAGATACACCAAGACCAAATGTCTAGATGTGGCAGCACTGAACTTGATTCACAATATAAAAATAAATATTACTTGAAATATTTTTAATGAATCTATGTCCATATAACTTCAGATGTTGTGGTAGTGGAACTATGCATCCATCTTTTCATACCAGCAAGGATAGATTTCATTTTGTAGAAATATACATTTTTACTTCAATAAATAACAATAATATAAGAAATCAAAGCTTTGAAGTTTTGGATACTTTGATAGTTACATATTTCTACCACTCTCACTGAGATGACACATGAATAAAATTGCCCAGGCAAGTGAGTTCTGTAATGAGGAACCTGGAGAATTTCCAAAAATAGAAATAACAAGTGAAAAGCATAGAAAATAGGTCCACTCTCCCCCCTCTCTAGCCATGGTGATTTTTCTTTGAATTGTACTACTAGGCCATTTTTAAGTTGGAAATGTAGCACAGCAGATAGACAACTTTTACCAGGCTACTCATGGGTGGTTTTCTCCTTTGTTTTTAATTATATTATGTCTTTATCCCAAACTCTTATAGAGTTGACACGGTCTCATTTAACACCTTTGCTTTCTCCAGAGTTTAACCTGGAAGCAGTCATCTGTGTGTGGACAACTACTGAAATGGAAGATAAGAAAACCTGTATAAAAATTGTGAAGTGGGTAAGTAGCCACTTCAAAGGGTACTTTGAAGGCAGAGACTATATGCTGAAAAGAGAGCAATGCATAAATGGAATTTGCTAGATTTGTTAAGACTCAGTTCTTATTATTTCTGCACCCCTTAATAAATTAATAATCTTAGATAATAAAGTGCATAATTTGCTGTTGATTTGCAGCTTGTCAATAATACACACAAAATACTGGACCCAAGAAATGGAATTATATTATAGGATAACAAAACTCAAGATTATGGACCAGAGCCTGATAAAAACTTTTGGTATAATCTGGTAATTTGAGAGTCAAAAGTTGTATGGCATGAGAAAGACTTGTTGGTTTTGAGCACAGGAGAAACTGAAAGCTATCTACAGAGGAAAGTCAGGAAAGAAATTGAGGCAAAGCCCACCTTTATCAGTGTTTAAATGGGAGTGAAGAGACCATTGTGGGCATTACTAGTAAGAGTTTACTGGAATGTCATGTATAAAGCTCTGTCCATCTGTCAGAGTTTAAAAATTACTAATTCAAATTGTAATAGGTCATAGACATCATCAGGGAAATCCAGAACTTGATTTATGGAAAGAAATTGAAAGAGGATCTGTTTCAGCTGAAGAAAAACGTAAGAGTTGTATATAAATACAGCAATAGGTAAACAGAAGAGAGTAATACTTAGAATGTTCTGGGGAGAGAAACAAATGGGACAATTTCTAATCAGGGGAGCCAGTGCATGTTCAGGCACTGCCTTCACTAGGAAGAGTGAAATGAACTGATTTCAAGATGAAGTACTGAATTACAGAAGATGTTAGGTAATGTCTGCTAAAAAGCAGAGTTTTGGCTTGGTGATTCAGATATTTTAATCAAGTTCCATTTTTTTATTTTTTCAGATGTTTATTGTTTCATCAGTTTTTGCAGGAAACATTTGATTCTGATAAAATCCTTTTTTTTTCTAAAAAAAAAAGTAGGTAGAACAATTCAACTGCTATTATGTAATTATCGTGGAACACCAGCACCAAGTGCAATGAAGTAATATGGTGGATAAATTCTGTGTTACTCTACTTAATTTTGAAAGTTCAAAATCAGCTTTATTTGTGTTCTTTTGCTACAGTACAAAAGGCTTCTAATATTCACAGGAACGTTCAGAATTCACAGATGAAAATGGGAAAATCTGGGAAAAAAAAGGACAATTAAGACTTTTCTCTGTAGAAGGCAATTTTTTTAGAAGAAAATTCAGTTGTGATTCTTACGTGCTATTGTGCTGTGTAGTCTAAATGCAGCATTCAATTATTGAACTTAGAGATTTTTACTCCCACTATAAGTGCAAACCACAACACAGCCTTAACTGCAGAGTTAATTACTCTTCTGTGTATGAGCAACACATATCTACAGCATAACACAAAAGAAAAAGTAACATGTCAATTTGTAAATTAATTTTTCCCACAAAACTGCTCTACTTTTTCATTTATTTTCTTCTTCCTCCTTACACAGCTTTAAACCTCTGCCTATGATTACCTATCTCAGGGCTTGTCACAATTTGGAGATCTCTCTATGTAAAGCTTATGAACTCTGTCTGGTACTTGGAAAGCTCTATATATAGCTGTGTCAGCTTGAAGATTCTTCACTAATCTAAAATCCACAAGAAGTGATTTTTGCTCCTGGCACATATCAATAAGGAATTGTTAAACCATGATAATATCCTATTCAAATACATTCCCTTGCAGTATGACAATAGGTAGGTTAAGCTGGTTTTATAGATGAAGTGAGGCAGTGATAAGTAAGTGATAAATCATCTGTTCTATGCAAATTTCATCACCTGACTAGGGACCTACCTGACTAAGAAGGTATGATGACATCTTGCTTGGTGTTGTAAAGTGCATCTTTTATTATATATTGGAGCGGGACGGTGGACCTAGATGACTTCTACCTATGTTTGGAGTGGAAAATGAAGGCAGAGAAGTGCAAAGGTTTTCCTGCATTTAACAGCTGATATGAAACCCTTAAAATCACAGTGGTCTTGTGCCCCTTCTGTGAAGAAACTCAAAGTCCAGCGTACTGCTAGTTTAACAAATAGTGTTTGAAGAAATCGGCGCTGCCCTCAGAAGACAGGGCAGCAGAGCTCTGTGCCGGAGCACTGGGGAAGGAGCCGGTGTTGCTGCCTCAGCACACCAAGGCGAGCTCACATGGACACCTATGATGTGTTGCATGGAAAAACCTGGCTCCAGCAACTGGCGCATGGCCGAGCAGTTGTTTTCACCGAGGCTGAGGAGGGGTTTGGACACATTTGTGCAAACGAGCTTAGTCCTGTGAACACGGCCGTACGGATGCCCGGGATGCTTGTACTGCTCGGGATGCTTGCACTTGCCCGGCTGGCCTCTCCGTGCCGGCAGCTCGGGGCCCCGGAGCCCTGCTCCACCGCCAAGGCACCCGGCGGGCCGCTGGCAGCCGGGAGACAAGGAGGGGCTGCAGCTCCCGTGGAGCTGAGGATGCTCCCGCGTCCAGCTGAGCGGTGACTGCAGCCGCTCCGTGGCGCGGAGCCTTCCCAACTTCCCACGGTTGCCTCGCTCTTCCCCGCCCGGCTCCCAGCGCGGTCCCACCGGCCGGGAGCGGGGCTGCCGCCCGGTGACCTGCGCGGGGAGACCCCGCCCTCCCTCAGGCCGGGCAGCGCGGGCCCCCGCGGAAAGCCGGGCGCGGCACCCACCCCTCCCTCCGCGCCGGCGGAACCCCGAGCCGGGGCGAACTCCGGGAGAAGGGACCGTCCCGTGCGCCCTGCCTCTCCCCAGCCTCCGCGCCTGCCTCCTCCCCTGGTCACTGGGACTGATGAATTAATCATGATGTGGCTGCTGCTAATGCATTTATGTGGAGCGGGCTGTGCCAGTGGCTCGCGGCGCGGCGGGTGAGGGAGCGCGGGGAGCGCCGGCCCCTCCGCTCCGCTCCGCGCCGGGCGAGCCGCGGCCGCGGCGCTCTCCATGGCTCCGGAGGAGGTAATGGGAGTCGGGACGCGCTGCCCGTCCCCCGGCAGCCCGGGAAGGGGCAGGGCAGGCGGGGCGCGGAGGGGGCACGGCGGCGCGGGCGGGGCAGCTCCAACTTGCCGGCAGGGGGGACAGCTCCCGGGTTGCCGCGGGAGGTGTGCGGGGTGTGTTCGCTTCGCGTCCCCGAGGTTCCCCCAAATCCTGCCCGTGGTTTAAAAATCGCTCTCTTGGCATAAGTGCGCGGGAGCCAGACTCACTTTATCGCCGCTGACGCTGTCGAAATCGCTGTGGCTCCAGCAGTAACAACAGCGAGCCCCCTCCCTTCTTCCCTCCCTCCGCCGGGTCACCCGCTCCTCGTGAGAAACCGAATGCTGATATTCCATTAGCTTCATCTTCCCGAATACGCGAAAGTGAGGAAGACTTGCTAATTAATTTGCATACGAGGGAATGATGTCTGAGGGAAGGAGAAAATACCCCGTTGCACCTGCTCCGCCGAGACTTGTCATCTGAATCTGGAGGAGAGCTATAAATCATGTAAAGTGTTCGCGGTGGAGTCGGCTTCTTCTGAGAGCTGTAGGATTATGTATCCAAATGCTGAATTCATATTTCCCACTAGGAAAAGACTGAAACTCAGGTCAGATATAAACTACATCATTTCATTTGAAACAAAACTGTA
This sequence comes from Anomalospiza imberbis, assembly GCF_031753505.1. Taxonomy (NCBI): domain Eukaryota; kingdom Metazoa; phylum Chordata; class Aves; order Passeriformes; family Viduidae; genus Anomalospiza; species Anomalospiza imberbis. Next base: position 20,629,759 of record NC_089688.1, read on the forward strand.
GTTATTTATTGTAATTCTAGAGGGGATTTTTTTCTCTCCTGATTAAACAGAAAGTACTATTAGAGCATGTAGTAATGATTTACACATTACAGCCTGAAATCTCTTGCAGAGTTGGAGGTGGTGGAGTGTAAGGATGGTGCTTTAGAATCACATATGTCCTCTTATTTTTGCCACACATGAAAAGACTGAGAATAACCAGGCTGGTTTACGTTGGGTTTAGTGTGTACAAACCCTTATTTTCTGAGATACAGGACGGGGAAAACTTGAACAAGGGATAGCACAACTTCCATTGAAAATGTTGACTTTCTCAACTACAGCAATTAAAATCTGTGTGATGTCTTCTTTGATTATTTCCACCTTTTGAAAAACTTCAAGAAATGTCATAAGCTAATTTCAAGAATTTCACTTCTAAGGCAATTCAGTAATTGTTTTTGACGCTTGCCTGCTAAATGAGCTTAACTAGGGAGACCTACTGTTCAGTAAGATGTTTGTGTTATTCATGTGCCAGGTATTTAATCATAAAATACAAAATGACAGTTGTAGTCTGATGAGATCATGGTTTCATATTGTAGAAATTATTCATACTTAATTTTGTGACCATTCATATATTTCACTAGGTTTGTTGCTGACAAAACTAGACTGAGGTTTTGTCATTTCAAAGGGAACTGATTTAGATTGGGGTTAATTGCTTTAACAGCCTAGTGTATTTCTGACAAAACTGTAAATGGCAAATATTACTAATTTTTTTGTTCCACTTATGTAAAAATACTGCTTTTTGATTAAAAAGATGTTACGTGTTATAGTTGGATCCTGTACATTGCTTCAGAATGAGGAAATTAAGGAATTTGTGTGCTTTGATAGCACGTGTGATTTGCAGGTTTCATAAGTTGTGAGCTTATTGTAAAACTGTGTGTATGTGTGTGGCAAAAGACTGCTAAGCTAGTAGAAGAAACTAATAATAACACAGAAATCTGTGAGGTAAGCAAGAACATATGAGCCAGGCTAACCACTCAATATGCTTACTTTGAAAGCAAGCCTGAATGCAGAACTTTTCATATCTCTGTTCTACAGCAACAAAATAAGGGAGACAAAAATAAGCACAAGCCAGAAATAAAAAGACAAAAATCTAAAAGAAGACCAGTCAGGTGGGGAAAAAATTTGGAAAACAAGACTGCAGGTCATTGTTAAATGAAATCATACTTACATACACAGCATTTTTATGGCATTTAAGGTGGAAGCCTTGGTCTATAGCCAACCAATTAAAAGAGATACGGTTGTTGAGAATTTGGTTTGTCACCAAATAAGAGATGGTAGAGGTCTAATGACAGTTAATAAAAGTGTTCATCTTTGGACTTGGAACAGGAGAATAATTTGTTTTCTTTTCCAAGTCTTCTTTCTCTAACTGGAAATGTGGTCATGGACACCAGTCTACAGAGTGGTCAAAATCTATTAATTAGTGACTATTTATTGTTTTGAGATACCATTATAACATAAATACTTTTTTTTTTCTGCATAACTGGTATACTTCTGGCCAGTGCTTTGGCTTTGCAAGTCATAAATGAAATATGGGAGTTTTAATTTGGGGATTGAGCAGTATATGTCACTGTGTAAATTTCAGTCCAGTGTACATTTTTGGTTGGCTGTCAAGTGTTGGATTCACTTATATTGGAAAAACATTTGCTTCATTTCTAAAACAAAATGTAAAAAATCCTTTGTCAGCCAGAGGGAGGTGGGGAAATGTGTTCATCCTCATCAGATTTTATGTGCCTTACAATAATGACTTGTGTTTGATACAAGGGATTGTGGGGTTGGTGAATGACAGACCCGCCTACATTTTCAACATTTGCACCAGAGTGAGCATGCTTTTTTGCGTCAGGAAAGCAAAGTGCTGCTTGTTTATTGATGGACACATCTTCGAAAGGAGCTGAATGGAAAAGAGTTGATTGTCTGCACCATTGCTCAATGTTCACTTGCTGCTATACAAATAATTATGTGACAACAGGCCAGCAGCTATAGACATGTGAATATGCCCTTTCTATTTTCTGTAGTTGTTCTTGCTTTACCCACTGCCATGGAAAACTTCTGAATGGGTTGTTCAATGATTAACATGCTACCATGTTATAAAGGGTGGGGATAATTGATGTCTGAACAGACAGGTTAAATTACATGATTCTGCATAGCGACAGTGTTTGAGGTGGATTTGCTTTGAGTACAATCAGATTCCCTCTTTGACTGTTTATATAGTAAGCAGGAATCCATTAAACTGGCCAGGAGGACAAATATTTAATGAAGACCCAAAGAGGCAATATCATTTCTGTATGTTTGCAGTGCACTGCGCTGTTTGGCTGCTGATTAAGTCTTCTGATCTCAAGGAGATCTTCTAGTCATCTGTTTTGATGTAATATTCTGTAAAAGCATTTAAGCTAGAGGGGTAGGAGTTTAAGTCTTAAGATTGTTTTATCTTAAGGATAAAAATTGCATGAGGTCCTCTCACAGCCCTGGTTGAACTTTAGTCGGAATAGTGTGAGCAAGAAGTCTGGGAAGCAGGGGAGCAGAACAGGGAGTAGTTGATCACTGTAGTAATTCAAGGCTGAAGAAAAGACCTTTCTGAGTTAAATAACAATCTTATCTAAGTTCATTTATAAAGTCATCACAGTCTACCTTTAAGTACGTTGCCCTGTTACTCTTTCTGGAAAGATATTTCAAAACCTCTCTCCTAATGCTTAGAGCTTTCTTTGAACTTTCAGATTAAATATATTCTTTGACTCCTAATTTTTAATCTCTCTATATTGTTATTTAAAGCAAACTCCTTCCTCAGTGTGTAGCCCTCAATAAATTATAAACATTGATCATATGTCTTTCTCAGCTTTTATGTGCTATGATCAAACAAGCAGAGCAAGCACCTTTTAGTCTATGTGGCAAAACAGAATAAATAGGAAGATACAGAGGCTAGTAACTTGATTCTCCTGAATTCTGAACCTTGTACCTGAAGTGTTTGCTCAAAGTCCTGAATAAGACTGCTAATGCTCCACTTGGTCTTTTGAAAATACTTTGTCAGACACTGGTGAATATCAAGTTTGTTTTACAGATAGGCCAGGTTGGTTTAATCTGTTAATAGTAAACATGGGTGTGTGATTTATCTTTTTGTGTTGCTCTCAAATGATAAGAGAGCATCACAGAAATAATCACAGAAATTCTGCTATTCATAATCATGTGGCTTTGAAGAGTAACTAAAGGTTTTCCCATTTCTAATCTAATGCAAATGCTCCTCCAATTTCTTCTGTAAATTAGCAAGAACCACCCCTGTATCAAGAGGGCTTCCTGTAACCAGTTTTTATCAGAACACCTCTGCTTTTCACCATGTTTACAGACATGCGGTAAGATGAGTGTGAAGAACAATTTTAAAGAAGTCCATTAAATATGTTACCATTAGTCAACTTTATACCAACTTTATTTTTGTGTTATGCTTGTATTTCCAACTCAGTAAATAATTGCTGGGTGATACCATATCAAATTCCTTAATGAAATCTGGAGAGAGTGGATTTTGAATGTCCATTCTCATAATATTTGCTTTAAAAATTATTGGCTTTTCCCTCCCACCAAGCATTTATAAATACTGATTAAGATCCCTGCTGAGCTTTCTTCAGGATAAAGTACTTCAGCTCTCCCTGCCTTTCTTCAAATGACAGATGCTCCAAGACCTATATCTTCTCTGTGTTCTGGATGTGCATACTGGATGTACACATGTCCATGTGTGTTCTGTACTGGGGAGCCCAGAACAGGAGGCAATATTCCAGATGTGACCTCACTTGTGCAGAGGGGAAGGATCATCTCTCTCTGCCTGCTGGCACTGTTTTTCCTAACACTGAAAGTGTTGACTTTCTTTGCTACGTGGGCACTTTGCTGACTCATGTTCAATTTCTTGCCCACCAGGACCTTCCCCATCCTTTAATGCCCAGTTCTTTCCCCCTGGTTAGTCTCAAGACTTTTACCAGTCCACACAGTTATTTCTCTCTGGGTAGGGAACGTGCATTTCTTTTGCTGAACTTTATTTCTCCAGCCTGCTGAGGTCCCACTTAACGGCAGCACAACTGCTCCTTATTTCACACACTCTCCAACTTGCTGAGGGTGCCATCAGTCCCATTATTCTGGTCTTTAAGGGAAATGACCCCAATATCAACAGGGGTGCACCATTAGTCATGTTCCTAGCTGAATGTTATGGCACTGATCACAATCCTCTGAGCCCAGCAATTCCACAGCTTTACATTTCACATCACTTTCATGCTTCATTAATAATCATATAATTGTTAGTAATAATAGTAGCATCAGTAATAATTTTACTACTGCCGAGTGACCAGGAAAATAAACAGATAAAAATATCTCTTTCCTTGCTCTGGTTTAATAGCACTGGCAGGTGTGTGTACACATGTGCACCAAGTGATTTGCCTGTTTGTCTATGTTTGAGTGTATGACTGTGAATTACTCATACCATGTGTTTGACACAGGGAAAATACCATTTTATATATCATACAGATGCTGCTTTTTTATTTTTTTGCATTAGATTTATTTCCCCACCTCATTTTTATAGGTCAAATTAACCTCTGGGCTTGTTATAGTTACGGGGAATTTGAAATAGGTAATCTTGAAATTGATTGCATAATACAGGTGAATTAATTGCTCTGTAAGTGATGTTTTTGAAGCCACATAGCCTTTCATTCAGGAGAAGAAAGTGTGTACCTTTTGTTAAAAATGCAAGGGCTTTTTTTTGTTTCCTTCAAATAGCAAAAAAATGTTTTGAGAAAAATTGCTTGTGTATTCCATATTTTCTCTTGCTATTCACACTCACCTGCTTTGCCAGCAGCAGTAAGAAAAGACACTGAACTACCCTCATTGCAAGCAATACTTAAGATTTCTAGGGTGAGACTCAGTGCTCTGTGTTTAAGCTCAAATTATTTAAGTTTGGTCTAGGATCAAGCTGTTTTGCTGCAGGAAAAATTTATTCAATATTGCTTGAAGAGGAGTTTTCTGTTTCTTCAGCAAGTGACTAATACTTTTGCTTTTAGCTAAAAAAGATATGTTTTGTTTGTGTGTGGGCATATAGAAGACTGATGAAAAGGAACTATTTAATCAAATGGCTTTCCATTTACAGAATACTGCAAAAATAACACTTACAATACTAAAAATGATGACTCTCTTTTTTCTTTGCCTTGAAATGAAGATATAGTGTCCTAGGGACAGTGATGAGCTAATTGTATTTACAACTTATTACCTTGATACTGCTTTTGAGAAGAAATCTCAAGTCTTTGCAGTTTGATTCTGAATTCACATTCTGTAGTAACTCCATCAGAAAAATGGGAGAATTTTGCTTCTCTGTGTGGTCCTAAGGCCTCCAGAATTTGGAGAGAAATTACTTTTGGCATCTAAGCTGCAATAAACAGGTGAGAATTGAAAAATTGTGAATGAGCACCTGTGCAAGTATGCAGCTCTAGCCTTTACTTTTATTTCCAAAATCAATGTAAATGCATATATGCTCATCATCTGAATTTCAGAAAAATAATTGCTTTAGTTTTTTTTTTCCTTTTTGTTGTTGTCTATAATTTCCTGTTAACACTGTATGTCTGTTTACCTTAGAAAGGCAGAGCAATTCCTTTTCAACTGAGATTATAAAAGGTGCAAATGTAGTTATTAGGTAAAATGTTACACATTACCTGCAGAACAATGGAGAAAATTATTTAATATTTTTTCCTTCTACAATTCTCCAGATTGCTAACCAACCATTTTGTGTCATGTAAGTTTCTGCAAGTAAAGAAAACTATTCAGAGAGGTAAAAAATGTGTTTGACTTTTTGTAAACTGCAAACAGTAGACATTTTTTTCCCAGAAATTGGCAACAGAAAAATGTGTTCTGAGGTTGTAGCTATTTACAATGGGATCTTACAGTGGATAGCTGAAAAAAAATTGAAGCGAGATAGGAATATAGATTATTTTGATAAATGGCAAAGTATTAGTTAGTAGAGATACCGGGTTTTAGACATGAATTAATAAGGTAATTCAAATACAAGCAAAACATTTTCGCTTCTGGATGGAGATAAACTGGACTACTTCTGTTCTTGTCATAATTTAGCATTTATATAGTGTTTACAAGGTAAAAAACTCCTTGTAGATACTAATGATCTTCATTACACTCTCTGAAGGCAGGTAGGTGTTCTGCAAATTAATGGTATAGGACCAGTATATTTTAGACCTAGAAATCTGCTAAGAGTTTGAATTTTGGTATAAGTGTGTTTGAAGTTTATGAAGGGCAGACTATATCCCTCAGAATCCAGAATCAGCTCTTACAAGATATGCTTTCATTTTTAAGGAACAAAGATACAGGCTTTCATTCAGAACACTTGAATACCATCATATCTCTTTGATTACAAAGTCTAGCCAGACATAGTTTTTCCTGAATAAAAGTGTTGGATACTATAAACATTTTTTAAAGGTTCACACAGTCCTTAATTTACAAAGATTCTACAAGATTCAGCTTCCATTTTTTGTGGAAAGGTATTTACACATGGAAAGAGGGAGCTTGTCTCTCCTGTCTCCACCCTCCTTGGTTGACAGACTTTCCCTCCAGCAAGCAGTTGACAGCAGTCAGTTTGTGGATTATTTCTGGAAGGAAAAAGTTTACAGCTTTTCTCCAACAGTAAGATTAAAAATAAAGTAGCTGTCATCTATTTCCATGGCTTAACTAGTTAAAATCATAGCCACAAAAATGCCATATTACTCAGCTAAGCTGTACACTGCATTTTATACAGTAAGCAGGCCTTATTAAATAAAGGCAGTCAAGCCTTGCAAACAATAGTTTGTAACACAAAATTTTAAAAAATTAAATTTTTACTGGAAGTTCAGAATTTCTTTTTTATAATTTCTAGATACACTAATTCTTTAAAATAAGCCTTACACAGATATTATAATGAAATATGTAATTTGGTGACTTTGTCACATATGAAAGACATGTAATTCTCAGGATGAAAGAAGTTCATGTCTTAAAACCGCCAAATTCTTGAGCAGCTTCCAGACTTGGCTCACATTAATCCTCACAGCACTGTGTTTCCCATTACACCATTTATAAAGATAAATACTGTCAAGTTTAAGATGGAAAATAATTTGCATTTGTCAACTTTGACACTTTCTAGTGCTAGATTCTTGAGATGCAATATGAAAATAAACATTTAAGGGGTTTCTTTTTCTAGATTGCCACAGTCAGAAATCTTTTAGACCTAATCCCCAAACATTAGGCTATTTCAGTCTCGCAAATTATGACTCTGTTTCCTTTGCGCCACATGCTACCTTTAGTTTATTCTGTAAATGAATAGTTCAGTTTACTTAGATGGTGTTTTGTTGGGCTCTATAAACCTACTTAATTTACAGAATTTTGTTGTATGGGTGTGATTTTGTTCTGTACTATACAATGTGAAGTCTTCCAGTAGTTTTGGCAACCTTCATATCACTGATTTCCTGGCTATGCTATTTTCCCTCCTGTCCTATAGAAATGCCCTTACTATGTGTAGAGTTTGTTGTGCTTTTAGGGTTTTCTAAATTCAAAATCTGATATGTGCACTGGAGAATGAAGAAGTACAAAAGGCTCGTTATTTTCATATTCTGCTGCACTCTAAGTTTCTGAATCCTAAAGAGTCATGCCTGTACACTGCAAACACTCCTGAGAGCCTAGGCCTCTTTAGCAGGTTAGAGAGCTGAACACTTGTATTGTTTTCACTCATTTTTTAATCCACCCTCTGCAAAATTATGGAAGCTTAAGACTGTTATTTAAATGGTTTATGGCTGGCTTTTTATGCTTGCAACTTTATCTCCTTTATCCCAAGACTATAAATAGTGCCAGTGATAGAAAACCAAAGTTTTGAAACTAAATTTATCTTGAAAAGAGAACTGTTATGATAATTATGCACAGAGCTTTAGAAAATGGAAATAATATAAATCTTCACTAAATAGTCATTACTCAAAGTTAGATAATCTGCTGTTCTGAAAAGACCACTGTATCATTCTTCTTTTGAATCTTTGTGTGGTCACAGGCACAGAATGTGGTGCTGTAATACTCCAAGGAATTGTTCTACTTTGCTTCTATAGGGAAGCAGTTTCCTTTAATCAAATGGAAACCAATAGAAATACACGAGCATCGAACAGGGCTCTCTGTTGCCTGCTGGGAGATATTTAAATTTGTGCTAGCTTGCACTAGAAGGAAATGCTGTTAAAGCATTTTGTTTTGTTTCTGTAAAAACTCTAATATTCAGTGTGTAAAATCACCATAAAAAGAAATCAGATAATATCATATATACTGATTAAGTCAATTAACTGTTCAGCCAATTGTGGAATAATACCATACATGTTTTAACATGTTTATTTCTGTACAAGCTGATCATATTGCTTTATACTATAAATAAAAGTATGGGCTGCTCTATTGTTTCTGCTTTACTTTTTGTGATCCTGGGGTATTCTCATTTATTAAATGGAAATAATTATATATATATACAATAATGATATATATATATATATACATATATATATATGAAAGGAAATAATTACATAGATCTTAAATTCAGTTAGGATGATTTTGCATTTATCTATGAACGATTCCTTGCTAAAAAGATTAAGAAAAAGAAGAATGTTAGAATGTTAAAATTACAGAGTAATTTTTTAAAATTATGAGTCAAAAAATATCAGTTGTCTCTGCATATGGTGTATTATATTTGCATTAGTATTTTGACACGTTCTCTGTCTGTTCAGCCATGTGCTGTTGATCCTGGTCCCACTAAATGTGTTATTTGTGCATAGCTAGCAATAGTTATTTTATAATTTTTCTTCTGTTGATTTTTTTTTTTGTTGTGGATAGTAAGATTAAATTTATTTTTTCAATCTTGTTATAATCTTATTTTCTTAGACAGATGGATCGACCAAGCATATATTGTGAGTTGTTACACAGGAATCTTTGGGTAAGATTCAGAATTAAGGTTTGGGTTTGTAGCTATTGAATGAGACATTTTCATTATGAGAATGTGCCTCATGTCCAGTGGTTTAAATGTATTGCGTAATTGAGATCAATTTGTGCTCATGTAAGGCATGAAGAAATTTTAGGTGTCAGCATGGGGTTGGTGAGAAACTTTTGGAGGGAATGTACCTGTCCACACACTATTTCAGTATAATATTACCTGAGAAAATGTTGATTATGTTTAATAGAATTACTCTCTTCCTACTCCTAACTAATTTTAAGAGAACTACAAGTTTCAGGAAGCTGAGTTGTAGGACAGAGCTTACCATGCTGGCAGCAGGAAATCTGTATAAGTAGCGGAGTTTGGTTCACCTAAATTAATAGATTTTTTTTTTTTTTTTAACAAAGAGCTAGGGCAAAACTTCTTTCCCCTTCTACAAATGACCTGAGGAATTTTACTTCCTAAGTGAACTGATTTATTGTACTGCTGGAGCTTCAGGATTCCTCAGAATACAAATTCTACCTTCCAGTTAGTTAGATAAGTATCCAAGTATGAAATCATTTAATCTTGACCTTTTAATATCTAACTTATTTGAATTTTGCCTCTGAGTAAATACCTACTTAGCTTTAATACATTCCTATTTAATGTGGAATGGCTATGAAAAGTGATTACCATCTAATTGTTAAGGTAATAAGGAAAACATTTTCCCTACTTGAAGTTTTATACATTAGTTTCTTCCTATTTAATGTCAAGAGTATGAGTTTAGGAAGGCTGAGTGAAATAGGAGGAGCTATAAATGGATTTCCTCCAAGGTAACTAGAAAATCCTTTCAAGGTTAAACTGAACTAATAATTTTTATTTACATCTTATTAATTCAATAAGTATATAGCACTTCTCTCTTCTCTCTATTCAGTGTATTTTACTGAATGGCCATTATATTTCTTAGGAAATATCTGTACACATAGATCACTATTTTAGATTTAATTTGGCCTAATGTTCCAGAGTTTCCTTACACTGATGTGACCTCAGATCCTAGCTGGCAAAGTTAGGTGTACACTGATTGTCTGAGAGTAGCTACTTCATGTGCTCAATTCATAGATCCACGTTATCTCCCAGTGAAAATGCAGACAAGTTAAAAATACTGTTGTACCTTCTTGCAAATAGATTTCATCTGCTGCATGTGAAACTGTTATTTTGGCGGGGCTAGTAGAGAGTAAATAGAATATAATAAAAAAAATCATGTACTGTTCTTTTTGGGGAGAGCAAAGAATATGAAACACATTGAACAATAGGGTGGAAAGATAAATGCTTCTGTTTTAATGCAGTCTAGGTAAGAGGAATGCCTGGAATTAATCTAGTGGTAAATTACTTTCTATCCTACACTCATAATCTGTGCTTATTGGACTTGTTGTTGTGTGGTAATCCAATTTCTCCATATGACACCAGTGTAAAAGAGAACTGTCTTTGCCTGCAGAGACCAGTGCCATCTATTTTCCAGCTCATCCCTTTCACAGACCAGAAAGTGATTGCACACTGCACTGCATTTCTAAGTACAGCCTTCTTTGCCCTTCATTTGGCATTCTTTGATTCTTTATTTGGCACAGAAAACTCAAGAACTGAGTCTGTTTTGATCTACTGGGCTTGACTTTATAGATGAGGCTCAGATTGGCTGTCAGTGGAAAAGCTGAGCTTTTTTTGCTGTGAATAACCAACAGGTGGCCTGCTGCTGTATGTGGAAAGGGCTCCACTGTAGAGCCTTGTTGTGAAAAGCCAGTGTTTTATCATCCATATAATTAGTGTCTGAAATCCATCTGCAGCCAAGTGTTAACAGATCTTTCAGGTTAGAGATTAACAATCTCTAGTAGTGATAGCCAATTCCTGGAGAAAAGCGTGGATGCTATAGGAATTAGCCACTGTATTTCATTTAAGAAGCATCACAACAAAGGTATGTCACTCAGTAAAATAACAATATATGCAGCTGAGGGGTTTTGCTGCAATAAACCTTAGAAGAAATGGGAAAATGGCACAAAAATGAAAAATTAAGCAAATGCTCATGACCTTCTGTAAATGACTACTCGAAGGTTGAATTCAGACACTGCTTTTATGCAGAGAGTTTAGATGGAATGGTAGATGAAGGAAAATAGTATGGAACAGAAAACTTGCTTGCTTGTGATTTCTTGTGCTAAGAAAAGCAGAAATTTACTTCTGTAAATAAGCAAGATTGGTCCAGACACCAAGTTCCATCATCTGTTTCTTTTCTTAATCAGAAGAAACTTGGAAAACATTGTAATTTTATGTAGCTATCTAGGTCAGCTGTAGTTGAGCTGATTCCACCTTTAGCAAGAACCAACACTTTTCATGCTAAAATAATCAAGATAAGAATGGAAAAGACAAGGTCCATCATGCTTTGAATCATTCCATCTCTGATCTCTAATTGGCCCAAGGGATTGCTAGAGAATGTCAGTTTTCTAATTTATTTTTTTAGAGCACTTTAGTCTTCTAGCTGGGGAAGCAGTTATTAAATCTGCACAGTGCACTCTAACTCACTTTTGGAAGACTTGCACCTGCTTCCACTGAAATGCCTGAGAAGCCAGCCAGGGTATTGGATGAGGAGAGGTCTGAGCATACTTCTTGCCCCTGACTTGTTAAACTGTTGAGTAACAAGAACTATAATTGTTGAAACCAAACCTGGTCACATTGAAACTGGGAAGGGATTAATTTTTCCAGAATGGAATGCTGATGTTTTTATGTTGTGGGTAATACAGGGGGGGTTTTATCCATGCTTGCTTAAAAGTGTGAGAACCTTGCATGTGCAGTGTGCAAGATCATAGATTCTACCAAAAAGTGTTATTTCCTGCACTGTTTTGTCTCTTGCTGTATGTGTAAAACTTGTTACAGAATTAGCATTTAACATTTCTTTCTCTTATCTACCTCTACTTTAAGACCTTTTTTTAATCTTCTTCCCATACAGTGTGTTATTTGTGGTCATATTGTGTGTATTTCTAGAAGATAGATGGTGTTCTGGTTGGAATTTTTTGTTTGTTTTGTTTTTGTTTGTTTAACAGTGGTAGAGCTATCTTTGACCTTATTCTGTTCTGTGAATACTTCTGTCACAGATTATAGGCTCATACAATAAATTCAGAAGATACCTCAGGAGGTATCTTGGTCCAGCCTTCTGCTCCAGAAGTGTTGAAGTCAGGCCGGGTTACTCAGGGTTTTCCGAGTTTGATCTGGAAAACATCTGAGGACAGAGACAGTACCAGCCCCTGGGACAGCCTGTTCCCATGCCTGACTGTCCTTGGGCAAAAACCACTTTTCTTTATGGGCATTTGTAATCTTGTGTCCCAGCTCACATCTGTTGTCTTGTGTCCTCCCACCAAGCAACACCCTGAAGAGCCTGACTCTGTTTTTGTCGTGACCTCCTCATAGGAAAGCTCTATTGTTATTAATAGTAGTTTTATAGAGAATAAAGTACTCTGCTTCACTTAGAAGATTAGCTTCTTTTTTTGTGGTTCTGATATAAAAAAACTGTTTGAGGCAATTTGTCCTGCGTGTCTTCTCTGTCAAAGATATGGGTGCTTAAAGAGAAAGCTAAGACAGACCTTATCAGTGTTTATAAATACCTAATTGGAGAGTGCAAAGATGAACCTTATCCCTTCTCAGTGGTGCCCAGTGGCAGAACAAGAGGTAATGGACATAAACTGAAATACCTGAATTCCATATAAGCATAAGAAAAGGTTTTTTACTGTAAGGGAGGTTTTGAATGGAAGTGTTTGGATTTGGGTTTGGTTTATTTATTATTATCTGGAAATAATAAAAATAATCTCATGTAGAAGTAAGTTTTACATGATAATGGAAAGATAAGATGAGATGCAAGTTAAAGGGAGCCAACTGAACAACAGCTAAAATATTTTTGTTATATATAATATTGAATATAACAATATAATTAATAATATATTAAATATAATTGTTTTTAATGTTATATTCTTAATTGCCTTTTATTTCAGATGTATATATCTGCTGAAATGAGAATAAAATGTCTTGACTTTTTTTTCCATCTGAGAAGACACTGGGTCTATTTGCTTCTATAATGTTAAGCATTTTAGTAAAAGTTGTGGTTTATGTCTCCAATCAATTCCTATTGTTCCAATAGGAAAAAAAAGGCAAAGTATTCTGACTCACTGTATAACAAAAAAAAAAGCTCTTGATTTTCATTATCTCACATTTTATAAAGCAAGTAACATTAATAGAAATTTCTTCTGCTAGGTGCACAAACCAGAACAAACTTGTTGTTTAAAATAACTGTTTAATATAAGTCTGAATTAAATTTTCCAGAGGTCAAACTTGAAAATTTGTAGAGGCATTTTAAGACTTATGGCTTGTAACTGGAGATATTCAGAATTACAGGCTAGTAGCTAAATTGAAAAATAGTGTATATTGAGGGATTGCCAAACATAGCAGAGCTAGTATTTAAAACCTTTATTTGCAGATAAGTATGTGTTCTGAAATAACAGCATTCTTTGTTTATTGGGGCAAGTAAACTTGGGGAGTTGTGTCTCATGCAATGATCTCTTGTATCTCTCCAGAATAATTTGGAGCTGATGGTTCCAAGGGCCATATTTAGGTAATGCTGCTCCATAATTCAGCATGTCAGACAAAGCTGTTTGCTTCATGGGATTACACACACATCCCTCTTCACGCCCTATAATTTTGGCACCTAATAAAGCTAAAATCAGGATTCTAGACTCTCCAAAGTCAGGAACACAATCTGCATTGATTTCACAAAGGATCCTCATTTCATGCAAACCTAAAGAACAATCATTTAATTAAATTATGTCTTTAGGGGAAAGGGAACGTTCATTCTATCCCCATCTTTACCTGACTCCTCCCTCATATAACTTGGAAAGGAAAGTAGTTTTCAGTAGACTGTGCTCCTTGTTTTGGTGTTTGATTGGAGTTTTTTAAACATGATTTGTTTTTTTATCTTGCAGATCAGCTGATCCTGTCTTTTGTACTAGTAGATAGAATATCTGGGTATAAGACTGAAAATTGTTTCATTGAAAATTGATCCCTGTACCACCCAAAGTGGTGTTCTTAGCTTTTGTCATCTAAGAAGCCTAAAAAGATAATCTATGTGAATATTTTAATTTTTTTCTGCACCTGTTCCACATTAGTGTCTAATTAAAAATATAGAAAAATATGTTGCATGTCATTAGCAATTTTGTCCTAAGGAACAGCTCTGTTTAGAAATACTCCTTGAGACCAGCTTTCCTCTGTGAAGAAAAGTGAAGTACCCCACCTGTGAAGCAGTCCTAGGGAAACTCAGTAATTCAATATAAATGCATCAGCAACAGAGAGAAAACCACACACTGAGATTTTCCTATCATTTCATGTCTGTCATGGAAGCTTTCAAGCAAAGATTGTCAGGCTTCTATTTTTACATTAGAAAATATGTCTCCAGTAGATGGGATGGCAGGGTTTTATGAGGACTTCATTTTGAGAATACTGAAAACTAGAAACAAATTTTCTTTCAAACGCTAAACCTGTAATCTTTGTGAAGTGGCAGTTAATTCACTAGTACCATTAAGAATCATGTCTCTGTTCTGGTTTTCTCCTTGGCTAATAAAACCTGAAGAATTCAGTGTGCTTATCCAAATGCTTCCCCTGCCAGAGCAGTAATTCTATAATGAGTTGGGTTGAGAGGCACTTTACTCCCTGCCATGGGCAGGGACAACTTCCACTGGACCAGGCTGCTCAAAGCACCATCCAGTCTTAAACATTGCCAGGGATGGGGCATCCAAAGCTTCTCTGGGCAGCCTGTTCCAGTGCCTCACCCCCAGCAGAGTGAGGCATTTCTTCCAAATGTCCAATAGAAATCTACCCTCTGTCAGTTTAAAGCCATTCCCCCTTGTCCTATCGCTGCAAGCCCTGGTAACGTCTTGTAAAAAGCCTCTCTCCAGCTCTCTTGCAGGCCCCTTTAGGTACAGGAAGGTGCATAGTGTCTCCCCAAAGTCTTTTCCAGCTGAACAGCCCCAAATCTCAGCCTGTTCTCTCAGCCTGTATGTGTATGAATAGTACTTAGTGGTATCTGGAAGAACTTCACACTATCTCCACAATTGCTTATATAAATTTTCTGTATAACAATAATCTTCAGTTTTGCTGAAGTTCTGAAAATGAAGCATTACATGTTTCAATAGCCTACATCATATTTTAGCTATGAAACTCATGGTTAGAAGGGTCTACCTTTGGGGATTTAGACACTTAAAGGGACATCAGAATCTGTATCTGGAGTGATCTGATAAATGTGTTTTGTTTGTTTGTCTTTAAAGTATAAACAATCTTTGAATAAGTCATGCTCAGGAGCATTTTTGGTACTATCAAGTTTTCTGTTTCAACCATGAAAGTGATAATCATTCTCTCAAATGGAAAATTGCCTTCAGATTTTAAAAGCATTCTTTTAGTTGAAAGTGAACTTTCATTTCTGTTCTCTTATTATCTATCTATGGTGACTGTGTTAGGTAAGGTTTTTCCTGTATTGATAAATTTTGCTAAGAAATTCCTTGCTGATCATTTCACTTACTAAGTTTTAAAGCTTTGCTGTTTGGGGCATTAAGTATAAATTGAAATGAAGTTTTGTTGAGGCTTCTTGGTTTTGATGCGTTTACAAGAAACTTAACTGCAAATGCAAATGAGGTTTTAGAGATAGATATAGAGGTAGATTGCTAAAGGAAATGTCTTTAACTCAAATTTGAATGGATACATTTCTAAAATTTTTTTTGTTGATATGTGATTATTGTAGTAGCTTTTTTCAAAGAGAAAAGAAAAAGATACTGTCTCCACCTCAAAGTCACTGCTGTGGAAACACTGTAAAATGTTTCTTTTACATCTTTCTTTCAATTTTGTTTTGCAAGCATATTTTTAGAAACAACAAGAACAACAAGACAAAAAAAAAACTATGAGTAGAAAAAAATCATTAGTTCAGTTTTCCCTGTATCTCATCATCTGGCTTAATTTTTGTTATACCTGCAACGAGGTCTAAAGAATGCTTTAATTCTATCTCATCTGTCACTTAAAAAATATCAAATTTAAAGTCTCTCTTGGAGTCATAATTTTTTTTTAATATTTTTGGATTTGTTTTCAGGAAAACTGAAGAAACATGCACATATAAACTCATATTACAGATATATCTTAATTTTTATTAACACTTTGTAAAATTTTGTCATGTTGCCTTCTGTTTCAAATACATCATAAAAAATATTTTTAATATATTGGTTTTACTTCAGCCCTCTTTTTCTCAGATTTTCTTTTTGGGACACTGGATACAGCTTCAGGCAACACCTTTTGCCATTTGATTATTGGTACCAGTGCAATGAAACTGAAAATAGATTTCTAAAACTGAAAATCAGGAAGGACAGTGTAGGGCATGGATATAAAGTACTACAGAGCACCTGGGAGCTGCTGAAGTTTATGTGCTTGAGCAATTGGGGGTGCTTAAAACTGACCCAGCACATTGAGATTTATCAGATTGATAACCATGAGTTCCACAGACGTGCTGTGGGCTAACAGAGACACGGTAAAGTCTTGTCAGGAGTGAAGTGCTGTGGCTGTAACTGTGACAGACAGTGATCCCTACCAGTTCTACAAGTAAATAAATATATCAGCTTCCTATAATGAAGCTTTTTAACAGCCTACATGTAATGTACTTAGGCTCTTTTTCCTTTTCTGATCAATAGAAATTTTTGAATATTCTGAGTTTTTGGGGTTTATTCTTTATTCTTCAGAAAAAGGACCTACATTAAAGGTGTCACAAGAACATCCATTTTCTGAGCTGCTTCACTAAGTGATCTGTTTTGTAACACTGTACTTAGAGAAAAGCAATTTATAACTTCAGGCACATAGCTAATTTTGAATTAAAACATTGCTGCTAAAAAGATGTAATATCAATGGTGTTAAAGAGCAGTGCTTATTGTTTCAGTAAACAAGGCTACCCTTTAGACAGTACACAGTAATCTTTTATTTGTATTTATATATACACCTTCAACTTTCAAATTAAAATCTAGTTGATAGAACTTGATGAATGCATTAGTTTCACTACAGACTGAAGTATTTTGTAATGTCTCAGAGCAGGTCTAATGTGCTTTAATTGCACATTCTTCAATCCCAATCTACAAGTTTCCTTTTTCTTAGGAAAAAGGGAGTTTCCTCCCATCTATGGTGACTGTACAGACACTATTGTGGCACAAGTGGACTTTAAGGGTAGTTATTATTTATTTATTTATTTATTTATTGTTTCTTTATTTATTATTATAGTATTTATAAAGCAACAATAATTTAAAATATTGACTCTTGTTATTATAAAGAAACAAGAGTCCATATATTTAATTATTAGCATCTTCACTCACACCTGTACCACTTGTTTGTTGTTTTGAACCTCTGAATATGTGCCACAGAATAGATCATAAGGTATAGCTATTTTTACTGGAGTTATCCATATTGCACATTGTTAGAGCTGTAGAGTATTGTACTTTTAATGAGCCAGATGTAGAGGTCTTTCAGCTGTTCCCAGAAACTTCTGATGCTTTTACCTACTCTCATAACTTTGATCTCTGATTAAATTTAAATAATACTAACAGTTGTTTTCTGCAATTCTTGCTGCTTCATAATTGTTTCTAAGAGCATCAAAGACTAGAATGAAATTTATATTCTTTTAACTTAATTAAAATGTTTTACTGCAGAATACTAAGCATAACCTTCATGATCAGAGTGTGCATATGAAGCAACTCATTACTAAACTGCAGGAAAGAACCTGCACACACAGAGATTCATGTGTAGGATGCATTGAAGATGATGCTGGTGGACTTGGCAGATCATTGTGAGAAGACGTGGCAACTTCATGTGTATCTCCTATGTTGCTGTGATTGTAGCTCTAACTCTTAGAGGGCTGTTTTGTTTATAAAATGTATCTTGCACTAGCAGAAGATGTCAGCTTTCAACAAGCCGAGATGTAGAAGGGAAGTGTGATCCCAAGCTGTTCCCAGAGGCACTGCTGTCTGACAGCTATACAAAAAGAGCTCTTGAATAACTAAAAGGGAGGTATTTTGTATTTTTTAAAATTACATCTGTTTTTATGCTCATTATTAATACTTTTTGTCTTTTACCTAGCAGTTGGTTTTGGATTTTGTTTTGTTTGGAGTTTTTTTGGGAGGTTGGTTTGGGTTTTCTTAATGCTCCAGAAAAGTTCATATTTAATCAAATACGAGGAATGCCATGTCTTCAGGGCAGATAGACAAGGTGAGACCTAAAGCCAGCCTGTGTTTAATTAATTCTATGCTAATGAATAAGAATATGAGGATTTATAACTACCTGTAAAGACTTTTTCTGTTTAACTGCATTAATTTCTTGAGAATGCCTATAGTGACCATTTAGCAGTGTCCAAGTTCATGTTGAGCATCTGGCTCTTCTTTTTGATTCAAGTGTTTGATATATTAATTTTTGGATAGAATTTTACATGGATTAGATGATCCAACCTTTTTTGAACTTCCTTTCTACTTCTTTCAGGGAAAATTCAGGGAAAGAGATGGTGATGCTTTGATATCTATTTCTTCTTCCTTCTCTTTTCCTTATGCTTCTGCAACCATCTGTTCTTTTTGATCTAGTTTGATGCCAGAAGGTTCTTACTCAGGGCAGAACTATCTTTACAGACAATACTGTGTCATCCTTGCATCATCATAGACAGAATTGGATTTTTGCACGGGAGTAACATTTGCACAAAAGTCTTCAACTGAAAAAAAAAAGGTACTGGTGGCTTTCTTGTGACCTTTTTTCCATTGAAGTGTTTCTTAAAAGCATGCTTAGTAAAATCCTGATATTTAATAAGTAGCAGTTCATATTGAAAAAAAAGCTCAAAGACTTTTTATTCTTTGTTCTCCAATGCAGAATTTCATGTGTGAGGCTACTCATGCACTGACAGCACTGCCTGCTGTGACATTTTCTGATTATTAGTGATTATTGGCAGCACTTTGCAAGTATTCCACAGCAGAAAATATTTCATTATAGGTGCAGCCAAAATCTCAGTCAAAAACTGCATTTCAAAGGATAGATACCAATGAAGTGATAAAAAACAAACCACAAGACAAAAAAAAAAAAAAAAACAAAACAAAACAAGAAAAACATTAAAATTATCAGGACCCAGGGATGACTTTTCAGTACAACATCATGAAATGGAAATTTAAAGGCTTTCTAACTCTTTGGACCACTTTACTTAAAAATGTTGGTAGTTTATTTTTCCAATGTATTTTTCACTGTGCCTCAATTTTGATTCTTTATTTAGCTCTTTTGTGAATTATCTCTAGAGGGTTTAATAGCTCAACCTCATTTGTTATTAAGAAACTAAAATAAAAATGGCCAAAGGTCAGGGAAAGAATATCAGTCTTTAAAATTAAATCTTATACATACAGATATATATGTATTCGGAAGCCTTTTTTCCCCCCTGCTATCTTTCCAGAGGATCTTTAGTTTGTTTCTGATAAAATAAAAAGGGCTTAAAAATAAAACCTGTCTCATTTTCAAAGTATTTTCTTCAAAAGCGGGTTTACAATAACAGTATCAGATATTTTTCCTTGCAGAAGTTTATTACAGAACTTATGCTGAGCAGAGTAGACATGAAGAGCACTGGAGTGTCCAGGCAGGAGAGCTGCTGCTCCCCTGCAATAGCCACAGGGACATCCCTGCTCACAGTGACAGGGGCAGTGCAGTCACTGCCCTAAACTGCCTGCTCCAGGCAGGGGTCTTCTCTGCCTGCACTGGTTCCTCACCAGGAACACGCCTTTCAGAACACAACAAAATTGTAAAAGACACATTTGTTTTCAATTTCATCAAATGTCCATTTTTAGAGAAGATAAATATAAAGCATAGGTAGACAAGAACTGAAAAGTCACAATTGCAAACTAGATATAAATAAACATTTATTGTTAATTTATTTAAAGAATTTGATCATGGCTTGTAAATGCTTTAAAATATGCTTGGATGTGATAGTGTTCCTTGTGGAGTGGGTTTTTGCTCTGGGGGAAGAGGCCTTTCAGTCACCTCTGGTAGTTGCACTAATGCTTTTGCCATCTTAAGGTTTCACTCAGAAAAGGCTCACTTTTACTGGTGTGCTCTATTTCATTACATGATTTGGTTACAGCCCCTCCAGATTTGTCCTCCCTGCACACAAAGGGCATAATGTAAGAATGAGATCTCAAGGAAACAAATATTTTAGGGGTTATTTTATTTACTGCATTGCAATATGTCTTGGAATTCGAGCTGTGGGCCACTGGGTGGGGCTGTACAAATGTCAAAGACTTCTGCCTACGAGTTTGTAATACAAGCACGAGCTAAGAGACAACACGTGGATAGAAACCAAAAAGGAGGAGTAATATAAGGCAGCAGTAAGGTGTTAGATGCTAATCATTCAGCAAAGAAGCAACTGGCTTTTGAAAGTCAAGGAAGCAAAGAATTTGAAACAGAGCAATGAAGTAAGTGGCTTTGCTGATACTTTCTAGGATGTTTTGTGTGCAGAAGAGCACCAACTCCTGCAAGTACAGCAATGGACAGCAGACATGAAGTACAGCTAGATGATGGAAGATGTCAGCAGAAAAGGACAGATTGTGAGCCACTGAAGAAAATTAGGAGAAGCAGAAGACTATACAGATTTTTGGCCTATATCGGGATTACTTCAAATCCTTTTAACTTTCCTTCTCTTAAAGAATTCTGTTGTAGAACATCAGGGTTAAAGCATTCATCCTACATACAGTATATTACAGTTTATCAGAAGAGTTACATGTTAATCTGACAAAGTAATTTCTGTTACTTTCAGTTCCAGTAACTACAGAATCCAAATGATTTAAAGATTGAAGTCTTCTGAGAATACATCTGATTCTTTGCTTTTGTATGTCAGGTTGTTGAAAATTTCACTCTGAATGTCTGCTGCCATGCTTAATTAGCAAGCAGATCATGAGTAAAACTCCTTCTTCACCAACTGTGACCAGCAGGTATTGACAAGAAAGCCATGTAAACTCTACAAATGACTGCTGGTGTGCTTAAACCAGCAGAAAAATATGTTCACTTCAATGTCCCTGGGGCATTTAGCTTTGTATTAGACAGCAGCTTTTACTGGAAATGTGAGCACAGGTTTTCTGAACTAGCAAAAATCTATAATGTTCCAGCTGTTTGAAAAGGTCCCCACACACTTATTGGTACAATGTTGTCAATATTTAACTCAGCAAGTTCAAAACCTTTCTTCTAGGGCATACAAACTCAAAAGAGAGATTGTCCATTTTTCCACTTTTCAAAGTTGTTTTTAATCTATTTTTGTTACTCTTTTTCTTCCAGACATTGGGACTAAAGCCTTAAAGCTCTCCTTTCCCCCTTACTGCAAAATCTTTTGTACTCTACCACCATGAAAATTTTAATTTGTCTAGTAAAATTATTCTCATAAAGGAGAAAAAAATACAATCTTGCAGGAAAAAAGTAAGAAGCCTTAGTTAATGTGAATTAAATTCTGGAAAGAGTTGTTGCCTTTGCAAGTAAAATCCTGCTGGGTTTTATGCTGTTAGGAAAGAATTGATTCATCCTTATTGCAACCAACAGGGATTCCCAGCTCTTGCCTGTGAATAAACTGTACTTGCACTTCAGTGCAAGTCAGGATGCAGACAGGTGTCAAAAGCCATCTGGCTTGGCCTGACCACAAAGTCCTCATTTGTGAAGGTGCTAATTTCTTTATCATTAGAACCTTTGGCTTCAACAGACCTAGACACCTGGGAATATTTTGCATTAGAAATTTGTATTAATCCACAATCTACCCAGAGGGGATGTGTGTGTATATTTATATATATGTACATGAAAATGTGTGTCCTTCTGTTTCAAAATAATAAGTAAGTAATATAATATCAAAAGAAAATAATATCAAAGTAAGATAAATTTATTTAAAATACACTATTGGAGAACCGGAGAATTCAATGCATTTGTAGCTTGATTAGTTGTGAAATTCTCTGTAATTTACTAATTTAAGAGCACTTGTGATCAATTACACAGAATTTTTCTTTTTGTATAATTGGAATCCAACGTACATGTTGTACGCCTGGTCATGGAGATATATGTGCATAGGCATTATCTGCATGAATTCAAGACTGCCATATTGTGGATTAAAACTGGAAAGAATTAATCTTGTGGACCAGTGTCAGTAAGGACTTTTGCTATCTTGAATAGTAGCTGCAATTTTTAACAATATTTTTGTAGATTGCCTAAGGAAGCAATGTGTTTTCCATCACTGGAAATTTGATAAGATCAGGTTATGCAAACATCTGTCAAGAATGGTTTCAGTATACTGATCGAGCCTTGGGGCTGACTGGCAAACTAAGTGACCTCTTGAGGTCCCTTCCACCTCATCGTTCTATGACTCTGTTGCACTGTGATGCCACATATTGTAGATATGTATATCGAAGTTACCCACTTCGAAAAGTTTATTTCTACTATTTTATCCCGCTCCCATTTCTTAAGGTTTGGGGATTTATGCAGACAAGTAGAAAAGAAAGGAGAATGGTTCCTAATTAGTTATGGAAATTTTTGCAATTTAATCAGATTATTCATTTTGAGATCTACTTTTGAGACTGAATGGAAGGAAAACAAAAGAAAAGCAGCACAGATGAAAACTTGGAATTTGCTAAAGCAACCTTTCTTATTTAAATGGTGGTATGTTTAGCAGTGTTGTTAGCCTTTATTAACAGGTGATACAAATCACATGCTAATTCAGACTGTTCTGTGCCGTTCAAAATGTGCATTTGTAGCCTCTCACTGTCTGTTGTCAACAGGACTGAAATTGTCCTGGTGATGCAATGTAGGTAGATTTACCTTCAGAACTCTTCAAAACTATAGATGCCAGTGTGTAGGAATCTTTCAAATCAGTGATTTGTACATAGTCCCCCTATGGCTGGCAATACCAGTGGATAACAACAATGTTCATGCTTTGGCAGCTACACCTGCAATTTGTTATCAACTTCTCAATCACAAAAACTGAAATCCCAAGGGAGGTGTTAATTAATCTGGAGTTGAAGAAGTATACTGGATAGAAACGCTAGGTAAGGAGGAGAGGACACAAGTGTTACTCTTGAAGTGGTCTAATCTAATAATAGCAAATTAGCTTTGAGTCCAACTAATCAAGTGCTTGACTGTTCTCCCAGCGCCCAGACCAGTGTCCCAACAGCAGCCCTTCAAACACAGCTTAATGACATAGCACTTCTTTTAAAAATTTAAGTGTTTCAGTTTTGGTGTTCTGCAGGAGGAACCTCAATTAGGAAGCTTTGGAATGTAAATGGATTTCAGTAGTGATCTCAGTCCATGTTGTAGGTACAGTTAACATAGCTTAGATATTATGAGAAACACAACATGGCTTTTTATTATAAACCAAGCTAAACTTGCTAGAATTAGCTGATATGAAATCTCTTATGGAAGTGAAGCAGTAGTTTCGCTGGTAGAACAGATCTGAGGTTTCTTGAATCTTGAACAGTGACTAATGGTTAAGTCATCTTTCAAAGTCTTTCTTAATTCATCTTTCAAACAATTTGTATCTGTGCATACGCATGTCAGTGTTTGCTCTTTGTTGTTCAATTGAAGTAATTTGTTTTAATTTATTTAATTGGTTTTATTTTGGGTTTAATATTACTGAGTTCTTATTTTTAAAAGTCAACATGATTTGATAATGTTATTTAATATTTCTGTCATTAAAATACATCTACTATTAAATGTCAGCTCTTGAGAATGTTTTTTAAATACTACTATATAATAATAGACTGAAAGTTTCAGGGTTTTGAAACTGACCCATTTTTAGAAATTTTTGCAACATTTGCAGATTCAGAATACAAACAGCTATACCATTTATAGAACACTCATTAAAAATGAAGTAGCAATTTAGTACAGGAATAATTAAGAGGTCAGTGAAAGTCCCTGCAGCCTGGGACTAAAGCATTGTCTTTATTTGCCATAGTACTTAAAATTTTTCATCAGTAAGATTAAAAACTGGTAACATGAAGGTAACATAAGCTGTTATTTAAGTCAGATGGACATGCACGGTTAATTTTCTTATTCTGAGTAGACATATTAAAAGAATAAGTGCTGAACATGTCAGCACATGTCCAAATATCCACTTTCAAATAAAACAGTGGGATAAAATATTTTCTCTTGCCTTGAAAAATATTTAACACACATATTTTGAAGTACTTATTAATTATACATGCTTTTATTCTTAGCTATTTGGTGTAGTTATTATCAGGTGATATGTACCTGACTGTCCTTGTTAACATGGGCTGTACTTGTAGAAGTTTTGTATTTGGAAATCTTGTATATTAAAGGTTGTTTATTTAGTAGGGAGGCATTTTAATATTAATTTAGAAGGGATGCACTAAAATGTACTGGAAACTTCTTAAAAAAGTTGCCCTATGTTTCCATGTCTATGGAGTCTTGAAATGTTGTGTGTCAGAATCTAATTTTTACAGAAAATTACTAGTTTGAGTCTTTTATTCTAGTTTGTTGTTTTTTTCTCCTTGCTCATTTGTCACACAGTTAATCAAGTATTTAAGAATATGTAAGCAATTCCAATGAATTTTGAAAGGCAGCTATTTACATGAACCTTAAGATTTACCCTTCCTGAAGCGAAGTTCAAGTACCAGATACAGCAATCTAGTTAAAATATCCCAGGAATTGATGTGGGAGATCTGCCAACTGAAGGGGAAAAAAAAAAAAAAAATATATATATATATATATAGCCTAATTTTCTTTGGTTACAAAATAATGTAAGCAAATACTTTTAGACTGAAATATGGTGCTTTTTACCCCAAGGAATTCTAATGTGTGCCTAAATTTAAGAAGTTAAGAGCTTTATTTGATATCTCTGTTCAGCCATGTCTTGAATAGAGAGAAAAAAAGAAAATATAGTTCTTAAATTTAGCTGAGGTACTGACAACTGATCTTCCAGAAATAACTACTCAGTGTCAGAGAGGTTGCATAGCCTTAACCAAATAATAAAATGTCAGGTGTGAAAACATTATTGGCTTATTAACATTTAACCCATTCTTATGAACTGTTCCAAAACTTTTAAACTGAGTAAAAATAATTCCCACGGGCAGATGGGGTTTGTATTATATGCTTATTGTAGAGGAGGTTTATTGCTAAAACATCAGCAGATCTCAGCAAGTGAACTGATGCTTTCATCTGGGACACTTCCAAAGCAGTGTATTGGCATATTGAACTGTGTGGTTGGTTTTAGTCTTGGACTTCAGTAATAAATTAAGATCCAATAGAAGGCAAACATTTCAGTTGACTTATTCTAGTTCCTTTGATTATATATTAAATAGCTCTCTTCAGCTACTTTTGTTATATCTCTTAAGGGTTCATTTAGTCTGTTCTAAAAATCAGATTTTGACTAAGTCTTCTTACAAGAAGGCACCAACAAATCAGTATGTAAGAAATTAAAGCAGGCCTGTTACTCCATTATGCAAGAATAATAGAAACATAAAGCCCAAAAATAAAACATTAAACCACAATCGTGTCGATTACAAAAGAGCTTTCAAAGCAACTTGTTAAAGACATAAGACCAGCATTATTTCAAATGCATTAGTACAGGAAAATTTATACAGGAAAATTTACAGCTGATAGTAAATTATTTAGAATAAGAGAAATGAAAACAAACTGCAAAGAAGTACCTCAGTGATACTGAGTGATAAAGTGACAAGTGAAATTCACTGCAAATAAATTTAAAGTGGTTCTCAAAGGGAAAAAAATTATAAATTTGTGCACAAAAATGGACTTCAAACTGACAATTATTGTTTAAGAACTTCACTGTGAGATTATCTATTCCCAGTGTATTCACTGTGAGCTATGAAAATAGTAGCAGCAAAAAAATGTAAATTTAATATTACACATTTTTAGAAAGAAATAGAATAAATTAGAAAATATCATGGTTACAAGCAGTGTCACAGCGCTGCACCTGCATCTTGAATATGTAGAGAGAATGGGTTGGATGAGAAAAGGATGATTAAATAAATATTTTAAACAAGAAATAGGTAGAACTACAAACTTTCAGTCTGGGAAGAAGAAAATTGAAGGAGGCTCTGGCAAGTTTCTTAACTCATGAGTGGTGAGTAAATAGATAATGAGAGGTTGTGTACTGGCTCTTTACTGCAAGGACGTTGGGCACTGGGTGAAACTAGCAGGTGGTGTGTTTGAGTTCAACCAAAAGGAGTATTTTTTCAGTTTCACATAGTCACACCATGGAACTCCTCGACACAAGCTGTGTTAACAATGATTCAAAAAATAGTAAAGTTTACAGAATTACTGATATTGTCCATTGAGGACTATAAAGCTCATAATTCTGTTCCAGAGAGCCACTGAAGCTCAGACTTGCTGGACCCCAGGAAAGTGTGCTTGGAAAAATCACTGCATGTTTGCCTTGGATTTGTACAGTCCCTCAGGTATCCCTGATGGGCCACTGCTAGCGAGGGGACAAGTAAATGCTTGGTTCAATCAAGTATAGGCTGCCTGAGATGAAGCTCAACAATGGTTTCAGTTGAAAACACTGCTGAGATGCAAACATGCTTTGATTTGCTTGGAGCTTCAGAGATTGAGAGCTGGCTTTGTCTCTTCTATGTTTGTTTTAATTTTACTTAATCTGAAATTAGCATCTCCATTGAGATGAATGGGATAGGATGTCTAGATGTTTGTTGTTTGTCACATGAAATTATGTTCCCTTCGTGGCTAATTATATTTTAATTTTCTTACTGCTTATATTCATATCTCTTTTTCTTCATTTAATCACATATCAACTCTTGCCTTGTATTTAATTATTGTACTTTCTTTTTAATACATTTTGAATGAAAGTTGTGCTGAGGAGTTCAGTGTATTTGCAAAAAGCTACATCAGACTGCACAATTTTAAAGCATAAAGAACCCGGTAGGTGGTTTCTTTTATTAATTACTTGGGTTATGGGGGAGACAAGGGTCACTTCAAGACAGGAAAGGTTCAAGCGTCCTGGAGAACAAGACTGAGTGTCAAAATGCTGTTGCTATCTCCAAGAAAATATTTACATAAAATAGGCTGCAGTTTAATAGAAACAAGTGTAAGTAGAAAATAGAGAAGTGTTTAACTGTACAAATCCCAGGTGTGGAGTTTTTGGCTAGATAAAGAGTTCTGCCCTGGAGAATTTCATGTGATTTGATGGATTAGAAACTGTTCAAAAATTAATGCCATCTCCAAGCAAAAATGCAGGAAGAATGTAAGGAGTATTTACAACGACCATAATTTTGTTATTCGCTGTGTTAGTGGGGTGGGATCTAAGTAAAGAGGCCTAGAATTTGGTGTCTTGATTGAATATGAAGCAACAGAAAATTTATACATCAGTAAGAATGGCCAGAGTCTAGCACACATGACTCACAATCTGAAGTTAAATGAACTGTGATTGTTATCACACGTCCTCTTAAGTTTAATCATTCAATCATGTTACTTTGTGCCCTGGCATCTATGAAACCAGAACCATCTGAGTTCCTAATTTTCTCTGTTAGCTTGATTCATTTTTTATTTTTGCAGCCTTTTCTCCTCTGGAATGAGACTCCAATCTGGCATCCTGCTCTGGTTTTCCTTGTCTTCTGTAGATCCAAATTTACTTGTATTTTCAGTATCAATGTCAGACTGTATGCTCTGATTGTATATTTCCTAGTCTTTACTAAATTAGTGAAAGGCAAAAGTTGGGCTTTGAGAGATAAGAGTGGAAACTATGGTCATTTAGTCAGAAATGGAGATTTTTTTCTCTCTCCCTCTTTCCAGAGAGCTCAGTAAACACATCCAAATGCATTTAAAATTATTTAGACTTTATTTATATGAAATTTCTTTGAAAAGTATCTTTAGTAAATTGCTACATATTTCTGTATGACATACCTCTGAGGTATTATGAAGATAGAAATGCAGTTTTCTCTAATTGATTTCTGTTTCACCCGGAGCTCTTGTAAAATTCACTTTTATAGTAGATTTTTTAATATAAGAAATTTAATACTGTATTTTGAAATACAACTTAAAATGTCATTTTTCTTTGTTGGTGGTTGCTTTCTTTTTGTTTGCCTTATATAGATCTGCAGTAACATTTAGTGATAATGACACTCCTAGATTAATTGTGCATTATTCAGAGCATATAAATTTGTCAGTTTTAATTTCGTTGCCTTTTTGTTTCTCTGAAATATGTTTTGTGAACTTGTGAGGGAATGAGCAAGGGTTATCTTAGTTCATTTATCTAATGCAGCAGTCAAAGTACAGACTCTGCATTTTTTTACAATCTCCTTATATTGACAAATTAAATGCTTGCAATCTTTTGTTGGCAGCCAACTCTGAACTCCCTCTTCCTTTTGGGAGTGATTGACCAGAATGAAACACGCTGTTCTAGTCACTCTGAACCATTAGTTTATCAAAATGCATTAAAACTGTACTGTCATTTTCTCTTACTGCTTTTGCATACTAATAATGTGCTGGCCTTTGTCCACTGCTGTGCATCCAACTGAAATTTTCACTGAGATTTTTGGGTGCTTCGAAAGAATCCTAAAGGTAGGGCTTTCCAGGAAGTCTAAGGGATCGAGGTGTCCATCTCTAATTTGAAATTCAAATTTCAAATGCATCAGTAACTGAAGCTCCTTGGACTCTGAATCTCTCAGCCAGTATCTTTTCCTAAAGAGATGTCTGGTGCAAGCTTGTGAATTAACTGGATGTTGAGGATCTCCTGTGCATTCCTACACTTTGCTTTCTGAATTATTTTATTAATCCACATTGAATATTTGCTTTTTTAACCTGAAACTAATAGTGAAGTACTTTGTCAGAAGGCCAAATAAACTTTGTCAACCTGTTTTTCACCCCATGCTATTTATCTTGCATGACTGATGGAATCCAAAAGCAGTGTAAAATTTTGGTCAGCAAAGTAGGATATGTGTTTGTTCATATGGGAGGGGTGCATAATCTAAACAAATTGATTTAATTTTAGCATATCATCACTCCTTTCCATTTTCTCACTAATTTCAGTGTAATTTCTCTCAATTTACCTCAATGACTGTGATATTTTTGCTATTCTTCATAGGTTTAAAATATCTTTCAACATGTGGGCTGATATTACTTGATGGTTTTTCAGCTCTGTGATTTAAAATCTCTCCAGAACACCTGGATGTATTTCAAAACATGCGTAGTGATTAGATGTTTCCTTTATTGTTCAGCTGTAGCAATGCAACTCAGCATTTCAATCTTAAGGAATTAATTTGATGGTTTCCTCCATTCTTCTATCACCTGGACATTCAAGGTGTTTGAATTTGCCTTTGTAATATTACTACAAGGTGAGAAATACAATTCTGAAAAGCACAAGATGAGGGAGAGAGAGGGTTCTTTCAAAATTTTCATAACTTTGCTACTAAGTAAAAAATACTGTGACTGACTTCTGTGGAACTAGAATGAGACCTGCATAAATGATCCTGAAAAATTTCACTCTCAAGGCTTGTCTTCAAGGGGAAATTACTGTGAGAAATCTGAAGTATAAATTATAGAACACATTAGTTGCTGAACATTAACTCCCCATGCAAATAAACAGAGTTTGAGTAAGTTGTTCTATTTGGAAAGTATGTAACCAACTGTAAATTCAAACTCCATCTCACTGTGTTATGGCATAACTGCACAAGATATGTTTGATCCAGTCCCCACAAGAAAATGTGAAACCTGAACTGCAATTAATTAAATTTCCACTTGAATCTATCACAATACCATCCTTAACCACTTTTGCCTCCCTTTGTACCTGCACTATAGTAGAATCTATATTTTCTTAAGATTTGTTATTTTGTAACAAATCTAAGTTCTTCTGCACTTAAACATTTGATCATGAACATGTTTCTAGTGTACACACATTTATCCATTTGCAATCCACTTTTATAATCTGTATTTATCAGCATCGGCTGCAGTGCTCGTAAACCCAAGTAAATTTAATTCTTTAATCTGCCTATATTATTTTCTATTACTGTCTGTTCTATATGTCTCTGTGTGCTATATATATGTGCACTTGTGTGTGTATTTGCACAAGTATAGAACCTAACTGTGCTCACTAAAATTATTAACAACTTGTTTTTTTCCTACAAATGCTCAATTTTTTGCTTTTCATCACTTCCCTTGCTTTCTCCAGTCCTTTACTCTTTCACTCCTGGCTTTGTGGTGCATTTACTAGAAGATGGTTATGTGTAATAATTTAAAGTACTTCACATTCAATTTCTCTTGCATACTCATACATACACAGCAGATCATGATGTTTTATAAAATAGGTTGGACTTCATGATTTATTTCTCCTGGTACTTTTATATTTGACTGAAATATTTCCAGACCCTGAATGGCAGTTATATCAGCTACATTTTTTAAATGTCAGAGGAAATAGCTTGATTTTATTACTTTTTTGACATGCTATGCCATAATTTCTTATATAATTTTGGTAAGTTCCATAGTATAGGAATCATGATTCTTTCACATTCAGTAATTTAATCCCTTATTTCTCACACACTGACAGATATTGTTTGATCCCAGCATCTTGATTCTGATCTCAAAAATTTGCTTTGAACTGTTTATTGTCTATAAACTCAAAGTCACTTTTACTGTTGACTATAATTCCTCTTAAGGTATCATCAGTAGTTGTAATAATTTTCCAAGTGCATCCATATCACTTCCCTGGACAAAAAACCTTCCAGGAAAAATTTAACCATCTCTTAATATTAATGTTCTTTCTGCTTGAAATGGATAGATGCCATTAAGAATAAGTGAGACATGAATGTGAAAATATTTTAGCTAAGAAATGTCAAACTACAAATCTAAGATGAAAATTCAGCATAAAAAATGTGAAATAATATATACAATTTATAGTTTGTAGAAGAAATACTGTCCTCCCTTGAGAGGAAAAGCTATTATTAGTGCTTTAAAACAGAACTGGCATCAATAAGCAGTAGCTTACACTGCGTACTTGCACTACCTTTTTTAGTATGCTATAAACAGAAATAACTATTCCATATTTTATAGTTACAAATTAAATTTCAAATCCAGATTTATTTTCCCTCATGATCACATATTTTAAGGTAAGAGGAATGAACACCCATAATCAGAATGCAGAAAAAAAATCCTTTATTGTCATGAAATTTAACGTGATGTTGCTTTAAATAGAAGTACACATTTCTCACAAACTGGGCTCAGGGGAAGTAGTATTATGACTCTATTTTCAAACCACTATAGGTGGCAGTGGCCAAACACTGAGAAACTAAACCCTGAGAGCAGGAGGATGGGTAGGTTGTGTAAGAAAATAGGAGATTCCACCAGAGATTCTCTTTCCCTAACTAAATTTCATATTAATCTTTCTGAACTACTGTGTGAATGTGAGGCTTTTTGAAAATACTAAAGTTCTTTTGAAATGGTTCAAAGCTTGGACACATCATCAGCTGCAAAGAGGGTGGCTGCAAATGTCTGCTCGAGAATCTTTACACATACTGGCATGTTTCTTCTATGTTGCTGAGCTGGAAAATTGTTCTATCTGTGCTTGAGAACAGGCAACCTTCTGTGGAGTTCTCAGCCATCCTAAAATGTAAAAAAAGCCTCAGGTCCTCAAAATCTTTAAAAATTGCACCACAATTAATGCTGTGAATTAAGATTCTCTAGTCTCAGCTTCAGCACTATCCAACTCCATCTCCATTTTATTAAAGGAATAAACTCCTCTTCTCTGTGGTAAACGGCAGCAGAACATCAGTCTGATTTTATGTGGCTTTTGGCAATCTGATTGCCAACGTGATTATTGGTTTGGTGCTTTACTTTCTGGTTTTTATCTATGAATCCCAGTGGAGTTGTAAATTAACTGGTATTTTCTGTTGATATTGTTTCTTCAAAATGTTTAAAGAAACTGCTGAGACACCGATGAAGGATGCTGCAGAAAAACTGCTGGTAATGTCCTGTTAACTCTTCAAGAACTCCAAATGCATTCACAAGGAGAAAAAATGTAGTCAAAAGTAAAGGTACAGGGAGATAATGATTTTCTTTTAAATTGTACCATTCATAGGGACTGCTAAGGGTATTCATGGGGCAAAGAAACAATGATCAGGATGCACAAGATGTGCATTTTATGTTTAAAACCACCACATACTAACACCTACATCTTTACTTTATATAGCAGTTTTGTACTGGTAATAGAGAACAGCGAAAAGATAAATGAGTACTGATCATCAACTTTTCTTTTTTTAAATTTCCTGAGAAAAAAATTAAGTGGACTAGAACAGTATGGAATATGTGGATCATAAGTTATATAGAAAGAAGAAAAAATTAATTGCAGCTAGAACATGGATCTAGGATCACAAAATTGATCACCTCCTCCTACAGAAAAAGCAAAGTTTGAAACTAAAATAACAAAATTTGGTGCTTTGAGGGTTTTTCTCTTTTATTTGGGAAGGAAGGAGACTGAGAGAGAAAATGTAAGATAATGGAGGTACCTCTAGGTCTCCTCTATGCTATGATGAAGTATTGCTCCTTGGAGAAATGCCCTGTTGTTGTGGCACTATGAGACCAGTCTGCTGTCATACAGTGTCTGCTTGAGGAGCTGAAATCAGGGGATTAGAATAAATTAAAGCATGTGTGTTGTACAGCCTACCCAGTCTAAAGAAAATGGCTTTGAACATTCCAACTATTTATTGCTCTAATTAATAAGCAGTTAATTATGAGAATGTATCAGAGCCCCTCCCTACCTCTGCCTCTTTCTCTCCTGTAGGTGTTCCTAGCACCTAATCAACTCTCTGAATACTGGTAAAACCATTCAGATTAAAGGAGAAAAATATGAAAAGGTCATTATAAGATACCTAAGTGCAACAGATGTTTTCCAAATTTATATTAAATATTCAAATTAAAAATTACTACTTATAAATTTTATTATCATAAACAGCAAACACAGTATTTGAATCTGAGAGCTAATCTTACCATGCTTTTATTTTGTCTCCAACCACATCTATTGTGGCTCTTTCTGGTTAGTTTCTCATGTGACAAACCCTCACCATTTGTCACAAGTCTCACAAATCTGAAGTCCTGAAGTCCGCATCCTGAATGTATGTAATGGCTCTTAAATATGATTTTACCTTAAAGACTTAGGTGAAAATTGACAGAGATTAAGGGTGGCAAAAAAATTCTGTAGGCACTCTCAGCCATCAAAGAGCCTTTCTGAGAAGCTGTAACTGATTTGAAATGAAGCAGCCCCAAAGGAAAAGTGTGGAAGACTTGTTTGGGTGCACCATGACACTGAGCTGTGGGACAGAAGTGATGCTGTGTGCTGAGGAGCCTGTTCTGCTGGAATTAACCGTGCTGTAGAATCCAGTGGTGTAACAACAGAAAGTGCTTTTGTGAGGACACCTTACACTTGTAGATGCAGAGAATTTTTTTGTACAGGGAAGTCGTCATAACGATCTGGACTGATCAGAAAGAAGAAAGGGAATTGCTTTGTTTTCCACTGAAGTGTAGGAGTTTTTGACATGTACCTACATCTTTGGTTGTACTACTGACATGCCTATAGGTTAGGCTGTAGTTTGAAAAATTTGGACTGCACAGAAAGTTTCCTAAGTTCTGTCTTTCCTAACTAAAAAGTGGAAAAGACAGACAGGAGAAGTCCTGGAGAAAATCATTAGAATTTTGTGGTATTAGTTGTCTGCTCTCAGACTCTTAAGAGTGGTGAGTATTCTTTTACTGTACTTTAATGTGCTATTTTGGCACTGGAAAAAGGTTTGGTAAGGAGCAAGGATCGGATTTCTGATTATCCATAATAGCCAGAAAAAGATCTGTCTTTTACTTACTCCATGTGTTCAGCCTGTTTTCTTTGTCTCCCAGTAGCAGCCTGAGGAGCAGTGTGACAGACACAAGTGCTGCACTCAGGGCTGTTTTATGTGTTTTATTCCAGTTGTCAGGCATTTCCAAATGTTCCCTAAATTACTTTCATTCCTGTATCTCTACAGCTATCTGCTGGGCTGAATGTGCACATAGCTTGATGATGGATATGTGTTGAAGGCATCGAGCTTCTATTCAAGAAACGTTTTATCTATTTGTTTCTTTTCTAATATGTTTGCTTGTTATGTATTGCAGTGTATTTACCTTCTTTATTAGCAAGAATTTGTTTACCAGTGGAAGACAGAGTTGTGACTAATATATTTATTTTACTGATATTTTTTATATATTTTACAACTATATTTATTAATCAATGTTAAGACTTGCTAAGCAGTTGCTTTCTATGGTCTCTTCAAGTCATACTTGTTTGTTTGCTTTGAGAAAAGATGGATTATGAGGTCCTTTCTGTAGAATTTCTGATTCTTTGACGCCCAAAGTCTCTCAGCATTCCTGAACTCAGTGTGGATTTAGTATGTTCTTGGTTTTGTAAATCCCAATATTTTATCAAACACTCATACTCACTCATACTGTTTTTCTCTGACCTTTATCTTGATCTTGTCTCTTATCAGGGCCTGTGCCAGTACCCAAAATTTCAAAATTAAATTTTCAATCCTAAGTCCATCATTGATTTATTATTTCACCTTTATATCCTCTCACATCCTCTGTTCTGCAGTTACTCTAAAAAAAAATGCTCCTGAGCTGTTATTTTTTTCTTAAATTTTGTTCAGTCTTCCTTTACAAGGACAAAAGATTTCAACACTGATGCACCTTTCAGCTGCGTTTTTAAATTCTGGGTGAATTCCCTGCTCAGTTTACATCTGTGCTTTACAGCGTAACTCTGAGCCAAGAAGCTGGATCCTTCTCTTAACTGTTTGCATTTGACATTAGAAGGTTTCCAGCCTGGGGATTGTGGGATAGCAGGATTCATTTCCAAGGGAAGGATCAGTTTGTTTCCTGCCTTGTATGATGGGGGTATACAACAGCTGTATGGAACCCAATAGAGCAATTCTAATCAGAGAAATCAGAGAACTACATCCCAGGGACTAATGCCAGAGCCTTGGAAAAGTTATTCAAAAAGCTGTAAACGCTGGGTAAGACGCTGACCTTGGCTCATCAGACTCATCTGAGATGTCTCCCTGTTGGACAGGTTTCCAGGTGGGGATAAGGAAGCCTCCCTGCCTGCAAGACAGGCTTGTTGCCTGGCTGCTCCGCCTGGCCAGCTCCCCCCATGTCACTCCTGGCTGTCTTGGGGTGATCCCCGAGCAGCTGCCACGGTCTGATGAGCTTTGCCTGGCCTGCTGCTCCCCTGCACGGGGGCAGTGCTGAAAACAAAAAGTGTAATATGGACAAGTGCTGCCCAGAAAAGCTCTGAGAATTATCCCTTGGTGGAGTCCTTGTAGTTGTATCATCTTAAAACCAGCATGGGTTTGTGGTTTTTCTTTGGCTTTTGGTTGGGGTTTTTTTTGCAGGAATAGGATTTGGTGGAGGGGTATGTGATTTTTTGTGGTTATTTTTATTTTTAGCATCGGGAATCTGATACTCTTTACAGAAGCATAAAAAATTTTAGGGTCAGTTATTTGACCTGGATGTCCTGTAGGAATTTGCTGTTTTATACCAGAGTTAAACTGTCCTCATCCCTCTTGAATGCTTCTCTGGCCATCCCTTCCCCTCTGAGGAACTTTTTCCTTTAAAACACAGGTCTCTTGTAAATCCTCTGCATCAAATTCTAATTTTATTTCCTAAACATCTGTAAGTATTAAGGTATTTTTTGTGACAATGAGTGGGGGAAAATTAATAATATTCAATTAATTATACCAGAGGTAGAGATGCTGAAGTTTGACCTTTTTGCTGCACTGTAAAAATATACACAAAAGCTTCTTATCAGCCACACATCATTACATCTTGCACCTTTATAATTACATGACTACTGCTTGTTTGGCTGAAGAACTGGCATGGCATCTTTGTTACTTCAATTTATATTAATTCAGATACTTAATTAACAATTTGAGGTGTAAGTTTAATTCAACAAAATGCTAATGAAATTCCATTTCAACTATGCCAATGTGATAAATAAAATTGGCCTTCTCATTTGTGCTAATCTGACCACTATCAACTCTTTGCATCTTAATAGGAACTGAATTTTTATTTATGTCTATTTAGAAGTATCCTTCTAAATGTACCTGGCTTTATGGGCTAAATTTATAAAAGATCTTTATGAAATTGTAATTCAGTGACTTTTATGTCGATGGTTGGAGTATTATATTTTTTGAAGATACCATAAAGTATAAGTGTGTAAACTACAACTGTAGAAGGTTTATTTAGCTGAGAAATTTATTACTGTGTTTATACTGTATATATTACTGTACTGCTACATAAATGCAGTCAGAAAAGGAATTAGGAAATGTAATGCTAGCCTTAGGGAAGCAAATTTCCTTCAAAACTCCTATCTGCTAATATCACCTGCCAATGATTTAATGGTGTTTACAGTTCGTGCTAACATTTCTTAGCTTTCCTTTTTATCCATTACAGTCTGTGTACCTGACAGAAGCTTGCAGCCAATTACTTTGTAGCTCTTACCTTTACTCACCAAATAGCTATTTCCTTTTTTATTCTTTTTTTTTATTCTTGTAAGGTAGTAACTGTTGGCTGTTATAAAACTGCAATCTCATTGGAAAAGGCTCACACAAATAAATTCACTGCTGAGATTAGGACTTTTAAAATGTTAATGTCTTTCTTTGTGCTAACATATATTTTTTGTGTTGATGCTTAAAGAGAAACCTTTAAACTTTTTCATTACCCAAAGAGGTGTTACAACAGCAAGGCAGCATTTCTGGGCAGTCTGTGGGATCATGGGTTTTAGGTACTACCTAATTTAAGAAATCTTAGTGCATCTCCCTAACAAAAATACGCCCATAGTTTGAGTAAAATGAAAGTGAACAAAATTCTTAGGTGCCTACAAGACTCTTAATCAGCAAGATGAACTGCTGCAATGTTTATTTGACTTTGGGTCTCTGGTCCTTTTTGTACTTGGTCCTCTCCTCCTTGTATGAAAAGAGATCACTGAGCTCAACTTGCAGCTCTGTTACAAATCTCCAGTGTTGTATTTGACTCTCTCTTACCCTTTCTTGCTTTCTCCAGCTGGCAGCAGAGATTTTCCATGGTTACATTGGGGAGGTATATTCCTGGGAACTGACTGACCTGTCCTGCCTGATTCTGATAAAGGCCAGTAACAACAATGCAAATGTTATTTAGTTACTACAGGTAGTGTGGGAGTGAAGCAGAGCACAAAAGTGTAGCAGAGGTTTCATGCCATATAAAGTGTTATCTCTCTGGGATAACTGTCCTTTCCCACATAATCTTTAGTCTCATGGAATAGGTAATTTTGGATTCTTCTGAACCAAATCTCACTTCAAGGGCACAGCTCTAAAGTTATTCAGTTGCACCTGATTGGTCTCATTCTAACATAGACCTAATGTAATTGCTCTGCTTGTAATAAAATTAAGAGTCACAATTGTTTTTACACAGGAAACTTTTCCAGAATTTTAAATATTTTTCACACTTGGAAATGTGCTCTTATTGTCTCCTGAACTCTGCCTAGGCATATCTCACATGTGTGGCTAGAAGTAGCTGAACTGTGTTTCCTTCCAATTAGTATTAAAGAGGATATCTTTCTGTTCAACCATTGGACATGTGCCAAGTATTTTCAAATGTCCATTATTTCACAAATTATATTATAATCAGTATTAAGGTATTATGAAGAGGATTTTTGATGATTGTATTACTTCTAATATTTAATGCTTAGCATTAATAAAATTAGTCATTACATTATTGGATTTGAATACATTGATACTGGATTCTGTCAAGCAATGTGTCCTATATGCACTGGATAATTCATTTGCCTGGTTTTAAAAAATGTATAAGCCATGCTGAGTGCAGATTTGCATTTATTATGCTATGTAACTAATTCTAGTTTTACTGAAGGAAAATCACCAGCCTAATTTCAGATATTCCAAAACTTTTAGAATTATATTGTTTTAGAATTACTTATTGCATAACCCAGTCTGTACATAACCCAGTCTGTATA
Source organism: Anomalospiza imberbis (assembly GCF_031753505.1). NCBI lineage: Eukaryota > Metazoa > Chordata > Aves > Passeriformes > Viduidae > Anomalospiza > Anomalospiza imberbis. Next base: position 20,667,819 of record NC_089688.1, read on the forward strand.
GGGATGCTTTGCATGGGTCTAACTGACATCACAGTATGATTGTCCTTCCAAAAATTTCTGAAACTGTTCACCTTATGTGACCTTTGGTTGTGAATACAGTTAGGCTGGAATTGTTTTTTTATATTGTCAACATTAGAGATGTTCTTAATAATAGAGATATAATTGAGTTGTTACAAGTTCGTGTGCCAGTAAGCCTTAACATGTTTGCATTGTACTCTTCTCAGTGATTGATTTTGTGTTGCAATAAGTTCATATCTAACAGGAATTAACAGGAAAAGCAGTATCAAGACAAAAATTGGTGTTTTGTTATATTTGCTCTGACCACCTCCTCTTGCTGCAGTTTTCAGTCACCAACAGAAGTATTTCTGCAGAAATGCTTTGAAACAACGAAATCCTGAGTTTGTAGTTAGTCCTTGATTCCTATTTTTTTTGTGTGTGGAGCAAACTTTATTTTTAAAAAATTGAGTTTTATGCTGAAACATTGAGGAACCTCTTTGCTTTTCAATTCAGCATGTAATCCAGCTATAAGTTATCATAAGGGTTGTGAGAGGCTGCTATGAAATGGCACGAAGTTGGAATTGGAAGGGGAATTGGATGAAGAATTAGAAGCCCTGGGGTTTTTATTCTTGGTTGGACTATACACCTGCTATGTGACCTTGAGCAGATCAGATTAACCTGACTTTCCAAGGCATTTGCACTCCTGAACTGGATCTATACATTGGTCAGCTGCAATTTCCTGTGAGGTGTGAATGGTGCCTTAATAAGGTGCAGGCAGTTCATTAACACAGAGTGCTGCAGAATTCTCCAATGGAAAACATTACAGGCAGTGTAATACAGGAAGTATTATTAGGAACTAATAATGTTATAAATTAGTAATAATATATTTAGGTTTACCCTATGATTTTGTACTTTACCCCAAAGCAAGATAAATTGTAAGATGCTTGTAAGGTTTTTCAGAGTAGAGTGCAGCAGTTAAGGGTCTTTAGTACATTTGTGTAATATTAAAATGATTTTTCAGCCAGCATAGCAGCTTCTCAAGTCTAGTCTAGGTTTTAAAAAAATAAATGAAACAGCAACCCAAGGTACTATTTACTTAATTAGTCCTTTCTGCAGCATGAATTTATTTCTGAACCACATTTCTGCTTAATAAGTATCATATCTGTTGATGTTACTAAACAGCACCAACACTACCATATAATAGGGAAGAAAGGTAATAAGGCACTGTAATTCTGATCATGTGTCATGGGGTTTTTTTTATAAGAATACTTTCAGATTCTTCATTGGTGCAGTGCACCAAAGTAAAATATATTGTTTTCATTATAAATAGCAGTTAATATCTGCTAAAAATGTAGTTGCATAAAGGCACAAAAGCAACACAAAAATTATTCAAATAACATTCCAATTATATATGATAAATTTTCTTTAAAACCTTTACATTTATGTAGCAATTATAACCTAACCACAGGATCTAACATGTTAGAGCTTCACTGAAATCAATCAAATATCTTAAGCCAAAGCTGAAATGTTGTTCTGATAGAATTGCTCCCAAAGGCAATTTTGATTCATTTAGGAACCAGTTTTACAGCACATTTTGAATTTGATTTTTTCTGTAGTATTTCTGTAGTATAAGATTTTTTCCTAGAAATTTTCCTGATAAATTTTTTAAACAACTAATTAATTTGAAAACTGGTTAAAATGGTTAATAATTTTGTTAATTATTTTTTCAAACAATACTTCAGTCCACAGAATATGCAGAATATCTTCTGCTATTTGCTGCCTAAAAATGTCTTACAAAGAACTGCTGATTTCAGATGGTAAATTAAGCAGACTCTCACTCACATCAGAAGTGAACCTGAGAATATTTTGGAAGACCAATCTTTCCTCAGTGATAAGTAAGATTTTCTCATTCAGCTTACAGTCTTTTTTGGGTTTCAGTATTGCACCTGATTGTTAGGTATATGAAACTAGAAAACTCAGGGATGAAATAATGTTAGTGTGTTTGAATTTTTTAAACAAAATTAAAAAGTGAATGTGAGAATTTTTTCACCTGTCACCAGATCTAGGAAGAGCACATCTCTGTCTATACTAGTGCAGAGTCCCAGTATGAAATACTTGTTTCTTTTTTACTCTGGTTTTAGATTATTTCAGAGAAATTCCTGCTTTTTCCCTCTTCCTTTCTATTTTTTCAATTTAAGCTATTAACCTAGTTATTCTCAAGAATACTAATTCTCAAGAAATCTAAAACAGTTTTCTTTCAAGTTAAATAAAATTGCCTAAAATACCTGTCTAGAATCAATTCATGAAACTGTTTCAAAATGGGACAGTTCCAGAATTTAAATCAGACAATGAACTGTATGTCTCCACCTTGGTATTTATAAGTAATCCCTTGCTTGGCAGACATTCAGGGAGGTCATCCCTTAGTTCAAAGAATTGTAATCTAATGTATAGATGTGTAAGTGCATTTATAATGTATAACATGCTGTATTATCATGAAAGATGTAAATTGAGAAAACCTAAGATTTTTATAGCAACAATTCCTCAGTCTTCCTGGAAGAATTTTAATTTAACAATGAAGATTAATAGAATGCAAACTACACTATGATTTCAGAACAGATTGAAAGAATGATTAACTGCTCCCTTGGTCCCCACTCCCAAATCCCAGCCTGCTGGCATCACAGGTCTGGAAAGATGCCATACTGTCATATGTTGCTACTTCTGAAACCATCTTATGCATAGCTGTGCCTTTCCTCAGATTGAACTATTCAGGAACCTTGTGAATTGTGAAAAATTTGGCTTGAAATTTCTAAAGCAGAGTCCCTTTGAAAGCTGGCATTCCAGGAATCATCTGGGGTGCGACACTTCGAATTTCATGCTGTGCATCCTAAGGATCTTTTCAAAACAGCATTAGCTGCCATTATTGTAAAATGCATTTTAGTCCCTCAGCAGCACTGAACAGCATGGTTAGTCCTTCCCAAGATTGCCATCCAAAGAAATAGTAACTATAAATGATTTTGATATAAACATACCTATTCTTCCCTCCTGTGACTGCCATAGAAATTCTTGCATTCTTTGCTCTTGGGAACTTCAAACAGAACTTCTGAGTGAAGTTCCTAGTGAAAAAATTGCAATCTTTAAAATGAAACCTCCTTTCAAGTTCTTAAAGAACAACATTCCAGTCTGTCATTACAAAACAAATTTGTACTTAGACTTTTCTAATATTTAGTAATTGTATACTCACTGTTCCTAGTTGAAACTTTGCTCTCTTTGAAGAAGCAATTGCCCTTTAAGTCTTGCTTGGACATAACAGGGAATGTTCTCTGCAGATTTCTTCACTAAAGGTCATAGTTTATTTTTTAAATGACAAATTTAGGGTTAATATTTGCTATATAACTGTGAATTTAGTGCTCATTGAGGCTGACTACAATCATTCCCTAGATATCCAAGAAGCTGGAGAAGGTTTCAATAAAATTTAGAAAATAGATTTAATGAATCTGCTGTATTGCCTAGACTGTTATTATCAAAAATTTTAGATCTTTAAGCCTGTAAAGTAAGACTCAAAGTCAACAATTTTAAAATAGAAATATTGAATACTCCTCAGTGCCATGACAAATGGGAATTGTCTGTGTTTTCTATGGTTGTTTCTAAGAGATGAAGTATTATGACCAATATGTTCAGAAAAAGAAAGAGTCAGTGAACACTGAAGAAGGAGCTAACGTTGAAACATTTCTGAGACTACTTTAAAATATGAGCCATAATTCAAAATTATTCCAAAAATGGTTATTGTTTATTAAATGACTGCTGCTTCACTGTAGAAAAACCCCCTTGCTTCTGCATGCTATATTAAAAACAAAACAAGAATATAGATATATTCCACAAATCTTAAAATCCTATAATCGCTCAGAAATGGAGTGAAACACAAGAGTCCTCTCAATGGGAATTTGTCCTGTGGGATTTTCAGAGTTTAAAACAGGAAATCCAAGCACAGTGGTTCAAGTGCAGGTGTTGCATTAATCTGAATTTTTTTATGGCTGTTGTTGCAATGGCAGATCTGTAAGCAATCTGTTTCAAATATTATGTACAAAAGTTACCCAGGGGATTTCAGATGTTAGTAAAACACTTCTATAGATGTTTTCTTTCACTTACATCTACACATGCACATACCTGCAAGCCTAAAGTTTTTGCAAATTTTGAAGATACTTAGCATTCGGCACTTCTTAAAATTGCCATATGCAATGTGGATTAAGTAAAGGAAGCTATTCTTGTGTCCCTGCAGAAATCTCTCAGTGACCAGAAAGCATCTGGATATGTCTTATACAGAGCTTTGGAGGAACTGTAGAATATTATCTGAAGATCTGATTTTTCAAAGACTTTTCCAACTCTTATATGACTGTTCAGCACAACACTTGGATAGTCACAGAGAATCCATCCACCCTGCATCATTTATTTTTCCCACACTGATCCCACTTAGCCACTTTACTTTTGTTTTGACACAGTTGGCTTTCTGCTCTAATGGGCTCAGATTTCAAAACTTTGCCTATATCTGTGTTTTGTTTTTTTGTGTCTAAGAAACAGAATTATTTTTGTATGATTCATAGCTCACTAAAACTCAGATGGTGGCACCATCATCCAAGTCTGTTATTTATATAAAAATATACTATTCTAGCAGGGAATTTGAGGAAAGGTGCTGACATTCAAATATTCTTTGGAATTATTGTTATCATATGTGATACAGTATTTATAACAAGAGAAGTGTGTGGTATATATGAAAATAATTAGGAAAATCAAAGCAAGCAACAAATGGTCAGGATTTAAAATTAGGTAAACAATTCCAATCTACTTAGAGGAAATAAAAGTTGTTGAAAGGTTAGTATCCATCATTGGTCACTTTTGGTAAGGAGAAAAAAGCCCCAACACATGGGACTTTTCTGTCCTTCTGAAATAAATCAGGGGAAACAACTTCCCTATAAATTTCCTATTGGGATCACAGATTAACTTTGTGAATTGAATTGTGAATTGAATTTTTTAACTGATGATGAGTTTAAAATCACTGATTTGTCTGATTTTATTTTACAGATGTTTCAGAAGCTTGCTGTGTGCTTACCAGGGGTTCTGTCTACCATCTCAAGAGGGGACTCACCTATTCTTTCATTAATTGAGCAAAACATTATCTTGAAGTAATTATTCCTCTCCACATGGCCTTCCTACTCGTGTCAGCTTATCTTCTGCTGACTCATGCTCGGGGTGCTCCAGCTGAGAATGGGGCACTGTTGGAAACACTGAAGTCACAAGTGGGATTATTCAGCAATAAAAGTGAACACTATTCAGCACAGGTGAGACCTCCCGGCACAAGCCGACAAATACCTCAGACGATCATCATAGGAGTTCGTAAAGGAGGGACCAGAGCTTTGCTGGAAATGTTGGATATTCATCCTAACATTGTGGTGGCAGCTACAGAAGTCCACTTCTTTGACTGGGATGAAAATTATGTGAAAGGAATAGACTGGTATAGAAATCTGATGCCATTTTCTTATGGAAATCAAATTACAATTGAGAAAACACCAGGCTATTTTACATCACCACAGGCTCCAGGAAGAATTCATGACATGAATAGCTCCATAAAACTGCTGCTCATTCTAAGAGATCCCACTGAGAGAGTTATATCTGACTATACCCAAGTATATTACAACAGAGTAGAAAGTCACAAGCCTGTTCAGCTCTTTGAAGATATTGTTATTAAGAATGGAGTGCTTAATACCAAATACAAAGCTATTCAGAGAAGTCTATATGATGTCCATATGGAAAAGTGGCTTAAGCATTTCAGTCTGGATCAGATTCACATAGTGGATGGCAATACTTTGATCAAGGACCCTCTTCCTGAATTACAAAAAGTTGAAAGATTTCTAAATCTTCCATCCCGAATTATGTCTTCTAATTTTTATTTTAACCAAACCAAGGGATTCTACTGCATCAGAAGTGATGGGAGGGAGAGATGTTTACATGAATCCAAAGGGCGTCCCCATCCCCTTGTTAACAGCACTGTTTTAGAGCAACTGTATTCTTATTTCAGAGAGCACAATGCAAAATTTTACAGGATGGTTAATCATTCCTTTGACTGGCATTAACACATTTGGAGTCAATGTTTCTTAAAAAGGGCCTGAGACAAACTTTCAGACATACCTTTCTAAACTGTAAAGACTTGTATTATGAGAATTAACACACTGGTTATATGCTTCATTGGTATAACACATCTGTTGACTCATTGGAAGGGTACTCTTTATGTTGGGAAAAATAAGTTTTATGATTTGTATGATTACTGGGAGTCATATTCTGATCTTCTTTCACATGCAAATACATTAACTTCAGCAAACTTAGCAAAGGTGTATCTCTACAAGATTTTTGCTGTTTTGGAAAAATGCATCTAACTGTAAAAATGTACATATTGGAAACAGTATTATTCTAACTGTTCTGTATTTTTTGTTGTTAGTATTTTTTATATCCCACATGATAGTGGTGTTATTTATAGAATTTTTCATAAAATAAGTTTAAATTGTATGTTAAAATAGGGGCATACATAGTAGCTCAAATAAATAAATCATCATCTTTAATATGCTGAAGTACTTAATTAATAATAGAAGGAATCTATTTCACCTGTAATTTTGAAAAGGTGAGCTAGAAGTCACCTGTCTGTATAACATGACTATTAAACCACACATTTACTATCTTGGGTTTGCAAAAAAATCTGCAAAGTAAGAATATAAACTGTTTGAAGAAGGTTAAAGTGAGAGTTCTGTATGTAAAGAAATTAAAATATCCCAGGAACACTAATACTCTATACACTAAAATAAAAATCAATGCCAAAAAATTATTAACGATTAATGAGCAACTGTCCAAATATTTGATTGCATAAATTATGTCACTTTGCTCTTGAATGAAAAAGCTCTTAGTGCTACCATATGAATTACGTTTGTACTCTGTGACTAGTTATTCTATTGTTCTCCTGACTTTGGTTTATATATCTCCATTGGCACAACAGTTCTTGTTAAAAAAAAAATATTATTTGTTTGCCCCCTGAAGCATGGTGTAGGTTTATTTCGCCATTTCTGGTGCAGACCACATGAGAGTCTCAACATTAAAAAAACCTCTTGTTGTGTTACATATCTCAGACAGTGTTCAGTATGACATACTCAGGTTATATGTAAGAACCACAACCATTTCTAGCCCTGCATCAGGATTTTATTTTCAATATTTTTAAACAGTATTGTGCTGATTTTTCTGCTTTTTCATGTAAACATTTTATTACATATCAATACCAAAGAAGTAAATCAACTCTGAACATCAAACCCAACTGAACCCTGGCAAGGGTCCTGCATCAGTGTCCTTCTACCCAAGTCACTGCTCAGCCTAGAGGAGTGTATGTTCCTATCGTGGGATTCTTCCACTTTCCAGGCTAAAAGGTATGTACCGCAGGGCTGATTTTTAGGCTTTTAATACCTTATGAGTGGACTGCTTAGGCAGGTAGCAGTATTCCTCTGAAGCTGGATGGAATCAGACTCAGATTATGTGGAAATAGCTTTCATCAAATATTCTGTCAAAAAATGTAAAATGTTAAAAATAATATAATGAATCTTATTCTCTAGCTCTTCTACTACTTGTATGTATGAGAGAAAATATACTGTATATATGAGAGCAAATTATTTTCATTAGCATATAATTAATCTCTGAAATTACCTTTCTGAAGGATATTTACTGCATCCCTGATTTCTATAGATGGTGCAGATTTTCTTTTACTTCTTCCACTTTTCTGAGATTGTGGCTTCTTAATCATTAATATTGATCAGGTGTAGGCACTAAGAAATACAATGTCAAATTAGAATATGTGAAAATACAAAAATATTTGTTTCAAATTAGTCAAAGAACAGAGGGTTTATGCTGGTCTTTTACCATGTCCACAAGGACATTGGATAGACAAACTGTAATAATTACAGTTGTGCAGTCTAACAGTATTGTCTTTGTCTTTTCTCAAGTAAAAAGCTAAACCAGAAAATGTCTGAACTCTGAATTTACAGTGTGATTTTCTATCAGAATAGCTCTTTCTACTTTGTGGGCACAGCACTTTAGTCTGATAACAGAACACTCAAATCCAGATCCCCAGTATTGTCTAGCATGGCTGGTTCTTTCTGACCAATGCAATCTCAGTGATAAACAAAACTCCTTCCAATTTCAGAAATATATTATTAAAGGGAGAAACATAAATGCAGCTTATATAGGACAAGAATATATTACTTTCTGTATCTTAGACATTCTGAAAATCTATTTTTCCTTTGTTATTTTTTTCTTACAAGAAGCAAATTTGAAAACAATGTATACTTTAATAAAAGTTTCAGGTAGATGCTAGTAATTGAAAAACTCATATGTCAATATGCCACATTAAATTTCATAGTCTTCCAAGAAAAAGAAAGGGAGAAAATTCTAATGTCTTTCTATATTTATGCTTGCAGGCATCAAGTCTTTCTTTTCTGAAGTTTACAGCTAATCTTTAAATGAGCTGAATGCAGGAGCAGCAGTTAGCAGAAGCTGTATGCATCTTTGAAAATGCAAGTCCCTTTCTGGAATTTACATTTCAAGGAGAGCTGAGCTATATGGATTAGTGATGCATATATCTATTTGATTTGCTATCACTCCTCATTCCTGTTCAGCATTTTGGGGAAGAACAGAGTTGATGGAATGAATTTAATATTATTTTAGAGTTTACTAATATAATGAGAACTATATTAAGCATTAATAAATAAATGAATATAATCTGGGTGAGGGGTTGGTTTGGTGTGGCCTTTTATATAAACCAAGATTCTAATCAGAAATTTTGTTTTGGTAAATGGTCAAAAAACATGCATCTTAACCTCTGCAAAACAGAGGCTAGACTGCATTTTTACATTGCAGACTTTCAAACAGTTTTTCATTTTGTAGTCTGAAAAATACTCTCTCGTGCCATCCTGACCTTTTCCATTCTTACAGTCTTTAAGAAAACCCTCCTTCCATGATGCTCAGGAAGGGAATCAGATCAATTTCATATACAAGCCACTGAGCCATACTGGAGTAATAGTAGAAGAAAAAGTTCTTAGTTTTTGACACTTGGAATTCAAAAGTAGTCAATTTTTTGGGAAGACTTGAAGGCTTACAATCAGTATGCAGATGTTATTAACGAGACAGTTCACAGTTCAAGAAATTACATATGTCTCATGAATTTACACAATTGATAGTAAACCAGAAATTACTTTTCTCTAAAAGAAATTATCATCTCATTATCTGATACTCAAGTGTTGTTTGCAAAAGTAAATTTCAAGTGGGAAGGTCACTTGAAGAAGTTATGCAGTTGTTTCAAAGGTTTTTGGGAGCATCTGGAACAGATGATATAATTACATGTGCAAGACTACTGCAGAATTTATGACGGTTTGACCAGCTTTTGATGTTGTTTTACATTCCAGAAACACTAAGATTTCAATTTAAATACTGTGCCTTTCCTTTTTTTAGTAAAAATGCCATAACTACAATTTCTTTGATCTAATATTACAGAGAATTAACCATATCAAGCAGCTGTAACTGCATCAGTTTAGCCATAATAAGCAGCACGCACTTAATGTCTAGATAAGTCTAATATCACCTCCTTTTTTTGGTGGGGGGGACTATATATTTTATCTATAGTACATATAGTACATAAAAGAAATTACTGGGAAACTTAAAAGCTAGGATTTTGCCTCCAAAACTCCTAGTACTTGGATAATGAGAAAGGAATTAGGAAGTTCCTCCATTGCACTCTAACCCATTCTTTTACCAGGAAAAGGGTTGGATTTTTCCATTGTGTCCCCTGTATCCAGGTGCTCAAAAGACTTAGAGCCTGGCTTCTGGTCTTTCACAACTTAGCCTTGAAAATTTAGAGTCCTTTTAAAGGATACTTGTTAAAGCAGAGATATTTTTTTATTGTGGACAGCTTTACAGAGGGCACACACATCATTGCATGCTGCTCCACATCAGCTCCTTTACTATCCTCTTGATACAAAACCGATACTCCTATAAAGATTATCTATTGAAGACCAATCAGATTGACTACTCTAGGGAAGCTTATCCACATAAGGAGTTTTCTGTCTTCTTGCACATCAAAAGAAATTTTAAAAATATATGGCTTCTATCAAATTTGACTTCTTATTGCCTTTGTCAATTCAGATGTTTTAATGAGTTGGAGAAAAAAATAATATTTTTATAATCCCTATAATTTCTTATTTAATCTATGTGGTCAAAAGCAAAAATATGATTTATCAGTGTACTTACACAGTTGAACCAAAAAAATAAAAAAAAAAGAGAGAGGCTTACCTCCCAAAACATTGATTCATAGTAAGAATTGCACAATAACTTTTCCCTTATGAGAAAGGAATTTTTAAATTATTCAAGTATTATACTATTGTAGATTATTATTTTCTGTACTTGTGTATTTGGTCTTCACTTCCTTCAAAAGCTTGAATTTTGTCATAAATATGTAGACACATTGGGAATAAAATCAGTAAAAATTTGCCTAGCACATTAATCATTACCAGCAGTTAATGAACAATATTTAGTTACTGGCCAAATAGTTTCCACTTTGATTATTCCAAGTTTCAATGTGACTTTATAAATTGTTTTGCTATTTTCTAAAACTAATTTAAAAGTTAGAACCAACAGTGGCTAAAAAGACTCTGTAGTATCATTCTGTGATTACAGAGGAATTGTATTGTCTTGCCTTTAAGGTTAATTAACAGTGACATGAGCTTACCACAATTCCTGAAAACATTTAGGAAACCAAGACACTAACTAAACTGCAATGTATAAATTAGTCCTTGAAGGTGAGTCTGCTACTTAAGGGAAATACAACAGATTGAAACAGACTGATAAAAATAATAGTTTTCTGTGTAAATAGATGTGATGAGAAATGTAGACTGTCCTGTATTAGCCCAAGTAACAAGGACTGTGAGGTCTGTTTTCTGATTCAATATAGTTTTACACTTTCACATCATGTATTCTTTCAATGCCATTACAAAAACCTCTCAGTAAGTGTTTAAAAACATACCTTCATGTAAACTCTCAACCAGGAGTACAGTTCTTCTCTCAAAGGCCATTTCTTTAGTATTATATTGTTTCCTCTGAGATAAAAAGGTGGTTTGAGTCATCCTGCAATAAAAGTAGAGAGTTATCATGCCAGAATTAATATTACTTCAATTTGCTATAGTTCTCAGTAAAAAACACTTCTATATAGGGACAGATAACAGCTTAACAGTCTCAGTATTTTCTCTCTCTTCATTACATAATACAACCATGTTCCAATTTTTCATATTCTGACGAATGTTAGACTAAACACATGGTCACTCTAAAGCACTGCCTTTCAGATTTAAATCAAGTGGCAGTAATTAAAGGGAAGCACAGATAATTGAGGAGCCATTCCTTTTGCTACTCAGACTGGATAAGGTTTTCTTTTTGAACCATCATAAACTTTGTTAGGGATGTACCAGCCAAACTTGCAATAGGAAAAAATAATGGCAACTAGAACAGGATAAAACCAGAGCTTAAGGCCCTCTTCTGTGAAATATTTGTTAACCCAATATGGCACAGTTACAAATGAAAATTATAATTGGACTGGTAAAACAATGCACAGGACTAAGATGCTGTTTCAGGGATTTAGTTAGGTCTTCTACATGTCTGAATGAATTTTGTGATCATTAGGAATATACATGAATATACATTTTCAAAAGACTGTATTTCACCTTATCAGAGAGTCCTGCAGTGCTGTAGGACAGGTTGAGTGTATTATCCCTATCCTTGGGTGAAATTCTGCAGTGATACCCTGGTAAATTGGAGGGGAAGTAACAACTGTCCTCACTAAATGCTGGGCATTTTAAAATGCCTTATGGAAAATCAGCAGCACTAGATGCAGCAGATTTGTTGTTGATTTGACAGCTGTCAGCCTAGAAGAATGCTGTGTAGCTGTCACGAGAAGATTGAAGATACCTTTTCTATACTCTGCCATGATACAAATCTACAATTCAAGACAAGTGATGCAGATGGAACTCTGCAAACTGTGGGGGGGCAATGCTGCCTCAAGTGAAGAAAAATTAAGGGCTCATAAACAGCATATGCTGTAGTTACATGTGTGCATCATACACAGCTTACAAAATACACTGAGTCTAAAACAAAAACAGGCACAAGCTACAGCTGGGCACTAATATGATGCTGTTGAAGGCATACCAAGCCAGAGGTAACAGTTATATATGAACTATCTGTAACTTATTATTTGTCATATTAACTGTGTGTGTGCCAGACAACCAGTCTTTATGTGATTGAAGTTCTTTGTCAGGTGTACATATGACAAAATGAATAAAACAGATGTACAGAATGGTTGGGGAAAAACCAGCCAGTGGATGATATACATAGGGCCCACTTATGCACAGGAAGCACACCAGAACACGGTTCAAGCAAACTGCCTTTCGTACTTTAAAAAAAACTTTCTCTATGTTTTAGTTTCTTTAAATTGTTTGTGTGTATGTGTGTGTGAGAGTAAAATCCTTCTCTACACTTTTTAATAACAAATGTGGAATTTTAAAATTCAAATGCATCCAAGAATTCAAAACCACTTTGGTTTCAGTGTCCTAAATAAGGTATTTCCATTCAAAAATTACTACATCTTTAGCAGCATAACAACACCGTTCACTTCCCATTTAGTTCTTTTATGCCTTGCACTGCTCCCTCTCATCTCTCCCTTGAAAATATGTTTTCACAGGAAATACCTTTTTTTTGCCACCTGATTTCAGTTTTATATGGATACAGTTCAAAATATGCATCACTTGCATTAAATATACAAAGATTAGGCATGGGGATAGCCAAGTCTTACACTTCTGGATGAATGAGAAAAATGGCCTATAAAATATAACTGTGGTCACTTAAAATGGGCACCTGCTGAATCATACTGAGCTGTGTGTCCCAGACTGGAGAAAGCAGGGCTGCTTCAGCAGTCAAATGCCTGCTTGCAACAGTTTTGGAGAGCTTGGGGAGAGAGGTTTCCCCCTTCCATCAAACCAAGTTTCAGGCTCCGATTTGAGAAAAATCTATTCTCTGGTTGGTAGAGTGCCTGTGTGGAAATGAGTGATCAGGTGCCTTTTTATCCTTCAAATCAGCCACAAGACAGATTTTTGCCAAATTGCAGCATGTATTTCATTGGTAGCAGCAAACTAAATTTGGAAGCCACTTTTTTTTTTTTTTTTACTGGATTCCCATTATTTTTGTGCAAAGCACTGGTTTTCACAGATGGTAACTATGCTAGATAAATACAGCTACTCAAGTAAATATGAATAAAATATACTAATCTGGCTTTCTGTATCTACTGGATACAATGAGCCAGAAAATACAGAAGCTTGTTATCTGTCTTCTTTGAGTCCTTTGTCCGTGAATTCTTTTTATCAAATAAGAATTGGGTACAGTTGTATATGCTTGTATGACTCCCTATCCTGATCATCTGTGTATTATGATCAAAGGGAACAGGATTATGTTACCTCACTTTAATACTAAAACCCAGAATATTTATTTCACATAAATGCAGCTTTCCTTCCAGTCACCCACTATCTTTAAATTTCTCTTTCTATAAATTCTGTGTTTGATTTTTTTTGATTTTTTGGGGCATTTTTTCATTTATTAATGAATTCTGGCTTTTCTCTTTTATGGAATAAATGGATTTGATCTTAAATTGAGCTTTCCTGATCTGAGAACAGTAATAGCTGAAACATATGCTATGGTTTGCAAAAATAAATATATTTTGTGTCTCTGCTGTTGTTAGTATGTTAGGGAAGCAGATTAAAAATTTGCAAGGGATTAAGACAAAATAACAAATCCTAACACATCTAGCAAGCATAATTAAAGGTATTTTGGGGGGACAGTTTAAAAAATCACCTTCCATTTTAAAAATTAAGTATTTATTTGATATTTAACATAAGCATTTGGATTCATGTGATCCACTAATGTAAAGTGACACTGATGACAGTCCGCTACAGCAACTGCAGTAAAACTACTCTAATTTGTGTTAAGAATCCAGCCTGAAATTTATATACCTCAAGAATCCTACTTCAGTCTTAGGCAGCAGATGAACCAAATTAAATAGCTGTAATTTTGGAAACATAAATACTCTTATCACCTAATACACAAATTAAACACTTGGTAGTAATGCCAATATAGAAGCTGCTTCTCTACTGGTTTGATTTTTCTGTAGACATTCTAGTCAGTGAGTTAGTCAATGACAAGCAATAAACTGCAAGGAGAGGAGGGGGGAGAATTCCCTCATTTGCATCGCTGGCCTCATTCTGTCAACATATCACCCAGATTGCTGGATACACACAGAGATACATTCTGGCAATGCTAGGAAGGGACCTGCATTTCCTGCTGTCTATTTCGACTTATTAGTAATAAGATGATGCTTCTGGCACATCTAAAATAAATTAATATTGGATTAATTCACTTCAAAAAGGTGTCAAGAAAACACATTGCAGATTCATTCATCACAAACTTGAGACTAATATGTTTAAAAAAAAAAACCCATAGTAATTATATTTACATGTATAATTGCCTAAAGCTGAGCCAAATGACAGAATATATTCTAACACTTCGCAACATGCCTTCAATGCTAATTAAGCCACCAGTTCTTAAAATAAATATAGTATTTTCAATGCTAAAAATAAGAGAAAGAAATTATTTTAAGCAGTTTTGTTTTACTTAAGAAAGTGTTTTATCTGAATTACTAAAGATTTTTTTTTTTTTGCTGCTGATTCAAAGTCGTGTTCTGTTACTGTTTCTTTACTCTTCACTGATAGGTCTTTAGATATCTTTGTATATCAAGAAATACAGTGCAGCAGTGCTCTTTTGGTGGTAATAAGATGGGCAAGGACAAGTGTCAAACTTTACATTATTGCCTTAAATGAAGTATTGCTTGAAATGTTTTATAAGACTGTAGCTAACCAATTTATATATAGTATAATGCAATGCCAAAAGTAAGAGCAATAGAAAAGTCTGAATAAATGTTTGGGCTTTTTTATTACCTTATTGTTAGGAAGATCAAAATAAACAAAACAAATGGGAGCCTGATTCTGTGCCTTTGATCAGAAAAAATCTTACCTATTACAGACACAACATCTGAGCTGAAGTTGCAGATCTGGACCCTTTATTTGAATGTGCCTGTATTCTGGTATTTTATTCACACTACCTGTGTCTTCAGTAGGAGCTCAAGTACAGTTATATTCTGCTTAAGTGAAGTAAACCTGCCAGAATTTCACTGGATGTGGGTGTGGCATATGATGGATGCATGGTCCCCAGTCATGGTATAACCAGAAAACATTTAGTAAAAGTGTACATAGCTTTTATAATATTTTCACTATCAGATTAGAGTAACACACTCCTGGATAGCCAATAGTATAACTGTTCATGGATCTGCCAACCAATAATGTAAGTTATTAAGCTCCTAATATTCACATCAGCATTTTTTCCTTAAAGCAAGTGTTTGTATAACAAATTTTTTCTGCAAATTACTGTGGTTCTGCTACCTGTTGGCAACTACATACAAGGAATCTGATATTAAGTTGAAAGGCTCATTTTGAAACAACTGAAAAGCCTTTACAGTGGCTGCTAATTCTTTTAGCTCTGTCAACGCTGGCTGAAAAGTCACAGAGTTTTCCCAAACCCCTGTGGAATTTTTCCAGGCAACAACTGCTTTCTGAGTTTTCCCAGAGCCGTCGATGAAGACTGCCTTTGCTCCAGGCAGAGGGTGTGACAATGTTAGAAAACGCAGCTGTAGAGAAAGATCTTTTAAACATTGCAAAACTTAACTTTTTGGCAAAAATTAACAATGTTTCCCAAAAAGTCTGTCATGGCAGCCTGTAAAGATAATGATTCCTGGAACATACCCTGAAAAGCATCTGCCGGCAAAGGAATGTGGATATGAGAAGGATCTTCACTACTTAGGGTTTGGTATAATTTTTGTCCTGTGGAATCAAGTCTAACAATCATGTCAAGTTAATGTGGCTACTATTTTTGAAAATGTGTGAAGTAAAAATACCCACTTTAACATCCACAATTGTTGTTTATCATCACACCGCTGTGCTATTAATGCATATGGTTGGAATTCAGCTATGACAACAAAATGTCTCAGTGGTAACTCTGCTTGTTGTTTGGATACAAAGGTTGTCTGAATTTTATCTGTCACAATTTGCAATGCTTCATGGGCTTCTGGACTGAGTTCACAAGGTGATCTTAAATCTGTGTCTCCCTTAAGTAAATTAAATAAGGGTGACAATTCCTAAGTGGAGATATCAAGGGTAGGTCTGAGTCAATTAGAAGCTCCTAATAATTTTTGTAAATCATGCAATGTTTTAATAGAGGTTGGCAGCACAATGGACTGAGGAACAATTTTCTGCTCATATAATAGAAACCCTAGGTATTTCCAAGGCAGGACAGTTTGAACTTTGTCTGCTGCAATACAGAGACCAAATTTGTCAAGAGAAAGACTCAAAAAGACTAAACAGTTTTGCAATAGAAAAGAGTCATCTACTGCTAGCAGTATATCATCCACACAATAACACAATAGAACCGTTAAAAATTGCTGCTGCACTGGTCGTAAAGCACTTGTGGCCACAAGCTGGCATATTGTAGGACTTTTTCATCCCTTGTGGTAACACAATGCAATGATGCCTTTGCATAGGTTCATTGGTATTCAAGGATGGTAATGAAAAAGCAAAATGAGGTGCATCATCAGGATGTAATGCAATTGTGAAAAAATAATCTTCTAAGTCAATTAACAATTCCCAAGCTTCAGGGAACACTGCTGGATTAGGTATTCTGGGTTGCTGTGCACCCATTAGGGCTATTACTGCTTTGATAGCTCTCAGATCTTGTAAGAGTCTCCACTTGCCAGTCTTTTTTGGAGTCACAAATACTAGGATGTTCCATGGGCTAGTGGAAGGAACTATATTTCCCATATCTAATTGTTCTTTGACCAGATTTTGTGCTTGTTGCAGCCGTTCCCCTCTGCGGGGCCACTGATCAATCCACACAGGAGTATGTGTTCCATGGGAGTTCAAGTCTCACCTGCACATCAGTGGCCACTTTTAAAGATTTGTTGTCAGTGCCAGTTCCCACTGTGATCACAGATCTCTTCCCCACAGGCTACATGGAGTAGAAAGTACGTACGTTTGAGAGGTGCTTGTTCCATTCTGGCCCTATACCGTGAGTTCTTCGGCTGACTGCTGTGGCGTGTGCTGACCTCCGATGCCTGCGATGATCGCTGCTGGAGTTGTTAAGGGCCATGTGGGTGGCCATTCACATTTGCTGATGGTGGTTATGTCTGCTCCAGCATCTGTTGATCCTGTAAAAGACTTGCCATCTATTACACAGGTTAGAAAAGGTTGTTGTACTGAAATGAGTTTACACCAACAAATGTTAGGAGTACTGGTACTTCCAAAATCTCCAGTGCCCCTGTCAGCATTGGCAGATGGTATCGATTGCATGTCCAGCAATATAGGGAGTGGTATCAGTTGAGCAATGCATGATCCTGCTTGGATAGTACAAAGTGGGTTAAGAGTCCAAGCTATGATTTTTATTTCACCCCTAGAATCAGAGTTGATGATTCCTAGTAAAATAAAAAGTCAACTTCTAGATGATGATGATTTCCCAAGCAGCATGGCATTTAAAGGAAAGGGTCCATTTAAGCCCGTAGGTGTAAGGTGAACTGAAGTGTCATTTATTGTGGTTGTGGTTGTGGTGGAAACTGCCAAGTACAAGCTCGCATTGCCTGGGGTTCTCCTGATGTAACTTGAGCTGCGTGGGTTTGTTGTGCCTGGATCCTGTTTTGTTGTGTGGCACCAGATTTCACGCCACCCTTCAATTTTTGCCGTTGTGGCAGAGGTTTGCCGTCTTTGTCATACTTAGAACGGCATTCACTACTCCAGTGGTAACCTTCCTTGCATCTGAAGCACAGTTTACTAGGTTTTTTCTTCCCTTGCTTATTCTTTGAGCGCTGCTTTTTCACATGACTTTCCTCTCCACAGCAAAAGCATTTAATTGCTGCCCCAGCCACTTGTAGCTGTTGAGCTAAGGCAGTTGCTAGTAAATCTGCTTTGTATTGTTCTGTACCAATATGTGCACAAGTTTTTATAAAGTCAGTTAAGGAAGTACCAGGTTTGTTTTTTATTTGATCAAATGCTTTACAACAGTCAGTATTAGCATTTTCATAGGCTAAGGGTCTCAATAAAACTTCTGCTGCAGCTGGTAAATCAATTTGCCTGTTCACAGCTGTTTGCAAGCAATCGATAAAAGTAATGTAAGGTTCTTGGGGTCCTTCCCTTATGGTGGAGAAGCCAGGTTCACTTCTGGTAATGTCCGGCACTCTTTTCAGAGCTTTTATAGCCAGCCCCCTCACTTGGTTATACATCTCTGGGGGCATTCTTAACTGTTCTCTTATGGTTGTCTGAGCTCTAGTCCCTGCTAAATGATCCTTTGTTATTCCAGCATTACCAGTGTCCGTGTTAGCCTGGGCTTGATTTTCACATAGCTCTTCATACTCTGCCCACCATATTGAATATTGTCTTGCTGTCATAATCAATTTAAATAAAGCTTTCCAGTCAGCAGGTAACACAACATAGTTTTTTGCTATAGCTTCTACAAGTCCCATTGTATAGGAAGATTGCAGACCATTTTCTTTCACAGATTTTCTTAATTCCTTAACCATTTCGTAAGAAATTTGCTCATGATGAGGCTGATTGCCTTGATAGACCATGGGCATAGCATGGAGCAATTCAACATCCCCCTGATCTAATTCTTGTCTTCGGCAGGTGTCTAAAAAGCTTTTTGGCTCAGGGGATAGCAAAAGTTCATTATCAGTCACGTGTCTTAAGGGAGACATGTCATAGGGTGGGAGACATGACTGCTGTTTTAGCACCTTTGTGTCAGTAGATGGTGATGCAGCCATAGCTTTCAGTGGCTGAGACTTTCTAGCAGGACATAAATCACATTCCTGTCTTAGATCAATAGCTCTTAGATTCGCAAGATCGCCCTCTGGTTCCTCCCCATTAATTCCCTCCTCCACTTGCAAAACAACCGAATCAGGACATGAAAGCGGTGCTGTGAGTGCATGGAAAGTGTCTGCAGACAAATTTACAGGTGGGCGTAATATCTCTTCTGAATCATGAAAAGCTTGTAGTGCAGAATAAACAATCTGACAATCTGCATTTGTTGGGATTAACCTCATGATTGTCTAATTGATGAGACTTTAGAGACTCCCCAACTCGCTTCCAGTGATCGAGGTCATAGGAGCCGTCGGGGGGATACCAAGGACAATAAGTTTTCACCCAGATAAGGAGTTGTATAAGCTTTCTTTCTTGTATTTTATACCCTTGTTCCTGTGTAATATGCAATAAACAGTCTTTATGGAGAGTTTCCAGTTTACTTGTATTATTGCCCATTTTTATGACAAACTTTTCCCAACCGCTTGCAAGGCTAACCTGTTCCTTAGGCAGCGGTGAAAGGATGTCCTTGGCAATCCCTGAAGCCCACCATTGGTACAGTCAGGATACACTGCAGGTCGAGGATGGCTTAGGAGCTTGTGTGTCCCTGTTCAGGAAGCCATTTGTGGCATAGGAATGATGCACAGTCCCCAGTCACAGTATAACTAGAAAACATTTATTAAACATATATATAGCTTCTATAATATTTTCACTGCCAGATTAGATCACACACCTGGACAGCCAACAAGTATAACTGTTCATGCATCTGCTAACCAATAGATCATGTTCCTAATATCCACATCAGCTTTTTTTCCTTAAAACAAGTGCTTGTATAAGAATTTTTTCTGCAAAAGACAGTGGTTCTGCTACCTGTCACATTTTAAAAACTTTTTAAAATCTCTTCTGCCTTGACTAAATAATCCTTGTTCTTCTTAGCCAAGTCATCTTTGCCCTCTTATTACTAAGTGCTCTTTGTTTTCTTACCCCGCATCTGGGGATTAATTTGCGTTTACTCCTCTTGTAGTTATGACAGGCATATGAAATATAGAAAGAGGAATAAAGCAAGAGAGTCTCAGCATGCTTAGTAGCTGATCTTTGTGTATTTTACAAATGAAGAGCATAAAAATATTATTTGTCTGAAGTACTTAATGTCTTATGATTTAAAATAAGCAATCATAAAAGCCTCTTAGAGATTCTTAAAAGTACTGGAAAGTAAGCTGAAAATGTCAAATTAATAGTATTTCATAACCAATGTCCAAGGCAAAGAGTGATGACTCTAATAAGACTAGGATATTCTCACAGTCTTTCTTCCTTAGTGTGCTACTTTAAATCATAACAACTAACAGTTAATAATTACAACTGATATTATTGTTGTGCAAGGCATAGGTGGAAAGCAGATTTTTAAATATACTAAATTTATCATGCTTTTGAGATCTGGAGGGAAAAATTCCACACAGCCAGTACTCCAGAGACAAAGATACCGTATACCTCAGCTGGCTCATTTCAGAAAGCCCTCAGCCCCCAAATCTCTCCCTCCTAACCATCAAGACTGAAATGGAATACGGGCATCAGAAGCTCAAAAATGCACTTGGGATGCAATCCTCTTGGGACTTTAAATATTAACATGAAAAATCTTAAACCTTGGGCTACCAGGCAGCCGGACAGGCAACAAAACATTGTGGGGAGTCACACTCCCTTTTGCTGATCTTTCCTTGCAACAGCAACACAAAATTACACAGTGAACCAGCTGCAGGCAACAGATTGTTTATGCGAGATGCCCAACGTGCCACGTATTTCATTAATCTGTCTGCCATTTCACAAAGATATGCATGGTGATTCACACCAGGGAATTCTTACAGGCATGGTCCGATTTCCATTGCAATGGAGTTACCAGCTGACTTCAGGTCCTCGTGCTGCAGCCTCTGGTCAGTAACTGCACAGATCCTACACAATCTGTTGGCCCTCAGGGACTGCACCTCACCAGCATCAAGGGCAACAACACCTTCTTCAGAGCTCCTGCCCAAACCCACCACGAAAAATTAAATCTGCAGGGGTTTGTCTTAGCTAATCTTTTTGATCACATGCTTCAGTCATATAAAAGGAAAGCAATTGCAAGTCTTGTTTAGTTGAACTGGGTATAAATTATGCTAATGGCTAACTCAGGCTATCTTCCTCTCAAACTCTCAATAAGTCAGATTGTGCTTTCAAATAAGTACAGAAACCAAACCATACCCCTGCAAGACACAATGCAAAAGCAGGCAAGAAAATAACTACGTTCAGAAGTATTCTGGCACCACTTGCCATCCCAGGTAGCTTAGGAAAATAAACCAGTGTCAAAGAAATGCAAGACTGAAAGAAAAATCATAGGTTTCTTTATGTTAGTCAGTTTGATACAACCCTCTATTGTTTAAGTCTTCAGGGTGTTCTAGTGCCATATTCCCATGATTTTCTCTCTCTACAACCAGAAAACATAAACGCATGCTTTAATTAAAAAAGAGTAAGGCAAGATACTTACACTAATATAGTCCCAAATTTCCAATAGCCGGAAAAAAGAGCAATTACCTTGACACTTGAACTTCAAACATAGGAGCTGGCAAAGTGGGAGAGAGATTGATCACACACCTCCTGTTTCTAGTTTACCAGCTGGACTATTTTCTGTATCTGCAGTATCAGAGAGAGATAATGCAAAAGGTGGTCAGGTAAACAGCTGTAAACCACAGGGGCCACCCTCTACTCATCAGATCCTCTTTTTCTTTATGCTATATGACATAATTCAAAGCCAGGTTCTTGTGCTACTTTAATCTGAATTTGGGTCATGGTAGGATTTTACAACATTTAGATCAAACTCTGTGAACAGATTTTTTTTTTTTGTAAATCTAGGAAATATACTCTTTTGTTTATAATAATCAGTGATACATACTCCTTACTTTCTTTTTTTCTTCTAATGAACCATGCTATTCTTTAAAATGATATGTTCAACCCATTTAAATAGAAATTTTCAAATTTTCAAGCTCTGCCCTATAGAGCTCTCTAGATATGCACATTTCATGTGGATTTTGCTATTACTCAGTCATGAAGCCTTGTTATATGTTTATGCAATAAAGGAGTTAAATCAGATTAGGGCTGTATTAATGCTCAAATACTTTCAGGTATTCTGCATACATGAATGAAATGTTAATTGCATAATTTAATAAATGTTTTATTTGATAGCTGTCATGGGTGTGTTTTCTTAATGAATAATACCTGGAAGGAAGCAGTTCTATTATGGATGGGAATGACATTGAGTTTGCGTTTATAAGCCCATCAACAAATGAGAGATCAATTATTTTAAAGAGCTGAGAAGCAAAAATTTCATTATAATAGTTTCATTTGTCCTCAACCAAATACCTGTACTCTTTAACCTTGTAAAACATGATAGTGTGAGATTTCCTTCTATTCTTTGGAAGTCAGCAGTGCTTGTTCATAGATCCTAATCTCTCCTCCATCCAATTCTCATCTATTTCAGTTTGCCCTGACCTCAATCACTGCAACCAAATTACTGAAGAGAAACTGCTTTTTTTCCCCCAAGCTTTTTGTAAAGAGGAAGGAACGGTTTTCTCTCTAAAGCTCCAGGCTTACCAGCCAGCTGTTAATTGACTGTGACTTCCTTCCATAATACTTAATTTGGATGCATGTTTAACAGGGAAAACATTACAAAAAGCAAAGGCAAGTATTGCTGGAACAATTTCTTTACATGATGCTACAGAAATTTAAATTAAAATGCCATACATGTTTTGCAGGTCGCTCTATTGATGTGAGTGACCATTAGCATCCTTCATGTATGCAACTCTGCACCCACTGCTGCAGAGACCAGGACTCTTATTCCCCAAGAGGCTTCCTGATCTGTGCAGGCAGAACAGCCACACTGTGCCAACACCTCTGCTGTGGGCAAAATCTTCCCAGGGACAGGAAACCTGATCTCTGCACTGGTGTACCAGTGCTGGTTTATCAGTCTGACCTCCTGCTATCACACGACAAAGAAAAGCAGAACAGAAAATAAAGTCTCTTCCACATTTCACCAATGTAATGGATCCATAACTTTCAATACTGGGGAGTGGGGGGTAGAATACTACTGGGAATGTCTGAGAAAGGAGAGAGAAAAAGTCTTACATTTATTTATTCCAAAAGCAGACACTCAAGAAAATTTCTGTACTGAGAGAAACTTCAAACCCCCACAGTAAAAGTCAAAATTTACAGCATTCCTGTCATACATGGGGAATATAAAATGGTGCCTAGATTTCATGTTGAAACGGTTAAAATTATGCAGATTTACTTTGATGAGGGGGGAATCAACAAATGTTAACTAGATCTTAATTTTAAAAGAGAAAATAAATAATGACTTAAACAGTAAACAAAAAAATTACATATCATATAATGAGAACATTTGCCAGATTAAATTTAGTGGAGGACTGTTTCTTATGTATTTTATGTAAATATATTATTTGAGTGTTTTCAATCTCATCCATTACACTGTTGTTTGTAGATATAGCAGATGATTTTTACCTCTCAAGATTAATCAGTGTTTAAACACTCACTTTAACATAATTACAATACTGATGGTTTTGAAAAGATTCCACATTATAGGAGTCATCTCATAAATAAATTTATTTTATAAAATATGCTTTAATGATAGAAAATGATAATATGGACATTAGCAACCAAATGTGTTGAATCAGATGCTGAGACATTAAGAACATTTTTCAGAAAAAATAAAGGCATGGTGGCTGCTCTTGGATTTTTGAGATACATCTTGGCTGTATAAGTTTCACCCAGTTAATTAGAATGACTAGCAGGCTGAACTGACAGCTACAATTACTTTTTCCTGCCACAGCAATAGTTTCTTTTTTTTTCTACATAGCTGCTTGTGTTTCTTGTGTGAAAGCAAAACAGGAAAAAGAGCACTACAGAATTGGTTTTCCTTGGAGAAATCCTACCTAAATGTTTGGTTTTTACTAAAATGAAGTCTTAATCATAAATATGTATTTGGGGTTTTTTTGGTTTTCTGCATGTTTCTGTGTATTATCTTTACTCATCGATGTAAAACAGAACTGCAGGATTTTCTGTGTGGTCAAAAAGAATCTGGCACTAAATATGGTTGTAGTGTATTGGATTTTTAGTGTATGCAAGTATGCAGAGCATATTTCTAAGTAAATATCATAGAATTTGTTATTTCCATTAAGTATAAGGAGAAGTGTAGAATTAGTAGATTTTTCAGGTGTAACTATTTATAATGCAAATATGTGTATATGTGAGCATAAAGGTCAATGTCTATAAAAAGCCTTTTTAACAGCACAAATTCCTGATTATTTTTTCAAAGATTCCTGGAGCTCCTTTCATTCAGATCACTTTTCAATTTTTAATTTACTTTATTAAAATCTCAATAAGTCATCATATTGTGAACTTCTCTATCTGGAATTCATTAACATATCAGAAGATAATTTATCAACCACATCTCATATATTGCTTTTCATGCATCAATTTGTCATTCTCAGCTTTCATTCTCTTTTATGACTAAGAAATCTTATCTAATTTCAAATTTCTATTCATCCAGGACATATAAATTTTGACCATTTAAAGTCATCTAAATGCTTAAGTTAACTAAGTTTACACATGCCAACTTTTTAAACTTCTGTGCTTGACAGATGAACATCTTGAGATACCAAGTACTGTTTGAGGGAGCAGAGGCATATTTTATAGAATTGAGTTAGGGTATGCAGAATATCATTAGATAAGAACTCCATGTGGATTAGCAGAAACTAGAAAGCCACAGAGATTTTACATCATTTATACATACTATTGCCTAATTCTGAAAAACACAAAAAAGCCAAGTCTTGTGTATAACAATCTTAGCAGGCCAAAAATAGTCCCATTTTAAACCTTTGTAATATAAACAGAGGAATGATTCCATACATATCTGATAAAACCCATCAGCAAGGATAACAAAAAGTATATGATTTTATAATAGCACATTCTCAGGAGGGAATATAAAAGAATTTATGGAATGGTGACATCAAGTAGAAGCAGAAGAATCAGGAGATAATCTCTCTTAACATTTTGCAAAACTGCAACTATGAAATACGGTTGTGAGAAACTGTGAGCAATGATCTATGTAACATTCATTCCACCTAAATTTTCATACTTACATTGTAGCTACGTGCATATAAGTATTGCCTGATTCTTTTTTCCATTAGAAGTAATATGCAGCAGGGGAAGAAATATTCACTTATAGAACATAGTTCATCTGACCTATTTTAGAAATATATGCAAAAGAAAACAAATTATGCCCTAAAGGTGTCTGTTGCCGTTCACTGAAATATAAATAAATGTTGACATTTGCAAATATATGTAATGAAAGTGTTTAAGTTCAAGCAGATGAAACTTACCCAAAGTGTTATCAATGAGAAGAGCAAATGAAGAGTGTTTCTATATAAACTTGGATGAAAACAACCATATTGTCTCACTCTGGCAACTAAAAACATTGTTGTGGCCATAAATAATTGTGGCAGTTCAAGTAGAATGTATTCTCTTTAATTCAAGTACTGCCCATTTCTAATCCACCATTGTGCTCAGGGTCCTTGCTTTTAAACCTGTATCTGTTTTATCCATTCTGAAAACTACTCAAAGGAAAAAAAAATACTAATTGCTGTTAATGAACCCTTAAAAACTGCTGTGATCAACTTCTGACTTGCCTCAATGACCTCCTGAAATAGCAAGTGCCAATGAATGATTATACTCTAGGAAAAAAAAAATCCTTTGGCCTTTAATTTCACTTTATCTCCTTGCTTCACACATTGAGATAGAGCTAAAAGGAAGACAGTAGACACTTCTTACTAATCTTCTCACTTCAATCAAATCCCTATTATTCACCTCATTCAGACTGAATTATCCTTGCTCTTTTCAATAACTCTTTGTTCCTATAGAAGTTCTACTGTACCCTTAATCATCAACTTCTTTACACCTACCTGGATGCTTTCAGTCTCAGCTTTATCTTCCTGAGGCAGCTGCCAAAGAAGGCTCTGGGATCACAAACATGTGCAGAAACTGGATAACAGTTTCTTACAGTTTCCCAGATTGTCAGTGAGCTTGTGCACATGCACATTTTCATTCCTCCAACCTGAAAAACAAATGGTTCTTGTGTCGGTTTATAGACTGTAAATAGTCTTCTAGATCACACAGTAGGCTCTAGAATCTGTGGAAGTTTCAAATCACAAGACAAACTTGTAAGCTCTTGTAAATAAAATATATCCCAAGAACAAAGGGGCAGTCTGTCAAAACTCACATTTTACAGCTCTGGGGGAGTAGTGTGGGAAAATACAGTGAGTTGTATGATAGGAAATGCTGGCCAAGCAGTCACAGAGCAGAGCAAAAGTCCAAAGATCACAAAGAGTTAAGAGGAAAGAACAAGTCATAAGAAATTTAAAAAGTAGTAAAAAATTAATTGATCTAGGGTACCTGCCTAGGTGGAAGGAGAAAGACACTGAGAGATCAGGGGCATTTTATTCCGGTAAAAGTATCAGAGAAAATGAATTCTGACAAAGTCCATATAAAATTTTGTTCTGAATCCTTCTCACCAAAAAAAATGCACAATGATCAAATGGGACCTTTTGCTCTTTTAAATCAAGCTGTATGCCAAGAACAAAGCATTAAAGAGCAACTTTTCCTAAACAAAAATATAACTGCCTTTGTAAATTTTATTGATGTTTAAAGAAAAAGGACAAAGGTGGCAGAACACAGCTGAATGATCTTGGAGGTACAACCATCACTCAGAGTCTTGAAAGATTTCCTACATATTTTTCATATAACAGCAACAGAGTATTTGGGCCAAATCAACCTAACTGTTCATAGCAACCTAATTAAGTGACGGACAAGTGAGTCACATTTTCTTTCAAAACTTTCAGATATCTAAAGTCATAGAAAAAAGAAGATACTAAGCATTTTGTCATAAAGCTTCTTAAACAGATTCAGCATGACTGTTGGAAAAATAAAAATAAATAAATTTTTAAGAAAAGAAAAGCTAAGGTTAGCATAGAACTGTTCACCAATTCTCTTTGAATCAAAGGTTTTTAGACAAGTTTTGTTGCACCAGGATGACATCAAGCAGCTACTCAAGCCAATTACTCTACACTTGCTGGAAACAGTCATTATGACATCTCTTTAATAAGGTATTCCTACTGTGTAAACATAATTGTATTACCATCTAGTGCCTCTATTTTAATTCAAATTGTGCATGTCTTCATTTCAAATCCTCTGTGCTTTCCTCAAGCCTTTCTAAAGAAATAATAAACCTCCCAACTCATGCAATAAATTCCTTTTCTTATAATACTTTTGAGTTCAGGGAATCATAAATTCAGACTTCTGTGGACTTAACAGATTTATTAAACTTTATAATAACTGGAATAATTAGACTTAACTAATCATTCTTTAACTAGAGTGAAGAAATTAATCCTTGAAAGATCTTCTTGGTATGTAAAACACATGATTAATAATTGAAAGTAATCTCACATTTTAAGCCAGTGAGAACAATCAGTCACTAACCCACCTCACCAGAGACATGGGAGACCCTCCATCACAGGAGGTTTTCAAGACGTGGTAGAACAGGTTGGAAATAATCTCATCTCTGCTCTCTTTCCTATGAAAGGCTGGACCAGATGACCTTTCAAAGTAATTTCTTGCATAGGCTATTCTGTCATTCTGTATTTCAGACAACAACCATCTGTGGCTTCTATGAACTTGTATTAAGGCTATAAAACTTTGATAACCAATTTAGAACTAGTTAATGGATTAAAATTTCAGGCACATTTTGACTTTAATAATAATATGGTACACTACAGTTTGTATTTCTCAATTTTTTATTTTAAGAAATTTTGATCTTCAAACACGGCAGTAAGGATTATAATCCAAATAATATATTTCCAAGTATTTAAAAGACAATCTCTTTACAAGTTTACATCTTTCCTTCCTAGATGCTGTACAGAATGTAAGAAAGTCTTCAAAGAAAAAAGAAATTGATTTATAAACAGCAGAAGTAATGAAACCTTACAAAGAATTTTTATCCTTCACTCACCTACAAAGTTTTACTGACCTCAAGAACATCACCCTTATTCTAAAGAACCAGGCATATTCTGCCTGCTTTTCATTCATTGTGACATTTTGAATAAATCTCCAGCATGTGACTGCCACCGATCTCATAGGAATGGAAGTATATTCCTAATTTGCTTGAAAATAGCTATAATTTCAAAAGTTATTATGGTTGCAATGACCAGATGAAGAGAAGCAGGGACAGCATTGCCACATAAGCCCCGATTCCTCAAAAAGGCAGTAAAAATAAACCACACACCAAAAAAACCCCACCACCACAAAACAAAACAAATCTCAAACCTTCTAATACTGCCCTGAAGAGGTATCAATTTGTAAGGTGTCTGTTTCCATTGTTTCTCTTGCTCTCCCAATGTCATAGATGAACTTACTGTAGGCTAAAAGTCTTACACATTGCTTTTCTTTCCTTTTCACCAGGTCTAAATGCACTTGAAAAGATTACGTGTTGGGGTACAGGTGTTGGTGTAAGGAAAGAGTTAAACAGAAAGCACCAGCAGCAGTGTCTCTCAGGACAACTGTACCTGAGACAGAACTGGAGTTTCGTTTCTACTTCTACATCAGCACAGAACTGCACACTCTTCACGCTCCTTTGCCATGGCTTTGGAGAGAACAATGGAAAATGTCAAGAGGACAGATTTATTGTGGGACTGTGAGTCCCACACAGTCTGTAAGCTGTAACCAAAATAAAGATCTTAGGAGTAAAGATAACACACTGAGCACTTCTGAATAAATCTCAGATTCACTCTCTGCTGGTGGGTCTTGTCCCTTCACGTATCACAATTACCCAGTCTGAAGATGTCTTGCAGAATTTACCTACAGGAGATTTGTCCAAACCTTGTCTTGGCAGCAGTTTCTGCTCTGCTTGCACGTCAACTGACATCTTCATTCAAATACTCAAATTACATCCAGCTGCCAAGAGTTCCTCTAAGTTATGTTGTCATGTTTTTATTTAAAATCTCTGATTGATACTTGGAAGGATATTTTTATCTGCTGTGAAGCCCACAGTAAGGAGATCCATGCTAACCCCTAGAAAAACAGGCCTGAAAGAAACGACTCATCTACAAGAACTAAGCTGCCCTTCAGAGACTGATCTTCACCCAAACACCCTCAGGGGCTTTTCTAACAAGACAGTCACCTTGTCTTTTCTGAGCTTTGGGGTTTCAGAGATAGACTTGATGAGGAATGACAGCTCTTAGTCATGGCAGACTCTGGAACTAACAAACTTCTTTTAGGTGACAGGCAGAAAACTTGCTGCACTGAGACCATGATTTTGTTGTACTGGGTATAAGACACTTTTTCAAAAGTATTTGCCTTCTAAATACCTGTGTATTTTTTTCATTTGATCATCTATTCATATTGCAAGTAGTTTTAGAACAATATAAGCATGAGGGTAGCGTTACCAGGAATAATTTAACCAGTGTTACAGTACCAGCAACTTAGTAATCACCAGAAGAAACAAAAATGCTTGATTCTGTTTTCACTGAAAGTCACAGAAAAATGCATGATTTTTAACAGGAATACACCTGTGGTCCTAACATTTTTAATAATTTAGCTTTGAATTTTTAAAGTATTTCCTTTAGTAGCACCCTGCAAGTTCAAGCATCTATTAAGTTCAGGCCATCATCCATTTGAAGATTTTAAACTATTACTAGCAGCTTAGACTTACAGGTATTGGGCCATGTATTTAGATGTTCAGATGGCTTTTTCTATTTCCTTGAAATAGCCACCTTTGTTAGCTCTACCAGTTAATTTTCTTTCCTCTCTGCAAGATCAAAAGGACATTTGTTCATTACTTTGATTTTCTTTGTTCCAAATAATTTTGGCCTTCCATTTTTAGCACAAATTAGAAGGGAACTGTGATTTCCATGGTGCACAGATAAGAAATTATGCTCATTTTCAGTCAAAAACTGAAATAAAGAATACAGAATTAAGTACTAACCAACTAAGATCATTCAGTCATTGTCTGTAAAACACTGTCAGAGAATGGAAACTTGAGGCACTAGTCTAGAGCACTTTATACACATTATTCCAACAGCATTTGATAAATAGAATAAACATTAAATAGTCACATCACAAAATCTAAAAGATTGGCAGTATATCTTATCTATTAATAAAGGACAGATATAATCACAGACTGGCTTGCAGTGGACGTGACCCAATGATTGTCTAGTTCCAACCCCCCCTACAATGGAAAATGTCAAGAGGACAGATTTATTGTGGGACTGTGAGTCCCACACAGTCTGTAAGCTGTAACCAAAATAAAGATCTTAGGAGTAAAGATAACACACTGAGCACTTCTGAATAAATCTCAGATTCACTCTCTGCTGGTGGGTCTTGTCCCTTCATGTATCACAGAGGCTGGACTAGTTGACCCTCAAAGATATTTTCTAAACAATATTTCCATGATTCTGTGAATGCCTTTTTCAATAACTGTTGATTTCTAAAATAATATTAAAAGTTATATTAATAACAGTACATATAAAATTTAGCATTTGGTGTGATTTACTCATCAGAACACAGTCACTATTAATTTTTGGAAGACACAGATTACTGTTCCCATTCAGTAATCAATGGTCATTATCTCAGAATAAAAGCTGTTTTCACAAAAGCTTTGGTACTCATACTGAACTGCCATTACTTAAATGTAAATATTTTCTTTGGAGAACTAATACTGTGTTGGTTGTTAATATCTTAAGAAAGACAACAATTTCAGGTCCTAAATTATTGGCTGCTCTCATCTGATGACACACATAGATGCTTTATTAAAGACAGGTAAAAAAAGTTTCATAATTTCCACACCATGTGAAAGCAATCAGACAAAATCACTTTAAATTGCCACAAAGGGTGAAATTCCCTACTCCTTCAAATTTCATCACAATAATTTACAACTATTCAGAAGGTATGCAATAGATTACCAAACTGGTTTGGTTTCATTTAACACCTGATTTCACTCTGCATATGTGCAAATTAATAGCCAACGTGCAAAGCAGTGGAGAATTAGGATTCAAGGCAGAAAGCTTGTCTGGTGATTAGAATTTCATAATGCACTTGCAGAATGGAAGGTCATCTGAGACAATTCCTAGAGTACAACTAAGTACACATAAAGTTATTTGAAACTCTCAGTTCTGTACCCTGGCAAGAGAACAGAGGTTTGGGTTAGCTCGAGGATGTAAATTAGACAGGAATTATTCACAGATGAGCATCCAGGAATAGCTGTTCCCAGCTGTCTCCAGTTCTCTGCTACTGGAGTATCCCAGGCAAACTAGGCAGCAAAAGCAAAGTGTAGCAGAATTTATAAGACCACATTTCCTTGTGGAATTTGACTCAAGATCTAAAGAAATTAAATATTGTCACAGGCAAAACAGTCTTAACAATCAGGGAATTTATTTTAACTAAATTTAACTTATTAGCAGTTAACACAAACTTACAATGACTGATTCAATATTGGGTGCAAGAGCCTGAGATGAGAGATGTGGGACTCCAGGCAGCTCTTCAAAATGCTGTTTATTGTATAGAAGATGTTACAGCAGTCTCGGGTCGTGGGTGCCAGAGCCCCGCCTACAGCAGACAGCTCAGCTTATAGGCGAGCCTGAAGCCACTAGTTCTGGTTACAATGCATGATATATTTTTCTTTGCTGAGCATCTTAATACATAACAGCCAATCAACATCATATAGAACACCTTTACTATTACCTATAGCCTATCATAACTAGTATCATTACCGTAGCCATTACTATCCATTTACATTAGGAAGTATGTTACAGTTTAAGCTTAAAGTTGTTTTTCAGTTTTCTTGCAGTGGAAAATTCTTAGACCGTTTTTCTAGTTTTCTACTCACATTGGCATGTTTGTTTGCCTATGTTATCTTTCTGCTTTTCTGAAGATTTATTTCTGCTTGGTAAAAACATCTTTTTTCTTTGTGGTCAACATATCCTTTGCTCTAGTCATAAAACCCCCTTCCAAGTCGACTTAACATTTGCTTTCTTAGTTGTCCAGTAAGGAGTGGCTCAGCAATTGTCAATTTAGACATCTATTATTTTTCTATATCAAAACTTGCTTCCATCTCTGTTCTGTTCTCAGGTTGCACAGTCAGAGAGCTTTCTGCCAAGCATATCTGTGAAACTTTCTTGTCGAAGTTTCATCTTTTCCAACATTTGGGAAAAAGGAAATATAAGTAATTAAACAAACACTTATGGAAGTATCTTTTTTATCCCTTGCTCAGGCTCAGCTCAGGCCAAACTCATACCTTCCCCCACTTGCAAGTTTCAGCTTCCTTTATTTTCCCCATGACTTATGTTCTGCTCATGCTAACTTCCTCAGTGAGGAGACAGACAATGCAAAAGTTTGGCATCCTGAGTGTAATGGTTTCTTTCTGCAATCTGGGCCAGGAAAATTAGCTACACCAAAAACAAACGAAGATAACAGCAAAAAGAGATTTGAGTTGCAGGAACAGCCAGTCATCAGTATTTGCAGGGAGTAAGGAAGCTTTCTCCTGGGAAGACTAAATTGGCACAAGGCTTCTCAATATTTTTGGCCTTACTTAAAGTACCGAAAGAAATTACAAAGTCCCTGGGAAAAAGAGTTGTCATGCAAATTTGCTGCAAGAACAGTACGAGCCCCAGCAGGCAGATTCCAAGGTAACAGGGTGATAAAGGACTTGACAGCAAACTTTAAAGCTGGAAGGAAGAGCCTGTAACATGCTGAACCAGAGCTAAGAGACTGACCTTCAGCTAAATAGATTTAAAGGCATTTCAGCCTCAGAAAAAAGTGAAGGTCTTTCCATAAAGGGAAAGAACATTTTACATAATCTAGAAGGCAGCTGTTTCTGTGTCTTCTATAAAGAAACGGAATAGATAACAAATAGCTGGTGTGTGCAATCATCAGGCCAGGAAAAAGCTAAACAGATACAAAATTAATGTTCAGTGTCCACACTAACAGGAGTTATTATGTGAAGTACCTAATTTGGGTGCCTAAACTCATAAGTTTCAATGCAGAAACAGAGAAGTTTCCAGGACTGTAACACCCAAGCATTAATTTCCTTTGTGCTCCCCTGCCTTTGACCCTATCTCTAGTTCAAAAGGCATCCACTCAACATCAATTTGTTCTTTCTCACTAACAAAATGAAACTGACACCTAGTGGCAACACCCTGACAGAAAGGACCTCCAAGATTTTTGGTGTTGATTTCTTTGTTGCCAGGATTTCACTCATTCATGGCACAATAACCTGCAAAATGTTAGTTGTTTGCATATCAGGAGAGTCGTCTTACATGGAAGAATGCAAGATTATCCTGATATAGCCATGCTAAATCAGGTGCCAAATGCAATTAATTACTGCATTGGTCTGCCTCAAGCAATTTACCTTGCTTTGCAGCAAAGCAACCAAACTAAGATCATTCATCTTCTAAAGCTCTTCTGCTTCTGAGATCTGAGCCACTCATGCAGAGTTGATGGAGAAAATATTCACGAAAATATGTCATTACATAATCTCTTCAACAGCTTCTTTGGAAATAATACACATCCAGACTAATAATTTCCACATAAGAGGCAATGCAAACTGGCTTCATCTTCTACTAATTATTGTTTGCAGTATGAGTTCTATGCCAGTAGAGAATTCAACAATTGGATAAATAATACTAAAGTCTTCACATCTTTGTTACAGGAAAGCAGCAGATAGTGCAACGTGCAACTCAAATTCGAGCAGACATGAAACAGTCCATTCGTCCTTAAGTAAAACCCTCAAATTTATAACAAAGGTCATGGTGAAAAGCAAGATAATTTAAGACCCTATGGTGACAGATGCATGGCAAGTTTATATTATTTTAAGTTCGTAATATTTAAATGTGAACAAAATTATCCTTTCCTCAAATTAAACTGCAATGTCAAAACAAATCACAATTGCAGTTCAGGTTCTGAGGTTCAGCTTCTTGTGTAAAAAGAGTTTTATTTATACATTTTAAATCTCAAAAGCAAATGATCCTCTCTGTCTTGTCTGTTTATTATTCTCACTTATCTCTTGCAGTTTTAATTTATAGGGACCTCAAGATAACCGAAATCTGTTCTATTTTTCATTGTTTTAATTAAGTTCAGCATAATGATGGCAAAAGGAGTAGCAAAACCCCTATTTCAAGCAAACAAACCAGGAGTTATCTGAGCTGGCAGATCTTCCTGGGCTCTCACAGCTTTAATTTTAACACTGAAAGTCTAATCAAGTTGCAGTTTGAAACTGGAATGTTATTATCTGCTGCTAGATTCAGTGCTGGTAAGTACACATTGGGTTTTGTAGGGGGAGGGGAGAAATATCTGTGTAGATCCTCCTACCTGGATTTGGCAGAACGCCTTCCTGCTTTTAAAAGTCCACTCAACAACAGCTTATTGTGCTGCACTTTCAGTACTGTTAACTTTTATGAAAGCAGCTCATTGGCTGAGTTCAGCTCTTCTCAAGAAGCTCAGCTTGGATCTGTGAATGTACATGAAGCAGAGATCTAACAAGACAAGCATTTTTAAAGGTTAGCCTAATGTTCCAAAAATCCTACAATAAGCAGAAAATATTTGCACACTAGAACATTAAGGTGAAACATGCTTTGGAGCAAAATCCAATTAAACTCTCTTTTGAGTAAAAAAATATTACAATATTTGAATAGGACAGCTACTGAGATGGACCAAATAAACTGATTTTTTTATATGCCAGGAAGCATATGTTCTTTGACTTTAATGTCCATAATGATTTTTAAATATGGACACTAAATACAAAAGACCTGTCTGGTTTGATTATAAAATTTTCAGAATGAGAACAAATAAACTGATGAATGTACTTATAAACAGTAATTGTATCCTCCCACTAAATTTATTGAAAAGGAGAAAAACAGTAAAGCAATCTGAAGTTTCGTTTAATGTCAGCATGACACCTTCCTGCAGAACCACCTAGTGTATATATACCTGACTTCTTTTAAGGGGGTGTGGGGGAGAAGGAAAAAAAATCTCTCTCCTCTCTGTATGTTGTTAATAGAAAACCCAGGGGAAAGCCCAGATTTTTTGCTGAGTCCAGGTTTACTTGGGACTGAGTCTCAGCCCTGTCCTGCTTGGCTCCTCTGGCAGCTCTCACTTGTCTGCTCGTGGTGCAGTCACCAGAGGCAGCAGAACAGCTGTTCTCCGAAATTCCAGGGCTGATCTTACTCCCTGTGCTCGGGCCGGTTGGTTCCTCTCCAGCTGCTGCTTGTGCAGAATGCACCATGCAGATACAAGCAAGAGAGCCCAAAGCTAACTCTTATCTCCACTGCTATTAAAGTGCATATGGAAATGATAGTGGCAATATTATTTCATCTCTCACACACAGAGATATTGCACATAGAACCTGGGAAAAAAGGGTGCTGTGTCAGTGTTGAATCCTTATGAATAATAGAAAAATTGAGATTCTGTGTATGACTGAGCACACATAGGATCTGCTCTATGGGAGACTAGAAATGAAGAATTTGTTTTATCAATTCTCCAGCCTGTAGGCTACACAATTAAAAATTTATTACAAATCAGGTTGTTGGTGTCTTCTTGGCTGCCTGAGAACGGCTAAAGTAATTTCAAAATCCTACAAATGGACACAATTTTAGATGTTTTGATTTGCATGTCTCCCAGTAAGATTCTGGAACTCCGTCTGCCTCCTGCTTACAATAATTTATATTCACTTGTTCATTTCCTGCCTTTTAGGCGCTGTGTGTTACTATCTCAGAAACAGCCACTTTGGGCATTGGGTCCTGGTATTTTTATTGTGTTTTTTTTAAATACCAACAAAACTGAACAGTTTGAAGGCTCTATTAGGATCCCTGAAGTTCTAGAAAGCATTTAAAATGGCCATTTGTAGTACCCTACAGGATACTACAA
Organism: Anomalospiza imberbis; assembly: GCF_031753505.1. NCBI lineage: Eukaryota > Metazoa > Chordata > Aves > Passeriformes > Viduidae > Anomalospiza > Anomalospiza imberbis. Next base: position 20,703,881 of record NC_089688.1, read on the forward strand.
ATCTGTAGTATCCTGTTAACAGGATATGACAAATTATCATAATTTATGTCTGGCCTGGGTTTGAACAGAGAACTATACCAAGGATTTATATCTAGAGCTGATATTAAGAAATTGAATTCAAAACAAAACCCTGAGATTTTTTACATGGTTGTTTAATTTCACTTGGCTATTACTGCCATCTAGTGATACAATTTACAATAGTCAAAACTTCCCATTTAGAAATTATATTTCATCAAAAGTATTTGGAAATATGCAGGGTATATTCTAAAAAACTATGCTTCATTTATTTGCTAATGTAATGCCGCATGCTGGAATGCAATGTTATACATATCCAGTTTTGAAGGTTGATGTTTTTTCTGTCTTCCCTATAAGAATGCATTTGAAGACTTGCTCAAGAACACTTTTCAAAACCATAGGAGTTTATAATGTATTCAACTTCTCATCAAGCAAATTTCCCTTGAAATGGCCATGATCTTTATTACTGCACTGGTTGTTAATAAATGATTCAAAATTATTGATATGCATATAAGTTATGAAAATAATTTGGATCAAGTAAAGAGAGCTAACCTCTTCCCCTTTTCAAACACCATAAGGTGTCCCATCTTGTTTGAAAGGTAATCACTTCCCAAATCTCCAACCCACCTAACTTGACTCCTGGGATATTACCAGAGGCTGAAGATCAAATGCAAATAGGGCACACAGTCTTAATAATGAAGGTAAATTACCTATTTTAAACACTTATTATTTTTATGTGATTTGAGGCCTTGAAATCAGGGTTGATCTTTCTAAAGAATTCACTGGAGCTCAAATTGGCAGATGGGGCTTATGAGCATCTGGGTTTACTTCCTAAGTAGCAAATTACCTAGTGATTTTCTATAGCTATGTGCACTTAATTTATTTTTTTTAGTCAGATTATCTCACATGCGTGGCCAGACAATTCACAGTGCTTCTGAGCTCAAATCAAATTACACATAGAACAAAAAGATACTAACAACAAAATTTGACACTTGGCTCTATTACATCAATCATGTTCAAATTTGGTTTTGATTGTTAATTGAACTGCTGATGAAAAGTTGTCCCACACAATTCTACCCTGGGACAGCTCAGGCTTTCTCCAAGCTCATTAGAGGTGTCTGGACCACAGACCAAGCACTGGGGGCTTAGGCACCGTGAGCTCTATTAGCTTTTTCTTCACATGTTTCTCCAAGTACTTGCACAGGCCTTTAGGGAATGTTTTTATACTCATTTAGGGGTCTTTCCTTGGTATCTTCCCTAGCTTTGATATTGTAAAGAATGTTGACCTTCTTTAAATTAAGTAAACCTTGAGTCCTTTATTCTGGCAGAAATTTGTATTAAAAACACTTTGACTATCATTCTCAGAGTGAGCTGGTACTCTTTTAATATTTCCAAATACCAAATGTTTTCTTGCATTTTTTTAATTCTCTGTGTTGAAACAAACATGTATGTTTAATTCTGATTTTATACTTAACTCTCTGTACAAAATAAAACTGACAATTTAGCACAAAGGTAATCCTATTGTCACATGTAGCAGCAACCTCAGCTCTAGATGACTTAATTAAAATAATCTCCAAAATCCCAGAAAGATTAATTTTTAGGTTTTCAGCTTTTTGATACCTGGATAATTCTCATAGTAACAATACAAATAGGCAAATGCACCTCTGCTAATTACTTGTGCAAATTGTAAAGAAGAAAATGGAACACAGTATATTTTGTGCAGTGGATTTGCATTCTTCCTGGAATCTCTTCAGATTTAGATACTATTAATAACTATACACTCTACCATATTACAGTGAGATATTCAAAATACTTGTTTCTAACCACTTGAGTAAACTGAAAGAAAATGCTTCTTCTGAAATCAGAGGTGTCTTTGCATTGTTAATTAAATACACAGATTATACTCCTTAGAAAATCTATGACTTCTTGCATTCATGAGTCATTGTTAAATTGACTAAACTGATGGACTACTAACTATTCTAATTTGCACTATTTTATGAGTCACAACGTATCTAGTGCAGGACCCGACTTCAAGTGATGGAAAAGTATGCATTGCAAATTACCTTTTAAAGAAGCAATCTGCCAGCGTCAGAAATGCAAGCTGGGATAGAAAGCAGAAATCATGCTCATACAGAGAATTCTGTAACTTGTCAGAGTCAGTGAAACAGATCAGACCAGTGCCTTTAAATCAGAGTGTTATCCAGAACTAGTCCAGGGAATACGGACACTCAGCATTTAACTTCGAAATGAAATAAAGATAATAAATAACTTTTTTTTTTTTTTTTTTTCTGAAAACAACTGTTGGGCTGTTGCAAAAAATAACAGCATGGGATGGTTTGACAATAGGTCTTGAATTGAATCTACGAATACATCATGACCAAAAGGGGGGGATCTTCCTCCTTCCTCCTCCTTCAGACTATAAACTGCTCCTTCTCCGTTCCCCTCTGACTCTTCCACACATCGTGCCCTGAATTGAATCAATTCAAGTCGTTGAAAGAGAAGAAAACGAGCCTAACAAAGAAAGAAAGTTTGCCTGTGATTCAAAAACGTGAAACAATTTATCCAGTCGAGTGCTAGAGCTGGTGTGAGGGGGAAGGTGGGATCACGCAGTTGAGGAGTAATTTACCCATTCTCACAAGGATCAGCCATTATTTCATCAGTCCTCGGTGCAGCTTTTTCCTCAAATTGTGCTTCCAAATCCTCCATCTCCGTGTCACCTATACAGTGTTGCACCCTGCTATGTCTCAGTTCTGGTGCTCGTTCAACCAGAGTGCAGTCATGAATAAAAGACGTTAATTTTCTCACTGTCGCTGACATACTTTACTGGGTTACACTGCTTCAAAAAGAAAAAGTCAAACAAGCCATGCTGAACCTGACCTAGTAAAGTGGAAGAGATGCTTGATCAAGGCACTTCAAGAAGCCAGGCTAGTCAACCATACTGGTTTAGCTGGCCACTAAATTGCAGTCTCCCTCAGACTTTAAAAAACCTGGTTTCCTCTCACTATTCTCACTTTTCATTCCATTTCTTTCTTCCTTTATGGGCAGAATAACAGAACAGAGCATCTGGAAGATAGAACTGGGCCATCATTTGGTAGAAGGACAACTGGAAGGTGAGTGGGGAATATTCATCCACCCTACCTCTAACCTTTCCAGGAAGTGGGAAATTATCTGAGGCTCACAGCTTGAATTTTTCAATAGTAGACATCAGCAGCATGTAAAACTACTTCATTCTAATGATAATTGAAAAAACCTAGCTGGAAAAGATTACCATATTGGGATTAATTGAAAAACCAAGGCTGAGTTAAATGTCAAGTTTAAAAATAGTATAATCTCATTAAACAGATTCATTATTTGCTGTAATAAAGGTAAATCTATTATAACTATGTCCCTATAAAGACAATAGGCCAGAAATTATAAAATAACAGCACGTGAAACTGTAAAATTCAACAATAACATACCCACTATAATAACAGTTTTTATAACATCTCATAAAAAATTAATTAAACACAATAAATATTTCGCCTTGTGACAGTTGGCTATGTATCTTCATATATTGAAAAAGAAGTCACACAAGGTATATGGAAAATTTTTTGTTGTTATAAATATGATTTTTTAAAGCTAATACCCGTGCAGCAATTGCAGAAGGAAAAGGGATTAAATATTCTGAGCTTGCAAAAACAGAGCTGCAGTTTGACTGTTCAACTACAAGGCTGAGTTCATGCAGCAATCAGATGTTGAACCAGGCCAAACACATCAGCTCTGCAGTGACCATCTCTGGGTCAATTCATAACTCACTCTCCTCCAAACCTCTACCAGTTCTCACTGTGCAGTTGAAAATTATTTGGCAAACTCAGCTGGGATCATTGTGGTGGAACAATCTCGAGATGAGCCCTTTTAAACCTCCAGATGTTACTGCTGTACCCATGGAATGCATCAAGCCCACTCCAACAAAGATCAGCCTCCAGGTGGAACTGATGTAACCAGGTCTTTCTGCCCAAAGCAAGGTCAGCTTTGAGGTCAGATGAAATTGCCTGGAGTTTTATCCCTTTAGTTATTGAAAAACGTCCAAGGACAGAGCCTGTCCAAGTTCCATGTGCAGCCTGCTCCACTGTTAATGCAAACCTGCCCTGGAATAGGCTGGCTAAACTATTTCCTTTGTACAGTCAGACCCTGCTGGGCAGCACAAATAAGAAGATTTTAAAGCCTGATTTCAGCAAAAGGGAAATAAATTAAACAGTTCATGTATGTTCAGCAGGGCAGCCTCCTCCTCTCTTACAGTGGCCATAAGGGATACAACAAGGGAAGCATTCCCCTATAAATACTCCTTGAAATACTGACTACTTCTCTGCCTATATTCCTAAGAGCAAAATCGCCCAAAAAGCAGGAGTTTTTTCTTGTTTACTTTTTTTTTCTCTGATCTGCTATTTATTTGTGAGCGGTGAACTAAGACATTGAGAAATTTTGGACAGTTGCTAATTCAGCTAACATCCATAAATGCAATTTTCTCTTAAATTCAGGTGGCTGTACATCAAAATGAAACAAGTCTGAAAGCAGCAGGTAATAATTATTTCACTGAGCAAGGTCACCTGGCAAACTACATCTGAAAAAAATAGAAAATTAATTGGCTGGGTCAAAATCTCAGAAGACTACTCACCTGAATGATAAAATCACTCCCTTTGTAATTAACCACACACAAACTCTCCTTCTCAACACTGGAAACCAGGTTAAGGCCCAAATTAAGATCAAAGCACTCAAAGAATATTCTATCTGTATTTAAATAAGTTCCTATCTAAAGAACTGTTTAAAAAGAGCTATACATTATCACCTTCCTTAGGTGGACACATTTTTCCCTCCTTGTCAGTAATTAAAATAAATGAATATTCAGAATTAATACCTTAATCGTTTCTGAATTCATAATTTCATTTCTATTAGAAAACTACATTATATAAGACAATGTCAGAAATATACATTTGAACTTCTGACTATTGAAGTAGGATAAAATACTGATATCTTCATGTTTTCAATGAAAAGCAATCCACTGTGAAAAGAACAAGTTTTATACTGAGAAGTTTGAAAGTAAATACTGATAGTAGTTTGCATTTCAGCTTTGGAGCTACCAGAGACAACAGGGTTTCACATGTTTTTGCTCTAACTCAGCTGCAGAGGAGCTGTTTGGGCTTCGGTCACAGAGTGATACAAAGTATCTTTCTGGGGAGAAAATACTAGATAATAGAGAATTATCTCATTCCTAAGGAACAGCCAAACAAGAACCAACAGTGAGAAGTGGAAAAAGAAATGCAAAGCGATTAATCATGCTGGGGGAGAGGGACGAGGGATTACCAAGAAGAATAAGGGTCCCATCTCTTGACATTTCAGTAAAAATGAGGTAACTTTTGGAAAGAGAAACTGCAGTAAAAGAAAATTAGTAGGATCAACAGCAGAGGTAATGAGGTAAAATGTAAGAGCCTGTTAAGTGGTCACCTCCTATTAAACCTTCTAAAACTCCTTGCTGCCTCCAGTTTCATAAATTCCTTCTCATTTACAGTGTTTTGTTTCAAAACAAAAATCATACTTTATAAGTTTCAGAATGCTTTGTAATGTAGTCATAAAAGGGGAGAAATAACTCAGTCATAACTGAGGGGAAAAAAGCAGATTAATCCCAAGGGGGTTTTTCCCTAAGGCTTCACATCAACACAGAAAATTCATTCAAACAAGAAGATAAAAATCTATTCCCTACATTTTCTGGTAAGATGAATTTTCTGGCAAGATGAATTTTCTGGCTATAGATTTGAAAATTAAAATGTTAATAGTCCAATTCAAATGAGCAATTTTTAGACAGTAATTCTGGTCATTTTTGTGTAGTCCTGGATTTCACCTGATTTCAGAGCCTGATTTGATAAGTGTTTTGCAATTGCCAGGAAGGACAGGCATAATATAAATAGCTTTTAATATTCTTTATGTGAATAGTTCCTGTGTAACAAGTCCTTTCTGAAATAAATGAAAACTTTTCACCACAAAGAAAAAGTCAGAGTTATCGAAGTTCTGGTTTATATACAAGCTTCAAATTCTTGTTTTTATAAGTGTATTTTTTAAGAGACACACACACATACTAAAAAATTAATGTCATCTTCTGTGAATGAACCATTTTCAAAGTAAATTTCGTGAAAACATACACAATTTTTTAAAAAAAAAAGGAAGATATAAAATATTGAAAAGCCTTTAAACCCTGCATAGACTGAAAAAAATCCTATATTCAGGAAACCATTTTCATAGGTTTTTTTTAATAGTTACTCTGTTTTACTTTCACTAGCCAAAATAATGTTCAATGCTTTTCTGATATGTTTATGACACACTTGCATCACCTGACGTACTTCAGAACTTGGCACAAAGAGCTAAGATTTGAAACCACTTTTAAAGAGTGAATGCTTACTGCACAAAAGGAAAATATTTTTCTTTTTGCTATTTATCAGTCTCTCTCAAAACAAAGTTGTTGCAGATGGTACAGAGGCTACTTGGACATAATCTCAGCTAGAGATACTGCTAGACATGGACTACGTTTGTCCACAATCTGAAATAATTTTCTTGTTTTCTTTCTTTGTTTTAGCAGCTCATAATTCTGCTACAAAGGCATAGAATCTGTTAGAATTCATTTATTGACAGCAGAATAGACCACTGTGCAATCCTGCACTGGATGAATCTTTTGGGACACATGAGCCAATACCCAGTAGTACTTAGAGGAGTCACTCAAAGCAAAATTAAAAATTGTCTGTGTATAGCTACAGAAGCATCAGGAGAAGCTTAGGTTCCGGTGCAGGAAAGACAGTAAAATCAGAGCTGAACAAATTATTTGGATGACTCTAGCAAAGTCTTGGCCCCATTAGATCCACTAGAAATATATGTGCTTCCCTTCAAGAGAGTCACAGCCTTTTCCTGATGTCCATCCATTTCCATCTGTCCTTAGTACATAACTTTCTTTCGCATACCCTGTATAAAGTGATCAAATTTACACATGTATAAAGCCAGCTTCCTGTCTTGTCAAAAGGGAAGGTTGTCATATTACTCTCTCATTAAGTGAGGAAAATCTTTAAACTGGAATATGATTTTCTATAAATTTTCAGCAAACTAAGACTAAATCTTGAAGGCCTAAATAAAGTAAATTTTCAACCTCATGCCACTGTAGGGGTCATGCTGATTCAAAGGGACAGAATATATATCTCAAAACATCAGGAAAGTTAAAATCCTTATAAAATGCATTTGCTCACATGCAGTTACTAATAAAAATTTCCCTTCTTTAACTTCACATCTCAGTCCCCTTCATGACAATATAAAGTACCTTCTAGTTTATCTATTACTCCCCTGGTTAAATATAAAATCCAGACATTTTCACTTTGCTTTATGTTTCCTTTTTTTCCTCTTTCTACTTGCACACTCTTTACTATGATTCTCTTTTAGTAAAGGCTATTTAAGTCACAGAATTATAGAATACTTTGAGCTGGAAAGGCCATCTTTCCCACATCCTCTGCCATGAGCAGTGACATCTTCAACCAGGGCAGGTTGTTGAATGTCACCAGAGATGGACCATCTGCCACCTCCCTGAGCAACCCGGGCCAGTGTTTCAACACCTTCGTTGTTAAATGCTTATTTCTTGCGTCTGGTCTAAAATGACACCCCTTCAGTTTAAAACCATCACCCCCTGTCCTGTCACAGCAGGTCTTGCTAAGAAGTTTGTCCTTATCTTTCTTGTAGGTGCTGCTTAAAGAACTGAAACACTGCAAGATTTCCCTGTAACCTTCTCTTCTCCAGGCTGAACAATTCCAACTTTCTCAGTTTTTCCTCTTAGAAGAGTTGCTCCAGAGAGGTGTTCCTCTCATCATCTTTGTGGCCTCCTCTGGGCTCCATCCAACAGGTCCTTCCTGTGCTGGGACCCCAGAGCTGATGCAGCACTGCAGGTGAGGTTTCACCAGGGCAGAGCAGAGGGGCAGAATCCCCTCCCTCACCCTGCTGCCCACACTGCTTTGGATGCAGCCCAGGACAAAATTGGTTTTCTGTGCTGCCAGTGCTCATTGCTGGGTCGTGTCCAGCCTCTCACCCAGCAGCACCTTCAAGCCCTTCTGCGCAGGGCTGCTCTCATTCTGCTCATCCCCAGCCTGGACTGATACAGGGAGTTGTTCCAACACAGGTGCAGCACCTTGAAGCTGGTGTTATTAAACCCCATGAGATTCCCATGGCCCACTTCCCAAGCGTGTCCAAGCCCCTCTGGATGTCATCCCATCCTTCAGGAGTGTCAACAACACCACTCAGCCTGGTGTCACCTGCAAATTTGCTGAGGGTGCACTCAATCCCTTCATCTCTGTCATTAATGAAGATATTAAGTAGCACTGGTCCCAGTACAGACTCAGAGGAACACCCCTTGTCACTGATGTCCACTGGGAGGCCAAGACATTAACCACTACCCTCTGGGTGCAACTGTTCAGCCAATTCCTCATCCACCAAACAGTCCAACTACCAAATCCATCTCTCTCCAGTTTAGAGAGAAGGATGCTGTGGGGGACTGTGTCAAAAGTTTAGCAGAAGTCAAGACAAAATCCTTCCCTTGCCCACTGATGTATCTCTCCATCATGGAAGGAGGATTTGCCCCTGGTGAAGCCGTGCTGGCTGTCCCAAACCTCCTTCCTGTCCTCCATGTGCCTTAGCAGAGCTTCTGAGAGGATCTGTTCCATGATCTTCCCAGGCACAGAGGGAAGATCCCTGTTTCCCCTTTTCAGTCACCTGGGACTTCACTTGGCTGCCATGACCTTTCACATATCATGGAGAGGGGATTGGCAACTGCATCAACTCATTCCCTCAGGACTTTGGGATGCATCTCATTCCTCAGGTGGTCAAGAACTTGATCTTTAGTTGCAGCAGGGAACATTTTTCTGCCACAGTCCTAGTCCTGCTGTCCATCCACTCTAGAGGTGTGGGAAGAAACGTTGTCACTGATGACTGAGGAAATTCTGGGATGCAATTTAGCTAGCACTTGCTAAAATTCTATATTTTGAAAGCAAGAATGCAATGTTTCCTGGCTCGTTTTAGTTTTAATATTAGTTTTAGTATAACCATTATTCCATGATACTGCATGTTTAAATTACTGCATAACCATATTTAACCTAAGATCTGAAAACATATAATGATGGCACCAAAATTATGCCCTAGAGCACACTCTTTCTGAAAGAACAGACATGAAAAGAATCATGTTCTTAAAAAGCAGGCTAGAAGACTGTTTATCACAACCACCAAGGAGTCTACAGCAAATATGTCCAAGTTAATATTCCCTAATGACCTAAACATAATATTAACAAAATCTCACATCCTGAAATATAAATTCTAATCACCATAAACAGAATGTGTTTGATAGGTTTGCAGCAGGTTTCAGCTACACATGGAAAAAAGGTCTTCAAATATATGGAACAGGTATGAATTTTATTCTTACTCCACTTAATCATTTTATTTCACTGATTATCCAAAACTGAGTCTGAAGCAAGAATTGCCGAGGATTGGGATGCTGTATTTTTGTCACGTTCAAATTAAATACCTGAATGGAATTTTGCTTTTACAACAGAGGTGAACAATATAATTGTTGAACAAGTCTATCAGACTACAGAAAATATGAGTAAACTGTGTTTGTACGCAGAAATTTTAGAACAAACAGGTCTGCTGTAACATTACTTCAAAACCACAGTAAATAAAATGTGACTGCCCACAATCAGTGGGCCCACAATCAGCTGTTGACCTCTTCATATCCATAAATTCAACATTGTCATACTGTTTTCACAAGAATGCTCTCCAAACAGTTTTCAAGGTTAATTTTGCTGTTACTCCCTCTGGCAGGGTAAGCAGATAATTCTGTCTCCTCAGTAATTTCTCTCCCAGCTTCTTTGATATCAGTAACTTGTACTCACGCTAAATGAAGTTTTCATATTTTGCCAAGGCCACTGTTTGAATTTGTCTATCTGTTATATTTCTAACAGTCATATTGATACTTCAAAGGATGTAGAAAAAGCATTGTCTTTCATGTTAGTGAGATTGCTGAGAAAGTTGTATACCTTCAGTGACAACATTGTAGGGCAAGCTGCTCTACTGTCTCCATTTCTATTTCAGAGCAATTAAAATTGAAGAGGATTTGCTTGAACCTGATCAAAAGTATTTCTTCCTGTGGCTGTGTAACAGATGGAAGAAAAATATAAATCTCTTGGTCACAATGTCAAGAATTAAGATAGAAATTACTGCATAAATGTTAACAGTTTTATTTATCAGATCATATCCTTCAAAAAGTGTTCAATTCCTTGTATTGCTCACATTACTAATTCTATTGAAATAAGACTAAGTGTCAACATGTAAAGTTGTTGAATTTAGGGCCTGTGAAACTTTTGACTACAGTCAGTTTAGTTGTTTACAAAACCAATAGATTCAGATTTAAACTAAAGAACAAGTTCCTAAATACTAAAATATGAACATTTGTCCAATGAACAGCACAAAACCTTTAAGGCCTGCTGCTGTGAATCAACACAATTTCACCCCACAAATCTTTATTCATTCACATCAGCTGGGGATCAGTCTACAGGAGATACTTTGCAGTTGAGACTAACAGATTGTTCAGAAGTGCTACTGCCATTTACTAATCAGCCAGGAAAATACTTGAATTACTTGAAGTCTTATGAGCCAATACATGTATTTAGAAAAATACATGTGAAATGCAGGTGAAAAAAATCCTCACATTTTATTAACATGTAGGTATTTTTCCACATCTGAAATGCATACTTTTTACCAAATTTTATCAAATTTAAATTAGAGACAAAACCTGGTGTGTAGAAATGGCACACAGCAGTAACACCATTCTGAGACAAGGCACAGAAAAATTCCTGCAATTCTGGCTTTTTGTACTTTGAAGGTGTGGTGCTGCAGTCAGGCCAGCAAATCTTGCTTTCTTACTTTTATGAAAATGGGGACTCTATTTCCACTTTTTTTTTTTTTTTAATTAATCCCCTGCTGAAAACTAACTAGTGACTTGACCTGGCTTTTGAAGAGGAGCACCAAAAGCCAGAATCAGCACAGAATAAGCAACAGAGGCATGTGGCTGGCACTCAGTGGAAAAGCAAAGAGGCAGCAGTGCTCTATTAAGATTTTCTCTGCTGATGTCAAGAAACAGAACTTTAGAAAGATTCAGAACTGACTCAATTAAGGATTTTTTCTATCTATAGCTTCCTCTGTATTTCCACAAAGATGAACAAGAGGTTTATCTTTGAACATGCTGGATTCCCAGTATTATACTGAATGCATCAGCACTTCAATTAGTATACTAATGAAGCACAACGAATGAAGACAGCAAAGTCACCTGCAAGCGCTGACAAACTGAGAAAAAAATGTTTAAAACTGCTCTCTACATGCTCCTTTCTAGTGAAAAACAAGGTGACAGTGGTTCAAATACTTCTATCAATGCTCAACTTTAAACACAACATTTTTTTTACCTTAAAGTCACTCTGTCTGCAGGGACTTAAAATGCAAATTATTGTAGAGTAAAAATAATGCTGAATTAATTAGAGTGATCCACTCAGGTCATTCAGGAATATACAGTTTGGATATCAGAAGCCAGACATGCAAACCTATTTTGTGGAGCATTCATTATGCTCTACATATCTGGCAGAGATTAAAAGGCTTGGGGCAGCTTATCCCCCCAGTCACAACATTAGTGTAAGCTCAAGAATCCTTTCCAGGGAGCTGTGAAACAAGTTGTTTGTCCTGCTGAGGACAGGAGGGAATTGCCAGCTGCTTGGATGTTCAGCTTGTTTCCTCCCTGGTACCCTGGGGAAGACACCTCTGTGCAAAAGCATCTGGCAGCCTTTATCCCGCACTCGAGACAGATCACTTAATAGATGCATAATGGAGCATCACATTTCAGTTCAGAAACACTGCTTGGAAGGGAGACAGTGGACAGCATCAGCACACCAGCAACTGTTCAAATTTAGCCTGCCCTAGTGTGCAAAACTGAAAGCAATTATTTTTGGTAGCCCAGAATGATCTGCAGTTTAAGACAACTCCGTACCACACAGGTGAAAATTGTAACTCTGTATGTTTGAGTTCTACCAGTAGCTCACCCTACAAGCACATAGCTAAACAGTACTTTGAAGGAAGAAAAAAGAGTAAAAGCCACACTCATAGGGAAGAAAAAAATTGATCCCAAATCAAATATTGGAAAGAATAGGAGCTTTTCCTCCTTTAAAAGAACAGCAAGAGGCAATTGCAGGATAGGAAAATCTTCTTTGGGTAGTTTCAAGACATGTTTGTGCTGGCTAATATATAGCAAATGGAACATAAATACTATCAATAAATATCTATAATCAAATACCTTGATTTAAAAACCAAATAATTATACTAGTTGTGTTGGAATTCTGGTGCATCTGTACAGTTAAGCAGGGTTTCAGCTTTGATGTGTAAAATACTGCCATTTCATATATCCCTTAGAATAAAAGGAGAAAAAACACCCCAAAGATTTTGAAGTTCCAGTGATTTTGCTGAGAATCTTTTGCTGACTTCAGCAGACACTGAATCAGGTCTCTGAATATAAGTTTTTCCAGTTGATTTTCATAAGCTGCTTCCTGCAGTTTGCAAAAAACAACTTTGTTCACATGACTTAGCCCAGAAAAAACACTTTTGAAGGCCAACTACTGTATCTTGTGTTCCTTTAGCAGTTAAGATATTTGCCAGCTTCATTCTTTCAAAGAAAATATGCAAGCTTTCTTTCCAACAACTTTGAACATTACCATTCCTGACAGTTGCAGAGTTTTTGTATTTTATGCCTCAACTGTCTGCTCACATTTCATGCATCTTCACTTTAAGGCAATTTAATTTAAAAAAAAAAGAAGATAGAATAATGTATCTTGTTACAAAATCACATCTTGGCATTTGCAAACAAGAATGCTCATTCTCTTCTGCTTATATAATGTTCCATAAATGGATTTTGTGCAAATGGGCATTTTTTGAACAGATCGCTCGCTGATGGTTTTATGCATTCTCTACATTTGCCTGAAATTAATTTGCAGTGGTCATACTTTTAAGCTAAACATTGAATACTTTATGCACCAAACAGTGAAGTACTTTACATCCACAAAATAAATTGAACTTGGGCAGAACATTATTATATGAAACTTCCAAAGCATTAAATATAAATATTATGTATTCAGTGTCCTTTAGCAATGCTTTCCTTTATAATATTTATCACAAATGTTACAAATAGTAGTTCTTTAATTATATGTTTGTCCAGGTAAGTATGTTATATTATAGAATAAATGAGAAACTTATAACCTGGTTAATTTAAATTCAGCAGTTTTGTCTGCAAAGCCCTTCAGCTTCCCTAGTCACCTATCAAGAGGCTGTGTGTTGATTTTTGTTTGGTCAATCACACAGGGCAATGTAGGGCTGTAGTTTCATTAAGAGCAGTTCATTATCAGACAGAAAGGCCTTGAATCATCACAGAACAAAAAATACATCATTTTTAATCCATACACTGAAGTACAAAACAGAAGATGGGGGGAGGTTAAAACAATGAGACAATTAGCCTCACTAATTAGTGCAGACAAATTAGTCAGCACAATGAGCAATATGATCAGTCCCACAGCAACTTGTCTATCAAGACAGTTTTTGTAGGTACTGTGGCAAAAGGTGATTTTTAACAAAAGATTTCTAGAAAGTAAATAAAAAAGCTTTGTATATGTATGAATAAAGAGTGGAAAGAAAAAGATTATTGTTTGAGAAAGTAACAATGAATGTTGTCATTCTTGGTTAAGCAGAGGTACAAATCAACCTCAAGTAGTGAATGAAAGGAAACTGATGCAGGTACTGATTGTTTATGGAAGTCCTGGAAAGCAAAAAATATCCCTACACCAAAAAGTGCTTATGCTTTAGTCCTGAGAAAAATCCCAACTCAGGCCAGTGTAACCCAAAACCCTTCTGGAATAAAGCAACATCCATCCTTCAGAGTGTTTTTAAGCTGTTTTCAGAATGTGCATTTAGCACATATTATGCTTATGATAAGCACTATGACAGAGTATAATTAACAGACAGAAACTGACTGAATTCACACATATAACCATTAAAATGCAGCAGCCATACACTCATCAGGAATGCCATATTCACTGTGGACACCAAGCACCCTTACATGTCAACTGTCTGAAATTGCATGGTCATAATCCTGTTGTGGTTAGAAAAGGTCTGTTGGTCCAAGAAAATAAACTCTAAAGAAAGTATGAAACTTAAAGGTGAGAAGAAACCATTTATACAAGAGTGTGCATGTGTATGCTCCCTTTTGAAAGCCAGCACTGTAGGCTGGTAGATCCCATTCCAGTCAACAGCTCTCTTCAGTCTGTATTCATAATACACAAATAGTAACTCCATTTCTGAACTTTCTCCTTTTGGTCATTACACAGAATGTGCAATTATGAATGAGTCTTCCAGTTTTAGTTCAGGTGCTGTGGTAAAAGGTCTAACAAACACAATTTCTACATTTAAAATGTGTGAGAAATTCAATAGAAAAGGCCTGACTTTGCAATATCCAAAGTTTTTTGAGAAATACTACCCTATAAATCTGAGCTTAATTTGATTGTAAGCAGTACCTTGTAATAGTGACAATATACTTCTCACAATCAGATAGATTGATTGATACTCAAACTGCTACTACAACTTCCTGAAAACTACACCTCCAGCCTAACTGTACTTTTCCAAGCTGTCACACAGGTCTGATAAGCTGCATTCCAACCTATTCTCTTTCAAAGCTACAATTCAAATATTATAAATCATGCAGCTGATGGAATATAAATCTAGAGCTTTTACTCACATCTCTGTCTTACAGCCCAGTTTTCCCATCTGGCTGCATCTGCTCTGCAACAATCCTTCATGAAAGGACAGGTTACAAATGTTAGAGGAGCAGTCTAGAATAGCTTTTAACATTCAAAAGGGGCTGTTCAAACAGAGTGCTCAAAAGTTGGCAGCTACATGCAATTAAGACTGCTCTTAGACCACAAGATTTAAAATATCAGTTTAAAAATGCCAAACTCTCTCTCTCCCTCAAGGCAGGAATCAGTAAATCAATAATAAGTGCACTGGGATGGTGAGGGTTGGAGGGGTGGCCTGAGTTGTTGGTTTTGTTTTTCTTTTTAAGAAACCTTGTTTTATCCTCTCTGGTCATGGCTCAAAATCACTTTCATGAAGCTTGCACGAGTCTTTTAAGTGGTTGTTAAATATTTATGATATCAAATTACACATACAACATATAAAATATTGGAAACATCCGTTCTTGAATGCATTAAAACTTCAGGGTATTTATTTTACACTCGCTACCAAATTTATGTGGCTTTCAGAGAAGTGCCTGAATGGAGTAAATTTCAGAAAATATGCCTCAAGGTTAAAAAGGATTAGAGAACTACTTTGTATTCAACATCAAAGACAAAAGATTGACTGGTGTGTTCTTTTAATTTTTTTTTTCTAAAATTTCAAAGTTGCCTGCTCTATTTTTATTTCTGAATATAATACAGTTTAATAAAGGTTTAATTCTGCAGTCCAAATCAAAACCAGCTTAAACTGTGTTCAAAAGAAAGACTGGTACATTACAGATTAGCTGTAGCAGGTACTTTCCAAATCCACAAATAAATATTAGCAAATATAAAGCACAAAAATCAAGAGACTGTTCCTTTACACACAAGTGGACAATCTTACTACTCTCAGTGAGGATCCTTATCAGAGCCCTCAGACCCCACACCAGATTTCATTATGGTTTTCTGTGGCTAGAGCCCTTAGCCTGAGCTTCACCCACCATCTACTGGCATTAGATGGCTTACTTAGAACCCAGGTCCAGAGCTTAAAGAGCATCTGTATTCCAGCTGCCAATCCAGAAATTTAGTGTTCAACTAAGTTTCCAGGAAAACAAACAAAAACCAAACAAACAACCTTTTCTCTCTCCCTCAGAACACCACACAGCAAAACCAAGCTGACAATTCCCCTAGCACAGCTATTATATGAAAAGCTGTTGAAATGCATTCACAGAAAGTGTTCACAGCGCTGAACACTTTCTGGTTTTGTACAATACAATTTTTCTCTTTCCAGGTGATGTGGCTGTCTGACTGAAGGTGGAAAGCCCAGCAGAATGGAAGCAAGCATTGCATATTTAAAAAAAATCACAAAACTAAGTACTTGCTTCAGATCACATGTGGGATGGCTTCACAAGCACAGAACCTGAAGAAAAGCTGAAAGAATCAACTGTATCACTGTAAAAATCTAGGAAAACATTCATCCTGAACTGAAAAACAGATTTTTTTTTTTTTAATTGAAGGTACTGTATAAAAATCAGAATGCAATGACTGTTTCTTATGACAGAACAGAACACACTGAATCTGAGATTAGAAGAGGAAAACTAGGAAATTAAAGAAACTTTGAAACCTTCTTACACTGAAAGAACACACAGTGAATTTCAGGAGTGTCCAAACTTATGAATAATCAACAGCATGTAACAATTAGTATTGTGAATGCTTGTGACACTGCTCTTCTCTGAATTAATTTGAACCACTTCAAACAATTTTAGCTGATAACTTCAGACTTCTAATATACAAACCAGATTACATAGAAGATGAAATGTAGTTTTATAGTGCAATAAATTACCTAAACGAAATACAGCAACTTGAAAGTAAATGGTTAATGAATTTGTTAGGAAATAGGACTAAATATGGTGAAAGATGTTTCCCAGCCTTGGCATCCAGCACGGTGCCTCACTGGTGCCTGGATAAGCAGAGGAAAGCCTTGTACACAGACCTTGCTATCTCCCCAGTAAAGTCACATTTGCAACTGAAGGACATTGATAGAGATTCTCAAAATAGTGTGCTGGGGAAAAGGGGGGTGAGTTAGGCTGAAAACACAGCACAGGCTTTGAGAACAAAAGGTCCTCTCACAGATTTACACTTTCCAAACACCATTGATGTATGTGAAAAAAAACACAGACGATAAATTCTCATTCTCAGCGCACATTTCAAGACATCACTTTTCCTATCACTTCTGTTGTCTATTGCACTCCCCCAACTTATGAGCAACACTTCCCATGTTTTCAGCAGCACATTTTGTGTACCCAAAGTGCAGGTGCAGCAAATACCTTGGCAAGGGGCAAAGCGATTATCACTTAAGAAAACAGTAACACTGTATAGTTCATTCTTCTTCAAGGTCTTGAGCAAAGCATAAATTCTCATGAAAACGAAGTCATTGCACTTCAGGCATCAGACAGCGAACCAGGTAAGTCTTACCGCTGCTAGTACTGCTGATCTTACCATATTTTGTAATTTATAGACTTTTTCTTTCTTTCTCTCTTGCATTTGTTCAGTCATTCAAATAAGTAATTTTCTCAGGTCTTAAATACAAAAGCATCAAATATTGTACAATAGTGCAATATACTGAAAATGGGATATTGTTACTAACTTGTAATTAATTTTCAGGTCAAGTCTACAGAGCTGCACTTCATTATTTCTGAGAACTCTGCACTTTCTGGTACGTATTTCAAAAATATGCACTGATGAATTTTTAACATACTAAGTACTCTTGAATCCTATTCATTAATGCTGGCTATCTCACATTTCAACCTCTGTTTTAGTCTGCAGTAGTTCTTAACATCTTTATAGTTCAAAAGAAATGGTACTGTGTAAAGAATAGAAACTATTTTTATTCTCGCTAACACTTACTTTTATATTCCAGGTTTACTCTTGCTGCAAGTGGAGTGGATCATGATCTGGCTCGTTGTTCCTTTTTCCTATGCATATACTTCTTTGAGAATTGCTTCTAAAGAGGTATAGGGCATGGGAAAATGGGGCAACTGAGGTACTTCACCACTCATCTCAGGCAGCATCGCAAAGGCAACAGCAGAAATGTTTTGAGAAAACAGATGGGCCAAGAAATGAAAGGTAAATTTATGAAACTCCCAATTAATCCTCAAAACTTGTGTAGAAAGATACTGGCACTATTTACTCTGATCTAACATCTAAATCTTGGTTTCCTCTTAAAACCCAATTTATTACAAGAGTAATATTTTAAGCATTTCTCCAACTACATTATTTAATATGCCACTTGGTCTAATGTAAAGCACATGCATTGGTAAGAAGTTACCCCTGTAGTCCTTATTCCCATAAGTCTCCAATTGAAAATAACAGAAATGCAGTCACACAAATGCCACTCTTTGTCCCCGTCTCACAGGTGCCAGGATCAGCTGTCACTGAATCCAGGTAATGCTGACTCGTGTGTAAAGCCCAGGCATGCAAATGCTGCCTAAGTGAGTTGTCTGTAATACATCAATTATTTTTAGGATTTTATCCTTTGAGATCCTAAGTACCTTTTATGTGCTGCATGCATGTGCGGAATAGCAAAGTTGTCTCTTGTAAAACTCGGTTAAGCGTAAATCAAATTACAAGCATGCTAATTTTTTTCTTTCTTTCACCCACAGGTGTCTTGGAGGTGGAAGTAGAAGCTCTTCGCTCATTTCATCGAGTAGAAAAACAACATTTTTATGTTTCTGTCCCATTACTTTCATTTACTCTAATAGCAGTGTGTCATATCAATTCTGGGGGGAAAATAGTGCTGTTATGAAACGATGTAACTGTACATAATGCATGTCAAATAAATATCTAATGCTTAGTCACAGATCAAAAATTTGTGTTACACTGCATCCCAGTTTCTAACAAGTGCTGTAAAGCTGTGAGCTCAAAAAGAGCAAAACAAGGTGCATTACAAGTCATTTTACCCTATGGTTATTGTTATGCTACACTATTCAAACTTCAATGAATATTTTAGAATTTACTTTTTATCTAATATAATACTGTTAAAGGACTATTCTATTTACATATCACTTCTTTCTTACAATAAAAATTAATTTAAAAACATACATCCATGACCATATCTTTATTCACCAGTTTCATAGCAAAGCTTGTGGTAAAGAGAGCTTGTAAGGGTTTTTTTGAATATAAAAAAATTAAATCTATGAATAGTCATTAAAGTCAAAATGAACCCCCAAAATTACTGCACAAGAAGTGGAAAATGACATACAAAACAAACAAAAGTATAACTAAACAAGAGACAACCACCCCATATAACTTAGTTTCTCATATTTCACAGAAATTTCACATTACTATAAAATTTAAAAGCAATTGTACCAGAAAAGTGTACATTTTACCTTTAATGCATCTCTTTTAAAACTTAGCCTATAACAGATTCGAGATTCCTATTAACAGGACTGCAACTGATTCCTTTTTTTTCTCATGGCACAGTTTAAATTCAAAGCTAATAGGAATAATAATGTCATCTTGGCCATTACCAAAAATGGGAAATAAAGTGTTTGAATTAGCAGTGAGATCTATAAAAATAGCAGGCCAAATATTAACCATAACAATAGCAGTGGAGCAGGCAGCAAGATTGAACTAAACAACATGAACTGTTAAACAAACACCTCTTTTATATGATTTTGGGTTTTGTATGATTTGGGGTTCTTGGACTTTTTGGAGTTTTGTAAAGTTTGTAAAATCATTTAAGAAGTGCAAATCTAGTTCTCCCTCCTAACACCACTGGTTACTGATCCCACCTTCCATGGCTAAAGTGAAAACTTGGCAGGCCATAACATAACCTCTAATGGTTCTTAAACTCCAAACATCAGTCTCTGTAAGCGTCCACAAAGCGATGAAACAACAGGATATATAAATGATAAAACTCTGAACACGTATGGGCACCAGAGCTACCCAATCTGGAGGAGGGGTGGGACAGCCATGGACAGTGAAGCACAGATAATTTACAGGGCTTTTTATCTCTATCCAGCTCATGCTTAATCTTTCAAACACAAACCATAACCCTATGCTTAAACACCTTTCTGAACAAGGCTGAAAGGAGAGTAAAAGACGTGGTTAAAATGTGGGTGGAGAGACCTTTCCCCGCTTTTTCTTTGGCATAGTGCAAGATACACTCTAATTATAATAAAAAAATAATTATTCTAAGAGGGAACAATAAACCTAGGACATAAGGACAGGATGAGCCCATTCTGTAAGATTTAAATAGAAAGACAGAATTTTAGCTATAAGTATATTTTTCACCTCCTGGAAACATCAGGCTAAGATGAATCTACAGAACAGTGTGATGAAAATAACATAATGAGGTACGTGTCATGTTACAGAATAGTAAATACTCAGTGATGTAAAGTGAAGGGCTGGAAAAATGTAAAAAATATTGCAATATAAAGGAAATCAGTATTAAGGGTTGTACAGTTCAGCAAGTCCATCACAGTTTACATCACTGAGTTACATGGGCAGGGAAAGCTTTAATGAAGTTCCTTTGCACAAATGTACTCTTGCTGCTCATTCTGTTTGTCACTGCTCACATAACTGCTGGGAAACAGGAAAAATTGAACACAAGATGTCTTTTTTTGGAAATCATGCCCTTGTATTTGGAAACACTGTGCATGCATGACTCATCCTGCAGTTCCCATGACTCTCTATTCCTACTTTTGCTTCACTGTATCTGGGCTTTAAACTAGATCAGAGAATCAACCTACCTTGGGGGGAAAAAAAGAATGAAGTATCAGACAAAAAAAATTATTCTTCCCCCCTCACAGTGGAATTATTCCCCTGATCTAATTCCTTTTGTACCTGCACAAAGAGGCACAGCTGCATCAGTATAATGAAAGAAATGAAAGAAGAGAAGCAGAAGTTGCTCATGCTGGCAGGACAGTTAGGAACTTCTTTGGAACTGCAGTATGAGAAAATAATTTTTACCCTTTCCCTGTATCCAGTTTGCCTAACACAAAATACCCAGAGATCTTCATCTCTGCCTATTTCAAAGACTAACAAACACTTGTAAATGAAATTCATCTCTAAACACCACCTGTCAGCACTGCCATAAGTGATAGTGGAAAAGCAATAAGGAATCATGGTCTGTACATCCAAATAGAGGGGGTTTGCTACAAAACCAACACAAATAGGAGCCACATACTATACTATGAGGAGTTACATTCATTGGTTACTGCAACTGAAGCTAAATCGTCAAATACTATTCCAGCATACACACTAAATTTTCTTTTTTATTTTTTAAGATGCCAATAGGTCAGCTTTGCTACTCCATGTGAACAAGAGAGGTGCAGCTCTGTATGAAAAACTGAGCAGATTAAACAGCTCACTGATGCTGAAAAGGAGCAGTCTGTCATACCCTTCTCCTCCTTCTGATTACCTTGGACCAATTCAGGCTAATTTTCAGAGCCTCAGTTAGTTCTTACCAAATACAGATGAGGAAACAGAAAAATTCTTGGCCTTGGGTTAAAAAAAAAAAAAGGCAAACCTGAGCCAATGAACAGAGAAAAAAAATCCACCAAAAAAACTTTGTATATTAGTCTTTGCTAACTTCATGGGGTTTTTCACGAAAGAACTGCAATTTCATGATAATTTACACACCATGCATGTGAGCATAGAGAGAGAAAGGAAAACAAAGAGCCTGACTCAATATCTGGCTTCAAATAGCTCACTTGGAACTAGCCCAAGGGTTCCTTGCTCTAGTATATAAATGCTACATCAATTTAATTAATGAGCTCTAATTCCTCCATCTCTGAATACTTGGAGCGGACAGTTAGATTCCACATAGCCCCCAGAGAGGACGCGCCGGGGTTCAGCATCGCCCGATCCTCCCCCGGCCGGGGCCGCTCCGCGCCCTCGGCGCTCCCCCTGCTGCCACCGCCCGGGCAGCGGCACGGAGCGGCAACCCCGGGGAGACAGGCGGCAAACCCGGGGAGGCAGGCGGCAAACCCGGGGAGCGGCACGGAGCGGCAAACCCGGGGAGGCAGGCGGCAAACCCGGGGAGGCAGGCGGCAAACCCGGGGAGGCAGGCGTTCCAGAAGCAGAGATGTGGGAACGGAAGGACTGGATGTTTATGCAGTATGTTGGAAGACGAGATCTATTGCTAGGATGGAAGAATTTGGGGCCTTTCGCGGCTTTTTTCAGAGCTCTTCCCTTTCTTCAAGCCATTCATTTTAATAGTGCAACCCCATTCAGAACTTGGGTTTACAAATGTTTATTCCTGTCAGTAAAATGTAGCTTTTACTATTATTGATAGTCAGCTTTGATATGCATCCACGCTGTGGATTTATTTATTTTTTAAAGTAATCTTTGTAACTATTAAACAAACTACCACGGGCTTATAAGTAAAAACATACTGGCATTAATCAAACTTAAATCTGGTTCATAAAACATGCCTTACAATGTGGTCTGAGTTTTCAGTCCAATAAACTATTACTTTTTCCCCCCATAATCCTCCATTCTGCAGACCCAAAGCCTCACAGCTATAGTTAAGAGAAGCTGGAGATCAAGTGAAGCAAAGAAAAAAAGAAAAAAATTTACAATTAAGAAAGCCTAGTGACACAGCAAACACAGCCAGATTTTCCATGAGATGGGTAAAAATCTCCCTGCCTTTTTTTTTTTTCCATGCTGTATAATACGTCCAGGGGGGTTAAATTAAGGTTATGCAATATTCGAATGTTAATTCTAAAAAATAAGTATTGTTTTACATTAAATGGAGCGAGGGGAGAAGATGATGTCCATTATCTATGGCTGATTCAAGGAAGAAAAGCACTTCCCGACGCAGGCACACGCGGCGCTTCCCGGCGGGCGGCGCTGCCCGGCGCGGTGACCGAGCCCGGCCCCAGCCCTGCCCGGAGCCTCCGGGCGGCGGCAGCGGGAGCCAGGTGGCCGGAGAGCGACACCCGGCTGGAGCAGCGGGCAAACTGCTAGAAAAGATGGCAAAAAGGAAGCCCTGAAAGTAGAAGTTGTATTCAAAAATCAGTATTTATTTACTAGTGAGTTACATCTCCATCTGCACATCAATCACTTCTGACCTGGTTCTACCTTAGTCTCTCCATCTGGAGAAAATGAGGAATTATACTAACCCACTGACTGTAAAGACACCTGCATTTACTTATATAAAGCAACAAATCTACTCATACTGAATGCACCCTGGTTCTTCCTCCTCCCTCTCATGCTTCAAGCATTGCTCTGCGCAAGTTAAAGAGCTCATCCGACTTTTCTGTGAGTGGGTATATATCCAAACTGTTTACAAAAGCCATTTTATTTTCTTTCCCCCCTGTTTCCTGCTAGCTTAGAAACCCAAATGGACTCACTGATAGATTAGAGGGCTACCTAAACTCAGAGCATATGGGTAAAAGCATGGCCAGAAAAATGGAAGCAGGAGTGAATCAATTCCTTTCAACAGCAGAGCTGGCAGTTCTACTCAACATGTTTCATTTAGATGGGCATGTCGGTTGTATGAGATAGAAATTAATGTAGTTTGTAAAGTTTTTATCTGAAAAATGTCCTTAATATTTGTTAAAATAAGTGAATAACCTGTTTCCAGAGTTTTTCGTTGCTAGCATACTGACAAATCCTACTACATCTTCTATGCAGTAATATTTTTTGTGCTCAAACCAGCACCAGAAGAATAACTGTCGCTTTGCAGGAAATTATCTTGATGAGTGATGCAATGATTAAAAACATTAACAACTATGAGACACATCATAAAGTTATTTCAAGAAGACACCTAAATAAACAATAAAAAGCAGAGCTGTAGGTGTCACCAGACGTTCTCACTGAGGGCTCTGTCAAGAAAAATTGTCATTAAATCGCAGCAGTAAAATGTGGATCAGTTGCATCTCCACTAGACTTACTTACAGCTACCATTTATATTCAAAGTTTGAGTCATCCTGGATTTTGTAGCCCACGTGTTCATAAAAAGTGCTGATAATCAATAGAAAATGGGATAAACGTTTCATCACAGGTTCTGACGAATGCTAATTGCTAACCAGAAACACACGACAATTACCTTTTGACTTGTAATTGCTCTCAGGTGATGGTCGCTTATGACATCCAATCACGCCATCAAAGTCCTTTTAGTGGAAGCTTTGCCTCAAGGCATGATCTGTATCTTATGTAAATCATCCCAATAACACTCCACGGCATGAATATTAGCATACTTTAAAAATAATGTATTTCAAGAATATTTTTGCTGGTGTTTATCACCTTCACAGCCACTGATACTTCCAGTTTTGTTAAGATTTCTGTTTAGTTCTAACATTGCAGGTCAAATGACAACTGGCAAAAATAAAATTTGTTGTTAATTAGGATACCGCCTCCCCAAAATCAGTCAATCACACACACCACAGTACCCCAAGTTCTTAAATTTTAAATATCAACCAAAGGAAACATAACAGAAAGATCTTAGAGGGGTAGATAATCACAATAACAAGATCAAAACACATTAAAAACAAAATAAAATGCATATTGATTTTCCAACCTAATAGAACACTATGCATCTTTAGTGCGGTCACATGCCAGCACAGGCAGTTTAGTCATTATATCATCTACTTCTATTTACAATAAAAGAGACAGTGTCTAAAACAGCCACCAGAGTCACTTTCATTGTTTGTCTGTACATGGTTTTCTGCATGAAAAAGTAGGAAGGAAGCCTCACAATCTAAACCATAGTCTGAAAGACTGCTCTCCTTAGAGGTAAATAAAATACTGTATTAGTTTCCTGCGTCTTTTGAAATTAGGCCTTTTCTCCTGAAATTGTGCAATCGATTATTACAATATATTAAAATATTCAAATTATTACAATATATTCAAATTATTACAATATAGTCAAATAATAACACGATCGATGATCGCAGGATAAAAAAAAAACAAAATACCCACAAATCGACAGGTTTCACTAACATTAAAATACAGATTTAAAAACTGTCATCATAGTGGCAAAAATTTCATTGCTTCAAGACATTTGTTCATCTATTTAAAAAAGCACAATAATAATCAAAAACTACAAACATTAATATAACAAAGGAACCATATCTTACTAATCCTTCTGGTTAGGTGTTGCCTCTAACACTAAAATTACAATTATTCACTTCAGAAACTGTCTAGTACTTACTCATTTTTCCAGACCAGACTTTACTTTCTCCAGGATTATTTTGCAGGGTTATAGGACTACGAAACAGGTTAACTAAAAAATAATGGTCCATTATTTGGAATGGTCCTTTTCAGACAAATGGTCCTGAACACTGAATCATGTCCCAGTAATTTTTACTATAACCTTATGGAAACTAAGAGGGGGAGTGAGGCGACGGCGGCGGTGGGTTTGGATTGGTTTTTACTAAAAAGAAAAACTGTAACTTTCAACTTGCATCTTAATTGCTTTTAAGAGCTGCAAATTGCTGTGGGCAGAATCAGAAGCACATGGAGACAATGCAACCACCGTCTCTGTTGGCTTAGTCAGAAGAGGTTTTCCTTAAGTGTTAGATCAGCCAAGTCATTGCTTTACCTCGAAGAGTATGTAGTCGCCTACTGGAAGTGTTATGTTTAAAAAAAAAAAAAAAAAAAAAAAAAAACAACAAAAAAAAAAAAACCAAACCAAACAAGACTGCTCAGGTAGATATTCAAGACATGGTGTTTTTTTTTGGTTTTGTTTTTTTTTTCTTTTTACTACAAGAAGAGCAAAAGACTTTATAAAAGCAGATGAATGTATATATGAAGAATATTCATCATGAGAGTAAAAAATCCTTACGTGGGTTATGCTTCAGCATAGTTAACAAAATTACATTGCATTTTTTGGGAGGAAATAATAATCTCCCTGAGAAATATAGAAAACCTAAGGAGAGAGCTGCGAGAGTAGCACTATATTACTTAGGCCGTCTCACTATAAATACATCACCCTCCGTAAAAGGTGACATGAATTTCTTTGAAGTTGAAGAATTAGCACGTTGTCTCAAACATGTTCCGCTCCGCGTGGAAGCTGCTTCATTATCTCTGACTGTACAAACTCAAGCAGCGGTGACTGTTTACTGAAACAACCTGTAAATGTGTTAGCCCGTGTTTGCAGAGGATAAGGACTGTGCCATCCCAGGCCCACTTCAGACCGTAAAAGTGGTTCTTTTCTCACCCTTATCTGAATCATCCTTGAACAGGCTGCCTCTGAACAGAGTTTACACTCCTCTTCTTTGATCTACTTCATGAGAACATCAGAACTGTTTACTTTGAAATGCACACATTTCTTTCTTGGGATGCAGGGAAGGGAGATGGCGTTTTGAGACATGAACAGATACATTCAAGCGAACTAGAAATTTTCCCAGTGTCTCCTATGCTGTCCAATATCCTGACAAATAACTGCTCATTGCTTAATTTTATTCTTAAATAAACTCATAAGCATTAATTCATATTATTCAAAGCTTCCGATCCTGTTTTCTGAAAATGACCTACCAAATCGCTATGCAAATATCTGTCCTCTAGTTTCAACCATTCTCTCCCTGACGGCGTCTTAAAATCTCTGATTCTACGTAAACTGAAGTCAACAAGTGTACCTAAGACTTCAGAGGAAAATGAGAGTCCTGACTGCAGCACTCTGCCTCATGGACAGCACCAAAAATAGTTAATCCTGCATTTTCCAATAACTCCAAGCTCAAAAAACCTCTACCCACCCAGACTTAGTAAAGAGCACAGAGTTACTCACAGGCATATTGGTAAGATACCCTATCAGTGTTTCTTCAAGACTTCAAGATTTCTATCTGATGAGGACTACTTACTTGTTCCTACCTCACGTCCCTACTTCCTTTGCTGATGATAGGCAAGGGGATTCTTTCAAGCCTTGCATCAAACAGGCAAGAGGCTCGCAAAATTTGGGCATAAGACTCATGAAAGAGGCTTCTCCCTGTCCTTCTTTGTTATCTGTCCCTTCTGAATCCTCGTCCTTCATAGCAGAAGATAAAGATTGGAAATCACGGGGGCCGAGGGCAGCTCGAGCAGCATGAAGAAGCCCAGGCCGTGATGCAATTCCCAGCACCTACGTGGTGAGACGACTCCGCGCTGAACTTGGCGCCAGGTAGGGCAGCCTTGAGTTCTACAAACTACTGCGCTCGGAGATTAGGCGGATGTAACAATCACCTGAAAAGGGAGATTAAAGCGCCTCTCAATGAGGTCCTTTGTCCCCGGCCTCATTTGATGCTCTGGGTCTTTTCAAACCGTGCCGGGGACGGCACTTTAAATGTTTGCCCCGGCATCCGGGGCGGCTCCAGTGAGGGCCGGCAGGGCTGGGGACATGGAGAAGGGGCCCTTCTCGGTGGAGTGGCTGGCCCAGAGCAGCCGCGGCGGAGCCCGAGAGATGCCCGGTGAGTCCCGGCCGTGCCCTCTGGGTGCCCCCGCACGGCGGCGGGCGCGGCACTTTCGGTCACCGCGGGCGTGGCACGGCGCCCGGGGCCCGCCGAGGGAAGGGTCCCCCCTTCAGACGCCCCCATCTGTCCCCGCAGACTCGCCCCGGGAGCGGGAGGCCGCGGAGCGCCCCGGGCACGGAGCGGTGTCGGTGGGCGCCGAGCCCGGGCGGCCCCGCACCAAGTTCTCGGCCGCGCAGCTGCAGGAGCTGGAGCGCAGCTTCCGCGAGCAGCGCTACATCGGCGCCGGCGAGAAGCGGCGCTTGGCCGCCGTGCTGAACCTCTCCCAGAGCCAGGTGAGCGCGGCCTCGCCCTCCGCCCGAGCGGGACACGGGCCGCCGGGGTGGGAGGCACCTCACGGTCACCGGGAGACGGGGCAGTGACAATGACAGTGACAGTGACAGCTCCTGCAGGTGCCGCCGTCCAGGCCGCCCGTCAGCCTCGCCCCGCTGGCAGCAAACGGGGCTTGAGCAAACTGCCAGCCCTGCCTCGCCCGGCGCTGCTGCGCCCGGCTCAGCTCCGAGAGCTCCAGGGACAAGGGGCAAATGGAAAATGGTGAATGCAAGTTCAAAAGCTGAAACTTCATTGGGGATAAAAGTACTTTTGCAATCTCCATAACCTCAGTTTTCAGGCTAATTCTTTCTTATGTTTATGTATCTATTTGACAGGGGCATCGCAGGATTTTTGAACAGAGCTACCCCTACCCAACCCTTTTAGCCCCACTGCACAAGTCTTGTGTTACAGCCTTGGTCCATATCTGAGTATTGGCTTGCCATGCATCATGGAGTGGTCACGGTTTAATTCCTCATCATGCCAAGACGATTACTCTGCAATAAATATAGGCCAACTTTATTAACCCTACACCTTTACTGTTAATGCATTCTGTTACTTTGACAATAAGTCTGACTTCAGGGTGTATTACTACACGGAAAAGGGATAAGGGATTTGGTTCTTGACTTTTTTTCTTATCCTCAGGTAAAAACCTGGTTTCAGAATCGTCGTATGAAGTTCAAACGCCAGACTCAAGATGCCAGGATCGAAGCTCTTTTCTCTGGCTTGTTTCTGCCTTATCATTGTTACCCAGACACGGCTGCATCCAGCTATCCTCATGGGGTGGATGTCAATGTCTCTGCTACCTCTGCTGTTTCCCTTCACCCAGCTGTGCCAAACCCTGCCTTATTGTTACCTTATGTTCCAGCTCAGTCTCTTCAGCCAGTTTTGCCAAGTCCAGCTTTACTACTGCCTCCCGGGCCAGGATTATCTCGTTACTCTTCTGTGCTTCCAGCAGTGACACTAACCACCGAACATAAAAGACTGATGTTCCAACCAGATCTTCCTTCCTGTTAAAAATGTGAACGATTATCTGTAATCTCAAAAAAGTGCCAAATACCTCTAAGAGTAACTATTTAACTTATTTTGTTATATTAATTAAACCAAAGCTTCTTTGAATTATTTTCTTTAACATAAAAAAGTTTTATCGAAGGAGAAGATAATTTACCCATATTAGAGAAGCTATACTGAGAGTGGAAGTGGAGGACATGAAATCTCTTTATTCCTACAGCTGTCACCATGCTGCATAGAAATTTCTATATAAATTTTCCTATCTAAAAGTTTTCAGAAAATAACCTATAATCATGTGGGGATATCCACTAAAAAAGTAGAGTACTGTATACATTGAAATTTACATAGTAACTACGTCATTTAATAGGCAATAGTGGGGGTTTTTAAGGAAACATTTGTGCATTAAATTAAAATGTTACCAAATGTGTATATTCTGCAGCATTCTTCGAGTGGTCTCACCTGTTTTTTAATGGACATGTTGCATTTATGCACTAGAAGAGAGATAAAGCTAAGGAATTAACAGGCAAGCATGTATGTTGATGCCAATGTCAAGCCTACTTGCAATTTAAATCTACTTATTAAAATGAATTGTTCACCAATTCAGGTCTCTTGGGACAGTCAAAAAGAAAATATTTCACTTTTTACTTCCAAAAGTTGCAGCTGTAACTTGATAGCCTCCTTCATTTTTAAATTGTAGAATTAGTTTAGGCTTGAACTTAGGAACACTTAGGGCTGTTCCTGAAAGTCACAAAGGAAGTTTTATGGAAAGTAGCAAAGCCAAACCTTTAGACAATGGGAAACCAGACACTTTACATCAGTATAAAGCAGCTGCAGCAGGTGTGACTACATCTCCGTCCCCAATCCAGACTTATCTAACTTGCTTGCTAGCAAGCAAGATGGTTAGACTACTCTGCAGTTGTAAATAGAGAAAAAACTAACACAAAACAGAATAAAAAAACTACCACCACCAAGAAAGAAACCCAAACCCTCCCTTCCTCTTCTCACAAGGCAAAAAAAAAAAAAAAAAAAAAAAAAAGGGGGGGCCTGGTACAGCTTTGTGCCATGCATTCCCTTTCCCCTCTTCTCCCTCCACCCTCCATGTCCGTGTACCCTTCCCCCCCAACACCCCCCTCCATCACGTTTGGTAAACAAAAGGGAGGAGGGGAAACGGGGAGACACTCGCAGGAATTTCCCCCACCACACCCCTTCTCTGTGCCCAACCAGGGCAGCACCGATCCGTGACACAGCCAGGCAGCTGCAGGGACGACCTGTGCATTTCTAGGTCATTTAGAGCACACTTCACAGAAAATTCCCTTTACCCCTTCCAAGTATTTTTTTCACAGGTGAGAAGCCCCTAGGCTATTACATCGAAACTCATACGACTCACTGAATTAGAGGGCAGAGGGTGGAAATTTAGACTACAATGCAACAATCAAGTAATGTATTTAAAAGGCCTTAGAGGTGAATTAACAAAATTTCATTAAAATCTAGACTAAGTGTTAAGTAAGCGCTCTTAGGAGTGAACACCAATCCCAGGAAGAACTAAAAAAAAACCAACACGTGTCAGGATTACTAAAACAAAACGTTTTATGTTTAAAGGGAATAGATCAAAATGCTAAAAAAGCGCAAATTGTCAAGTATGCAATTATAATTGTTTTCTAGTGGTGAGACAAAGGCCAAATTTTCAGGCTACAATTCCAATCAGATGATATGGCTTTGAACCAGACACAATTATCCCAGAATTTTTTTGCCTAGTTTGCTTTGGCAACTGTAAAATTTAAAATTCCATAATGAAAGCCTGATCTGTTAATTCCTGTTTAAAGATCTGCTGACTTAGTAAATATTATTACCACTGCTGCCTTCAAATGGATGATGGGACTGGACTTGTAATGTTAAATTTATATCCAGAAGAGAAACTCACTGACAGCTTATCCTTCCTCTGCAGGATGTACTAAGCTCAAAGCACAGTGCAGGGCAACTGGATGCAGTTGCCTCTGTCCAGGCTACCAAACACTCAACAGACAATCTCGGTGGGACAGTAGAAAAGTCAGACAAAATGCATTTAACCATTAAATCAATTACCTTTACACGGGAGGACAAGTGACCACTGCAGTTTGCATTGCACAAGTGCAATCTTTTATAGAGTTGACACATATAACACTATTCATATTTTATTTAAATATATACACATTTATGAAAAAACTGGGGGGAGCAATGAAAACCATCTACATAACACATTTAAGAGTAGATTCATTAATATTTTAATATTAATTATCAAATATAAAATTATTCATGTTCACATTTAACTTAAAATAATAGACATTCTTCCAAATCAGACAAGAGATTCTGAGCATGAAAAACATTACAGTATAAAACACTGCTTTATCACTATAATGCATATACTGGGTGGCATTGCCTGTCCATTTTGTTCTGAATAACCGGATGGAAAGGAGGATGAGGAAGAAGGTGTTGATGGTAGTAGGGCAGTTCATTTGCCATAAAGTGGTAGGTGCTTTGCGATGCGTCGTATCTGGGAAAGGAGAAGCTGAACTGCACAGCAGGCATCGGGGTGAAAGGCAGGAGTCTCTGGTGCTGGGCAGCAAAGGGGTAGTGGAGACCATCCTGAAACAGAGCTGGTGAGGTCCCCGGGGCGTAGCTGTGGAATGGAACAGGGGACACGAGGCTGTGCTGGTGGTCCTGTATCTGCCTCTTCAGTTTCATCCTCCGGTTCTGAAACCAGGTCTTAATCTAAGCAACAAAAAGAAGGGGGGGATGCATAAGACAAATCAGGGATTTGCCTAAGCATAATGAGCAAACTATGAACAACCGTATCTCAGCTGCTTTTGCCATTTTGCTTCAAATAGAATGGACATAGCGGGACTGATGCTTTCGCCCTATTTAGCAGAAGGCAGAGGATCTGCGGGGTGTAGAGGAAGAGTGGCTGCGTTCAGGGATTTTGCAATAACCAGTTAAGAGTCTTTAAGACGAGTTTTGAGCTCTGCATGGTCTACACACAGATCACTGTATATCCAGGACAGTTTATCTCACTAAGAAATAAAAAAACCGTGACGGTTTCCCGATAGAGAGTACCGCAAATTTCCCGGAGTGCTAACTCGTTAATCCCCGAGGGATCCCACAGCCCCTGCTGAACTCAAGAGTCGGTTCATCTCAGATAAGACAGATGCGGAACCGCCGACCCTAGTTGCTTCTGTCAAGCAAGGCCGCGAAGGATCCGCTTCCTGCGGGACTAACCTGGATCTCCGAGAGCTGCAAGGCAGCCGCCAGCTTCCTCCGCTCCGTGGCGCCCAGGTACTTCTGGCGCTGGAAGGTCTTCTCCAGGCGGCAGACCTGCTCCGAGGTGAAGGCGGTGCGCGCCCTCCGCTGCCGCCCGCGGCTCCCGCCCGCCGCCGCGGCCCCGGCGCGCTCCGCGCTCTCGCTCTCGTAGCCCGAGGACTCGTCGGCGCTGAGCCAGCCGCCATCGGGGACTGCACCATCGGGGACTGCACGGGAGGCGGAGGAGCGGCGGTGAGGCCCCTGCCCTGCTGGGGCAGCGCGCCTCCGCCGCCCCTCAGCCCTGCCAGGCCGTTGCACGGGCGAGAGCCCGGATCCCGGCGTGTCCCCAGCCCGCTCGCCCGCTCCCCTCTTCTCTCGGTCTCCCATCCACCTCTCCCTCCTCACCCACCTGTCTCCGACGGGCAGGGGTCGGTGATATCCCGGGGATGGTCTCGGCTCCGCTCCGCCGCGCAGGGCTCGCTGTCGGCGGGCTGGCCCGGCTGGGGGCTGCTCCGTCGGGGCTTGGCTCTGACCAGGAGGGTGGGACTGCCCAGCGAGCTGGGGGCGCGGGGAGGGGGCGCACAGCAGATGTGGGGCCTGACCCCGTGGGGCTTGGTTTCTGCCGAAGGAATCTGGGCCTGATTCATGGCGGAGAGGGACTGGGCGTCCCACAGCCGCGGCCCGCTCTTATATGGGCGCTCCGTCCCGGGAGGGGTCGTTTGTAAGTGCGAACACACATCAAAGTGGGAATCGAGCAGAGATAACAGCTACCAGCGAGGAGGAAAGTTCACACGTCTGGCAAATGTCTACAGCCCTTGGCTCCAGCGTGTCTGCGGGGCCGGGGAGACCCCTTGAAGTGCAAAGCTGCCCCTCTCCCGGAGGGCAGGGCACGGGCAGCCCCAGCTCCGCAAACGGGCGTCTAAAACCTGGCTGCCGGTGCCAGGGCGGGTTTACCGCTCCCTTTTCAATCGCGGGGTCCCACACTGCACAGATGCCCGAAACCAGCCCCGAGACCCACACCCAAGGCGCCGAGGCAGGGGTGAGGGATAAGGAACCTCGGGTAGAGCCTCTGCCAGTCCCGCCGTCCTTTTCCCTCCCTGGGAAAAGCCATGGGGGGCCAATGTCAAGAAGTCCCTATCCACGGGGCTCAACCCTCACTCTCCGGGCCAGAGCCAGGCTGGGGGTGAGTAGAGCCTCGGGCCCTCTCAGCTTGAACTTGGCGCCGCCTGTCTAGCCAGAAAACGCAACCCATCTCCCCAATCGTTTAGTGATCAAAGCGCTCAGAGAGCAGGGGAGCTCGCACCTCATCAGCTTCATACTACCCCAATCCATATGCCGCTTCCCGAGAAGGACGGTGCTCTTGTAATGCGGGGAGGATACCGAGACATCTCCCAGCACAGCTTGGCTGGGAGAGGGGCATCTCGGCAGCTCAGCCCGTCTCCAGGTTCTTCTTTTGTTCAACTTCACCGGGCTTTTGGTCACGCCAGTAAAAAATACCACACCGAGCACGAACACACCGGCAGTAGTGATGCTTTAATAACTCGCATCCTAACCGTCGCTTAAAGGAGAATGGAAGCGAGCGCCAATCCCTCTAACTGGGTAAATGCACTGATAGGACCTCAATTTCAATGACCATTCCAAAATCCTCAGAGCTCCTGCTCGGATGCATCACTGGAAGAAGTGGACACCATAAACCTGGGTCTAACAGTGAAGTAGTTTGTTTCTTTCTAAAACACAGCAATAATCTAGGTTCCCACACCCATGGGCAATGTGAGGAGGAAAAAAGAAGTCAACTAAGCCCCAACTAAACCACCTCCCCAGTTTATTATGAAAATCACTTGGAAAAAAAACTCTCATATTCGTGCTGTTAATTTTCATTGTCTCAGGTGTTCCCGTAACTCCGTGGCCGCGGGAATGTGTAGAGGGTTATCGACCCCTCCCGATCCCACAAAGTCGGCTTAACCCCACACTGGCCCCGGGGGAGGGATAAAATCCAGGCACCTGAGCAATGCAAACACTTTACCAAGCCCACAGAGACCAAGAGCTGGATGCCTCCTGGAGCTTTGCTTGCAACACCATCCCCTCAGGGCAGGGATGGGAAAGGTTGTTGTTGCCTCGGCACAGCCCCGACAGAAAGATCGCCCTGCTCTTTGAGGGGTGCTGGCCCCAGTCACTAAAGGAGTTTCACTTACTGCTGGCGCAAGACTGTCATTTAGGCTGATATTCACTAGCCAATGCAGTACAGCTGGATCCCACCCTGGATCAGAAC
Organism: Anomalospiza imberbis; assembly: GCF_031753505.1. Taxonomy (NCBI): domain Eukaryota; kingdom Metazoa; phylum Chordata; class Aves; order Passeriformes; family Viduidae; genus Anomalospiza; species Anomalospiza imberbis. The sequence continues at coordinate 20,738,053 of NC_089688.1, forward strand.
CGCACACCTGTGAGTGCCACTGACCCAACCAAAACCACTGTAACACGAATATTTAAATCCTAGACACATTTCGGTCAAGGAGGGATAGGTTCTGTTCCCCAAATGAACTAAGAGCCTGCACATTAATTTTAGTAACTTCAGGATTTAATAAGTGTTCCTTAACTATTCCACTTGTGTTTGGTCCCTCTTTTTCTGAAGAAAACGCATCACTATCTTACCGCCGATCTTATTTCAGAACAGCAACTTCTGAATAACCTCATATGTGGACAAATCCAAGCAGAAAAACTCATGTTTTGTAACAGAGAAACTCACAGTAAGTTGTCCTGGTAAAGCAGTGAGTGCTATCTGCAGAGCCTGAAGGAAGTTTAGACAAAACACAGGAAAAACACTGGTATTCAGGAGCTCCTAAATTGAGCACACACCTACCTAGGAAGCAGCCTGGACTCTGCTTCCAGCAGGGCAGCCTCCCCCACCCTTTCTCCAGCAGAAGAAATCTGTGCCAAGCCAGGCAGCCTTGGATCCCCCATGCCCTGCAGGCCCCTCACCCAAGCACACAGAAACACCCAGGGACTACCCTCTAGGAGAGACACTTCATCCCCAGCTGCCAAAATTGAACCAGACACGAGATGAGCACGCAGCGCTTTGCCCAAGGAGACCAACATTTGCATTGATACATTATGTGTCTTACAGAAAGCAACTATTATTAACCCTGAAGAGCTGCTGCCATTTCCTCCCTCTCCTTTGGCTGGGAATGCAGGGAAGCAGCTGACTTGGCACACAGTTTGCTGAAAGTCAATGAAAAGAGGGCTTTTTTTTTTTTTTTTTTTTTTTTTTTTTTAATTAGACTCCAATCTGAATAGCCTATTTAGCGGGCTATTTAAACCCAACACTAGGATCCCCCCAACTCCAGATGAAAGTAGTTGCATCTGTGGACCACAAAACCCTGGAACAGATGGGAAAAGTGTGGAAGGTGTTATGTGGCTATTGTAGTTCCCATTAGAAAGAGGTGGCAGCTTGAGAAACTTGAAAACTTTAACGACCCTGGGTGGACAGAGGTGCTACATCTGCAGTTAAATCTTCCCCTCACCTTGCAGTAATATGGGGATCATATGAGACACAAATTTACTTCCATTCAATTCTTTCCTATCATGTGAAATTTTTACAGCATTGAATTGATTTGATATATAAGCATGATGAAAAACAAATCTAAATTCTCAGGGAAAATTATTTATTTTCTTATAGAATTTTGTATACTCAGAACTTCAGATATTGTATAATATTGAAAAATTGATGGATTTTTCTTATATTCTTATATTAAGAACATGGTGGCCCCATTTCTCCAAATCACATTTCAAAATATTTATTGCTCTGTCTTTATATGTAAGCCTTACAACCATAGGAAATATGCTTGCTGCTTCAAGAAATGTACTGAATGCTTATGCAGTCTTGTAACTCGGTATGATACCTTGAATGTCAGTGCAGCGATTCATGCCAGGATGTGATAATTACAGATACGGCTGCCAGGACAGAGTGCTCTTCTCATGTGAGCTCTACAAGACTTCTAAGGACAAATGGTAGATTTCTGTCACTGGTATGCCTGGGAATTTTTATTTCATCTGGGGCTTTGTACACGCATAGCATATAAACCCATGGGAACAGGCAGGACTGCAGCAGCTCTACAGCATGAAGGTATTGCCTGAGGAAGGTCCAGCCCATCGTTCAGGCTGCAGCATCTCCTGCACAAGACACTAGATACTCATCCTTTGCCAGATGCTGAAGTACTTTTGTTGCTCAGGAATGCTGTTGGTGTGCCAAGGCCTGCAGCAGACCATCACATTGATTTTGCATTAAATCATAAAGAAAAAGTGGACATATTCTGCCAACAGAAAAATAGTCCTTCTCAAGGGGAATAATTGCTAGAATAGCTGGGCAAATCTTCATTGCAAACTTGATATTTGCTAGCCATGTCTGTAAGTAAGCCATGGGAAAAAAATAACCAACCAAACAAAAAAATAACCCCAAAAACAAACCCAAACAAAACCCCCCAGACAATATACAGACCAAACTATCATAGCATTTATCAGAGATTGAAAGTTGATGTACTAGGCCACCAGATCTGGGATAGTGGCTCCATCATAGGCAGATCCTAATTGTATTTATGAAAAGCGCAGATTTTCCAATATCTTCTGGACAAAACTGGAGAAGTGGAGATGATATGGGGTGCAATACCACCCACTCCACTATGAGAAAACAAAAAACCCAACAAACCCTAACAAAAAAGACTCCAACATTGGAACACCACAAAAAAACACGTTTAGCTGCGCAAATGGGCAGGAGGAGAGAGCCTGGGGAAGTATAGCAGCGCTTCAGAGGTAAGTAAATTCATTTTAAAGAGCGGGGTTTTAAACACGGCTAAAAGTGTAGGCAAGACAAGACACTTTGCTTCGCTTCAGAAGGTGCCCCAGGAATCCCAGGCCCACAGGCAGCCGCAGGGCCGGGCTGGGCTCCTAGCCGGTGGGACAGATGATGGCTGTTTGTACCCTCCACTGGTCCCCTTTGGAAATGCTAACTTGGTTATTCAGCTTCTCCTTTGATGTCCTGATAGGTGCTATTAGATAGTCAATTAGGCATCAACGAGATCGATTGTTTGGGAATAGATGCTTTTCTGTTTGAAGTACCCGTGAACACTAACAGTGCCATCACCCCTCCGCTCCTTTGCCCACGGGAACAATGCGGGCTAACACACAATAAATGACAAATGCTACTGACTCAGCCGGCAGCGCTTCACCCTCTTCCCTCCCGACTCACACGCTGCAAGCCCAGATATTCCCATTCAGCGACTTTGGGAGCAAACACGCACTTTGCATTAAAAACGATTTATCGAGGAAATATTTCTATGTGCTTTGCAAAACTAATGGACAAAGCACCTAGATAAGTTAAGTACAAGTTAGCTCGAAACAAACTAGTACTTGAATTTCTATGTACGCCATCGCCACAGTGCCTGAGGACTTGTGACACCTCCACAGTTGTTCAGAATTGCCCAGGCAGAAAAACTAGGAGCTGAAGTAAGAATTAAAGCACTTAGCCTACCTGAATAGCGAAGAGACACTGGGATTAGCTCCCTACTAGGTACTATTAGAGGATAACACTAGGTTCAAGCCTAGGAGTTTAAGACACATATAGAAAGGAAGAGTAGTAAAACCTACACAAAGAACAGGTCGAGACCAAGAAGTCTCTCCTCTTTCTTCCCCCCTCCACTTCGGTGGGATTTATCAAGTTAATTGTCATCTAATTGAGTATCAAAGAAAGAGATAATGGGCAGCAATTAGATGTAATGGCCTAACAGTGCGAGATCTCTCTCGATTAGCACACAACGCCGAATAACTTCACCTAGTTTGTAAAGAGGTCCCTGGAGTGGCTCCACCATGTCTAGGAGCTGCAGGGGGTGATATACCCCGATCCTATTCCCAATCCCTTGATGGCTGCTGTAGCCAAATTGGGACGGGCGGTTCCGAGCGCGGTTGCTGGCGGCTCCCCCGCCCCGCGGTGTTAATTCAATCAGGTTTCTCCCCCTCCGCGCACGCACTGCAGGGGAGAAGGACTTTGAAGTTAGCGCTCTGGCAATTGTCCCCTCCCATCCCCTTTACCTCCCCGGGGAGCCCAGTTTCCAGATTATACAGCCTCTCCCTCGAGAGCCGCCGGGCCGGAGGGGTTCCGACAATTTCACCCACGAGCATTAAAGTACTCCTCCCCAGCTAATCGACTCGCTTTTTTTTTTTTTTTTTTTTTTTTTTTTTTTTTTTTTAAATTTATTTATTTTATTTTTAGCTCAGTTGCCCAAACCGTTCCGGTGCTGGGTTATTGTGCTGCGATTGAAGACACAAAGGCGGGCTGCTTCCCGCCGCGCTGCCGGGGCTGCCCGGGGATCGGCTGCGGTGCCGGAGCCGGACCATCCCATCTCCTGCGAGGGGCTGATACCGTGCAGGTATCACTGACGCTAGTGCCCCTTTACTGCTGCCAGGGCTAAAACGCAGCGAAGGAGAAAATCAAACAAGCAGGAATAAAGTATGAAGTCCGAGTTTCTTTCTCTCAGATCAAAGGAAAAACGTGCATTCACATTTTAATGCCTGAGTTGGACATCTTTAGCAAAAATGAAATTACTTCACATAAAGCTTTCTAGACAACTGTAAGGTAGTAGTTGCCTTCTAGAGAGAGCTGATTTTTGCAGGTAGGAGAGAAATTATCATGTAGATATTCGGAGGAACCTGGTACCATTAGGGACTCAGCCAAGTGATCATCACCTCTTGCTTTAATTTGAGCAATTACCGGGAAACAGAACAGTATTTGCCAGCAAGCCCTGCCAAAACACTGGCAAGGTATTTCATGTGCTTGCTGAATATACTTGTGGCCAGGGAGTCATTATGTTAAGCGACCATTAGCACCCTTTCGAACAGAGATCGGCTTCTGCCTCGCCAGCCGTTCTGCATCTCGTACTCCCAGAGCGGGGATGCCCCGTTACTCCCGCTAAACAGCGCTCACCCCTGGCACCAAGCCCGCCAGACTCAGCCAGAGCACGGGGAGCCGCACACACCCACCCGGCACGCTGAGCCTCCATCCCCGAGACCGCTCCGGGGCTGGTGCCGCTCGGCCCCGCAGCCCCGCTGGTCCCAGCGTGGTCCCCGCAAACCCCGCGGGCTTAAATCGCGGCAAGGACGCCAGCACTGCGTGTTGTCCCCGACAGCACCGGCTATCTCTGCCTGGCTCTAAACCTCTGCACGGAGGGGAAGCTGCTGCCCCGCTCCGGGCACCGCCGGACGCGGCGGAGCCGAGCTCGGGTGCGGGCAGGGCAGAGCAGAGCAGGGCAGAGCAGAGCAGGACAGGGCAGGGCAGAGCAGAGCAGGGCAGAGCAGGGCAGAGCAGAGCAGAGCAGGGCAGGGCAGGACAGGGCAGAGCAGAGCAGGACAGGGCAGGGCAGGGCAGGGCAGAGCAGAGCAGGGCAGGACAGGACAGGGCAGAGCAGAGCAGGACAGGGCAGGGCAGGGCAGAGCAGAGCAGGGCAGGACAGGGCAGAGCAGAGCAGGACAGGGCAGGGCAGGGCAGAGCAGAGCAGGGCAGAGCAGGGCAGAGCAGAGCAGAGCAGGACAGGGCAGGGCAGGACAGGGCAGAGCAGGGCAGAGCAGAGCAGGGCAGGACAGGGCAGAGCAGAGCAGGACAGGGCAGAGCAGAGCAGGGCAGGGCAGGGCAGGGCAGAGCAGAGCAGGACAGGGCAGGGCAGGGCAGGGCAGGACAGGGCAGAGCAGGGCAGAGCAGAGCAGGGCAGGACAGGGCAGAGCAGCCTGGGGCCGGCTCCGCGCCGCTCGCCCGTCGGACGGGACAGCCCAGCCCGGCGGCTGCAGCCCCGCGTTACGACCCCGGGAGCGGGAAGGGCAGATCCAGGGGATGAGGGCTCGTTCAGAGCTGCCCCAGATCACCTCTCACCAGGGACATGGGGACCCGATAAGGGAGTGCTCCTGCCTCTCTTTTTTTTAGCATTGGGGTGGGGGGGACTACGACATCCTCCTCCCCTGCACAAACTCCATCCCCGCGGCTCCCCTCCCAGGAAACAGTTCCCCTCCGCAGGCGGGAGCACTTTGTTCTCCCTCTCTCCTCCCGAGCCTTTCCATCTGTCTCTCACTTTCCCCAGGCCCAGCTGCGGCGCTGCACATGCACACTTCCCTTTCACCCTCCCCCATTTGGTCCGGGGTGGGGCGCTCCCGGAACGCTGCGGGTAGTCCCGGTGCCCTGAGAGCGCCCGTCCCTTCACCCCCAGCTCCCCATACCGCCGCTCTTGCTTCTGAGAGCAGGAAGGAAGGAAGGGTTATTACCTTTATTCCTTTCGTACGAGCTGAGCAGAGCATTTGGAGGACTGGTGGGGCTCCCCTCTGTGGTCATACGAGATTATAAGGGGAACATCTAACCCTTCAACCATTACACCCTTGAAAACAGAATAGCCACATGGAGTCTAATGTGTAATACTTTTTGGGTTTTTTTTCCGGTAAATTGTACATTTATTTGCCTTGACTGCTTTGTTATTTTAAACATGACTGCTTTAGAGCAGAGGAAAATATTCAGGATTGCAGCTCCTTCTGGACACCCCAGTTCCCTAATGATGTTTGAGAGATTTCTTCAAATCAGTATTACCGTTTAAGGATACCTGACTTTGAGAAATAAGCCTCCATCGAATGGGAATTTTACTTAACGTGTCAACAAACTTCCTTAATCCATAACTGCATAATGTTCCTGAGATCTCAGCAAGATTGATAACACCTGAGCACTTTTTAATTTAGTTGAGACTCTTGCATTAGAGACACACAATTTGTGCAATTGCAAACAAATACTAATATCTCAAATACAGCACAGATTACAAAAATAATCAAGGAGACTTGCAGAGGTGACTGCAAAGCCAACTGCCCACAGCAGCACATAATGTTGCTTTTTACCAGGCAAGGGTACTCGAGCGGCAGATTGGCCTCTGTATACAAAAGATATTCAAGAAGGCTGACAGAGAACCCTCAGACCATTTATTACAGGAGTTTAAATTACCAGTGTGCCGGAAATATCCTTGCAACCCCCCAGATCACCTCTAAAGTGATGGAAATTTTTATTGCTCTTTTCATGTTAGTTGACAATTGACTTTGAAAGATTTATGTCAACTTACAGTCAAAGATCATTTCTCAGAGCCCTTTCTCTGGCCTGAAATCAGGCCATTTTGATCATCAATTTACTAGCCCATTATCCAAATTTTAAAAGTGCATAGCACAATGGTAAAGAACTTTACTACCACTTATGGAAAACCAGCTTTGGAATGTCAATATTCTTTTGATCATCACCCTTATACCCTCATAAATTAATGTGAGATTACTAGATACTGCTTTGTAGATAAGAAATTTCAAGATCCTTTCCATGATCTGTTTAGGTAAGAGGTTCTTACTAATCTACTGAGGCTGCTCATTAATTTGTGAAGATATAATATCATTCTTATTTAGAAAGTAATTTTTTAAACCTTAAAAGCATCTGTTCTGCTACTGTAGCAAGCCCAGTATTGAGTAACAGGTGTATCCACATATTTGGCTAAAAGCATAGTTCCATGACAAGGTTGGATACCTGCTTTAGAAGACAGAAGGAAATTCACGCTTTTTTTGCATTCAGCGGCAGAGTAAATTGCAGGTGGGGCAGGACAAATCTAGATAAGAAGGAGTCTATGCTTCTTTAAGTGAAAAGGAGCTTTCTTTTGGGGCAGGATGAATACCTCTACAGTCCTTGAGAAAGGAATTTACATGAAAGCTGGAAAAAAAATTAGGTTTATTAAAATATTCCATTTATATTATTGTTTGTCCCACCCTGTTTATATTTTACCATTGCCTATGAATGCAACGGCCTGAAGTCCGTGATTCAGATTGTCCAGCATGTCTTTGTAAATGTTTAGATCGGTGCTGCATCATAACTCCACCAAGCAGTTACAGACGAGGGCAGCCCATATATCTGTCAGTAGTGCAAATCCTCTTTAGTCCTAGCTGGTGTCAGAGGGTCAGACACCCAGCAGGAAGGCCCTGGGGTCTCGGTACCCCACAAAGCAGGGTGCTGCCCAAAAGCCGACTGGCTGTGCTCTGCAGGCGCTGCTGAGGTCCAGGGCGGGTGCCGGCAGGGCCGCCAAAGGGAAGCCCTCAGAGGCAGCCCCTTGCCGGGGCAGAGCTGGCGGCCGGGCCACGTATGTGAGCGGCAGGGGCACCACAGCGCCCTGAGGTCCGTAAGGGAGAGCGGGGCTGCAGAAGGGCTCCGTCCTCAACTCCTGCAGCTGCCGCTTGAGCTTCATCCGGCGGTTCTGGAACCAGGTCTTGATCTGGGGGAAGGGTAGGGGGAAGGAGGAAAGACGAGGTTACAGCACCACTCAGGCTTTATTTGGAGCCGTGCCGCCGCCATTCACCGAGCCCGCGCCGCCGGCAGCGCCCCGCTCACCTGCACCTCGGAGAGGCGCATCCTGCCCGCCAGCTGCCGGCGCTCGGCGGCGCCCAGGTACTGCTGCCGCTGGAAGGAGCTCTCCAGGGTGCTGATCTGCTCCGCGCTGAACGCCGTGCGCAGCCGCCGCCCGCCGCGGCCGCAGGGCTCCTCCGGGCCCGGGCACTCGGGACCCTCCTCTGGCACGGGCTGCCCCGCTCCCGATGGCTTCCCGCCTGCTCCTGAGGACAGGGACGAGGAGGAAAGGGTCAGCCAGAGCCGGGCACGGCGCGGGGAACCGCCCGCCCCCGCCGTCCCCGAGCAGCCACCGCGCAGCGCTGCCTTCCCGGGCCCGGGGTGTCCCGGACCCGCCGCCCCCCGCCCGGGAGCCCCACCCAGGCTGTCCCGCGGCCGCGGTACCTGCGGCGGGAGTGGCCGCCACGCGCTCCCTGCTCCGGCCGCCTCTCCCGTCCCGCGGGCCCGGGGGCTGCTCCTGGCTCCGCTCGCTCTGGCCGACGCTGGAGCCGGAGCCGGAGCCGGGCCGGCGGCCCGCGGACGATGCTCGGTGTGGGGAGCCCTCGGTGGGGCTCTTGAGAGCTTGGCTGCTCTGAGACAACCATTCCACGGAGAAAGGGGCCTTAGTCATCGTGCCTTGTTTCGGAGATGCCGGGAAGGAGGGTGTCGGGGGGCACGGGCCTCTCCTTTATACCGCAACTCCCGGAGGAAAACGTTGTTTGTGTAAATACACATCAAAGGGCCAGATAAGTATCATCTAATTGCTATCAGTCCTCCCCCCCCCCAACAAAAGATATCGTTCACACATTGCCCCAGCTCGCGGAGACTCGGCTCCGCCGTGTCTGCCCCTGAGGAGTTCACTCCGCCGTCAGTGATTTACAGCTCTTGTTACATCCTATCCCCATGCAAATGGCATTTATGGAGCTGAGCAGCCTCAAATGGCGCTGGGGAATGTACCCCCGGGGGAGCGCAGCATCCCCGGCCGCTGGAGGGAGAAGGGACGCTGCTACTTCCGATCTCCCTTCCCCGGAGTTGCTTTTCCATTCCTTTTCAAGCACCAGGCCCACTGTTCTTCTCAAGCCTGCTCCTCTCTGGGCTGAGCGCTGCGTTGCCGAGACAGCCTCAGCCAGGCCAGAGGAGAAACTCAATCACTGGGTTCTCCGGGATTGCAGCACCATGCTCTGAGTAGTTTGGAGGAGAAGGTTGTGAAACAGAAAAAGGTAAATGTCAAGGTGATTGGATTCCACGAATCGACAGGCTTCTGGTAGTTGATATAAAAGTATGGTTTCTGGACCAACAAATCAGAAAATTACAATTATTGCCATAGAATTCGCTGAGAGTTCTGCTGAAATTACAGAATTCATGTTATATCTTCCCTCCCAGATCTCTTGCAGCTATGCGGGTCATCCAGATTTCCCTGCTATCTTACCTGTCCCTCTTTTTCTTCTTACTACCTTATGTGTGTCTTTCAGAAACATTCCTGTCCATCTTTGGGTTTTGTGTGCCACAGGAACACTTGTTTGCTGCAGTAAAACCTCTGTAGTACATTGACAAAAGGCTCTTGGTGCTTTATGGGCAGTTTTTCACCGCAGGGTAGCCATGTATTCCCTCCCTTTTTCAACCTCCTGTCCTGTGCAAGAACAGAGCGGGACTTCCACTGCATTGATAATTCCTCTCACAGCCCTGCTTGGTATCAGTCTGCCTCCAGAGATCACGATTGCACATCTCATTTAGCTGTCCTCGTTCTTGCCTGCTGCTTTACACTCACCCTCCACCTGCAGGCAAACCCAGTGCTCTGCTGGCTGTCTACCCTGCGACTTGGCCAACGTGCTATTCTGCCACTCCGGCTGCATTTCTCAGCATTCACTTTCTCTGTGGTAAGAGTTACTGTAGCCACAGTTCCAACAATTTCTTAGACTGTTGGTGAGGCAGAGGTTTGAAGACTGAAAACCCTTCTACTTAGCTTATGTCTAAATCTTCCATGTATTAAATTTTAATATTATATAGATATATTTTTTCTTTATATTAATCCAGTAGAAGTTTCATTAAAATCCTCTTTGTCAAGCTTTTCCTAGACCAAACATTTCAACCTCTTGTCCACTCCAAATACAGTTGCTATATCCATTCATCGAAAAATCCTACAGTTTTTTGTTCACCAGAAAATTGTTTCATTGAACTATATTAAAGTTTGACTTGTGAACCCCTTTCAGGCTCTGTCATTGATTGTTCATTTTCATGGCATATCATGAGTCCTACTTTGCTCTACCAGTGATGACACTGTTCAAGAGTTTGTCTCCAACCAAACAAAAATAGAAACACAATTGTCACCTTTATTTAAAGGCGTCTAATAGCCGATCTAGAACCACAACCATAAATGACCAGAACTCTCCTGGAGCCCTTTGTTTATGGCCTGTGTAGGTAGGGATTGACATTGCTGCCTGAGCCCACTAAAGAAGCTTCCTGGAGGAAAAATGGTGCAAAAATATGTAAATAAATTCAAGTATTAATGCTTCCCATATATGTTATCTACCTGAAGAAGTCCACAAACACTTCTAGCATGGACAAAGCCTGTCAGACACACACACACACACTATATATATGCACATATTTGTGGTGTTTTTTCACCAAACAAATGGAATTCTTTGATATCTAATTATTTGAATCCTCATCCATTTATAATTCCCAAGCATTTTCAGATTAACAATGGAAAGTTTAGAAAGTTTATTTGACCAGACAGTACAAAATTTCTTTTAAATTTCCTATTTTAAACACACACCCCAACCAACCCCCCTAACCCACCTTGAATATTTCCAGTTTTTAATTATTCTTTTCTTTAGGTAAATGTGAAGACTTCCCTCACCACAGACCTAAGGATAAATTTTAAAATCCCAGAACTTCTGAGCATTAGACAGTTCTGTTGGCAACATATCTCACAGAGCAGACCAAGCAGGCAGGAGATGGAGAGGAGACATAGAGGAATGTGCTCTGTTCACTGAATTACTGAAGGACAAGTCTCTCGACTCAGCTGCATTTAACACATGGCCTGGCAGCAAGCTCTCCAGTCAGAACTGGGAATATCAGTGCCACTGCCTGCTTGCAGAATCCTACCAAGCCTCCCCTGCAGTCAGGCAAAATGCCATTCTCAAGGACTAATTCTCATGAACATCAGAAAAAGAAAGTGTAACTTTTCTGCAAGCTTCCTTCTCAATTTAAGTATTTCTGATCACTGTAACAGCATTCTGCATCACAGATGGGGCACAATCTCATCCCAATGAGATAAATATGTCCCATGTGCCCAGAATTATTTCCAGTCTTAGTTCTTACAGAATATTATGTATAAGTACAAACAATATACTTGTATCCTACTTAAGTTCTTCTATATAACATATATATCTCTATTCAAATACTTTTAAAAAATATGAAAGAGTCTATTTCTATGACATTACCTTTTCCAGCTTTATGTCAACAAATAAAGACACTTGGCAAGCTGTCATATAGGACAAAAAGAACACATGATTTATGATGGAGCTCTAAAAATATAAAATATTGAGTTTTATCACCCTCTGATACATCTGCCTTTACTGATTTGAAGACCTTTTACCATCTGAGCTGCAAATTACATCTTTATACACTGCTGGTTTATTAATTGCATTGTATTGAAGCAAATGACACTGCAGAAAAGATGGTGTCAAATGCTGAGCTCCCAGAGACACAAATTGATCATGGTGTGACAAGATTAAACCAAATCTCATTTCCATTACACATAAAATGTGTAAGTCTCCTCGACAGGTAGCAGATGACTTCTGAATGTAATGACTGCTACAATATTTAACAGCTGCTAGTTTAATTTTATCTAAAATTCTTAAGCTGCCTTCTTTCTGTTTCTATCTACTATTCATTAAATGCTTATTTGAAAATCTCCTGCTAAAGTGTGATTCATAAATACCATGTTTGAAATCAAGTGATATTACCAACGAGATTAAAACCTGCTCATGCTAATGAAATTTGTCAGAGTAGGGCAGGGACAGACAGTAACTTTTACTCTGCTGCTACAGGAGGGTAGAGACAAAGAGCTCAGACATACCAACATGATTGCCACTAGCAAGAGTCTGGAGATCCATTACCATAGATAATGGCAATACTCCATGCAGATGTTTGCAGAATACACAGCTGCCTTCTCTGGGGAGGCAGCACCTTCCCCTTCAGCTTTGCAGAAATCTTCACACACAACACTGCTCTCACGTTGAGGAGGTTCTGCAGAACTTCCTACCTGGCTGCCTACTAGACAGTTGATAATATTTAGAAATATTGGATAATAGATAATAAATAGAAATATTTTGGGATTACATCTCAGCCTTTGTGAATTACTTGTGGCTCCACATCTTGCAGCCCAAAGCTCAGCTGTGCCCCAGTAAGCCCAAAGCTCAGAGCCCTGCAGGGGGGCAGGACTGTGCTGAGATGTCCCCTCGCTGTTGGAGCTGTGGAGGAACTGCAGGGAGCAGCTGAGGGTGCCACCGCCTCGGGTTCTCCACAGGTACCAGGGAGAGCTGCCACCACTTGGCCTTGCTGCCGTGGGTACACAAGACCACAGGAAGGGACTGTCATTTTGTACCAGCAGGGGAACCGTTCCCATTGGAGGGTCCTGTGAGACCAGAGCAGAGGGAATTTGTGGTTCTTAGGAGTAGCTAGGTGGTGATGCAGCTCAAGGAGTAAAAACCAGGCCGTTTATGCCACACAGGGGCTGTGTGTTCACCTGTGGACATGCAGGTTTCCCATGAAGGTCTGCCCAGGGAAGCGAGGGCTGCTGGCATCTGCTATGCAATTTACACGGTCTTTGCCCTGGTGTGTTTATCCAAACATTCAGTTTCTGAGTAATCACTATTTAGAACTTAAAAGCATTACAAATGGCCTCCAACCAATCTCTTAATTATAAATTATTACCATTATCTTTCCTCTTTGACAGAATAAGAGCTACTTTTCCACAAGGCATTTAAGGACCATATGTGCATAAATACCAGGAGGGCCTGGTATAAACATAGTGACAATGCACAGATGAAAATTTAATGTCTCATCATGTTTGGAATTGATCTAAATCAACACAGCACTCAAAATGCCAAGAGCTCCCATGGCTCCTTAACACAAGGCTGCCATCAACAGCTAAAAAGAATCAGTGAAATGTTTAAAAAAATATTCTGCAGAGACATGCTGCAAATATTAATAAAGAAAACACTTGTTTTAATGGCTCCTTACTCAAATTTAAGCTTATTAAAAAAAAGGTCAAATTCAGTAGGAAGCAGGACCACATTTAGAACATGTACTTCTGTTGTTACAGAAGCAAGGTACAGCAGCAGAGTCTTTTGTTTATTTATTTATTTATTATTAGACAAACTATTATAGTTGGAAAACCATCCAAGTTTCAGGAATGTCAATCCTACTTCAGCACTCACTGCTATCATATTGCCAGAGGGAGATCTCTATGGACACTGCTCAAATGAAACTGCTCAGAGATCTGTAGTTGGTTTAATTCTGTTTAGACTAGAAATTAGACTTTAAAACCAAGACACAGTTAGACACCTTGCAACCTTTTCAAGACCTAACAGAGAGGCTAACATCACATTTTACATCAAGGCCTTTGTCAGTCTTTGCTGAAAGATATATTTTTTTCATGATGTTTACTTCTAAAGTTACCTTTAGTAACATATAAAAGTAAAAGTGCATTAAATCAGAAATTTTCCATTACATTCGTATTTCCCACATATACTTTCCAAAGAAATTCAGAGAGAAATGAACGAAATTATACTGACCAAAGCATTTATTATTCTTGAAAGCAAATTTTCAATTTCAGCTATTAAAGAATGACTAATTTTCCCCCTTGATTCTAGTTAGAGCTAGCATTTGAGCATGATGAGTCAGCCAGCAGGAGAATGAGCTATCGCAGCTGGCAGCCCTGGGACATCCATCAGCTCTGTGCCCATCCTGGTCTATGCCATACAATGCTGCTTTGAAATGCATTGCTCTCAGCAGTGAAAACGTTTTACTGACTTTTCCTTCCCCCCAAACTTACACCTAAAATAAATCAAGTCTTTGTATTGCTCCAAAACCAGTCCATTCAAATTAAATGGAAATAACCTTTACTTTTTTTTTCCGACTTCAAGGCTCATCTCCATTTCACAGTTTTAGTTATTTCTCCCCTTTATCTTTATTCCTTACTATACACAATTTCTTCCTATTTTCCTTATTCCAGTCACTTCCATCAAGTATCCTGCAAGTGTTACTATTGCCTGAAGAAGAGAAGAACTTTGGCAGGATATGGAACTGTAGCAACAGAGCATAAATGACACTGTACGTCTGCCTTCACCTATCCCAAAGAGGGAGCACAGACATGTCCTGACATTCCCTTAGTTTACTGATTAGTGAAAAGCTGGGCTCAGTGGGTGAGGACAGGAATGTAGTTAGGTTAAGATGCTTAACACTGCCCCTGTAACCTGCAATTCGATGTCTACATTTCCTCCAGACAGTGCAGTGTAATTCTTTTGCCAGGTTTTACAGAAATGAGTGTATTATACATGGATAGGAGGTAAACAGGATTTCAGACTATGACGATGCGTGTGCACGTTCTCTAAAAGATTAAAGGGAACAGCTGAACGCTGAATACAAATACATGTTCATTTTACAAATGGAATGTAAAAAAACCCCTGCCATTTCGTGTTTCTAATAGGCAAGGTTTGCAGACATCTGAACGGCCCATCGTGTTTCAGTCTCCCTTTGCTCCCGGTGCAGCAGCAGCAGCTAAGAGGCTGCAGAGGGCCTCTTGTGCCATCTCCTGGTTACGGCGAGACTTCACAGCCAGAAAGCTGCCACAGAAAGGAAGGGAAGTGGTAGAAGTTTAGCTGAGGCAGTGATAGAATCAGGGAATCTTTCAGGTTGGAGAAAACCTCGAAAAGCATCGAGTCCAGCCTTTAATCCAAGTTCACCACTGAAGCATGTCCCTGAGTGGCACATGTACACAGGAACGCTCCTGGGATGCTCACTCAGGTCCTGGCAGCTGGAAGGACTCACCCAGCACAATGGGGCATGGCCATCGGCCCCTACTGCCCCTGCTGCTGCTTTTAGCATCAAGTCACTTTTCCACTGCATTAGCATGTGTATAGAAAGGAAGTTCAGCATTCCTCTACAACATCTTTGACATCAGTTCTAGCAACTCATCCCACAGCATCACCTACTTTTGGTATATATCAGTGGAAGAATGCAAGTAAACCCCTGAAAATTGAAGTGACTGGAATACAATTAAATTAATAATCAAATTAATATAATTCCCTGATTGCAGGTAAGTATTTGAATTAGTGCCTAATTTACTTTACTGACGATCCCTACTGAGTCCTCTCTCCCTTCACAGGAACAAGAAGGCCGGTGCACTTATGACAGAGTTTTATCTCACTTGTTCTTAAAAATTCACAGGAAAGCAGAACTCAGAGGTGTGTCACAGATGAGTAACCTATTCCAGTGCTTCACAGGAAGCTTTCCAATGTAAAAACTGAAACAAAATCAGCCTTGTTTCAAAATCAAGCTCTTAAGCTTCACAGAACACAAAAAAAAAAAAAAAAAAAAAAAAAAAAAAAAAAAAAAAACCAAAACAACCTCAAAAGCCCCTGCAGCTACTAAAATTTTTACAGCAACATTTCACATTCACAGGTCTGCTCAATCCAATCATTCTATGTAAGTCCAGTTCTTTCAGTCTTTCTCAGTTTATGATTCTAAACATATACTTGTTGTGGTCCTCTACTCTCTCTCATTTTGGCTGTATGTATCCTAGGTGCAGTGCCCAAATGGTAAAGTACTCCTGCTGACGCTTCTCTATTGCCAAACAGAGCAAAATAATTACCTTCTGTCATGTGCAGCTCTCATGTAGTACACTTCAGGTCTTCTACCCCCACCTTCTTCTTTTCTTTTTATAAACTGTACACATGGATTCCTATTCAGCTTGTGATCTGTTATGGTCCCCAGAGATTTTTACTGAAGCTCCGTAGTGATTTTTCATTTAATATTTATCCTTCAAAACCGTAAGACTTGAAGCTGAAATTTAATCTGTTATCATGATTCTTGTGAGCTCTAAGCTTGTATGTTGTATAAGTGTGCTTTCCATCCCACCTTATATTTCAGCAGTACAATTCAGAGACATTCCTACACGTTCCATGCAGTGTAGGCTGGGAGAAGACTGCCTTATGGTAATCCTGGATAGTTTGCCTCCCTCATCAGAGTATGCAGAGTCCCAAGCAGGTCTTATCTTGTTACAGTGACTGTGACAGTTCCCTTCTCAGCACCTGGGTGTTTTACCTCATTACTGTAAGGCAGAATATTTTGCTTCCCCCCATCTGCACGGGTGCCAAGGTGAAGGCCATCTGCAGGTCTTGGAATTCAAACAGAACCTGCATTACATGGGGCAGCTAATGAGCAAAACAGGACATTGCATATGTATGAAATGTTAATTAGCACAGATTTCTTTACTCACCCCCACAGCACTTTCCCTGGAGCTTCACTCCTGAGCAGGGCTCCAGTGCCTTGGGTCCTCATTTCATTTGCGGTCCAGGATTCCCACTATGGGAACGTTACACTTTTGATAAAGCCAAAGCTCTCACTTATTTTGTGCCTTGTCCCTGAAGGATCTGCACCTGCTTTTCACTCATAACATCTGGATAGTCCTAACCCCACTCAATTCACTTTCACAATGCAACAAGCATGTTAATTACCCTCTGAAATGATGTATTAACCAGCTGTGTATTCACCTTAGAGGCCCATCATCTGAATCTCAGTGACCAAATATATAATCAGGCCAGGAGGAGCTGCTGTCAAGGCATTTATTGACTTCAATGTACAACATACTGTTTTTATCTCTTGGGACAGTTCCCTTGACCATTAAGTCCTTTAAAATTACTTCATGGACAAAAACATGTCAGCCTTTTAAATTAGTCTCTATGCTTGCAGATTTTCATACAGCTTTTTCAGTAACTCTTCTAGTGTTAAAGTTTTCCTGGCTGATTCTCTGTCATTCTCTTTACCTTGCCTTTCCACTCATTCCTGTGGTCTTGCCCATTTTTAAAAAGTAGTATTATTTTCTGGTTCTCTGGGAACTCACTTATTCTTCCTCTATCAAAAATACAGTAATGCCAAGATTATTTTCAATTTTCCTCCTTATTATTATAGAACAGATTTAATCAGAAGTTAATGTCATGATACATCTAATTAGCTTGATAGCCTCTGAGCTGCATTCCTGGTTAACTCTGATCATGACAGGCATTGTTTAGAGGGGAGGCAGTAGAACAGCAAGCCCTCCAGGCTTTTTTACCATCTGATACTTGCCTCTTCTGGTAAGCAGAAAGCTCTTATTGTGTAACAGAAAAATATTTTAAAATCCATTTTTATTGTTTTGCTTTTCCCTTGCTGACAATTTTTTTTTATCTGTCCAGTTTTGTTCCTAACCTGCTGTGCTGTTCTTTTATATTTGTTCTTGATAAAGTAGCTGTCTTGTTTCTACATTTTCCCCCCTGTATTCTTTTTTGATTTTTTCAGGTAATTGATGAGCCCCTAAACAGCCACAGTGCTCTCTGAGTTTTCTTTCCTTTGCATGTGGATAGACTGTTGTTATACTTAAAATATACAGCCTTAAAAACTCTTCTTAGAAACTCTCAGCTCTCTTGAACTTTTCTTTGTGTTTTAACTCCTTCCCCAGGACCTCAATTCAATTCCATGAATTTGTTGAAGTTTGCTTTTTTGAAATCCCGTGTTATTATTCTGCTCCTTTCATCTCTTTCTTTCCTTTGAATCATGAACTCTGATGTCCCACAGTAACTTTCATCTTGATTGCTTTCCACATGCAGATTTTCAACAGTTTATCTATTAAACACTGTAAAATCTTAAACAGTCAGATTAATCCCTATGGTTCCAGCACTAGCTTATATACACAAAGCTCTGTCTGAAGTGTGCTCACACCGGGCTCACAGCAAATCATATCCTGGCTGTCATCAGAGGGATAAGAAGGTGGCATGGGTAGGGATGTGAGCACCGTGTACTTCAACACATCCCCTGGTCTGGAGAAACAATAATTGAGAGACTATTTGTGACATTTCCAAAGACATCATCCTTGCAATTTTCAGATGCAGCCTAGGATATTCAGTATTTCATCAGCTTAGCTGATTAAACATCAAAACACAGTTGTTTGGCACTCCACTGAGTTCTCCACATCTTTCTCTAGGTTTCAGTCCATTGTTTTTTATTTAAATAAACTAATTTTGGGGGATTTTTTTATTCCCAACAATGGTCTTTAACAGAATTATCCAACCTTTGACCTATGGTTTACCTTAATGGAGAAAAGTTACTTTGCTCATGTCTGTGGATCTGTGCTCTCATCTCAGGAGCCATCTGTTCTTTTCCACCTTTTATTTTCAAGTCCTTTGCCCTTTCACTTCCTTGCATCAAGAAAATGAGAACTAGGAGATCCTATCTTGAAGGGATACCAAGACACTTCTTCCTCAGAAAACCCAAACTTCTTCCCTGGTGAAACTTCTTCCCTTTTCCCCAGAAAACCCAAACTTCTTCCCTGGGGAAACTTCTTCCCTTTTCCCCAGAACACCCAATAATTCTAGTCCTATGACTGTGCAGCTGACTGTCCTGGAATTTTGCTACTTAGGTGAATAATTTACTACTGTTACTGTTTATGAATTTTATCACATATGACAGCAAATAAGCATCTATTTGCAGAGTTGTTGTCATTCATTTAGAGATTAAAAACGGCCACATTAAAAGTTTTTTCAAAAATGTTTGCTGCAGGAATTTTTAAGTAGGAATTCAAAACATGAAATTGTTCATTCTCACATGTATTTTAGAGGGTTATCAGGCTATGAAGCCACATAAAAATCTCCAATGACCACAAAATAGTAATTTATTGGTACGTAATAATTACAAGATCTCTTGTGAAAAAACTCCCAAAATATCTTTATAGTCCAATCTGTAGTGAGGGCAGTGTCTCACATTTATAATAACTTAATGAAGGCAAAAATATTTATAGGTGAAGAGTATCTCCTCATCAGTCAAATCCCAAAGATGACCACTCAACTAAGTTTGATTTATAGGACTTTAGTTTTCAAATATTGTTCAAACCTGCATTTCCAATGGTTTGAGGATCTGTTAAAGCTCAACATTCATTTAAAACAAATTATTAATAAAGGATATTTTGAGAAAAGAAGACTTTCTGAAAAAAAAAAAAAGGAAAAGATAGCTCTAAACAGAACACTTGGAAGTGAAACAAAGTTATGCTTTGGATTGTATTTAAACAAATATGAAGGAGAAAAATAATTTATTGGCACTCTTTCCACCATCAAATATCAAGGATTGAAACAATCAGCTGTATGTTTAACACTGAAAAAACTGGTGGCTTCCACCCCTTTCTAACAAATTTATTTTTTAATTTACAAATTTTGCTCAAATTTTAATCCTTTGCAAATCACATTGAATACTCACAGAAATGCTGAGTCTCAGCAACGCTTATGAAACCAATCCAATACACAAAGCCAAGTCTAGAAGAGGTTGAAAATCTTCTAAGGAAAGGAACTGGTCAGAATCATGAATCAGTGTTGATTCATTAATTCTATGCCAGCTCCTTGGTTTGTGATTCTACAGCATGGTTCATAGGTCCAATTGAGTTCCATCCCTGTTTCCTGGCAGGCTTCTGGAGGTGTTGGAGCTGAAAACCTGATTTCTAACAGAGCTGGTGTAAGAAGGACACACTTCCCAGCTCTCTCATAAGAGGAGTGAAAACCCCAGGGATCCTGAAGGCAAACATCTGCCTAGGGCATCAATACACAAAGCAGCTGTAAAGTCTACCAAGGAGCAGACTTTATTTCATAATTCCATAGGTCACTGTTTGAAAAATAAACATAAACGCAAGGTGAGGGGGATGTGGAAAAAATGAGGAAGAGCTACGACAGCTGGTGGCAATTGTGGCTTAAAGAACAAATTCAAATATTTTTCCCCAAAAATTTGATATTGGAACAGAAGCACAGGGCCAGATTGCAAAGTCCCTCATTCATGGAGTATGATTACTGATGCCAATAATATTTTGCCAACTAGATAAAAATGAACATATTTCTTTGATATAGTTTGTCCCTTTTTTTTCTTAAAGACATTCCTCGCAAAGAAAAAAAACTTGAGCTCAACCCTTACTGCTTGTTAGTCATAAATGAGCAGCACAGTTATATGCTAGATACAACCTTCTTCTGAAATCTGTGTCATGTAAGGTGCACAGACCTCAGTGTTCATGGACAAAACCAAACCAGTTTCCTTGTAAAGAAGTTAATCTTTTTTCATTAGCTATTAATATTTGTTGCTGTGGTTGTTGTGGGGTGGTGCCTAAACACAAAATCCGAAATGTCTGATTGATGGAAACACCCCAAAGTAGTACCATAACTCAATACTATGCATTAATACCAATATAAAGTTTGATACACTGAAGCACTTATAGAAGACATGAGCTGATTTTTAAAATCTTGTATAGCACCAGTTATTGTTATAGAATAAATATTTTCTAGATGTAGTAACACAGAGCTAAGAAATACACGAGCTAATTCTCATGAGTGCAAAATATAAATTATAAGAAAATTCACAAAAGCAATTTCAAAAGTCTGACTGGTAACTGTATAAAATGAATTTATTAAGATCATGTGATTAGCAAGTCTTGTGGAGTATTTTACATTAGTAAAAGTTATGCTACTTAAAATTTTACTGTCATTCAAAGGCAAGGTGCAGGTTTAAGCGAATGGTAATTTTTAATTGACAAAACCCCAAATAACTACTAAAAAACCCAATTATTTAAAATAAATGCATACACATGAAATATGTGAAATGTATGTCTGAAGATAATGTTATTATTAACATTCTTAAATCATAAAGGTAAAAGGTAAATATTTAATGTTTTCACATTTGACAATTTTTAGAGAAATAGCAACACGATTTACTTCCCTAAGGGTAAGTCAGAATACTATAATTAATGACATGTTAAACCTACATATGGTAAATAAAATAAATCATATTAAAAGTAAGGCAAAAGCAAGAAAACCCTGTGGAGGACCGAGTTCTTCAGTGTTTAAACCATTAAGAGCCAAAAGTTAGTAGTATTGTATTAGTAAGAAAAAGTAACAGTATTTAAAGGAAAGTATGGGCACACCATGTTTTTACTGAGGAAGATGAGAGAGGGTTGAGATGTAATATTGCTGTTACTGACAAAGAAAAGGAGAAGCCTTCCTCTTACACATTGAGAAAGCTACAGTTTAGCATGTGCACATGCATTTCTGTCAAACACAACAGTACAACTGCAAAATACCAGACATGTCCACACTCCCAGCTCTTACATCGTTATCCTTCTCCATCACTAGCACTTGATGAGATACTTAGTTCACATCTGCCCTTCACTTCTCTCAAAACATTTTAATTTTTTTTAAACACAGTTCTAAGCAAATCACTTTCAGAATAGTGCTTAAGCATGTCTTGCCCTTCCCTACTTTTCACTCAACACTACCATTGCTCCCTCTGGTAGAAATACTTGTATTTTGAACTGATTTTTAGCCTTAACATTCCGGCCCTGCATAAACCTGAGTAGCTCAGTAAATTTTCTAGCAATAGCAACACATCTCATGGCCATTTAGAAGGTCTTGTAAGTATAAGGTCTATGAATAGGTTAGCACCACAGTTTTACAAGTTGCAGATCCAAATTTCACATGGTTATCTTGTGCTGGATGCCGCTGGAGCACTGTGATCTACGAAAACAACCTCAGGAGCAAAAGCCATACTCAAATGAGCAGACAGACATAAATTGGCAAAGTGACTCTTGTGCCAAATACAGATGAACAAAGTAATTTCACATTTACTGTCTTCACAATGCCAGGAGTGCAGAAGCAGAGCAATGAATTGGTAATACTTACATCCAGATCTTACTTTCATTTGGAAACAGGTTAGTCTGATGACTTTAAAATCAAACTAAAAAAATAAAAGTTGAACGATAGCATTCGTCTCCTACCTTGGTAGGAGAAATAGGCAGCCAATTATTTATGTCAGTTACAGTTCTCATAATACACAATATAAAAGCAAGACATACCAACAGTCAATGAATAGCAGAGGATCTGTGTTTCTGAATTATATGCACAATGTGACAGGATATAAGTGTACTCTGTTTATATAAAAATAGATTCAATATTTAATGAGCTATGTTTTGAACTCTCCTAGGCCAGCTTGGCAACAGAAGCTGGTATTTTTCAGATATTGGTTTTCAGGCTAATTAATTATTTATGCTAAAGAAGAGTAACAAAATTAATAAGCCTTTTCATCTAGACTCTTTAATTTTATCTCCGTTTTTATTCTTTTGATCTGCCATTCAGTTGCCAGTGATTCAAATCTCGTAAGTCAGCATTTTATAATTCCACATTATGAAATATAATAATTTCAACTTGAGAAGGTATCTTATGTCGCTTCACTTAAGTATTTTCTTGGAAGTAGGTCCAGTAGATGAAGTCAACTCAATCCAGTTTTATAGTCTAGACCCAGAACAGAACAAATGAAACAAAAATAATTACTGAAATGTTGCTTTCATCCTGCGCAGTGTGTCCTGAATTTTTCGAGAATGTTTTTCTGCTGGTATCTGATGGAAGTTGGCACAGTTGTCAGCTGCCAAGGCAGAAATGTCTGCATCTTTAAAACGAGTTATTCTTTGTCTGAGGTAAGACTGCAGCTTGAAATCTGGTGCATATGTATAAGGATTCTCTTGAAAGGCATGAACTTGGCTCACAACTTTTGCAATATTTCTTGTAAGAGAATATGGTAAAAAAGATTAGTTTGTTTTGCTGATGATAAAAACAAAAGCATAAACCAAAAAACAAACCTTAAAGGAAATTCAAAGGCATCCAGCATTTTACTCTATTGTATATATATCTCTAGTTACATGTCTAAACAAATTAAACTGTTTTGACTGTTAATTGAGAAATGCTGCATTAGCTCTCACTATCTCATTAGTTAATAGTATAATAAAATACATAGGTGACATATGCACAGAATTAAAATAATTACCTAAGTTTAGTCCACTTGTGAGCTCCATTTGTCATTGTGAATCCTCCAGTTTCAAGTTGCTGGACATGCATAGCCAAAACATGGGCTGATGGAATTGTTGGAAGAGTTTTGAATCTGTCTCCTTCCATCAGACATAAGCTGTCACTTTTTAAAAACACCTAGTTAAAAAATGCACACAGATTAATCTCACATTAAGTTTTGGGGAAGGTTTTACAAGTTTTCCATGTACTTAACACTATCTATTTATTTGCCATGAATATTAATTTTTAGCACTGAAGTTTAAGACAACGCTATGAATTCAACTGGTGGCAAACTTTTTAAAGTACACAAATAAAGTAACTTTATATCAAAAGATATTTCATACCTAATTTCAATTATTTTAAATCACAGGCAAAACTGCATTTTAAAATCTCACTCAATGTTTCAAAATTGTACAGATCAATAAAGGAATGCCTATAATAAAACAGGCGTTTAAAATTTTTCAGAACACATTACAGCTGCAAATCTTCTGCAGAAATTTTCTAACACAATGTAGCATATCTAATGTTTGAGCTTGCTTTTGAAATTTTAATGTGTCACACAGGACACATGTTAACAAAATACTGAGATTAAATTTTATGTAAACTCTTGGAGTAGCAGTAAAAAGTCTTCAATCAAATTAAACTCACAATTAAAGTAATAATTATGATTTTCATCCTGCAGAGACACCCATTTAAGCAGATCTTGCATCTTCTCCAACCCCAAAAATGGGATTTTGCATTTAGAACTTATACTATACCTCAACAGCCTTGAGCTCCTCCATTATCTCAGCTACTTTTGCAGGTAGAATCTTCCAGGCCTTACAATAAAACAGAATATATATTTTTTCACATTAGTGTCTGTATTGGAACAAGATTATATTAAGCAAAATGGTTAGAGAACAGAGTCCCAAACTTACTGGCAACTGTCGTACAATAAGATTTTCCAAGCCTGCTAGGATTTGCATTGCAGTAGCAAAATTTCTTTGTTCATAGCAGCATTTTGCTATGAGAAGAAATTTTGATAACAAGCTCACCTGCCGCTGGAAAAAATATAAGATATATATAATATACATATATACATAGTAAATCTACCTAATAAAATTAAATGAGAAGGAAGAAGAGGTATTTCCTTTTTCAATTTGTTATCAAAATTGCTGACTGTAGTAACATTTCCCTTCACACAGTTTTTCCCTTCCTGTTGCTCAGGTGTCCTTGAAGAAAGTGTGACCTGTAATTCCCTCAGACAATCCATTTCTTACATTCTGTTAAATTTTGACACCTGCTACTAAAAAGCATCCAAGACCCTCCTTGTGACAACAAACCAAATTGTTAACTGCCCACTCACAGGTGTATTTCAGAGTATTTCAGGTTTGCTACATAACAAGTCATAGATAATGACAAATACATAACTGTTTTGTAGTTAATAGTGCAGCAAACAATGACAAACCTTAGTTGTGTGACATGTTACGATTTCGGCAGCAACCCAGGTGCTGATACTGTCTGCATTTTTCAATAACTGCAGAAGGTACTGGTCTTGTATGCACTTCGACAGAAAAAGATTACAGACTTTAAGTGAAACTGTCTCAGTGGAAACTGCCCTAAGGAAAATACAGAAAAAAAAAGGCAAAAATAATTCTGGCTGATACTGTATTTTTAAAGAAAACCTTGACTGTGAAGATGTCAACTTCTAACCATTTAAAATAATTTTGCATTGCTTGGCATCTTGATTTTATACTTCATGATGTATGTAGTGAGCCATGTTACTTTTTCTTCCTTATAATTACAAGGTAACTGTATCTGATTAAAAAATAAGCTTATACAGGATAACTAAAAACACTTTCACCATTCATTAGTGCATAATAAAAGCCCAGCCAATCTGACACAAAATAATAGTCAGACTCAAGAACTGCAGCCATGTAAGAAATTGAGCCTCATATCAAGTGGCACCACACATGTCGTTTCCCATGACTGAACCCCAAAATCTGTATAAATCAGGTGATCTAACCTTGGCCATTGAACAATCTGAGTTGCTTTCGATGTTCATTCCCTATCCTTAGAAGCAAAAATCTACCATAGGCAGTGCAATTAACAACTACTAATTAGAAGCTAACTGAATCCACTGAGTATGTAAGAAGTAGACCATCATAAAAATAATTAGGTCTATGTGGTTGGATGAAAACATTAATTACTGATGAGCAAATAATTTAAGTAGGTTGGTAATCATTCCAGTAACTATAGGAAAATTCCCGTGTATCTCTGAATACCAAGAATTCATCTCCCTAACATACAGAAGGAACATTGTACAGAGAAGCTGTGGAGTCTCCATCTATCTTCGAAACCCAACTGCACACAACCCTGGGCAACCTGGTCCAGCTGACCTTGCTTTCAGCAGGGGGGTTGGACTACATATCTTGAGAGGTCCCTTCCAACCTCAGCTACTCTGTAAGACTGTAAATGTCTTTGAGATTTTATATACACATTCATGACACAGATCTACTTCAGAAGCCATGACACTTTTTCCCTGACAAAAATGAAACCTCTCAAGCAACCCCCAAAACAAGTTCTTAGAAATAAGAACTTTTAGCCTCAACTTATTTCAGATTTCAAATAAATCACCTGGTAAATGTGGCCTTCCACATACATGCACGTGCATAGCTACATACCCATAACTCCATATGAAATCTCCTGAAATTAAATAACCCATATAAGCAGGCTACCTAGCCTGTAAAAAAATATTAAGTATTTAAATTGTTTCTCTGTTTCTGGCCGTATTAAAAGTGTAACACTCTAAGTTATTGTGCATCAATAGAATCAAAAGGTAGTTAAAATAAGCAACTTACTTTGGCACAGCAACACATTTGTCTTTAACACCAAGTGCTCTGGAATTTAGGAAGTGTACTGGATGACATTTATTAAATACTTCCTAAAAAAAAAAAAGCAAGATATATCTGCTGTTACTTCTAACAGTTCTTTTAAAAATGCTCAGAGATAAAAATGACTGAGTATGGTCCTCCTCTCACCCCAGCAGCATGAATTTTGAGAGGGATCACAGCCTAAAACTAGCATTAGATATTCTAAATTTCACTGTAGACATTTCAAGAGAATAGTTTTAATTCAAAGTCTTATAAAATAGTATGACATCAGCTTGAAACAAGGTTGGGAAATGGTAAAGAAAGAAGAGAAAGAGATAGGTTTATTTGGAAGTACAAATAATATCTAAGACCTTTGTGTACCTGTTGCAGCAGTGTCAGCTGCCAGCAAAGCTGCTGGGCACTGCACTCCATCAAGAGAACTGGTCCCACTTCATCTGCTCTAGCTAAGGAGACTGAGGATTCTTCTGTGAAAGTGCTGCAGCAGGGCTTTGGCAAAACTGCTGAACCCATGTGCAGTCGCTCTCTCTGATATTGTGCAATTGGTCCCATACCTTTGGACAGCTTCCAGTAGAAGTTCTGTAGAAAAAATAAATGTAAGGTTACAACTTCTCTAAAACAAACTCTAAGTTTCCCCTTGATGCAACTTTCAAGGAAGTGTTGTTAAAAGAAACACCTTTGTGCATGCAAAACTCTTCAGCTAACCTTCAAGGTTAGCCCAGAACAAATTGGTTTACTCAACACTGCTATTTTAAGCTAATATAATATGCACAGTGGATGAGTCTAAGCAGGAGGATGCCAGATCTCAATCAACAATCAGTGTTTCAAACAAACCTTTGTGTATTCAAGCTTGCTGCCATAAAATATTTTACTTCTTTTTGCTTAGTATCAAACATCTCTTTCCAAGAAACAGTTAGTTTTTCATTCTTTTCCCTTATTCCATTGCCCATTATCATTATTGTGCAGTGACAATAAAAAAAGTCCACGTTCCTCTATTCTGTTTGCCCTTTCTTGGCTGAATCCCCAGTATACCCATGGAATTGTGCAACTTTATCACGAGGCTGATGCTTAATTCAGCTTGCAAATTACTGATACATTTGACTTCCACATGTTATTTTCTTGCTACAAGCTTTGAAGTTCTAGTAGGGAACCTCATAGCTCCTGCTGTTTTCTTGTGTTTATAATCTTGCAAAGATGCCTAATAAAAAGCATTAATGATTGACAAGGGGGCAAAGGTTTCCTAATAACTATGAGTCACATGCTAGTGTCAACAGTGAAGAGTTCTACTCTCAAAATTTTGATTATGTGATCTGTGATTACTGAAACAGTTATCAGGAGTTAAGATTATTGTCATGGTTACAGAACTGTCTGAATCTTACATACTTTCAAAAGAAAATTTAAAATGCAGGTACATAATTCTTACTAAGTAGGTCTGGACTCTAAGTTGGACACTTCTGTTTTTGTCAAAACATAATATATGGAAATGTGCTCCATACACTGCAGTCTGAAGAAAAGACACACCTTTCTGGAAACATCTTCTGAGAGCTTTTTACATAGGGAATGTAATGTTTTTCTGCCTTCCTCACTTTCCTCTTCACATTTGTGCACACCAGAGCACAGATCAGCACTGCCACGTTTCCTGGCAGAGGCGTCCTCGAGCAGTGACAACAAGCGCTCCCCGTAGCCATTTAATGAAGCAACCTGGGAATGCAAAATAGGGTAACAGAACACAGAACTCAATTTCCCAGAAATTATAATCAAGTTGCAATACAGTTGTAAGATTCTTATCTGTCCAAAACCAGACATACTGAACATAGCTGTCAAATACAGCATTATTTTTCTTTTATTTACTTTAATTGTACTTAGAGCAGCTTTTTGTAATAACTATGTTACATATCCCATAACTGACTTAATTTTTTTTCTTAAAGGTTCTACAGAAATTCTGAATTACCTTGGAAGAAATAAATTCTTTTAGGGTACCCAGAAGATCAGTATTTGTTGCAAAGTCTACACTGTAACAGTCTTCAATCCATGCCTGCAGGATGTAGAAACTGCGGTTACATATTTTGGTAAGGGACGTGGAAGGATCCAGGCTTGCACTGGTGAGAAGAAAAATAAACTTTACAAAATTGATATCCAATTCAAATTTAAAAATAAGCATTGACAAAACCCACAAGTTTTACATAGTATTTAATGTAGTATCTTAAATTCCTAAATTTCAAGTCTCTAGAATCCATGGCTCTATGGAAACAAAGTTGAGGTTGTAATTACTACCCATTAGTGGATAACTGGTAAAAGTGAGAAGCAAAACTGAGAAGTAAGCACATTGTCAGATGCAGCTCTTGCTCTCATTTTGCTCTCACTTGTTACAAGAATCTTACAAAAACAAACATAAAAATTCATTTTAATTAAGCAGGACTTTTGAGAAACAGCTATTTATTATTGGGAGGAAACTCAATTGTATTTTGATAATGTTTTTCATGGGAATTTACTGTACCTGGATAAAGTGCTGCTGATTCTATCAAGAAGAAACTGCAAAAATTCTTCTTGTGTGCAGAAATAGCGAAATGTGTAAAGGAACTGCTGCACATAACCTTCTAAAAAGGCATTTCTGTAAAGCACAAGAAAAACTTCAGACAAGCCAGAACACTTCTTCAACTTGCATTCAAGTACAGCAACAGCAAAAAAATCCTCAAAATATCAAGAATAGGCATTTTAAATTCTCAAGCTCTTCATAAAACCTTGGTTCTTTTTAAAATTATTTTTACATATCAAGTACGGTGATTGCCAACCCTGAAAGCATAATTTGTTTTATAAAGAGTTTCTCTACTTTCAATTTTGCGAATAACCACTTTGACATTTCCATTATTAAGGCAAGTTGCAATCTAAATAGTATGGAAGAACTATTACATTTTCTTTTTTTTTCTATCATCTAACTTGATGCTGCTTTAAAGCATTTTTATTATAGTAACAGCATAAGAAGTCAATACATTAAGCAAGAAAATATTCCCTGTAGCTCTAATTAGAGGAGTAGTTACTTTAACAACAGGATACACTTATTATACACACATTAAAAATGAGGGCATTTTATTTTTTGTATACACACACACTCTCAAGGTCTTAACACAGGTTAATTGTCTTTTCTCCCTACTGCCTTACAGCTGACCATAGAAGTTCAGGTTTGATGAATGCGGAAAGTCCAATTACAAAACACTTCCTTCACTTTGTGCAAAATATTAAGTACCAGGAAAAGCAGCACTCAGTGTAACTGGGTCTCAAGAGTCAGGATGAGCTGGGAGAAGTATCTGGGAGGAAATTGCTCCCTCTACAGTGGCACAAGTCTGATGGAGCCTCTGGCAATTTCCATCCTTCACACTATTACAGCTTAGGTACCTTAAAACAACACAGCTCTCACTGGAATTGAAGGACATCTCTGTCCCCCTTTAAACCCTGAGATAAGCCTGCATCTTGATCAGTGCCAAGGACCAATTATCTGGGCAATAATCTGTAGAATCGAGCCTAAACATTTTCATACCCAGACCTTATTAATAAGAATTACTAAATCATATGATTATATGCTTATTTGAAGAATTGTTGTACTGCTGGCAGTAGCATAAAGTCTTGATTCCATGGCAACTATCAGAGCAAACCTCAAATAAATAAAAGATAAAAAGTTCAAAACTGCTAGTTTTTTATTTATTATCTAATACCTTTAATGAAAGCCAGCCAATCTTTTGACATTTTCATCTCCATTTCTGTAAATGAGTGTTCACAGAAATAACACAAACTTGATAGAAAAGAGGAGAATTTATTAAATGTTGAATAACTAGGATTTGTCACAGAGACAAGTTTTTCCTGATTTAGCAGCTATGCTTCAACCCACTCCCAATTTATGTGCAAAATATACTATACCTAGAATATAAATAAGCCATCAAACCAAGTGGTGTACCGGCCTGCAGAACTCTCACTCCATTCTGATTGTTACACTGGTGTTTCTCTGTGTTATAGTAAAGCAGCAATGATGATTCATCCATAGGTGCCATGTCCATGGTGTCAGCTTTCCCATTGTGAATGACTGTAGGCAGCACACAGGATTCCACACCCCACTGCTCTGCATACATCATCTGCTCAAAGAAGCAAGACCATGATAAAACAAGAAATTAAAGAGGAAAATTCACACAAAATACAATCAATTTAAAGACAAATTGCATTTAATATAATTGATTTTTTTTCAAGAATACTAGTAGCAATTACCTTTAATAATTCTTTTGGATCTTACTTAATTTGGCAGTTTGACACAAACTATTACAAATTTCATATAGTGATCTCAGCAGCCAGTTACACTGATGCACTAATGAAATGACAAATGAAGCACAAATGAAATAAAGTCTGACTTGCCTGCACATATTTCTTTACCAGTTCAAGAAACTGCACTTTTGATTTCATCTCCTGTAGCTGTCCTCTCAGTTTGGGCAACACAGATTTAGTTTCAGGACCTTTAGATTTAAAATGCATAGCATAAGAACATCAATGATTCAGATTTACAGAGCAGGTCCTTAAAAGTACCATGCAGCCATTTTATTACCGGCAAGTTGCCGCAATCTTACCTTTGCTTCTTCTTTCTTTCTGCAATAGTTTCTGGTAAAACTTTATGGTCTTTCTGTAATTTTTTGTCTCCATCATTAGCAATTGTTCTAGTTCCTATTTAAAAAGAAACAGGATTCTGATCAGAATTGTAAGCAGAAGGCAGCTCTAGTAAGAAAGAGAAGTTTTAGAAGAGAATTATTTGTATGAAGAAGAAAGAACATCCAAACAGACAAAAATATGTTATAAACAATGAAAAACTACCTTTCATATCTGTGTTTACAGGCAAGATACACCAGGAATTACCTGTTGCCAGGAAAGCATTAGTGATGCCATAGCTCTACAAGTTAAGAACTGGAGCAGGTTTGTGTATGATCAGACTGTGTGGAAGTTTGTCTGAACTTATTCACTTAAATATGCCTTCAGTTATAATTGCACTTATCTGGTTGTTTTCAAAAGCATTTTTAAAACTTAAAAAAAAAGTAATCCAGAATAAAAATTTGTATGTTCTGAATTTAGTGCAGGCCCTAGAAACACTTTAAACAGCTGACCTATATTTGCAGCAAGAACTCAAAGTCTGACTGAAATCAATGCTTTCCCAACAAGTATAAGTACATGACATTATACAACCAGGTCAGAAGGCAGACAAGAGAGCTGCTCTAGAAATAAAGGACATATAAATTTCAAAGTTCAACTTTCATATTTTCTATTTATGTATTTCACAAAATTGAAAAAAATAAACTAAATTTCTATAGAATTATGTAACTTAAGCAATGAGTAGAAATGAAAGTATATCAGGCGACTCAAAATATATACATTTAAAAGTCAACATTTACATTTATAATTGTTTGCATATCAAAGGTTTCATTATTTTACCAGCCAGTAAAAATGGGCCAACCACTTTGGGTTCAGCTTCTGATTTATTATGAAACAACAAATATTATGTATGCTGTGCTTTATAAAAGAGGTGACTTTTGCACTTGGGTCCTAAGTTAACGACCAGTGACCCAGTTACATGAAACAGCATTTTAAATGCAGTAAGTTCATGGAATGCAGCAGACAACTCCCACAAGCAGAGTGATCAGAAAACACACAGCTCAGAGCTAATGTATCAAACAACAGATTGGTAAATAGGTTAGCTTTAATGGGATAGACTTGCTAGAAATTAATTTGAGCTTAAGAAAAACCTGTCACTGTTTTTCAGAAAAGCTCAAAAGGTTTAACAACACAGTTCATTAGTATAGAGTCATAAAAGCCCCCCGGATTTTTAAAAGGTACTCCTACAGAGGCATTACATAGAGAACAGGGAAAGCACAGGAAAGCTATTATCCAGATTCTAATTGGAAGCTGCTCGCTTTTACTTTAAGCACTGCTTTTGCTTCATCAATTAAAACAAAATCAAGGAGATTAAGAGACTATATAAACAGAAAGAAAATCAGAAGGAGTAACCATTTGGAATCCAGTGGACAAAGTAGTTTGTCCCCTTAAAAATCTGGCATGAGAAGCAATGAAGTCAGAGGCAAATTCCCT
Organism: Anomalospiza imberbis; assembly: GCF_031753505.1. Taxonomy (NCBI): domain Eukaryota; kingdom Metazoa; phylum Chordata; class Aves; order Passeriformes; family Viduidae; genus Anomalospiza; species Anomalospiza imberbis. Next base: position 20,770,154 of record NC_089688.1, read on the forward strand.
GTACATTTTCCGATTCAGTTAGGTCTAGAATATAAAAACTTTTGATGAAACTCTACACCTGTGATGTGCTTCAGTCACAGTCATTCTTAGCTCTTTTCTACAGTATCACCACCATGGGTTTGGTGCAAAGGGCAGACAGTGCTTTTCCAGTTAACTTTAAGAACAGAAAATGGGTTGTAGATTGGTGATTGCACATTTGTGTCAGCGTGCTTTATTTTGGAATACTATGCCTCTCCTGTGGTTTATTGCTAAGACATGACAAATCCTGAAGATTTTAAACTGCTTAAGAGTCAATATTTAAAAAAAGAAATGGTGTTTTGACTCACTATAACAGAACAAATTTTATCACACTTTTAACCAGCAAGATGTATCTTAATGATTTAAAATCACTGTACTTACCACTTTTTTAGCATCTATATTTTGTGACTCACTTGATTTCTGCTTTCCAAGGTTTTTCAAGTAACTATGAACTTCTGAATCAAAACATTCAGCTCCATAAAATGCACTGCTCCAACCTGGACTACAGCCACAAAAGTCAGGTAGATTGGGAGATGCCAGGTAGCTGTTTCCAGCTGTCTTTATCATGGCCTGTTCCTCTGAACTTGCATTTTCTTCTGCAAAGCCTGGACCACAGCTGCTGCTTTGAAAATACTGTTGCTCTTTTGCTATGGGGATTGTACTCTGCAGAGTCAAATCTTTTTTGGTATTATCCAAAGGTGACTCATCAAAATCCATTTCAGCTAATGATGTTTTTATCATAGGCTCAGCCTTCACATCAAAGTCTGCTTCCCCTTTTCCTAAAAAAGGTATGTAGGGGAAAAGAAATAATGGTCATGTGCTGTTTATTGAACTTAAACATGACACATACAAAGAACTATTATGAGACTACCTGTGTGCTCTAACAGTGGGTTTAGATGCTTATTGTGACTTTAATTTTTTTTCTCAACTACACATTGTGAAATGATAAAGGTTAAAAACATTTCAGAACTATTAAGCAATAGTTAAACAATAAATTTCTGAAAAGCACAAAGTATTTTCCATGCATATGCAACAAGCATTTAAACAACACTGAGAAACTTTAAAACAGAAGTTTAAAGCACACCTAAGCACACACTGGTAAAATGTTCAGCTATTAATTTTTTTTCCATCTGTAAGTCGTGAATCTTTCATTCCATACAGAGAGGGCAAGAATACTTGATAAAGACAGATGTTAAACTTTCTACTCCTACAGGACTCAATCCACTGAGTTATGATGGGACTTTTTTTCAGTTGGAACAACTACTACCAGCCTTCATGGACTGAGGTGACAGTCAAAGGTTGGTGTAATGTTGACAGGAGCATTTATACCTGCCAGAAGTTTCCCTTTTCACTTGAGCAACCCTCCAGGGCTTAGATATGGCACCTTGGAGTCAAACAAAGCTAATTTCCTGGTGCAAAGAAATCAGTCACTCCATGGTAAAATCTGGCTCTACATTTACAATCATTCTGAGCCAAAATGGAAAACTTTAATATTGAACAACAGCAGCCAAGTGAAAAATTACAAATGTATGTTTTGCCATAAAAATGAACAATGCAAGCGTATAAGCCCTTCTGTAAAGCACACACATTTTCACTTTGCTCAAAACAGAGAAGTAACCAAGTTTAAATACTGAAATTTGGATGAACTACCTTGAAAAAAAACTCACACTGATAAAACAGCAACCAAATAGAAGCTGTCCATCAATGCACCAAGCCTAGAAAGGGTAATGGTTTTGTTATAATATTAGGATTCACCAGTCCCAGCTCAGTTTTGAGTTCAGTTACTGAAAGATAGATATTTTGTAAACTTTCAGTCACAAAGCGTGTCAGGAGAAATGTAAAACCCAAACTGAAGAAGTATCAACAAACAACTCACTTATATAGCAGACACTAGAATATCTACTCAAACACAAGAAAACCACACATAGCAGTTACCATCCTTAGGGTTTTCAACAGAGACATCTATTTAAATAAAAGTAAGTAAAAGTAAATGACATCCCACAAAATAACACTGGGTCATATGTAAGCTTTATATAAAAGATATTTATGTCCTTAAGGCATTGATAATGCTCAGATTTGAATGAAAATATCTGTAACTGTTAAAGGAGACTGCCTTCCTGAAGACACAAGCAAAGTGTCTCAAAGCTTCTGTCACTGATAGATTCCCAGCACTCACAAAGATCTATAAACATGAAGTCCCTTCTCACCCTCTGTCTGATCACTGCTTGCCAAAAAGCTTTCGGATTTCTTCACGTCTCGGAATATATTGTCGCCTTTTGCTTCATCTGCCTCAGTTATGCTGCAAAGAGACTAGGAAAAATTAATATTTCCTATACTTTCATACTTACATCAGTAAAATGAAATCCTACAAGTGACTCTATCATGCACATAAAAAGCTTCATACAATTTATCTAATTCCTAAAGTTTTCATGTTCAGCTGCAGTTATTTTAGAAGAAAAAAAAAAAAGTTCAAATGGCTATTCAAGCACAATAAGATAGAGATTTTCCTGTACAGCATTTGGCAAAACTCCAACAAGAAGGATCAGAGCACACACAGACAGAATGCATAACTACAGACTGCAAGTTACTGTAGTGGGTTTTTCACTCAGGATTCAACCTCTGAATAAAACTGACTCTATGTCATCCCTAGTTAGAATCATAATCTTAAGTCAAAGAAGCTAACACTGAAAAACTGCTATAGTCTTTGTCAAACTAATGTTAAGTAAGCAGTGTCTGAGAGATATTTTAAGACAGGCCTTGCATGTGATGTAAAAGCTGGACCTGCATTTTTCTCTGGATAATAAATTATGACCTTTCACTGTCAAAAGCTACTTTGTAAAAAAGTTCATGTACAGGATAACCCTTCATACAACTCAGTAATTCAGCTGCAACAGTTCCGGTTTCTCCTGAACTGTTCCCCAAAATCACTGAATTTTGGGGAACGAAGGGCCTAACTTCCAACCAATTTTCAGTATCTCCTTAAAAATCCCAACTCAAATGGGATATAGGCCAGCATACCAAGGTTGGGTATTTGGAGGTCATAATCTATTATCTCTGAAATTTGCTTTAAGGATTACACACCTTTGCACAACGAAGTTTTTCTAAACTGTATCTACTAAGCTTCTTTGTCAAAACTTGAAATTTGTAGTTCCAAAAACCCCCAAATTAACTTTGACATAAACTGATCACATTTTTCAACAGTCTTCAGCAAGACACATTTACAAAAGTGTGCTACATTTGGAGGCTGCAGTAAAATAAGAATTTAAAAATTGTTTTTCAGGTAGATACATATGTCAGTGAAAATTAAATAAGAAAAATGAGAAATAAATTTAGCTGGTTTTTGTCACCTAACCGGCTACTTACAAAACACTGCTAGGAGGAACACTGAGTCAAATTAAGCCAGTTAAACAAATAATTTCTAGCAAAGTTTAATTAATTTCCTTTTTCTTGGGTGTGATTAGAACACATGATGTATAAAGAACTAATACCAAACAGAATTAACAAACTGAATAATAAGAACAATATACTTCTGACTAAACAGTCCCCTTCTAACAAGACTATGAAGCTCTCCATCAATTGATCAGGTTTGGGTTTCCATTAATTGATTAGGTTTGGGTTTCCATTAATTGATTAATTGGGATTCCATCAATTGACTAGAACTGGTTTTCATTATTCAGCTATCCTAAGATGGAGTCACAGAAAAGGGTGGTAGAAAATATTTTTGACTGAACTATTAAGCACTATTTGCCATGGAGAAAGCTTTGAAAAACCTCAAATTGTGAAATGATCAGTTTACAGGAAGTACGAATACCTGAAGAGAAAATGTATGCTCTTTCCTGCTTCTACAAAGTAGGGATAAAAGCATGAAATTCAAATATAAGGTCAAAGTTGAAAATCACCTACCATAAATGTGAAGATCCTCCTCCATTTACTACCTGATAGAGATTCTCCAGTAACTTTTCATCCCAGTAGAGGTCACAAAACTTCTCACAAATTCTATCAGAGAACATACTAAACTTAATTCCCTTTAAGTTTAAAATGAAGTTACCTTGTTTAAAATAAAAAGAACAGAAACACATAAAAGAGGGAGAAAAAAATTAATAGCAATATTCTTACAAATCAATGATAATAACATACAGAAGAAAATGCACATACCCATATCAAAAACTTCAGCTCCATTCTCTAAATAACCATCAAATGCAAACTCCTCTTGTATAAGATGAATCACTTCCTGTAGTAAAGTGTCACTTGTGTTCTGATGGGGCAGGACTTCATCATCAAAGAAATTATAGCTGTCTTTACTCACTGAAGTACATGGTGTGTGCTCTTGTTCAGTGAAAAAAACGTCTGTGCTGGTAGCACACTCAGATTCTTGGCAGTTGCTTTGAATAACTGGGCTACTTTTATCAGACTGGTTCTCTGTATTAGTAGTCTCATGACTTTGCACATTGCAAAGGGAGACATCATTTTCTGCTTGCATGCTCATTTTATAGCTTGCAATAGTACTTGAAAGTAGCACTGGCAAACTGTGATAGCAATCATAAGCAATTCTGGAGCGAAGAGGCTTATTTGGTATTTGCTCTGATACAGCCAAATGTACTGGTACAAATGTCAGAACTCTTTTCTCCGAGTCCTGTTTGAGAATGATGTTATTTATATGAAGAAAATTAGGAGATGTAGGATAAGCTGAAGAGCTGGAGGGATCTTCAGATAAAATGCCGTTCTCTTGCAAAGCATGTGAGGAATCAGCTGGTGATGGTAAAGTAACTGTAGAAGCAAGCATATTGTCTGAGTTTTGCTCTTCTGAAGACATCTGGAATGAGTGGCTTGGAACTTGTGAATCACACTCAGGTGTTTTAGGTACAGTTTCAACAACAACTGTATCCTCAATACCACAGCTTTTGGAGTCTTCTATATACCCTGATTTGTCGTGGTCCATATGTTTTTCTTTCTTTGTCTCTTTCTTGAATTGGTCAGAAACTGGTGTTTGAACCTCTCTGAAAAAAACCCAAAGATTTTTTTAAAGGAAAATTCAAATAGATTTAACAATCGTGTTTAATCTTTAACTTATTCTGCTTTAGGATATACTAACTTTTTAATATTTGCATCTTGTTGCAAAATAATAGGCTTAAAGTGAGTTGCAGGAGAGGTGAATGCGAGAGGTAATGCTGCTTTCTCACAATTAAGTGAAATCTGGCATGGTACTGGTCCTTTAACTGCTACAAGTTTACTTTCACTGGTAAAAGGCACAAATCCTAAAAGCAAAAACACAGAAAGATGATCAGTATGTAAAATATAAATGTAAAGTAAGTAACAATCAATTTAGATAGAGAAACAATTGCATATTGGACTGAGAAAAATCTTATGTGGAACTGAACTAGAGAATACTAAACCAGAGTAAACATGTCAGAACCTGACTGCTTACCTAGACTTGTCTCTGAAGGGTCCATTTCATATTTTTCATTTTTAAATTTAAAAGTGACGTGATCTTGAGATAAGACTTCTTCCTCAAAAGCCTAACAATAAACATTGAAGCCCAAATTGATGTTATTAGCATTTTCTTTTTTCAAATTCTGCTCAGCACATTATTTAAAAAAAACCCCAATCCTCATATACACCTTGAATATTTCAACAACCTAGTCATGCCAAGGTGAGGAATTAAAAAAATTACATACAGAAGGCTAAGGACTGGTAGAACTGTTTAGAAATCTTGATAACTTGGTACTCAAAGTTTTGAATAAACTCAGTTCCAAGGACTGACTGAATCCTGTATGCATTATAGAAACACATTTGAAACACAAACAGAACCCAACAATTATATATTAACTTCTTCTGTGGGGTGGTAAATAAAAAGAGAGATTATGAAATTAGTTACTTGTTCTTCACCCATATAGATTGTGAAGTCAGAGCATCACAATCTGTGGAGTGATCACTCCAACAGCAAGAACTAGGAAAAGGCAATACTTACAGACTACTTGAAAATACATTAAAAAAAAACAAAACAAAACAACCAAAAAAATCACACCAACAAAACCAAACCCAAAATCTAGCTACACTTGCAGTCAACAAAATCTTACTGGAATACATTTACAGAATTAATTGAAAAAACATACAAAATTAAAGAAAGGTGGCACTCTTACCTTAAAGATGGGTTTACCCAATAATGTCAAAATATTTTTGCTGTTTATACCTTGTTCAAGTAAATAATGATTGCATGTCTAAAAAAAAAATTGTAATTTTCAGTCAGTAAATAAGTTTTCAATCAAGTGAGGTATTCTTGAACAAGGACAAAGTCAAGATAAATAGTCAATTAGAAGTAATCTAAGTTTAGGAAATCTTATGAATCTTGTCCACATCCAAGTACCCTGATAATTTCAATATAAATTAAAAACACGCCCCTCTGTGTCCCTAAGGAGGTAACTTTAAAAACAAAACTCAAAGTGACTGGTTATGATTTAATTAGATATCAGTCTATTACAAGTATTAAGTTATTATTTTGATGTTAAAAACACTAAAATGAGACTTTAGACACAACTAAATCCAGTAACCTCAATTGCAGCTGTTAGAGAAGGTCTTTCTTCAGGGTTTTTTCTTGCCATATCCAGAAGTAGTTTTTTAAATTTTCTTGGCAATACTACTTTGTGACTCAGTGGAACACTGTATTTTGCAGCCATCCACAGAACTGCAGCAACACCATAAACACAGACCTATTGGTATAACGTAAGACACAAGAAAGATTTAAACAGACTAAAAAAAGCCTCCACTTCAAAAACAATTCCAGAAAATTACCCAAAAATTCCCCCAATTTACTGCCAAAAAGAAAAAAAATACTAGAACTTTTACTGTACAGATTACAGTTGGCTTTTGAGGGTGCTGATAAAAATCCCAGTCCACTTCAAAATCTGGTTGTTATGCATGCAGGGCCAAAACCAGCAGCTATTTTTCTACTGTTGGAGTAATAGACATTAAGTGGGTTATTCTTTACCTAGGAAAAAAGTATTTTAGAACCATTTTGAAGAATTCCTTTTTCATGCAAAAAGATTGGTGCAAGCTTCAGAGTTTTACCATAAAATGTGGCCAGCTGCAATTTACTTAAAAAAGGTCATGATAATTCAGCAAGTAAGTTGCACACAGTAATTACACACTAGCCAGCACAAGTCATATTTTATAGAGAAGATTACACCTGTCAGAAGAATGAGGCGCTGCATATTTAGCTTAGCAATTATTGTGCTGCCTGCAGCTAGACCAATTGAAGTTGCCCCAATGAGGGACCTTGAAGAGTTCTTGGTCTTTACCAGCTTTCTTGTTTCATTTGAAGAATTACAATTTTCAGAGTCAGATTTAGTCCACTTAATGCTTAGTTTTTATATGTTAGCAGGTACTATAAATGCAATTCTAAGAAATTTAAAGCACCACACTTTACATTGCCTCTGAGAGATATTACAAAAGCTCAATGGACAGAACCCTACGCACAGTATAAAATAATGTGTTCTCATAAAACAATGTGTTCTGGCACTCTTTTGAGCAAAGTGAACAGCAATGAACAACACAAGTAAGTTCACTATAAACAAAATAATCTTTTGAATAGTTCCATTTGAACCACTGAACAAAAGCTACTAATAGGTACAAAACCACCTGAAATGGAGAAAGCAGCTCAATCAAAAGAAAAATAATTTTCTTCCCCTTAGGTTTAGAACTCCAAGATTACTCTAAATTTATTTAGGAAAAACTTGACATCCAAGTCATCACAACCTTCAAAGAAAGTTCTTTTTACTGTTACTGTGACTGACACTACACAGTCTTCATTCCCATACCATAAATTGAACTGAATGTTCATAAATAGAAAGTTATACAGCCATTAGGAAAAAGGCAAAAAAACCCCCATCAGCTTATTCTGTATATAATAGAATAATTGTTGTAGAAAAACAAAGTAACACATTACTTATGCTATTCTAAAGAAAACAAAGCATAAAGACTTTAGGGTTATTAATTTCTACTGTCTGGTGAAACTGCGGTATTATATTTCAGGGTTAGTTTAAGCCATTAAGCCTTTGAAAAACCTGCACATTGGATCAAAGCAGTTTAAGAAATTTAGGAAAGATATAAAAATATTTTCTACTTACAGACAGCTTTACAGAAAATTGGATTTTTTTAGTATATTTTTATGAGCTTTTATTTTCTGATTCATGATTACAATGTCTAATTCCAAAGAACTCATGTGACACAAGACACATATTAGCTAACCTCTTTTCTTGTTACATAACAGAAAGGTACTGTAAATTCTGCTCCCCTGACTTTTAAGATCACTGTGGTACAGTTTTAAATTCAAAAGTAGTTGCAGTGGAGACACATTCACCTGCTATTTGACATTTTTATTATCTTTGCTCTAAAAGCTCCTTATGGTTTTTATCTATAGGAAAAAGCTCTAAGAAAACTGTACTGGAAAAAGACATAATTCATAATGTTTCCAAAGTAAAAACATACTGATAATGATATTTTTATCCAGTCTTCTAAGTGTGAATAATGTTTGGGCTTTTGCCCAGATAGTCTAAGTTAATGATCTTACTGTGACCTTCACAATGTGGAAAAATGACTTAAAGGCCTGTCTTACTGCTAAAAAACTGAAAATAATTAAGTCTTATGGAAAACCATTGAATAGCAGATTTTTGGCAGTTACTCCAAGAATTCTGGAAGGAAAAAGTATAGAACCAACTGATTTCATGAGAGATCAATCTATCAAAAAAAGCCCCACAGATAACCAAGAAATGTTGGGAGAAATGAGAAATATTAACACAATCTCAGAAGAGTTTAGCTTTCTTCTCCAACTAGCAGAGGGATAAAACTGTCCTTCGATAAAATACAAAGCAATCTACATAACCTACCACATTACCTTCTCAGTATCCACATCCTCTTCTTCAATTTCAGGAGCTAAATAAAACACATCACAAGATTCTAAATGAGAAAAGAAATCAGAAAAAAAGGTAAGATGATTGCTTTCTTTTCCACTTCCCCTGGAAAGAATTAAAAGCCGAACATGCAATCTCTTATTTTACCTTCAGCTTTTGGAGCAGCAAAGAGGATCCTTCCATGGCAGTCAATCAGGACAGAGTCCAAACATAAGACCACTGCAAAAAAAAACCCCACAAAGGGGCAAGGCATAATAAGTATCTGTTCTTGTAGCTATTTAGCACTAATAAAAATAAATAATTTTAACAAAGAATTTACAGTGTCAGGAATTACCCTAAAATAAATGATGCTTTAAATAACATTTATGCTAGAACAGACACAAGCCAATAAAAAGACAATAGCTGTGTAATTACTCAAAGCAATTTCTGCAGAACAAAGACAAGAAACTGGAAATTTATTCTCTTTATAATAGCATTGAAAAGGAAGGTCAAGAAAGACACAAAACAAAAAGAAATAAATATAATCGGTAGATATACTCTAGTCTTCTCACTAGATACCAATAAAAGATGGTCATTTTATCTAAGAACTTAAGTCTCTCTTCTCCTCCTTCAACCCCACAAAAATAGGGGGTCATCATCTGGAGAAAGCTGACACACATGTGAGCAGATCCAAAACTCCTCTGGGTGCAAAAGGACATGAAGTCCAGTTTTTCACAAATAGTTATAATTTCACTTTCTCAGTAAAGAAATGTTACATAGGTCAGTATTTGCAAGGCCTTGACATTTTCCATTGTTAAAAAAAGAAATAATGGACTTCTAGAACTACTTAAAATTACCTGAGGTCTTCAGAAACTTGACATTAAGATAATGAGATCACATCATATAAATTTGGCGTTGAAAATCCTGTGGCACAACTGTGTCTATCTGTTAGCTAACTTCAAAGGACATTTTAATTTAATGTGCTTTAATATATTAAGCCAACTGGCCAGTAAGTAGTCCTCCTGCAGTCCAATTGTAGTCCTCTATTTCTAGACCATCAAATGCAGTTTTTTTATTAAAGAATAGATTCTTAAATTGAATAAGAGATTAAAACATTAAATGTATTAATTATGAAAGAAAATATTAAAGATGTCTAAGAGACACCCAAATATTAATTTATTAATAATTAATTGAAGAGGTCTAAGAGGAAAAAAATTAAGTTAGAAAAAAAGGCAGTAACACTTTTCCTTTTTTTACTTAACTGTACAAACCACATCTAAAATTAAATTATTCACTGTGCTTAACATAAAGGATTGTCTACTACCTTCAATAATATTTAACTTGGACCTGAAGTATATGTATTGAAAAGCAAAGCTTTCCAAATGAGAACCTTTGCTGGTTATTTCTGCAGAGGCAGCTTCACGCTCACTTGTCTTTGTCTGTCAGTTTGGCAGTAAATGCCCCTGTGGCCCTGCTCACACAAACCAGATCTCAGCTTGTTCAGTACAACATAAGAATCCTCACCTGGGCTCCCTGAATCACCCACGAGCTACATGTAAGCAACATCCTCTGATAAGAGGAGAGGAATTAAGTTAAGTCCCAATGGAGGTTACAAACAACTTCTGCAGCAGAGTTGAATTAACAAATACGGGAAGAACAGGCTAGCTTTGGGGTATGTTTTCTCAGCCAGGTAATTCCTGCTTAGGATAATGAAAAAAGTGTAATCAAGGAAGGATTTGGAGGAAAAGGCTGTCTTACATGAATAAATAAAAAATAATCCAGCTTCATATATTTAACCATGGCTCATCAGCTACCAGTCTCACTCTACCATTGTCAAGACAAAGGACTTTTTTACAAGATATATTCAAAATTCGTAACAGCTTCACCTTTAGTAAGTATTATTCAAAAGGAACATTGAGAAAACTTCATATGTGGGCATAAGCACACACTATAAACCTTTCCACAATGCACCATTCCTCAGAACAGGGAGAGAATCCTCTTGCAGAAACATCCTAAATCTGAAACCAATATTCAACTTCTAGATAGCTTTATTTGTCAAATACAGAATTTTTAAGTAAAGTGTCTTCCATCTGGTGGTTTGTATCATTATGTTCCCTTCTATAGGCTACATAAGGTTCAGAGGACTATTTTTAATACTTTTAAGATGCATTCTTAAGAGAGCAGTAACAGAGGCTGTCTAAGTGTATTACATTAGAATCTGAGCCATTATGTGCAGTTATCTGAAACCTTTAGAAACATAAGGAACATGCTATGAGGCTGAAATAATCCTCCTGTTACAAGGTATATTAAATACTTAGTTTTATGGGTAACAATTCTTAAAGTGCTCAGAATCTTCATTTATGGTTTATTTCCTTTTAAGCAGTTTTATAAAACAGAGATAAAATAACTGAAGCTGAAATCCAAAGAGATGCAGCAAGTTTTCTGTACATTACTATCCAGTTGTTTATATTAACTTAAAGGCTTCAAACTCATCCCTACCCATACTCTTAAAAGCAAGTTTTTTTAAATCAAGGAAAAGAAAGGGTGGTGGTGGTGGAAACCTCTGCTCTGTTTATCAGAACTGCTATAGGTTTATCATTAGTATAACCATCATTCAGAATGTCCATGGAAATCTAGGATGGTCTCCTGAGTTGCACACAACATATTCCAATTTTGTCAAAGGACAGTCCCCTCTTCCTCTCTCAGAAGTTTATTTCTGAGAATTTGTCTATAAACTGAAGCATAGGAGATGTAGAAGGACTAACTCTATGACAAGATCCTGAGTACTTTAAAATGACAAAGCCCTTACTGCAGAAGAGGTCAGGAATCATTTGTCACAAAGAAATCCAGGCAAAAGAGGAAGTTTTTACATATATATATGTAAAACTTATTTCTTCCTGCTTGATACAAGTCACAAGTGTTTTTCTTAAAAGTTGAAGTACAGATTCTTCATTCCCAAAAAGTCTAAAAATTGTTTCACTGCTTGAAGCCAAAGATTAATTTCTGCTGCAAAAGCCATCAAGATTCAGGATGAAGAAAAAAAAACCCCACCTATATATGAGACATTCACCTGTATATAGAAGAAAACTCCAAATTGGGTTTTGTCACAATTTAAGGAAATCAAAATAGAAATATCTGCACACAAAATGAAAGTCCAGATCTTTTCAATCAACAGACTAAAGGAAATATTAACAGAGTGAACATAAATAACTAGGCAAAATACTTCGCTGTAATTAAGACTATACCTGGATAATCTATGCAAGTCTGCAGAGTACATAAACACTCATGACATAATGCCCAGAGTTCATAGTCTTTCAGAGGCCTACCATACCAGGACAACAGGAGTTTTAGAGAGATCCACTGAAAAAAACAGTGAGGATGAAGAAAGTTATAAAAATTATCACAAATTAAAAACATTTACTAATGCAACAGAAAAGTAAATCCTAATATAAAAAATACTCAAAAAGTAACAAGAAAATATATTTATTGCACTTACCAGTAATGAATTAATACTATTTATTTTAAAAGCATGGCACAGTCAGCTAACTGTATAAATGAATTAATTGTTTCTTAATTCCTTCAGGAAAAGTGAGCTGTCTGTAAGGTCTTTCTTACCATACTAAGAAAAGACTCTTAGAATGTCCATTGTGTAATAGACATATTTTATGATGACACATAATTACATAATTATAGGGACAACACCTAGACTGAAAAACATAAAAAATTCAAATGATTGCCATCAACAAAACAGTCCCACATTCAAAACCTGATTTACCCTGACAGTTGCATTACATGTCTTACCTTAAAGATTTCATCAACACTTCTTGTTCTTCTGTGAAAGATGTTAACAATATTGACAGAATTAATGACAGGTTTATTTGAAATCCCAGCAAGTTGTTTTGTTTTTAATCACTGGCTGCTCAATTTGTAGTAACAGCATTTGTTTTTCTGACTACCAATTTAGCTTTTGATATCTGGCATAATACCTTAATGTGAAAAAGATACTGTTCCATGGAAACTTCTGCTCTTCAGAGACACGCTTTACATTTTGTGATTTTTTATTTTTGGGGGGTGGTGTGTGTTAGTGTGAATCTAAGAACTGGAGATTTATAGTAGTGTACACACACCTTCCTGATCAAACTGTGCTAATGGAAAAGCCCATCTCCAGCAGCGGCTCTTGACATCAGCTGTACTTCATGATCTCCTTTCATCTACCAAAGGAACACTAAAAAGTTCATTGTAGGCAGAAACCTCTGAGTGACAGCAGACCCAAAGAACTCTTTTTAAAAGGAGCACAGCACATTTTGTCTTATATATGCAGTCCTGAATGAGTCAATTTCAGGCTATGTTAGGGAAAAGAATTACTAGAAGTAATTCAGGATTAACTCTGGAAAAAAAAACATTTCACCCTCAAAAAAACCCCCAAAAAACCAAAAATCAATCAAATAAAAAAAATGAACCAAAGCAACCCAAAAAAACCTAAACACAAAATTGAAGCACAGGAGACAAACAAAAACCCCTCTGAACTGTTTTGTTGCTTTTAGAGACACCTTTACATCCCAATCAGTATTTGTAGAATCTGCATAGACTAAGGGTCTCCCCACACACAGTGGCACTGCATCATTAACTTTGACAAATCAGCCTCTGCACTGTCATTTACTAAAGTCGATTTTTCATCCTTTTACTGAGATGCTCTTTGGATTTTATCATGGGATACACAATGAGCTGACTACTGCATTGAATTTCATAAAGCTCCACAAACAGAAATAGCTTCAGTGCAATCTATGGAGAAAAGAAGGACATTAATTTCTGTAGCTGAAACTTTGTTAATAATTTGAACCAGAAGACTTTTTCAAAGAACACAATACTTTAGGCTCATATTGTTTAAATATTCTTTGAAGGTGAACCAGATAAATTACGGGGTTTTTTAACAAAATATGTCATGAAACGCACCTTTTGAATTACTGAAAATGTTTCATATTCTGCCTACCTCCAACAGATAAAAATGAACCTGGTGCTATTATTCTTCTATCCTACATTGTGGCACATTGCAAAAATTAGTAACTTCAGCATAGACAGATTTGAAGCCAGGTGACAAGATCCAGTTTCATTCTCCAATTTTGCTATCACCAGCATCCTGGAGTGCAAAATTCTTTCATCCATGTATTCTTTTACTGTATCTAGAAAAGTAACCTCTTGAACAGTCTGATAAAAAGCCATCAATCACACAGCAAGAAGGAAAAGGACTGATAGTCAAAAGAATGACTTAGTCTAGAAAGCATATAGGATAGAGCTTCATACTGTTCATAGATTACTATCCCTGAGCAGCACTGTTTCCCCCTCCAGAGCACCGTGGTTCTCACCTGCCTCAAGTGTCTTTGCTCACAGACACTTTACAAAGAAAGGAGCACCCAAATCTTCAAATTAACCCTGCATAGCTGACGTGAGTGAAGAGAAACCACAAGAGAAATTTCATACTGACTAAAGCATTAAGAAGGCTTTGGGATTTAGGAATTTTCTTCTAGTAAGTACACACTAGTGCCACATGTTTCCCTGTAAGAGAATCCCTCCTCTTGAAGTTTATGTCTTTAAAGGCTCTAAAAGCTGCAGAGAAGAAAGATGGACTTCCTTTACTGCATATACAAATCACCTTTTACTTCAGGAGAAGTGATGAATGGCTAGCCAGGGAAAGAAGAATCTCTCAGTGAACTGGAGACTGAAGTTTTTTGTACTGCAAAAAGCTGCAAAGTATTTCTCATCGCCTCTGGGATATCCAAGCTCTTTTGAGTAAGAAAGAAATGACAAAGAAATTCACGGGCTGCAGGAAAGTAAGAATAAATCCTAAGAACAGCAGCAGAAGTTTATGATAAGACAGAAGTGTCAATGACAGATTAGAAAATAGAGATGAAGAGGCACCAGAAAAACTCTATTTTGGAAGAAAAAGGTATGTAGGGAAAGCAAATCTTAGCATAAATGAGAATCACTGCCATCTATGGGCTGGCCAAAACAAACTGAGTCAGGAAAAAGAAGGATGCAGTCTGGTTACAGTTTGGTGAACTTTATTTAAATGTATACACTCATTGTTTCTCTGGCAATCATTCTAAAGAAATAAGAAACCTCAAATATAATATTGTTAGCTGGCATTTGTGTGCTAATTGGTCTTCTGTCATACTAATAAATACCTGCACTGCTATTGTCTCTAACTATAATTCACATCTCTCCTCACCTTGACCGTATCAATTTTATTCCTGAAAGAAACGCCTGAGAAGGTCATTCTTCTAGTGTCCTAATTATTCCAAATTCCCACCTTCCTCTACCAGAAAGAGAAATGTGGAAGACTTCAGATGAAAACTGAGGGTTCAGACCTGCTGGAGACTTCTAACTTGTGCTTCTAACACCTTGCAGAAGTTACCCCATGTAGTGAAGGTACATGACAAGACATGTTTCATCACATATTTGCATTTGTGGTGAAAAATGCATGCAGTCTGGTTCAAACAGTTTTCAAAGGAAAAAGAATACACTACTCAACCTATGGTTATGAGGCAACTTTTATTTGAGCCTCAATCCTTAAACAAAGGTATTTAATGCAATGCTCCTGGTACCTCACCTGTGTGGTATTTTAAAACTATGCACATTCTAACTCCACTGAACCTTGGTTTAGTAAACATATAAGTGCAAAACTCCTTATTTAGGCATGTCTCAGGTTTGGTTGTTTTGGTTTTTAACATGCAAGTCTCTGATTCATGGCTATTACTATTTTCTAAAACTTAAAAATAAAATCCCCACTCAAACACCAAGAAAAAGAAATCTGAAGTACTGGAAAATGTATGATTAAATGCTTTTAGTCAAACCATCTGTAGCATGCTGTTACTTATCTATTCACATATTTTAGCAAAGCAAGCTCAAGACAACTCCTCAGCATTTGTAAGTCCACTTAAACCATTAACATTATTTTATTAATGCTAATAAACATTCATTAATATATTATCATCAGTGAAACTGCACCAAAGAGGAAACAAAATTATAATCCAATTTCTCTTTCCATATTTTTTAAATGTTCTAAACCAGACCTTTTCATGACAGAAATTATATTACCCATTTTTTAAAGTAAGAAAATGTTTTTCTCAGCATTGAAATTTTGTCAGAAAATATAAAAAAGCCAAATGAGCCATTATTGTCTACATCTACATCCTGGTGCCATTTTGGTTTATGCTCAAAGATTACATTTTAAACCTTACTTGTTGGAAAAGCGATGGGTTTTTTGCAGTGCTGCAAAGATCGTTTAACAGATCTTCTACTTAATTGTTGGTACCAGAATTGTAACCTCCAAATTTAGTAAAGCATTCCAACTATGCAAACATAATTTATTTTATGAACATAATGCTGGCATGTTTTAAATAGCCAAAGCAAGATTTTCATCTTTCTTTTCTTAGCAAGTATTATTCTGGGAACTGACAACTTTACTTTCCTTCATGTTATTTCCCCAGTGTTAAAGTGTCAGCCTCTAGCTACATGGCTTTTCACTTCTCTCATGCTTGACAGGGTATGAATGACCAACAGAAAACAAAACTTGCATTTGCCAGGTTTCCATTAACCCTTCCCAAGTAAAGACCATAGCATTTAAATCACAGACAAACATTTAAAAGGATTAGAGATGAGGCATACCTGATTGGAATGAAACTGGTTAGAGAAATAAAAGATCCCCACTCAAACTTGAAGTGAAAAATATTTATTTATGGCATGCAAAACTATAAAAATTACTAGGAAAACCCTCACAAGATACATTGCAGTAGCCAGACAAAAGCAAGCAAGTATTTTTAGTAATGCTTACTAGCAGTAAAGCACACAACAATAAGAAGCAGTGTTTGAGTATTAGAAAAATATTGTCCACTGGAGAAGTACTGACAGGCAAGAAAAACTGTCTGTTCTCCAGAGTAGACAAGGTTGATCTTCAACCGGATGGGGCTGGTATTGCACCTTCTCTAAACAACATGAAAGGAATGCTGGAGAACCATTCTAAAAGCTCTACTTGCTGCAATCATGCCGATTTGTTATAGAGAACTCAGAAAATGGCAGCACTGCAAATCCTCTGAGGTGTTTTCTATTTACCCCACAAGGCAGAAATCACATTAGCTGGGGATTCACATTTGTGCTTTTGCAGTAAATGAACAAACTCAGACTCAGGCTTTCTTAAAAAAAACAACAAAAATAAAGTATTTGTAAAATTCTGGCTAATGGGAACTTGAGAGAGAGAGACAGCAATTGTACTTTTGTAATGTAAGGGATAGCACAGTGTGACTTTTTCTTTTCAGTTGTCAGGAGGTAACACAGAGGCAAAAACTACTATATTTTGGAAACCTGAGGAATAAAATCTCTTTTCCAAAAGAAAAAAAGAAGCTGAAAACATTAACCCACTGCATTTCTCTATGAAGAGTCACAATAAAGTCTGCTATACAGTTCAACAGCTCCCATCTATGAATGACCTTCCTTCAGAAAACAAAGGATTATGAGGCTAGAAATTCAGCATTTCAGGAAGCCATTTCAGAAGCCTAGGTGTTAATATACTTAAAGGGCTTTTTTTCTCCCTACATCAGTTAAATAATCAAAGAAGATTTTGCTATGTTTGCTTTTTTTGTTTAAGACCAAAAAGATTTTTCTAAATCGCACATTTTTCTGTGGCAGGACCTGAACATTTGCTGGAATCATTTACTAAAAACGAGAATATAAAGTGTGAGTCTATCAAGCATTACTTCTACTGAAAAGACAGCTATAAACCTCTGATATAACAAAGAGCCACTACCCTGCTGTCTTCATTTCAGATGCTATGTATTACAACACTTATTAGGGTACCTGGAATAAGTTACCTTTCTTAATTCACAGTGATTGTCCTGTGAGATCAGTGGGAACAGGATAACCTCACTGTTAATAAGAGCCTACGTGTCTGCAAGAATGAAATTCTGTTCAGGCTGAAAGGACACTTTATTTAAATTGATGATGAAATATTTAAAGAAAAAGAAGACTTAAAAAGAATGGCAGAATAACCTGAGAATGTATTTTAGTTTACTTTTCTGTGTGTCAGTCTCAAGTGCTGCTGCAAAAAAGCAAATAAGATTTGTCACAGCTTTTAATTTAATGGAAGAATTTTGGAAAACTATAGTTCTGGAAAACTATAATTCTGGGGAAGATTATTTTCCTAAAACTACCTTCATGCATCCAGACGTAAACTTTTGCCCTGGTAATCTGGTAAGGACAGAATACAGGTCTTATTTCAACATCTTTTACTCCTTAAAAAAGAACCCCTATCACTACAATCAACTTATGTTTATAAGTGATGGCAGAAATAGAAAAAAAAAAGGATGTGTGTACAATAAAGGAATTATATCTCAGAGTCTGAAGAATGCACTTGGAGGATTTAAAAACTAAATAAAGGATTCAATATGCATACAGTGAATAAGCCCCTTGGAAGGCAAAACCATGCCACGTGGTACTTATTCACATTTACTATCCTCCTGAACTATGAATTTAATAAGCTGTTGAGGGAGAAGAGACAGGAAAGGGAAAAAAGGACAGATTCTTCAATTTGCTCTAGTTTTTTAGCTATGATGAACTAAAGGCTCTTTACACACCTGATAATTTTAGGTTAGTGTTTCAGAGAAGGTGCTCGGGCAAGGTGAAAAGAGGGATGGACAGAGACTGAATATAACCCTAAGTGCCACTGTATGGGATGGCTGGAAGATGGGCTGGTCAGCAAGGAGAACAAGGCTGACTTGCCAGTTGACAAGCAAGGAAAAAACCCAACATCTTCACCTAAGAATAATTTCTGGTAACAAAATGTGTGAAGTTTTTGCTGCTCATTTTTATCCTGCTGTAACAAAGCTGGAGAAGGATAAACAATCCTGCAGTTTTAGCCAGCAGATCTCCTACCATGGAGATTGTTCACACCTCTGAGTGTGGCACAAAAGAAAACCATCTAGTCAGAGACCAAACTTGTCCACCCTGAGATATGCAATTTGAGCAGAGAAGAGACCATATTACAATTACCTATCAACAAACTCTGGCAGATTCTCCCTCTGGTATTTGGCTATTTATAAAGACTTAATGCATGAGACAACATATCCATCATATTGTGCACATATTTAAATTCTATAGTGAAACATACATAACAAACAGAGACGGCAATTTAAGAACACAGAACAAATATAGCATATGTACAATTTCCAAAAACTTAAATTTACATGGAAGATTAAAAAAATGCAGACTCTCTCCTCCTGACGCTGATGGGATATTGCCACTGATTTCAGTGAGTTCAGGTTTACAGTCAGGAATTCTGCAATTTTCATAAGCACCTGGGAGGCTCACTGCAAGGTAGTGGAATTTATGCATTGACAGTAACATAAAGAGTTAAAAATACATGTATGCTTTGGTTGTTCTTTTACAAATGCAATCAGCTATTAAGGAATGCTGCTCTAACACACTAGCGAGTAGACTCCATTTGTAAAAAAAATAAAAAATTTAAATGGAAGTTGATTTTGCAACAGCATAAATTTCACTGTAGCACTTCAATTTTTACTTTAAAAAGAAAAAAGGATCACCAATATTAACTCTTTAATCACCAATATTAACTCTTTAATCACCAATATTAACTCTTAAAGTGTGCAGACTAGCAAAATTCCATTTTCTGGGATGCTAAAGGGGACAAGGGGGAAAGAAATCACACAGTATTTAAGTCATCTCATCTCCACATAAGTGACTACAGCAACTATATAATGAAGACTTTATTTTTACTACCTGCTCATTACTTTTGATTTCAGAACCTCTGCCTCCACAAAGATTATCTTCATTATTGTTTGCACTCATCACACCGTTGCTTAATTCTGGTGGCCTAATTAGGTTTGATCCATGTATGTTCCCACTGGGTTTTGTTGTTAACACTGAATCCATCTTGTTAAAATGTGGCACATAATTTTCATTTGACCCTTGAAAAGTTTCAGAACAGTCTTCCAACATCATGTAGTTGTCTAGCATTTTTGCTCTAGCAATTGACTGATTTGGGTCTTTTAGCATATCAGCTGGTTTTAGCCCTTCAGAGGTAGCACCAGAAGAGTCTTCTTTGTGATCAGATGAAGAAAAACCTATCTTTTTTCCACTGATAAGTGACATATGTTCTTCTAGATTCAAGCCAGACACTTGTGTGCATACACATGGTGCTTCTAAATGACGATCATCAGATTGGTGATTCTTTGATTCTATTTCTGGTGGACTACTGACAGCAAAAGAATTGAGATTTCCCTTTGAAAAAGCAACCTCATTATTATTGTCTGGAGGTAGTGACTCTTGTGTTATGAAGTGGTTTTTCCTATCTAGTGGTCCACTGTTGGTTACAGAAGTAAAAAAGTTATTTGTATCTGCTAGTTCAAGTGGTAGCTTTGGAAAGGTTTTCATTTTTCTCAAAGAACCTTTCTTAAAAAGGCAATCTCTCTCCAGGTCAATAACACATGATTTTATATCCAAAGCAACACTAGCAAAACTGTCAGTATACACTGCGTGTTTGTCCTCTTCTTTGCTCTTTTCAGTTTGAGCTGCTAGTTGAGAATGTTGAGCTTTCTCATTATCCAGATCAATTTGCATTTCCTTTAAACCACTTTCTCTGCCAGTCACCATGGTAACTACAGAAGAGTTGTTATGACAGGCAGTTGTCACCTCTTCCACTGCAGACGAATCACCTGCAATGTTGTTTTTCTCATTTGAATATAATTTAGATCCCAAATTCCTCTGACACATTCTTCCCTTCCACATGTTATCACAGACATCTAGACACAAAAACAGATGCTTATATTAAATGTGTATTAAACCTCCTAATCGCTCCTGCAAATCTTTATATTGCTTGTTCTGCCATTGCTGTTACATATCTTTAGTATATTACACAAATTCTCAATTTCTGAACAAATCACTTTGAATCATAAGGGACATTTCAAACATATTATGTTAATTAAGCATTGCATGTCCCTGTTTCCCCATCACCAGTCTACAAATATTTAATAATGATTTATTGTAATCTAGAAAGGAACCTGTAACAGGAAAGCACACAAACACAGTCTTTGAAAAATCATTAGATATGTCAGGCAATCTAAAGTTTTAGACTAAATACATTTTCTGGTTACCTTGAGATGCACCAAATGATTCAATTGAAAGAACTCTTCTTCCAACAGCAGACAAGCTTCGACAAATATTACTTGATGAAGCAATCTTCATTTTTCCTTCACATAATGACACAATGCTCTAGAGAAAATGAATGTTAAATACTTATTTAATAATGAATAGATTTGTGAATTTCGACTAACATGAATGATGTTAACTCCCACAGTAAATCTGAATTTGTATGATGCTACACTGGAGGTCTTTCTTCTCCAATTCTTTATACTGTGTGTTTCTATTATGTGGTTGAATTAATTTCTTGTTTTTACCATGGGCTATTATAAAGTCATTTAATAAAACTCAAGTTTTAGCCTACAGTTAGAACATCAAGAATAACTGATAAAAATTATCTTAAATATTATCCTTTATGAATAACATAGTGAAAATGCAAAAGCTAGAGTGCTGATTACTTTTTTAAACAGCCAATGCTTCGCTTGAATTCAGTGACACAGGCAGGATAATGAATGTTTTTTTTACTGAAATTACATTAAAATTAAACCCTGAATCTTTTAAAAACTGCAAAATACAAATATCTACAAAGCAATATTCCCAGTTAGAAAAAACAATCATTATCATTACTTACAATTACATAATTAACTACAGATATTCACACATGTAAAAACCTGCCCCTTTGGGCAGGATGTAGAAGAGAGCTGCCTTTCCAAATACATCCCACCATTTCCTCAGTAACTATTCCTAGATAAATACTGGTGAGACCTCATACAGCTCTTAGGAGATGCTCTCACTTCCGCATTCAGCAGTTCCCACTCAACTGCTCCTCTGTTGTTGTGCATGGAAGGAAGAAACTGGCCCTTTTCGTTCACATATGGGATTGAGGAAGGACAGGAAAATGGGAGACAGGTATCCAGCTGTGCTGAAGTCTAGCAAATACCTAGAAAAGTCTAGGGACTTTCCCTCCAAAGAGCTCCCACAACTCTGTTCACCCAAGAAAATGTCCAGTGGAGAAGGAACAGAAAAAACATACTCACAAAGTGACCCTTACATATTACCCAAGACCAATTATTTTTGGATGATTTCAATAGTCAGCAACAGCTTTCATGGTCTACAGACCACTTGGAGATGAGAGAGTGCTATACAATCCCTCCTCTGACAACTTAACAGTAAACGAATAGAAATAGAGCAGCTGACCAAGCAGGCTCCGTATTAAGTATGGTCTCCTGCCTGGGCAGTCCTCAGTCAGGGAGCCAGTATTTTTTACTTTATTAAAACGAATCTGTTAATTCTTCTGTTGCAGTACTCCTTCTGCAAAGTACTGATCATAGGTGCTATACCATTAAGAATATACACTATCAGTTCAGGAAAATGAAACACCCACGCCCTCCCCACTGCCCCTGCCCACACCTCCCCCCCACAAAAAAAAAAAGTAGATAGCACTATTCTGAAGTAGAAGAACTGAATCCAAGAAAAGTCACATTGCATATCTGTTATTCTCTGGTTACATTGTCACAGTCTGCAAAAACATTAAAGTTTAACTTCTGCACATTAATGTCAAATAACTCTATCAAGTAAACAACATTTAGAATGTAAATTCTTAGAAAACATCAGCAATTATCCTACACAGTTTCAAATTCTTTCTAACAGCTAAAGGTAAAATAAGAAGCTAAATGGAATAAAATACAAAATCCAATAAAGATATCTAAGCCTTTATGTATTTACAGAAAAACTAGTTAGTAGTAATGCTTTGAAAATGCCAAGGAACAGAGACTTCCTGGAGCAGGGTCCCTACATCCCCTTCTTCAATGCAATCCCATTATCACACAGATTCCACAGCATAATGCCTGTGCTTTTATTTCTAACGATACTCTGTAAACTGAATATTAAATGGGAAGAAAACAATTAATGAGAAAATTTAGATCCACCAGTGTATTCACAGAATCTTCTTAAAAATCCAAGCATTGTCGAACATCTACATCTACTTTTCAGGTTGTATATCCATTAGAGTGGGAAAAAGGATGAATTTCTGCAGAGTTGGGGAAGACCTCAGCTTTTCTGCAAAACCTGAGCATACTGCTTATCAAGACTATCTTGATAATTACAAAGATTAATGAGCTAAATTAAATAGAGATTAACAAGCACACATATAGAAATATTAGTATCAACTTTTTTAAAACCAAAAATTACGTAGGGCTGTTTTACCTCAATATCTGGCCTATTTTCAGGATTCTCTTCCTGCATTTGTTCCAGTAAAGTGCGCAGATCTTGTCCAAATTCTGATTCTGTCTCAGGTTCTACAATATATTCTATTGCTGCTTTCAGTGTTGCACCCAAAGAATAGATGTGTGCCTACATGAAATTAAAAAAAAAAAAAATTAAATATGTTACCATTTCTTTCCCTCCTGCCGCAAAAGCTTCAAGATCATACAAGCTTACACTATTTTCAAATTTAAGGTAACAGTTTCCTGGAAATGTAGTTTAATTTAAACATGATGAACAAAAACAGCTTCAGACCTGCTTTGGAGAATATACTTGCTGCAAACAAAAAGAAATCTTGTGGGGTCCAATTAGAACTCTTTTTTCCCCTCATCAATAACCACTACTACAAGTATTACACCAGGCTACAATTAAATATAAAACTGAGAATCCTGTGTTTGTGTAAGTATTGTTTAAGTTTAGAAGCATGCTAAAAAGTTTGACTGAAGGGAGATTGAAGTGACATTCCTCTTAGCAGGGAAACAAAATATTTATTTGAAAAAAACCCTTTCCTATATAGCAATATTTTATGAGTGCTATCAAGCATAAAGGAGCAGAAAAAATACAGCATAATACCACTTGTCACTGAAGACAATTATGAAAGAGTTTTTAAAAATACTGTTTTCCACCTCTGCTTCTCTCAAAGCCCACATCCTCGTGATGGGTTAGGGTTAGGTGAACCAGCAACTTTTTAAAATGTAGTGCTAATGCAGTAGATTTCCCACACAACACAGTTACCTCTTAATTTTAGCAGGATCTTGCTTCTTGGGAAAAAAAAAATTAAAAAATTAAAAATACTTATTCAGATCTGCTTAAGCAATAGTATTTTATCGATGATGGCCTGTATTTTATATTCCATTCATAGAACACATTTATAAAATGTGTAAAATTTATAAGCAAATATAAATGCAAGTTTGGATAAACATTTCAATGGTGAAGCAGCATAGCCAGGAACTCAAATGTACTGAACACTGGCCTCTGAGGTTTACAGATACATACATAAGTAAAATAATGACTGCACTTGTACATTAGCTTGGTTTTAATGCATTTGCTACATACTTAGAAAGAAGACTGACTTGACGGTCAAAAGCAATTTTGTTCCTCCACCTACCCCTAACTTTCTCATTAAGGTATGTTTTTGTCTCTGAATTGTACAACTTGTAGTTTTTCCAAAGGTATGCTTGTAGATTTACTTTCTAGTGAGGCAGGACACCCCCATGAAGGGAAGTGTAATACCACCTATCAGGAAGAGCTGTGTATGTGAGATCGGACAATTCCTCTCTTCCCCTCTCCCCTCCATGTCATCCCCAAACCAAGAACATATAAACCAGTGCTGGCTGCTGGCTCTGAAGCCTTGATTTATTTTTGGGACACATCAAGATTAGGACAAGTGTCAGAAAAGCAGACTATATTCCTTCTGATCTAGATAGATAAAATAATTTTTTTTTTCCAAAGCAGTAATTTCAGTCTGAAGTTCTTCACTGTTATACAGTTTCATCATTAAGCAGAAGAGGTAACTGAAGAGTTTTGAGAATCTCAGAGGAACTAAGACAGGAACTGTTATGATTTTTATTTTGATTTAGCAGAAGAATGAAGGCCGTTCAGCTATTCCAAAAGTAAGGGTTACTTTCGCCCTGTGCCACACTCAGTGGCAGCAGCCCTACTGAACCACACCTTTGACAGACCAGAATGATTTTTTTTTTTTAATAAGATGAAACAGACCACGTTGGCAAAAGGATACAAAACTATGAAGCCAGAGCAAATAGTCCACTAGCAAGGTGATGGAGAAAGTTTTTTCTTTTCACCACAACCTTTACCCATACTCATTTCAGCTGCAGAAACTACACTCCACCTAGACTAACAGAACTACTCACAAAGGAAGCATAACTCCTGTAAGTAAATGCTTAAAGCTTGATGGTATACAGTCCACATAAGTTAACCTACTATAAAAATAACTAGGTAAAAGCAGCATGACTCTAAGCCTGCCCAAGACTGAAGGCCTGAAAATGTAGCTGTAACTAAGAAAAAAAGGATTTAAAAAATATCTAGATTTATAAACTTTAGTATATTTTACTTGGTGGAAGAAATTCAACCAAAATTTGGTGGAAGAAATTTAACCAAAACTCCTTCCACAATAGGAACTTACGATGATTTTAATGTTTTTTTCTGTAGACAGTTTCATTAGTTTTTGAACAGTGAAGAAGTATAGAGTGTAGAACTTATTCCCTGATTTTGATATTAAACTCTGTTTTTCAGTAAGCTATGCCATCTTCCATTTCTCAGTGGACAACATAACAGACACCTGAACATAAAGTTAAAAAAAAATTAAGGGAACAAGGACACACTTAACAATACAGTACAGTGCTATCTAGAGTCTTCTGTATAAATGTAGTAACGTGCTGAGCAGTTTAATAATTGATATTAGTAAATTATTCCACGTATTTGATAGTATCTGCAATAACTGACATCACCTCTGTTCCACAAAATTACTATTACAGAAACAAACTAATCACTCCTCTAAGACCGGAAGTTAAGAACCACACTGCAGATGTTACCGACTAATGCTACACAGACCAAGCCAGGTTAGAATACCACAAGAAATAATGCCATGTAGTGTGGAGACACCTCTTAAGTCAGAAGGTACTTCCAAACAGAATAACTTCTGAACAGAAAAATTTCTTCCAGTAAAAAATGTATAAGAATTCACTATTTCTTATAATAAAGGAGAACAAGAAAGCCTATTTGAATATGATTTCATATATACAACTTGAATACCAGCTCCAAAAGTGGGACAGAAAGATGAGGAGCTTTAAGGGAACAAATGAATTTGTTTTTGACAAATTTTCTTCATCCACACAAGGCTGGATACGAGCATTACAGGACACAGGAACAAGGGCAGAGCAACACATTACCTGATCCCACATTTTTCCATTAATAATTTCTGTTCACAGTGGGGTATAACTCATATGTCCTAATCTGCCTTTAAAAGCACAAGTGTCTGAGATGCAGACAGGTTTTAAGCCCATTTTACTGCTCTGTTTTAATGAAGTTCACCATTTTGCATCTTTTCTTGTACAAGAGAAAGGCCAGTCCCAAACTGAAGTAAGATGCTTTTTTCCCAACACACAAAAAGTTGCTCTGTTAAGGTACTTCCTTTCCTCTGAAATGCAGGAAAATTAGTTTTGCAGATGGCCATTTTAAGCGCCATAGCTTGTAACTAATTTCTGTGTTAAAACATTTACAGGGAACGCGGTTACCTTTTTCAACTTGAAACTTTCTTTCATGTTAATCCACCTCTTACCTTTCCCCTCTCCCAGCTCTCCATACACCACCACTGCCACCCCACAAGTAAAAGGGGAAAGAAAATCCAGCTATCTAAGCAATTTCCCAAGCTGGCAGTAAACATGGGTAATATTTAAGGTAATCCAACATAACCTTATATCTGTCTGAACTGGAGCAATGAGAAAATGAGATTATGATCATCCACTAGGTGGGGCGTTCTCCATGTTAATGCATCAAAAAGCTTCTACTTAACTGCACAGCTGGGATAGGAAGAAAATTTCACTTTCGGGGAAAGAAGAGCAAGATGAGTATATGAAATAAATAAACTAAATTCTTAAGTATAAAATACCTAAAACTTACTAGAAGTCACTGCTCTTAATGACAACCATCTCACAAGCCAGCTAAAGACTTTTCAGTCTGCTCTATGGAGAGTAACAAACAAGAAAGGGTGGCAAAAAACTTTTATTCTGGCCAACTAGAACTGGGACTGAATTGACCATTAGAAATTTTATTAAATAGTTAAGAGGGCTTTTTTCCTTAATTTTTGAAAAAAACCCAAAGCAAATCACTGCCACAAAAAAAAAAAAAAAAAAAAAAGAAAATCCAACAAAACACTCCTCCCCAAAAAAACCTTCATACCCACTTGTTTTATATGTAGATAAGGAGAAAAGCTTTTTGAATTATAAGCATTTTTCATTACAGGGTAATAATTTAATAGCTGATAAACAGCATGCATTTCCAGAGAGATCCAAAGGAAAACCCAAACAAACCCAAAGCTCAAAACTCTTCAAAATTCCTAAGGAGGCTCAGGAGTTAAAGACTAAATGTCACTTGTTACAAAAATACATAAACCATGCCAACAAGACTGCATCACAGTGTCAGCTTCAAAAAGGATGGGAGGAAAGGGAGGAAGTCACATGAGGAAACCAGCTCCCCAGATTTGGTCCTAGAGAGTACATATCCTCTTGGCCCAAAGCCAGCAAATATAACAAGAACTGTAGGTTAACCATTATGGTATGCATTACTGGGAAGGCCATTATGGAAATAATGTGCCCTTTAAGAATCCCACTGGCAACACTAAAAAAAAGATGTCTGAAGAGAGCAATTATGATTTGAGGTAATAAAAGTCCTTCTTTCAGCAACATGCTGAAACAAGGGAACTCATGTATTTCGGAGAAAAATTTGAAGTTCACGATCATACAAGTAGCTTCAAATTAAAATAACTTTTTAAAAAACTAGAGTGGTTTCCAAGACACAAAGGCATAAGAAGACAAAAACCCCCAAAAAAGTAATTCAAAAGGTGAAGATACTATTTTTTTTTTTTTTTAATGATCAGGCTAAGTAATGGAAGCACTTACCAAGGGCAAGGAAAGCTTCTGCCATCATGTTATAATTTTATACCATGATTGAAATACATTCCAAAAGGCTTCTGCAAGTTCTACTCAAAAGTTACTTGCCTTTCTGCATGTCATTTTATAATCATTTAACATTACAGGAAGTGAAATCAGAACAGTAATGATTTGCTCTAGCTTTAAAATCTGCCAATCAAAAAATCAGGAGAGGAAGTAAAAGCTCCAAGTCTACACAGAGAGCGTGACAGAGGCGTTGTTGTATTACTGCTTGACAGGACTAAAGAACTGAACTTCTCTAGGAACTCCCATTTGCAGACAAACACCACAGGAAAAAGCTGACAAAAGAGCTTTTGAACAGTAACTGCACAAGCATGTAGCAATTACAAATAATGGCCATTTATATTCTGTATTGAGATTTCACTAAGTTTAGAATTGTAAGTCTTCCAAAGAACTGAAAAAGACAGGGCATAATACAACTAATACTTACTGAAAAATATTTCTGACTAAATGACAAGTTACAGAAATTGTGTAATTGGTTTTGACATTCTTATCTGACCCTTATTTTAATTTGCATATTTTTAGTTTTTTTTTTAATTGAGATTGCACAGATATAGCTACTTCCACCCTTTCACAATTCAAAGCATTTAAGGGTTCTATAAAAGAAAGCTTCAGTGTGATTTTAAACCTCAAAGTTTTATAAAGAAATTCAAGGTAATACTTGAGAAAATTACTACTGGGAGAAAACATTTAATATTTACCTATGTAATTTTTCTATGCAGTCACTCTAAAATGCACTATTTTTATGCAAGAGAAAGTCAGTAATATTCCTTAGTGAGAAAATTAAAGGGAAAATGTCTATTATTTTCAATACTTTCCTTCATTACAAATGGACTAAATTCCTTTCTGCATAATTGTAATTACTGGAAGGTGTAATATTAAATATTAGCTTTATGTTCATTTGGCACTCTGGATACCTTGATAATTAGTCTGCTGAGTGTGCTAGAAGTGCTCAGCCACTGTAGACTATTCACAAAACATACAGTCTAGCTTGAAGTGGTTAACAAATACTGGAATGTGCAGTTTGTCCCTTCTAACTACAGTTAACTGTGCCAGAAAAAACTTGTTCCCCAAAAGACTTCTCAAAAAATGGGGCCCAAACTGCATCTTCAGGTCACATTTTCTCACGACCAAAGTCTGCAGGTATTTAACTCTCAAACTGTCTTTTAACTAACGTAACAAAAGTAAGTGAAAGCTTTCAAGTTTGTATATGTTGTTAGGCCTGATCAGGTCATCAGTTTATATTACAAGGCACAAGCAAGTCTTTGTTACCTAGAACCCGCATTTTACTGGGTCTGCTTTCTGGACCTCAATTTGTATCACCCTGTTTGAACTGAGAAACACCACTTGGGACATCAACCTAATCTCAGTTTTATAGTTGCAGGCTTCTTCTTTGTAACAGTTCATCCCAACTGTTTTGTTTCCATTAATTTGTCTAAGTGTTAGCCACATGCAACCTTTCTGCGTCTGTGTTTTGCAGCAAGAATTTCCATATTTTACAGCATAAAAAGGCAGTATTTTGTTTGAATCCACCCATGTACATCTCATTATTGCCACCCACTTCTTCATTTCTGAGACCTGACAATCCATGGCTGCTGCCACAGCACACCTCACAGATTTCTAGCAGAGCTGCTCCCTCAGGGCATTGTCTTCCAGGCTAAAGAGTATTGTTTCTTGAAGTAATTGTTTATTTTACAAATGGTGTTTCACCATCTGGACCTGGAAATTTATGTTACTGCTAATTTTGTCAGGTTGGTCACTAGTCTATTCTGACACTTAATTCAGCCGAATTTTTGATAATTCTCCATAAAGAAGATGTATGAACCTACTGAAGGTCCTACAAGATTAAAATATGTTAAAAAATACATATCTTTTTGGCTCTAGCTTTCTTTGGAAAACTCTTCTGTATCTTATTAATTTGCAAATATTGCAGAGTTCAGGTAGCATTTCTGTGTTTAAAGAGATTTGAAAAATATCAGGTTTTCATTTTTTTGTACTTTTTTTCCATACTTTTTGACTAACCTCAGGGTTTTCTTTTCAGGTCTTCTTTGACAGGAGATCTTTTTTTTTTTTTTTTAGTAAATCTTAAGATACATTTACAACAGTCTCTGTGCTACCTGCAAATATTATTTTAACAGCAATAGATTTTGGCTTTCCATAAGACTCTGTTGATTGTTGTCCATAGAGCAATTTGCCAGCATCTACAGTAGTAATCACTTTGAAAAGAAATACTGTCAATTCAGAGCTATCGCCAGAAATGAAAAAAAAAAATACTAATTTTTTTAAATGGACCTCAATACAGTTTCAAAAAACTGTTGTTACTTTAACTACTGTACTAAGGACAGACGATCTTAAACCACTGACTGTTACCTTGGTAAAGATTCATTTTCCTCTTGGAAGCCACATGAAGCTGAACATGCCCAGAATCTTGAGCAAATTTTCCTGCTATTTGCAGGAACTTACTCATGTATTTGCAGAGTGAAGAAACAAATTAAGAACAGTTTTCTTACACTTCCATCCCACTTTTAGGCTACCTTAATCACGAAGATCAGGCATCCCAACATGGATGAGTAGCACACCAATTGGTTCCTCTCCTGCATGACTGGATAAGTATAATAATGACAGTTAAGGAAGAATACTGAAAAAAAACCCTGAAAACCCCTCTGAAGATCTCAGAGGTTTAGATAGCAAAAGTTACTCACATTTATCTTTAAAGCTTCTTGAACAATGGTATTTTTAAAAAACTCCCTTTGAAACAGAGTTTCATGTGTCACAGCTCTCTTTATGATTTATCAGCCATTAACCTCTTTACTTTTAAGTTACTTCCCATAGGTAATTAATTTATCACTTAATTAAGGTAACACAACTTATTCCCTGTAGGCATAGAAACAAGATAGCCTGAGAAACCGTTATATGCATGCTGAGCAGACTGGCTCTGTCTTCTCTCAACTGTGCATGATTTTTTTTTATTTTATAGCAAATATAATGTTAGTCATAGTACTGAAGTATGTTATTAAAAAAAAAAATCTACATTATTTTAATCTTAAACCTGAGAGACGGTGCCTACTGGTAAAGTCTGTCACTCTGAGTAATGCATTCACACCATTCTGTATTGAGGGATACTTATTTCACATTTTGGAGGTAAAAAACTGAATTGCAGCACTTCCAGATAAGAACACTATGGGCCAATACATTAGGATAGCACCCCAATTCTTTTATCATGACATGAATCAATGACATCCAGACTCTGATACATAAAATATTCATTACTGTACAATAACCAGTTAACTCTTCCTTAACAAAATAATCGATGTAGATTTCCTTTTTTTTCCTATCAGGATCATATATAAGATGAACTGCAAAATGTAAAAAGCTGGTTAGACACTTCTCAATTCACCTCTCTGCATAATAACTTGTTATGACAACATTCAAAACACCAATTTTCCCAGAACAGCTGGAGGTGACAGAAGCAGCCAAGGTCAGTAGCTCTTATTGTATATTACAGGAATGTAAACATTTGGTGAGGGAGGGTTTGGGGCTGATTTCAGAGTGGTTATGTTTTTAGTTTGATTGTTTCACAGGGGAATGTTTTCTGCAGAAGTAAATCCTGCTCCTTCTCAACTCAAGCATAGAAGCAGTATTACAACTGAGAGAAAGAAGAAGTTTGGTTGGGGTTTTCGGTTGTTTTGTGGGGCTTTTTTTCTTTTTTTCAGTTATTTTTTGTTTGTTGGCTTGTGGTTTTGATGGGGTTTTTTTATTTTGGATGGTTTTTTTCCCTTTTTTTTTGTTTGTTTGTTTTATTTTTAAACTTGGTGAAAGGGCTAAAAGTTCAAGAATCCTGGAGTATGCATATACAAAGAGATTAATTCACAACATGTTGCAAGGTTATCTAAGAAAACTTAAGCCACACTCAATACATTTCCCATAAGACACCATCCTCAGCTTCAAAAGCATGTTTGCAGTTACTCTGCCAAGGTTTCCTGAAATGCTTTAACTAAGGACAGTGACGTGTGAATGACAACCATTTTGTCACAATCTTGAAGGCTCTGTTGACTAAATCTCAACAACCTAATCTTCTACAACATCTAATTCACAGGGGAAACTGAATTAGTCTTGAAATTTTATCTGGAGAATAGGAAGGCATCTACCATCTACTCCTAAGTCAATAATTTCCTGAACTTTTCAGAAATAGTGGTATTTATAAATGTTCTCATACACTGGTGAAATGGCTCTATATTTCAGTTCATGCAAATAGTAAAAATTAATTGCCATTGTTTCAGGGAGTATAAATTATCCAGATCCAGAGTAGCAATATCATGGATCTTTTAGTGACCTGAATATCCACATAAAACAGACATAAAATTAATGAAAGAGGAATCTTTTGATAAAAAGTAATGATAAGGAATAATTCTAAGTTGCCTTTAAGGGTTTTGGCTTGCATTTCAACAGCATTATTAACCATTCTAAGGAGTAAATGCTGGAAATAAGTGGAAAGAGAAAATTAAGTTCTGCAAGTAAGACTACTAAGGTGATGGATCCATCAAAGTAATGAGTTTGAATGGGCAGCACCAGAAACTGACAGATAATGATTTGAGGACTAAAGAAGACAACTTCATCCACAGCTGAGAAAGTATCAGTACTAATGAATTTACACGGAAGAGGCTGGAGACAAACAACTGATCCAAAACAATTTGTGCATCTTTAGCATTAAGAAGCCCAGAGATTTATGACACTCTGCACATGTAACAGGAGAAAACACTCTTCTCTTTTCCATAGTTTTTGCCCATGATGGATACTATCCACAAATTTATCCAACACAACCCATCAGGCTTCAAAAAAAGTAAATTCCAACAGCAAAAACCACCTGTTTTAAAAGAGAACACAAAGTTCTCCCTTCACTCCCAATCTTTTCCAAACAAAAATTCTTAAATAAGATTATTTAAAAAAATCTTTTGTACATCACGGCATAATCTTCAGAAATCTTAGGGGAAAAATTATATATCTTAACTTTAATAATGCTTTCCTATAGGAATCTTACAGCCAAATAAGGAATAAACCTAAAATTCTGTATGCTTTCATTGACCAGGTTACCTATACAATCATTTTTCTCCTAACAACATTTTTTTGCCTAGGATACAGACTATTTCCAATAAAAATAAGTCACTCTGACTGAAACTCTTGTTTCAGCTTTAGGGGCAAGATTGTAGAAATATTGGCAATATGCTCAAAAAGTTTGCTGGCAATGACCAATATGACAACTTTGCAACCCCAACTTCAGGACTAAGCAACTACTAACCTGTGGGTTTTTGAGGTAACCAAATGATAAACTTTAAGATAGCCTAGGCATTAAAAGGAAAAAAAAAAAGAAACCCAAACAAAAAACTCTGACGTAAAAAAAAAATTCCATTGGCCTCATTCTGCCTTTTGTTAACTTTTGTAAAGCATCTAAAGGGTGTTTGCTCAGTCCCAAGTTCCTGAAAGGGACCTCAGCTGGGATGGTGATGTAAAAGCAAGAACAGGAAGATTCCATTTTCTTTTCTATAGCACAGTAGAGTCAGAGGTAACAAATGAAAGTAATTTATTTTTGTCACTGAAGGAAAAGACAGCTTTAAATAACGCTCAGAAGACTGAATGGTTTAGACTACAGGAGGAGATAAGTTACCATTTGCTGATGACAAGCTTTGCTGCTGTTAGATAGAATTAGTCTCAAGGGGAGGCTACATGAAACTAAGAGAAACAGAAAAGAAGAAAAAAGGCACTAGGCGTTTCAAAAGACTTGCTTCCCCCGTCAGATAAACACAAAACCAAAAGCCCATCTAGGAGAACATCTAAAAGTTTTCTTTTTTCATCCTGCATTGAGAGCTAAAGAAAAATAGAACAATAGAGATAATCTCACAGTATTCAAAGCTACTGCTTTAAAAGACTAGCAAAGTCATAAAGACAAGACTTTCTTTAGACTGTCTGCTGCTTGGATTTCGGAGAAAGATGAAGGCTTTCACATTTAGAGAAGGACCAACAGCTGAGACATGAGCACTAGGTTAGTAATGATCAGGTATTGAGAAATACTGCAGCATGAAACTGCTCAGTTTTCTTCAGTAGGCCTGACACATATATATATATATATATATATATAGATATATATATACACACACATACGCTGAACCTTTATCTATTCTGCAGAACACTATGTTTAATTTGAAACTTCAACCCATGCATTTATATGTACATAAAATATTTCTATGTATATTGCATTTATCACTCCAACTGCCTTGTCACATTTCATAGGAATAAGCTATATTAATCCTAATAACTGAAAATTCAAAACCAATGTAGTAACATTTTATCTTGTATTATTTCTATTTGCAGCAGTTCTACCACTTCATGTACATTTGTTTATTTTTAAGGTTGCTGAAATACTTGAACTTTTTTTTATATAATATAAATCAACTACAGCCCACTGGGAACTGCAAGGTGAGAGTCATGACATTCTAACAAAGATAGCAACAGCATTCAGCCTTTTCCAGCTGAGATTCTCTTACAGGTGAGAGATCAGCACACCCCACTCCTGTCCTGATAGATAAAAGCAAGAACAAGTTCTAGATAAGAAAAAGAGGCAATGTGAATTTCACTTTCTTTCCCTTCACTAACCCATATTTCCTCCTCCTCTTCAAGGTAGTATTTAACTCTTGATCCCTTTTTCAGTTCTTTTAATTTCTGAAGGTTTTAATCCTGCTGCACACTGAGGCTTCTGAACTACTGCATCTTATCACCTCCAAATACAGAAATATGCCATTAACTAAAGTATTATCCAATCTCCCTCAGATAAAAAATAGACAAGAGTGAAAATTCACTGATTTCTATTACAAAGGTTCACTAGAACAAGCAAAACTGAATAGCCACATTATTAAAAGACTACAAACGCAAGCTCACACATGGTGGACATCAGTCCTTCATCTCACTGAAAGCTCATATCTCAGAAATGTGGTGTTCCACATCAATGAACCTCTGTGTGAGACTCAATGGCAGTTTTGTGATGCAGACAAATAGCTATTTGAAACTGGTTTGAGACAGCCAATGTTTTTAACCTGAGGCAATCATATATTGTAGTGATAGAAGTAAGGCTATTAATGAACTCAACAATATTTAACTATTCGTGTTGAGCCTCCCATTGGTCAAATTTCACAAGTCTAACACTACTGCTCAGGGCAGGAAAATGAAATAGGAGGCATTTTCATCAGGAAAAAGGCTAAAGTTCTTCCTATTTAGAAGGCAAAATCAGGGCAAATTTTAGAAGAAGCCTCAAATGCGTATTTTTGCATCTCAGTCTCTTCCTGTCTTTGAAGAACAGAAAAATTCACATTCTTTGCTGTTCTCTACAGTATGACAAGTAAAAAAATTATAAAATTAGATGCTAGTGTTTATAGTCCAGATGTCTCTATCTGACTTCTAGCTCAAGAGTCAATGAGAGCAAAGATGTGGTCAATAATTGCGATAGCAATTTCAGGCACAACTTTCAGCTTAGCAGAAAAGCAGAAACTGAGATATTTCCATCAATGCAGACAAGTGACAGCTTAAGTCATCTGAAAACTCAGAGCACAGTTACATCACATGCCTGCATCTTCATTAAGAACTGCAAATGATAATAAGCGTACTGTACAGAAATTCACCTTTTCTTGGCAGTCACAGTATGGATCATAACTCTAAAGTGTAACTCCTATTGTCTCTTTCCTTTCAGCACCAATACTTAAGAGTACATTTACTAGAGCACAATGGTAATGGAAGTCTGTAAGGAGACAGCACTGTTAAAGGAAAAAAAAATAACATTAACAGATAGGCAGGAGATTCTCTGTTTTCATTCAGTGCTGTCCTAGTGCCCAGCAGTAGCTGCTTGGCTGCCTTTCTGTCCTTGTACTGCAACCACGCAAACACCTGGAAGAGGAGAACACACCAGAACTGGCCTACTCAATGCCACTGCAACCACTTAGCAACACAGTGATTTCAAGATCTCTTTAGATGCTCAGAAACTGCAATCCTTCCTCCCAGTGCACAGGATGGAACTGTGGCAGCACTAAAGTCATCATGGAAAGTTCAGCTGCACTTCACTGTCAGTACCACAAGCCCCTTTCACAGCTAATTCCTTCTTCACCATTCTTCTCCGTAAAAAGTCTATTTTACACCTGATACTGAAACTGAAGGGCGAGTTTTCACCTTCCAGCTCTCAACAGTAACTGAAGCTGGTGCTATTATTCCTACTTAACAAATGGAGAGCAGGTCAAGAAAGAAGGCACAAGTCTAAAACCAACCACATGAAATCAATTACTTTTCAGTCTTGTGCACTGTCAATTGGACAATGCTTTAGATCTCTTGCTATTTGAAATTCCAACTAGAAACTGACATCTTTAATAGTGATGTTTCAGACACCAGGACAATAATGCATTTCAATTTGTTTCCTGTGTCTATTATCCTTGCATGCCTGTGAGTGCCAGCTAAGTTTAGCAACTAATTAGTCTGGAGTCACAATACCATTAGAGGTCTGGATCAGTAATTCACCAGGCAGGAAACAAAACATCTGTTGTTGAAATAACTGTAGCTTTAATTGAAGAATTTTTTAAAAAAGAGTTTTAAGAGGAAGAAGTCATCCAGTAGCCATACAAATCTCATTGTGTGCATCCATTTGTAGAAGCCACAAAATAGGTCACACTCAAATCAAGCAAAACCTCTGGCTGACATAACTACTTTAAATCAGCCGAGCTTTGACACTGGAGTAACAGCTATCAAAGATCACCCTGAACATAATTAGTAGTTCCAAAACCAATTTTTTTTCTGTTTATATTGAAATCAGACAGTTTCAATAAAAACATTACTTGCCATTGTTTTAAACAAAGCAGACCAAGCAGCTGCAAAAACACTCTAACAACGAGCAACCAAGTCAGGTCATCACCAAGGAAAGAGCAAGCAGTAATACAAGAGACTTGACTCTTCTGTATAAAGGCAGCTTATTGTAATCAAAGAACTTCATAACACTGAGGAAGCACAACAGGCCAGGAGATGTATATAAAGCACTACTACTCTGCTATTGCAATAGCAAAAGGTTATAATAGGGATAAGGGGATAGACAAAAGTCTCAATACTTTTGGAAAACAGAAGAACTTGAAGTATTAACACCAAGAAGGAAATGGCCAACTTGGAAAGATTACAGTACTATAAAACCCTTTAAACAAGTACATAAGCATTAACCTATTCGAGGTCTTGGATCTGCAAAAGTAAAAACGAGCAGAGGTCACCATGGAATCCTTGGCAGAAGTTGGTCTGGTATTAAAGCACTTAAAAATTCAACCAAACTCTACATGCGTTAAGAGGTAAAGGTTTGAAAGTTCCACAAATAGTC
Organism: Anomalospiza imberbis; assembly: GCF_031753505.1. Taxonomy (NCBI): domain Eukaryota; kingdom Metazoa; phylum Chordata; class Aves; order Passeriformes; family Viduidae; genus Anomalospiza; species Anomalospiza imberbis. The sequence goes on from NC_089688.1 coordinate 20,807,542, forward strand.
TGAATCCCATAGATGGCTGACCAAATGCACACAAATCCTAGAGTAAAACAATCCCTGCCTTAATGCAGGGGAAAGCCCTTGCTTTTCTGCCTTGTGTATTGTTGTAGGGTGGTCAGTGAAAAACAGCTGAGGCAACAGGACGCTATCATAGCAGTGCTCTCCCTGCTTTGGAAGGCTTCCCCACCTGCTAGATGAAGAAATAGCAGCAACTTACAGAAATTAGTGCACTCAGCCCACGTTACGAGAGACAAGGCAGAGCATTTTGACTTCCTTCCACACAAATGTGTACCTTCATGCATCTTCACTGAGCTTTGCAAAAGGAGTAAAAGGGTGAATGTTCAGAGCCACTCCCAACTCAAACAGTTTTCACTGAATGTTTAATTGATTGTGCCGTGCTTGGTATTGGGATTCACTGGGGCTTAACAGGCCTGTACATGCTGCTGAAAGAGAAGAGTTAAACAACAAATCTGTACACAGATGTGTTTTATCCAAAAGGAGTACTATGGCTTTGTCTATCAGATAGAACTAAAATTTCAGGTCACTTAGTATTACCACAGTCTTCCCAAATTCCTATTTCAGCTTGCTCCATCTCCTTGGTCTTTGAACCTCTTTCAGTGTATCTATTCACTTTATGGAGACAAGTTCAGCAGCTAGTAGGCAAGGAAAAAGGGTTGGGGGAAATCAGTTGGCCAAAGGAGAAAATAATTCTGCAAACCTTGTAAACATTTCTGTGTCAAATCTTGGAAGCTTGTTAAGGGATGAAGAACATATTTATGTAAAACGTACAGCTTCAGAAGCACAACAAAAAGAAATAAACAAAAGCCGGTCACCTTTGGGTCTCATTTTCCTCAACCACATCTGAATATAAAGGCTTCTTCAGTTACCAAGTTTACAGAAAATGCAGGCCACTTCTTAATAATCCTTGTCCACACAGAAAGACTTACCAAAAACCATTATGGGGATGAGGAGGAGAGTGTGCACAAAATCACTAGAACTCTGCTGGCATATGTAGATACATTAATAAAGCATAGCAACAACTGAATTTCTGCCTCTAACCTTCAAAGACTGCACTATTTCATATTCTATTCTACCACCCTTCCTGCCTTATCATTCTCATTTAACATGTGGTACTTCACACTTCCAAGGTTTACTTCTCCTCCTCCTTCCCACCTCCCTCCATCAAGAAACAGAGAACTATAAACATGACTATGAAGGCTATAACTCTGAAAAGCAAAATATATTTGTTTTGAACTATAAAGAACCAGATTTTTTTAATATAACTTGAATCAAATGTGTTGCTAATTAAAACATTTGAATTATCTAAGAACACATGCCAGAAAAAGTAGTGTATTAAGAAAAAGGATGTTAAGCAAGCAAGTGCTCCTGTAGCAGGCAATGAGATGGTTGACTTGGGAGGCTAATGAATTAGTATAAACAATTTAAATCTAATTTAATTTAACAATGTTGAACACTTGTGCATTGCAAAGCAACAGATCATAATCTGTTTCTCCATTAAATCAAGGATAAAATTGCTGATTACCCTTCTCTGAATTATTTTATTGAAGAGGATAGCAAACAAATTTTATATTTAGTCATAAAAGTTCATGGCTAGTCCCCAAACAAGCCCATGTAACCAGTGAAGGGTACCAGTGAACATAATATAGGCCAGCTGTGGTTTAGCATAACACATTATTCAGTCAAAATAGATTCTTACATTTTAACAGTTAATGAACAAATGTTTATGCCAAAAATTAATATGGCATTTTAAGTTTACTTTTTATTTTCACAAAACGTATCTAAACAGCACCATTTACTACTCACAATCTTTAGAAGTTCTAAAATTATATACTGAGAATGCTTAGCATTTGGTATTGCCAGAGGTAGTAAAACTATTAACCTCCCCCTCTATTTTACAAATAAATTTATGAACTTGCCTCAAAAGTGTTACCGGTGATATCAAATTCTGGTGGAACAAAGGCACCTTCTGGATCATCTTTGAAAACAAAAGGAAACATGCCAGATAATAAATTAGTAGTCTTGTTTACAAAAAACACAAACCATCTTGATGATACAAATGTAATGATACACTTCTCACTTCTATCTGATACAAAAGAAACTTTGTATAGCAGTATTTTGGTTCACTCCAATCCACTGTACAAAGAACTTGATATCCATGTTTATAGTGCTGGAAGTAAAATAAGTGCTGTTTTCAAGCTTTCTCCAAGAAGGTATCGTAACTTCCCTATTAAGAAATAAAACAGATTAAACACCCACAAAGAAATACATTTAACATGTCTAACCACTTGTTGCCTTCAGGCATTTATGTTTGGACCCAGTTATCACCTAAGCTGGTGTGGCTCAGCTGTGGCTTAGAGGTTTGATTTGATTAACTGGACACTTCCACTCACTATTTTCCATTACAGACCTGGGTGATAAGGGTTCAAGCAGCAAAGCCAGTCTGAACAGCTAATTACTTCTGCATCTACAGGCCAGTTTAGAACTCTGACCTTTCTGCTTAGCTTGTTTTACTTATGATAAAAGAGTAGAGGAAGCAAATTGCCCATGCATGTGCTGCTGAGCAGAGAACTGAGCTACTGCAGCAGCCAATTCTGAGTGAGGAGGTGGAAAGAAGAAAAGAACATCTTATGAGAGTCTGATGCTGTTTCTGCATCCAAGCAGGTACTTAGTATCACACTGCACTTATGTCAAATGAACCCAGTAAAGAACATCAAGGAATTAAACAGAAGCACAACTAAAAAGCCTACTCTCCACATACATATCCAACTCACCTAACCTATCCTTCTGGGAAGTCAGGATGATTGAGATGATTTACATGCAAAAAGTGTGTTTCCTTTCTCAACAAGAAGAAAAAAATAGTATGTTCACAGGCACAGCATAATCATAACTTTAGCTTTTGTGCCTGTACTTTAGAAGTGAAATGCAAAATTTCTATTAAACCCAATTATATAGCACAGACTACTAGAGAGGACTTTTTTAACATATTCATATATTGCAGCTATGTGGCATGGCTGACTAGAAACAGTAACTGATTTACAGGTCCTTAGGACATACCCAAATGTACTTTCCCACTGAAAAAGAGGATTATGCAACCAATTTTGCATTTCCTACCCACCACCACATTTTTTCCTGATTTTAGGGGTGGGCAGAGGAGGCAAAAGGGGAAGGGAACTAAAGGACGGATGTTTTGTTCTCCCCTCTCCCCCACGTGCAGAGTACTACCCCTTTTTATCTCCCCACTACCTTTTCCCTTTCTTTCCATAGAACACCTTAAAGGCTGTACAAGTATTTAACTTATCACTGGTACAGCTCACTGTATTCTTTTAATATAATGTTTACAATGGGAATGTGCATGATCTGAAGAGACAAGAAGGTATCAGAGCCCTTGGCAGAACATCCTATTGAATGGTTGTCACTTTAGCACCACAGAACTTGCAGGAAGCAGAACTTGCTGCTAAAGCAGAGATGACAGGCTGTTCATTTTCTCTCACTGGGAAGCAAATCCAGAGGTTATAATTTTCTTCTGGAAGAATAAATCCATTGGCAACAACTGCAGGGAAGCAAAAAGGACAACCTCCTCAAGTGCCTACAACAATCTTTTAACCAAACAGTAACAAAATCTGAGAGAAAGAGCCAAAGACACAGTGAAGCATGAGAGAAGTAGAACACAGGTGTCATTTTTTTGCATTCTTATGGAAAACATACCTTTCTTTAAAGAGAACTAATGAAAAGTCTTTTCCTTAGAGACTAACATGACTTCAGGGAACTAAATCTTTGCACATTTAGTTTGCACAGGAATTTGTTATCCCACATTTTAAGTATGTGAACACAACATTCTTGGATCAATTGTTTGCCAGCTATTCAATTAGACTAAAACATTTAAGGAGAAATTGATTTTTCTCTTCCCCAGCTACAAGCAAAGATCTTAGTTGAGGGACATTTTTCATCCACTAGATTTATGCTCTTCAACAAGTCTTTCATACACCCTTGGCTTATACAAAGGCAGCTTCTTTTTCTTTTTTAATTTCAAGGTATGACAAGCTCTTTAAAATAAAGGAAATTGATTCCACATTACCCTATTAATATGGAACTAAAAGTTGTCTCATGTCTATTTAGGGAATTTAATAAAAAATATCATAACAATTATGAAGGTGTATTTTCAACTTTATTAATTATATTTTATGATGTTCCATTTATATGAAAGACTATCTTTAATTCCAAAGAGGCAAAAAAAAATCTTCATTTGTTGCAATGTAACCTTATCTCATTTTTATTCTAGTATTTTTTCTAAATACTGTGATCTAGATTTTGCATGAAAGAATAAACACTTATCCTGACAGAGATTTAAAAATAAATTAGGCTAAAGAAATCACAACAAAAACTTGACTGGTGTGTATCTAGACTAGAATGGTTCTCCTAGTAATGAGCCAACATAATTTTTAAAGTATCATAGAGGAAGAGCTATTTGGTTTTCTTTACTCTTCTTCTGTAAAATCATTAAGAGACTGAAGACCTATCATCTTGAGATGCATCACATGAGAAAGGAACAGCAACCATAACATGCTTTTTTGTCTAAGCTGAAACAAGAAGTTGTTTAAAGTCAAGCATCCCCCTGTTCATCTCTTATGATACCTGAACATCTTCCATGCTACTATGTTGTACCACAGCAACTACATACTGGTTTTTAACATATTAAAATTCATTTCTCAGTCAGTCCCAATAATTGGCAAGTCTGAAAATCATTACTTTAAAATGATAATTTTTTATTCAAGAGAGAGCTTTAAAAAAGCAAGGCCTTTATTTGAGAGAACTTTCCTTTTTAATAGCAAATATGCAATAGAATTGCTCCATTTTTATGGCCACAATCACCAAGATACACTGAATACCAGACTTCTCTAGAAAAAGAACATACCCATGAAATGAGATCTGTAAGAGGTAAAGGACATGCTTTACAAAGGTAGAGACTTGTACACAATCTCTGTGTTTAAAATGGACATAAAGAAGACTTATCACCTGGATAAGTCTTAAAATAACTAGGAGGATTTTTCTAAGCAAATTCAGAACAGCCTTTGTTCATCAAGTACAAAACTGAACATGTAATTTCACATGAAAATATACACACCCCTTCCCAAATAAGTTTTATTTTATCTTTATTTTAATTGTAAATCTTAAAAATAGAATGTAATGTTTTACTGCAGTTTCTCGCTATGAGTTTCCACAGTTCTAAAACAAACAGCCTGGAAACATAAATACTCACCGCTGAGCTGTTCCATGAAGCATACATTGCCATTGGTGTTAAAAGCCAAAGTGTCAGGAGTGATGCAGAGTGTCTGGAAGATTGCAGAATGGGCAATGCTCTTCAAAGAATGGCAACACTCCAGGCAAATTGCCCAAATATCTTGCTCAGTAAGACAGCTATCCCGCAGCGACAAAATATCAGCAAGGGACACATTCTCCTGCCAAGATACGAATTAATAAATTACCCTGGATTTCATGACACTACTTTCTGTATCATAGATCACATTTGACACAATTGGCTACAAGTAATGTTTCCAGCAAGTTCTTAGACTTTCTAGGACACTGATTAACACCCCAAGAAACACCAAGTGCATGACTTTGCTCTTAACACAGAGATGTTTGAAGAAGCACAGTTAACCTGAACAAAGATATCACAGTATGCCAACATAAAATACCATGGGAGATATGCAAGTTACACAAACACTGCATCAAAGGAAACAGACCACTTGGAGGTAAAAGCAGAAAGACTAAATGAAAACATTTTGTTTCATCCATGCCTTTCAAGCTTTCCCAGGTGTCTTTACATAAACTACTTAAAAATTCTCTTCACAGCACTTCTCCCTACCATTTGTGATCTGGGAAAAAGTACCCTTTAGATTGGCCTGTCTTAAGAATGATGCTGTTGTGAAGTTTAGTGGTGCAGACCATTTAATATACATTGAAAAGCCAAACGTGCCATAGGAAAAGTGTTCTTATACTTGGACTTAAAATCAAACACTTTGGCTGTCCTAGGCCTCCCCATTACATCCAGAGCTTTTAGTGATCAAAAGAGCTCATGGACTTAAGTTTCTAAGTTGCTGTCCTAAACTGTAGTCAACTTGTACTGACCCTATTACCACAGTAAGGCTATGAGTCCATTCCCAAACAGATGTGTTTCTAATGTGGCTTTCCTGGTCAAGATGTTCAGAAACTTTGCTTGGCTCAAAGCAATCAGCCTCTCTGTGGATATTTTTGGAAAACAAACACAATACATTACCTACAGCTACAGAAGTAAAGTCTTCACAAACTTAAAGGAATGCGGAAAAAAAAAAACCCAAACAAACAAAACATCAATTCCATCTATAGGGAAAAATAAGGTAACAAAAATAAAAGGTAATCTACAGAAGTTACTTTGTATCAGAGCTGTAATTACTATTAATTACACAGTGATATTAAATATACACTGAATGGAAGATATAGATACACATTGCTTAGCATAGAGAAAAAATAAAGTATGTCATAATCAGCAAAAGAAGATGTGAATTATCTTACAGCTCAGAAAACTTCTGTGGTTTAAACTTTTAATCTCCTGGAGAACAGTTATAAATTTCTTTACATACCCCAGCACTGGAGAACGTCAATGATATCTGGATTAACACATACAGAAAAGGTTAACAGTTTATTAGCATGTCTTTCAGAGAATTAAGCATTGCTTTCATAATATCCTTCAAATAAGAACTGAACCTCAGTCCAAAAGTGTATTGTACTTTTTAGACTAAAAGTATAATGTTTAATAAATAAATATGAGGTAAGAAATAAAGCACACTCACTGCTATTTGGCAAACTTAACTTCTCTCCTCAATGGTCTTATTTTTCATAGACATGGCCTAGATGTGGATTAATTTACTAATGGCAGCATTACTACAGTGCCTTCTAGCACTAATCATGGATCCTGGTCTCACCAAATTCAGTCCCACATAATAATGAACAGCAAAAGATCTCAGCACAAAATCTTACTTTCTCTGTGCTATACTCAGAACAATTGTGTAATGCTGGCATCAGTGTTGGAGGGTGGATAAAGAGGCTTTGCACATTTCCATAGGGAAACTGTTCCAAGCATCAAGAGCAGCACAGAGGTTGCTCTATCTGCAAACAACAACGCGTGGCAAGAAGCTCTCCTACAAATTTTAGGCTTTGAAGCTGACCAAACTGAGTGGTGGGATGAGGATAGGCTTGGAAAGAGGAGACCCACTTCTTATTCTATAGCCAGCAAGGAGAGTTAAAAAAATAGAAGTTCTATGATTAAAACAATGAATGAGTAATTATTTTTAACTCTCCTAGAATCCTCCAGCTAGGTGACATGATGGCATTTGCCACAACAGAGAAATAAAAGAATGATTCACTAATCAAGATGCAAAACTATGAGTTTCATCTGTGCATATGGACATAAGAGGCTCAATTTAGAGTGTACATGAAAAAAAATAAACCTGCAATCTTAAAGACAACCTCAGCATCACATAAGGACTTGAGAGAACTTCTGAGTTAAGCTTTGAGGCTGAACTCCACTGCAGATTATAATTATCAGCAATGATATCTACAGAACAAACCTACAAAACATCTTTGTCTTGTGGTTATTTGGGAAGTAAACAAAAGGTAATGATCTAATGTCAGATAAGCTTAGTTTATCTTCCTTCCCAGGGATGAGAAAGCTATGTCACACAGAAAAAGTTAAAAAAAAAAAGGAAAAAGGAAAAACGTCCTGTGAATGTTCCATGGTTTCCATCAGCAGTGGATGGCTAGGTGAAGATAAAACTAACATAAAAAAAGAAAAAGCAAAATACCACCACCACCATATTGCAGGCCTTTCTATTTCCAGGGGTGCAGGGCAGCAAGTTACTTACTGCAGAGAAACCACGTATTTCCCAAATGATCACTGTTCCTTGACCTTAGTTATTAAAAAGCAAGGCCTCTGTAGAGAATGAAGCATTGAAAACACTGAGACTTGCATTTGACTAGCTTGTATCCCCAAAGCAACACAGACTAAAAGTTAGCACTGTGGAAAATAACATCCTTTTAACACTCTAACACAGGAGGTTCTGACAAGCTGAAGCTTCTGGTGAGCAACTGCTTCAGTACTTTGGACCACTGGAAGCTGATTCATTCAAATGTGGTAAAAATCAGAAATGCTGATGCCTCTTTCTTCTCTCTTTCAGCAAAACGCACTCGAGTCTGTTTTAATATTAAAGTGTTTCGTTTCAACACTAAGAACTACAAAAAGTAAACCTGTTGGGCAACCATGCTTAACTGCTCACTTTAGTTTTCAGCTTTCCCTTATATTTTCTTCAGCAAGTACAGAACTGTTCAGTAGCATATAATTAAGCAGAGATAATTAAGAGAGAGTAGGAATGAAAAAATTAATTGGCCACAGACCATTTCTTAAAAATTTTGAAATAAAATATTAAGGAGGATGAAATTAATAAAGTTCTAGTAGAGAGAAGAAATCGAACCACATTCTCAACCTTAGCATTCTCCACTCTTCAGCTCAGGCAGATTCCTGCTTCACATATTGGCAAAAAAACACCCGCATCAGACAGACACCAACATCATTCTTTATACTTGGTACAATGACCAGAAGAGCAGACTCCACTGAATGACTAAGCAGCTCAGAGTTCAGTACAACCGCACTCACAGGCTTCTGACACCTTTTTGCCACGATAATTCACACAAACTTCAAAATATTCTATTCCAGAATCACAGAAAACGTGGCAAATGCCATCCATTACATTCATCACATCTGAAGAAAAACACTGGATTGCCTTAGTAAGCTCTCTGAGTACTCATCAAAGCAGCTCTTTTTTATTAACTTATCAAATCACCAGGTGATAGGTCATGCTCATTCTCCCAAGAAAAATACTGAAACTCTTTATGTTTCTGTAATAACTAAATACATGGGACTCGTGGGAACCCACAATCAAAGTATACATTTAGCAGGTATGAAAAATGGGCCCCGCTCTTTCTTGTACTGAAGAGTTGACCCTTAGCCTTCCCCATTCCGAGAAAATACTCCAAGTACTTAAGCCAATGTGTAAAAAATAAGGCCATTACCACCTTCTTCCAAGATTTTGCAAGGGCCAGTCTGAGAGGACCTACAGCACTGAACACTACAGACAGTGGAAGGGCCGAACTGCCAAGCCAATGGGTGCCTTAGGAAAACTTAAAGGGGCTTTGCATTTTTAAACTTGCATTTAACTCCTGATTCAGCATGGATTCTTGACATGACAAGTTAGAAAGTTTGCAAGATCTGGTTCGAGGAATGAGCAGCTCGCATATAGTTCATCAAACCTTTACTTAAAAAAGGAAAAAAAATCTCCAAATATTTTGTCCCAATATTCTCAAGGGGGTAAGAAACACATTTCTCGTATATAAAGATGAGCAAGATCAACAAAAAGCAAGGGCAAAACTAATAACAGAGCCAGACAAATGCAGTGACAAGAACTGGGTTTAGCTACAGGTTTTTTGGCATAACAATTGAAGAAACAGATTTAACAGTTTGATATTTTTGCGTTTTATTTCCCAGTGTCAAAGGCCTTTTAGCACAGGGCAGCAAAATACAGCTGTACAAAAAAGTGGTTGGCAGCTTCGGGAAATTATCCTGCCCATGTAAATTTCCCTTGATCGAGTGCGACAAGGGCACGTACTTGTCGACTGCAGCATTAACCCACGGCTACGACAGCAGTGACGAGACACCCCGCACTCGAGGACCGTGCCTTTGCTGTTGCGTGGAGAAGGTGCACGGGAACGGGCTAAGCCCAGGCTGGTGGCTGGGACCGCGGGGCAGGCGGCGCCGGCGGAGCACACGCGGAAAGCGAGCGGTGCTGTGGCCGCGGCCTGGCGGCTCCCGGGGGCCGGGTGCGCCCCCGGCCCGGCCGCCGCCCGCGGGCGGCCCCCGAGGCCGCTGCACTACAGGTGAGCGCAAGGGCGGCGGCTCCATCCCCGCACCTGCCTCACTCACCTCATCCTCCAGCAGCGTCGGCAGAGGCTCAAAGTCGTAGCAGTTCACCTCCTCCACCTCCTCCTCCTCCTCCTCATAAAACACGTCCTCTGCAGCGCCAAGAGTCTCCATCCCGCCCGGCGACGGAGCAGAGGCTTCACCTCCGCAGCCTCCCTGTGCGCTCGGAGCACGGCCCTCGGGCCCCGCCGCGGCTCATCCCCACACCCGCCTGCGGGCTGCCCCCGGCAGCGACCCCCGCGGCGCCGCCCGCCCGCTCTAACACCCTCCCCTCCCCTGCCGGGCCCGGCCGGGGCGCCCCCGCCCCTCCGCTCAGGCCCCGGCCCGGGGCAGCGCTGCCATGGCAACGGCCGCCGCCGCCTCGCCCGCGCGGCCTCACTGCGGCGGCTCCCGCCCTCCTGCGGCGCCGCCCGCCCCCGCCGCGCCCCGGGCGGCCCCCGCAGTCACCGGGGGACGGCCGTGCAGCGCGCTGTGTGCCCCGCGCCCCCCGCCCCCGCTCGCCGCCGTGGGGTGGCGGTGCCGTGGCCCTGCGCCCTGCGGAGCGCGCCGCCGCAATGCGAGCTGCGGCCGCCGGCGCCCCGCGGGAGCCGGGACCTGTCCCCTCTCGGCTGCGCTCTGCGGGCGAACGGGAGCGGCGGGGAGGGAGGGCTGGTGTCGGGCGAGAGGGTGCCTGGTGCCCGCGGTGCGACCGGCGCTGTGCCGGGGCGCTGCTGCCGCCGCCGCCGATGATCCCCTCCCTGCCTGCCCGAGCCCTCGGGCTCGCGTTACCGCTACCGGCTCTCCAAACCGCTGGATTTACTGCATAAACCAGTGTTTAGAATTAAGACAGGTGGCCAAGTGTTTGCACGCTCATGGCATAACTCTTGACGCAGTTCGAACCATAACAACCACAAACAAAACCAAGGCGCTGTCACCAGCTTTACGTTCATGAGCCCCGGACCATTTTTGCTATCCGCAGGGCTTAGAGTGCCTCAAGGAACATCATTAAGACTCCCCTTTGAAATCGACGGTTCACAATCAAGGATGCCTTCAAAACCACCACTCGCATAAGCCAGTTTTTAATTCAAGTAAACCCCATTAGAAATCTCGGCCTCTTTTGAGTAAACAGGCTGTAGCCTGGGAATGGGAATCAGCATTTGGTAATGGACAGGTAACCCCTGACCAGGTGTCTCCTGATATAACTTTAAGCCACATTACAATCTTTTATCTCCATTGTAAAAACACGGTGGATGGAGAGAGTAGACTCTTTTATCCTGTAATTAAATTTTAGAGCTGCTGGAAAATTATGGTGCAAATTTCATTATTCTGTTTTCCTTTATAATTCTTTGTCAAAATGAAGTATGTTAATTAATTAATCTGCACATAGTACAATCAAGCAAAGTGAGAGGGGTTTTTTAATGTAGTACTCTATGGAAAAGATTAATACTCTATTAAAATATACATTAACAAACACTGTGAAGCAAACAAAGGTACGTTGACTAACTGCCCCATAAAAGTCATCCTGCAGTTGTAAAAGTTCTCCCAATTGAATGTTACTTGGATGCATTCCACAGTCATGGCATGCTACTGAGAAAAAAGCCAATCTCAGACAGATTGCAGTCTTTCAAGTATATGCTGTCTTCTTATTAACATTTTTGAACTAAGTTGATATGAACAATATATATACTTACAATCTGGTAATTCAGGCTTTTGTGAACAAGTGTTGAAGCATGGAAAACGGTGCCTGGTACTTCTGAAAAAAAAGCCAACATGACAGTAACAGTAATTAAAAAATATAAAAGTTTCTTAAACTGTATTTTACCAGCATTTTTGGCAAAATGTTTTCCTCAGGCAGCACAATCTACCAAAGAAGAACCTAAGAATTCTGGACTTGTGTGGGCTCGACGCAAGTGCATTGTCAAAAAAAAAAAAAAAAAGGAAACATGAAAAGTTTCTCTGGTGCCTAAATCAGGCCTAATCTCTACACTCACCCATCAGTATATCATTGCAATCACTGCTTAAGCATTCACAAATATTTCTGAAGAAAGATTTTTTTAAAGTAAACCTGTGGAAGCTGCACAGAAATTCACATGCTGCTTTTGAAAGCATCAATGTTTTTTGTTGACTAAGGAATTCCCTTTCTAGTAATTGAGTGATAGGGCATTTCCCTGTGAGATTAGCAGGCTCAGGTTCACACACCTTCCCTGCATTATTGGAACCTGCATTAATTATTTATTCAATCTAGGCTTAGGTAGATTTTGTCAAAGTGCCTGACTGACTCCAAGTGATCCAGGATGCTTCAGACCTATCTCGTGGTTGCTCTGGTTAACTTATTTGCTCTACTGAAGAGCTATTTATATGAAGTGGAGTATGTACAAAATGGAAAACAAAATGAAACAAACACAGCATTGTTCTGTAAACAAAAACTTGTCATGAACTTAACCTTATTACAAGTGTCCTGATGGGCAGGACAGAACAGTCCCTGGAACTGATATGGTTTGGTATATTTTTTCCAGAAAAATTGCTATGCCAAGCCTTTCCTTTCATCAATAATAGGTTCTTTTGCTTTCCTCACAGCTGAGGCCACTGTCAGAAAAAGCATTGCAACTTGTTTGATGCATTCACATGGCAATTCTCAGGCTAGAATATTCATTCTTATTAACTTTTGCAATTAGTCATGGCCCACGGGAATTGGAGGACATGCAACACTACACAGTTCAGTATTATAAAACACTCCACATGTAGATGAAGCTGTCAGTTTGTCTGCAGTCATATTTTCCATTATTTTTTTTCCATGATATTGCTTATCGTAAGTTCCTAGGAGGTCTTCATTGGTACGCATTTTTTGAAAAGCATTTTGATGGATGTGTATGTCTGTGGAAATTTACTTCTGAGTCTGACGTTGACTGACTATGCAGATGAGTATCATATTAAACACAAATATATAGAAGACAAATTAGGTTCTCATAGGTGAGAGTTCTCAAAAGGCAGAAATAAAAACACTACTTTGCACTAATAATAGTCTATAGCTGGGAAAAAAAAAGAAATTTTAGCATTGATTAAATGAATATACTGTGATTAAAATTGTTTTGTTAAAGGATATTTGGGACAGATTTTACTATAAAAGTACCAGAGAGAGGTTTCATTTACCTGTGATCAGGCTTTGAATATGAACTGAGATATCTTTAGCAGCAATTACACCAGGAATCACAATTATTAGAGATTTTGACTTCTTAATACTAGATTAGAGACGGAAAGCTAAGCAAAGGCAAACTCCAAATATAGCATATCTATTATTCATGAGAAAATTCTTGACCAATAAGTCATTAAATCAACATGGAACTTTGTGGTTTAGACTGTATGATCACAGACAATATGGAGGGAATGGATCAAATATACCTGATTTTAGTCCTCCCAGTTTTACATGCTCCCCTTGATACCTTATATTTTAGCTTTCATATTTTCATATTTTCCAGATTCTATACTGCTATAATATATAACTCTGTTCAAGTTGTCTTCACAGTTTAGTCAGACAAAACAATCCTTTTCCAGCCAGAGAACCAAGGACACCATTGCAGCTTCAGGCCCAAAAAGTGTAAACAACAGGGAATTGAGGACAGCAGTCTGGGAACATGGGAATTCCTAACCTGAAGCTGTAATTGGACAATTAACCCCAATATGTAAGTGTACCAAAACTTATGAAAGTGTGAAAACTCGTGATCGGTCGCCAATCTTTGGTCTGTCTTGGGCAGAGCCACGGCCGGGCTCTTGTACTGCCCAAGGTGTATCCTTTGAAGGCCTTTCTAATAAATACCTCCTTTATTCATTTAACACTCTAGCCACTGTTTCAGGTAGCCTCTCTAGGCATCACCCTTAAACTGTATCAAATTTATAAACACATTAGAGTTAGGGAAGTTTGTAATTTTCACACAAGGAGCGTTTGCAGCGAAGCAGCTGACTTGATTTCTGTCCCTGACAGCAGTTGATAGCAGATTGTCTAGGGAAGAGTGCAGGAACAAGGTAGTTCATACCATACAATATTCAAACATACAATATTCCCAGAGCTTCCAGAGTGTCACAGTTCAGATAGTCCCTAAGGCAGTGGTGGTATCTACTGCTTCAAGAGACACTTGAGTATTTTTTCTTTAATGAATTTGTTCATTTACTTTTTGAGTCTGAATGGGTCTACTATCTACCATATCCTATTACAAAATCCCTCCACTGACCCACACATATAGTAAATTCTTTGTTTCATTTGAGGCCCCTAACTTCTTGTATTTAAAAAGGTGGTGGATAGATTCTTTATTTGTCATCTTACTGTCATTCATGATATTGTAAAGTTTTCATGTCTCCCCTAGTTTCATCTTTTCAGGTTGAAAGACCCTGCTCTAGTTGTTAATTTGTAGAATTGAAACTGTTCCCTAACTGTGATCATGCTTTAGCATTTCACAGTATTTTTTCTAATTGTGTCATTATGTAATTAAAAAATCTGTGAGGAAGGAAAAGGACAGAAGGACGAAAGGATTTTTTGCAAATATATGAATGGCCTGCAAAATAAAAAGAAGTACTTCTTTTAACTGCGATGTATTGATTTAGTTATGAGCTGCATGCCTTTTACTTCCAGGTAGCTGCATTCATGGGGTATCATAAAAAATAATTAAGTGGGCACTGGCCATAAAGAATGCATTCCTGAGAATACACAAAGAGACTGCCAGCATGCCTGTCTCTGCAGCATAGTCTAAACACAGGCTACGTGAGAAAGGAAATTGTACAGGGTACTACTGTTACGCCACTTTGGGCCACTGGAGATGTCTTTCATGTTCTTTTGTTGGTTTTTACTTTTCATTATAGCACTTTGGTTATTCTTTTTAATAGCTTATATAATCATAATTGACTATTATAATTTGGAGTACCAGCCTTGTAGATGAAAGGTACACATTTGTTACACTATAATTAGATTGTACATTCTCCTTTTAAGAATTTTCATTTAATGGCAATTTGCCTGAAGGTTCTCATTTTAATTTAGTTTGGGTGAAAGTGAAGGAACTGAAGGATTGCTGTATAAAGAATTGGGGCTTTTGTGTGTGACTTTTGTGACTTGTATCCTTTTCAATTGTTTGGGTTTTGTTAATCAGAGATCTCTTTATTGCATGGGTTTTAATACTTTCACAGTCTATGAAACTACCATTCTTCCTTTAGCAGTTATTTGGATTTCCAGACAGAAACAAGCTTTCTGCCAGTTGCCAACTGCTGCTGCTGCTGCTGCCTTTGTGGCAGCAGTAAGAAAGCATAGTAATAAAATCAAATTGTGTTGCTGCTACTGAAAAGCCTGAAAGAATTCAAAGGTAAGGAACTAAAATTTTTAAACCGGTCCCATTACTGCTATGACTCATAGAGGAGCATAACTCTGCTTGCCTGAAGTGATAGGTTAGTTTGTGTTACAGGTACTTCAGAGTCTTACAAAGGCAATAGGGGTGAGTTAGCCATGCATTCATGAAGAAGATCAGCAAATTACATACGTGGACTGCTTACTGTATGGGGATATCCATATAGAGGCCTACTCTTTTCAGGGGGTTGAATGGTAAAAGAGTTAACTTCAGAGTCATGAGGCACAGTCTGCAGTCATTATAGACACCTGTCACGTCATTCTTTTCAAATAAATAATCAAACTCCACGTGCTCCTACATGTTAGGAACTTTTTTTAATTTCCAGCCTTTACTTACATTCATTTACTTTTGCCCCAAAATTGTCTTTTATTTTGTAATCTCAGTTCCAATTCTTTACCCATTACCCCTTTATGTATACATCTGTTCTGTTGCCTTTGACTTTGTTTTCATCCTTTTCTAACACTGCATTTTCTTAAATCCCCATTCTAGTCATGATTGCTTTTTTACTACACTACACTTTTGTTGTATTTATAATACTGGTAAAACTATATTTCATAATTTCCTTAGGTGCTTAGGAGATCTGATCTTTTCCTCTTGTATCTCTCCTCTTGATGTATTTCTTTAGGTATGTGCTTTTCTTCATCTTCATAATTTCTCACATATCCACTGTCTAAAGACTTTGATTTCACCGCATCTTTGAATAGGAGTTTCATTTGTTTTCATATGAAAGATGATAGAAGGATTCTTGACCCTTCTCCTCCTCAGGACATCTTTCAGCCATCTAATACATTTTCAAATGAACTGTAGCAGCCTCTCAAATTCCTGTATTCTTTTCACATGAGCTCTACTAGGTGGCACTCCAGGCATAGATAGCTCCCATCCGAAGCTACTTTAGAATAATGTGCTTTGCATTAAGGCATCTCCACATTCTTTAAATATCCTGTGCTGTTAAAGTTGGATATTACCCTTCTCTACCAGCTGAAACAGAGATAGACAGCAGAAGTAAAGAACATAATTTGGCCCAAATTGAAGTAAAAGCGAAACTGTCATGGCATAATGTCCTTTGAAGAGAAATCACTGATATGCAAGATCAAAGACTGGAATTGTTTTTATTTGTGTGCAAATGGGCAGATAACCTTGTAACCATCTGATACGCAAACACACCTTTTTTTTTTCCACCATTGGAAAATTAGGACTAGAGGAGGTATGCTGATGCTAAGTCTGGTGTTTGGGAATTTCCAAGTTGTTGTCTCACTAAATCAATTAGATTATTAGGTTTTTCATAGGCAGTATCTATCCAGAAATATACATGTGTGTGTTTACACACATGGAAAGACTGATAATGGGATTCTTTCTATTGATATCACTCTGGAGTGTTATATGACTTCCTTTGTCTCAGTGTCTTACAATAAGCTTGTATTGCAACATAAAGTCCACTTTCCTTGTTTCACATGGTAAAGCGAGGCATCATGAAAATAACTTCCAGAATTACTCGGGAGTCTCATACCAAAAGGAAATTTAAGCCATAAACCTGGAAAGCCAAATTTATACAATAATTGCAAAACATTCTGCAATTGATTCTGTTTTAGTTTTGACATTATAATATTGTCTTCATAACACAGTATTGTCATTATAACACATATTGGTCCCTTTGCTCTTTTAATTCATTTTAGTGGTGTTCATTTGAAAACACAAGAAAAAGTTGCACAGAAGATAAATTTAAAAGAAATTACGCATAGTGAAATCTAATATGGTGCCTGTGGCAATTTCACATGGGAAAATAAGATACAGCATAGTACCAACCATCCTTCAGAGAAATATCTCAATGATTAACTAAGACTTAAATTCATGTGAAAGAAACAAAAATTAACTAAGTGCATGCCACATTGTAACCCTGAGATTGCTTTTATTTTTGACATTTGGCTATTTCCTCAAGCTTTCCTCTAGAGATTTATGAGATCATTATCAGCTGCTCATAAGGAAAAGGAGAGCATTAACAGGGAAAAGTAGTCTCCCATCTATGGGTCAGTGAATTAAACTGATTTGTTTAAATTCTTCTTGAAGTTAATAAACCATCAGGAAAAGCCCATCCTGAAGTCTCCAAAACAATCACTTGGTATCCCAAACAGCTGATACACAACCCACCAGTGTCTGTATTCTGCTCCTTTCCCCAAAGACGTGACCATGGCTGTTCTGGGAATCTTTCTCAATAAAACATAAAGACAAACTAGAATATAGTATTTTCTGCTAGGGACAGAAGTAATAGACAATATTTACAACTTAATCTTTTTGATTTGCTGTGACTACTTGTTTCCAGTGAGGATTTAGCTACTGTGTTTCACACTTGGGTCAACGCAGTTCTTTCTTTCTGACACTGAACTGGAAAAGCATTAAGAAATTCCACCTGTGCAAGACACAACACCACAAATCTCCTGGGAGCATACCAGGTGCTGTCCTCCATATTCCTAAGAGGCCCTCCAAAATCAAAGCATTGCTAATCCAGCAACCTGTTCTCCATTCTTACCCTAGGAAAAAAACTGCTCTCCATGGAAGCCCAGAGGCTGCAGTACTTCACTGTGAAGCACTCAGGAGCTGAGATCAGACTGTTCTTGGCAGAGATCCCTATGCTATGTTACTTTGTGCCAGAGCTGATTAGAATGAGTCTGATCCCAATCAATTTCAGATCACAATGCTGAACGTGATCTTTCTGCCAAGCCCTTCAATAGGTAACAAAGATAGTCAGAGAAACTTTCAAAGGTACAGATCGTCCAATAAAGTCACTTGACCTCAGAATAGCAGGGTTTTTTTACACACAAATTGAGGCAAATCTCATACAGGGTATCAGAAAATGTGTGGTGAAGAACACAGCAGGAGCCATACTGATGCTATTAAAAATGTAAATTTAATTTCCAAAACTGTTCCAGAGAGAATTTTATTTTTCACATAGCCACAACTGAAGAGGAAAAGGGCATTTGCTAAGGGTGACCTCGGCTGAGATGGTTTTCAAATGCTGTGAGTAGGGTATGCTCCTGGCAGATGGAAGAAGTAGTCCTTTATGCAGGCCTGCTTTGGGTTTGAACCCTGATGCCACACACAGCTGAATGCCCTTTTTGCGTTCTGAGAATAAAACCCCAACACTTCTGTTTCCAGTCACCCTAAATTAAGACTCTTTTCTTTCTTCTCAACTCAGCTACTAGAGAGAAAAAAATCAATTACTTTTACTACCAAATCTCAATTTTGTGACTGCTGCCTAGATAATTTGCTGATGGATACATTAGTAATATCTATGTGTTGTCCCACTGGGGACTCCTTTATAATGGCAGATGCTCCTATGAGGATAAACACTTGATACCCAGAATCTAGCCATAAAATTTATAAATACAACCTGAAAACATAGTTGAGACTGAATTTTGTACATTGCACATGCAGATTAGCAGGAGGAGAGAAGATATTACCAGAAGAGCTCCCCTTACCAAGAGATCTCATCAGGAGAAAGGAGAAAATATCCCCGCAACCTTCAAATGATACAGGCAGGCCCTGAAGGATTGATATGCATTCTGTTTTACATGACTGTAGATTTTTAGACTTTTTAAGAACTAATTCCAGGGCAGAGGTAACTGATTTGCAAATAGTCTTAAAGACATGATTATTAGCTGTATATTATTTGAGCTCAAAATTGAGTTTAGTGAGCCAGGATGAAAGATTAATTGCTGAGTTCAGCTAAAAGACTATAGTAGCTACAGCAAGTATGTGTTTGAAACATTTGTCATTAATTAGGTATCGTCAGTTACCTCCTGGATGAAGGCAAAGCCATCGTGGGCATCATAAAATCCATGAACTGCAGTCTATGTCTCCAGAATTTGATAATCCAAATTAATCAACTGGGCAAAACTCTCTTCCAAACCATTAGAGCTATTGATTCATCTGAATCTATAACATGTTATTAAATTTTCATTTTTAGTAAAGATAGTTGATTTATATTAAGGAGAAAAAAGGGAAAGATTGTGTATAGCAAGCAGAATAGGTAGAAGAAGATCCAATAAAGAAGGTCTCCTAGCACACAGGGAGAAGCAGAAATCATACAAGGTAGTGCTTCCATCCAGTATTGCTTAGGATTTCACTGATTTCATGAATTTTTTTGGAATCTGCATGAACACACCTTTCAAGAGGTAGAAAAGAGTCAATACACCTCAATTTTCATCACCTCACAAGGACAGATAAATTATTTAAATTCAGCTTCTTGAAATAAACCCTTATTATTTGTAGGAGCATAACCATAAAAAATAGTTAAACAAAAAAAAGTTCACCTGCATGCAACCTTCCCTATTTAGACCTCCCTAATTCTGTTCACTCTTTACTACTGCATGGAATAAAGGGAAAACTCTTTTCACCATGACTTCTCTCTGAATATCCTCTTGAGACCTCTTCCACTTGGGACCTAAAAATACAAAACTAGAATCACATATTCAATATGACAAATTCCAGTTGTCCTAATGCACCTAATGTCTTCTAGGTCTCCCAGACATCAGTAGTTGTCAGAATGAGAGTGGCACATGACCAGTGGAATGGCTTTTTTTCTTACCTTGTGCAAAAGGCTGTCTGCTCATGACCAGAGCATGAGGTCTCCAGGAATGTTCTCTTGAAGTCAGAATTTCTGTGGGACTGCTCTGACCAGTGTGAAGGCAGAGGACTGGACATTTTGTTTGGTGTGAAGGAGAGCCTTCAGGTGGTACAGAACCAACACAGCAACATCCAGGCCATCAAGTGTTCCTACGGCTTAGTCTGTCCTAGGCTTGGGGTGGAACAGGGTAAAACCTAGCAGCAGGCTGGTGTGCCAGGTCGCCTTGGCTGTGCCAGACATACCTCAGCTGCAGCTGACAACCTGGCACAGGGGCTCAATTAATCAAGAGAGGTTATGTAACAAGCACAGAATTCCAGGCAGAAAAATTCAAACGTATCTGCACACAAAACCCTCATTGTCCAGTCTAGTCACTTCTGCTCTGCACCAGCTGCTTCTGTGAACAGTTTTTCAACTTATTCTCAAATGTATCTGTCCTTGATAATTTAATCAGTATTTAAAGCTCTGTGATGTTATTGATCCCACTCATGCCTCCAACATGTGTTTCCAATGGAAAATCCAGCAGAGAGGAAAAGTGCAGAATATCTTTTCATCATCTCCAAGAAGAAAAAGATGCCTTTTTCTCCTTTCTGATTTTATAGTTTGTTGTATAATAGCAATAATATCTTTTGCTTTCATATACTTGCAATAAATGGCTTTTGAGATCGATGAAATGTCTGAGCTTCACTTTGGCTATTAATCATTCTTAGTAGCATTTTATTGCTTCATATATTACAAATAACAGAAATTATTCCTTAAACCTACCCAGAGAGCTGAGGACTGCAAATTTCAAACTTAACTCTGAGAGACAGATTCACTGATGGCAATTCCTGTGTTGTCTTTTATAAGAGTAAGTAATAATAACAGCACTATGCCTTCCACCTGCAGGTTTCAACCCCCACTATACAATGCATTAAGGAAAAATTAACCTTGCTTCTCTGTTTGAAGGAGGGGGCAAGGTGAGTTTGTGGGTAAGAAATACCTGTGAAGACCTATTGCCATTTTTGTTCTCATTATCTGCGAAAGCAGTATTTGTAGCCTGGCAGAGTTTGTAATACCTGCTCTTGGTGCCATCATGCTAACAAAGCTCCTTGGGAGCCGACCCGCTGGCTGCAGTTACAGGAACATGCACTGACTGCCCTGTGAGAGCAGCAGTGTTGCTGTTCCCCATCAACATCAGCAAGACTGGAGTGAAACAAATATTCACTCAACAAACTTGCTCCACCTATTCCCTAATTTGACCAGTTTTCAGTCCCTCTCTTTGCTCCCTATCCTCGTTCTGCCTAGGGTCTAATAACGGCTTTTTGGGTAATCATGAATTAAAATGGACAGTGACATCAAAGGAATGAAATTCCCTTAAAGTTCAGTTTGGGAAAATATGTTCCAACCCTGAGAATAATAGTATTTGTCTTTCATAAAGAAAGCATTACCATGAACTTGAGCACAGTGTGCTATTCTCTTCTATTAGAGTCTTCTGCATTGACATATATCTAGCTCTTGGATGTCTCTGCTTTGATCATATATCATCCTTTATTCCAATAAAAATACAAAACCTATTTCTCAGTTCCGTGAAATTCTATATTTGTTTACTCGGGTGATGACATCAGTGTAATTTCTTTGCATCCACATGAGATTTACCAAATCTAGTAAGAACTCAACATTGTGACTCCCATGGCAATTCCCTCTTTTGGGGCATTGTGAGCAGTCGGTTGTTAAAGAGCAACTAGAGCATTCTCACAGTGTGGCAAAAAACACCTTACTATTGCCATAGGCTGTGTGTGAATCCTGGCTGTCCAGGGATGGTGTTGTTGGGAGCTCAGAGAAAGAACCCAAGGCATCTTGTTTCTCCCATGCCCTGCATCAGGGTAAGGGCAGATGGCCAATAGATCTGAATGCCAGGTCCACCAGCAGCACTGACACCAAGAACATACTGGGTGTGCACACTGCTGTCAGTTTGACAGCACTGCAAACATAGATCTCCCAGTTCTAAAGACTTACAGTGAAATAATATGAAAATGGGATGTTCATTTACCTACTTTCCTGCAAGTTACAGAAAGTAAAAAAAAAAAAAAAATTGGGCTGGGATAGCACAAGTCTTTTGTTTGGGCCTCAGCCAGCATGAAAAAAAAACTGGGGAAAAACAGCTTTAATTGATATGAAAGCATTTTCATGACAGTCTCAGTAACTGGCCAGGGTTTTTGTTTGTTTGTTTGATAACTAAAGGACAGACTTCAATTTCTTCTGCCATATCTACTCTAGGTACTCTGCTTTCCAGTGTTACAGTCTTCAACATTGCATCATGTTTCTAAAATTTTATCCAGGTTAGCTACCTCAACACCTGGAGTTTATTTTAATGTTTTCTTCAATTTAATAATGATCCATCTGTCTGAGCCTAATTCTGCAGGCAAAATAGGTCCATACTATTAATGACAGCAATTTTATGTTATTGTCTCACACAGTTGCAACAGGCAGTGTGTGAAAAGAACACCTGAAAAAAGTCTACTTCAAAACTTCCCTGTTTTTCAACAAATCCCTTGTTGTATTGCATTTTCACTAGCCTTACATGAGACATTCTGCCACCCTCTAAATTAACTGTGTCTTAACAGTGCCTTTGTATTCTATGGATTACTTCCCTTTGAATATTAGGAACCATATTTTAATAAGGGAAGTAGAGATGATTTTCTTTTTAGTCTCTGTCTTGACAGAAGAGGATCAGAAAGGGAGAACTGGTTTCTGTTCCTTATGCATCACTGGCCAAATTGTTTCCACATTTCCAGTCTAATCTAAATTACACTTGTGTGATTCCAGACCATGAGAGAAGACATGCAAGACTCAAACTGAGAGAGCTCTTGTAGCTTGCTTTTGAAAGTTTCAAAAAGTAATATTGAACTTCTCTAGGCTCCCTTACTCTCCTACTCTCTTCTCCCAAAGGCATTTGTTAGGGATGTAGGAGGTGGTTGTTCATACAGCTCAACAAGGTCTTGCCAGACCTCCTCAGATCTGGGTTAAGTGCAGATCCTCCCTATGTCCATATTAATCATATGAATGAAATAAGATTTTACCTTCACCTGCTTGAGGGGGAACATGAGGTCTCTTCATATTCATCAAAAACTGATGACCATCTCAAATCAGAGATCCAGTTCAGTTATTCTGTCTCTGCCACTGGTCAATAGTATATGCTTAAACAAGACTATATGAACACAGCATGTACAGAGTGATCCCTCCTCACTTTTAGAAATCAGCATTTTACTGTGATTACAAAAAGATCCTTGTTAACTAGTGAAGAGAGAACAGGAGTCTGGAAAGATGAGTTCTCTAAATTACTCTTCCCCTGAATTGCTTTGTGCCCTCAGGCAATTCACAAAGGTTGTGACTCATTTACCAAGTCAGTATGAAAATATTCATCAGAATTTGCAAGCTGGTAGGGTCTCAGTGCCCTTCTAAAGCTGTGTGTCACTGCAGCAAAGCTTGTGAGACAATAGCTGTAAAATCTGCTACAGCCAACAATGGAAAAACGTGCCTTAGAAATGCTTTCACATCTTAAAAACCAAATAGACAAATGAGGTTGTAAGCTTAGATCCAGGGGAACTTTGTATAGAGTAGAAATGACAAATTAAAGCTATGTAGTCCTATTAAAGTAACTTCTTTTTTTTCTATTTTAATAAAAATAACAGAAGAGCTAGTGGGCAGAGACCAATAGAATAAGTACCTCTCAAACAAATGTTCAACAAAAATTAGCAGTCCCATAACAAAGACAAAGAAACTAGTTTTGCTTCATTTGAAACACAAAGTTTTTTTCTCAGGACTTCTTGTGTCCAAAAGTCTTTACAGCATTTTAAAGGAGTATGCTATAAATTCTGTCTTACAAAATTTTCAAGACTTATAAGTTTTCCTTTATTTGAAAATTGATTTCAGAAACCTCTAAGGTATACCACAGTTAGGTTTTGGGAACATTATTTATAATTTTTCTCTCTTGAAGATGCTATTGTGAATCCATCAGTATGCCCTCTTGTTTCACAGTAGTTTCCCAAGATATTTTTTAAAGAGTTTTACAAAATTAGAAAAGAGTATAGTCCTACAGAAAAGAACTGTATCTCGTGCTACCTCTCTTAATTTCTATTTATTCTTCCATCTGCAGGAAAAATAATAAAAATGAAGAAAACTAATTTACACAGAGAATTGCACATATAAGTGGAAAAATATGTATGTTTTCTAACTATATTCCAACAAATTGCATATTATCCATCAATACTATCCAGTCATGTGGAATATTAAATGATAGGTTGGCTGCCTTCCATAAATTTCATCACATTTTCCTTTTATGCTTAAAAAAAGCCTTACAACTTCAGCGAGAAAAAGGTCAATCAGAAAAGTCAAATCATTTTCTTCACTATGTCAGAGATTTTACATATTTATCTTACATAATGGAATTCTGTCTTGCTTCATTTGAGAGGTTCTCCTCTTCTGCTTTGTCTGCTACTTAATATGGTGATATATTTTCCTCTAAAAGCTTCCAAGCATCTTTCAAATTATGAAAAATATATTTTGTTCATTATAAAACTGTAATTATCTAGTGACAAATTGTCACACAACCCTTAATACGTGTGTAGACTGGTATGTTTCCCTTGTTCTTTAGAGTACCATGATCAAAGATTATAACCGCTGCATTTGGTTTTGCTCAGAAAATGTAACAATTAACAGTAAAAATTCATTTTTCGTAAAGGCTCCCCTTCAATATCACCTGCCATATAAAGGTATATGCAAGGTTTTTTTGCAAAACATTGCTTGATCAGCAAATTGCTTCTTATCAAAACCAGAGTGTTACTATACGGCAACAATCTCATCAGATGGGTTTGCCTGTACAGAAAAGCTGACCAGAAATGTTATTTTCCAAAATATATTTTTTCTGAAAAAGCTATTTTCCAAGTAATAGTTTGCTTTTTGAGTGCAGTGTCAGAGGGAATACATTCCAATCAATTTTGTTGTATAAATGTCTCTGTGAAGAACAGGACATGAAATCTCCTCTTTGCCTCAGTTTTTTGAGAGCAGCTTGAAAGTTCCTAATTAAAATGGCTGGGATCACAAGCAGCTGTGGCACATGAGCTGCCTCCATCCACAGTAAATCATCAAGTCACCATATTTCATAGTCATAACAGATACTTCCCAGAATATTATTTCTTGGCTCAATGGACTCATATGCTTTTGGTTTTCTATTAGAAACTAGGGAATTCCACCTGCAAATTCATTTTCTAAGTGTAATTTCATCATAGTTTGCTTTGTGCAAGGGACATAGTTAAGTCAAGTTAAAGAGAATGTTCTTATGGTTGTCAGGAAAGTGGTGCAGACCACAAGTAACCAAACCCAGAAAGTAAATTCTGCTATGTCAGGCAAACTATTTTATTACTTGGTCTCTAAAGGCAAAAAAACAATACAGTAGAAGAATGCTCTAATACAACATCGGCATAACTGGTAAAAATCTAGAAGGGTATAACAAGAATGTCTGACATACTATAGCTGCATAAACTCAGTGCAGTTGCCAGCTGTTTCATCCAACATCTGTACTAATAGTGGACTATCAATACAATTATTATTTTAATTAAAAAAACCAAACCCCAAAAAACAAACAAACAAAAAACCAACAAACCCTAGGTTAATTCTAGATTAATTTCTTAAATTTGCTTCACAGATTCAGACCTGTCTTCCCAAAGCTATGAATTTACTTAGAGTAAGAACACACCTTGGCAAAACAGAGAGAGTTTGAGAGAGACACTTTTCTAACTTATGCTTATGCCAAAAACTATCCCTCTTGCTTCCAGTATGTGGTAAGGGATTAAGAATGCCTGCTCATAGTTCCTACAACACTCTGAGAAGTAGAAAAGCCAGATAAATACTGCATTTCATTTTGAAAAATGTTCCAAAAGTAATTCTTGTTTTATTGTGTGCTTGACCGCTCACCTGCACAGGTCTGTGTATCTGGGAATGAAACGGAATGTTTGATTGGACTCAATGATCTCAATGCTCTTTTACAGCCTAGTCAATTCTGTGATTCAGTGATTGCAGGACAGAAGAAGTGCTCTTTTGTTGAATTATATCATTATATGTTACATTTCTTCATACTATGGCAAATGGCAAACAGCATTGAAACATAGCTTTCATTAATGTCCAACTAAATTGCAATGGGTGCTATGCTCTGCTGTCATGAGTTGTGTAACCATAATGTGGTCAGTGAAACTCACCTGAGTGATTCATCAGAAAATCAGGGCTACCACCCTCCTTAGATACCCAGTGGGTTACTTAGTGTCAGAGTTGAGTGTCCTGGTACCGTTCAGGTGCTTAGGAGTGACTTGAACACAGTAGTGTTTCCATCAAAGAACAGGTTAGGGTTCAGAAAACCACAAAGCCCAGAGCTCCAAGCACACTGCATCTACAAAAGGCACGCCAAGGGGAACAGAGAATAGCATCCAGCAACTCACCTGAGCAGAAAGGCTGCAGCTTAATTCCTTCACTTCAAGGGAATGAGCTTCAGCCCAGTGCCAGACCATTATCTTCTGCAATAAAGGACACCATTTCACACAGCATCACCTCCCTGGCCAAAGGTGGTAAGACAGCCCCACTTCCAACCATCAAGCCCTGGTTGTTCCCCAAATACAGAAGAGGGGTTGCATTATAGAGTGAATGAAGTGCCATGCATGCCAAGTATGACAAATTACCATGGCACAGTGAAGTAATATCAACCACCACAATAATAAAAGGATCAAATAAAATTTGTGTGTTAAAGGGGTTTGAGTGTATTGTTTGACCTGAATTTTGTTGTGCACAAGCACCCTGAAACTCCCATCCAGCTCTTCCTGCTGACATTTACCTGCCCACCACAGCTGCAAACTGTGGTAATAAGCAAATTGCCACTCAATCCTCATCAAATCTCTTAAGTTCAGCCATCTGTATGTTCTGAACCCAGAATGCATGGCTGGTCTCTGAATTTCCTGGAACTTTATCTGGTGATTCTGAGTAAAAGTGAGACACAGACACATGGAAATGTAAGAGGAAAATGCATTTATAAAGGTTGTTAAATGATTTATGTCACGTTAGTTATTTTGATGCTTAACTTAGTGCATCTAGGGAACTATTTAATTAAGTTTTCTCCGAAAGAGCCCAACTATTAGCATGTTATAACAGGACTGGGAAATGTAACTATATTCTCAGTTGAGGCTTTAATATAAATATGTAATATTGACCTGCCTGCTTCCAAGTAAGACACTGAGGAATGAATTTATAATTGTCTTTGCAAAAAAAAACCACCAACCAACCAAACAAAAAAAAAAAAAAAAAAAAAAAAACCAGCAGAAAAGTTTTGGAGAACTAGAAATTAAGATTTGTTGAACGAATATTCCTCATGATCCACTTTTGAACCAGTCAGTCATTTTTTGGAACCTTAATATAAATTTGATTAGGAAACATCAATCAAATTATTCCTTTGTGCTATCATGTTTATTTATTAATAATAGAGAAAAAGTCATGTTTCCTGGAACAGGACAGTAATTAAGTTACACCAAAATTTGGGACTCTCCTCATCCAATTCTGAGATGCTTTCTGGCAGCACCAAAGATTTTCTATCCTCAATTTTCTTGAAAGTCTTGTTATATGAACATTTTCTACTTTAACTTGGATTATTTTGTGCTTTATCTTTGCTTCCCTTCCTGTTCAGAAAGTTGTTGCTCGAACAAAACAACAGGCACATTCTTAGGCCAAATTTGCCATGAAATACCATGGTATTACTTACTTCTACTGCTTTAAGTAAAAACCACAACACACATTCAGGTGCAAGGAATGGTGCAAATTAAGATAAAAGTACCAAGATAAAATTATGTACAGTTGCATACATTTCACTCAAATTACATCACCATTAGATTATTCCCTTTAATTAAACTCAAACCAGATTTGTGAATAAGAGTTAGTAGATATTTTTGTGATATTTTTGCAATGATCAATTTTAAAGAGACCACAGACCTTATGAAATCCTTGCAGTTCTGAGCTGGGCAGCATTTAGGCTTTGGTCAGCAGGACAGCAAACTCTCTTCACTGCCTTAACATCCAGACTTGTCTTGCAGAAATCTTTACTATTCATGGTAAATATGACAATCTTCTCAGTCCATCTGGAGAAGCTAAAGGAAGAGGCTTTTTCTATCCTGAAAGCTGAAAAAAGATATCCAAGAGGCTGAAAAGAAAAATATCCCTTATCACCCTTGACTTCAGCCAACTCATATTACTCATGTAGCAGTTGTCCATCTATATTTATATAAAACTCCAATTGCTGGGAGTAAAAAGATAGAAATAATATATTCATGCATTCACACAAAGTTATAAATACACCTATTGGTAATTTAAATGGACTAGGTTTTACATGTTATCCCCCAGGTCAGTTCTGAAGTCTGAATTTGATTTTTCCATCAACTGAGAATGTGTGTGTCATGCCTGTGGCTATTTCAGCCCTTGGGAATGATTCCAGTCAGGCAATCACTTGGGAAAGGTGTGATTTACCAGAGGACTGTTTTTGCTTTAGTTCAAAGGTCTATTAGCAAATACACAGAGAAACTGCAGCTTTGGAGGGACAATATTATAGAGGATTATAAAATGCTGTAATTCAAGGCACACCAGCTCCCTGAAAACATGAAGTATTCCTTTTCTAAGTACCATTAGCAGAATTAGAGTAATAAAATGGCCTTATTTTAGAATCTGATCCATCTGGCCACCTTTGTTAATTAGTAAGAATGTTGCTAAATAAATAAAACTCCCAATTTCCTTCAAGAAAGGTCTTGCTAATATCTTAAAATCATGATTTAACAGGTTTGACTACAATTATGACATATCAGAGAGAAACAAGTTATAAAACACATCTGAGACATCAGTTGCATCCCATCTCTGTAGGCCAGACATGGCATACATGAGGTGTGAGTGGGGTGTTGAAGGATCTCCCACTAATGGCATTTGTGTGAAAAATTTAAAGTGGTCTTTCTGGGGAAAATAAAAAGATAAAACCAACAGCTTTGCATGACAAACAATCTAATTGAAACATTTTATTCAGTAAATCTCACAGAAGTTGCAGGTAGAATTTCTTGAATTACTAGAATTCCTACTTCTGAAGGGCTCATGTCTCAGAAATATGGACGGTTGCCTCCCTGCCTTTTCAAAAGACACAGCTGTGTGTTTCACTGCAAAGTGCATTAAACACAGGCACAAAATAAATATCTTTCCTTCAATCTTGCAATGTGTTAAGCATACCCCAGATAAGTAACAAATAATAAATAAAATAACATTTAAGTGTGGTTGGGATTAGAATACTGTTACCATACTCTGGAGTTTCTGTCATGCTCTTTCATCTCACTCTTGACAGCCCACTTGCCACTTCACATCATAGTTTGAGAAAGATCTGCCAGAACACCATCTACACATGAGAACAAGAAACTCTCAGGATCTATTTTTTATTAACTTGCTTTTTGCATTGGTGAATCTCAACAAGACCTCTGAATACAGCTTGTGAGTACTGACCAGAGCAGAAATGGAGTGCAGTGTCTAACATTCCTTTCCCATGAATTCTTAATCTGTCTTCTGAAGGAACTGGTAAAATACATATTCTCAAATTTTCCCTGTCCTTTATCTGCTTTAATCCTTTACTTGTGTATTACTATAGTGCATATTTTAGAAAAGCCTGGCGAGGAGGTCTGCCTCTAATCACAATTATCTAGGGTGTAGCAATTTGGCACATACAGGAAGATGAATGCAAACTGTATAATAAATCCCGGGACTCACCTGGCATGGCACTGATGGAGTTAAATACAGTTCCAAGCACTGTGATTGCTCCACCTTTATATTTTATCTGACAGTTCTCTTTCTCTCCCTGGATTGTCATGTAGCCCTTTTGCTCTGTCTGTTCACATTACACAGTAACTCCTCTGGTGTCTCTTCCAATTTTTTCCATGCAAACGCATTCCCTGTCACACATTAAAATTTGTGCACAGAAGATTTCCTTAGGCTCACTGGTGCTTTGGCACACCTACCTTTATTAATAAATACTTAATGATAAAAAATACTTATTAATAAATATCTGGCCAAAATATTAGGAGCATCTACAAAAGTCGATTTTCATCATATAGGACTTAATAGTCTGCTAGCATAAAATTGCCCTGTGGAGGACCCCTGGATTCTTCCATGGCTGAATTGGTTTCAGTGTTTGTATCAGCAGAGGAACCTCCAGCAACATAAAGTTATGGTGACAAAGGCTTTGCTAAGGAAATAGATTCAGATTTGTGAGAAAAGACCATATCTGTCCTCAGGCAGTGGCAGACAAAGAAAACATTACCCCTAGTACTACAGGTTCTATTGCTACATCCAGAAAGACTTGGTGGATCTCTTAATCTCCAAGGAGAATTGGCAGGTAAGATTTGATATGAGGACATTCAAGTTTTGAGACTGAGAAGTTAACATATCCCTGGATAAGTCTTTAGTGCTCCTTCTCTTTCCCCAGGTGACTTTAGATATGATTTGATCTGACACTCACAGTTGTGTGTTTGAGCAGCTCTATTCATTGCTAGGTTACAGTTTACATATCAGCTTCTCAGACTTAAAAATCATGAAACTCATGATTATGTTTGTCAGCCCATCCTGAGTTTTTACTTCATTATGAAATTTATTGAAAAAGAAATATCGAGCACTTATTTCCCCCTTTCAGATCTTTTAAATGTACAGAAAAACTGACTGAATAATATACATTCCTCCTAGAGGATTTGTATCTCTGTATCAGCAATAGCCCATAAAACAGAAAAGCTTATTTTAAGAACTTTGCACAACTAAGTTCTTGCTTGTTAGTATATGGTTTTGTCCTTTTTGATTTTAAAACACATAAAGGCAACATAAATGAAACCACATATAAAAAGAACTCCACGATCATATATACTTTCCACAGAAAATTTAAACATTTAAAATGAATGGATTCTGAAAGGAACAGCTTTGAGTGTTATTGACTGAAAAAGCAGATGGTACAAGGATACATTAGTGTCACAGAGCATTACCTTCATCCTTAGGAACAGAGATGGCATCTCAGTGATGAACTGGGCTTTTTTCAGTGCTTTCTAGGTGGTTCAAGTCATAAAACCTCCTGTTTCTTACTGAAGTTGTGTACCAAAGAAATTAATATATCTGTGATTTACTTTTTGCATATAGATTGCTTCTCTAAGGGGAAATTCAGCTTAAAGCTGGTAAGTCATTTAAATCTCACCTAAAACCTTAAAATAGGGTGTAAGTATGACTTAAATAATGCATGAACCTTAAGCTAGCCTTTGCAGAAGGGTAAATTGAGTTTCTTTAACCCTAACACACTAGAAATGTTTTCAGTTATAGGGATGATGAAGGTTTGGCATATGAAGATCCCTACTTGTTTCTTTCCATTTGCTGTCTTTCCAGAAGCCTGAATATTTTTCCATTGCATAGCCACATGAAATATGCTTATAAAAAAATTATTGAGTATCTTGAAACAATGTTTACAATTATCCAAACATAACGTGCAAATCTGTGCCAGCTTCAGATTCCATTCTGTGAAAATTTGGTGCAATTAGAGAATCTGGTGCTTTTGTGATCTTAACACTCTGCAGCTCTCTGAAGGGGAGGTTTTAGCAAGGGCCCTTCTTGCAGGTTACAAGTGACAGAACAAGAGGAAATGGCCTCCAGCTGCACCAGAGGAGGTTTAGATTAGAGATTAGCAAATATTTCTCCACTGAAAGGGTGGCCAGGCACTGGAGCAGGCTGCACAGGGAAGGGGCGGAATCACCACTGCTGGAAGTGTTAATAAAATGTGTGCACTTGAGGACATGGTTTAGTGGTTAATATGGTGGTGCTGGGTTAAGAGCTGGGCTTGATGATGATCTTGGAGGTCTTTTCCTGGCTTAAGACTCTGTTTTACCAAGGCCTACAGTGGCTTACCCTAGGCTCTACCATTCCCCAACCCAGAAAGCAGCAGCAGCCAGGATGAAGCAGGGAGGAAGCTCCCTCTTCTCTCCCATACAGCCAAAATTTTCACAAGAAAAACAATCTAGAAAAAAACCCCATGTGAACAAATCAATTAAAGGAATCCTATTCATCACAGAAATACATTTCATGAAAATAAAATTATTTTTCATTAAACACATTATTCTCAGTTTACTTTACAGCAGTCTTAAGATATTTTGCTAGACAGACTGCAGGAATATTAAATACCTTTTTCTGGCTTCACTCTCAGGTCACTCTTGCCTCTTACACCATTTCCCATCTTCTCAAACACACAGGAATGGACAAGCCTGTGTCACTGTGTGACTGTGATGGAACCAGGAAGCATTCCCACTCCAGTATGACACTTTAAACTTCATTAACTTTTACCTACTTTAAAAGAAACTCCTCAGGACAAAATTCAACACTCCAAGTCTGTGTAAGTGTTCCCCAGGGTTTGCAGTGCAGCCAGACACTGAATGCGTGTCTGGATGGCTCCGCACGGAGAGCAGCTGTGTGCCAGCAGGATGGAGGAGCTGGGTGACCATGTGAGTCTGTCTGCTGCCTCCTGATCAAGGTTAAAATAATTTATACTAAACTGCCATCTGAGACTGGGCCTTGATCCAAGCATGCACACCAGTCTGCAGTGTCCTTTTGCTGAAGAAGATGCTGAGAGTGCAGGGCCTTGCCCTGAGCACAGAGAAACAGTCCATGTGCCTAGGTCTAAATTTCTCGTGCATTTCAGATGAGAAGGTGGCATGAAGACATACCCGTGGCAGCATAAATATCCTTTGGAACTGGGGTGTACCTGCTCCCTCTGGGAACCCACTAATCACACCTCAAAAAACACCAGCACAGCTATTCCTTAAAAATATACAGGGGAGATTCTGTACATCCCTCTAGACTGTCCAGACTTTCCCTGCCTTGCACCATTTACCTTGTGATCATTTTGAACTATTCACATAAGAACTTCCATGAAACCATGGAGAAAAATCACTTGTTCCTGTATATCTGTCACCTTGTCTTTTATCTCACAACTGGAGGAACATACAGGAGCAATAGAGAATTTTATGGTGAGATGCTATTAAAAAAAAAAAAAAGAAATAATTTATTTGCTTTAGTTCCAGAAGTGTTTTCTATTACTAATCTATTATTTTAATAATTGTATTATTTTAAAATGACAATCAAACTTCAGTAAACCTGGTGAGAAACAGTAAACTGAAATTAGCCACAAGAGAGCACATTTTGTTCAAAATGGCCACTGGAGTAATTTACTTTGACAAAATACTAAATAAGTGTGAAAGTTTACAGACTTTAAATATGCTGTTGTTTATGTACTACTATGCATTTACAAGAAGATGGCAAAAGATCATTTGCCTTTAAATGTTTAAGTTGATAACAGAGTAAAAAGTTATCAAATGAGAAAATGTTCCTACAATACCTTAACTAGTGGGTGCAAGATGATTCACACTCGACATGAAGGGTCCATGTGACAAAATGTGACTGTAGCAATCATATGGATAAAGGCATTACAGGCACCCACAGTGAGCACATTTGGATCCTCATCTCACTGCTGTTCTGATGAACAGAACCAAAACAATCCCCTTCCAAGTGGCAAACATGCCTGCTTTGAATAATCCATTCAGCCCAGTCAAACTGTAGATGAGCTTTTGGAGTCTGTGAAGACAAGCTGAAAAAATGAGCTTCTTGCTTATTTATTTAATACTGAAATGAGAAGAGACAAGCTAAAATGAGGTCACAACAACCCATTTTTAATGGTCCAGTTATGACTCAAACTGTGATTTGCCAGTAAAAGATGAAGAGCCAGTAAAATGCATTTTGAATAAACTCTTGGAGTATCTGATAAGCAGGGGTGGGACCAGGTAGGCACTACCTCATTAAAGGTGGGATTTGTCTCACCTACTTCAGCCATCTGGGAGTCAGGCATATGGTATGAGCCATTTGCTAGGTTGTGTTTAGAGACAATGGAGAGAACAAGGCTTTCAAAGAAGGTGATAAGTCCTGCCTGTCTCAGGAATGGATAAATTTTGGATTTAAACTCTTTTGCCAGTGAGATCAGTTGTTGTCCCTCTGTGATAAGCTTGATTTAGATACCTAACATTTAAATAGCTGTAATTAGTAAAGATTAGCATTTAGTACTTTAAATGCTCCAACTGCTTAATGAAATACAGACTCCTCTTCTGAAAGCCTGGTTTGTCAGTGAAAGTAGGTGGTACAGATTTCAGCTGATGGTGAAAAAAGGTCAACATCCAACACTGCCTGTTTAATGTGAGACTCAGTTTAGGCACAAGGGGATGTTGAGCTCTAAAATATTGGTAAATGGTGGCATCCTAACTCCTCCTCTATTGGTCAGTTCTGGAAATAACATGGGACTTGCTTGTGACACAGCCTTATGTATCAAAAGAAAAAACAATAAGCATGTCACATTAAATATTTATAAACCTAATATTTCAGGCTCCATTTTTTTTCTTGTGACAGCTTAGACAAGTGGAAATAGGCTGGTTACTTGAGCAGAAATTAAATGAAACACAGTGAGAAGTGGCAGGTTTCCTCTTTTGTGTAGGTTAATGAGACCCTGTAGGACAGCAAGAAGGTGGTTTTAGCTGTTCTGATTAGCTTGACCTAAAAGCCACTTCATGATTCGCACACAGAAAATGTAATTTAAAATGATCAAATTGATGCTCAAATAAAGACTATTTAACAATAGAAATTTTGAAATACCCTCTTCCCAGCATCTTCTTCTTCTTCCTCCAACCCCATGCCAGGTTTTATTGAATATAATGTTCTGGGCTGTGAACAACTCCCACCAGAAATCGTGTATGTTTTAACACACAGGAGAATTTTTCAGCACTCTTGCAAGTCACATCTTCAAATACACTGGCTCTAAATTCAGGATGACCACACCTCACCCTTTCTTATGCCTCCTTGCTGACCTCCACAGCAGTTTGTTTGAGGGGCCCCTGTGCTTGGCTTGCTGGTGCAATCTGTCTGGGAAGGAGCTTGCTGGAAGCCAGCGCTGCATGGGAGTGCACTGCTGAATGCCTGCTTTGGGGAAGCTGGCCTGGAAACCCACTGGGAATTCTCTTGTTAGAGCAGAACACTGTCCCTGCCAGGTTTTCTCCTACTGCTAGCTATTTTCATTGGTAGTGCAACTTCACTGCTGATAGAGAACTGTTGGCATTTAAATCAGGGTCATTTCATTCTAATCAGATGACTGCTGGTGAAAAGGGCAAAAAAGGATGTATTTGATCCATCCTTCTAGCAAGGCAGAATTTTTTTGTTGAATACTACAGAGCCAGAGAGGTAAGACTTCAGATGATTAGAAACTCAATTCTACAAACAGTGGTTTGAAATGAAACATAAGCTGCAGGTTCTGCTATAATGAGAGCAACAGTTTGGACAAGTGAAAGAAAGTTCAGACATATATATGTAATGCAAATCTGCACATTAAGTGCTCTTTCTAGTTGTAAAGAATTCTCTTTCTGTGTGTTAGAAACATATTTGGACATGGGATATCATAAAAGCATAGTAGCCAGTTCTTTTTTTCCCTCCCCCATTAGTACATAGCCTGAAGTCTTTTCTAGGCCAGAAAAAATGCATCTCCTTAATGTGGTCATTGTTCTATAGCAAATTAGTAGACATCTTCAAATCATTCATTCTACTGAAGGCCATTTCCAATCTATCTCATTAGCACAATGTTCAATCCAGTTAAAGCTGAGTTAAACTAATATGAGTAGCTAATGGACTGAAACACTGCATTTTTTTGTATAAAAGGTTCTGAACTCAAAATACAATACCTCAGATATAAGATCAGATTATAGATTGCAGAATTTTCTTGAGAATGACTGTAAAAATAGATTATAATGTATCTCTGCCTGATTTCTTCTGGGAGAAAAAAATACCATAAAGGGATTATATTGACAAAATGCAACAAAGACCAAGTTAAATTCCAAGTTAAATGTTGTAAAAGATGAATTTTTTCTTGTATATCTGAATACTATAAAAGTAGAGATTAAAGAGCCCCACCAAATACCATCCAGGCCATATTTAAATTTGAAAGCAACAGTAAACAGCATGTAATCTATGCAGATTTTAAAGCAATACAGGCTCTGGCACACATTGCAATTTGCACCTACACAGCCAAGCTTTCCAGCATATGACTGGTGGGATTTGTGTCTGTGTAAGGTTCACTTGTGTAAGGTATGTTCTAATACTCCCATGTGTAAAACAGACAGAGTCTCACATTTCACTCTGGATATCATCCCTGCAGTGCTCTTCTGAAATTCTGGCTACTAGTACCTCTCCTGGTGTCACAGGCAAGTGATTGCAGCCTGCAGGGGTCCCAGGCCATGCTCAGCACACATCTACATGCTCAGTTACAGACAGACATTAGGTGGCTTTGCCAAGCCAGTGGGAAGCAAATGAAATCTCCCCAGACAAGCTGTCAATTTGCTTTGCCTGGGGTAATGGACTGTGCTGTTCATTCTGTGGGCTTATGCAGGCTGGACATATGCATGACCATATAATTCGTCATTTCAGAGCTGTTGTTTAATGTAAATAGCTTTCACAAGGGTTGAAAAAGGAGCGCGTCTGTGCCGTTCTCTTTAAAATTGTCCTGAAGATTGGCTGGAACTGACCCTATAAATACAAGTTAAATAGTGAATAGAGATATGTGGGTTTTTTGAAACAGTAACTGCAATATGAAATCAATACAAAATACCTTACAGCCCTAAGTGCCCAGCATTAAAAAAAAAAAAAAAAAAAAAGCCAAGAAACTGCAAAACCAGCATCACAACAATGATGGTAGAACCCTGAGAAATACCAAACAGTGACTTAGCAAACCAAATTTGCTTAGCTAATCCAAAAGTATGGATTTTAATATGTTTGTCTCTAAATAGGAGAATGCATGCTCACCAAGGACAGTCTTGGAAGGGATCAGAAATACTCACTGGAAGTGGAAGATGAGGTTTACATTGTACAGACAGCACAGGTTTTAACATAAACTACTGAAATGAATAATACTGAAAAGTGTCAATTTGCTATCTGGAGAATAATTTGTTGATCAAAAATGATCACTGGGCTCTGACATATCAGTCAGAGTAGGTGGTCACTTCTGGCCTCCAAAGCCCATGAAAATGAGTAATAAGGGGCTGGTCTCCAGAATGCATAATGTAGCAAGACCTCACTAAAAATGGTCAGAGTTTTGAAATGCCACAGCAAAGAGGAGAAATGGCTACACTGTCTCTTTGGCAAGTTTGTGCAGATAAATTCTCATCCTACTTTATTTATTTTATTATATAAAATAGATTTATATTGAACTTTATTATATCAAGCTTTTTCTGGTTTATCAAAACAATTTTACTCATGGTTAAAATAAGAAAATTTGCACTCACTTTGTCCATGAAACAAAATGAGAGCTTCACGTAACAACAGGCAGAGAGACCTGGAATTTCAGAGACATTTAGTATAATGTTTCTTGTCAGAATTATTTTTAATATACAACTGTAAAATTTTTATATAGCCATGATATGTCAAATATAGGGCCTTCCTAAGATCTTTGAAAGTATGAAACCATCATCAGTACCTGCAGCTTAATACAAGAGAACCTTCATCCTCCCAAGAGCTAATTTTACTGTCATAGTTTACAATCTGTAGCTGTAAGAAAATGTTTTTGTCCTTGAAAGACTGACAGTGAAAATTTGCTTCTCAATATAGGGTGATTTTTCTCACACATTTATAGAAACAGAAATGGAATATTTTCCAGATTTCATTTGCCCACAGTATGTGCTAGGAAAATGTCTATCTTGTTCAAAAATTTTTAATTGTGAAAAAAGAAATCCTGTGAGAAAAGGAATCCTTTGGGAAGCTCTAGCTATAATAGCTATGTCTGCAACTCGTGTTCTTTTGTGTGTGGGTTTGTGGTGGCTTACTTTTCTTTTATTTTGAAGGAGAGATATCCTCTCTTTGTGACCAAGTTGTTTGTCTCCCTGTTCAGCTTACATTATTTGATGTTTCAGGAGGAATGACTTACATTCAGAGGCATTAGAGTTATGATCATCACAAGCTTTTATTTTGGTGAAATAAACACGTTTCTCTGTCCATCCTCTTGCCTGTCAGCACTGATGACAGAGGGGATGCTGACAACTGTCAGTGCTATTAATGTGCACTGGGGAAAGAGAAGGGAAAGGATACAGCAAGGAGCTTTTACTATTATTGTTGGAAAATTGCTTAATCCAGTAACAAAATCCATCAGGCCAAAGCCCTAAATTTCACAGTTACAGTAAACCTATTATTCAAATAAATTTTTTGCAGTCTGCCCTCATGCTGGCATCTATCAAGAATCAGTGTAAAAACCCCACACAGACTGATAGCATTTAGGAATGAAAATTTCCCTGTGTAGAATGGAATCTCTTGCAGTCCAGTGAAGTTCATGAAATTCAAGTAACTTTTGAATGACTCAGCCTCCTGGTTACTATATCTGTCCCTGTCAGGAATCTCCAAAAGCCAGCATGCTGGAACCTCATGTTCAAATTTCATGCTTTCTCTGTACTGCCATCAATGTGACCTCACAACAGATTAACTGGCTTTACTTTACTGGGCAGCTACATCACTCTATACACACAAGAAAAAGGCAAACACTGCAACCATTATTAAAGAGAGTAGAAAGGAGGACCCCAGAAAAAACTGGCCTGTCAGCCTTCCCTCCGTGCCTGGGAAGATCATGGAACAGATCCTCTCAGAAGCTCTGCTAAGGCACATGGAGGACAGGGAGGAGGTTTGGGACAGCCAGCACAGCTTCACCAGGGGCAAATCCTGCCTGTCCAATCCAGGGGCCTTCCATGATGGAGAGATACATCAGTGGGCAAGGGAAATGCTTCAGATGGCATTTGTCTGTATTTCTGTAAAGCCTTGGACACAGTCCCCCACAAAATCATTCTCTCCAAACTGGAGAGAGATGGGTTTGATAATTGGATTGTTCAGTGGATGAGGAATTAGTTGGACAGTCACATCCAGAGTGTTGTGGTCAATGGCTCAGACACCTGACGGAAACCAGTGACAAGTGGTACCCCTCAGGGGTCCACACTGAGATCAAAATTTTTTACAGTTTTCATCCATGACAAAGATGGTGGGATTGAGTGCGCCCTCAGCAAATTTGCAGGTGAGGCCAAGCTGAGTGGTGGTTTGACACACCTGAAGGATGGGATGCCATCCAGAGGGACCTGGGCCTCATGAGGTTCAACAAAGCCAAGTGCTGCACTTGGGTTGGGACAATCCCAGACATGAGTACAGATTGGGAGAAGAAATCATTAAGAGCAGCCCCACAGAGAAGGACTTGGGGGAGTCCTGGAGTGCTGCAGCCAGCTCTGGGGTTTTTGGCACATGAAAGACAGGTATCCATTGGAGCAAGTCCAGAGGAGGGCAAGATAAATGATCAGAGGGCTGGGACACCTCTGCTATGAGAAAAGACTGAGAGAGCTGTGTTTGTTCAGCCTGGAGAAGAGAAAGCTTCAGGGAAATCTTATTGCAACATTTCAGTGCTTTAAGGGGCGTACAAGGCCTTATTGTTGTTGTAATATGACAAGGGCTAATGGTTTTGAATTAAAAGAAGGTAGATCCAGGCTACATATACGGAAGAAATTACTTTACAATGAGGATGGTGAAGCATTGGAACAGGTTTCCTGCAAAGAAAGTGCCCCATCCTGGAAACATTCAAGGTCAGGTTGGATGGGGCTCTGAGCAGCCTGATCTTGAAGTTGTCCCTGCTCCCCGCAGGAGTTTGGACTAGACAGGTCCCCTCCAGCCCAAACCATTCTATGACTCCCAGATGCCTGCTTTCATCCTTCTTGAGTTTTGCAGCAATGTTCTCTTTAACATTAACAACTTTTTTTTTGCCCCCACTGTATTGCCAGGAAAAAAGGGATGAAAGCAAAAATGACATTTCTGCGCCTGCAAGACAGACAGCACTGACAAGATGCTGTGTTGGTGACAGACTGAAGAAATCTTCAGTCTGGATAATGCAAGGCACAAAACAAGCCAATATTCACCCCTCAGTATCACAAAACAGATATATATGATATTTTTCCATTCTCCTCATATTGCTTTAGTGCTTTGTTTTTCTATAGCAGCTAATTCTCTTCTTGGTAAATTCTGACCTCTGCCATGTAAAAGGACCATGAGCTTTTGTAATCCTGGAACAGGTCAGGTATCTGAGGGCAGAAAATAAAGATCAACTGTCTCTTCACATCATTCCTGGAAACCACAGCAATATTACAGTGGTCTAGGTAGTTTAAACCAACCATAAAGAGAGATTCTGCCAGAAGTGCTTCTGCAATTCTGAATTTATTTTCAGGAGACAAATAAATACAAACAAATCTGCATGTCAGGGGCAACACACAAAAAAGAATCTCCTTCATAATAGCAACCTATTAAAATACATATAAAATAAGAAAGGAAGGAGAATCAAAAGAGAAAAAGAAGTTAATTTTTTTTGTATCTTCCTCTTTATAACTTCAATTTTGCATTATCAAAGTACAATTGAACTCATAACTAAAGAATCTTTAAAATACTCACATAATTTCTCTCTC
Organism: Anomalospiza imberbis; assembly: GCF_031753505.1. Taxonomy (NCBI): domain Eukaryota; kingdom Metazoa; phylum Chordata; class Aves; order Passeriformes; family Viduidae; genus Anomalospiza; species Anomalospiza imberbis. The sequence goes on from NC_089688.1 coordinate 20,848,171, forward strand.
CCCTGAAGTTTCCATGAAACAGATGCAAGTGCCTGTTATATTTTATGATTCATCTGGGGCAACTTAGCTCAGACATATCTTTTTGTTTGCTACAAGAACAGCCTAGATTGATTTTTTTGGCAAATTAATTCTTAGTGAATGACAGAGTAAGGACTTTAGTTCCCAAAGTCATAAAATTACTTCTTCTACTGCACAGTAAACCAAAGCAATGCATAGCTAGGTTTTTGTAAGCTATCAGGGTGCAAAATTAAGAACACATGTACTGACTGTGCTTAATGCATTAACAGAAAGCATTCCCATAGTGTGGAGCCAAAATAGGTTCAGCTGTGGGATGGCAGCTTTAATTGACAGTCTGCAGGTGGCTTTCTATGGATTATTGCTTCTCTCTAGTCACCAACTCATTTTTGTAGCCCTCCTAATGTGCCTGAATGCTTCACCTGTGCAAGGTGAGGCTGAGAGGGCCCTGACTGCTATAGTGGATGCATTTAGCCCTGAGTTTCAGCAGTAAGGTGGTGGCTTCAATAAAAGTATGGAGGAGCTTCTGGGGTGATGAGGCAGAGCAGCTGTAAGGTCATCAATCCTGACCACTGCCTGGGAACACCTGGCACTAAGAGTGCAAGATGGGTTTAGTGAAGACAGAGTGTATGGCATTGCATTATAGGAAAAGGGATTATAGTTAGAGAAAACAAAGCCACCTGAGAAGGACCAGGCTGGTTACCTGGATGCTTGTTTCCCCCATCTCTAACATTAGCTTAAGAGTTTTCACTAGCAGAGACTGCACTCCATTTCATTATATATCTGCACATAAACAGTTGTATAAGCAAGTCTCCATCACACAGGTCATTAGGGTTTACTACGATCTAAAAAGGCAATAGCTTTAGACACTTTCTCATATGCCATTTTGGAAGTTATTTTTGTATCATATTATTTATGTACAAGTCCCAGGGTGCTTTATGAAACTTCGAGGCTCTTGCATTTGATGTTTGAAATACTAACCATACCATATATTTGGTAACTTTTCTTCTGGCTTTTGCAGTTTGCCAGATAATTGTGCCATGGTAGTTTAGTTCTCATGCAAAAATACTGACTTCTACTTCTAGAGGAAAAGCTACCTGTAGTTACCATTGCTAACAAAGTAATTCAGAGATGTCCACTTGAATCTGCAGCCAGCAAGAATCACATTTCTTGAACTTGAAAAGGAAATAATAAAATTGCAGAATCACAGCATATGCTGAGTTGGAAGGGACCCACAAAGATCATCAAGCCCAGCTCCTGGCTCTGCACAGGAACGTCCCCAAGAGTCGCACCATGTGCCTGAGAGTTCACACCATGTGTTTTGTCCAAAGGCTTCTTGAACTCTGGCAGGGTTGCTGCTGTGACCACTTCCCTGCAGAGCCTGTTCCAGTGCCCAGCCACCCCCTGGGTGAAGAACCTTGTCCTGCTACCCATCCTAAGCCTCCCCTGCCACAGCTTCAGGCCATTTCCCCAAGTCCTGTCACTGTCACCACAGAGAGGAGATCAGTGCCTGCCCCTCCTCTTCCCCTCACGAGGAAGTGGTAACTGCAGTGAGCTCTCCCCTCAGTCTCCTTTTCTCCAGGCTGAAGAGACCAAGTGACCTCAGCCCCTCCCCATATGGCTTCCCCTCAAGAGGGGTGTGTACTCATTTTAATTCCCTTTTATTATGTGACTGTGAGAGTGTGCATCTCTCTAACTAAATGCCTTCTTTTCTCTCAATATAACATACTGTATCTCCATAGTAACGCAATATAAATAAACCCATTTAATTTCTGACATTATATTTTTAGAATAGAATTATAGTATATAATATATCGTAACATTTTTTTCTCATTTTACATTTTTCTTGTAAATGCATTCAAATAAATATATATAAAGAAAGACCTGTGACTTAGTTATTGTAAGAGCAGATATTGTGACACTCTCCAAATAAGGGACAAGGTATGTAAGATTAGGGAGTAATGAAAAGCAGTCACCTCACAACCAAATTGGAAATCACTCTTTTCTGTAAAGTATGCTAAATCTGAGGATAAAATATCTCAGTTGTTCATTGGTGCCAATAATCAAAATCACCTCATCTCTCCTGGATGCAAAGATCACTTGAAGCGACCACCTCAATGATTAAATCACAGCTTTGTAACTTCATTGTGTTCTTTGTCTTGATATGTCTGAGAATTTAACTCTTCCAGTGATTAATGATCTTTTATTCTATATTTGAATTAGCATAGGTCCAGTTGTTTTAAGCCAATGGTATCATTTATGCTTCCATAATTCTTTTCCTTTCTTTGTGTTTCTACCCCATGAAGCACTGATTTATTTTCTCTAAACAAGCCAAGATCATCTTTTATCAAACTTTATTCTGCCTTCAAATGTTGTTATATATTGTCCTTTTGTAAGTACTTTTCAGATCAAATAGTAGAAGAGCTCTAACATCAAATTTGTATCAGAATGCCTTTTTTTTAAATACAGTTAACCGGAACTGTTTATTGTGTTGCAGATAAACTTTAAATAGTGTCTGGTATTCTGATTTTTTTTTTTTTTTAGTTTCCCTGGTGTATCTGAGAACAGCTTTTACTTTTTTCTTCCCTATTACATTAGTGACTCACAAATATGTTGTGACTATTCAAATGTTGAACTCCAAATACATCATTTTTCCTTTCCTTCCAAAATGCATGGCTTTCTTATACCTCCTTTGTTCAGTGAAAATATCTTTTACTTACTATGGCTAGATATTCCTCTACTGTGCCATTATTAGTAATATCTGTTCTAAAGCCTGTTTCTGGAAGGTCAAAATCATCCATAAAGACAGTAAATCTTCCCTAATGCTAATATTTCTCTTTCTAATAACATTATGGAGATCTTATCCAGCACAAATTAAACTCTAGGGGGCTAAAGCAGACAACATCATCCAAACCTTTTCCTTCCCTAAATTGTTTTTTACTCAAATTTATCCATTTTCTCACATTATCTTTTTTAAGCCTAGCCCATTATACATTATAATGCTTTTTCACTACCCTGCCTTTAATTTCTAGGTTGCCTGAACAATGTGTACTCTTCTTATTTGTGTTGCACCCTCTTATTAATATTCTACCTCAGCTGGGCTACCCTAATTATATCTGGCTTGACACCTTGCATCATAATTCAGTTTAATCTCTTATGTTGTTCAGATGATTTTAATTCCTGTACTAATATTTCTACTGCTTCTCAGTAGTCTCAGGTGATCACTTAGCTAGATTAGGAATATTTCATTTAAGGCACTGCCCACCTGACTACTGCTGTCACCAACTTTTTCTCCTTCAAATTACTCAAATGACTTTCCCTGCAGCATCTTCACTGATTTGTGCCACTGCCTGTGGCAGTCTGAGCAGCCAGGGGTGGAGCAAAGCAGATTAGAAAGCAAATTCCCACTCCCATCTAATAGGGGAAATCCACAGGTGTGAAAGGACCCTAAGAAAGGAGGACAAGAAGAAAATATGTTGAAATTAAAAGTCGGTCATTTTGAAAGGGGGTTCACTTGCTCATAAGAGCACTCATGTGAGGAGAGAGCTGGTGGCTTCCTTCACCCCCAGGTAATTCACCTGCTGAGGGTTTCCATGGTCTCTGGAATTGGTTTCCCTTCATCCTCCTTTGTAGAGGAGCTGTGTTTTTAGGATGATGGGAGTTTGACAGAGCACTGGCTTTGATGTTAGAAAGAACAGCGACTCAGATATTTGCACAAATTTCTTTAACACAATGATCAAATATTGATCAGTTAATAAAGATATCTCTGAGAATACCAGGCTCTCAGAAATGAAGCTGCTGCCTATGATGCTGCATGATTCCATAATAAAGTGCTATTTTAAATTGTTGTCGGCAGGCAAAACCTTGTTCTGGCAGGAAAGTGGCAACATGTGCAAAAGCTTTTTGCCTACTTAGCATCCATATTTCTACATCTGAAAATGTGAGAAAATTGTTATTACTTACAGATCACACATCAGTTATAGAGGTAGATGTTTTTGTTTTTTGTTTTTTTTTTTCTTTTTTGTTGTTGCTACTGATTATATTTGGGTTTTTCTTTTAATTCTCTAGAGCTCTGTGACAAAAATACCTTGTAATTCAAATTAAGAAATAATATCTAAAAATTACAAAATCTGACACTGGAATAGAATATAAGTATTTGGAGAAGAGAGATTTCTTAAAGGGCTTGCATGCCAGGCAGAAAAAAACCCCAATGGAGTCACAGGAAGGCAAATAGTGAAATCAGAGCTGCCAATGAAGATAAAAATGGTAGGATGTATTATTTGTGCAAACAGTCAAGCAAGAAACATTGATTTGGTAGGAAATGAATGGGACAAATCTGACCCTCATTATGCCAGCTCCTCTGAAATATTAAATAGAGAAAGTACTGAAATAAGGATTAAGGCTATTTTTGCTCTCACTGGAGCAGTACAAAACAGTCTTAGTGGGGACTGAGATCCAGCCATAGGACTCTGTTAATTAAAATAGCCACTATTAAGATATTTATTGTCCCTAATAATCATAGCTATGCAATTTGTACTAGAGTAAACAAATCATGCTTTAGAAGTTCCCAGTTGACTATTACAGCCTAGTCTGTCAGCTGTCATTTAGTTACAAAACCAATTTTCCATGTAGTTTATTTGCATAAACAACAGTTTTTTCAAAGAGCTTCACAGAAGAAGAAATCACATTAAACAAAATTAAAATTAGGTTAAAGTAATGTTAATAAACTGACAAGCTCCCCAAAGCCCAACTAGTCAAAGATTTTTTTTAAAATTTCATGCTGAGTTTTTTTGATGTGTTCACCTCTCCAGGCAGACTTACGCTGTGTTAAAAGAATGATCATTACTGCTTCTTGAATCCTGTTAATTATGCATGTGCGTGCAGGGTTATTTGTAATTGGTCCCTCTCCAGATATTCTCTCATCTCTCTCTGTTTTCATGAAAATTTAAAAAATATCTACACTGACTATCATTTACTCACTAATATCTCTCTCTGTTTATATATTTCAGGCATCCTGTGCTGATGTGGGCCAGATTGGACAGATATTATCACATTAATTTTATTTGGATGGACGAGTTGCATCTGCCAGCTTGGTGGTATTGGGCCACAGACTGCTTTACCTCATTATAATCATAGACAAGGTGCAATGAATTTTTAGTTCAAATACAGAACAGTTTTCATACCTGGCACACACAGATCAATGTATTAAATCTACTTGAACAAAGAGACCTCATACAAAGCACTTGAGGACTTTTCACAGGGTAGGAAGCCAGAGGGGTCATTCTGCAATGTAGGTGTTTGGTGAGCAAATCAGGTAGTTCAGCTTGCTCTGTACAGTCCACTGTAGCAGTTACAGTCTTCCCCTGGTCTTCATTAACATTGCCTGTGCCTTCACACCTTGTAACACCTACCAGATAGCTATATTTTCTAGGCAGAAGCAATATTATAGTCTCTTGCACAAGCTTACTTTATTTTTAAATAATATAAGCTTTTTCTCCACATATTATCCCAGTATCTTACATTTACCCACATCAGAAAATTTTGCCCCTAAGATATTAATCTCACCAAAGACTGTAGGTTAGGCAACATTGCAGGGAATCCCATTAGAGGTGTAGTGGCTAAACCATGGTATTCTACTGGAAAGTACTGAAGGATGGGCTTGCAAATCACCAGATTTCTGTGGAAATCTCTTTTAATGTTCACCAACTGCCCTATGGGACTTTAAAGTATTGTTAAGAAGTGAGTTTTAGATAATATCTGATCTCTTCTATAAAATTTGCATTGCTCTACAATCCCTAGTGAGCCTTTAGCTCTTGCATTTATGTCAGATGAGTTTTACTGAGAAAGGAAAAGACTGAAGCTGGTGACTAAATAAATATAGCTAGATGCCCATGCACCTCTCTCGATAACACTGAGGCAATGAAAATTCATCAGTGCAGATGGCATTTGCAGGTATGGCAGTCACAAGAACAAGAAAGGTCTTAAACTGCCATGAATGGCCTTACCTTTGGTGAAAAAGAGACTTCTCTGTTTTATAGGATATTATTTTTTTCACATGTCATTCAGCATATGCTTATGCAACAAAAACTGGTCTTGTTATTTATGTTTCACAATATTTCAGGCTAGGATTTTCTTTTCTTCCCCAGAGCTTCAGCTGAACTCCTCTTGCTTGACTGCTTCTGAGCCTGCATCTGATTGCAGAGTGCCTGTGCTTTCACACTGCTCAGATAAAGGGCTTGCACTGCAGTCGTGACTTGCATGGGCTCGGGTTTTAGACCTTTCTTACGTCTAGACCTACGGAGATGACGACACGCTGATTCATCCATGAATAATCAAAGTGAACTCCTAGACAGTCTCAGAAATAGACTTCTTAGCTCACTTCTGTTAACCCCAAGCTTCCTGAACAATACTGAGATGTGGGGAAAAAATAATGTTGTAATACGTGTTATGTGCTGAGACAATGAGATGAGACATTACAATAGGGAAGGGAATAAAGTTTAACTTAAACACTGCAGTCAAAAACAGGAGATTACCTATTTTTAAGCCAGTTATGGCTTTCAGCTTGCAGTTGAACAGATCATCCCTGCTGCTATTTTGATGCCCAGCTCACTGCTCATAGAATCGTATGAATTCAGCTTTGTAGTATTAATTTTTCATTTAGACTACTTCACATGCATTTAAAAATGCAGAATGTTTCCTCTTCTTTTAAACCTCTTTAATAAGTTTTACACTTTCCCTGAATTTTTTTTTAACTGAAATGAGCTGCTTGAGCATTGGCCAGTGAAAAGAGGGACACTGGACACTTGCTGGCTTTTGCAGGGCAGTAACTTATGGAAAGACACAGCAGCTGGGCAAGTCTGAAACACCTTTTCCCCTCATGCTACTGTCCAAATGGAATGTGGGGAGTTTGAATTGAATGGTATTTATTTCTGTAATTATTTCATTTCAGCACCAACAAGTGTGGATAAACTGTCACAGTTTGTCTAAGAGACCAATTCATGCCTTTCATTTAAAAATCAGTCCAAAGGTGTTTTATTTTCCCTGTAACTCATAAGCAATGTGTCTACAGATTGATGTGCATCCTTAGTTTTATGGAAAAAAGTCATATCAGGCAGCATCTGGAATTTATTGTTTATGAATTGGAAGATTTTATCAGTATTTGAGACCAAAAAAATTTAACTGTCACATTAATTTTGTTATTACTTCTCAGATGACTTATCTCATATTCCTCTAATATTCAGCCAAAATGATTGTTATGTTTTTATTTGCTGACTGTTACAATTATTTTCAGTGTTTAGAAAAAACATATTTTGTCCAGTACTCTTTTATATTAAATTAAAAATTACAATAGAAGTATTATCAAGAACTTTGAAATAAAGAACTGGCCACTGTTTAAAATAGAGGTTTCTGTGAGGCCTTTGCACCGCTGATATTTTTGTTTGTTATACAATCTACGGACACTAAAACGAGGTGACCTTCTATCACAGAAACTGCAATGAAGCTTAGGGGTGGCCTTGGGCTCTGATATCAGCTGCACCTCAGTTCAGTAATCTTATTGTCTCTCTCAAAATTAGGTCATCTGAGAGCCAATTCCTTGCTCCTGCCCATGGGGATATTACATACCCTATCTGTCTATACAAAGAGATTTAAACAGAACTGGTCACCCAGTATCTGAAGAAAAGACTCAGGTTAACAGAAATCAAATTTTCTACAAATGCCAGGAAAGTGCATTATTACTTTTGATGAAATAATATAGTATCTGGCTTATGATGAAAATCCATGCAGTGCCTGTGTATTGTCTTGTATACAAGAGAAAAATACAAAATTATTTTCTGCCCCCCAGCTTTGTACTGAAGAGCCCTGTGACACATTCTATGAAAACTAGCATGTGTAAAGGATTGTGTCATTATATACAGCTGTTAAAGACCTAGAAAGTGAACAATGTGCTACTGACATATAAATAATACCTTCTGTGCACAGTTAAACATTGGTGCTATTTTTGCCAGATTTTAAGCTCTTTTGAGGCCAACTGGAACAGCTGAAATAGAACATTAAAAAAATGTTTTGATGCTGGGGCACAGATGGCTGTAGCCCAATGTGTCAAAATAAATGTTTCATTTTTGGTCTAATGTGCAAAAAATAGACCTTTTCAATTACACCAATAATCACAGGTGCAATAAATGACTCTGTAGCTAAGAAGAGCTATTTCAGATGGGCATTCATAGAAATTCTATGTATTCTATGTCCAACATTATGAAAGGTAAATTACCTTAGACCAATGACTTACTGTCTTTGAAAGGCTGCTAACAGCCACAGTCAAGCCTGAAGCTTTAATCTTTTATTTGGCAACTGAATTTCACAAGCACATGATTGCTCCTTATGACAGAGGTAGTTTTGAGAAGATGCTGCAGACAACAGATCTGTTAACTTTAAATCAATGACATATGTATGCTTAGGAAATTCAAAATGTCTTGAACAGACTTCAACGCTCAAATGCTTGTCCAGACTTTTCCAGAAGGCTTTGATGAATAAACAGAAGAGTCAATTAAATACAGGTAGATTGTTTTCACAGCCAACATCTGCCCAGACCTTAAACATCACTGGAATTGGATGACCACAACAAACCAGGTGCATCCACCAGTCTCTGCAGCAGATAAGGAACAACCATCGGTCAGTCTCTTGACTGCTGTATTTGTAGCTCAGAGGATGACATCTCCCTGCTGAAAAGGGGCAAGACATCATGGCTAGAGCCTCACAGAAATGGCAAAGAGCTCTGAGGAGAGACTTCAAATTACCCAGAGAAAGCAGTGTGGGAGAAGATAGCAGCCAGGTAGGAGACAAATGGCTTCAGCTTCCAATACTCAGGCTCCTTGGTTACAACTACAATGCTGGGCTTTGCTTGTGAGATGGAGTCACGGGAGAGAGGGAATGGTAATTGTTACGCTACAGCACAGTGGGAAAATTATTCACGTTGTCATAACCAACATTTTACTTCCCATGTGAAATTTAAATCTGCTCCAGCTGGTGCAGTGACAGTTCTCACAGCCTGCACAGACAGTGAGGGAGTGGGAGGGAGAGAGCAAAGCAAAGCAAAGCCAAGCCAAGCAGGCTCAAAGCTCAATCTGGAAGGCACCTCTCCTTTTCCTGAGACGGTGCCCTTCCAGGCCACTCTACGTGCTGCTGTTGCAGAACTGTGGCTTTGCATTATTTCATCTGCAGGGAGATTTCTGCTGAAATTTTCTGATTTTCTGCTTCTGCATTTCTGCTGAAAATGCAGGATTGTCAGTTTTCCCTGGGCACTGCAGGACAGAAGGCAAAGTGAAGTTCTTTTGGCTATAAGGGACCTGTAAGCATTGAAAAGCCTGAAAAAGCCTTTGAATATATTGCAGTATTCATTGTTTTAATCTAAACAACCTGATGTCTTTAATGCCTCATTACAACATACCATGTACCTCAAAACATTACTTTTTCTAGGAAAAAATATTTGGACCATAATCACGTACTTTTAAACAACCTCTAGGGCTGATCCTCTGCTTGAGGATGAAGTGCTTAGTGTGGGCTTTGTATGGGTGACCAAAGAGAGTGTAGGAAGGGGAACGTGGTGACACAAGAGGTGAAGAACAAAATCATGAATCTGCAGATTGAGTTTTAGTCTGTTAAAATGTTTTTCCTAATGATAGCTAAAACTCTGACCAATAAGGATATTCCAAGGAGAGGTATGATGTGTAAGAAGGTCTGTAAAGTTTCCTTACTACCTTCAGAGGGCCAGCAGCATAAGGAAAAGAAAGCAGTGAGAACAGTCAACACCCCCATCCCTTATGTCTGTGAGAAGGGGATTCTCCAGAGTAGCCACAAATGTCAAAGTACTTCAACTTCAGATGGCTATGATAGCTGGCATGCAATGGCAGCCACAGAATCAATTCTGTCTACATTCTGCTTCAATTCCAGATGGATAAATTAGGCCAGTAAGAAAAGAAGCAGCAGACAATGACTGGTAAATGACCCAAAAAAACTAGGCCAACAAGATTTCTAAAGAGAGAGAATGTTAGTGCCACAAAACTTGCTAGAGGCATAGAGAAGTTTTTGAGTGAGATAATTGTCAGCATCCCTCAAGTTATTATAGAAAATTCTAAAGTTAAGGTTGAGCAATTCAACCTCTCATGTATGAGAAACACAGCACTTAGTTACTCAAGAAAATTACAGCACTTAATTCTGAGTACAGAATTCAATTTCCAAGGATTAATAAGTAAACACCTTAATTAATGTATGACTTTAAAATAATTAAAGTAAGTCCTTTAAGAGATTTAACATCTTTTTCAGACTTTTATTTGTCCTGAATGATCTTCAGAATAATAATTATGCGAGCATTTCCTATTTGCAATCTACACCAGACACAGTCAAAAGAGTAATTATAATTAAATTAAATTATTAATGATTTTTGCCTCTAATTGTTATAGCTAGATAGACTGTGGTCTGACTCATTTAACTCTTAACTGGAGAAACTCATCAATATCTAATGGTTTATGGGGGAATTTCCATTTGCAAACTACATGCATCTGAAATAACTTGAATTAGAACCACATGGCTTCAATTCTCTAAAAATAACACATGGTAGTATTCTTTGCTTGTAAATCAAGACATTACCAAAGAAGAGAAATTTTGTAAAAGGAATTTAAAGTTGCTAATGTATATCTGATATATATAAAAGATCTAAATTTGTCTAGCCTGTGCAAAATTGTGTTAAAAATATCACTAATATTATAACTCCCTGTACCTCTGGGGAGATACTTGCAAGTGAAAGAGTAATTACTGCTACTGAAAAACCTTCCGAGATTTTAAATTGTTGAATCCTTTTATGCAGAGTTGGATTACCTTTAACACTTAGAAAATTGGAAGATCCATTAAAAACCAGTAGGAAATACTAAAAATACTCAGAATATTTCAGATTAGAAGACATAGTCTGAAAACATGATCTGCTTGCTCAAAACAGAGGGAGGCAGTAACAAGCACTCAGCTGATACCTCTGTAATGTTAATTTATATATGTGTGAGTGTGTGTGTGAATCCCCACATGTACAAACTGTACACGTGCACACACACATACACACATATATGCAGTGTAGAGCTGTGTAATTCCTAAGTGCCAGTGAAAGAAAAATGACCTTTTGTGCTGTGCACAGTCTTTTCAGGTCAGCCTCGTCCTCTGGTGAGTGACAGCAGTGAGGCTTTTTCCAGAACAAGCTCACTTCAGGAAGAGACCATCTGGATGCTGTCTGAGCCACACAGAGAAAAGAGTGAGAGGGAGGATGAAATCCAAGATATAGCAAGGAGCTTTAGGGGCAACACAGGAGTGAAAAATGAAAAATGAAGAATTCAGATGGCTTAGCACAAAAATGAGAAATGATACTTCCTGGTAGATGGAGTGCTTTTGGGGAATGTCAGCAGAGGACATTTCCAAACTGGCTGTGGTGCTTATGTTGCACTACTCATAAACAAGTGGTGACTGGGTAAATAAAATAATTACTAAAAGAAGGAGCAGAATAATTTCAATCCACTTTGCCAGAGTCTTTAATCAGAACAACCTTTCCGATATATGGACATCTCAAATAACATAGAAAATCAAGCAGAGCTATGTGCTGCACAGCAAAAGCATTTTCAGAAAGGAAGAATAAAGAAGAGGACACTGTGGATGCCTGGCACTGAAGTTACACAACATGCCCGAGAAAGTGCACAAGTGATCCTGTCATAGGACCCAGAATGCTGCAGCAGGAAGGAGAAACAGAGAGAGTGTGGGGACTGCAACTTAATTATCTCCCTGGATAAATTCATATCTAGGAGGAGAGAGAAAAAGACAGCAAAGAGCATTTCAGATCACAGCTATGACCTACCCTGTCAGCACAAGACCTGGGGCTGTCAGGTAAGGTGAGGTCAGCAGTGAACTAGAGCTGCCTTTCTAAACAGACAAGAAAAAGTGAGTGGAGTAACAGCAATGTGAGCAGTCAGTGCACAAACCAAAGTCAGGTAATGAAAACCAGGAGGATATGAGAAAAAACATTGCGCAGGAGGCTGGAAAGAGGGACAAAAAAGGACCATCTTCTAGTGTAGTCCAGGAGCAGAAATCCTGTTCCTCACAGTTTGAAGAGTATATATATCCACAGGTGAAAATTCTGGGACTTTGTACAAAGAGTAAGTGCAAAACCAGGGCTGTGTCCAGTGAGAAGATTCCGATCTCTCTGCAGTACTTTGGGATCCTGGCACAGGGTTGTTTTACCTTGTTCCCAACAGACTAAAGACTCATTCATTTTATATCAAGATCAAGTAAATATATAGAATAAGGAAGATGAAACTTTGGACTTAGAAACTGGAATAAAATTTTGGGAAACTTTTGAGATCTTCAATTTCTCTACTACTGTAAATGTGAAATGTGGAATTATTTTACCAATTACTGGAAAGATAGAAAAATAGAAGACTCTAAAAGAATGTATTCGACTATCAGTAATACTGAGAAATTTGTAAGAAAGGAATTAAATTAGAAACATCAAATCCTTAATATAGCTCAAAATTAGGTCATTATGTGCTAGAAAGGAGATAAGGAAGAGTTTAATGTAGACTGTTACAGGATATAGTCATAACATCTAGTTAAGCAAGCACCATTGTTGTTTCTGTCAGAAGTTAAGGGAGTTTTTAATTATAAACAGTAACTAGGCACTTTGTTATGTTGCAGAATATAAAGATTTTCCATTCTAATGTACAGCTTACAAAGAACCTGGAATAATAAACATTAAAATAACACCTAAACTGGACAGTGCCATGAAGGCCAAAGTCAAGGTTGTTGGAATACGACCCATTTTCAATGTCCCAACCTCCACAGGCAGGTTGAGACATTGTCCTTCCTTTTCTACCTCACCTTGACAATACCTATCTGAAAGGTGGATTTTTTTTCTGAGGCTAAATCTAGTGAACATAAAATATAATTTAAACTGCCTGAAAATTTTACCCTGTAGTTCTTACAGCACCAAGGTCAAAAATTTGTGTTTAAAGGGAAAAACACATTGCTAAAAGATATGCTCTCTTGAGGTAAAAATTTCAACATACCATATCACTAAGAAATTTTTATGCACTTAATTACTTTCGCAGATTAAAGGGGAAGTGCTACTTTCAGCTCCTAATCACTGGATCTTTTCATACCTTTGCTGCTAGATTAAAGACCCTCATGTAAAGTACTTTCTACATATTTAGTTACCTGTGGACAGTGATTAAATCACTTAATTATTTTTTCCACTCTTCCCTCTCTCTATAACATGAACACATTACATGGCCTTGAAGCATATTTCCAGTTTTCAGCCCATCTTTGAGGCTACTGTCCAAATACCATCTAATCTTTTGTCATCCTTACTGAGTGACCATCACAACAGAAGCAGGCTCACTGGTCCTGCTCAGTACCCTCCTTTACTCATCCAGGGCTTGTGGTTACTCTTGCAATCACACCATTTCAGCAGGCACTTGTGCTCCTTCAATAACGCAGAACAACACCCTCCTTCCCTTTATACTCCATTTCTCCTCCATTTCCACCCTCTTGTCCTCTGGATCCTTCTGTATGTGAATGCATGCCAGGACATGTGACCCCATGCTATGACAGAAAGGCTCCATTTAATGGGCTCTGTAGTTTGTCAGTCTCCAGATTAGGTTCTAAACCATATGCTGAGCCTTTGCTGTTCACTGTGCATTTAAGTCTAAGTCCCGTGGCAACCAAAGGAAAGGCTCCTGCCAATAATTTCAACTCTAAATCTAAAAGGAAAAAAGTTTGACTAAGGACTGCATAAATTAAACATTTCCTCACATCCAACAGTGATTGCACAAGGAAGGAAAGCCTGTGTTGAGCTGTTCAAAATGCCTCTTTGTCAGTCTCTTTCACTGTTTCACTGATTTAAATTCAAAACTCGTATTTCCTACCTAGATATTTTCTTCTTACTTTGTCTAAGGAAAAAGACTTTTGCTAAAGATTTTTTCATCCCACAGCTCCAGGGCCTTTGAAATTATAACCTGTATATTTTGTCTGTATCAGCAGTTTCCCCACATCAACCTACAATGAAATATGTAAGCCACTTATACCACAGACTGTTTGTCATTCCAGATTTGACTGGCATATTCTGATCTTCCTGATTTTGTTAAGCAAGTTGAACCTTAATAACACACTGAGAAGATGAACAAGCTAATGAAGCAGATTGCATGATCTATAATCATTCCCTTACAGATAAACTTGAGAACTGCTGATAGTAAGAGGATTTTCCCCACCTTGTTCCTGTGGTTGTTTTTCACTTTTGGTGTAGTGCTCTGTTGTGCAGCTCTCTGGCTCTGTGTGATCTACATACTGAAGAAAAATAACATCTCAGTGTAACACTGATGATTGACTTTTTGTGTAATTTAAAAAAAAAAAATTCCCTCTATTCACTCCAATAGTACAAAAACATTTTAAGTCCATGTCCACACTAAGTGGGTCCTTAATCTAAGACAGCCCACCAGTGTATCAAAAGATGCAGAAAATTTTTCCACAGTACAACTATGTACAACTTATTTTTATCCAGGGGAAAAGCATTGTGGTTGAAGTGTCATTACTTTGAATGTACTATAGCCCTTGACTGGGTGTCACGCTGCTTGTGCTGTGCTGTCAGGTGGAATACAACATTGTTATAATGCTGGAATTAAGGCTTCCAAACTGACTCAGAATGGCTGGGGGTTTGTTTTGTTTGTTGCAGCACTTAAACGATTTCCCTTATTATCCTAGCAGAGATTAGCTGGTCATTTAACTCTCTCCTCCCTGCTTTTTTGTTCTCATATATAGGAACACAGGGAAGGTTTCAATACGTTTTATTCCAGATGGAGAGGAATCACCCCTCCATGCTGATGTTGCATTCTTATGCCATCTTGTCAAGGGGACTGGGACTTTCCAGCTCCTGGCCTGGGCAATGGGCTCAGGGGTAGCAAGGAAGTGTGAGTTTGAAGGTCAGGGACCTTTCTGGAGCTCGCAGCAGAATGACATTTGTACAATGACCTAAAGCTGCAGTGAACCTCTCCTGGTGTGCAAGGTTAGCTGTGGGCTGGAGGAGGCCACTGCATAGTGCCAGAGACAAAAGTGTGTCCATCCCTCAGTGGCCAGAGCTGGCACCTCCTGCAGGTTGGAGGGGCAGGGCATGTGATGCTTTTCTCAGCAGCCCCAGGGATCTACTCCATAGGAGGCTTTCCAGTATAGGCTCCGTTGCAGGGAAGATGGGATTTACAGGCAGCTCATTTGTCAACACAAATGATCATCATTAAGGTACAGGCTTCCAACAGACTGCAGTCAGGCAGGCACCTCCTGACTTCAGCCTGCTCCTTCTCCTGATAGCAGTGATAACACTTGGGACAATTACACACCTACTTCTGAAAAAAAAAAAACACAAAAAACAAGTAGAAGCTCAATGGAAAGTCTCTCATTCCACTTCTTCCATTCTAGTACTCAGCACAGGGAAGATTTGAAATGCAGAGTTTGTGTTACCAGAAAGTTTCAACATCAATATTCTTCTAAGAAACCTTTCTCTAAAAGTTCCAGGGGGAAAAAAAGAAAAAAAAGAAAGCATACAGTGAAATGACTGGATTAGCTCTAGATGTACACAAAAGCACATTTAAAGAACACTAAATGTGCAGCATCAAAGCCAAAGTGTTAGAAAGCAGCGTGAACTCAAATACTGAAAAACAACATCAAAAGACAGACTGAAGCTGTGAATGAAGGTTCCAAAGACAGCCTTAATTCTAACAGTTCCTCATTTTGGTGTGTTTGACTTTCAGCTTCACTCACACTGTTTGAAATCAGTTCTCTTTTTTGTGGTAGCTTCTGGATTTCAAAAGACATTAAAAATACAGAGATTCTGTCATGTGGAACATGAAATATCTGGTTAATCAACAGCTTTGAGCATCTGTAATTCAATACCCAGACTTCTGACACATTACTGGAATAGCTGACAGCACCAATACAGTCATTTTGTATGAGGACAATATTATAAGTGAATAGCCATTTTGCTAGCAGGTTTTCAGATATTTACTGATGGCAGAGGAGTCACAAAGCTTGGCTTTCACACCCAACTTGGAAAGACTTATGGACATAATTGTTTCACCTTCCTCCTCCTCTCCCTCAATGACCAATTTGCTCCCAGTTTGTTTCCAACCTCCAAGTCTCTCTTTTGAAGTTTGCTCCTTTCCTTTCCATTAGTACCCATCTTATGTTGCAGCTCCCTACCCACACCAACCTCTTTCCTGCTGATCAGCTTGCTCCATTCAACTCGATCCAGTGCTAGAAGCTTAGTCTCTTTTTGATTTCTTCTAGCCCAGCATTTGTCTCCCTCATACAAACCAGTCAGTTCTCTCTATTCCATCATTGTGCCTCTGAAGGGGAGACAAACTGGAGCATTTGGCAGAGAAGTTAAGAACTAAGGCCCCCTGTTTTCAATCCTAATCCTAGCTGAGGGCAGCTGAAGTGAATCATTTATAGGGCTGGTCCTTCAGAGCCCCTAGGGCTTGCAGCAGCAGCACAAGATCAGTGAGTGTGGTCCCAGTTGGGGCATACACAGACTAACAAGGGAGACACTTCACAGTAATGTATTGTGATATTTTTAGTGGCTAAATTATCTGTACTGAACCACTTACTTTATAGAAACAGCAAGAGATGCCCTTTTCTTATAATAGCCATACTGCTCAAAGTTTTCAAATAATGAGCCTTGAAGACAGAACTATTACAAAATCACTGAAAGGTGTTATTGTGGACAGACATTCTTTCATCAAGCCTCTTTGTTAAAAACATTGCAGCTGCTTTGGCTGAACTCTGTAAAATCATCCATCTGAGGGCAGTAATTGCTGAGGGCATAAATCAAGCTTAATGCTTAACTTTCAGCTATGTTCTAATTAGTGGAGAACAAGGTCTTGCAATAGAAAGAATCAGGGAATAAGTGACTGTAACTGCTTACAGCTCACTGACAAATGGGCCAACAAAAGTAGTGTGAGAAGAATATGAATAATGTGTTTTATTGCTTTCTCTTCTCCCAGAAATCCCCCTTAGTCCCAAAATAAACTCTTCCTGCTGCTTTCCTCAGGTGTTATTGAGTACCTGGGAAACAAATCTAGGAATGAATGAAAACACTGACAATGGTGGAGAATCTTGCCTGGCAGTGTGCTGCAGGTTAAGGCAAATGGCTGGAGCAGAGTGATGGGCTGATGGGAACAGTCAGTCATTTTGTTGTTCAGACTGCAAGGCACTACACAGTTCAAACAGATCAAAATGGAAAGAGACAGCAGTACCTATGGGGTATGCAGGCACCATGTTTACAAAGAACGCCTTACCTCAGAGGCATGGCCAGCTGCACAACTTCAAGGCAGGATATTTGTTTGAGGTTGAATTGCTCTAGAGTTTGCAAATTTCAACCCCCCCTGCAGAGAAGTGAGCCCTCTTATATTGCCCTGAATTCACTGATACTTTCCTGTTTGGCTCCCTAAAAAACTCAGGTAATAGACTGGTCAGGTAAGGGAATAGGGATTCACTTGCACCTTCACAGACCCCCTAAAAAAAGGGACCAAAAAAACATGGCTTATAGTCAAGGTAATTTGTAGAGTAAGTTTTCTTCTTAGCTATTCAATTGCTAATTAGAAAATAGTTAACTGGGCACAGTGAAAAAAAAAAAAAAAAAAACCAAAAAAAACCAACCAACCAACCCAAAAGCTCCTTTCCTTGTGGAGTTAACTCAGCAAGTAAAAGCTGCCTAGAGCACCAAGTTACTACTGAAATTGCTCAACTAAAGTCAGCCAGCCAGCCTTTTAACTCAGCCAATGAATTCTGATTGATCCAGCTGTGTTCTACAGTTTTTTTCTGAATTGGAGGATGCTGCTACAGGAACTTGAATTTGTGTTATGGCAAGGAAGCTGCTGAGCTGCCAATGTCTTCATCAGCTTCACATTTCTTTTCATAGGCAACGAAAACTCAGTGGGAGTACAGGTGGTCTCCTTTTTCTTGTTTCCATGCAAAGAAGATCCTATGATAAAGGTCACTAGCATGATGGTGATGACAACTTTCTTTTTCCCAAATAGTGAAATGTCAGATAATCTCTTCATTGTGAAAAGACATATAATTTATAGTGGAAGCTACTTCTGAATTTGTGGAGCTGAAATCAACTTTGTAAGCCGTAACAGTGTCTGCACAACAGCAATTTCAGATCTTCAGACATGATTTAGTTTCATGTATTCACACATAACCAACCTGAAGCATGTTTGTGACAGAGCATCCAAAGAGGTTTTCTCCAGCTTGGGCTTCTCTGATGGTTAACTAGGTTGTGCTGTTTCACTCATTTCAGCCAACCAGGAATTTTAGGTCAGCTGCCTAATTTTGCCTGGGTTTGTTTGGATTTGATACTTATCTGTAGGCAGTAGACTTACTAGGCAGGTGCTTTAGAGAGATGGAGGGAGGAGGGCTTAAAACTGCATAAATCCACTTGCATTACATTTTTCTGCCTTCATTGCTTAGTGATCAAGTGGGGGCTGCCCAATTTCCTGTGTTGTCCATCAAAGGTGGCCTTGACTTTTTGCTTTAAGCGCAGACTTTGCTTTGTTTCAGACAGGATGAATGCTTTACAGCCCCAGTGAAGCTCCTGTGGTAGGGTAACATCTGGATAGGGTGCTCACAGGGTAGCTGGCAGGCAGCTGTGTGGTGGAGGAGAACAGCTGTTTATGG
Source organism: Anomalospiza imberbis (assembly GCF_031753505.1). Taxonomy (NCBI): domain Eukaryota; kingdom Metazoa; phylum Chordata; class Aves; order Passeriformes; family Viduidae; genus Anomalospiza; species Anomalospiza imberbis. The sequence continues at coordinate 20,866,936 of NC_089688.1, forward strand.
CCACTGACAGTGACTGCTCAGTCACATCAGTGCAGACACAGTCAACAGATTCCTGGGAACAATACATATGAACAGACATAATGTGCAAAAATGTAGGCTTTATTTTTACACCCAAATTCATTATATGGGGCTGGGTAGGAATTCTTCTCATAAACAGCCAATGCGACTTCAAATTCGGTCATGAAAACTGGTATTTCTATATGCAGAGAACAGCACCACAGCAAGAGCATATTTTCATCCTGCTAGCAGCTATTCAGATTTCTGTTGATTGCATCATTCTCTGAAAATTATCTTTTTTCAGAAGAAATTCCTCTTGCTTAATCTCGGACAGAAAGTGAACAGTAAAATCTGTTCAACTATTTTATTATCATCAACGAATCACCAAAACTAAAACTGATTTTAAAATATGTTGCATGTGTCCGTGAGGAATTTACTAGGACAATATATCTCATATTCTGGTTATTTCATTGACTTTATTTTTATAGGGAAGGAAATCATGTAAAGTAGTAATGGTTCACTGACTATAATTGACCAAAACCCCACAATAAATCAAAACCAGACTTCCAAAGCATTGAAATTATCTCATTTATCTTAAGGGAAAAAAAAAGTCAAAAGCATAAACAACATTTTGGTCAAATTTGATGTTACAAAACATTTTTATATTTATTTAATATCATGTCTCCTACTCTGTAGATATACTGTATACTTTCTGAAAAAATAATATGCAAACAGATTATTGCATAACACATCTCTTCCAAATTAGCCCAGAAATATTCACTAAATTAATTTTTAACACAATAAGAAAAGTGTTTTAATATTTTACGTTTGAATTCCAGAGAGTTTTATCACATAAGATATTCTGTGGAAAGCAGCACCTATTTACTTTTTTGTAAGCCATTATGAAGATGGAATTGGCCTCTCAGACAAAATAACAGAGGTGATTAAAACACAAGCTGAATAAAGGAGCTTACTGAGTGGATTCTTGCAGAGTGAGTATTTCATCTTGGCTCTGTGTGTGTGTGTGAGATATTTTGCATAATGGTCTACAGACTTCCTACAATTTTACTGTTACAGAATATACATATACAGAGTGCTGAGACACAGAGAAGTGGATTTCACATTATGTCTATGCTTATTTAAGGTCACTGTCTATGTGGAATGAGTAAAGGTAATATTAAAAGAAAACAATTATGAAACAAAATATTTCAGTATGCAAACAAAGAAAAATACTGTATTTTAGTTTAGAGACAGTTCAAGCATATACAGCATATACATAATAAAGCTCAGTGTTTTGTCTTTTTTTCGTATTAGCTAAAGAAGCAATCATGAAACTGGTGAATATTGGCTTAAAACTTGACAACCACCTAGTGCATTCTTCTTGCTCACCTTTTAAAAATACACAATCTGGGATGGATACATTGCACTGCTGGAGTTTACAATATATATTTCAAATTTACAAAAATACAGAAAAACAAGATTTCTTGCACTCAGATACTGAGCATTAACCCTTTGAGTACTAATTCCCACCTGCAACACTGCAGAACACATTCATCTGACTTACATGTTTTTATAACATTCTAACAATTATAATTGTCATTTTTATGTACACTATTAGGAAATTTATTCCTACATATTAAAAAAAAAAAAGAAGGTAGAGTCTAATAAACTGCTAATAACAGAAAAACATGGGGCTTAAGAATTGTGAAGATTTCTGCCAAATATACACAGAGAATTGCAGACTGATGGTCTCTCAATGGAATTTTCTATTTCCTCTCTGAAGCAATTGCATAAGTCTGTGTGAAGATATCACAACAAACTTTTTTGTGTGGTCGTACAGAATTGTGCTTTTTCTCTCATTTCTGGATCCACTGTTCACTTTCCACTGTAGACATTTTTCTCACAGCTCTATGCTCCCATTCACTCTCTGAAATCTATTATTATTCTGCACCCTTCCTATTTGTAAGAAAGTTTCATTTCATATAGGGATCATTCTGATGCAGTTCTGTACTGTGAGTTGATGCTTTGTGTCCAGATGTTCATGGAAACATGAAAAAAATCTTGCCAAGAGCCTTGTTAATAGAGAATGCTACTGACCCTGGAATGCCCTACAATTCAGCAGAAATTATGAACATAAAGGACTTCTCTGAAGGTCAAATTTGCATTAAAGGATTAAGACAATCTGAAATTTGCTAGGGGAGGAAATGGGTTTTCAGAAAGCAAGTAGTGAAATTAAGAGATGGATTCTAAGAAGGTGTTTTTAGAAAATTACTGAACTTCCTTTTTCTTGACAACTCTGGACTACATTGATCATGTAACTAATAGACAATATCATATATACAGTATCTCTGAACTAGAATAAGCTACTTCAAGAAAATAACTGTAGTCCTCAAAGAGTTAATGATAAAACTGCTCTACCTTAACAGATGTGGAAAGGTTTCCGTGGAACAGCTTACAGATTTGTTTAAAAGGCATACTTTACAAAGAAGTGTAAAACCTGTTGAGACAATTGCTATTACACTGCACAGTGCCACATACGATGAGTAGTGCATGCTCTGTAAAGACATTAGAGTGGACCCTTATCAAAGCTATCATATAACCTTATACAAAGGATTGTGCCACTTAAACTAGTGCAGAGTGATTTTTTTTCCTGTAGATTTATAATGCTCTAGATTAATATCAATAGGGTTTGTCACAGCCTTGTACCACACTTTTTTTTGTTCTTTTTTTTTTAACACATGTAACACTAGAAAACAGCAAATGGTATATCCTGACATATGTCATGCAAAATACAACCAATACAGCACCAAAGATGTAACAGAGACATTACCTAGCACTTCTCTCCAACAGGAAAAAGGACAGAACAGAGACTGTACATAACATGACTTTACAGGCCATATGCTACAGAAGGTTTTTAGAGGCAGTATCACTTTTGTATATCTAAAAAGCTGCAATTTTATAAAATCCTGTTTATCATTTCTACCATAGACACTTCTGATTAAAATCCATGGCACAGTAATAATATTTTTCTACAAAAATAAATAAGTAAAAGTTTAAGATGCTGATATGTTTATAAAAAGTGTCTGAAGTTACTACAGAAAAAAACTGAAAACAATTAATGAAAATGATGTTTTAAAGAAATGTCATTCTGTATAACAAAAGGATATTGCCTCTCTTATTCAATTGTCTAGATTTCATTTTCTCATTATCTTTCAGAATAATTTTATAACTTTATTTTAAAAATAATTTTCACTTTAAAACTGTCACTATCCCTCTTTCTTTGACACTTACAAAGAAAATGAAAAGCTGTACAATTTACTGATGAGCTACGCAAACATACCACCATATTTATTTTGGAATAAAAACAAAGATAATGATGGTTTAGGGCAAAAAACACATTATGATGGCCCATGAACTACACAGTAGTTTCATTTTTCCAAGGGCCAGTTTTGATATTTCCTGTACTATCTGAGCTGTATATCATGGCTTCATGCATGTTTCCCTTGAGAATTCCGTTGTGATTTGTTGTATTAAATGGCAATGACTGTGTCCGTGGGTGCATTTCAAAGTGAGCTGGGTGGTGCACAGTGTCACTGTCTGGCATTTTACCACAACTGTATATTACAGTACTTGCGTCGCTGCTTTCGGGCTGGTTGACGGTAGGGTACGGATCACTCTTGGAGCAGCAGGCCCGTCTGTGACCCGACTGACTCTCGTGTGTGCTGTGGGGACTGTCTGTGTGGGAGCTGTGAATGCTGCCGTCAATGCTCGAGGGGATGTGGTAGGCGTACTCCCTTTCCCCCGCAGACCTGTGCCGACTGAAGTAACGTGGCTTAGTTCTGCTTTTCAGACATCTGTGAATGTGCATGTTGGGTCTGAAGCTTCCCTCGTTGTGGACATGGATGTGGGCTTCATCATCAAGCAGCTGATCACAGTGCATTTTTGCACAGCATGGTGTCACGGGCGACAGGCAGTTGACGTGGTTCTGCACTGCTTGCAGGTTAGTGAGTTTGCAGTGGCTCGCTGCTGGGTGATTGAACACAGCTGACTTGTTGGGACATGGAGATTCCTGCAGACAAGGTGCATGAACTTGGGTGTGGCCATTGATGTTGACCTTTGGGCGCACATTAACTTGCACAGAGTAGGTGTTTCTTTTGGATGGGCAACAGGACCACCAGCAATGCCACACATCATCTCGCTTTGCACAGTGATGAATCAGGATGAAAAGCCCCAAGGTCACACAGAAAGCTCCATAAAGACAGCTAAATATCATATCCAAGAAATGGCCTTGAGATACTGCAAGTGCTCCAAAGGTCCAAGTGGCAGTAAACAGGAATAAAGTGAATGCTGCGGCTCGAAGCTGAGCCTTAAATGAATGCTCATTTTCCAATAAGGAAGAAGAAATCATGGGGCAGGTTGCCTGGGGAACGGACACAGAGTCTGTAATATGACCATGGCCCATGTCAGTACTTGGCATTCTCTGCGGATCTTCTGTCTTTTCCTTCAGCTCATACTTGCGTTCAGGATGGCGCTTCAGCTGCACGTACGTGCAGAGAAAGTAAACACAGGTCACCAGCACAATGAATGCCACCGGCCCATAAAAAGCACCGAGGCTGGGCTCCCAGGCCATCCAGCAACTGAAAACAATAACAAGAGAGAGTCAAGAACATTTCAGAGCCCACATTAGATGTGATGGACAAGTGACTGTTGTCTGACTAGTATGACACAACAGTATCTCAGAAGCTCAACTTGTAGAGAGAGGGAGCCTGTCTTTAATATTAATTCAGCTGAGGCATCACTTTCTAATTTTTTAATAGAATAGAATATATGGTATAATTTACAGATTATTAAAACTGAAAATTTCCAAGAAATGTAGGTCAGTTTAGACTCTGGAATTGCAGTGAAGTGTAAGACCATTTATGTCAAACCTTTTTTCTACTATTAAAAATGTCAGCACTGATACTTTGATTAAAAAGCAAATGAGGCATAGTTTATGCACTCTATGTGAGCAATGGAAATGTACAGATTTCAATGGTTTGTATCAATGAACATTGCTACAAATTCTTAAGCCTGAAGATTGTTCTTACAGAATTTTCTTCTTGCCTGAGGACAGCCTGAGTACCAAGAGAGGATGAAAAGACTTCCAGTTGAACTGTAACCACTTTTTGTAGTGAGCAGACCTCAAAGATATATGCCATTCTGAATTCTGCACTGTTTCTAGAGTTCCTGGGAGTTCATCCATGTCAATTTGAATGTCCTCAGAAAAATTAGGGAAACTGATGATCTCTTTGCATTACGTTAGTAGCATAGTATCATTGTAGCATGATCATGGTTTGCTAGGCTTTAAATAATATAACCATAACTGTTTTAGAGCAGCTTAAAGTAGCTCACAGGCCAGCATGAGTCTGAGACGACTGTCTTAAGTATGAATGACCTGATCAAACAAACGTGGGAGAAGAAAACACTAATGAAATCCCAGATGGAAACTGGCAGAACATGGGTTAGAGGAAGAAGGAATATTTGCCTCATTTTGACTCTTCTCTATGATCTGCTTTTAGCCATGGTTACTGACAGAGATCTGAGCTGGCAGAATAGCATAGTACAGTTGCTACTAGGTTCTTATATCCTAAATATTGCATGGATTTCTGGAAAGAGGAATAAGTTACTTTATGTCTTGGACTTGGACATTAAGTACTGAGTTTTAACTGCAGCAAGAAAGATCTAAATTAGATTTTTTTAAAAAGTTTCTTAGCTGTTAGGACAGTTAGGATAATACGCTGTTGGAATGAAATGTGGTCTGTCCATTACGGGAACATTTAAAGTATCTCAGATAAATAACTATCAGGAATGGTTTGGATATAACTAATTTCCCACTGGGTCAGAAAGACAGATCAGGTGATCTGTCATGATGATTCCAGCTCTAAAATTGACACTGTGTGACACATCATATTCATTTAGGTATGTGTGATTAGTTGAAGTTTCTCCAGTTCCAGTGAGGAAACTTCTGCTATCAGATTCATGTCAAGCCAGGAATTATCTACAAGTTACTATAAAAAGGGCAGAATGACTTTTTTCTCCCAGACTGAGAACTTCTCAGCTAAATAGAGGAGTCCCACTGGACTTTATAGCAAGAAACTGCAGAATAATGACTTTGAATTTTTAAAATATGAATCTTAAACAGAAACATACACACATATATTAATGAACTTAGAAACATTCCAAAGACTATACAATTTACTCTTAGACAGGCACAAGAAAAGATCTCCTGAAAGATATTTGTGAAACATAGGTAAATAACCACCTACATTTAATTGGGTAAGCAGAGAACACAAAACTATGTGAATACTTGAAATACATTTGAATGCTGCATATTTGATGCAAATGGAGAGTGGAATGCTCCCAAGTGGAACAGTCTCATGGGATGCCATTTCAAGTAGAATCTCATTGTGGATCACTTACAAAATCTATTCTGTAAAAAAAAGTTCAAGTTTGTGTATCTACATTTACTTCACTAATACCATAAAAAATGAATAAAGCATATAACTCACTATGCTGCCATTGAATTAGAAGCTTTTTACTCAATCTTATAACCATTCCTCCTCTGTCCCTTGTTTTCTGTGCACACTGTGGCATCAGGTATTGATTTGCTACATTAACATGATTAAAGGAGTATAACCCCAGTAACTGCACCAAAATGAAAAATGTCTCATATTTATGAACATAAATAATAGAGCTTTATAATACACTGTTGATTATAAACTAGCTGTATAATTGGATAAATTTGAATAAATATATAAATATGAGTTCGACCCTAGGCAGAGCATACAGTTAGCCATAGTATGCACTGATTTCTTATTGGAATTTAAATTTCAATCACCTATAAAAATGTCTTTAAGGAGCCAGATGCTCACTTATGAACCATTCTCCTTGGCTGCCACTTCTCATGCCCAGAACATAACCAGTTTCAAATGTGTTATAATAGATGCTCAAAGCAGTAACTAAGAGTGATGTCCTCTGGAGTATTAGTGCTGCCAGAGTACTAAAATATCCAGTCACTGTGTGCCAGTCACTGCCATGTTGATCTGTTACACACACTGTATTTAACTTTGCAGTCTAATTCACTTTCTGCTATGGTTTTATGGAAAGACTAAATGTACTTATGGATATCTCATGCTTCATGCTAAGAATTAGGAATTAACAACAATGTGATGCCTGGTGCACTCGTGGAGGTCTACTGAACACCTACCTACACACAAGGACATGAAAGGATATTGACAGGATTGCCAGACACTGTGACTGGAACATTTCCAGGTGGTGAAAATCCAAAACACTTGGGTTTTAATGGAGGAACAGGAGTGGAGGAAGTGGGGAAGGGAATTTTACTTGTCCTTTTCTTACATCATTATTTTTAAATTGCTTTAAGTTGCCAGAAGGATATCAAATCAAGGTAGATAATGAAATGAAAATATTTAAATAAATAATAGCTGCATTAGATATGATATTCATTAGGTATTTTTAATATCTTTCACTTATTCAGATGTAAATGAAGAGTAATTCTGTAAATGAAAGGTGATTGTATTGCCAGTAATGGAGTCAAATTGCTGGAGGTGAAGCAGCAAACTCCAGATTAAGACATTGCTCTCTCACAGCTAATATTTAATACAATTTTGTAACAGATGCAACAAATGTAACAAATTGCATGCCTGTACCCTTTATAAAGTCAGGTACATTTATTTAGATAAGAAACAGAATTTGTTTTCCTTAAAAGTTTTATGGTAGTAGTTTATACTTACTATGGTGCATTGCCTTCAATCCCATAATTATTGATATTGGTTGCTGCTGTAATCCCACATATAATGAACGGAACTCCACCACTAATCAGGTAAAATCTGTGGAGAGATAATAATTGATATTTTAATTTGCCTGACTTGTAGTTGAAAATACGTTTAAAATAATTGTATCTTCAAGTATTTTGGGAATATAATATTGCTGAAATATTAAAAAAGTCCCTAAAACCAGAAAAGCAAAGAATGAAGTACTGTCACAATAACAACTGTACTCTATGAAGCAAAGAGTAGAAAGCTTAATATTTATATGGAGCCACTTTTAACAAACAGTTGATTTATAATTTCAGTAAATGTAGCTACTATTGATGCAATATGAAAAACAAAACATTGTCTAATGACAGAATCTAAATCCTAAATAAAGTTATTCCCCTCATCTAGATATTTATATTTAATAGTTATTAAATATGCAAGCTTTGTCAATTAAAAATATTCAGGCAAAGCACCTTTATTCACTTTAACATACAAATGCTACCAGGGAAATTCAGCAAAATCACAGAAACTTTTTCATATCTTCCACATGACAAAAGAAAGGAAGTTCGGTTGGCCAAAGAGAAAAGGGGCAGTCCACTTGGTAAAATGTTTTGGTTTATTTCTTCACAGGAAAAAAATCTGAAGAAATCAGAAGGATTGTGCATATACCTCATTTTTCTTCATTCATTCAATACCCAGCCTTGCAAATGCATTAAAATATGAGCACTTCCAATGCATCAGCAAGATCTGAGAAGTACCAGTCTGTCTGTAAAGACTTTTACTGAGAGACAGAAAGCAGAGAGTTTCACACCCCTTTAAGTGGTTAAATGCCATTGAACTACGTGGATGCAGCAGCCATTACAAAGCAGGATCATTAGGCTACCTTGAAGTCCCAGGGGATCTCATGGAATTTGCCATCCTTCATGCCTATGTCCAAATTCAGCAAAATGAACCATCATCCCATTTTCCAAAACACAGAATATGCCCGGAGCACAGCACTTCCACCCCTGTGGTCTTTGAGGTGGAGAGCACCAGCCCCATTCCTGCAGCTGGAAGTGACCATGCTCGGTGGCAAAGGGAAAATGTTCCACTGCACCCGGGAGCTCAGCTGCTTCTCTGAAATCCTGACTCATTTCCTGGCTTAACCAATGCTTCTCTGTCAGCAGACAAAAATAGTTTCTTTTCAAGCCACTTCTTTGGTGTGGAAAGAGTATGTAGGGATACAGACACTTCCCACCCACTGCTGCTGTGTCCCTCAGGTCTAAGAGGAACCTGGTGAGGTGTGGGACACATTCTGATCACAGTCTAGCCACTAGTTTTCTATAAGGTATTATCAATATTAGGAAATTTCACACTCATTGCAAGGTAGGATTTTTACAGAAAGAGAGCAATAGTAAGATTAAATAAATCAGCATTTAATTCAAGCCCAGAATTAGTGTTAGAATTTCTTAACCTCTTTTCCTACCTCCTTCCAAAGCAGAATTATGGATCATACCTCAGAAAATTTCATGTTAGTATTTACAGTCAATCTTTGTCCTAATGGTCCAAACTATAAACAGACCAGAGAAAATAATATTTTGCACTCATCTGGAAGCCCTTCAGATTTTATAAATTGAAAGTCACTGAGTATATATTTTTTCTTCAACTTGGCTTATTCTGAAGAGCTCAACAAAATCCAATGAACAAGCTGTCTTCCTACAAAATCCATTCATCCACTGCAGTTTAATGATTGTAAATATCTTTTGACTTGAGCATGTTGACTAAGCTAGCTTAATAGCTTTTTACTATTTTTAACAAAGACATTTTCAATGGCATTTTTGAAATTCAGGAAATTACTAGGGTACAGCAATGAGGCATGGAAAAGCTAATCCTAATTTAGCTAAGAAATAGTAAGAAGCAGAAAGAATAGGGATACAGAAGCAGGTACAGGAAACTGCACTTCGAACTCATTTGAAGTGATTACACCAAAGAATTTACCTAAAATGCAACCTATAATTTCATTTTTTGCAGTGCCACCACTTTGTACAGATTAGATATATACATATAAATAAATTCTTATCTAAAGTTTTAGACAAGCCACTATTTGGGTGTTAGATAATCTGTTTCACAGCTCACACTTTCAGCAGGCTGCTGAACACAACAGTAGCAACAGATGTTCTAGAAGCACTTTAGCTGCACAGTGCTGCAGAAATGTAGCAAAATATGGCCAAATTCCTGTTGTGGCTCAGAGCTAAGGGCAAGAAAATACATTCTAGAAACAACATAAGGTGAAGTTGAATGTTTCAGTGTACCTGAAGTGCACTGTACTGATATCCAGCACATCACATTGCACACACATCCCCCTGTCTCACTGGGAGGGAAAAAAAAAAGAAAATAGCAAATAGAAATGACAGTGTATACAAATGATACTTCATTGGTGGGTTCAGGATTCTTGAAGGGAGAAGTGAAATAAAAGCTGTCAAATAGAAGAAAAGTCAGCAAGAGAGGAATAGGATTAAAATCAAAGAATAGAATAGATAATATAATTAAAGATACCGAAGTTAAATTAATTGTAAGAACATAAGTGCATGCTCTTGTCCATTTGTGTGAACTCGTGGATACCTTAAACAGTGTATAAAAAAGAAAAGACCCTATTGCAAAGTCACCAAAAAAAAAGACAGTGATCAAAAAACTTCATATACACGTTAGTTGTGAGGAAGTACAGTTGAAATTAATACATTTAGACCAGACTTTTCAAATATAACTTTTATGCCATCATTAGTTGCTATCAATTTCTTCTTCATGCAGATGAGAAAAAGCAAATAACTCTAAAGAAAAAGCTGCAGGAGAATTGATAGGGCATAAATAAAAAGTGACAAAAATGTAGATAATAAATAGCTATTTTTCATACTTCTAGAAAACCTTTTATCTAAGAGCATCAAAGGGTCTTTAATAAATTTAACCTTACAGCCCCCTGTGTGGTCAATAAACAGTATTGTTCCTGTTGTACAGATGAGGAAATAAGGAGAGATTAGGTGTTCAAGGCCATGCAGGAAATGAGACTCCTTAACTGCCATCCTATGTTTACAGGCAAGGCACCTCTCTGTCACTGTACATGAAGGGACTGGGCAAACCAAGGCTCCTAGGATTTCGTCTCCAAGCCCAAGAAACCCTACTGCCCCTCTCTCAGTTCAGGCAGGAGCAAGATGAATATAATGTCATCTGAATGATCACCTAACCAGGGTGATGTCTTGCCAGTACTCCCTAAGCCTTGCCAATGTCTGCCTTGTGCGGGAGCCTGTGTGTGCTCTTCCCTGTGCAGCCCGAACAACAGTACTCACTGATATTTGGAATAGCACCACCTGGGCTTGTACACAGAACAGGTTTTCCAGCCCAGTTAAAGTGGTTCAAGTTAAGGCTTGTAACTGGAGAGATGCTGGTTCTGCTTCTTATGCTGCTGCAGCCAATTTTTGGTGACTTTCAGCCATACAAGAGGAAAAGGAAGGGGTGATGCTCCTGTCCAGTAATGATTGCTCACAGAATAAAGGAGTAATAAAGCTGTATCAGAAGTGTGAACCTGAGCAAATACATGCTTTTCAACTACCTTTGCCCCCACCTCAAGAATATTTTCTTATTAAAAAAAAAATCTTTTTCCAATACTGTTTGCCTACCTTTTATATACTATTTCCTCTTATGACTGTCTTAGATTTTAAATCTTTAAAGGTCTATGTCCTTTGGTTCCATCAACAGCTTTTGTCTTCCAATTACCTTTTCTACTTCTGAATTGATTTTCTAATTTTTCTCATTACACCAGTGGGGTGTCTCCTCTTCAAAAGAGAACATGCAGTAACCCAGAGCCAATTTAATCTGCTTGTGTTACTCTTCTACCATTCAAGAACACAAAGAAGCGATACTCAGACTACCAGTACTGGAACCCTGTATCCAGCAGTAAGAAGAGCAATGTGACTGTTATGGTGAGGGCAGACAAGACAGACAGACTGGCTGTAGTCATGATAGCCATGCATGCAAAGCTTTAAAGACTAGAAAACCCCAGGGAGAAAACAAAAATTCTTTCTCTAGCTATAATTTTATCTTGACAAGCAGTTAACTTATATAATATTTTCAAATTGTTTTACAGGGAAAACTATAAACTATCAGTGGGATGATTTGGGGCTTTGAAGCAACTGCCAAGCCATTGCTTCAATAGCCCTTGGGAAGAGGTTTTCAAATTTGTACATTGTTGTTGCTGGCCACCCAGGGATGTCCTGATGATTCCTAGCAGGCTTTAACATCAGCATACATTTATTTACTGAAGCTCATTCCATCACATCTTCACTAACATTGTTATCCAAGCTAATTAGATTAAAACCAGCCTGGAAGGCCTCAGCAGGATGCACTTGCACCTCTCAGCTGCAGCGCATCAACACCTACAGCCTGGACACTGGGCTATGCAGACATGAGAAATGATGGGCAGTGATCTGCAGGAATCACCTTCCTTGAACATTACAAAGAACCCCAAGTTTCTGCTGCAGAGACTGCCTGAGACAAGCAAGTACAATATTTTTTATTACATGCACTGACACAAACACAACCCCCCCAACAGAGCAGCAGACACTGCTGGAGGAGATGCCCCTCTGTTGACATCCTGCCTCACTGTCCTCCAGCCTCCCTTCAGCAAGAACTCCTCTTGTAAGGCGAACTCTACCATGAAATACTGGGAGCTACACAGCCAATCTGATAAAAACAGGATAATGTCAGCAGCAATGACTGCAATGGCCTGCAGGCAGCATCCATTCTGATAACTTAACATACAGTGTATTCTGCTAAGTTTATTTTCATAAATGTTACTCAGTAAGTCAGCAAGAAAAAGGAGAGTTCTACCCAGTGGTAAATTTCTTGCTTAAGTGTCTGGCTATTCTCTAGTGCCAATTTTTTCCAGACTAAGATCCTTGACTCTGAATTTTTCCAGAAAGGGACCAGACCTTTGTTTTATGGGTGTAACACAAGACTGACTATAAGGATTTTTTTCTGCAGAGGTTGGGAAAATGGCAATGTATCAGGAAGTGATTTTAAAGGCTTCAAATAGTTCTTATTGCAGATATTACTTGATTAAGATGTACATATATTTAACTTTATTCCGCTTTGCATGCACTAATCTAGAAAGGTACATGTTAGATATAGATAAAGAAACCACTGAAGCATTCGTTTCTTTTCTGCCTGTAGTACCAAAAAAAAATTATAAATTTAGCTCTATTTATGTTTAGGCACAGTTCATACAGGAAGACTAGCCACTTGCAAAACAAATATGAAAATAAAAAAACAGTCACAGCAAGATGACTTTCCCTTTTCTTTTTCCTTGAGCTGGGATTTGGTTTTAACATCTTTGTGAAAATAATTCATATAGAAAATGATCATTAACTTCACAGCAAACCAGATGCCACTGTTCAAGTACCCAGGAGGCAGGCAGACAGATAAGTAGCTGCTCTGTAGAAAGCTGAATTTATGAGCCTGATTTTCAAATTATTCTTCCTGAATCTTTCATGCATCACATCATTTTGTGATCCTTTTTCCTGGGAATTTTGACAAAATACAAATAAGACTTTTAGAAATTACAGGCTTCTGAGAATATACTTTTCCTTTAAGAAAAAAACCCAACAATTTTAAATCCTATTCCCAGATAGTCTTGACTTACAAACATATTTACAAATACTACATTTCTTTTTCTCAATGACCTTTTTGAAGAGAACCTATGTTTCCTTCAGTGCTTTTCTCCTGTCTGCAGAGGAAATCTAAAGATGGAGAATAGAGATTAAAAACAAAAAAAAAAAAAAGAAAAAGAATCTACTAATAATGCTAAAATAAACTCTACTTTTGCAAGTCAAGCTTTAAATGGTAAATAACAGCAGAAATAAGGGTTGTGTGAAAACCCTATTTATCACCTTTTACGTGCCACTACTGTTATTCTCTTTAACTGCCTATTCACAGTCCACTTTTTTTCCCCATAAGACATTTCACTCAGCACAAAGGAAACAAAGGTCACTGGACAGGTAGTTATTAATTAATTTTAAATATACCTCTTCTTTCTAGATTTTATTGCAACTTAAGAGCTTTGCAAACATTAATTAATTAATTGACAAAATGTCCTTCTGAGAATATGTATAATCTTTTCTATTTAGAGTCAGACATTAAACCACAGAAATTTGAATTTAAAAAATTGATTAAGCTAAGTCACTGCAGATTTGTTTGCTCAGCTTAAGATGTCCAGGCCTCTATTAGACAAAACTAGCCTCTTGTTTTTTATTAAAATTGGCCAAGAGAATGGAGCTTAAATACCCTTCTTCATCTGTCCTTAAAGAGTCACGGGAACCTGGGCAATAAAGTGGGACAATGTTAGTCAGTGTCGGAAGATCTGAAACCTCACCTAACAAACGCCTTCAAACCCATTTGCTACTTGTCACCATTGAGTCAGGAACAAGAGGGATAGTGACACACTCCATCCACAATCAGAAGGCAGAAAACTATCTTTATTACAGTCTCACAATAGTTATAGCCAACATCGTTCACCCAGAACCCGACTGGTTCTCAGTAACACTTGTAACCCAACTGGTTAATTAAGGAACCGCCCTTCGGTAAACACTTCACGAGGAAAACAACTTGTTCAAAACACCAGCTGCACATTGTTTACCATTTGTTTACCATTCTTTCTCTCTGCCTTCCTAAAACTTCCCAGACCAATTCATGGGAAAGCTTATCTGGCTTTCTCTCTCTTGACCACAGCTTCTCTGCTGCGAGCCCACTGCCCTGGGTATTCAGTCTGTGCCCCTGCCCCTCCACCCACGGCAGACCATGGCTCAGCTCTGCCAGGCAGGATGAGAGTTCGGGTCCTGCTGGTGGAGGCAGCCAAGAGGCTTCACTGAAATGATTTATATTCACCTTCCTTGGCTAACACCCTTCATGGATAGTGTGGCCATTATGACTTATCCAGAATTTTGCAGATGAAAAGGAATTTACAGGCTGATAGTACAGTTGCAGTTTGCTTTACCAGGACTACATGAGACAGTCTAAGCCAGCAGAAAGGACAGAAAAATAAAAATGCATGTAACAAAAAGATAAAAAATTTAGAAGAGAAAATTTAGAAGAGAAAGGAGATTAATTTACATAGAGATAACTGTATTGTCTCTTGGTGAACTAGACTAATTGAAGATCTATTGTATCTAAGAAGCAAGAGACACCTTGACTTTTTTCCCTGTTTTACTGGAGAATGCCTTGGGGGCTGTTAGAAATCAGAGAGAGATGATTCTTACAGTGTATTCCATGCTGTAGTTTCCTTGTAGTTTAGCTCTATTGACTTGTTCCTGCTTATTTTAATGAATAAGTAACTTAAGTCAGGGTAAGTAGGAATCCATCCTGAATGCATTTCTGAAGGAAAGAAGTAAAATATTAAGCATCATGTTGATGAGAAAGAAAATATATTCATTGGTATTTCTTAAAGATTCAGTATTTGAAAAAGTTCATGATATGATGCTTATAGAGAGAACAGTTTATGATAATGCTTGGAGAGAAATCATTTGAGGAGAAATAATATTCATTATTTAAGTATTTTTTATTTACACAATCATTTTATCCCTAGAGAACAAAGCAGCCCTTTCAATTCTATTTCCACAGTTAATTTCTAGCAGTAAAATGGCTGATACCCTTCTTTGGAGGTATTCATTGCTACCTCATTTTTCCAGGCATTTGACTACTCTGGCATGGAGCTGTTAGCTGAAATCACTTTGCAGTTCCAGCCTACTGAATCAAACACAAGTGCTTCAGTGAGCATTGCAGTACACCTCTAGAAAGTCAATTACCACCAGGATGTCCTTCTGCCTTTCAAAGGGGAGGAAAGAACCATTAACTTATCAACCCTCATCAAGACAAGAAATTTTGATAGCAGCCTATATGTAACAATGGCATTTTATATAATATGAAAGTGAAATGAAAAGTAAAGCGTGTAAAGATAATAAGTGCTGCACTCCTATATTGTCACATATTTAATACTCAGATCACTTTGCATTAGTATCAATGTCCTATGACTGTCAGTAGAACCACCTTGCATTTTAAACAGGAAATATGGATTTCTCTGGTTTTACTTGAGCTAGTATTTCATTAAGGCTGCCAAAGGAACCAAATAAAATTACTATCAGGAGGACATATATTTTAATTTGGTTTGACTGTGAAAGTCACTGACAAGGGGTTCTGGTCTATGTTCTCCTATGACTAAATTATTAAATCATATTTTTAAAAAGGAATTTATGTCAATCCCATATTTTGTTATGGCAGTGACCAACATAACTTCCTGGAATACCCTGTGTTTAATGCATTTTAAATTTTTGATACTCACTTGCTTTTTAGGCAATGTTTTTTTCTCAAAAAGAATGTTATTTCTTCTGCAGCAATTTTAAAAAAGTTTAAGCAGACCATTCAAGTCCTTGTTTTGAAATTCTGTAATTCTCAGATGACCTGAAAATACAGTATTTTTAACTTTCACAGAATGAGAAGCTTTGAGAGTTGATTCAGAGGTTATTTATTCACTACTTGATGTATTTTTGGATTTAGCTATGAAGTATATTTGTTGTATTAAAAAAAGCTATTCTGAGGCATTAATTTTTATTATGAGCTATACTGCCAAGTTAAATCTAAATAATTTTGATTGCATGAGATTCATTGGTAACACAGGAGTAATACTCTCAGTTTTATTTTCTCTTAAACTCTTTCACTGTACACACAGAGAATCATTCAGAAAATATTAATGACCAAGCAATCAATGTCACAAGGATGGGGACTTTAATGGTAGACCCAGCAGCCTTGTTCTTAGATTTGCTCAGCTGAGCATTTAAGACAGATGTGTGCAAACAGACAATGAAAAGTGAATACAGGAACTCGTGAGAAATAGCTCTAGAGAGACCATGCTAATTCTGTTCTTCTGAATTCATGTATTCTTTTTCTTTTTCTCTGACATAAGTCAATGATCTTTTAAGAAGGGCAAGATCTTTGCCCAAAGTGCCAGGGGGAGTTAAAATTGTCTAGAAGAAAGTGAAAAATATGAGAAACACTTTATAGATGTGTGTTTCCAAAGAAACTACATTAACTTGCACATTTTTGGCAACCCTTGTATCTTCTGATGCAAAATTAAGCCCCTGTTCCAGAGGGCAGGTGATACAGAAACTTAGCTTTCTAAGCTGAACTTTTATGTGGGCACAGGAAAAACTGAAATCTGATTTCCTACATATTTTATATTTGTCTTTGGTGTCTAAAACATTGCAAGGTCCCTTTGAGATCTTTCCCACAGTTATGCCATCTCTCTGTAACTTCAGCCCTCCCTTATGTCGAGGTATTTATCTTTGTTATTCACCTGCCCAGCCAGTCATGGTGAGCCTAGAGAAGTTTAATGATCTCTATTGATCTCAGACCAACAACAGCCGAGTTATTAGTCATGAAAAGTCTCAACAACAGACACATCCTTAAAGAAATTGTTTCTTTAACGAGATCAAAATAAAGAATAAGAATAAATTTCCATTTTTTCCATTACAGATAATTATAGGTGAAATGTGAAAATGTGAGCTTTAATGGTTCAAAGCTTAACAAACAGGAATCTTAAATTCAGTCTTCAAAAATATCCTGCTTTTCTATATTAATATCACAATTTTCACTTTAGTTTATTAATTCCTGAATGAGGAATGTTAGTGTAACTACTTACAGAGGGAATATAGTCTTGAGAAAGCTAAAAAGCATATTTATCTCTTCAGATGGCTCTGAAACATTTCAAGCACCTTTTATAGCCTGTTTGATTGATGCAAGCCATTAAAGTAATCAGTTTAGAAAATTTAATGTTGCCCCATGAAATCTGCCATTTCTGCAAAAAACCCCAAACTGTCCTTCTGCAATGAAAATGAAAATTACAGCTTCAGACATAATTGTATGTAAAACTGCTGAATGCATCAGCTGGTTTCTGTCACATAGCAGTGAGTGGGTTGTTTGAGTCCTCTCAGAAAGAATCTTAAATTACAAATGTTATGGCCACCGTGCAACATACTTATTTTTAATATTTGATAGAGTCATATTTGATAGGTTGATATGTCCTCATAAAGTGTCTTCTTATGAAGTGTACAGAACAGTGGTAAATTTCATCCTTCTAGATTTGTTCAGCATATCCTATGCATATTCTTAAATGAAACCCATACACCATACTCAAGACATACTTAGACTCTATTGAAAATACATGGAAATATCTCTATTGGCTTTTAAATATTAATACTTCAAAGTAGTAAAGCATTCTTATGGTTTCTGAGATTATTACTAATAAGGTAATAAATGTCTCATCTTCAAACTATTGTTAATGATCAGGTGCTACATCCCCAAATTTAAACATTTAGTGTTTCAAACTTCTGCATCTCTTTGCAATTTACAATTGCGAAGTTTGCAATTATGTGCTAATCACAATTTACTGCTACCTTCCATTTAGTTAGGTAATTGGGTTTATTTTCAACTGCATATATCTAAAATCTAATCACACAGCTCTAGCAAGATGTATCCTCAGGCAAAGTGAGAGGACAAAGTCTTGTTTAAGACATGAAGAAACCACACACTAAATAAAAATAATATAATTTGGATTATTAAATCTTCCTGGTCTACAAGAAGTATTCAGTCACAAACCCAGAGGGCCATTTAAAATTGAAAAGCACTTACACAGAAGATCCATGGAAACCACAAAACCCTTTCTGTTGAATCTTTTCAGCTACCAAGCTTTCAGCTATCAAACCCACATCTTTAGAGAAGAGATCAAACAGCTTCCCAAAAGGAATTTTTTCAAACATGAAAGCATACATGCAGGTTTTGAATTCCTCCAAAGACCTCTGTGGTAAAGGAAGGGACTCTGTGTTTTAATTTGGTTTCCATTTAAAAATATTTTGATTTTTTTAATAGTTCTAGTATTTTTAGGGTTTGCCACAGGTCATGAGTTGAGGAGGGAGCATCTCTTAAAGTTAAGAAAAAGTAGTAGACATGATGTTCATTCACACTGATGCTGCTTTCAATCATACAGAAAACCATCTGGAAACAGTCAGATAAAGCCAGGGCAAGGCACAGATGTTGAAATCCTAAAATATAACCTCAGTGCTTTTACTTATAGATCCTGAAGGCACACATTTTTGCTTTATTTACCAAGAGTGCACAAGGAAAATTTGCAAATAAATTATTATGTACAAGGTGCCTGTACAAGTTAGACATGCACCTTTTTGGTTTCTGTTTTCCTTTCTACCCTTATATTGCCTTTGTTTACAATTACTTGGTGAGAAAAAAAATCTCAGTCCTTTTACAGAGCAGCAGGACAGAATAGAATACCTCCCTCAACAATTAAATTGCAGTCCACAAAGACTAGAGTCTGAAAATTTATGCACCAGAAATCTAAAATGTGAGGCTGCAAAATATATAGGTCAGATAAAAAATTCAAAACACAGAGCTAAAACATTTCAATTTTTTTCAATCAGAATTTTTTCTGCATCTCTCTTGCATAATCATTTCTAAATCTTAAGTTTATTTTTCTTTTCAGAATAAGAAGACATAGCAAAAAAGTTATCTTCCATGAATGAAAATCCAGTTTTACAGCTGGCAACATTTGGAATATGCAACCACTACTTACACCGTAATAAACTAATACAAAAAGAAAATAGTGGAGATCCAAAATCTATTAATTTGATTAATTGTAAAAAACTTCTCTCCTTGACATTTTTTGGTGGTATTCCAACATTTTTAAGCCCATTTCATTACCTCCTAATGAAGGAGGCAATTTTCCCTCAGGAATCCTTAGTAATGACAGCTTTGTTTCCATGTATTTCAATTTGTAACATATTCCTGAATTTTGATGGGATTGGGTGATTTTTTATGATTTATTTTAGGCCTTACATTTAATGTCTGTGGGTCCATCCAATATGAAAGCTAAAAGGATATAGAGCCAGAACAAGAGAAACAAGTCCTTGCACATTTTCAAAACTGACCTAGGTGAGAACCTGAGCTCACTTTTAAGTTGGCTCTGCTTTGAAAGGAGAGTTAAACTCAATGACTTACAGATGTTTCTGCCAATCTTATTTTTTATTACACTATAATTAACTTCTTATTCATTGCTATCTTTTCAGTCTTATGAGGGTCCATCCATACCAGCTGTCAATGCTGAGAGAAGTCTTCTTTCAACCAGTGCTCTTCTAGTATATATCAATATGTAATTTGAAACATATGTACTACTCAGAGTGGACTAATTCACAGGCGAGTGAGCATAGCTTGAAAATTCCTCAATTTTCAAATTTGTTCTGAGTATTTTTCAATATAAATGCATTTCAAATATTTTCAAATCTCAAATAAACTTGCAATATAAATTTTCAAATAAATGTCTCTAAAGTCTGAATTCTTTAGAACAGCGCAATCCATTATCAAAATGTAACTAAGATAGGAGACAATGAAACTCAGAAGGAGACCCTGCTCCACATCCCACCAACAATGCTTACACCTGTGGCTGAAACCAGCCAAAAACATTGAAACCAAGGAGAATTTTAAGTTCTGTACAAATCCCATTATTGTGTTTAATAGGTTGTGCATCCATTACTGATCCAAGTGCCTTATCCCCACTTGCTTCAATCAAACTCCATGTGACATGCAGACTTGCTTGATTTTGTACTACACAACTGCATTATTCTTTTTCAGAAACTAATCTACCCTGTAAAGAACCTTAGTGAAGTTTCATCCATAAAGTTTGCAAAAAGGAAAACGCTGACTTTTTCGGTCTTTTGTGGAGAAAATATTAGATTAGGATTTATGCAATGTTATCCATTTCTACAACTTCAAATTTTTCATCTTGACAGATATGCAAGGTAGCCAAGAACTTAAAACTTAGCAAGAAGTTTTTATTAAATGTAACAAGCAGCAGGGAAACATTAAAACATGCTGAAAATAACTTATTTTTTAGATGGTTTTAAGACTTTTGGTTTCTTTCTGGAACACTTTCACAGTCCTAGGATGTAATTCAATCTAATCTAGAGTCAGCAAGGAGAATTTTTTTTTTAATTTATATTAGGAAAAATATTATGGATTAGCCTGCTATTAACCCATAGAAAGTACTGTTCAATTAATGACTGTCTCCACAAAACCATGGAGATTTAGATTTATTGACAAAAATTCAGGATGACATTTTGTCCTTAATTCACCCTATTGAAAAGTAAGAAACAAAGGTACAATTGCATGAGTTCATGAATGTCAACCCTGATTTTTAACTTTAATGTTGAGGGGTTTTGCTGTTGTCGGTCTTCGTATAACTAAGCTGAGCTATGGAATATCTTTTATGTATGATGATGGCATGAACATTTGCTTTTTCCTATTTTTTAAAAGCTGACATACACAGAAATCTATTTCTGGTGATCCCTATTCCAGATTTTAACCAGAAGCAAAAAGAAAGTTTTTCCATCATTTTTAAAAAGGTCAAAAGGTAAGTTTTAAAAAAATCAAAGGGTTTTATTGAGCACTCAACCGGAAGTGATAATGAAGCTTTGAAGGAAGAGGAAAAGCAGAGATGGAGTTATTTTTATAAACATTAATCAACAAATATTAATTAAAAGCTAGAAAAAAAATGTGTCATTTCCAGAAAGTTATGAACATGGAAAAAAATAGATTTTAAAAGGAATAGACAGCCATTTTCACAAAACTGTAAAGAGCATCTTATTGCTCAGCTTTCTGGGTCAAAAGGCTGCCTAGCTTTGCTAGGTACAATAATGATCGGATTTAGCAAAGCCAGAACCTCAGAAGGAAATGTTCTCTCTAGCTGGAAAACACTCTCTTAGAAGCAGGAAGAGGGAATATGGATAACTGGTTGCTTCTTCAGGGCCTCTAATGGAAGACTGAGATATACAAGTAGACAAGTTTAATGCCATTCTTATATAAGACAAAAATACGAGTATGCTAATCCACATTAAACAGCCAAAAATGCTTTACCTATAAATGATAGCCAGCATGGATTAGCTATTCTGCAAAAAACAGAGGTTGTGATTTACCCACAATTTGCTCCTTATCTTTTGGATTCATGAGAAAGAGTTTTAGAGACATCAGTAATTCCAGATATAGAATTCCAGAATGGAAATGAACTCTGCCTGTAGAGGCACCTTTTTTCCTGGCGATGTCTACAAGTTCACCCAATATGAAGAAGCAGCAAGATCGTGTGACTGACCACTCATGACATTTTCTTGACATTGCTCACAAATATTAAAAACTAAACACAAATAGTCTTCTGTAATCATAGTTCTCTTACCTCACAATTAATAGCTAAAACAATACTAGGTATCTCTTATTATCAATAGATAAATAAGTCAGGTATCTCGTATGCTCAAGTTGTCTTTCACAGAAAACCTCACCAATGTTCACTTTCTGATAAACTTAAAATCCTGAGTGATTCTCTGAGTACTAAGTGTAATCCAATAATAATGGCATTACCCCTTTGTCTGAATGAGTACTCAATGAATACAGGCATAAAGTTTAATCTGGACATTCTATTTTACTAAGGTATATTAGATATTATATATTGAAATTATTTTAATCTGCGTCATTAAAATTACAGAATATTTACCAAAATTTATTTTTAAGTAGCAATCAGCAGTATTTTCAACCTGTGAACCAAAATCTTCTTGTGACTAAATATGTGTAACTCCCACTGAAAACCCAGTGTGAGTGCATGTGTTTCCAAGCAGAAGGTGGCCTAATTTTTTGTTATGTTTTATATAGTAAGGTGGTACCTGAATAAAAATACCTGCAGGATCAGCAGCCAGTTTCTACAAGACTCATAACATTTCCAAACACTGAAGGCATATTTGGAACACATTAGTTTCAAAGTCTCTTCTGTCAGAATTTCCTTGCATAATGAAACACAGGAGTTTCTTAAGAGACCAATGAGGCTGTAGAAATTCAGCAGCAAATAAGAGTTGAAAAATGAAAATAGTGTTAGGAAAAATCCTTGGTTTACTAGTAACAGAATTGTAGGGCAGGAATGAACACCAGGATGTCATGTAGTCCACTCAAAAGCTCTGAGTCAGGGTCACATTAAACATCTGGCATGACTGGCTTGGCTTTATCTAATCTATGTTAACAAATTGCTTGGGACAGAGTTCCCACAGCCTTCCAGGTAACCTGTTTTAAATGCCAACTATTTTCATAAGTTGAAATATTTTCTTAATATTAACCTATTTACCCCTTGCTGCAATTTAAGCTTATTTGTTGTATGATTTCCTCTTTAATGCCTTTTCATTTGGATTTTTTAATGAACACTAACTTGAATCATCCACATATCCAGTGATGGGTTTCAACTACTTAGGATGTAAAATATCAGGGAGATCAGTGGAACTTTATGTATAATTTTCCATGGTGTCTCAACTCAAAACCAAGTGAATTAATCTAATGCAGCTTTTCCTCCCAAGATTTTTAAGTCCTCCTCCAAACAGGCATAAACCAGAGATTATCACACATATTTGACAGGAAGTATGCATAGAATAAGCCAGGTCTGAAACTGAATTTGCAAGAGTTATACATAAATATGTTCCAACATATTTAATGTAATATGCATATCTGTGGATTTCACCAATTTTGTTTGTCCAAGGAATATAATTTAATTTCCTTGAATTTTGCCATTCATTAATAAAGAAAAATATTATGAAAAATTAAAATTCTGTGTTTAAAACTATCACTGCTAATATATATACATATGTGCATAAAATAGATATATATGTGTTTTATTGCTAGTTTATTTTAAGATAAGCCATATTTTAAGATAAACATTATTTTTGGTTCAGCATTTACTCTTGGAATCTGATAACATCTTTTAGCCAAAATGACGTTATGGAATACTGGCAATGTATTGGTAAATGCAACACCTACCATATCCTATGCCACTTTATAATTTAAATGCACAGTGATTGCAGTGATTGTACTGTACTGCAGTTATTATCAGACTATTTATTGCACAATCCTATATTACACTAGTTGGCTGCCTGCAGTGTTCTTATTTCTGTGACATTGCCGTTTATCAGGCTGTACAACATGCTTCATAAATCTTCATGACTTATGTTTTCTTGTAACATCAGGGTTTTCATTACAGTTAAGCTGGATGTGCATAGATGCCTACTTAATGCAAGTGTCCTGTAACAAACTTTAAGTTCTATCTTTCTCACAGAATAATTTTTGTAAAAAAGAATTTATATCTAATGTGACTAATTTTTCCTCACTAATTAATGAGTACAATCATCTACTGTTAAAAGTCAGATATTCTTTTCTGTAATTGTGGTGAATATAATTTCTTGCAGATGGGAAGGCTCAGTTCTTTGTCCATACAATTACAATAAGCACAATTGAAAAGATCTTATGCATTTATCTTTACAGCAGTTTTGCATAATTAAGTTTAATCTATATGACACCAGACAATCATCTGAGAAAATATTTAGTTCTTTCAAATCTGATAAAGTTTCCTACAAAGCCCCCATTGGAGTTTGAATATATTATCTTCTAAAAATCCTTGAACTTGTAAAATTTCCAATCAGCATTTTACATTTTGCCTGGAGCAGCATATCAAAGCACAGAGCATTTTATCAAGCTTACCCACCCTCTAACTTGCCCTCTACAATTATGTATATGAGTAGCTCAAATCCTAAAAGCTACTGAGGCAAGGGACAGTATGACAAGAATTCTGAATTTCCAGGAAATACCTAGATGTGAACTCAGGATAAAAGCAGCTGAAAATTCAATTTAATACACAGTACCACAGATCAGCGTGTTGCAGTTCAAGCCTTTCAAAGCTGAAAATATCATAGAATTAATTTTTAAGTCTTCATGAAGCTCACAATTTTGAAAGCTTGCAAATGCCATAACCCATGTAGTTAAAATTTCTATCCCAAGCGCATAATTTCCTCATTAAATGCCCAGGTATCACTCAGGTGTGGTCATTTTCTTTTATTGGCTATGTTTGTCAATGCCATAGCATTGGAGAGAGTTTTAGTTGAATGGATCTAAGTGACTTGCTATGCTGTTTAATATCTTGTTTACAAGTAGTAAGCTGAACATATATTTCTTTTGCAATAATCATAACCCATTTATTTTCATCTATACTAAGTAGCTCAGACACCATTCTCTAAAAAAGGAGGATGAAACTTCACTGTCTACCTCAACATCTCCCAAAGATTTGGTATTATTGTATTTCTATTCTGAAAAGTGTCAACATCATGTGCACCTCACCTGTACCTTAGCTAATGAAGTTATGACAGCAACAAAATCCTTTTTCTACTTTGATTTTGACATGCTCTTGAAATCAGTTCACATCAAGGAGGATCATTCACTTAAAGTATTGGTAGTGCATTCAAATTCACCTAAAGTATTTGGTGGTAGTTTCAGATCAGTTTTGAAGAACAGTATTGCCAACTATCCCATGAGAACGAACTTTAGGAATTTTGATTCATAAACCAGATGAAGTGGTACTACAAACAAAGCAGGCAGCTCTGTTACCATCTTTCTGTTAGTGACTTCACAATTCAATCACTCACTTTGAAGGTGGAGAAGAAAAGCTCTAATTACTTCTCCTGTTTGATAAAGAATTGGCAGGAAAACACCTCCATGCTATGACACCCTACCTGGCAATCCAATGCTGTCAGCAATGAATGTTTACATGGCCTATGCAAAGTGCAACCACTTTCTCAGGATACCAATGACAATATATTGCTACTGTGGACCTCCATACTATTTTAATATTTTCAATTTACTGGAAATTTTCTTGTGTAGAACAATTAATCCAAACCTGAATTAAATGTTGTCTGTGACCAAAGGTAATTTTATCCCCATCTGATGGAAATAAAATTAGCTTCAAGTTAAAATTCAGTAAAAAGAATTAATGAAAATGTTTCCCTCATCGCAATTTTATACCCTTTTCCACTGCAGACCTTTCAGCTACATCCTTGACTCCACCTGAACATATATCAGCATTTAAGAATGATCATGCTAAATAGCACATAATATCAGTATGTCCTTGAAGTATCAAACCAAATTCCAAGTACCCTTAGGTTCTGCAATCCTGTCTCTCCCTTTAATTTATGATATACTTAAACTTCTCATTTTCTTTTTAAGCTTCTCTTTTTCATTATCTCTAGCTTTTATACTTCGAGGGGCAGAATTGTTCTGTTTGTTCTGGCTAAGGTTCCTTCCAGCATTTTAATACTTTTTGTTTGATTGCAGTTTTTTGTTGATTTTGTTTGGTTATTTGGTTGGTTTGGGGTGTTTTTTGTTTTTTTGAGAACTTACCTAAGTTAGTGGGCTGATAAGACAAAGCACAATCTGTCTACAATGATCAGCATTTCTGTTGGTACTGTTGTATTACTTGTGTTGTGCCATCTTTGAATGACAGTTATTAAAATTGTCTTCAGAAGCAATGTAGCATTGTTCAAAATATTAGCTCTATAATTAAATCAAACTAAAACTTAAGAAAGGCTGTTACCCTTACTTTAATATCAAATATAACAATATAATAGCTTTTTTTGATGTTGTGACTATAAGCCTTACTTTGGTGGATAAAATGAACACAATAGCTGGAAGGGAAACATGGCTTTTCTTGCATTCAATTGTAATTTATTAAATGCAAAAAATTTAGAAAAGCTATTTCAGCAATATGGCCTTTCTCCTTCCTGGGAATACGACAAATATTGAAACAAGAAACATGGGAATAGTGTTTTGCAGATAGTATCTAAGAAACATCACTAGATTATCTTCAAGGTCCCTCCCAACCCAAGCCATTTGATAAAAACAGCTGTTACACACTTTGCTGTTTTTAGGAGCTTACAGTATGGAGGTGATAAGCAGCCTTGAGAATACATGAGGATTGCAAAAAATTACTAGACAATTTAAAAATTATTTCATAATATACATTTCCAGTCTCAACTTCCCATATCTAAAATAAGAAATGTTGAATATAATATCAGAAATGTGAGATAAACTTCCCGATTACTGACCCTGCCCACATCTAAATAGTCTGTCCAGTAAGCAAAGGATACAATCAAGTACTTAAATTATAGTCAACTTCCTGGAGCAGATTCTCAGAGACTGTTGGCTCACCATGCCATGGTTCATCCAGCTGGTGAAAACCTTACTTGCAGGGAGACATCATTTTCACTTACTCTGCAATGACACAATTGGGTCTATGCTAATAGTAAAGAGTGAACTAGAGAGATCTCCTCAAGGCTCCTGAGAATTCTGCCCTGTGGCAGGCCCCATTTAATTCAACATACAACCATAGATAATTTTTAAGAAAAAGACAGATGATCCCTTGGGATAATCAGGTCTAAATTTATACTTTATAGAGGAAGTTTGATATGTTCTCTGTGGGAAGGAAAGATGGGCTTTCATGGATCAAAACTTCATGAGTTAATCTTTAAGAGCATATCACGAAGAAGAAAACAATTGATTTCAAATGATACTTTTCATCTGACCTCTTTCTCTCTCCCTCTCTCTCAATCACTGTTTCATACTAGAAGACATGAATTCATCAGAGCCAGCACTAATGAAAAATGCACTAGAACTTAACTGCATTTCAGAGCTGCTGGTGTCAAGGGGACAAGTAATGTCTCTGTCTGTCAGAATGTAAATTATGTTGCTTCATATGATTCAGTCTGAAGATTCAGAAAAGGGCATGGCCAAAAAAATAGCATATTTGCCAAACCTGATGTTTAATAAAGTATTTCTTACTGGAGTCAAACGTTGATCTCCCATTACACTACTATCATGCCGCAATAAATGTAGCCAGCTTGTTATAAATGATAGGGGACATTAACAAAGATCATTTTCTGAAGACCCTTTCAGCCTCAGGAATATTAGAAAGTGCTAGGGTTTTTTTTTTTAATTCTAGGATTTTTAACTGGACGTAATCATTCTTTAAAAACTAAATACAAGAAGTCTTTGGTTTTTATAACTGGAATGTTTTTAGTAACTCCATTATGGTGCAGAAATATCATGTGACAATTTCTAATGACATATTGAAGATTGCTGTGTGCAACTCATATTCAAGACACAGCCTGCTTTATTGGTAACTTATTCAGTAAAAATTTTCCTATAATCAATTTGTGATGGAAGTCACAACATTTCCTGCCAGGCTCTCTCAGGACTCTCTCAGCAGTTAGGCAAACACAGCAATGAATCCATTTGTGCTCATGTGTTGGTTTCCAGCTTGTCAGAATTCAGATCAAGCAGCTAAATGTTCATCTGAGAAAAGCAGGTTTAACACTGTGAACAAAGCACTAAGTGGGGGCCATGACCCCTGTAGTATCATGCAAGTCTGTAAAATCCCCTCGCTGTAAGGCAAGAGCCTCATCACAGGACTAGTCGACAATAACAGAAGAAGAGGATTTTCTTGTATTTGAAAGTTTAGTGTAGTTTTTCCTTTTTGCAGTGAAAGGATTTAGCATAATTCAGTGTCTCAAAGATACTTAGCTACTGTTTAGCTGGGTGCTGCTGATTAATGTTTAGGTCGCTAAAGGAATAATGAGCTTGGGAATGAACATGAAGAGCTGCTGCCACGCTCCCAAGGAGAGGGGGAGGATGTAAGTGCAGCACTACCACACCTTGCAGGAGCTCAGGGCGTAGGTTGTTAGTCACCACTACGCCACAAACACAGCTCCCTAGGAAGACCCCTTTTGTTGCTGCTTTCCAGACATTGCTCTGTACTCTGGAAGTGTATGTATGATGTACAGAAACTTGCCCATATACAATCTCATACAGAATAGCAGACACCCATACTCATATCTGCATGTAAACATCTATCAGCAGATAAGTAAAGTTTGACCAAACTACTCCCATTCTCAACTACTGTATTTCTAGGTCTGCTCTGTGTGCAGGTTTAAAGGACAGTTAAGACATTTCAAAATATGTGAAATAGGAAATCAGCTTTCTCATTCTAAAAATTTTTCTTAACTCTTAAGTTACTTAAGGTCAAAAAGAGTAAGAGAAATGAAGCCAGTGGTATTGACTGTAGGTACTCTGTGTGTGCTGCTCAGTTATGCCTCAGTTATGATTTTTTAGCTATAGTACTAAGGCTACTACTTTGAATACAAAGCAAAGGGCATAACCATTCTGAAATTGCTACTACAGCTAGATATACAATTTTTCTAAAGCAGTGCATGAGGTACATTTCCTAACAGTCCCGCAATTTTAGAAAGAACATTTTAAAAAGCTTGTCAAAATATGTTGATAAAAAATAAGTTGAAGTTCAACAGAGACAGCAACATCATGTTATTAATTTTGCTGTTGCTTCTGCAACCTTACTTATGCACATTGATATTTTTTCATAACAGATATGGGATATTGGACTCTGTAATCTGAAGACTGCCATATTAGTTATCTTGCAAGATATTCATTGAATAAAAGAGACAGGAGAACATTAGGAGATATATTTGTACCTAACCTTGAGATAAAATTTAATTATCTGTCTCCTTATCACCAATCTCTGGCCCAGCTAGCAGTTTATTTATTTTTTATTTTAAATGTTTAGAATGCAATTGTGTTCACTAGTTATCTTATTAAAAATGAAAGTAATCTGATTTTTTTTCCTGTCACGTTAGAAAGAAATTATTTTAACAATATCTTTCAGAAGTATTTTCTGCTGGTCTGTACTTCTGTCTAATCTGTATGTGCACAGAGCATCACATGAAAAAGGCATGCACATAGCAGGCACAAAAACTAACACTACCTGTGCCGCAGCTTGGGCTGATAAGAAGTTCTGTACATTGCAGCAATAGCTGAATCTTGCATGCCCCTTTGCCTTTGCTGGCAAAATCTGCCTTCAGATGAGTCAGAAGATACACTCTGCCAGGTTTAACAAATGTCCACAGAGGATGAACAGATAGAATTATTTATTTCTATTAAGAATACCAGAGAGTATATTTTACAGGAAGTAATTTCATTATCTGTTGAAGTGCTAAGGTTCAGAATTTCAATACACAAAACTCAATGATGCATTAATTTGATCCACCTCATTAGCATCTAGGCACATTTAGAGAAAAATGCCAGAATTGTTACAGTTGGTTCCAGTAATGAAAGTGATAGGCCCTCAGGGGTTTAACTCTGTAATTAACAGATAATATATATATTTAATGAATAATATATATAATAAAATATATATACTGTATAATGTACAGTGTACATAATGTATCTCATAATATATGATTAACATATAAAAAGAGGCAATATTTAAAATCATATTGCCACAAAGTCAAATTATTCTGCAAAAATGCTTCAAATTTGATCACTCTATCTAAAAGAGAGAAAACTTATAAAGAACCACAGCTTTACATAATAGGGTACTTATTGCTACAGCTCAAAGAAAAGTAGGAGAAAAAGATCAAGGGCACCTCATTTGTCTTGCTTCTGCAAATGAATATGCAAACAGCAGGCAGAGAAACCACAGCAACTTTTACAAGCCTACATCCTTTTCTACTAACAGGTAAGGTCTCCTTTCAGATATTCTATTCTATTTATTTTCACAATTTCAGCTACTTTTTCGAATGGACTGAGCTTTGTGAAACAAATGTGGTGAGACAATTTTTATGATTTCTTGGTAAATTCCACATGATATATTTATGTACTGATTTTTGGCATTAGATCCCATTTACTGACTCACAAAAGGTACCTCTATGTCTCCTACAGCAAGTGCACATATAAGGAATACAGAAACACTCACATGTGAACTGGAAACACCTTCTATCAAATACATCTCTTACCAAAGAAGACTGAAGGGCAACAGCAGAGCATAGAGCTCTTGCCAAACACATTCACATATTTGTATTGTATACTTCTCTAAGTCCATAGAGAAGGATCACTGAAAAACTACATCTTGTTTAAAAGTGTCTCATAGACTATATTTTGCTTCCTATCACTGACAGTCCTGACACATAAAAAAGCTTAACTCCATCTTCATTTGAATAAACTTTATACTATTTGGCTATCTACTGATGTCAAATGGAGACAAATTAACATCCCCTCACCCAAACTCAGATGTTTTCCTTTAAGTACCCGAGGAACAATATGTATAAAGGCTGGCATTGGCTTATAGACACAAGAACACTGACTACTTAAAACATTTCTTATAAATGACTGCCTTGAAATGTAAGCATCCTTAATGGATTTTATGGAAATATTATGACAAAGAATAGTTCAGATTTTAATTTTATTAAAGTCAGGAAAGGTAAAATGCCCCCAAAAATTATCATTATCATTCTAAAAGAACAAACTACTAATTATGAGTTTAGCATTTTCTTGCTTAAAGTGATTCTTAATTTTACATATACTATGCCTGTTTTCAAGATGAAGTGAAACTGATCATTACTATTTTGAATCTAGTGCTAACCATTGTGAAATTGTATTAGACATTTCAGTGCCTGTGTCTCTAAGATACATGGTGCCCTGTGGGAGAAAAATAGCTTAGAATAATTTTACTTAGCTATTAAACAATTATACCCATGTTCTCTTACAGCTAGAAGGTGGTTTATCATTTCTATTGCTAAACTTAAAATAGCTACTATTTATTTTCACTGTCTGGGAACCTCAACATGACTGGTACAACAAAGATTCTAATTAGAGTCATCTTTCCTGTAACCTGTCTATTGTTTTCCAACTCAAACAAGATTCGAATTTGAAGAACATACACTATGCTGGGTCTATGTAACTTGTAACAATTTTCTACCTTCATAGTCACACTGCAGCATTTGAAAATTGGCAATTATTCATTTTGCCATGAGCTGGTAACTGAAGGAGTGAAAGTCTCATCTCTGAAGAATGGTGTAGTAAATCATGGATTAGCAAAGTCAGGCACTCTCAGTGAAAGACTATCCTCTTGCTTACACCTAACAAAGCTAAGGATCAATATGGCACTTCTTCTCATCACAATACACATTTTATGTTACCTTCAATCAATTTCATCTCTAGAAATAAAGTGTTTTAAAAAGAAGAAAACTTGCTAGCTTCCTAACT
This sequence comes from Anomalospiza imberbis, assembly GCF_031753505.1. Classification (NCBI taxonomy): domain Eukaryota; kingdom Metazoa; phylum Chordata; class Aves; order Passeriformes; family Viduidae; genus Anomalospiza; species Anomalospiza imberbis. The sequence continues at coordinate 20,898,792 of NC_089688.1, forward strand.
AAAATCATGTTAGTAAGAATTTGACTCTGGAGAATCAGATGGAAAAACTCAATTCATCTTCCTACAGACTTTTAACAAGTTGTGACACCATCACACAGTCATTTATAAATGCTACTTGCTAAAAATTTTGTGTTTAAAATAAAATAATCTACATCTGTTTAAAAGAATACACCATGGATTTTTCACAGAAAAGACATAAAAAGTAGAATCTGTATTTACTGACTTCCACTATAAAACTAAGGTCTTTAGGCTAAATTGACCATTAAGACTTGTCCATGATCTGTGGGAAAAAAGAGGCACCTCCATAAGGCAATTCAACCTGTCCTCACACAAACATTCAAGATGCATAGGAGGAATTGTCCTCTGGAAGTTCTTTTTCTGCCTCCCTCCGAAATCTGTATAGGGACAATATATAACTTTGACTAATATGTAATTTTTTGATAACTAAGTTTAAAAAAGATGAATTAATCTTCTCATGCCTTTGGCTTGAAACCCTGGGTTTGTGGTAAGGTTTAATTTTTTTTTTTTCTTGTGCAGACTGACTATTTTGGCTTGGAGTTTCAGCATCTCAGAGGCATCTGGCAAGAACTCCCACTGTCTTACACCTGCGATGCCATCAGAGACACATTTGAGTCTGCTCCAGCGAGAGCTGATAGGAAGTGCAGACTTCCAGTCGCTCCTGTAATAGCATTACATCTCTGATGGGGAATGAGCAAGGCTGCTGTCAGGTTATTAGGCTTTCAATACAAGTGTAGGCAAGAAGTAGAGCAGAAGAGATAAAGGTAAAGGGTCATTACAACACAGTTTCTGATGATTAAATAAGGCTCAGAATCACGCCAGTTTCTGGTTTAGGGGATTTTTTTCCCTCCATAAGAAATCATCGGAAACATTTGAATTCTTCCTGTTCAGATAAAGGTATCTGAACTTAGCCAATACCAGTTCTGCATACTTCCATCTTCTGAGTAGAGTTAACTATCAGCACACAATAAATACTCAGATTTTTGTACACATCTAGGTGGCTCAATTCTTTATGGATGCTATTTATAGTCTATAAAAAGTAAAAAATACAGAAATAAGAATAGGAGTTTGGTTATAACTGATAAGTTCTAGGAAGAGATTAAAATAACAATATAACTAATATTCCATACCTGAGTAGAGGTTGCTTTGGATAAGAAGGTTGGTCACTGTTTTGGCAAGGCTGAGGTTTTTTTGTGACTTGCTTATAAATATTCCTGGCAGTTACTCCGATCCATAGCATAGTAGAGAGTGTAGAATAATGCAGTACTATGCCAACCTAAAACAGAGTGGACAATTAAACAACTCAATAAATGGATCAGTAGAACAAGAGTTTTACAAGAATCTTACTTCCTAAGGGCATAGGGAAAACATTTTACACCTGGATTTAAAGTGATGTGACCCTTAGTTTGTGTTGCACTCTTTGTTAGCCTATCACAAGAATGCAATTTAAAATGTAATGAGAGGCCAGCATTTTTGCTCACTATTATGCTATTTCCTTTAACTTTTCAGGAATATCCTGCTGTAGTTCCCTCTCTGCTATAAACAGGCAAGGTTGACTTCTGGAAATGGCATCAGTGCTATTTGCATTGATAAATTCAGATTATTTTCAGACATATTTTAATAAAACTTGTCTACAGAATTAAAAAAGAAAAAGACAGCTCTTGGCATCCCCCCTTAAAAAGAATTACAAACTCTAATAATGTTATTATCACTTTGTCTCCAAGAAACTGGTGTGTTTTTCATTGAAAAGAAAACAAAGTACAAACACCTCTAAAATGCAAACATCTTTGTTATGTTAGTAATTGTTATTCATTACTATGGAAGCAGTAATTGGAATTTTATCCAATCTCCAGTGCTTTATTACATCAGCTAAGTCTGCATCTGATTATATAAAATGAGGTTACCTTTGAAGCAATAACCTGACATTTTGCAGTGACAAGTAAAATATTGCTATAATTGGAAAGAACATAAAAGTTTAAGGAATATAGAGAATTGCTGAACAAAGCTAACACAAATCTATTATAATGATTTATTGGAACCAGTGTTCATTTTTGCTTCACTTAAAACAAAATAATTGATGGGTAAAGAAAAAAAATTCCATGCATTTTGTTTCTATTTAGTATTATAGCTCAAAACTTGAAGATAGCAGCAAATATCATCAACAGAAAACCCTCTGTAATTTTCTCAGGGACTTGTCTGTCACGTTAGACAAGGGAGGATAAAGCCTTCATCACTGCTGCTGCTTGAGGTAAAAGAAGCAGAAATAAGAGAATGAGACAACTGTGTATTATGAGCTGGCAGATGCTGCCAGTTCAGGGACTGGTGCTGTCTGGACTTGGTTCACAGGCAGCTTGCAGAGTTTCTGTAGGGGTGCCCTGAACAGGACCATGAGCAGGGAGCGGAGGCAGGAGGATGAGAAAGGGGGAAGAAAAAGGAGGCAGAAATAATGAGAAACAACTGGAAAAAATCTAGATATTTAGCTCCTAACCTCTTTCTCATTTCAGCATAGCCCTGCTGCTATATATTCTGTTTTTCACACAAGTATGTGCAATAATAGGAACATTTGAAATTAATTCCAGGTCAAAAAGCACCTATATGGGAAATTCTGAAAACATACATGACCATATAGATAGAAATCATCAGCCACTTAAATGAATGTAAGACCTAAAAATAGTACAACAAAAGAATTTTATTGAACTTTCAAGGAGGCAACTGAAATGACTGAAAACATCACAGCTATGCCACACCTGCACCATATTGCTGTTTTTCACTGTGTGCTCATGTTTCAGCAATATGATATATGGAGAAATCGAACAAATATGGAGGAGACAAAAGTGTTATCATCCTCTGTACTAACTCTTTAATGAGCCGCATCTCTCACTCAAAAAACCCACACAAACAAAACAAAACAAAAATCCCAAACCCCCAACTATTTGCATTTCTTGCTTGAAAGAAACAAGTATTAATCCTGAAGATACTGGACCTCCTTATGACTAACAGATTTGACATGACACAGCAGAAGTGTGGAATTTGGAAGGGTGCACTGAGTTGTTTCACTAAATTCTAGAATTTTTGCTATTATTCATCCACTAATAATTAGTAAAGAAATGCTTGCCACACTTCCCATTGAAAGTTCAGTATTTCAAAGTGCTGGGTTTTGTGTCTGCCTCCTCCTTCCTCTTGTCTCCCCACCGACATCAGTTATGTCACTGAGAGGCATCGTCCTCATTGCTGTGCTTGGGGACTGTGACTGCAAGCTCTTTTGTCCCCTCCAGTGGGATCACCTCTTTCTAACTCTCTCAGGCTAGCAAGACAGCTGGGCCCTAGGGTAGAAATACATGAGACAGCAGCTCATGACACAGGAGGGAAGGATGAGGCTCAACAGAAAGACCAAGGTGGCTTTGTTCATTAAACTCTTTCTTGACTCTTTTAGCAAATGCAAACTTGAGGCTATGCATGAAAGGTCCAGGGTACAAATTTAGCTGTGTGTAGCTCGTTATTGGATTTCTACTTCTGTAAAGCTTCAGAGGGAAAAAACTATATACAAATTAAATACCAAAGTGATAATTTAAAAGTATTTTCACTATTAGCAGAACTTTTGTATTTCACATAAAATTGTATGGAAAGGGTTGAGTTTTCCAAACAGAATAAAGGATGATAATTGGAAATATTGAAGTGATGACCCTTATTTTTAAGAAGGTTTTACACTGACAGGCCAAATGGTACAGAAAAAACTTCCAGAATATATGCATTGCAAAGAACTCTGTACCTAAAAGCTCTTTAATAATCACAGTTATATGGTAAAAATTTTCTTGTATTCATTTTAGCACACCCTGTGTTCTTAGAATTCTTATCTTTGGGAATAAGCACTAGCCTTTTGAATAGAAGATTATACTTTTCTTCAGTAAGAAGATGCTGCCTGTTTGTGCTCATTCAATAAATTTCAGTACCCCAGAGATAAGTTAAGTTCCATATGATGCAGTTACCATGGTAATGACCAGAATACACATTTATGCAAAGCATTTTGGCACAAAAAGGTCTCTTGATCAGCTTTAAGTTGCAGACAATTTTCTTTATTTTCCCCAAATTTTAAATTTAATTTCTTTTTATTCCTAATTGTAATCAGATAAGATTGCATGTCTTAATTCAGTTTTATTTAAAGAAGGACACAGATATGCACGAACATTCTGTTTAAACTTTTAATCCTGCAACAAAAATTATTCTTTTCTGTGAGATGAAGGGGGTCAGGAATTTCTCTGCAGTCTGTAACATGAATGGATGTGAATATTTAATGATCTTTAAACATTTAGCATTAGCAAAACCCCATGCTCCCTTCACAGGTAGAAAATTTAGAACAAGTAGTTCAACTTTCTGAGCTGAACTTGTAGGCTGCTGGCTAGTATGGAATGAGCTTTGCCTTTCTTGCTGAAGATCTACTGCCTTACAGAAATGAATTCACAAGCAGCTTCACGTATGACATTCATCAGGGAGAAGGAGATCTGAGCCTTGACAAAGTTTACATGGAAGCTTTTATTTTATAAACCATAGAGGTTCTTGAAGATGTGATTGGAGTGATCATGCAATAAAAAAAATAAGATTCTGTCTCTTTCCATAACTTTTCTGCCTCCTGAATCTTGTGCCCAGAAGTCCATTGTTCATGCTTCAACATGTTTAACTGATGATTTCGTCCCCTAGCATCCATAAACTCATGGCTATCATCCTTTCCTCTAAAGTAGAAGCCACAAAACAGAAATCTTTGAGAGTACAGAATTGACGCCTCCCATACATGGGGAGTGATCCAGCAACAGTTGTGTCTCCCTCTCTCTCATTCTTTACATGAAAAGAGTAAGCTTCCTTCTGCCTTCTGAAGCAAACTAACCTGAGGCCCCAGCTGGGAGATGGAAGGGCTCACTGGCTGGCTCAAGCACCTTTCCAGTAGTGTACTGCCTCTGATTTATCCCTGCTGCTCCTAAGACAACCTCTGACTTGCATTAAAGATTTTGCCAGAAAACTCGAGAGTCTGGATTCTACAACAGCCAACATTCAGTGACATCCAGAATGAGATTCAAGGGTTGTCTAAAGAGTCTGTAGATTTATTCACTCAGGAAATGTGCAGAGATGCAATTAACTCTTCTAGACCAGCACTCCAGCATCAGGTTTTTTGTAAATCATAAAGACTGCAGAGCACATATGCATGTGAAAGGTCTGTACAAAATCCTCTCTGAAATAGATATGCAGGTTTAAAAGGGAATTTTAGATTTTTAGATTCCACATAAAAACAAATGTCTGACCATTTCTGAAAAGACTTTTTTTGTGCAACTGTTTTGCCTTGAAGGGGATTTGAAGGTTCTTCCAGCTATCACAGAAAATAGGCCCATTTCCATAGCATTAATTCCTAATGTTTAAAACTAACCTGTAACTACTCATTTAGAGACAGAAGATGATCCAAATTAAGCTAATTTAGAACTACCCTTTTTGGTTAAATTTGAAAGATAAAAGTTAACTTAGTCTATTATTTCCACATTGATAAGTATGCTGCAGTGAATTTTTTGCATAAGTTTTAGGGATAATTACAATAGGAATGGTAGTGGTTGACTGGCTTTTATACAACATTTCCATGATTAGGACAAAAAATACTTGCATTTGGAATCTTTCTCTATGCACTTGGGAAATAAAAAGTGAAAATTGCATTGCTGCAGGTTGAAGTTGTGCTTAGAATTTCAGCAGAATGAAGCCTACCTCTGGAATGGCAACTGATGGTGTTACACCTGTGGTATAACTAATATGTTAGTGCTGCTTGAAGCAGTAACATTTTCACAAATATATTTTAAGCCCCAGTATCAGAGCTTTGGCATGTTGGATATTAAATCACAGAATAATTGTCTCAGGGTTATCATAGGACACAGGCGCTAGGACTCAATTTTGAAAATCTTGCTGTCAGAAAGCAAGAAAGGATCAGTGGCTGGCTGTGATGTTCTCAAAGTGAACAGTTTTTCAGCCTCTATTACCAGCTACTGGAGCCTGGTTTTAGATTGCTTGGACTATTTCACCCATTAGCTCTGTCTAAATACATTAGGCAATTTCTACCAGGAAATAGAGGACAGTCTTTGTCTTGTGCCACTTGTATCTTTTCTATAGTGTAACTACTGATGATATTGTCTGTTGATGTAGCATATTATCAGGTAAATAAATAACTTAATGAAACTGGTTAGCAGACATATAGGGATGGTTCAATTCAGTTTCACTAAGCATGCACATTTCTCAGCAGCTCAGGATCTGGCCCTATCCCACAGCAAGAGACAGATGCCACTGATAATGCACTTTATTAAGATACCCCTGTAGTTTATGTACTACTTATAAAAGGCTATTAATAACACATTTATCTCAATCAATTTTTCATTATAGCTGTTAATACCACGTTGCTACCATGCAAGCTGCAAAGTAAATAATCAGACAACTGAAACAACAGATGGTCATTTGTGACCATGTAATTACGTGGCCATGGCTGCCCTACAAACTAATCTGCTACTATCACTTGCAAACTGCAGTCAAAGACAATAGTAAATGATATTTCAATTTGCTAGAACTTACAAATTAATTATGACACAATACTCTAGATATTGTGAGATATTTCTCTCAATCTAGTTAAATAAATGTGTTATTTAAATGAGTATCATGTAATACACTTAGGTAGACTTCACATGTAGACCATCACAGTGCTTACAGACACACATGTGCTGTTTACTGATGGTCATGCACAGGGATACACAAAAGACTTCCAAAGCACCTCACTGAACACTGTAAGAGTGATAAGACTCTTGCTATTTACACCCATTCGAGGCAACCAGAAGAAATGGATTTCATGACAGGCAAAAAATCCAGGAGAACGTTGGCTAAACAAAGTGCTTTACTACAGGAAAATACCAACAACATTCATGAGACCTGGTGCACTTTTACAAAACCTGAGAGGAAGAAATATTCAAGGCAAACAAATTGCAACAAGCCCTCATGAGACATTACAGCAGATGACTGAAATTACTCTCTTTACACATTGGACAGACTCAGCCTTTATATTCAGAGCAGCTGAATCCAACCCTGTCTGTGCATCTCACCACACTATTGCCCCAAAAACACTGAGGCAAGAGATGTGAAACAGTCCAGCAGTGCAAACAAGGGTCCATAAATCACAAGTATGCTGGTCTGCTGTGTTTCCTTAGGGATCATCCAGAGAAGCCAGGGCCATCCCCAGGCAAACACTGTATGTGTTACAAAAGTGAAGCAGTAACTTTAGTCCCACACATTCAATCCAAAGTACAGGAAGGACAGAAGTATTCTGGATTCATAGTTTTCAACTATCCTGTACAGCAGAGAAATATCAAGATTTTCAATGCTTTTCTTAAAAAAAGCCAAAACAACAAGAGTGAGGCAATCTGAGCCTCAGAGAAGTTAATGCATTGATCACCCTCTTAGAGAAACTCACGTGACAACCAAACACTGAACATCCCAGTACTGGCCTTTAAAACACATGCTTACAATAGTTGATTTTGAAAAACTTAGAATACAAGAACAATATAAGAAAAGAAGGAGAACTACCAGTATTATGTTAAAAACTCATTTGCAAGATTCAATTCTATTAGTAAGAATTACTAAGACAGATACTCACAGCTTGACATATAATTGGATATTTAATGCGATTAATTCCACCAGCAAAAACAGCAAATGTGAGAGCAGTATGGAAACAAAAGTTGAGAAGCATGTGCCATCCTTTTCTGCTTATTCGGATTGTGCTGTTGAAAAAAAAATATCATATTTTAAAATTTAAACCCCCAACATATTTATTATGAAGATTACTATTTGGGAAAAACACTTAATTTGATAGAATAAAATTCTCAGATTCTTGAATACCTATGTAACAATCTACCCATAGGACAGAGTCTGACCTATTGCAATAAATGATAAAAAGGTAAAATAAATTGTAAAAATCATAAAAGTCTACTGATTTAAAGTTTCCTCCCCAAATCAAGCATTTGAAGTAGAGTACTAAAAGCAAAAGGCTTATTGCATAGCTTCACATATGCAGAAGTTTAACAAGACATCTCTAAAGGATTAAATGGAAGCTGAAGATCAGAAGACATTGCATTAACTTCACATAATTAATATTTAGCAGCTTCTACAGCACAATACATTCCTACTAGTTTAAATTGCTGCTGGTCTTTAACCACAAGTTAAATGGCATTTATATAAATTTTTCATATCAAAGAAAACACAAGTTTTCTAAAACCAAAATTTAGAAGGCAAAGAAAGTTTCTTAAATCCAGTGATAGTTACCAGTCTTCCAAGCAAACTTGGTCTTAAAAGCCATTACAGCAAGTGTAGCTGATGAAAGGGCTGCTCAACTGGAATTAATAGGGTTCATGGTTTTATATTCAATGGTTGAGTTAGAAATCTTAGGAAAAGTGTTCAGAAAATTTAAACATATGTGCCAGGAAAGCTCAGAAAGAGCTTAGGAAAGGTTAAGATAAACTTGGATTTGACTTCTCTGGTGAAAATCACATTGCTACCATTATTATCCAGCAGCAATTCAAATAATTTTAATTTGTCTTTACAGTAAGGCTTATAAAAATTCGAGAGTCATGCTGACCATTTAATATATGTTTAAAATGGAATTTTTACCTGTGATGGACAATGTAGGTGATAATGGAAGCAAACAGGCACAGCAACATAACTGCAGTACATGCATAAACCACAGGGTGCAGAAACTCCCCTGGGTACTGGGGGAAAGACAGCACTGTCTTAAAATCCTGTGGAAAGAGCAAAATGATTTAACATTGTTAGGCATGTGTGAAACTGAGACTTTATTCCAATATGTCCTGTCATTTCTAGTTGTTCCCTCTCAAGGGCAGGAAAAAAAAAAGATGAACTTTTAATGCAGATACAGTTCATGAATTTGTAATAACAGACTGCTCTTTCCTCATCTGCATACAGTTTGCTAGACAGAAATTAACCTTTTTGTGCAAGCAGACATATCCTAATTAAAAAAAAGGTCTGAAAAAATACACAGAATATTACATTTTCCCAGCATTAGCAGTATCTGGTCCTTCTGATAACATGGATTTTATGAGCATATTTTACTAAGATATTAAGCACAAAATTTCAAATCACCATAAAGGTCTCTAAATGGCATATATATGGCTGCAGAAGAACCACTCAAAGTAAAGAAAAAAAAAACCTATGAGAATACACCCAAATTATCAACTGACTCAAATATAATTACCAGTTGATACAATTCCTGTAACCCAGTGACCTTCACACTTAGTTGGAAGTACTCTACTCCCTATTGTAATTCAAAAGTAACTTGGACAGCTATATTAACAGCTAACTAAAGATCCATGTGTTCCTTTAGAACATGTTAGTGTTCAAAAGTGACACAATTCTTCATGAAAAACAATGAAAAACTATCAATATATTTGTAAAACTAACCTTATCAAATTCCCATTCTAAATTACACATCTAGGAGAACTAAATCTGGAGGTGTGGTGGATGGAAAGCAAAAGGAGCCCATTAAATAAAACAGAATGTCTTCAGACTATCTGAATTAAATTCAGACTATCTGAATTAGAGCAAACATTACATTCCCTGTAATGCATTCAGCCACATTCGCTTGTGGCACTACATTTCTGCACACAGGTACTAAAATTTATACACAAAACCTACCACCTGAATGCAAACACAGTGTCATCTACATGCAGTGCAGTGGCACTAACTCTGCACATAAAAATGAATATACATCCCAGCAGAAAAAGCTAAAATCTGAAATAGTACCGAATATGACAATGCAGCAAACTCCAACATTTAAAATATTGGGAAACATTTTAATACTTTTTTTCATTTTTTGTCAGTTTTAGGTTCCCTTAGAAGAAGATTCAATACATTATTTTCCAAAGGTGAAATCTCCCCTTAGGAAACTGGGACTGTAATGCTAATACCTCTGTTTAATTGCATTTGCATGCAGAGAGCTGATTTCTAGCACCATTATTTATGAATATGAACTTGTCCACGTACAAGCAGATAATGTTCATGAGTATATGCAATTACTAAGTGGTGAGAATTTAGTTTACCTTCTAAAATGATCCTCTCAAGTAACTGATGCCCTGGTAGTTATTATTTTCCTTCATTATTAGCTTTAAAGTTTCTAAGACTGATTGTACTGGTTTCTCCAGGTGCATATGAATGTCAGCTCACAACATACAAAGGACCATCAAAATGAAAAAGTAATTTATGAACAAAATGCCAAGTATATGTTATCACATCCTATTTCTCTTCAGGTACTTCCTCAGCTTGCATGTTAAACCTCAGTTAAACCTGCTCTCTTACTCCTGTCCTTCACACACGTTTTCTCTCTGCCCTGCCCAGTTCACCAACACCCAGGGTGAGAGGTGGAGTCACTTCTCATGGAGGAACTCAGCTTATGCTGTCTCATCTAGAGGTGTCAGTTCTTGCTACTCTTCCCTCAATCACATATGGAAAAGAAGAGGAAAAAAACTCTGTCTTTTGATGTGCTAATTTTTAACATGACAGACCTAGGCTCTTAAAGCCTTCTCATTCTTTTCTTCCAGTGTGCATGAACATACAATCAGGATATCATGACTTCATAACTCAAATAATTCTTTAAAAGTCTGTTGGTTCAGAACTGTCTCTGAATGTCCACTCAAACATCCCTTTTCACCCTGCTCATCTTTTTCTCCCATGTTTTTATTTGCATTATCTCCCCATTAATTCTTTTATCGAGTAAGTCTCTCGAGGTAGATGAATAAGTATTTAACAGGAATGTTCAATACAACTTTTGCTCATATTATGAGTAGTAATGCAAACAGCTGGGCAATTGAAACAGAAATAATCTGCTGAAAATGATAACACATTTACTTGTAGCTCTTGCTGATGTAATTATATTTTCATATACTATAGTACATTTTGGCATAAATTTAGGTGCACAATTTCTCTGCATTCAGAAATGTGTTACTGTAACTACACAGTAGTAACAGCACAGTTATTTAAATAAATAAGACGGATATCGCTGTGAAAAGTTAAAGTTGTGAAAACGGAAGCACTGAAGTTACACATTTGAAATGTGTAGATACACATTTGAAAAAAATGAAAGCAATTTTGCTTGAGTACCATCACTGTGTACTAAAGAACTATTTTTTAATAGTGTAAATGCAAGGTTCAACATCTCCCTGTGTTTGATCATCCATATAAAAGCAAATGCCATGTGTCCTACAGGAATACAATCATTTTGCCTGCAGAAGAATGAAGAACAATCAGCATCTTAAAGCTAATTCCATTTTTAAATACGAGTTTTATCCCTTATCTAATCTTCTACAGTAAATAAATGGTAAAATTTTAAGTATGAAAATCATTAATGCCAAAGCAGAATATCCTTTTTAAAAGTTTTGTATATTGAAAACTGATTTCATTATAGATATATAACAGATGTATCTTGTCTGCTTTCTGATGATAATTAAACCTTATTGATCCATCAATTTCCCTCGAGTAATCTTCTGGGGAAGACAACACGCAGAAAAGAAGCATTTTTAAAAGGCTGTATGCAAAGAAGCAAAATTGTACACTGCATTTTAAAAAGTTATGTTTGATTTTATTTCCTAGAGGGGATTCAAATCATGATGATATTGAAAAATCACGTGAATCATCCCAGGAAAATTAATACTTACAAGACTTAGACCATTACAAACTGGTGTCTAGAGCTACGAGGTCTGTTAGTTGTTGTCTAATGAGAGACTCTCGTTCATTCACCCTTTTAAGATGGTGTGAAACAAACCAAGACAGTGGTGAGTTTTGCGGCACATGAGGTGAATCCCATATTGGGCCATATTACCAAGACTGCACACAGCAGAGGGAGGGAAATTATCATGCCCTTCTATTCACCACTTGTGAGCCCAAATCTCATCTACTGTGTCCAGTTTTGGGCACTTCAGTACAAGAATGGCATTGCTGAATTGAAAGGAGCCCAGTAGAAGCCACCAAGACAATCAAATGTCCTAAGGCCTGGATTCCAGGCCTTTAATTTCCATCCATCTTCCAAGAGTTGGCTATTTTACTGAGCTTTACAATAGGAATCCATTGACCTGCTGGCTGAAGCTGCACCATGATGAATGCAAGATCCATTAAGCCAACAGAAAGGAAAAACAAACAGAAAGAAAGAGCTTGAGCCAGAGATCTGATTTGTGATAAAATCACTGCCTTTTGGAGGAGACAAGCCTGGAAATTTGAGCTCAGTACCAAGCCAGTTTATGCTTTTTACAAAGCAAAAAAATACATATCATTAAGTGCAATTTAATAAAATGTTCGTGGAAGGAAAAAGAAATAAAAATCAGATCTTGATCTTAAGAGTACTCTAATTCCAAGACTTTGTGCAAAAGAATGTCAGTCAGGAATATTCTTAAAAAAGCAGCCTTTTCTGTGGGCTGGGCTCATACTGTCCATATGGGCTAGGCATTCTCTGATGAGCATTACATGAGTAGAGAACAGTAGATGCCAGCTGAGGACTAAAGTGAGGAGCATGTGCCTCCTTGCAGCCTCTTTACACTGGGAAACATCTACACATGTGCAGAGTAATCTAATTCCAGCAAATTTTGCAGTTCCCACTGCAACAAAGGCTAATTTTACATACAGCAGGTAAACTTTCTGGATCACTTTCATAATCTTTGGTGCATAAACTCTGCTAAGGTCTATTGCATCCTGGGTTTAACGCGAAGCCTGCGAAGGTCTATCCTGTAGGTGTTTAAATTCATGTTTAAACATGAGAAAAGACTTGAAATTTTCATTCTTGAACCTCTTGTTATAGGCAGTCTGATTTTCAAAGTACAAAACAATGTTTCCACAGCCTGTGATGAAAAAATCCTGTGTTCTCTATGAGGAAAATGTCAAATACTGTAATTATGTCAACCTTCTAAATGACATCTCTGTAATACTTCCCCGACTCATGAATTAATTTCTCAAAAGGCTTAGACAGGCTGCTTAATTTGGAGAAGACCTGAAAGATGGAAGTTTAGAATTCTGTGTTCAGAACTGAACTTCATGATCAGGCTAAAGAAATTCTGCAATTGCCTCCAGTAACAATGAAAATGTTGAAAAAGTATCTTTTTTTGTACCAGTTTGGAAAGACTTCAAAGATTGGGAGAACGCTTGCAAAACAAGAGAAAAATGCCCTAACTCTTACTGTGATCCATTCCTAGTATCCTGCCTCTTCTCTGTTTCTCATTCAAACCATTTTCTAAGGTTTGCTTCCACAACAGTTTCAAATATGCTCTGGTTTTGTCAGCTCAGTCTCCTCAGCCCTAATTATCTCATATAAGCATCCGCTGACTGTATGCTACTTCTACAAATAATTACTCCTTACGCACATAAAGCAAACCCAAAAATCCAACAAAACCCACACCTAGGTTGGCTGGAATAATATGACAAATTGTGACAAAACAGGAAAGGAGCTACTTATGATTTTATGTTGATTTAACCTACTTTAAGAATTACAATTAGAAGTGCTAAGAATATTTATTAATCCATTTTATGTTAATTGGGAAGTATCATACTTAGATTTAATAATTTTATTTGTATTTATTTGGCAGATTTAAGGAAATTACTATTGACAAAGCAGTCTAAGGGGGAAAGGAAATGCTGTATACAATTACAGTAATATCCATCACTATTGAATTTCTATTGTGTTCTAAGAAAAATGAAAGGAAGAACAGAGGACAATGTATGCCAAAACATATTTAGCAAATTTTGAAATTCATTGTTGCTATTGGATATTTTTGTCATCTCCTGAAGAGTTATTACTCAGATATAGAGGTCTCTGGATTGGTCATAACATACACACACGTCGTCCTGAAAAACTAGAATGCTGATATACAACTGTTCACACAAGAGAATAAATACATAGTATTTAAGAAGCAAATACTTATCATTAGCTATAATAAAGCTTCAAAGTATATAAACTCATGATTTTACTCTAAAATAGAAAATCATATTGCAGAGTTCAGGACCCTAGAGTGCTTTGGACACCTCCAAAAGAGGTGTAACGTAACGAACTCTCTTCTTCCTATAGATAACAGAAGAAAAGACAAAACAGAGGACTAGTCTAAGCACACAGTACATGAAGTAAAAGGCAGAAATATAATCTGAGAGTTAGTTCACATTATTTTACTCTCACCTCTAGGACATACTAATCAAAACCTGATCAGAAAAATAAAATGCTCTGTTATATCTGACTATTATTTTACTTCTATTTGCCAGCCCAACCCAGAGCAAAGTAAAAGTGTGAGGCCATGTGAGGGTAGGAGCATGTACCTTCTTCCCAAAGCAACTCCCAAACTAAACTTTCTCTCTCACTGACATCACTTGAACAACTGTCACAGAAGAAATCAAAGGGCTCTACATGACTCCTCTCACTTGAAGTATGCTCATGCTTATTAATTATCAATCGTAGTTGATAAATCCTTGATTGCTGCCTTTCTAAAAAAAGGACTCTAGAAAAAACTTTATTTTAACCCTTTTATGTTACATAGGCATAAACAACTTCTATAAAACAGGTTAGGAAACTTTGTCTTACTATTTAAAAAGGTGACCAATCAGAATATATGCTGTACTAGTCATAAAATGGACAGCTGGATTGACCGAGGCTTCTGTTTCAACTTAATCTACAGCAGGATGTACCCAATTCTGACAGTAATGTAAAGATTTAGTGCTGCTTTTTAGTTTACAGATATTACTTCAGTTTTCTGCAATTACCCCAAACCATAATAATCAATTATGATTTTTTGTTGTTTAACAGATGAGAGAATTACAGATTAATGACATGTATCATGATATTGTAGCTAATTTCATTAGCTACACACCATACGCCAGGTATCCTGAATTTGCTGATGGTTTCTTAGTATTTTAAAACACATTAGGCATATAGATATAAATTAACAAGGTACACATAAGCACTTTATACTGTCAATTTTATAAATTAATAACAATGCAGAACAATTAAGTATTTTTCATTTCTGGTACGAGAATTGAAGTACCCAGAAAAGCGTAGTTTCTATCAAATAAAGTAATCCTTGACTTTATGCCACAAAACAGTGATTAAGAAATAATACTTGAATGAAAATGTTTGGACATAATGAAGCTACAAAAATTTTATATTATCTGTTTAGAAAGGGAATGACTGGAAAGTGGATTTTTGTGTGTGCATATTTATATATGTATATTTCAAAATTACTTGTCATCCTTTTCCTTAAAAGTTACTGTGAAACATGAGCTAAGAAACATTTCCCAGTGTTTGCTACCATAGAAATTGCAAAGCAAGGGTGATTCTAAGATTCCACTTTCTTGTCTTACACAAAGAAAAAACTGGAAGATGCACACATGAAATAAAGCACAGTCAAATGCTCATAACCAAACAAACACAAGGCCTAAAGCAGAATTACATACCAGATACAAAAACTCCAGCAAAAAGTGCCTCGGTTGCCTTTACAGTTGTAGAAAAACCCATCTCCTACATCTTATAAGAGAAAATTGGGCTTTACAAACCAAAAATTAACTGCAGCCCTTGTGTCAGTATTCAACTTTTCATACAAAAACAAACTATGGAACTGGTTGATTGCAAACAGTTAATTAGCATTTAGTAACTGCTCAAAGTTTAAGAGCAACATGCTGAACTCAAGCAGTTTAAGAACAGGGAAGCCATTTTGGGTGTGGTGCCTGCAAAGTCAACAGGTGCTTTCTTTAATTAATTTAGAAATACATCCTCAAAGCAAAATTATGATTCATATTCTGGGAAACAAGAGGCTGGGGGAAAAAGGAACTCACAGGAGCTGTAGAAAATAAGGTATATTTAATGTCATCAAATCTGAGGAACAGCTCTTAAATTCTGAACAATTCTATAACGGGTAAAAAAATGTTCAACTAAGTGTCAGGGAAATCAGTTCTTACGAAGTGGACGATAATATCTGCATTTAACTCGTGGGCACCAGAGCTTTGTGCTATGATTGGCTGCCATCTGCGCTCCATCTGACAGCAGCAGATTGGTATTCTCTGCACACGTCCTCGCAATTCCTGTCGCCTGTGTTTGCTGTCCCTTACACATACACACAATACATTATTTACTCAACTATAAACATTTCTGTAAAGTATACAAGCAGCATCTACAGTGCAATCCTGCATCAGCATTCAAGAGCATTCTAGTATTAAGAGTACACACGTCTAATCTTTTTACAACTGGTTTATAATAAATATTTTTAAGGGTGCAAACATTTTCTAAAGCTTAGAAACCTTTCAATTTATTTTTCGCTTTCCTTTAGTCCCTGAATAATAACAGTTCATCATTGCATGCATATTTTTGCTTTCATGAAGGTAACTTTCTGTTAAGCAGGTTAGTTAAATAACTGCAATGGGAACTGTAAGTGTGACTGAGAACAGAGCAAAGCAGCTGATGTGTTAGCACTGCACAGGAATATTTTCCTTCACAAACAGCAATTTCGTAAGTAGGCTATCGGCATTGGTGCACAAACCAAAACTCCCACAGAATCAAAAAGGACAGCTCTGTCCATACTTAAAAGAGCAGAAGATGTTATTCCTCTCCATTTATTAAATGATTCAACATTGCGGTATGCCTGCAACTAATTAGTATGATCAACACAGTGCAGGGCAGGAACAAAAGCAGACCAGCCTCTGAGATGTGCTGATGTAAAAGCACACAGGAGTATACATTTTTAAAGCCTGTCATATAATTTATAACCATTATGTACTAATCATTCCTTGATGGAACTTTCATTTATAAGACTGAAGTTAATGTAATTTCTGATTAGGCCTGTCTCAGGATATTAAAACTGACCACTAGGTTTATTCACTTACTAGCAGTTAAGTAACTTAGTTCCTATTAGACTGTTCTATGCTAAACATTATAAAAACCCATAAGGTCAGTTACTGATAAGTCAGAATGAAACAGATGCATGTAAATAAAACATAAATGCATGGCAAAAGAGAGAGATAAATATAGGTATATTTGCTAAGTCATATACTTACCATTAGCACTGCAAAGTTACTGAAGTGTGTACTCTGAATGGTGGTAATATTGCCTGCAGAACTAATTATGTGGCACCCTTCTCCCCACCAGCCTCCATGTCCATCTAGAAGGTCAAAATCCCAGAAGGCTGCAATGGGGTCTATACCCCGTGCAAAGTGCCTCAATCCTATAGTAAGAGGGCTGGTAAGGTTTCCAAAACTGCACCCATCTGCAAAAGGAAAAAAATGAATCAGAGAGACGGAGTAGAAAACCCTTTAGTGATGAATGCTCTGTAAAGAGACCAGATACACTAAACTATAGGGAAAAAAGCCAGTGGACATAAAATCTTAATGGTCAAGATCAAAGGTAGTGCTCACATCGGAGAAGTTTGCAATGGTATAAATAAATCTGAGCATTTCAATCACATATTGTGTCAAAATGATCGAATCATTCCTCACAAAAGAGATCTTTTTTATTGTTTCAGATTCTTCACTTATGACCAGTATTACACTAGTGCCCATGTAACTGCAGAAATGGCTCAGTTTCATGGCATGATTATTAGCTGAGACAATTCTGCGCTTTGAAAGTAACATTCAAACATTTAAAAATGTTAATAGAAATGAGAGCACTACTCCTAGTTGAACAAAATTAGTAAAATTGCATGGGTGAGCAATTAATCAAAATACTGATTCACTAGCAATGTATGTCATTTAGATAAAAGTCTTTAACAACACCTGTTTTACATCCATCGCATCAGCAAGTATACTGCTGACTATTGATACATGCAACAGGGCACTACTCCCACTCCAAAAGCCTTATTTTCACCAGTGCCCAGGACATTAACATTGCAACTGTAAAGAGTAAAACAAGGTTCGTTCCGATAGCTTTAAGAAGCAAGCATCTGTAACAACACAGTCAACAAACAGTAGCCCAGAATTTGCATTCTAATAGTAGCGCAAGGGCATTTCATTATTTGCAGGACAATCTGAATAAAATCGTGCAGATAGGAACAATTGCAAACATTGTACTAAAGGCAGAGACTGTTTCCAGCCTCCCAGCACACTGCATACTCTATCCCTCTATTCTCTGCACAATCAAGTATACCGTAGCTTTTAGATGAAAGAAAATAATGCATAACAGCTTCTCACCTATTTTAGCAAAAACAGCTGGTGTGGCAACCGTCCTACGTTTCCCATCATCTGCGAGATTTGATGAGTTTCCTGTGCTAGGAAAGAGTTTTCCATTCCGAAAGACAATAAACTGTAGCTTGCAAGTGGAGTTATCAACAGATTGCCAGGCTGAAGACTGAGAGAAGACAGACTGTGGCAAATGAACTGAAGCTACTGCTACAGCATTCTGTACAATGAGAAAAAAAGAGAAACATTTAAAATGCAAATCACAACAGGGTTGCTTTCATGATGTTTTAAACTCCTGTACAAGAAATGTATGCTGCCTTCCTTTTCCAACAGTCTGGAAGCAACCAAAGAAGCACGGGCTGTAACCATGGGAATAGGATTGGTACAGTGCATATTAAAAGGGAAAACGTTTTGATTGAATGTGAGAGTCTATATGGTCAAGCTCCCTGCTGCAGAGGTGAGAATGGTTCTTACCGTGCCTGCTAGAGGGTCCATCAACACTGCAGATCTGATTTAAAGAGACAACCTCTACCAGGTTTTCTCCTTCACTTAAAATAGAATCAGACAACTTACATTAAAACATTTCTCCGAAAGGGTACTTAAAGGGTATAAAAATAATTTTATTATTAAAACGAATTACATCTGCAGAGAACTGCAAGTGCAGTAAACAACACAGTTTAGGAATATGTTTTTCTTGCTTCATATAAGGAAAATCAGTTAACTGTGTTTTAGTCATGCAGGATTAAAAAATATTACAAACACTAATGTAAAAGATGAAAACAAGACAACACTGGGAGAAAATGAATGAAGACTGTCAGATCACTATAATGGCTTTGAGTCTTGCGTTACATACCCTTTTACAAGCAGATAAATCCCTTACAGCAGAGCTATAAAATACACCAAACATTGTATTTTGAGGACTTCACTCATCAAGCGTTTTTTTCCTGCCAAAGTTGCAAACTAATCATTAAAGATTGAGATATTTACAAGGAATAACAAATGATGAGCAATGGAAAAATAAACAGGGAGTCTGTCCTGAGCCTTGATGTGAAAAGTGTATGTATTTAAAAACAAACAATCTACAAAATGTTCTAATTTGCATTTCCCCCAAGGGCAGAGTATGGCTCTGTGCACATAATTTACATAGATTACCACAGTTTGCTCATAGCACATGTGCACTACCTATTTCAGAAGTAAAACAATGATCTTCACAACAATATAAAGAAACATGACATTTAATATACATCCATGTGCTGGGAGAAATACACATGTGAAAGATAAAAGGTGTAACAGAGATCAGCAAACTGAGTATGAGAAGCATCTAGTGACCACGGAATAAATATGGAAGGAAGGCATGAGTAGTCTGTGATGTCATTTGAATGCCTAAATAAAGAGATAAATACTTCTGTACATCATTTTCCTTCTACCATGTACATTTAAGGATGGTTTTCAGATTTTAACACTAAAAATGCAAAAACGTCCTTTTTAAAATAAGTATTCAATCTAGGCAATTCTGCTTACTAAAAGTACTCAGGAAAAAAAAAACAGCAAATAGCAACAGAACATTTCTACATTAGAATTTTAAATTATTATGAAGGCTTTAATTGGTATTAACTGAGCTAAACATCAAGCACTCAGCCTGAGATTGTTTCCACTGTCTAATTCACTATAACTGTTATAATTGGCTTTATCTCATTCTTCTGAAAAAGACATATTTTATTCTTTGATATCCCAAGTATCTGCATATGCTGAACCTCTGATGATACCATTCTGGCCTTAAAATTGCTATCAAAAAGTATGCACAGAGTTTTTTAAAAGTGTCATTTATCGTACCCCAGACCGCTGTTGAGGACCTATGTGGAGACGTACAGACGGGTAAGAGAGCTTACGGTGCGATTAACTTTATATTTATGCTGGATTTTTATTATTATTCTGTGCTGGAAAAAGCAACAAAGATGACATATTAAATTACACTAATTACTCATTATACACAAAAAGAGAAAGACAGAAGCATATGAATAAGCTTATGGTAATGAAACCGACAGCTAAAGGCACTGGGTTAAGCAACAATGTGCTATGACTTGACAAAAGCAGCCCTACACAAACCAGAGAAAACAACAGGTTTATAGCACTTTTGCTAAGAGGGCAAATCATCTAATTTATTGTGGTTCTCTAATTGCTCCTCCATTGGGACTTCCTGATAGTAATAGGAAAAAGTAATGGCGTAGACAGAGCTTGCCTGTGGGACTGGGGAGGTGCGGAGCAGAACCTGCTTCCACCTGAAGCACAGGGACCTGGGGCTGGTGGCAGTCCCTGGGCTGGGCAGGGCCAGCTGCACCCTGCCCTTCCCTGCTAACCTGTGCCCGAGCAGGGCTGGGCAGGACCAGCTGCACCCTGCCCTTCCCTGCTAACCTGTGCCCGAGCAGGGCTGGGCAGGGCCAGCTGCACCCTGCCCTTCCCTGCTAACCTGTGCCCGAGCAGGGCAGGGCAGGACCAGCTGCACCCTGCCCTTCCCTGCTAACCTGTGCCCGAGCAGGGCTGGCAGGGCAGGGCCAGCTGCACCCTGCCCTTCCCTGCTAACCTGTGCCCGAGCAGGGCTGGGCAGGGCAGGACCAGCTGCACCCTGCCCTTCCCTGCTAACCTGTGCCCGAGCAGGGCTGGGCAGGGCAGGACCAGCTGCACCCTGCCCTTCCCTGCTAACCTGTGCCCGAGCAGGGCTGGGCAGGACCAGCTGCACCCTGCCCTTCCCTGCTAACCTGTGCCCGACCAGCGCTGGGCAGGACCAGCTGCACCCTGCCCTTCCCTGCTAACCTGTGCCCGAGCAGGGCTGGCAGGGCAGGACCAGCTGCACCCTGCCCTTCCCTGCTAACCTGTGCCCGAGCAGGGCTGGGCAGGGCCAGCTGCACCCTGCCCTTCCCTGCTAACCTGTGCCCGAGCAGCGCTGGGCAGGACCAGCTGCACCCTGCCCTTCCCTGCTAACCTGTGCCCGAGCAGGGCTGGCAGGACCAGCTGCACCCTGCCCTTCCCTGCTAACCTGTGCCCGAGCAGGGCTGGCAGGGCAGGGCCAGCTGCACCCTGCCCTTCCCTGCTAACCTGTGCCCGAGCAGCGCTGGGCAGGGCAGGACCAGCTGCACCCTGCCCTTCCCTGCTAACCTGTGCCCGAGCAGGGCTGGCAGGACCAGCTGCACCCTGCCCTTCCCTGCTAACCTGTGCCCGAGCAGGGCTGGCAGGACCAGCTGCACCCTGCCCTTCCCTGCTAACCTGTGCCCGAGCAGGGCTGGGCAGGACCAGCTGCACCCTGCCCTTCCCTGCTAACCTGTGCCCGAGCAGGGCTGGCAGGGCAGGGCCAGCTGCACCCTGCCCTTCCCTGCTAACCTGTGCCCGAGCAGGGCTGGGCAGGGCCAGCTGCACCTGCCCTTCCCTGCTAACCTGTGCCCGAGCAGGGCTGGCAGGACCAGCTGCACCCTGCCCTTCCCTGCTAACCTGTGCCCGAGCAGGGCTGGCAGGACCAGCTGCACCCTGCCCTTCCCTGCTAACCTGTGCCCGAGCAGCGCTGGGCAGGGCAGGACCAGCTGCACCCTGCCCTTCCCTGCTAACCTGTGCCCGAGCAGCGCTCAGCGCTGGGCAGGGCCAGCTGCACCCTGCCCTTCCCTGCCCACAGAAACCCTTCAGCACACAGCAGGGAGGGAGGGACCTGCCCACGGTGCCCCAGCCTTACCCACACATTGCAGCTTCACATGCCAGGGCCAAGGTGGAAGGCAGGGAAGAAAAGCTGTGCACAGCCCACAGTGGAATTAGTGTGGACTGGTTGCACCGCTCGGGCTGACTGAGCAAATCTCAAACATGCAGCAACATCAAATTACTTACTTGACAAAAAGACACATTTACAGAAAACCTTTTCCTGATCAGACTTCAGGAGAGCATTTTCCCCTTGTTGTCTGCTCAAAATGAATTTAAATACCCATAACACAGTCTATTTCATAAACTTCACTAAATTGCCTACATTCACTTCCTGGAGTACAGTTTTATTGTGAATACTGCCCACTTATACTACCTGTTACTTGAATTTTTTTTGAGTGCAGGTAGTCTGGTGGAGTGAAGGGCAAAGGGATAGGGTATTCCTTAACTGGACAAATGTACGCATAAAGTCAAACTACTTGCTGCACATCAAATATTTACTTAGCAATTCCTCAAAATTAAACATCCAACTGTCTGCTGCAGCAACATGCCTGCCAACAAGATCCTGTAGTAGGATATTAATGAAAAATGCACATAGTGAGAAGGCCCACACATTCACAGTGCTGTTTAAAAATATGAATAAATACATTATTTTCATCTGAGATGTGTGAGAATTCTCAACAGTATTACTTATTATTCACATGAGAGGGAGGATCTGAGCACTGAGGTAGTTCCTGTTATTGTGGTAGAGGATGGAGGGAACCTGACCGAAGGTTCAGTCTTGTATTCTGCTTATCTCATGTGAAGTAAAGCCTAAGTCAGTTCTCCACTCTTGCCTCAGTTTCCCTCTCACTTCAGTGAAATTAAAATGATGGCATTTATTTTGCCCTGTAAGATGCACCATATCACTACATCACATAGGAACTAAAGTATCTGAGCATGCTGTGGCAAAAAGCTGCCTGCACCACTAAGAAAAGAGAAAGAGCAATACAGACCCACCACAGGAGCTGCAGCTTCACAATGACAGCACTAGCATCTCATATTTTCCTGGAAAAGCTTACAGTTTGTGTCAGCATTTCACCAGTCAGGATTTAGACATTCTGAGAGTGTTTTCAAAACAGAATGTCAATAATCCCATCATGACTCCCATTTCAGTTTTAGTCCTATTAACTGGATGGTACTGGCATTGATTAGAAAAGGGGAATACTGAACACAGTGCAGATTCTTCTGAGGAGCATTTTTCTTCTGGAAAATGCTTGTATTTTAAAATGAAAGCTATTCATAGACATCCACCCATTTCCACACAAATATAATAAAAATTATGCAATTTTCAAATGCTCTAAAATGTCATCCATGTCATCTGCCCAGATATCTGAAAATCTTCTCTGTTACCTGCAGCCAGGGAAAGATGGCTTATCAGCTCTAAATCTGCTCTTAGGATTTTCTGGGAGGCCTCCTAGGACTCCTGGCTCCTAGGACTTCTTAGAACCTGGTCAACTTTCGAAAAAGCAAAATGAAAGGTTGTTTTAAACACTCTGAGGCATAATTTGGACAGTACAGTTTTATAAGTACTTTTGAAGTTTTGGGGTTTTTTTCTGTTTTAGACCTACTTTTGTCTGTGTGTGTAATTTTCTGAGGCACCAAAACAGAACCAATAAATCAAACTGTATTCTGAAAGTTTTAAATTTGAATTAAAAATCTCATTCTGAAGCAGAAATGGTTCTCAGGATATTGAGAGCTACGGACGCTTGGCATTCTTGCAACTCGTACATGTGCGGCCCTTATTAAAAATGTTTTAAGGGAAAAAAGAAAGATTTAAAGTGAAGTTTTTCCCTAGGCAGTTTTATTCTGGTAGCAGTCCATTCCTTATAACGAATGTTAGCATTTACAAGGAGTTTTTAAGTTTTTAGGAAAGACAGCCTCTTGCCTTAGGAGACTTTGTGATATGTTGGCCCTTCTACTATCATAATTCCTTTAAGAGACCTGCTCCCATTTACTCTTGAAGCTTTGCTTTCCCATTACAGTGTTCAACTTGCCATAATACTGAGAGACCATACTCCTTATCAAACAATCATTACCAAAAAACCTACTTGGTAACCACTGTGGAATGACAAAAATCAAATTATTTTCAGTAACTCTTCCTTGTGTATGTCTGGGTACTAGATTGACTTTTGAGTTCAGGCACAATATTTCTGTTTAAGATAAAATATATTTCACAGGAAACCATCCAATTCTTAGTCCTCACAACAGTCATAAGATATATTTTTTCCAGTCAGCAATTTCCTTAACTTAAAAACCAGCACCTTAACAACAGGTCAGAGGAAGTCTGGAGGGAAAAAAGAGTAAATGAAGTCACCTAAAACCTGGAGGAGAAGTGGAAAAGCAACTTCACTGTTTCCAGATTTCAAAGAATCTGCCAAAGTGGTGTAGAGATTCAGATGCAAGACACCATATATTAAATTATTAAAGATATAAGGGTGCAGCCAAAATAGGCACAAGCTATATAAAGTTACAGTAAAAAAAGTAGAAACTAAGCTCTGTAGGTAATAGCTGTATTATTAAATATGTACTGAGTTAACAGTGAGGTCATCATAATAAAATCAAGCAAATAAATTATTTATACATATATAATAGATTTTATTTAGTCCCTCAAATAAGACAGCAGATCCTTAGAAGCAATGGAAGATTTCAGTTTGTGGTTTATGCTAAAGATTCAGTTGTTAACAAATAGAAAGAGGCACAATTGTGCTTTTCAGCTGTCGCTCCTGGTAGGTATTTAAACCACACTCCTTAGGAATTGTCTCAGCATAAAATATATGAGATAAGGACAGGCATTTCTAATCATAGAACCAGTTCTATGAGGCTTTAGGTAGTCTGTGCATGAGTTCTGATCTCTTTTTCTGGCATGAAAAGTATCAAGAAAAAGCCCCCAAAATTCAGACCAGGTGGGAAAATACCAAATAAGGGGTTTGTAAAAATAATGAAAACAATGTCAGTTTGGAAATGCTTATACAAGACAAGCAACTTGCCAGGTACTAAAAGAAACAGGATTTTGGTTTTTATTTTTTAATGGGATAATACCAAACAAGGAAAGTAGGAGTTCCCCGGCCAAGCTAATTTACCTATATAATCTTGCTATTAATTTGTCTTAGTGTAACTGCGCTTTCTGCAGTGCTGTTTAAACACAAGTATGGAAAGGCTCAGGGATGACTAGCAGGTGAAAAGCAAAGTTTATATAGATTCCCAGGATGAAATGAAGCAGTACTTCCAAAAATGCAACATAAAATCACCTGGCTGCTGAGACAAAACTGCTGAACATGTTGGGATTATTATGTGATAAAGTCATTATGTAGTAATTCTGCAGTGCACTTCCATCTCAGTTCTGTCCAAGACATCTTTGTTCTAGCCAGGCATAAAAGATGGTTTGATGCACAGTGAAATTGTGGCATCAGTAATAAATATATGCAAATTTCTTCAAAAGATAAAAAAAATCTTAATTTTTAAAGTTTTCCCTAATTAATAATCAAAAGTTTTCAAGAAAATCTGTTTCTATAAAAACAGATATAGCAAACAGTACTGAAATTTGAGAAAAACTGATAATGTAAAATAATCTGGAAATCTGATTGTCAGGAGCCCTTTTCCAATAAAAGTTAAAACCAAAAGTCTCCAAATTAGGATTTTATATTTCATATTTGAACATCTTGCAAACTTTCTAAGAAAATGAAAATACGTGCAAATCTACAAGCAACAACTGACCTGTTAATGAGTTATTGTGAAGAAAAAAGTGACCAAAAAAACCCGATATTAAAGAAAGAGAACATGAAGGGAGACAGAGTAGGCTTGCCAAAGGTAAATAATGCCAGACTCAAATGATAATTGTCCTCAATAAGTATTTTTCCAGACAGGGCAATACAATTCACCTGATTTCTTTTGAGACATTAAGAACTAGCAGCAATTAGTTTCAGGTGAATACGGAACAAGCTCCAATTGATAATACAGTTATTTACTTTGAAAGGAGAAGACAGGCTGGAGTGAATATATCCAAAGTTTGTATGAAAATCAGCTTAAAGACTTCCAATTTTTGTTTGATGACCTTGAAATAAGGAGGAATGCCATCTAAGACAATGTTCTAAATCATGTTTTACATATTTATAATGAGACAGTCTATTATAAGCTGGTGAAAGAAGCCACTTTGGAAAGCAAAAGATAAGGACAAGGATGTGAAAGCACTGGTTGATCACAGGATGACTCAGAGCCTCTATGATTTAACAATTAAAAAAAAGACTACAAATACAATCCAGAACATATAATATGACTCATTTCCATGTAAATATTCTGATTTTAAAGGCCTAATCAGAGATATAATACACAATTTTGATCAACTAGGCTGAGGAAAAGTCAGTCCAGAATAGAAAGGATGTAGAGGATTGTTATTAGGGTCACCCTTAGAATGAATAATTTCTTTCACAAGTGGAAAATAAAGGAGCTTAGCTTTGTTAGCCTGGCAAAATGAAAGCCATGTA
Source organism: Anomalospiza imberbis (assembly GCF_031753505.1). Lineage (NCBI taxonomy): Eukaryota > Metazoa > Chordata > Aves > Passeriformes > Viduidae > Anomalospiza > Anomalospiza imberbis. Next base: position 20,925,215 of record NC_089688.1, read on the forward strand.
AGCAAATGGCCAGCATGAGCACAGGGAAAAATAAGACATTAGCCAAGAGCAAAAATGCAGACTTAAAACATGCAAATATTTCCTAGCCTTTATAACAGAAAGGGTGGGATACTTTTCAGGCATTATGGACACAAAAAAGTTATCTACTCTTGAGAAAGTATTTGAAAGCTCTATGACAGAATTACAAAATGAAGTTAGAAAGGTTTGATTCATTTCTCCATTTTACAAGAAGTGTTTAAAATTTCTTCTAAGAACTCATGAATTTCCTGATTAAAGGAATTTTTGAACTCTCTTCTTACATTCCCAATATACAGCTAATAGAGCTCCTAAAAATCTCACTAAGAAGAAAAAGAATTAAAAAAACCTATACAGACATAGTAGGAGAAAGTGTGATAAAAAAATAACTGTGAAAATTGTAAAATTTTTTTTGAGAAACAAGTTTTTGAAAATATTCTGGACACATGTAAGAGCTGCAGGCAACAAACTTTTTCAGGCAGCTCTAAATGACTGCTTCAGTTCAGGGTCCATAACTGACTTGCCATGTTGCAAAAGGTTATGCCACAGAATGCATAAAATTAACCTTCCTGGGAATTTAAGAGTTCTTAAGGGTGGCCTCTGAGTTTTCAACTAGAATTTACTGGGGTTTTGGGGAAGATCACTGAAGTCTTAAAGGATTTTAGACTCACTCCAACATTCACACTATGAGCTGTGGACCTACAGAGAGTCACTGCAGCTTCATTTTTGAAAAGGATGGCTTCTGGCAGTGCACTCTACAGGAAAACTCATCCTCTCAGGAGTTTGGTTCACTGGGGCTTTCAGGGGTGCATTAGCTCCTAGAAATGATGCACTTTCCTCTAAACAGCCTGTGATGAAGGAGTATTTTTCCTTTTTATTTAGAAGCTCAATTAATCTTCAGACATTAAATGTATGATTTTTTTTCTGGAAAGATCATAAGATTATTCAAGTTTGTTACATTGATACTGTGGTTTTAGTTGTTCAGGTGCACTCAGAAGATGGGATGGACTTCTGCTAGAATTTTAAAATATAAGGACAATAAAAAAATTTCATGAGCTCTCTGTGTGGAACTTTCAGCTACATAATTGCAAAGCTTAGGAGGGACATCATAATTATACAGAATACCTAACTTAACCAAGATATCTTCTACAGCTCATTGACCACCAAATTCAATTACACATAAATATTACCAGTTTAGAAAAAGGAATCATGTGAATTATGACTAAACTGGCATACATAAGTTTTTTTGCCTTGTAACTTTTAATTTATTTTTTACCTAGGTGAATTGTGTTGATGTAGACATCATAACAGTATTTCTGCATAGCTTAGTAATTATCATTTATAACAAAATATTATGAATAAGAACAAAGAGAATATTTCCCAACAGCCAGAAAAAAAGTGTTACCAAAGTTATTTCTGAAGTTGGAGAAGCACAATTTAATTAAAAGGAGATGGGATACTTGGTGGCTTCTATGTATGAGAAAATTTACTTGTTACTAAACAAAATTCATATGCATTTTAGTAGAGTGCAATACATACCATTACAGATATTACAATTTTTCTAAAGACTTAGATAATTTATATAGATACATTTATGAGTAGAGAGTGATGCAACCATTAGGTAATACAGTAATTCAAAACTGAATTCAATGACTGAATATTGCAATTATTTGGTAATATGACAGGACATGGTGATAGGACTTCTGGCTTCACTGATGTGATATTCACACTTTCACTTAAGTTAGATAAATAGTAGTTCATCTAGTAATATAAGTGGGAATGTAGTGAAAAAGCTTAGTTCAGAAATTTTTAATAAACTCTTTTGATATCATTTTCCTGAGGCAAAGTGAGCTTCTACATTGCCTATGATGTACAGAAGTCATAGTGCTTTTCTCATGCTGCCTTTTCATAAAGATAACTGCAATGAAATGCTGACTTTGCTGCTGGAAGACTTCTGAAACATTGTCCCTCTCTGATACTGGAGGAAAGCTGAAACTGCTGAAAATAATTTTAGCATTTTGGATCTTTTAGGAAGAGAATTTAAAATTTCCACACCATGAAATAATTCAGTATTCTGATTTTGAATCCTTTGGGAATTATCATCAAGAATGATCTCTGTTGTCTATAGTCATTAAACAATTCAGACCCAACATTACTCTTGCAAGCAAGGCACACATTTCTAGAAGCAGATGCAAGATCACTACATTCCTTTGCTTTGTTATATAGAGACAGTTAAGTATGTGAAAAAGAAAAGCAGAAGATGCCTTTTCCTTAGTTCCTTTTTATGCACAGTCACACCTCCCTTCCCTCAGTTACAGGATACAAGTTCACTGTCTTCACAATAATCAAGAAAGAGCAAATATGATCTCTCCCCTCCTGTTCCAAAACTAATTTTACAATTTTGAAAAATGGATATATTTTTATTTCCAATTTGCCAAAATAATAATTTTCTTTCTGAGATTCAGCCACGTAGTCAATTTATCAGTACAGTCAGAAAGCACATTTTGTAAAACAAAATGTAAAAAAAGGAAGTGAAGTGAGTACAGTTACACCAGCAAGAGAGAGGCTCTGTGTCACAGAGGTATTTGAATTTGGATGGAAGTACTCAAGGGCCTTGAGCTGCATGGAGCTAAAGCACATGCGTATAAGTGAAGGCAAGAGACAATTCCAGAGAATTCTTGTAACTGAGGTGTTGAGAATGAAGGAGAAGACACACTCCACTGGCACACTGCCAGTGCCTGAAGTCATCAGTAGCTGCTGCTCCCCAAAGCTCCCATGCAGAATCCCATACCCTGCTCTGCAAGTCTCACACACTTCTTCAGCATTCTGATGCGCCCAGTGTGGACACAAAATACAAGCTATTGAGCTCAGTCTGACAGTGAAATGTTAGTCAAAATTTCACCTCTGGATTTCAGTTCTGGCCAAATACCATGCATGCTGATACAGCCACAGGCACATTGTGTCTGTAGCTCATGTGAAAACCTGTGGTGTTGTCCTTTAGTTCAGCCAGAAAACATTCAGAGCCAAAGAGAACACTTTTACCTCCAGCTGAACCACGTGTACTCTCTGTTCTCATCACAGACCACTAGCTTATCTGGACACACTTCTGTTCTAATAAGAGCTTGGGAACTAGCTACCTTGATTGGTTCTGCTGTTTTTCTAAGAGTTTTGTCACAGAATTATAGGAAATCAAAAATATTTGCTAGCATTATCTACAGTAAAATCCAAATCCAACCACAATGGAAGTGAAATCGGAGTGAACCTTCCATCAGACCAGATCCCTACCAACCTGCTGATCACTTTTTTAAATCTATGTCATTTTAGTTTTAAAAGCTGACTAAATTAAAATCTTAATCCTCTAGTCAAATCAAGTTTTGTAGCTCAGCTGCTTGTGAAATAGTGATGATGTTCCCCTGATTAAGCCTTTAAAAATATTGCACACATTATCAGTACTTGTCGTCTCTCATCACTTGAAAACTCCTAGTTTACATTGGGTGAGAATGGTGTAATATTGCTGGGGCAGTATGCACTCTATCACTCTCAGTCAAGCGAGTCCCTTGGATTTCAGACACCAAAGGTCACTTGATACTTCTTATACAGTGACTGAATCCAGGTGAGGTCTGAACTCAGCCCAGGAGGAGAATCTCCTCATTCCCATTCAGTGACTGTTGAGAATGAGAATTCCTAATAAATTGAAATAAATTTGTGATAAAAGAGATTCCCCTAAATACTCAGACAGGTGCTAAAGTTACATGGGATGAGACCTATATAGTAATAACTAAGAACTCAGCTCAGTCTTCTCTCCCCATTTCTTAGATCAATCAAAAGGGAAAAATAACTATCTTAATTCTTCCAAATATAAAACTGCTTCCAGTTTTCAGTGTACTACAGGACTGAACAGGAAAACATAGACTTTTTGTCTTGCTCATGGCTTTTGAATTAATAAAAGTTTTCAAGTATTAGTGCTGCAGGGCCTGCATACTGAAAAAGCAACAGCAACATGTTCATTAAAAATAGTGGTGTATATTCCATGAAGTGTTCACTTTTAAAGCCTTGTAAATTAATTATATAACTACAAAATTTCCAATTTAATCAGTAGAAAAATTAATTGATTTACATTGTTATATTGCAGGTATTCACAGTGGTTTGAATATTCTTGGTCTTTCTCTCTTGCTCTACTGATTTTCTAATCTTTTTCCATAAAGGTCAATTCCTCTGGCATCAGTATATTTAATGTGTTCAAAAACTTTTACCAGAGGCTTTTATTTTAAAGGACTTTATTTTACCAGTCAGGCACATCAACAATGTGTATAGTCCAGAGATTCTCAAGGACTTCCACTGCCACATTTGATGGATTTTTTTTAAGTGTGTTATCATTCTTGCTGAATCACTTCCAGTCTCCTATTAAACTGATATGCCTTTATTTTGGACAGTAGCAATGTTATTTCCTAACATAAAAACTTAATATGTTCACCATTTCAATACCTTTTCCTTCTGGACTTCCCAGTTTTACTTTCTGCATTAAATCAGATGGGAGTACTTTGGTGAATCCTACACATGCACTTCTGGACTTTTACTACTGCTATACCAGATGCTGACATGAGTACTTGAGAGTATGAATTAATTATTTAGAGCAAGGATCTGAAAGAAATGTGCTCAAGTAGGAAAAGGGGGGTAAAAAGAAAATGATACAGAAAAAAAAGTAAGTGTCTCATGCCAAGTGAAGGGCCAACATCGTGTACAAAATTAATAACTAACATTATTAGCTAAAAGACAGTACATTTTTTAAAAACTGGCAGAGTCCCAAATTGTCTATCTCAGCAATGAGAAATACTTTGATCATCAGGAGCTCTGAGTCCTGGAAGATCTATATATTCACAGTGAAATGGAAACACTGCTGCCAAGGGCACAGACTCTACTAAAATTTGTATTCTCATTCTTTTCTATTATGTAACATAAAGAAAAAGTGTTTTTATAGTAATTATGAGGGTCTAGAAAAGAGTAATTTGAAAACTAACAAACGGATTTTGATCATGTTTCCTCAACTACACGTAGAGTTATGGTCTTTTGTTTCTCTCACAGAGGACAATAGGACACATTACCTGAAAAGCAAAGGTCTTCTCTTAAGCACAGCATTGAGTATCTCAGCTTTAACAAAATGAAACAACTTCAGTTAAGGTCCTATTTTCTTCCACAAATAAACACAAAAATAAAAATTGATTGGCTATTTTGTGCTCTTCTGTCATTCTAATTTTTTATAATCCAGCATTTCTTCAATAACACACAATAAAAATTCAGTGACAGTCATAAGGAAACAAAATCATATTCACTGGTCATAGATATCTTAATGTCTGTGTCTTAATTTTATCATCTTGTTGGGGCTCTTTGAGGGCCACACCAAAAGCATATTCTCCATACAGTTTTGATATCCTCTAGCTTTTTAGATACACTTTTTAAATGTCTCTGTTGAAAAGCAATAAGCCAGAAATTAGGCAATATATATCTATTGGAACAAAGCATTTTCTTAGTCTGTAACACTGACATGGAGAATTCAAGGTACTTGTACTTGCTAAGCCATGGTCTATTCAGCAACATTGTGTTAGCATTACTCACCAAGTGGAATTAAAAACTGCACTACAGTTACCATGACAACCAGCTGTCTCCCATATACAGCATCGGTTTGAATTTGTGCAGACCATTTCTAACAATGATTTAAGTCAACAAATTCAGCATTACCCTAAGGTAAAAATCTGGTTTAAGAAGAAATAAATATTTTCAGTCTCATAATATTACTTAGCTCACTACATTAATTCCAAGTAGGACTTGGGAGATTTTCAGAGAGCTGCAGTGACTTTTCTTGGAAATTAAAGGTGAATCGTAATCTCCTGCTCAATACAAAGTTGAGGACCATTTAAATTCCTAATACCCTGAACATGCAGGATGCATATGGAGAAGAGACACTGTAACATTCATAGGAGAGCTTGTGAAGAAAATGCATTTGAATATTTATTTAATCATTTTCTAAAATTTACATTTGAATGATGCTGTTGATTACCTTGGGTAGTACCACTAACATCATCAGTGTATGCTCGTTATACAGATTCTTACTAGAAAAGAAAGTTTAACCCATGTTCATCAAAAGTATCAAGCAGCACTTCTCCACTGGGAAAATAACCTGAAACTTGGAATATAATTTCTAAGGAATTCTAAAATAAATGCCTTTCCTAGTAAACTACTGGATTTGCATCTTTTGGTTGGTTGGTATACTGGTTTTGCTTTTATTTTCAATAATCAATTTACATGGAAAGAGAAGCCTCAGTTGCTTTTGAAGCAGCCAAACAACATGAAGTAAAAGGAATACATCATATTTACAACTTCATACAGTTGCATGTCTGGTGATCAGCTTGAAGGAGCCACCTGGCTACTTCAGATCCTTTTGATTGCCAAGCATTCTTGCAGTAAATGGTCAGATTTGACTGTGGTTGTTCAGCCTGGAGAAAAGGAGTCTCTGGGGAGACCTTACTGCTTTCTACAGGTACCTGAAAGGCACTTGGGTGAAGAAGCCTCTTCTCCCAGGCGATAAGCTACAGGATAAGGCAAAATTACATCAGCCAGGGGAGATTTAAATTGGATATCAGAAAAAATGTCTTCACAGAAAGGGTTGTCAAGCACTGGAACAGGCTGCCCATGAAAGTGGTTGAATCACCATCCCTGAAGGTGTTTAACATGTTAGGTGTGGCAATTAAAGATATGGTTTAGTAATGGAATTGGCAGTGCTTGCTTAATGGCTCGACTCAATGATTTTTGAGCCCTTATCCAACATAAATTATTCTATATTTCCATGGTTGTCATTGGATAAACACATAATGGCAATAATGAACAGTTCTGCTTTGGAACAGTAGGATGTATAGCTCTGAGGGAAAACAAGAACCTCCACAACAAGACAAAACACTACTGTGCATTTGAATACTGACAGTGGGAACAGAAAGCAATCTAAATGCTTAAGAAAAGGTGGCTAAGCTATTAAAAATGTAATGTATAGTCAAACTAAAGGTAAGAAATTAATAACACTACTTTTTATGCAAGCAACTAAAAAAAATCAAGGGCAGAAAAAAATAGAGTTCTGTATTTACTAAAGATACTGTAAATATTGTATACTGAGCTACACACATATTAATGATACATTCTACACTCACTCATTTTTGTGGGAGGAAGTGGCACAACTAAACATTACTGCAGATTTCCCATTTGCTATATGGTAGAGCACTTGTTGCATTAGAGACCGTAAAAACACTTCAGGAAAGAAAAATGATCAAATAAGTTGAAAAATCAAAACATTAAGAGGCTGTAAGGAGTCTGATGTTATGAAAAACATTTTTAATCTGTGATTGAGGATTTTTGAATCCTAAACCTCAGGAAAATACATACAATAAAAAGTTTTAGTTTTAATATAATGCTTTCAGTTTTAAATTTCATTTATGGGAGAATGCTGGTCAGAGGACAAAATCAGAAAAAATAACTATAATCATCGAATAATATCTTAGAGATTGAGGAAGGAAATAGCACAGACATTCATTCAGCTCTGGATCACTGTGGACACATTTGTTATCAGTGACAGGCAATGTGAAATCAAGCACAGACTGAAATCAAACCCTTCTTTAAGGTTACACTAAACTGAACTGACAGGAACACTACACGCAAGAAAGAAAAAGAAATGGATTTTCTATATAGCACCTCGATCTTCAACAATAGGAGTGCATAATGTTTAAATGTTAAAACAGAAGACTTCAAGGGAGAAAAGAGGTAGAAAGCAAGAGGAGGAATAAAATATAACCTGGGGCTCCAAATCCACAAACAGAGACAGAAACAATTATTTTTTTTTTTACCAGCAAAAAGGCTGCACAGTTAAAGGTAAATGAGAATGGGAAAACAATTTACTGAATTGTTACTGAATTTCAACAGATTTGTAATAACCCATTAACTCCTAGATTAAGCTGTAGTGTAATATCATAAAATACAAATTAAAAGTAAATCAAGATGATAATATAGGCAGATGTGAATCATTTTGCCTTGAAGCTGCATCTATACCCTTGTGTCAAAGATGCCTTAATAGGGTTCAAGTAGCATTGCTAACATTAATGGATATATTCTTGCTGCATTTCAAAATGTATTTACAGCACAGTTTTAAAAAAATATGGTTCTACAATTATAAACTCAGGCAAAAGGTCTTTCAGATAACAATTTAAAAATAAGAACAATGATTCCTCTAAAATAGGTCTCACCAAAATTTTTGAATAAACTTGTCAGATATATGCTTCTTGAATTCAGTTGACTTCTGAGTGTGTCTGTATTAAAATTTTAGATTAGATTGGGAAAACTGGTCTGATATTCTGGAATTATTTTCATTCTATCAAATTCCTATCTGAATGCCAATTTTCCAATTTTCTGATGAGATCTCTACTGCCATGATACCACAAAGCCTTCTCACAGTGCACAACGTGGATTCCATTCCAGTGAAACAGCCACAAAATGTAACTGGTGAGCCGCATGGGAGAGGACAAGGCCTAATCTGAAACAACTTCAAATACACGATATTGCTGGTGGATTCTCAGTTACACTCCACAGATTTGGACCTGTTGCATTGCATTGCCTATTAAAGTGGGATTAAACAGTTCTCATTTTTTACAAATTCCTTCCTCCCTTCTGTGATTCAGGCCTCTCCTGGTTATCTTCCTCTTAAGAGTCTATTCCTAAGCCTCAAAAACAACTAAAATGGAGCTCTTTCTCTTCCCTACAATCTAACACTCTTTTTCTCCTTCTCTCTAAAATTGTGAAAAGCTCTGCAATAGCCACAATCATTTCAGCCTGCACATACCATTGGACTATGGTGTAATCATTGCAGTTTACAACAGGAAACCTCACCTATTGCCTCATTGAAGGACAGCCAGCTGAACCAGAATTGAATGGCTTTTTCAAATTAAAGGCAGTCCACAAACCTAAACTGGATGAGAATCTTCATCTCTAGACCTTAATTGCTATCAGTAAATCCCCTTGAAACAGATGTCAATCAGGCAATTAAAACCTAATGAAAGAGATAGGAGAAAGAAAGAGGGAGAAGCAGGAAACAAGGAACCTGTGGTTCACCAGATGATTATAGGGATGGCTGATCTAACCTTCCAAATGATTTTACTGGAATAATGGCACACTGGCACAAAGTCTTGCACCTTACATATTCAGGTGACTCATGCAACGCTAGCTCGTTTAAGAAAACTGCCCCCATTTGTGGAGTCCTGAAATGTGCTGTAACTGCTACATTTACCCAAATGTGGAAGAACTCGCAGGGGGAAGGGAACCCAAGCTTGCCACTCTCCAGAAGTAACATAGTGCTCTGGCTCTAAGGTACCAGCAGGACAGCATTTGAAAAGGCCAGGTTAAAAGCCGGAGCAAATCAGAAAAAACAGCTTCACTCTGTAACTCCTGAATCAGGTCCGCAAAAAGCCAGAAAACACAGCTCAACAAGAAGGAAATACCATTAAGTTGTTTGGTTGATAAGGACAGGAAAGTTAATGCCTGGCATGCCAGTATTTTTTCACCTCGTAGGAAAGTCCTAGGATTTGTTTCTGAGACCTAAGTGCACTTCAGTAACCCTTTTTAAACCCAAAATCTGAAGAGACTTGGGATGACTTGAGTTTTTGTCATCACTCTCTTTCCATCACTATTTCTATAGCAGTTTTGGTAAGCAGAGATTTGGATTACAATCTTTTTATCTAGAGAGGCTGGCATTTCCTCTTAGAATATAAATATTCTAACAATAATGTGTTGCTATTCCCATTGCTGATTAACTGCTGAAGGTAGACAGAGCAACTGAATTTTACAATCAGTCCCATATTCCTTAGAAACACCGACCTTTTTAATGTTTTAAAGTATATGTTTATTTGATCACATTTTAATCTAATCCTGAAATATATTTTCATCTGAAGCAAGGGAAAGGCAGTAATTTTGAAATGAACACTTTGAAAGACATTTTGATGTTTGACTAGTTAGTGGATTGAATCTATGAACTGAAAAAATGAAAATGATTATTTTCTTCTGAGCAGTTAACCTATTTTCAGATCTACATAAAGGAATTGATACCATTTTGATTGGCATTTCCAGTCACACAGTGAAAATAAGATTTTCTGTTATGGAGATAATAAAATAGGATATTTTTTAGGACGTGGTTGACTGAAGCAGTTAAGCCAATTCAAAGGTTGTGTTTTAGATAGGTGAGTACATAATGAACTGAGAGTCCCTGAGAGAAGTCCATAATTTTGTAAGGTCGGGAGAAATGGACACTAAGATTGAGTCTGCAGGCAAGAGTTGTTGTATGTACCAATTTGAATATCTAAAGCAAAACTTTTGAATTTATTATTTTTGAGAATTTCACCGATGATTAAGAACAGAATGTTATAAGGGTACAAAGGGTTTTAAAATGTGTGTGATTCCCCCCCCCCCCCCCCCCCCGCTTAGGCTTCTATATCCATTTTCTATCCATGTTTTTAAGAAAATACACCAGAATTTGAAAGATGCTGTATATATAAGGCATGTGCAATATACATTTTGCAGTAACTTGATAACCTGCTGAAAATGTATCATAAGCCTTAGTCCAATAATATAGTTGGACTGCTCTAGCAGAGTCCACTTCAAAAGAACCTTTAATTTTGTAGTTTGATGTATAGCACACATCCTTTCTCTTGGGTGTGTAGGAGAGTTTGCAATTTCACACCCTGAACATTAATTATCACTTGCTGTACGTACCTTGTAGAAACAAACCCATCTAAAAAAATAAACAGAAAGAGTGCAAGTCAGTATCTGCCCATTTTTCTAAAGAAAGCAACAACATGTAATCTCCATGCAGGAAATATTGAAAAATGGCACCTCAATAATATCAACAGTTCAAGAAAATGCAGCAGAACATCAGCCACTCTACACTGCTATGCTAATTTACTGCAGTTCAGGGTGTGCTGCAGTCTTTTCTCTGCATCTCAGTGAACATATGGGAGTTAGTAAAAATATTGCATGATTTCAAATCAAGACTCTGTTTTCATTTATTGTAATTTTCAGCAACCAGCAGGATTGCTTACCTGAAGGTCTTTCCTGGTTAATCAATGAAAAACTTAACACTGGTATTGAAACAGGCAGAAGCACTGAGTGTAGGCCAAAGTTTGTCTAAAATAGAATCATTTATTGTTGAAAACCAAATTTCTTCACTTCGACAAAGCAGTGATGGAGAGGATGTCTATATAAAGCATGACAGGCTAGAGAATAGATTTATTATGTTTGTTTCAAACCAGAAGAATCTCCAGTATGTGTCCTTTTGCTCACATGGTAAATGAACAATTGATTTTCTTGTCTCCGTTCAGCAGTAAATAACCTCATAAACATGGCAAGGTAAGGGCAGACATCCAAAAAGTCCCAGTTTTGTGCAGGTATTTATGTCTACCAGGTATCAGAGGCACACCACGAGAAGCTGAAACAAATCAGGCGTGCAGCCTTCTTTTCATTACTGCACCAGGGTACAAAATGTCTCTAATATGATATAACTTACCTTTGAAATTGTTTTTCCACAGATCTGAAAGGGTCATTTTCATGTAATTACACTCTGTCGTATCTGATACACACATTAACTCTGCAAACCTCTGAACTGGCATTACATCAATTCACTGCAGGTCACACCAAGGTTTGTCCAGCATTACAAAGGTTCAGGCCCTTTTGTAAATTCCTAATCCCACCATCCTTTAGCTCCACAAGTCCAACAACTGAAATTCATCAAGAAACCCTCACACAGTCTGATTTTAAGTGGAAAGTTCAAACCCACAATTTTAAAGTCTTTTCTTAAAACCTATGATCCTTACAACAGGCTGCAGTTCACCAGCTCTTTAGCAATGGACCAGTTAAAAGGGGAAACTGCTTCTATATGTATATGTTGTCTCACAATTCTCTGATTTTTTGAAAACATTAATCAAAAGGATCGCCATTGTCATGGGAATAAACAATACTGAAGTTCCAACCAACAGGGAAAAATTTTCCCCTCTGCTCTTTTAAGAGTATTTAATGTGTTGCATGGAGAATTATATGACAAGAGACAAAAGAGAGAGATCATCTCTATGGAAACAGTGTGGTCTACATCATCTGTAATGGATAGCACAGAAATGAGCTATCCAAATGTTACACAGCATTCCAGTAATATAATTATTTGAACTAGTGCCTACATAACCAAAATGGAACTATAAAATGGTCCACACATATTGCCTGAGAGATTTTACCAGCCTTAACCACCAGAGATGTGATTAAACCTTTAATTGTTTTGGCCTTGCAGTGCAGAAAGTCCTTGAAGTTCCTTCACTATACTATCTGTTTCAAGAATTAGAATTAAACTGCTATAGCATAATTCTTCACAGATTAATTTTACAAATTCAGTACAGCCTTAGTAACTAACCAGCTAAGTTCAGCCCTAAATCATGAGTCTTTGAAATTAAATTACACTCAAAAACCCCCCAAACTAGAATGGACTATGTTAAAATACCATTGTCTTAATTGATAATTCAAGCCTTAATCATGTTGATTCATGATGTAACTTTTTTTTTGTTTGGTACCATTATTTCTGATTTTTAAATTTTCTTTAGCCCAGATGTAACACAGGAAGAGACAGAGCAAACTGGCTTCAGCTTTTACTTATGTATCACCGGATTGTACAGTAGGGTCCAGTCAGTCCAAACTAAAACAAATCTACTGAAGAGAGCAGTGTAAGAAGTGGCTTAATCTGTGCTGTTAAAAAAATTAGGTTTTGATTTAAATATACAAACTCATACTTTAAAGTACAACATAACTGGTAGGGGCTTAATTCAGAAAAAAACTCCCTTTTTCATTGGTACAGTTTCAAAATGCTGCACAGACCACATTAACTGACCCTTATTTTTATAAGGAATAGGTAACGTACCTGAAAATTGGGATGAGTTAAAAAACATACCTGGAAAAAGTTCACCCAGCAGACAGAAGTTGGACTAGGTAAATGCATAGAGAAAATAAGAGCTGAGAATAGACAAAGTACATTCAATCACATTCTTTGGCCACATTAATTTTGCTCTTGTCCCCGTATCTCTTCTGTCTGTCTGCTGCTTTCAGGGCTGGGTTCTATAACTGATATACTGCATAATGGTTTTAGAGCCCCCAGCAAAGATGCTGATTATAGTGTGCAAAATTATCTTAAATCCAAAATTTAGCATGACTAAGTTTTACTTTAAATGTTAACTACATTATTCTCTTTTTGTTTAGCTACATCAAACATTTTTACAGGTCTGCAGCTTTGGGACAATGCTACTTTGGCATGCCAAACATTACAGCTTTTGCCCTTCCTTATATTTCTGTGGTGCATCCAAAGTCTAATGAATTTATATATTGGCAGATTTTATTAAACACAGCAGAAGAAATCCTGACCACACTGAAGTGCACATGAATTTGACTTCACTAAGACTAGTATTTAATTCATTCTTCTCCCATTTCTCAAGGTTTAAGAATACTGTTCCATAGTTATCTTTCTTCTAACATGAGCTCAAAACACATTTTTCATGTTTAAAAACATCTCTGCTGTGTACAATGATTTGTTGATACGAACTTATTGGAAAATTATTTCTTTGTACATCAAATAATTTCTGTATTTTTTCTGAAAAAGTCTGAATGCCTCTGTTTATATTTTAAGTCTGATAGTAAACTTGAGCTATATGCACCTCAATAATGTTTCACTCTCCTGCACTATTCATTCCAGACTACTTAGGAGTTTTAGGTCTGATACACACATGACAAAACAGATTTTTTTTTTTCTGGAAACTCCAAATAAGTATACTGTGCATTGGGGAAAATGATCCTCTTAGTACAACTGAAGATTTTCTTGTCAAATTAATAGCTTAAGTGTTTCCATTCTAGAATTTCTGAGGAATTAAAAAGCGTTTTATGAAACACAGCAATCAAAGACAAGGAAAATAACAGTGTGAAAAATCATGTTGAACCTTCCATCAAATCTAGTAATTAGGCCCATAAATATGGCATTTTTAAAGAAAAATTGTAAATGTGACTCAAACCATCACTAAAAGAAATATTTTCTACTACACTTCTGATGAGTATTTGGTATCCAAGAGTTCTTAGTTGTACTGAAGCATAGAATGGTATTTGGAAAAGTTCAGTTGCTTGAATTTCAACTGGAAAATTTTGGACAAAACCAAAACTCCAGCTGCAGCTGTATACCTTGTTTTGAGAACATCTAAACTGACACCCACACAGATATCTGGTGCTTAAAAATAAAAAACTCTATTAAACCAAATTCTATTTAAGGCCCACATGAGATACAGTTTGATTTTGTGTAAGTTTGCCCATCACATTTACATCATGCCAAATTAATGGGCACAGACTGGATTCAAAGCTTTGCAGATGCAGATTCAGACCTATATTTATGCTATGATTTGAATTTATCCAATAGGCTGCATGAAATAAGCAGTAAGTTGTGTTGGGAACGGGTGCTTTCTAAGGGTACTAAATTTACAACATCTGGGTCAGAAACATCTGTGTGTCTTAGGTCTTTCTGTATGTGGTATTTTTTTCAATAATTGCTTTTGTAAAAATTTTAGTATGAGAACTGGATACCATGAAACATTTTTGCTTCTATTACTTTTGCTGTTACTTGTATGATTTTTAAAGTTTTTATTATAGTTTCCATGTATGTGCCTATTTGAACTGGTACTTGCAGGTGTAACCAGTCTATGCACACTTTGTGTTTTCCATGAAGCAGCACAAATAAAGTTGTCTGAGAGACAGCAGTTATAGCACCTACATGGGATTTTAATCAGGCAGGGTATTAGATAATCTGCTATGTGCTTGACCAGTTATCCTCTGCCTATGTCCACCTTAAAAGAGAGGATCTGGTTTTGCACTGAATCTCCACACCAGGTACCCTGCACAGCCCTGGCACTCAGCACTGTCAGCACTTCCGCAGGCAAAAGCAAGCTAGAGATCTCAAAAGTTGTGCAGGATAAATAGCAATTTCAAACTTTCCCAGGCTCAAGCAAAGATGAAGGCTTTCATACTTTGAGGAAACTCATATCCCATATACATATATCCTTAAAAGACCAATGGCTGATTTAATAAAAATTATTCTAGCTTATTTCTGCCAAAAATGCATTGCTGACATCAGTCAGAATTTTTTAAGCAAAGACCTACTCCAACATCAACTGTGTGCAAGCTTTGGATCAGGAAGAATTTAAAATTAACTGGATTTTGTAGATATTAAATTATCAGTGCCCAAACCTGCCTTGAAGCATATAAAATCTAATTATTTTTATTCCTGACCAGTCAAATGTATGTATTTAAAATGGACTTCAGTGCACAGACCTGATAACAATGGTGGTGTTTGTAGAAAAAATGTTCTGCATTACAACTGCCTCGAAACATCACTAGCATACTTCCATCAAGTAGGAGACTATCTTATTTGCTTATGGTATATTCAAATTATTAATATAATTGTTACTTCCCTGTTTGTAATTCAGATGTCATTTTGAAGAATAAACACTTTAAGTTTATATAATAAATTTATAATAAAATTAAAGAATGTTTCATTACAAACATAATTACCAATATTCAGCCATCATTCAGCAAAAATTTAGCTGTGATAAACAAAATCGGCAAACATAGATGTTTTAAAAAGTAATTTTCCACTCTGCACAGTACCAAAAATTGAAATTTCTGATCTTGGTTTCTTAACTACTAGCAACAGCCAACTGCATCCAGAGGCATTAGTGCTAAAACAACCTTTTTACTTGATATATGACTGGCAGATGAAATCCTAAGTGAACATCCTCACATGTCTTTCTCTTCATGCAGCATGATTTTGTGGAAAAGCATAATATATAAACTACTGTGGCTTTCAACATACTCCAGTAATGTTTCTCACACTATTTTTGTCAAGTGATGAGCTGTAATTTATGCAAACTGACTGCAGATATTTTTCATCTGCTATTTTGGATCATTATGATATTCACTAATGAATAAAAATACTGAATAAAAGGAAAATATGCCTTACTTGGTTGGGGCTTTTTCACTTTTTATGAATAAGATGAGAAGTATTCTATTATTTTTTGGTCAAATCATTATTTTGCTGGGCATGATGGCAAATAACAGCTTTCATGACTGTGATCATATTAGATATATAAAAATACTCAAATACCTTAAGAATAGGTGTATGATTGAAGAAAAGAACCATGCTACCAATAACAAAATACAAATAAATCATATAGCTAATTTGAACCACCATGCAATAACACAAGGAATGAAGGCATAACAGGAGCATTTTTTTCCATATATATTTATACATATACATACACTTAATGCTTTAACCCGGATTTTAACTCAGAGCTGCAAACTAGCTTAGACTTATGTAGAATATAGTTTTGGAAAATACATGATCTGTATGGAAGAATAATCAGTTTAATGCTGATTAACCAGACTTTTCTCAACAATGCAGTCATCAAACTCAGTAACCTCCTGAAACTCAGTAACAGGTGAAAAGATGTAGCTGAGGGTGCAGATATATGGATACAAGAATTCCTTGCTGCTTCATAAAATCACAAATTGTTTTTCTGCAGATGAGTCCTCAAGATGAGAGGACATCAGCACACTCTGTGAATATGCCAAGTCTGATATTTTGTAAGCTCATGTGCTTTATGGCAAAGAATATGGTTTTGCCAATTTGTTTGCATATTATGCTGAGTTTTTGCATGTTGATGTACCTAATTATTCCTACAGAAACAACAAAAACATCTCTAGTAATTAATCTTATTAGAACCAGCTGCATACATATACTACAGATAAAGCCACAATTGCAGAATTATGCTATTTTAAAATGTTAATAGAGAAGAGAAATGACAGGTGAAACTAAGTGATGTGCTTGGCCATCAATGCTGGTCTTTGCCTATTGACAAGAGGAAAGTCAGAGATCAAAGCATCAATTTCAAGCTATGAATTTTGCCATGCTCTCTTTAATAGCAGGAAACAAAGCCAGTTAAGTTTTGGAAGTTCTACTTACTGGATATTTTGGCATTTCAAAAATTCTCTGTAACAGGAATCACTTACACAAGCTAAGTGTAGCTTAAATGTGATTTCAAGATGCCAGATCTACAGTACTGTGCAAAAGTAGGCACGAGGCTGGATTTCAGAATGAATTCACAGTTTGTCTACACCATTTTACTCATTAGAGCATTTTTGAGGCAAGCATTATAGGGAGACTCAGACAAGCTCCTGGGCATTTGGCCAGGCACTGTGCCTACCTGCCTCACAATATTCCAACTGTCTTTGTGCTTCCATTCCAAAAGTAATGTTGCAGACAGCAATTCTGGCACTGGCAGTCAGAGCAGAAGTTGGAATAGCACTGCTTTTACAAAACACAGGATAAGGAAATCTGTACTTAGTACCAGAATTCTATTGATACTTCAAGCAGAAATATCCCCAATATATGTCCTGATATTCAAGACACAAAACCATAGGTTTAGAAAAAGCAGTAAATAATCCTAGAGGTCAAGGAAGACCACAAGCTCTTTGTGGGATTCAGTCTGAGAAGGATGTATATACTCTCATGCATGAATGTGCAAAGAAAATTCTAGAGTGACTGTAGAATAATAACAATAGTAATTCTACTTTGCTGAGTGAGGCTTACACTCTTTCAATTCACACTTTTGACTGAAGAGAATTTGCAACTTGCAATCTCATATTTAACTAAAGTCAGGCAAAGTAATGCATACCCCTATATACTGTTATCTAAAGAAAATAACTAGGAACAGCATTTGAGCAAAAAAAGGAAATCATACAAATTTGGCTCAGGACAAACTAAATTTAATGTAGTTTGTATACTCTGGAAACAAGACAGCACAAATAGGACAGAAACACTTCCTCACCTGACAAAAAAGTAATCAAATAGGAATGCAAAATTTCTGTTATAGAACTTCTATATGCCTAATTTCCCTTGAAATCTTGCACTTGTCAGTAATTATTTCAATTACTGTAGTTGTTCTTACAGCAAAAACCAGAAAGTTTGTGTTATATATTCTGAAGTTAAATTATTTACATAGTTTTACAAAGTTTTGCCAGATTAACAAGCATGGTCATGTAAATTGATTTATAGAAATATTTATCTGTCATGAATTCATGGATTTGTTCAGCTTCCCAGTGAATTCATTTACAATTAAATGCAACAAGAACTGAATATTGTCGTAAACTTCAGCAAAAGAAAAAATTATTGTTAATAAAAGAACACTTTTAACCCCTATAGCATTTTCTATTCAAATATTTGAAAGCACTTCATTAACATTTTACATAAACATCCAAGATAGTAATTATCTCTTAATTGCTCAGGTTGTAGAACTGAGTCTCAAAGAAATCAGGTTATTTAAGTAATAACCATCATGCAGAAAGTGGTGTGCAGGCAAAAATAAAACCCACTTCACCTGTGTGTCCTGGTCTGAAGCCTTATGCAAAAGATCACATTTGTATTATCCTGTGCCTTGTCTTAACTAAACAGCTGAGGTACCCAAGACCACCTACCCACAAAGCTCTCTAGAGGAGCCATGAGAACTGCTGCTCCATCGCTCCATACCTTTTCTACATTCAGTCTCTGACCCACCTTCGTGGCCCTTTGCTGACTTGCAATGCCCATGTTGTTCCTGTACTGGAGAGCTACACCTGGGAACAGCATTCCAGCTGTGTTCCTACCACTTCTGGGTAGCTATAGGAGGCAGACAGCCTGCAGTACCAAGCTGGGGCATTCATGGTCTCTCACAGAGTCCATGATCCTGGTCCTGCTGGAGTGCTGAAAGTCCTTCTACAAGCTTCTTCAGGGAGATGGCTGACCAGAGAATGGAAAATTTAAAAGACAAATACAACTAATGTTATGAAATAGCACTAGTATTCAAGCACTAACATCATACTTTCCTCACAGAATAGCACAGAATGGCCTCTGTTTCTATTTGAAAGGCTGCAAACTCCACGTCTCTTAATTAAGTTGTCATAGTAGGATTCAGTGGTATTTCCGTCATTGATCTTTTAAATGAACATAAATCAAAAACCACCTTCAGTCCCCATACTCTGGAAGCTTGGAATAAATCTGCAAGAACTCTCAAATATGAATGCAGATCTGAAGGAATATGATGATTACGTACATACTTTATACAAGCTTCCACTCAGTTCCAGAATTTTGGGAACACAGACCCTCTTATCCCTTTGCTTCCACCAATGTCTACCCACAGTTCAGTGCTATGTGTTAGTGTTGCTTAAACCAGAATGTTAAAATGTTATGAAATGACAGCTGCACAACTAAAAGGAGTCATAACATATGAGATGGAAAATATCTAAATATTTACTAGCTATTTTTAATACACAGATATTTTGTTAATTCTGACACACGTTTTCATCATTATTTGTATCATATGACATTTTCCCCCAAAAGGCTCTAAGATGTGCAAAGAAAGGCAAAATTTATCTGAAACTGGTGTGGAAGTCTGTATTTTGATTCAACAAATACCTTTTAGAATGTAGAAGTATGAGGACTCCTACTGAAGGTAGTATGGATTTGTAACGGCAGGACAGCCTCTAATGCAAACAAAACAACATAAAATTCCCCAAGACTGAAAATTATTTTTAGTAACTCCCTGTAGATGAAAAACCAAGGAAGTGGAGAATGGTAGCACTCAGGACACTCCAGTCCTCTATAAAATTGAAGTGTTTGCTTTGTATTTACTATCCAAAGAAAGGACAGTAACCATAAAAATCTACATAGTTTCTTATCTGAAGAGATGCCCTAGATATTTATTATGTGATGCAGCTGGTGTCATTCCTGACCAATACATTTTTTGTTGAGAGATTTTCACATACTAAGTAACAATATAAAATAGCACACCTGTTATTACATAACAAGCCCCAACACCCTCGTTTCTACAGAGACCTGTAATTCTTAGGAAGCACTTCAGGAAAAAAAGTAATGAAAGCAGTAAAAAGTCTGTCTCTACACCACAGTAAAACCTTATGTACTGGTTTCAGAGAGATTAAATAAAACCATATATAAACTATAAAAAAAGTCCCTTTATGAGCTTGTAAAACAGATGTTTATACTCCACAGGCTATTTTTGGAAAGATACTACCACTGATATAGCCAAATAAATAATTCTGAATGCCTACAACAAATGTATGATATGCACGTGACCACGCAGAAGTTTTTGAGTTAATTTTCGGTTGAGAAATTTCATTTTCAAGTAAGTATTTAGATGCAAACTCCACACAGCCTTGCAATGCAACGTAAATTAGCTCTACATACTGCAGAGTAAAAAGAGAGAGCAAATTCCTCCCCTAGGTTTCCCAGCAGCAGAGCAGCCATTCTGCAATCATTACTGTGGTCCATTGACAGGAGCAGCCACAGCTGTTATACATTACCCTGAACAGGAACCCTGGACAGGAGATTCCTGTGATCAAAGGTTTAATGGGCACCTTCCCTCCCCCTTGAACTCATTAACTCCTTCTCCTCGCTGTTATGGGGCAGAGAACACTTAGAACAAGAAATTTCTTGTGGACAAGAAACGCAGAATTCCTTGAATGGTAAGAAATGGCCTTTTCCTTAGTAAAAAAATTCTGTATTTACTGTCATGTCCATACAGAGGAAATGTGCCTTTTAAGCAGGATCTTTAGTTCATATCATCTTCATTTTCCCTTTATTTTTCTGTATAAGTAAAAATAGTTTTTGATGTCTACATACTTCTTTCTGCTATATTCTGGCCATGTATTTGAAATGTGCTCTCAATAAATGGAATATTTAGCTAATCTTATTGCGAATCTGCACAAGCATTTCATACCCAATTCTATTCAAAATTTCTGTCAACAAAGCAGTTCTCTTTCAGATTTCAATCCTATTTTTCAATTATTCATTCTAAGAGTTTCCAGTCATTTCATACCCTATACTCAGACTCGTTAGACTTTTTCTAGCTGATCTTGTAATTTCTAAGCAGTATCTTGGAAAATTTTCAGTTGCCACCCTTTTATCAGTATTGGGCATGCCCTTAGAAGAATAATGTTCTTTTTTCTCATTCAGGCTTCTATACTTTTTCTTCCTCCTGTCATAAATGCTGTACTCAATGCATCAATCATGACATACTTCCCAGTCATTTAGCACGGTTCACTCAAGTCACTAGGTTTAGTTTATGAGCTCAGATTTTATTCTTTTAAGTAAAAGGTAGTATCAATCTACCATTATGTATAGTAGTGTGATAGAGTGTCCTCTCCTCAAGCTATAAAACACTAAAGAAAGGACATACAAGTAAAAAATGGAGGCAGAGATGCAGCTGTGATGAATATATTTTCCTGCTATTCTAGAACAGGTGAGAGTCAGGACCTAACATAGACCAATACTCTTAGGTAAAGATAAAACCAAAGGAAAAATGAACCAATGCCATGGTAGGGAGCAGTGATACATCCAATGCAGGTAGCAGGTAAATTACTCTTTTCCAGAGCAATTAACAACAGCAGTCAAAGGCTGTACCAAGTACCAAGAGTGTGAACAATATCACCTATAAAGGAATTTTATCAATTCCTTAGCGAGATGATAAGTAACGACAAGTAAGATGCATTAAGCAAATCACAAAAAAATTAAAAGTTGCAAGCAAAAGAGGCATGGAAGGGTCATTCATTGCAACAAAAAAGTGGAATCACTAATAACAGATAAGTCTGGAACAATTTGGAATTTTTTTCTTTTGTCTTCAGAAAGCAACTACTCATGACCAAGCACTGGGGATAATTTTAATCAAATTAATATCAGAGTAGACAAAAAAAAAGAGTGGAAGGTAAAGAATAAAACCATATTTATATTTGCATTTCAGCTGGACTCAGCAATCTGCTAGAGCTGTCATCAGCTGAAATGCCATTTTATCTGTTAGGCCTGACAACACATGGAAAAGAGAATTAAGGCAGCAAAACCTGTACTTGCACTTCATTTCCCTTCTTCTTATACGTATCTTGGGATTCATAGAATAGTTGACTACACTGGGATTTCTGAAAACTTACTAAAAAAAATTAATTCAAAATTTACTAAAAAAAATTATTCAAAAATCAATTTCCAAAGCACCTGGGATAACATGATAATAAACAGACAACACAGATTTGCCAAGAAGAAATCATATTAAACCATTCTAATTCAATTTTTTTTTGGTCAGAGTAATTAGACTAGTGGATAAGAATGAAGAAATATTTGCAATGTATCTTAACCTAAGCACGTAAGAGAAATACAATCTTGCTGAAAGTGCTAAAAGATGAGCTCACATGGGCTCAAAATAAGGAATGCAAAAAGCAGATTTTGACAGAAGATTACAGCAGGGAAGATTTCTGCTTGGATTCCAGAAGGCTTGATTGGGTCAGTCATCACTACATATTGTCATGAATGATTAAGACATAAAAAGACATTGATATTCTAAATCATTTAAGAGCAGCTTATTCTAAAAACATATGAAACTATTTTGATAAGTTCTGGAACAACAAGTGAAAAATTTCAGGAAAGGAAACACTATCAGAGTTTAAAAGAAAACATTCAAACATGAAAGTGAGATGTGTGAAAGTGGTTAATTCAATAGAAACAGAAAATTGTAAAATTTTGAATAAAGCATATGTCTGAAATTTAAAGAAGTGGAACTGTTGTGAAAATATTTGAAGGTCTTTGTTTAAGAAATTGCAGCAGGCCTGTATCAGACAAACATTAAAAAGTCTTTAGTTGTATTTAGGCTTATTAGATAATCTGATGACTTCGAGTCATCTCAGGATCTTCACCCAAAGCTCTCGTGGGTCTTCATTAAAATTGCTTAACATTATTCTGTTGACTTTTGAAAATTATCTCTGATTTTGAACATAAAAAGACCTACCATTTTATAGCCATCCCTCTTTTGCATTAATAAACTATCTGTATTCTCACCATAAAATATTTCATCCACTCAAAAAATAAATTCAATTTATTCCAGTGGCAGTGTAGGCTTTTACAAATTTGTGGCAGCTTGTGCACAAGTCTTCTCTAGAGCAAAAAACCTAACAAAATCAGAAGCAAAGATTATATATATTACAGATTTTGTTTCAATATTTTGATAAATTGGTTACAGCTCCAAAGAATATCTTAATGTTTTAAGAGGCATGTTCCACATAATGCTGCATAGCCTGCACATGGGGAAATGGTTTATACAACATCGTTAGTTTGCCAAAAAAAATGATCTAGTTTCAATACAGACAATTCTAATGAAGACCTTTTATTCACATCAACTTTCTGTATTTCCTGGCTGTATTTTATAATCATACATCTTTCAAATGGTTACTTAGCCCAAATTAGTCTATGCCTCATTTCTGAGTACACCCTGCTCAAGAAAAGGTAACAGGGAGAGGAACATTATTCCTACAAGGTAATAACACCCAAATCAACCATTTCTGAATAGCTAGTAAATACACTTTATTTCAGAAGCTTTATAATTCCTTTATTGCAAAACCCATATTTATCAAAAACTAAAATATTTGCCTTTAAGAGGATAATATATATATTTATATTGTTTTAACTCAGTGAAGTAGCATTATTTAACAAGTGGTATTTTAAAAAAGGGTCTTAGTCAATTCTTGAAAATATCTCCATAGGATTAGCTGTGCACTAGCTATATTTTGAGTTCTTAATCACTGTTAAGTGCCGTTTGGCTCTTTGATTACATTTCTGATAGGAGCCATCCTATAGGCATTTTGAGTTCTTCAAAGGCCTTGCTTCACTGGACTGAGATTAGAAAATAATTTTTTCAGTTAAAAAAACCTCCATATTTTTTCTCTGGCTCCTTGTAAAATGCTATTTAGTTTTGGTGCTAACTTCACTCAATTTTTATTTATAAAGTTAAATGAAAAGTGCATTTGTATATATATTAATCATTATAACAGAGAAGCAGCAAAGAATTCTTCTGAAGGTACAGATCCCTGTGAAAAATGCAGCACAGGACCTGGACCTTGCTAAAACAGTGTCTCTGTTCCAGCTAACAAACAAGTCTGTGGGATTAAGGAGAGAGCCACTGGACAGACTGAAATTCTCCTGTTACCGAAAAAGACAACGGAATACAGAAATAAAAGTTCCTTAACTTGAGATAACAAGTAAGCAAAAGATAATTGAGAAGAAACTCTGCAACATCCACACAATTTGGCAGTTAGGGTACATTTTAACAAATCTTGAACTCATCCGATGTTCCCATCATACCATATGGGTCTCATAGCTGGAAATTCACCAGCAGTGCCAACAGATGTCAAAAAGCTTTCAGAGTAACAGAGTTAGAAAAGATTGTATGTATTAACTTAAATCAACGTATAAACATGCCAAAATTTCTGAGTTCATCAGCTTTCTCTCTTCTCCTTGCACTTGCCCTAAAGACTGTGAAAAATATTCTGAAGCCCACATGAAAAATGAAGCTTGGGTATTTTCCATTGCAGGGCAGGAAAATGAAGATGCAACATGCTAAATTAAATCCTCTCCAAATGAGAGTTCTTGGAAAAGAAAAAAAAGAAGGGGATTTAGCAACACCATTAAAAAAACAACACAAAATCAACAGTACAGTGGTAGCATAACCTAAGCTGCATTTGATTCTGTGGGAAAGATTAAATGGAACAGAAATGTTGCATAAACAGTAACATTACATTAGGGGGATCTGAACTTTTCAACCTTTCTAACAAATCTTTCTGAGGAGGGGTGCATTCGGGCTGACAAAAAAAGTGCTGATTCCTCTATTTTTTGTCAAGCATCCAGGAATGTTCCTCTTCATTCTTTATAAATGTTCCCTCCCATCCATGCCATGCAGACAAAACACATTCTGACCAGTTTAAGTGGCCTCAGATGGAAGGGAATGGATTCGACACCAAGTGAAAGAAGATAGAAACAGTCCATATCTCCAATATGTTTATTAAAATGTGCCTTGTTGGCTCATACCATGAGAAAATATGGGAAGTTTGTCTGAAATAATATTATTTCCAAAAAGAGTATTTTTGTTTACTGCATATGTTATGTGAAAGTAAAATGTAACAGTGAGATACAGTGATTAATCTAAAGTAATTAATTCTTTGGCATTTCTCTTTAGAATGGAAAAAAAAAACCTGTCATAATAAAACAATAAAAATATATAATAAATATATAAATATTATATCTATAATAAAATAAAAAATACCATATTAAAATACAATGAAGGAAATACCTGCCTACATGGAAAATCAACCCAGAAGTCATTGCAGTGGTTTTATTTTTTCCCTCCTTCTGTGAAATGATTATGGTATTTCCTCAAGCAAATTAGATAAATACCAGTGTTATCAGGGGAATTTTTATTTACAACTAATGGATGCCTTTTGTTAGCAGTCTTCTGTGTATGGTACACTTGAGGTTTAGAATTTGTCAGTAGTACAGCGTGGAAGACAATATGGTCAATAAGTACAGTCTTCCAGTATCAAAATCTACATTTTCCTCAAAGAATTAAAGTACCTTTTATTAAATAATCAATTATATAGAATGAAGCAATTGTGATTTTCTTTTTTCCTTTTAGATATAATTTGGAAGATTCAGCAGATGACCATTGGAGAGAACATTAAGGCTCCACTGCTACATGAAGCACAATTTCTAGTAACAATTTCTAGGTAAGAGTTTTAGATATTGTTTACTGGGACAATTTTCCTGGATACAAAAGATCACTGTCAGAGTATTCTAACCATATATACGTAACTTATGGCCTATCAGAATGAAATGCAGTATTTTGCAGTTGCTTCCAAAATGAATTTGTCACAAGGTATAAAGAAAAACTTAGTCCACTTTTATAGAATAGCAATTGCATTTTACAAAATGTTGAAGCAACCACATATCTGATACAAAACATATCACTTTCATAAAAGGCAAGCTAGAGAACTAAAAGCATTCCACCTTTATAAAAGCAATATTAGTGCTGTGAGTCAAGAGAGATAAAATATGAAGACAGCTCATTTTGTCTCTTCCCTCTGGGACTGCTACACAGGTAAAAAGCCAATAACCCAAGTTTCATCACCTGGCTAACAGATGAATTATGTCAACACTACTTAGTCAACAGATTTCATCACATGGACAATAGAACCCTGAGAATCTGTGGACTAATTTCAAGAGGTCTATAAGAAAGTGTTAAGAAAAACCTAATCATAGATACTGTATGTGATTAATGGAAGTTTCTTATTTGGTCAATATCACCAGTGAAACTCCACTAATGTCCCAGGAACAAGAACAGCTGAACAATCACTGCTACTTGAACCTGAAGGATCACACAGGATTGTATATTGATGCTTCTACATTAAATGACATTAAAATTAATTTCTGAATTAACAACTAGTAATGTAAATAAGTTAGCCTCTGCTTTTCATTTTCTGATCTACTGAAGAAGAGCTGCAGTGCACCTTAAACGTATCTCTAACATGCTACCCAAATAAAATCACAAAGATTATACAAAAGAGTAGGACTTCAGCTGCAAACAAATCAAAATGAAATATCAGTGGAGTAAGCAATAACTCTTACCTACAATAGACCATGACAGCAATGTTCCTTAAACCATGAAGCTGTTCAGGAAGATATTCAGCAATAGTCAAGACCAAGCATAAATTTTTATACTTTTCCTGTCATCATACTTACATATATAGATATTTAAGTGTGCATATACCCGGGGTTTATGCATGTATATACACACACACATATATATACATTTGAAAAGATCTACAGTAAAGCTTCTCAGGAAGAGCTACACAAAAGCAAACTTATTTCTACAGAACTCGGGAAATTCAGTGTATCTCTGAATTTTTACCATATATTGTATTAGAGAGTAAGTGTAGCAACTTCAAATCCAGTGCAGCTATTTTGCACTATTGGAAAGATTATTTCTAGCTACTCATATTAAATCATTATTTCCAGGAGCCTAAAAGAATTATACTATTATTTATGATTTAATATCTTACTGATAGTCTTAAATTAATTTCTCTCACAGGATCACTATAAGCTTTCTTTAATTCCTAAAATAAGGAAAAATAAAGTATGTTTGAGAGGCAGCTCCTTGGACAAACTTGTAAATAGTCATGACAGAACTAAAGCAGTGCATATCATGCCTTTCAGTCAAGTATCACAAAAGGTGCTGAATATCAGATCTTAGGTACACTATTTTGGCAGAATATGCACTACGCAATACTGAAAGTGCTGTAATTTTCATTAGCAACAGTAAGACTTTCAGAAATCTCCTAATTGCCTATTCAGGTAAAGTTTCTCAGCTGTCATGTACTAAAACTCATTTAATATCTGAATTTCACAGAAGTCCAGTGTTCTACTATATTTTCTAGTTGAGCTGTTAGTAGTAAAAAAAAGTACAGTAGTATGCCTGGCAGTCACAGAACAAATTCCTGCTTTAAAGTCACATTTGAGTTAAAATTCCGCCTTTTTTTTTTTTTTTCCTAAGAAGAAAGCCCCTAATAACAACTCATTATAAGGTGTTCCCCTAGTTAAGACTACATAAGAAAACCCAGAGCTGCAAACTGAAGTAGTCTGGAGAAATGTTCTGGGACACTTTCTCTTCAGGCCTGCCCTGTTCAAACACCCATTCCCAAGTCCCTGCTTTTAGCCACTGCCAAAGACTACATAACAAATTGATCAGTCTTTAGTCTTTATGTTCTTCATCCTTCACTGATGCATCCCAGGTTCGGCATCAGTTAGTAAAGGATGAGATTGATACAGTTGAAACACTTCAGCAAGTATCTTTACAGAGCCTTGGGAATTCATGGGCTAAAGCCTACATGGACAAATGATAACAGGACACTTAAAAGATCTCTCTCCTACCACAAGGTATCTACAGGGTATGGTTCTCAAGACATTCAGGAGGATATTCTGTTGTGAAGGAGTTGAGGCTCTTTTCACTTCAGGCTGTTCTGGTTTCACTGCCAGCCCTGTCCAGTGAAGATAAACATGTCCAGACCATGGCTGTGACACTCAGGCATGTTCCCAGTTGACAGACATCATTATAGTGCTCTGGACTGCATTTGAGGAAGGATGTAGATATAAACACAGTATCTGTTAAATCATTTCTGAGTGAAATGTGGCTATGGAAACCATATGCAAAAATTGCAAAGATAGCAGGTAGATTTAATTTTTTGGAAGAAAACTAATGCTGGTATATTCAGACTATGGCATTAAACATGAAACTCTTACTTTTCTTCTTTTGTTCTTACTGACAACCTGTTACTGCTTTGATTACAATTTTCTTCCCTAGACATAGAACCACATGCTCCAGTGAGCAGTATTTTTACAAAAGTGCTTAGAGTTCAGGAAAAAGTTCAGTTTCTAGCTACATTTAAAATGTCTGTATGCTTGCACTTGACTTTCTCAGCATTGACTTCTGCAGCTCTTTCTTTTGAAGACTTGATCAGTCTGAACCTCCAGGTAAATATAGTATGCATTTAACTTCCTAACCATTCAAATATGTGACTGAAGGTCAAGCCTATTAGACTTGCTTCAACTCATACCAATTATCCTCCCTATTGAAGGTGATGTAACTATGATTCCAGCTAATTAAGTCCGTAATGTTGAGATAGAGTGCTTAATAAGGCTCAACACAGGCAAATCAAGTTAACTCTGTCAATCTTCTTTGCTTTAATGCATTTTGTTATACAAACATTCCAGCAGCCTAAAATTTGTTGATTTGCATTTGGGTGCCTTTTTCTGATAGAGATAGGAAAATTTGCTCCTCTTACGGTAAAATATCCTTCAGTGGCATTGAACTAAATATATCCTAATATTGAAAAAGGCAAAGCCTATTTTGCATTCCAGAGAAAATTTATCACCTGTAAATAAGAAAACCAGAGAAATATCCTGCAAGCAGCATCTGGCTAATAACTGCAAACAGAAAAATACCTATTCAGTCATTCTTAGCAATCAGTGTTAATTTTTACTGTCTGTATAGCTGTAGATAATCACATTCCTGTTAATTTACAGCTCTGGTCTAATCCTTAATTTAAAACTCTACTGAGATTTTTCTTTTAGTACCTGGACAATCATTTGACAATGTGTGAAGTGGCAGAAGAACAGTAGTAAACCTGAGACCTAGCTTTTGTCGAAGGGTGAATATTCAAGGTAGAAAAGCAAGGAAAATTCCTAACTAAAGGGGCATTCAAACAATGCCTCCACTGGAGGGTGGCTGGTCACACCTTAGCCTGTTGTCATGCAATCCTCCTCCACCTTCCTGGTTTCTGGTCACATCCTCTGAAAGGCTGAAATTTGGAAAAGCTGGGAGTGATTTTTGTTCCTTTCAGGGGATAATCAGGAAAACTGCTGTACATTTTCTTTGTTTCAAAGCACAGGAATGAGCAAAGCCAAGTTACTGAGGCAATTGCAAACAGCCTCAGCTCTACTTGAAATACACAGCAGAGGTGAGCTGGACCACAGCACTAATCTGTGTCTTATACACCTGCCAGAGTTTTAAAGTTGGACATTGTAAGCTACATTGTAAGTTACAGTTAAAGCTTTTTGAGACTGAAGTGGAAACTTTGAATTAGGAAACAAATTCAGAATAAACCTGAATTTAATATTCAATGTAAACACAGAGACATAGTTTTAATCTTTGCCAATGGAACCTCCACTGGTATAAACTGATTAATTACCAGTATATGCAAGTTAGAGTTGTGATTCTAAAAATCTACAGTGAACCTATATCTAGCACTGGAAATTCTCTTCATATAAAAAGTATGAATTTAAACATCACCAGGACAAGTATTTACATATATTTTCATGATGTCTGCACAACAGTATTAATGTTACATATTACTATTCTGGTAATTTCTAACTGACAAGGCAGGAATCCATGCTGCCTTACCCATTAGGGATGTTATTTAGCTGATGTTAAAGATGAAATATTAATAATTATATCTTCTAAACATAAATGTACTGCTTCAGTGGCCTTCAGTTAAAGTACAAGGAGTACAAAACCCTTCTATCAAGATTTCTATGCCAAATTAGCATTCAACCCTTGCCACTTGGACAGTGCCATTAATTATTCCTGGACAGCACAACAAAGACAACAGGTGCTTGTAGGAAGGTCATACAAAAGGCTTCACATGGAACTAAGAAGCAATTGTTACAATAGTGAAAAGCAATATACAGTGTGAAGAACTTGCTTCTAAAGAAGGGAAAATTAGCCAGTATGCCCAAGAATATCTTAGGCTTTTAGATTAAATGTACTAGTAAGAAAAATCTAAGCAAAGATGTGACAAGCTGATCCAACCCAGGAAATGAAACGTTTTATACAGATATCTCAACTTTGACTTCTTTAACTGGCTTTTAGCACAATTTTATGTACAGAAGACAAACTAAAGAAGGAGAACACCTCCCTGATTTCCTAAGCAGTGAGACTAGTTAATGACAGCAGCAACTACTACATAGTATGGGGCTGCTAAAATCCTAACAGTACCTCAATCTGAGTGTAAAAACAAAAACAAACAAACAAAAAAAATCCCAAACAAAAAAGCAAAGCGAGATTGTCTTACAACAAGTAAATTATCTTCTTCTCTTTTATATATAAAATAACAACCTTACAATTGTGCCTGCTGCCCTCCTCCAGGCAAACCACTTCTAAAACCATTAATATTAAAGTGGGAAGTTCATTTGAACTGATTTCAGCTGATAAGTATTTTTAAAAGTGAAATACCCTTGTCCTAGTTTAGATGAGTTTCTAAGTTTGAACCAAAGCATTACACCTTTCCTCAAGGCTCCTGGGACTCCTGAGATGGGAGAGCCACCAAAAAACTGCAAGTCTATCATGTGGAAAAGTACAGATGTCCTTATAGAAGGAACCCTTATTAAGATCTGGTAAACCCTTCCTCATTTGAAATCTTGATCATTCTGTGAATTATTGTGATTCAAGTCACAGCAAAGGAAATCAAAGGAGCTGTGATGGTAGCAATGGAAAAATACAGACTTGAAGAATAAATTATGTGACCCAAGATTCACATTGTGTGGTAGGATTTTTCTTAATTACTTTCTCTTGTGGTACAATCCCACTTTTTCAGAGGGTAATATTTAAGGTTCCTGTACTTAAAACAAGAATGCAAGCACACCAATGATCCCTAGACATTTCTATGATTTATCTACTATACTATTTAAGTTCTTGCTCTGGGCATTTAAAATAACCATGATAAAATCACGATCAATATATGTTTTTATCTTTCATGTCTATATCAATATTAAACTTCTGGTTTTATGCAGTGATAATGATCCCCAAAGTATTCTTCTTTAGTGAACTATTAAGATATTTTTTTAAAATCAGTAGGAAGACTGACTTAATATATATATCACAAAAGATCCATAAAAACATATTTAGGATTTCACTCCCTTCCACTGGGATAGTAAATGGTAACTAATTCTCTCAGTAGAGTAAAAGACGTGTGAGCTTAACTGAATGTATACTAAATATTCAATTCCTGTAGAAGATATGTGAAAGGTAACATCAGTATTTATAAATCAGTGTCTGTACATCTTGTCAATTAAAAAACCCCCAAGGATAAATAATACTTATTAGCCTCCCAGAGGTATTTTGAGAGTAGGTGGTTAACCCTTCTAGAACATATTAATAATGAATGTACTATTATGTGTTCACTTAGCTTATATAATCACCACACACAGTAGAGGAGGTTTGTCCACTGGAAAGATGGATTTATTTCTATATTTAAAGGAAGGTTATATGAAACAAAGCAAATGCATAAGCACCTATTTTATGAAAATTTGAAGTAACTCCAATAAAGACTTGGATTGCAAGTCAGTGATTTCCCCCTACTTATTTCATTTTAATTCCCTTTTAAAGCACATTCTACAAGAAAGGAAGTTCTTACTCCTATGGGAGACAAGTGTAAGAGCAAAAATGGAACAGATCCTGGAAACATTAAAATTAATGATGTCTAAAAAATTGTTATGGTTAAAAACCTTGAGCCTGACAGTTTTAATTCAAAGCTCACAAAAACTGAGAAACAGTTAAATAAACTGAAGGACCAGATGGTCTCAGCCTTTAGGGAATTCACTACAGACAGATAAATTGGGAAACAAGAGTCAACAGTCAGAAACTAAAGATATACTGAAGTGTTTTGAAGGGTCTGATTTCTGAAGAAAAACTTGAGAAGATAATTTTTCTAAAGAAAAGTTAAAAATAAACTGTATTCCTGAAGACTTTTTCTAAGAGATTTTTCAACACTTACATTCCAGAAAGTTCATATTGGGTATCTCTGTGCCCAAATTCAGATCATTAAAATTAATTATTTCCTAAGAACAGACATTAATACTTACATTTAGAATAACAAAATGGTTAGGGTTAGAAGGAATCTTACATTTCTGTTGTATATCACTTCTATTTCTATGATCTATGATAGTTCTTAAAATTCGTTCAAATTTATGAAGCAGGAATTAAAAAAAAACCAACAAATAACTTGATCTTTGCCTGGGTACCATAGACTGAGGAGGGAATGGAAAAGGGGAAGAGTAATGTTCTCTCGGCTTGCGTATCTCTCATTTAGTCTTCACTGGAAGCAACTTGCATCTTAAAGATCACCAAGCTCCAATCCCTTTGCCATGGGCATGGATGCAATTTTTCAAAGGAGAAAGAAAATTTCTTCCCTCTTTGGTTGGACTTGTAACTTCAAATTGTTTGATAAATAACTTTAAGTGATAAGTGATCAGAAAGCCAAGTAAAAGGATTGAAAGACTGAAGATCTAAATTAATTGCAGTGCATTTTCCATTACGTTCTGTAGATACAGTGAAGGACAAGCACAGGAATGAATTACCTCAAACTCTTTAGCCTTTGTGGCTTTCACAAGAGAAAATTTCTCCATATTTGTCTGCTAGAAATGTAATTATTCAGGAATTCTCATGTTTACAGTACCAGACAATCTAGATTTAAAAGTAGTAGTCAAACATCTTAATTACCCAGCCTTTCAATCAATGTTCCACACAGATTTATTTACATGCTTTTGTTTAGTTCTTACTGTTCATTTGTACACACAAACACAACACAATATCACAAGTAGATCTGGAAACCATACTGTCCCTCTTGACAGAAAAGAAAAGAACAAAGATGAAAAGGATATGAAAGCTGAATTGATACATCAGTCTTTAGGAGTCTCTCTTTAAGTTAAAACTTAACATATTCAGACCTCTATTTTCTACAGTCTGCAGAAGTAAGAAAAGCAGAGTGCACATGCATTGAGTTACTGCTTGCTCTTCATGCCAAAATCAACAGTGCAAAGGTGGGCACACCTTCCTTAATCACAGTCCTTTCCAGAAAAGGGCCTGTGGTCTATAATCCTGGTGACATGAGTCATTCCCCCCACATATTACCACAGTATCAGTAATCCGGAAAATAAAAGCTTCTCTTTGGCTGACTCACATGACTATCTAACAATTAGAAGTTATTAGTCTGATATGAACTAACTTTTGTTAAAGAAAAGTGAAAAATTAAGCAAGTGCTGATTAATATAGTTTACCACAATTAGATTGAATCGTTGCAAATAATCAGAGATCACAGATCCTACAGAAGGACTATTAAATTAAAAACTCATTATAATAAAAAACTATTGTGTTGTTTAAATATACAACTCTGGAACACATGACTGTCAGAATGACTGAACAGGGACTTTACAATAGGTGTGCAGTATGTGAATCTTTGTGCTTGGATGATCAGTTCTTGTTAGTGACTGCAGTGCTCTTAAGACTGTGTTCTAGTAAGCTATGCACAATGACTGCACTGTGAATGTGCACATCTATTATCCTATTTTATTAAAATTATTAAATTAAACATTTAGTTTGATCAATTTGTGTATTTAGGACTGAAACATGTTATTAGAAACTGAAATATAATGAGTAAGGTTTTATCCAGCTTCTCTTAACTTATGTCAGTAGTAGTCATTTTAATTTAGGTGTTTATAGAAGTTCATGGAGCAGTTGCTGTGCTATTTTTACATGGTTTGTATTGCACATATTTAAATAACAGAAAAACTTTGCCAGGAAAAAGATTCTATGGCAAATCAACAATATAAAGAATGTCTAGCTCAATGTGCTCTATTTATCACTTTTTTCCAATTACCTAATTTAGTTGTTTTCTAATTATCTGTCTAGCTGTTACAGGGATGGTCTCCAAGGAGTTTGTCTAATGATCATTCATTGAATTTCTTTAATTTGCAGGAAAATAATTAGTGCTTTCACAACAAAAACATCAGTGATGTAAAGGCAAACAGGTGAATACTAAATACATGAATTGAAGGCTGCTTGGTTAATGTTGTACATAACACAGGAGTACTATTTTGATTGGTTTTCCAATTTTGCTGCAAAATTTCAATAGAAGCTGAAGAACTTTCTACACCTGTGAAGTCTGAAGGTCTCACTTCCACATCGTTATCTTGGCTAAAATATTAGATGGTCATGGAAAAAAGTAAATTAATAAAGCTTTCCCAAAAGCAAATTAATTTAATTTTTATTATTACCAAAATATACTTTGCATATGGCTCTTACCTCTCAAATTCTATCAGAGCATGTGGAAATAATACTTTCTGTCTCTTGAAATCATTCTCATGAATTTCTAGTAAGGTGTATTAATGTTAAACATCCACAATCATTCTTTCCCATTACGGTACACATGCATATTATGAATTACAATTTCTCATAATAGTGGGGCTGCAAATTAATATTTCTATAAAATTTTCAGAGCAGCATTAGTAAGTTACACTCTTAACTATTTTGCTAGGAGCTTGTACTATTCCTTTCCCAAACATGTAAAATCAGAATTACATCCTGAATAGCCCTGAAATAGTGAGAACTCTTGCCTTTCATTAGAAGCCAGCTTTTAACCTAAGACTGTATTTAAACAGACCCTGTTAAACAATGATTAATTTTTTGACAGAGCATTATCCTATAACTTAACTAATAAAATACTCCTCCTCTTTTCACAATGCTGTGTGTTGCTTGTAAAAAAAACACTGAGTTGCATCTCCATTACTCCAAGCTTACATGAGATTTACCAGGGTAAAAATGGACCCATCCCCTTGAGGCAGAATGCTTCCCTTGTGTCCTTCAAGCAATTTTTTTCTCAGTATCAATCTGTTTTCAATTCACTTGACAAAACCACTTTTCTCTATTTTACATACATTATGCAGTGCATGTACAATTTTAAAAGCATTAAAATACATACATTTCTGAGTAAAATGCTAATAAAGACATTGCTGTGTTCAGAGCTAATTTCATTATTTTTCAAAGCTACTGGTCATTTATTGCAATACCTGACCCTGTACACTTTCAACATTTTAGTAACATTTTCAATGTTATGCTGACCTTTATCGATGTCTTCTATTGGGCTACCTTTGTAATGGAACTCATGACAAGGATTTGTCCCTAGCAATGTGAATTACGTCTTCACTGTATTTACAAAAAAAAAAAAAAAAAAAAAAAAAAAAAAAATTAGTATCAATACTAAGTATATGCTTCCCTAATTCCTGTCCTTTGAAAACTGAGAGCAGAGACAGTGCAGTATATTCTGCCACCTGAAAAACCTTTGTTGGTTTCTTCGAAGTAACAGAAAAACATGGAAATGTTTAGTCAATAAATCTGTCTAAAATCTTTCTCCAACTTGTTTGCTTATAGTTTCATCAAGCAGGTGCATAGACTGCCACTATTACTGCTGTGACAAATGTAATTTGGAATATTTGTAAAAAATATTATCTAAAGCAAGAAATATAAGCATCATCATCAATATTCATAGGGGGTTTAAAATTATATTTTCATGAAGAGTCCCAGAAAGAAGTCACATCTGTCAGTTATCACCATTAACTAAGTTTTTCTGAGCTACACTGCATTGGAGAATAGAGTTTCTGCAAGAGCAGAGACCATATGAAACCACTGGGTCTAAGTACAAAAACTTTCCCAGTAATGATATCTTTTTCATTTTGATTGCATGCTAAGTAAACATTTAAAAAAAAATCAAATTGCCATCCTTTTCTCCAGCAAACAGACATATTTTTAAATTTATCAAATACAATAATGATATAGAGTCTGCCTACAATTTTGTATGATATTATATTTGTATTGTATTTTGCTCAGAGAATTATGGGAAGACTACTCAAACAATTAAAGCTAACTGAAACAATTCAGTATTATTTATCATATTATTTATCATGTCCAAATTCCCCATGGGATTTTTTTTTAGATTTTAATTGAAGAATCTAACATTCAAAATAATTTTAACTTTAGGCAATCATAACAGTCATTTTTATAGTTACTGAAAATAAAACTTTTTTACCAAACATTCAGTTAGGATAACCAAAAATATCCAAAAAAAGCCCCAGTAACAGACTTTTCAAACCCTTCTCCAGTGTGAGTGGCACATCACTTAAGAGATGACATTCTGCCTTTACATGATAATAAATCACCAATTCCTTGAAAATCTGCACTGCAAGACATAAAGAACACCACAGTAAAAGAAAGGGAAATAAAAATGTCATAGAAGAAACTGAAAAATTAGTGGAAGGGAAAAAGTGAAAACAGATCTGATTGTCTAAAATTGTAGTGATTATTCAAGACTTGCTCAATGAATAAGCAAATTCCTCACGGCCAAGGCTTCAGGTGGTCTGACTTAAGTTCTAAGGAATTCTTAAGCAAGGATTTAAAGGAAAAAAAAAGCCATAGATTATTTTCTTGAAACACTACTTTTTGAAAGATGATATAGCATTTAGAAAAGAAAGCAGGATTTACTGCTCTAATGTTCCTGTACTTGGAGTGGTAGCAGGTACAGCTACAATGGACTCACTACTCTGACTCTTCCTATTCTGCAAGCCTCACAACCTGTTGGAATACAAGAAACTCCAAGTTTGCCTGAACACAGTTAGGTATTATGAACCTGAAAATGCAGACACTTCTTTCAAGGAATATGAGATTTGTGAATCCTTACAAAACAGCCACAGAGCCAGCAAAGCTTCCTGTGATTAGGCAGTAAGGAGCAGGATTTATTCCAACAAACAATCTGAATCAGCTCTAAGCATTTACCTTGCTGCTTAAGGGTTATAATGTGCTTGTACTACAAAATATGTACTCAGGAGCCAATATTATAGGAAAATATAAACAGATATAAGATGACAAAAACAGCTGGCTGTCTTGACATGCTCTCTCAGCAGATTTATGAAAATGTTATGTACCTGAAGCTCCTTACAGGGAAGTTTTGCTTCATTCAAGATTTGCATGCTTGTTTGCTTTATGGAGATAAAATCTGAGGAATTTATTTGTATATTTACTAAATTTTAGACTGTGCTTTGCCTGGGTTGCCTGTATGACCCTGTTATGTAACATAACTGCAGTAAATTTATATTTACTGCATTTTCATTTTGTTGCCATTCATAGCTCATAAAAAAATCAACCCTGGAATATTTTCTTTTGTCCTTTCATGGTATTTCTTAAAATTAATGTTAATACAAGGGAGCAAGGGACTGTAAAAGGGACTGCTAAGACAGCGACTATTATGTAACAGCATGAAACTGTTGATAATGACATCTCAAAGATGTTACTGCCAAGCAAATCACCCTGAGCATGTGTTCAGGCTCTGAAGCCTCACCAGTAATTTCTGAACATTGCATTTTGCAAATGTCCACTTCAGGTTGTTACATAGCTTTCTGAGCTATAGTGATGCCATGGGAAGTATGAAGCATACAGCACTTTTCAGTGTGTAGTTCCACAGTGAAAACTGACTACACACTAATTTCTCAATGGGACAATGACAGGTCAGTCAGTCCTTTCTGCGTGGATTAACAGATGAAAACATGACTAGCATGAAATAACAAGGTGAGATAAAGAGGAAAAGGAAAGATATGTTTTCAAGAATGATTAAGTAAAGAAAGACAAAGTTGTTCTACATGGCAGAAGTATTATAGAATGAGCCTCTGACACGCCACAGGAAAATCTTTGGGAAAATCTGGAGAGTATACCTTTGTTAAGAATATATGTAAGTGATGATCAAGAAAAGTTAGAACAAGTTACAAAAAGTCTTAAAGTTAATAAATTGTATTTAGACATTCCTGTTGATACTTTCCTTCATAACTAAGTGGCCTTAATTCAATTTAGCTGAATTCATTTCTAATTAATTCAATTCAGGTGAAGTCAAAGCTATTTTGATTCTGGAAAAGGGTGCCTACTTAGAGTTTCACTTAAACACTTTCAAAATTCATTCAGATTAATTTTCCTCTGTGTCTGCATGTAGGTAAAACCTTTAAACTTATTAC
The DNA here is from genome assembly GCF_031753505.1 of Anomalospiza imberbis. Classification (NCBI taxonomy): domain Eukaryota; kingdom Metazoa; phylum Chordata; class Aves; order Passeriformes; family Viduidae; genus Anomalospiza; species Anomalospiza imberbis. The sequence continues at coordinate 20,963,622 of NC_089688.1, forward strand.
AAAGGGAACTGAATAAATCATGTATAGAGTGCCACTAGAAACTTATTTCCAAGATAATAACTTCAGCAGCTCAGAACATTACTTTTTAACACTTTTTTTTTGCATTATTTCAATTTTGATGCATTATTTCAATATCTACATGTTGACACCTACAGAGGAGAGAGGCTTTTGCTCTCTCAAACCCATTCAACTGCTAAGTAAAATGGAGTTTGTATCATTAGTTCTTTGTAAATCACCATGGAATGCTTTCACAGCAACACAGAAGAACCTACTAGCAAAGCTAATGACAACAGGAGAAAAAGAGTTTTAGTCCTAGAAGAATTTTCCTACACTTTTTTCTTCTTCATAGTTGCATGAAGAAATCACCATAGCTGCATGTGAAAGCAGTAGCCTGTTCCTTTCTGGCACTGATGATGTTTAATTTAGTGTCCTAAAGTTTTGAATCTCACTCCAGTACTTGTTCACTGAGCTGAATAAACATCTCCCTGACTCTTCAGGTTATATAACAACTTCACATGACACATCTGCACATTTTGCCTACAGAAGGTATATTTCATTTTTGATTCTCCTACCCAGTTCCCAGTTGCAGAAGACCCATTTCATTTTAAAGGAAGCTTATTCTCAGGTCCTAATAATTATTAAAAGTTTCCATTATCCACTGGACTGAAATACAAGGCAAAACATCTACTGTTGTACCACTTTCAAGGATACTGAGAAATCAGCACATACATGGTAGCTTTTATTGACTGTACAAATGTCCTGAAAACATAAAGTATATTGGAAAGAAAATCAGCATCATCTATGTATCTTATTCTTCCTAGTGGCAACAGTGTTTTAGAAGAAACAGAATTGCCAGACCAATTGCAGGTAGAGCAACTGGTACTAGCATAAACCTGAACAAATAAGTTACCATATATCAAGGATTAGCAGATAACTACAAAAAGCAACTGGTTACCAGTTCATGCTTATAGTGTCTGAGTTATCTCACTTTTGCTGATGGTTTAAGTTTGATTTAATTAGAGTACGCCTGAGTTTAATGCTAAATGAAAAAGGTAAGCTATTATGTTTTTTAAATGTAAATAAATAATTGTGCCCTAGTCACTTTATTTTTGCTTTTTTTAAAGTGTTGACAAACGGGATAAGATGTTTTCAGGAATACAAATACTGTTAGGCAAAATAAATATAGACTTCAGTGCAGTGATTTCATTGGGATTATACAAGGGTAAATCAGGCCCAAATAGTACAGCAGTAAGCTTTCTATTTATTGCAGAAAGTCAATTATCAATAGATTGTAACATTCACTGCTAGTTTTTAACTATGTCTAGAGTGATTTTCCACACATTAATGAATTCCCAAGAACCAATACACTGAGAAGGACTGTAGCAAAAGGTAACCAGTGGGTCTGATTCTCTTTGAAAGTTTCTTCCTTACCAAAATTCTTGCAGTTGCTCTGTGGAGGAAAAGTTAATGCTGAAGCTGGATGCTGCCATCTGATTGGATTTGTTATTTGACAGAATTAAACTAAACTCTAAGGGTAAGATGCACTTTTTTTAAATACACTACATACATTCTGACATATACTCATGTTAGACATTTATTTACTACAGGCTTCACTAAAACATGACATGAAATTTCTGAAAAGTAAGGATTAAAGTATAGATGCCAAATCAGTGAAGTACTCTGAAAGCACACAAGACTGAAAACCATAGTTCTGGTGAACAGGAGCTATTACAGTAGTTTGGAATACAGATTTAATTCTATTCTATGTGGAAATTAGGAATGTACACGTTTAAATGATCAGTACCACTTAAATAATATGTTTGATATTCTGTGGCATTTCTGTAGATGACTGCTATCATCAGAAGTGCAGCGATAAAGGCTGAAGAAACACAACATAGCTGTAAATAACTCTCCAGTTCAATGACTCTGATAATTACACACAACTTTGCTAGACTATATTTAGTAAGAATTTTGAATCTGTTAAGACACTTTATACAGAACTGATCAAAGAGCTTATGAAATACAGGAGGCTTTCTGCAATAAAAGGTCACAGAAATGCAATTTTTTTCTTCACATGTCAAGTCCTAAGATTACTCTTTTCCTTTAAAATAGCAGCATATGCTGGTCAGTGAAGCACACATTACACAGCTGTTACATCTACTGTACGACCTGTACATATCGAATTAGCCATTGTGTTTTTTAGTTCTGGTTCATCAGAGTTCTGGTCTGAAGGGCTTTAACCTACATTTAGGAGAAGAATTGTTATCTTGTCTATCCAAATTCATAGCCTACAGCCTGTTTTGAGCTAAAACAATTGGCCAATTTATTTTTCCTCTTCTTTTCTTCTTAGCAGTAATGCAGGGTGTATGAAAAAATTAAGTACAAGGATTAATGGCAGAAAAGCTCCAGGACTCTAGTTTGATATTGTATAAATATGTATTCCCATGCACGTAGAGAGGATGTGGGCTTTTTAACAATCATCATCACTCCTGTTCTCAGGTTTGTACATTTGCATTCTTGGCACATTAAGAAAAAGAACTATTTCTACATAGAAAAACAAACATAATATAGCTTAATGAACACATAAATCCAAGTGTGACACTAGAAGACTTAAACCATATAGATGTTATCAAAAGTTGAGATAATTTTTTTCCAAAAAAAGGAACCAATTTCCTGTATTGACCATCTTCTGGATACAGTCTGATGTTGAGGAAATCAGATTCAAGATTCTCACTGAAGTACTGAATATTTCTAGCTATTTTAAGTATAATTGTAACTTTTCGGTTAGTATTGTTTTAAATTATGTTTTAGTTACTCATTGATGCCAAGAGAAGAGTCATTTAAACCCATTTGTTTTTCTCAAATTCATTAAGGAAATCTCTATTTCATCATGAAGTTTTCTCAGAAACTAAAGAAAGCTGTGTATGAGTTTCATACACTAAAACAAGATTATGAAGCCAATTAACTTCACAAAGAATGACTGTCCATTTATAAAGTCAAACAATGAGTATCTTTGTAGAATTCCTTTCTCTGTAAAGCAGAGCTTACATGTTTCATTATAAACTAACCTGGTATTGAAAAGAGTAAGTTCCTTTGCTGATGATTTAGAAACTTAACACCTGCAAGTTCCTTCACTTTCTGGGACATTATGGGAGCACAATAACAATAATTTAGAATAAAGAACTAACTCTTATGTACTATGGAAGTTTAAAAATGGGACTCTTACAACTCATAGTCAGGAAATAATAGTATGATCCCATCTGTACTATGTTCAATTACAGCTCAACAAATTTACAAGATTTCCTTGATACATTTGATATATATTATGCCAACCATACATAAATCAATAATGCAGTGAGAGCTCACAGCATAAACATGAATCAGCATATCAATATTAATTTAACTAAAAATTAAATTTTTCATTGAGATGGGCTCAAGAAATACTGTGCACATCTTTGTGAGATGCCTGCCGGGACAGTAGTCATGCGCTTTTACATCCTATTTTCAAAGTGGAGCACGTGACAGTCTAAAATGACAGACAAGAATGAATCACTGTAGTCACAGTCAACTCTCCTAGTATCACAAGTCTTGTCAAAGTTTTTTTTTTGTTAAAAAAAAAACAAACAAGTAAACAACTTACTCTTCCTCCCTCACCATGAAAATCCCTTCCTCTTCCCACACACTCCAACACTAGATGTTATAGCAGGGAATGATCTCACGAGAACTGTAAATTCAGTAAATTGATTCTAGTATGTTTACTACTTCTGAAATACCCCCCAGTCCCTTGCCTCACTGTCTTCACTTTATTTTCCCACTGTATTATTTTTAGGAGATATTTTCAAAGTTCAGAAAATAGATTAAACCCAAATACCTACTAGGCACCATAAACATGTATTATTACCTGTCCACATGCACTATCCTTCCAGAACAACTGTTGCTAACCCCATACACACAGAAAGCAGGATTCCAGTCCTCAAGACCATGAAACATAGAAACACGGAATTGTTAAGTTTGGAAAAGGCCTCTAAAATCACCAAGTCCAACAGCACTGCCATGTTCACTGCTAAACCATTTCCCTAAATGACGTGCACGTGTTTTTTGAGTTCTTTTTGAATGTCTTGAACATATTTTTTGAGTCTCTTGAGTGACTTCACCACTTCCCTGGGCAGCCTATTCCAACGCCCAACAACTCTCTCCATTGGGAAATTTTTCCTAATATTTAATCTAAACCTACCCTGTTGCAACTTGAGGCCATTTCCTCTTGTTCTGTCACTTGTAACCTGAGACAAAAGACTAACCCTCACCTGACTACAATCTTCTTTCAGGTGTTGTAAAGCCTTCCTTCCTCCTCCCAAGCCTCCTTTTAACCAGGATAAACACTCCCAGCTCTCTCAGCTGCTCCTCAGAGGACTTGTGCTCCAGAGCCTTCACCAGCTCCACTGCCCTTCTCTGGACTCACTCCAGCCCCTCAATGTCTTCCTTGTAGTGAGGGGCTCAAAACTGAACACTGCGGCCTCACTAGTGCCAAGCACAGCAGGACAATTCCTGCTCTGCTCCTGCTGGCCACATGTTTCTGACACCAACCAGGTACAATTCCATAATAAAGTTATTTCACAGACTCACAAAATACGCTGAGTTTGAAGATCATCAAGTCCAACACGGAGCCCCTTATAGGACGCCCCAGGAGTCACACCACGTGCCTGACAGCGTTCTCCAAACTTCAGCTCTGTCAGGCTTGATGCTGTGACCACTTCACTGGAGAGCCTGTTCCAGTGTCCAAACACCCCCTGGGTTAGGAGCCTTTTCCTAATATCCAATCTAAACCTCCCCGCACACAACTTCAGGCTGTTCCTTCAGGTCATTTGTATAAACACCGGTGTATGTGCACACGTGCTCATAGACAACTACAAGTTTATCTCTCTTTTCATACAGTAGAAAATGCCAGAATTTTACATTGGGTTTTAAAATAATATAAAAATTGATTATTATAGAGGAATTAGTCTATATATCTTTAGTTAACACCACTTCAATACATCAACAACAACTACTGCAAGAAGGTTTTTTACTTCACAGAATTTTATATCTATTTTTAGGGACAAGACAGACTATGCAAAGTGCTTCTGAATTCACCGTGACACTGAACACATCTCACAAGTTCTACAAAGGGGTAACAGTCAATTAAGTAAGGAAATATTAAATCTTCAGCCCAAAAAAGAAATGTTAGAGGTTTCTACTAGTATGTATTTTTTTCTGGAACTAAAAAAGAAATCAAGGGTGAATGCTTTCTCCCAGCTAAGCCCACCAAAACCACAGAAACAACACCACCCAAGTAAATAATTTCTTCAGCAAGCAACAAGGCAATGTTGGCAGAAATATTTAAGCTGAAATTTCAGTTCCTGTGTCACAAAGACAGTTCTGAACCATTCTAGTCCTTCCATGAATCAACTTGTGAGTATAGTTGTCTCTTCATAAGTCACTTCAGAAGAAGTACTCTACCTAATTAGACCCCTAGGTCTACACTGCGCATAAAACATAGAGAAAACATACCCACATCCTGGGAAACTTGCATTCCATTGCTGACTTCCACTTCATACTCAATAATGACTGTCAGGAGATTCACACAAATATAAATATCCTTTGGAAAGTTCCTACAACACAGCAATTATAGTGCCCTAGCTACTACACAGAAAATTACACAGATTAATTCCTCTACGTACATAAAACCAAAACCCATTCAAAAACCATTGATACATGACGTCATATACTGCTGCATTTTCCTGAAGAGAAGTTCCAGCCCATATGGTCGCTTTCACAATGAGAAAGGTTCTACCCTTGCATGAGCACCTTTATGCCACCCACGTACAGGGTTTGACTCCTCCAAAGCACCCTCCTCACCTCTGTGCTATTGAGCATTTCCTCAGATTACCATATACAGCTGGAGACAAAAAAAGTCAGGAAACAATCAAGAATTTCTAGTAAAAGTATCCACATTCAGGAAAAAAAATCCAGCCATATCACCTTCTAATAATCATTCTATTTTAGTGAACTCTTTCTTACCACTGGTCTATTTGTGGACCAATATAAGCCAACAAACTAACACTGAAATAAGAAAAAAAAAGGAAGAAAGAAGAAAGAAAAAGCTTCTAAATGCACTTGCACAGTTACTAAAATTATAAATTTAGAAATTGGAAGTGCCTTCTCTAAAATAAGCAACAATCAATTACCTAAGCAACCATGTAGTGAAAAAGATTTTGAGAAACAAAATGTAATTACTTATTGGATACCGATGCATGCTCTATTATGTGGCATCAATCATTTTCTGAGAAAATAAAGCAAACATTAAAAAGAAGAGTTTAGAAAAGAACAGTTACAAATACTTAACTTACACAGGGAGTTCTATAAAAATGTTAAAAGTTTATTGTTTATACCATGAGAAAATTATGGGCATTTAATTTTATATAATGAGAAAATTGGGGGTTAAGTCCTCAAAAGCCAATGCAGAACTGGGACTTGCATTTGCACTCAGTATTGTCCATGGTCATTATTACCTTTGTACCATCAAGTTAATGTAAAGTACCTTCCAACAACTGATGCTCTGTGTTATTAATTGTTATGGTGTCAATGGGGTTTTGTTAAGTGGTTTATCTTAATTAGTGTACAAACTATTATTTAACAGCAGAATGCACATGAAGAAGTCTGATAGTTTATAACAAGGAAACTAATCTTATAATGCCCTTTGGGAAACCCCAAAGATAATTTTTCTGTAACAAGAGCAATGGTGCTGAAAATCAGAAATCTGTTTTTTATTCAGCCATTGTGGATTAGAGAGTGGCAGCACACGTCTCAGATATATATTAACAGAATATATAAAATCAGTAATATTCATGTGTTCAGGAACAGAAGTTTGTTTTACAAGAAAGCAAATGTGAGTTCAAATAGCACAATTTTACATCAAATACAAGTTGTTAATTCTCCCAGTCTCTTTGTCCTTGCATTTATTAACTTCAAGCTATCCATATTTCTTTTCAATTTTTCACATACAAGTTTGGGCTCCAAACTGTACATAGCATTAAGGGAGAATGACTAAATGGTTAGATGAATTTAAGTTTTAAACAAAATACATGTTTCTGAAACATCAATGAAATTTAAAAAACACACAGATGGTTGGTGTTATTTGCAGAATAAGCTTTTTATCTGCTAAAAGAGAAGTGGCAAAGGACCAAAAAAACCCAAAGCAAAAGGGCATGAGCATGTAGTTAAACATATTCTAGTTCCCTCTAGAAGCACCCATGAAACAGAAAAAACTGGTAAATTTTTCCCACTTTTAAAAAACATAATGTACATTAATTTTTATATGTTAGAATACATGATAAACCAATACAAGAATTACAGAAACGCTTCTGTATACCTAAGATACTTGACATTTTTCACACATGCATTCATAATATTTGGGCACTGTTCCATTTGTCTCAATATTTAGAAAGAGCTGTAAGTGCAGGATGACCATCCACATTATAAAAGGCCACAGAAGTATGTACAGAGTAAAGAAAAAAGAAGGTATATTGAACAAAGAACACCAAACTACAAACGTTGCAGGTGTCATAGTAGGCATAAATATATGAAGTCATTATTTGAGAAGGAATAGTAGTAAGTGATATCAATAGAAAAGTATGATTTGAGCATATTGGAAAGAGAAATTGAGGTGCAGTTTTTCTTTCTGGTTTTGATTTTGAAATTAAACCCTCTAATTACTTGAACGACAGACATTTCAACTATTTCCATAGGTAGTACTCAGTGTATAATATGAACCCACCTGCAAGCAAATTAATGCTTCCACAGAAAATACTAGTTTATATATCATACTGCTAAATGTTTTAACTTAGTTTTAATTTTATTTTAAAACAAGGATTCCATGGCTGTAATAAGAGAGATACCAACAGATATTTTTCGATACCTCTTAGACATTATGTCTAAGAATAAGGACAAATATAAAAAAATCCTTTTTTGAATGCAAAAACTAGAATGAAGGTGATTATTTAGAATATTGAATAAATAGATAATATATGTCTGGATATATTATAAATCACTATGAAAACTACTACAGGACTCAATTAAAACTATATATAAAAGATCTTTTAAAAAGTAGAATAAATGTAAAAGGATGAAGCAGGTAAAATATAACAAACTTTAAAATGCCTACATCACATTAAGCTGTACCTTTGTGATAGCACCCACCTAATCACAGAGAAAAGAGAAACAGTCCTAGATTAGTTATTGTAAAATCAATTTATAAATTTACACCAAAGCAAACTCTCTTGCAAGTTACCAGGAAAAATTTTCAAATAATATCATTATCCAAGAGAGGAAGAGCAAAATGCTTTGGGCACTAAGACATAGAAAGAAAATTGAGAAAAGAGAAAAATGGGCAAAATTTTTTTCCCAAAGGGAAAGGAAGAGGACAAATTCTGATGTATAACATGATATGCCTTTATCTGGATATTTAATTTTGACATGTTTGTAAAATATTTTTAATCAAAATAGGCATTGACATTAGGTATTCCAGCATTCTGCCCAGTGTTACTCTGTAATACGCCGTACATATAAAACTCAGAAACTAAGTTTTGTTTGCTGGTGTCCTGCTTACTTGGCAATTTTTTATTTATTGTATGTTTCCTGCAGTTGTGAAAATTAAAGCATGAGAAAAAAAAGAAAAATTATAATCTTGTCCTAACGTGCATGATACAACATACTCAAAGTTCATCCGATTTGATGAGGAAAGTGCTGCGATAATCTCTAAAAAGCAATGTTTGCTGGGAAATTGGAGACCATCACAATGGAAATGAAGATGTCAACATAATTCATACTACATTTATGATGTCCATCAACCTACTGGTTGATGGTAAAAAATTACAGAATTATCCTGACAATATACTGTGACATAATGTAGGATAAAAGTATTTTGTTGACTATGTTGGATGGTATTTTCTTAATATGATGTATGTGGTTATTAAATATTTCAACGTGAATGTTCTCAACACAAGACTGAAAAGTATTTGTTTTAATGTAGGATGGAATGAAAGAAGATCTGGAGTGGGGAACTTTTAGTCTGATAGACTGAACCGGAAAAATCAATAATAGCTATCTTCTGTGCAAGTTACAGGAAGAATATTCATTTTGTATTACATTTTTCACAAATTCTATACACTATATGAATTCTGGATTTCTTGAGCTGATCCTCATGCACTGAAAAAATTCTGTACACATGCATTTTGAAACTGGGAAAAGGTATCCTAAAATGGATGAGCAACCTCATGATATCAGCAACAATAATTTTCCCATTCACAATTACTCTTTGGATTTTTAATTCTGTGTTTTACCCTACTCTCATCACTTGGTGGAAATCTTTTAAGTTCTTTTCTCCATTCCTGGTAACTTTTACCTGTGAATTTACCATTATCTATACATTACATCTATGGTCTGACAATCAAAATTTATTTTATGCAAGACAAAACCATTTCTTACATAGATTGTATATTTTCCAGTACATATCTGAGACAAGAATATTTCTAAAATTGTGTAATATCTCAACACAGAACATGCAAGTAATCATAGGATTTTTTCAGTGCACTTTATAATTTGTTTTTGTGGTTAGCATGTCTGGTACCAATTTAACTTTTACCATTTCTTCACATGGACACTACCTGTAATACAACCTGACAAATCCAAAGGTCAGTCTGGCTCAGGGCACAGAAGAAATAAACAGAATTGAAAAGCTGAATGGAATACATGGAGACTATCATGAAGAATTCAGAAGTCAGGGATTACATGTGAAATACACATTATTGAAATTTCAAAACCTCACTTCCAATTCATTTGTGTGTCACAAGAATAATTAAGATAGGAATAGACTTCTCATTTGACAAGCATTTTCAATGAAGCTGAAAGAATAGATTATGTTAAGAAAATACTTTCTTCAAAGTTGAAGCATAAATACCAAACTCACAGTCCGCCATAAACTGCACATTTCGTTGTCATGGTACGGGAAGTTTAAAGGTTCATTCTGTACTGAAGAATTTTACTGAGTCAGAGGGTGGGTTAACTGTACAAGTGATTATCTTTGCACACTGGAGATATTTTGCAGAATCAGGTTGGAACAGAGATCAGGCTCCAAGTATGCTTCAGGTCTGGTATCAAATGAGAACCAGACACTGGATTCATACTGATTGGTACTAAAATTTCATCAACTGTTCTCACATTGTTTGAGTTCAAATGTTACAGCAGCCTGGTTGGCGTGTGATCACTTCATTATCATGATACCCTTAGACCACAGACAGTTCATGGGACAGGATTGTGCCTCAGGAGCATTCCTCTGATAGGATCTCAGTCTGGAGGAAAACAACCAATGTGTCAAAACACTGTAACAAAAATTCAGAATATATATTTGAGCTTTTTCTTTTCCCACACAGTAGAGTCCAGTCAGGCAGCAAAAGCCTCCTACTAACAGCAAAAATGGGATCTAAGAGAAGGCATCTGGGTCCAAGGCCTACCAGACAAAACTTCTGATCTGCAACAGTGAAAAATGATTATTTTCAAACTTGCAGGTGGTTACAGAGTCAGAAATAGATTTATAGATAAAAAATTGTGTATCAAACTGCAATAATACTTCAACTTAGGGTATCTGAAAACACTGCAAGTTGTTCTATAAACATATTTGAACCATAAGTGGATACAGATATATTTTAAGAGCTATCTCCTGAACTTCTCTGAATGGTGGACCTCTTTCAGTGTGTTTTAAACTATTTAATTTTCAAAGTCTATTCTTTTTAAACTGTTTTTTATTTATTTATTTATTTAAATTTTTATATTGCTTAACCTTTAGGTGTTCTATTATGGTATAGAACACCTATAGGTGTTCTATACCATAATAACCAGATCAGGTTAATTTATGTACAGAAAATTACTGTCTAAATATGTATCAATTTCCTACCATTGCCAGGAAATATCACTATGAATAGCTACAAAAGCTTTGATGGTATTCACAAGAAGGCTTGAGCTCACCTATATCAGCCTTTTCCCCTTGTACTGCTCACACTTTGCTTCCTGAGGAGTTACTTTTTTAATTGATTAGTGAAATTTCTTAACAGCAGAAAACATAAATAATTGTTTTGCTTAGTGAGCAGATGATTTACAATACTATAAATTTGAAGAAGGCTACATTTTCTAGCACAAAAACATATGAATATTCTCTTTTAGTAAGCTTCTTAAGCAATTTTTCACATTTTTATTAGAAGTTAATTAAATTTGTGATTACTACGTCTACTCAGTGATTTTAATTAGATGTTTTTTCTTCTTCATTATTAATCCTATGCTAAATAGAGGAAGACTGCAAGAGTAATCTCAGCATCTAAGATGAAGTTCTAAAGGTCAGACATAATAAAAGAAGCAATTCTGACCTTATAACAAATTCTCTATTTTCCTAAACTTTGCACAGCACAATCAAGTAGGTTTACCTCCAATGAGCAAATATAGAAATAATTTTGCTAGTGGATGATGATAAAGAATCCTACTTTCTGTTATCAGCTACAATTCTACATATCATTCCCTTCAACAGTGAAAAAATGTAACCAATTTCAGAATTAATTAAGGGAGTGGTTAGCCTAAAATTTTCAGAGAGCAGAGAATGAATACTTCTTGCTTTTTGGGATAAAGTTAAAGGAATAGATCCAGTCTGCTCATCCCCTACCACATTTAAAGCCTGAGTACACCTTCATGTTAAAACCTAAAGCCATGTAACAAACATTTAGCTGAGTCTATAAGCTCCTGTATCCTGCTCTTACAACCTTTACAAACTCATATACAGGTGATAGCTAGAGATCCAGCTAATAAAGTCACTTCCATCAGAATATATATTACATACATCAAAATGGCTTTGCATAGGAATAAGCTCACTTTCTCCTGGCTCCTTTGTATCATCAGTAGAATTTCACTTCTCTATATTGTATAAAGTCAGGTAGGTTCACAGTACACAAGGGAAGATTTTACTGCGATCATTACGGTGACATTCTGACAACATTTTAGGAAGGGGCTTCACATAACTGGTGTAACTTACTCTACATATTTGACAAATGCATGCTGATAGAAGAGATGAGAAATTTGCAATTATGGTAGGATTTTTATAAATGGAGAGATAGACGAGCGCTTGACCATACAACTATAGAGAGACTAATTTACTAGAAATGTTGGTATTCAGTTTCTAAAGAAGTGCAAATATATTGGTGCAGCTAATAAAGAAAACTTTTCTATTTCTGTAATCCCATACATATTTCTATATCAATAATACTATCCCATACAATTCAGAGTGTTCCAGGGTTTCTTCTTGAAGAAATCTTGTGTCTTTTAGATCGCTGACCTTGTGGATGGCTTTTTCTTATAGACAGACACGTTAAAAGTGTTCAGAGAAAAAAAATGAACTCCATTAAAGGAAACAAATTTAACCTATTCGTCCATTATTAAGATGACTCCTTTTAGCAGAAGATCATGGGAGCACAAAGTACCGTATAACTGACTGCATAGTCCATACAGATTAAAATGCACCAAACTTCAATTAAAATATTTTCACGTTCAATAAACCAGTAATATTGTTCAGAGAAGCATCATTTTGTCATAGTAAATAATTCAAGAAATAAGCCTATTAAACTGAGATTCAGTTGAAGGATAACTAAAATTCAACACTAATACTTAAATTTAATAACATGCTCAGCCAAATACAAAATTCCATTTCCTGCTAGATCAAAATTTAATTGTTACACTTCATTATTTGATAACAACAGTGTATTCTATTAAAAGGCTTGTTTACTATTTTATTCAGCTACTACTCAAAAATCCAGCAAAACACTCTCCCTCAGCATAAAGTGCAGAAGATAGTGCAGTATTATTTACGAAAGTAAAGGTAATTTCCCTATAAAAGATACATTTCTGCAATGTAAAATGCTGTGAGAGTGCTTCACTAAAACAAGTATTTCCAAATTAATTTGAATAGATTGATTACACACAGAAAAGTTTGCACAACTGGACTCAGAGATAGAAGGAACAAGACATTCACTCATCTCTATTCACATCCTGCATTCTCCCTGATTATATTAATGGAATATTCATTAGCACAACAAAATGTGCTACATCCAATACACCAGTTTAAACCCACTTACATGCTGAAATTATTAACAAGTTTACAGTGCTAACAACACATAAAATATTCATTTTACAAATCAGTATTCTGCCTAAAGGTGCTATTGAAAACACTAAATAAATAAAATAGATAACTTATATTCATAGTCGTACTGACTTACCCTGGTAGAAGAATTCACCAAAGAACCATCCAGATTCCCAGTGTTGCACTTGAAATTCAAATATAGATCAGGATTGTGGTTTGCTTCCCATCTTCCCAAATCAGGAGTCACTGACTTATCTGAGCTTGTGGTTGTTTTCTGGTAGGCAGTGCAAGTCATTCCTGTGAAACTGGATGGCTTGATCATGAAGGCTTCCAGAGCAATATTACGAGATACCTGTGAAAACATTGAGAATAGTTGTCACAAATCCATTAACCATGCTTGCAATTGTATCTGCATATACTCAATAAAGGATTGTGCATGTATACACAAATACACACAGAGATATGAGTATATATATATTCTCTTGGGGTAAGAAAGAAAATAGAACTTATTTAAAAATATAATACAGGATTCTACAACAGCATAGTGGGTTTGCTTCCATCTTTCTTTCTGATATATATATATATATATATATATATACATATATAGATAGATACAGCTCTGTTTCAATCAGTTACACTAGTTAATATTATATCAGTTTTGCAATTCCATCATTATCAGCTTCAGTGGAATCTGGAATTTAAGCAATAGAGTTACAAAGTGAACTAGCAACACCAGGCTTAAGAACTATTTAAAAATGAATAAGGATGTGCTTTGAACCTAAGAAATTAAACAGGAACCTTCTTAGCTATTTAGTGTCTGAGTGTTTTCACACATCTTTTTCCATGAGGGCATTGAACATGACTAAATGGTTCAAGGCAACACCATGTTACAGGTACATCTGTGGCCTAGCCTTCAGCAAAGTGAAGTGTATGGAGATGGAGACTGCAGCAGACTGCAGAGATGCATCTCTACCCTTAAACTAGCATTTTCATTTCATCACAGGCCTGTGCATGAGATAAACAGCTCATGTTTTAACAGGTGGACTACCTTAGACTGGTACCACACTGATAGGACTATATGGTTTCTGCTTCCAGGCACAGATTGTTTCATGATCTGTGGACCTGGCAGTGCTGGATTAATGGTTGGACTCAATGATCTTAAAGGTCTTAAAGACCACCTAAATGATTCTGTGATTCAATGTTATATAGCTGACACACAGTTTATAGAGTTTCTCTTTTTTTTTTTTTATTTATAATTGTAGTAGAAACTATTGGCTACCTAAGCTGTGGGTGTTTTATTTGCTGTTTTCTAAAATAAAGAAAGCAGATGCAATTTCTGTGAGACAGTTTCCTGGCTGGTCTCCCAAAGGAATAGACATGTTTGGTATTGTATAAGATGACACCAGACATAATCCACAGCTTTTATTTATTTACAAATTGCACTCAACAGTAAACTACTTCTCCTACAGAAATCCATAAGAAGCTAAAAGATAAAGCATGGCAAAACAGTTAGTGACACATATCTAAGTCTGAGTACATAGAATTACTCTTTTCAGTAATGCCAACATCTTCCTGAAGCAGTGACAGGGAAAAAACTCAACCTTTGTCACTTGACATTTAAAAGAAAGGCAAGTATAAAACAACAGAGTCCTCCTAATTGTCACACTGTAAAATACTTCTAAAAGTTACATTATTGTCACTATGCATTTAATACAAATACTTTTAGCAAATTTGATTATTTAATATAAGTGAGAATAAAAACTTCCTTTGAGAAACAGTCCAATATATTTTTCTCTCTGTTTGAAAGACCACTTTTCTAAAAACACAAACTAAGGCTGTTATGGTATTTGGCTTCCTCTATAATTCACTTCAGTCTATAATTTTTTTTTTTTTGGTTCCTTTTATTTTTATACATTTTTCCTGTGATTGACTCTGTACCTGAAGTCACATTTAAATAGTGTTTTTTGTGTAAATGCAGTGGACAATTGAGAAAAGAATAAAGCAAGCAAGCAAGCAAACTAACTCAAGGAACGATAAGGCTTTAAAGTATTTATCTAAACTTCTAAAAGGATAACTTTCAAGCTTGTAATTTAGATGTATTTCTGCTATTTAGATGTTGAAGCTGACAAGAAGACAATGTCTTAGTCTCCAAATGAGAACCTCTCCGTATCCAAGTGACACATTCGTGTAGATGGAGGACAACGAGTAAAAAAAATCATTCCTAACAGGTAGAGTGTGCTTCTAAAAAAACTAAAACTATCACTGAATTGGTAATGTTTAAGACATGATAGACCTTTATTGATAATCTTCTAAATACTTTAATCAATAGCTGTCCAGAAGCCTCTGGGTAAGGCATATTAAAATCTTCCAACAACAAAGGATCTTGTTGTCTTTGATGATCTGACATGTTGCTGTCAGTCACTCACTCAACTTGTACCTTTCAAAATAAAACCATATGCTATAGTAGCTTTAAAAATAGAAAGTGAATGAATAGTAAGAACATTAGAAAGATATTGTTGTGAACACTATATTGTCACAATAAATAAAACTGATCAAAGAAAACCACTTTTTAATACCATTGGTATTGATGTTTAGAAAATATTTTGGCCTTGCAAATAGAATTCAAGAGAAAAAAAATCTTACAAAATATTTTTTCATTTTTTAAAATACCTTTGATATAACTTGAATCTTGCTGGTCAATATTTGATTTGCAATCTGTTCCACACATCGTACAATCCTGGTGCAGGCTTTGTCTTCTTTTTGAGCCATCCACAACACGTGGTCATCCACCAACATTATATTGCTGGCAATCTCAATAAGAGCATCCCCAATCTGGAAAAAAAAAAAGGTGTTGTCTGTAAAACTCAAGAAGTAAGAAAAGAACAGATAAGAGTACAGGCACCTTATTTCTCTTGGTGACCATCATTGAAAGACAGTTTTGATTTTATAAAAAATTTAAATGGACTGAACAACCAAGAAAGGAAAAGTGCAACTCACATCAAGGAAGAGCTTTTTTAATTCACAGCTTTAAAGCTTATCTTCTAGATACAGCAGACAAATTGAGTCATCTCATCTCAATAAACAGAATTCCAGAATTATCACCCCCTTTCTTAAACTAATGAAAAATGGCCATGTCCTTCTAAAGAGCTGCTTCATGTTCAATCAAAGGACCTTGAGGGGGAGGCTTGGGGGGAAGAAAAAAAAAAAAGAGAGGGAAAATATATTCGAGAGACATCTTTGTTACAGACATAGTGGAGTAAATTTGAGATATAGCTCAGGTGCTGATATAAACTTAGATCATCTCATGAGCCACAGCTTTGGTAGTTTTAATTCACACTTGTGCCTAATCCAAAATAACAGATCTTTGTTTTGCCAGGTGACATTTTACAGATTTTGGTAACTGTGTATTTGAAATTTTATTAGTAGTTATATTTAGAAAGAACAAATATCACTGTGAATATTTTTCATAATTATTTCAAGCTGGAATAAAAATGTTTTCTTTTTAAAATTAAAAAACTTAATTTGAGTAAAATTTCAAAATTAACATGACCACATTACCAATATTTTTGAAAGCAAAGATATAGAAAAGATATACCCAGCTGTCACAAGTAAATCTGAATAAAAAGGTATATAGAAGAGAAAAACAACTGAGAAATATTGCTAAAGAAAAGATCAAGAAGCCAAAAAGCCACACTAATAGAAACAGAAAAATACACAGATGATTCAGTGGAAAGAAAAATAGAAATATAACAATAGTGAAAAAGATTTAAAGATGGCTGAGGTTATGAAGTTAGTTCTGCATTTTTAATAAAAAATAGATAAATTTCCCTTGCATTGCAAAGGTAACAAATAATGAGACTACATGTAAAATTTTATGTGACTGTTCCTGAAATATTTAATCTATTTTTGAGAACATAATTACTAGATAATTCTAGATGGCTTTTGACAATGTGACAGAGTTATTGATAAAGTGAATAATAATGAATCACATTAAGAGTCTGGAGTGATTTATGAGAAACTATAAAAGCAAACACCAATCAGCTAGGCAGTAACTTACTGAGGACAGAACAATAGTCTATGAATATACAAAAGGAGAGAAATAAGAAAATGAAGTAATTTATACTATATTAAATGCATTAATGAAGAGTAAAGTCATATCATTGAAAATTCAAAAATTTGGGCTATTATGCATATTCCTGACAAAAACTGTAGCGTGTTGAAAAGATGTCCCTTGTGCAGCTATTCAACCTCTCTTGTTTGAGAGGCAAGCCACCAGACGGGATAAAGCACCTTTATTTTGTATAAAAATGAACAATCCCATGTGGAATGGGATGCACATCCCAGAAAAGAGGTACAGAAACTGTACTAGTTTAGAAAGAATGTTTTTGAAAATATTTTGAAAAATTGCATTTTAATTGATTTCTAAGGGATTTATGTAATTCTAGTTTCAGCTGCTAGTCAATTCAAAACAAACTGCCTTATATGAAATAAAATCCAGTCCTATTTATAATTACAAGTGCAGTGAAGCTATTGACACTTAAATTTCATAGGTGCTTTTGTACCTTGTGAATGACAGCTAAGAAATGGGTGCTAGTTGAGAGCTCAATGGATGAGGACTCTATCTAGCAAACTTGAGAGAGAGGTAAAGGAAAAGAGAGAAAAATTAGGAGAAACGTTATAAATTAAGAAAATAGGGTATTACTAAATCAGAGATGTAGACATAAGTGATGGAGATAGAGATGTTTTGATACAAAAAAAAAAGCAGAAATGAAAACCTATTTGAAAGGTGGAAGAAGTCAATTAAAACATTAGAGATGGTGCTCAGCTTTAATGGAAAATACATCAGCTGCTAGAAAAACAAAGAAGCTTTATGGCAAATCCAGCTGTTTCTTTTGAATGTCAAATTTTTGTTTTGTCAGAAAGCAGTAAGATCTTATCAGGATTCTGAGCTGAAATAAAGTTGCAGCTTTGAAACATGATTCTTGGAGAGGACTTAATAATATACTTTAGATCTAGTGTATTATGGTGAAATTGAAGTTGGACACTTTCTCAAATTGGCACTAAAATGTTAACTGTTATAATTTCCAGAGCCAGAATGGAATGAAGATTGCCAAACCAAAAGAAAACATCTTGTGGTCAAAAATTACAGTTTATAAAATCTTTACAAAAGCAGTTACTCTGAAAATTAACAGCAAAAAAAAAAAATTATGAACATTTATGTTCTCTGTAAAAATCTATTTTTCCCATAGGGTTGGCATAATTCTGATTAGATTTTTCTGAAAAATGGCATACATAATGCTGAAAGTTTCTGTACAAAGTTGCACATAAAGACATATTATCTTTTCTTTACAAGAAGTGATACCTCCTTGCAAAATTCAGTCGAAACCTGCTGATAAAATGGAGAAAACAAAAGAAGCACACGTAGCTCCAGTGGCCAGCCACTAGACATTAGACACAGATAGAAACATTAGACACATTAGACATGATAGAAAATAAACTTAAAAAGAAATTTAATTAAGTGGCTCATTAAAACCAGGTTTTATTCCTAAGCAGCAATGCCCTTGTCATCAGTGAAGAAGACTTAGTTTCCTTTTTGGCACAAAGAGACACATCACAGTTTATGCAGAACATTTGCAATCAGCAATCAGTTTTAGGAGCTACTCTTCACTGTGTGCCCGCATACATTAAGAACAGGGCCATATGCGAAGGCTTCACTTCTAAGTGATACTTTTTTTCAGCATAGAGAAGATATCTTACATCTTCAACTTCATCCACGAAGACAATTAACTTTTCCATTATATAAGCCAAATATATTACATCCATTTTATCCGCAAAGAGGGAAGCACCTCTTGTGTAGGCCGTCAGCTGGCGGGAAAACTCAAGCACGGTGGTCAAATTGATGTGCATCTGAAAATACATTAGAATTGTTAGTCTTAATAAATCAGCTAGCTTCATTCTCTTTAAAAACTGGAGATCACATCCATTGGTATAATGCCTGCCATAATTTCACATGGATTTATGTGCATCAGTATGCCATGGCTATACATTTCAGTGGAATATTCAGGCATATGAATGTATTTTCAGCCCTCGGTCTTAGATTTCGTTGCTGTTATCTGAAGACACCACCACAACACACCAACAAATTTTGAAGATTTTTGTCTACTTTTTCTAGGCTGTAACTATCTGGTCTCATAAAATATACCAAGCTACTTACCTTGCCTTGCCTCTATCTCTAGATCTTCATGAAAACAAGTGTCAGCAAGGGCTCCTATACTCAGTACCACAGGGTGGGAGAGCAAGGGAAATTCAGACTGACTGTGAAGAAAATCTTTCCGGTTGTAAGAGCAGTCAGGCATTTGAACAGGTTAACCCCAAGAAACTGTGCAGCCTCTGAGGTTATAAAGTCCTGACTGTCTAAGGCCCTGAGAAACCCAACCTCACCTCCTTGCTTACAGGAGAATAGACTGGATTCTAGACATCACCCTAATTATTTTATTACCCTGTAATTGCAATGGGTCTCTTAATATATTAATTACTCTTATTTATGAACCCATTTGAAAACAGACTTTCTGTGGTCTTATCTAGCACTACTGATACTACCAGGGAAGAAACGGTCAAGGAAACTGAAGGTTGTAAAATCAGTATGGCAGTTACACATCTGGGCCATCCTCCACAGCGTTTCCTGTTACATTCTTTTTTTCTCATTAATTTCTATCCATCTACTTTTTCATTTCATTCTTTTACTTATCCATAAGAAACAATTGAAGTACTGCTTTTTTTTAAAGATATCAAAAAGGCATTCTAAAGAGGAAAGGCACTTTAGCTGATGAAAGTCTGATATGAGACTCCACAAGAAATTAACATCTTTCTGGAAAACTTTCCTTCCTTCCTTCCTTCCTTCCTTCCTTCCTTCCTTCCTTCCTTCCTTCCTTCCTTCCTTCCTTCCTTCTGCATGAGGGGAAAACTGCATGAGGGGAAGGAAAGTCAAGCACTGATCACCCTGCCAGCATTACTAATAATCATCTACACTCTAAGCATCTAATGGAAAAAAGTATTAAGATAAAGGTAATGCTGTGCACTTGTTCCTACTACAACTTCCAATTACCATAGAAACAAATGATTGTCTTTCAAGTAAAGCATTTTGTTAGAAGTCCATCTATCCTGAACTTGTGGCTGGACTGACATTTTTTGCAAGCTAATCAACAAAATCAGTACTAGGGAAGGGGAGCCTTGGATTTCAAAATGTTACCTGACTAAAAGCATGAAGAACTTGAGTTATTTCTTGAGAATAAGGACATTCAGAGTAGTTTTCTTCATCCCAGCGCCCAGTTCGGTTACATTTACGCCATGCCTTTGCCTCTTCTGCGCCATTGTGAAATGGAACAGAGTTAAAAGAATACTGGAGACAGGGCTGGTAAGCAGTTATCCCAGCCAATGTTTTGGGCCACCTATAAACAGCATGGTAGTAAAAAATTAAAAAGCAAAAGGCAACTTACAATATAGATGTATATAACAATAACCATATACAACAACATCAAGTGATATATGAGAGAAAAAGGTATTTTAGCTTTTACTTCATAAGGTTTTATAATGAATTACTTTGTTTCCTTGGAAAATGTCAGAATTATAAAGGTTTAAGTCTGGCTGGTCACACATTCATTCTGCATTAATTCCATGAAGGTGTTTAGTGTTAAGGAAAGAGATATGGTTGGTGGTTTTACTACATTAATGTCTGCAGACTGCAAAAAGCAGAGCAGTAAGTCCATGAAGGAAAAAAACCCAAAAAAAGAAACTCTCTTACTAAATGCTCTTAAAACTAAGTGCTCAAAATGTACCTGACAATCTCTGCTTTGCATTTTGACCCACCACTAAAAAGCCTTGAGAAAACAAAAAGTCCCAAATGTCTCAGAAACCAGTGTACAAGATTTCAGCAGAGATCATGTGTCATGAAGGAGGAAGGAACTAGCCCTCAAAAATAAGATATTTAGTTATACATGATTTATCTAGTATGATTCCAAAATAGTCTTTGAAAACATACTAAATCAAGAGCAGCCAGAATTCTTCTATTTAGCTGATTGGTCTGTTATAAAACATACTTTCTGTGTAGAGAAAGTGTTTTTCTGCTGCATTCTCTAGAATGGCACAACTGGATCTATTTCTATAGATACCAAATTTATTGTCATTTACAGCCTAGTGTGGACATAGCAGCATCAGGTAATTGGTAGAAATCTAAGAAGGCCATAAGCATATCACCAGCGAGTCAGCAGGTGTGGGAAGGATATGATTCTTTAATTGCACCGATGTAATGAGTGAACCAAATAAATCACAAAAATATTCGGCCTTTCATTGAAATGACAGCTTGGCAATCAACCTTTCCTCAAACAAATGCATTAGCTCCTCTAGTTACACAATGCACAATTGTACATTGTTACATAATATACTGAAAGGTTTTGGGCTATAAAAGTTATCTTCATTTCAAAGAAAAGCTAAGAAGAAGAATATTTTTATTTTTCACAGCTGTCACGGAAATAATTCAATGTGTGATGTAATAACAGTTGATAAAAAAATGATTCAAGAAAGGAGCTTTCCCAAAAAATCAAAATATGGAAAGTAGTATACAGAACATATAGCAGCATAGAGGACTTTTACCTCTGGGATGCAATATTATTTTTAGGAAAACATTTGCATTAATGCAAATGGCAACTTACTTCAAAAGTAAAACTAAAGAGAGAATTCTGAGCCTTGTATTGTCACAGTGAGCAGAATCTGCCCTTTATGACTAGGAATGATAGCATGTAACAACATTATCGTCTACCTTTCAGAATAAGCTTACAGCATTCTATAAAACAACAACCAAACAAAAGGTAAAAGATAGAGATGATAGAGAAAACCTCTTAATAGAAAAGGCCATCTCATTCTGACTCTCAGTGCCTAATTCTTGCTGCAGATACACAATTATAAATACCACCTAGGCTGGACTACTGAAATAGCCACACTCCCCTAACAGTTGACGCTTTTTTTTCCTTTCTCTTGCCCAATAAAAGAACAGCTCTTTCTAGTTTTGCCTTTGTGGTTCAATTCTTTCTACTTCCATACTTGTTATGTTACCAAAACTTCAAAGACCTTTGTAAGAAAACTTGCTGGTGTGAAAGCTCTGTCTCTGAGGATAAACCTTTGAACAATTTCAAGCACTAATGCTGAGTTGGAGCCTCATAAATTCTCTACAATTTTAAATTCATTCTCTCAAATGCCAAAAAGAACCTATGGACTCAGCATCCTTACATGTACATTTTAAAAATAAATTTATACAGATTTCTAGGAAGATGATCAATAGGTTGAGAAATGTCCACTCTCGTTCTTTTGATTTATATAAAATGACAAAAATGCCCCTGGTGTTAGTTTGTGCAGCATGAAGATTTATATATATTTATTTATGGAGAAAAGGATGTCATTTTAAGGCAAGAACATGAACTGCATAGAGTTTCCATCTAAAAGATTCAGTGTGAGTTTTCTGATAGGCGGTATATATTTTTTTAAAGATCTAATGAAAACCTATTTCAGCATAACCACTATAAAAAACACAATTCCAGTTATTGTGATGACAAAAAAAAATCTATATCTATGATTGTCAAAGGTCTATAATGAAATTTAATCCATATATATGCATTGCCTCAGCAATTTTGCCTCAGTGAAAAAGGCAAACTTGCTGGTACTGAGGTTAACACATAATAAAATAGCTTTGTAGTAAGGAGAAAACAGATTATTTGAGTAGGTTTTTATTTCCACTTCTTTCTAATTCAATCCTTTACTTTTATTCAAACACAAGAAATAGTAAAAAAAGCCTTTGGGCTTTTAAGTTTTAGAGGTAACCTATAAATAAATAGAGGCTTTCAGGTCAGAAATATTCACAGAAAGTTCTGCTATTTAAGAAAGGCTTCTTTCCTCATGTACTTTCATTAACTATTCAAGCTGAATTATCATTATAATTCATTTGGTAACAAGTTACTGTCTTGATTTCTCAATGGGATTGCCATCATTTATCAGTCTGATTGTCAAGCAGGTTTTGTTTAAGAGCTTTGTGCATATCATTGGTGCATTTTACAGCTGACTGAAAACAATACCAAATTCCACAGAAACCTTTTCTTCTGATTAAAATGATTACATTATTAAAATGATTAAAAATTTAAAAAGCCCCACCAGCATATGTAGATAAAAGTAATGATGGAGCAAAAGCTACACTTAGTCTACAAAATTTTGTAGACTCCTAAGATCCAGATAGCAGGACAGGTGTACTTTGTAAGCATATGATATACTGGTAAAACTTTGTGTCCTTTAGCTCACCTCATACAAGTTATTTGTTTTACTAAATAATTTTACTTTTGATTTTGATCCTCTTCAGTGAAATATTTTAGTAACAGTCTCATGACATTTCTTACCTCTAATCTCAGCTGAACAAAGCCATCAGAACCAGAACAGATTTAAAAAAGTAAAGCACTGAAGATTTAATATTCTAATGCTTTAGTGCAGTTTTATCATCTTCTACAAAGAAAAAATTTGAACCTTCTCAATTCATCTAATTTCTTAAAAATTTTCCATAATGCATACTGAAGAATTAGACTTCCTGACTTTCATAAACCACTGCTTCTCTTGAAGCACTAGGTCCCATTTCCCATCAAAATCATACAGTGCTCCTCCTTCCTACCATATTACATAAAAATGACAACTAAAATAAGTGATTTGTAACTGACACTGAAGCATCATGTAAGCATGAATATGGTCTGTACCTTCATTAATATATGAAAAACACTCCAAACCCAGAAAGTCATACCTGAAATCTCCCTTGTTGTTAATAACTCTTTCTGCAGGGCAGTAAGGAGCAGCTGTTTCAAGCACCACAATTTCTACTTGTTTAGTGCTATTTCCATAGGAGTTCTTGACTAGACACTCCCAATCTCCAGTTGCATCAATGTCAATACTGGATAGGATAAGTTCACTAAAAAAATGAAAGATTCATTATTTTATACACTTAATTATACAGATATCAAGTCACTGGCTTTCTGACATTAACTTATTTTTTATGAAAATACCTAAATAGGGTTTGGTCTATGATATCAGAGGGACAGACTGTATGAAAGTGGTAGTAAGCTCTTGGCAGCACCAATTTGTATTGATTACTCAGGTTGTAACAGGCTATAACACAAATCATCACAAAATAATATAAACTATTTATCAAAGCCCATTCTGCTTTCCCCAGGTATTACAGAATATTTGGTTTGTTGCCTAACCAAGCACTTGGAAGTCAGAAGGCATTTCAAGTTGACCACACAACCAACCCTCAGAGAATGCGTTTGCCTTCAGCTGTGATTATAGCTCCTGTGGCATTTCAGCACCAGAATCTGGACTCTGCTATCAGGGGTAGAACATTATTCAATTACTCCAACTCTACAGATGTCATAGACCAAAAATAATGCTAACTACTACATTTTAAGAAGGTAACACATTATATCTTAAATCTGCCATGGGGCTAGAAATAAATTTTACTACAGTTTTAAACAAATTACAGCTTTTGAAAGTAGTTGGGAGAGGAAAAGAAGTAGCATTTATCTGAAATATTTACTTTGCTTTACAGAAATGGCTTGTCTTTGAATATGCCTTGTGGTTTAGACAATTCAAAATTATGTGGGAAGAAACACAGTAGGGTGAGAGAGAATGTACATTATAAAAACTGAAGGACTGAATTAACAGTTAATACATTTATTTCAAATCTGTATTTAAAATAAAATCTAAAAAATTTTACTTGTTACCTTTAGCACTTTTTTTGTAGATCCTGAAATTTTGAAAGATGATTTTCTCAAGAACCTACCATGAGACTCTTATTTAGGTCCTCAGAAAACAAGTAAACCACGAGAAATAGTCTTTGATTTAAGATAGTTGTTTCAAAATTTTGGATATTTCTCCAGATATTCAGTGAAATTTATTATTAAATAGTAACTTTAAAAATATCACATTATTCCTATTTATGATGGCTTTGAACTCCAAGTGCCCCCATTTCATTTTCACAATGAATTCTAACATAGTTTTACAGCAAAACATATAGAAAAAGAATTGCTAGCTGTTCTCATAGAGTAGTTCAGTATTTTTATGTCAAAAGAAGCAATTGTTCTCTTAAGAAGTCTCAGGTGAATAGCCCAGTAACAGCAGCCTCTCAGCTAATTCTTAATACATCTTTTTGCATTCAGGTAGAAGTACTTCATCGAAATTAGCCAGTTTAACAATGTTTTAATTAAATATTATATTTCACCCATCATAACAATCTCACATCATCTTTATAGACAGTTAATAAAGATCATATTCCTAGAGCTTTTAAAAACAAACATGCATAAAGCTTTTTCATTGAAAGAAAAGGTAGAAGGTATATTCACTTGTGGCATCAAGATGTGGAGACTTCTCAAATGAATAGAATGTATGATAGTTGTGCTGATCTTCTGATATATTTTCTAGAAAATATCTACAATCATTTTTAACAATAAAAATGTGATAAAATTGGAAACCATGGTGATGGTAGGTAAATACCATATTTCAGCTTATTATAAATTTTACAAGTAATAAGTAAGCAGATAAATAAATATAAAGGGTGTATTTTCCATTTATTTAAACTGCTGAAATGTGTTCTGATGTAAATGAAGTCTGCTGCTTAACAGGTCTCCCCTCAGCAGATGAAGTTTCCTAGACTCAAATATTTACTAGAGAGAAATGTTTCCTAGAGACAAATATTTACTGATACACCAGCCTCGTTTCTGATAGAAATGCAATACTTGAACACTTGTTAAAATTATCTCAAAAGACAAGTAACTGCTCACATTCACACTTTTAATCTTTTATTGCCCTTTCTTCAGATGGTGATAAAAAACAAGCCAGAATAGGTTTATGCAATATAGTGACTAGATCATGAAATTGTCTTCTGAATTGCCATCTGGCCACTGTAAATGATGCATTCATTTGTATTCCTCTTGGAATATTTTGATCGCAAGCCCAATGGTGAAACTGTTCATTTACTTACCATCTGGATATGACAAATGATAAATTGATCTTATATCTCGGGAGAATTTGGGGGACTGAATTAAAAAAAGTCTTTTAATACTCAAAAAAAGCACTCAGTGTGATCCTGTAGCATTCTCTCTGCTTATAATCCTTGGAGACACTGACTTCACAGTCCTCGGACAAGAAGGAAAGAGCAGGCCTTTCCTGGTTATAGAATTTCAAAACTCTATTTCACAAAGTTTTCTAGTAGGTCAGTTACATATTTTAAGTCTTGGCATTGTTGCATAAGCAGACGCAGAGACTCTCACTCATAGTCAAAAGGCATTCTTGATCTCTCTTGGCAATGGCAACAAGTCTTGGTTAAAGGCGAGAACTCTCCCATAACCTGAGAACATGGCAGGACTCTGATTTAGGAGCTTGACAAAACCACAAAAGAATTAAGAGAGGATGGCTCCTTTGGCTGTATTCTTTTCTTGACTATCCTATCTCACAGGAGCTAATAAACATCAGGCCACAAATGCCAACAATCTTGCCCCTACCATGCAGCTTTTCTAAGGGTGGAGTATGAGTCAACAAGGACTCCTACGCCCTCTGCATTAGCAATCACATCCCACTCCTCAGCAGTGTGACAGTTGCCACTTTTCAAGGAAATTTTGACTTGCAGGATGAGAAGAAATGGCCTCAAGTTGCAGCAGAGGGAAGGTTTAGATTAGATATTACGAAAAGGGTGGTCTGGCATTGGAACAGGCTGCCCAGCAGAATTGTGGAACCACATCCCAGGAAGTGTTCAAATACCATGTGCATGCAGCACCTGGGGATATGGTTTAGTGCTAAACGCTTGGACTTGATGATCTTAGAGGATTTTTCAAACCTTAACAATTCTGTGATATACTATGATGATAAAATGAAGTCAGACATTCTTGAGATGGTATCAAGACTAACTGAATAGGAAGACTGCTGCCTGATGAGAAAAGGATGACTAGCAGGCTTTTCTTAACTTTCCCTTTGAAATTATAGTGACCTTCTCATTAGAAACATTGAAATAAGGAAAGAGAATACGCATAATTATTTTTTGTACAGGGAAATTTCATGCATGATAGAATTCCTTTTTACAAATGTGGTGATTGACATATTGAAAAATTAATTAAAATGTACAGCTGATGCAATTGCATAAAAAGGTTGTTCTGATATTCAACTGAGGCCCATGGCATTTGTCGTTATAAAGAGAGGAACCATAATACAAGCGGAAGCCACAGTCATGTAATCAGTAACCTATGACAATAGAGTTCTATTTGAGGCATAGTTTTGCACTGCTACAGCTATGCATAACTAATTAGACAATCAGAAGTAGGTCTCATTATGCAAAATTACTCAGCCATGTCCTGAAGAGGTACTATAGCAACATTTACTGTACGCCCCAGCAGTCATTTGCATGCCAGGAAACAAAGTAACAAATAAAGAAGAGACTTTAACAACATATTTTGATTGGCTTTTCACAAGAAATACTTTAAAGTTTGACTTGAGTTTCTGTAAGATTCAGGAAGAACCAACTGGTCTTCCTGCAGGAAAATAAAAATTATTTACTTTAACTCAGGAGACATTTAGGTCTTCTCATATTGTTCTTCAGACAGAGAAATAGCTATGTGTTCCCACAGTTCAGGCAGAAGGTCTGCATAACATGCCTCCAACCCATACCACCTTAAATTATTAATACTAACATCCAATTTAAAAAATGAGTGTTGCTCTCCAGAGTACATTGCTGCTCAGAATACAGCCTTTCACAGGGGACATAAGGTTAAAACATGGAAAATCAAGAGAGAATCTGTAAATCAAGGCACTCGTCTGAACTCAAATTGCTAGTCTGATCTCTCTGACAAAATTAGTTATTTACCCTTGAAAGAAACAGCTTTAGAATGCTGGTGGCCTTTGAAGTAAACTTGTGTCCAGGCAACAGCAAGAAAAAAAGGAAGATGAAAGTTGGTATTCATTTTATGCGAGAAGTCTAGCAAGTATTTTCAGGTGTAATCAATGTCTCTTAGACAGAGGTAATGCAATATGCATCCTTTTTTTTTCTTTTGATTGCATATAAAGACAGAGCTTAACTTAACATTTAATACCATCTATGGGTACTCAAGAAATGTAATGTGCTATAACATACTTTTTCTATAGTCTATCAGCTAATTTGTTCACATTCTAGAACCATGACAAGGACCTAGATTTAATAACAATATACTGACAGAAAAAAATACAGAGGGAAAAAACCACAACAAACCAAATAAAAACCTACTTCCAAAATAAAAGAGCTGTATATCAGCTAGTGAAACCATCTCACTGTATTTCCTTTATATTGCTCAAACTACTTCAATTGAAATGCAAATGTTCAAAAACAGTGTCACAGGCTAATATCCATTTGCTGCCCAACAGTTAACAGTGAGATGTGTTTTCTATAGGTGGATATCAATGTACCTGTGACCTACATATATGCCATTAATTTCTTTCATAAAATTGAGAAAACTAACACTATTAATATTAGAGTGACTCTACCACACCACCTTCAGAAACTACTTCAAAAAACTAAACATCTCTACATCATATCATAATGTGTTTGGTTTGTTCTACGAGCTCATTCTCACCCACTGAGCTTGTTAGGTAGAGACAATCAGCTACTGCTCTGCACTGAAGGGCAGACATAAAGATTTTTGTATTTATCTTCAAACTCCCTCAATCCTGGAGTCAATACATGCCAGTCTAGCTGAGAACGTAAGTAGGAAGAGAAAAAAAAAAAAAGGATCAACAGCCCTAGAGACCCAAAACTTTCTCCTGCTGGATAGATCTCTGGTAGCACAGTGCCATAAAGATATCTGAAGAGAGTACACCTGGGCCAGGGCTTATTTAAAGTACTTCATGAATCAGTTGTCTGTCACTTAGCTGCTCTGTCAGTTGGTGAAAGGTTTAGGGATGCTCAGATGTGTTTATTGTTATTAATTCTGTTCTACCAGGAAGCTGATGGACTGCAGGATGGATACAACTGCAGCCCTCTGGGGAAATGGTGCTACACCTGCTGTATGCCCTTCATCTCCCCTTAAGTAGCCTGTGTGCTGCAAAGTTATATTCAGAGGAAGCTTTGTTTCATTACCCTAACTCCTGTGATCCATACACTATCAGAGATTCTTAGAAAAAAAATAACACCAATAAAACCAATAGTCAAAATTGTGTAAAAAAGCTTTTAAAGTAAAATATTTCCCAGATGACTCAGAAGTGTTAATCTGCTTATGACAATTTTTGATTATTTGATTACATGCCACTAGGACCAGCAAAAAAAAAAAAACCCAAAACAGTCATCACAAAACCCCCAAACAACACACAAAAGGAAACAACACACAAAAAAACCCTACTAAATTAATTTTACAATTTCAAATTATTTGTCAAATACATATTACTTTGACATTATACAAATGCAGAAATTAATTGTCTAATTAATATTTTATGGGATGGTGGGTACAGTAGATACATTAGAATACTGACCTGTTTTACTTGACCACTTGCAAGAAATTTGGAAATATCTAAAAAGAAGGTAGGACAGCAGTTTCCTGCATAAAAACTTCAGGAATGATCTCTCTTCTTTCTCAGTATTTGGTGTATCTCTTACAGTGTAAACTTTATTTTGTAATGGCCAGCAGCCACTCAATCACAATACCATGAACAATTAAATATAAGGGGGTGTTTTATCCTGCAGGGAGAAAAAGGAGGGGAAAGGAGCTATTTTCATGGAATTCCAGCATATCAATGGGAATATGCCCTACAATACATTCCCAATGTTGAACAGATTGAAATACATGAAAATTAAAAAGTAATTCAGTTGTTGTTTTAATATTTCTAACAAGTGTTTCTTTGAAGAAATGGTTTGCTTCACCAGTATTTAGGGTGGTTTATCTGGTCTTGGATTCTGGATGTATGTCACAAATGCTCTGATATGCTCACATTTGGTTCACAGATTTACAAACTACTGCCTGGACTCAGAGAAAATGTATAATTATATCTAAAGCTGATGTTGACAGGAAAAATACTTTAGAAAAAGCCAGCCCTGAGATGTTGACTCCCAACTGCTGCTACAGTGCAGCATGTCCTCAGCTGTGTAGCTGCAGCTGTTTGAAGTGCCACATTAAAATCATTCTGGCCTTAAAAAGTCAAAGCAAAATCCTCTGATTCTCCCTTGTGGGGGATAAAGCGTCATTTTTTGTTCTTACTACTGAACATTTCACTCTTGTGGCTGGATAGACCCATATATAGCTGCTGGATATAAGCAGAGACAGAAGTGAGAGGTCAAAATTTAGTGCAAGGCCTCTTTTTAATCCGATCTCAACGCCAAAGAAAGTATATTTTTGTAACATTCTTCAAGGACTCCATCAAAATGTTTTTATAATTCTGATTTATTATTTTCTAGGTTATTTTAATTCTATCAGCCAAAATACTTATATATTTTTTTGGTGAAAATGCCTATTTTTCAATCATGTTTCAATAAGCACTTACCCAAATTAAGCCTTCAGGCTTTATGACACAGTACAATTCTTAGTAATGGTCTCTACTTTAATGACAGAGGGTATCATGGTTGCTGCTTTTGCTTTTCATTGTATCAGTCTCTCCACAGGTTATATTTTAAAGTATTCCCCACACTGATTAATAATAAAACTGTCATTGACTTTTATTCAGGTAATAGAAATATTTTTAGATAAAAAGACCTACATTTAATTAATCTTCCAAATTAATTCACATGAAGGTGCTCTTAATCGCACATAATGAAACTCTTACCCTGGGCATTTCATCATATTCTGCAATAATTTAAAATATTATCTTCCTATCTTATATATGAGAAAACAACTGGTGAAGTTGCATTTGTCAGTAGTCCTTTTCTGCCTCCAGTGCCTGAAATGAGTTGTATACCACTGCCTACAGGGTTTAAAGTGACCTCAAAATAATACAGAAATATTGATTTACAATTTAAACTGTTACTTTGCTTCATTTGTTTCCTAACTCCTTGAAAGCTAAAGGTCAAACTGGGTCAATTAGGTAAGCCAAAAATATCAGCACTGAACACTTTTTCTGCTTATTTCCCTGGATTTCTCGGTATGACCCATAGCTGCTCATCTCCAAAATACTCATGACAGCAGAACACAAAGGGATTATAAAATATCTACACTTGTGAATCAAGTTATTTGGAGCTGTTCTAATCCTGTTAATCTTGTGCAATCTCCAATATTCTGCCATGATTTGGTACATATCTGAACTTTCAGTCAAGTATCCAACATACCAACATCCTAATCAGGGATTTTCAGACCGCTTTTTTTACCTAGGACCTGTACAAACCACTGCTGCTTGCTTCATGTCTTTTCCAGATGCATTCCTGCCCAAACTGTTAACAAAGTTAAACAAAGTTAACAGTTTAGGGATCATCTGGGTCATTACACACCTTGAATTTCTGCCTTTCACACCGAGGTTCTGGAAGCATTTTGTTCTTTTTTATAGGAAGTGTCTGCCTGGATGTCAAACTTGCCATGATACCACCTGTCTACTCCTGGAATCAATTTCCTTTCTCTAATCATATCTTAAACAATCTTTAATCTTCTAGTGAAACTGCCTCAATCAAACTCCTAATTCTTTACTAATATCTGCAGTGATAATTTCAAACAGGAAAAATTATTAATTGGATTCAGCCTCCTGTTTGGATAACATAAATTATGATCAAAAGTTTTAACCCGCAACATTTAATTTGTTATAAATTTTTTTGTCCCTTTCACTATTACAAGTGGACCATGATTTCTGATTTCTTCCACGAAATGAAGAAATTCTACTTTTCTTCCACACATTTTTGAGATTTTCACATAATCATATACCTCTCACTTCAAACATTGCTAATTATTTCATTATTTACTTGGCAGTGGCTTCTGTCACAATGTAAAGAAGCACTTAGAGGATTTTAAAAAACAGTTTCTTAAGCTTAATTTTTTTAAATTAAAACCCCCCCACAAAATAAAGTGGCTTTGTCAACCATTTTTAGGAGACTGAGATACTTAGGACAGACTACAATAGAAAAACACAATTTTCAGGGGATCAAAATTCAGTCTTATGAGACTGCATTTCCAGTGGCAAATCCACCTACGCAACAAAAATTACATCTGAAAACAACTTTTGATCCCAGCACCTGTTAGCCTAGGTTTAGTTGAGAGCA
Source organism: Anomalospiza imberbis (assembly GCF_031753505.1). Classification (NCBI taxonomy): domain Eukaryota; kingdom Metazoa; phylum Chordata; class Aves; order Passeriformes; family Viduidae; genus Anomalospiza; species Anomalospiza imberbis. Next base: position 20,996,099 of record NC_089688.1, read on the forward strand.
TGTTGGTTTCTCCAGGTGTAGCTCTCCTTTTTATGGGTTCTTAACTTCACAGTTTAATGTTTTCAGAAGGAGCACTTGTGAACTGCAATGGTCCCAGAGCAGCTATTACAGCTGTCGGGGCATAAGCACTGTTAAACACTCTACACAAGTATTTGCAGAATAGAAATAAAAAGACTTCAAAATTGTCATTATATTCTTTGTGGTAAATAAGAAACTTCTTGAAAATTAAAGTATCTCTGCCACTGTGGAGTTTCTCGGTTCATAGAACTAAAATAGTTTCCTTTTCTAGTTGAATATTCTAATAACTGTCCTGCTAGCTTCTCCAAACCCTTAAAAGGAAGCATGGGGAAGCTGGGAAAGATGCTGTGCTGCAGAGAATCCTACATGGCCATCCTTCTATGTGGCTTCAGGGATACCAGAGAACCAGAATGTGTTGAGTTAGAATTGCTGCTTATTATTAAACTGATATGATATTCCAGGCTAAAGAAATCAGGCTGTCTTCATAGCAGCATCATTAACAAATTCAGCTAGATCCATTCACAAATGATAGGAAATTAGTCCCACATCATATGTATATTTTCATATATGACTATGACATTTATACACAGGCATAATGACAGAAAATTAAACACCAGCAAAATCAAATATTATTATCATTGGCAAGAAATGATAAATGCAAGCTAGCAGCAGAATTGAAAACACCTTTTCAAGGTCTCCTGTAAGGGAATACTCCTTGCCAAGAAAAATGTCACAGACCGGAATACAGTTCAAAACTTTAGTTTAATTATTGTAACAAAAATATTTATTTTAGTTTATTCTGCTTTATCATAGGAGACAAAAAATACACATTTGGATATTTTATCCTTCTACTCTGCCAGTTAATAAAACAGAAGGGTTTAGCATGATATTTGTATTGTAAATCCACATCCAGAAATATCTGGAATTGCCCAATAAAATAACCACCTAAAAATGTTTGAATAAGCAGCTTTTGGAACACGACTATACCTCTTTGTTCAAAACCAGCTATAGAAGTCTTTAAATTGCCAAGTAGCACAGGCCAAAGTCTGTCCTTTAGTGCAATTACAGAAAGCCACAAACAGTGGACATTTGCTGTAAAGACTAGATATGCAAAGGCAAAATATGATACTGTAAGAACTGATGTCAAGTTACCTTTATTTTTAGTCCAAATCATATATTTAACATTTGATAGCCTCATGGAGGCACAGTCTTTCTGGTGTTTCAGTGCCTTGTACAACCATGATTTAGCCTTAAGAATTATCACAAATTAGTGTGTAATAGCATGTAATAAGCATACTAATACATGCTATTGTAACATATAACAAGCATGCTATTACATATTATTTCAATTTTTATTATAATAATTATATAAATTAGGATATAGCATAAATGGTCATAAAGGTGGGATTAAAATTAAGAAATGCTGACAATATTTTAACAATCACAACATGACCAATCTTTTCTTATTTTCAAAAATACATGTCTTTATGTTTAAAAAAATGACTTTAAAATAGCACAGTTTTTAAAAGTAGGTTTGAAAGTATATCTTTAAGAAGTTAATTCTGATCAGCACCTACATCAAGGCAGAGGCACAACTGCTTTAGTATTAGCATTTTTGGCTGGATAAGGATAATGCTCTATGGTCAATGCAGTGTCGATGCCCTTCTACCTTACAAACTGCCACATACAGTGCAAATAAACGAGAAATTAAAATGTTGCATGCTTTTAAACAGCTGTTCAAAGACTTGGAGTTTTATTAAAAATACTTTGCCTTATTTTAACAGTCTGTATCACATAACTTGGGCAAGGCAGAGTATTTTTCCAGTCTATAACAGCAAATGTGATGATGTATTTAAAGAACATTTTTTCTGAATAGATGTGCATACTGCACATTCCAGTGCATACTGCACCATCAGCATCAAGGTCACCTATTAAATGGCACAGTAAACGAGGTAGGCAGGAGATCAAACATCCTTATTAAAATATGCTATGGTAGACAATGGTTTTTATTTTACAATCTGGCAAAAAAGAAGTAATGTAAGGTAAAAATCAGTCAAGCTACTTACAGCTTTTTAAAAAAGATAGTTATTTTGAAAACAATTGTAGACTATTTATTTTAGTTTATTACTATGCTTTTAAAATTGCTTATACACTACAAAATATCATTTAGTTGAAAATAATGAGGTGATTAACAGCATGTATTTTAATTTTGATATAATGGAAATAGGAAGAACATGCTTTAATTTAAGTGACTCAGCAGTTATATAATAGCTCATGCACGTGGCATTACTGTACTAATTGGTCTAATAGTCCTTTTCACTGATATTAGAAGAAAGCCAGTAGCTCTGAGAATAGGTCTGCCTCTAGACCTACAGGACTCCAAAAGGGGTCAAATTATCAGTGGGTAGATGAAATTAATAAAGCCAAAAGTCCCCAGTGGACAGGATTTAATTTGACTCCCTTCATAACTTCTATTTGATAGTTCAAGAAGCATTTCAGGTCAATTATATTAATAGAAACTGTTTGAGTGAAAAGATGTTAATGATTATCCAGAGCTAATTAGCATAGTTATTTTCACTCCATCTTCTACAAAGAGAAAGGCAGAACATGCACACAGAATCAGACTCTCTTTTTGATCAGTGATGGAAACTGGCAGAGGACAAAAGGATGTGTGCAACAACTTAGCAGCTTTTAGTGACAAGCCAATACTCTGAGATGAAACCCAAAAATAAACACTGAAATTTATAATTTATTTAATAATGTTTAACAGGAAAACTGAAGCAAAACTGGAATGTTACAGTCACTGCCAAATATTAGTTTTTGCTTCTTTTATGTAAGACTACTCTACTTCATTCCTCTTGCACTTTTCACATCAGCAAATGCATCTGTAGATCTCTGTATGCCTCAAGAACACAGGCACAGAGATGGCAAAAGGCACAAAAAATTGAGAAATATTTAATAAGAAACAAAAACAAGATTACTTAACTAAAGAATATAGGATCTAGTATATTGGAACCTACAAAAACTAATCCAAGGCTTTTCAATTAATATTTCTTCATAGGTCCATCACTCAGACTTCTAGATGGTGTCATGAAGAAGCAGTTTGGCTGTAAGTCAGTCATATGCTACTGAAGCTTTTCTTCTTTTCTTGTTTTTTCATGTTTCTTCTCATGGTTTACTATATAAGAAACTGTTTTTATCTGGTTCAAACCCATATCTGATCAAATCTGGATACTTAGACACAAAAAGTACTATTTGGAACCACGGATAATCATAGCCATGAAAAATCTCTACCTGTGTTCAGATTCAAGCACCCAATTGAGCTGCTTCAAATTAAGTAACTCCTGATGCACGTTTTAATGAGGCTTGTGGCAAGCTGAACCTGTTCCCCTTGTCTGCAAGGCTGACTATGACAAGAGGTGTGTGTTACCGTGTAATTAAGCAGCAGTCATGAATGATGCTGTCCTCCACGAAGATGCCGCTCTCCTCATCGGTCTCGATCAGGCGTCCTGCGTGGTACCACTGCACTTGGGTGCTGTTGTCCACGTAAGTTGCAGTACACTGGAAAGGCAAGCGGTCTCCATGGAAAACCACTTGTCTTTGTGAAGGGATCAGCTCGAAGAGAGGAAGTTCCAGAGGCCCAGCTGCAGGGAAAACAAAACAAAACAAAATACGAAAACAAAGTCACAATTAATTCCTCTCTTATGAATATTGTAATGTGAACTAATTGTATAACATTCTAGCTTCTTATATCTTCATGTGAAAATGCTAATGTAAGAGATATGACCACTAACTACCCACTGCAGCATGATCATGTTGTGAGCTCTAGAGATCACAATTTTTTCACTGGTGTGAGCCCAGATAAATACAGGATTACCAGAGTATCTACAGAAAATGAGTTTCATTAAGCAGGTCACAGAATGATTGAGGTTGGAAGGGATCTTTTGAGATGCTCCAACCCAGCCTCCTTCTCAAGGCAGGATGCTTTACTCTACAAGTGTACAGAATAAAAAAGTGAGTCTTCCAATTAGAGAAAAAATACAGCTGTTAATATAGGTTCAGTTAACATTTACAAGACCACTTCACTGACAGTAGGGGAAATGCCCACTGTGCTCCAGAACAAAACTTACTGTCTAGAGAGCCTAAACTACTTCATATGCCTGCTATTTGGATAATAATAAGACTAATAATAGTTAAACTTTCCCCTTAAGTTCAACTGTCCCCATGACTTTTCATTTCCCGTTCCTTCTGCCTATTCCACAAGTCATCTCTACTCTCTAGATAATTACTTAACATTAAATATTTATCTAAGTAGTTCTTTTTATCTATTTAAAGATGAATACTTTTTACCGTATTTCTAAAATGAACTTTATCTCTCAAAGCTCTCTCCCAGAAACACCCCAATAATGAGAATACTGCACATTCTAAGCAGGCTATTACAAAAAACAGCTGTCATAATCACAAATCCAAATGCCTAAACAATTTAAAAAAATGAAAATTTGGAAGGTATGTACCTTTTTGGCCCTGATGAAAGTCTGCTATTTCATAGATTTGTGAGTGATTGAAGGTTATTTTCCTCAGTCCTAAAGTCTCATGTACATTGTGCACAGTAGTTCCTACAACCGAAAATTTTTACCTCAGGCTCCAACACCAAAAGAACTCACTGAGCCTGGATCACTTTTTAACTTCACTCTGCAGCCTCACCTTAGACAAAAGGCCTACAGTCTCGCACCTTGGTTATCATTCTACATGGATGAGGAAAGAGAATTTTAATGCCAGATCTTATCCATTCTTTGTCTTCTGTTTTCATTTAAAGGCCTCTCATCATTGATATCAATCCATCCTACAGAGTTGTCAGCTGAAAGGTCACCCTTCCACCATTTGCACCACTAATAACTATCTCAAACATCTATTTTTCTGACAAGTGCTGTATTTTTTTTTCCATTTCACTGCTTGCCATTTTATCCTCCTTAAACTTGCTCCTCAAAATCCTCCATTGCCCATAACAAATACAGATGAACTTAGCCATGCCTATCCAGGTTGCAAGTCATAATCACTGGCTCTACAACTGCTAAAATTTGTGGACAACCAATAGTGTTCTTTCTCTTACTCAGCATTCCACCCTAACAAACTTCTTTATGTCATTCAGGTACTGTCTTCAGAACTCCTAAAATGTGAGAAGTTGCACTTACAAACCCAGCTTTGGGCCCTTGTTACTATTTTGTTAAGTAGTACATTCATCACCTGCTTTGAGACAACAGTGAGAGGGATCACTTCTACTTTTGTACAAAGAAGAATGCTGGCCAGCACAGCATTCAAAATTGCTACAAGTGAATATGTGCTACTGCTGTTTGGGAGAAGCACACAGAGGATAAAAAAGGACTAGCTGCTCTCTACTGAAATATTTTAAGTCTGCTTTGACTATAAAGTGCAGCTTTCAGAAAGCCTGCCTTACCTGTGTACACATCCTGTAATTTACCTTCTTATTGCACCTGTTATATGGAGACAATGATGCAATACCAAAAATCCCTTGAAACATACACAGTATTTTTGTATGACTTTTAGCTTCTAATTAAGAGAAGAGAAGGTAAACCAGATTAATGCCTCATTCCTAACAGCTGCATCCTTGGTCTTAGGCATTTATATTAAATGTCTTTAACTAGCAGATGGAGAGAATCTCTCTCTCCAAAAAGTTGTGATTTTTGTGTTGCATTACGAAGTCAGTTATGGAATATAAAGAAATATATGAAATGCAAATTTAGCCATAAATGAATGAAATTACTACCAAAATGTAGAAAAATTAAGCATACTGTGACACATACAACAGCAATAGATACTATTCACAGAAACAAAATAATTATCATTGACACAGTAGTTTTTAACTGAGGATGCTGTACTAGGTCAAATGGTTTTGGTGATGCAGTGAGTGACACATTATATTGTGAGGCTATGAAATAAGAAGAGTGTGAACTAGAATATCAGTATCTTTGAGTCAAGTTAAATAACCTGCTGAGCATATGGATGAAGTGGAACACTATCATTCTGAATTTATCCCTCTCTTGAGCTTTGGTGTCCAAGGCTCTCCCATAACCCCTTCTGTTGTTCAGCCTTGGCAATCACCAAACCCAGAAATGCAGTGGGAATGAGGTGTTCTTTACAGGTTTTGTCAATTAATGATCAGAAGTGAATGAAAAGTTTTCTTTACTTCAGCATGTCAAAAAATGATCAGTCCTATCAACAGTTTACTCATCTTCTTTTTCTTTGTAAATCCTTTTTAGGGCCAACAAAGATGCAAAATTAATTAAGCATACCCTTGGAATCAAACATACCATTATGCTAGGATATCCTCCTGACCAACTTTGAGAATGTGTCTATTTGCATTGGCCAAATTGACAAATAATGCTGAAAACTCATTTTCAAATTAAAAATAAAATTTCTATGGATTATGACATTTGCAGACCATGGAAGGTAAACATAAGTACTTCTGGAAAACATCTGCTTTTAATCTCTGTGATGTCCACATAAAAATATTAATACCAGAGCTAATCTTCAGTTGTTTTCCAGGGATAGTAATGATTTAAATGTCTGAGGCTGGTTCTGCAATCATTACTCACGCAGAAGTTCCAGTTGACTTCTGTGACACAACTCAAATTATGAGGATTAATCACATCAATAAGAGTTTCAGAATAAGACCAATACCCTTTATCCCAAATGGCTAAAAAATTATTGTAGAGTCACATCAGCAGCAGCAGGATTAAATCCATAATCCAACAATATTTCAAATTCAAAATAAAAATAAAAGTATTTATTAATGCTGTACACACATTTTCAAGCTTGACTTTGAGAATAAAGTATGACATTCTGAAAGTATTTGAAATTATTTTGGTATTGATTTGCCAGCACTTTAAATATAACAGCTCTGGCGAGCATAGCCCTCTACAATTGAATTTTTTTTCTTTGATTATGTGGGTAATAAAGACTAAATTGGGATTACTAAATATATATAATCTCTGATGCTCATATTTATCCATATGTTTGTGTATGGCAGACACAACAGCCTCATAAAATGAAAATATTTACTATTGCATCTTGGGAAGGGAGGGAGTAATTTACATGGATTTTATTTACATTTTACACACTTGAAAAATATTCCAAGATGCTCCTTCCAAGACAATTCACTGTGCTGGCCTCGATCTTGGAGCCAGCACCCCTATCTGCAAATGAGAGGTGTGACTCCTCTCGAGGCATTCAGATCAAGAGCTGATGGAGTGTTTTACAGTCTTTACCTGTCTTGTCTCTCCAGTCAGCACTAAACCATGATTGCAGCAGAGCACCACAGGAATCACTGATTGCAGCATGAATCTAAAGGTCTAACCCATCATTACAATAATTACATCTTTTTCGTTATCTTTCACTTCTCAGCAGAAAAGGGTTTTGTTGACTGAAGGCCAGATTCTCTAAGCCATCTAGTCTTGTATTTCAGATTAGATCCAGACTAGAATACTGAGGACATACAGAGAAGGAATTAGGTTACACAAAAACCACTGAATTAAGATTATCACTTGTGTCCTTTTCAAATAGAATTTACCCCTAATTTACATGCATTAAAATATGCATGCAGTGTCCCAAGATGTTGAAAAAGAAAATAGAAATTATTTTTAAAACAATTAGCAAAAGTAGAAAAATATCAAGGTGCACTGAAGCTCTACGGGAATGCTCCAATACATACGCCCTTAATATATTTATAGGAGAATTTGTCTCACACGCATGTACACACATCATGTATTTCCTGTTTTTCCTTACAATTCAGTTCTTGAGATTTTAAAAGTATTTCAATTTCCCGTCTAATTTTGGCCTTCTATTTTGTTTTACATGCTGGAAAGGAGAAGAGTACGAAGGAAATACTGCTGTTTTTTGACATACATGGAACAAAAATGCTTGTAAAAAAGATAACAAAGTGCATTTTACCCATATTTTAGTTACATTTTTAAGTACCATATTACTATCTTTAGATAATATTCACTTCCAATGAGTGCACACTACTGTCTCCTGGGGGGATGACTAAAAGCAAACCTGTAAGCACAAAACCTGGCCCATGCAACAGATCTGTCTAAACACTACAGAAAGCTGGCTAGTCATTAACCACATGGCCAGCACAAGATAGTGGAGAAACTGTCCTTCCTCCAGCCAGCTTTGTTGCATGTCCTGGTGCATATCCTTTAATCTGGGCAGCTCGGCTCTACAGCTCAACAGCTACTAAGTGCATAAACCTGTACTACACCAGCACCTTCTGATGTTCAGTCTACCAGAAACAATTTTCTGCTGTACTTTTTCTGGTCCTCATTAACTGGCTTTGTTTGCTATCAACAGTTTTCACACAACCAGAAACAGGAAAATCCACAGCTTTCTCCAGGCTGCCTACACATCATTTCAGCACTACAGTGCTCTTGTCTCAGGATACACCTTTGACTTCAGTTTATTGGTAGAAAATTCAGTTTTATACAGTGTACCACAAGCTTCTGGGACAGAAAAAAAAAACAGAGGTTGGCATTTTGCTTCTTGTTAATCACTTGATTTATTGTATTGCCAATGGGCTTTTTATTTGAACTGAGTGTGCCTACAGAGTGCGGCACATCCTGCTGACAAAAGTGTGAGTTAGAGCTCTAATATTTGTATACAGTCTCAGTGGGAAAGAAATGTGCATGGAAAGCACAGTGGGGGGAAGCTGGAAGTGAGGACAAAGCAAAGGAACCAATCCAAGAAAAAGGACAGATGAAAATGAGGAAAAACAAATTTAAAAATATTAGTTAAAAATCTGAATTGATGACATTGCAAATTATATCTGATATTTACCAAAGGGAACTGGAGAAAAGAGCGTGATCTGAATTGCTCCAACAGCCAGCTCTGCCAAAAAGGGAGGTGCCAGCACACCAACGCCAGTCTCTGTGTTGCAAAATTTGCTGGCAGTAATGAAACGTGTGGTGTAGAAGGTCACAGACCGCACCACGTGCCAAGGAAGTCAAGAATGAACACAGAACCGAGGCCAAGCTTCAGTTTTAATAAAAGCTGTGCCTGGCTCCAATTTCAACATAGTATCAAGAAAATACAGATGCCAACATGTATTAAACAGCAGAATAAGGTAAGTCTCTTGGGCTTGGAACAAGAAAGCTTTGTATCTCATTCATTTACCACTCACTGCAGGAAAAGCAGAGCTTTTGTTTGTGTAATAGCTTCTTATTTCCACCAGCTTCATAACGCTGGCATGGCAAGAGATATTCCACACCATTTTATCAGTCCCTTTCACTCTCATACAGGCTTTTCAAAGAGGAATATCAAGCAGTGGTTTTGCTTTGGTTGGTTTGTTGCTGGGTTTTGTTTCTTTCCAGCATCTTATAATTAAATTATAGGGTTGTGTTTCTTTTGTAATGCTAAGTGCTGCAATGAAATGGTACCCACTAACCACAGAGCAAAATTTCTGACATGCATCCTGTTTTACCTAAAGCTACAAGTTCTTTATTGTGTTTTTACTCCTGCAAACTTCTGTAAAGCATCAAAAGAGATCAGCAGAAGTAGCAAACAAGATTTATCATAAGTTAGAAGGACAGTAAGCCCAGGCTGTCACAGTCCATTGCTACTGGTGCTGCAGTTACCTGTGTCAGCTAACCTCATAGAGGTATTCCACAGACACAAAACAGAAGCTAAACTCCAGTGCAAATATGCTGAGATGAGCTTTGAATGAGTCTTCAAGACTCACTTGGATTATATAACTAATCTGATTTATTTACTAAAATAATTTACAGCTAGATAGAAACTAAGAAAGGCTGAGCTGGAGAATGTACAATCCAAATCTAGTCAATTCTGCTGAATCCAAGTAATACAGGTTTCATCCAGCACTCAGCAGATGGATGACATTTCCAGCCAAAGTTATTTAACCTGTCTTTGTCTACAGGAGTTTCCTCCAGATTCCTTTTGTAAAACTAAATCATTCTTTTTGCACCAGTTCTAGGGACTGTGTCTTGTGAGGGAGCACAAGAAAAAGCCCTTTCTTATTTACTGATGATAGCAGTGATTTACTTGATAGGAAATCAAGTGGCAGTGAAAAACAGAGGTAACAGGTTTCACTCATTTAATAATAGGTTTCATTTATTTAATATAAATGTCAAAAACCATAACATTTTAATTTGTAAAATGTTAACAGTTACTTGAAAGATCTCCACAATATGAAATTCAAGGTTTTGTTCCAGTTAAACAATTAAAAAATTGGCTTGTTTTGCACTGGCATAGAAATCTAAAAGAATAGGCAAATAGTTTTCACATCACTGAATTCTTTCCTATCAAATAGAACTGCGCTGCAACTTTTCAATTTTTTATTTTCAAATTGTCCCAGAACTTACTTCAGAAGCTGGAAAGCATTTGATTATTTGCCATACACTGAAATTGACATATTGAAAGCTATGGTACTGGAAGATTCATCAACACAAATTTCTTCCCAGCACCAGCCAGGAACCCACTGTTAAAAAGCTAATTTTGATTACTCAAATTACCCTTATGGCAAGTGAACTGGCTGGCTCATGGCTTTGCATACTCATTACAGCTTGCAGTTAATAAAATGGCTGAGCAATGGAAAGGTAAAGCACCCAGCTCTACAAAATCACAGAATCATAGAATGGTTTGGGTTGGAATGGACCTTTAAATGTCACCTTTAAACTGACCCCAGAATGAGCAGGGATTTTGCTCCCCAGGTTTGTTCAGAGTCCCATCCAACCTGACCTTGAATATTTCCAGGAGGGGTGCATCCACCACGTCTCTGGGTAGCCTGTTGCCAGTGTCTCACCACCCTTACTGTAAAAACTGTCTTCCTTATATTTAATGTAAACAGATCTCTTTTAGTTTAAAACCATTACTCCCAATTCTATTGCTACAGGCTCCACTAAAAATCTGTCCCCATTTTTCTTATAAACACTCTCTCGGTACTGAAAGGATGCACTGAGGTCTTGGAGCTTCACATCTGCAGCTGAGCAAGCACAACTCCTTCAGCCTTTCCTCACAGGAAAGATGTCCCATGTCTCCAATCATCCTTGTGGCTCTCCTCTGGACCCACTCCAATGGGTCCAACAGGTATAATCGAATACACTGATTGGCTTTATCTAACTGGGAAGCGCAGTGGTAGCATTCATCTTTCCAAACCTCAAACCTTTTTTATTTTCAAATCGTAACTGCACACTCAGATCACAGAAAGATGGTGGCAGGAAGGTCCCAAGGGTGTCAGAGATTGTCCCTAATTGCCCAGAGTCCAGAAGGCTGCATGAGTTCTCATCTATGCCAGAATGTTAAAAAAAAAAAAATTATAAAAGAAAAGCTGAATGAGCAACAGTTCTGTTGAAGTATTAAATTTTTGCATTCCAAACTCCTTTCAGCCCACCTGACAGTGTCAAAAGCTCTCAACAGCCATTTTTATACAAACATTAAAGAAAGTGCTGTATGTCGACATGTGCTATAAAAATGTGAAATGCCACTATGGTATAGTTCACTTAATTGAAAGAGAGATTATTAGGATGAAAGCTTTATAGGGAATTTTCCTATGATAACAATTAAGATTAATTACAGCAAACCCTAATAAGTGTTGTTATTGGACAATATTAACATAGGTTTGTTAAAAAGCTTATATAATTTTACCTAGAAATCACTAGTATAAAATTTAACCCCAGTGTTTTAATGTTCATGTTACCATAATAAATAAAGAATATATCCTCAGAGATACTCAATGGGTTGTAGTCAAGGCTGTTTGTTTTAACACTGTTTTGTTCATGAGCAACTGGCTTTTGAATATGGCCAGTTAAGTGTTCAGGGGCAGGAGTTTGAAGATTAAAAAGGCATCATTTCACTGCTATTCTCACTCCACTCTGGTTAAATATTCCTTCAGCTATTTTGCATGATCTTTGGAACAGTAGTCAAAGACAATGTAGAAAATAAGATACAAGTGTACATTAAAAAACCTCTAATGCAGCATATAAGAGTAAGCTATGGGAAAAAAAAAAAACCAAAAACCAACAACAACAACAACAACAAAAAAAACAGTAAAAAATCAAACAACTGTGTACATTTCCTGCATTGAAATCAGCAAGATTTCAGGGATGAAAATTTCTGTTGAACTGAATTTTCATGTGTGAGCACAAATGAAAGAAAATATGTTGTAGTAAAATTTCATCCTCAAATGAACATTTTAATACTTCTGCTATTTCACATTTATAAGATTTAACTGTTACTAATTTTATGCCCCCAGTCTTGCAGCAGTGTTCTACACTGCCACTAAAGAAATTAGATAATAATGTTTAACATTAAATTTAGGGCAACATAGTCCTTTCCCCCCATTTTGAGACTGATCATATTAGATGAGAAATCTAGAATTTGGAGACAAAAAGTTAACGCATTGTTCGTTTCATACTACTAAATTATAATATGGAAACCAACTTTGGCCAACAAATGGCCACTTAGCTCTGACATAAAATGAATTTACCCCATATATCTTTGAAAGACCAAAATATACAGTTTTATTATCTGATTTATATACATTCTGTTATTATGAGTATTTTCTTATTAAAGAAAATCCTGAATTGCTAACATTGTTAAACAAAAGTAATTGGAAGAGGATTTAAATACTGCTAATTGTATCACTATCCATATCTTGCAAAACCTAATCCTGTGAAAGGTTATTAGTGTGAATATTCCTATTTTAACATAATTAGACCTACTCATGTGATTAGGTACTCCCTGCAGAAGTAGAGCTGAAGTCTTGATCCTGCATATTCTGGAAGACAATAATGTTCTGCACGAATGCAGCAAGCTACCTGTGGACTGCCAAGAAACTGCAGGACTGAAATCTAAATCTGGCTAATTAATCCATCATCCTTCCTGCTTGAGGTTTTGAGTTTAGTCAGTTACTACATACTGAAAGCCCCCCACAGTTCAATATTTACAATGTGTTAATGTACTAAGAATTACTTGTAAATTAATAAATGATTGAAACAATTATCTCAAACCTGTCCCTAAGTTTGAGTAAGTAACAGATGTTACCAAAAATATGTTTTGTGTACACTGAGAAAAATAAATGAAAAAATACTCCTTGTTAATTTTAAGCTAGTGGTTTTTCCTGCAACATATTTTACATAGAAAAGGAAACTTTTAACAATAATCTATGTGCAAAAATGTATCTTTATAATTTTAAGATTTGAATGGGAGTGTAGATATTTAAGTTTTGGCACCAGATGAAAAAAGGAATTTCAAATCTCACTTTTTAACCAATATCCCTATCACAAGACAGCTGACAATTCTCTTAAAAAGTGACACAGATCGAGGCTGAATGCATTCAGTTGATTTAAGCTTAAATTTAAATATTTCAAAAGTTCTTTCAAAGACAAAATTCCCCACTATCTAGGTTTTTCTCCTTTTTCAGCATTTTAAAAGTATGTATTTCTTTCAATGTTCTTACTATTGGGCAGTGGATACTAATTTTGCTAGGAATGATGGGGAAACAATGTGAATTACTTCAGGTAAAATTATAAAGACATTTCAACAAATACAGTATCTAAAACAACACTATTCCATCATTGCTGAGAAAGCATTTAAAGCCACACTCTGTTTTAAGAATCTATGTCCAGGAAAAAGAAAGCTGCTTCAAAAAAATGAAAGTTCTTTACAGAGGAAGAGTAGAAAAGAAAATGCTCTATTTTTTCCCAGAGGTATTACTATGAGTAATTTAAAATTTCTTGAATGTTTCAAATTCTTTTGTATTTTAGATAAGATTGCAAAAAAGAAAATAATACTTATAAAAATAGACAAGGGAGCGGCATGTGGCCTGAGAGAAATATACCCTAATGTTCTCCTTATATTTAAGCATGAGAAATGCAGATTAGAAAATGTGACAGTAGATAGGTAATGATGGAAGTACTTCCTACCTTTGTAAGAAATTGAATCTTAAAATGGACAAGAAATCTCTAAGAACACAAGTAGAATGAATGCATAAAGCATAAAATGGTGTTTTCTTCTTTTTTTTTTGCTTTGCACAAGTTTCAATATGAACAGGTATGGAGCATCAGAGCAAAAAGCACCTACATTTTAGCCTGACTCTGCTCCTTTGGGGGTGCAGATACTCTGATTCTCAGTGAAGTGAGGCAAACTACAAAAGACAAGCTGCTGGTTAAGTACAAACAATTCCCTAACAACTTTATCTCCTCCCTTCCAATAAATTATTCACATTTTCTATGAAACATTTAAAGAATTTTATTGCAGAATACAGAAGTCAGAAAAGGATTTACCTCTTTGATTTATATTCCTCCCTTTGAAGTGTCTGTCCTAAGTAGGGAGTCTATCATTCCCCAAACCCCACATTTCAATAATATTTTATGAGTCAGAACTTGCTACTTTCATTCATGAGTTAACACTTTACACTAAGGTAGCTTATAGAATTCAGAGACTGAGTAATAATTCAAACACTATTGGACACTCACAACTATTATCTTCTTTTCTCATCTGTATTTTCAATAGGATGGATTTTTATTCTACAGCAGTGTTAACACTCTTCTCAGCAGACAGCCCCCTAAGGCATGGCAGAAGCCTCACCATACAGATCCTGCACAGACAAAACTCCTGTTCTATTTTGAATGTTCACTCCTTGCCATCTCCAGTGAAAGTCCTAATTGACTATGAAAGCTTTTAGTAAATTATGAACCAACCCAAAGAATTTCTCACTCTAAGTTTGATGTAAATACTTCGAGAGTTCTATGGATCATAACCAACAGATGCACCACCCGTGGACAGAACACACATTTTGGCATAATACATACTTCCAAAATAATTTACTGTAATAACCACTCTGTGAAACACCCTACAATTGATTTTCATGAATGTGAAGCACACAGAGCAACAAGAAATTCAAACCAAGCTTCTGGGTACTGAAGCTCTGGGTACTCCACCTCTGAAAAACAGGTTCCTGTGACTCGGGAAGCATTTATGGTAGATGAGATGATACCTAAAACCAGATGCTATCTCACCCATGTCAATACAAGAAAGGAAAATTACTCAGCTGAGATATTTGTCTTGTAATTTGCTGTTACTCTGTGCTTTCCAAGTTCTATTTCTACCATATTTTCCCCTGAGACTCGGTCTTCAATGAGTGTATCTGACATTTGTGCTTACAAGTGTTTCTTTACCTTTGAAGTTTCTTTGCTGAGGATGGTATATGGACAACATGCATTAACACTAGCTTTGCCAATTGTCTCAGTTTGCTGGTTGTAATTATTGAAACAGCTTGGGTTTTTCAGAGATGTGCAGACTATAGATGAATGAATAATGCTGTATCTTAGAACTTCTTGTAACTCTTGTCCTACAGTCCCATGTTGAAGCAGCTCAACACAGAAAGAGATTTTCTCCCATTCAATTCAACACAGATAATAAGGAAGTGGGAAACAGAAACATTCAATGCAGAACCATAATAAAGAGAGAAGGAATCGATTTGTTTCTTCCATGGAAAAGACCTGTGCATAGATTTACATCAACACAGAGAAAAAGGGCAAACACAGTTTTTGGGGATTACCTTTAGCCAGCATCCCATATGGGGTCAGATGCAAAGAGCCAGAGCAAGCTCTGCGAACGTGGCTTGAGAGCCACCCAGGACTGTTTAAGATTGCTTTGTGGGGCAAGATTGTTTTATGGGGCTTTCTGGCAGACTGCCTCACAGCACAGCTCGGAAAGGTATGGACAGCTACAGGAAAGGTATGGACAGCTACAGGAAAGGTATGGACAGCTACAGGAAAGGTAAGGACAGCGACAGGAAAGGTATGGACAGCTACAGGAAAGGTAAGGACAGCGACAGGAAAGGTAAGGACAGCTACAGGAAAGGTAAGGACAGCTACAGGAAAGGTATGGACAGCTAAAGGAAAGGTAAGGACAGCTACAGGAAAGGTATGGACAGCTACAGGAAAGGTAAGGACAGCTACAGGAAAGGTATGGACAGCTACAGGTATGGACAGCTACAGGAAAGGTAAGGACAGCTACAGGAAAGGTATGGACAGCTACAGGAAAGGTAAGGACAGCTACAGGAAAGGTATGGACAGCTACAGGTATGGACAGCTACAGGAAAGGTAAGGACAGCTACAGGAAAGGTATGGACAGCTACAGGTATGGACAGCTACAGGAAAGGTAAGGACAGCTACAGGAAAGGTATGGACAGCTACAGGAAAGGTAAGGACAGATACAGGAAAGGTATGGACAGCTACAGGAAAGGTATGGACAGCTACAGGTATGGACAGCTACAGGAAAGGTATGGACAGCTACAGGAAAGGTAAGGACAGCGACAGGAAAGGTATGGACAGCTACAGGTATGGACAGCTACAGGAAAGGTAAGGACAGCTACAGGAAAGGTAAGGACAGCTACAGGAAAGGTATCATGCAGCAGGACGAGCTTGCCTGAAAGTGTTGTGATGCAATGATGTGAATGCATGCACAGCAAACCACCTGGCTGACTAGAGCAAAATCACTAGAAAACGATGTAGACTCTTCTCTGCATTTAGATTTCCTGAGAACTGACAAGATACTACTTCTAGTTCTTTGAACCTGTCTGCTTTATAGGTCCATGCAACCATATCATGACCAAGATTAGAACGGTAGACCACAGAAACCAGAAAAGCTACTGACACCAAAAAAACCCAAAACTTATTTACTAACTGCATGAAAAAAATCTATAATGATAAACCATAAAAATGTAATTTATTATGTATTAATGCAATAAACTCTAAGCAAAAAAACAGATTTCTCAATATCCTTTTATATTTTCTTTTCAAGCAGTTTCTTTTTTAATTAACAGAAGGGATTAATAATATGTTCTCAATTACTTTGCTATAAACATCAGTAGAGCATATTCAAAACCCAAGATTTTAATTTTAGGAGATCTGTATGAGGAACAGCACTCTGTCCCAGGAGAATTAGATAATTTTCTTTGTGGTATAAATAAATAAATAAATACATACATAAATAAATAAATGTCTTAAGGCACCATAAAATTATTTTTGTGCTTTGACCTTTGCAGTATTTTTTGGCAATATTTAGTAAATATTTTCAGAATTTTAGTCAAAATATTTATCTAAATATTACTGATATTATGTCAACTACTTTCTAACTTTTAAATAAAATCTAATTGGGAGAAAAAAGAAAGTCAGCACTTTTGCAAACATCTGTTTTGATGAGTCAACGTTTTTTAACAGAAAAGCACTCCATCACAGTTATATGTCAATTGTAATTTGCAGAACAACTGAATTTTTACTTATTCATGCTCTTCAGTAACATCAATACAGTTTTGAGACTGAGAAACTAAATTCTAATATCTCATTCATCAGTATAAATAATCAAAGCCCAGCTTTAAGAGCAGTCTTTCATAATCCCCTTCAGACAAAAACTCATACGGGTCTTTTCTGAATGAAGAATTTGGCCTAGAGAATCCATCTCTGCTGGTGATGTGAGCCAGAGAAAA
Source organism: Anomalospiza imberbis (assembly GCF_031753505.1). Classification (NCBI taxonomy): domain Eukaryota; kingdom Metazoa; phylum Chordata; class Aves; order Passeriformes; family Viduidae; genus Anomalospiza; species Anomalospiza imberbis. The sequence goes on from NC_089688.1 coordinate 21,013,641, forward strand.
TCGCAGACTCCTATCAGACCTCAGCACTCATATTTAGGAAAATTAGAAATTTACAGCACTCATATTCAGGAAAACATAATTTTCCTCCTGGAAATTGAGTAACTTGTATTTGGAGTCACAGAGAAAGAGTAACAAGGCACTGTGTGAAGCCAATTTCACAACCATTTTTCAGAAAGATACTCTGTCCATGCCATTATGAATTCATCACAGTCCCTCATCATTAAGGCAGAAGACAAGGGCAAAACCATACTTTGTCATCCAACTAGTTTTTCAGCCTTATTTACAACATTGTGAAGAATTGTTTTATAACCAAACATTTCTGATAGTTGGAGAATTTTGTTAAAGAAGATTTAAGTAGCTCTTAAAAGCTTTTATTGAAATATGCAAGCAGAACCCTGGGAATTCTAAAATTGTGCAGTCACTTAGCTCCTAAAACTCCCTAAAGCAGGTTTTCAACTGTTTCCAACAGGCAACTTACTACTTTGGCTATCATGCGTAAGTAGATGCATGAGAAAGATTTGCCAGGAAGAAATCCAAAAGACAATTTTTTTTCTCACCTCAACATATAAAATAAATCTAAAAAGCTGATGGCAAACTGCTCCCTGTAGCTACTCAGAATCCACATACCTTGACTTTTTGGTTCATTCCCTAACTCCCTTGCAAAACTCTTTGCCCATTTCTCTCCTATTTTTATTTTTTCCCTTTCATTCTTCTTTTTTTTTTGCTCATCTTCTGACTGTGATATCTCATTACCTCTTTTAGCATGTAGAAGGAAGATCAATGTTTATAAATACCTGACAGTATGGATGATGTTCACATGAAGGACTTTTTAATTTTTAATTCACTCAATATTTTCTTTAAGATATGTTTAATTTGATCAGCTCTGTGCATATTTCAACACATATTATTTATAAATCATTCTCAATAACTATTATTATTTTGGTGCCAGACAGCCTTCTATTAAGCCTAAGCTCAAATTAACTTACTGAAAATGAAATTGCTAAATGTTCTGGGCACTGTGAGCTACCCAGCAGATACTCTGAGCACCATGAAATACCTGGCAGATATTACAGAGCTGGTGGAAGGCTCAGCAATTATAACCACTGTAAAACTCTCTGATATTGGAAGCAAAGTCAAGCTACTGGCAGTCATTACAGCCCTTGTTAAGTGCTCTGTGGAGATTGTAAATAGGAGTGAGAACTAGGTGGGCATGGTAAATTCTGTATCAAAGGTCTGATAGGGAGTCCTATTAGGAATTAAATTATGAAAGTCTGAGAAATCGCTTTCATTTCCTTTGTAGAAGTCAGAGATTTATATTCACTTGTTACCTGGAAATACCAATTAACAGTCCTTAATCACTTTTCTGATCTTTCCAGCACTTTTAGAAGAAGTACTTTTCCTGTTGGGAAATGGGTCTCTATGAAGATGTCCATGCTGGCTCTCTATAAAATGAGACTTTAATATTTGAAGAGTATTGCAGAATTTCAAATTTTTGGTAACGCAGGCTACTGGAAATGTCTCTGCCTTGCACTCACAAGAGCTCATTCCATATTTGCCTCCAGACACCTCTCTGTGTTTCCTTAACAATTCACCTGATGGACCATCTGTAGGTAATATTCACATCCTTTCACATTTCTTCCAACCTAATAACATATGTATTTGTTAAAACCAATTCTCTATATATCATTCCAGGCAACTTCTGATCTCCCTCCTGTTAGGAATATGTTTGTTAGCAACACACATCACTCTTCTTGTGGTTATTAGGAGAAATGCACTCCTTTTGTTTGCAAAAGACATTAGCAAAGCCACAGTCTCAGCAATTTTCTGTCATTCAAGCATGTCAAAGATTCAAAGATTCTGAAATTCATCAACTATGTGTGAAATGAGACTTGATTCTGGAACCCACTGGCATCATCTCAGGCAGCAATCATTTCTCTGCAGTGTGATACTTTTAAAAATCTCTAGTTTAATCTGCTCATTGCTAGACAATGCCCAGTGTGAAATGAGTTTTCTTCACCATATCTATCATGTTTGTTATGGTGGAAAATATCCAAAAAACATTTCACTTCTAGATCTTCATACAGAATTCACCTAACTGAAGCTCACTGTAAGAATTCTATTCATCCCCAGGAAATGGTGATAAAACATATAGTTACAGGTTGATAACAATAAAAAAAATACAATAATTAAATTTGACATTAATATCACTCTGTCAGATACATAACTTGAAAGAAACCTTATATAAACTCCTGTAGGAATCCTCAGTTTCATGAAGAATACAATGTAGAACTAGCATCACAGTTAAATGTTTTATGTCATAATTGCATATTACTGAATCCATTGCAGAATAGTGGTGTTCTTGAGATATGAAATAAGAAATTTCTATTTTTTTCTGTTCTCTTTCATTCTCAGGTGTATCATCTGTGTCACACATCTGTCAGATTTATTATTTTTTTTTTTTTGATCAATTCCGTTTTTTTTAATATTTTCTCTGGATTCCACTTCAATTTATAATGCTAAATGAGAGTACAACTCACCACATATCAGCTGGTTTTCCTTCAGGTTATAAAGCGACAGTCCACGCAAAGCACTGGGGTAAGCACAAACTGTTTCCTCTGCTATTCGGACTGAAGCATTTCTGGCCCATTGCAAGACCCATTTCAGGTTACAGTCACAAATCAGTGAATCAGTGTTGAAATGTCTATAAAGGCAAAGAATAACCACAACTGGTCAACATGCAGTTTCCATGAACATACTTTCTTCTGCTAGATTCAAGTTATCTAAATGCAAAGAGAATTCTAGATTAAAGCATAACTATGGATGCATGAATTCAAAGACAGTCTGAGACAACCAATACACGTTTTCCCACTGTTTATTACTTTCATAATATTATGCAAAAATTCTGGGTTTGGTTCCAGGTCAGCATCATTGACTACTGAAATAATTTTGAGTCTGTGTTACTGTAGAAAAACATATTATAACATACTTTCATTTACTAAAAACCCCTCTAAGTAGAAACAATCAGTATACACTTTTAAATCTTAGGCAGGTACAGTTCATATCAGTAACTGGGAACTGTTAGTATAATTCCACGAAAAATATTTAACATTACTAGTTTTGTGCAATTACAGGCCTAATACAATGTAATGCATGAAATCATGACAAAGTATAAGATTATGAAGCAAAAAGAAAAAAAACAAAGGGATCCTAGTCAGGAGGACCAGACTGGGCTAGTCAGGAATGGGGTTGAATTGTCAGTGCCATCCATTTCACTGCAACAGGTAAAGTTGGCAGCTCATCAACAGTAAGCCAGACATGGATAACAAAATACTGCAAATTTTATTTTTAGAATGCATCTCTAGAAAGAATCCTGCTTGAATTCATATTCAACTCTGCTATGTTTATTCTAATGTGTTTCTGAAGTATTTGAGATTACAAACAAAAGGAATGATACTCACAGGGCTTTCAGAGCTAGCAGCTCAGAAAAAAGTCCATTCATGAGACTTGAAAAAATATTCCCTGACAAATTCCTAGGGAAAGAAAAGCAATTTACTGTTGGTTATAACAAATACAAGAAGAAAAGAAAATTGTTTTAGAATATAATTTTCCCAATGCTAATTAAAAAGTTTTGCTTGACTGACAACAGTAAAAACATATTTAAATTTGGTACATTGCTTTGTGGTTTTGGTAGGTGACAATAATATTTAAATCAATTCACACACTTACTTATTTTATTTTCACAGCAGAAATGCATACATTTCACTTGGTCTCATAAAGAGGAACACTTCTACATATATAAAGGAACAGAATTTGAGAAGAGAATATTCTAGAATTTAAATTAAAATATTAATAAAATAATTAGTCAGTGAGACCTATATTACATTTTTATTGTGTAGACATAATGTCACTTCAAGTTAAAGAAACAAAAACAGTGTCTTAATTTAGTAATGTTCCAAAGAATTCAAGTAATCCTTAAAACAGTAATGAGTTTTCAAAGTGGCTACACAAATAGTTTTATTACAAAGGACTTTAAACACACCAACTTTTTCCCATCCTTAAATTAGGTAATTTCAATTTTAATTACTACTCTACTCTTTCTCGTCTTGATGGCTGAATGGCTCAGGCTGAATACTTGCAAACAGAGGCAATTTGCTTTTACATAGTTTAACAGTATTGCTCTGCCAGTGCCTTAAAGTACAAAAATTAAATGCTTAATTGTCAAGTAATAATGTATTTTTCTATGCCCTTAAACTTAAAAATTAATGCATATCCAAGGTTAACATTTCAGAGCATATGATTTACCTATTTATGAAATACTGATATATGTTCCTCTCTGTCCAGTGCCTTAACACTATGTGTTTGAATTCAAAGTTGGTTACAAAACTTCAGTTATCGGGAAAATTTCAGAGCTCTTCACTGGAGACATGTTGCAATTATAGGAAAAGAAATAGTAGACTGGCAAAGAAAAATGGTTTTATTACTTTTTTTCTTTAAAATGATGTTGTTATAATTATTAATTTTACTTCTGTCTACAAAGACTGTAAGCTAAACTGAAGAGTGACATTCATATCATAAGCAATGTGCTCACAGTCAGGGATCTATCAAGCTGCAAGAGATCTGAAACAGGTAAGGAACCAAAGTAAGAAAGACAAAACTCAAGAAACCTGCTGTCTGCTGAAACCTGTCCAGAAATCTCTGGATCAACGGATTCAAGAAAGTAGAGAAAATGTTGCTAATTTATAAATTAGTTTAAGACACTCTTGAAGGAATAACTAACTCCATTTTTGTATACAACTGAACACTTTAAATTTTTTTAGTAGTTTAAAACAAAATTCTGGTAATAGAATATAAAAATAAACTGGCTCAGCAACATAAAATAAAATTATTGAGTGATGATGAGATGTGCTGATATAACTGAACTAATTTTTAAGACTTTAAGTAACAGTGCACCTCTATACAGTTGTGGTACAAGGCTCTTGGAAGAACTTTTAAGTACCTCTTTAATTGCGGATATGTCTGAAGGTGGAAATGAATGTTTGCTTGTAGATACATATTTCTCTACCTTTAGTAATTTAGATTTATCAACAGGAAACTAAAAATATTGAGCATTTCACAGACGCATTTAACCTTTTTCCTTAAAATTAGATGGATCTACTTACGTATTTTTTGGCTGTAAGGCCTGACAAGGCATATGCTGCAGCAGCTCAGTGAACTGAGACATGAAAAAGACTAGATCAGAAACTGATAACCCTGACATTTACACTGAAGTAAATCACAAGTGGTTCCAGCAGTATGTAGGCAGTTACATGAGTATAAATTTACTGACAGAGGACAGTCAGTAAGTCCCGAAGTGACGATGGGGAAAGCAGTCTGCCCAGTCCTGTCCTTTGCCTTGCCCTCTGTAGTACAGAAGTTTTCAAATCTGATGCAAACCCCAGGCTCTCCCTTGAACAGCTTGCCAGGCTTCATAAGGCAAAACAAACAGAGCACCAAGAGTGAAGTTTGGTAATTCCATTTGGACTGAAGGAAAGTTTTATGTCTGGTCAATATTTTAGGAACTGGGGACAAACTGCAAGTCACTTGCACAGTGTACGTAGCAGGGTTCAGCAGATGTACCTGAGCACCTGCCAGAGGTGCTCATTTGGTGGGGACTGAATCCATAAGCTTTTTTACCAAATTCACCAAGACATCGAGCCAGACCTGACCTACACCACACTAACCTAAAAATTCCTGACTTGTGTTCCATTTACAGATGACTGTAGAATTCCTATAGAATTCCTTTTTATCAAGTGCTGGAATAATTGAGTTCCTGACAGCAACATCAGCAGAAATTCACCTAATCAACTTTTCATACTCTTCTGGCAATGACCTGGTTTGAAGTTTCCATATTACTACTAATAATTAGCAAATTAAGATTATGTTCACAGGGCTGTGAAAATCAAAAAGCAACACATTTCTGTGTCCAAGAAACACAATTACAATATTTGGATATCCTCCAGTGGAAATACATTGTTCTTTAACAAAAATTTCAGAATGCTTCTCAAATCACCCAAATAATGCAGGCATTTCTGAGCTGATGCAGCACGCTGTAAATACCTGTTTTCTTAGTGCACATAACTTACATTATATATTAAATATATATTATATATTGTCAAGTATATAGTGTTGTAAAAGTCCTCCATTTCAGGTATCCTAAAACCCCACTCTAGCTTGATTTAAAAGGGCATTTATTCTAAAAACATCTGTAACATCTCGTTTGCAAATATTTCAAAGAGAACAAATTAATGCACTCCAGAGCTCATAGCACTTACTATGCCATTAACTCACTCCATTAATAGAAAGATGTGCTTTCAGTTTTATCAGAGGTAAAACATTTCAGTCTTACTTAGAAAGTTCTAAGTCCTAAATACTGTTTTCTCATATACCAATATTTGTGCTTTTACAGAAATTAATAAAGCACTTTTGACAAATGTTTTAATATAAATGACAAATGCCACAAAACAGTCAAAAAGAGTTTCATGTGTCAAAGTACCATTTGAGACAGAATATAGATAGAAGCAGAAGCATGAATATGAAGACTGCTTCCCTCTTAAAAGCAGCATTAAAAAGCAAAAGTTGAATGCAACAGCAACAGACTGACCTGTGCAAAAAAAAAAAAGAAAGAAATGTGGGACAGGAGGCATAAAAAATGACAACAGGAGTGCAGAGAGGGCAGGTTATATATTGTGTATTTCCTTATTTGCTGAAATGGGGTCTGTTTGATTAACTGTATTAGTGGTTTTTATTTGATTTCTGGCACCATGCAAAATGATTAGTTGGTGCAATGACATCAAGTCACACAAGATTTTGCAGTACAATATTATCACAAAGCTAACTGCTGCTGATGATTCAGAGACAGGATGAAGAGTAAATCAGATATAGTTTAATCAAACAATTGGAAGCAATAATAAAGTTTGAGTTTGAACCTCCAAAGGGAAAATCCAGCTGAAGCTACTTGTTGAAACAGATTTCAGGCTGCAATATTTTGAAACCTGAAAAGATAATTTATGAGGGACTAAATAAATGAAGTCTGGTATTTCAGCACAGTGGCATCATCCCAGTATTCCACAGCTCTTAACACTTAGATTAAATATAAACAGAATTAATGTAGATAGCAGCTCCATTACCAAGCCGAAATATATTTGCATACTTAATTCTGGAACAAAGCACCGAAACATTGGGTCCAAAGGAGATTTGTAAGATTTGTTGCATTCAATTATGTCATTCCTAGTTAGAATACATGCACCTCATCACAGCATAAACACAGCCAAAGGGTAATATATTAGCCAAAAGAGATAAACTAGTATCTTAGAAGATGTAATAAATCCACTCTAATATTGAGGCACTGCCAGCTGCATCTGTCCTATGATGTGAAAGCATTTTGAAATCATTTTACAGAGTAAAAATCATCAAATCCAAGAGGGTGTAAAAATTAGATCAATCTCCAGCAACATAATCAGAAGTCACTGGCTGCAGTAATTTCAGGGCCTGTATGAAATTTAAGGTATCATTAGTAACTTTGAATTCAATTTCTGTTCCCTGACATATACCTCCTGACTGCAATGGAGTAAGAGTCTTCTCTACATCATCAAGAGGCTGACCATTTCTTGTGGTTTCGGTGTGTCTGCATGTTTAAAAACAATACAAGATGATACTACTAATTTATTTTTTCTTTGATCAATTCTGTAGGTTGTCCTGTTCTAAACTAGACTACACAAAACCACCAAGCCCACTGAAGGGTGTCTGCATTATCCCTGAAAGCCCAGGCAATCCTCATCCTTTTAGTGAAGTATTTGAACATACCTTTACTGTACTCAGTTTAGATTTATACATCACATCATTGGGCTAAGCCACACTGTGTTAGTTTGGGCCTAGAGCTGATTTTTCAGCTCTAACTCCTTTTTTTTTCCCAAACTGAATTAGATTTACAAGATTGAGTGAAACGCATTGTGTTATTTTGTTTCACCTGGTATTTGTGCTTGTAAACAGTACAAGAAAATCCCATGTTTGTACTTCACAGAAGGCACATGAAAAGATTCATGTCCTTTGCTCCTTCCAGTGGACTCACGGCTCTCCCTACTGGTTTTGATAACAGCCTGCAAAGATGCTTCTGTACTTCATCTCTGCTAACATAACACGGGAGGGCTCTAATTACCAAATCAGCAACTACATCAATCAACACATATCTATACATCATTATATTTCTCCTTCAGTAAATGGCTATGAAAGCAGTTCCATGTTTAAGAACTTGTCTTCTTTTCCTTGTTACAAACACTGATGCTGCACTGAGTAAATGCTGCTCCATAACCTTTCCAGAGAGCAGCTTTCTCACACCCCTCAAATGGCAAGTAAACACAATTCAGAGGTAACAGTAGCATCAGAAAAGCAACCTATTGTAATTTAAACATGTTTAAAAAGTATGGGTCTTCATGAACTTCCAAGGCAAACAAAGTACAGTGTTAGAAAAGTACCAGGCAGCATCAGCTTGCAGTCTGCTAACAATGACCGCTTCTTAGACCACAAGCAAATTGAGATCTCAGTCCAAATAATTACTATCAGCATTAGGACATTATATGAGATTTCTGAGATTGAGGAACATGTGACACTCTGAATGGCAGGGGACAGTTCCTCTTGATTGGCACTGTGGCTGTATTTCTCCACAAAATAATCAGTGACCCAACAAGAGTGGTGGTACTCTTGACTCTGGTTCAGTGAGGAGGAAAATCCCTGCAAGGCTGCTGTAGCTTTTAACATAGCAGTCATGAAATTATTCACTTCAGACAAAAGGGTAAGGTAGACTAAACTATTACTAAGCCTCTGATTTCCAAAGGACAGACTTTTGAAATACTACTACTAATAAAACAAATGAAGTAATTAATAAAACACTAGGCCACATAGACTACAGTACAGGATGGACCTATTTATTAGGTCAGTGGTAAAAAGGCAATTTAAAACCCAAATAAGAAAAATGGAAGACAGATTAAATGTTAATCCATTTAGTCCATTTAATAAGCCATTTAATCCAACCAAATCTTAAATCTTGAAAAAAATAATTCAGATTTTTAAAAGATCAAAGAACTGGAGAGAGGATAACAGGAAAAGCTTATCAAAGTGATGGGAAGAATTTAAAATTTGGAAAGTATGCTAAGACATGGTGCAAAAGATACTTCAACAATACTAATCTATTATAACTAAGAGATTATTAAAGAGTAGGTATTATATACAGCCTAAACATATCACATTACTATGATTTTTAAGATTAAAGATCTCTTTATTGATATACCATATTGATATACCAATATCTCTTTATTGATGTACATGATATACCATCTATAGCCACATATTGATTTTTTACCAATTTCTGATTTGCCAACTTTTTTTTCTATTTTTCGTTCTTTCAAAACTCACTTATAAAATATAAAGAGGCCAGACTAAGAGGTCTCCAGAATCATAATTTTTTCACTGAAGCATGAACATCATATCCATAAAAGCATGAAAGACCTGGTGTTAAGTGCATTTACAGTAAAACAAAGTAAGATAATGGACAAGATGGAAGGAAGGGGAGTAAGACATTACTGATGCTCTGCAGAAATGGTCTTCTGAGTGGTTGCATTTAGAGCTTTCAACGATGACTCTGCCTCACAGCATTAAGAGAATGTGAACATGAAATCTGGCAATAACTAAATCAAAGCTTGGTCAACATTAAGAGAACAAGAAGAGATAACCTTCTTAAACATGAAAGTACTTGTAATCCATTAAATAACATTATTCAAAGTGAAAAATATTACTAGACTGTCACTTGGGAGCTACACTTAAGAAATGTCTTATTCAAATTTCTGCTATATACCGGAGACTCTGAAAGAAAATGATACAGCTAACTCTGGATACACAGACATTTCAAAATGGAAGTTAGACCCACAAAAAGACTGGATGCAGGAAAATACAACATTAATGACTGTGTAGAGAGAACTAGTGAATCCTTCTCTGATCCTTAGCTCAGAAAAAATTGCCAGTGCTGGGACAGATACTCAGGCTACCAGAAATAGCAGGTATGTAGCAAATTGTACAAAAGCAAACTGTGCTGGTGTGGTTTGATCAGCCCAGTAACCATGGGCAGTCAGCCTGCACATTGTGCCTTTTCCCAGCATCTCTGGCTTTGGTGAAGGGTGTAGAGATACATGCCACATTCTTTCCTGGGCTTCAGAGAAAAGGGATAGTACAGCCAAAAACTGTCACAGACCAACTGCTGTGCACTCTCTGGGAATGAATTTATGTTCTTTGCCACCAAGAGACTGATGTACTGAACTTCTAATTCACTTTTAAGATGGGGTCTTACAGATTTGTGAATGGAAATATCCGATCTTTCTGAGAGAGCATTGATTTGAACAGTTTCTGTTGAGTCTGTTCCTAGCAACTAGAAACAAATTCCATTTAGTAACATGACTTCACCAATTTAATCTGGTAATCTGGCTTTATAGTCACAGTAATCTTCACTGTGCACAACAAAAGCAGAGATAAAAGCCCTCAACACGTGAGTTGGGCTTGCCTAATTTGGCACACCATCTGAGATGAGTAAAAAGAGGGGCAGGTTGCACCTGTTCGTTATGTGCTATCAAGGTTCTTCATCTGTTCTCGTTTGTTTTCATCAGAGAAGACCTGGCATAGTTACTCTCATTAATGGGATCTGTAAGTGTGCCAGACTTCAGCCTTTTACCTGGTGTTATCTTGACCTCATGGCATATCTTTCTAGAAAGATTTCCCTGTTTGTCCAAGGAAATGCCATAATTGACTGGAAAGGACAAAAATAAAGTATGAAATTTGACACATACTATAGGAATGACTATACTATAGGATGCAGTATAGGAATTTATTCCTCATTCAGGAATGAAGACAGAAGACAGATCTCAATGAAGATATAGGGCCCTCCTGAGCTCAGCCAAATGTCCATTTAAACCATGAATTCCTATGAATTTCCTCTTTCCCAGACAGGAAATTTACAGCCAACTTATTTTAATTGTTTCTTAGATATGCAAACAAAAAATTTCATGTTTAGCCTCTTTTTAATGTGGAAATGAAATTCAATTCTTTGCATTTCTGATAGATTTTACAATTGAAATAGAGAAAACATATTTAAAATATCAACTCATCACAATCAAAGGCTCAGGACAGGGGCCTTTTAGTACAAAACCTACAACTTTCTTATAATGTAACTTTCTTGCCAACTATACTCAGGTCAGTCATGTGACAGTTGAGATTTCTTCTGTTTAAAACAAAACTGGGGTTATACTCACAGTTTGTGAAGATTATTAAGTCCGACAAACATTTCTGGTGTTAGGCAACCAATTCTGTTATTTGAAAGATCCCTGAAACAAACAAAAATTCCATGAAACATTGAGTCTGTCTTATTTATATAAACACCTATGTAATCACACAAAGCATCTATATTTTTAATAGTTAAGGAGTTAGAGACAAATGAGAAATAAAACCTTTTCCCATAATGTAACATTACTAAATTAAATAGATTAAATAACTTTTATATTAACATTATTGAACCATATTCCACAAATCATACTGTGACTTCTAATGGCTTTTTATATATAGGTAGTAAATAAAAGCAAAATAATATTACAAATATAAAGAATTTTCCTGATCTGAATTATTAGCACCTGCAGTTTTTAACTTAGGAAGAATACCGTGCATTTTGTTCCATGCAATATTCAGCCAAAACTGACTTTATTTTTTTACTGTTTACTCATGTTTCATCTCATTAACAGCAGCCTTTCTTGCTGAAATCACAGAAACCAGAAGGCAATTAGTTTTTGAGCTAGTGAGGTCAGTTTTGATAAGCACTTGGCAAGCTCTTTTAAGAGCAATACTGTGGCTATCTGAGAGCACAAACAGTAAAAGGCATTACATTCCATAACTGTTTCCTGCAGAAAGTGAAGAAATGTTTTCTGTATAAGCCATACATGCAATATAGTGTAAAGGATGCTTACAGGAAGGAGACAAAGACAGGTATAAGCAATCATATTGTGGTAAAAACATGAATAATGCCCCTTGGTAGATTAGAGTTTGATTTTTATGTATTTGGTTTTCAACCTTGACCCAAATTTTCCTTCTCACCAAGCACATTTTTAAAAAAAATAGTTGCAGTTACATAAGGATTTTAAGTGATCATGCAGCAAAGAAAAATGTTAAAATTGATCTGAATGTATTTGTTTTAGAATTAGAGGTCGTTTTTTGATTCCTTTACTACATTGTGCAGATTCCATATTTTTCTACTGATACATGAGAACATTAAAGTAATGTTCTTCCATCAAATGGAAGACTAAAGGTTGCAGTTTGACAAATCCAGTTACTGCTTTCATGGGAACACATTCAGTTAGCTGGAAAATGAAGGCAATCCCTTTAGAGTTCACTATGAAGTCGTCTTCTCTCAGACAAAGAATATATTGTTGTGCAAGTGTATGTTGAAACTTCACATTATAATGAAAATATTTCTTAAATGCTTGTCAAGGATATTAAGTAGGGAACAGCTGAGATAATACTGAGGATACAATATAGTGCATTAATTTCATGTTAGCATCATTTTTCACGTTCTACTAAAAGCTACATAGCAAATCTAAAAATGCAAGTTTAAGACAAGTACATATATATAATAATCTACATATCTTTCTATTAGAAGACATAAAAAAGAACCTACCCAGAATTCTTGGTTGGGTAATGCTTTACTTTTGTCTAGGCAAAGTCTGAACACATATGGAAGAATTGCATCACAATGTGGGGCATATTCTGGGTAGCAAAAGCAGATTTTGTCTATACTAATCAATATGGGTGCATATTTTTTTATGAGAGGCACACACTACAATATCTTTTTACCAAAATGAAAGAATAAACACTGTTTTCTCAAAGTTTTCTTCAGTAAGTGTTATTTTCGTAAGAAGTTATATAGCAGTGACTGAAATTTCTGTATTGTAATACATGTTTTCCAAAGAAAAAAAACTTTAACAAAAAAAAGGCAACTTGCTACACTTTTCCCTAGACTAATACCTGTTACATTAAACAAAATTCAGTTCATATGTACAAAGCTAGTGCTCCTTTTCAGGAATTAAACATTTAACTTACTAATGCTGACTCACAAAGCTGATGTTAGAGGAAAGAACTCTTCTGTGTTGAATAACCAAATGCCATAATTTTAGTGATTCATAAATTTTCAATTTCCATTAATTTTTGTATGTACCTTTTTGAGTAAACTCTAGAAAAAATTCAGTTTGTCATTCAAATACAAATTACAACAGTTCTCCAAATCATTCACAGAAAACATTCTGACAGCCTGTGGTTTGTCTGTCTGACTTGCCATAGGCATTTCTCTTGCAGTTGCCCACATTACATCAGCTTCTGTTTTTCTCAGAATCGTTTATATTTTACTCAGGAAATAAAAAGACATGAATGTACAGTCCTAAAGTAATTACTGTATTCAGTATGCAACAGGAGTTTACACTATTTATTCCTTTTTCTCTACTATCTCCTTCCCAACAGTTGCACACCGAAGGAGGGAAGATATTCTCTTGTTTACCATGGAAATAGACAGATTTGTATCAAATGTGGTAGTCCAGCAATTAAACAACTCTCTGTCTCTAGATTGTTCCCAGTGTTACTTGTTCATATCAGCAATGGGGTTTTTTGAGATTTGGCATGACAAAACAACATTGCCAATTCTACTGTGCTGAAGAGTCTTTTCGTCCCTCTTGTCCAATGCCTGATGAATTCCTCTCCCTTTATTCCTTTCTCCTGGCTGACCTAAGGGCTCCACCTGTGCAGTCTGTGGATGTGCAGCCCATGACTTGCACAGGTTTCCTGGTTTTCCCACAAGAGGTCAGGGTTGTGTTACTAGAGTACGCGGCCAAAGCAACAATTAGCGCTCATTTTTATTGTTGTATTCTACTGTTACCCTGTACACAGAGCCAGCAAGAAAACTTCAAACCTAATGCTCTTATTTGTGTTAAAAACATATATGCTACTGTGATTTTATCATTATTATGCAACTGGCTCTCTCCCCAAACACACTAAAAATGGGAGGCTGGTATTAAAAACAGCTACAGCATGATCAGAGAGAGAAACCTTCTGCAGTGCTCCCAGAACACAGCAGTTCGAGACTACCACACAGCAGAAAAGAAGAGGATTTGTAAAACTCTTTCTCTGTGGATTTGCAATCCTTCTCCTTCTCTTCTAAATCTTCCCATCCCACTAAAATAATCCCGGTTTTCTCAAAAAACAACATACATGATGGCTAGGAAAATGCCTGGTATGTGCTGATGGCCTAGTTAGCCTGTGCATGGACATTTGGAAGCTGTCACTTGGAAAATTATAATTAAAAAAGTGTTCTCTCACTTTCCCTTAGGCTGAGTACAACTAAGGAGTGTCTGTAGTCCTTGTTAATTAAAAGAAAAATGCCCAGCTGTAGAATCCTACTAACTTAGATATTCTTATCCTCTAAAATGTAGTTTAAAATTCAGCCAGTGCTTCCAAAAGTACTATGAGAACCTTTTCCAAGACAGACTTGCAAGAATGATGGTCAGGGAATATACTGTGTAAGATCTTGTTTCCTTAGAAAACCATGATGAAAATAAAAAATATCAAGCAAAGTCGAGGTTGATGGCATGGAAAATGGTAGACAAACTCTACAGTATGACAAAGTTTCCTTTCTAATAACATATTTGATAGGGCTGATTTATGATAAAAGTAAAAAAAAAAAAATTAGTGTAGCACAAACCATTGTTCACACACATCTGAACTGTTTAGTGTTATTTCTGATTAATGTCTATAGTGATATATCATCTGCTTAGTCATTAATTAGGCATGTTTTTTACCTTTGTAGGTGCATTTGTTAGGACACTTACTGGAGAAAAGGTAAAAAAGGAAAGGAAATGGAAGAAAGAAGGGAAAGAAGGAAAAAAAGGCATGCTAAATGTAAAAAGCAGAGTGTGTGATTTTCTATTTTACAGCCAGTGCCCTTATTTGATTATTGCTTGGTGGCATACTTGAGTTGCCTAAGGATAGAAATGTCGATACAAACACAATTTTCAGAATAATTCAAATGGAATTAATACTTACAGGCGCTTCAGCTCTGAAAGCCCATAGAAGGCCCCTGGCTCAATTGTGCTGATCAAATTATTCTTCAGATCTCTAGAGAGACATAATAGGAGGAGCAGTTAATTATCATGTTACCTACTTTACCACTGTTACATATGTGGAGTGTGAAATGCAATGCAATTCTAACCTTTATCTGTCTTAGCTAAAACTAAGAGTTTAACTAGTAGCATCAAAAACAGTACATCATCTGCAGTTTATAAAAACATAATTTTCCAAGTAAGATGGTTAAGATTAGATGTTTAAAAAATCTGTTTGTTTTAATTCTTCTTTTCCTATTTATACTTTTCAAAACAAGCTTACCAGCCATTCTTGCCCCAGGAAAAATGTTTTCATCAATGAGTGAATGAAATAATTAGTCAGCAAAGCAGGAGCCTTTTAGCTTGCTTATTCATTGTACTGTGCACTTTACACTTAATAAATTTCTCATTTCCACCTAGTGTAGGCAAAGCAGTTGGCATGTGAGACAAACAGACAGGTCAGGTTTCTGTTCTGAAATACAGGCAGTTTCTCCTATTTTAAAGGTTGGTGCTTCATTTGCACTTGCTGACAACCCAGAGGATTGGCTGTTTTACAGATAAAGAATATTTCACTTGCATTAGTAATCTCATCTGCTCTTGACACAGAGCTTGGGGCCACGACACTGCTCTCAGCTCAGTCCCCACAGAGATTTACTACTGAAATGTCTCAAAGACTTTTGTGATGTGAACCCTGAGGAAGTGCCTTCAGTGCAACTAGATAAGCAGGCCTAGGAGACAAATGCTGTAAATTCTTGTAGGCTATGTTCATCTTCTGATAATTTGCAATTCATAGGGAGCAACTGGTGCTCACTAACTTCAGTGCTGTTTCTCAGGCTGGACACTTCCAGAAATTACAGCATATATACAGCTTGACTCTGCCAAAGCATGGATGGAGCAACAGCCACAAGAATAATCTTATCTATGACTTTTTATTTTACTGCAGATAAAATGTACACTAGCTGAAATCTTGAGTCATCTACCTCTGCTTGGCCTGAATAGAGTAAGATTTCATCCCAAATGCTTATTTCACAGAAGGATATATTTTATTTTCAAAGTCAAAATCAAGTATTTCTGCACTTTTCTAGTAATTTTTGCACATCTCTTGAATACAGTTCCAAAAACGTGTGTCTCACACCCATTCCATTATAGCAACGATGTCAATGAGTGATTTGTCCCGAACTGAGATCTGAGTTGGACTCTTTAAGTGTCAAGTTCAGCTTTCAGCCTGCAACACTGACAGTCTTTAAGAAGTCTTTGAGAATTGGAAGAAGCTTTAGGGAGTTTTTTTAATGTCTTGTGGTCAAACATTTTCATCTTAGTTCCCTGGTATCAGCAGCAGCTACTAGATTTATCTTTCTTTGTCTTCATTTGCTCAAGAAGTTCTGACCATTTCTTTAACTGTGAGTTTTCCACACCTTATAATAAATAAAACTATTTAAAGAAACGTTCTGCACCTTATTCTCCAGAGTCAGCTTGCAAGGACAAGTTTTTTGTTTGGCAAAAATTAATCTACACAAGTGTTTATTCCTGTGATGATTTAGGGTTTTTGCTCTGTGAGTGAGTCACAGCCTCATTTTTTTTAACATTCAAGTGTTCAATACTAAACATTTGTGACTACTCCTTTTGCTTGTACAGTATGTTAAATATGTAACTACTCAGGTCAAAGAAGTTATTTAACTTGCAGAAATAAATCCATATAAAAAGACTGGAAGAATATAATTTTCATCATGGAACAGCTGTATTCTTATAAATCATAACAGAAAGCAAAAACCTGTCTCAAGCTTTACACTGAAGTGTTTACTCACTTGTAAACAACCTAAGAGGCTTAGTACATATGCAAATATGTGCATTTTAGGCAGGAGAAACTGCCAGTTTTAATAATTAATCTTTATATCAATTATATACATTCTGTGTTAACTGCCAACTCATCTAAATGTTCTACAAGTTGCAATCAGGCAAAGTGATAAGTTCTTGTAGCCAAGAGTAGTAACAGCTCAGAACAAATATAAAATAGTCAGGGTAAGTGGCAAGCTGTTGACAAGTGAGTTTTAATGACAGTCAAAATAACCTAGCAGACAAAAAGCCTTCCATTTACTGAAATCTTCTATGCTCTAGTTTATGGAAACTCTGCCCTGTTTCCCCAGAACTTGTAACCACATAGGAAAAACCAGCATAATCTTCAACTATCACCTACAGGAAGAAAAAAGGTAATTTAATGTTAGTAGAAGGTGGACCATTACATGGAAAAGTGTCCATCACTTACACTGTCATAAACAAGACATCTAGTCTCCTTATTTTGGAAATTACACTTAAAATAGGTAGGTCATTTTTGTAAGGATATTCTCAGAAAATTGTAGATGATTATACTGCCCACAATTCTGGCACTTTCTTAGAAATTAGTATTATTGCATAATGTTTCCATTTAATACTGGCCTAACAAAATAGGTGTTTCCTTCCTTGTGATCCTTGAACACTTTTCATGTGATTAAATTTAATAAATAAAATTATCACAACTGTTAAACGCTTAAAATTTGTACTTCTGCATTAGGAGATCCCATTTGCTTCCCACCCACTTGTAGTTTTTAGTAAATTACTATAATTAAAATACTAAATTAGCTTCTCCCATTTTCTGATTTAGGAAGAAGTTTGTCATATTGAAGCCTTATAGTAATTAGAATTAACTTGCACTGAGCTAAATAAAGAACCCAGAGTAAATTTGGTTGCATGTTTACATTTTTCCCCAAGAGCTACTGCTGAGGTTTGGCAAAAGGTCATGATCCAAGACAAGCCAAAGAGCAGCCCAGGCTGGACCACACACGTGCACCTATACCAGACAAGTGATTTTATCATCAACCAAAAGCAAGAGAGAAGGGAAGGAACCCCAGTATCGTAATATTGAATGACCACAGTGTGACCCGGTTAAGTCCAAAAAGAAAGCATTTTCTAACTAACAGTTAAGATTTTCCATCATTTCTGATGCTGCATTCTAACTTTAAAGTATCTATTCTGAATCTGAATGACGTGTCATTAGTGGTGTGGGAGTACAGACCTGAAAATACATCAAAACCAAGTGTCCATGTACAAGTACAGATAGAGGGAAGCTACAGGAAGTTAGCTATAGTCATGAAAACTGCAGCACTTATATCCAGGCATCAGAGCTGCACAAAATCAAAACGGAACAATATTTATTTAACTGTATTTCCCTTAATATCATTAGAGTTGCTAGATAAACTTTCTGCAGGGTACTCTGATCTTAACTTGATCTAAATAGGTAGAAGAACAATATAGAACAGACTGTGTTATCATTAAACACAATCTCAAATGGTTACAGAGGAGACTTTCCTTTTCACCTGCAAGTCTGAACTTACATAAATTACATACAACAACCATTAAGCACTGTCTTCTTATTTGTAGGTATTTGCAAATAATAGGCCCACAGGTAAATACAATCAAGGATCCCTTTACTAAGAACCACAAGATGCTGGAAGTTTATCAACTTCCACATTAAGCTTTCAACTGACTTTTACTTTCTTAAGAGAAACCTTAAGAAAAATAGCTGACTTGATGCGGGGGAATTTGTGTTTGAAGTATTCACTTCCTGATGGCTTAGCTGAGAGGTAAATGAATCAAGAGGAACAGGCTACTGAGGGAACATTTAGTAACTACTCCAGACCTCTCAGCTATCAGACATCTTCTGTGGCCAAATCCCCGATTATCTGAATGTATTCCTGAGATTCTTGATGCTTCGAGGCCACTGTGTGCACTTACACACTATAGAACATAGTGGGCAAAAGTTCACTGAAGTATAGACAGTCCATTAACAAAGGAATCACTTTATCTTAAACTATATTCTGATGTTTTGTACCAACATCTTTGCCTTCAGACATTGCATAGTCTTTCTCCAACTTACAATATAAGTACTGTAGATATTTTGAATACATATTCATAACAAAAATATTCAGCTAATTCCAGTACTTTGTTCAAATTCCTGACATCAATACATCTTTCATAAAAAATTATAGGTTGTACCAAGAGGACATCTGTGTTTAGAAAGCTGTCATTATGGTGCTGCAAACTTTCCAAAAAAGCTCTGAGAAGAGCAATCAGTTGTTGAGCAGATGCCAAATACCAATGAAATATGACTGACTTTTTACATTTTGCATATTACTATGAAACAACAAGAACAGACAAAAAACAAAATAAGGTCACATCTTCCACTTCTTTCTCATGTGAAATATTACAGCTAAACTGAATGTCACCTTTGCCCAAGAAATTAATGCAGACTTGAGATCTTTGAAGAAAAGATTATGATCACTGCAGTAGGAAAGAGGCATAACCAGTGATGGAAAACAAGAGTTATCACCTATTCTGCCATCATGACAGCAACAGTCAGGGCTGGCACTCCTGAATACAAGAAACAAGAATTAAGTTGATATTGGCAAAATGTGTTTTGAAGACATTTCAAAAGTACCTATCTTTACAGGAGCCAGTAACTTGCTGTATTTTGGTGGTAGAGATATAATCAAAACTTATTTTCATCTTCATTGTTGGTAAATGCATTGTTGAAAAAACATACCTCATTAAACAGGCAGGTTAAGTAATAGCAATTACCTGTACTATCATCAGTAACTAAATTAACTAAGGTGCTCCCATGGAACTCCAGAGCTCATTTGTTGTCTTTAAATTTTTTTTTTTTTTAATTATGAGAATGGATATTTAACCTACTTTCCAGAATCAGAAAAGATATGGTTACATCCCAGTTAAGTTCCAAGAGATAAAGACAAAACCCTTTTCAGTTAGAAACATCAGATAATAAACGTAAACATGCACACAAATATGGACAATAATTGTCCAATAATGGTCTGCCTTTCCAGACACAGAGGCTATAGATCTTTTGTTTGCTTAGCATGCTGATGATGCATTTTCCTTTAATTTTCCCTTTTTAATCCAAGCCATTACTGACTGGATTCCCTAAAACAATAGACCCTAAAGACTAGACAAAAATATGACTGCTGTCCACTCAAGGTGCTAATGAATGATCAGAGGTTTCAGATCCATCACTTGATGGCAACTATGACATGCAGAACAACAGAAAGGTCATCACACTTTGGTTTTTAATTTAAGGCTGATGACTCATTCACATCAAATGTGCTGTGGTAATTTGGCAGTTATTCATTATTTAGGAACATGCCTAAAAGTGTAAAACAAAGTACTAAGAATGGCAGCTGAAACAAAACAGAGAGAGGCTTTATGGTAGTTTGCTTGCTCAAAGAATCCCATAGAATGTTATAAATTATTTCATTTTCAAAGTAATAGTCATAGAGCAAGAATGTAAGACTCAGGATATTTGAACTGAAGAACCAGCATGCCAAGTAAGAAAAAAACGCTAAAAAGCTGGGTAAAACAAGATAAAAAAGATAGACTTGCAGTACAAATTTTTTGATACATTTTTATAAATGTATATGATAGAAAATAACATTTTAAAATATTAATTAATGCAGTTTCATTCTAAATATAGCATTGACCAACCAGAATATAGGTGCAAAGATGTTTGGCATCTGCCTCTACTTTCAGCATTTTGTTATTGATAGCTCAAATTTAAATGCATTTTCAAATAAAGAAAAATCATCTACACTTTCCGAATTCTTCTACTTTGACGTGTTTTTAAGAAATAAAAATTCAGAATTCCAAACATCTGCAACTGTTCCTATTGGTTTTCTTTTTTATGCCACAAACCCAGACACATCACATTAGGCACAGAAGCAGATGCTTGGCACTTGTAACCTGGGGACTGAAGACAGAGTGGCTGTGCCACCCAGCTCCCAAGGAGGGGTCACTTGGAGCCATTGTATGGGGCTAAACCAAGACTGAAAGGTCAGAAGAAATAAATGCTGAGAGCTGATAAAGTGGGTTTCAGTGTGCACATCTCTGCAGTGCCAGCAGAAAATGCCTCCCTGCTGGCAACAAGGCCTTGGTGCACAGTGACAGATCTGGCATTATGCTGATTACAATGGCAGAGCTTGTGTCTGCCCATAACTATGGAGAGACACATGAGGAACACAGAAACCTTTGGCAGCTGCAAAGAGCTAGAGGCTTCCTTAAATTCTGCACCTACTGGGACTTCTCTGTGTATTCCTGCCTAGAAGGCAGTTCAGCATGCCTTACATTTCTTGACTTCTGCCCCACGCCTCTTGCAAAAAAGCTAATCGTTGGGGGAAGAAAGAAAAAAAATAAATGAGTTCAGAGATTAATTCCAGCCTGTGAGAAAACTGTAAAGAAAATTAAAAAGTCAGGGGAAAAGTATCCTCAACCATTTTTTTTAAATGAAACACACAGATCAAATAAGATATAAAACAGACACATAGAAAGTGGGTAAAACACACTTCCTACTGAGAAAGGTTTCAGCTCCAGTTGTAGGAGTTGTTATTACACATTCTAAGACTGCATTGCTTTGGCTGTTACAGATGTCCAGCACTGTATATTCAACATTCCTAGGTCAAATTTCAAACTCTGGAATTATAGAACAAAAACAACATGAAATACTGGAAATTTATCCAGAATTTTCAAAAGTGTATCTGAATTAATCTTCCACAATAAAATATGGAGATTTTCATTTTTATACCAAATTATCAGAGGTATCAGTGTAATGAAAATGGGTTTTTTTAGATATGAGAACCTTAAAATATACATCCATCGTATCATTGAGTTTTGGGTGAGGCTTTTTTAAGGAAATATTTGATTTTTTTCTTTTATTGTATCAAGATTGACTTGGAAAACCACAAGTGATTCATTACTGAATTTCAATTTGAGATTTCATGACTCAAACCATCCAAAGAAAAGAGGAATGAATTTTAGCCTGAGGTGTAAAGGAAAGATCAGTACCTGCAGATGGCACACAGATTAATCTAGGAGTACTTTTGAGCCAAAACTAAGATAGTTTATTACTCAGTGTAGATCAAGAAAATAGGAATCATCTTTCCTACAACATTTATTTCACTGTACTGTTTTCATAATAGAGAAGTAGAACATTTATAAACCCAAGGTGAATCAATCAAAAAATGTTAAGGAGCAACTCCATCTTTCTTCCTACTTACTTTTGCTACAGAGTTTTATTAAAAAAGTAAGAATCCTAATTAACAATATCACAAAGAACATGGACGCTGACATAGATAGGTCCAGGGACCTGCAGTGATTATTCAGCTCATGATGGGAGATGGATGAGGGAACACTGCAGTAATCTCCACCCTTCTCCAGGAACCATCACAGCCAAAGCTGTTCCTCCTATTTACCTGGGAATATGGCAACACCCAGATACATTCCAGCATCATATAGAGAAGGAAGCCCTTTCCAGAATAGGAGGGGGAAACAAATATAGAAACCATCAGAAAACTTCATTTGGTCAGTGTTAGAGGCAACATTAATTGCACGGAAATCCTGTCAATTTAAACTGCCAGTAAGTAGTTTAAGGATAACACGGAAGAATTGCCTATAAGCAGTTTAGCTCAGAGGAATTAAATCTTGCTGGAAGACTGGTCTGAGAATCCTTCCCCAGAAGGTCCTGTCTTTGGTAATAAACTGGGTCTTTGGTAATAACATAGACAAATTTTAGTTTTCAAAAACCAACCACATGTGCTAATGAGAAGGCATGCAGAATTGTCTTCTACAGAAATGAGGGTTAATGTGAGCCCTCTGTAGAACCTCCTTGAGTATTTTCAGTGTACAGTTTAAAAATTTGCACTTTCCTAGAGGTAAATGTCAGAAATTTTAAAATACTTTTTGCTAAGATTTCCTGTAAAATACAGATAAGCAAACTACAAGGCTGAAAAATAAGACCAGAGGTTCTATGTGAATGTATAATTTCTACCCATTCTTTAAACTCATTGCCATATACTTTATATTCTATATAATGTGTATGTTGAGATTTTCAAGTAAAAATTATTTTAAAGAAACTGAAAAATCTTATTTCTTCTATCTCAGAACTGCCAGTATTAATTTCAAGCCAAAATATATTCTATTATAAATAATATTAAGTTGGTATATACTTAATAACCTGTCTGTGTTGGTCCCTCTTAATATGCTCTTCTTCAATGATTTTTATGCCTTGTTTCATCACTAGTGTTTTAGGCAAAATCATAGGGTTTTAAAATAAATTTTCTTTTGCTTATATAAAAGTTTCAGTTATTCAGCCTTAGGATATGCAAAGTCATTGAAAAACCAAACAAAGATCAACACAGACATAATAACACACAATAGTAGCTGGGGCCACAGGAACACCCACAGGTCTTCACAGCCTGAAAGAATACCAAAAAAATGGAGGAAACAGGAAAGGAAACACAAAAAAAAAGGATGCAGGGAAAGATGTTATTGTTGGAAAAATGTTATTGTTGGAGATCATTATTGCTGAAAGCTGTTTTGTTCAGTTAGGCATCCCTTCCTTATCAATCCTTCTCACCACACAGAGCAACAGAACTTTTCCCAGCTTATTTACTCATAACTTATTTCATGGCATCTCTTCTACTTTCATCAGATTGCCTCTCCCTCAGGCCCTCTGAATTAGTGCTTTATTTCCACAGGTTTCCTGGGTCAGGCCTGGGATCCAGCCATTCCCGCCCACAAATAAATCAGTTTACTCATCAAACCCTCCTCCAGGCATGCGGGGCACACAAAAGCTGGTGGTCAGGTATGAACAGCACTGTTAACATCTCCCAGGGCTGTTGGAGCTCTGGGAGAGCTACATTACTGAGCAAGAATCTGGTGGAAGAAAAGGGACTTTGTGGCGGCTACTTAAGACGTGTATTTATAAATCTGCACTTGCTACATCTTCTCAAAGGATGACAGCATCTGACACAAATCATGTGTTATCTTAATGACATCACTATATAAATTTTCAGATGGATATATCATTGTGGTGGGCTGACCTTGGCTGACTGCACATCAGACTAAGAGAACTATTTGTGGTCCTAACAGGAAACAGAAGCCGAGATATTCATAAATTCAATTAAGTGACGTGCTGAAATACAACTAAACTGTTACATAAATTTCAAAAAAATGCCAGGAAAAAGAAATTTTGTTCATGATTTAGACAGCCCTATAAACTAACTTTACAAGTGAGTTTATTTTATAGTCCTGTCACTTATCACAATATTTAATTTTTATATAGAACATATTTTATATTTTCCCTAATATACAATGCCCTGATAAAACTCTTAATGTTTGTGCTACGGCAAGAACAATTTTGGTGTCTAATCAAGTGTTTTGTAAAGTAAAAATTTATACTGCAGGAAAACTCTGACTCAACAACAAGAGTTCAACCAAAACCCAACGAAACATTGCCAAGTAGTCTTACATACCTACATTTTAAGAGGTATATAAAAATAATCCCTTGGAATCACAACTCTTGCATCAAATAAATGTATCCAAACCAGCAGACTATTAGACTGGTCTGGGTCAGGAATGCAGCTACAGCTGACCCTGAGGAACTGGCATTTTATTTAATTGTACAAGTGCTTTGCAGTAACAACACGAAAGATTCTTTTAATTCTAAATTGACACCAAAAGTGATCTGCAAATTATAACCTTTCATTCCAGCCTGCAGTCGTCTAGCACAACTTTCTTTCATTCTGTTTCTAATCAATTCTCTCACTTTTAACCACTAGTAATTTGCCCTGTATTTCATTCCCTTTGCTTACATTCCTATCCTCTCAATTTTAAGAAGAAATTCCTGGCTTTTGTCATGTTCTCACTGTTTTCTGTTCATGCAACAACTGTAATAGTTTTGAAGATGTATTTCCACTAAACAATTTCCTTGGGATTACATTTAACAAAAATACGTGTCTTATATTCGTTCCTCCCATTTTGAAACATTTAAATCTTTTACACCTGAAAGGAAAAACACCATTTTTTGCCCTTTTAAAAGGTGATGGATCCAGTGCCTACTCATAAAACACTTCACAGCATTAGACTGGGATCTGTCTAATGTTTTTAGACAAAAATAAAAATATTTAATTTATAAATATTTTTTAGACAAAAATAAATATTTTAGACAAAAATAAAAATAATTAATATTTTTGTCCAGTAAAATGAATTACTGAATTATGATTTATGATCATCACTTGAAAACTTCATTCTTACTAAAAATGTAATTATATTAATTCTCCTATAGTCTTCTTATGAAACTTTTAGATACTAGGACAATTAATGTGATATATAAAGATATATATTATTATTAAAGTCATAATATTTTAAATCATGTCTATAAAGGCAAAAATATCTTGATTATATGACACAAACGGAGCACAAAGATAATGACCATTGTACCAGCAAAATACAATAGCATAGAGAATGCCTCAAAGTATTTGAATTACATAATAGCTACAATTTTAATAGTTTTCTATAATAATAACAGTAGTAGTAGTAGTCATAGTAGCAATAAATATGTGAGTAATAATTAATGATCAAGTTAAATTAGATCTTGTATTTAAAATATCTTCTGCATCTCTTAATGAAGGAAACTTGCACAGATGAGGCTTCACTAGTCTTTCATAAACTAGGCTTTATATTACTAATCATCAGTAGGGTTACACTTTTCTTATTCCTCCAAAGACTCCTATAGGATGGCCAACAGAACAACATCCACCAATGGAAAAATTACAAAGCACTACAGCTTTTATTACTCTCTATTGTTTTAATAATAGAAACTATGTTCTTTTATTTGAAACAGTATTAACTGCTCAGTATGCAGTTTGGCTTGTAGTACATAAGCCTCTCAACTGATCTTCTACAAAAGTAACTCTCCTCATGGCTATTTTACTTCAAGAAAAATAAACTTGACCCTGGACCCTGCCATGTCTCCTTCTTATTCAAAACCACTAAAATATTTCTGTCTTTAGGAGACATTTATTAACTGGGAAACAATGCTGTTTCAAAGTGACATTTCCTTTCTACGTTGTCATTTCTTTCAAGTAATCTCAAACCTCTTCAGCTGAACACTAGCTCTGTGATGCTGATTTCAATTCTAGGTAATTGTGAATTAAAGTTCTCTCTAACTATTTGTACACTAGCAGAATCCAACTGTTTTATTAAAAGATGACCTCAAATCTCCCTAAGAGATGGCCTGATGTAAAACCAGTTACTGGGGAACAGGTAACACCAACTTTTCTATTTTGAATTTAATTTCTATTTTGAGAGCAAATTCCTGATAATTATTGCTATAACTCACCTCAACAGATTAGCAACAGTTGGCATAGAGCTCCATAAATAATGCACATGTTATATAGAGATTCTTCCTTTTCTAGTTTATTTTCATTTAGCCAATATTGAGACATAAAATTGTTAAATTCATACAAGCAGTATCAGTAAAGAATGCTGGGGCACTGCCAATCAAGCAATGTAAAGCATTCACAAACTGGCACACAAACATTGCTGAAACAAAAAGCAGGGCTGGATGATCTCTTCTTCAAATCAATTGCCCTGAATGGCAGAAATAATTTTCAACACTTTCAAGTACTCACAGCATATCAAACTCAGAAACTATTTAATGCTTAGCAGGGCCATGACAATATACACCGGTCACCCGGAGCACGGCAGGGAAAGTCTTGGCCTGAGTCCAAAAAAGCACTTAGACAACTAAAGTAAAACTTGAGTGGAGCATTGGTTCTGAGTCCCAGAGTGCAATTCACAGCCCCCACTTCACCTCCTACGTGTCCGAATGGCGGCAGCTACTTCAGCCTCCCCTTTTCAACTCCCCACATTTCAGAAAGGGTGCTGGGCATGCCCAACACTTCAGAGCTTGGTGACACACAAGAGCCCTTTTGGGATTTGCAGGCAAGACCTGCAGACACCATGGCTCTCTGCAGGGCCAAGCAGGCTAAGAGGATGCCACCAGCAAAGCCACGAAAGCAAAGCACAGCCTGGCATCCAAGGGAACGGCGAAATATTGCCATGCATCATTCCTACAAGAAGCAATTACAGCTGGAGAAATGGAAGACACTGTTTTGGTACCATCCTTGCCCAGAAGGGATGGATAACTACATTTGAAATACACAGGAGCTAAAGAAACTGGCTAGGATCTCTGTTCCCTAAACCAGTATTTTTATATGTTATCAAACAATTGTTTACAGCAAAATCCATTATCTCCTTGTTGAAGAAATACCCTTGGCATTTGTCGGCTTCTGTTCTTTTCTTTCTGGCCCAATAAATCTTGAACACTTGAACACATATTGGCACAGCTTCACTTCAACAAGATCTACATCCTGGTTAAGGCCTTTTCCACAGAGGCAAGTGAATGTGTGATGTGCTCTGGCTGAAGAGGCTGAACCTGAGTCCTTCTCTTCCAAAGTCGATACTCCAGCCAGCAGGCCAGTACAGAAAGCACAGTTACCTTCTTTTATGATCACATTTCAAATAAAATATGGAGTCAGTTATGCCTATAAAGAGGAATGGTTATAGTAGAAGTATTAGGTTGCAAATCCCAGTCCCAGGAAAAACAAAAATTGTCAGGCTTCAGCACTTCTGAAAGGCTCAATGCCTGTTCAGTCCCTCAGCCATGATGGCTAGTTTGGATTCTCTTCTTACAAACCTAATTCTCCCTGTTCACTGTATAAAGAGCTTAGGCCTCCAAAGAATAGCTGAGAAAGCCAAGTATGTGTTCCACCTATGACTGTGATGAGAAGCACCAAGTCTACTATATCTGGTTGCTGATGGGAGACTTAGCAACTTCCTCAGCTAGCAAGCTGCTAAATTTTCTGTTTAAGGACTGTATATATTATTTACTAACCATTTGGCTGGGTTTAGTTTGTTTTTAGCTGTTTTTAGATGGCTTTGAAATAGGCCAAGACAAGAATCAACTTTCTCTTCAATCTAGCAAGAAAACCCAAGCAAGACAGGAGTGGGAAAGCAGAGCAGAGAGCATAATTAATGTGACACTTGCTCTTTTCCAACGCAGAGTGCTAAGGTACATGCTTGGGATTGCAACTCCAATTTCTAAGTAATGGCACAGTGCAATACCCATAAGAAACACTGCAGGCAATACTTCTAAAACCAATTTATAATTTCATAAAGACAAGGAATATGAGGCTAAATATGATTTTGTGTTTCTTTTTCCATATTTAAAAGCATTTTTAAAAGGGTTAATTCTGAAGAACAGTGCTTTCCTCTGGAACAATATACACTATGCACATATTCCAATCTTATCCCTTTCCCTCTGCTGATAAGTGGTGGGAAAGGGCAACTCAGAAAAAATGTCATCCCATATCTGTCTCCCACTCAGCACACACTAACCCAGTTCTCAAAAATCTCATCAGTGTTCAGCTCATTAAATTCAACTGAAGGATGAGAACGAAGCTGCACCACTAACTGTGCACAGTTTGTGTTTACCAGCAAGAACACTGTATGCAGTGTTGCTTACAACGTACCCTGTAGTTAGGAAGCATTCTTGTTGGCAGCTTTGACAATTTATCTATTCATATCAAAGTGAAAGAGAGGCTGCTTTAAAACTGGTGCTCCTTGCCCTAATGGGAAAAGAAGAATATTAAAAACTATTACAGTGAAATCTCTGTTGCCATCAAAAGGTCGTTGATTCAACAGACAAACAACCTAGTGTTAATGATTTAACAAAACATTTTTCACACAGATTACATGCTCAGTCATCAATATATAGTATTTTTCACATCAAGAAACTAAAGATAATTTGTTTTTAAAATGTCAATTACAAAAAATGGTGTGAAAATCAAATACAATGCTGAAGTAATTATGCTCTTACCTAGACAATGTAATTAAAAACACAAAGAAAATAAATGTTGCCATTGTTTGGACACAGACTCATTAACAAGAGGACTGTCCTAAAAGGAAAACAGTCTTGCTGTGAAATTTTTTCAGCAGTCTTTTGATTTGAAAAGACAGTTTTTAAGGCAAGCACAGGCCCAAATTTCATCACTCACTTGTCTCTGTTTCGAGCACATTCAAGCACGAGGGAGAGAAGGTAAGAGGCTCATTTTGACTTTGTGAAAGTAACTACACCAACAAATTCCTGCCAAATAGTGTATGAAGTAAGATGAACATTACACAGTATTTCAATCATCCCAATCTCAAGAAAAATAGAACTCATACAATAATCAAAAGAGTAGAGAGCAGTTAAGACACTTTCACTTACTTTGAAAATAAGTTTTTCAGCTCAAGAAAAGTATATTAAAAAATCTTGATTTTGCAATTGTCAGCATACTAAAAAAAAGGCATATGCAGACATCTATTGCACAGAGGACCAAAAAATGAGAAGCTTATCTCCCTCACTAACCGCAAGCCTCAAAAAAACCATTCCCATGTATCCTGAAAATTTAAAAAAAGTAATTTTATAAATGTGTGTTAATAAAAAAAGCCTAAAATACAAGCTAAATATTATTTTAACATTATACACTCTCCTGATAACTTACAATATTTTATATTGTTTTCAAGAAATTTAAATGTACATTATTTATCAAAACATGAATAGTCAACAATTAAAGTGATAATGGAATTTTTATGCAGGCTTCAAAAATATTTTGCAGATAAAGTCAAAATCTACAAGGCAAAAATCCAGCAAAACCCATCATCATTAGACAAATTCAGCAGTTTTAGTTGCAGTAGTGTATGTATTTCTCCATAATTGATGATGACAACACACTTGTTTTTTATGCATGAAATAGAAAATTTATTGTGTATTTAACTATTCATTTTATTGCTTTTGGCTTGGTAAATGCTGCTACTAAAAATATGAGTGTTGGAAATGTTGACAGTTGACAGGTAAGGTTTTTTGACCTTGTTTTGAATGAAGGCTCCTCTTGGGTAGAGTTGAGCTAAATATACTCACTCTAACTTTGAGTCTATGCAATGTGTGGGTGACTGATCCAAAGTCACATTATATAGGTGGCATCAATTAAAATTCTTCTGTGACACAATACCTACAAGTGCAGAGAGCAAATGAGAATTAGGTAATTCAAAAAAGGAATTTTCATATACCAGTAGATTCTGAGAGACTATGTACTGAACTGTGCACCCATTTCAGTAGGGGATTTGAACTGTTTCATGGCAAGATATTAGAATTTAAACATTTGTATGGGTGATTAATTTGCCACTTTGTAATTTGATTGTATCTTCAATGTTGGAGTTTGTCAGAAGTTATAGCACTGCAATTCACCTAGAAATCTGGTCAACATTTAGAGTAAATTGTTAGTCTTGATTCACTAACAGGCTGGGGTAGTATAGTACATGTTAACAATCTAGAACCACAGGGTTGCAGAACCATTAGCCATGACCAAGTACTGCTACATTCCACTAAGCTGATAAAACTGGCCATTTACATGTTAAATAAAATACAGAAGTTGATATCCAAGGTTGCATCAAGTAGAACAAAAAGTATTTCTGTACTTCTGTATATTTTTGGTTAATGACTTGTTTCCAGGAACAACAACAACAACAAAAGAAAATACAGAAAACTCCAGAAGGCCCCAGACAAGGCTGGAGCTCTTTTGTGATATGCAAACACATTTTTTCCTATTCTGGATATATATGGAATGACAGGTCATGAGATCACCCATATGCAATCATTTGCAGGATCAGCCACAGATGTTACATTCCCTGCCCTAAAGAGATCAGACTAAAATTTATCCAAGTTTTGTCACTGACCTCTGAAAGACCAGAATGAAGTAAAAGAAATTCTTGTCTTACAACTATTTCAAACACAACAGAAATACAAAGTAGAAACAAAACTTAAAACATGATTTACATAAATGAAAGTGTCCCAGATTGCTCTGATGTTGTAGTTCATTTGAAGCTAATTCTATAAACTATAAGCATTTCTCTGGGCACAGTCTCTTCATGATACTAATTACACCAAAAACCTCCTTCCCAGCTAATCTGTTCATTCTGACTTAACTAATGTATATGTGACACCAGTGTTAAGGATCTGCACAAGATTTATAGGCTACCACAGTATGTACTCATGCCAGTAGAGTCTTAATTACTTTCAGAAAAATGGGAAATGTGATGACCATGTTTATTGTTATAACCTTTTTTCTTTTGAACTAATCAAACACAGCTTAAATAATTCACTGGGAAGACAAAATATTCATAAAAGCTCTACAGGACAGTAATTCCTAATGGAAACATCAGAAATATGCAGCTTTCTGAGTAGCAGAAAAAGGCTGTCCCATTGCTGAAAAAAACCCACCAAAACAACAACTTAACAACCCAAACCTGGCATAGGCCAACATTTCTGGTGCTTATAAATGTCCACTGTGTCACCCAGAAAACAGATAACTACTGTGAGGTGTATTAAGATCCTTAGTCCAGCTGCTCCATTTTTTTTTTTCTAAGCTTTAAAAACCATTTCAAAAAATACAAAGTATTTTTAATGGATTTCAATGGTCTCTTTCTTCTTTTACACAAAATCTCTCATAAGAAGGATGTTTTCTTAAAAACAATCTGCTATCCAGGTCCACCCTCCCAGGCATGTCCCTTGGAGCTGCTCCCAAACTATCCCCAAAGCACTAGCATTTCAGCAACTGGAACGACAACTTCTTTTTAATTGTTTGAGATCCTGCAGGCTTCTATCTGAGAACAAAGCATGCACATAAAGCACATTCTATGGCCACAATTCAAGTTCTTTTGAAAATAAATGATATATTGAAACAATGCTATGTTACATAAAGTGGTCTGACACTGGATGCTCAGCACTACACCAAAAACACAGCCAAGTTCAATTCCCACCCTTGCAACTGGACATACACAAAGCATAATAAAACTTACATAAAGCAGCTTTGCATTATGTGGAACCTAAAGCATTTGCTTGAAGTCTGAAGGGACTTTCCCATGAAGAAAAGATAAAGTTAATTTAGCGACAAACAACTAATGAAACCAACACAAAAGTCTACTTGATGGTTTGGCAGTGATACATTTTCATCTTACAAGAACACGGGACTATCTAATGAAGTACAAAAGCAATACATTTAAAGCTGACAGAAGGAAGTCCTCTAACACAATATGCAATTAACCTACAGTCTCATTACCAAAACGCATCACTGAGGTCAAAAACTTAGTAAGATTTACTAAAAGAACTGGGAATTATATACCTCATGAGGACATTCATATACACATCAGGCAGGGTTTCTGAAGACACGTTATAGGAAAAGAAAGGTTTTTGATGACTGATTATTCTTTTCTGAAGATTTGATAATTTTACTATATATCTGAGCTAAAATATTACTCAACAACATGGGTAACAGAGCCACTAACTTTAGCAGAATAGGATGCTCACCTCAGGTACTGGCAATGGGCAAAATACTGGAGAAATTGCATAGTTTGATTTACAGCACGATGACATAAATTCTTCTAATTAAACCAGTAAAAGCCACAGTGCAAATACTTTCAGAGCACTTTAAAGCAGCCTAACTACATGTAACTTTGTTACTAATTTAGAGAACTAAACTAAGCAAATTTAAGCATTCTGTAAATTAAGTTTGTGTATTTAGAAAGAGACAGCATTTTGCCACTCAGCCCTTCAACAACAGCCCTGAAGCACAACTCTTCCCTCTTTTGCTCATTCTTAGTTCTTATCAACTTATCAATTATTAATACTTTTTACATGTCAAATGGCTCACTTATGATGTAAACATGATGACAATTGATTTTGTAATTTAAAGCAAGGGTTTGGGCTGTTCTTTTTTTCTTTCCTTTCTTTTTTTTTTTTTCCTAAGAGTCAGCACTCATTTTCCAACCAATACAGAGAATATCACATTTATTAAATTAAGCCTTGGACTTTCAGAAGACTTCACGAAAGGATGTGTTTGTAATCTTCAGTGTTTATTTTACTATGAAACCAACACATTCAGCAATAAGTCAGATTTATTGTGAAAATAAACACATTAGGACCTTATAAATAGCTGTTAGAAAAGTTCCGTATGGTCTGCCAAAAGCCCCAAATGATTGGTTCATGAACTTTTCCTTCTAATGGCTTGAAAAAATTGTTTATTTTTGACTGGTTATGAATAGATGAGGATTATATTTCATCTACAGTCTCCATTAAAGTATCAGGATTTAGAAAACTTCCAAACTTTTCAGAAACTCTCATTAAAAAAAATAAACTGTTGACAGCAGATATATATAATGGAATGGCAAAGCAGAGTGTTATTTTAAAGCTGCATTTACACAATGAGTTTCTCAATTTACCTAATTATATCCCCCAAAAAGAAAAGAATAAATCATGGCTCAAAGATACTGCAAGATTTTACTGGTCTATCTAAATGCCTATAGCAATTGCTGCAGCATGAGTTAATGCAAACCGTCTACTCCAGCAAGAAGGCTCTTACACTGCCCTGTACCTGCAGCAAATCACCTTTAACAAGCACAGGAGCCTTTTGGTGAGAGACTGGACATACACTTACTTGTACATGATCCCTGCATCCTGATCCAGTGCCCTCCCAAATTAACTCCCTGGGAATTATAACACTTGCCCCAGTATCAAGGAGCCAGCATCAATTTCCAAGTTACTCAGATCTTTTCAGATCTCTCCAGCACACAGAGACTAAGATGCTGCCTTGTAAAACCTGGATGGAGAAGTATTCCTCTGAAATGCAGACATCTGTCTAAGTATGCAGAAAGATCGAGTCCTCATTCTCAAACCTTAAAAGAGTATCTGCAAAATTACTCACCAGTGCTTCTATGAGTATGAAACCAGATGTCACTGCTCTAATGAAAAGCATATCTGTGTGGACACTGTATTAGGGAATCTCTTCTCAGTAGTGATAACCAATATTGCAGTAACAGGAAGGGCCAGAAAGCATTTCAATTTCATGAAAACTGGAGGCTTGGTATTATTTTCTCATTCAACACTAATAAAAGAAATCCATTTCTTAGTGGTTTTGAAGGAAATAGGAGAGCGGCAGAGAGCCCAGCACACAGATACCTTGTGACAGGGAACGGCCATCATTGCACAATATGGATCAAACATTTGAATCTTGGCAAATGCCTTGGTCAGTTTTAATTCTCAAAACTGTTCTTTTTTGCAAGTATAAAATAAACACTAC
Source organism: Anomalospiza imberbis (assembly GCF_031753505.1). Classification (NCBI taxonomy): domain Eukaryota; kingdom Metazoa; phylum Chordata; class Aves; order Passeriformes; family Viduidae; genus Anomalospiza; species Anomalospiza imberbis. The sequence continues at coordinate 21,047,905 of NC_089688.1, forward strand.
CTGGTTCAACAGAAAACACTGTCAAGTGCCTTAGTAAGTGTACAGCACTGAGCCCCAGAAAGCCCCTGAGTTCCAGCCACCCCTCCCACTGAAAGCATCACCAATGAATTAACACAAAAATTTTCAGCTTTGAACTAGAGAAAATACCCCTCCCCCTGTTTTTAAAACAAATGTAGGACTCTAAAGTCACCTGATATCCATCAGAAATTAGATGACATTCCAGCTGTGGAAAAAAACATGCAGCAGAATTCCTCTTAAGTGAGCAGAATTACCTCCTCCTAAGTAAAAATCTTTTTCTTTTCTATAGTTACTTTTACTTGCTACAGCAGATGTGCCACATTTTGTATTAGTTTCTGCTTGAATGAATAATGGAGACATGAGCACTTGTATAAACAGGGAAAAGTATTTAATGAACATATTGTACATACTAAAGAGGCTGCTTTCTGTTGGAAGCATATAGAATGCATTTTTCCAAGTGCATGAAAATCCCACATTATTGATGCATGAGTTTTCTATGAACTGGGCCAAGCATAGACTTTCAACTGCATTTAAAACACTGAACTAAATGTGAGAATTGGTCGTTTCCCCATTAAAAAAAAATTAAAATAGTTTAAAAAAAATATATAAAATTCCAACCCCTCACGGAAAACAGAAAATACTAAAGTGACAGTATTATTTTTACATAATTTTCTCATTAGATCATTTGTCTATATTTCTATTTTGAAAATTGTGCCTCCTGGTTCCAGATGAGTGTGCTCCTCTAGAACTGCAATTTGTTTCATTGTGTTCTCATTCCTTTTCACTCTCATGAGCAACAGTCACATTTGAAAAACCAAAAGAAAAAGACAGAGGAGTTGGAACCTCGTATTTACAGCATATTTATAGCATTTGGCATGCTGGACACAGTTTTCTGAAAGATATTATTAGATTTGCCAGCAAGAGTCCTCCTGCTTTTTCAGGACCTTGTGGGTTTGATCTACGAAGGCAAATGCTGAGGCTGTAAAAGCCTGGCTGCAGCCAGAGTCCCGAGCAAGCCCTTTGGCTCCCTACACATTAGAAGCACAGGAACTACGGGACCAGACTAAAACTCCATCCAGCCAAGAGTCCTGTAGCCAGCTGTGGCCAGCAGTGGAAACATAATAAATGCTTCTGAGGAACAGTGTGACACCTCCCTCATGTTCTCTCCCACGAGCTGGACGCACCACGGGTATTTCATCATCATGTAAAGCCTGGGAGGAGACAGCAGCGTGGCCTGACACGGGCATCCCACAAAGAGAACGCTGACACCGTGGAACAGAGCAGGCTGATGCAATGCCAGGCCGCTTTGGCTCTTGTCAGGCGCCCTGGGAGGTCAGAGGTGTGGCAGCAGCCGGAGTAGGTAGAAGCTACATTGCCCCACCAAAATGGTCATCAGCATTTCAGACCTCCCATAAACATGAATCTGCAGAAGGAGCTTCTCCAGCTCTCAGGTACCAGGTTCATAGATAAGGGAGACTTTAGCAGTTCTTCAAAGGCATGTTTTCCAACATGCTGGCAAGGGCTACCATAAACAGTGACCTAAGTTAGCAAATCAGACAGCAGTTGCTGACATATTTGGGTGACAATTGCTTCTGAATTTCAATCATAGTGAAAGTGAGGAAATATTCTAATTGGTTGGTACCCACAATCTGTACAAGACTCTTCAAAAGACTGCTTGTACAGACCACAAATACTTTGATTACTTAGAAAAAATGCCATTTACTATTATGACAATCTTCCTTTACACAGGAAAGGTACTTCCTCCATTTGTGGCCTTTAATGCGCAGCTTTTTCCAAAGGAAAGATGGAGACTGATGCACTCTCATTCTCATTTAGGAAACTGACACCTATTTCCGATATGTAAGATCTCCATTGTCACCAGCCTTCCAAATATCCTCCTGAGCCAGGTATTTGCTATCCTTCTCATTGACTTCCTAGATCCCTGACAGTGAAGATATTCACTCCAGAATTAAGCGACTCTTCATCAAATTAAAAATAAGTAAGTCACGCCTATATTTGTGATGTATTCAACAGCATTTCCTGACTTGCACAAACCAAAGCCCTAAGGTTATAAATTGCCTCTATTTTGCAAAAGAGTATCTCTAAAACCAGGAAAAAAGCCCAGAAATAATTGTTAATATTTAACTGCCTTTTTATATTGCAAAGTACATGACAAGCACATTTATCTTATAGCAGATTCATCAACTGGCTCAACAGCTCTGTATTTCATTAATATAAATCTGTATTTCAGAGAATGGTTTGGGTTGGAAGGGACCCTAAAGATTATCTCATTCCAAACACCCTGCCACAGGCAGGGACATCCATCACTAGACCAGGTTGCTCAAAGCCCCATCCAACCCAGCCTTGAAAGCTTTCAGGGATGGGGCATCCACAACTTCTCTGAGCAACCTGTGCCAGTGCCTCACTGGTACATAATGAAGAATTTCCTCCTTTTATATAACCTACCCTCTTTAAATTTAAAGTCATTTTCCTATGCTCTATCACTACATGCCCTTGTAAGAATTCCCTCTCCAGCTTTCTTGCATGCCCCTTTAGGTACTGGAAGATCCTCTAAGAGCTCTCCAGAGCCTTCTCTTTTACAGGCATTCATTTTAAGTCTTTAAAAGAAGTTATTAGAATTTTTAATTTAGTTGGATTTTTTTGGGGGGGGGTTTTTTGTAAGCTGAAAAGATTTAATTGCAGAAAGCTGAAAATAGCATTGAAACTAGCTGTACTTTACTGGTTAATACAAAATTTAAAATATAAGCAAAAAGTTGCTAGATATATCCAAACCATATGGCCATATCCAACACAAATAAGGAAGCAGCATCAGTACATATATATAAAATTATAAATTAAATCTAAAAATATATACATCTAAATGTAATTATAAAAATGGATACTTTCTCAACATGAGAAACAGCTAACTAGACCAACTCAGCAAGGAGGTAATTTGTGTTTCCCCATCAGTTAAGACACTATTGCAAACATTTAATGGATACTCTCAACTAAGTTGCATATTTATGCAATAAAAGATATCATCAAAAATACAAGATTTTAGGCACATAATCACAGGAACTATAAACACATGATATATAACAAGGGTTTCAATTTCTCTTTTTTTCCTTCCTCCCCCAAGAACCTCTTTAAATTCATCTGTAGAAACAAATCTCACAAAACCAAAAAGATTTTGTATCTCACTTGTAACAGACAGACATATTGGTAGGATAGGAAATTCTTTGAATTAACATCTCGGTGTTGATGCTTGTACATATCAAACTCACACATGGCTTGGGAAAACATAACCCTTACCTAACACAACACATGAAGAGGAAACAAAAGCAACCAGAGACCTCAGCACAGCATCTCTGCCTTCATGATTTCCCTTTAACTGTACTTTTATCTTTGCTCTTAAAACCACTGTTCATTATTTTTGTACACAGACTTGTTCTTCTACTTTAAAAATCTGTAATATGAAGTATTTGTACAACAGGCCTGTAACAATTATCACTGTGACATAGAAAAAGAAGCAAATAGGTTCATCACAGTAATTGAAGGGCAACAAATGAGCTTTGTTTAATTCAGATGTTTTATTGGAAGGAGTAGGCTTCAGTGCCTCAGTCATGCAGCAGCAGTGTCTAGGGAATAAACTGCTAGAGGCCAATTAATTAAATAGCTATGAAGGGACAACATGACCTTTTATTTTCCAAGTATTTATAATTATTTTTTAGAAGACTGAATAACAATAATATATTTATACACAAATTTATAGAAAATATTATAAATACTTTATCATACTAGAAGAGCAGCAGAAATTATCTAAATTTTATATTACTGTCTTTGATAGCCATTTATGGGCTTTCAGCTGAGAGTAAAAGACTGTCATCATCAACTGAATTCAATTTCACATTGACAAAATTGATCCTATTAAAATAAATCTACTGGCACAAAAAGGCAACATTCATTGTTTCTTTCCAGCCAGCCATGAGAGAAAGGGAAAGGGGGCTCAAACTATTTCTACTTTAATCAATAACCTCTTTAGATGGCATCCTCTGTGCTCCTTACTGACACTGCCCTCTGAAGAGCCTTCTAGACTTTCACTCAGTCAGAGCCCAAAAGAAAGCCAGCACTTTTTGTTTTATCACACAGAGCTGTGTGATTGCCTCTTCTGTGCCCCTTCCACTCAGACATCACCACCATGAGCACAAACCAGATATACATTTACACACCTCTGAGTTTTCTGTAAATAGTGAAAGTGGTAGAATAGCTCTGCTCAAATATCCCAGTAACATCAAAACAGATTCAGAATTTAGGCTAGTTAGGAGAGACTAAAGGTTAAATACTGATTGACAAGAAGCTATTAAATTGAAATATTTTCATTGACAAAATCTCATCTCTATGAGCTGAGAAATCTGAAGTCATGCACCTACAAACAGTAATGTTGTGTCCAAAACCTTAGCAAGCTGCAGATTGGAACCATATCAGGACCAGAAAGTGATTTACACAGCTGGTCCCTGTAGTGCCTCTGCTAGGGAGGCACACTCTAAGGCTTGGATCTCTTTTCTAGAATGATACACAATAGTGCAGCACATCTACGTGCTGCACATCATTTTCAAGAACCAACTGCCTAAAATGAAAATCTACACTTATCAAATAGAATGGCACACTATGCACATCTTCTCAATTTTACTTAATTTGAAAGAGCCAACCAGGCTATTCTACAATGGAAAACTGAAAATTTACATAGCAAGTTTGACATATATCTACTGACTAGTTAGCAGGTGTTTTCACAGTAACACCACTAAAAAGTACCAAAAGCATTCAAAGCATTGTGGTTCCAGGCATTTTTGTAAGCTCACATAATAGAGAGGGTTACACCCTGCAGACCTCTGAAATTTTTACAGATGTTTTCACTTCTTTTTATTTAATCAGGCCATGCCTATTACTCAGCAGAAAAGATAATTTGAAAGTATTTTCATGCCTTAATCACATTAGCTGGGTTCCAAATTAATTGCTACCTTTAGGCATTATTATTAGTCACAGGCAATACAGTTTGTTTGGCTTCTCTTTCTTCCTCAATATGATCCAATAACACGTATCAAAATATTAGTTTATTAATAAAATTAATAAATAAGAATTAATAATTTATAGAACACTTATGCTTATAGAACACTTATGCTAAATAATTTCTATAAACACATTTAGATCAGTACAAAGTTAAATGCAAAACTTAATAGGCAGTAGAGTGGATATATGGCACATCTAATGCAATGTCTGCTGTTGTCACAGATATTGTGACACAGATCTATCACCTTATTCACAGATATTCACAGATGTTACTGCTATTTCCTAACTCCAAGGTGTTTCTCAGATTGTTTGTGGACTTGAGAATTTTCTATATTAGTGTACATTTACATAGTAGAATGATTTTTGTATGCCATTTTCTCATCAAAAACTATCATTTTACATAGTAGAAAATTAATATTTCACTGGTATTCTTAACAGCCACCATGAACAGTGTTGAGACATGCAGGATTGTACTACAACTATTATTAATCAAAATAAAACACTGGTAAAGGTTTCTCCATTAACTCCCTTTCAGAAGTGGCTGAACATGACTTAGACAAGCCATGACACCTGTGGCATTCAGTGCAAAAAACAACACTATCCTTGGTCTTGACCTTTTATATCTCTGCTGTATTAACAGGAGGAACACATTCCAAATGTATTTAATTTTTTATTTTAGAAAAACCAAGGGCAAATTTTAAATCTAAAATATATAGTATAGATGAAAATCACAGTGGTAGGGAAACTACTGTTTAGTCAAGTTTTTAAAAAGGAAGAAACACAAAGCGTGTTGCACGAACCACCGGACTGTGGAGTTCCTCATATTATCTGAAAGCCAATGTGCTGAAGTTTATTAAAGCCAAGATACAGAAAACATAACAATCTCAATTGAAAGGCTGCATCCATATAGAGAAACTAGCAGCTGCCCTTCAGTTTGTCTGAAAATGTGCAGGCATAAAATGATCATCTAAATTGAAAGGAGTTGAATCAAAATTTCCCAAAAGAGGAGTGGACTGGAAGTGAAGGAAGAGTTTTCTAAGTAGAAAATGGTTTAAGAGGAGAAGGTAAATAAACATTACCCAGCTAGCATCAGGTTGTCAACTTTAAATGAGTTAAATCAGTGAGATGCAATAAGTCTAAACCACAGTCAAAAGATGAAAATTCAAAAGCCTGAAATATTCTGTATTACCATAGAGCATAATGAATTCAAATCTGTCACTACCAGGAAATGGGATACAAAGTTGTATAAAGGTCAGGAAGCACAAATCAGACTAATAGCACTTTTGTAATACTTTCCATATTACATACTATCAAGAATTATTTCCCACACAGTTCTTCTTCTTTACTTTAACAACCCATGTATACACAGTTTCCTGACACAATGGAAAACCTGGCATCTACAACACCTCCATAAGATAAGAGCTAGTGAATGGCAAAAAAATAAAATGTTTCAATCTCTTCTAAGAGTTTAGTGGCAGAATAAATTTATAGCTCTGTTTTAGGCTCAATGACTGCTGCCCTCAATGCACATAGATGAGATGTATTGCCACACTGAGCTCTGTATTTAAGGTCTACTTCTACTTTTTTTTCCCTGGCTAGTCAGGGAATACAAATAGTTGTTGAAGATTTCATAAAGATGAGAGAAGAGAAAAACAGAAGGCAGAGAAGAAACACATCAATTATTTTAGCCTGACCATGTCATTGCCTAGAATATTATTTTGTCATAAGTGTTCCAACACCTGCAGGTGCACCTAAGGGAGCTGACACTGCAGGGACACACTGAGCCCTGCTGTGTTTGGCTTGCACAGAGGTCAGTCTCTGTGCAGAAACCTGGCCCATTTGATCTACTGCACAGTCACAGACCAAAAACAAAGCACGTGCCTATCCAGTCCATGGATCCATATTTTTCCCTACCAGAAAAAAAATTACAGAGCCATGCAATGTTGCCCTAGTAGTGCATCTTTTCCAAAGTGCTCACTGAGGCTTTGGTCACTTCTGAAGCTTTCCATACAGCTGCCCAACCCCCACTTATGGCATTTGTGGCAATGGCATTTGACATAAAAATGGATAAAGCTACACTAAATACAATACAACTGTACTATATATCAACTTGCATGAAACAAAATACCAGCTGAATTTTACATACTGGGGGCGGGGGAAAGCTACAAATCACATCTTTGTTTTTCATGTTGACATAGTTTTAACTTCTAAAAGCAATAACGACCGTAAAACAGACCATATAATCTGACCATTGCATTGTCTTCCTCTACTTTTAGAGTTTCAAAATACTAATTTTGTATGAATGGAATTACTTTTTTTTTTAAAGCAATCTTGTTAACTGTTCTCAAGAGCATGTTTCAACACAAGCTTTTTAAGGGACTACTTAAATATGCATCTCCACTGCTTTACTACTGTGCATGCACACCACAGAGAAAACAACCCTGTACCTTAATTAGCAACCTACTTGCTTTTCTTCCATTTGGGTCAACTGAGAAAAAAATATATATTGAAACCATCATGAGTATTCTAGATTAACTATGATGTCACCGTCATCAGCTGAAACACTTGAAGAAATACAGGATACTCCTATATTTTTTTAATATTTACAATTGTAAATATAAAAATGTGTATCAGTTCATGGGCTGTAAAATATGCAAAAGTTTACATACATGTTTGGAAAACACCAGGAATTCCTTTCCATATGAAAAGCAGAATATGTGAAATATTTTGAAAGTAAACTGCAGCTTGGTCTCACAGGAAGATTTCCTGGGCAAACATTTACTAGAACAGAATGACTTGCTATCAAGCCAAATCATCTCTAAGAGAGGATGAGTTTGAATAGGCTGCCATATCCCATCCCCTCTCCTGTAAATATCCGTCTGACCTCCATGGCTCATCAAATCCAGTGCAGTCTCTATCTAATCCAGGGCAAAGGGGACAGCAGAGCCTATGTCACAGGAAGTTTTGGTTAATAAGTGAGGTAATCCATAGTTCATACAAAGAAATCCAGTTCCATCAAGTTGGATTGGATTGTTCTTGAAACATCCTTCCCAGGACACTGGTTTTCAGAGGAGCCTATCTGCAGTATTGTACTCATCCCCGTGTACATTTACTTTGTTGTCACTCACCTAAAAATTTATTATTTCACATTTCTGAGTGCTCCCAGGTCAAGCACAGGTCCAGCACATGTTTTGAACTCCAGCCCTGTGCCACACAAAACTCTTCTTGTGCTGCTTCTGAGTTCACAGCTATCAAAGCCATATGTAGGTACCCCGCTCTGACCAAACTCCTCGGTATTGCACAAAGAATCTGTAACTCAGATTATCTATGCACAGATAAACAAAAGTTGTTTATTTGAAGGGAGAAGCATTTTCAGGGATCAATACATTCTAAAGGAGGAGCAAAGAAGGAAAAAGGAGTTCAATTGACAAAAGTCTCATGAAAATATTTAAAAGGGAAAAGGCTGAAAGACAAGAACAACTATTTTCTCATTTACTTAAAGATTCATAATATGCATTTGAAGCTGTATTTTCTGGAAATGCAGGAAGCAGAATATACCTTTTATGTTATAAGTAGGAATTTCCATTACAGATAAGACACCAGCCCAGTGAACAGGGTGATTGTTAAACTGGTTTCCTTAAAGAAGTGGGAACCTACCTTAAAGCAATACTTGGTGCCTTTTTTACCTATGCAGGCTTTTGAAAAACACAAATACTTTTTCCTCAAATTAATTTGTTTTTTTAAGATACAACTTTCTCAAGGGATGGAAGTACACTGACATTAAAGAGTTATTTCTTTAAGGAATAGGAGTTTGGAAGCTCCCCCTCCAGCTGCAAGGTAACATGACAGATTTCATAAATGGAGGAAATGAGCATAAAATTCAATCTGTTTTCCCATATAAAATACTATTAATGATATATTAACTTACATAACCAGGACTATCTCAATACACTTTCCAATTATACGTGGGAAGTATTCTTTGAGATTGACATCATTAATACCAATGAAAATTAATGTGAATACCACAATGTTCTTTAGTGCATCAACAGAGGAACATTCCCCAAGGGAATTAATAAGGAATACCTATATTTAGCAGCAATTCAAAATAAAATAGTTAGAATAAAGCTGGCATTACAGCAGCCTTTATTAATGCCAGAAGTTTAGTTTTCTTTAACGGCTGAGCAGAAGAAAAGTAAAGGACAAACTTTTAATTGTTAACATGGCAATTATACATCTGATTTGGAATACATGATGCTAGGAGATTTGGTTGCAATAAAACAGAATCAGCAAAAGAACAGATGATATACATTGCTTCAGTAAGTAATGCTTTCCTGTGGTTTGAGTATGGCTGGGGCAGAAGAATCTATCAGCAACTTTAACTAAAACTGAATCTGCATTACATTCATCACCCCACTGATGACTGCAGGAAAACAGGCACACACTTGTTCAGGTCTGAGGTTCTGTGAAGAGACTTTCCCTTCTTTTCCTCTCCTAATTTAGGACAGAATCTTTTCCATTACTCCCAAATTAAATTTGACCATTGAAACAATATAAGATTGTGCAGTGCAAAATCTATCCAAAGTGGTAATTTCACTATTATGTGAAAATAATAATAGGAGGTTTTCCTCATTTTCAAGCTGCAAAACCTTTGACTTTTTCTCCCCTGGGACTTCAATTAGAATGTGCATGCAGTGAGGGATAAAAGAGGGTGGCTGGGAGCACAAAGGTGGTACAAACTTTGCCACACCCTCTCTTCCCATATGCTTCTCCAATTACATTCTTTTGTGGATCTGTACATATAGCTGGCTAGGACTAATTTAAAATTCCTCACTTGAACAATGCATTCCTGCCTGAGTGGTACACAGCTGCTTCCGTCATTCTGAATATTTTGCAGGAGGTTGGTTTTGCTTGTAAGTGAATATCTCTCCTAATGTCTGCTATAAATTAACCCATGAGTGCAAATAAAAGGATTTTTTATTGCATTATGATTGGTGAATTTCCTTGTGAGAAAATGCTAAACAGAAAAAAAAATAGCCCATGATAACATTTTAAGCGTATGTATTTCTGGGAATTGTATTTGCAAGTTTAATAATGAACAGCAGTCTTTGTCAATGGAAATCTTGCTTCTGTCGGGAAGCCAGGGAAAGGGAAATGGTAGGCGAAAGGGAAATGGTGGGCTGATGTATTTTATCTATAAAACCATAGCCTCATAGGCATTTACAGGCACTGTTAGACAATATTAACATATTGCATTTTATATATATTACATTCTCTATAATTTATACAAGGAATGCTATTAATAATTTTATATTACTTTACTAGATGTGTACCTGAAAGCTGTAGCCAGGCAGTTTAGTGCTCATATAATCAAAACTTATACAATTAACTTTTAAAGATGTGTTTGATTGCGGTGTTTTGAACAGTTAAACAGCTGCTTGAATGGGAAAACATGTAACTTCCTATTACAGTGGTTCACAAATTCCTGATTTTGTTGCCTTGAATTCAGAGCACCACCACGACACTTTAAAAGAAAAAACAGTCCAAAGTGAATTAGTTCTTAAAACAGGGTCTTTTTTTAAATTTTCACCTTATAAAAAAGCACTGTAATAGAGAATATATAGAGATGAGAAACTATCTTGGAAAGTTAACTGTTCAAATGCCTTTTTGCCAAGGCAATGCAAAAGTGTTCAATATCATGCCAGCTGATACCAACATAACTGTGTGGCTCATAAGTAACAAAAAACCCAAACTGGATATAAACCCATCCACTAAGCTGAAAATATTTAGAATTACAACTGTAGCATGCTATAATGAAGAATTTCACAAGTTTTATATTCCTATTGCAAACAGCTCTGTACATTAAACATTTGATGATGTGAGCAAAACAGGACACTGTCTGAGCAAAAAACCTTCTGTCTAGCATAGCAACAAAAATTAATATTTCCTTCAAAAACCCTTAAAACTGTGAGTGAAGCTACTTTTATTACTTATGCAGGATGACTTTATCATCTGGGTGGCCAAGTATGCACTAGCAAAAGAAAAAGAAGAAGTTTTGTAAAAAAAGAAACTCTCAGACCTTTGTGGAGGACTACGTGGAATATTAAGTCTTTCCTGAATTCTGAGTTATAGTTCAACAGACTGTAAAACACTGCATACAAACTGGCACAACACACAGTTGAGAGAGTTTGTGACATGCCAAACTCTGGCGTTTCAAAATAGTTAAAAGGCAACCTACTGACATATGACAAATTTCCACAGACAGCAGCAGCTGCACGGCCTGGTGGTTTTTCCACAATTAGCCTCAGTTACAATTTGATGACTGAATTAAGTTATCTGCTAGCACTTCCAGCTGGCACATTACATTACTTTGTGGTGTCATGCTGTTTGTCCATGGCCAGTATTGTGACATGATAAGCTCCATGTTTATCCTTTTTTAAATCCTGGAACTTCATGCAAAGTATTGATTTCTTTAAGTCATAGTCAATTCAGGCCTTATCAATTCCAGTTTTACATAAATTGCATCAAAATAAACTTAGAAGCAAATTAAATTCTCTCATTCCTCCACACTGTGGTACTGCACATGACAACACTTGGGGAAAAGATGGTCCAAAGATACAGCTAAATGGCACCTTGGGGGCAAATGAAGTTTCATGTCTTTTTATTTCCTGGCTTTCAGATTGATGCAAGAACTTAAATAATCCCTGGAAGATCAGTAGAAACTCAGGGTAGCCTCCTGAGAGTATTTTGTGGTTCCCACCAAATGATAATTCCACAAAGACATACAAATCCTGTCCCACGTCCAGCCTCTCTGTGTCCCGGATTCTAAGTGTTATCCAATGACACATTTGAAGGATACCAAAGAAAACATAATATGATCAGAGGCAAGCATATCTATAAAGGAACAAAGGTTGTTACTTTGCCAATGCCCACCCTTTCAACACCAAGGTGCCCCATTACCTCTCACAGGCAGAAGCAAGCCACCGCTGGTGTCCTGACTGCTGAGGTGGGTCCCTGCAGACAGGGTCAGGCTGCAGATCTCCTCATCCCATAGTCACAATAACAAAACTGGCCTGCTTCCCCCTGTTATCATTCAATAGTTATCTGCTGTACCAGAAATGGGAGACCTGTAAACCCAGTGTGTTCTTAAGCTCTATTGCTCCTAGTATTGCATTTCCTCCTAAAACACTGAAGTTTGAAACTGTGTACAGCTGGCCTCAAATTTCCAAATCTGATTTTAAAAATAGTGATAGAGGAGCACTTCCATTGTCAAGGCTCATTTTGAGACACTGGGAATAATTCACAGTGGTACTTTGACAAACAAGTTACTTGTAAAACAACCATTTCTTGTCCTCTCTGGTGTTAAAAGAAAGCTTAAGTGGTTTTTAATTTACATTCCACTGCATTGTATCTCCATCTTCATAAATGCTACTAGGTTTATTGCTGTGAAGCCTTACTTAGGACAAAAAAACCCTCACAAACTAAAACATGTTTCTTGTTCCATTTCAAAACATCATTAATTCCTCTATTCAGTTTCCTTTTCTTAAAAGCAGAAACATAACTTAAGGTGAATAACTTCTCAAAATGGAAGGAAGGACAATCTTCCTGAGAAAGCAAATTATTAGAAAGGACTTTATACAGTCCTATGGGTGTTGACTGATGTCACCCCATACTTCTGAAATCAAGGATAAACCATTCATCAATATTTTACTAAACTCACAACTAAGCCACGTTTAGTAGGTTTTGAGATTCTCCTGCAAGATAAACATATTACTCATACACCATTTTTAATGGCATTGACCTTTATTATTTCCAATAGTACATCAAAACTAGGTGGCTGCTACATGGAGTCTCACACAGAGCCAAAGATCCTCATCTGCCATGCCACTGAGTCTGAAACCCAACTTCTTGCCAAGGACCCAAGCTCCTCTTGCCTGCTCTGAGACTGGCCTCACTTCCCCCTGCCCCAATTACAGCAGCAACTCTAATGGAATGTAATAACATTCCTGCCCAGATCCACCACAACACTTGAGTACCTCCAAAAGGTTTCCCTCTTTGCAGTTATAATAGTTCTGCTCCCCAGCCCATAATAAAAACTTCTGAAAATAATAAAGGAAAAAAAATCATCGTCTTTTCTGAGATCAAAATGAATTTGCAGTGGAATTTTGGTTTTGTTATGTGGGTTTCGGGAGGAGGAAGGAGGTGATGGTCTTTCAATTAATGTGAATGTGAGTCTTTCCGGAGCAAGCAAAATGTGTAAGGAATGCAGAACGGAGCCCTTGAGGTATTTGGGGGATGGTGAGGGAACAAAATTAAAAGTGACTGAGGTGCCTCTTTTAAAACCATCTAGTTTGTACGCACACGAGCATTTACCCATTAAAAATTCATAAGAACTTTATCGTTTTAATGCACATGTGGCCAGTGTTACAGTTCAATAGCCAGAACTCTTAAAAAGGAAACAAAAGAAAAAAAAAAAGGGGAGGGAAAAAACAGGCCAAAAAAAAAAGAAGGAAGATACTTTAATTTTTTTAACTGACTTTCTTTTCAAGGGAGATAGAAACCTCCTTTTTAAACACCAAAGCACAGTTGCTGCAAAAGCCTGTCATTCTAAGAAAGGTCTGAACAAATGAAAACCAAATCAATATTTCTGTTGTAATTCATATCCACAACCACTGCCCTTTTCCTACTTCTGAATTTCTGCATTTTCTTGTCCCAAAAAGGGATGAAATCATGTCCCTTTTTAACAATCAACAAGATGTCAATGAGGAGCACCTTGAATGGCTCCTCAGCTGCAAAGAAGAAGGCAAAAAATTGAGAAAATAATTAGGGAAGGGAAAGAAGAGCCCTCTCTGTATTAAGCTGAAGGCTTGAACATGGAAGACTCAGCTTTGGACTTTTGTAGGTCAGCCCAGGATCTCACAACTTCAACAGGATCTACTCACTGTTTAAGAATTAATTGATTTTTTTCCTTTATGATCAGTTTTTCTGGTGCTGGTTATACTCCAGATTTGCTAGAGGCTGTTGTATTTCAAAAGTGGAGACATCTCTTTCAGAGCAGGCAGAAGGGAGGATATTTGATATACCTCAGTATCAGGTATTTGATATACCACCATAAGGAAAATGTCTGGATTTTTAACGGTGGCATTCTATAGCCTACAGCCATGGTAACCCATGGTAAAATAAGAGTCTTTTAACAAGTAAAATCAATATGAAAAGCCAGATAATTCTATAGTCCAATTATCATTTTTTTTCTCTCAGCTAATGCACAGTATTTTGCAACTCATTCTGCTAAGATCACCTAATCTGACTTGTCTGCAGTAAAATAATTATTTTAGCAATTAATGATGGTATTGCTAAGCTCTAATAGGTCATTCAGGACTGAAACAGAAATTTTTGTCATTCTAGAAGACCAAAATCTGACATACAACATTATTTTATTTTTCTGGTTTTTATCTTTTTGTCGTCATTTTTACAAATTTTAAGAATAATTCTTTTTGATTCAAGGTTTTCTACTTTTGCAAAATTACCCTTTTTTTTTAAGTGACACTAAGATATTAGCATTTCAGGTGAAACTTTTTTATTGTTTTATATTTAGTTCACTGTACAGCCTTTAGGTACTCGCTTTTAGGCATACTAAGCCACTGATATTGTAACTCCATCCTCATGAATACAGACCTGGTAATCAGAATTCTCATACTCAGTCCCCAATAAATGCAGTTAAAATTCTTGCATCCATTATTTCATTCACTTGGACTATGTTAATTATGGTCCTGAGCCCTGTAAATATCTTTGAACTCCTTTCTCTCACTTTCTTTATCCACGTGAATCCAGCAAGACACTGTGATAAAAACTTTTACTGGGAATTTTCACAGTTTATATATGATACATACACAAATAATGTACCAAGTGCACTTTGTTTAAAAACTTGCATCTCAGCCAAATGGAAAGAGATTATTGAACTGTGCCAGACCCCCTCTGAAAGAGGGACAAATTTCTGCCAGATTTGAAGTCTGAATATTTCAAATCTTAACGTAAGTGTTCAGGGAGGAGAGGGGAATGGATGCAAATCCCAATTTTGCGTGATTTCTTTAAATCTTGGCCAAAGCACACTTGTCCCCAGAAGGAACCCATCTGCTTTTTAACAAACCTCTGTAAGAAGTTAACCCCTGGCTTAACCTAAAATGAATCACGCAATAACCAAAAGATCTGATGAAACTATTTACACCAGAGATTAAAAACACAGAATTAGAACAAATCTGTACTAAGCTCTAAGAAGAGACTTCTGCTTATGGCAAGAGAAAAAAAATCACAAAATTAAACTTTCAACCTTTTAAGTGTTTCATTGGAGACATAAGTCCACATTTTAGAAGATTTTAAAGAAAATTTAGTACAAATAATCTTTATGATGCTACATTTGCCTGAAGTGGCAACACTACTATTTTAATGACAATATCCGTTCCATTCTAGGAAAATACAATATAAAATTCTATCAAACAGCCATAAAAATAGGGTATAAAATATATTTAGAAAGAGTTCTGTGGTGCAGCAAATTAGATCTTTTTTCCTCAAAAAAAATTTACAACCTGTACTCATGTTTCAACCAAGAAAACCAAGAATAATTGTTCAAATTATCAAAAAAAAAAAAAAAGAAAAGTAAACCAAAAGTATGGGAGGTGTGTAGAAACTGACCTGATGAGCATTATTCCCAGCAAAAATCATGCAGATCAAATGATTCCTGATGTACTTGTTGCTGGTGAAGATCATGTTATATCAAGAATAGACTGGACTCTGGAGAAGTTTCTTTAGGATTAAAAAACAATTATAATTCTTTGGGTTTGGCAACAGTTAATCAACTTCATGATGACAATCACTAATTAAAGGTTACCTTCAAACAACCTGGAAACAGGCAACCCAAATCATCAGGGGGAGGTGAATGTATAGGGATATTTTCCTTAGCAGAACTGGAACCTTCCTGTGCAAGGCATGGAAAGCTCAAATCGCTTCCATTGCCTCCTTCTCTGAGAGTAAAGAGAGCAAAGAGGGAACAGAGGATAAAGACCTGGAGCAGTGCCTCATATTCTGTTTCTATCAGTCCTTTCTTACACTGTTCCCTGAAGTCCTTTCTGTGATGTGGTTAGGATGAAAAAGCAAGAAGCAAGGCAGTCACATTCAATTTAATTGCATAAAGTCTTCTTTAAAGTTAGGTATGATAAAACTAAATGGGTACACTTCAGTATAACAGTAATAACACCTAGAAACCCTCTGTTTTCAGCAGTATAATAAAATGAAATAAATATATGTCTAGGAAGATACAATCAAATAAGCCAGAAAATAAAGCTTATGCAATCCCAAATTTAACATACAAAAAATGCACAAAATAGCTGACATGCAAAAGAGAAAGGTCAGTAAAGAACAAAACCAAATTGCTTTGCCATTTAGCACTGGAGGATGTAGGTAGCTTGCTGGGTAATTGGCTGATTGACTGTTCTGCTAACTTTCTGGGTGAGTGGTGGAGCAGAGAGGCTGCTTTCCTTCAGGCTCACTGCTGGCACATTGGCACTGATATTATACATACTTGCACATGCGCTCTGCTCTCTCTTTTAATTTCTTTGAATCCATACTCTCTGTCTCACACAGGAGCCTGAAAATTCAATGGGAAATGAAAGGTAATTGCACATAGAACCAACACTGCCAAATTGCCAGTATTGTTCTGATCTATCACTTCATACTTATGTGAATTTACCCTAGCAGCTGATATAAACAGTGCACTCGTGTAGCTCTACGTTAGAAATCTACTACTATCTCAATATTGAAACAAGAGAAATACTATTTCTAGATTCACTTCAGCCTGACTGAAGCAGGAAAGTGAGCAGCAGCTGCTCTCACAGTTTACTTTTCTAACATTAGCCCAGTACTAAAGTTTGACAGTAAAATCTGTAACTAGTATAAAAGGTTCATTCAGTCATTCTGCAATACTGTGCATGATCCTGTCTGCTTTTTGCTGGCTCACCACACTTCATTAGGGTTGGTTTTTCATATATCATCTTTTAAATGTTGAAGTACACAATTACTTAATAGGTCATTAGAAAAGCTTTGGTTTCAGAAAATGTGCATTTCATGGAAATCTGACCGAGGACCACAAAATAGTGTAAATGTTGTTTATCCTTCCCAACAGTTTTGTAAATAGTAAGTTTTCTTGAAACCCAGTTAATGAAAACAGTATCCACATCTGCTTTTAGATGCAGCTAACATACCAAGAAAATGGGGCAATCAATGGGACTTCATAGTTACCATCATTGTCTTAACACACTACAGCAACATATACAAAAACTCTAAAACATGCAAGCATTTAAATAAATAAATAGAAATCACACAGCTAATGCTCTACAGTTCATTAAAAATGTTAGGGTTTTAGCCAACTGAACTTCAACCTCACTATGACACACCGAGTATTTAAAGAAATTAATTCCCCAGGTTCATTTAGCAAAAGAAAGCCTGGCACACCCCAAGTTTCATGAGCTGTAGCAAGAGCAGCAACAATGACATACCTGTACCAGCTTTTGTGTAAGTTGGCCTGAGCCCAGAGCCCTGAAGAGTTCACGCTCGCTGCTGGCGTATGCTCAGCTCCATGTGTCCGGCACACGGCCTTCATAAATTACAGCTCTACATTCTTTGTAGGCATCAGGCAGAGTTTCATTTCCCAGCCTGCACCTACTTTTTTCCTAAAATGCCTGCTAATGAAATAGCTGCTCAGTGGCATGCTGTGTTTTCCAAAGAGACATTGGCTGCTCCTGTGAAAAGAGTTGAACACTGGGGAACAGCATATAACAACTCCTCTACAACAACATGGAGACACAGAAGAGCCACAAGTGCTACTGAGAGACATTAGGTGGGCTGAAGAAATGAAACTTGGCTTAGCTCACCTTTGTGAGCAGTAAGCCCTCGTTCTTTTATTGAGGAATTGTCATATGAAAAATCTTTTACAGATTTGTGGGGGAAATGGACCAAAGGTACATAAGAACATAGGACTTCATGCACACTTACGGAGCTGTTTAAATAAGTATTCAGGTACAGAATGCTAAACATAAAAAAAAAAGTGCCTGTGTTGTGGTATAACACAGGCAACACAGTAAGAATAAGCAGACAGAATGATGAAAGAACACACATACAACAACAAAGGACAGAAATACACCTTTTTTTATGATGCAATTCATGCAAAAAGAAAACTTTTGGGACTTTTCAAAGGGAAGAGACATAAAATGAGAAAACAAGAGTTTAGGACATGCACCCATTAGCACAGCAACTCAACAAAGAGGTAGGAAGACCAGAAATTTCATTATGTAAGGATGAACAACAGAAGAAGTTCTGCATAAAGATCATTTCCATCCAACATGCTACTGGTGACCCCTTACAAATACTTGACCCTTCACCTCTGTGCTAATACTTACTATTTTATAAGACCATTTTTCTAGTTTCGTTCTATGTTTTTCCTTTCATTGTCACTGCTCATCAAAGACTTGAGCAAGGCAAGTAGAAAGGTAGGAAATGAATGAATGAAGGAGAAGTTATGTCAGAGCTATTAGCTAAGATGAATTTTCTCATCTTACAGTAATACAGAGTCTGAATACATAAGTAGATAGCTCTATGAAACCACGGAGCTGCTGTTGTGCAATAATAACATAGTCAACAGGGAAAAATGAGTGAAATGTCTCATTTCTGTTCCAAGTGAAAGACATTTAATTTGACTTACACAAATAAACTACTAAGTAATCATCACAGACTGCTACTCAAACACCTGAACGCAAGGAAATCGGGAGAGAAGACCTGTAACAAAATATCTGTATTTTACCCTCTATGCAGATGACTGAGCTTAGAGAAAAAAAAAAAAAAAAAAAAAAAAAAAGAAGTTTAATTTAGTGAATTCTCAGTTCTTGAGAGGGCAAAAAGAAAAGGAACACCCCCACCCATCCAGCACTCAACCTGAAAATAGGGACAACAAAATAAAAATAGGATGGAAAGTAGAAATCGATTCAATGTCCTCAGCAGAAAGCTTTAAATTTTCACTGGGTTTCTTTAAATAACCATTTGGTCAGCACTGGCTTGTTATGCAAGAGCAGAGAAAGCAGTTTGTACAGACCTCCTAAACCCTAAATTCACAGTGAATTTCCCAAGGATATTTATTTACTGCGTGTAAAGGGGTGCAGAGGGGTATTTTCTATATTCAGCTGTATCAGAACATGAACATCACTTCTGAATGCTAAACTAAGCTTAAATTGTACTTATCTGAGCATTCAATTAACTGGATTAAAATCAAGTTTTTAGACTAAAAAGAGAGTACATTGCCATTATGTATAGAAAAAATCTATGCAGATAATAATCTTTTAGATACTTCAGGCATTGTGCCCATAATTTTTTTTAAAGACATGTACAATTCATGGTTATTTTCATGATGTCACTAAGAGATTATCATATTTTTGGCTTGCTTAGATGAGGAAAGTGAGTATTACATCACTGTTTATAAATGGTGAACCCTACAAAGAGAAAAGGATTAGTATAATGTAAAGGATAAAAATACTATAAAATCATATGGATAAAAATAGGCTATGAGTACATTTAGATCATAGATAAGAAAAAGTAGAAATAAATGTTTGGAGCAGCCTTAAAATATTTGTTCAGTTTGATGTTGTTTATGCATGAATATGGCTTATTACAGTTAGTAGCTGCAGCCTGTGACATGAATGTTTGCATATCCAGAGCTGAATCCTCCCCAGGCATCTTCCAGAACCAGCAACATTTATTTATTTATTTATTTATTTATTGTTTGATGCAGAACATGGCTTCAGAAGTTTCCCCTGCTCCTCTTGATTTTCTAAAAAAGGCTAAACGAGGGTGTATTGGATAGTTTACACTGGTAACCTGCTCTAGTCCTGTACTGAAAAGTCAATGCCTTCGTTGGTGTGCCTTGCTGGCACAGCCATGGTTAAGGAAACTGTCAGAATGGCTGATGAGGATTTATTGGTTACAGTAGCAAAGACATGCAAAAGAAAAATTAAAAATCCCAACCCGTGGCACATTACAATTCTTCCTCTGTGACACATTATAAGGTTTAGAGCCATTATGTTGAACTGAAGTTCCAACGTTCTTAATGGAGAGCTGGAAAGCTGTTAATGGACTGGCTCGTTTGTGGTGTATATGATGAGAGGGAGAGCAGAACAAATTTTCTTTTTATCCCTGGAAGTTCAGGCTGGCTGCAACCCATTCTGGTCTTACATTCCTAAATATTTTTGTAAGTTCACATAACTCTGTACAGTAGGAAAGCTTAACACAGTATTTAAACTTCACTCAAATGGGAGAATTGTCCCTGGTGAAGCACTCACACTTCTCAGAAATACCTAAAAGCAATTAATGGCACAAAGGGGAAAAAAGCATCAAATTCTCAATTTAGCTGCTGACATAGTACATAAAACACTGTTTTGTTCTGAACACAATGTACTTTAAACTCCCTTTCAACTGAAAAGCATGTCTTTTAAGGTCTTTAAAAAAGTATTAACTTACTTTGCATGAACAAACAAATGGGAATATTGAATGCAAAAAAAATGGTAAAACACTTGGTGAAAGTAATAAATGTACCGTGTGTCTGAGTACATACATTAGGTGTAAAACTTTCTTTCATTGGCCATTAATTACAGCATCATGGCAGAAGCGTTAAAATTATGACTGAGGGTATGCTTTTTAATAAATTTGTCTTTCATAGGCACCTACAGCTAACATTTTTCCTGATTTAACATCTTTCATATTTTTTCATAGATGAAGATTAATTGACTTTAAGAGATTCAAGTTGACCCTTTGGCAGTTTCCTGGTTTATAAAGGCATGATAAAAACATTTTACTTCTGCTTCAACAAGTTTCTTGCATTATGCTAATTCAAGTGGCTTATTTTTAACTTAAACCACTTATTTTTATCAGATGAATCTCATTACATTGCATATAGCAATTTTATTTCATTTTTTCAAGTTAACAAGCAAACAAAAATATTCATTTTATTTCAGCACAATGTTTCTCTCTGTATTCTCCTCAGCAAAACACTTTCTAAAGCAGCACATAGTGGAATTTTGTAATTCTTTTTTTTTTCACAGAATATGTGCATAGCTCAGACTATACAAACATCCTCTATAGCTCTCCCAGTCACTTTCCATTTCAAGAACGAGGCAATTTGTGCTAACACAAGACAGCTTATCATGTGCTAAGTCTGCATGCAATTTTCTCGTGAGAACAACCATTTTGTACCTACTTGACACACGCAGCACTATACTACACCCAACTAATCAATTCTGTCTATATTAAGAAGTGGGGAGAAAAACTGCCCACAGCTGTTATATTACATCAGCTTTACTAACTACTTCAGACAACTCATTTTGGAGATTTTTTTTTCTTTAAACTAAACTGGCATAAACCATAGCCCTTCTTTCCATTCCTTTTCAATTCTACTTTTTTTTTTTTTGCCTTCTCAGAGATTATTGGCGAAGAACAAGTGTCAAGAGAACAAGCTGTGCTTTCTGCAGGCATCCCCAGAAGTTTTGAGGGCAGCAAGCTCCCAGGGTCATTGGTACCCTTGGAGCATTTACAGACTAGCATGATATGAATGAGTAATAGCATGTTTTCATCTGCGATCTCCCAGCCCAGTCTACAGACATGCACTTTTGGCAGACAATAACTTATATACATAGGGGGTTTTGTCCCTTATAAGTAAGCAATTGAGAAATGTCTGTCAATTGATATCAAGTCAGAGGTGGACACACAAAAAGAAAAGTTATTAGTAGGGCCCAGAAAACTCTCTGGGAGGGAAGGATTGAGTTTGGAGCTTCTCTTTGGATACTCACTTTTACCCAACACCACCATGATGTTGAGATGTCCCTAGTCAGAACCTGAGATCTCTTGCATCTCACATGTATGGATACTACCAGGTGAGGCAACTTTTTGGTCTTCTTGAAAGTAAACATGTTCAAGACCACATTGCATCTGATTACAGCTAATATATAGTATTTTCTGGAGTTCGAGAGGGTTATTCCACCAGTAGCCTACAGCTGAGGAATCTGAATAAAAGGATTCAGTAAAACATATTGAATAAAAGGCTTCAGCTACCAATTCACCTCACAGTTCCCTTCATCAGATTAGCTCAGTTGCTGATGAACTAACACTAATTTTTATCAGCTTGGCTTCCCAGAATGCTTCTCTCTGACTTCATACAAACTGCCCTAACACCACATTTCTGTTTTTCCTACTGTTTCAACCAGTCTGCGTTTCTTTATAGAAATACAGCTTGCATCATTCCTAAGTGGCATAGTTCAGCTTTGTCAATCAAAAAAGATTCTATATTTTGTGACTATAAAGCAGTTTAAATGAAACATTGGTGTCTATGACAAAAATGGTCCTGTGAAATTGCTGTGTCCCCTGCTGAACATTTTTATTTTGCCATGCTCACATTTCCAACAGAAATCTTTCTTGCAAATAGTTACACTCAAAAGTCCATCGATGCAGCCTGGCAAACCATAGTTCCATGTCAGAAGCAGAGGAAGGTCATCTCAGCAGCACATTCAGAATGACACAAAGGCTTGTGACGCCCACAAGCAGCACCTGCGAGGGAAGGCAGCACTTAGCAGCTCCCAGATCTCGCTACAAACCATGGAATTAAGAGCAAAGACATGGCCTGGCAGCCCATGTTGTTTCCAGGGGGAAACAAGTAACCAGACAAATGGATGTGGCAGTTTGGGAGGCAAACAAAAATCAGGCTTAAAGAAAAGATGAAAATCAGACTTGGTTCTGTACCCTTGCACCAGGAACAATGGGATTGATTTACTAACCTGTTTTTCAGAGTTAATTACTGCTATTTTTAAACAGCACTGTACATCTCAAAGGAAACATTCTCTTTTCTAAAACTACTGCTTTTTTTTTTTTTTTTTGCACATTACAGTATAGCAACTCTACAGCAGTAGACATATAGGTTATTTTCCTGTTGTCTCATCCTGTAAAATACAATGTGACATCTAATAGTCTGTATTGTGGCTTTGTACTGGTAAATAACAAATGAATAGAGGAAAAAAATGCATTACCTTTCTGTCACACTGCATTACAAGTGCTTTGATAGATACTTCATGGTTGTAAGACTTACAGTACGTACAGCCTGTTAGAAAGAGGGTAATGTAATTTTACTTTTAATTTCTAACTCCTCTGTTTCTGACAGTCATATTAAGAACAGCAAAGTTTTACAATTCCTGATAGAATGCTAAAACATCTTTTTGATACTGCACACTAGAACATAATGGATTCTGATGTTTGGAGAGTTTTTTTTGGTTGTGGGTTTTTTTGGTTGGTGGGGTTTTTGACTTGTTTTTAGGGAGGCCAGTGTCAAAAAATACTCAGTTTTTGCACTACTAAATGAGTAACCTTGCCCAGTCTGACTTGTGACATTGATCCCGCCTCTGTTTCTCCTCCTCTGGTTTT
Organism: Anomalospiza imberbis; assembly: GCF_031753505.1. NCBI lineage: Eukaryota > Metazoa > Chordata > Aves > Passeriformes > Viduidae > Anomalospiza > Anomalospiza imberbis. Next base: position 21,071,488 of record NC_089688.1, read on the forward strand.
TCAAAATTTCTATGCAATGATAGCAAATTGGATACCCTCCTCCTGTGCAATTCATTAAACACTGCCTGCAGCAAAATGATCTTACTTTGAAAAGCAATTCACCCTCTACTCCTTCACCAACAGGAAGGAACAACAGTGGCTTTTCCAAGTCCAGATCCATGATATTTTCCAAGGTTCCTTAGGTCTGCTGTTGCTTCTTGCTGTCTTTACCTGCTTGTAGGCAGGTATTTTCAACAAGCATCAGTGTCCTCTATCTGCACTTGTGCATTTGTGCCCATTAAGGTTTCTTCCCAGTCAGGGCAGGAATGTACATAATTGAGTTCACATAAGGTAGAAATGTAAAATAATTGATATTACACAAACATCATTGTACTTTTCCTTGCTTTCTCTTTCCTGATAAGCTGAGACCTCCCAGTATTAGTAGATTTGGAGATATTAAATGAGCAATACAGATTAAAAACAGAGAGGTAGAGAAAGATCAAGTGATGAGACAAAAATTGAAAGAAATTTTTTTAAAAACTCTAAAATAAGACAGTCCTTGATTTCCAATAATTTCTCTCAAATAAAAGCCTCTTTGACAGATTTTCTTCTTTCAAAGAAGAAAATCTTGTTTAACATCAACATATAAATATTATATTACCTAACCATTAGGCATTTGCTACAGTATGCATTAAATTCCCTACTTATACAAAGTCCTTTATGATGAAGAAGAATTGTTTTAAAGTAAAAGACATAGAAGCCAAAAAGCTGTATTTTTAATTGAATGCAATGCCTAAAATATAACACCTTATCTTTGTCATCAGATAATGACAAATGAAATCTGTCAGTAAATAAATATGGTGGGGTAAAAACTTTGTTCAACTTAAACAATCAGTTAGAAATAATTAGATAATTCTAGCTAATTAAGTGATAAGACTTCTCATTGTAACATTAAATTTTATTTGCAATTACTAAATTTGTGGTTTTGAATGATTTACGAGATATAATTCAAATATTGTAAATGCTAATGAGGAACTGTTGTTTGATGCTAAAAAAAACTGGCAGTGAGGAACTGAAGGTACTCTTGTGCTATGAAGATCATTTTTATATCTCCTTTCAGTCTCATATGAGGCTCATACCAATTTCACCAATCCATGCCATTAATATTTTAAAATATTAAAATGATTTTATAGAAAATGTATTTTGTAGAAATAAATTGATTTTATGGAAAAAATACTCTTTTTTGACATGCATTTAATTATTTTTCACTAATTCAGTAATACATTACAATCTTCATTGACAGGTACATGTAGTCAGATATTTAAAGAGCACATTCATTTAAGTGAACATCTCTAACCTCCGTCTGCACCAGAATATATCTGACATTGGCATTATTGAGTAACATGACCAAAATTATCACAATGGCAGAGAAGCAAGCACCAAAGAGAGCCAGAATCCCTGGCCTGCAGCCCCCACAAAGACAGACTGGTGTGAGGAAAGGCAGGAGGAGTCCCAGGATGGATAAGGAATCTGGTTCTAAACCAGGGATAAGATAAAAAACCCAGAAAAAAACCCAAAAACTTACAGCAGCTGACCACGGCATTTACTACCAATGAAAAAATTAGATGGCTAAGGAGGTGTGTGTATTAATTTCTGAGGAATACAGTCCAATTCACTAGCTTAACACTCATTTTCTTGGTAGAAATCACGTTTCTCCATGCTCCAGGATGAGCCTTAAAAACCATTCATTTCACAAGAAGCTATTCTAATTTTAGGTGATAAATGATTATTATATGCATAACTATTTTCTTTCCTCTTTCTGATCTGTCCACTGCCTACCTTCACTGGGTTTGTTTTCTCTTCAGTATTTCTAAAGCTCTTTATCTCATGAGTATCTCCAACCCTCCAAACCACTTATCTGCAGTAGACATGTCTCTGAATGAACAGGTACCTTCACTTCAGTAATGCATGAATTTTCAGAACTTTGCTTTTTAAGCTCAGTATTTACAAGTGCCTTTGTACAGACCACATTGCAGGCAAACATATCTATCAATTAATATCAACGTGCCAGTTACATTAGCTGTGTTTAGGACTGACAAAGGGAATTCTTCTGCCTCATGCAAACACTGGCATCATCATAATTAAAAAGACAAACCCTTCATCTGACACTGAAACCAAAAGGGCAACTCAAAGTTCAATGACTGCCAAGAGGAACATGAATCGTTTTCAGTATATTTTAGAGTACAGGCACAAAGAACTGGAGAAAAATCCTTGCTCCTGAAGAAAAATCCTTCCCCATGACTATTTCCATCCTTCTGCATCTAGAAGAATATGATCAATCACGTCAAAGAGTAATGCAGCATAATGAGCTTTTGTAAGCAACTACAAGCCAACACAGTAAAAAATTTTACATGGAAAACTGCTTGGAATTCTTCAGGTGTCCTAGACATATTGCTAAACAAGAAAAAATAATGGTTACAGGACCTGTACTTTTGATCTTTAAGAATAAAGAAATAACTTGTTTGCTATCATTATCAACTGGACCCAGAGAATTTACTAAATCCATGCAGGATTTCAAATGCAAGAAAAAGTTGCAAGACAGCTTCAGATGCTTGAGAGCTTTCTTTCTCAATATTTCTCCAAATACAAAAGATAAGATGGAATAGTTTTATTCATACTATGACTATTTACACAACAAACAGCCCTAAGAAACAGATTTTTAGATTGCCCTTTCCTTGAGTACCATCACAGCATTTCTCTAAACACTCAGCTCAGTGGCATTTGAGGTCTCCAAGCTTATCAATTTATTTTTTGCTAAAAGTGCTTACACAAAGTTAGGGGCACACTCAGCTGCAAGATCTTCACAGGAAAAAAAAAAAGCCAAAAACGTTGCACAGCTGGATCCTGGCTGTCAGTCTGAAATATTGTGAGCTCATAATAACCAGTATTTTTCTATTTTTACAACAATCCAAAAAAGAACACACATTCTAAATTTAATCTATGAAGTTTCTAACTTTAAAGATGTCATACGCCATGTGTTGAAAGTAAAATTGTTAACAGTTTCTTTGAGCATATTTCCAATTCTTCACAGTACCTAGGAAGAACATCTGTTTCTTTGTGTGTGTGTGTGCACATGCACATTTCAAATGTATGGGCAGGGAAAAAATGAAGAGGACAGTAATTTAGAAAATGTAAATTGCATCTTAAAAATGTCAAACCTTTATGTTTTACACTTTCATTACTTGAATTTTGCTAAAGAAATTCTAAATATCATATTTTTGTAACAACTGCTTAACAGAATTTTTTTTTATCCCTTTTCATCCCTCAACTTAGTGTGTTACTACTTCTATTGCACACCACAACATATAGTTGCAGAATGTCCCACTGAAATCTATTGGAAGTAGCTTTTAGACAATCTTGCCTGATAATAACTGAGGACAACATGTGGCTGTGCAGCACTGACATGTGACTGGAACTTGACTGTACAGCAGCACTTAATAAAACTACATATAATCTAAGTGAGGCCTGGTAGAAGAAGACTCATGTATAGTGCTAAAAAAATCAAATCAAAACAAACAAACAAACAAAAAAAAAAAAAAACTCATTGCTAAATTCTTAGGGATATTTCCGTACTATTTTTCTTTGTCTAGAAAATGTAACAAAGCAAGTTTCTGTAAAACAGTCACTGCTGCTTATTAGTGCCTGGCATGCTTTTCTTCTGGCTCAACTGGGAAAAAATATGTGTAATCTTGCTTAGTGATCTTTCATCCTGATTTCCCAAGGAAACTGCTTATGCAACCATGGTCTGTTTGTGTATGTTTCTTTATTTTTATTTGCTGGTTCCCTCCCAATAGCTTCTGAACCCGTTAGAGGTTCAGTCACTGGGACAAAGGAGCAACAGTCTCAGAGGTATAATGCTCCTATAAAACTAAAGAAAAAGTACATTTGGTTATGAAAGAGAGAGAGAGCAATCTCAGACACCCACTTCTGAAAATCCCAAGCACACAATCAATCCCGCAGCACCGGGAGCCCACGGCAGGGAAGCCACGACAGGCTGCCCCAGTGAGGGGAAACGTGGGAAGAGAGCTCAGGGCAGGGCTGCCCAGGCACCTGGGGTGCAGTGGCTGCTGTGCAGAGTAAGAAAATTAGCAGTGTGGATAATAGCTGAAGGACATATTGTTTTGTGCCAGCTGGCACCAGAATGAGGGCAAAAGATTTATTTTCCTAGTCTGGATCTTGGCTTTAGGTCCAGCACAGCTGGAGCAGCTGGCCCAGCCACCTCGGTCTTTGTCCCCAGAAGCAGCCCATGGACTATGGCTGGCCAAATATCCTCAGACACAAGAAGCCTTGCCACAGCTGGCACTAATACACTAATACCCTCACTGCTGCACGCTGAGGGGGATGGCAATGCTTCACAACAGCATCCATACCACATACTGCCATGACAAGGCATCTGCAGGAAACCTGGTAACCTGCACTAGCCTATGATTCTTTGGGTGCATGCTTAAACCCATGCCCAAAAATTAAAAATAAATAAGTAAAAATAATTCTTAAAAAAGAAAACTGTCACAGATTTTTCAATGTAATCTATTGTTCCGATTTATGCAATAATTACACCACCAAATTACACAGACAATTCAGTTGTTCAGATCCCTCCAAATATTTCACTAAATGAGAGTTTTCAGGTTGCTGAGACTTACTTGAAAGGGCTACCTCACTCTTTCATGCTTGGAAAGCCCAATTTGCCTTTCTTTTATGGTACCCAGAGCATAGGAAAAACTTATTAAAATCTCTGTTATAACTCCTGCTGTTCTGGGAAGGCAGAACACTGACTGCAGACAGGGAAGGCACTGAAACTGAAATCATTACAAGCTGTCAAGTCTTTGCCCTGAGCTTCAGATCCAAACTGAATTCTCAGCCTCCTGAATGTGAAGCCAGCCATCTCCACAGGGTGTATCACAGGAATGGGTTCAAGGTGTGCACTCTCATTTAAAGAATTTATGGCCTGTGGATCTCTTCTGGTTAAATTCCACATAGCTCTCCATATTTTAACAAACAATTCCTTTACCACGCTTGCTTCAAAAAAAGCTTATTTATATTCTTACCTCCACTTCTGATTTTATTCCAACTCAAGGACCATATAACTGGACAGCATATGATACCTAAGTTTACAGAAAACTTATGTTCTCTCACAGTATTTAAGTTATGATCTTCACTTCTAAATGCCTCTTGTCTCTACAGTGTAAGCTCAGTGGCACGGGGACACATCATGATCCAGATGCCATGTCACATTTGTGACCCAAACTTTCCAAACCAGCACATGGAAATTTCTTAATTTCAGAAAACTGTAACCGTGGAGAGAGATTGCCACCTCTTCAGGTCACTCATGAGTCATTGTTCATACACATACTGAAAGTGCACCTCTGTGAGTCAAGTGTTTTTCAAAGCATTTTTACAAAATGCCTAGTAAAAATATTAGTATTTCATACATGTCTTTTGATCACTATTTTAATAGACATTATTACATTTCATTTTTTAATATTAATGGATTATTATTATTATATATAGTATTATCTTTAAATTATTAAAAAGGAAATAATTGTTTCCCCAAACAAATTTTTCCCTGGTTTGTTGGCTCTATCCTCTGAAAACCTACTATCAGGTTTCCTATAGCAGCAACACTGTTTGAGAAAATCTGAAATGTTAACCTTGTTATTCTTATCTTATGGTTAAAAAAAAATCACAATTTTTCTGAAAAACATTTTGAAAAAAAATATTCCATGTATAATATTAGAATTCTACAACAGCCTTAGTTATAGAGAAATCAATTTTGTCTTCTCTTAGAATGGACAGTTAAGGGGTAAATAACTTTTCTTGATTTGCTTGATAGAATGAGAGTCCCACTTTGAAACAAGTGCTCAGTGAAGGACCTCACTTGTGTAACATGCTCTTGAGAAATCACCAGAACCTGAGAAGACTGACACTTCTATAATCCAATTCCTGTTGTGACATGCATTGAAAAACAAAATAATAGGGGGAAAGTTGTCACTCATTTATTTGAGTAGCGCTTCAAACCATTCTTTACCTAAAAAGAAGGTTTAAGCATTCCAGAATAGGGAAGAGCCAGAATATACAAGTCATTCAATTCCACCTGAAATTTTACTTCCCTAATTTTTCCCAGTTTGACATTGAATGATTTCATTTTCCATGTAAGCTTACACTCTTCTAGCTCATGATCTCATGGTAACCATAAAAAAAAAAATAAATTACTGACTTACATGATTCTTTCCTCTATGGCACTCACATTACTTTTTCTTCTGAAGAGGACCACAAGGAGTGCAAAGCCAAATTAGGTGAGTAATTCTTAACTCCAGAACATCTATGTTCCTAAGCACCTAATCAAGATTATTTTAAGGGAAGCTGGACTTGCTACAGTACTTCCTTTCAGGCAAGGAATGAAAGTTCTTGGTCCATTTTGATAAGTCATGAATATCAACAGCAGTTGCTGCCACAGTTCTCCATTGTGAGCACCTGAAGTACTGCTCTGAACTAGGTTCTGTCCAAAAGGAAAAGCTGGGGAAACCTTTGTCCAAGAGCTAGGAGCACTCATCCAGCTGCAATTCATTCACACTCACCTCCTAGTAGACTATTCCAGCTGTTCTCGCCCCTACAGCTGAAACTGGGATTTCACAGATATTGATAAGAAGCATATGGGGCCCGAGTGGCCCCAAATGAAACAGAAACAGAGTGGCTGAATCATGAGAATGTCATCACTTGAATTCCAGTCTTCAATTCACAGACCACTCATGGATTTTTTATTAACACCATAGCCAAACAGAATTATAAACAGAGGAGATGATACTCATTTTATCTGTACTATTGTGAAAAATCAGTACAGGAAAATGAAATGGTTTCGATTGTAAGAACGGTGAGAAAGCAGAAAAACCTAAGGCAGTTTTTCTGCTTTCTCACTGTTCTTAGTTTTGTTTGTAAGTCTTTTCAGGTTGAACTATTTCTCTCGCTAGTTAACTAATAAAATTCTTAAAACTACATGCTCAGTATAATTCCCCAATGTAAATTAAACCTTAAGAAAAACCTCAGAGGAAATGTTTTCTTTTAGTTCTAAACACTACATTAATTACATTTACTTACATTACATGAGAATTTAACTTACTAATTTCCCTTCTTGCAATAAATATATAATTCTGTTCTGCGCTCTAAATGGTTTTGTCTAAAATATTTATAGACTTCTTTACAAGTCTCATATCACTATTAATCCTAATATTAAACCAGTTAGTAAATAATACATCACTCTCCATTCCATACTACTTAAGATTCCATATTATTTAATACATTAATATTTAACATTAATGAAAGTATTTGATACAACTATAACTTTATGCAGAGAAAATGTAGTGTTACTTAGCATAAATGTTCTCACAGTCACTTTACCCAAATCCTTCAAGGGCTTGCTGTAGACCTTGAAATAAGTTGTTTATTTTTAAACCACATTTAGGATACTCAAACAACTCAGAATGGTATACTTACCTACTTTATTCCACAACCATGAACAGCATGCATATCACACACATCTATAGTAAAAATATTAGCTAGGGTTGATTTTAATACATAACTTCTTTGCATAAAGAAATATTCACACAGAATACATTCACGCATTCATGAATGTAGCAACAATTTTATATCAACAGTTATACAAAATACAGCTACTCTTACAAAGCAGTATAAATGCAATTGAGCTTAAGCTGCAGGAGATGTTGGAAGATAGGCATGACATAATTACTCATTTTAGATGTACTGGTACCTGAAGTTACCTACAGATATAATAGCCTTTTAGGCTTGTTCACAATTATTCTCAAATTACTGACCTATATATACAGAAAGTAGTGTTATTATAGTGTAGTTATTACTGCTTATTTATTTCCATTGAAGTTTCCAAATATTTTCTTCCTAACTCATTAGCTGCTCCTGAGCTCCTCTTCCCTCCTTCAAATATTGGCTAGAAATACATGGCCATAGAGCTTTATCAAAGTCATTGTTTGCTCCTGTGATAAATGCTGTCCAAGTTGCTGATACTATAATTAAAATATAGAAAAAAAATAAAATTAATATAGATCCAAAATAGAAGTATTGGAGACCAACGAGTTAAACAAGCCAAACTACATGTCAGGTATATTAGTGTTACCATTACACAGAGCAGTCTTTGCTGTGATAGTGCACATAGTGTTGTACACGGCTTTGACTGGATGTTTATTTTAGTCCCAAATTGATGGGAATGCTTTATTTTAGTTCCAAATTGATGGCAGTGCTTTCCTGCATGTTCCACATCCATCGCCATTCACTCATTTTTATGCTGTTTCTTAACCTGATGACTGCCTAGAAACTCTACTGTGCAATACAGCTCAGAACATCTCAACTTCCTTATCTGATGTTTGTTTCTATATTTAAAGTACAAAGACTTTTAGTTGAAGGTGGAGCAAGGCTGATCAGTTACTCACAGTCTCTCCAGGGACCTCAGCCCGAAGAAAGAGCCATTCTTCAACCACAAGATCTTGTTGTTACTCAGAATCCTAAAAGAAGTCAGGAAATAATCTGGTTAATAGAACATGATAATTCCACTAATCTAAAACATATAATTATAGTAAGTGACTGCTCTGTAAAATACTAATCACAAAATTCACTGCTTCATTTGCATTTTCCCATCATAGCTGTAAATAAAGATTACCATTTCCCAAAGCGCATGGTTTCTTCTTTATTAAATAAAAGCACTGGCAATAAATATGTCAAGAAACGAATTTTGACTCCAGTTTGAAAATTCTAACACTACTAAATGCCTACACTTTACTAGTAGATTCTAAATTACCACTAAGGTACTTGTTGGTCTTCCTAGTCTGCAAAAAGGCTGGTAAAGCAAAAGACATGTTAAAAACTGTTCCAGCAGATTAGAGGACAATAAAATCACTTTGCAGTGGCTGCTGTAGCAGGGAGGTACAAGCCATCATACCATGGATAGCTCACATATACAGACAAAGTATTTCATTTTCTACAGGAGAGACAAACAAAAACAGACAAGTCCAAAAATGTTTTCCTGTTGCAACCTCTGCATAGTAGAAATTCAGTAATTAAGCTATGCCTGATTCATCAAGCGCCACCATTGTCACACATTTGCACCTGACCCTGCATGAAGGCCATTGAAAAAGTTGTTTATTCTTCCTTTTTATGTTAAGGTACTGTGCATTTCACAAGTGATCCTCTCTAGCTCAGTGATTTTCCACCATTGTATGTTCCTAGCTATTTCAGAAGCAATACAATATGAACATGCACTTGTTCTGAAGATGTTACCCCTTAAAAACTTTCCAATATGCAAAAGAAATGGTTTGTTTTAGAAGCTGGAGAAATTGGGTGTTTAATCTAATGATTATGCAATGTGCATAAGAAACATTTGTCTCTGAAAAAATCTAATTCCAACTGCCTGAGAAATGAGTCTTTTAATGTAACATTTACAATAAATTATACTTCTCTAGCGCACAAAATTACATTTCAAAATAAGACAAGCAGTTTGCAATAAGATAGAAAGTAGAACAAAAAAAATCAAAATAAATTTTATATTCTTAACTAGCAAACTTGAGATTTTTTTGATCAATTTTTAATTTTTGTGAAGTTTTTAAACAGTCTGTTACACAAGACAAGATAATCTTGCTCTTATCATTTTCTATTTCATATGAACAGTAAGTTCTTTGCCCCAACACAAACCCACCACATAAAATCTCAGGTCGAGGTGCAAATGCAACAACACTGACCCACAGGAAAAAAAAAATTCTTAATGTAGCACAGTTAAAATACTGCAATGTTAGTAATATCTGGAGATTTCTAATCTAAAATTCATAAATAAATGCATATTTTGGTGTGAGTTGATGGCCCACTGTGGGCCATCTCCATGGAGAAGAGAGGTGCTCAGATCTGACCTATCCTACACTGTGCTGCTTGTCAATACACGTGTGCAGCACCATCACTCCTCGCCCAGAACCAGACAGTGGCACGCACAAGTGGCAATTTGGCATCAATCATGAACCTTGCACCCATGCAGCTGAAAGCACACAGAACCCTAAGTTTGCAAAAAAATTTAAACCTGCTCCAATATACACACAGTTTGTTTCCATCAAATAAGAAAGGCCGCATCTCACTAGTTCCTCCTCCCACTTCTCAGATTAAAAATCATATGTATGATAATATTCTTTATCTAATTCATGAACTCTTCTTTACCGTGTTAGGAATACATTTCAGCGGTGACATGATGAAAGACTTGTTTAAAATTCAAAATATCTAAACTAGAAAATGTAAATATATTAAGCGCTCTAGTGTTTTATTTTCAGTGTTCTATTACTTTATTATTTTATTCAACTTGTCATCTGAGGCTGCACGGAACTAGAGTCAGTCAAGAAAAAATGAAGACCCAAAATTAAAATTGGCTAGACTTGGAAAGACTAGCATAAATTAGTCCACTTCATATTGGGTCATATTTTTTAATATGCCTTGTTACAGAAAGACCGTCTTTGAGGTCTGTTACAATGACATTAGATACAAAGATGATATTTGGACCACTCTGCATAGTCTGATTTGCAAAGATCAAAACTCACAGATGGCTTAGATACTAGTACTTCTGTCTGTAAAAAATTTTCATTGTGCCAATTGTTTTTCCAGCCTTCTATTCATTCTGCCCAGAAAAAGAGGCCAGTCTGAACTTTGCTGGCACTCCATGAAAATGCAGCACAAGTCAGGTGGTCTCCTACTCTACCTCCATGTCCCGTTCTGTACAGCCCTACACACATAGACTGAAACCAGCATCATTAATCCACATAAAACAAACTCCTATTAATTAATGAGAACTATCAAACTAGTAATAAATCACAAGATTAAGCAGATCATTTAGTTCATAAATGGAATACTCAGTAAACACAGCTCATGATTCTTCAAACTGCTATCTCATTCATTTTTGTGAAAGATAAACTGAGTCTTGAAAAATGTGACACCACAAAATTAAAAAAAAAAAGAAACAACAAAACTTAGCTATGCAGATTTGAGTTTCTAAATGAAACCTTTCAAATCTTGATACCAGAGTTTCATAAAGACTTTCACACAGGGATCAGGTTTCAAAAATTAAGTTTCCTTCAGGGTTTCCTCTTCTCTACAGTGCTAACTTAAATTCAAGTTTTATAAACAAAGTAATATGGGTATCATAGTTAGAATATGATTCTTTTTCTGTTCAGAAATGCAGCCTTAGAGAATCCTAACATTCCGGTATGGTCCCTAAGGAAAGCAACATCCTCTCTAAGAATTCATACAAGTTATCTACCTTTCATTTAGCTGGGTGGTACTGCTACATGGGAAGAATCCACCTGTTTTTAATTAGTTTTAGTGATGTACAAGAACTTGCAAAAGGCTGTTATCAAGAAGGATTTGGCATGCACTGAAGATCAATTCTGCGAATAAAATGAACAACTTGCAAACATAAATCACGTTTTTCATACAGTAATAAATCACCTACTAAACTTTCAATGCAACTTGTAACATCCTTCCCTTCTGCTAATATTTGCTGTATGAGGATGGAAGGGAGGAAAGTTTTGGTAACAATGTTCAAAATCCTATCAAAGAAATGAGGCTAAACTACAGAAAATGAAAAATCTTTTAAAATAATTAATGCCAGGAAAAACTGCGGCTCTTACTCTTGATGCTGAAATTACACTGAATAAGTTTTGTACATTATTTCTTTAGACAAGTAACAGAATGGACATGAAATGTGCCAAGTATGGCCAAAAGAGCTAAGTTTCTTTTTTCCCTCGAATACAGTCATCTGCTTACAGGGAAATGTTTCTAATTAAAGACCTGAAGAAATTTTGCAGTGATAAGAATCCTTTTCTTGAACTTACAGATGCAATGGTTTGGTAAATAAGCACATGAAAAAAAAAAAAGTGTTATTCATGTATTTTATTTTGGAAAGCTAATAACAAATTTATAACTGTCAGCTCTAACAGAAACTGACTCATTCTAATCAAACTTCAAACAGAGGTTGCATTTTTTAAAAATAAACAAGCACCATGCACCCACTGTGAAAAAGCACTTCTCACATTTATCTATCCATAGCATTTTCACTTGGTTGCTTTTTGGGATTTTTTTCTGATGTGTTAGTGAATCACAGTGATGAATCTCACTATACACTGCAACTAGGCAGCTGGTTTAAATAATTATCAGTTTCTAGCCATGTGCTTAGAATCTCACATTTTAAATATTTTATTCCAGCAGAAGAAACACTATGAAAAATGAGCACACTTTATTTCAATGATAGTATTTTCCAAAACCAAAATCTACTTAGTTTTTTTTTTGTTTTGGTTTGGGTTTTGGGGGGTTTTTGGATTGCTTGATTGGTTGGTTTAGGGGTTGGTTTTTTTGGTGATGGCAGTGGGTTTTTTCCTTTGTTTATTTTTTTGGTTTTGTTAAGGAAGAAGTTTCCCAGAGAAGCCCTCTGATAAGCATTTAAAGCAGTTTGCAAACTGTCTTTGCACAATATATTAATGACGTAAGCCCAAGTAACTGAAAATCCAAATCAAGGTACTTTCAGTCCCAGCTCTGACAGGATACAACTAAAATAGTGCTGGGGAGCAATTTACTTGTCAGTACCACTCTGCTGATCAGACATGTTATGAACCACTTTGTTACTGCAGTTGACCCTCTGAAATCTTGTGTCTCTGCTACTCCTTCTCCTAAGACACTCCGGGGGACAGTTTACCCCAGGGAGGCTGTTCAGAAGATATTAACTCAACACCAGCTCTGTCCTTTCCTGGCCCTGTGGAGCCCTTCAGCACTGGTCCTGTCCTGAAGGGATATCATTCAAACACCCTCTCTTGACTTGCACTGACATCCTAAAGCAGTTATTCCATGCACGTAGTTTCATGGCACAAATGTGCTTCCCTGGGGGGCTGCAGCACAGGCTGAACACAATTTCATTCACCCTGCACTGGAAACCAACCAACCAACCTCATTACACACCAGGACCAAAATCATGCCAAGGAGATGCTAACAATGGAGAAGTATGGACAGTCCATGAGCCACCGCTTCCACTTTCTCCTGGACGCCCTTGCTTTACAGGATAGACACAGCTAAAAGAATAAATTGTTCTAATGGATAAAAGAAATTCCTCTGATTTTCTTTCTGATTCCTCTGATTGAATTAAACAAGCCACAAATCACAGTTTGCTTAAAATGCTGCTGTAATTTTTGGTTTTGTGAAACCATTAAAAGTACAGGATGATGAGACACTGTGCAACAGAGTCTCATTCAAGTATAAAAAATGCCCAGCATAAGAGAACTTACCATAGTATTTAAAAAGTATCAAATAAAGAGCTCTCAATAATAATGCAAACAAACTTCAACTTCCTATAACCTTTCAGAGAAAAGGAATCTTCTTAGTAAGTCTCCAAAGTCAATGACATTACTGAGTAAACAAATTCCGCAGCTGAGGCTTCTTCAGTGGGATGGTGCTGCATCCCACCCAGTAAAGCCTAAAGCCTGTGAGCTCACACAGCAGTGCATCCACAGAGAAAGCACAGCTCAGATAACCAAATCTGTGGAGGACAAGGCCTGTAGCTGATGACTGCTATTCCCAAATGCATAGTGAACGCAGAAGGAAGTGTGACCCATTAATGAAAATATGTATTTCCTCTGATAATACTCACAGGGGAAAATATATGAAAACCACAAGCAAAAAACTCCCACCCAAACTTCATGAAAAATCAGTAAAATGTCAACTTTCATCTGATTTTCTGCTGAGCAGCCCAAGAGCTGGTACAGATCAAACTTGACCCAGGACTGTGTCTAGGCTGATAGACCATGTCTAGAAAATTGAAATCTCCAGAATCCTTCCTTTAAGCCCCACTCACTGAGCACAGCTGAAGGGACACTCAAGTGCTATACCCCAGACCCCCAACCACACCTGCCCCTGCTGTGCACTTCCTCTTAATCCCTACTCAGTTTTCCACTTCTCAAGTAGAAAGGTGTGCTAGGCAGACATCCATGAGAATTTGAAAAAAGACAAAACCTGGTCTACTAAGATTGTATATCTGGAACGACTGTGTTGGGGTTCAGAAACTGTGTTTTGAGTTCTGTAGTTTCTCTTACATACTAACTTGACATCAAGCAACTTGAAGTGTCTTTTATTTCAAAACAACATTTTGAGTACAAGTAGTAGTTAATAATTTTTCATGGAAGTCTGATAACAGCTGACATATTGAAGTTCAAGATGTTAATTCTCTTTACATGTGGTATGTGGTTAGATACAAAGGGAGTGTGACCAGACATCCTGTGAAATTCCCTAAAACACTGGTAGGGAAAAAAGAATTTGATTTCTTTATGGTATCAGAATAAGACTGGAATCATTTGTATTGAAATCCTACAGTGTAAAATGAAAAACTAAGTTGTTCTAAATTTTTTAAACATTTTAAAATCCTTCTTGGTAAACCAGACTATTGTTTATTCCCCACAACATCCATAATTCATTGAGAGCTACACCACAGAAACAAATTAAGGAGTTTGCCCACAAACATGGCAGAAATAGAAAAATAAATTTAAAAAAAGGATACCTGCTTTTTGTGCCACACATGGAGTGACACATGGAGCTATCATACAATACAGGTACTAAATGCACTTTTTTATTCCCCTCTCCAAACTGAAATCCACAGCTGAGCTACTACCTAAGACTTCAACAGATAATATTAGAACTATACAAACAGACTGGGAGGGAAGTCACAGAACAATAACAAAACTGATTGAACAAGTGAAAAGAGAAAAAGGACTGAAAACACTACTGACAGCTCAAGAGATGAATGGGGTGTGGTGGACATCTACACAGTCTGATACCCAAGCACAAGAAAGGAAAAGTTATAAAGATATGGGGAGTATTTATTAATTTATTATATATCACTTTCTGTGTACAGTAATTCAGTGTCTGCCTCTCTTTCTGATTTTGAGAACATCGAAACGTAAAAGAGCATTAAGCTGAATTATCAGAAGAGTAAAGATGCATATAATGGCCTAAAGTGACACCTCTCTTCCTGAAGGGGATTGTGGCCCATTGTATTGTCTTTTCAAACTAAACAAAGCGTGTGGTCAACATTCTTAAAAATAATCATACAAAAATTCTGTAGAAAGCAATAAAACCCAGCCTCTCAGCACCTCTAATTCCAGCTGGCTTTATCATTATCTTTCATGTATACCAGCTTTTGTTAAACCGATTCATTTGCAGCAGTACCAAGCATTAGTGAAAACAGGAAAACACTCCAAAAAAGTGCATTCTATTGTGCATAGCACGTTCATATCGCAGAAACAAACCCCAAACAGCTACAGTCAAAGAGGCAGCAACAGTGTGCTAATTATCATTCTAATTTGTACAGTACCAACAGAACGGCAGCTTCCAGATCTTGACACTATTTGATGATAGCAAAAGAAAGCATAAGCATCAAGAAATTCCCTTTTAGGTAAAGAGTTATTTAAATGTAAGTCCTTCCAAAAGTGCAAATTAACATAAATAGTCTGTCATAAATTTAACGGAATGTGGGAGAAACAGTAGTAGTATGAAAACAGAATATTGCTTTTGTGGAAAACCACTGTTCAATAGCCCCACTTTCAGTAATTTAAAGTGTAAGACAAAACTCTTACTCTTTTGTCTTTGGTTTTCATACTGATGGCTTTTCATCAAGAGTCCTCTTGGATGATATAAGGGACTGCTAGGTCACATCCAAAATACCAAATGCGGAGAATTCTTGTATTAATTACCACATCAACTGATTTAATTAGGTAAAGTCATATTCAAGAGCCTTTTTTTGTAAGCAACATCACAATTCAAACAGTAAAACAAAATATTATCATCACTAGCAGGACATACAACTGATCTCTCCCCAGTACTGGTTTAGTGGTATTAATGTATCAACAAAAGGAAGCAGCAAGGTCACTCTTAAATAGAAATTTTAATATGATTTCCTAACAGTGGGGGAGTTAAAAGAATTTTCAGCTTTTGAACAAGCCCACTCCACTACAGAATGATATTAATTAACTGAACAGGACAAGTAGCAGTAGGAATCAAAGCATTACTAATAGGACTGCAAATACTTCTGAAAATAAATGTGCTTGTCTATTTTATGACTTTTGTCAAGCATTGGAGAATTTCTGAACTAGATGATCCTATTAAGCAAAACTTTTTTTTCCCACAAGAACTTGAGGTCTAAAGGTTATTTCTAAAGATCACTGAACACCTGAGGTGTCATACAGGATTCTATTCTACAGAATATAAGTTTAATCAATTGTATTCAAGAAAGTCAGCACCTGGAAAACTTACATCACGAGTGGATGATTGTAGAAAAAGGTTTGACAATAGCAATATAGCACTAGAATAGTAAACTGGAATTATGCAGTGATATTTCCTAAAATCACATAATACTGAACCCAACATAAAATATGAGGATATAAAAAAATGTGATAAATCATTACTATTTTACTACAACATGGACACTTATAAGACCATTCAGCTGCCTAGATAAATCTAGCTTTTACAAGATTTGAACTTGAGTGCATGTCATTTTTTTCAAATGTTAGTTAAAAAAACCCACATGATCTTTTGATAAGACAGCATTTTCATTACATCTTCTGAAGAGAGAACTTTATCTAAGTGAACTTTTGGGCTATATCACTATACCTACCATGTGCATGGTCTTTACTTGAGAAATAGTTATGCGTGTTTAACTTCCCGTGATGGGTCTTACTGAGTCTAGCAGAATTATTTACATGAATTAAATTTGTCATGTGTATTAGTTTTTGAAGATCAAAGATCCTATTGTCAACATTTTCTTTGGAGAAAGAGAGGAATCATTCAAAGCTCTCTGCAATGAAAAGGAAATCCTTATGTCTGACCTTGCAATAAAACACTATTTCTAAAAGCGTATGTAGCCAACTGGTGACAGCACGCCCTGGTTTTCTTGGTTTTGCCTTTGATCACTGCACATTCTTCTATCAATATGTATTTAAAATCCATTTTAAATGGAAAAATGAGATTCATACAGAATTTTTAAAAAAATTGGAAGTTCTCCATTGAATAAGCCCGTGCAATACGCAAATGGATTTACTGAAGTGATTGTCTGCAGGAGGATTAGCTTTTGACATGCTTTTCATTCAAGTCAGCTGACATTGTGGGAAGATTACATTCTTATGTTTGTTTCTCATTCACACTTTTATAAAATTCACCAACAGCAATGGTGCAAACACCGCCAGGCGCTGCAGAGCAGCTGAGAGAACAATGCACTGGAGCAATGTGCAGATTGAGCATTTCAGCCCATGCAGCACCAACCAGACAAGAGCTGAGAAACGTCTTTATCCTACAGGACATGAATTTTTACACTCATTGCAGTGGGAAAAAGAAGTTCATTTAGGTTCCCCACTTCAAAATTTTTTCTGCAAGTGATTTACCATGGTGATTCATGGCAAGGTCAGCATAACCATTCCAGTCTCCTGGGCTGACACTCCACTGCTCAGCCAAATGATCACAAGCACCCCAAAATGCCTTACACCTCCACAGGTGGGCCAAACCTGTTTTTTAAACTACATACAATACAGTCAGGAGGCTTTGTTCTACAAATAAATTTTGAATTCTTAAGCACAAGGACTTTAACAAGACTACCACATATTTGATTAACATTTAATTTAAAATTTTATAAGAAAGAATTCACCTTTCCTAATTCAGATTTTACTACAACTTACTTTTAAGTCACTTTGTAAGAAGAGTAAAATTTCCTGAGTCACCATTCCTTTTTTATTACTCTTCTTATATTACCTTTAGTTTCCTTTGTAAGATCTTTTCAGCACTTCTCTTATTCAGCTCACTGCTCTTCTCTTAAATCCTGAAACAGTCACTTAGCTTTCCCCAGTTTTGCTAATCTTTTTTGTATTTCTAAAAGAGCATTATAAAGTTTCCATATTATTTCTGAAAACTATGCTCAGAATTGTCTTCAAAATGCTCATGTCTCTCAGTTACTAAAACAGTTAAGCAGTAAAAATTGCTGACTATAAATCCAGAAAAATACTGAAAACTTTCCATTGTAGTAATTTATTTTGATTTTTCCACAAATTGGTTTGTTGTTTTTATAATGTTTATAGCTTAACTTAGAAGTTCTGCTGGGACTGTAATTGTATTCTGCGAAAGAGCTATCTGCAGTAATATCTTTTTTAAATGACAATGTATACCTCCTGATAATTCAATGAAATACAGAACTCATTGTGCATCCTTTGGGTAATATATATTAAAACTGAAAGCCTGAAAAAAAACTTGGTCTGGCATGACTAAGTAATTCCTAGCTGAATCTGAAAAGAAAATCTTTTCTCATAAGGATATATTTGAAGAGCTAGGTTAGGAAATCTAAATTGTTTTTTCTATTTTTCCTCAGCCAGTATGACTGAATATCAGAATGGTCCTCAGCCTTCCATTTGGTGTCTTAAGACTAAGAGGAACAGAGTTTTAGCTGTTAAAATGGAGTGACAAAGTTTTTCTAAGCCACTTCAGACAGCTACTGATACACACACTAGCAGAGTGACAGCCCAAAGTTTTAAACAGTTAGTGATTATTCTTATTTAATTCAGAGGGCAAATGAACCCAACACAATGCATACAGTCCATCACACAAGTTTATAGCTCTTTTTGGAGGTCTTTCAAGTCTGCAAAATGGTTTAAAAAATAGATTTGGTTTAGTGCCCATTTGAGAGAGAAAATGCAGGATGACAGAGAATTTGATTCTCCCAGTCAGGATTGGAAGGGACTCTTGAAGTCATCCACCACCATCTCCTGCCTAAAGCAGATCCAGGCACATCAGAGCACTGCTCAGAGTGGTAAAATGAGGACACCTTTGTGTAACTGTGTAATCCACAATAAAATTCTGTGTATTGTATCCACAATAGCTGTTGTGGATTACAACAGCTTGAACAATCCCTAAAGATTTGAAATTTAGACAGCATAAAGATCATCTGCTCTAAACTTACTGCACAGATCAGACAATTATGCAAGAGAATTGTCACAGTAAGTGTCAGACTCAGAAACTCCAAACATGAGGATGCAGACCATGAGATTTTCCAGAAACTCCTTTTGCTTTACCCAACATGGGTCCCTAACTAGACAATTAATAATTAATTATTGTAAGCAGAAGACTCCACTTACATGGTTAAAAGTATTAATTTTAAGCCTAAGCAATATCCTCATGTCTTAACACTCAGATTTTGCACTGGTGAAGGGAAATGTGGTTACCTTAGGAAAATGGGCTTTAAGAAAATTCTCCTAGGACATTTGAGAAGGCAGTTTTCACCCCATGTGATGAATGTATCACAGCAATTATCTCCGAGTCCATCTACTTCCCAGCTTCCAAGCTAAAGTGGTCAATGACAGCCTCAGTTGTGATTTGTCTTTTTTTAATCTCAGTCCCAAATGCTATATCTATCAGCTTAGGTACTTAAAATTATCTTCCTAAGGCTGTCTTGTTCAATATTTGATGTTCTTTCCATTTTAACTATAGCTGCAATCTCTGAAATAAAGCTTTCAGCACAACTGTTCAAAACACTGGTATAAATAATACAAAGACATGTATCATTTGATTCAACTTCCATTACACAACTAACTTCTCCCTACCTTGCTTTGTATCTGTTTCTTTCACATTACTCAATGTTCAGCTCACTCAAGCAACTTTCGTTTGATACTCGATTGCAAATATTCAGCTTTACCTCACAGTGTGCACTTCTGCCAAATGGCTCCTAAAACATTCAGTTATACAATAACTGTAGCTGAATGCATTGCTTTTAAAATAATAAACTCTGGCAGCAATATCCACAAGGAATTCCAGAGCCTTTGCAGGGAATCACGTCCTGAAATGATCACAGCTATTTTAAAGGAAGCTTGGTTATTCATAATGGTTCCTCAATTCATTTCTTTCAACAGTTTAAAAAGTTTTTCTAAACTAACGATGACAGAATAATTTATTCTTTTTTTCAGAAGTGTCGTCAGATCCTTGAATAAATAATGAGAGTGATAGCACCTTTCAGGGATGCCTGAAATGACATGAAAGGATAAGTAACACCAGTCGCACTTATTTATTTTTTAAAAACAGAGACTGTCTTGAGAAAGAATTGAAGAAATAAAAGGCACAAAAGAAATAAAAGCAGGGTTAGGGGAGAGAGTATAGCTATGAATACTAATGAAGAAAAACAAGTAAAGAAAAATAAGATAAAGATTGTCTTTTCTGGTACACATATAATTACAAGCTATTTACTAAACTGATCTACAAGCGAGAAACAATTTTTGTTCTTTAGAAAATCAGCACAACCTGCCTGAAGAAGAATGAAAAAAAAAAAGATTATGTCCTTAAATAATTCCTAAAATAAATACCTTACACATTCATTCTTTGGGCAAGTCCCTGTTAGAGTAATGGGCAGTTGGGTGTACCAATGTGGAAGATCCATCATCCATCAAAGACAAGAAAGTACAGGGCACAACAAACAATTCTTGTAACAGCCAAAATCAGCATCTGTCTCTTTTCCATTGAAATGCCAATTTACCATTTACAACTGCACGCATCCAACACACATCATTGTTATTTCTTTGCTGCTCATACACTTATTACTTTGTGCTCACTGAGTTGACATAGGAGATGGTTAATGTACAGAATTTAAGGCAGCAAGTTGCTGGTACAAGTATTTCACACTGTTACTGAAGTTTGACTGAAACCATGTAACAGATCTTAAAGACTACCAAGTGCCAGCCAGATGATAACAAAAAAACCCTTAACCTGTATTAGAAAAGAATAAAACGTAACGTACATTCTGTGGATTATCAAATAAGATTGCCAGCATTAAACCTGAGTATTTAAATGATATTTTGATCAGTCTCACCCTCATACTATGAAAGACTAAACTAAGAGCAAACATAGTTTTCCTTCATTTAAATATCTATTTCTGCTGTGTTTCTGGTATTGACTGAAGCTAACTTTGGTATTCCTTGCTTGTAAAGTCCCTTTATCTAAAATATGCTTACTTACCCTCCACCATACTCCAAGTTCTTATAGAATATCAGCAAGGTACTCAAAAGAAATATAGAAACTGTGCCAGGAATTAGCCCCAGCAAATGCCACAGAATATTTAGAAGGCATCATAAGTCCTTCTTTACCAAGTTTTCTGAAAGCTTTGTGTATTAAAGATTAGGTAAAAGCAGGAATTTTGTTTCCAAAAATAAACTATTTCAAGATGGTAACACAAATCCCAATACATACTTTAAATATATCACTTCACTGTAATCTTTATATTAGGCACTTTCAGACTAAACAGAGACATTTTCATTCCAAGTCCTTCACATAAGCCAAACAATCTGACCTGATTGCTCCAGTGCAAAATCAATTATATTCAGGATAGACTAGGGAAAATATTAATAAGAATGGCTCAATGTCTTAATTATGTATGATTCTGGTCTAACCAATTTGAATGTTTCTGTAGAATAATAGATTACCTGAAAGCATTTCATGGCAAGATAAGCACACACTCCCAGAAGAACAATACACCTGAAGTGAAGCTTAACACACCCACATCAGTTGTCTACCTACAGCAATATTATCTAATGCGTCATGCTCTGATTTGCTTTTTCTTTCATTTCAAAAATGCTTTTATACCTATACAATGCATCTTATTACAAGATGACAGCTCTGGAATTAGTTTTTGAGAGACTGGGCACTTTTTAAAGTCTCCATCTCTGAGAAGTCTGGTTGCCAACTTTCTTTAAAATGAGGAGTTCCTAGATACTGTTGACACAAAACCAACAGCAACAAATGAAGAAAAAAAACTGACCCAAGGGTACCATCTGGGCACACAAGAGGAATCCTTTAAAAATCAGGTCTTTTTTCCCCCAAAAATCCCCAGCCCTGAGTCACAACTTCTGCAATGCTTCCTTCCTACCCTTCAAAGCCTGACACGCTAAGTTCTCTGCTGTAGCAGACCCTGGAGTCCCAAAACACAGTGACTTGCCTGGCAGAGCAGGGAGCCTCACACTCCCCTGCCACAGCACTTACCCCTGCAGGACACTCCATTTTGCCCCTCTGGAGCCCACAGTAAACCTTTGGGATTGCCATCTATTTTGTGAAGGGGAAGAGGTCAGGGCTCCCCGAGCGGGGCAGCAGAACCCGGCACAGCCCCTGTGCACACAGGATGGAGAAAAGGCTGAGCCCACATGCACAGGACATCCAAGCTCACCCAGAGCTCCTTACAGATACCAGTAAGTCAGAAGGAGAGTAAAAATGTGGGAATCTCACCAAGCAGCTTCATTTTGAGTGTCCATGGGTCCGTAAGGGCTCTTTTCATGGCAAAATATTCAGACTGTCAGCCCCGAAGCACTTCTTAACTAAAAGCTATATAGTTGCTGCTGAATCATCTGATACTCAACTCAAGCATGCCTTAAGAATCCTATACTAAATAAAGAGGAAAATCTGTTTTCTAGATGTTATTTTCACATTTCTATCTAAAAAGACTCTGTCCATAAATTTACTTCATTTCAGATTTATAGATGCTGGAGATACACCACTCAGACATGTTTCCTTCATCAGACTAACCAGTCCTGGAGAGGGGATGTGTTACCTTTCAGACACGGCCGTGCAGACACTCAGACATTATCTTATGATTCAACAGAGTCAAGATAAGTGGAATTTTAAATGGCTTTTGATGTTTCTTATCTCTACAGTAATGAATGACACAACAGCTATCTTTTGTGATACATGTGCATCTGAAGATATTATCATGCTGTATGTTCTGAAAAAATGTTATTAAATGTTAAAGTACTACCTAAAGCAGTTTCATATAGCCAAGACCAAAAGGGAACTGCAGAAAAGCAAAAGGCAGTATCTTCTGTGTCCTTTTTCATTACTACAACACACAAACTAGAGGATATATAAATATATTGTTTCTTACTCTGAAAGGTATATTCCTTGGCTAATAGAATTTTTATAAGCTTTTCTAAGAAAACAGATTTTCAGATATTTGAAATGGCAAACTCTTTTATGAATTATGCTAAGTTTCAAAGGTTATTTTTCATTGCAAAGTCTTCTCTCACTGGTTGTAGCAGAACGGAACCATGACTGCATTTATTTTGCAATAACGTTTCTTGATAATAGCACAGACATGAATAAACACAGAATTTCAAGCTCCCTTTGCTTCCAGTGCAAAATAAAATAGGTATTGAGAAGAGTTAGATCAGAAGCAAGGGAATAATGGAAAAAATATCTAAACTTTCACACAGTCTTTATGATCAAAGAAAAAATCTAGAGCGATCTAGTAGAAGCAAAAATTAGATGAACTTTATTAGCTCCCGACCACTGAACGCTCTAATGTTCTTTGTTTTATAAAGCACATTTGAGTATTCTCTGTCCTTAAAATTACACTCATTTCTCTAAGTACTATTATTTCACAGAAAGTGAATCCAAGTACCAGAAAGAGAATTATTCATGTGGCTTTGGACTTCCGGGTGAGTTGGCAACAAAATCAAATTTCTGGCATCTCAGGCTGAAAATCTGAGCAAGAACTCTCCCTCCCACTTCACTGATTTCAACCTGAGCATTGGGATGAATAAGAATTGCATTGCTGAGAAATACCAGGAGAACAAAAACTGTGAGCAAGAATTAGCTGAGATACGAGTCAACTTCAGACAGCTTAAGAAAAATCCAGCTGCATTGTTTAGGCAAATCTAATTTCACCCCTAAGACTGAACTTCTTATTATATCACTGAGTATGAAAACCAACATACAAGCAGATATTCATTTTACAGATTCCATTAAATCTGAGTTTCAGCAAAGCACAACTATCTCACCTCTCTGGGATCGCTCTCTTGGTGCTTTTCCTGTTAATGTGAAACAGGGTAGAACATCAAGTTCAGCTGTGAAACCCATCTGAGCAGAAGGGCAGTGCAAGCAGTGGTTCTTCCCAGGGATACCCAGAGCCCAAGGAATGGACAGGAAGGAGATCTTCTGAGCAGAGACAGAATACCTCCAAGCAAAGTCTGAGTTCACTGCATGCCACCACTGAACATGAAAAACAATCGCTCATCTTTGTGAGAGATATACTTAGGAATTTTCTCAGAGGATACACCTCAGAGAATAACACTGTCAATGCCAGAGAACAAGGGTTTCGCAGGTCTCTTTGGAAAACCAGGAGCTTCTTTATGTTGCCAAATCCTAAGGAATATTACATTAAGCCTTGAAGGGGCATTCCTAGTTGTAACCAGTACGATTTGATAGACGTTCTGGGGGCAAATGGCACTATTTGATCAGACAAGTTTAAAAGAATGAGAATATGGCACACAGAGTATTGACTTTGCAAAGTCAAGCTGTAAAGCCTGAAATCACTTCCATTTAGCAGATGCAGTGTACCAAGACTTAAAATCCAGTACAAGAAAGTCTGGTTACTGATCCACAGAGTTCACCATAAACTTAAAGGCATCAGCAAACAACTCCTGTCTCAGAACACATCTCCAGAACTCCATCAAGATGTCAGATGTCTGCTGTACTCTCAGCTTCCTCTACAGTGTAGAGAATAAATCAAAAAGATTCCTGGACTCCTTGGCACCTTTACAGAATGCTGTAAGTACCTGTGTTAGAAAGAAAGATTTTGACTGTCAAAATTTCGTTATGTATAATCTCCATGCATATTTGAAAGGCACAAGTTTTGAAAATTTACAGCAGTTCTTGTAGATTAAGATGACAATTGAACCCAGCCATTCCATTTAACAAGTGTCACAGCTCACAGCAGTGAAAGAGCTGCATTCAAAACTGGTGAAGGAAGGGTTAAATCAGTTGTCACTTGGTGAAATTTTGACATTGACTTTCATGTAGATACTTGGCTTCTAAGGCCAGTGAAAAACTGTGGTGGCATTCATTGACCTCTCCTCCACACCTAATGCTGCCTGACAGAAAGACTTAACTCAGTCTGTCAATTATAAATTGCCACTCTGCTCTCACTCTGATCAACTAAATAATCTGAGATATTAAAAACAAAACCTCCCCTATACCTGCCTTGGCAATAAGTCTCATGAAAACATTCACTGTTGAGTAAGTTTTTGAGCTTGCACCAATCTTTTACAGCTGTGATAAATCACTACAGTTTGTGTGACTGCAAATTTATCTTAAAGCAGAAGAAATCACATTTCCAGTTATGGCTTGTACTACAAAATAAGATGGTTACTCTTGTAAATCTTTTAAAGGTTATTTCTAGCACCAATTTCAGAATTTTAAGGACCTACTGCTGGCCCTAGAGCCTGAAATCAGATACTTGCATAGCTATAGCATCTGTTTAAGTTCAGCTGAGAAGAAAGTGGAGGAGGAGAATAATATTAATAAAATAGCAAAGTTAATGCATAACAACTTCCTGAAATGACTTGGAGTTGAACTGAATAAAAGAGTCAACTACCAACCTCATTTGGAGAATGTCAACAGAATCTAAAAACCATTGAGGATGCAGTTAACACTACCTGACCCAGCAATACACGTCTTCAACATTTTATAGATTTCACCACAAACACTGATTCTGTCTATAAAAATTAGTGCTTTTCAGAATGCCAAACCTGGAGTTATAGCTTCTTCAATTTATCTCTATTTTATAGGTTTACAAAGCTTGCGACATTATTAAAGCACGTCACAACATTCTCTTGCATGTGAGTATAGAACAACTATCATAGGGCTGCTCTGTATATTGTACTTTACTTTTTTTTTGAGACATCTCTTTCATCTTAGGTATTATTTATGCTTTTATACATTTACAGATTGAAAAGAGTACTTTTAAAAGAGGTTTAAAAACTACAAGACTGTCTTCATACCTAAGCCTGACACTTTTAATCATGTTACATTATACTGATCTAATACTAGAGTCTCACTGAAATCTAGATCAGTTTAGAAATCTCTTTACACGTTTCTATGCAATTGCTCACCACAATAAACTCTTTGCTCAGAGATAAAATATTCTCAGAGTACCCATTTTACCAATGCAGAATATCTACGTATAAGCTTTGGAAACCATCATCAGGATCAGCTCAGCACCTGAGGGAAGTCTCTCACCATCTAAGTGAAATGTGGAAGTGAGGTCCTGGACTACAGGCAACAGCCAGAAGAGGGCAAGGGAAGATCCAGGACAGAGGCACTGAGGCAAATAACAGGATTAGACTGAAATTATAAAAGTGAATTCACTTTTTATCACTTTCTCACAGTTTTTAGATTTAAGTATTCTCTGCAGAGATGCCCAAGAGACAGATGTTTTAATGAATGCCCCAGCAAGTTTCACCATACTCACCACAGCCAAATAAAGAACAGATGTGTAACCTAACAAGAGGTACCTCACTTTAACTACTTGATCACTCTTCTTCTAAAGCATCCATGGTTGCAATTTTATCCAAATGATACACCAGAACTATAAAAACCTCCATGGCCTGCAATCTGGATCATCTCGCTCCCATCTGTAAATCATCAGCTAACCACTGTCTAATCAGCAGTTACATGCTTTAGGTAGCAATTTATTTCATAATTTTGAAAAAATACATACAAAATTATTGTGGGCTTTAAGAGGCATGCAGGAATAAGATTAACAGATTTCTTATTTTGCTTGAATATAACTTAAATTACGTTGTCTGTATCAACAAGCTTATACAGTACATGTGACACTAGTTTATTTATATTTCTTTAAGTTTGCCACCAGATTTTATAAGCTGTATTAGCCCAAGGCATGTAACATTCATAAGACAAGTAAAATTTCTGGCCACATAGTTTATATTCCAAAATTTTGCAGCTGCATAATTCAGAAAGAATGAGTAGTGAAAATAACTACAAACCACAACTAGCTTCATTCATTCCCAAATGCATTATCACTCAAAGAAGTGAAAATTACAGTATTTTACTTTCTAATACACAGCATACCTTAAAAAAAAAAATACACCCCACTCAGTCTGCATTCCAAGTGGACTTGGTTCTTCTCAGCATTCACTCTGTTCCCAGAGAGGACTATCAAGCTCCTAATAGTTCAGTAAGCTCAAAATAAAGGTGGAGCTCTTTGCCATACTGCTTTGGAATGTTAAGTCTGTAAGCCAGGCAAAGTATTTTATATACTTACAGGTGGTTTTCATTCTATAATAAAAGGAATTTAAATTCCTAAATCCTACAGTGTTATTATGAAACTTTAAGACAGTTTGCTAAACTTCAACAATGTGCCTTTATCTTTAAACTCTTTCACATTTCCTACTATGTTTAAAGAGAAAGAACTTTCATAAGGCTGATTAAAATTTTCCTAAGCTATATAGTTTCATAAATATGTATTCATGAAGAAAGAAGAGCTCTTGAACTTGAGATGGGCAGCTTTTGAATCCAGAAATTCAATTTCCTCAGAGAATAT
The DNA here is from genome assembly GCF_031753505.1 of Anomalospiza imberbis. Taxonomy (NCBI): domain Eukaryota; kingdom Metazoa; phylum Chordata; class Aves; order Passeriformes; family Viduidae; genus Anomalospiza; species Anomalospiza imberbis. The sequence goes on from NC_089688.1 coordinate 21,098,966, forward strand.
CTGAAAGCCACATTACAGGAAGCTATGGTTCCTGACTTAAGGGAAGTGGAGGGAAGGAAAAAGTAAAATAACAAAATGTGCAGCTGACCTGAACCTGCCAACAAAATCAAAATAAATATTAGCCTGCATATATTGTCCTGAGCACATGTTGCATTATAAACAGCAGCTGGCAGGCACTAATAAATAAAAAGGATATGAACTTTGTTTAATATGTCTACACTTAGCAAATTATCAAAACAAAACTAGCAGCATAAGCTATTCTATCAGCATTCATAAGGGTTCTCTTGCATTTTCCTTACATTTCAAATTAATTTCTGATTGCTTCTGCTAGTAAAAAATACACAAATATAGGAATTATCTTAATGATAATATTGTACATTGACAAGTCTGTCTCTACCATGTGAAGTACTGCAGACTTTAAAGACATTGCTTAAAGTCTGTCCTCGGTAATCTTGTCACTCCAAAGCATCAATTAATGTACCTGTAGCCCTTTTAATCTACTCCAGCGTAAACACATTTTCTCATTGTACATTTCTTGTTCCAAATTTCCTTTAAAAGCATTATATTATCTGTTCTGATGGTGTCACTCTTTGCATTCAGATATAGTTTATACAAGTGTACCAATTTGCCTTTCATATCAACTAAACTTATTGCTTTGTCTAGGTATTTCTATTTCAATCAAAAAACTTTGTCTCAGCGTATTAAACTTGGCTTTATTTACTATACTGCAGTGGTAAACACTTTTGAAAATAGTATTTTTCACAAGTTGTACATGTGCCATACTTAAATTTCAATTCCTTTACTTTAACTCCATTCCAATTTCACTAAAAGCCCCCCCTTAAGTTTACTGCTCATTATATCCTGTCAATGCATTTGTTTGCTCTTTGTGTCAATATATCCATGTTACTCCCTCTTTGCTTACTGGAGATGATGCCTATATTTAGTCACCAAAGTTCAGAGTATTGAATTTTTCCAGGTTCATTCAAATATTATTTGAGCAGCATGGAAAAGAAAAAAAGAGAAGCTTGGTCTTTCATAATTAACTGATTAAGTAAAATTATTTAAATGGTTGTTGTTTTTTACAATGAGAAACATTGCTACATTACAAAATGCATATATTAAAAGAAATTAAAGTAAAAATTGTGCATTTTATTCCAGAAGTGCCCAACAGACAAATACTGATTTTTCATAAGAACTCAGTAAATACAAGTGCAAAATGCAAACAGTTTGAAAATACCAAGGGTGGACTAAATCCTGACAATCTTTATGCCTGCCAAGGATAACATTTGGCCCAACATCTTCTCTCCTGAGAAATAAAACAAAAATATTACATTTTCTGGGTTCAATGCAAAAGTATCTAATAAAAATATCAAAAATAATTATTTATGATAATTACTTGTTTGTAAAAAAAAAACACCCTGACACTAAAGTATTTTAAAATATGTTCATTTAATTCTCTTCTCTCCTAACATACAGTGTTAAAATCCATGTTCTTACAACTACATGAAAATAAAATTCAAGATAATTTTGATATATCAGCATCGAAGAGGTTTCTTATTTCTTTATAACTGGAATCTCTCTTTGAAGGTTAATTCATTGGAACTACTGGTTTCCTTCTGGGAATCATTCTTTCTGGTTTCCAGATTTTCAAAATATTATTACTTTAATTAACATGTATTTGAAAACCTGGTATTACTGCATTGCTTTCAAAGTCTACTGAATACCTTGTACCAATCAACTTATTCATGGAATAAAATGACAGAGGCTGAAAAAAACTCAGAACCATCCAACAGCTATCACATATAAATCCACCTTAAAACGTTATGATTTTAATTTTTCTGTAAGAACTGCAGAACTGAAGCAGTACTTAAAAATCCTTGATAATTTAGTATCTTTGGCCTCCCCATCTACTTCTCAGATCATTTATGAAACCCAGCACATCTTCATGGTACTTCATAAATAAACAATAATGACAACTTTTCATGCAGAAACACTTGAATTACCAGAGCATATTTGTTCACATCCATCACATTCCTATCCTTAGCTGACATTGAGGACTGCACCTGTAATTTTTAATTTATAACTCACCATCTGAAAACATCACTGTCACTCCCCTTATGCTTATTTTCCTCATCAGAACCTCTGTCTCCAGATCAACATCTTGATGCAGAGAAGGAAACAACTTTTTTCAGCTTGGATTCAGACAGGTGGGAATGGACATCAAAGCTGACTATGAAGGTCCCAAAACCTCACTAAAGTGGGATGTGATCCCAGCTTCCTCTGAAGTTGAGAACAACTAGCCAGCAAGCACATAACTGGACAGGAACTTCACAAAAGCAAAGCAGTGCACAAGTATTTTTCTGAAGTGTGTTACACATATTCTAAATTACAATTACTAAGTGCTCCTGTGGCTGCCTGGTTTACTTTTAAGCTTACCTTGTTGTAGGCAGTAGGCCAGACTTACTGTGGCTGGTGTCAGCTACAGCTAGAAATCCATCTAGAAGTGTTAGGTTACAACTAAAACCACTCCAACAGAAAAGGAAAAAACATGGGGAAAAAATTCCTTTCCTACCATCTTCTATGAAATATAATTCTTCTAAAAACAAATTCATCAGCTCTTCTTCCAAACTAAGAAAATGTTGCAAGGAAATCAGCTTTAACAATGTAAAAAATTAACATATTTATTTGAAGTTTATCCATTCAGAATGTTTAACCTCAAAGGTAAAGGGCCTACTTCAATGGGGCCCCACAGGGCTGGTTGAAAGGCAACAGTTCACTTTTGAAACTCAAGTGTGAGATCCATGTCCCCATGGCTTAAGCAAAAAAGGACAAATCTAATCCCCTGAATTCTGACCTGGAGCAGTACAAGACTTGGATTATCTGATGACATAATGTTGCTCACAATAATTTCTTTTTTAATAGAAAGATTTTAACCTGTATTTTTCAGTTCAAATGCTCCGCATAGCTTGTATCTGACATAACATGATGTTAAAAGTCACCGTAGTAAATCAAGCTAATATGAATGAATCTGTCCTAAGAATCAGAAAAAGTCAGAAAGTCAGAAGTTTTCAAAGGTCTTAAATAACAGCAAATGCACTATCTATAATACTGGCAAACAAAAATTACTTAGCTGAGGTTTTTTAACACTTCTGAATGCCTCTCACTGCTGCTATCTCATATTATATTCAACAAAACTTTCAGTGAATATTTCACAGGTGATCCAGTAAATACACAAAATCATTCCACCCTGGCACTACAAGATGTAGAATTAGTTCACCTTCATCAGCCCAGTCGTGCCATAGACAGACAAAAATACTACACTCACAGACACAGGGCCACCAGGATGTGGTGCATTGACCTCGTCTGGACACCGAGTGCTCACCAAGCCACTCAATCCCTCCCCTTTCCAGCTGGACAGGGGAGAGAAAAGAAGATGGGAAATGACTCATAAGTTAAGATAAGGCACTTCACTGAAGCAAACATGAAAGTTTGTGCATACAGAAGCAAAGAGGGGAAAAAAAAAAAAGGTTTTTTCCCTACTTCCCACCAACAAATGATGTTCAGCCACTTCCTGGGAAGCAAGGCTTCAACATGGGTAGCAGTTGCTCCAGAAAGCAAACAATGCAAATAACAAATGCTCCCCTTTCTCCTCCTTTCCTTAGATTTTATATCTGAGCTGATGTCACATAGTATAGAATACCCTTTGGTTAATTTGGGTCAGCTGTCCCAGTTGTCCCAGTTGTCCCCTCCCAGCTTCCTGATGGGGGGAATGTTGGAGAGAAAGCACCAATGCTGTGCCAGCCCTGCTCAGCAGCAGCCAAAACACTGAGGTGTTCTCAACACCTTTCTAGATACCAATGCAAAGCACAGCACTGGGAGAGCTGCCATGGGAAAATGAACTCCATCTCAGCCAGAACCCATACACAAGAACACTGAGGAGTGTTGTGTACAGAGATAACATAGAATCCCTCTGAATTTCTGAACTTATTTATAAAACTATGTCAAGTAACCCTCAAATACATGTAACAGGACTGTGAGTTGGCCAGAGCTCTGAAGATGTGCCTAGTCCCTTTGCTCCCAGACAGAAGTCAAAGGTCTTTCTACTATGGAAGACACACCAGGAATAAGAAGGGGCTAATCCAGACCTCCCCATGTCATTGCTTTCCTACAGTTAGAGGCAGAATTTGAGGTATTTTTTGCTCTTTGACGATTGGTTTTTGAAAATTAATTATGCTTCATTTGTATCAAAATCTCCACCATCACTTCTGGCCTTTTGGCAACCCCCACGGTGTCCCCATGCTGGTGTCTCCTTGAGTTCAGGACACGAGTGTGCTTTGAGTGGAATCCTGTTCATTCCCCTCTCTGTGCTCTGGTTTGTGGCACAATGCTGCCTCCAAGCATGCTGATGGGATTTCTGTGGGTGAAATCAAGTTCAAGCTCTGCTCCAGGAACGCATCTAATGCTTTTCAGAAGGAGATAAGCACTCTGTCTGCAAGACCAGACTAGAGCTAGTCTGAAATTAAATACAAACATACATTCCCCTTCATACCCAAAATATGTAACAAGTAGTTCTCTAGCAGCATTTAATACCCCAGAAACCTCTCTGGGATGGACACCCATTTCTCATCACCAGCTCCTTCACCCCACAGACCCACAGCACTGGCTGTGTTGGAGCCCAGAACAAATGCCCTGGTCAGCCAGGCACCTGCTCACCATCTGCCCTCCTGCTGGCTGACAGGTACCTGGAAATCCCAGGTGAATGGCCAGCTTTACCCCAGGCAAAATCATCAAGCAGAATACGGCACCATACCTTCTTGCCCTCCAACATCCTCACAGCAGCTTCTATATTTTACATCTTTCTGAGGACAAAGAAATACTTCCCTCTGATCACCATCACCCTCATCCCAGGGGATGTCAGATAAAAATACAGGCAATAAACACAGGAGAAGGTCAATTAATTTACTTGCAGATTACTGAGCTTCCATACTTGGCTGGAATGCCTTGGAAATATTGAACACTCATGATAAGTGACCTCCCCCAAACCTCACCCTCTCACACCTCTGCCACAAGCCCCACAGACCCACCATTCAGTCAGGCCTGGAAAAACAATGCAGGGATGCTTTTGTTTATCATCAGGAGCTACTGCCATTTTATCACATTATCTGTGACCTCTTACACATAAAAATAAGAAATTCTTTGGTATCTCCATTACAGCATATGCAAGAAACCCAGCACAACCATTCTTCTATCACTGTAATGGAGAAAATAGCAATGACATGACAGGTGGAAGTGAAAACGCAGTAAGACTGAAAGGAAGTACAGATTATCTGACAACTAAAGAGGTATCCAGTATTTACCTGAAGGATGGTGTTCCACCATATTGACAATGGTCATCTGAATCTACAAAGTATTTAGCAGTTTACTGCTTTCCTACAAGCTACGCATCACCACTGCTCCCTCTATTTTTTCTTTTTTTTTCTGTTATCTCAAAAATAATAATCCTGCAACCTAAATTCAAACTTTTCAAATGAGAGAAATCAGACATATTTGTCTAGAGAACCAATAGTCTCACTCCCTAAAGTGCTTTCTTTCCCGAGGATTTTTAACTGTTCCAAAATATTGAATGTCATTTATGAACACCATCAACATGTGTCTTAACAGAACCAAAAACAACAGAGTTAGCTATCAAAGTACAACATCTATCATTTGTATCATAAATAAAACAAAATTTTCACTTGCTTTCAACTACACTTTCTGAATAACAAATACTACAGATATAAGTATAAATTTAGCTTTAGACGAGACTACGTATTTTGGTAAATGCTAAAATTAAGCCAATGTGCACATTGTGCAGAGTACTCAAACCAGAAAGCAAATATTGCAATATTGCATTTCTGTCACAAACTATACATTTCTTACAGTAAACTTAAAAATTCTATTTTGATTATCTTTAAAAATAGCAAAGCAAGGAATATTCTGTTATAAAATGGATCTTGACTTTGGATGCTGAACCAATTACAAAGAGCTGATTTCTCACTATAGAAAATGGGAATTTATCTCTCTCACAAATACGATTAAAATAAATCAAGTACTGTGCTATCATCTTGCACAAAAGGAACTATTGATGTATTTCTGTCAGCCTGGTATGAGCAAGTTTCCCCATTCTATATTCATTAAAGTAAAGTAAGATCTTAATCACCTTGAAAGAACACAGAACATGTTCTGCACTCTCTGTTCAAAAATCCCAGAAACTGCAACTATCACTCTCACCAGGCTCATAATGTAAGTGCTTAAATATACAATTGATATGTCCTGGGAAGAATTAAATTCAGAAAAAGCTTGTTTTAAGTAATTCAATATCCTTTTATTTTATTAGAAATCTCCGAAGTATAACTTTTGCTAGTCATGTGCCAACTCCTATTGTCAGTTTGTATTTTCTCAGCTTGGCTATTGTCAAGATTTATTGACAATAACATTTGGACACATACTCCATCAAAATGCTGTATAAATACATACTGTATTAAGTAAGTTGTGCAATCTTTGATCATGCATGCTGTACCATAAGCCCTTTCCATACAGACCTCATTAATGGTGCCATAAACTGATGCGACGTTAAGAAGTTTTTCCTGTGAAAATGGTACCTGTTTGCAGAAATGGGCGGCAGCAATAATTTTTACCAATGCCAGAGAATCAGGATAGCATCTGGAGAGACTACAGAGAGTGAAGATTTCTGAACAGTGGAAGGGAACAGCAGCCTCCTTTAATGCCTGAAGCATGGATGCCATAAAACATCTCAAGATCCTGCTACCGAATTCTGGCAAAGGACTTTGCTCTTGAATACTTTTATAATGGTTTGCACATTGTCTTAGAAAGCCAGTTTTAAGTTACAGAGGAGAAAAAAGCTTGCTGGCTTCAAGTGTTATAAATGTTTTGTGTGGGATTTTTTTTTTTCATTTTTAAATATAACCTTTCCCCCCAGCATATGCACCATATCTCAATTTAATTCCAAATTATTAGTAGCTGTTTTACAGAAACAGATGTAATCTAGCTGCATCATGAAACTCCCTCCCTATATTTTTACTTTACAAATTGAAACAGCAGTAATTTAATTGTCTAGAAAGCATTTACGATTAAAGAACTGACAGCATTAAGATTTCTCCTTTAATACCTTGGATTACTCCTGTGTCATTAGAATTTTGGTACAATATAATGTATATACTCATACCTGTTACACAAGAGATCATCCATCAATAATACAAAAATAATTCTAGATTATATAAGAATTTACCAGTGAATCTTCAGGGCGATTTATATGTTCTCTTAAACAGTTGTCATTTCAGTAAGTAAAATACACTAATTTTGCACATATGTGATGTAACTGTAGGTTCTCCAACTAGCTGTAAGCTTGATTGAAAGTGATTTGAAAAAAACAGACATCTAACTTGTTCCATCTATGTTTATAAATTATAGCACACTACTTTCATTGTTGCATAAATTATTTTTTAAATTACTAAGAAAGTCTAAGAGGAAATCTTTTTAATACGGCTAAAAGGTCGCATTTCCTAGTATAGGAAAGAAATAGTGCCAAATTACAAAAATAACTTTTTTTTTTAAAGTTTAAAATACAAGGTACAGAAGAAGACCTTCAAAACAGTAGCTACTGAAATATTAAACTTAATGAGTAACTTAAAGATCAAAGGATGGTAACATTCAAATTACAAAGCTCTTTATGACTTTCATCTCTGCAATAAAGCTGCTATACACTGACTTAGAGCAATACTGGGTTTTAGTAGAATCCCTTTTACCAACAACCACCACTCAGTAAAAAAAACTAATGGCAGCGACAGAGAAAGCAGAAATACAGTTCATTACAGAAGAATGTAGACACAGTGATTATCTTTAAACTGCAACTTCTTTTGCTAATATCTTTTTTGTGGTCAGTATGTTTTAGGTAAAGTGGCAAGGATTAAATGTGATGGAGAAACTGAATTAGTTGTGCACCATCAAATAATAAACAAACACCATTAAAATCACTGTGTTTGACATCTCAAGAGTTAAATTAGAGCCAGAGTATTTGGCAGAATTCAAAGCAGAACTATTCACAGATGAAGTACACCTGGTGAATACGTTTGCCCGTGTCAAGCCAAAAGACACTTGGAAACTATCCAGTGTTGAGTACTTCCAAATACACAGTGTACTACTGCACAGTCAACAACACTATTTTGATGCTAGCAGGATTCTACTTCTGTATTAGAAACAATGAGTCACACCTTTACAAGCACTACACTAGACTGGCAGCTTCTACCATACAGAAAGAAACATTGCATAGATTGTCTTGGTATTTCTATGTCCATACCCAAAAACACTGAAATCATGGGTTTGGTAGCATTCACATAAGTACATGTGAATACATACTAGAAGGAGATTTTCACCAGGTCATTTATTTTAATGCCCAGGAGAGACAATGTGATCACAAAGCCAAGAACCCTCCCAGTAACAAACATGTCAAAGTACTAACTTGTTGAAGTTTTATAATATTCAGTCTTAATTTAAGAAGGTAAAAAGTTTTCATTACAGCTCCTATGTCTTCCAAAGGTTAATTACTCCAACGTAGATTTTCATTTACATTCTTATTCTGAATTCATTTGGTTTGAGTTCTCAATAACTGTACCTTATTATTTCCCAAATTAAAGTATCTTTGACATCGACATTGTTTTTTTGGTTTTTTTTTCCTGATGATCAGAAAAATGATCAAACTCCTAACCTTCAACAAGTAAAACAGATTTATGAGAACACATTCAAGGATACAGCACAGATTTTGTAGTTCTTAAATCATGCTTGAAACTAAAATCTAACACCTTTTTCTGGTCCTCTTTTTCTCAGTAGCAGCAAACAAAAGTAAAACTCCTTAATTCTGCTTTTTATTCCTCACTTTTGGATCCAAGATGATGTTATCACTGCACTTTTAGTAATATCACACCAGGAACAGATGTTTAACTGATTATGCATCATTATAATTAACTGCTTTTCAGTGACACAATTTTGGAACTGTTTTCTGGAACATGCAAGTGCAAACTACTTTCTTTATTCTGGATGTATGACAACATTCTTGACCATGTAAAAATTAATGCTGATCTATCGAGTCCAGCTCACCAAGTGATCCATGTAACTCTACAGAGCTACCCCAGGCTGTAATCATTTCACCTGACCTGAAAACTTTGTGTGCTCCATCTGGATTGTGCATAAATACAGCAATAAGCCATCAGCAGCAGGTCAGACAGGAATCCTTGTAACTCTGTCCTGTCTCTGACAGTGGTCAAGAGAAGATATGTGAATACAAAAACCACAGTAAGAAGCTCTGCAGCTAACCTACTTGTAATTTCTTAGGAAACTTCAATAATTTGTTGCCTCCTCAGTCCTATAATACGGAAAACAGTGAATAATGTTCCCTATTTACTTTTAACACACTTTAGGGGTTTTCAGGATAAAAGCCCCTCAGCTATTCATCATTCCTCACACACAAGCTTTCTCACAACTCTGCATATTTCTATACCTTTCCTTCTCCTGTTATGCCATTTTGAGATGGAAGAATCAGAGCTGTGTCAGAATCAGTGTCCAAGATGCAGGTGCACCACTGTGGGCTTACACAGTGGGAACAAGATGTTTTATTTTGTCATGCATGTTGACTACTCTGAGCTTTCCTCTTCACAGGGTGTATCCTGCCTCCAGAGCATCACTCCTGAAGCTAGCAAGTGCCTTGTTCACAGCCAATCAAACTGTAAGCAAAGTTAAAATGTTCCAAACACCTCTTTTCATTTAACATTTATCAATGCTGAATTTAATCTGGATTTTACAGGACTCTTCATCCTAATCACTTAAATTTACAGAAAATCACAGAAAAGCAGAGGAGGAAAAGACTTGAACAGTGAATGGAATATTCATAAGTTCAAGACATCAACTAAGATTTTCACCCCCATTCATTTAAACACTAGAAAACTAACCTTAATAAAATATTACTTGTTCAGTGATCTATATGTCTTTTTCTACAGAGTAACTGCTATTAAATACAACACAAAAACAGACCAAAAAATATTACTTTAACGCAACAGTTGCAAGCTCGAAGTGAGCACACAATCCCCTATAACCGCTCAGAGCTGGGGAACCCATCAGGACCCCACAGCATCCTCCACTGCTGCAGGACAGCCTTCCACTCTGACTCACTGCCCACAACAGGACATTTCTCCAGACCTGTGCAAAGACCTCGGCAGAAGAGATCTGCCTCTGATGACTGGGCAGGATGTCCTCTGTGCAGTCTGTAAATGTCCAAACCATGCAGGCAGACTGATGCATGGAGGAAATTATCTAAACCTTAAGCATTTTTCTCTGCTGTAAAAAGCACTCAGTCGATGGGGTGTAAGCATGTGAAATCTGTCCCTAAACACCTCGTCTTTCAGGGTTAATCTGGCAGGCAATGGGCACCCTGAAGTGTCAAAAGTGGCAAAGTCTTTCCTGCTGAAGGCTCAAGGAGAGGACTCTCCTAGTCCTCAGTTACTGGAAGGCGGCTCCCATAGTTTACAAGTTCAAAAACAAACTCCAAACACCCTCTCCCCAAAACAGCACAGCCAAGACAGTCAGCAGTATGGCACAAGATCAGGAAAATGGTGCAAACAAAGTAAAAAATCAAAGGTAAAAGCCCAGAGACAGGGATGAGTCACAGGTTTTGTGGCCACATGTTCAGAGACGATTACCCTCATGCATGCCCCACAGAAATAATGGGGAGAGACTATACCAAGGAGGGAGCATTACAGAGGGACTTCTAGACTGACTAAGAAGTATAATCCTGTATAAAATAAAACTGTCAATGTTTTTACCTTTGTTTCACCCCAGTCAAAAAATTCAGGCTCAAAATCAGAATTTTTCCACTTCCAGTAATTCATTTTCTTCCAGTCTCAGATAAATAGTGCTGCAGCCCATATCCAGTAAATAACAAAATCTACTCAACTTCTTTCAGTATATAATAACTATAGAATACAGTGAAAGACAAAAGTGAAGCAAACAAAAGTGAAGTAACGCAGTGTTATCAATCAGCAGAGTCATGCTGCAGTCTTTCTGAACAAATACAGTGCCAGCCTCAATAACCAAAGAAACTTATTTTTAACAACTGAAAAATTAAATTAAAAAGGACCAATGACCAGCACTCTACACCTTCTGAAGGCATTTACCTCCTTCAAAACCTTTTTTCACTGGCATGCTGTTATTGCAATTTAGCAGGTTTTTTCTTGATCAGACTATCTCCCTCTCCACTTTCTGCAGTGCCAACAACTAAACAAAGCACAAAATACTGGCCTCAACACACAAGGAAAATTGAAGAGGCTCTTAATGTTCAGGAATACAGAAGGAAACAGGAAAATCTATCAATCTGACACAAGAAAACTAGGCCAACCAATGAGAAAGCTGACTTTGAACTTTTATTCATTCTTTTCTTAATCCAAAATTTTTAAAGCAGGAATAGAGCTTCTTTTATTTCTCCTAGAAGACCAACGCATTCTCCCATGGATTGAGTTAAATACAATGATTTTGTTATAAAAAGAAGTTTTATCATTGTTCTCTCTTCACAGTGTTGAAAACAGAAGAAAGCATACTATGAGTAGAACAAACTAACTTTAATTACATTGTGACATTTCATCACCCCCTTACCTTTCAGCTTACTGAGAGTGACAACCAGATAATAAGAGAAAAGCAGAGAGATACAAAGTCCCCTGCTGAAGACCAAACCTGATCCATTCTCCCAGGTTTGAGAACCATGCCAGCTCTGACTGAAACAAACTGGAATTTGGAAATAAACAAAAGCAGGATGGTTCCTTGCCAGCAGGCAATTGAGCTGTGGTACTTCTTGTCATGGGATGCTCCAAATGCAGGGAACTGTCATGGGATCTGCAAGGGGGCTGAATCAGGCTGTGGAAAACCAATCCATGTTGGTCAATCAAATGCACAGGAACTACAAGTCTGAGCTGTGATGTAGACGAGAAGATCCTCATGGAAAATAGCAAAATGTTAATCTACTGTAGGCAACTGATTTTAAAATGTTTAGTCTGGAGACAAGATACTGGGATAATCCACAGCTCTTCAGCCTGGTCTAGGACAGCCACCTGTATTTTTATTAATAGTCCAGACTGGAGAAAATGAAAAGCTGTGTAACCATAAATATTTTTAAAAGTCCATTTATCATATCTTCACTTATTCAAGAACAGTATTATTAATGGACAATTGACACAAAACAGCAAAGCATCAAGTAAAAACAGCCAGGAAACCCAGCTGCCACAGTTCTTCCCACTAAAGCTTCTTCCAAAGCTTTATTACCCATTCCCATTTTAAAAAGGAAACACCAGACAACCAAAAAGGCTAATAGACTAACTAATCATATGGAATGACTTGCTCAACATGTAATTCAGAGCTACTGTTCTGACAGAAACTTTCAGAGAAAAAAACCAAACCAACTTGACTTAAGTGCTATTAAATAAATGATTACTTGAGGGATTTTATTTGTTTAAAACAATCACTCTGCTTCAGCTAAAGAAGTGTTTTGGAAAGCTAGCATTAAAAAATTATTTGCTCTAATCTTTTCCAAACTAAAGCTTGGCGTCTAATCCCTCTTCATTACCAAATAGCTTAGTAACCAAGTATTCCATTTGTAAAGTAGTCACAATAACAACACCAAAATAGTTGACCTGAGTTCTTCAAAACTACAGGAAAAAAAAAAACCTCAAACAGCATTTAATTACACAGCGAGTCTGGCAACAAACTCCCTTAGTCTTATTAAAAATATATGAAAATATATGGAGGATATTTTCATATGAAGCACTTTCATCCAATTAGCAATACTGCGGTATTACTTATTTAAAAAAAGAGATGTTGTCCTAGTCAGCAAGTTACTGTTCAACTGTGTAAAGTTGTTATGAAGGTAATGTCATACATCAATTCACTAACAGACTTGTTATTAAATATAGGCACAAATGAATTAATTAGAATTGTTTTTAAAATAACAGTTTATTAAAACAAATTTATAATGATAATCAATAATCATGAATACTTTACAGCAGTAACTTCATTTACTCTAAATGCAGAAGATTATAATTTATTACATTTATTTAGCTCAGAGTTATTTTTTTGCTTCATCAATCTATATTGCTGACTCTTTATATTGTTATTTATAACTTTTAATTGTGCAGAAAGGAGAGAGAATTATGAATCGTACAACAATAAATAATAAAATGTTTTTTCCCCCCACATTTTAAGTCTTAGGAATTTCCTTTTTCATCCTTGTATTTTAGAAGATAAAGAAAAAGGGAAGAGTTAGAAAATTTACTTTTTCTTTTTCTGCAAATCTCATTATTTTAAACAGAAAAAGAAGTAAAGACATCAGAACCAGAATATCTGCTAGAGCTCCATAAGGACTAGCAAGTATACGAATATGCCAGGTAACTTTTAATTTAACAACAGCTGGCATTAGTTTTGTACACATTAAGACACAAAAATAAATACCAATCATCTACAATTGACATCAAGTCACTTTCTGATGTTCATATCTCTAATGTTGTCCTCTTCTACTCTTCCTCAGGTATACTTGGGGTCCACAAAAAACAGGTCCTCAAACCCTGAAACCTTTGCGTGACCCTACCAGCACTGGTGCTAAAGAAAGGAAAGCAAAGGAAAGTTCGATTCACAGAAAAAGAACCTGTAAAACCACAACTGATGTCTTACTGCTCCCACTGGACAAACTTCATATTCTTGCCAGTCTCCCAACATTAGAAGAAATAACTATTTAACTCTCTTCCACAAGACCCTTACATGATACAGCTCAGGCAAAGAGCAGATTAACTTTCCAAGAGCCTATTGTTTACCAAACATGGAGGGATAAAGAAACAAACCTCAGATATTATTCTCACAGGCAGCAGCAGTTTAACAGCTACCTGGATATCTGGTGTTGTAACTCCCAGAGCTTGACTGGGTTTTCTAAGCACCATGAGATCCAAATTCCTTTAGAAGTTGTAATACCGTACTTTGAAGAGTTACTCGAAGCATAATGTGACCAAATTTTGCTATTCTCCCTTTACCACCTTGCTATAGATGAGATGCTGTGTGACTGCATCAGGGACTCCAGTAAAACAAAACTCTAATGATGAAAATGTTGGTACAACAGAATTCATTAATGCCTTCCCAATAAAAAAGCCTTATACTGATGGCATCAATTACTGAAAGATTAACCCATTGTATTATTCCAGCGGAGAGCAGGTTTCCATTTATGCATTTTGACTCCTTTCCTTTCCTACATCTCCTGTGCAGTATGGATAGAAAAACGTGTCTTTTCCAAAATTAGCACATATTTGTCAGCTGTTACTTCAGCTGACAAATAGCCATATTTCTCAGCCATAGCAGAGAACAGTTCATTACCCTGATCTAATTTAAGATAAAGATTTATAATAATGATGTGAATAATACTACCTGTGACACAGAAGAAATGGATACAGCCCCTTAAGCTTAGATTTGCTTATGTAAACTTTAAGTTTTGTGGCTCAAGAACTGCATGGAGAGTAACAGCAAACATTAAGATTTCATCTTCACTACTGCAATTATTTGTGTTACTCACATTTCACAGCTTTTCATGGGCAGTTGCAGTACTGTTTTAATGTTGCCACAAAGGTGTAGAGAAAACTGGAAATTAGACTTTTCCTTTCTAAACAATATACAGTGATGAGGATGGAAAACAACTTTGATCATTGTGGCTGCTCCCTCTGATCAGAAGTGGCACGTCTGGTGGGTCAATATAGAATCACTGCTTGACACAAACACATTCAGACCTCTCTACTCCACTAGCTGCAGTTTTAATGATAAGATCTAAGGAAGGAGAGTTAGAGATAAAAAGATTTTTCTTGTTTCTAAGTTGTCTAATAGGATCAACTCCATCTGCCTGGCCCCAATTCCAGGCACGGCTGAACTCCAGGACTTAATTCAGATCTCTCTAAGGACCCATGTCTTCGCTTATTTCAGTTCCACTCAGCGAGTTCAGAAGAGAAGGGTAAAATGAGTCAAGGATCAAAGGTGATGAGGGAAGATGTAATAGAGGGTTTTAGAAAAGCAAAAGAAACTGGGAAGTCACGCAAGACTAAAGAAGTGCTGGAGACTGTGAGCTGAAAGCAGAGGCTGCAGCACACAACAGTGAAATTGCAAAGACCGGCACAGAAGGGCAGCACAGCAGAGGACCAAGAGCAGAGCTGATGAGGAAGGAGAGGGTTTTTTTATTTTTTTAGAAATGCACTGGCAGTCTACAATTCATATAATCAGTGAATAAAAACAAGATGCAGATGAGAAGGAAAAACAGGCAGAAGTATCAACAATAATAGGCGTTAAAAAGGAAAGTGCAGAATTGAAAGATTCTGGGAATGCGACAGATGGGACAAAGTAAAGAGGATGGTCCATCAAAGACAAGGAACTAAGCATTTTTCTTAGTAGTGCAAAGTTCCTCAGATAGGATACATGTTAATATATAAAAATTCATGAGTGAGGAGTTCACAAGAGTTAGGAGTGCTGGCAAATTTTATTCCTCAGAATTGATCATACTTTTGTTCTGCTTCTCCCTCTCTCTTAAATGCTTGTAGGTGTCCTTTTGTGCCAGATTGTGCCAGCACATTCCATTAGAGAAATCTTACATGACACTTCAGTATACTTCATGTGAAAATCCTATAAAAACTAATCTGATATTAAAGTTGCTCACCAACAGATTATGATCTCCTTCCACCCCTCCTTTCTCAAAGAAACTGGTACCATGCACATTAATTTCTAATGCAAAAATAAACACAAATGTTGCCAGGGAACTATGAATATACAATAATGTTATGTTCAATTCTTCCATTATATTTTTCTTCACATTTTCCAGGCTTGATTTTGTTATTACTAGTTTTAACCTTATTTTACATTCTATGATGCAGTTCTTTTCTCAAGTCACAGTACCCATAAAACTTTTACCCCCATAATTAATACTTTTGATTATAAAACATGATTTCTCTGGGACAGGCAATCTCACAACATAAAGAGAAAGGTTTTATGAAGAGACATCATATTGATTGCTATTAATTCTTCAATAAACAAGGAGAATCATAAATGTTCATAATTTAGAGACCTTGAGTTACCAGGTTACTTGAAAGCCATAATGATACCTTAATAACATTAAAAATCCATTAAATCTCATTGTGTGTTGTACCAAGCCTACAGCAGAAATGCTGAAAACACAGACCAGTGTCCTTCCAGCTTCATGAGTTTTGATGAACAGCCACTGAGGAAAGGCAAGCTAAAATACAAGTCTAAAATAATTAGCTTATTTATGCACAGCTATCAGCAAATTCAGATTCTATATGATCCAGGAATCAATCTCAGGTTTTTGCAAAGACTTACATGTCTGTGAGCATAACACCCATAAACCCCTGTGTGCTTGTGTTATTGGCAGAACTGTTTATGCATTTGACAAACTGCTGTTCAGATAAGATGATATCCAACTAAGTACAGAAAAGAAACTGTCAACAACTCTGCAAGACTGGAATAGAAATTGCAAAAGCAGAGCTTTCATGACTAACCATAACTTCAGAATAGTCAATAGCCTCAAATCAGTCCCAGGCATGAAAACAGAGTTGGAACTGATTTTAAGAGAAGGGTGAAGAACAGCATGTTGCCACAAGAATCAGAACAAAGCCTAAACTGTGTTCCCTGTATTACGTAATTGCTAAAGTAGAGGAAAAAATGTTAATATTATAGATAATACAGAGGGTTTAGCCAAACTATATTTGACAAGTCTAGAACTAGACAGCAAACTTGTAACTGATAGAAAATAATCACAGTTGACTGGGTAAATACATACCCAACCTTTTCATGGTTTGTATGCTTTTATTGATGTGAGGGTTTGGATATTCCATTAGAAACATGGAAAGGGAGGAAGTTTAGAACTAATAGGCTATTTTTCCACAAAAATCTAAGTTAAATGGTATAAAGAGCAATTCTTGAAAACATGCATCAATATTATTGAGTAGTGAAAACCAAGCTGGCAAAAGCCCTGGCTCTCAGATGTGCATGATCAAAGGGTGTAAGGTGCAGATATACAAATGTGTGTTTCCTATTGGCTGTTAGAGCAGAAGTTCTGCCTTGGTAAAGGTACTCTGCCCTTTAACTTCCAGATTTATGCCAGCTTTGTATTATAAAACCAAGGCAAAATACATCAATAAGGAAAGTAGGGATGGATAAGATGGAACTTAGGGCTGAGTCCAATAGTGGCAAAATTTGTGATGACAGAGGGTCTCAAATAGGGAGAAACTTCTCACAAAAACATAGTTCTTCTTTGGATATTTCTGCCCAGAAAATTTCTGGGTCTGTTTTAACAGCAAAGTAATAAATGGGCTTCTAGCATCCCAGGGTTAATGTGATTCTTTTGTTATAAAGCATCTATAATTCAAATATTTGTGATTTTAAAACACTGAGGATGAGAAAAAGGACAGCATATGTAAAATTATAAACTTTTGGAATTTCATTTTAATAGCTCTGTTTGGACCCCTTCTTTCTGGACCTTCCCACTTTCACCTCTCTCCTAACCACTTCACCACTCCCTACTCTTCACCTCTTCTCATATTTTATTATACTGCCAGAATATTTAGAAGGGGACAAGGAAAAAAATATACTTTGAGAAATGTTCCAGAATGCCTTAAAACAAAAACTAAAAAAAAACCTAAAAATGAAAACTTAAAAAAAAAGGCATCACATTTTCAAATCTTTAAGTGCAATCCATTTTAAGGGATGACAGTACTTTGGTCCCAGGGGCCAGCAACTCATGCAGTTTCATATAAAGGCAGATTCCATATACACAAATCACCTTTGCCCTGGCACCAACTCACTGCAAGAGATGCAAATACATACACTTCAGAAACTAATTTCTGTTGCATATATCTTTAGATCAATAAAATTAAATAGATTTTATGAATATTAGGCAAACAGACCCAAAAAAAAAAGATAAGAGAGTCAACAAGATATACTAAATCTTTTCCTGTTTAAGGCAAACAAGGACAGCAGCCAGACAACTGACAAATTATACCGTATCATAAAACCTCAGCTTCATTTAGAACTTCTCAATAGGTATCAGATCGTATACTTACAAGATAAAACTCCCTTCCCACGTGCATCGCTCTCCCCCTGGCTATCCTCACCAGTTTATTTTTACCTCTGGAATTAAACCAAGTGAAAGATCACAATACTGCAAATTTCCTAGTATGCAACAAAAATAGGACTTGATTTCTACATTAAATTACCAAATTAATGAACTGTTTGATACTGTGAAATAATTTTATCTGTTTTCAGATATTCTTATCCCATTCTCTCACACAAACTGTTTTCCTCAAAAAAAGTTACACTCGAGGACGTAAAAGCACCAGGATGATATATGGCACTGTTTTAACTCATGGCCTTTAAAGTTTAATAATAACAGAGAAAGAAACTTCAGGATGACTCCTATACCTTTAAAAAGTTATGATATATGGTAACTACTAAAGTAGCATTTATTGTATTTTGAACATTATTTGCTATAAGAGTTCTATTTTCCATAGTGGATTTTTTTTCACACTCCTCTTAGGTGTGTGATGCCAAATGCATCAGTTTCATCCAAAAAAGTCATCATTTGGAAGTGGTCACACTACTAGTACTTTCCAGGTGCAAGTATATCCTTGTCAGAAAAAACAAAAAGAAAATAAAATAGGATATGGCCACTATAGATGAATATATAAAATGTTATTCTCACTGAAGATTAGACTAATATTTTAGTAATATTTGAACACTTTTCATCACTAGAACCTTTATCTTCTCCATACTTTGCTCTCCCCAACCATCTGTCCCAGACGTTCCAAGTCTTTGGTGTATTTTTTGTAGGCTTCCCTGTTAGGAGTTTCTTCCACACACTTTTTCTTTCTTTTTCTTTATTTAAGAGTTTCAGAGAAAGCATGTATAAATATGTATATACATATAAATAATGGAGCAGGAAACCTGTTTCTTTTTCTTTTTTTCCTGCCACTTTGAGTGAACTCAGTAAGCTAACCAAGGTGAAAACATTTGCAAAAACCTTTATAACAAGAATCACCCTACCTTCTTTAATAATGCTCTTATTTACAAATTAGCAATGCTATGTTGTCTCAAATCAATAAAGAACAATATGTGAGTTTCAAGACATGGAAATAAAACTACTGAATAATAATTTTTGTTCAGTCTTTCTTCAATTCTTTGTTTGCTTTGGCTAGCTTAAACGCTGAACTCTTTGGGACATAACATTTTTGTGATCTATTTTTAAAACAAGATGCTTATGTCAAATAAACCATATTGATGTACCCTAAACTGAATATAGGTGTGTAAAAGACCAGACTAGACATGAAAAAACCACAGTAATATAACTCTGAAAAAATTCCAGTGGACGTGACATAAATGAATGTGACATAAGAGTAATTTTGGGACAGAGAAAAGTGAGGCAATGCTGTTTTCAGAATACTATTTAATGTTTGTGAGCTTTGAAGATGAACACACTTCATACATGCTATGGATTACCATTGGAGTCATGTAGCCTAACTCTGAAATTGAGAATCTGAGGAATTTGAGACAACCTCCAATTCAAAGTCAGAAGAAATGCTTAGACATAAAAAGTATGAAGAATCTTATATGATATACAATTGATATAAGCCATACACTACCATATATTTTGTTCATTTCTTCAATTTTTCTTCATTTCTATTATGATGGTTTAAAATTACACCTTTCAATAGGTGTATCTGTGGGTAAAATTTGTAGAAATATCAACCATTGGTATACATCTTAGACTTTCTGTTGAATTGAGAGAGGGAAAAAAAATGATGCTACTATCATTTATAACTTCAAAGTATATTCTGCTCAGTGATACCAAGTGATACATATTGAACTGAGAACTTCCAAGATTAAAAGCATGAAGTTCTTACCACCACTTGACATGAAAGAGAAAACTATGTAAGTAACCTACCAATATACTGTCCAGTAGAGAATCCAATCTCCTAATTCCCAAAATTTCAAACTGCAGAAGTTTCACATTGTAAAAAGCAGCAAAACAACTTCTCCACATAGCTCAAATTTCAGCAACTCAAGTCAAAATTTTACAACTAATTTTTCTGTCAACATGGAAGACATGGAAGATTGCAAATAGTCTCATTCCCTAGAGTTACATTTTAACAACCCAATCACGCTGATTTAAAAAAAGAAAAAGTAAAATATTGGTTTCATACAAGAATTCCCAAGTATTCAACCACAGAGTCTAAAATGAGAAAACTACATTATCCTGAAGTGATATGACTCCTCCTTGTTGGGTCTACACTTCAATGCCTACTGTGAGTGAAATGGTGAGAGTAGATCCCATAAATTAGTGATTCAACAGCTGTATTCTTCATGGAAAAAAAAAAAAAGGTAATTCCCTTTCTCCATCTTGTCCCAAAATACAAAGCAAGAGATGCATGCTGTAAATCCATAAGGACTATAATTGCTTTTAACAAGATACATGCAAATATTTTGTGAAGCTACAGCTAAGTTTTTATTTTTGATCCACATCAAGCTCATGAATCCTGCTTCCAAAACAGTAAAATACTAAATAAAGACAGTGAAACAGAGTCCAGAACAAGGGGTTTTTTTGTTTAGTTTGGGTTTTAATATAAAATAAAGAGGAGAGAATAGGAGCTTCATCAGCTTATATTTTGATTTTATTTCTAGTATGATTGTTTATCATCAGGAGAATTCAGACAGTACTGAATAGCTCTAGTGTTCATATGATTTCAAAGAAACTCTGCAGACTTCCTCACCTCATAAGCTGAAAATAATTGGTCCAAACAGGTCAAGAATAAGCATTTCTCTAGTGACTTCACACTAGTTTGTATTCACTGTGTGTGATTGTGTCAGAAGTATTCCTAGTAGCAATAGTTCTGTACATATATACCATAGAGCCTAAGCTATCAAACTCGGACAAGACCCACAGTCACTTAGGTGAAAGAACCTAAGCCACCAAACTCAAGCTTCAATTAAGCTACTAAATCATAACTTCTAAATTTGCTGATAAGTACCCTTACTGAGCACGTAAATGAGATGTTCCATATCTGAATGGCTTAAGAGATAAAGCAGAGGTAATTCTCTTCCAACTCCACAGAGCAGTTACCAGAGTTTGGCTTTGATCTTGCCTTCCAAATGATCATAGCACTAGGCAAACAGCATCCCTATATAATGAATCATCTGCCCCAAACCCCCCAAAATGGTTATTAAATTGTTTCATTACAGTATTACTGCATCTGAATGTATATTCTTTTATTCACCTCTGTATTTCTTAATTGTTAAAGCAATCCAAAAAGTTATGTTCCATATGTTAAAGCTCTCTTTCTCTCTGTGGGCCCATAAAACTGAATGGAAGCAGGCAGCATCTACCAGAATATTATCTTTTGCCTCCATCTCCTATTCAGCTACAAAAACAAATGTAAGAGCATTAATACTTGAGCTCATTATCATTATTTTCTACAGCTGGCCAAATCCCACAGGTGTAACTTAATTCATAAAAAACAGTTTCATCTGGAAAATCTTTGACATATTCAATCAAATTTTCACCTGTATGTTCCAGCTACTGAAAACTACTAATACAGATTTTATTTTTTTTCCTTTTTACCTTCAATATTTAGCCTTAAATTTACTTCTGGAAAAGAAAAAAAAAATCCTTCTCAAAAATGAGATGAGACTGTAAGAGGAAAAGGGACACATTTATGTGATACATAGTACTATACTTGTCCATATGAAATAGAAAAAAAACCCAAAAACTGTATCTTTTATATCAACTAGGGCCAACTAATCAGCTCTCAGGTCAACAGGTATTTGTGATTAAGTTTAAAAAAACTAGCACAGTACTTTTCTTATGAGTTTTGAGCAAGTGTTACCTGAAATGAATGTGTTTAGGGTGATAGGATCAAGTTTGCTACTGGTGCCTTAAATCACATGTATAAGCAAGCAAATCCTCCCACCTACCACTTCAAACACATCACCTCCCCGTTCATCTTTTCTCACTTCTGTTTCCAATTCAATTTCTTTTCACTGCAGTGAATACATACTTCTGTTGATCTGCTGGTCAGCTGGATTCATTGACTGGTACTTACCCCAGCAAAAGTTTCTTAAAAACCTAAACAAGACTGTGAATCAATGTTTAAGAGGAAAAACCTTTGCAGACATGCTGAGTGTGAGAGTTTCTACAGCTCTTCAACCAAGAGGAAAAAATAGTTTCTGCCTCCCCAAGACGTCGACATTATATAATTCTGATGAGTGCCACCTCTAACTTCATAGCCAGTTATACAAACTATAGAAGTAGCAGTGAATTTATCACTGAGGTTAAAACTTACATTGGTAAGTAATGCAATATTGTAAACCAGCCTATTAAAATTTAGGAGGAAGTGCAATTATTGTCTCTTGTATAGAAGCAGAAGTTTCCTAAATAAATAATCAGCATACAGATAATCAGCATCAAGTCACTCAACAGTTATAGCTGAAAGTGAACTGGAGCATACACAGCACATCTGTACATTTACAAGCACAAGCTCCCCAGATGTTATGAATTACTATCTGTACCAGTTGCCTCCTGAAAGTGTTGACTTAAAGAAAATGCACTGAACAGTGGAGATGTTCATGGCAGGAATTGTCAACACAACTAAATTCAACAGTAAAAGATCTGTTGATATGTGTATGATCCAAAGGGTAAATGTCACAGAGCTATTACTGCTTGGGTGCATTACAGGGACATTACTTTCAGCTGTACTTGAGCATACAATCATAGAAAGTTCTACTGCCTTAATTTTAAGATACTATTTATTCAATTTTAGCTATGTGCAACAGGCAACACAGTATCATAACCTAATTCCTTGTTTACAAAAAAAACAAAGACCGAACACCGAACGCCAAGTCATTTTAAATTACCAGACAGCTTTGAACGGGAGTTTCATACCGTTGTACAGAAACTCATCTTAAAAAAGGAGACGTCAAATTCTAAACTTTATTTAGAGCAGACGAGTGAGAAAGGGAAAGCCATTAATGACACAGCACTCCAGGAGGCAGTTCAGCATTACCGATACCATTCATTTATTGCCCGGACCGTGTGAGCCCGTCCCGTTGCTGGCGGAGAGGTACACCAGAGAGCTCCATCACTTCTGCTCCCACTGACATTTCCCAAACCGCCGCCCGCAGCAGCGTGCAATTTACACCGGGGAAAGCCCAGCTCCCCCACTCGGACCCAAACGCCAGCAGGAGTTTCCCAACTGAACACGAAAAAAAAAAAAAAAACCTAAATAAAAAACCACCCCCAAACTCTCACAGACTTTTTAAAAGCAGGCTCAGGGCTGCAGCGGGCACGGAGCGGTTCTGCGGGCTCCGGAGCGGCGGGCGCGGGGTCCCCTCGAGCCCCTCTCCCCCGGGGCGCCCCCGCCCGCGCCAGGTGCGCGCCGCCCCGCGGGCCGTACTCACAGGGACACGGTGCGGTTGGGCAGCACGGCGGGCTGCAAAGTTTCCACCAAGTCTCCGCCGGTGCAGACCACTTTGATGCGGAGGGCCGGGCGGCCGGGCCCCTTGGCGCGCTCGGCGGCGCAGAGGCAGCGGTCCACGATGAGGTCGGGGCAGTTCCTGCTGCCCCCGCACAGCCCCAGCGCGGCGGCCAGCAGGCAGAGGCGGGGGCACAGCCCGCGCATGCTGAGCCAGCGAGCGGGAGCCGCCGGCTGCCGCGCCGCGCATGGCACGCGCCCGTCCGCGCCGCTCCGCGGGCCCCTCCACGCCTCCTGCGCCCACCCCGCCCCGCCTCTCTCGCTGCGGCCGGCTCCGCTCCGAGGGACCCCCCCTTCCTCCTCCTCCTCCTCCTTTCTCCGAGGAGCCGCCGCTCCTTTCCTGCCGCAGCCCGTGCAGCCGCGGCGCTGGGCGGACCCCGCGGCGCTCAGCGGGCCCCCCCTCCCGCCGCCGCCGCTCACCGGGCGCGCCCCGCCCGGGTCCGGCAGCCGCAGCCCCGGAGCGCCCGGAGCGCCGCTACCTGCGCTCGGTGCCCCGCGGCGCCGCCAGCCCCCGGCGGGGCTCCGCGCTCGGGGGGAAACCGGACAGATGCGCCAAGGACGCGCCGCAGACCGAAGAGGCGCGGCCAGCCCGGGCACAGGGCAGGAAATCGGGAGCTGGGAAAATTGTGTGGGTCGGGCATCTAGTTTTGAAAACAGCCACCTTTGCTACCGCTCTTGAGAAGCACGTGTGCCAAGTGCTGGTTCGCACCTACGGCTCTGGGAAAGGAGCTTCAGGACTTGGGCAAGGGTCAGTGTAGACCAAGAGACAGGATGGTCCAGCCACTGCCATCAGGAAGGGTCCACGCAGTTAGCTGACTTCAGACACCTCAGATAATGCTGTGAACATGACCTAAAGCAGAGGTTTGATCAGTAGTCAAAGACAATTCATCATCCAGGTCAACGAGCATGTTTCTTTTGTACTTGTATTTCTCTGTCATTTAAGGCACTCAGTGGCTTTGGAGCGCTCTCAGTAGTATTTTGTGATCTGACTAGTAACTTCTAGGGTCGATTTTCAGCACTAACTGCAAGCTACCCTGTTGGGGTTTTTTTGCTGGAGGTGAACAAAAAAAAATCCACATTGTAACAGCAACTTCCATTTTTAATGGCCCATTACTAAAAGAGTAGGTTCCTTGCCTTCACTTACTGGATGGAGACTCACAAGGCACATCTTCATTGCAGGATCTAGGCCAAAGTTAGTAATAGTCTGCCATAGCTATAAAGCTATTTTAAGAAATGACTTGGGTTTTATAAAATAATATTTTATTATAGGCCCTTAGGGAAGATTTGTCTTGCACATTTACAGTGCCTGTTATCACTGTGTTCTAATACCTAATTGGAGCCTTAAGGCACTATAGTATTAATAAGTGATAGAAGGGGTAGTGCCCTTGTGAAATTCAAGGCTAATAGGAAATTTTTCAGGAACAATCTTTTTCTGCACAGTTGTTGATTTAAAGAATCATAAATATTACAACCTCTGCTCTTTTATTTTTAAAAGCAAAGTTGTGTAAGGCTTACTGGCAGGCAGCAAAATGGATTGTATTTCATGAGACCACTCAACATTGCTATGTTGTTTATGATGTTATTTATCATAAAGAAACCCAATGTATTTCATTTTGAAAATGCTCTTTTAGCTTTGAAAAATTCTGTCTCATCCACACTGTTTTTGAAAGTGCAAGTGAAGAATACGCATTTATTAAGATGGCAGCATAGATTTTGTTCAGAGTTAACCTTGCTGAGAAGAAATGTAATTTTTCAGTCAAACTCAGCCCTTAAACATATGCTACCAGAATTTTAACATTTTTTCCTACCTCACTGATGCTGGAAGTTTTTTTTTAAATATTGTTTAATTAGGGAATAAGAAGATTTACATTCACATTGAAGCCATCTATCAAATTCTAGAATAAAGGCAGAAAAGGAATTATTCAAAACATTAGAGGCAAAAAAATAAGAGGAAACTCCCCTCCACTTCCTAATGCATCTTTTTTCTTGCTTTATTACACATAAAGACAAAAAAGTTCAGCCATCTTCACTTTTCCTCACTGACATCTACAAATATCAAGAACGTCAAAATTTTAGATGATTTAAAAGCGCAGATGATGGTTCCTGCCCTGAAATCTCACAGTCTAAACAATTCTCCAGTCAATTAAAAAGGACCTGAGCACCTAGAGAGCTCAATGCTGCTTCAGTTGTCACCAGCCAGCACAGCAGAACATTTAATACTGGCAGTAGCAAGCCATTTTCACAGACTGTGAAAGATACAACTTCCACCCACTCATGATATGCAAACAACTAAATTTCTCATGTCTTAGGACAGCACTACAATCCTGGATTCCCTTGTAAGAAGGGAAGAAAGAAACTTGTGGCACTTTGATTTGAAACTCTGCACTGTGTCTGGGTTCCAAAGTGTCAGCTTTAGACAAGCTGTGTGCCCCTTTGGACACTGACACAGCAGATAGCATGGGACAGGCCACGAGCTCCTTAGCTGGGGGCTGGTGTGTGCAAAGAGAAAATTATGAGTTTATTGGGAAGTCAAAGATACTTGGAGAATTTAGGCGTCTGTGCTGTTAAATAAAACAGAGAAATTTTTCTAATTAATATTTAAACTTATTCCTTTTAATTTCTCCTAAATCTAGCTCAAAGTTATTGCCCATGTATATTGAAAGGACACACTTTAGGATATCTCTCCTTAAAGTTTTCTCTCTTGGTTTGGTCAGAATCAAAATCGAATATGTACTGGTCTACTTTTTCCCACAAAGCCAAACACAGGATCTTAAGAAACACTTGAGGAATCCTAAAATGCCAAGTTCTGATTACATGAAGTTTCTGGCTGACAGAAACAAGACCAGAGATTCACTTGAAACATGAAAAAATAAATAAATAAATTCTTGCTTTTGTTATTTGATTAAATCATAGAACTGAGGGATACATTTTCTTAGATCAAGGAAGTAAGAAAATTACCAAAAATGTCTATTTTCTTTATATTTTTATTTCCAAGCATCAAAAGCTTGAAGCTTTTTTAGTAGGTCTGTCTGTGTATCCACACACCAGGACCTTATTACAATATTTGAGACAAATTTTATCCTGTGGCTGAATGTGTAAGTGTTAAAAGGGAATGTAAATTAATTTAGGAATATAATGCTAAAATAATATTAGTCTGAATGAATATGAACAACATAAAAAGGAATCAAAGGTTAGAGATACAGGTGATTCACTGAACTACAGGGTTACATTTCATTTAGATCACATTCCCAAGCACAAAACAGCAGCAGCACCTGTTTAGCATCACAGGACATTACACAGCAATTAAGTAAGAAGAATGTGTTATACAATAATAGGAAATATGGGGAGGCAGAATGTAAATAAGTGAATTTGAATTTTGTTAGGATTTCAAAATTGCATGTTAGCATTGGAACAGAGCCACAGAAACTTATGAATAACCACTAACAGGTTTTGTTCATGGCTTTTGTTTCATTTCTTATCCAGAAGTTGGCATTCTATCAGCCCTCTAATTCCTTGAACATTGACTCTTTACTGATAGTAGTACAACAATGCATAATTTACTCCATTTCCTCCATCACCTCAGTATCCCATCACTTTAATTCCATCATGACTGTATCTCATGCTACTCATGACATTAGCATAGCACAAGTGTCTGTGAGCCTTTGCAATAGAATGATTAAAAAAACAAACCAAGAAATTATTTGATGTAGAAAAAAGACAGGTAAAGTAACTGAGAGAAAAACAATCCAGAGCGTGTTTCCACTGGGATGCTTGGAATCCTATAAAAAGATATTATTTGAAAGGTGATAGAGGAAAGACAGAAGAATGCATAAAAATATGCATTCATGTAGAAAGGACCCAAGAATTTTTACCTTCACACATGATGAACTAATAATACATCAGTATTAGAGGTGAGATAATCCTGGTCCATAAAAAGGCTCATGTAAGGCACTGGTGATATCAAAACACAGAGAATAAAACAACAGAAGTCAAGTTATTCAGGTTTGCTACCAATCACTAAGATAAAACTGGATAAACTGAGTGCAGAAACAGACTCTCAGCAAAACCATCCTGGTGTTATTTAACAGTCTGAGTAATCTTTTAAGGAAATGTGGAAACTGAGTCATTCAGGACTGGAGTAATTAGAGCAGGGAATCATATACTGGAGGAACAATGCTGTGTTAGAAAGAATTGACAAAACAGGATTTCTATATCTGCTATTCTGCATCAGCACAATCAGAAACACCTCTGTATTGGTTTTATATTAAGAAATTATACTGTAAGAAACCTTCAAATATCATTGCATTGCTTCCCTGCTGTTACATTTCTTCAGCATATTCACATTTATATATCATATCTAAAATCAAAAGGGGTTTGAGCTCTTCAGTCCCCACAGGGCACCAGATTTCCAAAAGGTTGCATTGAACTATTCATTGAAGTAAAGAAGTCCTTGAAGTTAGAGACCTCTTATAAAAAATGAGGCTTTATTTGCTCTTAGCAGAGATTAATGTAAAATTCTGATAGAAACTAAGACTATTGCTCTGAAATCACAAGCAAATAATAATAAGCTATCAATGGGGAGTGGAATAATTATCACAAAAATATCAACAGGGAAATAAATGATATTTGAAGGGAAAAAACTCAAGTGTTTGATATTTCTTAATACTGAGCCAAGTTTTCTTCCAATGAATACTTCAGGGTTATTGCCAAATAATACAAAGTCCCCTTCCCCCAGAAAAATCATACCTACAAGGGAGTATATGTCACTGTAAATTTCTGATGACCACCAAATACAGCTCCAGCCATTGCCAAGTCCCTCTGCTGCTTCAGAGAACATATTAAAATTGTTCAGAAATACTATTGATGGCACATATATTTTAAAGTTCTAGCCTTCATCTCTTCATGCTATAGAATAACAACACTTCTGAATGGTCAGCCAAAGGAAAAGTAGCTTTTTTTTTAACGTTGTACGTTCTGAAGTCTCACAAGGGGCAAGGTTCAGACTGCAAAACTGCACTGAAAATTGAAATGCTGTCCTGCAGAAGCCAGAGCAGAAAGTGCAGAAGGGATGGCAGCTGCCTTCTGTCCCACAGACCCAGGCATCTATTCCTGCAGGAATGCAGGGCTTACAGGAGAGCCACCCTCTTTCTCACACACGTGGTTCCAAGATACACTGGGAGGACATATTTTTGGATGTTGATGTACACATGCCAGTGCTTCTCAGTGTTTTTCATTCCTAAGACTCATGAGAATTCTGACTGATTTACCAGCATGCCTTACATCAGAGAAAAAGGGAGAGAAAAAAAAATGCAGCACCCTGAGAACAGACTATTTCTCAGGTAGAGAGATATTTCAAGTTTTACTTTCCTATCATAGAAAAATATTTTTTCTCACTGTCATCTCCCTGCATTAAGAAGCTCAAAAGAGTCTTTTCCACACCTTCCTGAATTATGATGATCTCTTAATACCCTCCTTTGTTCTTCTAGAGGTGTCAGATTAGTCACTCTCTTCACTGCAGGTGAGACAAAATGGTAAGTGCATATTCTAAAGTCAGAAAATGGCAAGGGTCAGATATAAACAGCAAAAGCAACTTGTGTCCATGACAGAGGGGTTAGAATTGAATGATCTTTAAAGTCCCTTCCAACCATAACCCTTCTATGATTGTATGATTCTGTAACTTCATTAATGGACTTTAAATACACTTTACAGTAGTCATTAATGGAGTTTAGGGTTGTAATGTGGTCAGATAATGCCAGGGTGATTTCTGTCTGACAGAAGCTCTGGACATCACCTGGTCCAAGTTCCAAATTAAAACATCTTCAAAGGTACATTTGGTTGCCCAGGGCTTGTCCAGAGGTATTTTGAATCACTGCGCTGAAGAGGATTTCCCTTTAGTTTGGTCATCCTTGCTGCAAAGGACTGTTTTTTCCTTTGCTGCAGATTGTATCTATTCCCTCTTCTTCTTTTGCTGAAAAAGAAAGTACCTCTGAAAAAAAAGTTTATCTTTGCCATCTGCTCTCCAACTACCCATGAGAT
This sequence comes from Anomalospiza imberbis, assembly GCF_031753505.1. Taxonomy (NCBI): domain Eukaryota; kingdom Metazoa; phylum Chordata; class Aves; order Passeriformes; family Viduidae; genus Anomalospiza; species Anomalospiza imberbis. The sequence continues at coordinate 21,128,653 of NC_089688.1, forward strand.
AACTGAAGACAGCATTAAGATCCTCCCTTTGCCTCCTCTTCTCCAGGCAGAACAAGCCCTGCTCTCTCCTTTATGAGTCAGGTGTGGCAGCCCCCCAGCAATCTTACTGATGCTTCAACGAGGTTAAACCAGTTTATCAATGCATTTTTCTGCATGACTCTCCCATCTTGTGACAATATATGGATGGTGCAAAATAAAAGTAGTTATTGCTTTATTATTTCCCTTATTAATCAACTTAATGGCGAGGATTTCCAGCAAGCTGACGGGTTATGTGCTATCATTCAGGAACTGAATTAAAAAGACATCATAACCTAACCCATATTTCATTGCTTGGGAGTTTATTCCCTTGTAGCAATAAAGGAAAATAGTGATATATAATCTGAAAGACAATGATTAAAATAAGAATCTCATTATACAATAAATGCTTAAAATAGAAGAATGTTGCTTTGCCTGCTACATTTCATCCCTATCATTCACTTACACGGAATCCAACTGGAATGCCAACAGTAGCCTGATAGAGAAGGTTCCATGAATAGCTAGTGATTCTAATTACTTACTAACTTGTATTTAAATGGCCAATTCCCTGTCTTTACAGGGGAAAAAATCAAATACTAAATGAGAATTTTTTTGTACATGAACACTGATTTAAAAAATAAACTATACAGTGGCTTGAACTAATTTTGTAGAGGATTTAAGTGAAGTCATATTTTGTGGCCAAGATAGAAAGTCTATTGTTAGAAATACTAACATGAAGAGCCAACAAATTCAATTATCACTAACAGCTGTGCAACAGTCTGCTAATATCAATAAATCCACAGTTCAGATAAACTCTAACACACTTCCATCATTTTCCTGAATTCCTTCTGTAAAAACAAATTTCTGTCCCTGTTGCCTTACAAGCAGAAAGTTGCATCTATTATTTTCTGTCCCCTTATTCCCACTTTAATTTCATTTCCCACTTCAAACCACTTGAAATTGTTGTGTCATTTATTATTATGTATTGTTTCCTTAAAAATCCTTTGGAGAGATCATACTTAAAAGTGTTTTAGAAACTGATCTTCTCTTCTCCCAGGTAGATGCCTTCTTCCCTCTGTTTCTAATGTCTTTAGATTTGCCTGCAATTCTGGACTTTGATTTTATACTTCTTATGCATTCTTAGTGGCCATCGTGTTTTCTAAGACATCATACCCATTTATGTCATCTGTCTTGGCATTTTTGGGAAGAAAAGCCTGCAGTGTTAAATTGAAGCGCTATGTAACTAAAGTACCATATACAGCAACAGCAGCAAATGTCAATAAAGAAAACATTTTAAAGCAGTAGAATTACAGGAATGCAAAATAAAAAGTATATGTATTTGCAAATCTTACTTGCTGTTAAGCATAGCAGAAATTACTCGAGAAAATATTAGTGCTTTTAAAGGGTCCCACCTACTTCTGAATCTTATGGTATCAGGCCTAAAAGCAGAGAATGTAGCTGCTTCCTTAAAACTCAGAAATGCCAATGCCCAAAAAGCCTATTGTGGAAAGAATTATTTTAAAAATCCTTCTAAAACTATTATTCTTTATGCTTTTCTTGTAATATGTACTGTTTTCCCAGTCTTTCCTAACCTCCTCTCTTAATATGGAAGGAAAAGTGGAATACTGAATCACACTCCAGAATGGCACCGGTTGGTGTGTATGATCAGAGTTAATTGAGTTGGGAGACATTCTTTACCAGATGGATATGGATGTTTGTGAATGCATAATGGCCCTTTAAGAAGCTTAAGAGAAAAGGATGAAACCTTTACAAGCAGCATTCCAAAGCGGGACTGCCAAAAGCAAGTGCACATAAATAGCTCTGATAATTGGAGCCGTATTCCTGCTCTCAGTCCTGCAGCAGGGCAGGGCTGCTGACCACACACCATGGCTGGATTAGCCACCTGCCCTGGGCTGGTACTCAAGTTGCCTCATCTTCTACCAAATACCAAGAACTTAGAGGCTTGTCCTCTCACCAGAGCGTCAGCATTTGTTTGTCACCGAACATAAATTCCCACTTTCTGCACACAAGTGGATTTTTAGGTCCTGCACTTGTTTTAAAAGCAGCTGCAGGTTGGTGCAAAGACCTGGCCCCACCAGGTATGCATCTTCTCCAGGCACAGCAAGTCCTGTCCCCAAATCGAAAAAAGGGGAAAGATGACATGAAATCCATCAGAACAGAGGTAACTCAAGGAACAGACCCCCGAATTTTACATTCTTCTGATTCTATATTGCAATGGCAGTTTTGATGAGACTCTGGTGAAGAGCCATCTACATAATTCTATTCATTATCTATTTTCTTTATCTAAATTCTAAAAAACATGTGTATGGCATATGTTTCTCATCCTTAACTGTGACCTTTGTTTATTTATAGTTTTAAAACCTCTGACTACTGCCAGACACTATTAAAAATAAACATTTTAATTGTTTTCATGTTTTATCCTCCCCTCCCCTTTCCACCCAAATCTGACAGGATGAAACATTGTTTTTGCTTGGGATATAGCTGCTTCTGCTACAACAAGAAGAAGGACTAGAAGGAAGTTGTATACATATTTTCAGAATAGTTTCATATTCAATAGTCTGGAAACAAAGCAAGTGTGATCTCCCAGCCCTCTTTAAGATAAATCTCCCCATTCCCAGGCTCTGCTTTCAGCTGAGGGTGCAGAAATGAGAACTGAATTGCTCCTCTGCCTTTAGCTCAGCCAAACTTAGCTCTTTCTTCCCAGCAACACAGCCGCAATGCGAGAGGCCATCTTCATTTCCCACGTAAACAAATAGCTGGACTGTTCAGTGAAAGGTGGGTTTTGTTTCCACAGAAAGGTCTTCTGCATCCAAAATTAATTGCTTTAACAACTTTAAGCTTTTTGAGTTTGTTGGCTTTCTGCGATTTGTGCTTTTGTCTGTTCTGGTTTGGGGATTTTTTGCACAGGTTTAAGCATTTGATTATATACCAAGTGCAAAGGGGTAAAATAGGGATAAAATACTACATAAAAGATAAACCACAACTTTTTCCAGTCTTTCTGATCTGCTGGCTTTTGTGCTCCATTACACAGATCAATCTTTTTTGTTTTGTGGGTACAAAGCCATGTTCAGGGAACCTTCTTGGCACCATGCATTTTACTGCATGAAGTCCATCACTTTAACAGCATTGCCTAAATATCTTAGGCAAGATGCTGGGAAAAAGGATAAAATCACACTAATTAAAGGTGCTTCTAACCCTCCTGCAGTATTATCTGCAATTCTAGGTGTACATACCAGAAGAAGTTCTTTTTTTGATACCTGATATACCTTCTTTTCTGGAGTGTTCTACTTTCTCAGCCAACAGCAATGACCAATGTTTGCGAGAAACTGACTCAAGAACTGATTTGGCTGAATCAGTTTCTTAGATTGAAAAGGCACTATGTGTCACAGTTTTCCTTCATTCTATTTGCCTTTGTTGGAAGTTAAATCTCCTTAGGCAAAGCCATTCTTAGTAGGTGTGCCTGGCACAAGGGACCCCAAACAGTCGGGTGAAGTTTTTGCCAAGCTGGATAGGAGCAGCATCACATAACATAACATAGTCTGAAACTAAAAACAAAGGACAACAAAGAACTCTCTCATCTTTGGGGGAAAGGAAAAAAAAAACTTTAAATGGACTAAGGATATAGCTAACCCTCTTCCTCCATTCCTGTGAGGGTTCCCAGCTCTTCCTTCTTCTGCCTTTCATTGTCATGATGAGGTAAAATACCTCCATAGTTAAAGGTACCAGGTGAAGGAAAAACAGACATACAACTAGGATATTTAGGGACAGCCTGTCAGATGGTGAATCAGTACAGTTCTGATGAAAAGAGGCTACTAAAATGCATCTTCTCTTTAAAGATTAATCTTATTCTTCCCAGACAAAGAGGGCATAAAAATATTCTCAGACCTTGGTAAAAAATAATGATTAGTGAGTGTTATGTGTCTGTCTGAGGCAGTGGAGGTGTCCAAAGAAGTAGGGAATGGAAGTTTTTGCATGGTTCCTGATGTGTCTGGGAAACAGGTAGAAAATAGGGAGGGAACGGTTAAAAACAGGGTGATCACATGTTCTTTCTTTGCCCACTTTTTGGTTGGTTAGGATGATTGCTGGTCTGTGACATAAATTCCTTGTGAATATATTAATTTATTTCTTTGATCTTTTTCTGCTGTCCTTGTTATACCCCTTCATTCAACAGGCTGCAAGTGGAATTTCTGATCCCTCCTCTGTCTCCAGCTGTATCTTGATGACAGAAGTGAAATCAATCTTCCTTGAAGGTAGGGAACTCAAAGTCCATGGCCTAAATGAGGTCTGTGATTCAAAGGTGTGTTCCTCCATCCTATCTCAACAGGTGCCACTGTACCTCGTGCCTCATTCCCTCCAGGCACAGCAGATACCCTGTGCTGATGGAGCCAGAGACCTGCCCATGCTGACTGAAAAGTGACAGTCACACCTCAACGGGAAGAGTGATGGAAAATCTGACTGCAGAAGTTTCCAGCCCATGGTAACCTCAGTTCCATTGTGCATGGGAGCTGCTGCTATGTTGAGGTAACAGAAAAGCTTTCAATTTCCAGAGAAACTGCAAAAATCAGGCATCTTCATCTGCTGATGCTACTGTTCCCAGTCCCTGTCCCAAATGCACCGGGTGGATGCACTGAGCCATGTGCAGCTGGAAAACCAGTGAGGCTCAATGCAGCCTCCTGATTCCTTGTTCACAGATGAGTAAAGCTCTGCTTTTGTCTCCTGACTATACCATCATAATTTACAATCCCAAATCATAACCCAGAATTACTACTGAGTATTTAAATCACCCAGGCAAATAAAGTATTTCTAAGTTATGGTATAATTTAAATTAGTGACAGTATTTCCACTGAACTTGCATAGCCAGGCTTTCACCCACTAAATCTTGCCAAAATTGATAATAAGCCATAACAAGTAATCACTTATTAGTAATCAGGGACTTCACTGATGTTGTGACAGCCTGGTCTTCTGCATAAGAGAAATTCTAAGAGTTTCCTGAATTATGTCCAAAATAGAAATAAAATATGGATAGCCATTCAGAAAAATAGATATCCAAAGTGGATATGGATTTTTGGTAGTGGAAATCTACTGCTGTCTTTACTAAAATCATCTTAAGGGTAATTACTGCCATTTCTATATAGTCTGCATCATGTCTCCATGAGAATTTGTTTAGCTGATAACTGTAGACATATTTGTTATCAATTGGAAAAAAATACCTTTAGCCTCAAGATGATAGAGGGATTAGACTTCTTGAGGTTTTGCAGTAAGTTTTACATCCTCTTCTCATTCTTATGATCGCTGTTCTGACCATTCCAACATTTTCCTGCAGAACCTGATATTAAAGCAGCTACACACAAGCTGATACTGCTCCTCCTTGAAACCACACATTTCCAGTAACTTTGGTGCAAGTTTGTAGCAAACTGGGTTGAGACATTAAGCAGATTTTATAGAAACAACCCGTGGAGGAAAACAAAAACAAACCAAAAAAAAAAAAAAAAAAGAGAGAGAGAAGGAAAAAGAAAAAAAAAAAAACATAAAAAAACCCAAAAACCCTGAAAGCTTAAGCTAAAATTAGAGTATTGTAAAGATACTTCACTGTGCTTAACAAGGTAAGCAAATGCTGTGCATAACACTGTTCATAACAAGTTAGGTAAATGCTATCAAAAAAATATTGAGTGACATTAAATATGATATATTCTGGAGAATTAATTAAGTGGAAGAGGAAAAAAAGAGGTTCAAAAATTGTTCAACTTAAAATAAGATTTCTTATTTAAATCAAAAACTGATAGTCTTGTGATGCTTCCATTGCAGTTAGAATTATATAACTGAAGTAAACAATTAGATGCCCAGACTCTGATTTTGTGTGTTTGGGGAGGGGCCTAATATTTGTCAGAAGCCTAAGAAAATAACATTGATGTTTAATACTTCAATTCTCATTAGTGGCAAATAAATCAATTAGTTATGAACAGCTCTGACTCTCCTTGAAAACAGCCTAAAAGCTACACATACTGATTTTAGAGCCAGGGTAAAAGTTCTCCCACTTTATTTATAGAGGTGGAGAGAGACAAGGATATCCTTTGGACTACTGCAGCTCAAAACTCAGAAAGAGTTTCCTGCTTCCAACTGTGTCACTAGGAAACAGGAAAATCAAAAAAGAATATTTACCAAAAAATTCCTCTAGTTTGTATATATTATATCAAACTGCTATTACTACTGGCCATGAGAAAAAAAGCTTAACAGCTAGTCTTTCTTGACTTTAGGCTATTTATTATCATAGATTTACACTTCTGAAATCATAGTTAACAGCAGAATTCCTCTGTGTTCGAGGCACATTTATAGTCTAGGAATAGCTATTGCCAGAGGAAATAAGCAAGAGGGTCAGGGGACAACCAAATTAAAAACAAACCCAAAATAACCCAAGGATGTACTGCTTTGATAAATATAAACTTATTTTCAATGTTGTTTTTGAAAAAGGATGTCTATATTGGATCAATAATAATGTATTTATTGAAACTTACAGGAATCCAGGAGGTATTTATTTTCATGTGAAACAAAGCCCTGAAATCTGTGCAGGTGACAAGGAGACTTAATAATGCATTCCCCACCCCCCAATGTGTGTTAATCCTGATTAATCCCAATTTTAATGATATTTTACAGCCTGAATTTTTAAAGTTGTTACCACAACACACAGAAAATACTTAGCATGGCTGCCAAATTGATCTAATCCTTCACTTGAAGTAAAACAAAATAGTAATAGTCAATGTTTTCTTCTACTACAGGAAAAAAACTCCTAGCTACCTTTTCCTGAAGATGCACAGCTGTATTAAAGCTCTTTAGGAGGGTCACCATCTTGCCTGTTTTTTCAGCATAGACTGTGCACGTGGTATCAGATGGTTTTCAGCAATCCTTTCATTATGTCAGTCCAAAGAGTACCACAATATAAATGCCCATGGATGTTAGTGAACTCCATCCATATTTCCATACACCTGGAAAGACAAGTCTTATGAAGAGTTGTGGAAATGTGCAGTATTCTTAAACAAAACAAAACAAAACAAAACAGAACAAACAAACAAACAACTTCCCCCCACAAAACCAACAGCAAACCACAAACCAACCCTCCCTGTGAGATACCACAATACACAACGCAAACAGGACAAAAAATCTGTATTATCATTTTCAGGAAGCCAGGTGCCAGAAAAAAAATAAATTAAGAAAACATTTCTTAGCCGCGGCCTGATCTGCAAGCTTTAGAGAACATTTGAAAAAGTCATTATACAGGAACGTGTCAGTCAAGAGAGCAGCTTTCTTGTAGTCTCAGTTTCAGAAACAAGTACACTGCCACTGCAAGGCTGTCAAATAAGCTCATCTCAGCTGGAAGTGCTGGACTGAGTCACAGCATTACAGCTTTTCTGCATTTCTCACTTTGTCCTCTGTAAAGGTCTTGCACATTTCAAACAGATCTTCAAAAGCATGTTACTGCCATCAATATTGGAACCAAGTTTCACCCAGTGGGTTGATTCTCCTGTCCAGGCTTTCAGTCTGGTACAGAAAAGTAGGATCTAAAATAAGTCAAGTGAGCCAAACTTCTTTGAACGGAGTAAGTAAACAGTACTTCCTTATCAGGCCATGGCTAGATAGAAAACAGTTTTGTTTGACATTTATAATTATTGGATACCTAAGTAAACTAATGGTTGGCTGTGAATAATGATCATGAATAAGTTCAAATATTGTCATAGCTGATAAAACTTTCTGATAGTTGTATGGCTAAGTTCTGCTACAATAACAGCTGACCTTAAATAATCATACATTTTTTAATAATCTCTTCATCTAATGTCTGTTTCCCCGTCAGCCTAAGTACTTGTACATTTCAGAGAATGGTTTAAGCATTAGGAATGTGTTTTGAAGCTAATTGTCTTGGGTTTATTTTCATTATTAAAAAAAACCCCATGAAACCAAAAGAAACTACCACTTTTAAAGGGGACTACTTCAATGTATTATTTCTTCTCTTATATAATGGACATTTTTACTGAAGAACTGAAAATCAAGTCAGTGGTGATTTTGCTGATATCCCAATAGCCTGAGAAATGTCTCCAGAGACTCTGAGGTTGAAGGGCAGGGACTGGCAAAGGTCTGTGTTGGGCACCCTCTGCTTCAGCACAGTTGCACTGAAATGCAGAACATAAAGCAGCACAAGGTTATCCTCCTGGGTTGTTTCAGCCTGTTCCCCAACATGAAACACAACATCCAGCATATGCAAGAATTTCCCTTAAGCCTACCGAGAGACTTTCAGAATTTAATAAGCTTCTACGGAAGTTCATAGGTGTATTTCCCCACACTACTTAAGAATCGATTAAAGAGTAAAATTTAAAATTAATCCGGCACTCAGTTTAAAAGTAAGTGAAATAAAATGGGAGGAATAAGTTTTAAAACTTGCATATTTTTCCTCAATGTTCTTGAAGTAGTTACAAAAGCAAGACTAAAACCATCAAGAACAGTAATTAAGCCTTTCTTCTCCCTTTTATGTTTTCTGTGGTCATTTGAAAGACAGGATCCATAGAAAAATAAAGGCTTTTTCCCTTCAATCTACATAACCTGAACAATCAGGTTTTGTCTTAACTCACATGATTTTGATAAATTTGTGTTTATGTTATTTTAAAATAGTGGCCTTGTGTACAACATGTGTATACCAAACACATGCTTACAGCTGCATAGTGGAGGCTTTGCTGTCAATTATCAAAATTCTGCAGGGTGATTATGCAAGCTGGAGACATCTGATGCTCCTGTTCATAAGAATTTCTTCACAGGATTACCCAGGAACAGCTCAGAGAGGCCCAAACAGCCCTAGCACATTTAAGATTCAGGCAGCAACTTTGTGAAGTTCCTGTCTGTATAATGTCCCAAGGCAGCCTGGTGTTCTGCTGGTTACCAGAAATTTCTTTTAGAAAGGGGAAGGAAAAAAACTACACTGTGGAAGCCAGAGAAGCAAATGGAAGTTAGTGCTCACAGGGCCCTCAATGGGAATTAAAATAAATGCTCCTTGTCATTCCACTTACAACAAGGACTTAAAGTCTGGAAGTAAATCAGCAAGAAAAGCTAGTCCTTTGCCTATCTTTTTACTTTTTGCTCCTTCTTACCAAAATGAATGATTTCTGCGTATCTAAATTGGTCTGAAGAAAGAAAATATGTATAATACATGAGGTACATATAATAAAATAGGATTAGTGAATATTTAAAGATATAAATCACAAATGCACTGTAACTATGACACACATGGTCAGAGACTTCCTCAGTGCTGTGACAGGTAGGATAAGACAGATTCCTGCTGTCCCCAACCCATTTATTTATTAATGTAAACAACATTAGACAACTTGCCCTTGTTCTACTCTGATGGTAAATAGCTTCATAAGCCTCATAAGCTCACTAGCTACACAGAGATCATATTTTTAGATTAGATTACATTAAAAAAAAAGTTATTTTGGAGGATCCAATTTTCCACCTTTTCTTTTTCTTTTAATAGAGTAACCTTTTAAAGAAACTCAAATCCAGATTATTTGAACACCATCAAAATCAAAATCTAGCCATTGTAATTTCAGTTCACATCACCCTGTACTATTATATCTACTTGCACTAGGCTTCCTTGAATTTGTGCAGGATATGAAAACAGAAAGCTTTATGGTACCAGCTGAAAGTAGTTAACTGTTTGTGAAATAAAATAAATTTTATTCCAAAAGAAATTTAGGACTGGAGTTCATGCAGTTGTAGAATCACTGGGAAATCCAAAATGGTCAGACCAAGCTGTCTTATCCAACTTGTCCCCTTACTTTCCATATCACTCAGAGGATGTATATGCAATTGTATCACATCTCTGTCCATTCTCTAGGCCAGACTATTAACACTAAGACATAAAACATCATAAACCCTGGAGTTATAACACTATAAATTCACTAGTTTCAGAAGGCATTTATTATTATTTATTTATTATTATTATTATTATTATTATTATTATTATTATTGTCATTATTGTCATTATTATCATTATTATCATTATTATTATCATTATCATTATTATTATTGATGGTATCATATATTTAGGATATTATGATGAAAATACTTTACCAAGAAACAACTGGTCAATACAGATGTGTGAACTTCTACACTAAACCCTTCTCAAAATTTGGTTAAGGGAGTTGTTAAATAAATGAAGGATGAAAAATAAAATTGCTTTGCTTTGTTAATTCTTTCCAGAAATTACTTTGGGGGATACACATTTGGATGCTTTACAGGTAAATGTATTAAAGCATCTCAACAGGACTTGGAAGAGCTGCAATCTATTCCTGGCCAGCTAGGAAACATTGCCACAGAGCCTTCTGTATCTATTACTCAGTTCTCTTAGAGATCAAATTCCTATTAATCACTTTGACATTTACGAGGAAAAATATATAAAATGGTTAATTCTATTACATACTTCATGATTTTAATGCTAATCCTTCTTTCAGTTTACATATAAAGTTCTCATTGATCTCAGCAGAAGCAGGATCAAGGCTTCTGGTAACAATTTTGGACAGCTAAGGATTTTTTCTGACACCCAGGTGGAAAAGTTTCTGGAAGAGTTGATGTAGGAAAGGGCAGATGGAAATTTGTCAGTGGTTCTTTCTGCATGAGCTGTAATGTCGAGGCTAGTAGATGGAGCAGGGCAGTGGATTTATTTTGTTTGGTGTTTTTTTTTTTTTCTTTTTAAACATATTGCTCTCTTGCTGTAGAAGACTCACAGTTTTACTTCGACCTATCCAGTGTCAACCAGCTGTAGAGATAGCAACTACTTAACCTACTCTCCTTTAGCATTCTGAAAACTAATATTTTACATGTTGTCTGCCAGCTGAGCCAAACTTATTTTAAAGTGTATCAAGTGATTTCAGAAGCAGGCAGTGACACTTCATTCTATCCTTGGTAATTGGTTGCTAGACTTGTACAAACTACAGCTTGTCCTATAGTGCGAAAATGGCAACACATTACTTAATTTTGATCTGGTGTTTGCATATTAGTCCAATGAAAATCCTACCTCCCTTATCAACAAAGTCTGCCTGAGCACCACTTTCCTTCTGTGGTATAGCACAGTTGGTCTATCCTACTTCTCAGCTACAAACACCACAGCTTTCCAAGAAATAAAGCCTACTTATAAATTAGTTTGGTTTTGCTTTGGTTAAGCAGTGGAAGGACAAAACTTGAAGATGCAAATGTAAAATATCTGAAAAATAGTATAGACTGGAATTAAATTATTGGAGCTGTTTGACTCCTGATATGTGCAGGTATCTCTTGACAGTCATTGGTGGCACTACAGAAGTTGTTAAAGCCCCTGGAAGTGTCAATAACAGTTTCATAACAAAGACACAGGTGGGAAAAGCAGGATGTGAAAGAAATCATTCAGACATTCAAACTACTTTCTGCTCATTCCAGCAGCTCTCCCTGCTCATGACCCATAGATCTTTAAAATGTCTTGTTTAAATATCCTCTAATTTATTTTAAAAAAAGAGTTGTCAGCTGGCCACAGACCACACATTCCAGAACTGAAGTAGAAAGGAATGTGAATGGGTGGGTGGGGGAGAGGAAGGAAATCAGATTTAGTATTGAAAACAAGACTAAACTGAGAAGCAATGATGTGCACTCAAGCAGTTGCAGTGTGCAAGACTATTTTTGTTTAGAGTACCTCATGTTCAGAAAAATAAGTGGTGAACAGCTAGTTATTTATTTACACACACATGCTTGCACACTCACACACACACTCACAGCACTGTAGGTTCAGCTGTTATCTTAGCTACGATCATTTCTGCTGCTCAAGAAATGTAAGCAGATGTCAGCATTTTCTCTCCAAAGTGGAGGTAACTGCTGTGGAGATTGCTGCTCAGAGCACTGCATATCTCTTCTGCAATCGGTACATTAAAGCAAAATTTAGAAAGTGTTACATAAAAATTTTCCAGTAGAGGCTGAATGCATATTAGATGCTGTTAAATGTCAGTTAGCAATATAGTGTGCATTCTACTGCATGAGCTATCACTGGAGGCGATGCCTTTCATCATCAATCTAAAAATGGTTGTGGTGATAAGATAAAGCTAATACTTACACGTGTAGGTCTGGATACGGGGCTCCCTTTTATTTACATGGGGAAACAAATGGTCTCAGCACGTGTGTATATCTCAGACAAGCAAAGAGAAATGTCTTTTCTAGTCCCTGCAGTGAGGCTGGGTTTATTCTCATTAAGAAATGACCCTACAGCACATGCCAGTAAAATCACATTGATTTTTAACTCAGTAAAAAAGGCAATACTTGTCTCTCAGAATGCAGATATTTTTGCAGACATAGACAGAACTAGATTAGTTATCTAGGGACCTATGGAAAATGAAATGTCCTTTAAAATGTATATTAAGTACCACAGAGAGCATGTAATTGTAATGACTCACAGCTATTGCTGGTGATAACTCCACAGTGCAATTAGATGAAGAAAAAAGTTGATAATGTTCTGGCATATCTTGAGAAAATGAACATGCATATGTTCAAATTGCTGTTAATATTACCATAACTATCACTCTAGGGCTGAGTAGCCATAACCATTTTGTGCTAATCATTGTACAAAGCACACACACAAATCTTTAACAAAATAGAAACTATCTTAGGTAGAAAAGAAAGCATCAAGAAAAAATTTAAAGGCAGTGAAGCAGAAAGACATAAAGTACAAGGAGGATAAGACAACTCAGCACTGCAAGGTGCTTGTTTCAGGACATCACCAGCATAATTATTTTCAAGTACCTATTTTTTTTAAGACAAGAGACAAGCAGCAAATGACTTGTCACCTACTGTACTTTATGGAACAAATGGAGATGCATTTGCCTCTTGTGAGGCCTCCTCTGGAACTTGCAAAAGTTTATTGTCACCAATGTTGAAGATAATCAAGGGAAAAGATCCCATTTCATGAGAACAGATTAAAAGATTTAGATTTCTTTTTATTTTGCCTAATAAAATGTGGGGGGTTATAACTGCTGTTATAAATATATGTTGGATAAATGCTCAAGGAGAGGGGAGAGTTCTACAATACTCGGCAATGTTGGTGTAGAAATAAATAGTTACAGCATTGATGTGCAGTCTCTAGCCATGAGTGAAGAGAAATTCTGAAATACTTCCCAAAAACTTCCCAAAGGAAATTTTGTTGGAGCCTGAATTAATTCTTTTTAAGATTACATTCAATCCATTTTATATAACATGACTTCTATAGCAATTTAGTTGCCTCTATATAATAATCCAAAGTACCTTCCCTTCCCTTCTTGTGGTTTGTTTATTGGTCCAGTTTTAGTTGGCTGAAATGAAGTCCCTGATCTCTTTTTCTTAGGTATACAGAATTTTATCATCATAGGAACAGTAACAGGAACTATATTGAAATTAGACACAAGCAGGCATCAGCCACTAAAATCAGTGTGGCTCCATGGGAAATAAATATCTGCTTATATGGATTAAAGTGTCATTCAGGATTACAGATTACAGTCTCCAACATGTTTATAGTGGGGGGAAAAAGCTTACAAGATATCCTGCACTTCCATGGAATTAGTGAGGCTAATGTTAGCCTTCCACAGACAGTAAGTAATTCATCATTTTCCCTCGTGAATGAATGGGTTATATATGATTAATGAAGCTTACAGATGACCCACAATCCATGTTACATAATACAAGGTCCCAGTGATTGACAAAATCAATCATTTCACTTGTGCTTCATTCCTGCTAATAGGTTTATAACCACCTTCAAAAGATATGAAGTCATAAGGGATAAATTTTCAGCTTGATATAATGGCTTACTAATTTAAGAACAAATATTTACCCTTGCCCTCCAAATAGGAAAGTTTATAATTTAGCACATTTATTAGAGTTTTTTCTCTGCTATGTAATTTTATACCTCAGCTTTTACACTTTCTCCTGATTTTCAGGAACCTATAATGAGTGCCATTTCAAGAACCATGCTGCATACCTTTACCATGAAAATTGTATTTTAAACAAATTCTAAAAAAATCATAAATTAAAAAATTTGGTTACCCAAGTTGCTTTTTCTTTTTCTTTTGATTTTTTGAATAACTGTAGGTACCTATCAAATAAAGTTGCATATAACAATGAAGTAAATCTTCCTTCATGTTTCCAGCAAGGCAGAGTAATCCTGTACCCTTTAATCACTTGAAATAAGGATTTCATTATAATTCCATCAGAACATAAATGACTGAGTTAAAAAAGTCTTATACTTTTTTTTAATATAAGAGATTATTTAGATCAAAATTAATTACTTCTGTTCTGAAGGTGGCTGTGTTTTGTTCTTTAGTTTTGGTTTGAGTCTGTGTTCTATTAATGGTCAGATAGAGAATTTCTTGCTCTAGATGATTCACTTACCAAAGAGCTCAGATTCATTTGTGCTAAGGCAGCTAGGAATTTTTCTTACAGCTGTAGGAGAAAAAGAAAGTGGTTACAGAGAAAAAAAAAAACCTAATAAAAAAAGAATGCATGGAGTGGAAGAGGATATTTTGAAGAAAACACCAGATGATTCATTGATGGTGTTTACTGGTTAAAGTTCATTTCTGCAATGGAGGCTGGCTCCCTGCTTCACTCACTGACTTCAATGGTTTCATTAGTTTGACATTTATGACACTGTGGTGCTCAAAAGGCAAGTTTTGAGGCTGAACTCTCAGCTCCACATAATGACAATGACCCAAATGGCATCAGAGTTGACAGCTGATCCCATGTCCCATGTGTTACAAGGCCTCTGGGAGTGGATTTTTGAGTTGATAAACCATGCTGTCTTTTACAATTACTAATGCTTCCCTATTTTAGTGTTGATTCACGTCTGAAATTTATCCATGTGCTCCTCTACCAGACTGAATCCAACGTCTAAAGAAAAGTGATTTCTGTTTCTGGGATGTACACAAAAACATTAGCATTTTTATGCTTACTATATTTATAAACAGTTTAATACTGTTTTCCCTTTCATAACCTCTGCTTATTAGATATTTTTGACATGTTTTGGGTCAATTCTGTTACAGATTAGGACCGAGATAATTCATTTAGTCCTGAGCATGACTTTTAAATTAAACATTGGGTAGCACATCTTAGGGAAGCCTCTCTGAGGGTGCCCTCTGTTAACAGAGAGGTTTTATTTCTGGGTAGGTTGTTAGTCACTTTTTCATTTGGATGTTTACTTTTCAGATTGAAATTCAGAAGAGGAAGTTTGAGAGCATGGCTCAGCCTGAGTAATAAACTGAACACAAAATGGATGTTTCCTTCCTCTGAGTTTTGGATTTAAAAGACACAGCATATGATTGATGAAATTATTGACCAAAGTGCAGTGGCTCAAAAAAAATTAAAAACCCCAAAACTTTTCTTTTAAGTTTCTGTTACTTCAGTGTTTTTCTGGGGAATGCCAGCTTTTCACCTGGAGTTTTATTATGAATCTTTTTGTCCAAAACCTATTACTTGATTGATGTGCCTGTGACATCTGTTGTTGTTCCATATCAGAACCCTGTGCCAGCTCTCCAGCTGCTTGTAATACTATTAAACATAGTTGAATGTAACACAGAGAAAGAAAAATAAGAAAAAAGTAAGAACTAAGTAATATATGAAGAAATATTCTTGTAAGATTTCTGAAATTATGCAATATTCTCAAGGAAATGGTGTCTTTATATCCAGGAAGGGGTTTTTTTAGCCCTCTCTGACATATAGAGTTTATTACTTTAATGCTGTGCTTTCCTGACTTTTTATTTTTAACTCAGTGAGAAACTTCTATTGAGGTTCTCACCATTAGCAAGTGAGAGGTTGGAGGGGTGTTGATAGCAAACAGGCTTGCAGAGGCCAATTATGTCTCCTGATCTCTGATAAACAGCTTCCAACCAGCTCCAGGAGCCTTTTCCAGCAGTAATGTCCGCGTGAAATATTTAACAACAGAGATAAGGAATTTTGAGCACTAACACCAGTGTGTTGAGGGGAAAAAAAAAAGTTTTCAAGAAAGAAATAGCAAAAGCACTTGACAGAGTAAAGAATTTACTGATTAGTCTTATAATTTATCCACAATCCTTTTCATGTTTCCAGGGAAGTGACAGCTGGAAAATGAACTTAGGTGTTACTTTCTGTCAGAGCATGAAAGAAATGCTTGCCTTGAACACAGCACAGTCCTGGTACCTGCAGGATCCCATTATATCCAGCCAAGCTTTCCCTATATACACATACCCTGGATACCCTTTGGAAACTGCCAGTTTTAAAGAGAAAAATCAATCTCCATAAATCAACAAAGCAATTAGATACAGCAAGGGGTAAAATTAATTTTAATGAATTTAAATCATCACGGATTTACAAAACATCAGGGCTCTTACAATCCTGCATAAAATGCTGTCAGAAAAGGCTGCGCATCACAAAGGGCAAAAGCCATTTTGCATTTACTGAGGAAATGCTTCTTCCATTTCTGCCTGAGAAATGGCAGAGACTGTGCTTGCCCTTCTGTGCAGGAAAATAAGTCTGAAGACTGGATCTCATATAGGAGAATGCCAAAACAGCCATACAGCAAAACATTTTTTGCAAGAGTTCCAAGTTGTGGTTTAACTGTTGTGTAATTGTATAGAATTTTGAGACCTTGGTCTCTGGTGTCCTGTGAATACATGAGTCTCTGCTCAGACCAGTGCCTGGTCCTGACCTGAACAGTAATATTTGAAACTGTGGACTAGGACAGTGCTGGGAGAAGACTGAGTTAGATACTGGGATCATAAAATTAAATAGCAAAACACAAGTTAAAATATCATAATCTTACACTACACTTATTGACTCATTATCATGAGTTTGATTAGTTCTGATTACAACTTAAGAGATGGAATGAATAAAGAACATAACAACTGATACAGAGCAAGAAATGGTCTTTTGCCAAAAATAAACAAAATATATGGGTTTTTCCCCTAATCAACATAGATTAGATTTCTGTAATTGTGATAAAATGTAATAAATCTCAGTACATACCTACTCTGAATGTTCTGGAGGTCTTGCATTCTTTTATATGTTAAAAATCCACCTTTTAATTTTTATGGGAACTATGGCACAGCTCTAGTAATGAAAAAAATGCCACTTCCTTGGGGATAGGAAGAACCGAGGAAAAGTAAACTGTCAGGTAAGATGCTGTTGCTAGCACCTATCCCTCCCTGGGGAACTTTGCAGTTCCTTTTTTCACTTAACAAGTTACAAGGCTCATTTGGTTGTTAGGACACAAATGCAGCTTTCTGCCTGGATGTCCAAGATGCCTTCATTTCCCTAATGAGACTTTAGTTGGTGTCTCCTTTTCTCGGTTCTTTCTCTTCTGAAATCAATTTTTTTAGCAGCAAAAGGTAGCATAATGCACTCGTAGAAAATCACATTATTTTATAAATCATTAAAGGAGCATGGCAGAGACTGAGGTTTATTAACTAAGACAGCAATTGCCTCTGATAGTAAGTATTTATGACTATACTTAGTGGCAACAAGCTGAAGGAAAAAGAATTCCAATAACCCTCTGTCCATTCCTTGCAAGCAGAGATACCAGCCTAGCCTCAATCTGTGTGTCCTTCCTGAGTGCAGGCATGCAGATAAGTAACCCTTCAGTCCAAGTACCTTAGGGGTGCCACTGGGCATAAGAGTGACTGGACAAAGTCAAAGTCAAGGCTTTGTTTCACATCCACAGTGATTTGCAGAGTCAGAGAGAGCTAAGGAGAAAAGCTTTTGTCCTCCTACAGCTCATTCATGACACTTGAAGGCACTATTAAGGCTTACTGCATGGACATTTCCTTCCTAAATGTTCATTTGACTGGTCATTGTAAATTAAGACCACAGAATCCCTTTCGAAGAGTAGTATATGCGAGTTTCCACTAACAGATTTTAAACACCCATTTGGAAATAGTCTTCATTATTTATGTTAACTATTCCTGCTGAGAAGGAAAACACACATTATGGATGCAATATTCTTAAAATGCTATGGTTAGATCTATGTTAAAAACATCCTTTAAAGGATATGAAACTATACATTTTATATGAAATTACAAATGGAAACTTTCAAAAATCAAACACAGTCAAAATTTCTATAGCATTTATCTATCTATATAACAAAATAATTTTCATAATAAAACAAATTATTTTTCTATTCTTGCAATCTTATCCATGAAGTAAAATCCAAACAACAACAAAAAAATCTGAAATCCATGTACTTCATTTCCCATTGGAGATCTGCTGCATGTCTTTCTTGGTTTTAGTTATTTTGGAGTCATAAGCAATCATTTAATTCCCTTGTGATAACTGCCTAAAGGTTACCTCAGTAAGCCAAATGGGTAACTTAAATCAGAACAATGGCAAAGGGGGCAAGGTGAACAGAGAAACTGCTACTGAAGCAAAAGATAGATTTTTTCCATGCCAAGTGGTAATATGTGAGATTCTGTAGCAGATCCAATGCCTTCAAAATGGGCCACAAAAATGGGGTCACATTAGCATCTTTTATGAGTGTTAAAAACAGGTCACGCGTAAGTCATTGTATATGAAGTCTTGTTGCCAGATGTCAGAGGGGAGGAAGGTGGCAAAGCATGGTGTTTATGTGGGATTCAGCAATAAAGACAGATCTTTCCAAAACACCTGCAAAATCTGATATTTCCAAGCAGCTCCTTAAGTGATACTTTTCTCTATTGCCTTTTAAAGTTGCTTGACGACATACGAATCTGAGCTTACCTTCTGATTAAGCATCAGAGGAGACTATACACCAGGCAATTTGTGTAACTTATTTAATAATACAAACCCACCCAGAGTGCAAATGGAGAAGAAGGTAAGACTATAGGATTCAAAAACTTCTAGCTAATATAAGATTTGAAAGCCAAACTTTAGGCATGCAGAATTTTAATAAATTGCTTTTCTGCCAGCCAGTGAAAACACAATGTTTGCTCTTTTTTAATGTCCTGTAAGTTGAACTTTCTAAACTACTGTTAGTTATGTGAATTATACTGCCTAAGTGATTTAAGCACTTTTGGGTCTTAGCCAGTAGGACTGATGATGTTTAGTCTAACCTGCAGACACCAGAATGCAGCCCAGAAAATCAGACAATGAACGAGGATGAGGTTCAGGACCTTGTATATTCACGCAAGTGTCTTGATTTTACCAGGATTTTTTGTAAGCAGTAAATCTAGTGCACCCCATCTTCCTTAGGACTTTCTGTCCTTTAGTCTTACACTTCCTGACCTTTCCAATAATTCCAGCTTGCCTTCTCATTTCTGCTTCTGCATCACCCTCTCCATGCTTCTGCATCTCTTCTCTCTGGGAGTACCCCAGCTCTGTGCACCTTCTTGACTTCTACCTCCTCAAGAAGCAATTTATGCTGCAGTTGTTTCTGAGACATCAGCCAGATTTTTGCTTCACTGGTGTGTGCCAGAAAGAACAGAATGGTGCTGAGCCTTGCACTACATGATTTTCCAATGTGGAGGCACTAACTCAAATTTCCTTTTAATGCAGGGACTATCTAGTTTTCACAAAACTCACTGAAACTTTATGTCTGAACATTTTCTTTTTACCTTAAACATGTTTGAAATCAAACACATTGTAAAGTTGTTTAGAAAAAACAAATGGAATACATAAAGCATCATCCCATTCAGAAACAAAACTAAAAAAAATGAAAGAAAGGATATTGAGATTCCAATTCCTCCTCCCTGTAAAGACCTGTGGGGTGAGTTGCAAGTAGTCAAAATAAGGGATATTCTTTGGAAACTCATTGTCCCATCCATCATTAGCGAATGAAGTTTCTGAACTTTATTCTGGACCTGAATGAGAGAGGGAATGCTAAGCTAGGAGTGTTTTCACCACCCACAAATATCTTCAAATTGAGAGAGCTCAGTTCATTGGCACCAGGGTGATAAATAAGCATATATGGTTTGACAGTGTTGTCAGTGAGATGGATAAGCAGTTCAATGAGACTAATAAACATTTCATATTGTCATTTAGAGTTAAGTGTGGGAGATGTAGATGGGACTAATGCTACTTTTCACTCCATGTTATGATTAATTAGATAGACAACCTATTGGTGTAGTGGTACTAATACATTCACAATAAATGTTTGTTTTTCCAGACTGTTGCTTAAGATTTTGGCTTAGAAAAACTACCAATAACTTCAGTACAGGAAGAACTGAATAAAGTACAAAGAAGATGTAGGTTTCCCTTCTCCTTCTCACTGTCCAAATCTGTAGGAAAGCGGTACTCATGAAATGAAGTATGTTCTTTCTTCTCCTGAATCTGTAAAAACCCTTCTCTGTGATGTCTGCATATTTTAAAGAAGAAGAGCAAGAGCCAGAAAGAAGCAGAAAGGTTTGCTGTAAATCCTGGGGAGGAAAAAAGATGTTTAATAATGTATAAAGATCTGTTAGTTCCCAGTGGTTTGGATCTCTGAATACAGGTTTCTCTGGAGGCGCCTTTTACAGTAGGTACTTCAGTTAGCTTTAACAATACAGTCCCATCCACCTCGATGCCAAACAAGGAGGGTGTGAGGAGTTGAAAAAAGGCCTTTCCTAAGTGAATTGGGAACCTTCATGTATCCCTGCTTTGTTTCTCATGTCTAGAGATAAAAGACTTTTTTGTCTCTCCATGTGTAGATTATTCCGACGTAGGAGAGATCAAAATTATTATTCTGTCCGTCACTATATTAACTAAGTTCAGGACCTTTTGTTAAGTCATAACTTAATTTTATAAAAGTTTTGAAAGTGCTTATTTCAGCAAAAATATTGGTTAGATTTTGATAGAATGGCAGCATATAATGCCTCTACATGCTGAGCAGTAGTCAATGATTAGTCATGTACTAAGCCAGTAAATACTGTTAAATTCCCTTACATTTTGCTATTTTATATATGCTTGATTGAAATGTCCCATGTTCTAAAATAGAAATCATTAGTGAATCTGTTAGCTCCTCTGACCTTAATAGTGTGTAACCAGAATTAATTATCACATTGAAGTATTTGCTTTAACTCGCCATTAAGTGATTATTGCAGAGCAAGAATGTAGAATCTCAGTGAATTAATCAGTGACCTATATTTTCTGGTGCTTCTGCTTAAATTTAGCCTTGGTGAGAATGACGGAAGATCTGTCCAATTGCATTCTTGTTAAATGTTCTCAACTGAACAAGTCCGGTTACTGTCACCCAGCGAATAAAGGAGTGCATTCTTCACAATGCTGTCACACATGGATTGTTATATTGATGGGAACTTTTAATTCATTCAGCTGTGTCCACACCAGTCTGCCCAAAGTCTGGGTAGGAAGCAGGACACTGCTGTCTGCAAGCAATGAGAGGTTTGCCGCTGACTATGCTGGAAGCAAGTTTGAAACATAAATTATTAATCTACTTTTACTTTAGAGCCCTCAGCAATGGGAAAGATGTTTTTCTTCAAACCCGTTTGAATACTGCGATAGACACCAGTAATTCAGCAGTTTAGAATCAATGTGCTGCAGCAATTTACTTGTACCATGATGTATGCCCAGGAGGATGGAAAAAGTGATAACCTCATGGCAAATGGCATATCCTGACAATAAACAAAAGTGTTATGGTTATTTTGAGAGAGAACTTTTTCCTCACCCATATTTAAATATACAACCTAAGTAATTTCCAAATAAAAACCAGTGCAATAGCATGGCATTATTACTATATAAATATATTTTCCTCCAGCAGAAAATGAAAAAACTATCTTCAATAGTGAGATACATTTTGAATACTGAAGTATAACATTTAAGATGAAATATCCATTTATTTGGATCCATGGTGTGTTTGAAAAGGAAAAAGGATGTGGGAAGAATTATCAGGTTGTGAAAGTGTAGACCACATATCAAGGTGACTAATTCTAAAACAAATATCTACTGGCTGTTTGACCAATATACTGCAGAGTTACTGATAAAGAGAGGACAAAAATACAGGTTTTTTTTAATATAGCTCATGGATGCAAAGATTGAGAATAAAATGGACAGGCTGAGGTTGAAACGGAAAAATTGAAGGTAAGGTTTAGAGGAGCAAGAAAAGTGATTTGTCTTCTTTTACTTACTGATCTTGAAACAAGAAAACATATAATTTGAGACTCTTCTGGCGAAGTGGGGCAAGACCATTTTTTCAAATAGGATTACTAACCTGATGAGCAAGGCTTTGAACTTTAGGGTTTGATTTCATTTTGAAATGCCAAGTACACACATGCCCACAGTGTGGGAGACAAACAGGAGTCAGAAATCCATGTGTGGCTGCATAGCTCAGTGTTTCTGGAAGCAGAGGGTTATGCCACTGTGATGGAAAGACACAGGCCTTATATCTAAAACCTAAAGCATAATGAAATTAGGATTCAGTCAGGGAACTGGCACACAAGATCTCTCAGGAGGGTACCCTGAAGGGTCAAGGGCCCAGGAGATCTGACTGATTTTAAGGACAATCTCTTTAGAGCAGAACAGAGGATCCTGAAGGAAAGAAGCCAAGGGTGTCTGGTAAGGGAGATGAGAAACTCCTGAGTGGGCTCCAGCACAACAGGATCATACAGGGAGCAAACATGGAGACAGGCTACCCAGAAGAAGCACAGAAATACATACTGGGCGTGCAGGGCCAGGACCAGGCATGCCAAATATCCACCAGGATCAAAACTGGTGAGGAATGTGGAGGGCAGCAAGGAAGACTCATACCGAGTCACTGGAACAGGAGGAAGGCTAAGGAAAATGAGGCTGCTTTGTCCTAGTGACAAAGAATACAGAAAAACCTGAACTGCTCAGTGCCTTCTGTGTGTCAGTCTTCACTTCCAAGGTTTTCTCTTGGACCTTCCAGCCCTAACTGGCTTGCAGCAGTTCCTACAGAAAATAAAGCTTGAGTTGTGCATCACTTGAGCCAACTGAACAGAACACAAGTCTGTGAAGCTGGTAGGACACATCCAAGGTGCTGAGGGAGCTGGTTGCCATTGTCACACAGTGACTTTCTGTCATCTCTGGCAGCTTGTGGCAGTCAGGGAGATCCCTGGTGATGGGATACAGGAAGATGTCACTCACATTTGAGAAGAGCAAGAAGGGGATCCTGGAAACTACAGGTTTGCTGTCCTATATTTTTTCATGGCTGCTGAGCAAAAAGCCAATTTAAAGTTTAATCAAACTATCTTTGCTTTTTAGGAGTTAAAATTAAATCCGTGTTCTCTTTCATAGACTACATGTGAGAAAACCCTGTCACCAACTGAATTCTGCCTTCAAAGTCTCAGTAGAAACATTTCAGTATTCTGCACATTAACACAAAATTAATTCTCATCTCCTATATTCATATACAACAGCCAAATATTTGTGCATCTTGCATGCTGAAACACATACTAATTGCACAAACCAGTCATCTTTTTCCTGCAGATACTGAAAAAAGCCATTGATTAAAACAGAGTGCAGAATGAAGAAAGAAGTTTGTCTCCTCAGAACATACAGTTTACATACTATATATTTTTACCTTTTTACTCAGTAAGTCTGTTTCCTATTTCGCTACATACTTATCTGGTTTGTTGAAACAGCTGTATCTTCCCAACACAGTATGAGTGAAGATCACAAATAATATTTGTACAGCAATTTTTAACTACTGTACAAAGAGAAACAATCTCCCGCTTAATTGTCTTTTTCCTTCTATACATAGAGTACATTATTTTTAAAAGTGTTGATGACACTCTGAAAGCCCACCAGAGTGAAAATGTACATCTTCTATTATTAATTACGTGAAGAATCTTGCTTGCAATTTTTTTTTTTTTTTTTTGCACGTGAAAGTATAAAAAGCTCTTCTTGCTTTATAACAAAGCACTTGGTACCATAATTTTTGCAAATCTGGGCATATCTTCCACTAACTGGAGTACCTGGAACACAAGAGCAGCTGAGATGGGTCAAAACTCTTAAGAACCACCTAGGACTTAGTCTTGTCTTTAGTCGTGATTCCCTACAGATACTTTGGACATGGTGCCACTTGAGAGTTACTATTCTTGCAATACATCCTCCCAGTTTTCATGTATCTGTGGTTTAGAGACTTCCTGAGTTTGAGGTTCTATCACTATAATTGTGCTTTACAGCTTCGGTGTGTGTTTTTTGTTTTTTTTTATCACTGTATTAATTACCTTATGAAGCCATTAAAAAATTTACAATTACAAAGTGTAGTAATGATGAGGTCCAAAGTTAAATTACGAGTTACAAGAACAGAGTCTTTTTTATCCATTTTGGGTCTTCTGACTGACAATTTTATCAGGCCTCCCTGAAGGTCAGTATTTATTACTACTCCTCTTGTCATTTTCGTCTCAAAGCAGTCCTATGGACACTGCAATCTGTTAGCTCCTCACACATAATACTCCTGTATTCAGAACTTCCTCAAGCTCCTTTTTTAATAAGCACCACCAGTGCAAAAAGATTCATTTAGCTGTTTTTCTCTCATAGTTATTTATTTTCTGTCTACATGAGATGCCTGCATTCATTAATCCTTGCCATCCTTCCCACATCTCCAGCAGATGTGCTGCCTTGTCACCATTCCCAGCTGGGTCATATAGTACTGTTATTATACTTTTTGTCTGTTGGTATGGAATTTCAGTCCTCAGGGATGGTGCATAACTGATGGACAAATTTTAAAGACATGCCACTTTTGTTACTTCATATAATATGTACATATCACTGCCACAATCCATTGCTATTATGGTAATACTTCCATGCATACAGTATTTCACACAGATGACAGAGGCCCACTAATCAAAATAACATCTATTCTAAGGATGAAAACCCACTGTAAATCTATTTGCACATTTCCAGTTAACATCAGTAATTTATGCAAAGAAGTAATTATTTTATGGCCTTTAATATAGAAACAGACATAATTGCTTTCTTAGAGTAATTTAAAGCTTCTCTCTACTACCAAAGTTATACAGGGTCACACTTGGTAGCGTGGGACAGTAGTTTGCTTTTTGCAGCCTCTGATGTAGAAGGAAATATTTTCTATGGGTTGAAAGGGACTGCCCAAGTTAATGAAAGGGAAAACAGAGGAAAAAACTGTGAAGTCCATCAAGGATTACTAAAGAGATAGATCTGATGTCTGCTTCAGAAAGGCACTGAGCTGCAAGCAGCTAGACACTCTTAGAGGGAAATATCCTGTACGCTTGCCTTGTCTGACATTGTGTTCTGGGCATCTGCTTTCCCTGGGTAGTGTGAGACAGTTGTGGAACTTTGATCTGACCTAATGCAATGCTTTCATGTCCATGGATTTAGTGACAACCTGAAAATAAGGCTAAGCAGTTTCTAAAACACATATAATTGCATAAAATATTACTTCGAATCCTACTAGCAGGTATAATCTAAAGTGTGTTTTTGTGGCACTCTAAGTGGTGGTTATAGTTACTTTGAGTTTGCAAATACATGTGATTTACTTGCATATTTTTGCATCTTCCCATCCCAGGCTTATTTCCACAGACTTCCATTGTCCTCTAACTTTTTCCAGGAACATGATGCTTTCACAGTTGTAGAAAAAGAATTTACTGTTGGGCTAATGCCAGATGGAGCTTGGAAAGTCCCAAGTCTTAAACATCTGCTCTTTTAAAGTAAAATTGGATATATTTTCATCTTAATGGGCTGAAAGATAGATTTGTGATAGATTTGTAGCATCTATCACAATATGAAAATCGAGAGTGTATCTGATGAGCAGGTGCTGCAACTCAATCTTTTTTATTCCAAATTCCCATCAGAATAGAGGGAAAATATCATAACAAGATGGAAAGATACCTGTGAGAGAGGATGAAGAAATTCAAACCTGTTGCCTTACTCTAAATTTCTAACTGAGACTATCAAAGGGTTACATAAATATAAATTTAATCTCACAAAAGCTAATGAACTTGATTATAACTGTTTTGCAGATGGGTGGAAGGCTTGTGCTGTGAGTGGGATGTATGTTAAAAATCCCAGCTGTTGCTTCTGTATTTCACATGAGACTATAAAAGCTTATAAAAAACTAAGTCTGTTTTAGCTTCAGTGTGTATGTGTATTTACTTTTCCTAACCAAAGGGTTATGTGACAGTTCAGTGCTCATTTTGTGGAAACCTGTGGCTGTAGCAGAAGGAATAATTCAAAAATAAATGTCACAGAGGAAAGTAACTTATTACAGTTTAATTAATTTAGGTCCCCAGCTTATGGGTAAAGAAAAGGATTGGATTCAAGAAGGGATGTGTAATGTCTCTTAATGATATCTGATATGTCACTTGTGTATATGTCTATTTGTTTGTGTAAACATTCATTCATTTGATTCAGAACTTCTTTAGACAAACATATGGCTCATCATACATACTTACAGTTCTGTGCTTGACTTAATAAATTCGCACAGATTTGATTCTCTCTTTGAGCAAATAACTTGTGATGCTTCTAAGGAATAGCACATCTGCACTGGAGGTCTGAAAATCACATAACAGGATACAATTTTGCACCAGGAGTGCAGCTGAGGGACTTGGTCCAAAACCTGACAAAAGTGTTAGCCATAGAAACATATCCTTATAAGCTTTATTTCATGGCTTTCTTTTTCCAAATGCATTTGACATTTCTGTTACCTGATGGAGAAAGGTACAGTCTTTCTCAAATGGTTTAAGCAATTGCTGTGCAAACATAATATTCTTTGTAGCTGCTTGTCTGCAGCACACAGGTGCCAGCTACAAAATAAGTTTAATTTAGCTGACAAGAATCCACTCCAGACCACTATAACATATTTAAACAAAGCAGTGTTAAAACACACAGAGAACAAAACATACCTCTGTTTAGTACCCCATACACACATTTTGAATTATTTTTATACATACTAAGAAATTTCTCAGTTGCTCTGGAAAATGTTACTTTAAATAAACACCAAAAAGTCCCAAACAGTGCTGCCCCAGAAATACTTCACTTGATATTTTAGACATGTATACGAAAATTCAGAATTTCATGTGTTGCTGTACAAAATATTACTGTTCTGTTTGTGTTGTGCTGCCTGGTTTCAGAAGATATAACCTTACATAGTTCTCCTGTGTCCATGGATGTCAGGGCATTAGGTGCTATTCAACAACAAAATGAAAAAGTGTCTGCACCTTAGCAATCTCCAGAAAGTGACATCAACTTTCTGCTAAATTGATGTTACACAATGTTAAAAATGAGGCAACTACAGATTCATTTAATAAATTATCTCTTTACAGGACTCTGAAGAGATTTATCCTTTGTTTTAAAATGTATAATCCTGGTAACAGGCAGAAACTGATGTGAAGCTCAATAAAAACTCAATGTAAGAAGCTGCAGCTAAAAATGGTGCTGATTCTCAGATGATTTACATTCTGAAGTTTATTCAAAATAAGTATATAAACTAAATTTCAAATAAAACATACCTTAGCAATTAAGGGACCTAACTTGAGCTACAGATGACATTGTTTGCTGATCTAAACAAATAAGGAGAAACATCTATACCATCAGCCCATTCCAATTATGCCCAGGAGCCAGGACATTTATTTGAGTTTAGTTTGAGGAAGCTGATGGAAAATTTGCCTGTCTTTTTTCTTGTGAAGGAAAAATAAACAAGGATCCCTATAGGTGTGTGTAACCCATATGATCCCAGGGCACTTTCTTCCTCTTCATGTTGCTTTGTCGCTGCTGCAGTGCTGTGATGCTCCCACTGTGTGCTTTGCTCTCTGCATGTCCTGCTTGCCCTGTTTGCACTCCCTTGCTTTCCCAGGCAAGGAAGGGAGTCCAGTTCAGAGCACCATCCAGTCCAGCCTTGAATTTCTCCAAGGATGGAGCACCCACCACCTCTCTGGGAAACCTGTGCCAGTGTTTCGCCACCCTACTCATAAAAAAAAAAATTCTTCCTTTTATCTAGTCTGAACCTACGCACTTTTAGTTTAAAACCATTATCCTTGGTACTATTTCAACAGGCCCTACTAAAAATTCTGTCCGTGTCTTTCTTACAAACCTCCTTTAGTTATTGGAAGGAAATATCTAGATATTATCTAGGAAGAGAGATTTAAGTAAAGCTTTACTCCTCTGTCTTTATGCAACTCAGTACATTGAAGCTCAGATTTTAGTCTTCTCCAAGGAAGACAGGCCAGAAAAGGAGCTACTCTGGGCTGCAGGATAATTGCTCCCAGGAAGGAAGTACAGGGCAGAGACAGGTTGGAACATTTCTTTTGCATCTGCTTCTGTAGTACAAATAAACATAAACAGAAAAAATAACAACAAGAGGAAGTAAAACCAAAATGAAAAACTCTTAGAAACTTTTCTTCCCCCTGGGAGGCACTGAGTGCACAAACAACATAAGACAGAAGTGGCCATGCTGGATTTTTCACACTCCCTTCATTGGGGCTCAGAAGGGATCTTCTTATGTTATGATCCCAAGCATGGTATAGGATACCATACAGAAAATAACAGGATAAACAGCTTCCTGCCTGTATAACTGCATTTCATTGCCAATTTTGGACTGGATAGTTATACACAGATGCTGCAAGAATTTGGCCCCACAACCAGTTTTTTGCAACAACTGAAGAATTAGATCAACTTCTGTACTGTGCCATAAAATGAACAATGACAGTTGTAATGCTGTATCTTACAGATTCTTCCATGTGTTCATTATTTTTTGAGTGATGAATGTAAATATTAAAATGTTGTGATATTTTTAAACTTGGCTTTAGAATACTGGAGTGGCTCTGTGGGAAAATAATTTGTCCCTGGCTGTGTAACAATCACTTTCCACCAGTCAAAGCTCTGGCTACAATCTGTTTCTAATTAATCAGGAAGACAAGACAGGGCGAGTCTTGTACTGGGACAATATCATACTTAGTGGACTGACTGTAAAGCATGCCAGATGAAGATGTATTTAGTGCACTAAAAGGAACAATCTAATTAACAGTTTAGTGCTTGAGCGCTAAATTCTTCTGAAATAACAATGCACATTAAAACATTGCAAATTATCCGGATTCAGTGAAACCATGTAATATAAAACAGCAACACCTTGGTGAAACCTGAATATTTAGAATTTTAACATAAAATTTCTAGTTCTTCCAGAAGCTCTGCAGAGTATAGGAAATTCAAAAATGTTCAAACTATAGCACCTTGTTCAAAGCTAGATGCTTGACAATTCACCTTCAATAATTCTTAGAGCTGACAAGAGTGAAATAATTTTTACAATGTATGGAGTAAAATATATAAGCCTCCAAAATATAATGAAAATAAAGAATTTTTTTTTTTTAATAGCTTGTGAAAGCCATTTCTATTTTTTAGCCAGCAGTAGTTCTTAGTTGCTGAATAGAGCTCTCTCTTGCAAGCCTTACTGACACAGATGGTTCGTCTAAAGTAAGGGGAAGCATTCATCTACCAGCTATGTGCAGGGGCAGATCATAAGAGAGAAAAATGGTTTACTTTAGAAAATGGGAGTAATGGAAAGTCTGTCCATGTTCACTTTCATTTTGCTCTTGTTCCTTTTATTTCTGATGTAAGGAGCATTGTAGTGAGTGCTGTGTGTCATTGCTCTTTGGGATGCTGGAAATAGAATAGGAATTGTTCCAGCAACAGAGCTTAGAAATTATAGCGAGTGTGTTTGTGAAAGAGGAGTTATGTCTGTTTATTATTCTGTCTTCTTTTGAAGAAGAACAGAGCTATCCTATAATCTCTTAAAGTTAAACTATTTTCAAGCTCTTTCCAGAAAAGTATTCCCGATTTTATTGTAAATATGAAGTCCAGTGTACTGTTTCTGTACTTAAAACAAAATAATGGTCTGTTATTTCTAGATGGAGAAAGTAGTGAAATAACCTGTAGGCTTGTTTAATTTCTGTCTGTGCTATAACTCAGCGGGGTCAGACAGAGCGATATTCCAAGCGCATGGGTTTAGCTGAATCGTTGATATTACATTGCAGATTAAAATCACAGATGACAGGAAGACTTACAGGTTGCTCTGTGTACCAGCAACAGTCAGAGACTTCAGCTGACTTTTACATATTAAGTAGTTCTTGTGAGTGGGTGGGCTTTGTGGGCAGAAACTCTCCCAGGGCTGAGATCTCACTTGATAATCTGGCTCCGGATGTAAAAATGTTAGCCATTGGAAACTTAATCCAGCAAGGGACTTTTAATTTTCTTTGTAGCCTTCCATCTGTGAAGCACATACCCTTTTCCTCCCTTCCCTCATGGTCTCACTTCTTATCAGCAGAATTCACAAAACAGATTTGTTGCATATTTGTTTTGCAAAATTCCCATAATTGACATGAGCACACGAACAATAAATATCTTAATTAGTCCACTCTGATCTGTTTAAAGTTTTAAGTTCCCATTTTGATGCACTCTGACCAGAATTAGTCTCTATTTTCTTTTGGGAAAGGAATTTTTGTGGAAATCCTCATTGCATTGCAAGATAGTTTTATTCTGTGGGATTTTACTACTCGCCCCTCAACCTCTAGTGCAAGGTTGAGTCTGCATTGGACTATAAAAGCGTGAAGAACAGTAATAGTAATTCAGAGGGAAAAAGTACTTGTACCTAAGCAAGGCAAGTAAAACCATAATAAAGTCTGCTGAGGCTAAACCAAATAACATGAGTCATTTCCCAGCAGGGACTTTGTGATGTATGCTGAGCATGGGGATGCTCAGGCCAAGAAAGCTCATTGAAAATACCTGGGCTCAGAACTGTTGCAAGACAAACCTTTACTGAATATACCATGAGTTTAAAATTAGGAAGGCAAAGCAGCACCATCAAGCAATGCAAGCCAAGGAAGCAGAATGATGACTGATAAGTGTCCTCATCA
Organism: Anomalospiza imberbis; assembly: GCF_031753505.1. Classification (NCBI taxonomy): domain Eukaryota; kingdom Metazoa; phylum Chordata; class Aves; order Passeriformes; family Viduidae; genus Anomalospiza; species Anomalospiza imberbis. Next base: position 21,159,486 of record NC_089688.1, read on the forward strand.
GGCATTCTCAGCTATGGTACTGGAGGTTCATGAAAATACTTTGGTCACCAGGGACTGGATTTTTGGTTTTCAGCTTCTAAACTCAATTAAAATAGAATAAAAATAGGAGAAACTATGGCCCTGTTGCTCTGATTCTGGCAGCTGATAGCACAGCCAGCAGGGAGAGAGGAGGGAGCAGACAGGTCCCACCAGGCTGTGTCAGACAGCCCTGTGTTGTGGGGAGTGCAGGAGCTCTGGATTTGGACTGCAATATTCTGGGGCAGGGACATAGCTGAATGTGTTTGCTACCTCTGAAAAGCCTGTTTCAAAAACTAATGGAATCAAGTGTCAAGATCCCATTGCAAGACAAAATATTTACTCCACTTACATTTTATACACAATTCCTACAAATATTTTTATGGCTGTTGTAATTAAAGATAAATATAATAAATAATTTCCTTGAAATTAGGAGAATTTTTTTATCAGAATTACATCTCCTTCCGATGTATGTGCAATAAAATTAATTAATATTGACTGTAAAATTGGTCTTGAAAATAAAGTTTAAAAACAAACAACTAATGCAGGACAATTTATGTTTTTGTATTTGATAGAGAGAGAGTGCAGTAAAACAGGTGCCCATCTGAATAGTTAATGAGACCAATAAGAAGGAAAGAACAGCTCCACAGAATCCTGCCAAATAAAAATAACACAGAACTCTAATGCTGTGCAAGATCACTGTGAAAAAAAATTTGCTGTGCTTTCTATAGGAATTGAACTGAGCAACTACAGCTTGAACTTCAGTTATGTGGGCAACCAGTCCTCAAACAGCACTAACAGACAGTGCAGAAAGGGTGGGTGGTTTGTAGGTTGTCTTGGAGTGGGGCAGTGACTTTTTATGGATTTATCACACATATGACTCTGTCTTTTTGGTTAAGAGAATAGAATTGAGGAAGAAAAACAACATATAAGGACAGACTGAACATGAAGAAATTTTGGGTTATTCTTATCTTTATCGTGCATTTTCTGTGGGACTCAAGGCACAGATAAACTTCAGCAGCTCTGCTGTGACTGCCCAGGTGTAACCTTGCACAGTAACAAATACAAAGTGGTCTGAGATAGTGAGAAACATTTTAAGGAGAGAAACTCAGCGATCTTCTTTCCACCCACATTAACTATACTCCTGTGTAAGCTAATTTGTGGAAAATTACAGTTACCAAGTGCTGGATAAATTTGTCCCAGATTTATGGATTTAAAGTCACATCTTATCATTAAAACAAATTTATACAAGTCCTTGAAATTAACTTTATCTTTAAATTTTATCAGTGGCACACTTAAAAACAAAGTGGTTCTGTAAATTCATTAGGCTGTACTGGTATGAGTACTTCTATGTATGATAATCTGTTGTTTATGTAAATAGAAAAGAGATTTCATGGCTTATTTTTACTCTGTCCTTTAAAGCAGAGATAAAAGTAATCATTTTAGGGGTTCCGAATTTACTCACTGAAGCCCAAGGACATCCTGTGAAGTGCTATCATTGCCCTTCTTGAAAATGGGAAAACCTATAGAATATTCTGGTGTCTTCTCAATAAATTTTCTGACCAAACATGCTAGGGATTCAGTAATGCAAAAAGAAAAGAACATGTCTGCAATTATTCTGTAATGAATTCATCATGGGCATTATAAGCTAAAATCTCACTTTTCAGTGTGAACCAATTGTACCGGCTCTGAAAGACCACACACACCCTGCAAGCTGATGTTTAAGCACACTGCAAACAGTATTTTTGGTCTATATCTTGTTTCCATCTGAAATAGTCCAGCTAAAGGAGAAGTGGCATGATACCTCAAGTCCTTCTTACATGCATACAACAGTGAATTACTTGAAGACTGAGCTAGATTCCTTCAAGCCTTTGTAAGCAGAGATCTTGTGTTGCTCTCAGAGCACCCATTGTGGACTCCTTTGCAGGAAAGTTGAACAGTAATGCCATGCGAAAACCCCACAGACCCATGGGGTAATGTCCTATTAAACTAAATGACATTACAAACATGATTAATACCCACCCCACATAAAGCCATCAGGATACTGGGCATTTGGGAAAATCAGAAGTTAGTCAATCCTGCTGAACTTTCAAGTTCTTATTTTTAATTATGGCAAGATAGTAAAATATTTTGGGAGTCTCTGAATTATTTCACGAGGATCATCTATCTATGAAATATGCTATAATTAGATGTTCATGTCTAATTGCAGAAGAGAAGATGTGTTAAACCTATGGATGGGCAGACTCTGGAAGGGGTGCCTTAACTTATATCCCTTCACCTTTTGATGCAAGGCTACCTGGATTTTCTAATCCATCAGGAAACGTCACTGCATTGTTGCTCATCCTTTGCAAGCTCCAAAGGATAAATCCAAGGAATTAATGTGAAATTTTGCCTTAATGATATTTCTGCCAGCCTGAGCAGATCCAAGAAATTGAAAGATTTCATGTGTTCCAAGCTCAAGCAGGCAGGAATATACACTTCCTCTAGATGCTCAGTTATAAAGCTTTTGCTTTATATTCAGTTGTACATGCAGAGTTGCCCAAATGCTACTTCCCAGTGTCTATCAAAATTGAAAAAATGCCTCACAGGTTTGATTTCCTCAGTGAGTTAATTAGCATTTGGAGACTAACAGACATTTAGCAGTGGAACACAGTATTGGGATAAAAAACAGCTATTTCTTTTGGCACAGAGGCAAGGAATGACAGAACCTGAGTACATAAGAATGGTAAGTAGTATTTCAACCACTACTAATAGAACTGGGTAAAAGATAGACAACAGAAGAGTTTCAGAACCAGTGGGATGTGTAGCACTCACTCTCAATGTCAACAGATTCATGTGCCATAATTAAAAAGTGATAAACCAAGGTCTATGAAGCTTTCTGTTGAGAACATTTCACATTCAGTGGTGCATTTGGGGAATAAATTCAGAGCAAGCCATGCATGGAAGTCTTCAGGGCATGCAGAATGATTTACAGTAGAGCTGTCCTCACGACAGTCTCTGCACATGGACAAAAATGGTGCTAAGCCCAACTTCCTCAGTTGTCTTTAGATGCAATTAGTAAGTAATCCTCAAATGTCTAGTCCTGTTTTACAAACCTAGTTACTATGAAGACAGGTTTTAGCTCAGGAAAATATTTTGCTACTTTCACTCCCAATTGCCATCATTTGTAACTTAATAAGCAAATTACATGTAGTGGAAAAAAAAATCTCCCTCTATACTGAAGGATGTTCAAATTTATGTTCTCAAATCACTGTTATCCATCTGGAAAACAATTAAAATCGGATCCGCCCATCAGACATATTTAATAACACCTGTTTGTGCAGACATTTCAGATCTTAAGAAGTTTAGGCAAGAGTTTGCTCATACACATTAACACACGCCTTTCCCATTGGTTAATTTTCCTGGAGGCTTGAGAGTCTGAAAAAACTTCAACTGAAGTCAAACAAAAATTTTTCATTACCTCCACTGGAAAATTAATCAGGTACTTGGTCTGCAAATAACATGGATCTAGACATAATCAGTCATATTTTTCTTCAAATTGCTATTTACCATGTCCTGTGACTGACTTTCAAATCACTTGAGAAACAATATTTGGAAAGGCTGTGATATAATAAGGCAGACTATTGACATTTTTCTGGAATGTTATTGAGCTCATCGGTTTTCAATTAAGAGTATGATCTACACCAGCTCAGTAAATACAGTGAGTCACGTACCTTAGGAGATTATTTGAGTAGAAAGGGTCCTCAACACCAAAATGGAGAAATGTTTGCATGTCGGCAGAAAGTACATTTTAAACTCGCATTACTGTTCATCTTCAAATAAAGCATCTAAGCACAGGAAGGTGTGAAGCAGGACCTGAAACCTTCTAGCTAACATCTGAGAAAAGGCATGTGGAAAGATATTGCAGGGATACTTGTGGTCTGGGACTGAATTGCATACTCCCTTTCTTTCCTTGAAGCTTTGCCTAGCTGGATAAAGCAAAGAAGCATGGGGAAAGCACAAAATGAAGATGATTAAGTATTGAGCCAAGATATATATATATATGTCTGTATGTGTGTGTGTATGTCTGTGTTTATTTATATATATATATATATATACACACACACATATGAGCAGTAGTTTAGAAAGAAGAAAAAAATATCTGAAATTTTAGGTGGAATAACTGTATTTTGGTGGGTTTTTTTTTTTATTGAAGCATTTTGTGCACTTCTCTGGCAGACATCTCACAACAGTAAGTCTTGGAAAAAGGCTGACAGAAAGATGATGCTGTGGGGATTTCAGTCTTACTGATTTATAATTTTCGTTATGCTGCTTGGTTAGTGGATCATGTGTTATTTTTTCCAAATGACAAGCTGCAGAAGCAGGTGATATTTTTCTCAGAGTTTCAATATTGAAGTGGAATGCATAACAGTTTAATATTTTTTGTTGTTAATGATTTAATTGACAGTAAAAAAACATAAATAAATCCCTACAAACAACAAACTATGGATTGTATGCAATTGATCCCATTTGGTAAGCTCCAGTTTGGAGATGGATGCATATTACACTGCAGCTAAATAATTGGTCAGGGAGAGGGTTGCACTAGATAAGAGGCCCATCTTCCCATAGGCTTTTCTCAGATGTTAGCTACAAGGTTTCAGGTCCTGCTTCACACCTGATTACAGAAATTATTTCCCTTGATAAAAATAAAATTGTAAGAAAAATCATCCTTTATTCTAATGGTTCGTTTTCCAAAGCATCCAACTCACATGCAACAGGTATATCAGGGTCGAAGAAAAGGAGAGGAAGGAACTGGAGATTGGTAACCAATACACAAAGGTAAGAAGAAGCCTTCTTGCCATTTATGCAAAGATTAAATATAGCTCAATAATCTTAATTCTGTAGGGTCTCAAACAGTGATAATAGATGAATGGCTTCTTTTCAAACTCTTTAAATTTTAACTCTGAACTTCCAGAGGCATTATCAGTATTAAATACTAGTTTTACTAGCAAACTAAACCAGCAAGGTAGCACTTTACTTCTTTCACCTGGCTATAGACTCAGGCTCAGCTCTCTCAGTGGTAGGATTTCAGGAGCAATATTTGCATGTGGGCAGAAAGTACATTTTAAACTCACATTGCTGCTCATCTTCAAATAAAGCACCTAAGCACAGGAATCAGCCTTCAATCCTCCACTTAGACAAAATTCCCCAAAGTGCATCACATAGAAGTTTTTAAGTCTTTGGAAAGTCAGTTTTAAAAACATACACCTTAAACAGATCTCAAATGTGAAAAAAGAAACACATATGTATTGTTAAATACAGGACTGTTGGAAGTTTTATAGACAAAATAACTTACTGATGAAGAGAGCCCCAAAACAATCCCATGAATAGCTAAAATCTCCGAGTCAGTGTAGGGCAGGATTTTACAAACCTTCATTCAGTCATTTATTCCCTATCCTCCAGCTGTGATAATTCTGCAAAGGATTGAATTCACATGGTACTGAATAGTTCTCTGTCCTATAGAAATGTCTGTGGGTTATCTGAAGCAATACAATTACAGTCGTTGCAATGAGGAAATAACTTTGTGGTTCTTTATACACAAATGAACTTTAACTGTAAAACATTCATTGCATTTTTTGTTGTCATTGGAGAAAAGAAAATCAACTTTTACAAATGCTTGTTATAAACTGAGACCCAACTGCTGCAGGTTTTAGTTTCATTTTCCCTAATTTAAAAAATCTGAGATGAATCCCCACAGACTTGACCAACAAGGGGTAAAAGTTGCATAATCAGTCATATGTCCTTTGCTTTAGTTTTATTGCAGAAATCCATCCTGATTTTTTTTAAACATATATGACAGTCTGAAGTCTATTCAAGCATTTCTTTATTTTTCTTGCTTATGTTTTTCTCAGGGGTCTGAAATTGCCCTGGCAATCCCTCGTGCTGGCTATTCAAAGAAGCAGGAGACATTCTAGCTGTTGTGTTGATACCCCACCTGCAGTAAAGTGGTAGTCACTCAGAAGCAGGTGATTAAGAATTGGTCAAAAAGTAGAATTCAGGAAATAAATACTAGTGGTCCTTTTTTTTAATGTCAAACCATTGCAAATCATTGGAGGCAAGTTGGCTTAGCAACAGGTTTCAGAGACTAGCTCTTTAAGAATAGCAAAAATATTTAGCAGTAAACAATAAAAGCTATTCAGAAATTTCAGGAGATTAAATCATTAGCTGAATAGCAATTGCCAACAAATAAAGATTTACATTGTACCTGTAATCAGGTCAGATTTTCGGGGACAGCCAAAATAAGAGTGCAAGCCAAAAAAAAAAAAAAAAAAAAAGAGATTATTCAAAATATGCACATCCATAGCAATTGCTATGGATGGTTGTTGCTCCCTCAGATAGTGGAGATAGAGGAGCAACTATTTACGTTTCATTTGCTAGCTCTGAATGTGCTGGTGAAGTTAAAGACAAACCAAGACAGAAACATTGAATATAAATTCTTTGTTGTGACCCATAAAAAACAACCCATTGCTCTTTGATATTTTCTGTAGTGGCATAATTCAGATCACTCTTCATAGGCTGAGGCATCAAACAGAGAAAATGCTATGATGACTTCTTGTGAAAGGCAATCATTTCTTTCCACTGAAGTAGAAAAACTAGAGTTTTCTGGAACATTTTATTTAAATTTGCCTTAAAAACAAGGTTGTTTTTTATTGCAAAATAACTTGCATATAATTGTTTTATGTAGTATATGCTCATGTTTGTTAGCCCTACACATCCAAAAAGCTGTGATTCAGAGCTCATAAGGATAAACTGTCTGCTTTTGATTAACACTGTTCTTTATAAATAAATATTTCAAATCCAGGCAGTTATCTTCACCAAAGGACTTATCACGTCTTTGTGCCTGCCCTTGCCCTGACAATAAAGGTCATCATAGAGACAAAGGAATAAGGACTAGAAGATATCCCAAAATCCAGTACTCCTCCTTTTTCTGTAATCCAGGAGAGTAGGATGTCCAAAGTCCTACTCAAAGTCTGTTCTCTTAATTAAAGAGTAATACATAAGTGCTGACAATTTTTGGTTTATTAGACAGATCACTTTTATGTGAAATGTTAGTAAGAGAGGAGTTTCCAGCTGTAAAGGACACCAACAGAGCTGGGACTGTCACTAAAGCCTCAGAAAATCTCAAGCCAGTGCTCTGTGACCCTACAGTGCTCCTTATGCTGGTTTGTCAGTGGGAAGCAAAATCTACTGAAAATCAAACCTTCAGACTCCTCTTTTGCTCTGCTTACACCTCAACAAAAGCAGAGGCAATCAGACAAGGAAATTGTGGTGTTCTGGAATGGGATTGTCTATCCACTTTCTTACTGCAGTAGCCCCATTTTGAAAGTTCTCTTGGAAATAGGTGAAATAGATTGATACTTTTCAAAGTGTCACTTTATAGGGCTCTCATTACATTTCTGCCAGTTTTCTTCCAGGCATTTAGAAACTGAGAGATTGTTGCTAACATCATTTTTTCCCCCAGCAAATCTGACTGAATTTGCCAGGCACCAAAGGAAGCAGCATGTTACCAGCTCTCAGGTCATGCTATACACACATTTGTATCTGTAATACTTGCTAGATCTTAAGGGCAAAACTCTGTTCTCCTGTCTGCAATGCAGTGTTTTAGCTGCAGTGCAGATCATTTATATCTGTGCTCCCTGTCCAAGTCTCAGAGAGGTCAGCTGTGATTTTGTGAACATCCCTCTGCAATTTCTTTCCACATTTTAGCGTCTCTTTCACAATCAGTGTGATTAGAGGGGGTGTGTGGCCTTTCTGTCTGTGCTGGCTTGTTGCTGACCCGATGGCTCTGCTCCTGCTCTTTCCTCTGACTCCTTAATGCACACTCATTGCTGACCCTCCAGACACTCTCCCAGCCTAAGTAGCTGCAAGGGTGACCTGTGGTCTCTGACTTCACTTCTTCAGTATGTCGTGGATATCAAATAATTCATGTTTTATTCTCCAATATGCCTTTGGTTTCCACTTTATAACTAAACCATATGAGGCCAGAAATGAGCTTCTCTCCTGACAGCTGGGACAGTGCTGCCCAGGGTTCCTTCATTTTTTACTTGTCATGTTGAGGAGTGCAGGGACAGCAGGAGCCTGGATGGAAATCTTTAGGATAGCAGTGAAACCTTACCTCCTTGTAGTATGGTGCTTTCAGGTAAACTTTACCTGAGAAAACTGATCTTTTTTGTGTGTTTTCTAACTTTGATTTCGTCCCTTCCTTCTGTAAGAAAATCAAAGTGTAAACCTATGTCTAAAATGGTAGAAGACAGGTTTTCCTTAATCAGTTGTTTTTCCCCAAATGTAAACAGACACAGTAAGGCAGGGATGCTGTTTTTCCCTCTGCTCACTTTCTTAACGTTTTTCCAAAAGGCCACTCTGATGAGGAGACCCTCTCTGCACGTGGACCTGCAGAAGCCCTGTTTATTACTTGGTTTGATGCTTGACTTGACCATTGATGCACATAATTGAAAAGCAGTGTCTAAAGTGCAAAAGGAATCCATTAATAAAATCGTGCCTTTTCAGGACACATTTGTACAACTCATATATAGACATATATAAATATATGTACACAGGCACATTAGACATAGATAAATATATGTACACAGGCACAAAGAGTGAGAATCCTTTTGCAATCCATTCCAATCACTGCTGTTCAATACAAGAAGCACAACTCTCCCCCTCCAGGCAGTTTTGGTATGTGCCTATAAAAGATAGACACAATACTTTATTTAAAGTGCAATAGTGGGGAATCAGAGTCAGAGACATTTCTTCCATGAGCAGGCTGGACCAGAGCTAAATGCTGCATTGCACCAACTAAAAGACAGTGCCTTCCTTCTGCCTGAATTTACCCTGTGCTTCACCACTTCAGACAAGGAAAGAGTCTGCAAACATCTAGGATTATAGCCATCACTTATTCTTGTGTTCTAGTGCTGCATGCACAGCACAGTTTCATCACCTTTAAAGACTGGTGATCCAAAAAATGGGAAAACTGCACCCATATATCAACTAACTTTTAAAAGACTTATTTTTATCCTTGACATCAGCATTGCTTTAATAAAACTTAACAAATGTCAGGTGTTTTCTGATATATCATGCTCTCTGAGGTGAACTCTGAGATCAAATACTTTGCTAAAAATCTCATTGGCAGCACTAAGTTTTTATTGAATTCTTCTCTAAAGATCAACTAATAATTTTTTTTTTGTGAATACTTAGATATGGGGGATGTTTCAATCATTGGAAATTGATCACTGAAGCTATATATTATTGTTTCTTTTTCATGCCTGGTTAAAAATGCAACTAATATGGGAATTAATTGCTGTTCTTGCAATTTTTCAAGTTTTCCACAGCACTCAGTCATAAGTGCTAGGAAATCAGTTCCTGTAAATGCTAATTTCAACAGAGTATGACTGCATGAGAACATAATCATAACATATAAAATAGTGGGAACCCAGACACAAAGCTCATTGTGAAATTACTTCAGCTAATATTACAGAAAGCTTTCTAAAACATGTAGAAAAATCTGGAATCAAAAACTTGAGCCCATATTTTGCACATGGTGCAGTAAGAAGAGCAATCTATTTAATGAAAAATCCCAGAAAATATATCACAAAGAGACCTTTTATTAGTGTCAACAAAGAGAAGAAAATTGTGTTGAATTCCACCAAATTGTTCAAAACAAAACCAAAAGAACATGAGCTGAGAGCACCCTCTTCTGATCATTATTTTGTTCTTCAAGTTCTAGGTAAAATACCTTCTGCATATGTTGTAAAATTCCACTGACCTGCTATTTATCAGAATCACAAATTCATCATCTGTGGGAGATGAACATAATACATTTGTTTCAGCTACCAACTGATATTTTTACTTTAGTTGTTGTTTTGTGGTTTTTTTTATTGTGCACATTTGAAGCCCGTTCTTCCCGTAACTCTTCTCCCTTGTGTTCCAGTTTGATTTCCATAAGGCCACCCAGTGCCAGGGGTGCCAGGGATAGGCTGATTTTTGTCAAATTCATGCCACCGAGAGAGATTTCAATTCAGGTAAAAAAAAAGAAGTCTGATTCTAAAAGAGTGTGTTTACAAAGATTTATAAAGATGAAAGAAGGAGCAGAGGATGGGTGGAAAGTAAGAGTAAGACAATGTTAGGAATATAGATATTTTTCTATAACTGTACCAGCATTGTTTTCATGGTATTCTCACAGGACCAAGCTGAAGAAGTAAATTCTAAATCCCACTGTACTGTGGAGGGAAAAAAAGGAAAGAGAGCGGTGCCTCTGACCTTGTACCTCACTTTCAGTCTCTGAGGACTGGAGAAGTAACTCATGAATATTAGAGCTAATGAAGCTTGATTTTCCCCAGATTTTTGGTTCAGTGTTGATTGACTCTCACGTCTGGAAGATGTAAATTGTGACTGAAGCTTGTTCTGCATTTGAGACATTTTGATGTGCCCTCTTCGGTGTGTATTCTCTGGGACTTAAAAATACTACAGCTCTTGCTGTAGTGTTTTTCTCAGTGGATGCCTCTCAGATATCTCTCTGACCTGGACATCTATTTATATAAACCTTGTAGGAAAGTCCTGTCTCTGAGATTTCTGTTCCTTTATCATATTTCATAAAAATAAAACAGTGGATTCAAAAAATCAGATAGCATGGACTAGTGGGCAGATATATATTGAAACATCTACCTTCTAATTAATTCTCTGAAGATTTTCACTAGAGAGCCCTTGATAGGCAGAGGTGTGGAGAGTGGTTCCCCTTGGTGTAGGGAGTGAATGAAATCAGAAGTGAAGCCCAAAGAGGCAAAGGGAGGGATCAGCCATGCCAGGAGTTTCCCGCAGTGCAGATGAGGCATTTCGGGGTGAGTGATCCCATCTCGGCAGGAGAGGCTGGTGGACCAGCACGCACTCCCAGCATCACACAGATTGGAAACCAATAGAAATTAAATTGGAAGATACAGGCACAATCCTATTATGTGATAAGGAAACTGGGGTGGATAAGAGACTGCACAGAGATAAGAGGGTCATGAAAACTAACGGAGCAATTTGGATCTGAGAAAGTGGATGCACTATTAACCAGATGCACTCAGCCTCACTGCAGTGCCAGATGAGGCTTGTCCTTGTCAAAATACAATATATTGGCCTCTTCAGCTTCTCCACATTTAAGGTTCTGGCATAAACCACTTTAGACAAATATAGATTGATGGCTGAAGTATACACAGGAATGACACAGCACCAGGATGATGCTAAAATATCATTAAAATTGATGATTTTGGCTTGTTTGTCTGTCATCTTTAGTACAGCATGGCAGTGCATCTGGAGACCTGACATTATCACAGAACAATGTAGAGCCTTCTGGGACGGGAAATGCTAGAGCTGGAAGAAAGGCATGTGCAGACATGCAAAACATCCAGGAACAGCTTTTGATCCTGCTGGTAAAGAGCTGTGCTGTAATTCCAGGTGTCTGACAAGAACGAAATCCAGCTCAGGCTATTGTGTGCACCTGCTCACAGAAACAGTAACCTGCAGCTGGGCTGTGGAAACAAGGGGCCAGGCACTGTCCAAGTCTCCTTGAAAGGGAATGTGTGGCAACCCAAGGTAAATGCAACTTTGACTTATTGGCCCAGAAGTGGTAATTTAGAAGCTGGGAATTTAGGTTATTAGAATAGAATTGAAGGAACTGGCTCTTCCTTTTGGCTTTTTACAGGCCTTAAAGATGACAGAATATTCAGTTGGAGCTGCATAGTAGGAATGATCAACCAAAAAAATATTTACCATTACCCTGCAGCTGGAATGTGCTGGTAAGGGCAGTAACAGGATGAGGAATTTGCATTTTTGAGTCCAGCCATTTGTAACACCTGAAATAAGAACAGTAGCATATGTAAGAATATCTGGGTTTGAAATGGTGCATGGTCAGCCATGTAGCTGGCATCTCTAAGGAGTCTTGTATGGAATTTATGGAAGTCTCCAGAGCTATCAGTTCTTATTATTAGGCTTTACAAAATGTGGACTAGCACTACATGAAAAGGTTGTTCAGTAGAATTAAAATTATCCTGGGGCATAGGAAGCCTCAGACTTCAAAGTTTCTAGTTATTTGCACATCACATTTTAGTTTTTTTTTTCTTTTAATGAAAAAAAATTACAAGGCTCTCAGAATCTTTCATTATGAAAGAACCTCAAAAAGTAATGATACTTGAGCCCAACACCTATACAAAGATGATAAAGGGGAAAGATAAAACAATGCTCAATATCTTATCTTCCTGATAAAGAAGCAGAGAGCAAGGTTTGATTTATATTTGCCTGGTTAAAAAATTTCTTCAGACTTAATCTGCTATATTATTATTTTGAGGTCAACGCTGTCAGTTCTATTTTCCCAAATGCACTTAAGGGTTATCAAGTTAAGCAAGGATTGGATTGGATCCCTGCAGCCAACTCATACATTGAGCATAGGGTGGAAGCTTTTCCTATAGATCTTTTCTTCACAAGCATGGAAAATACCACCAAAAAAACCAAAAAAAAAAAAACCCAACCAAAAAAACCTCCCACAAAAATGACAGTTGTATTCATTAGATATCCAACATATACTGCTGTGAATGGAAAGCACTTTGATTAGGACTGACTTAGCAACATGCACAGCGCGGTCCGGCACAGGAGTCTAATGGATCAGCATTCAAACGCATACAATGAACAGATGGTTCCTGTAGAGGAGATTAATGCAGCATTTTTGGTCACCTTGTACTGGCACTCTTTCAAAGCAGGTGCTCGATAAACCAAGACTGGAAGTGGACCAAAATGAACTGGCTTCTAAAAAACCTGGGACAGAAAAGGAGGAGACAATCCCTTCTTCTCTCTTTTCCAAGAATATATGAGTGCATGCAATGCCAGCTTTGCCCATGGTGGCCAATCTCACATGTTTGGTACTGTTTCTGAGATGCAACATCAATAACTTTAACATGAGGACCAGGGGTACTGACAAGCTGAGCATGTCAATAAGTAATTCAGGTTTCAACTCCATCTTATACTCTCATGTTAATTATTTTCTAATTTTGTCAGCTTGTTCTTAGTCCAAAGTGGCCAAGCCCCAACTAGAACCAGAACTGCTATTCTGAATCCATTCCTGATCTGATTTTAAAGCAGAAAGATTAAATTCCTCGCCTTTAGGAGAAATCAAAAAAACCTGGCATCAAACCCTTTCACTGTCTAGGTTCCAAAACTACCTGCTACAGCAAGGAACACAACAGTAGTGGAGATATTTGTGTGCTTTTACAGATGAAGTTATCCAGTGGTTAAATCTGGATTAAACTTCAGAGCAGAATTTCAAAATTAATCGGGGTCATGGTTTGTGCACACATGTGATGGTGCTAAAATCTTCTGGGGTTTCTTGTCTTCTGCAGTTTTGTCTGTGTTTGATCTGGAATAGGAAAATAGGGTCCATTCCAATTTGGAAAGAAACCCAGAACCCAAATTATATGAGTAAACTCACATCATGAGACTGAAATGCCCCCGAATACCCCCTTATCCTTTCTGAGGATGGAAAGTTTGACAGTCAGATAGGACCAGGGAAGAAAGATTTCTCCAGATGGAAAATGATGAAAAGCTGAATTTGGCAATATTATTAAAGTGGCCCCCTGGATTTAATTATAAAGTTATAGAACAAGTGATGGCAAATCCATTACAGAGTTTGAAATTATGTCCAGTTTAGCTGCTTTAAGCACTGTTAAGCACCCACTACTCTACAAGAAGAACTCACTCCAGTTTTCAACTCTCAGGTTGAGATGGCTTGTTCTTGCAGTGATTTATTAATCCACCCAGAAGACTCTCACAGCTCATCTTCCCACCTTTGCAACCAGCCCTCTTTCAAGGGAAATTTTCTTGACTGAAACTGACTTTTAAAATAATCTTGATCTTTGTGAAACTGTTAGCAGTATGCCAGTGAACTACCTGAGAACATCTATTTAGGATTCACAAATCTTTACAGGGAAACTGTTAATAGAGCCACTATTCTGCCTGCCTTGAAATATTGGTGCTTTGATTTGAAACATTATAACCTGCAGGAGAAAACCTTGACAGAAGGATAGAAAATTCAAGCTTTAAACACATGGTATTGCAGTCATGAAGTTACTTTGTGGACTGGCAGAAAATGTGTGATTTCAGTGGCTAAAATGGTGGAAACAACAATCAGGGCTTGAGAAGCCTGAACTTCAATGTGAGAGATAGTCCACCTGGCAACGCTGTCCTGCCTGACTTTAATTAATCTGTCACTACAAACATGACCTAGTTACCACAGTACAAATGTCAGCTTGTAATAGCTTTTCCCTAGAGTCCTCCTTAACTAGCGTTTGCCATTTACATTTGCTCGCTCAGTGATGAAGAGCAGTTAATGAGCTCCATCTACTGCTGCACGGAGTGAATTGTTCCAGCAGCTCCAGCTCCCCAGCATCTCCCCAGGCTGCACTGGGAGAGGCGTTCCGGGCACTCTGCTGCACCTCGCCACTGCCGAGGGCTCTTAGCAGAACATTCACCTCTTTGTACTTCTTGTTCTGCTTTTCTGTCATCAGCTTTACTGTACCTGGGTTTTCTTTATCTATAATCTTTAAGGTAATTTCAGTTTGAATTACAGGGTGACAATGTGGGGCACCTTTTTTCTTCTTTTTTTTTTTTTTTAATGTATTTTCCCATGCAAAAAGGCATAATAATTCTCTTAAAATAATTAGTACAAAAAAAAAAAAAAGGCTTACAAAGCAGGAAAATTTATTTAAGTTACTGGTGCGGTCTTAATAAACAAGGCCACTGTGCTGAAAATGTGTACTCAGATCAAAAGATGGATGCCCTTTGCTTATGCTTGCCATATGTGCTGACTGGAGTATTCAGATGGGATATTTAGTTGTTCATGTCTTAAAAGAAATTTAATACTGACTTAAAATGCCTTCTTTAGCTTATGAGAGGGTTAATGCATACCTGTTCTAAAGTATTACCTTCCTGAGTATTTCCCTCTTGATTTAGGTGAAATATTTCAAATACTCTCAAAGTATCACAACTGGCACCACAGTAAGCAGGCTGCAGGAGATACTTACCTAAAGCAAAGGTGAATCAGAAGAACACCAGATAACTGATGAAGAGGAAATGTAGCAAGAATTAATACCTTTGTATGTCTAAAATCTAAAAAAATAATAAAATAGTATAGTATATCTGATTAAATACCTCAGCATAGGATTTTATTTTCATAATACTTTTCCATTTAGTATGAAAAAATATCAAAGATCTTGCTAAGGTAAGAGGTGTTTTTCTAGTCTGCAATGCTTAGTCTACAATCTAGTCTACAATGTTAAACTGCTATGTGATGGCTGCCGAATCAATTAACAGACCAAGCTTGGAGACATTGCACAAAGGAAGGAAAGTTATTCATCAGTCTGGCTGCTGCTTTCAGGTCCATGGAAAGCAGGGCACGTCCTGCTGACAGCAAAGCAAACCACACGAGGATGCATCATCAGCTCCCACTGTAACCTCCTTCACCTGCCTTGGGTCCCTCATTGCACATCTGCCTCAAGTGGTCTCAAAATCCAACATTTCTGAATGATGAGTGTGATTGGAAAACATTAAAATCAAAGTAAGAAACTCAACTATCAACCAGGAAATGGCTGCCAAAAGTCCAAGGTATTTTCATCAGATGTGAAACCAGCATAATTTTCATTCCCTCAGCCTCAACTTTGGCCCCTGATCTTAGCACTGAAGGAGACTTCTCCTTCTCTTACTTTCCTCTGAGTTGTAGCATTCAGTGAATTGTTTATGAATGCTCCTTACTCAGGGGAGACTTTATAACTAACTCCAAGGGATTTGGGAGTTTCTAGGGACAGAAACTATGTTTGAACAGGATAATTGAAATTATCTTCTTCATTCTTCATACACCACACTGGAAATCCATTTGGAACATCTTTTACAATAAATTCACATTGAATCAGGTTTTATTTTTGAAAATAGCAGTTAATGCAGAATTATGCAAAGCAAAATCATGAATAATCTGGCTGTGCAGTCAATTCTTTCATGAAAACATGGGGAACTTCATTGTATAACACTACTTACAATTAGCACATCAGTGGGAAAACAGACCCTGTTTTCAGCTAGTGCATTGTAAATAAAGATGCTCAGATTTTCAAGGGCTTTTAAAAATAATATTTAAGGTGAATTGTCTCCAATTTAATTGGAAGCTAAAAAACTATAAATGCTTACTTTATGCTTGCAGTAAATGTTAATCCCAAATTTAGTGTTAACATGACAGATAACTGTTTGAAAAGATTCAGGAACAATGTAAACTTCAAATTTAAGAAAAGTACAAAGATTTAATATTTGTCTTCTGTGAATTTTATGGGAGTAAGAATTGGAAAGAGTCCAGTTTTAGAATTGGAAACTTGAGAGTCCAGTTTTACTCCTCCAAGAAAAAAATGTCATACAGCCTGTTCCTGAATAAAGGGTTTCAGGTTAAATATTCAGTAGCAGAATGTTAAATGAAATAATTGATTTTTTTTTTGGTTGCTCATTAGCACAGGCAGCCTTAATTTGATTTCTTGAATGTATCTACTTTCATACGAAAGTCAGAATAACCACAAGGTACCAAGACTGTTCTTGAAAGGCCTTACTAATAACAGCAGAGAAACAAATTTTCAGTAGTCAACCCTTAGAAAATAAAAATAATGAGGGGATTTTAGTGACCTAATAATTGTCTACCAACATGCAATGATTTTTATGAATTTAGATGCGAGCAAGGGCAAATCTGTCTCACACTGGCATTTTGCACTTCCTTCATGTGATAATGTTCTTCACAGGCAGCACCCTGGTGATCAGCTGTGTCCAAGTCTGCCCATGTTAGGGGAGCTTTTGAATGTATTTTCATGTGTGCAGTGAGTCTGATCATAAGAAATACACAGTGCATAAAAGCACATGCACACATTTATACCTATATATGCAACAGATAAATACATTATTACGGTCAGGAAAAAGGTATAATAATGAGCACCTTTAAATTTCCATGCTTGCAGTGTAGGAGACAGGCTTGTAGAATCTGTCAGTGAAGCAACCAGTTGGAAAGACTGTTACAGGTTTTCATCATCTCTAACCATTCTCTCATGTGGGTCATCATTTTATCTGTGTAAAACTTACCCTATTTTATCGAGAGCTATCACACATACAGGGTTTCCTGTTCTATTCAAGAAGTTTTCCACTTTTATGTGAAATTTTTATAACTGCATGTAGTTCAAGAGGACTTACTAAGCTAAAAATTAAATATATCAACTTTTTCCTCTACATAGTAGCTACCCAGGCAGTTGTGACTGAGCAGAGTACAGAGTATAAATGTCAGGATAAATTGCCATTTTCCATTAAGGATTGATGAACTAAATCCTCACTCAGGGAAATACATCTCTCTGGATTTAAACCTTTTGGCTCCAGTCCATTTCTGTAGTTTGCCCTGCACTTACTGAGAAAAGCCATTGATGACTATGGGAGTTCTGTCTAAAGATGCAGAGGAATTTTAACACATATTTGTGACCTTACAAAGATGAATAGATTATTTATTTTTGTTTGGTAGCTCATGTCTTCAAAACTGTTTCTTGCTACATAGCAAAACCACTTTGATCTGCAATTAAACATTTTCTTATATAATCTGGAAAATGTATGCATTATTGACAAAACTAGAAGGAACTGAGTAGAGAAAGCAGAAAAGGAAAACAATGTTTCATTTTATTTTTACATTTATTCAATGGAGTTGAGAATCAAGTATAATATAACTCTTATTTTACAAAGTTGAGCATTAAATATTAAAAAAAGGACTTATTGGCCTTTGATAAGTAGTTTGGGACATGCATGCTAATAAGAAGCCAGTTTTGGATGACAGACATTTAAATGCAGAAAAGTGAGTTAACAAAATTTTCAGACACACTGGAAAAGGTGGCATGTCCTTTTATATCCCTTTATCCAAATATAATTTCTCCATTTTTCCACAACTTCCCCTCCCATGTCCACTTTCTAAACTTTAATTATTACAAAATAAAATACTTAGAAATACAAATAATACACCCAATAAAGTACATTAATTATGATGAAAGATAACGGGAAAGAGAATCTGGCATAGTTGTCTATGTGGTAAGGGTTTTTAACATGGAAGCAGTCAAAGATACAGAAAAGTCTTTTTATTACCGACATTGCTGAACTACACACACTGTGTTGACTTCTCTCCCCTTTTCTGTCAGTGCTGGTTTGTTTGCTTGTTTTTGAGTCAGTCTTGCTCATATTGTCAGGGACACTGCAACTGTTTGTCACTGCTGCCAGGACTCCATTCTTTTCTTCATCATCATCATCATCAATAATCTGATAGGGGAAAAAACAGCAGGTACTTAAGTGCATGTTTCATCACCTGTTTACTTTAGAGCTGCAGCAAATGGGATTTTTCTTATGACTCCTCCTATGTCTCACTCCTCGCTTTCAAGGACAAGCACTTGCATGCACCAGGCAGCTCCTTTCAGCTCTCAAAGCCTCCATTTATGGGGAAACATTGACTTAAGCCACACCGTACAGCAAAAACTTTTGAAACACTGTCAAGCAAATCTGGATTTGTTCAAATATGGGCAAGGAACTTTACTTAAGATAGCAGCAAATCCCTGAAAGGCACAACAGTAAACTGTCTTCTGCTCAGGGCAAATACCAGCAAAGGTTAGTGCCCAGAAAGAGTGAAGGCAAAGCCCCAGCCTGGAGGTGGAGAGGGTGGGGGAGCTGCCAGACCAGCCAGCTGAGCTGGCTGCACCCCAAATCAAGCACCCCAGGATACAAGACATTCTCCTTTTGTGAAACTGGCTACATCATTCTGGTGCTCTGTGATAAAAATCAAGTGACTTTAAAAATAAAGAAGGGCAAGCCCCACCCACAGCTGACTTAATTCTAAATAGCTTGTGATACTTTCTGTCAAGTCCTGAAACCCATGCTTTAAGTTCAAAGTTATGCTAGGGCTAAGAATATTTTTATGTGCTTCACTGCATCAAGATAGGTTTTGGAGAATGTTGTGTAAGCCTTCTGGTGGGTTTTGTTTCATTGATTAGAAATGGCTCAGAGCCATATAGTTAATGTATGAAATTTTCACCCTTTGAAGTCAGTGGGTTTTCTGTTACTGACTCAGAGGACACAGGATTAGACATCAGCTGCAGCTTCAGCTCTAAAATTTCCTTGGAATTTCTGGGGTATTCAGTTTGACTTGGGATATTGCAGAGACACCAGCAGAAACAAGCTACAAAGACTGGCTCCAATTTTGTATCTAAACTAAACCTTATTATGTATACTTTGAGGGGGGGTCATTTTAATTCAGGTAGGCATACATATATTTTTTATTTTCTCCTGATAGTTTTATTACCTCCCAAATCAGTAGGTGGCATAAATGTAAGACACATCTAAAAATATTATTTGTGAAGTGTAGAATGCAGAATCTCTTTCTTCTGATCAACTTGCTTTTTCCCATTTGCATCATGAGAAGAAACAGTTTACACAAGGGCAAACTTTTGAAAGGTTAAGATGTACATCCCCATGTGCAGCCAGACAAAAAGCTCATTTAGATATATCCCAGCTATTAAAGTCAAAGAAAGCCAATTAAGCCACCTAAGTGTCTCCATGCTGGTAGAGAATTGCTCTTCTGCTTTTCTGCCCAGGGTGCATGTGTACAGCACAAGCCCTGTATTCTTCATCTAAAATTACTGACACCCTTGAAAATTAAAGTGGAGTCTGGACAATGTCCTCAAATTGCTGTGAATCAGTGAAGCAGAACAAATGGCGGTAGAAAAGGGATTAATACAGCTTTCCACTTTCAATTAAAAAAGAAAAAACAACAAAACTGGGATATTTTATTTGAGAGATAAACGTAGCTCAACACATCGTATCATCCTAAAAATACACTGACCAAAAATCCTTGGTCATCCTCCACCTGGCATCCCACACCTCTGAGAAAGACTGGGACAAAAATCTGCCTATAAAGCACTAAGAGGATCAATCCATAAAATTCCAGTCCGAACCTTAAATAATCCCCAGGGTAGTACTAAAATTGAAACCTCAAGTTTTTACTTGAGGCCTGACTCTGTTATAAATATCTCTCTCTTCTGCTTCAAAAAGTTCAGGCAGCTGAGTCCCCTCAGTGCTGGGGATGGCAGAGGAGTCTTTGTCAGCAGTGCCTGGCACTTGAAATGAGGCATCAGAGCAACAGCCTAATGAATGCACTCAGCACTTCAAAAGTTAATAAAATAAAGGAACCTGACAGAAGAGTTCCAACGTTTTTCCCCTGCATTCATTTTTCATTATGACATCTGTACTTCAAAACTGTCCAGATTTGGGGCTTTGCTTAGTTTAAGAGTCTATTTTTCTCTCAGATAGGGCTGGCTATCAGTTGTTCAGAATCAGTTTTATTTCAGAGCATGAAAGGACATTGTGTACGTGCCACTTCTCCTTTCTCACAACTGCGTGTGAGCGATTCCCAGGAGGCTGATGTGTTATGAGGCTGTTCTTGACTCCTTTCAGCTCCCCAAGGGGCAGTTCTCACTTAAGCAGAAAATACCGTAAGCAGTGCATATGTACAGGATTCTATCTGCAGTGCAACAAGGCAGGGCTCTTGTAAAACAGAGGGGAGTTTACAGCAAAAGTGCTGTATCACATAGCTTGGAAAGGAGAGAAGTGTAGAAGAGAACCATACCTGCTAATTTATAAAAAACTGCAGTCTTATAGAGTGGGTTTATCAAGGGACTTTTCCATACTGTTATGAAGAACTGAGCATGATGAAAGACTGAGCTCGTTTACATTATGTCAAAAAAAGAAATTGTGCTGTGAGTGTTCAGCTGTGGTTTCAGTTTTAAATGTCATATGAGGTTTTCTTCTGGATGCCAGCTGTCAATGAGGAAATGGCAGCTGGCACTAAGGAGGGCTCTGTTTAGATATCAAATCGATACCATCCAGGAAAGATGCTGTACATCACCCAAAAAGTCTATGTCACCTGATACTGGGGCTGCTGTTTACGCTAAGTGAAGTGTTTGCTGACATCCAAGAGCCAACAGAATTGAGGAAAGTTGTCACTTTCACTGGTTAATAAAGCTGCTGAAGTTTAAAAATATTTCAACCCAGAGTGTTGCATACCTGGAGCTTATGTGGTGCTCATAAAGACTGCATGAGGCTTCCACAGAAATACCACAGAGGCTGAACATCACACTTAAAAAATTATTTTCAGTTTTCAAACTGTTCTCCATTCTGCCTTAACGGTGGAAGTTCAGGTAAAATACAGAGGAAACCCAAGGAATATCTCTGTGCTTTATAAGAGGGCACAATTAATGCCTTTGTACAAAAGAGAGGAAACTCAGGAGAGGCAAGCTCTCCTTTGCAGCAGCCTGTTGTTCTGGAGCTGATGTGAATGGCATGTTCTGCCTGAGCTCCCTTGCAGCAGGTGGTTCCTCTGCTTTTGCCATTAGCTTTGAAGGTGTCTCTGTGGGTACTGGTTCACATGATGTGAAACATTGCAAGAGCAGGGATATGATGAGCTCTTTCACCAGTTTTATGTTCTAAACTGGAGATCTCAGAGGCTTCAGAATATGCCGGTGCTCAACTTCTTCAAAGAGCAAAGCGGGAAGCAAGTGAGTACAACTAATTCCTATACAAGCGGGTGACATTTCCATTTCACCTCCTACATTTATTTACATAATTCTGAGTGCAAATTTTCCATCAGCTCACATATGGGAATAACAAACCGGGACGTGAGATTTCCAATTAACCTGTGTCCACAAGAGAATACGATAATGAGGACAACACATTTACAGTGACGATACTCACACATAATTTGCTAAGTACCTGCTAGACAGTGGCACGAGATTTTAGCTGGTATTTTTGCCCTTCTGATGTTTTTGTTTTTACAAAAAGAAATGAGAAATATAAGTCAGGTGTGCTCTCCATGACACCCTGATCAGTAAGCAGCGCTTGCCCTTGGCTACAGTAGGAAGAGGATATGACAAGCATTTTCCTTATTCTACAGAGTTGCAAGCTGATCTAGGACCAAACAACTGCTCCTTCTCTTATATCCCTATCTTTGTGTGAGCAAGAAGTGCATTTGGCTTGCTTGCTCACTCCTGATACACAGCAGAAGGCAGGAAACAAGCCTGAACTGAAAGACTATTTTTTCTGGTCATTAAGTTCATCACAAAACTTTCCTTTCTTATTTTACAGCTGTACCTCCACGTACTTCCATGCACATTTTTGAAGTCTGCAAGTTCCCATGTCCACCCCATCTGCAAGCAGGAGTACCTGCTCCAGATGAAAGGGAATGTGACAGAGGCAGGTGAAGGCAAGGGCAGTGTAAGTGCCCTTCACAGATGCTTAATCATCCAAGCACTGAAACACTTTACTTTCTTACCCGAACCTCCAAGCAGCTTTTTTTTTCTGTACACTATGAACAAAATGACAACCACTTACTTCACAAGATGGATATGCTCACAGGGAATTGTCACCGATGTTACTTTGCCAGTAAAAATTACTTACAGGCTTTCCACTCAAAGCCTCACTCGAAATGAGTGTTTGCCCATTTGCAGACAATCCCCTGATAGACATTATCTCATAAAGCCCACTGGGGTGGCTCAGCTTTGTGTCCATTTTGCAGTCTTTCTCCACACATCTAGACCCAACAGCTTTGAACATATTCTTGTGCATTTATAGGACCTATCTTTCATCCAAACAGCCAAAATCTCATATTAATTGATGAACTATCTAGACATAACCCCCCCACCCACGTATTGCCCGATCTTCAAAAGGTTTTGAAACTCCTCCACTTGAGCTCAATATCCTGTTTCTTGAGTATATTGAGGAGCTTTGTTTAGGCATTTGTGCTGCTCTGTTCTAATTTGGCTTAAACAGTTAACAATCTTTCTTCTTCTGGACATTTATCCCTGCAGCACTCAACCAAACTTCTTTCTGCCTTTTTTATTTTTTCTTCTTGTAATTCTCATTTTCCATGTTTTACTTTTTTCTATTAATCCAGAAATTTCACAAGCTGCTTAAAATTTTCTTTATCATGCATATTAGGTTCAGTGCCATAATTAAAAGCTGCAAGACAATCATCTTTCAGCTTCCATGTGATTTATTTATTATCAAGTCACCAAGCTCAGCCCAATTTTTGAACTGTGAGTAAATGCTATTGCCTGGGAGACAAGAAGTGCCTGTGATTTTTGTGAGACTTCCAAAACATTTTATAAATGGCCATAAAGCCTGTACCAAAAGAGAGAAGGAAGATTGCTTCAGTTTGTTTGATCTCTTCCAAAAGAGCTCCAGGTATACAAATATTTTTTTCTATTTCTGAAGATTATTATGTTTCCCTGCCCGAATTCTAAAAAAGAAACTACCTTAAATACATTTACCATTAGTGCTAAGATAATTAATTCTTCTTAGCAGATATAATTTAAATCTACTTTGTAGGACAACAGCAAATAATTAATTTACCTTTGGAAGTTCCTTTGAGCTGAGTTGGTGCAGAGTGCAGAAATGAGTCACAGCATACTCTAACAGTGCTCCAAAGATGAAGCTGAAGCAGATACCAAGATACACATCAATTGCCTTAATAAAGCAATTAGCATTTGGGAGTGAAGTCCTGGCTCCCATCATCAGTGTTGTCATTGTAAGGACTGTGGTGACACCTGTGGAATGGAAAAAAATATGTTCTAGTGTAACACAAGTGGCACTGAGAGCCTCTACTGCAGGGGCCCTACTGCAGGAGAGTTTTCCCTGGACCTGAAACTCCTAGGATGCCACAGCATTTAATGGGTCGTGTTTTAGGAAGAAGACTTTAAAATTTACTTGTGACTCCTAAGTTAAATGCTTAAAAACAGTAACAGAAAATGTTAGCAAAGCTGAAAAGACTAGAAATTAAAATGAGAGAGATTTTGGTGTCATGGAATGTATAATTATGATTAACACATTATTATTGCAAATCTATGCAAAGGGTCCCTTTAAAATATTCAGATATCATTTTGCTCAGGGTAGTTGCCCACTGGCCTCATTCAATGTGAAATCCTCCTTTATTCCCTGTTCTGTAGGAGTATTTTTTTCCATCCCACCTGCAGCCTGATTAAACCTGATTTGCATTCTTTTCCTCTCAGAGTATCTTTTCTTTGAAATTAATTATATTTAATCTCTTATAATTCTCTTGTTATTCATGAGTTAATTAGTATGTATCGTGAGACCTCACAAAAGCCTCACAATTGTCTGTGCATGCCATGTATTTGAATATGTTTAAATTATTTCCAAAATGACAGTTTTTTGCTTTGCTTTCAGCAGCCTCCCCTGCCTATAAGTCTTCTTCCTTTAGCTGCCAAAGGCATTTTTCTTAGTTAAAGAATAGCAAGGCTTTAAGGGGAATCTACATGATGCACTGAGTATGGCAAACCCAAAAAGAAGTTCCAAAAAACTCAGAAGTGTTTGCAACTTCAGTACATGGATGCCAAGTATGTGCAATAGAGAAGGCATCTCAAGGATCCAGTCCTTGGTGCGGGTTGGTTTATCAGCTTCTCACCTATGCAGATTCTGGCTGGAACCGACGACTGGCTTATCCAAAATGACACCCAGGAGAGCACGACCAGAAGGATTGATGGCACATATGTCTCTAATATGAAATACAAGATGTTTCTCTTGAGTTCAAAGTGAAACACTAGTTTTGGGTAACGTCCTGTGGAAGGAGCAGGGAAAAAAACATTGCGAAGGTGCAATTCATTAAGAGATCCTTGAAATAACAACCTGTATTACTTTGGTGTGCTAAAATGTGGAAAATGATTAACAAAAAAGCTTGTAAAAATTAAACACAGCACTGAAAAATTCATATTGAAGACTCTGAACTGAAGGAAACAATCAAATATGTAACATTCAGTCACCATATCCAGAGTTGTATTAAAGACACCTTGAATTGGAAATTAAATGAGGATTAGTGAAGGAAAAAATAAATCCATCAATGCATGAAGATGATGTTTCAGCATGTAACACAAGGCAAGGAAATTTGAAATCACACTTGGATTTAGCTGCTGCTATTCATAACAACAAGTGAGCTACTATACGAACTAGAGGAGTAAGGATTATCGTTTCATGAAGGTGCCATGAGTTCTTACTTTTAACCTTCTCACATACCCAGTTTATTTTTTTTTCATTTACCATTGCTCAAGATGTGGATTGAGGGTACCTGCTCTGAAATTGCTGACCTAGGTCTTACATTCCACTTAAACCCAAGCAGTATCTTTGCATCCTCGTGTATTTGCCCTTTTCATTAGTGCGCTAGAGTGTTTGTGTTGCCCTGAGCAGTGTCACTGATATGGCTCAAATTATTTGCTTCTAAGTCAGTGATTTCCAGAAGATGAAATTTTGGGATCACGGAGTCAAATACAGAACTGTTTTTCATGAGGGGACAGCACACTCATAAGCAAAGCCTGAATTTCTTATCCAGCTCACTAACTGAGCAAAATTTGGCTATGCTGAAGCACACAGTCTGAAATCGTTATCAGTTCAGTGCATTCCGGGAAAACAAAATCTTGCTTTTTAAATGGGCAGAAAAGACTTCTTGTTCTGAAGTTCCAGGTTACAAATTAAGTGTTATTAAGTTTTTACAAAATCATTTTAACACCATTTGCATGCCAGCAAAATATCAGTGAAAGACTAATGCTCTGTACTCCAACAGCTTTGGCTTCCGCTATTTTAATACAAAACCTATTCTCTGGCACCAATATCTGCTTCCAATGCTGCCTGCTGTGAGTCAGGACAGGACTACAGAACAGTGAATTCACTTCAGCAACAGCAATATAGGCACAGACAGGCTATTTGTGCATCCCTCAGGTGCGCTGTGAGACACAAAGAAGAGCACTTTTAAAAGCCTGAAGTGCAAGTAGTGGATGCCAAGAAATGTCTTATTGCTCCCAGATGAGAAAATGGATGGCTAAATTTCAATTTTTAAAAGCACTGTATATGTTGCATCAAGAGAACAATAACAGAATTTTTAAAACAGAAAGAATTGCAAGATTATGTAGTCTGACCCTAATCACGAGCCACTAAATTTCCTTAATCATCCCTTGCTTTGAACTAAATAATTTTGGTTGGAATAGAGCCCACCTTTCACACAGACATGAAGACTCAGTCTGAGGATATCTAGACACACATCATTTATCTTAGTAGATAATTCTGTTTGCTAAGAATCAATGCCTAATTTCTAATATTAAGTTGTTTTCAGTTTTCTGCCACATTGACCGTCTCTTCCCTACTAAACTAAACAGTCCTCTGGTAGTCAGTTCTTTCTTCTTCCAAATGTAAAAATACACTGTATTTAGGGTTTTTCTTTGTAAATTCAGCATAATGATATCCTCAAGTGTCCAACTGAAAGAAAGGGTGCAAACATTACACTTAAATTATCTCCATGAGGCAAGAGGTACAAACATGTTTTACACCATTATCACATTTTCATGTGAGAAGAAGGACATTACACCAGTGTACCTCTACCAAGGCTGTGACTTTTACCAATACAGTTGTTTCAATAGATGTAATTTTGCTCAGCAAAACTGATTTTAAGTGCATGGAGATCAAAGTAAAGCACTCAAAGTCAGGGACTGAAAAACTTAAAGATGACTGTGCAACCTTACTTTCTCTGTCTGCACCCAACCGTGCTCTGAAATGAGCACAGTGCAAAGGGAAAGCTCTGAGTCTGTACAACAAAAGGCTACAGCACAAAGCACTTGTAGGGAGAGAGAACTGGATACTCCACAAAAGCTGTTTGTGTTCTGCTTCTGTGCTGACCACAGGGAAGGATGTGCCCAGCAGAGGGGAGTGAAGAGACCAGACCATCCTTCCTGCAGAGTGCCACAGGCACCTGGGGATTTCCTGTGGTTCAGCCTTAGAAGAACTCGTTGTTAAGAAGGAAAACTCTGAAACAGTCTGTACAGCCATACAATAACACCCCCTCCTTGTTACTGCCCTACAACTGTATTTACCTCAGTATAAAAGTTAAGTGCTTACACGTGAAGTTAGTTCAAAATATCAAATTTAAAAGCCACAGTTTGCAATTTTCAAGTTTAGACAAGTCCTTTGAATATTCTGGTGTTATTATTTTTTCTGATGCCAGAAATTTCTGAAGCAATGTGAACAAAAAGAAATAAAGATGTAATAGATCATAGCTGAGTGGCTTTTTGGGGAACAAAAAGAGACATTTCTCTAACCTTAAGGCTTTCTTCTTGCCAGAATCCAAAGACATATCATGGACATGAAAATAATAGTGTCAGCATTTCTCTAAAGAGTTCAGAAGAGCTTTTATAACGGAAATTTTGAAGCAACCTATATATAGAAATCATCAGAGTTCCTCCTGTAACAAACTGAAGGAATCAGTAGTCGAGAAAAAGTATTCAGTGCACACTTATCATGCTAAAGAAATGAGCAATGGGATAAAATGAAGATAGGGAAATATTGCAGTCTGTTTTTCATCTACACCACACATGTACCAAAAGTTACCATCTTTAAAAATAACAGATTTGCTGCTCCTGTTGCGTGAGTTGCATATGAGAGAGTCATTCTGTATCTCATTGCCTTTGACTGGCACATCTGAGACCACAGTGCCATCAGCCAGAACAAAATTGAAACAGATTCATGAAATCCTAGTCCTGACTTTACTAGCGTTAACTCAAGTACAGCTCAAATTAACTCCTCAAAACTGTCAAGTTTGCCACTTTCTTGACAACAAAATACTTGCATTAAAATGAAAATATGTTTTTTCTTGCTAGTTTCTGGCCCATGATGAATGTCACCTCAGTGTGAGACTGCCCTGATTTGAATTTGTTAACATGATAGAAATAATTTCTGTGCAGATGCCTAACTGCAGCAAAGGCACAGCATTAGCACTTATCAAAGTATTGAATTACTCTGTGTAACAGTTTCTCAGATGAACCTGAACTTAAATGACTGTCAATATATACACTCTAAACACACCACAAGGTGAGGTATTCCGCTTAGGTGACCCACAGTGAAAGAACATTCAGCTGAGTAATGCAGGCTTTAGAGAATTTATGAGAGAGCAGTACAGAAGCAGACAGTAGCTCTAACTTGTAGATGAAGAACAAATCCAAACAGCAGATGACAGTCTCCATACATACTCTAACCCTCTCTACTGCTAAGTACCCTAAAAAGGAGAAGGTCCAGCTGACCACTGTTGTTAAAGCATCATGAAATTTATACCTGCACAGGCTTTTCTCACTAGCTGAGCAGGCCTAGGCCTAGGTCTGAGTCAGATCTTTCTGAAGGCAACAAAAACTAGTTTATGTCATTTTATATCTTGGCACTGAAGTTTGGCTTTTGGCTTTTAAAATTATATTCTAATTTACAGTTTTGATTATCAGATGCTTTGTATAGACTTGCCACTGATGATTCTGTCAACAATGACTATTGCTGCATTGCTTGAGAAATACATAAATGTAAACAAGCCTCCTTTTCACCCTAGGTCATTCATTTTCTGATTATCCCATTTTTCTGTGGCATCTGTTCTCAGCTGATGGCAGAATGCTGCATCTTTGATCTTTTCTGCAGCATTTCTGACCAGTGAACGGTCCCAGCAGAGGTAACTAAGGAAGGACTTATTCTCCATAAATACTGTCAGCAGTTCTTAATTTCCACTCTAAGTGTTTTGGGATGGGACCATCTTCCCCACAACCACTTCCTGTGGACTTTCTGCTGAACTCTACTCCAGTAAAAGACTGCTCCACGTCACTCTTTATGTAAGAAGCACTTTGGTGTCCTGCACAGAGGTGCGCAGCCAGGCACAAAGAGCATCCTTTTCTCTCTCGTGAATTATTTATGCTAACCCCTTGGGTGTCTGCTAAAATGTGTGATGTACAACTCACACAAGCATGTCATTGTAGTTCTACCAATGCATCATTTCCTTCACATCTTGTATCTTTTAAGGACAGAGGGCAGGAGAGCTTAAAATAGATTATACTGGTTTAACTATACACTGAAAATGTAGTTTTCAGTATGCAATTTTGTTATTGCTTGTTCACAATGAACATAGGCAGTGAGTAATCAGAATGTCCTCACTTTTACACGATAAATAAGTTGTGCAACTGAAATGCAATTCTCTGACTGCTGCAGGATGTTAAGAATGCCAGTATAAATTACTAATATGCTATTACACCTCCTTTGCCCCTCCCTCAGAGAAAAAAGTCTTCTGTCCTTCACAGTCTAGATCTTACAAACTACCCCTTTTCTTACTTGCTTTTCAGAGGTGAACTAAAGGAAATGAAAGTTCAGGCCAGGCTTCTCAACAAGTGTTTCATCTTCATGAAAATGCTTTACAAAAAATAAGTTTGAAATTCAGATTTCCTAAGAATGAAACAAACCCTTTCATGTAGTGTATATGTGTACATATATTTATCCACTTAGCTTACCTAACAAAAAGCAACAACAAAAAAAAGCAGAAAAAAATTATGCCATTGAAAGTTTTCCAAGTGTTGAGGTGTATTTATGTCTATGCTACAAAGAACTTCAGAGGAGTTAAAAAAAGAATGCTTCCTAATATCCTTGATATTCTTTCCATTCATTGCATTTCCATATGGGTTTATGTTACCATAACTGTTTCAAAATTTCCAAAATTGTTTTCTCTCTAAACTGTTCTACATTGCAGAAGTACCTCAGAAACAATTCATGATGGAAAACATCAACTCAAGTGGAAAAGCTCGTTTACAAAGAGGGATGCTATGAGCTCAGAGAAGTAAACTGAACATAACATGATAACAGATAGATGTGCATAGGTAATTGTTTGTATCTTAGGTTGTGGCTGACTGAAGACTCACCAGGTAAGATTATTACTGAATAGTTCTGGGATTCTCTGTGAGCCCTGTATGGCAAAGAATATGTTCTCTGAAGAAACAGTTGGAGAGTAATTACGGACAATAAAAGAACTGATAAAGGGAATGGGGGAAGTTATTCAGTGCATCATACCTCAAAAGGAAAAGTACTGAAAAACGTAGAAAAACTTGATTATTAACTAAATAATCTCCTGAACCTTGGGAAATTGCAGATGAGCCTGTAGGACAAAGCAAGGTACTGCTTCTATTTAGAAAGAGACCATGACTGATGAACATACACTCTTATACAAACTATATAATCTATAGATAATTTGTATACATTTTGATTTCAGATCACTAATTATAAACGAGAATAACTCCTCCCTGGCTTAGCTGTGACATCCCCTCAAGAAGCTGATAACAGGCAGTGGCCAGGGGACCACAGAGCTTCAGCACTGCACAGCCACACACGGGCTGAGGGGCCTCTGGCCCAAGGAGGCTAAAGCAGGATTTGAGACAGACATCAAAACCCTGGCAGCGACTGCAGACAAGAACAGCAGCCAGCTCCTTTTGCAGCCTTTGCAACAGAGCAAATATCTTGTCTTTGTGCATCAAGGAGCAGAGATTTAATTTATGCTTCTGTCTCTTCTTTCCTTCTGTTCTGCCAAAATAATACCATCCGAATATGCCAGTTTGTTGACTTGACATTTTCCAAGTGGGGACGTGCACCGAGAGCCCTGCCTGCCTGACATGCCTCTCCCTGCCTTCTGGGCTGAAGACTCAGCATTAGACTAGACCTCAGCAAGCTGAGCCTCTTCATTCCTGCTGCTGCCAAGGACTTGACAGGAGGGCTGAGCAGTGGGTGCAAGACTTCATGAAAGATGCTGGGAAAAAAGCTATCAATAGCCAATTAGCATGAAGTCTTAAATTATGTTTTTGCTTCTTTCTCCCACTAAAAATGGAAATTGAGATTAATTAGCTATCGCTTGCTGTGAAAATAGAAGCATTTATCAAGTGGGAACACTTAAGGCCTGTCCTGTGCCCAAAACTATTCCCTAACATGATGACATACCATGAGTGTGTTAGGAGTGGAGTTAGCACATTGAAGAACAGGACTGGAGTTCAAAAATATCTCACCAACTATTATAACCTAAGTAAAACAAGGGAATTCAACAAGTATGAAGTCCTGCACTCACATGGGAATCACCAGCTCCCAGAGCTCAGGGAACATGTGGTTACATGCAAATGCAAAAAAGAAGTCAGAGAACTAGGAGGAATCACTAGCTGAACAAAGTCAAAAATGCATGATAATTTTCAGCAAAAGAGGCAAATATCAGCCTAGAATGCACAAAGAGGAACAGATTTCATGGAACACATTAAGTAAACCCTTCCATCCTCAGAGGATATCTAATGGGAACCCATTTTTGGGTGCTGCATACCAGCAAGGAGATGAAAATTCAATGGGTGAACAATAGCAAAGACAGTATATCTAGAAAATTTCTTACATGTATTAAAAAGTAGGAAAATTGTTGGTCTGAGAAAAGATGTATTAGTCTTGATACAGTGAAAAGACTGCTGAAAAAAAGCAGGACATTTGTCTTCAATATCTACATAATGGGTTTGAAATGCAGCAAGGGAGATCAAGATCAGACATGAAGAAAATATGCATGTAATAAACACCAGGAAAAAAATCATCTAGGGAGGCTGTGAAGCAGACACTTTGGAGGTTTGTCTGACTTACTCCTAGAAACATCTGTCAGGAAGTAGGCTGCAGATATAGATGACCTTGCCTTGCAACACAAGAATAGATTAAATGAATTTTTAAAATTTATTTCAGCCTTATTTCTATGATTATTTATACAAAAAGCTACACTGTAACTATTCTTCATTGCTTTTACGTTTTTCCAGTAAGAAAAGCAAGCTTTTTATATTAGTATTTATTACTCTGAGAATGCAGGTGGTGTTGGCTGGACAGCTAAAATAAAATCGTAGCACCCACTGATGAAGATAATATGGTTTGGGAGTCCAAGAGTTTATCAGTG
The DNA here is from genome assembly GCF_031753505.1 of Anomalospiza imberbis. NCBI lineage: Eukaryota > Metazoa > Chordata > Aves > Passeriformes > Viduidae > Anomalospiza > Anomalospiza imberbis. Next base: position 21,191,410 of record NC_089688.1, read on the forward strand.
TACAAAGAAAGAGGACTATAGTTAAAGACATGTAGGAAATGGTTCTAGCAATTAAATTACCCATGTCCAAAATGAAATTGTTCTGTACCAAAACAAAATCAACACCAAACCCTAGACAGAAATCTAGCTAACATCATTCAAAGTGACTTACTATTATGCGATTACAGTAATGTGATTACTATTATGTGATACATGCTGTTCTACAAACAAGATTAATCCTCAGTGTCCTTTTCTTAAATTTACTGAAGTTACTTATGCAGGAATTTTGCTGACTGCATTTTAAATTTGGCTTTGTCAGTGGCTGTACGTGAACTTGGGTTTTGCACTGCTGTACAATATTTCACTTGCACAGCAGCTGTACTGCCTGTTCAAGTTCACAGAGTATCAAACCCTGATTGGTTTTTTTGCTGTGCTAGGAAATACTGCACAAAGCTCTTCTCTCATAACTTTAGCTTTAGCCCTTTGAATTGTAGTGTTATTTATAACATTATTGTTATTTATAAGCTACCCTCATATCTATTAATGGCCCTGAGGAAATGCAAAACATCATTTTTCATTTCAAAATTGATTACACAACTCCATAATCTGGTTGCTTTTTTCTTTTAATATGGCCTACAGTAGGCACTGCTTTCCAAAAAAACTGTAGAAAATAGCACCTAGTTCAGAATGACTCAATAGAAAATTATGAGAATTTGGAGATTAAATTGTAAAAGCACTGCATAGCATTTGATAACATGGCTGTCTTGAACAGGAGATCTGGAACAAGCAGGTGTGAGAAATTTTAACTGAATTAATTTGTGTGTCTTAAAATGTGTAATTAAAACAAAAAGTGCCTTTTGACTTACACATATGATTCCTGCCAACACAAAGGGAGGAAGACAGCCTCATTTACTGGAAGAAGAGTACAGTTCATCTGATCATACCTCTTCAACTCTAACTGGAAATTGGTTTTAGCCAATTTAGTTAAACAATAAACAAAACCAAAAACCAACCAACCAAAACAAACAAAACAACCAAACTTCTTTTGTCTTTAAATTCCTGATTTTGTGATAGAATGTGATAGGAATTAAGTAGGTTTCCTCTTCCACTTTCCTGTATGGTGAACAGGTCCTAATACCCTTCTGGGCAGAACAGCAGTAAAGGATTATTCTTTGACTGAACCTGATGCTGCTTACCCAGAAGCTGTAAAGAGGAAGGCAAGCAGATGTCACTTACATAACTAGCAAGAAACTCTGTGATCCTTGAGCCTGCGCGTATGTATTTAATTTATACTTTTACATCCATTTAGAGAACTTCAGTTTTTTAGCCTGAATTAATACCTGAAATTGGATTACAAGTTTCTCTGTGTTGTGTTATTAAAGCAGAAATACCGAATAATGGAATAGAGAAACTGTATTTCTGTGATTCAGAATTAGAAACGTCCTCTGGTGAAACTGCAGTTTTGAAGGATGTGTGTGTCTTGATTTAAAGATCACACCCTTGTGTGGGCGTGCTGACTTGAGCAGAAGAGAAACCGGGTACACAGTGAAGAGCGGCAATGAAGGACCTGACAGTAACTCAAAGAACAAAAAGGTTTTACAGGTCTTGAACTCTCTGAAATCCCTTTCAAAATCTCTGGAAAATAAACAAGAGCACACTGTTCCCTGAGGTTAAGTCCTGCAGTTAGAGGAAACTTTCTACAGCAGTTTCCTAAGCTCAGCAGAGGAGCAGGTCTGTGGAAACACTCCTGACCCTTCCCTGGGCACAGGAACCTCAGGTCAAGCAATCTCCTTCCTGCTGCCCAACAGGCTGGGCAGAGGCTGCACAGAAACAGAGCAACTCCTACAAGCAGTAGCCATGAAACTCAAATTCCTGCAGCTGTGAAAGCACACAGCATATTCTTGGAATTTCCACAGATGAATAGAGGCTTTTGACTTGCCTTGTAAAGCCAGAATGGCTGATCTGAGCTGGGTATCCCGAGCTCCCTGGTCTGTCTCCAATTTAAATGCCCAATTGCATGCTCCTCTTCCTTCACAAGAGCTCTCCCTGACATAGGGAAGGAGCAGTAGATTCTTGTTTATAATTCTTTAGATAATGTGTAGCCTCTAAGAAAATGCTCAGTCTTTATATTAGCTTGGTCTCTCCTTGTAACTTGAAAAGTATTTATGGCTTCAAGAATGTAATTATTAGAACATGAAAACTGTCATCCTAACAGAAAGCAGTGTGCTCAGGTCCTTTAATGCTGCTCTCTTTCCAAAGCCATAGTTCAAACTGCACCCACAAAGTGTTTTTTAGGGGTGTTTTACCTGTCTCATACACAGCTTCAGTTACAGAGGTAAAGTGGTCTTCTACTGTGTACTGGGCCAGCTGGAGTGTGTCCAAACCTCGAACTGAATCATTTCCTCTGGTCCAGTAAAACATGACATCATTGATGTTATAACCCCCTGTAGTGAGACACAGGCCAACAATAGTGTTTATTTTGCACAGTAATTAATTTGTATTGAGCACACTTATGGTTCAGCTGTTTCTTATTTCTGAAAGTGCAATTAGACATAAACAGTGATGAGTTTTGGCAGATTTTAATGCCTGTTCACGACAAAATTTCCGATACCATGCAAAGTCTTCTAAGTTAAAAGCCGACGTTTTTGGAGGTGGTCTTTTTATACCTTCTCTTTCAGTAAAAATGACAAACTAATAAAATAGATTAGCACCACCTGGTATTCTAAAGGCAAAAGCTACTAGGATCTATGAAAATCGAGCTTTTATGAATTACTGCACTTGCCAGCATTTTGACTAGACATTAAATGTGCCCTGTGTTGCATCCCAAGATGCTGTTTCTCAGTGCAGTGCGCTGTTCCTCATTCCCAGAGAGATGAAGGGATGAGGAGAGCAGCACAGCTGCTGCTCACTAGTGCTGTGCTCCAACCTGAGCTTGAATCATCACTTGGGACAAGGTTTTGGCTGAGGAGCTCGGATACTTGCCAAGGACACCAGCTTAGAAGCTGATGTTTCTGCAGGCTCAACAGCATGGCAAGCTTCAGGGGCCCCAGGAGGTTCCCTCTTAACCTTCAAGTAGTAATTGGGAGCTGGATGAATCATCTATCAGAAGGCAACTGTGTTTTGCACACACTTGTCAATGTGCAGCACAATCATAGCTAAAATACCTCTGTAGCTTTTCCCCATTATATAAAAGGCAGCCACTTTACAGACTAGTGTATATGATTAATTCAAGATTATGTTAATGTAATTTACATGTTAACAGGGAGCATTTGAACATCTTTTTTCTTTAGCTTTTTTAGATCAATCATTCTTGTATTTGACAGATTTATATTGTGCAAGTTAATAGCTCAGCTTAGGGAACAGAAACATGAGCTGATGATTATTTTTAGACTTCAGTCACCTGTAAATAAATTACAGTGAGACAATAATGCAATACATTGCACAAGGGTATATGCTGCAAAACTAACAAAGCTCTAGAATCACAAAAAAAAGAGATGTATTAAAACAACCAAAAAAAAAGTGCCTTTTAATATTTTTAAGTTATTGAGGGTTTTTTTTCTTGCAATGACAAAATAGAACTGATTTCTCCAGCCATCTCATGCAGGAAAAAAAGGAGTTCATAAGTTTTATTGTAAGGAAACACTGGGCTGGTTATCTATTAAATGACAATTTCACCTGAAAATTCTTTCTCTGCTCATTCTTTAAATGTAAATTTTGCTTTCACTATCACTGGCAGTTATATGAAAAGGTATCATGGCCTGGAATCTTTGCTCCCATTATCACATTTATAGCAATTAAAGCCAAAACATTTTTGTGTCAAAAGACTAAGCCAAAAGCATAAAGCCAAAACACTTTTGTGTCAAAAGACTAAGCCAAAAGCATATGTATCCAAGCTAAGTTTTTAATTCCCTAAAACCCATTCTGGGAAATTTCCCAGATTTGTGAGATATAAAATAGAAGTAACATTTTCGATAAACAAATGATTGCATTGTCCTTAGTCAAAACAAGGAGGCTCATATAACCAGTTTTTATGCATGATTCCGGCCATGGATTCGTTTCACTTCCTTTCAGTCTAAATGTATTGCAGACATTTAAATAAAGTCCAAAGAACTAGAGAGTACCACAGTAAATTCCTTTTTGTTTTTATAAGATATTCAGCCTTCCAAGCTGTGTGAGACAGGAGAAGTTCTTGGTGCCCACATGAATGATAACAAGCATATCTTGAAACAGAGGTTATTTTGCTTTTGTTCCAAAATATTCTCATTAATGGAACAATTAGTAGGTTTGGGTGATCCTTCCTATGAAAATTCTTTGAGTATAATAATTCCAAAACTCTTAGGAATAATTTTTACAGATAGAGCCTTCCCAATAGTCAGTAAAGTTAAATAGTACAGTGCTCCCTCTGTGCAAAGTTGTTCTTTATTCAAGGGATTAACATTTTACTAATTATAAAACATTTCAAAAGTTTATAGAGACAAAATCCTTAAGCCCATGTTATTTGGCTTTTACAAGTAATCTCTATTCTCTTCATGTGACACGGAGTTTGCTAATTCCTCAAGCCCAGAATGTCTCATTCCTGTACATTGTTGATAGAGTATGAGCTGCTAATGTCAATAGGGTTAACTACAGGAATAGTAAATTTGGGATTAAACATTCATAATGCCTAATACAAATTAGTTTCTTTACCTTTCTGTTGCTAATTTTAATTTTCACTGATTGTCAAGCACAAGTTAAGTGCCTTCACATGGCTCTTCACTGAATAAATGGTAAAGGACTAGTTCAAAAAGAAATAAAATTTCAGAGATGGGCCCAAGACATGAATATGTATTTGGACTGGGGGGTCTATGTGAGGCAAGTGTGAGGACAAACCCTACAGCCCAGCAAGGATGAATGGCAGTGCTCCCTGCCACATGGCAGAGACCAGGAACCCCCCTTGGCAGCACCGACCAAGGCAGGAACCCTCCACTTTCTCAAATGTCACAGCACCCATATCAACAGAGACTCAGAGTGCCAAGTCTTTGTTTTCTAACAAATGCCAGCGTTATCTTCGAAAGTGTTGCAATAAGGGGGGGAAAAAACAATAACATGTTGGCCAAAATGTGTTTTGCTATGTAGAAAGTACAAGTCAATTAAAGTTACTAACTAGCAATAGCAGAAAAGTATGTTGGAAAGGTCACTGGGGATGCCTTATTCTGTAAAGTCATTACTTCATAATATCTTGACATATTTGTCTTTATATTAATAATCACTTAATAAAAGCTTAACTCTTGGTTTCAGTTCAAATATTTGCTATAGATTTTACATTTTATTTATAAGCATCAATATTTGTGCAGATGTGTGTGTATGTCTGCATTCACAATTCTTAAACCCAGGTAATGGTCTTGGCAAGCAGTATGATGGCATTATTCATCTATATATCAACATAGCTTATCACATGGGAAACAAACCCCATTTCCAGCCTTCCCAAAAGAAAGGATTGCAGTGCATTGATGAGAAAAGGCCACAGCCCAAGGCACACTCTTTCCTTTTTGTATTTGTTGCTTCTATCTGTTTTCCTCAAAACTAAACACCAAAGTAATGGGAGCATTTGTTGTGACATGACTGGGTTTTCCCCTTGGAGAGGAGACACTTTTGTGCTGTTGAAAAAGCAGATGGAATCAATCTGAAAAAAGCTTGGGTTTAATTATATGGGGAATTCTCCTTTTTATTTTTTTAAATCCTGTCAAATAAATTGTAAATTCCTGTGGGACATATATGTCATTCTGGAACTAGAGAAAATACTAAATGACTCATTAGGCAGTGCTGTTGATTTAAATCTATATACACTGATTTACCAATATGCTCTTCCAAAGGAAAATAAAGACAAACCCCAATTTTAATTCAAATCACTGTTTGTTAAACAGATCTCATAAAACTGGTTATTCTAGAGGGATGCCTGTGTGAAGAAGGCTTTGGGTTCATTTCCGTTGTGACTCTGTCTAAAATGAAAATTTGTGGCAATCTAATTGCTCATAAACAAGAGATGAACAACACACACTCCTGAAAAAATACAGAATAAAACTTGACAAGTACTGAAAAGCCTTCCAAAATATTTTGAGCATGTATTGACACATATTTTAAATATATATTTTCATCTTACAGAACTGGTTATTCTTCTATGTTATCTCATGCAAAAATTATTTTCTAGAGTCTTGTCATATGAATAATAGCAAACTTTTAACTAAAAAAGTGAATTTTTGTGTGTTTGCAAAATAACCATGCCTACAAAGTATTAGAGGACCTATTTCAAAGAAAATATGAGGATATTGATTGATAAAATGAAAAAATATATATTTACTCTTGTTCATCAATTGATCACATTTTTTACCAGGGCACTGATACAGAGACAATGAAATAAGTCAGAGTAAGATCTGAAAACAGTAAATTATGAAATATGAACTATATGCCTTACAAATAAGCCTTATTCTGATTTTTTCCTTTCCTAAAGGGGTTTTATATCAGGGGAAAAAATTACATACTCTCTAAAGGGGAAAAAAATTATCTCATGTGCACTAGAAAATTCCTGCTCACAGAACTCCCTCTGAAGACCAAGACAGTAACTGCAGGATGCACTGCAAGACCAAGCCTGTGAGAATCTCCCAAGATTTTGCTCAATTATTAACTTGCACTGCAGCAGTTCAGTACTGCCATGCCATTTTCAGTGATGTCGTGTGCACATATGTACACACATCTTTGCACAAAGGTACCACTGTAGTTCAACAGGGAATGGCCACATAACATCCCTTGCCTTCTATGGAAATTACAGCCACTCTGGTAATATCTAGCAAAAATAGATCACAGATATTTTTCTAACTGTATAAAACAATAAGGATTACGTGTCTTACAGCTCTCCAGTTGCAAAGTACATGTCTGTTTATCCATTGGATATTTAGTCAGATCCATGCTGCATGAAACAGTTGTGGTGATCCTTGGGGAAAAAAAAGTTTTCTAAGTGTTAATGGGACAAATTTGTTCAACAGTAAAAATAAAAAAATGCCATGTATCCTTCTTGAAATAATACTTTCAGCATAATATCTACTGTGAGGAAAAAAAAAAATCTATTATTTACTGTTATCGAATGTACAAGAATAATACAATCCCAAACAAAAACCACTGCAGAACAGCTGAGTTCAGTGACGGTCTAAAAAGGCCACCCTTTGCTCCCTTCTCACTTACAGTGCACATTTTCCTTTGATATTTGCAATATATGTTAAGGTTTTGTTGTATTTATCAAAACCTTTTACAAAGAGTAATTCACAATACATCATGCAAGTCCATCATCACAGCTTGTTTTCCCCTGTGATGGCTTCATTGCAAACTGGAATGGCAACATGCAATTCCTGTGTTCAGCCTGCACAAAAGCAAAAGGGGCTACGTAGGGAAGATCCATTACTAAATTTAAGGATTTATTCATATTGATCAAGAATATTACATATTCTTAAAACTACAAGACCCTATTTTTACAAACAGATCCATTTTCTTAAGCAGAACCTGGGAAGTTTAAATCATAAGTAGACACAATCATAAAGGCTGATATTTACATACCTTATAGCATACAAGACTGTTCCATTGGGGTATATCCTTATAAGGCGATTCTCGACAGTGACATCATGAAGAAAAGACTTTTTGGAATCAACTATAAAGGTATCTGGTACCCAAAGCATTTCCACAAGTCGACCATCTAAGCTCAAACTCTTATTACCATCGAAGCAAAGCCTCTCATCAGTCCATCGCTGCCTTAGAAATATGGTAGCTGTGTAGTCCTGAAAGAGAAAATCAAAATTGTCGTACAAAGGGAGCCTGTGCTGTATTCGCTTTTGCAGAAGTATTTGGAAACAGCTGCTGGGCACAAAATGTGATTCTCCATGTCCCTGGCACTCCAAGAGCAACTGTACTGAATTCTGTCAAATTTTCTAGAACTCCATGTGAGGTTGGTATATTTTGTTCTAATGGTCATTTACAGTAAAAGCTGCTGGCCTTAGTCTGGGGCTATGAATCAGCTGAAGTCATCAGAGCTTTGTAAGCAGATAATCTGGCTCTGTAAAACTTGAAGTTTTAGAATGATTTATGTACATGGTTCCAAATCTCATTCACACAAGCTAATAAGTTTTTAAGAGCACATGGCAAAAAGTAGTATAAATTCATATAAATAAAAGAAGTTAGTGAAACAGGAAAGGAATCTTTCAGCACAATTTCTCCTTTTAGCATCACAAAGGAAACAATGTTACCAAATCTATCAAGACCTTGAACACAGCACTCAGTCCAATTCCCCTTCAATTTAGATATGACTTGCAGTCCTACATTAAGATCACATTATTTGTTAACACTTTTAATACAACTTTTTATTTTATGGTATGTTTTTATCAATATTATAAATTCATCTGAAGTTCTGACCTTATTTCCCCTTTCTAAATAGTAATTAATAATCACTAATTACTAATATCCTCATATTTAATATCTGAGTAATTATTTTTTCTTTTTATTTCTGTGTACCAGTGGAGGATCTTTAAGTAGAAAAGTACATTCCATTTCATAGTTTGTTCAAGAACAAATGATACAAATTAAATGAAACACAGCTGGAATAAATTAATGTGTGACAGCAACAATAGAAGAGAAAAACAGCCTGAGTTCAGCTGGATCTAATCATAGGGAGAGTGGCTTCAAAGGCACATAAATACATCTTTATTTTTCTGAAATGCATAAAGATTTAGACATTTCAGCTGGAAAATAAGAATTGATCCACATGCTTCTCATTAAGATTAATACTCAGTAGCAGATTTCTGTTTGTATCTGTGAGAGGTGGGATTCACAGCTGCATTTCTATGCTTATTATAGTGTTATAAACACAATGTGTTGTGAAAAAGAGAATTCCATCTCCTAACCCATATGGACTTCACAAGGAGACAAGCCCAAAGTTGTATTGCCAGCAGCTGTAAGCACAAGATATCAGCTTATCAACAAGCAAAAAGAAAGACTGCAAAAACTACTATACCATATTTATTTCTGATATTGTATCAATGCTTGCAATATCCATACTCATTCCAACTGACACAGGACCATCTGCAAAAAAAAAAAAAAAAGAGAAAGTCAGAATGTAGCTCATAATTCTTTAATATTCAGTGTTCACGAGAACTGTCTGCAAAATATTTCGTTTTTGTTTAGAAGTTACCTTAAATATTCCTCAAACACAGATTATGCAAGAATTTTCATATTCTTATCCAAAATGTCATACTTCTGAGCTAAAACTATTTTAGTTTTCAGAAACAGGCTTTATTTCTTAAATACTTTTTGGTTTATGTGGTTTTTTTCTCCAGAAAAAAATGGGCTGGGGAAAATGTTACACAATAAGGTGTGGAAGGCACAATCCCCATGGTACATCACACTCTTCTGCTGTGAGGAGCAGAGCAGTGGAAAGAATTCTCCCAGTTGCAACATCTGGTCCCTCAGATGTGGGTGAAGTAAGAAGTTTCACCTGGCAATGTCACATGGTTCATATCCAGATGGGCTGAGTGACTTTCTTTACTGTCCATTTAAGGATTTATGGTATATATTGTATCACTGTGATTTAATATCTTGCCTCTGACAGCTAGCAGGGATCTTGTGATTTAAATACCTTCATTTATAAAGGAAAACTTGTCATAAGCTGAAGTCTATTCAGTGTAGTTAAACACCTTACTAAGTAGTTGTTATTGTAATGTCAGTATGCTCTGATTCCCATTTCCTCCTGAATGTGCATTTCACACTGTTGGAAGGAAGATCACAAGCTGTGCATTTTAAAATGCAGAATTTTTGCAGAGCTTTGATGGAAACATGACATTAATCCTGGTTGAATATATGCAGAATAATTAAGAGTGCTTATACAAAGAAATTGATATTAAATCAGTGCCTCTTTCCAAGAAATTGAGAAGAAGAGAACACAGCACAAAGAAATGAAGAAATACTTTAGCTAATATCTCTGCAGCTGGAGTGCCCCTATCTCACAGGCACATGGCTGAAAGCCCTTCTTGGCTCCTTGCAATGCATTTTGTAGAAATCTTCTGTATGGCCCCAAATGGCATCCAGAGGAACATGGAATCCAACTCCACCCTCCTGAATAACACTAAAAAAAAAAAATGTTTCATTCTAAGATGTGTAAGTTTGTTAGCATTTTTATTTTTTTCCAAAATATTTTTCTATTTCTAATGCATGTGCTAAAATCCTTACACATCTGTCACTCCTGAAAAAAAAATCTTTAAGTCCTTTGTTCTGGACTCAGTTGAAAGTTTAAATATAAAGCTCCAGCTTAAAATAGGACTGCAGGTTTGCAGCATGTCCTGCTGCTAATATGCTAATTATATACTATTAAATTATACATTGGATTTAGAAACTATTGTTCATATATTGGAAAAAGACTTTGGAGGTCAACTTTGAAACAAAATTGACTGAAAAACTCTCAGATCATTGACAGGTTTCTCTTCTGTTTCTTTCCATTCTTTTCCTGTTTTGATGCTCCAAGAATAAATTCATTTTTTCTCCCTCTAGGATTAAAGCTCAACCCCTAAGAAACTCATCCCAGCTACCTGAGGCACAACAATTAATATTTATACTTACCATTGTACTATATCATAATTGCAGGTACAATATTGCCAGCCTCAAAAGATATGTCAGACCCTCAAAAACCATTGAATTTTGAAATAATGTGATTTATAATGCATATTCTGGGGTTTTTTATGTCTTCCTAGAGATTCCCATGTGTGACTGTAACAGAGCATATTATTTCCAACTACCACGTGATCATTTGGGAAGAACCCCATCCAGCAAGGCACATGCCTAATGATGGACCACCCCAAGGAGAGGACAATGCAGTGTTCAGATGATTATGCAGGAATCATGGTTGGGAATAATCCGACTCTTCCTATTATATCATGATTTTTATTAGGAACAACACCTGATCCTTGCCCAGTAAGGTGATACAGACTAGGGAAAATGTCCATAAGCAGCATTTCAGTATCACCAGTGCTAGGTTGTTCGGCATATGAGGGGGAAAGCTGACTTTCCAGAAAGACTACAGAAATTAAGCAGGGGTTAATTTCTCTGGAATCAGACAAACAGAACTTTGTAGATCCTTTTTTTCTTTTCTGCTGAAATATCTTTCAAAATATTACTGAGTAACACAACAGCATTGCAGTGTTGGGTGACTCCCAAGCACCACAAGACATCCAGCTCAGGTTAAGACGTACTTCAAGCTCAAACTGACTGAACACAGACCTGCCTTGGGGTTCAAGTGCCAAGGAGTGGCAGCACAGTCAGGACAAAACCATCCTGCTCCACTCGCCCCAGCCAACAGCTCTCACTGCCCAAGAGCACCCAGCCTGCCCAGCCCAGCATCCACAAAAACTCAGCAGAAATTACATCACCCTGGATACAGCAATGTGCTGTATGGGAGGAGTTGTGCAGGAAAACAAATTATGGAAAGGATCTTTATTAACACAATATAAAAGATGCTGAGAACAGCTTTGCTCCAGCAATTAATTAAATCAGAACAAGATTAATAGTTAAATGCTGATTTCTTTTTTGCATGTGAGGATAAATGTTTATTTAGTAAGGCACCATAAATTGTAAAGTACTAATAACAGAATGAGTCTGTTCATAATTATTCACCAGGTTTTCCTCTGAACTTCCTCTGAAAGGTCTCCTGTTGACAGTGTCAAGAACTGGGCAGCAAACCAGATGAGGCAGTTCGTTCCTACATTTCCATATGTTTGGCAGAAGTTCTATGTATAATGACAACATCAGAAGAAATCTACCGATCTTCAGAAGAAAACTGAAGTCACTCTGTCCTGCATTATTGAAGAGAATCTTCAAAGCATGGCAGAGCATTGCCAAAGGGAGTGCCTTGTTACAGCACTGGCTGTGCAGCCTAAGCAACACACGTTTTAATTTTACTGCAATTTATGTAAACTGTTCCTCTATGCCCTTTATGGATAGTCATAGTGACCCCAGATGGGAAAGCAGCCAGAAGAGTGGCAGATAGCATACCTAAAAATTAAGTTTGAATCACTCACTGCAATGATCCCAGTCTGTAGCAGCAAAATAAACCACCACTGTGTCATGTGTGTACCTACTACTGCAATGGATCAGCACTATCAACAACTTCCAGTGCTGAGCCATTAGCATGAGCCCTTTTTCATTTAGTTTAAGAAAACTCAAAGCAATTCTGACATTCCGAAAGGCCTAAAAAGGCTTTTTGGAAGAATGGCTCATCTTTTCAGCAATACTGGATAAAATACCGCAAGTAAACAGAGAATTAGAAAGAAAATGATCACCAGAATAATTCATTATAGCTTCCTAAAAACCTAGTTTTTCTCTCTGATTGCCAGCTTTACTTTGGAGTATTACAGAATTCTTACATAATGCTTAGATTTTTTCAGTGCATCTAAATTCCTGCCACAAGACATCTTTCGTGACAAATAGTTACATGAAGAAAGCAGACAGGTTAAGACAGGCCTTCTGACAGATCTCAACTGTAATTCTTGATTTGAAGGCATCAGAAGATAGACCCATTTCTAGCACGAATCAGTTTCAATCCTATTTGTTTGCATCAATAATTTTTAGACATTGATGTTGCTTTGCTGGTACAGTTTGTGGACAAGACAAAAATTGGTGGGGACCATGTTAACAACAGCTTGTTAAATCATTTGTCAAACCCCCCATGTTTCCATACAGCCAAATGCAAGCAATTAATGTGGGGACAAATAAGACAGGCAGCACACACAGGACAGGAAACCATCTTGGCAAGCAGTGCCTTTGAAAAGGATTTAGAGGCTGTCACAGATAATCATTTTAACATGCTCTTTCCATCTTATGCTTTGGCATAATAACTCCCATTATTGCAATGGGGAGTAATGCACAGAATTAAGTTATCTTGCAATCTATTCTGTATTGGCAAGACTGTTATGACTGTGACAAGATTTGTTTTCCGCATTTAAATAAAATGTGCAAACAGCAGACACAGTTTGGTTGAGAGAAAGAGATCTATTCCAAAAGACAAAAAAAATCTGGAAGCTTAGTATCAAATCCTGTAACATAAAAATCAAGGAGCATTGTTTACTCTGCTCCTCAAAGAGAAGTCAGAAAGGTGACTTGTCCCACGTCAGAAAATGCATGCAGTAGTTAGTTGTTTGGCAAAGCAAAGTTTATGGATGCTGGAGACAACAGAAAACTACAAATAAATTGATTTTTTACTATCTGAGCATAACCACCATTTATAATTTAGAGTCTCTGGAGTCTTTGGAGGGGTTGGAGAGGCAGGGGAGAACCCAAAAACCAAAAGCCAAACTGTCCTGCATGCAGGAAGCTGGGTTTGGTGGCAATCAGATGCTCTTAGTGTGTCTTCTGGGAAAAGGAAAATCTCCATTACCAGGGGTATGCTGAAGTTTACATATTCTGGGCTTTTTGCTTTTCTCTAAAGGATTAGATATTGGCTAGCTGGGACTTAAAATAGTCTTTAGATGGTGTTTATTCGGTATTTCTTTCTCATGTGCCCTGCGAGTTTGCCTCACTAAACCAAAGGGTGTTAGACACAGCTAACATTCTGATATCTCTTTGTGTCTTTTGTACACTTCTGAGGAATAAAATGCCTTCATCTAATTAAATTTATAGAGCTTAATTAATATAAACAACATCTGAGGGGAAAAGCCCCATGATGACAGGTCTTAGACAGAAGGCTGGACCCAAAAATTTTATTTGCTTTTAAATTAAACTCAAGTCTATGAAATGTACTACTCATTATGAAGTAAAGGAAAATAATCTTTTAAATGTGATTTAGAATAACTGATTTAAGCATGACACTTTTCTGTACCACTTGAAAGCAGCTTCCATATTCAAATATACTTAGCTGTGACCTTTTCCTAGTATCTCTCTTTTTAATTAGAACACTTAAATTATCACATTCAATCACAGAACAAAATCTATTTGTATAAAATTATTTACAAGATTTTATGCATCCCTTAACAACCCTATGAACCTAATCCAAGGCTCACTGAAGTCTGCAGGAATTGCTCATTAATTCAGAGAGTTTGGCACAGCACATAAAGTTATAAAATTGATCTACATGGTTCCAGCAGAGGTGGAAATCAACTTCTATTGCTGAGATAAAGTGTCATGGTAATGTAGCACATTTAAGGAAAATAATTGTTGATTTTTAAATCCCTTATGCCAGCTTTTCTATAGAAGTATTCCATATATATCTGTAAGAGTAGGAGAGATCCTATTATATTGAGGAGTAATATTTGCTAACATTAGTATAGTAGCATTTCACATTCCAGTCCAAAGAATGGCTACATTCATTCCAGATTAGGGGTTTGGGGGTTTTTTATTCTTTATTGCACCTATCTGCTTAATTTATGAAGACCTGCTTGATGAACCAGCTCAAAGAGGGACACTGAAGTGCTACAGATAAGGAAAGAGAACTTTCTTAATAGCAACACTCAGATGAGGGCAGAGCTAAATAACCAGCCCAGCTGAGATTCCTCTGTGCTAACAGTGTCTGAAGTACCCTCACAATGAGGCAACTGGTACATGCCACCCACCATGGACAAACATAAAACAGCCAGTTTTATTTGTCTGCAGGCCTCTGACACACTAAGGCTGGCTTCAACTAATCCAACTTTGGGCACCTGATGTAGGAGCTTAGAGGTGGGAAGGACAGTCTGTGTTACACAGAATGGCAACGTTTGCACAGCCGGGGTCTGGAGGGGTGACTGTGCAGGAGGAGATGACAGAAATAAGGTGAGGTAAATCCAGAATTAAAATCTAGAAAAGCAGTAGATTCAATCCACGCAGAGAGGAGAAAACAGTTCTGTTGTTATGCAGTCATTGGACTCAAATGAAAAATATCTTCATAGTCCCCTTGTTAATGACACTGCCCCAGTTGGGGTATGTGGTTTGGACATTTCCAGTCATCTGTCAGTCCTAGCACAAAGACCAAAAACAAATTAATAAGCAAATGGAGGGCTTATAAAACTAAAAATTTATGAGCTGCTGTAAATTTTACTTAACTAGTAAACATTTCTGGTTTTTCTGGCTTTAGGAGAAAGGAACTGTCATTTCATGGACATTTGTTTATACCTTTCTTTTTAGGACTAAAACCCTATTTTTTTAAATATTAAGAAGTTCAGTGCCACTGATTTTGCAAGAGTATGATTGCATAAAATCATCCCAAAGGAAGTAAGGATTTGGGGGCAGTGGGGACAGGGGGAAGTCACAGAAGAAGTATCAATGACTAATTGCTACTCTGGCATCACTAGCTCTTTCTTTGACAGCTGTGCTGCAGACATTGATGTCATTCTTGAGTAAAGCCAGTTACCAAGAACAGGCACAAGGTACATCAGCTGCAGGCAAAAAACCACCATATAAATCAGGAAAATATCACATGGAACAAAGCTAGCATAGCTGTGGTCACAGAGATAAATAAATTCCACAGGTTTGTTTAGCAGAGGATTTAGGTGCTTTGCTAGCTCTGCTTCTGAGAAGAGCAATCGCTTCTCCTCAGTCTGACCCTTGTGCAAAGTGTAGTCCACCCTGCCAGTAATGGAGAGGGGTCAGGACTAGGCTGATATCACTCCCCAGCCCAGGCACACCTTCCTCTATAAAAGGGAAAGTGATCCCAAATGATCCCACAAAAAGCTACAGGTTCAAAAATCAGGAGAAGCATTGCCTGAGTCATCCTAACTCAAATTATTCCTTCAAAGTAATTTCTCACAAAACCACCAACCTTGCATTTAGAAGTGGCATCAATAAAATGTATGTTTTTCAGAGTGTCATCTCATTCCTTCAGCACTAGAGCTAATAAAGATCCATCAAAGGTTTCTGAGGCAGTTTGTATGCCTGAGCTGTAGTGGGCATATGCAGCGATGCTGGCGCTGTCTGGAGGTGTGAGACTGGCTTTGTGTGTGACAGACTCGATCTGTGCCCGAGCTCCTCTGGGATTTCTAGGCACATCCAGAGAGCCCTAGCATCCCTCTGAGCAAAACATCCAGACAAAAAAATAACTATAGCATTGCTGTGATACAACAGCTGAGGAAAAAAGATAGAGAAAAGGGAGATTTGTAACTCAAATATGCTTTACGGTAGGTCTTAATTGCTATTACAGGATTTTGAAATGAGATTCTGTTGTCCACCCAAGCACACTCATCATGGCAGTGCCAACATATCTCTAGTACTAACATGAGGTAATTAATAAAATATATTAATGGCCACTGAACACAGTTATTTTACATTATGCATCATCTCCAATGAGGAAGAATTAGTTTATTTATTAAAGTTACTTTTATTTGGCTGTCAGTCTCCTTAGAGCATTAAATACTTTATAGCAGTTTTACCATCAGCTAAGATAATTACAATAAAAACAAGCAGATGAAATAGTTTTCCCCTTTTTCTTCAACCCAAAATACAGGTTTATCTTTGAATTATTGTAAATGGATTCAGAAACAGCACATGATGTGGAGCATCCATACTGAACCAGGTACATAGATGGCAAGAGGTAACAGTATGGTCTTAGAAACTCACTAGTCAATCATTTGTTTAAGCAGGATATAAAGGGATATAAAATATTTCATTTGCATTCATACCTCTAACATTTCCAACCATCTAGATTAAGAACTATTGCCTAGCATTCACGCTACGAGTTTATTTTCTGACAGACACATGCTGCTGAGCTTCTTTTCAACATTCAGAATATTTTCTTCTTCAGTGTTCTGCACTTTCTCCAGGACAAGCTCTTCATGCCACTTTGTAACTCCTCAGTATTTCTGATACATCCAATAGCCTGACTCAAATAAGGATTAAGTTTTTCACTGAGATTTCAGGTGTCTGTCTGCACTGCAGGGCAATAAAATCAGCCTTGATGCAGTAGACTGACTATGTAGCTCTTCCAATGTGGTGACCATTGGTTTCTGATGCAGGGAACTCACATTTTCGATTCATTTTCTCTTTTCAATTCATTCCCCCCCCCCACAATTTTCAGTAAATCTGTTCAGTGACCTTTAAGACCTGAGGCAAGAATCATTTATTAAATAATCCTCTTGTAATCTTACAGCTGAGACACATAGTACTTTGCATAGTAACAAGATTTGCCTGTGCTGTTATGAACAGCTTGATATATAAAGCTTTCAAATCTTTAATCAAAGATTTTTATAGTTATTATTTAGGAAATTAGAGGAAGTTACTCTTTTAAATAGGTAATATGTTACAGCTTATTTCATGAAAACACACATATAATGCTAGTCAAGTTTTCTAACAGTCTGGAAATTTAGCTTGCAAATACTTGGAATAGACAAGTTTCACCTTGGGCCACAAAAGCTATTAAACTCTATCTTATTATATCACAGAACAGATATAACCAGATCAGTAGCTGTCAGATATCAGAGGAAAAAAGTACAGAAAAAACCCATTTGCTCTCATGCTGAATTTTAGACACCACATTATGTTATGACTCAGTCTTAT
Source organism: Anomalospiza imberbis (assembly GCF_031753505.1). Taxonomy (NCBI): domain Eukaryota; kingdom Metazoa; phylum Chordata; class Aves; order Passeriformes; family Viduidae; genus Anomalospiza; species Anomalospiza imberbis. Next base: position 21,208,912 of record NC_089688.1, read on the forward strand.
TGAAAGAGCTTTTCTACTTACTATCAAAAAATGGACGCAGATACTTGTTGTACCCTTTTATTATTTTTTGTATTGTTGGAGGTAGAACTTCACCTTTTCCTTCAGCTTTAGGAATCTGTGTTGACCTAAAAGGAATTGAAAATGAGGATGTTTTAGAAGGACATAATAAAAAAACCCAATATTCAAAAAAAAAAAAAAAACCAAACAGATTTCATAATCTATATTAGTCTCTTATTGGAAAATAACTCTTTTATGCCTTACAGTTTATTATTTCTTTTTATACCTTAAAGTCTATTATTTCTTAACACTCCATCTGAGAAATAATCTTCCTTAATACTTTTTCTGTAAACAGGGAATTATGGTTATAATCTAGGAATGTGGAAGGGATGCTGGTTGTTGATTAAGCTTCTTTTTACATAATGAAATACATTATATTTAGGTCTCGGAGACAGAAAGCAACCTCAGAGACTAATGCATAAAAACACTCTTAAAATCCTGCTTTCACAACACAATTTTTAAACAGGCTACAGAAATAATCCTGTTGACCAAAATCAGTGAAGCATAATGAGAATTCAAGTACTTCCTCTGTTCAGAAACAGCTACAAACACAATCCATAGAAGTTATATATCAATAATTACAAACCCTTTCTGCCTATCCCCGAGGGTGAGCACCCCAAGAGCGTGAGCAGGGTGTGCTCTTCAGAAATTACATCACAGATGGTAGCAACTACTTGTTCCCAATGATTTGAGAAAGGTGGGGTGTGAATTCTGAAGGTGAGAAGCAAATAATTAATTGCCTTAGTGAGCCCAGCTGGCAGAGGCATTGTCTGTGCTGCTGGAGAGCAGAGACCTATATAAATACCAGGAGAAGGGTGGTCAGCTCTCCAACAGGAGGTGCAAGAGCTGTAGCTGTGGTGATTTGCTCCTTGGGAGAAGAATCTAAGCATAAACCATTAGGTAAGGGGCCATCAGTGGTTTGTGATCTTCCCTTATAGTGCTAAATCCTCACTGAATGTCTTAGTCTCAGCTCTTTCTGGAGCTGCTCCTGAAAACTCTGCTTTCTCTTCTGCATTATATTTCTGGGTCTCTTGTAGCTTTCCAAAGCTTGATATTTTCATTTTAATTTTGCTGTTTCTGAGAAAGCTTGAGGTGTTTTGTCAGGACACTGAGACACTAGGAATAATCCGGTATCTTAAACTGGAAAAGCTTAAATGCCGAGATGATCTCACTGAATGCACGTGGCCAAATCACACTGTGGTTTTAAATGTGGTGTCCACTGGCTTGAAAAGCTGCTATTGTGGTATAATTTTTTATACACCAGACCCTATTGCCACAGAAGTAGCTGTTTTTCATTAGCAGCCTTATAACACAAATATCTTAGCTATTTGAATGATCTATTTTTTCCTTTTTTTCCCCCTGTTTTTTGTTTCTGTATTGCCAAAGAATGATGATGTTACTTAAGTGTACCCTTGAGTAATGCCAGCATTGAAATAAGGCAAGTTTCTCCTGTAAGTTTTTTCCTAAAGAAACAAACAGAGTCATGTTGAGTTGAGATGTGACTATAAATAAGAAGGCCAGTTTTATGTTGCATAGAAGTGTTAAAATTGGAAATGCATTTGAATGTAATTAATTTCTTAAATACTGTACTTGGACTAGATATCTCTCCTTTTGTAATTTACATATAAATTTTAGCTAAGTGTTCAGTGAGCTGCATGAGCTTAATTTCACAGCTTTACTGGATTGTTCTGGAGTAAGTTTTACATGTTGTGAAATGTTGAAGGAAAGCTTGTTTCTTTTCTACTGCTAGGGTATATCATTATCCTGCCAATCAATATGCAATTGCAGAGTGGTCTGGTTCATTATCATTAACTCTATTTTCTAAGATATATCTTTAAAATTTTTATGGAAGTCCTTCCCTTAAATGACCTGTGGTAGTTCATAATTTTCCTCATTAACACATGATGTGTAGCCTTCTATCACTGGTCTTTTGAGATTTATGGTTAAGTAAGCCTGGGACAGCTGTTATGCTGTAATTAATGCAGTGAGTTAATGAGGCACGGTCCCCTGCATGCTGCTGGGCCACAGAACCTTAGAGAAGTCCTAGCACAGCAAGGCAACAAGTGAAAGGAACCTGAGGCCTCCTAAATGTGAGTGTGTGGTGTGAGCAGCCTGCTGCCTTTGGGGGACACTCAGAGGCAGATCGTCAGCTGAAAGATAAGGAACCTACAGAGGTTCTGTGCCCTGAGCAGTTTGGGGTTTCTGTGTTTTAAGGGATGATGCCCTGTTACCTTTACAGAGCTCTTTGATTCACGTGTTCCATTCCCAGCGCAGCCACAGTGAGCTCACAGCTGCACACATTCACAATGGAAAAAGCTGACACTCCTTCCAGTTATGCATCTGCATCTTCTCATCAATGCATCTAAGCTTCTCTCTTAACAAATACTTGTGTTGTTATATTTATGTTTCATAGTTAAGGGAAGCTGTCTAAGTTCCTCTATTTTCTTAATGTATGTGAAATACCTTGGCATGCATTTAAGTATGGAATTGCCTTGCAACAGGTGTTCCAGCAACTGAGGAGTGAACAGGCTTTTACAGAAAAAAACCTGAATTTATAATTATTTTTCAGCTGAGAATATCTATCTGTTCTGGGCTGTCAATACTTAATAAATGCTTTAACTCATCAGGTTCAGTGCCCTCTGGTTGCTTTTATAAAAGCTGAATTATAATTATTTATTTTCCTAAGTCATTCTTATGTGCAAAAACTGCAAATTTTTATGGGTTTGGCTAAACTTGAAAGGCTCAACAACTGTTTGTTATTTAAGGTACTTTCAAGTTAGTGTCTTAACAGAATGGGGTAACTGGAAGGGAAAAAAGGAACATTTGCCCTAAACAGTAGTATATATCATTTATTTAGTCATAAGTACAGTCTAGACACATGTACGAGAATATTTTTTCTGGCTATTTTTTGTCAGAAGATATGTATCATGAAAGCCTGAAAGACACAGAAACACCTTAGAACTGCAAGATAAACAAAATGCCAGATACAGTTTGAACAAGCTTTTGAAACATTCCCCCCAGGAAAACAAGAATAAAAAAAGCTTTTTTTCAGGCAATTCACTGACAGGCAAAGGGCTTACGGATGCAAATAAAGTTATTTCTTGTTTCATACCTTTGCTCAATGATATGGGGGTTTATATTGTCTTTGCAGATAAACTATAGCAAAATCTAAATCACTGATTAATTCTCTGCTTTGAAACAGACAGTACTGTCACCTTCTTTTTATTATTATTAAACGGTGAGGTTGAAACTAACATCATGTTACCAGGCACAAGAACAAAGAGTGAAATAACATAACTGCTCTTGAGCACAGGCAAAAAAAGAGAACATTTCATAGAATTCTGTTTCTGATTCCATAAACCCAGGCTAGCATTCTTTATGTTAAAAACACCCTCTCTGAAACAAATGGGAACCCTTCTTCAGACCAAATAGCATGCATTTATAAAGCTGATTGTTGATAATGATAAATTTGCCTCAATTTTAATAGTAAGTGGGGGCCATGTTGTGATTGTAATGTAATTTAAAGTGAAGGGAAGAAGTGTCATTCAGGCAGTGAGAGATAGAAAGGAAAAAAATAACCCCATACCATTACTGATTGTAAATTACTCAGTAAAAGAAACTCTCGTCACATGTTAGGCAGAGATTTTCCAAGTGGAGTATCTAAGGGACTACTTGGTAAAAAAATCATGGCCCTTGCTTTGGGTGCACCTCAGCCCTTGGGTTTTATTTAGAAATATTTCTCTGTTTCAGTGCCAAGCAGAATAGTTTTTGTTTTAAACAGCGCTTTCACAAAGCCCTCCTGATTTGTGCACTGCAAAAATGCATTTTTGTACCCAAGCATCATCTTGTCTGTGAGATACCCAAGGGCCAGAGCCTCTTCTCAACCTGTGTCTGGATTTGGGAACAACAGGCACATCAGCTCAATGCTGTGCACCTGTACCCAGGCACTCCCACAGGTGCTGTGTGTGCACTCAAGCCCATGGATGACACTCGGGAATGAACTGCCTGTGCCTCTGGACACTCACAGCCAGATGAAGTTGTAAGAGGATTCACAAAGTCTGTCTGATATTCATTAAATATGCACCACAGGCTGAGCTCCTGGGGGAATTTTGCCTCCTTGTTATTCAGGTGCTTCTGAAATTGTTGGTCTTTTAGCAGTGTTTTATTATGGCTAAGCCATGAGACATCCACTCATTACATAGCAAGTCACAGCTGATGACGAAAGAAGGTGGAATTGGAGCAAGCGCATGTTTTGGACAAAGACCTCTCTATAGGAATGGAGAAGTTGGGGGAGATGGATGCTTTAAACTTATTTTCAGGGGACTGTTCCCCCTGTTCCACTACTAAGAGAAAGTTACATCTAAATGAGTGTTTGCACACCCACTTGAGTTAAAGGTCAGACAGAACCTTATCCTGAGGAATCTACTGTAAGATGAAGTAGGTTAGGCAATTCTAGATAAAGAATTGGCTCACAGACTTTAAATACTTCCGATGAAAGTAGTGATGAGAATGTTTAACCTGTCCATGCTTGCATTTTCTTATTAGAATTGCTTAAAGACTATTTTTGTCCATTTTTATAGAAGGAATAGATTTTAAGTGCTCCATTTCTATATTTTTTTTGTCATGGCAGCTGCACTGTTAGATGGGTTATGTGCAGCCAGAGGGGATCATTTTCAATTTCCAGCATAATGCAACTCAGATTTCCTAAAGATTTCACGATTTCATAACAGAATAAGAAAACAGTGTTTAAAATAGGTAATTCTTCTTAAGATACTCTCCTTTTAGTGCACGATGATGATTTTACTATCCCAAGCTTGTAGTAAATCTAGGCGGACTGTGTGCTTCTGTCCTAGGGCAAGGCACTATGCTCCAGGCAAGGACCGTGTGCCCATCTGAATTTATCAAGCATCTGATACAATACCCACTCTGTACTCAGTAATCCTTTATTTGAGGGTTCATATGCTTCATAAATATTCTTTTTCTCCCTCATCAATCTTTCTAATTAAAAAAATCTGTTAAGGCAGCTGAGATTGATGAAGCTCAGTCCTGTATTTCTGTATTTATCAATGCCCATGTAAGAGGCAAGATTCAAATGCCAAGTTTTTACTTTGTTACCTGGTCTCTAATTATAAGTAAGTTTATTGTAAACCAACTGATACAATAATATATTGAAGAAATAATAATTTTAGCAAATATTTCTTACCTATAGAGCAGCAATAGAAAAAGGGCTCTGATACTGCAGCACTTAAGACTGCACATTGTCACAAGTTCTTCCAGAAGTTCTTGTCGTTCCTAAAAAACCAAAAGTGCAGAGGTAATGTTTTACAGCACATATGCATTTCTCATACATTAATTTCCAAAGGCTTTAAACACTAGAGATATTGTATCTTGAATAGCTTCTTCTAATGTATTAGTAAGTATCTATATCAACTTTTTAAAATCTCAAAACTTGGAAAAAAACCAGAGAGGTGGCATCAGGATTAATTCAACTAACCAACACAAGCTGCATTCCAGTATACTGCAGCTCTTTCATTTTAGCCTCTGTCCTTTAAATATTAGGAAAAGTAATTGCTGTGAAAAATAATGTAATCCTGTGCAGGAGAATTGCAAACACTGAGTTTTGTCTCTCCTATTCAGGCCTGTGAGTGCATCTCTGGCATATCAGTGTCCCTTCTACAGGGACAATACATGGCCCCATCTTAGAACACTGAGCTCTTTTAAGAGCAGCCTCTCTGGAACATGTATAGCATCAATACCACCGGTACGCAACTTTGGTTTTCTTTTTGTTAATGAGAAAAAATGAAATTTTAGGCTTCTATGCCTAGCTATTTTTTAAAAATCCTTTGTATATAAATCATATATAATCATCCATATTCATGAGAATGTTTGGCTGAGGCAAGATGTCTTTTCTGAATGGGATTTCTTTGCTTTTGTCAGTATGATTCACATCTACAATCGTTATTTTAAGAAATCTGTCAGCTCTGTAATCCATTTCTGGATGAAAAGAGTATCAATCCACAGTGTAATGCAGTCATGCAACAGATCTGAAATACACAGACTGTGCGAACTTTTGCTGTATTTCAGCAGAGTACACAAACCTTATTTGTAAGGCTTGCTTGAAAACACTAAAACAACCCTACATATCAGGAATGCTACTTACCCAAAACCTGCAAGACAATTGTTAATTAATGCAACTGAAATATCTTTTTTAGGTTTTAGGAAAGGACAATCAAATCTATTTTCAGTGTACAGAATGAATTTTGCAGGAGTATCTTGAATTTTCACTTCTCTAATTGTTAATAGTAAAGAACTTCAAGTTTCAAAGCCTGAAATTTTGTTTCACTGTTCTTTAGTGACCAATGTAAAATGCCAGCAAACTTTTTAAAAACCAAAGTAATTTTTCTTTCAGGCTACAGCTCTAGTAAGAGCAAAACTAGTGGTATTTACCTAAATTAATGCCATGTGAATGGGATATGACTTTTATGTAACAGTGAAGTAACAAAGTAACTTGTTAATGTCTCCAAAGAGAAAGGAAAACCATTTCAATGACTTTTTAAACGAGGAAACATTCTAGCATCTTGGCGACTTAAAGCATACACCAGCCTGGTAAATATTAATGTCAAAATAAATCATAGACTCCTCCTGACTTCCACAGAAAATCATGCATGAGACATTAAGAGAGCTGGTAATAGGAAAAAACAGCACAAATGAGCAGATGGTGTTGTCAGAACACTGCTCTCTACATGCTGATTCTGTAACACTCCTGGTGCAGATCGTGGGATCTCTTTTGCGTATCTCATTTTGGGTTTGGATGCTTTCTACATTCATTATCATACAGGAAAATATGCTAAAAATAAAAAGCCTCTTACTGACTTTATAAGTACTTCATAAAGCTGCTTTTATATTTAGCTTTGGAATTGCTACTATGAGTTCTTAATACGACTGAAGATCCTTTATAAACAGATTAAGGAAACCTATGGATATTTCTGTACTTGTTTGGGTTTCATTTTTACAGTACTGAAGATGAAAAGGAGTGGGCTTATTACTGATTTCTTTCTAAAGCAACTGGTTTACCTTCAGTTCTTAACCAACATCCAAGGTAGCAATTTTAATGGAGGGTGGGGTGGAGAATTTTGGTCTTTTACACATCAAAGTCAAATCCATCCTATGGTACATGGATTATTTTTGTATGCTCAGGAAAAGAGAGCATTCAAGTAATAGAAGGGAGAAGATCTCTTACTTCTGTGCAAGAAACACGAATCAAGAGATCTAATTGCCATGTCAGCTGGCTTGCCCTCACTGCAAAGGGACACTGCATGCCAGCCAAGCAATAGAACTGGGTAGCTACTGGAGTCTTAAGCTCTTTCACAGATAACATTTAAGTTGGATATATAAAGCTCTGCTGCATGTGTGTACATGCTTGCATGCACGCACATGTTTTCCCTGCTGCCCCTTTCTTAGGGGGCTTACTGAGCCAGTTTGTTCTGCTGAAAAGCCTTCTCTTGGCATGTTTGCACATCTGGACCTTTCCTGCCACACATTTCTTTGCCAAATGCTACACATTGACAGCAAGGTTCCTTCCTGCATGCATGTACGTATGGAACTACTGGTATTTAAAACTAGCTCAGCAGAAGCCATAATATTTTCCTCCCACCCTAGAAAAATAAGCATAACCTGTTTTCTGCATAGAATATTGAACCATTTGGTTTAACTAGACAGACTGCATGCTGTCCAGATTATTGTGCATACATTGACACATTTTGTTCTAAACATTTAATTGAAGTGAAGGTAACAAATCTGCCCCAGATTCTCATATGATAAGACAACATTTTTCTACTTTTATTCAGATCAGATTAAGACTGTAAAATGTCATCCAATGTTTTGACATTTCTCATGGGAATTCAGTTATTTATTATCTTCAGTATGACAGGAAATGTGAATTATGCAAGTTTCACAAACCTTTGAGGCTGAAATGGGGTGAGGTAGACAGCTGGCAGAGGTAGTAGAATCATCCAAAGATTTCACTGGAAGTGAATTTTGTGTGAATGAATTAAAGGATAAGATACCTATTATGTTGAAGTACCTTATGCACAAGTGGATGCATGAGAAAGACTAGAAATTATTAGATACTACACTTTGTCATATGGTAGTGGCCATATGCTTGAACTGCCATGGCTGCTACTGCAGGCATCTAAAACTGCATGTAGAATTATCTTAAAATAAAAAGCAGATGGTGGGTTTTACAGTATAAATTTAATTAGCATTACAGTTGCATTTTACTTCCACATCCAAACTGTTGAATGACAGTGTCTTTAAGTGCTTGACTGAAAGGCAGAGAGAAATTCGGGAGGGATTCACCCAGAGTACCAGAGAAGTACAGCTGCCACCCCTGCTCTGGATTCTCTGCTTGCATTGTCTGCTAGAACTGCAAAGTAACCTGTGAGCTTATCTGTTCTTGACTTCATCCTGTTTGTTAGATCAAAATGAACCAGTTGGAAGGGAAACAATGGAAAGCTGGAAACACTAAGGACTCTGTCGGAGAAAGGGAGAGGGTATATGGAAGGCAGTCACAAGACAAGATTTGGAAGTAGAGGGCATATACCCCTTGAGTCAGTTGGGGTCAGCTGTCCCAGCTGTGTTCCCTCCCAGTTTCTTTTGTAACACCAGCCTCCTCACTGGTGGGCTGGTAGAAGAAGCACAAAAGGCCTTGACCCTGTGCAAGCTCTGCTCAGCAGTAATTAAAACATCCCTGAAATACCAACACTTGTGTTCACAGCACAAATCCAAAACACAGCTCCATTCTAGCCACTGTGAAGAAAATTCACTCTACTTCAGCCAAAACCACTACAGCTTGGAAAAGTCAACTGCGTACAACAGATTGACAGTAGTCACTGACAAAGCACTTTGTGGAATAAAGTGCTATGATATCTGTCTTTGGGTTAATTTGGGTGCCAGCATATAATGGCTGTAATTTCATGGTACTTCCTGAAATAGAAATGCAAAATATTCATATATTCAATTTTTTTTCATGTTAGGATTAATATTGCAGAGACTGCAACTTGAGTGAAAAGTATCAAGAAGGATTTTTTTAATCCAGCAAATTAAAAAGAAGGAATAAAACCCAGTGGCAGCAAAACTCCAGGTCTAACTGGGGAATTGACTGATGAAAGTGGACAAATGCATGTGTCTGCATCCTATTATAAAGGGCACCCTCTTATGTGGCTGACAACTGGCTTTTGGCACACCAGCTAGCTTGTTGTTAAACCCTAGGCACATCTGATCTTGCCTACCATGGGCAAAACCATGCAAGTCTCCTTGGGCAAGTAATCAGAGTTAATGTACTTGGCCCATAGAAAGTAGCTGTCTTGTCATGTTTTCTCTGCAGACAGGCAGCAGAGGGGCCATCTGCTATGACAGTGTTATGTCAGCAATTGAAGGGCTCTTAGGCCTCTGCTGCTGCTGTATCTGGCAATAGTTCAAAGTGAAACTCTGGATTCCAGTTATGCTATGATCTTCTGATCAATAGTTATCACGTGTGCCAGGTAAAAGGAGTGTCATTTTCTCAATGAAAAACTTGGGAAGTTGCTCCAGTATGAAAGCATCTTCTTAAGTTCTGTACCCTGAGATGTTTTTGTCAAAGATATTTTTCAGCAACAGAAGCTCACACTGTTAAATAAGTAGAATGAATTTAAGATGCACCAGAAATGAAAACAGCTTCTCTGGTATAGCAAAATGAGCTTTAATTGAAACTTCATAATTAGAAATTGTTTATATAGGTATAGGCATTACATGAGAGTCTTTAAAATTATCCCAAACAAATCACTATGACAAATGTGTTTATTAAAAAAAAAAAAAAATGACCACAGCATGATTCCAGACTATATAAGCAACAACTCAGTGATTTACTTCAGTGTCCCAAATAATGTATAAGTTTATATGTAAAATCACTGTCCTCAAAATACACTGGAGGGTCAGAATAAAGGTCAAACAAATCTATTGTTACAGCCTTACAATTTTTTGTGCCAGCACTTCTAGCCACCAAAGGAGTAGGGATTAGCAATATGCTGTAAATACTTACATAATTAAGTGTATGAGAGACATTTGGTGCCCTGTATTGAGGTCTTTATTTCTCACCAAGTTCCCTGTGTTATCAATTTCATGAACATCAAAGCCTTAGAGTAAGTTACATAACCTATGATAGGATTATTTTATATGTTTATCTGTTGTTGTTTTCACTCTGTGCATTTTAAATACACTACATATTGTGGATTAGCTGTGAAATAACTGGCAAGGATGCTGTTCGCATTATACTGTTTTTCTGGAAAAGTAATTTCAGATTTATAAAAACTGGGTGCTTAGGATGATAATACAATTCTAGGAGTTACCTTCATGGAGCAAGTGCCAGATGTCCTGCTCCCAGCCAGCATAGCACTAAACTGAAAGGTTTCAGCACTGTACAGAAATGGATGTAGTAATAACCATTCACAGAATAGATTATAAGAAATGAACATGTTCATGTGACTGCTTAAATGTAGTGCTCATTACAAGCTCTGCTTTGATCTACTGAGAAATCTACAGAAAATGTGCCCCACAGGATATTTTCTAGTTTTAAAAGGCAGAGAACTAAGTAACTTCTCTCCACCTTGTTCCTAAATATGATTTTAGATAGCTGACACTCAAAAGTCTGGCGTATTAGTGGTGTTTGAGCAACAGAATCACAGCTGATGATTACTGCCATTTGTAATTACCCAAAGAAATCAGTGGTTTATGGGGTTATTAATGGTTGGGTTTATGTACATGCAGACTTTATGAAATTTTTTGCTCTATGCATCTCAGTTCTGCTATCTGTGCAGCTGGACCTCTACGTAAGTCTGCAAATGTTTGAGTCCTCTGGTACCAAAATCCAAATCTCAAATCTGAGACCTTTACTGGCTTTTGAAGGTGTTTGTTAATACTCCAAGGTCCTCCCACACCCAGTCCCACAGACAAGCAGGGATTACCTTCTGCCACACCAGTTTTACAGCCAGAATTCACAGCCCACCCATGTGGCTTCAATAGGCCCTCAGTTTCTGTGCAGTTTAAAGAATGAATGTGTTTGAGTTGGGTCAGAGAGGTAGGTAACCTTCAGAGGTGCAACTGATGGATGAAACCTGAAAGGCACCTTCGGAAAGGTTTTGACTGTGCAGGAGGTGCCAACAGCTGTAGGGTGGCAGACACTCATGGCTTGGGTGGTCTCCCTTCAGCCATCTGAGACCTGACAGCTGCCTGGGTGAGCACTTTAGGTCACCAGGTTTTCATAGGGCACCCACAAGTGTGGGCTGAAGGCAGACTCAGCACTCCTGCAGTACTGAAACCTTCACTGTTTACACAGGCCAGGATAAATAATGTGATTTTAGCAAATAATAGTATAGCAAAATTGAGACAGTTTTGTTTGGGCACTATCAGCCTAGATATGATTAAGATAAATAGTTGAAAACGTAAAAGTTGAACAGGATATGCTGGTTCAGATTAAGAAAATAACAACTTGATTTGGAAAGACAAATTGAATCCTGTCTTTGTTGTGCCAGTTTAAATTACTGTTCCTTATGAGAGTTAGCAGATCTAGAATCTTCTAGCCATTAACCTGGGGCCAAGTCTCCCCACACAGACCATGATGACTGTGAGTTTTGCTCAGTATTCTCACACTGTAGAAATGACCCAGGACCCAGCCAATGTCCCTGCAGCTTCCCTCCATGCAGCCTCGGGCGTGGGAGAACGAGGGTCACCTCACTGTCCCTGAACACACACTTGAGACTGGGAGGGAAAAGAAGGGCCCTGCAGGAGCAGATTAGGGTCAGTCATATCCATCTTCTCTTCTCACTGAATGGTGTGCAGTGTGCCTTTGAAATTTATGACAGAGAACAGCTCCCTGGTCTGCAATTCGTTTTGTTTTCAGTTGCAAATTCTTGTTAGTTTGGGAGCAAAGTGGAAGAAGGAAGGAAATATACCCCAGCTGAGCCCCTTATTTTCCATCCAAATTATGAATTTGAATCACAGACTTTTCTGGGTTTGATTAGTGTTATGCATATCTGAAACCTTACAGAGAAAACTTTATTTTTCTTAGTCACCAAATATCTACTTCTCAGTTTGGTTCCATGGTCTTAGACTCAAATTCCTTAGTGAATTGTTAAATATCTGTAACCAGGTGATTTACAAACTAACCGTTATGAACAGTGCAACAGGATGAAGGACTGGGAAGGAGAAAATCAGATTTCAGAGCAGTTTCAGGTTTTTTTAAATCTTATTAAGGTTTTGTATTCAAAATTAACTGGTACCAAAAAAAAATTAAAATTACTCAGTAGAATTACATATTTTTGTAAATAATAATCACAGGATATAATGCTTTTAATTGTACAGCCATGCAAAAATGTGAATGTTGTCCAAGTTGAGTGTCCTGGGCTCAGCTGTAAGCTTTTGTACCTGCTAAGGTTGAGGTCAGAGGAATTATTCCAACTGAGATGTGCAGCTGAGCTCAAAGTAGTCAGGAATTTGGTCTAAGAGGAAATCGCACAAGGGAGTTTGAAAGCAAGAGGCGTTTTTCCAATAAAGTATATATTTCCAATTTTTTCACAGCTACCACATGGGAAGATTAGTTAAATCTGTGTGTGCCTGTTGCAGGATCTTCCTTTTCCTTCAGCACAAACTGCTTTAGCTTTATTCTATGACAGGTTATTAGAATTACCTGGAGTGTTCAGGATGGAGCACAGCCTTTCAGAATCCTGTTTATAAAGTTTGAATAGCCATTGAAACTGTGTATGTAAGATTTTTTTTTTAATAACTAGAAAAAAGAGCCTTCTAGAGAAATAAAATACTTTCATTAAATTCAAATATTCCCTTTCTTCTTTACTCAGTGCTCAATAACAGGTTTAATCAATGTGATCTACTTTAAATTTTGTACACCTTTTTAAGTACTAGTGCATTGCTCATCTCTGTATTCATTTGAGGTGGGATGCAGTTTTGATGAGGAATTGGGGTGGAAAATGGGAGATGGCTCTTACATTATCTCTCTTGGAGAAGTTTCTCCACGTGCCACTCACTTTTTTCAAAAGCAAGGTTTTGCAGCCTTTTCGGGAACACACTCACATCTTCGATTTTACTTATTAATTGAAATTGGAATTATTCTGAGTCATTTTAATCCAGCAGCATAATGATGCCTCAGAGAGGAAACGCGAATATTTAAAAAGAGCAATTTAGAAGCCAAGAGAGCGGAGGGGGAGGGATTAGGAGGGAGGGAGCCGCGATGCCCGGGGCGGGCGCGCCTTACCTGGAGCGCGGCGGGCGGAGGAGGCAGCTCCGAGCAGCCTGGCAGGCGGCCGAGCTCTGCGCCCGCCGCGCCGGCTGCGAGCCCGCCCACGGCCGGGCGTGGGCGGCACACGAGATGGATGCTTCCCTGTTGCTGCTCGCTCAAGCCCCCACAGGAGCGTCTAAGCGTTGCCCCTTCCCTGCCACTCCTCCTTTGCTTAATCTTGCTTGCGCCGCTTTTCAGTTTCAAGTGTGTCCGGGGGAAAGGATGCTAGACAGAGAAGTGGTGATGGATCCCCTGACAGACAAAAGTCGGGGAAGCACTTCCCATGGCTTCTTTTTCTGCCATACCTCCTTAACAGAGCTTGCATGAAACTTCCTGCTGATTGCCTGGGTTCTTCTTCTTGCAGTTGTCCCATCTCAGCTACCCCAGGTAGAAACTTCCACCCTTGTTCTCTATTTGATGTTCTGGGTGCCTTTGAGAAGCATTGTTCAAGTCTTTCCAAAAGTGAAAGGTTTTGCAGATGTTGTTTTCCTATCTTCTCTCCCACTTCAGGACCTGTTGGCAGTTTTCAGAGAGATGAAGGCAGCACTTTCTCTGGGGAAACACTGTTCTACAAAATTTAGGATACAGGGAACCACTTAGGGAATGTGATTACCAACAGAAGTTGTGTTAGGAGAAACCACTTCAGACAGAATTTAACCTCTGCCATCAGAAATCATTTCCTGTGGCTACAATATTGTGGATGACAGGGATACACAGGAACACACCAAACCCTTCCTGATGCTGTCACCAGTAGTAAAATATGGTGGTACTGGAGCAAGGTATGAAGCAGGGGAGAGAAAATTATTTTGAGTATTTCAGTTTAAAATCCTGATGCTATTTTTGGGGATTAAAGAGTTTGATAACTTTTGAGGAAGGCAAAGGCTGAGAGGTCTCAATCCTGTATCTTCTAGCACTAAAAACCCTGGTTTTTTTCTTCCTAGAACAAGCTAGTCTCAGTTCGTGTCAGAAGTAAGCATATGTTTTTTGCTTTTTCACAGAATTATAGAACTATTTTGGTTGGAAAAGACCTTAAAAGGTCATCAAGTCTACCCCCCTGCCCTGGACAAGGACATAATCTGTTGTTTCAGGTTGCTCAGAGCTCCATCCAGCCTGGCCTTGGACACTTCCAGGCATGGGGCATCCAAAGTGTCTCTGGGCAACCCGTGCCAATATTTCACCAATGCCATAAAAATGTCATCTTTATCTAGTCTGAATCTACCTCTTTTAGTTTGAAACCTTCACTGCTTGTCCTTTTTCTTAACTCTGTCTTAAAGCTAGTTACAAACATGTTGCCCTAAGAGGCCATTTGATGTCCCATATCTGCTGTGACTACACTGGAAGCTCCACCAAGTTACAGAACATGGGAAGATCTGAGGCTCAGATTAGGAAAGGAAAACACATCTCTACATGGCAAAAAATGGAGCAGATTTCTCTACTGTTGTTTGCCTTTCTATTGTTATTGTTAAAGCTCTTACTTGTTACTGCATCTGTAGGAGGGAGAAATTAAATAAATGTAATAACCATCCCTTCCTGCACATGTTGAATGTTGATCCAATTAAGTCAAGAATATGTGCTGAGTGTGCCTGCTCTGGGACAGTTCCCCCCATATCTCATTTGAACAGTCTGTCTGACTGCATAAAGTATGTAGTGTTTATCTTCCATTCATCGGTCAAGCAGAAAGAAGCTGGAAACCCAGTGGGGAAAAAAAAAATCCCTGGCTGTTTCTATTACAGAGCAGCTGTAAGTGGGAGAATAAGCAAGTTTGGTCTCATGTGGCCTATTGTAGCATTAGAACTGAGAAAACAGCTTTAAAGCAATTCTGTAAGCAACTGGCACAGAAACAGTGCTGATTGTTATTCCCAATAGGACTCCAAGTACAAGTTTAGTTAATGCACAATATCAGAAATCCTCAAATTTCTAGGGATCTCTTCCTATTTACTTCTTAAAAACCTTTTTCAAGTTCCCACTAATTGCAGGTCATCATTTAATCAAAATGAAAATATTCTGTTTGAAACATGCAAAGCATCAATGTGATGTTGCCTGTTTCAGTTCACAGTGCCCAGCTGGAGAACATTACATTTCCACTTTAAGACCTTGTTTTTCAGCACCTGTCTGCATTTCAAGGCTCTAAGGCAGCTGTGATGCATCTGAAAGTCTGGGGCAGGGCATATTCTTCTCTTCTTACCAGAGTCCTTGAGCAGCAGTGGTCACTGGGATTTCAGATCACCTGAAGCAACACCTGGGCTGTGACTGCTGGAGACAAGCAAGCAAATGACAACACTCAAAATTAATCGCTGTGGCCTGTAATATTAAGGCTGTCAGCAAGACCTGTTAACATAAAACTAAAATTTATGCTGGTTTATTGTAAAGCTTATACTTCAGAGTGCTCCTTTTATTAATTTTCTCCTGGGGCTGTTGCAGCCTCAGCATGGGGTGTGCTAGCTCAGGAGCAGCTGGCTGGTATGACTCTGTCCCCATGCACAAACCTGCCCTGTCACCTCAAGAGTCAGCTCCTGGAAGCCCTTGACCCCTTTGTGCTCCCTGCAGCAGTGGGACCTCTGAGGCACCAAACCACCTCCTGCCCTTAAGCTGCTCCCAGAAGGGAACAGCTCAGTTATTAACCCAAAGCTTGAGTCTTTCAATAGAGCCATTCATCAGCTGGGAAAATCAGCTGACTCCATCCTCAGGCTGGTAGAGAGTGATGAAATTATTTTAGAGAACAGCTTGCAGAAAATACTCCTCAAACACAAAAATCTATGTCCACAGTAAGAAATTATTTAACTCCTCTGTGGACTTAGTCGTCTGCATCTGTATTGGAGCCCATGTTGGGTAAGTTGGGGGTTTTAGTAGATTTTCCTTACATTTTGTAACCTCAGAGGGTGGTTGTAACATTTGCAGCACTGATTAAACAACAGTGTAATCTGTAATGACTTTCAGCATCTGTAATGCCAAGAGTAAAAGAAAACACATTGAGCTTTTGGTATTCCAGGGATTCCTGGAGGTATGTTAAATTCTGATCAGCAGTCTGGGTGTGAGATGTTTTTGATGCTTGAATTGCTTGTCTAATGACACATGACCCTTACAAATAAGCCAACATTAGCATTACCACTTAAGTAATATATTGATACATGAAATTGGGTGCAGCATGATTCAAAATGTCTCCCTTTTTAACTTGATTACATTCACACTTACTGGATATTATTTTGGACATATGAAAGTAATTGGAAATGTTTGGAATGCTAATCAAAAGTGTATGGAATAAATGCAATATTGAGTGAGGACCTGAAAATTAGACCAAATAGCACAATATGTTATCTAAGCAAAAGGTAAAGAGTGAGAAAACACTCACTGGTCTATTGTATTGATTTAATTATTCCCACTTTAATGAGGTAACAGGTGAGGCTAATGTTTCGGACTTTTAAAATCCACTACTAGTAGACTATTGATTTGAAATTCCTATAACAATTCTATTTCATTAATCTGTATCCCAGAGGATTTATTTGAAAGAATGAAACTAACACCATAAAATGTGTTCCACCTTTAGAATTCTTCAGGAAATGAAGTTTTCTGATTACTATAAATTGTGTGAAGCAGGGGATGAATCAATTAGCATTCTAATACAAGGTCTATTTTCTAATAGAAATGTTTGTCCATGAAAGTCTACTTTCTTATACTGGATGAATAGTTGCATTTTAAATTATTGTAATAATTCTCAGTGACCTGGGGGCTACATACTCTGCAGCTCTTACAGATTATTTGAGTGGAAAATAATGCGCATATAAAATGGCTCAAATTTAAGGTTGCCTTTTCTTTTTGCATCTTGTTGCCCAGTCACACACAAAAAAAAAAAAAACCTTTAAACACTACCTGTATCAAGAGTTACACATAAAACATAATCAAGTTTTATTTTGTTTTAGACCCATCCTGGACTGAAATTTTTTCACCTTTGATAAACCTTTATTTGTCAAGTGAACTTCCTTTCTTATTTCACTATTTGCTGCTTTTTTTCACTGAAGTAGCTGAAGCTTAATGAATTATTTTAATGTTCATCTGACATGTGCTAGGATTACTCATGCCAAGATCAAAGCATATTCTTGTTGAAATTGGGGTCTCCTACCCTGTGTCAGTCGGAGCACTCTGGCTCTGTTACCTCAAGGACTGCTGTTGCAGCAGCCAGGCTGCACCTTTAACCTGAATATCTTCAGCTCAGACTGTGCTCAAGGCACTGCTCACCTTTACTCTTGCCATGGGGTGGCAAAGCACTTCAGGATTAAACCTCCCTGGGAGCGAGGCACCTTCACCTGAAACCACCATTCCTTTAGAGGTTGTTTTGAGAAGCACATATTTTTGGTTGTACTACTTGTCAGTTTATTTTTAACAGCACGGCTGCATTTGTCAGAGCTTTGTTAGCTCTTGCTACACTATTGAATATGTCCAGGTGCTGCCTTTAATGAAGCACTTTTGTTCCCATTATGCCTGCAATCATGTCAATACTCGAGAATTAGATTAAATGGATGAGAGGGATGAGAGGAAGACAGTGGATTTGATTATCTCAGGTAATTGATTTTCTTTGCATTGTGCTGTCAGTGTCTCAAAGGCCAGGTGGATTAACTATCAAGAACAGGCAGGCTTGTGCTAGTCCTGCACCATATACAATTTTCCAATTTATTTTCAGTAGGACTGTGGAAATGTGAAAGCCTATGGCTGGGATGTCTCCTGTGTTAAAAAAAAAAAAAAAAAAAAAAAAAAAACTTGGTTTGATAGGATTTGGATTTGGATTTTTTACTCACCTGGAATGTTTACTTTTCACCATGTTCAGCTATCAATAAAAAAAGCCTTCCAGAAGTGACCTACTGAGACACCAAGAAGCAGTTTGGACAATGCCCTTGCCACAGGGAGCTGTACAGACATTAATGATGAGTTGTGAGAGTATCACATGTGGGTATTACATGGAGTAAGAAAAATACATTGGGTATAGTGGGCAAACCCCAGTTTTAAGCAGGACTTGAAAAAGCTGTGAGACACCAAGCTCCCTCTAACTGCCCAGCCAAACAAATTTGAGTTCCTGTTGTGAAGTCCTAGAGATAAATCTGAAATGCTGGGAGAAGACTGACTTGTTTTCCTCAAAGAGAAGCTGGCATGGTGACTGCACCTTTCCCATATTTCCTCATGAAAGAAGTGGTTCTTGGAAAAGTGCCACTTTCTCCTGTCCATATTCAGTTTGCCTGAAGATTCAACCAGAGTTCCTGAATGGAATTATTATCTTTTCATCATCAATTCTGTGATATATTAATTCTTCTGTATATCAGAGTTGTGTTTCCTAAGCCATACCTGCTGTGAGATCTGAGCAAGACTAAAATAATAAAACTCTGCTTTGATAGAAAAGATGATTTTTCCAGCCCAAATGCAGTCGTGCTGGGAACGTGTACCACATGGCTACATCTGTTTATGGGTTAGTTTGTTCTGCTATTCTCTATATCAATATATTACATGACATTAGAGAGCCAAAGTTTAGGGATGTTGTAAAACAAACAAATCTATTTTGTTTGTAAAAGGAAATAATTTATTTTGCTTCTTCCTTGAATTTTAAACACTGCATTCTTTACACAAGAGGGTTTCTGCTATTAAGGTACTCTTAACCATTTTCAAAACTTACTGAAGAAATTAAGAAAAAATCTGTTTCTGTAGATGGCTGTGCACTACTCCACAATCTGACTCCTACTTGTACTAATGTGGGCTTCACAGTAGTAGCAGTGATATTTGTTAAAGCTTACCAGCTACTTATAAATTTAAAAAAAAATTGGCCAGTATTTATTTTACATTTTAAATTTGGGTGCAAGCATGAAGAAAGTATTTCTAATAGGCACTTGTCAGGCTTTCACTTACTGTAAAATTATACAAGGAGAATAATAGCAGTCTCTTACATGCCACTTAAATTAAGATGTCTTAGATTTAACCAATTAAAATGTAATATCCACTTCTGCCTTACAAATATACTGCGTACAAACATCATTATGTAGAAACATTCACCCATTAGTATTTATGCCATAAGATGGTGAAGTTAAAATTTCTACAAGCTCATTCTAAGTACATGATGACAACATTAATTTTTTATTGTAAATACCTCTTTGTAGGGCTGTCATATTTGGAGAAATTTACAGAAAAAAAGGATTTTTGCTCTGCATAACTACGCACTCACTGCACGCTAAGCGGATTTTTCTGGGAGTGTCACAATGGGGAAATTGGAAGTATCTGGGTGAAATTAGCGGTGTGCATTTTCTAGTAGCTGCCCCAGCAGTTCTTTGGAGGACACAAGCAATCTACTCAGCATTAAATGCCTCCTGTCATTTGCAGTAAGCAGGAGGACATATCCAGGCAGGTTTGGAGAAACATGGCAGTGGCAAAAATCTCAGATTCCTATAAAGAAACGGGTATCCTGATGTTCTGGCCCTCCTCAGCTGACTCTTGTGTAATGGGTGCAGGTCCTGTGTCCCAATGCCTGTGATTTTGACTTTGGAATTGCAGATTACAGAGCTAATTGGCAAGAGAATCTAATAAATACAGAATATTGAACTAGGATTCCAGGCCTAAGCCTACATAGCCATGTCCTAAAAACTTTAAAAGAAGCAAAGAAAGATACCATATATTAACATATCTGCAATGTGGGTCATGAAAATGATTTTTTCATGTTCCTAAAGAAGTAAAATTCTAATCTGTGCAAGAACAGACCTTAATTTTCAGAAAAACTGTTATCTACATTATTCCAGGAGCTAAAAAGTTTTAAATTGCAAAAAGACCATGTGATAAGTATATGGTAATGCTCAAATTATTTTCCTTAGGAGTGCTTGGGGAGTTGTTTGAATTCAAAAGATATAATCTTTCTGGTCTATTAAACTAGAAGAAAAAAAATAAATCTGAAAAAGAGAATGCCAAAGGCAGTTAAAGAAGTTATAGATATATATGACACGGAAATCTCCTAGCAAAAGTTAATGCAAGTCAACATCAACAGTGGTCTTAAATGCCACATTGATTCAAAATTACACAGTAATTGAGGAAATGAGAATGAATTATCTTCAGTGTCTCTTTTAATGAACTCAGCAAAGAGTTTTGCTCAAATGGTCCTTGGGATGTGAAGTTCTGAGGCTCAGAGCCTCATAAACCTACTGGTTTTTAAAGTGTGTGTGTATGTTTAGAGTAGTCCAAATGCTAGTTTTTCTTATTTTGATTTTGCTGTTGTTCTTATAGCCCTGCATTCTTCTATTCTTTCTGAATACTGAATATTGAAGTCTTGATATTTAGGTTAGAAATCATCCTTTAATACTTGAAATTATGCAATTATTGATCTCCTGGTCTGATTTGTGTTACTTTATGATCAAACAGAATAGTAAAACTGTACATAGTCATTTTACAATTTAATTATCAGGCTAGAGGAATGCTATGGCCCTGCACTGAAGGAAAAGCCTGGAAATCCATTGTACTTGGGCAAAATGTTTTACCCTTGCCTCTGGGCTGACAGTAAACAGCTGGAAAATAAGAATTGTGTCTAACATTTTACTTATGAGGAACAGGATTGTGAGAACACAGTTCCTTTATTTTGCCCATGGCTGTAATCTCTGTTGTCTAAAAAGATGCCTGGGCTGATGTTTTTCCTATGACTGAAGTATCATCATCAACTATTTAAGGGCCAGAGAAGGTTTGGGATTCTGCCTTTCTTCTGGAGCAAAGGGAGCTCATCTCATCTGTGCTGAAACATATGCTCTCTTTCTATGTTTGTTTGCATGAAAATTTGGTTAATTCAATATATTTGAGAATAATTATCAAACCTGAGGCAAATTAAGGAATGGTCCTTGGCCAATTCCAATGCCTCAAGAAAAATTAGGTGGGAGCTAATACATACCAGCAAACAGATAACTTTATTTCCTTAAGCAAGTAGATTGAAAACAAATCCAAAGCTGCAGAAATAGTAATTTCAATTTCAACAGTGACATAGCAGTTAAGGTTTTGTCAGCTCTGTAATGGCAGTATGATTGCACAATATCTAGAATTGTGTAGCAACTTTAATAGCAAAAGTGCTGACTTTTTGAAGAAGCATTAGGTTTATCTCTGAAGTAAAAAACTTTCCAGGAATTTTAGTAAAAATGCAAACAAAGAGAAAGTTATCACTTTTTGTACAGCTAGAATTTAAGAGAAGGGTAACTTTTTGAATTCTAGGAAAACAGTTCTGCAATAGATGTTCTATAGTTTAGTTTTAAAATATATATCAACTTTAAAAAAGTGGGCAGCTGTAAGCCTAGAAAATTGAAATTTTGAGGAGTTGAATATGGAACACTGTCTACTTTCTGTAAATAAAAATGATTTAAACTGGTTCATCTACTGCCATCGCATAAAATAGCAAGCTTTAAGAAAAACACCACTAAGAGTATATTAATATATTTTAGGTTTGGAGTACAACATCAGCATGAAATTAGGGGGGGTTGGCCCAAGCTGCAACTCTAGTTTACTCTGTTCTGCTCATTTTCTTTCTGGCTGGTTATTACTCACTGAAAGCAAATTAAAATTCCTTTGATCCCTCTCCTTTGGAAGCAGGGCGGTACTTGGTTCCTGCAGAGGGTGGCAGTGTGGTACCATCCTCGAGCTCCGGGAGCCCCTCTGCTGCTCCAGCAGCCTCCTGGCTTTGGGGGGCAAGCGAGCATCGTCCTGCCCGCCCCAGCCCGGGGCGCTCTGTCCTGACACACCCATGGGAGGAGGCTGCTCCAGGTGAGCTGCATGCAGCAGTATCTGCAAATCACCATTTTCATCATCATCATCATAATTTCTAATGAAAGATTAGCCAAGGCAGGTTCTGTGGGTGTTTTCATTATCGGGATGGTCGTTCCATCCCCAGAAAAAGATCAGCTGTGTTAGTTTCTAAAGAAAGTGCCTTTGCTGTGGAGGTGGTGGAGAGAAGGGTTTGCTGGCTCGGTAGCCCTCGGTGAGCAGCTGGAGGTCGGCGTGCTGGCACACAAAACCGGCCCAGGGATGTGACAGCTCCTACAAACCACCCCACCTCGGGTCAGAATGGTTCATTCACCAGCACGAGCGGCGCAGGTGACAAGCTACTAAAGCAAAGATGTTTAATACCTATGGGCTGATATTGAAAATATGCAGAGAGGTAAAACTTGGGTCTTTCCACACAGTATTGGATGCTCAGATGCCAGTGTGACAGATGTAATGGCTTGTTTCAGGCAGCAGCTGTATGTAACTACAACTGTTTCCTTGTCTTTAGATATCCCTTATCTAATCGGGTCTCTGTATTGCATAAATAATCCTGCTTGTCTGCGTGTTCAGGTAGTTCAGAGTGAGATTTCTATCTTTGTAAACACTACCACACTGGCTTAGTTATGCTGTGCAAGCAGTTAAAATGTTGCTAAAACTTTAACTTAGGTTAATTTAACTTTTTTTTTCATTCTTTCTGCCTGTAATAATGAAAAGATTGCCTAAGCTATGTGGAAAACTAATTCTATTATTTAGATTTTAGTGTCATGTGAAATGAAACTGCTCATTACAGAAACTCCACCACAAAATTACCTTTATTTCAGAGTAAATTATTTCCATGATAACATCTCTGTGATGTAATAAAATTACATTCTTTTCTAATATATCCTTGTGACACTTCAAATGGAATGAAATAGTGCATTTGCACTGGTTTATTTTGAAAATAATTCGAGACAATTATTAATATTGGGAATAGGGAAATTAATATCATTAACATGAGTAGGGAAAATATGACATAGTGAGTATTCAGGACTTTGTACAGGTCACTAGCTTCAGTGATTCAATGTAAGTGAAAATTCAAGGGGTTTATAAACCTCACATTGTTTAAACTAATGTAGTGGTGAGATTTTTTTAAGACGAATGTCACCTGGCTGGCTAGGTTTACCCCACATCAAGCGATGTACTTCAGAGCCGGTTGCTGGAGTGAGCTAGACTGAAGCAGCGGCAGACCCAGTGTTTCCAGAGCTCCTACAGTACCAGCTTTAACTCAGAAAATGCATATTCGGGGCAAGAGACTCATGTCCTCGCTGATGTTGCCGTGGTGACCAGCATGGAGGAAAGTCTGCTGCTTTGCCATGGCACTTAGAGCAAGAGCTCCTCAGGTAGTGTTTACCCATCAAAACACCTGGGGAATATTTACACGGGGCAGTTGCTCTGGAAGCAGGCCATGGCACAACCTAAGACTGACAATGTCTGCATAGATGTCTCCAGGCATTTCTGACCCTTTGCCCTGCTTGCTTGGCCGGCGGTGCGCAGCCTGCAGGGCAGCCCTCAGCCCGGAGGGTTTCGCAGCTGGAGATGCCCACGGACGTGGGCCAGAGTGCTCTGGAGATAGCTGAGCTCTGCCAGGCCTGGGACATGGCCACAGTGCAGAAAGCAGTGAGCTGGCACTGCCTGTCACCCCCAGATCTCCCTGAGCAAGGAGGAGGCCTGTGTGTGGGGAGGGACACAGTGCTGGCATGCAGGAGCCACCGGGCCCGGGCCAGCACAGCTCCCACCATGGCACGGCAGAGCCACAGCTCTTCCTCCCGGCTCTGCCCTGCAAGGCCCAGTCTCGGAGCTCCTCCCACAAGCCACTGAAATTCTCCTGGGACATTGGTTTCTTTCCAAGTAACTGCAAAAATGCTGCTCATATATCACAGTATTCCACTGCACCTATTGGACCAGGCCTTTTCTTGTATTTATTTATCTTTTCTACAGTAAAATAAAAATGCACCCCGAATTTGAAGACTAAAGAAAGGGGCAATCAAAGAAACAGCTTAATCCTGGTTTGTTCGGGGTTTTTTTTTTTTGTTGGGTTTTCTTTTTTTGCTACAGCTAAGAATCTTGATTACAGCAGGGATTTTTCATTTTGTTTTTATTTTACACAAATGATGTCTCAATGAATCTCACAGCTTCTAAATGCTTGTTTCAGCAGTGATCTGGGCACAGCTGCCTAGTCTCCCCAGTGGCCCAGTGGCAGCACAGTTGATGCATCAGTGACCTAACATGGTGGCACTCACAGAGACGGCTGGGCTGCCAGTAGTTTGGAGTTTCCTACTCCGCCCTGAATGACCAGCACTAATTTATTCTTGTGCTAAATTTTGGTGGAAGTCCTAATTTGCTCTTGAAGTCAGTTTTATTTTTGAATTGCAGTTGAAGACATTAAGATCAGGACCCAGGGAGCAGTGCCTGAGGGATGGCTTTGACTAGTTGGCTTCAGGATTTGGTGTTGCAGGACTTTTGTTCTTAACCTTACCTTGCCCCTTTTTTTTTTTTTGTAGTTATGTAACAGTTTCTCAGAGTGTAAGGTAGACATACAGGTGTCCTTATTAAAAGAGTAATTGAGGGAAAGACTCAAGGAAAATGGTTTATTCTAGAGTAACTTGGCTGATGGATTCATGAGGATGCTGAAGGTACAGAAGATTACCTGGAAAGGGGTAATGAAATCAGATCAAGAAGGTAAACGATAGTGATCAGAACTGTGTGAGCCTGGAGAGGTGATAATTACTGGTGAGGGCACTTGTCCTTCCTCCCTGTAAATTAATGGTAAGGTTAAATTGCCTTTATTAAATCAAGCTTAAGGGATGGACCATAAATATCCAACTTCCACTAGAAAGATGAAAACTACCTGGAAAAATCCTGGTGGAGTTATCATTTATTGGGAGACTTGTACAGATGTATGTTTAAATAAATAATTTTAATATAAGTACTGCATTCCTATATTTTGCTATTCCTGTACCCCCGAGTGTAAGCTGGATATGGAATCAATCTTATGGAACTTTTGGATTCATACCTAGGAGTTGAAAAAAAAACAAAGAGGAAAAAAAAATAGGGGGAAAAATCAACAGCTGCAATTGTCTTCAAATAAAGAATTAATTACTAGTGAGGATATAAACAATATTTTGTCGCTTAAATAAGTGCAGTTTTTAAAATGCTCCCAAATACTCTAAAAACTAAAGATTTTAAGTGTCATCTTTTTGCATGTGACAAGTCAAAGTAGCTATTATTTTTTATTGTAAATCTTACTATATAAGAAATGCAGGCAAATAACATTTTCATAAATGGGTGCATTATGCAGCAGACCTTCACCTTGTCATAGATGTCCATTTCTGTTACCATTATTATGTTCCAAAAATAAGTATATTAAATATCCACAGGACGTTTTATAGGTCTCTGTTATTGGCAGTCATTCAGAGCAGTGATGACAGACTACTACATAAATTATGCAACCCTAGTACACAGTATATGCTGTCAAATTTAACTTACTCTTATAAACGACATCTGGAAATAATTTAAAGGAATGTTATTATAGTTTTTTCTAAAGTAAAACAAGTCCTTGTGCTTTAAACTTAGTTTAGCAGCATTTCATTCAGTATTTCTTAGGCATAAAAGC
Source organism: Anomalospiza imberbis (assembly GCF_031753505.1). Taxonomy (NCBI): domain Eukaryota; kingdom Metazoa; phylum Chordata; class Aves; order Passeriformes; family Viduidae; genus Anomalospiza; species Anomalospiza imberbis. The sequence goes on from NC_089688.1 coordinate 21,234,705, forward strand.
ACACGAACTGTAAGAAAAGGAAGACACAAAAATCCTCTCCACAGAAAAGAAACAGATTAAAACCTAAGGTGAAAAAGCCTGATGTAAAAATATGAAAGGAGAAAATATTTTTAGGAGAAAAGGAGAAATGAGAGAACACTTAAAAGAGAGAAATAAATAGACGGGGGAAGGGTGCAAAGGAAAGTGAAACATTACAAAATCAAAGAAAAAATCTTGCTGAGGCAGGAGCTGAAAGATGGGAATGGGAACTATGCAAAAAATACTAACAGCCTGAGGTTGGCAGTGTTTGTGTTTGTACATGCTCGTGTAGCTCACCCAGGCCCCCTCCCCCTTCTGAAATTCCAGGAGCTTGAATTTTAAGCAAAAGGTTACTCTGGGAAAATGTATTTTCCTATTTCATACTGCTAGGCAGGCCTGTGTCACAGCAGTAGGTAATGCTTTTCCCTGAATTCCAGACTGTTCTTTGAAACAGAATATTAAAAAAAAAAAAATAGTAATAATGAAAAGCACACTGAGCAAAAGAGAAGCAGAATAGACCGAGGCTAATCTGCCAGCACTCAGAGGAAAAAAAAAAAAAAAAAAAAAAATTTCCCTACCACAAAGAACCCTATTGTTCCCATGTTAAGTATTTAATTTTGCCTGCATTTAAACCAAGCTGTCTTAAATTCTGTTTTCTTATGATGGGAAAACATGTGCCAGTTACTGCAGCAGTATTCAGTGGCTCCAGGGAGGAATCAACCTCTGTGATTTCCAGGGCCATTCAGTTTTTCTCAGCCTGCTTAAACTGACTTTTGGTAGAGGAGAGTGTGACTTGCCTTTTATGGCTGGGAAATCTCACCACCTGTTCAGCTTGTAAAAATTAGAATTACATCAGGGAAAGAAGCCTATGAGAAATCTGAGCACTTTGGGAAATGTTGGGTGCAATGACTGTTGCCCACATATGTACCTCCGGTAAATCTTATTAATGAACCTTCAGCACGTGCATTTTCATATAGGCTTTGTCACTGTGTTAAAACTCAAATTTTCATTTGTTCTGAGCTAGGAAATTTTTGTGTGCATTTTTCATGTAGCTAACAAAAGTCAGGCAAATATCACTATGCAGTGCTTTTCCCTGGTAGGGTGTCAAGTCAGGCAGAATCTCTTTCAATATTAGAAGAAATTCCCCTTTATTTAGCAGAAATGAGGATGCTATTAATAACAGCAAGCTGTTATTAACAGATAGTTACTCACACAGTACTTTCAATTATTTCCTCCTACAGTCACATTCACTCACACTCATTACCCAGTGAGGATATGGAGAGGGTTGGCATGCTGCTGTGTTTGCTCAGGCAGTTTGGCATGTTCCTAAGAAATTGAGAGAGGAGCATGGGTGGGACTGTCACTACACAAACATTTTTAACAGGACTAAATAATGTGATTGTTGTTGCCATAGCACTCCTGCACAGCACTTCTGCCTGCGGCTGCAGCTTAAGCACTTTTAAGTTATGAGGAGCATACAAAAAACCCACATCATCCAGAGAAATTACTTCAGTTGTCTTCAAGTTTAGGTCACCACTTGAAACTTCTGCTTTCTATATTGCAAATTATTTAAAGCAGTGAATGTTGTCTTGAAAGCAAGTAAAAAACTCTGTTTTTATTGAGCCAAGCTCAGTTTGTAAGAATGGTGTGCTTAAAATTCCTGTACATCTTCACTTGTCTGTGTAATTTCTTTGGTCATATGGAGTAAAAATTTGTGGGAAGAAAATTGTTCCAGAGTAATATAGTTTAAATGTATTGTAGTTTAGACCATAAGAGGATAAAACATCTGAAATCTCCAAAGTGTACTGACCTGGTATATTTTTACACTGTGTTGCTTGGAGAAGTTCCTTGATGCTAAAAATAATAATTTCTAACGCTGTTTTCTATCTCCAAGGTTACTAAATCTTTTAAACCTGAATGTAATTAGGATTATACCTACAAAATATATTTTTAGCCTGTTAAATTTTTCTGTGATGTAATATTCTAGTAGATGCAGCTGAGTTAGAGGAAGTCTGCTCAATAGGAGAGGGAACAGTAGAAGTGAAATCAGTAGTTTCTACAGACAGTTGTTCTTTCTGTGGCTTTTTGCATGGGTACAAAAATTTTGCTTAATGACTCACAAGTCTTCAAAACCAGCAACCAATTTAGAGAAAGAAACTGCATGTACACCCTTAAGAAATTTGAAATCTGTACAGGGTGTTTGAAATACAACACTTTCTAATGGATTTGAAACTAGAACTATTCACTGGGATCACTTTTTTGGTGCTATTTTCTTGCTCCAGTATCTTTTTAAGACTGAAAATGAAAAAAAAGTTAATTGAACAGATGTGCCTGTCAGCTCAGATAATTTCAGAGGGCTAAAAACTTTTTTTTTTCCTTTTTCTGCATGCTGTATTTTAATGTCTAAGTAAGTAATGGATTAGTGACGTGAACACCTGCTGAAAGCCTGTGATCCACACAACAGAACCACTCTCCTAAAAGCCTGACAGCCATCCTGCAGAGTATTTAAATGAATATCTGCTCACAAATGAGAGCCCATTCCTCACGGGGCCTTGCTGGGCACAGCAGGGCTGAAGCTCCAAGGGCTGAGTCGGGAGCTCTGTCACAGAATCCTTTCCCAAGCCAGGCTGGTCCTGCTGCAGCTCCACCATCCCTCCCCACCTAAATGTCACCCAAGGCTACATACAACTTTTTGCTTCTCTAATGCATTTGCTGCCATACAATGAAATCTCTGCTGGAAATATCACCAGGAGAATCTCAGTGGGTGGACAAATCCTTATTCCAAGTGTGGCAAGCACACCTGGGAAAGGGTAGCACCTTACGAGTAGGGTTTTGTCTGCAAATGAGAATGATTTCAGAGCCTGCTAATTTGTAACTGAGATAGTTAAGGTATCTCATTTGTGATTGGGAAGAAAAAAAAAAAAAAAAGCAAACCACTGTGCCAGAAAGTGTGTTGTGCAAAATCTTTGGAAATGTGACAGTTTCCTTGGAAAAGAAACTTCTGTGCAGGAATTCCTTAAAAAGACAGTCAAGCATATTTTTCTAGTCTTTCCTGAATCTTTTCAGTTGGGACTATTTTTTCAGACCTAAATCTTTCCTTTATAGGAAAAGGTATCATAGGTATTCCTGTGAATACCTATTCATATCATTTGGTTCCCTTTGTAAATTTCTTTTTGCCAAAGAATGCTTGGGAGAAATACTGACATAACTCTCACACATACTAAAATAATGCTGAAAAATATTGAAATTTCCTACTGTAGGAAATAGCTTACTAAATGGAGAGTTGAGTTAATAGAATTTATTTTATTGGTGCCGTCAGACAGGTCAGAGGTTTGAAGAGTTAATGATTTAACGACAGAATGAGAGAAACAGGGATATTTAACTTAAGAAAAAATGTTTTCAACTTGGAAAGGCTCAGCCATCTGATGTAGCTGAGAGATGTAGAAAGGCTATTTCTAGAACCAAGATTGTTGGATAAGAATATACTTACACATTTAAGTAGGTGAAGACACTGCTGAGTTTATATGGGGAAAATACTGACAATACAAATGACAGTTTAAACTGGATGCCAAGTTGGAGATGTGTTCAAGGGAAAAGTGGATGAAGGATGCTTCCTGCATGCTGAATGATGAAAGCACACATTTTGGTACACAGAACAGCTCAAGGAGAAAATGTGCTTTGAAAGGATCTGCGTATATTTAGTAAGGAGGCAGATCTGTGAGTACGACACAGTGTTGTAGTTAATAACTTGTAGTCAGTGGTGGAAAAAGGGAAAACCACTAAGGGAAATAGAAGGATTGAAACGCCATTTATATCATGTAGTCAGTATGTATGAATTTATGTATCTCAAACCAATCCTCCTTTATGAATACTTGCACAAACATTGCATTTCATAAAGTAAGTCTCTCATTTTAGAATTGAGCATGAAGCTTGACACAACTGGAACTGACTGATCTTAACCTTTTTCCCAAAATTTTTAAATCAATGCAAAGACTAAAAAATAAATAATTGCTTGCTTTAAACATATGGTTTCTTTTTTTTTCAGCTAATTCAAAGAGAATTGAAATGGCTTGAAGAAGATTTTATATAAAGCAAAAGTACTAAAACCTGTGGAAGTAATAAATATCAATCACCACTGAACTTGAGATATATTATTTCCTAAAATTTGGGACTTCTTTGAAGTCTCCTTTCTCAGTCTCTTGAAGTGCAAAATTAAAGAGCAGGAAACCTCTCGGAGACTAAATAAAGATGACCACACTGAAATGCATGTAAAATGAAGTCATGTAAAATGTACGTAAACCCACAAGGAGAAAAATCTGGCAGTGAGAATCCAAAAGCAAGTGTGAAAATATCCAAGAGCTCTCATTTCTATAGATAGTTCTCCATGGAGCTCATGGACTTGCATAAGCTCGGCACGGGCACATGGTGAAGTGAGGTGGGATGTAAAGAGGGCAGCAGGTTTTCAGTTGTGGAGATTTTGATAAAGGATGGTAAATAACCAATTTCATTATCTTGCAAAGCAAAGTTTACATATGAGGCTTTCCTAAAAGGGAGAACATTTTATGCTTCTAGAACACAGGAAAGCAGGTGGGTGATTTATCATGGGTTTATTTATGGCTGTGGTTAACAAACAAATGCAAAACAGCAATGATTGGAGGTTTAAAGATCTTTCTCTTTTTGCCACTGTCTTCAGATAGTCCTTCTGGATGGACACAGTCAAATTCTCTTCTGCTATTAATTGAGTGACATCTGATGGACAATGCATCACCATGCTGCTGCTGGTTTCCTCTGTGGATGCTCACTTAATAAAGACCAAATCACTTAACAGAGGGTGAGTGGGTAGTCAAGCTGAATTCCGACATTTGAAAAGCATTTATTTTAAAGTTATTCTTTTTCATTTTATGTATGTTTTCCACGTTATGTCTACTTTTATTCTTTTGAAGAAATACTAAGATTGAGTGACAATCTGGTCTAAATATGTGCAGTTCATTTTTTTGGAAATATCTGCTTTCAGATGGTTTGTATATTTATTTTTGCCTTAGCTACCAAGGTGCTTCATGATAAATTCAGATTGGTCATAAAAACAATGAGATGAGCTGGTAATAAACTGGTCTCCTTTCTTCAGTCTTAAGGCATATTCAAGGCCCATATGCATGCTACTAATTCACATTTTCTTATTTTCTGTCTTTAATTTACCAAGTTTGGGAGGTACCTTGCATGTTAGATGGGGCAACTGGTACTCAATATCTTCCCTTATCAATTCATGATATAGTTATCACTTATTGTTCTGACACTCCCTATTTTTTTTTCTTGTTATATCCTCTTAGAGCTTTGAGGATATTTTTTCTGTGTTTTCCTTCCCTTTTTCTTTCTTCTACTGGAGTACCTTTTCATAAAACTCAACTATTTCTTTATATAGAGCTCAGTTCTCTTCTAGATATTGTGACCCCATAATATTGAACATCAGAGTTAAGGTGTTATTAGCTGCTGGCATGGGCTTCCTACCCTGGGAGCATTGGAATGTTGGAAATTTTCACTTCAGTGAGCCATTATTAGGATTGTCTGCTGTTCCTGACAGATAAAATAGTAGGAAGATACAAAGAGATGCAAACTGCAAGCATAAAAGATAAAAAGACTTGAAAATACCATTAGCACTTGTGCATTTGCTAAAAACCAATAATAACAGTTATGCCTAGCTCTGTTTGCCGTTGCTTGGAAGGAAAAACAAGAGTTTTGTTGCCAGCAGGGAAGTACCCATGTCCTGGATAAATGCAATGACTAACAATCTGAGCAGCAGACTTGTGGGGCAGAGTGTTGCTTATGATTGGGACTGTGACAGTTTTGTTAAAATTACCAAGTAAAATGAAGACTCTGTAAATTTGGTTTATCATATTTAGAGTGACATGGGTAAAGTACCAAGTGCATGAAATAACCTGAACAGAAAGAGCAGCTGGTGTTTTGTTAACTAGTTAATGAGCAATAACATGTTCCTTTCCAGGACATACTTTTTTTTTTACACGAAGTTGTAGAGCATAAAAAGACTAATTGTTTTTACTTTTAGTATGTTAACGAGTCTCTGTAAGGTTAAATAAAGTTAGTAATATAATCTTTAATGATATTATGAGACTTGTATTGAAAGTACATTGAACCTATAGAATAAGGCACTGCAAGCATATTAAAGAGTTTCACCTAATAGATAATTTGCTAATGAATATGTAAACTAGGTGGGCAGTTTAAGGTGTTAGAGAGTGGGACTTTGGTACAGCTCCTTTCAAATTATGTGTCAGTGCCCATCATTCATACTGAGGCTGAGCATAGGAGTTGTCTGCATATTTTGATGAAGTTTTGTGAATTTTTAACCATAAGAGTGTTAACTTATTTCATTTATTGTGTAAAAATACAATTTTTCTTCAATAGAAAAACAAACCTAGCAGAATAACTAGAAAATTGATTCACCTCTACAAAGGCACAGGAACCTTTTTTGCCAGTTTCAATGAGCATCATTAACACTGTGTTACCAGTTTTGTAGAAATCATACAAACACAGTTGAACAGTTGCTCTGCAGATGCCATCTAAGCACTATTATCCCTGTATCACAAAAATAATAAAGAGACAGGCAAATCTCCATGCAGGGATCAAATCCACAACCTTAGTGACTTCAGTACTATAACCAGCAGAGCCAATCTCAAGATGATAAAGGTGATGCACAGGTTTTGGGTGATGATGCCTGTGAATAGTGGTATAAATACAGCATAGGGACCTTTTCTGAAAGGACAATTACAACTAATTAAACCAAGACAAGGAAGTAAGATGATGGAAAGAAACTTAAATGCTTTTAATAGATAGTGCATTTCATAAGTTTAAGGCTAAAGAGCAATACTTGTTTGCAGCAAGATGAAGCTGAACATCATCTCATCTTTTTGCCTAAATACCAAAAGCAGACTATTTTTCTTTTCTGAGAATTGCATTCTTAAAAGGTAATGTTCAGTGCACACAGATACTGTATAGCTCATGGCTTGTTTGTCTGTTTCGTCAGGAGCCATCCAAGAGGTTTGCTTTACACAAAGGAAGTGTTTGGGGAATCTAAATTAAGCATTTGAACTTCAACTATTTAGAGGAACCTGTAGATGTGGGGAGGACTTGGCCTACTGTGTTGTGAAAACTGTCAAGCCTGAGGTGATTGCAACGTGGGATGAGTGGGCCATGGAGCTGGAAGCTGTAAAAAAAAAAAAAAAAAAAGAATCTGGCACTAGGAATGGTTTTGGTTATGTGTCTTTTTTTAATGCCTGGCCCCTCTTCTCTGCCTTTCTTTCCAGAGGAAGTTGTCCTAATCTCTTGGATTACTGTCCCTTTGCAGACATTCTGCTCCTTCTGGTCCCAGCAACTTAATATGTTCACTGCTTTTCTGGAGACCTTCATCTTTTATGGTGTTTCAGAGATGCTGGGGAAGGAGGCCTGCGTACCTTTGCCATCCCTGCTCCCAGGGCAGATGGCTGCTCAGTGGTGACGCAAGCCAGCACACTGGGACTAAATGCCTGGGAAAGCCCAAGGACTGTTCAGCCTATCCCCTACTCAATGTTTACATTTCTTGAAGCTGCCACTCCCCCCTGTCACTTAAACATACAGAGTGATAAGTTGTGATCTAAACACATACCCTCAGACCCCTAAGCAAACGCAGACTTCAGTATTGTTGAGCTTGCTGATGGGATGGCCTGTTTTCATTTAAAATATTTCAGATTCTTTCATACCAATTCTTTCTGTAGAAACAAGCTACTTGTGCATCTAATGCCTATAGGTTTATTTTCATGCTCCCTGACTCTCTTTTTTCCTATGGATGTTTCTTTCACCCATCCCAAAGATGAGTTCTGGCCCTGGATTGCAGCATTATTATTTCAATTCCATCTCCTGTCATCTGGAAATGAAGCTAGTCTTCAGTCACTCTTACTCCCTTCCTTAGTCCCAAAATCAGCATAGCTCATCTGCAAAATAGCAAATTCTACAGATCTAGGAAGTTGCATAATTTTAGCCACAAACCAACACACACACAACTTGTGTAAACTTAGAGGAAAATGACTGTAAATAAGTTCTTAGTATGGCTAGGAAGAATGTGGATATTTAAGATGTATTTTGTTCCTCCAGATTTGCTCAGGATGCTCAGTTTTGTCCTGGGAGTAGAAAAGTGGCACTCTGAGTTTTTTGCTATTCTTACCCCCTGCTCAAGATGTGTGGAAACTACATCCTGAGTTCTCTGGTTTCCTCTTTTTATTTGTGCTTCAAGCTTCCTCCTCAGCTGTCTGGAGCCTTATCTGAGTACAAATGCTGGCCTCTGGCCTCCCTCCGGGGCTGCTCTCTTTTTTCCTCATTTTGTTTTCTTATGGAAATGACTGCGACAAAAAATCTGCTGTTGCCTTCTGCTGGTTTGTGTATTGCAGGCAGAGGTTTGCCCGAAGGCAGGAGGATCAGCAGACAGAACCAAACTGCTCTAGCAAACGTGGATCTGACCCCCTGTGGAAGGGGAACTCTGCATCTCATGTCACATGAGGCTAAAAAGTCCACTCTTCCCTTTGGGCTGTGACAGAGGATGGGGAGTGTGTAATGTCACTGTTCCCTGCTCTTGCAGCTGTGGAATACTACTCACAAGTGTATCAGTCCATCAGTTAAAGTAGATCATCCTGCTACAGAACACAGAAATCTGTTCCCTGTGGCTCTGTGAATAGCCTGGATATTTTTAGGTGTAGTAGACCTGTTCACAGCAATTCTTCCCCACGGGGCCTTCATGTTCCAGGTAACAACTTCCTCTTGTGTGAAAACACTGCTGTGTGCTTCATGGTCAGTGACTGATCATGTATCATCCTTCCCCATAGAAGTTTCATGTGTCTCAGTTTGAAAGTGAACTTTCCTAAGGAAAAAAAATAAACAAAACCCTGTCACTGGCAGTCTGCTATAAAAAAAAGCTTATTGTGGTTTGTCAGGTGCATTTAAAGGATTTGAAATACATGGCTCTGGGCATCTTAAGAGGTGTTCAACATGGTGTGAAATCTATTTTGCTCTGAAGGGAGCTTGTACATATCTTCCACTTGTTAAACTTGGACTTCTCAGCTCATAGGTGAGCTCAGCTGACTGAGTTTCTTGAATTTCTGCTGGTAGAGACAGTAAGTCTTACCCAGCCTTTGAAAAATCAGTCCTGAATTCCAACTATTTTTAAAAACTACTGTTCAGTTGAGTTAATTTATTCAATGTATGGCATTTTTGTATATATTTGGTTTATTTCCTGTGATGATATTCTGCCAGCAAGTGTCCTTTAGGGAAGTCAGTGTGTAAGCTGGTATTACATAAGGATTCATACTTTTTCCAAGGTTTTGGGGTTTTAAAAAATGTATTTCTTACTGATAAATCTGTGCAGTTGATACTTATTACAGTGAATAGTTTTAAATTTTCATTTATTAGCTAAGCATTGCATCAACTACACTCTTATTAAAAAAAAAAAAAAAACAAAAACTGATGCTCAAGGTGACCAACAAAATTACTTCTGCCATGCTAAACCATCTAAATATATTGCTGCTGATGACAAACACTCAGTGTCTACCTTCATCTCATTAAACACTCCTCCTTGAGCTTTTGAACCAACAGTGAAAGTAATTCACAAAGTATCTAATCACTAAAACCTAAATTATCACAGAATCACTGGGTTGGAAGAGACTCAAGATCATTGAGTCCAACCAGTGCCCTAACACCTCAACTAAACCATGGCACCAAGTGCTCTATCCAGTCTTTTTTTGAATGCATCCAGGGATGGTGACTCCACCACATCCCTGGGCAGGCCATTCCAGAACTTTACCACTCCTTCCATAAAAAAAAATTTTCCTAGCCTCCAACTGAAATTTCCCTTGGCTCAGCTTGAGACTGTGTCCTCTGGTTCTGTCAGCTGCTGCCTGGTGAAAGAGACCAACCCCCACCTGACTACAAACACCTTTCAGGTAGTTGTAGAGAGTGATAAGGTCACATATATTGTTTTATTTCATGTTCCCAGGAAGATTTTAAAGGGCAGTGTTGCCTTACCAGCTGGAGTAATACAGACCAGGTCAATATTTGTTTGTGAAGGAGAAGGAACTGATCATTGTTTGTGATGGCTGAAAGGAATTTGAAACCCCACATCCAAAAGTCATTCTCCAGGTCCTAGCACCAGGATCCTGCTTTTCCTGTCTCTCCTAGGGGCAAGAACTCTGGAAACTGGTGGAAGGCACAGGGGTGGATGGTGCCCAGCCACAGAGAGAAAGTAGAAGTGGCAGCTCTGAGAGGGGAACAGGCTCTGGCACAGGCAGGGCAGAGCAGCTGGCTGCATGTTCTGGTGGCCTGTGCTCCAGTTGATTTTTCCCCCGGGTGGCAGTAGGGAAGATGCTGGGAAGCTGATGTCCACTTCTCTGAAAAGAAAGTGAAAGAGCCAGGTTGGTTCACAACTTCCTTTGCAGTGGGAGGCTGACAGCTCTGTAGGCAGTAGTGTGGAGGCACTTGTGGTTCCTGGAACAGGACTGAATGTCATAAGCTATGGAGAAAAGTTGCTGACACCCCTCCAGCACTACCCTGTATTTCTTATTTGTGGTGACTCAGGATTAAAAAGTGATGGAGTGTAGGATCCCTTCAGGCCTTCTAGGCAAGAAGTCTAAAATTGGCTCTTTCATGAAGTTTCCCAGGAGATGCAGCCAGAGGTGTGAGTTCATTCTATGGGACAGGTAGGTTCAGGAAATTACTTTTCAGCACTTATTGCAACTTTCTCTTTTAATGATTTGGTTGAGGTTTTTTCCTGTGGGCTGGACCTCGGATCGAGAAACAAGGAAGGTCAGCTCTTCTCTGGACACTACCTTTTGTGTACCTCGCTGGTGTGGAGGGTATCCTCTCAGTCTCGTGTGACTTAAGAAAAACCAAAAACCACAAAAAACCCTACTCTAACAAAATACTTTTTCTCTGTAGCCACGATGCCCTTCTGCCCCCCGAGCCAGGGATGCAGTCCTGCTCCAGCGCCCCGGTTCCCTCGAGTAGCCCCGGGCACGCACCGCTGCCCCCGGCCGTGCGGGACCCTCCGGCCCGGTGGAGAAGTTCGAGGTGCTGGTAACGTGGCAGCTCCGAGGCGATCCGTGCTCTGAGAAAAACAGGAGGTCAGCCTGCAAGTTACACGGATTGAGTCATGTAGAGTTAAACTAACCCCTCCCACAGCTATGGACCACTAAAGCGCCCGTTTTCATGAGCACCTCTCACTAAGGCAGCTCGGAGCCGGCAGAGGCTGAGAGAGGAAGGAGGGGGGAGCGCGGGAGGAGGGAGCGAGCACCGGCACTGATGGACGAGCCAAAGGGTAAGGAGAGAAGCGAACCGTCGGTCTCCGAAGGTAGCCCTCATCCCCGGCGAGGGGCGCGGGGCTCGGCGGGGAGCCCCCAGGGTGACGGCATCCCGCGGCCGGCGCTCGGGGGAGGCTGTGCATATTCATGAGGAGCTCCTTCGGGATGTGCCAGTCAGGCGAGAGCTGCGGCTGCGGCATCCCCGAGCGGCGCGTCCCTCCCTCCGCGCCCGCGGAGCGCTGCCGGCGGTGGGCGAGGGCTCCGCGGCGGGGGCTTGCCGGGGTGGGCGCAGCCTTGCCGCAGTCCGCCCCCGGCTGACATCATCTTCCAGCCCCTGGACTCCTGGTCGCTCCTGGAGGGACAATGCCGAGTTGTGACTGGGGAGCCCGGGCGGGGGGCCGCGGCTGCTCGGGGGGAGCCGGCGGTGGCCGCGGGCCGGCGGTCCCCGGGCGGTGCAGCGGCGCGGGCGGGAGCGGGGTTCCGCGCCGGCGGCTGCCAGGAGTTTGTCCGCGTCAGTGCGAGGGATCCCCTCCCCGCGGCGGGCAGGAGCCCGCGACGAGTCCCGGCTGCCGCCCGCGCTGTCCCCGGGGCCGGCGCCGCGCTCCAAGGGCGAAGGGGGCGGGGAGGGCAGAGCAAAAACTCGGTGGAAGTGTTGGCTGTTAGGAGACCTCGGTGAGAAACAATAGCTCTGGGGCTGCAAGCAGTGCGGTGCTGGGTGCGAGGGGCTCTCGGTGCATAGGCTCGGAAGAGGAGGATTACCCACCCGGCAGCCTGGCAGCCCTCTGGCCTTAACTGCGGTCCTGAGGAGCAGGACAGGGACCCGGCAATAGCTGCAGATGCTTGTTGGACCGTGATTTTTCTACAAGATGCATGTCATGTACTTGGCTTTGCCTTTTATAATCAGCTGACACGGTGCACGTAGCAGCACTAGTCACAACGTTTGGCAGAAACATTTCCTAGTTTAGTATCGGCTTTTTTCGATCTGGGTGCCTTACCCTCTGTTTACAGCGCCTTCTGCAACACGGTCCGTCTTTCCGCGCTGCTGACAGCACTGCGCTCTGTGCGGGGCTTTCAAACACAAAGCAGGAACTCGGACAAATACGCAAGAGGCAGTAAACAGGGAAAATATTTGGGCAGATAGCTTCTTGCTCAGTACCAGGTGGAAGTCTCTCATTTATCTTTGTTATGACAACGGGGAAACAAAATGTGATTTCTTTTTTCCCCCTAGAATAAACAAAATGGTAAAGTGGACCTTTCCAACGTTTTATCTTCATAGAATGTAATAAATTACATTTGAGGGGAAGAAGCATTTTCTCAGTCTGACGTACATCAAAATTTAAAGCAAAGACTGGCAGAAGGAGAAGGTTAGCTCATTAGTTTATGCAGTCATGAGTGAAGCTGGAAATATTTGGAGATAATTTGCCTCTGTGAGGAGGAAGATAAGAATAGCTTTGAAATGAGTCTTTTAAAAGTTTCATTCCAAAAATGAAATATAATGCTTGAACAGAGATGTCTTTTCTAGTGGATGAGGAATCACAGAGAAGAAACTTGGATAATGAGAACTGATTTAGGAAAAACAACCACATAAGCCTCCTTTTAGAAAGTGGAATTTTAAAGAGACAGAAGGAAACTAAAGGAAACTGACAGTGCTCAAGCCAGTTGCAGGTGAGGCAATGATGGTTCTGTAACAGGCTGACCTGCAGAATATGCAAGTCTTGCAAGACCCTATAGAAAATTAGTGCAATAAATAGCAAGGAATTGCATTTCATCTGTGTGGGAAAAGAAAACACCACACTGTTTCTGAGAATGCCTCTCACAGCATCTTTTCCAGAGGCATTAGTCAATGGGCTCACCACCAGGCAGTCTGGGACAGGTGGTATCTATCAGCTACTAGGAAGGTTCCACCTTGAAATGAGGCACAAATGCACACCAAGGGCACATCCTTTCATCAGAAAGGAATTATTAAGAAGTGTTTCAGTAAGACACCTGTTTCCTGTGAGCCATGTCCACAGGGATTGTAATAAGTACCTTTGAGACACTACTCTTCAGTTTTAGGAAGCTTGTTTTTAAACACTGATACCACCAGCTCTGCTTTGAAATTGGCCAAAATCGCCAAAAAATAAATTCTGTTTGGGATGTTACATAGCAACAGGTTATATCATTGATCACTGAATAGTTTCTTGGGCAGAAGGCATGACAACCTAAAAAATGCATGTTACTGGAAGATGCATGGGTGTGCTTCAGTCTGGCAAGAGCATGACACTGATCTCATGTAGACAGAAGTGAAAAGAAATAAACCTTATAAACCTTATAAAATTTATCTATTTTAACATAAAAGGTACTCATGTGGTAACTCTGATTTGGAGGTCTCTATATACAGAGATTCACTGTCTGATGACTGCTCTCTGTAGATCATTCCAGCATGGAACAGTAATAAAGCAAAATCTGACAGGGAAAAAAAAAGTAAAGGAATGTGAATGGAAAAATCACAGATTTAAAGAAGACATACTGAGCAGCATATCAAAACCAAGAATGAAGATGACTTTGATTTGTTCCTTCAAGCAGTGAAGGGAGCAAATAGAAGTTAAAATAAGTGAATGAAAAGGAAATGGATAAAGAGGAAGTGGAGAACATCTGATGGAAAACATAGACTCTGAATTGGGGAAGATTATTTAGAGAAAGTAAAGATGTCACGGGAAAATCTAAATGTATCAGGGCCAGACACAATTCAAAGGAGGCATTTAGTATGCCTTAGGAACAAAATAATGTGTATAGATGAATTGCAAGATCATTATGGAGGTGGGCAGGGCAAGATTTTAATGACAATGCAGGACAAAACCAGAAAAGTGTTGGCTAAATACTTTTCCAAAATTGGAGGAGGAGGGGAGGCAATGAATTCTGGTATGAAGGAATAGTTCATGGATGTTCATAGAAGTAATTTGTTTTGTAGATTAATGTTTTGGGGTCAATAAAGTTTAACAACAATTTGAAATGAAATGTGCCTAATACTTACTGAGAAGATCTATATGCAATGATGTTTATTTTCAGCAAGCTAGAGCACTATGGATCTCCCTGGCAATGGGAAGAATTCTATTGGTCACCCAATATCCCAGCAGTATGATGGTGGATATTCTGGAGAGCTACCACCAATACAGTTTGACATTAGTTTTATATAAATTGCTGGATAGATCTCCTCAGTAACCAAGTGTTAATGGCTAGTTTGATTATATTCTTTTGGTTTTGTAGAGAATAAAACTTATCAAAGTAACTTTCAGAATAATTTGTAGAAATGGGTAACATTGTCAGGATGGATAACAGAATAAATGCATCGAAAAGGAAATTACTCATCCCAGACAGAAGCAAACTTATGAGTTCATGTGGCCCCCTCAAGTGAGCAGATTGGTCTGCATTCTAGGATGGAGATAGCCCCACTTACAGGAGTCTGCAGCAAGAATTTCAAGGAATATGTTTCTTTTGGGTTTGGAACTTGGCTGGAGAATGCACTTAAAAGAAGGAGTGGTGGGAAGTATTTCAAGTACTGGTAAATCTTTTAATCTGTCTTTGCTTTCTTGAAGGCTCTTTTGTTTACACAGTAAGTCAGCTGAATTTAAAAAGTAGATGTCACACAAGCCTGGTGTGATTCCCATTCGGAAAAAAAAAACAGGCTGCATTTTGTCTTATGCATGTGAACACTCATTGAAGTTCTAGGAAAAAAAAAAAGTATTCTTAAAATCTGAGTTGCTGTTGAACAAATCTGGATTGTAAGTTAAGGGACTTCCAAAGCTTGACTCTCCGGATCGTTAAGAACCACTACACGCAAGAGGAACTGGAAGAACTGAATTCCCTGGCTGGCATTTGACAGCCATGGTCTGGATTATAAGTGCAGGACTGGGAAGGAACTGGTCCTTTATTTTCCAACTAATTATTTGCAGTTGTTTTATTTTCCAGAGGAAAAAAATATGTGGTTGAAAAGGGTAAATATTAATACCTTCCAAGTTTAAACTTCTTTACAATAGATACACTTCCAATGTTGTTCTGATTGCAAAAGTCTTCCTATGACTCTCTAGCAAAGAATGAACTAATGGATTAAGACCTGGGTAACAATAAACCTCAAAATAGTTATCAAAGGAAATAATCATGAAACAGCTGCATTTTCAGAGGTATTCTACAAGAGGCCTGATGGTGTTAGACATTTCCAATAAAGATCTAAAAAGCATAAAATCATTGCTGATTTGCAGATGGAGTTTTTCAATGCTAGGAGGACCAGTACAAATACCAATTAAGTCAGAGGGAAAAGTCTAAAGAAGCCAAGAGTGGTTGGAAAGATAAAGAGCAAATAAAAGGCTTTAAGCCAAGCTTGTAAAAGCACAGCTAATGTGACTTTGTGAGGAAAATTGGACATTCAAACACTGAATAGACCAGAAAGATTTCCAGACAATGTTGTTCAGAAAAAAATATGTAGAGGTGTGTGCATGTATGTGTATGTCTATAAATATACATATGTCTGGGACAGCCATAACTCAGAGGTTTTGAGTTCTTCATTACCATGGAGGGAGAAGGCTGTCTTCTAGTCAGCCTTATTGTTACCACTGCAATCTATTTGCTCCTTGACTTATAATTACCAGAAACATATAGAATATCCTTGAGGAGTTTCTAAGGAGAAAGAATAAATTTAAGAGGCTGAACACCTGAAAAGCAAAGGGTTACAGAAGCTATAACAGTTTATAATCTTTTTGGTTTTACCTAAGTTGCAAAACTGGCATTATGTGGTGCAAAAGTATCATGCTTAGTTACAGTCCTCCTTTTCCTAAGACATCTTTCCACCTGTGGGTTTGAGAGCAGCTAGGAAATGAAACTTTTGGGTTAAGACCCTCTGGGTAGGTATTTTATACCTTCTTACTAGCCTAATGCCCAATAACAGTGTTCCACAGAGCTGAATGTGGTTAGAAGTGTGTTGAGACAGGAGCTGCATTCTCCACTTAGAAATCATCTGTTCAAGGCAGTTAAGATTTGCTTAGAGATGGAAGTGTTTGGGCTGAATATGGGATGAAGCAGGTAATACTGAAATTACTTTGGAGAGCCACCTCATAAGGGATTAGTATTGCTTGAGACTGATCAAATTTAAATTGTAAAATTATAGATCATGCTCACAAGAGAAGCACATCAGTTGGTTTTCTGGTAGCCAAGTTAGATGGCGACTACTTATAAAACTCTATTGTTATTATTTTGTCATCTAGGTGTGAGAACTGGCTTTAAGTTTCAACTCATTGGAAACCTCCCTTTCCTGAGCAGAGCTGAAGGTTTCTGGCAGGCATTTCCATCAAAGTCTCTCAGTCACAGAGCTGTTGCCAGAATGCTCACACAGAGAACAGCAGAGCCTAAGGGTGTACCTTCCACTTTATTTCATTTCATATAAGTCTTGCTGCTGAAAGAGAAAAGGCACCTGTCCTTATCTCTGGCCTTGTTCTTTTTATTCCATGATAACTTTCAGCTTGTCTAACTTGAAAGTCAACACTGGTCCAAGTGAGAGAACAGAAGGAGGGTAAGGGTAAAAGTCACTTTCATGAAAGTTATTGGGAGGTGCAGGAGGAAAATCTTCGCTGCAACACAAGGAGAGGCATGAAACAAGCCTGTGCTCTGAAACACTGCATTAGCAGTACAAATTAAGAAATGAGTTAAGGGGAAAAGTGTGAGAGACCAGATGGAAGAGAACAGAGTCGGCTAAGTGCACACTGAACAAATTCATCTGCTCACATCATCTCATGCATTTGTTGCCCCCAAATGTGGAAAATGCTGCAAAGATCAGTTTCCCATCCTGTTCTTTGGGCTCCTTGTCCCTCTGTCCCTAGTGTTGCACTGGCTGTTCACACCCAAGGGTGATGCAGGCAGTGTAATGGTCAGTGTCCTGTTGGTGCTTAGCCATCACCAACAATGCCACAACTCTGCCTGTTGTGGTTCTTGTCTGAAACCTTTGGGGCCCATTTTTGTCCATTCCAGCTTGGGAAGAACTTTCAGTGAGGCTCTGCAGAGCCACTTCACTGTCTTCCTCCACATTGCCTTTCAAATTCCCTTTGTGCTGTCAACCCAGGGATTAAGTTTTTAGTGTGAGGAGACATGCATCCATCAGTCTGACCTATGCTGTTCTATGCTCCCTTGTGATCTTCACCCAGCTGAATACTACATCTCTTCTGAATAAAAAGTAACCCTTACAGGGTAACTGACTGATTTACAGACTGGGACTTGCACCTTTAAGCAAAAGTTTTTATGTTGCTTAAGTTGAAGGCTCTTAGATTGATTTGTATTCTCCCCTTTGATTTGTATTCTCCTCCTCAGAATCTTGGCCCTGATCACTAATCATGGTGAATGCCAGAGTGTTCTTGATAGAGAGGATGCAAAGAAAATGGACCTGTTTTTACAAAGGAATGAGATTCAGTTTGCTTTTTTATTAACTGTCGGCAACCTCTCAGCCAAAGCTCAAACCATCCCTGGCCTTTGAGCTCTGTGTGCTGACTGGAAAAGGTGAGTCAGCAACTCAGGACTCAGAAACCACTTCAGCCTCTCAGCTGGTTCACAGCACTGCCGCAATCTGCTTGTAGGGCTGCCCAGACAGAGGAGAGACACTAGAGGCTGGTTCAGCTGCTGTGGTTTCTAACGTTCACCAGAAGTCCCACTGCAGCTGGGGGCAGGGGAGGCAGCAGCATCTCCACCTTCCTCCCTGGGCTTCGCAAGAAGGGGTAGACTCCTCCAAAAATGAGGGATGGAGGGAATTTGGAATCCCTTCAGTACAGCTAATGGATGGAAATATCCAGAGTGCATGGCAGAGCCCAGGGAGCAGGCATGCAGTGGGAGGAAAGGTGGAGCTGCTTTGTGGAGGGTGGGTTTGGTGGTGGGGACAGGTAATGGAATGGGATTTGTCCCTCTGCTGAAAACTGGCCCTCCCTGGTCTTTGCCAGAATGGGAGTGGGCAGCTCTTGCCAGGGAGAACATTTGCTCTTTGCCACAATCAGCCCCTGGCTGCTGGCTCCAGATTCTTTTGGGAAATGCACTGGAAATCTGCAATTTTGTCTTGAATTGAATGTGGCAAATAAGTTGATCTAAAGCTTCTATATATTTAGTCTCACATCACTGAAATAATATAGGAAGCTTACTGATTATCAGCTTTGCTTGAGACTGCAGTAAACATGAACACAGTGGAAGCCAAAAAGAACTTTATTCTGGTAAATCTAGTGGTCAGGCTCTTGTTTACAACACTTAGAAATACTGCTGTGACCAAAAGCATGAAAGCCATATGGAAAAGAAGAAAAGAATACTCCAGCACGGTTCTTTAGAATTTATTCTGTCATTAACTAAAGAGAATTAGGACCGTATTTGAAAGGTGGAACTATGGCATAAGACAGAGGTAGGATAGTCCCTTTTTGTAGCAGAGCAAACAGAGCAGTTAAGCAAACTGTGAAACTAAACCTCTGCACTTCATCTTCAAAATAGTGGTTTACAATAGAACCTGGCCCCATGCTATGAACTCCTTGTTAAAGACAGTAATTTCACTGTTGCTTTTTAGGTTACAAAGCATGTCTCAGCTACAGAGACTAGTAATTTCTCTACCAATTTAAGAATCTTCAGTCCTGTGGCCACTTGGCACCTAAGAATGTTAACTGGATTCCGTAGGCCTTGCTGGGAATAGATGCCCTTCTGTAAATAGGGATTTGGAGGATTTATTTTGCCTCTCTGTTTCTCAGGAGACTGTGACAATAAATTTACACATCTTGGGAATTTTTGTTGTGGTGTAGCAGTTAGTCTTTAGTTTATTGGCATCTTTATAATGTAGTAATGAATTCTTTTAACTCTGCTGGTTTCTCCTTCCTCCATCCCTGAAGTCTGCAGGAAGGAAACACGGGGAATGCCTTCATTCCTCCGTGGGACTCTGATGCCTTTGTTTCTCTTTTTCAGCCTCTTTTTCTTCTAACCTAAATGACATTTTCAATTTTTATTCCCTGTTTTTAAACTTGCCGCAGAACTGCATAGAAATTGTAGCATGAGTCATGTGTGTACTTTACTGGACCATTAATCTCCAAATTGTTGTTAGTCTGGCAGAACATCAGAGAATATATCAAAATGATGGAAGATAAATTTAAGAGTAGCTGTAACCTAAGTGTGCTGCTCTTTCCCTGGACCTTGGGAATTCTGCCTCTCTGCAGGAGAGAATGTGCTGCAACCCCTGGTCCATGAGAACTACCCAGACATGTGGATGAGGTGGTCCACAGGGCAGAGCATTGGGATATCTGCTGCTCTCTTATGCTTTTTCATCAACCAGGGGAATAAGGCTAATGGTGCTGATGTCTGTAAACTCCTTGGCAATGTATGGGTGAAAAGTACTGCGTCAAATTTAAGTGTTATGAGTTGTTATTAGGGAAAGGCTGACAAAACTGTGATGGGGCCTCCAGCATTACCTGTTTAGTATTAGCTTCCCATATGATGTGGGCAGACAGCACTGCTGAGAGCTGAAGTCAGCTGTGAAACCACAGAGCCAAGGGGAGTCTGGCAATATTGGGAAAGTAGTGAGAAAGTCCTGGCCTTGCTTGATGTCTGTGTGCTGGGAGAAGGCTGGACTCATAAGAATGTGACATGAGAAAATGTGAGTGCAAAAAGCCTCCTTGTGGGTGCTGTGGTTCTGCACTGGGATAACTGCAGCTGTCCTGTCTCACAGGAGCTTTATGGCAGAAGCTGAGGTTAGTGCCAGCCTTGCCCTGCAAGCCTGGATATAAGAACAGTACCAGGTCTCAGTGACAATGGTCTCACCCTGTACTGTCACAGGCAGCTGCTTTGCAAGTGACAGGCTGAAAACAGCTCCAGCTCTTAACACTGTTGGTGAGATTTTGGTTGAAAACTGTTTTAAATCCTCTGTGGTGAGTCTGGTAGTGACACCCATGGACAGGCTTCATTGTTGCTCTGCAGGATTTCAGCATCTTCTAACTTCCCAAAGACTGCCACTGGTGCTGTGCTCGTGCTGTGCTACAAGCTCCGAGCAGGAGACCTGGCTGCATCTGAGCAGCAGAACTGCATGGTAACCACAGCAGCCCTAAAACCTACTTCCTTTGCCGCTGTCATAACCTAACCAAAGCAAAGAGACCCTCTCCCAGCTGCAATGATGGCCTGTGAAAACACACCATGCACAAGGTAGGCATGCAGCTGGAGATGCAGGAATACTACAGCTGGCCTGGAGGAAATGTGAATGGAAATATGTGTGTGTGAGAGAGAAGAAGCAACAGATCAAGGAGTAACAGAATGGTCTGTATTGATAACCAAAGATGTAACTGACTGCACTAAAACTGGGTAAATGCTGGAAAATGTGTTTGCAACAAGTCTGGCTGCCTGTGCCCTGATAAGCCTCACATGGATGGCTTGTCAGGAAAAGGCCTGGGTGCTGATAAAGTGCAGACAAGTCCTTGGGCAGCAAAACTGCTCAAATAACAGAGGGATCACAGTAAACTCACAGCACATCCTCTGTGCAAGTTGTCCTTCTCCTCTCCCCGCAAGCAGACAGTGGGAGCTCAGGTACCCAAAATGAGGGGGGAAAAAAGGCACTGAGCAGCCACCTGTTCTAGATAAAAGGGATTTCCAGGCAAAAGGATCACCCTGTGGTAACCATTAACTCCTGAAGAAGGCAAAAGACCTCCTCAGGAATTTGTAGCTTGTCACTGAAGAGGAACCCAAGAGGTGCAGTGAGGATTTGGCACTTGGCACGCTTGGTCTCATCTCACAGAGGATCCTGCTGGAGCACCTCAGCGAGCTTGGTGCCTGTGAGTATGGGGGGAGTGAGAAAGAGTGGGTGAGAAAATGGGACCAAAGCGATTTTTCAGAACGAACATTGTCTTCCTGTTTCGTAAGGTCATGCACTGTTGCTCCGTTAATTTGCTGTATCATAGCTACATTAAAAACTTCTCCATTCTTAAACAAAGCCTTCACATCTTCTTTCATTTATAACTGCTAAGACCATCAGAGTTTAAAAAGCTTTTATTTTGCTGTGATCAGTGTAACAAAAATATAATCAGGCCTAAGTTGAGCTGTAAGAGGCTCTAAGGGCTGAAAAATACTGGATAAAAATACCAGACAAAACAGGAGGGCAAGGAAAGTTCTCAGATGCTTTCAGTGATGGCAAATGCAAAACTGAAACTACTCCCTAGCTCTTTGACTTCATTCCCACCCAAAGTAAGTTGACTTCCCACATGCCTGCGTAAAGGATGAGCAGGTCATGGCCCAGGAAGAGATCTACTGCTGAGAGTCATCTGAGTAAGATTGCTGTGGGAGCCCAGCCAGTTTATAAATGGATTTAAGGCTAGGGTTCCCACATCTTTTCTGAGGAGACAGCCTCAAAGAGTTACTGTACAGCTCCTATTTCTCCTTCAGCTGCTAGCCTTTATTTCCGTATTTCACATCTCTTTAAGTGAGCCCCATCTCATTGGGATCAAATCCTGCTTTCAGTTAGTGTTGTTGGCCTTATGAGCATCTAAAGTTTGAGTTATTTTTCTCTTGCTTGTCTTCTTCTGAGTTTGTTTCCTGTATAAGATGGTGGTTTCCATAGATACCTTGGACATCATTTATCTCTCCTTCCTGGACATACAGTTCCTCCCAATGAATTACACAACAATTTGCCATATCTGCTTGAGGCCTTGGTTTCTTCATCCATATCACTGCTATACTGAGCATTTTAACACTGTTGTTCTAACATGTCATCTTGATAAGCTGCCTTGTTCTCTTTACATAGCTTTCAATCCACATGATGAAACTCTTGTCCAGCCAGTTTTAAATTCAAAAATGGTACATTGCATGTCTATTTTAGGATTTTGTACTGATAATTGTTGGAAACTTTAGCTCAGCTTTTCTCTGCTATGGGTAACTGTTAAACAGAACAGTGTTTTGTTATTTTTCTTCCCCTCCCTCCACCCCCTTGAGAAATGTTATCAAAGAACAAAGTCTGGCAAAGTATTCAGGATTGGTATGCTCCTAAATGAGAGCTGAGATAGCAATGACTTTGTTCTTTCAGACAGCTCTAGTGTGAGTTTTCTCCCCTTATCCTGTCTCCACCTTGTCCGGGAGGAAAGCATTTGTCCTGGATTGCAGAGGTAGATGCTAATGTGAGTCACTGCTTGGTATTTAGTGGTGAGAAATTAGAGCACTATCAGTCTCCCCAAATCCTAACAGAAACAAAGATAAATCTGGACATGGTGTAAGTTAGTGCTTTCTTGGGTGTATTTTGCTCTTATCAGGTTATTCAATGGACAAGTGGGGCTGTACTGCTGATTCAGCATCACGAGAAATGATGCCAGGGCAGCTCCTGGCCACACTTGAGGAATTACAAAGGAGACCATTAGAGTCACAAGTTTTCTCTTTAGCTGATTTACAAATGGTTTGTTTTCTTTCTTGCTCATTTGTCCCAGAGCTGTTAATAAATAACCTTTTCAATGTCCCTGCTCCTGCAGGAGATCTGAGGGAAATGTGTGCTCGTGTGAAGTTGCTGCAAGCTCTGCAGCTGGGCTGGAGATCCTGTGGCTGGAAGGTTGGCTCTGGCTTGATCTTGGTACCTCCCATCCCAAGCCAGAGGCATAATGGTGTTGAAAGAGGCTGGGAAACACAGTGGCTGCAGGGAAGCAGCAGACCTGTAGCTCCTTTTTGCACAGGCCCAGGGGGTCTGGACAGAAGGGTGGGCTGCTGTGACTGTCCCCCTGTACCCATGCTGCCTTATCCAAAATATCTCATGCTTGCATTTTGAAATATTTGAGGCAAGAATAGTGGGGAGAGGGAAAATTAATGGAGAAACACAAACTGAAGGCCAAACTATGGCTTGATTATAAATGGGTTTCTTTCCCTAAGCCTAATTCATCTTTCAGGAATCACTGTACATCCCAGCAATAAGTAATCTGAACTTTAGAGATTAATAGCATTCTGTGCCAGCCCATTCATCCAGCAAAACTCCTTTGCTGTTTTGTTACATGTCAGTATGAGGCTCCAGCCTTTACAAAGTGCTCCTCTGACCATGAAAATTTAGATTCATATTTACCTTATTACCTTTGTAACTTCCAAGAAGTATTTCTTCTCTTATGCTCAGGAACTTTGTCAAGGCCTGTGCCCCGCAATAGCCTTTGATCCCCTGTTCCTTACCATTGGTTGTCACTAAAAATACCACAGGGTAATTTGTTTCCTGCTATTTGAAATGGAAATTGTAGGAGCGTGAGGAACAGAGAATTATATTCATGCCAAATATTATGAGCTGAATTCTCCTCATGGTTTGTGGGAATCCTACTTATTAAAGCTGACCTCTGAGAAATCAGTATATTTTTCCACAAAGCCTAGACAGTGGGTGTGCTTCTCAGCAAGGAAAAGAAACAATTCAATCTGTTTCTTGTCCTGTGTTCTGCAATGAGGAATGAAGATTGCAGTGCTGACAGCTGAAGGTAAAGGGGTGAGTTGGGAGGTGTTTAAGCAGAGTTCTGTCTTTTTTTATGCATGCAGCCCTAACACTGGCCTGCTGAAAGGAGGCAGCAGGGCTGCTGCCCTGCCTGAATAGCAAAGGGTCTTTGCTTCATCTGCTGGGATTAGTTGCAAAGGGAAGGTGTTACAGCATTTTCTGCTGCAAATGGATGCTATAAATGTTAAGGGAGGAAAAACTCACTGGGTACCTTATAGGACTGAGAAATACTCTTTTAAGACAGCAAACAGATGTGCTGGAAATCGCAATACTAAGGGGTGGCACAACCTGGGTATAGGCAAAATCCCAGGCACAGTTAGGAACTGCAGCTTATGCACTCGCACGTGGGACTGCTGTGGAATGGGCATCACCACCAGGGCCTTGCCAGTGGCTCTGCTGATGCTGCACCAGCTTGGAACAGTGTTTGTGTGTCTGTGATCAGTCTCCAATGGTTTTCGGTCCTGAATGGGAAGTGAAACTTCAGGAGAAATGCTGGTTGCTTTTCTGTGCAGAAATTGTCGGGCAGCACAGCCAGCGGCTCCACTGGCTGACATGTGGCACTTTGGGCAGCTGTGCTGTTTATTTTGGAAAGCAGGGAAGTGAGCCCCTGAAGGCAGTAATGTTATTCAACACACAAGGTGATCCCAGGAGTCTACAGTTCAGAGAAAAACATCCTTGAGGTGTGGTGAGAGGCTTAGTGGCCTCAGTCCCTTCAGGGCAGGGAAGGTTGTCAGTGGAGAGGGCATATAGGAAAAGTGGGGACTGCTGGGCTTGTGTTTGCCACCACTGGGAGTCAAAGCTTGCTGGGTGCAGAGCAAGCTGTGGGTGACAGGGTGTTTGGATCTCTTTCCTCTGCAGTCATTCCCCATCAGAACTCCTGTGGGGCGTTGCCCCACAGCTCAGGACTTTTTGTTCTCCAGGAAGTTTCTGAAATTGCTGGCCCAACATGGGTGTTGAAGGGGGGAGTGGTTGTTCTGGAGGCTGTTTCCTCTCTTTTTTTCATAACAACTTGTGCATCCCCCTCATGTGTGGGTGGTTGATGGGACACAGGAAAGGGTGGGCCGTACTGGGCTGGTGATGTGACTCACACATCACCCATCTTCCAGTGTAAGCAGTGGTCCTGCTGTCTTCGGCAGCAACCGCAATGAAATAATTGTACACAATAGCTGCCTGGGGCTGAACTGGGGGCAAGAGACCAAAGCAAGTGAAGATCAGTGCCTGTCACCAACTAGGATGCTGGGGACAGAGACAGGAATGGCTTTCTGTATAGGACAAGAAAAGCTGATATGATGGTGGATTTTAGTGAAAGACAAGGCAATTTCTCAGAACTGAGGGTGACCATCTCACAATTTGCAATGCATTACTTCTAGCTCAAGAGAAATGTATCTTGACCCCAGTCACAAGAGAAAAAGAGGAATTTCTATGACAGTTTCAAATTATTATAAAAGTAATCCACACTTATTCTGTGTCAACAATGTCTAGTAGCTCTTAAAAGAAGTAACATCACAAAATAAAAAGTACTTGAGCTGAATCAGCAGAGTATTTAAAATGTGAAAATAGGAATGCTAATAAGAAGGAACCCATTCTCTTTTTATTTCATTCCACAAAAGTCATAATCCAACTGTTGAAAGTTATGTTAATTTGAAGAAAATGAAATCTCTCAAAGATGCATATTCAGAGGCAATAAAGGAAGATAAAGCTAGTGCGAATTTAAAGTTGGAAAGTGAAAAAGATGGTCAAAAGAAGCATAAGGAAAAAATCATGGCCAGGGAGTTAAGAAAGAAGAATGTAAGGATCTTGAGCACAAGTGGAAGCCTGGCAGCACCGTTGGGCCATTACAAGTCTGTGTATTCAAACTACCAATAATGAGAAAGCTGAAAGGTGTCAGTGCTTGATGCATCTTTTTTTTTTTTTTTTTTTTCTAAAAAGACAAACAAATACCTTCACATCGTGTGATAGTTAAGCATATTCAAGAAATAATTTGGCTGGTAGGCTGGGGAGGAGGGGAAGCCCCCTTGAGCTCACGGGATATTATCTGAGGAAACTTCAAGCTTTGTGGATAATGGCAGTAAATCTTCTCCAGTTAAAATATAGCTTTGATGGCTAGTAGGAAATTAATACCAGAGGTTTCCTGACAGGAAACTGATGTAACTGCTAACAGTTTTCTCTTCTGATTTGAAAAACATCTTTGATGTGAGAATCGTAAAGAAATGAGTATGAGTACAAGGAGGATACAGTCTTAGAAGTCCAGTAACCATCATATAAATGTGAAAAAAAACTATCTAAAAGTCATTGTGTCAGCAGCATCCAGACACTTGCTGATTGCATTTAAGAATATTGAGTATCTGGGTCTGACTGCTGTGATGCAAGCCAGAAAACTATCTTTGTGCAGAAAGATTATTTAATGAGCAGGCATTGGGAAGACTTGGTGGGGGCAGGATATAACACCAGGGAGATGGGCTGTGAGGCCAAGGTGGGAGGGGGTGTGAGTGCCTTGCAGAGAGCTGGGGAGGCTGAGCACCATCCCCAGCCCTGCGCCATGGGAAGGGCTCTGACAGGGGAGCCTGCTTTGTGCACGGTGAATGGGGCACTTGGGGCTGTGGCAGTCTGGGCCACTGGGGCTCGTGGCCAGAACCCCTGGACATCACCTCTCCAGCAGTAACTGCACTGCAGGGCCACAGGGCTGCCTGGGCACAAAGCTCCTCTGTGCTGTGGGCAGCTGTGGGGGGGAGAGAAATGTGTGCTGCCTGCTCCTTTGTATCTATCTCTCTCTGCTCAGCTTTTGCTGCCTCCAGCACCCAGCAGCTCTCCAGGGTTTCCACGTGCTTTTCTTTTTTCCAGGATAAGAGGGCTCATTCAATGCATCTTGTGCAATTTCCCAGGGTTGTATCCCAGCCACAACGCTAAAAGCAGCAAAAGGATGAGGAACTCCCACACCAAGCAGTGCTGCACACACGGATAGCACCCAGCAGTGCGGCTGCTGTGGCTGAATTATGTCTGAACAAAACCTGGAGCTTTGTTGGGCAAGGGAGGGAGCACCTTTGTACAACTGCATCTGTATCCCACAGGGAGAGCATATGCACTGCATTGGTTTTGCTGACAGCATAACTTATGAGTGCATTGTCCCCTTTTTGCTGACTCCCCTCCTTCTGAACCAAGGAAACGGAACTGGGAGAAAATCCAGGAGCCACCCTCATCCTGAGGCGGGATTGGCTACACCAGTGCTGGCAGACAGAAATGTCATTTGTCTGAAGACAACTAATGAGCCTTCTTTACTCTTCTTTTTTGCAAACTTGACAATTCAATTGCTTCAATCTTTCCTCATAGGTCAAGCTTTTAGGCTTGTGATCTTTTTTGTTGTCTTCTGGAGTTTCTACAAGTGGTGTACATCTTTCCTGAAAGGCAGTGTCCAAAATTGGTCAGAGAACCTCACAGGATGATTTACCAGCTTTAGATGGAGGGAAAGATTACTATAAAACTGCTGTAGCTGCAATAATGTTTTCTCTGGAAAAGCTACTTAACAGATTGCTCACCACACTGTCTTTGGGTGATGGCTCTTACCTAAATGTCATATTTGCTTTTGTCCTTAAGTGAGTTAGATGTTTTCACCAGGCTCTCACCTATTTGTCAAATTCATTCTCAGTTCCAGCCTTATGTGTCAGTGTGCTTTGCTCCCAGCTTGGTGTTATCTCAGATACAGGCACACTCCCTATCTTCCAGCTCACTAATGCACAGGTATGTGTGCACATGGGACAGTCCAAGCTGCCAAGATGTATAGCCCAAATTCATAGGACTCTGTGGGTTTTGAGGCATGTAGGGATGCATGAATTCAGTATCAAATGTCTCTGAGAAACAGCATCCAAAAAACCCATTATACTGTTTGGATTATCAGTTTCATTGACACTTCAATGTTTGTACTTCAGCACTTACAAGTATTTCATCTGGAAAAATATAACCCAGTAAATGTGTATTTATTATTCTACATAGCAGTACAAGGAGAGGCAGAGATCACACCAGTATTTAGGCCACAGTCTTTGCCATATGAATAATTAAAACTTGGAGCAGAGTCATCCACACTGTTCCATGTAACAGTTGTAAAAACTGATGTAAAATACTGATCTGCAGCTGGAATTCTAATTTCAGCATGCTGAGTGTCTTGTCCTGATACTTTGAAATAAAGCCCCTTAAACCAAAGCCATTGACTTTCTCTATATGTGCTTGTTTGTAAGTTCTAAGACAAACCTGAGCCTCTTGACAGCCTAAGAAAAGATTTTTCCAATATGCTGGCCTGAAACAGGTGGTCTACATTACTTTGCAGCAAAGTCTTCCTAGGTAACTTGGATACAAGCATGTATAAATGAAAAAGGCAGATGAAGAATGAGTAAGAAGTCAGTTGGGGACAGGGAAAATTTCATTAAAGGGTTGATAAATTAAGCAGTGTGACTCTTCTGAGTGTTTATGCACTCAGATTTTTGGTTATGCTGAGTCTGAAGACAGGAGTGCTTTTTGGGTAATGTGCATCAAACCCTGAACCCTGCAAGTTCAGCAACCTTACCAAGTAGTCAGTGAGGTAATTTCAGGCAATTCAGCCTGAAAAACTTCCTGACTACTGAAATCTCATTTTCACTCACCAGGAGGTTGATGTGTTGGTCTCCTCTCCATGTTGAACATCAGCACTGACTGCTCCCATGCTCTTTCCCTACCATCACTCCATAGAACTCCACAGACGCGAACTCCTGCAGTTAGAAAATGTGCCCAGACTGCATCACCAGAGCCCCTCTCTCCTGGGTGGGTTTGCTGAGTTTGCATGAGAGGTCCTGTGTTGACTTAGCACAGCCTGTGATGGTGGATGACCATGTTTCTGAGGTAGTACAAGTCCCCACCTCCCTTCATTTAGGCTGGGACTGTATCATCTCCTGTGGAATGGGTTCACTGCTGTGCACAGCCAGTCTTCTTGCAGTTCTGGTAAGAATGCTCAGGAAAAATATAAGCAAGTAATTCTATATGTAGAGAAGTGATGCTGGGCTCTTCAGATAGAAAGAAAAGACAAACCCCCCCCCCCCCCCCCCCAAAAAAAAAAAAAAAAACAGAACGAGAGAGACAAAAAAAAACCCAAAAAAACAGAAAGACAAAAAAATCCAGAAAGGATCATTTCTTACAAATTGATTAATAGAATAAATTCTCTTAGGAGTGGGAATTTCAGAAGTTTTAAGTTGTGAGATAGAAGTGGAAGACAGACAAAGAGAATAGACTGACAATAAATAAATTAGGGCTGAAAATGGGAATACTTCTGACCACAGAGAGAAGAGCTGAGAGGATAAAGGTGATGGTGGGAACAGTATCTGTCAGTGTGGTACTTGTGCAGTGGAAGAGGGATGGCCTTGGAGTACAACCCTTTGTGATCCCTTCTGTAACAGACTGAGCATGAACATCCAAATGAAAGATCAAACATCAGCTTTGTCTGTTGTGCAAAGTCAGAGCTTACAAAAATATTTGTATTTATTAGAGATGATGGCTCACAGTGAGTTTGTCTGAACCAAGCATGGCTTTGGTCTGTGCACAGCATCTTTTCTGCTTGACATTCCTAATATCATTCCTTAAACAAGCCTTAGTCTTTGCTTATTGCATGTCTAAAAACAGCTGGTTGCCTGGTTCCTTTTAACTTTTCTTAGTAAGTCTTGTTTGGTGAGAAGGGAGTTGAGGGTGGGCAGCCTTGGCTGTGAGTGACATCTCCTGGCATGCAGAGGTGCTGTTGATTTAGTGTAGTTTGGCTGGAGGGCCCATTTCCTATTTGTCTTGAGCTCTGGAAGACACAGGAATCAAATCTGCTTCCTTGCCTTCACACAGAGCAGCCTTCCACGCTGGTGTGGTCCTCCCTGGTTATTCACTAAGAGCAACAGGGTTTCCACAGCAAAACTTCTGCTACCTGGAGTGACTGACAACATCCTCCCAGTTCTCTGTCTTGGAGACAGAAAGGATTCCGTTCATGTTTTGGGGCTATCACTGGATGGAACCAGTGGTAGCCCCTACAAAAAAGCAAGAGACCAAAACTGGAAACAGAGATGCCTGAGCAGCTGGGCTGTGCTCCAGCATCTGGAGAGTGCTCAGTGCCCGTGCAGCCGGGCAGGGCTCCAGCATCAAGCAGCTCTGAGCTCTGAGAGGAGAAAAGCAGCATCATTTCTGTGCCTACTTATGGCCCTACGGGATGTTTAGTCACTGCACACAGTGGGCAGGGTGAGAGAAAGAGTAGAGATGTATCTCTTCTTGGATTCTGACTGGGCACAGGGACAGAAGATCGTGTCTGCCTAATCTTTAGCTGAGGAAAACTGCTAGTGGAAGGAAAACCCTGGGGCCTGGAAATCAGTCAAGTACTGCTACACTTGGTGGACACTGGGGAGTGTTTGCATGGCATTCAGCAGTGTGAATGTGAAGCTCTAAGGAGCTGGAGGAAGCTGGAGTTGCTTAATTCTTTAGCCTCTGCAGAACCTGCAATTACACCTAGAGCTGATGGAGATAACCAAGGACACAGAAAAAGGAACTCATTGAAATACCTCATCTTTCTGAACAAACAGCAAGTGAATTTTAACTGCATTGAATTCTTTAGATAGATTTGCAGTGATGATTTTTGTTTGAATTTTTTAAAATAAGTTTGTCTTTTTTAAACAAGTCTGTCAAGTATTCAAGTCTGTACACTTTGAGTGCTATTTGGAAGGTTATTACTTTGTTACACTACCTTCTGGATTATGCTTATCACCTTGTACCTTTTCTTGTATGAAACATTTCAATAAAATGTTTCTTGGTAGCATTAGAGTTCACAGAGATGGATGGTCTGGTATGGCATACAGCAGTGAAGTCACCTGTCTACAAACACCTGAGTCCTGAAAAGTGCCCATGATGTTGAACTAAAATTCAGGCAAAAGTCATATTCAGGGTTAAGAAAATAACGTGCCTTGGCAAAAAAAAATTACTAATCTCAGGCTACAGGTGAGATGCAGATGATTATCATTATGTCTCTGCCTTCGGACAAGGGATTTCTAGTTCATAATTGGGATGGTCCATTACAGCGAGAACAATGTTCCTGCTTTGCTGCCAATGCTGACACTTTCAGAGTGTGGCTACTGAAAAGATACAGCAGTCTGACAATACCCATCACAACAGGAAATCTGAACATCTTAGAACTTGTGCAAAGTCACATATCCTTCATTGCTATGACTGCAAGCATGTTACAAATTCGTTCATGGTTGCCTCTAGGCAGGATCTCAGAGGAAGGGTGGCAATAATTATGTGGATGTTCTGTGCAACTGTCAGCAGCAGTTTCAGTTTTCAGGCACGCTAACTTCATATCTATACTGTGCAGCTAATTTTACATTATAACATCTGCTTTAATTCATTTCTCTAGGGTTAAAATAATTTTGTTCAACAGACATGCTCAGTGCTATGATAACCTGAGCCAACTACTCTCTCCAATGAGAAGGAAAGTCTCCCAGCTGTCATGCTCTGCTGTTTCTAATCACTTCAAGCCCCGAGTTCTGGGCAGTTTTGAATAGAGTTGGATAAAATACATTCTTAATTCCTACCGTCTGGTATGTGCACTAGGCTATTTTTTTAAGCTGCATTCTTGGAGATATTGGCAAGCATGCTGACCCTCTAATAGGCACTCACAAAGTGTGAACGTTACAAGCTCCCAGATTTCACAGTTAACCTCAGCAGATTTACACAGAGAGAACACAGAGCTCCAGGTCAGTGTTGCATTCCCAGTGGGCCTGTCTGTGGCATCTTCAAAGTGAGCTCTCCTGGCCCTTTTAGGTTCCATTTTCTCTAAGAAGGTAAGAAGTTGTTATTTGCCTATAATTAGAGATTACCAGAGGTGTGTTGCTTCTTTTCACTTGGACTAACTTCTGAGAATAACTTGAGGATTTAGGGTCATTTGTAAGGTCAGGTAACACTATATTGTTCTGGAACCTTGGACTGCTTCTCACATAAAACCAGAGCAGTTAGAAGCTGACCCTATTCAGAACATGAATGCTTTTCATATTTGCCTGCTTGATATGAAGTGCCAGGATGGATTTGGCACATTAATCTGAGTTTGGAGGTCTGGAGACCTCTGGAACACAAGTTCTGACATACAGGTGCAGAGCAGGTTCTCTCAGAGTGTGATAATAGTTGATGTGATTGCCTGCACTGAGGTATTGCCATCCTGAATGACTGTAATGTACTTGTAAACATCTCGGGGAATATTTGTGTAAAAGGAGAAGAGAAACTATTTCCCATGCGAGTCAGATGATCAGTGCTTTTGAGCATGGAGCATCACTGTTGGTGGAAATGGATTTCATGTCATGGGAGCACATACGTCCCATGGAGCTATTTGTTTCTTTTAAGTGTTGACTTTACATCAAAGTTCTAAATCTGGAAAATACACTGATACCCTTTCTAGAGTTCCATGTAGTAAGATGGTATTTTACTAAACAGCTGCAAAACTGGCCAAGTCTAAGTTGTGAAATGAGATTTTGACTGTGGGATACATAAAGGATTATCCAAAGCAGAAAAATGTGACAGACAGCATCATGCTAGCCACTAACAAGTGCAACTATATGTATATTGGTTCTGAAAGCTCAGACGATGTATTGGTTGTGGATGATTTTCATCAGCCAAAAGTCACCTTTTTTTACAGAATTCTATTGCTAACCATGTATATTAAACCACAAAAATCTTAATTTGTTAATAGGTTATCCCAAATATGCCTGTAATATTTAAGGAATTAGAGTGGTACAAGTTCTGCAAAGTGTGTGATTTATCTACTGTGCCAATTCTGCAAACACAGGCCATTCATAACCTGGTGGGCAAAGGCAGACATTCATAGGGAAAAAGGACTACACGAGCATGCCAAAAGACATGCCTTTGGGGTGTGAGGAAAGATGGGCTACTGGGATGCTAACATCCTTTCTCTGCTCTAGTCACAGGTACCAAACCAAAGATGTCCTCAACAAGAACGATTCTAGTCATCCTGGGATTCCTCTCTACTTTGGCTGTAATTGCTTTAATTGCTGTAGCAGTGACCCAAAACCAGCCACTTCCGAAGAATATAAAGGTATTACAAGCTGGTACCCTTAGAGGAAAACAAGCTGGGGGGTTAGGTGTCCATAGTGCTCACAGACATGTTGCTGCCCTTGCTGGCTCTGACTAACCTCTTTTTCTGGCTCCATGCACCTCAACATCTTGTTTTACATCTTTGTGGTAAAACCAGTTACAGCTTCACAGGGAATCATCTCTTCAGTAACCAGTCCCAGCTTTGCGCTTTCTCTGCTCCTGTTTCCTTTGCCGGCAGTGTTGCACTGAAGCTCTGCTGAGAAGAGCAATGGCACACATTCCACAGCTGCCAGACAGAGGGGCTGTGTGTGTGGTCCCCCATGTGTGGAGGCCAGCACACAGCATGTCTGGCTGGTACCTCAGGTGTGATATGGGCTCTGCTTTGCCCGCAGTATGGGATCGTGCTGGATGCGGGATCATCCCACACCAACCTCTACGTGTACGAGTGGCCAGCAGAGAAGGAGAACGACACCGGGGTGGTGAAGCAGGTGGAGGTGTGTAAAGTTGAAGGTAAGAGGAGAAAAAGGAGCTGGGGAAGGGGCATGGGATGAAGAAGAGATTATGTAATAAAAGGGTGAAGGAGGAGAAATCTAGAGGAAGAGGCCAATAGCAGAAACAGTGTTCCACCTGTGAGATAATGCATCTCAGTGGTTCCCATGGGGAGCTGTATATGCCTGACCTTCCTGGGGAAAAAATGGATCCACTTTTTCCTCTTTTTCAGGATGCTTGGAATTAATCGCTTTTTGGAAAGAACTACACCAAAGAATGTACTTAAATAAATAAAATGTCTGCATGCACTCTTGCTGAAGTGCTGATGGAAGCAATGAGAGAAGACAGCATGGTTTGCTCTTTTTCAAGGCTTCTGTGCAAGCTATGCACAGGGCTTATGGCTCAAGGTTGCTCAACTTATGCATATCATGGCAATTTTTTAGTTCTATCTCATTGCTGTGTAGATACAGTATGGTTTAGGAAGGCATAAATGAAGCCCAGGGGTGCGCACAACAAGGAACAGCAAAGGCCATCATGGATCGCTGCATTCTGAGGTGTTGTCAGACCTGCCTGGGGTCTTTCCAGGCCTCTGCAGTGCAGGAGAGAGCCCTACTGTTATCAAGCTGCTGTGATAGCTGCTCAGTGCTGCAGCATCCCACGTCACAAGCAGCACACTGAGCATACAGCAAGCTGGAGCAAATGGGGCTTCACTGCTGCCATGCAGGCACTGGTCCTGGGGCAGTCCAGGGAACAAGCAGACACATGGCAGAGAAGGACAACGATTTTTTCCTTGGGTTAGCATAAGACACAATAGCTGTAGAACACCCAGTGTTGTAGTGTGAGTAGAAAGTACACAAACAAATGACAGCATCTGCCCCCAGAGGAGGCAGCATGGAAGGGTCAGGGATTTTCAGGCACAGATCCAGGGTACACCCAGGCAGACTCACAGGAGAGTCTGCAGATGTTCAGGGCATGCAAAAGAAATGGCTTGTCTCAGCCCTCATTGCTCGTTCATAGCCTGCTTGGCAGAGAAAGGGTGGCAGATGCTGGGCACTGTGACCACCCACGACGTGCATTGGGCTTAGCTGTTGCTGTAGTATTTCTAAAGCTCCTCAGAAACGGGAGGGTTGAATCCGATTCTGCTGCCTATAATATGGTTTAACACACCCGCTCATGATAGCATTCTGGGGTTTTGTTTGGAGCCTGAACTATAAAGTGTCTTTACTTCTTGCAGGCCCTGGGATCTCAGGTTACTCCCACGCCACAGAGAAGGCAGGTCCCTCTCTGGCACAGTGCCTACAACAAGCAAAAGAGGTGATTCCCTCAGCACAGCACAAAGAGACACCCGTCTACCTCGGAGCAACTGCTGGCATGCGGCTTCTCAGGTACTGCAGGGCTTGTCCCCCTCTCCTGCAGCACTGCACCTGGGATTGCCATGGATGTGCCGTGGGGGCAGTCCTTAGACACACTGCCAGCTCCCACTGTGCCCAGATATATTCTTCTGTTCATCCAGGTTGCAGAATGAAAGTGCAGCTGACAAAGTCTTGTCCTCAGTAGGAAACACACTACGCTCAGCTCCCTTCAACTTCCAGGGTGCCAGAATCATCACTGGTCAGGAAGAAGGAGCCTATGGATGGATCACCATTAACTACCTTCTGGGCAATTTCAAGCAGGTAGTATATCTACAAGACATTTGAATCATTGGCTTGCAGCACTTTGTAAGTCCTGCCTTGCAAGAAGGTGTCACAGGCACTCTCTTCCCTTGTAAACCATTTACCAGGGATCAGGATGCTGCACATCTTGCCTCAGCAGCTACTGTGAGTACATCCTGACACTTAGTGGTATTGGGGTGCACCACTATAATTAGGCTTCAAGCACTGAAATAAAACACCAGCATCTTCAATAATTTTGCTTGGGTACAGCATCTTTCTTACTTCCTATTCTAAAATATTTCTGTTTCTGAAAAGTTTGACTATGGTTCTTTTCTGTTGAGCTTATAAACCTTCTGAGAGCTGAAACAGTAAGTGGACTGCTTTTTCTCATAACAATAGTATTAGATTTCATATTCTTTGCCCTCCTGCAAGCACTTAGACATGATCCATCTTCTGAATTTACAAGCTTGCATTTTTCTTATGTCTTGTTCCAGCTCTCATCTCATGCCCCCTCCAGGACTTCCCATGTTTCCCATGTTCTGTGCTTCTGCTTCTCTCCTCATAGTTCTTTCTCTTTTTTATTTATCCAAAATAAATCTTCTCAATGCCAAATATATCTGGTTTACTTTGATTTTTTTTCCCAAGTCTGGCTGGAAAAAGCTTCTACATTCCCTGAAGTCCTTAAGTGAGACATCAGGAGCACTAGACCTTGGAGGAGCCTCCACACAGATTACCTTTGTATCAAAGGACCTCACTTCTGAGTCCCCAGAGAACCAGCTCTACTTCCGTCTCTATGGCAAGGATTACCAAGTGTACACGCACAGCTTTCTCTGCTATGGGAAGGACCAGGCTCTGCAGCAGAAACTGGCCAGGGATCTACAGGCAAGTACATCTACACCTGTAATTGAACCATCCTGGACTCTCCCAGCTTTGGGATACTGGTGCTGTAAAATTTGTTGTGTCCCAGCTCACCTCTTAGTCTGGATTAGAGAAATGTCATTGTTCTCCATACAGACTGGGCATGATGTGCCCAAAGAGGTGACAGTCAATAATTTCAAAAGTACTGCCAATTGGAGATGCCTTGATTCTTGGGCATGGGATAGCAAGAGAGCTGCATTTAACTGAAGTACTCAGGGGAGGTGACATTTTACCATCTCTGAGAAACCCAAATCAACAGCACGGCTTCACAAACTGTGACTTGAAATAAATTAAGGGTCCTACAGGGAGGCTGTGGCAGTACCCACATCTTCCCCTGCAGAGCCAGTGCCTTAAGCCATCTTTATCCCTTTGACCTGATGTGTGCACCTGGATGTG
Organism: Anomalospiza imberbis; assembly: GCF_031753505.1. Taxonomy (NCBI): domain Eukaryota; kingdom Metazoa; phylum Chordata; class Aves; order Passeriformes; family Viduidae; genus Anomalospiza; species Anomalospiza imberbis. The sequence goes on from NC_089688.1 coordinate 21,271,058, forward strand.
ATATACTGTGACAAGTGCCACCCTTCCTTGTGGTTCTTTCCCAGGGTGTTATTCTAGAGCAAAGTATAACAGCTTGGATTGATTTTTATTTTCAGACCGTGGAGAACAGCAGTCTCCCTGACCCATGCTTTCACAAGGGTTATGAGAGGACTATAAATATTAGTGACTTCTTCAAAAACCCTTGCACATCTGACAAGAAAAAGCAATTACCTTTCAGCCAGCTGTACATAAAGGGAGAGGGGGACTATCAAAAGTGCCGAGAAAATATCCAGAAACTCTTCGACAAAAGCAATTGTCCTTACTCCAGTTGCTCCTTCAATGGGATATACCTACCTCCATTACAAGGGGATTTTGGGGTGAGTCTTCACTCATTTTTCAATTATCTGTGATCCAGAATGTCAGAAGATCAGAAATTCAAAGTAATGCTAGAGCGCATTCTTCATGACTGAGGCAGGAAATCATTTACAAGATGGCTTTCTGGACATGTAACTACAAAAGTAGTGCTGCACTTGTTGTGAGCACAGATATGTTAAGAGCTACCCCAGTAAATACTGGCCTAGTAGTACTGCAGTGCTCCCATTCTAACCCATCTCCTTGGGCTGCTGTGTTTACTCACTTTTTAAGCTGCCCAGCACCAGAGGCAGGAGAGCCTGCTGCAGGCAGGAACACTGCTCCTGCAAACCTTGTCTCCTGAGGTCAGTGGTGGCACCACTGTAATTCACCCAGAAGTGTCTGAGTGCTACTGAAACCAGTCAGCTCACCTGTCTGCTTGCCAGACATGATGAGGAGACAGTGCACATTCTGAACACACATTGTGTGACACCATGCTGACCATCAGTCGTAGAGCTGCAAGATCTGCTCAGTGGTTGTGAGGCTTTCCAGGGAACTGCTAATACAATCTTGCCCTGTTCCTAAGCTGCCTCCTACCTATCAGCTACTGGCCATGATCAGAGATGGGGTCTCTGGACCTTGGGGCTCTGTACAATCCTTTCAGACCATCACCTCTGCTCTTTCTGGTGATATTGTTTTCACAGTCAGTTGCCAAAATGGGATCATGGTTGTGATGGCAATCAGTGTTCACTGTGTGCCACTGGCACAAGTAAAGGAGAGAGCTCACAGAAGTTCTTCAGGATATCATAATTCCTATCCCCATCTCTCAGCAGCTCTGAGCCGTATGTCTCAAAATGACATTACTCTTAAAAACATTCCTGCTCTTGTGTGTGTGATGTTGCTTCTTATATTTCTCTATCTATAAATAAACTAATTTTCTTTTGTGGGATTTGTGGCCTAGTCAAATTAAAAGAATCTTTCTCCTTTAGGCTTTTTCTGCTTTCTATTTTGTGATGAACTTTTTGAACCTGACCAGTGAACCAAACCCCCTTGCCCTGAACAAAGTGACCAGCACCATTGAGAGCTTCTGTGCCCGGCCTTGGCAAGAGGTGAGCCGTGCTTGTTGCAGTAGACTGGGGCTGCTGATACTTTTCTGTGGGATAAATGGCTGGGATTAATCTCCAGAGCAAGATGGGGAAGATCCCCCCAGCACCTGCAGCAGATGCTCCGGCACAAGCTGGAGCAGTGGGAAGGTGTGTTTGACAGTCTGGTGATTGCCTCCTTCTCTAGGTGAAGACAGCATATCACCACATCAAAGAAAAGTACCTGAGTGAATACTGCTTCTCTGGAGCCTACATCCTCTCTCTCCTGGAAAATGGCTATGAGTTCACTGAAAACAACTGGCAAATGATCCACTTCCTTGGAAAGGTGTGTTTTGTGGTGGGGAGGGCTCCAGCGCAGCAGTTCTCTGCAGCCTCTGCCGCACAGCCTGGCCCTTTATTCCAAGGGGTGCCACTGCTCAGGCAATGCCATAGGCAGCCTCCCAGCACTGATTCTGCTCTTCTGTTTCAGATTGGCAGCAGTGATGCAGGTTGGACCCTGGGCTACATGCTGAACCTGACCAACATGATCCCTGCAGAGGAGCCAGCCGGGCCCCCCCTCTCCCATGGCAGCTACGTGGGGCTGATGGTACTGTGCTCCCTTGTGCTGGTGTCTGTGCTCCTGTTTACCTGGCTTCTCTTCCACAAGCCCAAGTGCCTGCAGAAGGGGATTGTTTAGGAAGAACCTGAAGGGGAGAAGAGCCATGTCATCCTGGCTGCTCAGGGCTAGGAGACCCCAGCAGAGCAGGCCGTACTGCAGAGTCCCTCTTACTGAAGCTTCTGACTGTACAACAAGGGCATTTATTTCTTCTGAATCACACTTGCACTGACAGATGTTGGGACATCAGGCTCGCCACCTTCTCTGCCAAGGACAGACAAGCTCATGTCCCCTCCTTGAATGGGTCGTACTTTCATTCAAGGAAACTTTGCTGCTTGTTGGTTTCTGCCTTGTGCACAGCATTATAAAGAGAAAAGTGGCAGCAATCTTTGGGAGCCAGTGCTCCTGCAAGGGTTATCTCAGGGTCACACATCCCACTGAGCTCTTGGGAGCTATCACGTACAGGGTGATCCTGCTCCTTCTCTGCTGAAGCTGTTCCCAAGAGCCCTTTCTGCACCAGCACACCTCTGCTCACCTCCCTGCGCCCTGAGCTCTAACAGTCCTACAGCTGAGTACAGCTCTTGCACCTGGTTGACCCCTGAAAGTGGATCAGGCTCCCAAATGCCACTCTGGGAAAAGAAGGGATGAGGAGGAAGAAGCTGAGTGTGCTTATGGTCATCAGCCCTTAGCTGGGCTCCGTCGGCTGTCAGCTCCTTTTGCAGGTGGCAAAATGCCTTTTTCCCACGTCTTCCTGATGTTGTTGCTGGACCAAAGCTGGCTCACTGTTGCACTGAGCCATTCCCATGTCCCTAAGGTACATCAAGCCACAAGTTCCCAAAAAGGCATTGCTGCTTTTTATAGGAAGAGCTTGTATTGGCCCAGGTTCCTTGGCCAGTAGTGATTGTCTGTGCCTGCATGGACTCTGGTGGGATCAGTGTGCCCTCAGGTATAACCCACTAAAGCAATCCAGGGTCACTGTGCTGATAACACAGCAGCCTCCAATCTAGGGAAAGTGTTTATTAGTTAATGTTCCTGTAGGCAGCTGGCAGCAGTTAAACAGCATGAGTATGCACAGATTGAACCACTCTTTCCACCAGCAAAATTAGTGAAGATTTGCGTTTCCTTTCCTCATAGCACAGGCTTATCCTATGTCCACAAGACCCAGGGCTTGTGAGTGCAGCCCACACAACTAGGACGATGCCACTGATTGAGTTTATGAATCACTTTCTTCCATTTTTCCATTTCTTGGTCCAAAAAAAAGAGAGGTAAGTCAGAAATCCATTTTTGTAAAAACACTCAGAAACCACTGGTGCCTGTCTACCTCCCACAAAATCTCAGAAATCTCTTCTCCTAATGACCTGTAAATGTGGAGGCAAAAAGAAAGCAGATATTGTAGAGATGAAGGCATAGCACATCTCTTTCCCCAAGCAGAGCTGTAGGCAGTGTGGAGGGGGTCAGGATGTGCAACCCCAACAATGCCTTCTCCTTTAGGCAAGCACAGACACAGAGCTCTCCCTGTCTGTCCCTCTGCATAGTCCAGGCCGGAAAATGTCACCCAGTTATTTCTACTTCATGCCTGAAAGCAGAAGCCCTAATATATTGAAGGACCTAAAGGTAAGGGAAAAATCTACCCTGTCCTAAGATCTTTGGGCAGATCATTGTTCTTCCAAAAACCTGTGTCTTATTTTTGCTGTGAATTAGGTGGCTTCAGCTTCTGTTGGATCTTGTTCTGCCCATTTCCAAAAGACTGAGTAACTCTGCTATTAAAATCCTTTTTTCCTCAGTGGTGCTTGCAAGTTGTCATTATATCATATTAAATAGATTGGTTTTCAATCTGTAAAGTGGTCTCTGCAGACGTCACTTTCAGCTCTCAACTCCACTTCTTTTAAAAGAAAGTTTTACATCTTTCTGAAACTTGGACACCAAAGTTTTCAGCAGGTAGTTGAGTCACTAATAGTGTATATATCTGGTTTTGATCTATGCTTTATGTTACCCATTCATATATCTCTGGTCCAGGTCTGTTCACTTAACAGAAAGTTTTTAGGCTTTTGAGTCCAGCTGGACTATTGCAACTTGGTCTTTTTTCCCAGTCATGGCATTCCAGAACAGCCTCTGTCTCACATCCTACATCACTATCTCTCAATATGAGCCATTTTCCCTTCTGTGTGGCTCCACTGAAACACATATTATTGAAAGAATATTGCCCCAAGCAGATTGTCCATTTCAATCTGCAAATGACCTTTCACCAGCTGTGAGTCCGCTGACCAGTTTTTGTTTATCTGCAAACACACTGCGATGTCGGAATTCAGCTAGGGATGCAGCCTTCCTTCTGTTGTTTGCAGCAAAGATAGGTAGATGAGAGATGAGCAGCAGGTTTTGGCCGTGGCTGGAAGGCATGCAGGAGAAACGTGTGATCAGAGCTGCTTCTGCTGCCCAGACAGCCTCGTCTGCAGCACACCCCATCACATGCCACCTTCCTTGCATACGGAGCCTTTGTAGCAGAGCAGACGCCCTGGAGAAGCTCCCCAGGTGAGCTGGTGCATCCATCCTTCCCGTGAACAGCTTGGCAACCTGCAGAGTGGCAGTTCCTTTCCTGAGACCTCCTTGGGGATCTGGCAGCTGCTCAGTTGTGTCCATGATGAGAACTGGCAGATCCATTAGGACATGTGAGAAATTGATGCAAAAACTTCATGTGGAAGTTGGTGTGGAAAGAAAGCCTGTTCCAGTCTGCTCTTCTTGTCTCTGCTAAGGATTTATGTCAAAGGAAAATGCCAAATATCTGGGAGAAGAGCTTTTACAATGTTTTGTATCTTCATTGCAAGTCCCATAGCATTAATACTGTTAGCTCCTGATTCTGGAGCCAGGTCAGCAGCTGGCATCTTCACTTACTCCTCCTGTCTTAATTATCTTACTTTTTGGTTTGAGTTTTGGGGGTTTTTAAGCTTTAAATATGACTTGAGTGCAGCCAAAAGGGCCCGAACTAAGATAAATGCAAAATATGTTACAATATTTTTAAAACTTATGACTTTCAGACCCCATCCATAAATCAGTCTCTCCAGGATAAGAACTTCTAAGGTGACAACATGCCAGTTGAGCAGCCTGAGGCTCCAGGAATTGGTTGACTGAAGGCATCCTGTCAGGGTGAGACCATCGCATGTCACTGCCTGGTAGTGAACACTCACAGAACAGCCTGTGATTGTTTTCTCTACATTTCTCCTGTTATTGCAGGACTTTATTCATGGAGGCTACTCAAAATCCTTGGTCAAAGAGCTCAAGTTTATGATCATTCATTTATTTGCTTCTGTGTTGCATCTGATCCAGCTGTATTCAACTCAAATGTGTGTTCTAGAACCACCCAACATGTACATGAAGACCATTAATGATCGTGGAGGGAGTTTCCAAATATGCCAGTAATAATGTATTATTTCTCTTGTTAATACAGTTGATTTGCCTCAGTGATAATTATCTGTGCCTTATTTCTAATTTGATAGTTTCTGGCTTTAATTTCTAGACACTTCCCACTTTACCATTTTGCTTTTCCTGGGTAAAAAGCATCTTTTAACATCACACGTTCCTGTCTATCACATACTTACTCACTATTCAGCTCTGCTGCGCTGCCAAGTCTCCAGACCTTGGTCTCTCCTGAAAAGAGAGTTCTCCTGGGCTCCTAGAAAGCTCTGAGATGTGCTGCAGCAAGGTGGGATGAGTGTCTCTGGTTTGGGTTCAAATGTTGATTGGTCCATTTTTGGGGAGGTTCTTTGCAGAGGGAGTAGATAGCTTTGCAGGGTGCAAGAGCAGCCTGGTCTCTCTGGGACTGATGACCTCTATGAGCTCTGCCACATTCAGCCGAGTGTCACGTGCAGGGCAAAGCTATTGGAACTTGTCAGAAGAGACCCCGGGTACCTGCAGCACCCTCACCTCTTGCAGGAAAATTGTTCCCCACCACAGGCTCTAAGTACCTTTCACTCTTCTCCCTGATAAAGCTGCCTCTCCTCTGTGCACAGGCTACAACAGATTTCTCCAGCCCTACAGCAAAGCACAGTGGGGCCTCCACTTGGAAGAAAGCTCTCAGAAGTGAGGCCATCACCTCTGCACTGGAAGGCTGATTTGAAGTGTTGGCACTGGCCAGGGCTTTCCAGTTTCTCCCAGAGCAGTTCTGGGCCGGATGTGTGCCCTTCATTCTCCACCCCAATTCTTCCCATGCTCTGTGCCAGGCAGGATGTGCAGGCTCTGCAGGGCTGCCAGCTTTGTCACAGGCTCAACAGCCTGTTCAGGAGGGACTGGGGAGAGCACACTGAGGACAACAGCCCCTGCCACCCAGGCCATGTGTTTTCTTTCCGTGGCCCAGCCCTGAAGAAATGGATCTTTGTTTTGATGCACACACAAGCCTCTGTATGCTTATCATAATAAAGACTTCTGAACTGATGCCAGAAAAGTTTTCATGCTGTTTTCCAGAAGATGGGAGTTTGCCAGTAGTGGAATGGAGCTTCTGGCACTAAACATGGAAAAGTCCTGAGATGTGATATCCTCTCTTGCCAGTTCTTTGATGCTCTACTAGGTCAGCTCTGAAGTTCTCAGTGGATGGTTCCCCTCCTGGTAGAGAAATGCACTGTGGTCTTTCCCAGGCTCTGGGCACCTCACACAGGTTGCCTCACTCCAGGGAAGGCTGCTAGTGCTGAAACTAATCTTTCTTTGCCTTAGCTTCATCCTGACCTCCTCAAAGCAGTTTGTTCTCTCAAGCTGTGAACTAGACAGAAGCAGTCCTCTGTTCTCATTTTCCCTCTCCCTCCCCCATGCAGCCCCATTGGCATCATGATTCCATTGGCATTATGCTGGCGCTGCAGTCCACCTTCCCAGCCCTCCAAAAAGGTGAAGGACAGTGGGCCTGTGCCCCTTGCTCACAGGGCTGCGTGTCTCCATGTGCAGCCACAGCCTGCACAAAGCAAACAATGCTTGTCACAGTTGTTATTTTTCTTTCAGCATGAACTCCCCACAGCTCTCTCATTCTTATGGCTATTAGCTTGAACTATCCTCAAATTTTCCAATCTTCCTCTGTTAACAATATGGCCAGAACTAAAGTGAGCCCATAGATGCAGTTTTTCCATGGTCAGTTCCAGCGGAATCAGCTCCTGGCCACCTGTGCCCATCAGCAATGCAAAGGTGGTGAGACAGGGCTTGTATTCACATTCCTCTCACTCTCACCACAGTGGCACAGAGCATTCCTTCTCCCCTTCTTTCTCTCACTGCCTCAAGGTCTCTCAATTTTTGAACATCTGGGTGGGGGGTGGGGGAGTGTATGATCCATCCCAGCTGTATTAGCCATATTTTCCAAATGAAGTTTTTATTTACTTCCTTCACTGTTTCTAAGTCCTAACATCTTCTGTTGTTTGTTTCTGCTTTCATCACTGTTTTCAAACATGTCCAAATTTATTATTGTCATTTTCCTAGATGTATAAAGGTCATGCTAGGTCATATCAAATAGGCAGCGCATTGGCACTCGTCTCCAGCTGTGTGGTGAGCGAGGATTTAGAGGGATAGTTAGGGAAACAGCATAATCCTTTTCTTCTACCCATCAGGGGCTTAGGAAATTTGTGATCAAATGATTACTTCGAGATCTGATAACTGTGGGTGACCCTGTTCTCTATGAATTCATCTTATCCTCTTTTGCACTCATTTAACTTTCAGCTTTGATTATGTAATTTCATGGTGTCTTTTGTGCAAAACTATTTCCTTTTGTATGCTTTAAACCTGCTGCCTGATAACAGGCTGCCTCCATCCCTGTGCTATGCATAACACTGACTAACTCTCCAGACCTAGTAGTGTGTGAGATGTGTTCTCCACCCACATGAGATTTTGCCCATGGCTCCTTTTTAGGCTCTAATGCTCTGGCATTTCTTTTTTTGCTGTTGTTTCTCACATCAGTGTGGCTTGCCTCCATAGGAAAGTGAGAGCTTTCCTCATGTGTCCCTTGGCAGCACTGCAGTTCCAACTCTGTCACTACTGTCCCAGGCTACTGAAAGCAGCCTAGGAAGGGAAAGGGGAGGGTGAAACTTGCCAAACACGGAGCTTGCACTATTTTACTATAGCCCTGCCTAGCACTCTCTGGCTGCCAAGTAACACTGGGTAGTGCTGGAAACCTGCCCACGACTCTTTCACATGGCCTTCACTGCTGAAGCCTGGGGAAAGAGCAGCTCCACGGGACCCCAGCAGCCCTGGGGGCAGGGATGTGAAGGAGGTGAAGGCATTTCTCACTGCCGTTGTGGGCTGCCAGATTTGCAAAATACCACCAGACACATCTTGCTGTAGAGACAAGAACTGTCCTACCATACCCATGCTCTCCATGCCACAGCTTCAGCTACTTTGCCTTGGTTTCTGGCATGTGCTGGGAGAAGCTATCCCCTCCAGCACTGACTCTTGTTAGCTAGCTACAGATGGGTGCAATGCCACTCCTGGTCCTGAATGTGTGTTGCTTTCAGACTGGCTGACAAGCCAGGGATATGGGGGGATGAGGCTTACCTAGGAGAAGGTATCAATATGGTTACTGCTATCTCTATGTATGTATCATATTTTTCTTTTTATGTTCATGTCTTCAAAAGGATATTTTTTGGAGTTAAGAGGGAACTGTGTAGGTGGGGCAGAAGACCAAGAAGGCAAAGGGTCAAGGAGAGAAATGACCACTATGATGGTGCTGGGGCAGAAGAACGTTGGATATGAGAAAATCTGAATAAGCCAAGTCATGAGCAGGCAATCCGTGTGCCTTGACCACCAGCCTATACTGTTTGCATCAGAGGCTATCAACAGCAGCTAGCGGCTATAAACAGGGACTCCCTGGTTTTACCCCTGCTCTTCCTGGAAAATTGAGGTAGAAAGACAGCAGCCCAAGAAGATGTGGAGAACAGACAGGAAAGCCCTGGGAGAAAATGCTTTGCTGGATGAAGCAACCCTTGGCCCAGAAATTAGAGCAATGCAGCACAGATCCACCTCAAGGCTGGAGGGAAAGCAAATGTTTGGCATGGCACTGAATACCCTGGGCAGCCCATTACTGATGGCCAGAGGAGCCCTCTCTAGCACGGTCCGGATAGAGCAGAATAGCATGTTCATGTTATCAAAGGGAGCCTTTCTCTTGGCCTGTCCAGCCGTGATGGTAAATTTTTCAGCTGTTTGTGTTCATGTTTGGTCTCTGTGTCATGGTTGTCCTAGTAAATACCTCTGTCAGAGCCACAAGGCTGCTGGAGGGGCAAGGCTGCCTCTGGCAGTGGGCAGAGAGCAGGGACCATGAGGAGTCTGCTGCCCACTGGGATAAGCAGAAGGGTGGAGAGGAACCAGCTTCCCCCATATCCACAGTTCGCAACCCTTTGTTAGCAGACAGCAGGACATTTTCATTTGTCTTTCCGCAGTTAAGCTATGTCCTCCTGCCCAGTGCCTGTCAGAACTCTCTTATGCCCCCTCCCAGAGCAGGGCGGGGTGATACCAGACTTTCCAAGCTCTCCGTGATGGTTCCTGCTCAGCAGACAACTCCTGCATCACATCCCACGCTGCTCTGCCCTTCCACTGCACCGTCCCAGCTCGGCAGTTTGGGCAGCCAGCTGTGGCCAGGGCGATGCAGTCCCTGCCTCTGTTTATCCCGGGAGTAATGGGATCGCCGAGTGAGCAGGGCCGAGCAGAGGGGCCGACTGACCCGAGGAGCCCGCGGCGGTGCCTCCTCTGCTTCCCCAGGAGAGGGGGCAGGAGAGGAGGCGCGGCGCGGAGCCGAGACCGGACTGCGGGGAGGAGCGGGGGAAGCTGCCCGCGCCCGGCAGGGCTGCGGGAATCGTGCGGGGAGCGAGGCCGCCCCGGCGCTATCCCCATCCCCCTCGGCTCTTGCCCCACGAGAAGGCTCGGTGACGGGCAGCCCCCCGCCCGCCGGCCTCCTCTCCTCTCCTTTCCCCCGCCCGCCGCTCCCCGAGCGCTTGGCAGCCCCGACGCCCTCCGCAGCCAGTTTTCCAGCCCTGCGCTTCTTCTGCGGTGACAGCCAGTGGCTGCGGGGCCCTGTTTGCTGTCCAGTTAATAAGTGAGCTGGAGCGGGGGGAAACTTCTCCGCCGGAGGAGAGCGGGCTCGCCGGGGGCCGGGCGGGCGGGCGGGGGGAGCATTCCTGCGCCGCGGGGCCCCGGCGCGCCCCGCTCCCGCCGCCCCCCGCCCGCAGGTGCAGGGGGCTGGCACTCGGCAGCTGGAAAGAGCTGGTTGGAGTTTGCACTTTAAGCTCCCGGCGGGGAGGGAGCCGAGGCTGGGAGCTGGTCCGGGCGCCCAGCGCCGCGGGAGGATGGCGCGGTGGCTGCGGCCCCTCGTGGGAGCCCTGCTCCTGCTCGAGGGGGCGGCCGCCCTCAGCTTCCTCCACCATCGCTACGAGGAGCTGGTGCAGGCCCTGTTCCGCGTGCAGAGCCAGTGCCCCTACGTCACCCGCATCTACAGCATCGGCCGCAGCGTCGAGGGCCGGCACCTCTACGTGCTGGAGTTCAGCGACTACCCGGGCATCCACGAGCCCCGTGAGTACGGGGGAAGGGGACAGCGGCTCGGAGAGGACGGGCTTCGCTGGCACACTCCCTGCCACGCGGCACTGCTGGGGCACTGGGTGGGGGGTATCTCCCTTTCCAGGCAGGACTCCTGGCAATGCCCAGGTGCCAGGCGGCACTGTCTCCGGCAGGGACCCCGCAGCCAGCCCAGGGACGCGCTCGCCCAGCCCGCACACATGCACGTGCCGTGCCCTGTGCTTGCGTGAGCTGCAGCGTGGCCCAGGCGCGTACTTTGGACGGAGCTTTCAGCTCAGTCTAATGCGAGAACGCAGGCGAGTCCATCCCAGCACCCCGCCTGCCCTACCACACTCTCCCTCCCAAAGGAGTGTTGTTCAGGCGGGTTGTTCACGCTCTGCCCTGTGCTGCTGGGTGGTGACAGGACAGAAGGTGTTCGGCCCTTCCTCCTCCAGACGGCAAAGCCAGGAGAACAGCAAGCGAGGAACCCCGGTAGAGAGGGCGCTGAGCTTCTACAGCCCTCCCAGCCCCGTGGGCAGTGCAGCCCCGGTGACAGGCTGGTCTCAGGGATCTCCACCTGCTGCCACGTGGCCCTGTGGAACCCTGGCAGCAATGGCCCCTTGAGCTGCTGCCTGTGCAGCTTGGAGATGCTGCCGAGCCAGACCTTGCTGGCAGCCAGGTGCCCTGGGGGGGCTGAGGAGAGCAGCTGCCTCTCCAGGCTGGGGGGCTGCACGCAGGGCTCCCTCGCATCCCTGCCTTTTGTCCCTGAGCTGCAGATAAGGACAAAGCTTTCTGCAGGATCTTTTGCCTTTTCAAGTCCGGGCTGATGTGGTTAAACGCAGGGGCTGTTAAGTGCAGGCAGCCTAGTCACGTGTAAAACTGCCTGCAGGGGTGTGCAGAACCTGTGCCCCCCTCAGTGGAGCAGCCCCCACAAATCCCACAGCACCCCATGTCTAGCAGCACTGCACTGAGGGCATACTGTTCCAGTCCTGTGGCCATAGTATCATTTTCAGGGGTGCCAGGAGGTGGGATGGGAGGCTTCCCACCTTGACTGCCTCTGTGACAGCCCTGTTCAGCACTGGGAAACCTGTGTGGCACTGAGGGCATCTGGGGTACCTCCACAGTACGTCAAGGGCTGATTCAAAGCACGGAGTGAGCAAAGGGCACTGGCAATGCACCACTGGATTTTAGACTTGCAGAACCACATGAAAGCAGCTGGAAAGGCTGTAGGAGATGACTCAGATCTCCCCTGCCCCAGGCAAGCAGCATGGACCTATGGCCCTGCTTGTAGCATGGGCCACTGTCAGGCTGGCACTTTCAGCTTGTAGCATGAGGAATTTGGGAAATGTTGGATTTCCTTGAAGGACATGAAAAGTAACTCTGAAAAGCAAGCTCAGAGTCAATGGGCTAACATGCAGTAATTAGAATTTTTTTGTCCATATACATAAAGTTTAGGGGTTTGCATACTGAACAAGCCTGGCAAATCCTGTTGCAGACTCAAACAAAGCAGAGAATCCTTGCTGAAACCTTATTTTTGTAAAGGCTGCATATATGCCCAAGATTTTTTCTGTATTTTTAATAACTGGATTATCTAACTAAGTCAATTCTTATGTCCCTGAAATCTATCAAGATCAAAACATGTTGCTCACCTCTGGTGTCTTGCATTGAGACACAGCAATCAAAACCATGGAAAAGCAAAATCTTTAGCTAATATTAGACTTTTTTTTTTTAATGCAGCAAAGTCGCAGGGGTTTTGCAAGCAGCAGCTCACAATCTGGGGATGTGATGCCTTTTACCCCAGGGATCCTGATACACATCATACCTGGCAGCAAGGCTGCGCACGCTGCCACTGCAAGTCTGAACCCTGCTGGTGTCCAGAAAGCTCATGGTGCAATGGGAGTCTCAAGATCTGGCAAACCAGCATTTGCAACAGCACCCTTTTTTTTCCTGACTCTTTCATGTGACAGTCAGACTCCCTTTTTAACTTAATTCCCCTGTTGTCTTTCGTTCTACCCATGCTGGCTCCAGCCTGCAATGTGACATTTTATTTTCCCACAAGTAACTGCTTTAAAAGGCCTCTGGGAAAGCACAACCTGTCCCTCACATGTCCTGCCTCTCCTTCAGCAAAGCAGCAAGTCTTGTTCCAGGCACTGTCTGCCTGTGGTCTCCAAGTCTGTATTTTGAGACCTTATTTTAGAAAAGTCAGTGGCAAGAGACCTTTTTGGTCATACTGGAGCTGCCTGAGGGACAGTTTGATCCATATTCAGCTCAGCTACTGAAGGTTTCTCCAGGGTCTTTTCCCTTGAGGGTGAGAAAGCCCTTAACCTTGACCTTGGAGGCAAGTAAAGGGGAAGGAGACATGCAGAGCTGGGAATGGGCCATGCTGGTGAGAGGCACTGAGAGCAAATGTAGAAGACCAGAGGTGGGAGAAACAGTCTGTCCCCTCCACGGCCACCTACCACAGAGCTGTGAGGCCCTGGCAGCCCAGGGCAATCCTGCCAGTGCTCCTTGGTCCTTTTGTGCTGCCTTTCACCAACCCAAGATCAAACCACCAGCAAATACTCTTCCTGTGTGCTCCAAAGGCCCAAAGCAACCTGGAGGATAGTCTGAGCTGCTCCCAGAGTGCTGTGGCAAAATGAAGTGGAGCCCATATGAGAACTGTGCCACTCTCTCTCGCTGAGGTTTTCATTTTCCAAGGGAAAGGTCATTTCACACCATTTATTGGGTGTCCCTTGGGCTTGCCTGGGGCTCCCTGTGGTAGGCATTTGCTCTTCTCCCCTGTTCCAACCCTGGCTGATGGAGTCATTCTCTTGCTCTCTCCAGTGGAGCCGGAGTTCAAGTATATTGGGAACATGCATGGGAACGAGGTGCTGGGCCGTGAGCTGCTGCTGCAGCTCTCTGAGTTCCTGTGTGAGGAGTACCGCCGGGGAAACGAGCGGATCACACGCCTCATCCATGACACGCGCATCCACATCATGCCCTCCATGAACCCCGACGGGTACGAAGTGGCTGCCAAGCAGGTACCAGGCAGTGATCACCTCCTCCAGATGGGTCGGGGCAGAAAGCCCTTCAAATCCTTTTGGGATCCTCTTCACTGCAGCTAGAAGGAGGGGGAATCCTATATTTTCATGCCCTGCCAAATTTGTCCCTGTCAAATGCTGTCACTGCTTCTCACCTCCCTACCAAGGGCTCATGCTGTGTGTCCTGTTACAGGTGACCTTGACAGCTGTTGGAGAAGACTTCCCATACCTGTCTTACTCTCCTTACAAGTTATTTGTCACAGAAGGGTCACTGCAAATGCCCTGCCCTAGACTGGGAAAGTGACAGCTGAATGCCACTGTCATAAGCAGGCAGGGACATGAGAGATGGGGGGTGGAAATAAGCCCCTTAGTCCTCCTGAAAAAAATCACCCATTTCTTTGTGCTTCTAGACCTCGGGGAGGTATTTGTGGCTCTTTCAGCTAAAGCAAACTGTTTATTTGTCTTGTGGCTTACTCTGTCACCCTGAAAAATGAAGATATTGTTACTGATATTCCCTGTCAGTACCAATACTCCTTATTGTCCTGCCAGCAATAACACATGTTGTAACTCATAGGCACCGAAGTGCTTTTACAGTGGCCAGTCTCTGCTTCTTTGATGCCCAACCTGACTGCACCCTACCTGCACAGGACTCACCCCTGTGATGCACCTTTGCCCCGCAGGGCCCAGACAGCAACGGGTACTTGACAGGGAGGAACAATGCCAATGGAGTGGACTTGAACCGCAACTTCCCTGACCTCAACACACTCATGTACTACAGCAGGGAAATCAGCGGGCCAAATCACCACATCCCACTGCCTGACAACTGGAAAAGCCAGGTACCAGTCTGGAATACCGTGAGGGCTAGAGCATTCTCTGAGAGTGTCTCAGCATACAAGCAAATACTCTGTCCTTTGGCTTGCACAGTGCTTGTTTCCTTCTCTGAGCCTTCTGCCTGCAGAGAAATGATGCAGTCCTGGTCCCATATCACAGCTTGCCCCTCTGCCAGGAGAGGTTGACATCACAACCAGCTTGGGGGAGCAGGCTGCAGTGCACAGGGCAGAGGAGGTAACACGTGCTGTGCCTCAGGTTTTGGGGTTGTGCTGGGGGAGCTGCTTTGTGTATCAGGGCAGTTGGTGGAGAACAAAGGAAGCTGCAAGAGCTGCAGCAGACACATTGCAGGACAGGGTCTGACATGGTCAATCACACATAGCTTGGCATGGAGCAGCAGCTGGCACAGAGGTCTCCTCTCCCTGTCTCCTTCTCTCTTCTCCTTACAGGTGGAGCCAGAGACATTGGCTGTGATCCAGTGGATCAGCAGCTATAACTTTGTGCTCTCGGCCAATCTGCACGGTGGAGCAGTGGTGGCAAATTACCCCTATGACAAGTCCCAGGATCAGCGGTTCAGGAGCCACCGGCGCACGGTCAACACGCCTACCCCTGATGACAAGTTGTTTCAGAAGGTGAGCACAGCCACGCTGGGCAAGGACATTCCCTGGCAGGGTGCAGAGTGAGAGCTGGACAGGAGCTCTGGTCACTGCGTCATGCAGGAGCTGAGCCAAGAAACGTGTTGGAAATAATCATTAGCAGACTACACCATATCTGCCAGCCACTGGCTCAGGAAGCAGGTCAGGACAGTCCCACCCTGTGAGCCAGTCCCACCACAGGGACAGGCCAGTCTTAACCCTCAGGGCCCCCCTCCTTGTCCAGGCTGTGCTTGGTTTCCCCATAACCCAGATATCACTGGTATACTCAATAACAGCCTGCCCTTCCAAAGCTGGAAGCTGCACTCAGCTTTGCCACACCATCTTAGAATGCATAGGGTTTTTTTCCTAGAGAGGTAACTGGGGGCCTGCTGATATCAGGATAAGGGAGGTGGGTGCCCAGCAGGGGCTTATGGATGGCGAAGAATAAGAACCACAACAAATAATAAGAGCTCCAGGAGTATAAACAGACATCAGTGAATGCATCAGCCTGTGCTTTTGATCCTGTTAGTGCTAGCTGAAGCTTGTGGTTTTTCTTTATTATCCCAGAAAACAACGCCTTCAGTCACTGCTTCCATTAGGAAATACCCAGCACAAGAAAGAAGTAAGTCCGCCTCAGAACAGTTAATGAGAAAAATAAGTCCAAGCTGGAGTTCAGCCTTCTCTGGAAGCAGAATCTGCAGGGCCTTGTCAGGACCTCCTGGGATCATGGCTGTGCTCAGACCCAGATGTAAAGAGGCTGCAGTCTGGGGCGTAGGCTAATGATACCCACATGGCCTCAGGACTCAGAAATGTAGAGAAGTAACTGTTTTCCTGCCGACAGAATGACATTACACTGGAAACTGAACCATAATATAAGGGTATAGAGTTTGCCTTAGAAAATGCAAATGCCAGTCTCTCTTAAACTGTGTCTTATGCAAAGGACTGGCTTTGGATGCAGCAGCCCAGTTTTAGCCCTGCCTTCATGTCTAAAAATAAACAGTAATCTTAATAAGGGCAACAAACAAGTCATTGCTAGAACCAGAAGTTGCCCAAACTCTTTCCTAATTGAAATTCCCCCAGTATGTATCCGGTATTTGCCAGGACTGATACTGGTTACTTTTCTTCATATATCTTTTTCCTCTGTTAATGCCATTTGTGGTGTGGGTCCAAGTGTCCCTGCATAGGTCCAGTGCCCTCTGCTCCCCCTCTTCCCTTCTTCTCAGTATGAGCAGGGCAGAAGCCCTTTTGCTATCAACAAGCTTCCAGCTTGCCAGGTTACTGCTCTTCCTCCTTCACCTTTATCTGCATACGTCTTGTAGAGGTCCTGGGCACCTCATGTTGTATTTTGTGGCAGTAATATGAAGGAACTCTATCATGTCTGACTTCCCTCCCGTGCTCCTCAGCAAAGGAGGGAGCATGTTTTGTCCAGAGCCAGGCAGGTTCTCCAGCTGTGCGGGGCTGGAGCGGTGACCACTGGCTGCTCTCCCTCTAGCTGGCCAAGACCTACTCATATGCCCACAGCTGGATGCACCGGGGCTGGAACTGTGGGGACTACTTTGCTGATGGCATCACAAATGGGGCATCCTGGTACTCGCTCAGCAAAGGTAAGGGCTGGCCAGTGAGCACCCCCCACAGCAAAAAGAGGTGAAAGGATAGACAAGAAACCTCAGGTCAGGATGGATTGGGGAAGGATTGTGCCTATTACTAGACACCATTCTGGTGTTTGTTTCTCTGACTAGGAAATAGCTTGGGAAAGAGCCACAGAAAAAGCCAAAATCTGCAGAGACTTTCATCCTATGTGCTTCTAGACAAAGGAAACATTAATCTGTTATGTATTTGAAAATCCTACGGTGTAATTCCATCAAAACCCAAAGCTGTGACCAAAGGGAAGGCAGCTGCCAATTCCTGAAAAATCTCATTTAAAAAGGCACAATGAGGAAACTAAAAAAATCAACACAAAAGACTAGACAAAAGATTGAAGAGGAACTGGAAGAGATATATAGGCCCCCTGTGGTACCCAGCTTCCCTGGGCTTCTGAAGGCAGTTGATGAATGATCCAGCTGAAAGAGAGAGTTGGCAGCTACAAAGAGAGGGTTGCATGGGTGGAGAAGGCTCTAGTTGCACTGTCATGGAGGGAGGAGGCTGCACCTTTGGTGCAGACAAGGAGAGTGAGATGGTTCTGGTCAAAGAAAGACAGGCCAGGATGATGGGACATAGGAATAGGAAGGGAGCCATGCAGGATGATGGGACATAGGAATAGGAAGGGAGCCATGCCCTGGCTATAGGCTATTCTTCTCTTCCAGGCATGCAGGACTTCAATTACCTCTACACCAACTGCTTTGAAATCACCCTGGAGCTAAGCTGCAATAAGTTTCCCCCCGAGGAGGACCTGGAGAGGCAGTGGATGGCCAACCGGGAGGCCCTTGTTGCTTTCATTGAAGAGGTAAAGGGACAGTCCTGAGACCTACACCCTTCTCCTGCAGATCCCCATGGGCCCTGGTGGTGGGGGACCAGTAAGCACCAGCAATGGAAGGGAGTTGGCGATGGAGATCATGGGGTGCTCTTGTTGGTGGCCTTTGGGAAAGCTGTTGTGTCCTAGACTGGCTCTGGTGGGGACAACGAGGATCACCAAGGGTACAGGAAAAGATAGGGTCATCCCCAAAGCTCTGCCCTGCTCGGCAATACCCTCTTGAGCAAAGGAGGGGCCTTGACCCATCCATCTGTCTCCCTTCCTGCAGGTTCATCAGGGCATCAAAGGGATGGTGTCAGATGAGAACAACAATGGCATTGCAGGAGCAGTGATTTCTGTCCAGGGAATCAGCCATGACATCACCTCTGGTGGGTTGTTGATCCGCTTACGTGTCTGAATATGTGAGTGAAGCTAGCAGGCAAGGCTATAATGTGGGAGGCCATCATGGTTTGCTTCCCAAAGACAGTAGAGAAATATGACATCACTAGAGAAATACGGCTTCCTTATCCTTGACCAGGGTGGGCTTAGGAAAGACAGAGGTGAGAACTGGAATGCAAACCTTATTGTAAAGGACTTCAGAAACTCACCTCCTATTTTATCTGGGAGGGACAATTGAGGGGATAATCTACTCAAGCCTGTAAGTATCTGCAAAGAGTTGAAACAGAAGATAGCAAAGAACAAGATGAAAAAAGAAAGAATAAGATAAAAGACTGAAAGTTCACACCAGACAAGTTTAGACTGAGAATTAAGTGCCACTTTATCATCATCCAAGTTGTAGTTGTTTCTCCCTTGCTGGCCAATTTTAACCTTTCCATGAAAACCCTCCTCTAAGCACACCAAACATTACAGACTACCTGCAGAAAATAGCTGATATTACAGCTCCTCACAGGTCAGACTATGAAATCATTAAAGCTCCTCCTGGCTATAGGTCTGTGAGTCAGTAACACTAATATTTGGCACTTACTATGCCAACCTGCATAGGAAAGGGGACTGTGGAAAAAATCACAGAATCACGGAAGAGCTGGCTGTCAAGGGCCCTCTGAATTCTTCTGTCCAGCTTGGAGCAAGATTTTCCCCAGCATTGGCTCCCTCCAGCCAATTCTCACTGACCTCAAGGATGGATATTTCACAGCCTAACTGCTGTCCTGTGCCAGAGCTCTACCGCATTCAGGTGAAGCTGCACTCCTAGATCCGCCCTGAAGCAATTTGCAATACCCATCCAGTTGCATAGATGGGATTATACTCAGATTTCCAAAGTAATCCATAATGTGGTGTTACCTCACTGTTGGTCGTCCCCTGTCCCTAAGCACACCAAAGCACAGTCTGTCAAAGTGCTTCTGGGGCTTTCTTATGCAGGGAATCAGGGAGCAGCTGAGCTAATGAGCAACTAAAACTTGCCAACCCAAATGTGGCAAAATTGTGTATGGTGGGAATTAGATTGTGTTATGCGTAAGGAGTCAGACTGGAGCTGTGATTGTCCTTAGGTCTGCTGTCATCTGACTGGTGAGTGCTCAGCTTTGCAGACCCCCTGCACAGGCACAGCTAATGCTGCTGTATAGTCCCCTTTCATTTGGCTTTTACTTGCAGACTGACCTCTCCTCCATGGCACTAATGAGACATCACTTGCAGTGTACCAATGTGAATCCAGCCTTGAGGTTGTCAGCAGATTTGGGGAAAAAAAAATGGGTTTTGAAGGCTACACATCCTGGAGGAAGTAACTCAGCAAGAATTACTGGTATGTCTTTTGCTTTGCTCCCTGAGCATCCTGAATGTTTTCTTTTCCTACCTTGTGTTCCAGGTGATATGGGAGATTATTTCCGGCTGCTGCTGCCTGGCACTTACACTGTCACAGCCTCTGCAGAGGGGTACCAGCCCCTGACAGTCACAACAACAGTGGGCCCAGCTGCACCTTCATTGGTGAGTCAGACTGCATAGTCACAAGGGTTTCTCAAAATATCTTCACCCCAGGGAGAAAGAAATGTGGTGGGGGATGTCTGGTGAGCAGCAGAGAAAGGAGATAGGATGTAGAGAATTTCCAGTGGCTATAGGTTGTTTTGGCAGAAAAGGTTCTACACAGCTCACAGCAGGGAACAGAGTGAAGACAATGCTATGTGCCTTTCAATTCCTTGCTGAGGCCTTGCAGCTGCACTGGGCTCCCATACCAGCTCCTGTGTCCTTCTGCCTCTTGGCCTTGGGAGAACTCCTGGCTGGCTGAGACTGCTGCTCTTCAGCTCTCCCTCTATCCTCTTCACTCTCTAGGATGAGATGATGTGGAGACAGCATCTGTTCCCTGAGGTTCAGTTATCCCCCCAGCTTTGTGGGTTTCAGCACTCTGCTATCATCTGCATTCTGCCAGGGACCAAACATGTTATCAGACTCATAGCGAGAGGCTGAAATCTGCCTTTCTTTTTACTGAGAGCACTGAAGACAAATGGGAACTGAGTGCCAACAAAGAACAGCAGAGCACCTTCAGGAAATGAAGTGCTCTTGACACTGGTGTGTCTCCTACAGTGCCTTTCTGAGGGCTGGCTGGACAGCTAGAAATCAGTTGTAAAAACAGTGGGTGATGATCCCTGCCCCTGCTGTTGCCTTGTGAACATGGTGGAACCACATTTGCAGGCTCCTCAAAACACCAGCAGGACTACCCCTCCCCCCATCTGTGGCATCCTGACACATCGTTTGCTTCACTGTATGTACACTGGTCAGGCTCTGCTGTAAATACACTGTGGTTGTTCTCCCACCTTCCATCGCTTCATCCCACTCTGCCCAGCTTCTGAAGCTCTTCCAGAGCTGCCCTCTTCTCAGGATCAGAAACCTTCTAATTTTCATACTAAATTTATTTATGGTCAGTTTATGCCCATTTGTTCTTATGCCAATGTTGTGCTTTAAATACCTCCTTTTCTTCCCTGGTGTTTATTCCCTGGTATATTTATAGGGAGCTGTCAAGCCCAGTCCTTTGTTTTGCTAGGTTAAGCACCCAGCTCTTTGGGTTTCCTTTTTAAAACAGATTTTCTTTTTACGGTGTTACTGTAGAAGACTGATTTGTTCCCTGATGGTCTGAGTTTTGCATGTCTCCTCTCACAGCAGCCCTCCTGTTCCCATTTCTGCAACACCTCCCATGCTCACTGTTCACCCCATCCCTCCCCCAAGAAGCCCATGCAGCCCCATTCCAGTTTCACCTTTCTATATGGCTTTCCCATTCCCCATTTATCTGATGCTGTGTTTTGCACACTCCCTGTCCTCTTCTCCCTCTTGTACCTGCTTGTGTGGCTGTAGTGGATTTCTTTCCCAGAATTGTTTTGCCTGGGTCCACTGGAAGGACTGGTTGCTGAAAGACTGATTAAGCTAGCAAGATGCAATTGATAAAGAACTGTCTATCTTAAACCATCCTGCGTATTAAATACTCACAGAGACACAGAGCAGTGTGTGTCTCTACTCTCTGGTGAGAAAAGGAGAATAAAGAACAGAGCTCAGTCCCTTGCCATTCACAGCTCATCTTCCAAATCATCCTAGAAGGAGTAACTCTGCATGAGAAACATAGTTCGTTGTCAGTACATTTTCCACAGGAGGAAAAGAATTTACAGCTGCTTTAAGAACTGAGTTCCTTTAACAATGGCTGAGACCCTTTATTGTTTGACTTGGTCCCAGAGTCAGCTTCGAAGGCAGAGGCAGGTCCCGCCGACCCCTGGGCCAGCAGGGCACACACACACGGTGTTAAAGATGTTAAATACAGTTATCTTTGTTCTTTCTCCAGGTGCATTTCCAGCTCAAACAAGAAGTGGTGAGAAAGCCTGCGGAACGTAAAGCCTCAGGCACACGTATGAACAACAAAGCCCTTCAGAAGAAGGTGGTGCCAAGAGCCACCCGCCGGGGGACCCAAAGATGAGGACAGGTCATTTGGCTGAGAGCTGGGGAAGCCGTTTACATGAGGCCTGGCTGATGACTCCAGCCAATGAACTTTCCAACAGTCCAGCATGAAACTAGCCCAAATTATTAAACAAGGAAGTATTTAATCCCTGAGCAAATTGTGAAGTCATTCACAACGAAGTGTGCCTGGGCTGCAGTTCCCTGGGCAGTGTGTCTGTGTGTGCTGAGTTCTTCTCCTGCACTTGTTCCATCTCTGCTCCCTTTACTCCTGGACTGTTGCCACAGCCCACATGAAATGCCACTAGTGTATACCAGGGATAATGAATCCAAGCCTTGGTATAAGCTGCACTCACAAACTGGGCACATGAACATTAGTCCTCTGGGTGCAAGTGTCATGCTTCTCACTCAGGTAAGGACACTTGCTGCCTGCAGACCCCAAAGCTAGGGGAAGGTCAGTTTTAAAGCAGGCAGTGATGTGAGAACTCTGAACACAGCTTGAACCACATGCAGCACAGCTATTGCTGACTGGTCACTCTAGGACTTGATGGTTCAGGGTATTCTCCTGATCTTGATGTGCAGATGGGACTTTCTAGTAGCTGGTTTGGATTATTTGTAGTCAGATAGGCTGAAATTACACCTGCTGGCAAAAGCCAAGTATTATCCTGTCTCCTTAAGTCTTCAGACCCAAAGCAGATGTCTTGCTGAGGGGTCTGCTCTATCCAACCCAAACTATTATTCTGATCACAGAAGCAACTAGGTGAGATCTGACAAGTGGTGATGAGTAGAAGTCCAAGCCAGGTTATTTGGATGTTCCTTTGAGACAAATACCCTGAACCTTGGTTCAATATGCAGTAGGGAAGTGTGGATACTTGATGCCAGCAGTGTGCTGTGCAGGTACAGCATAAGCTGTGCGAGTTTTAATTAGGGTAGGAGAGAAAGGATCCATAGTTCAGTGAGACAGGCTCAAAATGCTGCTTAGGCTGTGTGGGCAGGTTTGGAGTGGAAGCAAGAGTAGAAACAAAACTGGTTATTTCCATGGTAAAAATATCTTAAGCAGGCAAAACCTTTCTAGCATTCTTCATTGAAAACAACTCAAAAGGGGTAAACAGTATGCCCCAGTGATTTATTTTTTTCCTTGGGTGGTTATCCCAGTAGATATCCCAATAGATCTCTACCATACAGCCATTGGTTACACTGTTTCTCTTTAAAAAAGTGTCCCCCAAACACTCCTTTGCTTCCTCTCTTTTGTAAACATAATTTCTTGTGAGCAACCTGTACCACCCTACTGCAGAAGCAATGTTCTGCACTTCACACCTCACTGTCACGTCCTCCTCTGTCTCTGCTACAAGATGCTGGTGGCATTTCCAGCATTAGCAGGACACACACACTCTTGTAGCTCTGCCTGCTAACAAAAGCTCTTTCTCTGTCATGCCTTTTCTTGTAAAGGCAGAGGAAGCTGTCCCTTGCAGGTTAATTATACAGGCTGTTGCAAAAAAGTGCCCAGAATGGTAATGTCTTAAGAGTGGCTGTGAGTGATTTTGGTCTGCAGAAACCAGTAGGAGCTGGAGACACTGGCCAGTCCAGCAGTCACAGCCAAAGCTGAATTCCAATTCTTTTTTTTTTCTTTTTTTTTTTTTTTTCTCTTTTTTTTTCCGAGGCAGAAGGAAATGAAAAAGCATGGCAAGGCTGAGATGCTCCAACTTCTGTGCGGTTTAACACCTCTTCCACTGGCCAAGCCCAGCAGCATCACTGCAGATGCTGGACCCTCCTGTTGGAAGCCACGTGTCAGTGCACATTCACCCAAGGGATTTAGTGGTGGATATGCAGGCAGGACGAGGGAGGGCACCCTGCATCCCACGGCCTGGCCACATGAAGCACTTAGAAGGGTCTGTTGTCACCAAGTGTCCAGCCCATATGCAGGAAGATATTGCTGCCCCCAACTACAGCACTCTGCTGGCTGAGCTGACTGCTGACTTCTGAGGATCTGTATGAAGCTGAGAGCAAGAAAAGAGCTCCCAGGGAGCAGCCTTCAGCTGGCTAATTCAGCTGGGTGGTCTCTGGACAGGGTGATGCTGAGGTAGCCTGTGCTACCTGCATCCCAGCAGTGTCACAGGTCGTCTTGCTGAGCCTGCTGGCTGCAGAGTGCTCTCATGTTGCCCTCTTGTGGTCCTAGAAAATGTGGAACCGTCTCAATTCCACTTTCCATGGTAGAGTCAGAGGAGGGAGACTTCTTCCTTGGAACAGGACAAGTATTCCAGGAGGCCACATCACTCACCCTTGCAGGCTGCTGTGGGGTTGGCAGTGCAGCAGAAAAATTAGAGTCTCAGTCACAAGCGTTTACCCCTACAAAAGGGTTCCTGCAAGATAGAACCCTCTGGAGGTCTCTCTCTCTGGGCTTGGATTTGTCCAGCTCATTCTCCTCCCAGCTCTGAATATTTTTGTGTTGAACAATTTGGTAAAGCTCCACTTGGCCGTGGCTGAGCTCTCCACGTGAAAACATGGTTACAAAATGTTTCTGAGGCAGCATTTTTAAGTACTCCCCTCAAAGGCTTGTCATGAGCTTCGCCCCCAGTGTTGCAAGAAGCGTGGGCTAAAAAGGGCACAACCTTTGTATGTAACATCTGCCGGATAGGGATTTCTAACACTTTTGAGGCTTCAGTCAAGGCAAAAACAGTTGACAGGTTTGTGTCTGAAGACACAGCAAACAGTCAATTCTCCCTATGTTCTCTGGGCCACTCGTGATTTTGTAGACCTCTTCCCCACTGTATGTCCCTCTTCCAAGCTGAAGAGTCCCAGCCTACAGTTTTTCGCTGTACAGTCTGTTCCCATGTCTCTGAGCATCCTTACCACCTGCCTCCAAACCTTCTTCCATTCTCTATTACCCTTTCTTTCTGAGATGAAAGGACCAGAACTGTGTGCAGACACTGGAAAACATTTAAACAAAGTGAAGCCAGGCCCAGTAAAGTGAACCAAAATTCTTATAAGCAAAGCTGTGAGGTGCTTGGGAGAACCAGGAGGGCAGACAGAACTCTGCATGCAATGCCTTCTCATTTCTGTATCTGGCATGGAGGAGGCAGAAAAGGGGAAATACAAATAAGTGAACTCAAAGAAAAATTAAGCAGCTTGGATGGGGATTTCAGCAGAGGAGAGTTGGTCATGGCAGTGACCTGAAAGGCTGCAGGAGGGATTGGAATGATGAAAAAAGTTCACAACCTTCTTTGGCAGGCAAGAACAACAGAAATTTTGGGTCAGAGGACATCTAGAGCCCTGTGGCAGGGGCTGGTGTCCATTCTTCAGCATCAGTAAACAGTCTACAAGCATCCACACCTGCAGGGTATAGAGCACCTGTGCAGCTTCAGGCCCCCTGCCCACGGCATCGTGCCAAGGCAGCAGAGTGGGTCCCCACCTCAGGAGAGCAGACGGGAATCAGCACCCAGCCTGTGCACGTACTAACACGACTCTGAGAGCCAGCGTGCGACGCGTTCTGCTCACCCGCTCCTGGCTGGTGGCGAGTCAAGCTGAGATCTGTGTGGTTGCTATGGAGAACTGTAGCTAAATGCACAAACAAGTGCCAAACAGTGGTAACTGCTCAGGGGGACTTAAAGACTCCGGGCTTTACAACATGTTGCTGAGGGATGGTATCCCTTGGGGCATGGAGGCTTTTTTTAGCCTGCCAGGAAATCCAGCGCGGGACCTACTATACTTGGTATGCAGGATCCTCTGTGATGCACAAACTGGCCCTGTCATGGATTTCTGCTGGGGAGCTGTTTTTCTCCATCTTAATGCTTTGGCATGATCTTACAATGTCTCTAAGCAGCCAAGAAGGCTGCTAGCGGCAAAGCTGAGACTGCACCAGATGGACAGTGTAGACCCACTCGTTAGCTAAAGCCAAAGCCAAAGCCGAGAAGGCAGCGAGATTCCCACAAGGCAGCAGCGGGGAAGGGGAGCCCCGGCAGTGTGTGCGAGGCGGCAGCGCTCTGTGGGGAAGCAGAAGAGGGTTTGCACAGGCAGCTGCCTGCCGTGCTCCGCGCCGGGCTCCCGGGTGCTCTGCCAGCAGCCTGGCCCGGTGCATGGCGCAGGAGTGCCGTGTCCAGCCCGGGGGTGGCTGCACCCCATGTCCCGGCGCGGGCACCTGGCTGGGCACCGTGTCCCGCGGCCGGCTGGCCCCGTGGCCGCCGGGGGAAATGCCTCGCAGCCCAGGGCCGCACGGTGCTGCACAGGGCGAAGTCCCCACGTCAGCCGGGGGCCCCGGGCTCCCCAGGCCGCGGGCCAGCCCCGCGGAGCAGCTCCGCCTTCCGAGCGGCACCACGCCGGGCCGGGCCGGGCGGAGGCAGCCGGGCGGCGGGGCGGGCGCTGGGGGCCGGGCCGGCCGGGGCCCGGGCGGGGCTGGGCGGCCGCGGGCGGGCGGAGGCGGGAGCGGGACCCCCAGGGTCGGAGCGGCCGCAGCGCCCGGAGCGGGCCGGGAGAAGGTAGGGACCCGCCGGAGCGGCCGGGGGGAGCCGGGCGCTCCCCGCCCGCCGCTCCCGGCTTGGCCGCTGCCCCGCCGGCCTCCCCCCATCCCGCGGCCGCCCCCGGCCTGCGCCTCCGCCGGGCCCCGGCCCGGCCCCCGCCCGCCGGCGCCTCCCGCACTCCGCACCGGGCCCCGCTCGCCGCGGGCATGGGGGGCTGCCTGTGCCGGGGGCTGCCCTGCCCTGGGCCGCGCTGGCCGGCCGCGGGTGCCCCAGGCTGGGGTGCTGCGAGCTCGGGCGGGTGCGCTCCCCTCGTGCCAGCCGCGCCAGGACAGCCTGTGGCCCTCCAGCCCTGCGTGCCCAGCTGGGTGCTCGCTGTGCCCCTTCCCACAGCACACACGCCGCCCTGGGAGCACTTCAGGCACCTGGGCAGCGTGGAACAGCTGTGCGGTACCGCGGGAGCCGCCCGTCTGCTTCCCACCTTGCACTTTGGGATTGTAGTCCTTAAACCGTGTCTGTTCAGGCAGTGGCAGCCCGCGTGGTCACCACCAGACAGGCAGGTAGGCAGCTGATGGTGGCTGGTGTTGCCTGGACAGCTTGCTGCAGGGGAGCACCTGGCCCTTTAGAAATTCTGTGACCGTCCCATAGTGGTTTGGCACCGGGAGTCTGGAGTTGCGCACCCGTGAGGGTGGCACAAGTGGTTTTACACAGAGAGCAGAAGCTCAAGGCTGCAGCACTGTGCCTTTCCTGGGTGCTTCTCCGAGGGCATTCAGTCGGTTCAAGGCAGCCTGAAAAGAGAAACTTCAAAGTTTGCTTTCACTCTTGCAAACACAAAACCCTCTTGCCACACTGGCAGCCTGTCCCCATTGCCTTGTACTTATCAGAGATGAGCTGGAGGTGTCTTCTCCAGTGGCCCTGCCAGGGGATGTAGCCTTGAGTCACCCTCAGAATACTCCGAGAGGCAGCTGCTGCTCCTCTGCTCTTCCTTTGCTGACCTTAAGTGGCACCTCAGCTGATCCTGTCCTTGATGTAATTTGGCCTTTGGGTTCAAACATCTCTGCTGCTGTTCCTGCTGTTTGAAATTGTCTCTCCACTTCTGGCCTTTCATATCTCATTCTCCTTGCCGTAGTACCTTGGAAGACTCTAGCTGTGTCATTAGCATAAATGTCTGCTTTGACGTTTGTCATGATTCCATAACTTTCAGTTTCTTCTGAAAAGGCTTTCTTTCCCCTTGCCTCTGCCATTCTCTCCTTTGCTTCCACTGGGATTTTATCTCTTTGTCTGAAAGAGTTCATAGATACAGAATTTGCAGTTCTGCAGATGCTTTGCCAAATACAGCCTCTGTACCGTGCTACAAGACGTCACCATCATCCCCCTCATCCTGACTCACTCTGGCTGTGAGTCGTGCTGGGCAGTGTCTAAATGCGTCCTGCTTGTGCGTGAGGCCTCCATAGCGCCGAGAGAGCCCACGTCTCTGAGCTGGCCTCCACTTTCTGTTCGTGAGATCCTCTCTTCTGTCAGGGCCAAAGGTTTCAGTTGTCTCTCCAGCTGCTCTGCTTAGAATTAGCAGTGACATTAAAAACTAGCTTGAACATACAACAGTTTTAAAGCACTGTTGATAATGGGATGGGAGGAGCTGAGCAGTAGGGGCAGAGGAAAGGAGTGATTCTCAGAGCTTTACAGGGCACCACCTCTGCCAGCTGTCAAGGGAGCCATGGCTGTATGACCTCTTGGGGTTCTGAGTGCAGTTGAGGTGTCCCTGCAGTTGGTGACCTCAGACAGACTTTGTGACAGTGGTGATGTAAGCTTAGGTGGGACAGCCTGACTTGTGCTTACCTTAGCAGTTCATTTCCTTAACTGATAATTTCCCCTCTACCTCCAGCAAAAGTATATTTCTAATCACATTACTCAACCCCACTTTTGAGTGATACAGTTTTTACTTTGTCTTATTTTTAGAACCTTTCTGTGGGGAGATAAAATTTATTGCTTCCTTCTCAGGAGCACCTAGGGACTCTGAAAGGAAGAGGTCCAGGTAGCAGCAGAGTCCCTGCTGAGGACTGAGGTTCTTTGGAGATACAGTACAGAATAGGAATGGCGGTGAGCAAAGAACAGAGTTTCCAAGTCAAACTCAAGTAATTTCCAGATTTCTGGACTCCCCACCCAGCAGCCAAAGCATTATAATGGGCTTCTGTCCAAAAGTTATCTTGAAGAATATTGTTCAGGGTACAAAATCAAGTGCTACAGTGTTAAGGAATGTCCTTGTAGTCCCAGTTCAACTTGTTTTGGATATGTACTCAAGGTGTAATTACTAATTTTGTAATTGTATGCTACTTACCACCTGTAGCCCAGCCACAGGTACAGCAGTGGTGATTCTGCTCTTGGGGTTTTGTCTGTTCCTTAGTCTAAATTGTATAATTTTAGCCTGTCTGCAAAACTGGGAAGAGACACAACCACGTACCTTGGGGTGGGAGAAGACAGGACTTTTTAACACAGTCTGTAAAGTGTGTGCTGCCACAGCATACAGAATTTGGGAAACTCTTCTCTCCTAAGCTGGTGTTCTGGCCTTTGCATGCTTGGGACCCCACTGCCAGAGATTAAATATCCATCACAGTCATCTTGGTCACGTGTTGTGGCAAGGTGTTCTGCTTTGCATTAAAAATTGATGCTGTGCTCTAGTTTCCAGATGACTTTTGTTTGCTTGCCGTCTGGCTCAGCATGAGCTCCTCTTGCTTCCTTGCCACGCCACTCTCAACCCACACAAACACCACCAGCCTGCCCTCAGACACGTTCTGCAACAGAGCAGGTGAGAACACTGACAGCCAGAGCCCAACTGGAGAGAAGTAGTGGTTTGAATGACTTGTTTGGTACACTGCAGAGCCCCTGTGCCACACAGGTGTGGTGGGAGGCCAGAGCTCGCTTAAGTAGCCCTTTACTCGATAGTCCTGGTTCTTCAGGGGTCGGTGATCCAATCAAAAATGTATTCATATCAATTATTTTTGATATATCAGGTTACAGACAAAGCAAAATAAGCTATTTCTTTTTAGAATGAGAAGATTCCTCTTCCTCCCTGAGGCTATGTGGCGTTAGGAGGTGGAGGGCAGAACAGCTCTCATGTTTCCCACTATGTGAAGCTTAGCTGGGGGACTCTTTGGGAACTGCTGAGACAAACAGCATGTCCTATCAAGAAGCTGCAGTGATCAGCATTCCCTGGTGGGAGAAGGCTCCTCTCCTCAGCACCATTAGTTGGGCGTTTGCCCTGCTTGCTGCGTTGTCCATTCTGTTGGGATTCACAGGATCAGCTCTGCATTTGATGGAGCCACAGTCCCTGCATTGGCACCATCTCCAGCTGGGGCCCAGGCAGCCTGGCTCAACAGTATATTGTTTATTCCACCCAGGAATGTGCAGGCAAGCAGGGACCTCGGGGAGCTTTACAGAGCAACATGTTCTGCTCTGAGTAGGGAGAGGGAGTGTGGGTGGCCACAGCTCTGAAGACCGGTGGGAGCAGTCAGGGCATGCTGGTGTGCGGGTAATGTCCTGTCCTAGAAGTGTGAATGAGGACAGTGCAGGCTGTGCAGATGCATTGGGGTATGGAGGAGGGAAGGAGGGCTGTCCAGATTTAGAGAACACAGGAAGGATCAGAGGAAAAAGGTAGAAATGTCTTAGTATGTAGTTAGTAAGCTTCTGTTCTTGACACAATGGTGTGAAAAGCCAAGCATAATTGCTGGTTCCTCTCACTGTGTGCTGGGTACTAATTCTGCAGCCTAGAGCACAGCAAGAGCTGCAGCACATCTCTTGTCAAAGCCAATCCTCCAGCAGCTGAAGGGTGCACTGAACTGAGGGGTATCTCTGTCACTGGGGGTGGATTGTGTTTTCAGTGGACACTGAGCTATAATGAGTGGAAGGAGGCACGAAAAGACCTAGGTGAAATGCAAGGTGTTTTTCAATTTTTAAAAAGATCACTGACAGCATTTGTTTAATATTTTTAATATTAATTTCTCTAATCATTTTGTGACAAGCTTGTCTTTGTACATTTCTGGGAATATGACCATTCCTGGTCTACTGCTCATGCAGGTTCTAAAGTTCTTATAGAGACTGAGACATCCACTGGACAAGAATCCACTTGTCCCTCTTGTGCAAATCCTGCATGCCTGTGGAAGCCTACATGGCATATTTTGGTCTGTTTGGTGAAATGTTAGTTCTTCAGTTACAGTGCAGTCATACTCTCCATAGCCAGTTCTAACAGTGCTGCTTCTTGAGTGAGAAGCTGGAATGTATTATTTAGTGGAAATGCAAGTGGCAATAGCACCTGTTAAGTTTGGTTTCCTTGCTGCTTAATTTGTGGCATCCATCCATTACTGTTTTTTATCTCATGGTCTGAGCAGTGCTTTGGGATAGGAGTAGATTAGCTGCCCTCAAACCCTTTGGGTCTCCCTTTCTACTGGGGCTGTTAATACTTCTTGTAATCAGCCTAAATGCCCTTGTCACATTGCTGCCTTATCTCTTAAGTGCTTAAAATCCTTGCTGCAGCATCTTTAGTAGTCCTGCCTCCATCTAAGTGATGGTACTTCTAGCAAGTGCCTGACAATTACATTTGATGCTGGTGAGTCCATTATTTGGGATTTCTTACCCTGCCAATTTCAGCTGCAGGAAGAGGAGGGATAGAAGAAGTTGTCAGAGTCTATGTGCAAATGCCTTTTCTTGGTGACCCAGTCTGTGCTGAAGATCTCAAAACAATATTGTAACAGAGTTAATAGCTATAATTTCATTCTGGTCCCTGCTTCCATCAGCCCACGCTGGACCAGACACACTCCAGAGCTAATAGCAAAATTGGATAAGCAGATTTCCATGAAGGTAATGTTAGTGTGTGCTGAGCATGCATGCATGCAGACTGGGGGGAGTGATTAATGCCCTGGGAATCCACTCTCTGCCTTGCTGCATGCACAATGCTGTTGTGTCAGGCCCAGAGCTTGGCACCAGGCAGGCTGAGGTCAGGCGCCAGGAACATGTTACCTGGTTTGTGCAGGATCAGGCAGTGAGACAGAGCCTGTGTGTTCTCAGCAGGGCGAGTTCCTGCTGCGCCACAGCTTCGTACTTGCACAGTGAGGCTCTCTTTGGATGCGGGTCGGCTGCTGGGCGGGGGCAGGAGTCCTGCGATCCGCAGTCCTGACCTCCCCCAGCCTGAAATCCCAGAGTTTGCTCAGTTGTGGCAGAGCTCTCCCTCCTTCCCTCTGGCAGGCAAGGATCACCCATCCTTGAGGTGAGAGGTGCTTGGCCAGCTGTCAGGAGCCGTGACTCACAGGGAATCACAGGCGGAGCCCTGCTCTCCCTGCAGTCTGCTTTTCCTTCTGGAGCCTCTGCTTGAGCTGTTGCTGAATGTTTGTTTTCACCAGATCTAGGGTGGATCTGGAAGAAGCTCAGGTCCACTATTAAGCCTGAAGAGTTGGACTCAGTAAGTTTCCAGTCTGGAATATGCTGAAAGGCTTCGTTCTCTAGGTGGGGATTTGTAGAAAATGTTGGCAGGCAGCACTGCAGGGAGTAAGACAAGGCCAAGGCCCTGGAAAACGTAATATTTTGTGTTCAATTCATGTCATTGAGCAAGCAAGCTCCACAAGACTGATTCACTACTTGCAAATACAGAGGCATGCTGTCTTTACTCCAATGGAGTCAGGGAGTGATCTTGCTCTTCTTGGTACTGCTGAGGGAACATGAGCCTGTTGGGATTCTTTTTTTGGCAGTTTCAGAAGTTGCTTCATGCTTTCTTGCGAGTTGCCTCTCAGGGAATGCTTTGGACATGAATAGGTTAGTGGTTTATTATAACTGTAATTAATACATACATGCTGGAACTATTGCAGTCCTGCCTGTCCCTCTCTATCTCCGTCTCATTGGAAAATCTTGCACATTTTAATGATGAGTCCCCAGAGTTGCAGGTGCGTTAAAGGAAGTGACACTCCTTTTCTCATGGGCAGGATCAGTGGCAGGGCTGTATTCTCAGTGCCAGTGACTGTAGCAAAGCCAGGATTGGGTCTGCAGCACACATACTGTAATCTTTGCATACCTCTGCCCGTTCTTACATTACACCTTTGACAGAAGACATACAAGAAATCTCACTGTACCATCATGTGCTTCTGGAGAAACTACCTTAAGGCAGCAATTATGCCTGCAATGTTTTTCCCTCTTTGTCCAGTGCTGCTATGAAGTTTGAATATTCAGAGTATGGCAAGGATTCCTAAGAGCCTGAGCTCAGCTGGCAGCCTGTTTGGGGCTGGAGGGCAGCCTGGGTGCCTGCAAGGGGCTGCTGCTGCTGCTCCTGTTCCCATGAGAACACACAGCAGCATGGTCCAGGCACCCCACCTCAAACAGCACAAGGATCCTTACTTGTCTTTAGTATTTTCAAGCTAATTGATGGCTCTTCTGTCGTTTTCCTCTCTCCACATGGTCATGTTTTTAATACTGTTACTCCTTCTGCCTCAGTAGGTTTCTGCTATCCTGAACTGCAACTCTTTGTGCTCCTGATTCACTCCAGTCCATTCATCTCTTTTTAGTGGCAGAGTGCTGTCTGCTGCTGGATATTGGGCTCTTTGTTTGTGCAGCCAGCACAAAGCTGGTGACAAAGGGACAGCCTGTGTCCCAAGAAGCCCACGTGCGATGGGGAAGGCAGTGGAGAGCAATAGGAGTGACAGACAGACAGGATGGCAGAGGTGAGGGTGGCCAGGGGCACAGCATGCTGGCTGCAGCAGAGGAATGGCTGGGGGCGGGGAGAGACGTGATGAGGAAGCTGTTCCTGCTGAGTACAAACCCGCTTTGTTCCCAGGAGGTGAGTCGGACTGGATAAACAGAATGGTCCCGTCAGCAGAAAGCCTTTCCCTGCCTGGATCCCCCACTGGCACTCTCACTGGAAGTTGCCTGCACCTCGTTAGCAGGGACATATTTCTCCTGCCTGTGTTAGCTTCCCCTCTTCCTGACTCTCCGGGGCTCAGGTGGGCTGTGTGTGGCTGTACGGGGAAAGGCTGCCCTTGGGGGGACCGTGCGTTTATGTTCTGTTGTGTTGTCACTGCGCTCTTTCTGCCCTTAGCTGGGCCGGGGGGTTGGCAAGCCGTGCTGACCTGGGACGGTGTCAGCGGCTGGGCGGCGCTTGGAGCGGCACTGCTCGCCGGGCACTTGGAGCCGCTCGGGGGAGGGAGGAGAGCGGGTCCCGTGGCAGGGAAGGTGTGTCCAAAGGGACGGAACGGGGCTGGTTGGGATGTGGGACGAAAGCAGCCTGTGCCAAGGGGGCTGGTGGGGCGGACGCCGATGTCCCAGCGTCGCAGAGGGCAGGGCTCTGAAAGCACCGCGGAGAGGTGTTGGCAGTGCTGTCCTGTCCCTGTATATGCAGTGGGTCAGAAATGAAATGAAAGCAAACTCTGAGGTGAAGGTGAGGAATTATCTTAAAGTTTCTGGTTGCTTTGGATGGATGAACCTTTCTGTTCCCATCCTGAGGAATTCGGGAGGAGACAAAGGAGCAGCTTAAGCTGCAGGACTGCTGCTGCCTTGGTGCACTGTATTTCCTTGACAGTGAGGCTGAAAAGCAGAAATTATACAGAAGAGTGTCCTCAACAGCCACTTCCAGAGTAAGGGGGAATCCAGGACATAGCCCTTGACCAGGAACTCTTTGCCTGCTTTCAAGTCTCCTGCCAGAAGGAATTTCAGCCTTGGCTCCCAGAGCCTTGGACAGGATCTGCATCCTCATCTCAGTCCGACTTCTGCCAAGAACCATGGTGTGGCCACCCTGGGAATGTCTGAGCCAGGTACCTAGAAGGCAGAAAGGATATTTCCAGTCAGGTCTGACAATGAGGATGGTGGTATGAGCTTGCCTGAGAGGACTTTGTGCCTCTTCTCTTGCTGGGCCAGAATTGTGGTGCTGGTTCAGCATGCAGTTCCTGTGGCCATGAGTGGTGGCATGGGGAGGGGGATTCCTGCGCCCATCCTGCCAGAGAATGTGTGGTGGGACATGCAAGTGGGTGGTGCTGGCTGCTCACCAGGCCCTGTCAGACTGAGCTGTGCCCCACATGTCAGGGAAGTGCTGAGCTTCCTCCCCTCCTCTTGCTTCCTTCCTGACAGGAATTCACTTCCAAATTTCTTTCTGCTTGTCCCCCCTCTTGCAGCACAAACACATGATCCTACAGAGATAGCTAGAGGGGTGGGACAAGGCAGGTTAGACCATGGGGGCTGCATTGCTGCAGCCCCTTGGCTCCTGCAGCATGAGGTGAGGGGTTGGCAGGGAGGTCAGGACAGGATCTCCCCACATATGCCTCTGTGCTCAGGAAGAGTTTTACTTCCTGGGCTTATGTGTGATAATTTCAGGTGTTTCTGAGAGCTGACAAATTTCTCACTGTCTCAGCCTTAGGCACTGACCTGCCTTCAGACCCTGCACAATGGAGGCTGGCTCCGTGGTGCGGGCAGTCTTTGATTTCTGTCCCAGTGTCTCTGAAGAGCTTCCCCTCTTCGTGGGAGATGTCATCGAGGTGTTGGCTGTGGTGGACGAGTTCTGGCTCCTTGGCAAGAAGGAAGGTGTCACAGGTAAGAGCTGGAAATGCCTGCACCTGGGTCCATACAAGTGCCACCTAAGTGTGCACTCCATGAGCACATCCTCCCTTGGTGGGGAAGGACCTGATTTGATTTACTAAATCTTTCATGGGACTTTGATTGGGACTGAGAGTGCGAGTTGCCACTGGTCTCCTGCCAGCTTTGTGTCAACTATTCAGACAAGCTTGAGTGTTGTTTTTTGAGAGAGGTTAGTGGAGAGTCAATTCTCAAGGAGATAGGAGCTTCACAATACTAGTTGTTCCAGCCTCTGTGGAGAGACTGCCCATTTCCTGGCTAGTTTATGTACTGACCTGCTGTGGCAGTGGAAAGGAAACAGATGCACTGAGAGTGGAAATACATCCACTCTGGAAACCAGTCCAAGTGACCTTGTCAGTGGAGATAGAACAACAGTGACCATGTGTCCCCCCGCCAAGCCCTCTGACTCAGCCCCTCTTTTCCTCCTTTCTGCTTTAAAGCATCTTTGTGCACAAATTACCATCAATATCTATGTGCCTGGAATGGTGTGCAAGTCTCTTAAACTTTTAGGAGGGTGTGGGAAACCTCTGAAGCAGCAGAATGCTCTCAGTGAAACACTAAGAGTCTCATAGTCTCTGTTTAGGCAGCTCTTTCTCATCTTAATCCTGATGTTAAGAAGATGTGTGAGCTCTTGGGGAGATGAGAGCCAGGCCACTTCAAAGCATAAGCCTGCCTCTGTCTTCAGCATGAGGGTGGGACTGATTTCATCCCTGGCTGTAGAGATGGGGCTGCTATTGTAGCAGCAGTCTCATCTCTTCTAACAGCCACAAGCTGTCTACTGTCTGAAACAAGGTGCACAGGAGGACTTCCCTCCTGTGCTCCATGTGACTGATAAGTGGCATTGAATGAGCATGTGCCCGATCCTGTTGCTGCTGCTGAAGTCACTGGGCAAAGATTATGTGTGCACTTTTCAATAGAGTTTAGTCTCCCAGCATAACTGGTGAGGTTGTTATATAGAAGATGAAGCTATTAAGGAATAACAAACAGATGTGTGTCATAGCTCAAAGATAAAGAAACATGCTGAAGTCAAACTGAATGTTTTTAATGACCTTTAACTCAAAACCCAATTGCATTCCTGCTTTCCCTTAGAACAGCTGTTGTAGTTTTCTGCCCAGCTTTCTAAATTAAAGTTACAGGGAATTGAAAAAGCACTTTGGAATGGAAGCTGTGGAGGTGTTGCAGCCTAGTACTCATTACTCTGTGGAATAATTACTGTAACTCCATGTACAGTAATTCCTTTCTTACAGCATTATGATGTTTCCATGTACAAAGCAGGAAACTAAGATAAGGAAAAAGAGAGTGGGTTAAAACTGTGAAGGAAGCAGCAGAGAATAGCAAGTGTCAAGTTGCCTAAACACAGTGTAAATCTCTGGATGTCTAGGATATGGTGTTTCCAGGTTTTATTAGAAAATATTGGTCACCCAGAGGCAATGCTGGGTGTGGTACTAGCCCATACTTCATCATATCCCCTTGCCTCAAATTATATAAGAAAGACATTTTTAGTGGCCTTTGCAGTGGGCTCTGCCATGTCATGTGCTCTCAGGACTGAAATTAGTATCTGATGGGTATCATCTGGTGGCCAACAAATGTGCCATGGGGAAACAGATATACAGAATGACAGTGGGGAAGGTCCTTGGAGTCCCAGGAGTGCTGAAGCTGTGACAGAGCCTGTGACTCACGGGTGTGGCCATCCTGAGTGTGGCAGCCTGAATTCTGTGCTGAGACTGCATAGGGGCCAAGCCCTGTGGAGGAAGGAGCACCAAGTGGATATGCCCAGTCAGAAGACACTGCTCCCATGATCCAGCACTACTGGATCCCTTAGTCCTCACCATGGGTCTGAGTTGGGAGGGAAGCAGTAAAGGCAGAGAAAACCCAGTATGTCTGTTCCTGGAAGCTCCATGCTGATGGCACAGTCCAGTAATGCACACAGCCTGTGGTTGCCTGGAGTGAGCCAAGGGCTCAAAGCTTTTTGTTCTCTGTTAGTTCTTAAGTACTTAAAACCCCAAGAATTCTTAGGTCCCAAACTTGTTCTTCTTCCACCAGGCTATTGAGGCACCCAGGGTAACTGGGTATTTTCCTTTAGCAAGAGGTGAATAGATCCCAAAATCTGGGAGGAGGGTGGAGATGGTGGTGGGTCACAGGAAAGACTCATTGCTGACAACTCATTCTCCTTTTAGGGCAGTTTCCTAGCAGCTTTGTTGAACCTGTGGATATTCCCCCTTTGAAGCAGGGAGAAAAACTGTTTGTTTGTACCAATGACTTCACATCTCAAGAGCCAGGGAGCTTGTCATTGCAGAGAGGTAATCTCCATTCCCTTCCTTTGCTTTGCCCCTCAAAAGCCTCACCTCTCCTTCCGGATGGATGAACCTAGTCACGACATCCTGCCTAGAGTGACAGAAGAAAGAGGTGAATCTCCTAATTCCTCGTGACATGGGTCATGTCAAATCCACCATGGTCCTATAGGCTTCTGCCACTTTGATACAAGTTTCTCATGATCTGTCATTACTCATGCAACTTCAAAAATTGGCATCACCTGATCATAGTAAACTTACAATTGCCTTTTAACTGAAGTCTAATCTCCAAATCTTAGACTTGCTTTTGGGGAAGAATGAAAGCTTCAACACATCTGCACATCTTTGCAGCCAAACTGTGTGTCTTAGATGTACAAGAGGCTGCTGATACTTCATGCCTTAATCCCATCCTGTGCTTGTGTGCATCCCCAGCATGCTCTGTGCTATAACAGAGTGCCAGTCCTCACCCACAGCTAGAAGGGAACACGGGGAGGCAGGAATAAGAGGTGGGAAGCAATAATGGGAGCAGTTTTGAACTGTTGTGTCTCATTCTCTGCAGGAGACTTGGTGATCCTGGGGGGGTGCCTGGCGTCCAGCTGGCTCCAGGGCCGAAGCAGCTGGGGTTCCAAGGGCTTTTTCCCCTCATCATGTGTGAGGGAGCTGTGCCTTTCAGTTCGGAGACGTCAGCTGTCCCAGAGCCCTCTCCTGGAGGTGCCTGCCTACTCCTTGGGCCAAGCCCAGGCCCTGATGGATCTGTCTGCTCAGCTGGAGGAGGAACTGGACTTCAGGGAAGGGGATGTGATCAACATTGTTGGTGTCCCAGAGCCTGGCTGGTTTGAGGGTGAGCTCAGAGGCTGCAGGGGCATCTTCCCAGAGGGTTTTGTGGAGCTGCTTACTCCTCTGCGAGCACCAGGAACCTCAGTGGATCCAGAGCCCACAGGGACTTGTGACACCAATGGGACAGTAGACATGCCCCGTAAAGAAGACAATGAGCCAGGGAGTACTTATGGTGTTGCCCTCTATCAGTTCCAAGCCCTGGAGTCCAAGGAACTGGATTTTGATGTGGGTGACAGGATTCGGATTGTAGGCATTCTGGAGGATGGCTGGCTGGAGGGGGAGCTGAGAGGAAAACGTGGCATCTTTCCACACAGATTTGTGAGGCTGGAAGCCTCTGAGGCTTGCATGGAAAAGGTGAGTGCTAGGGATCTGCAAGGTGGAGGCAGTTGTGGATTGAGCATCCATCAAGATCCAGAAAGCACTTGCTCTGAAACTCCTCCTTTGCCACAGAAAGATAGCAGGGAAGAGGAGGATGGCTTGACTGCATATCCTGAGCCTGCCACCATTTTGTCTCACAAGGCAGGGAGGTCTGAGGGTCCTCTTGACACTGACTTGAGACAGCACCAGGCCTTTCCCAGCACAGGACACCAAGAGCCGCATCCCGAAGGCACGGTGGGCTCGGTCCCCTCTAACCACACAAAGTCAGTCAATGGCATTCTCCCCTCTGCTCAGCTGCCTCCCCCACAGGGCAAAAGGCCTGGCCAAGCAGGTGAGCTGGAGCCTGGGGGGACTATTTCAGGCACCCCAGGAAACTCAGAAACTCACTCCCTCCCTAAGCATGATGGAGACAGCCCCACTGTGCCCTTGCAGGCTCCCCAATTCCCCCAAAATCCTTGCAGAAACCAAGCGATTTCGTCTGCTAATAGCTGGGCAGGATCCGAGCCCCAGGAGAACCAGAGCAGGACCCAGGACCTAAACAATTGGATGGACAGTAAACTGGAGAAGTCCAAGCCCTGTTCCAGCTTAGGAACTGCCCAGGTGAGCCTGGACACACGGGCTGGGAGCTGGGGGGAGTGCTACCCTCTTGCAGTGCAGGGGGACAGCTGCATGGACCTGGACTCCAAACTGACGGAGCAGCTGGCCCAGTTTGAGAAGAGTCTGTCAAGTACTGGTGCGGAGCAGGACAAGGTCTCCCGTCACTTCTCCATCTTGGACTACAGCTCTGAGAAGGACATTGTCCGTGGGTCCCCTGAATCTGTGTTCCACTCCAGGCAGGCAGAGAGGAGAAGGGCCCTGAGGCCACCCCCTCCTCGGCCCAGCAGCCTCACGACAGCCGCTGTGCACGTGCAGGGTGGCCAGGTGCCCAAAGGCAGATCTCTGTCCTTCTCTGTCAAACCCTCCCGGCCTGCGCCCCGGCCTCCATCCAGCAACCAGCGGAAAAATGTCACCCCTGCACAGCTTCAGCCCAGCACCCCAGAGCAGCAGGTGGAGGAGGGATGCGAGGACTTGACACAGGCAGGATCAGCCTCCTCCAGCTCCATCCTGCTGACTAGAATTGGAGAGGTGGAGAGAGATCTGGAGGCGTACAGCAAGACCCGTGCCGAGCTAAGCCTGATGCTGGAGGAGCAGCAAGATGAGCTGGTGAGAGCAGAGACCATGGAAAACCTTGATTTCTGTGACTCCAACATTGAGAGCCTCAGCATGGAGCTGCAGGAGTTGAGAGGTGAGTCTATAACAGTGTGGGATGGGGAATGCTTCAGGAGCTCAGATGCCTCTGCTGTTTTACAGACACTGTTGAAGGCAGTCTTTTATACTGTTTAATTCTTGATTTTGATAATTTTGTAAGTACTGTTGCAGTGTATATCATCATGAGAATCACGGTGTCTTTCTCTGGATATCCCTTTGCCCTGGTCTTCCCCACCCCCTTTTCCTTCCAACTCTCCCATCTCTTCCAGCCCCACCATACATCCAGAGCTTTCATCTCATCTACTCCCAGTATTTCCATGATGGAAAGGAAAACCACTGCTGCTGCAGGTCCAAGCTCCCTGCCTCATCCTCTCTTACCTGTAGGGGAGTGAGCAGCAACTTCAGGGTGGCTTTGCTGGTGGTCCTGCAGTTGAGATTTGAGTTGACTGCTGAGTCTGTGCTGTGACTGCTCTCAACCTGTCAGGGCACTAGGTTTCCTGTGGTTTCTGCTCTGTTGCTGATACAGACCTGTGGGGATTTGTTATTCATATGAGAATGGGTGCACAGAAGGGGACTGAATCTGACCTGGGAGTGGGATGGATTACTCGTCAAAAAGTAAAGCCTGTGCTCCTGCCATCCATCAAGTCCAGGACAAGAAAACAGGACTATTCTGTTGGTAACGGCAGCAAAGAGCTTACAATTGTGGCATATCTGTAGCTGAAAATGTGACTTTTGTTCTTGCACCCCAGAAAAAAATTACTCAGGAAAGAGGAATTTCCCATTATTATATCAGCACATTTAGTCTCTGAAACATGAAGATGCCATGTAAAGACCAGTGCTCTTTAATTATATTACACTTGATGTTACAATAGATGAATGGAAAGATGGAATCACATACATCTTCTCCCACAGTTCCTTCCCAGGCTTCTCCAAGGAGCTCTGACACTGCAGTTCTGTTACTGAAACCCACAACGTGCAGGAAATGTGGGAGATGGAGTGCACTGCATGCCGGAGATGGAGTGAAATGCCAGCTCCTGCCTGGGAGTTACTCACTCTGACTTCATAGCCTCCATCCTCCCACTGCTTAATCAGCACTGGGGAGCCCAGGCACTTTGCTGCACGATCATGTCGGAGGCAGAGCACATGGGAATGAAGGCTGATATGGGTGCACCAGGAAAACAGGGTGACAAACAGCCTTCACAACAGTGGTGTGCAAAAGGGGTGCTTGGAAGGAGGCCTAGAGGATTTGAAGCTAGATGAAATAACTTGAAGGTGGGAAGAGGAAAGTCTAGGCTGAATCTCAAGGGAAATTTTCTGATGGGATGAATCTTGCAGGAAAATGTCTCCTACTGTCCCAGTGCTTCCTGGCAGATGACTGATCCTGTGGAAGCTGTTGGTTCCTGGAATTAGAAGTTTTAGGCAAGAACTAATGCACTATGCTGAGGAATCCTCGAGCTACTATCCTTTCAGTTGTCCTAGGGGATTTTTCTCATGTTCAAGAGACCTCTCTAGCCCTTTGATAAAGATGTGTCCTACCCAAGCTCTGCCATGTCCTTTCTGACACATCTGAGTGTGGCCAGAGAGCATGTCTTGCTAGCCCAGCTCTAGTGCAGCAGGCAGAACAGTAATTTGGTGTTTCATCAGCTCAGCAAGACATGTTTGTGCCATGCCTGAGGCATGACCTCTGCCTTACCACTGTTAGGAACATGGAGACACTGGAGGCAGAAAAGCTCTCACTAAGTTTTGACCAGCAACTAAAGCAGGGCAGGCATAGTCTTAAAGGGGGAGTAGTTCATAGTGGGGAATCCAGCCCTTCAGTGTATCTTTGGGGAGCCAGAGGAAGAGTAGAAAATATGTGGTTTTCTACAGTAAATGTTTAAAATCATCAGGTTGCTTTTTTGGTGTGTCTTATGAGCACATTGGGGTTTCACTGATCACCAGGCTGCAGCAGGTTTAGCGCTTGCCCTCCTGCAGTTGGAGTAGGAGAGTCCATTGGTTTTATTTTTGTCTTCTACCAGCTGAGAGCCTGGGCTCTGCGTTCCTAACAAGCGTTGCAAGAACCTGAGACATGGATGACATCTATAGACTCTCGCACTGTCAAGGGCATGCTGTAGTTGTCACTTGGTTTCTTATAGGAGCTCTGTGTTTGGCATGGAAAATTGGGAATATGTTGTGCCCTGCAGTAAGAAGCATTACTGGAGTGCGTACTTCTGTAGCCTTCTGGAAA
The DNA here is from genome assembly GCF_031753505.1 of Anomalospiza imberbis. Taxonomy (NCBI): domain Eukaryota; kingdom Metazoa; phylum Chordata; class Aves; order Passeriformes; family Viduidae; genus Anomalospiza; species Anomalospiza imberbis. The sequence continues at coordinate 21,312,438 of NC_089688.1, forward strand.
CTTATTTTGTGTGTTGGTACCAGACTCCATAACCCAAGTAATCCCTTCAAGCCTGTTCCTGTCAGCGGGTGGACCAGCTGTTTCCCCTGGAGCAGGGAACCATGCAGCTGTGACTGCATGGCACTGTGGAGGCACTGGTCTGGCTTGCAGGGAGCAGCTCCTCTCCTGACCTTCATGTGACTGTGGGTGAGGGCTGGGAAGAGGATGGGCTCAGCATCAGGGTTGAGCCAGGGGCAGCCTGAAGGTCTCAGTTTGCCCCAGCATAGTGTGGAGCAGAGCCCAGCCTCTTCTAGACCACGTTGTTTCCTCCATGCCATCAGGGGTGGAAAGAAGAAGATCTAGTAGAAGATCTGGTATCCCACCTCTGCTCTGGGGCTTCCTGCGGTCTCACACATGCTCTGTTTCCCTTCCCTGAGGACATAGGTCTTGGGGCAGGGCCTCTGCATGCTCCAGTGCCCTCCTCCTCCCTGCCTCAGAGCTGTCTGCGGAGAGGTTTTGGCAAAGCCGTGGAGCCGGTTTGGGCACTGCAGGCCTGCCCAGCCTGGCTCCCCTCCTCGCTCCGGGCTGGTTACTGATTACTTTGGGCAGCAGGTGGAGGAGGCCAGGGCTGCCAGCGATTGGGCCCGTGCCTTTGCTGGCTGGTTTCAGGAAGCAGCTCCTGCATTTCATTTGGGACGGGAGTGCTGGAGCAGAGCGGAGGAGCGCCGTCAGCCTGGGGTTGGGCTCAGGGAGCAGAGGGTGAGGGGAGTCGGCCCCTGCGCCACACCCCACAGGACTATGTGCACCTGTCCGTAGAGGAAACACTGCATGGAGGATCCGAGACGGGAACCGCGGCTCCTCAGCTGGGAATATGAGGACTGTTGTGCTGTGCAGAGACGGGACGTGGCTGGCTGCAGCGACAGACCCAGGGCGACAAGGAGGCCGTACCCGGGCAGCCAAGGAGCAGACAGTGGCTGGGACACTTCCAGGAGACAGGAGGACATCTCCGTGGACCAACAGAGCAGGAATGGAGGTTTTTGGAAGGGACAAATGCAGTATATGGACTGCGAGAGAGCAGACAATGTTTGGGAAGGCAAAAGAGAGGATATAGAGGACAGAAACTATAGGGTTTATGAGAGGGAGGGTGTTCAATACAGAAACTGCAGTTCTGAGATAAGAGGAGGGCGGAACAGAAAGGACAGAGTACCTGAGCAGTACAGGGAGAGGGGAAGGCAGTATGGAGAAGATAGAGGCCTTGGAAACTGTAGGGAAGGGGGAATTTGGTATCAGAACTACAGAGATCCTAGGGCCTACAGTGAGCATGGAAGACATTATAGGAAAAAGGAACTGTGGCACAGGCAAGAGAGGGACTCTGGGGGGTATAGGGAGAGGAGAAGGCAGTATAGAGAGGATGGAGGTAATCAAATATATAGGGAAGGGGAAAAGTGGTATAGAGATGATGGAAACCCTAGAGCATATAAAGAGCAGGAAAGGCCACGTGTAGGTATCAGGGACCAAGCAGATGAAGAAGACATTGAACGGCACAGGAGGCCCAAAGGCCATGTCATGGACCACAGCAGTCCAGGCAGAGGTTGTGAAGTTCCTGCATTTGTGGTCAGGTCCTTGGGAGATGGTAGTGTGAACCTGGGGTCAGGTACCTGCTGCACACAGTTCGAGACGTGCGTCGTTGACTCCGACGGCTGTGGGGAGCTGGAAGGAGAAGCCCCAGGGCCTGGGATGCCAGCCAAGAGCAGCAGTGGAGCAGAGCACTCGAGGGTACGCACAGGCCGGCCAGACTGGAGCCAGGTCTGGGAGCAGGAGGCCGAGGAAGCAAACAGGGTGGGCTCTGTGCTGCAGAGAAACAGCTTCTACAGACGGACGGCTCCCAGTGCCCTGCGGCACTCAGAGTTTGTGCAGACCAGGAAGAAAAACCCAGGTACACAGGGAAATGGTGGGCAATTCCCTTGGGTGTGCCTTCACCCTGCCCTAGCACCAGGGCAGGCTGGGAGTCTGGTACACGTGGGTGGCCAGCACAGGCAGCCTCTCACAGGAAGGCTGCTCCGTGGGACTTGGTGAAATAGCACCTCCGTGCAGCCTCTGCAAGGGGATTTTGCAGAGGCCCAGGTGGGAGGGAGGCACAGGTGGTGGCACAGACTCAAGGCTGTCCTTTCTGTTGCTCCTGTATGTTTTATGTACACCCTAAAATTTAAGGCCCTGGTTTGTCTGCTCTCTCAGGGCCCTGAGGAGTTTCCTCATGAGGGAGAGGATGAGATGTTGGGGTTATTCCCACTGCCTCTTTATAACCCATCATTAATAGATTCTATGTGTAGGAACCAATTCCTGGCTCTGAGCATGAGTGTGGCAGCTGTTCACAGGCAGCACAAAGTAGGAAAGAGAAGAAGCTGTTGAAGCACTCAGACATATGCAGAGAGCAAGTACTCAGAGTTGCATAATTCACCTGGGCAAGATAACCAGGCACCTGCATGTTGGGAGCCTGTCATCAGTGGGAATCTCTTGCACTGTCACCTCTCGGTACTGCAGTGGTCCCTTGCCTGTGCTACAACAGTTGCATGCCCTGTGTCCTGGGTCCCCAAGCCATCCCCGGGTCTCCAGTCCCATCAAATAGCACTCTGGAGCTGTAGAAAGTGGAAAGCTTAGGCTGTCTTAGCATGGGTGAAATAATTCCATTGATGCTGTGGCTACATCAGAGTCAGCTGCAGATAGATTTGTGCAGTTTGGCTTCTGGTTGCAAGAATATTGGTGGGGGTTGAGGGGAAATGGCAGCAAGGTGCTGGGGTCAGGGCAGAGGGACAGAAGGACCCCTTCTTGATGGACAGGCCTTCATGTGTCTGAAAACTTATTTGTTCCTGTGCCCTTTCTGTCAGCATCTGTCTCGTGTAGCTGTGTGTGTGAATTCTCTGTGAAGTGGGATTGAAATGGAGAGGAAAACTGCAACAGCCAAAGTGATGGCAAAGCTGGAGGCAGTGCCTACCTTTGCCTTAGCAAGAAATCTGTCCTCTGGAGATACTTATTAAGCAGGCTCCAGTGGCTGCATTTCTACACTCTCAGGCCGCCCTGTAAGGGTGGGACTTTGCTCAGCTGTGTCCCCAGGGTGAGGAAAGGGAGAGGCTTTGCAGTGCCAAGACGTCCAAAGGGCAGCAGGGGAGCCAGGAGGAGGCAAGGAACAGAGTGGGATGGGAAACAGTCCACAAAGCCTTAGGAGGCTGGAGCAGTGCTGGCTTCTCCAGCTTTTGCAAGAGTTGAAGGGACAGACTGTGATGCCAAGTGAAAGCCTATGCTATCAGGATTATAGGATTCTATTCCACTGTGGCAGGCTCAGGGGCATGGGAGTAGCTGTGAGAGGTGCAGGGCAGGATGCCCTCATCATCTGCACCAGTGTCTCAGAAGAGGAGAGATGAAAGCTCCAGGTATTTCAAACAGTCTGTCTATCCTGTGGCCTTTTTCTGGCTGCACATGTCTGTTACCTTCCTCCTCTTGTCCTGCTGGGGCACAGTGATGGACCAGCAACAGCTCTCCTTGGCATGTACTGCTTTGCTGCTGTAGCTGCCTCAATGTAAGATCCCACCAGCACCTCCCCAAAAGAGGAGGTGTGCTTGACAGCAGACACCTCCTGTGCAGCTGGCAGGGAAAAGTCAGCTCTGGTTCTCCCTCAGCGTGTGCTCCAGACACCTTTTCCAATGCTGTTTACTTCTCTAACAAACAGGTTCCTCCTCCATCCACTGAGTAACAGAATTTGGGACTTTAAAGCCCCAGTAGAATGGTTTGGGTTGGAAGAGAGCTAGAGGGGCATCTAGTTCCAGTGCCCCTGCCGTGGGCAGGGATGCCACACTCTAGATCAGGTTGCCAAGGGCCCCATCCAGCCTGCCTTGAATACTTCCAAGCCAGAAGAGATCTTTCCTGTTCGCAGGGTTATCACACTTCTTACAGATTTCTGTACAGTGTAACTGGGTGACAGCTGCTTGGTTAGAGCACCTCTTCTGGGATAAGACTCAGATCTGACTGCCTGACACATCAACAGGAGAACCCACCTGTCATAGTTTTGCTGCTTAGTCACCATCATTCTTAAAGGTTTTGCATGCTGATGTGTTGCATTTCAGCTCTGAACCCCAACCTTTTTCTCCTCAATTAGAGCTTTTTAGTTGATGGATATTCTTCTCAGGCAGGTACTGTAATTAACTAAGTAATTTTTCAGTCTTCAATTCTTTGTAGTGAATGGAGTCTTAAAATACCCATGTCAAAGACTCACAGGAAGACCTTTAAGTGTTTATTCTTCCTGATGCTCACTCATTTTTCAGTTCAGATTCTTTTAAAACAGTGGACTTCAGAGCTGGGTGAGGCATTCTGGGTGGGTGCCAGCACTAGTTTACCTTGCTATGCTCCTATGCCCTTGTCCAAAACCCCAGTGGTCCTCTGCAACATTCAGGGAAGCCCTGCTGAATTTTGTCTGATCAAGCCAAAAAATTACTGCCCAGAATACAATGCTGCATGTGGCTCCGTTTCTTGTTCCCATTAATACATTAATGCATTTGTCTGCATTAAACCTGCTTGGTTTGAATAATTCCATCTTATTCAGGGTACCCTGGATCACTCAGTGACTCATATGCCTCATCTTTATTTGTGATACTGTTGAATTGATCCTCACTTTCCTACATGACAGCAGTGATTTTCCATTTACTTTATTATGAGGGATTAACTAAATCCAGTCTCTGGAGAACCTGTTTAGAAATGCCTTCTTTTCTGAATAGTCTCCACTCCACTGGCAGTGGATTTTCAAGATGGTTTTTGGGGGTTTTTTCTTTGTTTGTTTGGGGTTTTTTTTCTCTTTTTGCTTTTTAGAAAGAAATAAACAGAAAATGTATTGTATAATTCTACCTTTTTGCCAGATTTGCCAAAAATCATAATCTCTCTGCCTTATTGTGGGATTGTGTCATTGTAGGATTTCCTTTGTCCTAGATGGAAATAAAGGTCCACTATAAAGTAGCATTTTATTTCCTCATTTAAAAGATAAAAACTGAATTCTACCATCCATGGATTTTTCTTGATGTCTTTCTTTTCTTATTTTTCTGTGGTTTGTCTATTATCTATTATCTGTCTTACTGTTTATTTATATATTTCTATTTGCTTTCTTTATTGAAAAACAGATGCAGGATAGACTTCTCATCAGTACTGTTCTCTTCATGTTGTTTGGATTGTATATTTAAAACATCCTTTTAAAGAACTTTCAGCTTTCATTCTTTTGTCCATCAGTGGTTTTGCTCACACTTTTGTTGATGCCCTGCCTCAGTTTTAGCAGCTTAGCTCTTTTACACCATCACATTACTTCACTTTTTTCTGTGTCAAGGGTTGGAATCATCCTCTGCTCGCACTGAATCCATGGGGCTGTCAGGGCAACCAGAGGCAGTTTGGGGGTAAGGTTGTGGTCTTATCTGGCATAGAGGCATCCCAACCAAGCAGTCTCTGCATTAGGCGTGTTTGGGACACCAAGCCGCTCCAATGGCCCTGGAGAAGCATCCCTGTTCTGCCTCTGTTCAGCTCAGTGGTGTATTACCAATGTCTGGAGTAAGAGTTTTCACCCCAGCCAGATCCTGCTCCTGGCAGCGAGTTTAGCCTTTTGCTCAGATTAATTATTCCCTGCCCTAGTTTCATCGCCCCCCCTCTCATGGTCGGCAGCGGCTCCTCCCCTCCTGGCCTCCACATACTTCAAATATTTGCAGCTGGTTTGTTTTGTCCTGAGTCACTGCTTGACTCTGCTGAGCTGTGGGCCCGGGGCCGGGCTTGCCTCGCGGCTGGGTGCAGCTCCGCCGGAGATTCCTGGGCTTGTCCTCGGTGCTGATGGGCGGCACGTCCCTCTCCGGGTAGCGTTAGCACCCGCCGGGTGCGCCGAGCCTGCGGGATGCTGCCAGGTGAGCCCTGAGGAGGAGCAGCTGGGGGGCGATGCAGACCTTTGGGTGAGCCCTGCAGAATGGTGGACATGCATCCCCTTGGATCTGGTCTTTGTGGGTCAAATCTGCTCCCAGAGTGGGGCAGGGAAAACCTCTAATTGCATGTGCGCTCCCACTAGGAGGTTGGGTAATGACAATTCAAAGTTTTCATTAATTGGAAGAAAGTTGATGACAGTGGCATTTCTCAGACGAGCAGGGTGAGCCGTGTGATAGCAATAGCAAACCACAGCCTCCCCAGGAAGGGCAGAGGTGGGAGTGTGCTCCATCTTCACACCTCATTGCCAGGGCTGGGTTAGGAGCTGCTCTTGGGTCTCTCATGGGTCCAGCAGTGGCAATAGCAAAGCTCAAAAGCAGGTGCTCCTGGGAGGCTGGCTCAGACCATCAAACCGAGGAGAAACGGGAGAACAGAAGCTGAACCTCTGAAAAGTGTGATTGAGAACATTGTTTTTGGAAATGTATTTCTGAATGCCTATTTGGCGACTGTGTCATGGGTAATTTGTCACTGGATTGGAATTTGCTGGCTTCATTAAAAATACGAGTCATATTCCTGCAGGCCAGCAAGGCTCATTCAAGATGTGGTATGTCTTAGCATCTCCAAAGTTGATGGGCATGATGAATCAAATTGAAAGTTAACATCTAAATAGAAAATCTGTGGAGTAAAATGGAGATGTGTTTAAAAAATACTTACTAGGTGACCAAAATCCACAGCTGTGAAATTGGTGGGTTTAGTTAACTGCTTAATAAGTCTCATTTAGGGAAAGCTGTTATTAGACATACAAAAATGTGTGACAAACAAGAAAAAAATAAATTCATTACAATTAACAGAGTATGAAATATAAAAAGTGAGAGTTTTTAAATGTATCAGAAACAAACACCAAGTAATACATATTGGTCAGATATAAGAGCTCAGTGTTACAGATAAATTCTGTATTTGAATATTTTGAGCTGTAAGTGTTTGGAATGAAGTAGGATAACCTTTGAGTTCATTGATAGAGGAGGATGCTGGCCTAGTGATAAACAACAAGAGTTCTAGGAGACTTGACTGCAATGTAGCCTTGTTTTTGAAGGAGTCTTGAAATGTTCAGAGAGAGCAAGAAGGCCAGAGGAAAATTAATTTGTATGAGTTTTCAAAATCATGCAAATACTGGTACAGTGGGGTAGAACTAATGCCCAGCATTGTGCCAGGTCATCCAGGCTGAGCTGATGGCTACTGTGGGCTTAAAATCTGTGCAGGGAAGGTTTTAATTTCCCTTCCATAGGCAGGGACTTGAGACTTGCCAAAGAAGGGTGTCACGGAGCTGGCAGTCTCACAAGTGTGGGTTGAATCCTTGCCACAGAGTACTTTCTGTAAGGGCCTGACCTAGATTTACTTGCCTGGGGTTTGCTTCATGGAGCATGGGGAGCTGCTGCATTTGCCAGCAGCACTGGGCATCACCAGCTCCGTTTTGGGGAGCTGGAGCCAAACACAAGGTGTGACTGCAGTTTAGTTATGGCTAAGGCTGGGAACACAGCAGGGTTGTTTGGTGGTGCAGTAAACTCCTGAGGTGTCCTGTACAAAACTTAACGTGGTGGCATTTTGCCTGGGGCTAAATGTAAAATTCTGTTCTTTGTCCAAAGCAATTGTAATCTTTTCCATTTGTCTTCCCAAATGCTGCTATATGGGTAATTTCTGGCTGTGATTTTGGCTTGTCTTAATTTTGAAGATTCTTCCCAGCCCACCCCATGCAGTAGTATCATCTCACCGCCCACCCCCTCTGGGTTTCGCACACCTGTTTGCATTGCAAATTAACACCTTCCAGTTTCTTCCAGGCTGCCTTCCCACTTGAGCTTGCTCTCCTTCACAACAAATACCATGCCTTCTTTACAATAACTCATTTGTTGCAACTTCATTAACTCTCTTGAGCCACAAAGACCTGCTGACCGTATTATCTTAGTGTTTAGTTGTCCCTCCTGTACATTTTTCTGCTCGTATCCTGTTCAGGCTCCAAGTGCTGTGTCTAGGGATATCCCTGTGGGTGTTTGTGGAGGACCTTGCACAGCAGGGCCCAGTCTGCTCCTGACACTTTGCAGATGCTGTGGAAATGCAAAGAGCAAAACCAGTTAAACCCAGCATCTGCTCTGAGGCCCTCCTTGTGGACTCCTGCTGCGTTTGAGTTGATAACGTTCATCACTGGGGACTGCTGGAAAGCCAGGACAGGCTCTGATGGGGTCAGGCTTAAGGATACTTACCAGGAAGAATCAGTGAGGCCTTTTCTTCCCAGTGATTGCCTACTAAATGTAGTGCTGGTTGTGTCACTGAATCCTCCTCCATGGAGCTGGTTGTTTTGCCTCTCCCCAGGCTAGATTTCAAGGCAGGGCAGCAGAGATGCCAGCTTAGAGAGATGAATATCTTCCCTCCCACATTAAGAGCATCTGTGTTTCAGCTGGGTTTCCCATTTGCCGGGCTGGCACTGGGAATGATTTTGAAGTTGCTCTTTCTGCAGGGAGGCGCAGGTAGCTGAAAGGACTTGCTGTTTGGTACTGATGCTCCTGGTTTCTGCCAGGGCTGCTCTGCAATGGGAAGGGCCAAAAGGGCTGGCATGGTTTCTGAGTCAGTGTCTCAGCTTGGGTGTCTTGTCTTTCTCGAATTGTTTTGGTGTGAAGACCCCAGCCTGGGGGAGCAGTGGAGAGGATGCTTAGGCTGAGTTAGCAATTTTCCCATCCCATGTTTCATGCTGCTGTGCTGGCTGCTGCCATCATCCCACAGAGCACGGCTGGGGGCTGCTTGCAGCCTGCCCAGCACCTGGGCAGAAGCGGCTGGGAGCAAGGGGGTCTCTGAGGGTTGTGCACATTCGGTACTGTGGTACCAGGATAAGTCCCGAGCCCTTCTGGGTGTCCCTGGGAGTAAGCAGGGCTGAGCCTCTGTTTTCTGAAGCTGTCACCGGAGAGGTCAGGGACCTCTGGAAGTGCCTGTCCTGCAAAAACATTCCTAGAAACGTCTGAGCTGGGGCATGTCTGCAACTCTAAAAAGAATTCTGCCGATGGAGGGCAGCTGGGGATCCGTAGCAGACGGATGCCCACCAGGCATTTGTGGAATCAGCCACTGACATGAAATGGGGTACCCGAGGCAGGCTGGCACTCCAAGGGGCTCGGTGTTGCCCTGAAATGGGGGAGAGCGGAGTGTTCCTGGCCTCGGAGGGGTGACCAGGAAGGGGTCGGGGAGAGCACTGTGGCCGTGGTTTCGGTCCGAGGGCGCTGCCTCCCAGAGCAGGCAGGTGGGGCAGAGAGCGGCGCGGCCCTGGAATCCGCGGGGGGATGAAATGTCTCAATGGAAGCGGGAGGGGGCTGGGCCGGCCCGGGGCCGCAGGTGGCACAGAAAACCAGGAGGAGAGGCGGCCGCGGGGGTCCGGACGGGGCCGAGGAGAGCGGCCCGGAGCCTCGGGCCCTGCGGGCGGGGCGGCCCCGCTGGCCGGGCTCCAGCTCCGGGCTTTGCCTGCGGCAGCAGCGTTGCGGTGCCCGGGGCCCTCCGCGGCCATTGAGATGGAAATGCCCCGGGCCTGGAGAATGGAGACCCTGTTCCCAGCCTGAGGGAGGGGCGGCCGCCATTGCCTAGCGGGGGCTTCCCTCCGTGTCTGCAGCTTCCCGGAGCCACGGGGTGGGAGAGGAGCCAGGCCCCGGCCGGCATCAGGGCAGACCGTGTGGAGCCAGGTTTGCTGCCCGGCGCGCCGGTGCCCGGGCTTTGCGGCGCTCCTGTGCTGCGAGGGTGGGCTCTGGGAGCAGCCGGGTCTCCCTGCAGCCCTGGGGATGGCCCCTCTGGAAAGGCCCTTGGACTCTCAATTGTGCTGTTTCTCAGTCTCATGGGTTACATGTGTAGCAGTTGAGGTGCTATTTGTCTCCTGTCCTTGTGTCCTTGCTGGAGCGTGCTGATCTCGATTATCTGTCCTGCAGAGATGACTCTCCTGTCCTCCCAGACACCGTCCCTGGAGCCGTCCTCGGCCACCACTGAGAGCGCAGAGCAGAGGATGCTGGAGAAGAGGGCCAAGGTTATTGAGGAACTGCTCCAGACAGAGCGGGACTATATCAGAGACCTGGAGATGTGTGTGGAGAGGATCATGGTGCCCCTGCAGCAGGCACAGGTAGGAGCTGGGAAAGGAGGGGAACCGGTGGTGCAGCATTGGTGGATTGGGGTGAGAATACTGAGTCCATTTAGTTCTCAGAGGTGACTATGCAGCACGGGAACCCATAGAGGAAATTAAAGCTATTCCAAGGGAAGGAGGGTGGTTCCCACAGTTCCCTGCACTTGTTGCAATAAGCACATGTGCTTTGAGATCCTGGTGAGCCCTCATCCTTGCTGGAATGAGAGACCTGGCAGCAAGTATCACACATTGATACTTGCTGGGGAACTGCAGGAAAAGTTTCTCTTTCTTTGGTTATAGATTAAATTCATTGACAGGAAAAATAGGATGTGGGGTCTTGGCATGGGGACAGATTTAGTGGGAGGAAAAAGAGAAAACCAGGTGAGCAGAGGCAGGGGTGGAATTGCTGGGAAAGAGAAGGACACATAAGGAGTGAGAGTTTCAGTGCACTGGGGGACAAGGGAACGTGTACAGGAGTCACTGTGATGAGGGAAGGTCACACCGGGTGCCTGCTGTGAAGCTAAGGACTGATGGGTTGCAGGAGGGCAATGGGGGGGGTGTTGAGTCTAACTGGGACATGTTCCCCATCCAGGACATCTCTTTTTCCATTCACTAGATGCAGAACATAGACTTTGAGGGCCTTTTTGGAAACATCCACATGGTAATAAACTTCTCCAAGCAGCTGCTGTCCGCCTTGGAGGCTTCAGATGCCATTGGTATGAGTTCTGTTACCTTTTCTCAGAAGGTTGGGATGGGAATTGCTAGTGCCAGAGAATAACAGTTTAAATGATGGGAGAGGATCACTGGGCCTGGGATTTCTCCCTGCTGGTCCCCATCACCACTCATCAGTCCAACAGTGAAGCCAAGGAGATCTGTGTTGCCCCAGGGGTCACTATGCTCAGACACTGTGCCTGTGGCCATCCCTAGCCCTTTGCCCCAAAGTGCTGCCAGCTTGAGCCTTGGGCTGCCTGTGCCTTTGCTCTGTGGCTCCTGTGACCAATGTCTCCACTACTCCCCTGGGAGACCTGGATTGATTGAGAGCTCTCTGTGTTGGTGGGTGATGAGGAGGGGTCCTGCATGCTGTAGTAGCACTGTTTTCTTGACCTGTGTATGTGGAACAGGGATACTGGATGTCTTATCAAGAGACACACCAGTGTTTTTGGAGGCACCAGGAGACACTGAAGTCCTGCTTTGCTGCTGTCTGCAGGACCAGTGTTCCTGACACATCGTGCAGAGCTGGAGAGTGTCTACAGGGTATATTGCCAGAACCATGATGAGGCTATTGCACTGCTGGAAACCTATGAGAAGGATGAGAAGTTGCAGAAACTACTTTTGGACCTGCTGGATAGCCTCAGGTTTGAGCCTTTGGCTGTGGCAGCCAGCAGGCTGGGATAGGGGGATCAGTTTCCAACATCCCTGCCCCTCTTCAGCAGTGTTTAGATAGTTCAGGTGGTGATTGGAGAGGGTCTGATGGTGGCACTGCATAGTTGGCTGGGCTCTGGGTTCAAATGGCCCCCTGCCCCAATGCACACGTGCTGGGAGACCTGTAGACCCCCTTAAAATCTGCATAGAAGCCACCAATGTATAGAGAAGGTGGCATGTCCTGGACTGAGGGCTCCTGTTCCCCAAACCCTGAGCCACCACAGCTGCTGAGGAAGGAGCTGCTTTGCCTGGCTCAGTGGGTGCCAGGGCTCCACTGGAGGTAACTGGCCCGGGAGCCGGCAGTGCCAATGGTGGCTCTGGGAGGACAGGGCTGCCCACTGCCTTGGCAGCCTCACTGGGCAGGCCATAGACACTGGCTGTGGGATTGCACACCCGCCACCCCATTAACCCTTGCTTTTCTTTGCTTTTTGGCACTCTGTGGGCCAGCAGGAGCCTGTACAGTGAATGGTGAGTACTTCCTCTTAGTCCCTGCTTGTCTGTCTCTGTTGGTTTGGCCACTCCCTTGTAACTAACCTTCTGCCACTGGTGCTGGGTGCATGCTGGGGTGCCCTAACAGTGCCTTGTGGAGGCACGACAGGGAGGAGAGAGGTATCTGTGGCATGATTGCAGCAAAGGCAGTGGGTGGGCTGCACAGGTAGGCAGTACAGGTGATGAGGCGAGGGGAAGTCTTGGGCAGGAAACAGGATTTGGCAACCCTCAGCCCCAAGAAGCCAGGAAAGCCCTGCAGTGACTGTGGTCCTGCAGTCAGTCTGTCCTGCACTGGGGGACAGATCTGGGCAGTTGGTTGGTGAAACAGCAGCTGAAACAAGTGGCTCTCTGGCAAGTATGAGGCTGTGCCTGTGTGGGATTTCATGGTGGGTCTGGTAATGAAGAGGATCCTGGCTGGGAAGTATCACCTGCTGTGAGTGAGGAGCAGAAACCTGGGGTTGATCTGAGAGCACCAGGAGTTCAGGAGTGCAATGAATTTGGAAACAAGGGTGGCCTGATGTAGGGAGTACAGTGGATTTAGAGGAACTGGAGTTCTGGGTCTGGTTGGCACTGGTTTGAGGGGGCAGAATGTGTGTGGCAGAGCCAGACTGACACCTGATACATCTCCTTTGTCCTGATTTTCCAGGGGTTGCACAAACTACATTAACCTGGGCTCCTTCCTCATCAAGCCAGTGCAGAGGGTGATGCGGTACCCGCTGCTGCTGATGGAGCTGCTGAGTGCTACCCCTGAGGCTCACCCTGACAAGGCACCACTCACGGCTGCTGTCCTTGCAGTCAAAGAAATCAACGTCAACATCAACGAGTACAAGCGCCGGAAGGACCTGGGTGAGAAGCTGGGCAGTGCTGGGCACAGAGGGACAGGAGTGGGTGTGCTGAGGTCAGTGTCTGCTGGCCACTGAGCCTTAGCTGGCAACCACGGAGGAGCTCTCACTGCTTAGGGGAGTTTGGCGCCATCACCTTTGTAACTGCCCTTCAAGTAGCTGCTAGTTGTGAGCAGATCCCCCTCTGCTTCCTCAAGTCCAGCCCACCTGGCTCCCCCAGCTCTCCTTGTGGATTACGAGATGTGGTTCTCCCACGTCTTGGCCTTCAGGCACCAAAACTAGACACAGTACCCAAGTGTAGCCTCCCTGGCACTGAACAGAGGGATAAGATTACTCCCTTTGATGCCTGTTGGCCACCCTCCCTGTTTTCCCTTGAAAGCCCCCAGTTTGTGCAAATCTTACACTTTAGTCTTTCCTCATAGCCCCACTACAGCTGAGGTGACAGAGGCTGCATGTAATGATTGCTTGTATTTGCTAAAGAAGCAATCTAGACACCTTCTGTATGTCCGGGAACTATTGTACATCATCTCCTATGTCATCTTATGCTGACACTGTGCATAATCCTGTGGAAGAGCTTGAATAGTTTGTCTACAAACTGTAGGGGATCTCAAGAACCAAACAGGTGACACAGTGCTGGATGGGATGGGAGGTTATGATACAATATTTTACAAGGGCATGCAATGATAGGGCTGGATAATGGCTTTAAACTGAGAGGATTTAGATTAGATATAAGGAAAAAGTCTTTGCAGTGAGGGTGGTAAGGCACTGGATCAGGCTGCTTGCAGAAGTTGCAGATGCCCCATCCAAGGAAGTGTTCAAGACCAGGCTGGATGGAGCTTTGAGCAGCTTGGTCTAGTAGATGTCCCTGCCCATGGCAGAGGGGTTAGAACTAGACGATTTTTAGGTCACTTCAACCCAAGCCATTCTGTAATGATATGTGGGGTTATTGGGACTACAGAGGCTTGGGGAAGAGGAGAACTAACAAGGTGATTGTTGATGAGGCAGTGTAAGACATGGGTGTTTGTGCTTACAAAGGTTTTGATTTCTATATCAATCTCTTTAGTGCTAAAGTACAGAAAAGGGGATGAGGATAGCCTCATGGAGAAGATCTCCAAGCTCAACTTCCACTCTATCATCAAGAAATCCAACCGTGTGAGCAGCCACCTCAAGCATCTCACAGGCTTTGCACCCCAGGTACTGTGCATCAGGTGCACTTACACCCTGCGGTGCTTCTCCAGAAGTATCTGCTGTCCCTCCACACCCCTTCCCCCCATCCAGCTCTGATCCAGGACAGCGAGGCAGAGTGAGCTTAGGGTCTGAACCACCCATCTCTGCTGTCCAGCTTGTGGGCAGGAGGGCCCCACATCTTGTAGTCTGGGAGGTGCTGTGTCCTGCACCGCCTCCCTTGAAATACTTTCTCTCACAGCTAAAGGATGAAGCCTTTGAAGAGACAGAGAAAAACTTCCGGATGCAGGAGCGTCTGATCAAGTCCTTCATCCGGGACCTTTCCCTCTACCTGCAGCATGTCCGGGTGAGCCAGTCTGGGGTGTAATGCCAAGCCTGTGGGGCTCACCATGCTCTGCCCCTCCTGTCTGCATGGTGTGTCCCTGCAGTGCCTCAGCTCTGTTGGGGCTGGGTGGTCTGGGCTGCCCTGGGAGCCCCTTCTGAGCAGCAAGAATGGCTCAGCTGTGTCTTCCTGGTGCAGGAGTCAGCTTGTATGAAGGCACTGGCAGCAGGGAGCATGTGGGATCTGTGCACAGAGAAGGGAAGTGGGGACTTGGACCAGTTCCAGAAAGTGAATCGTCTCATCAGCGACCAGCTCTTCTCCAGCTTTGTGAGTGAGGCTTGTGCTCCTTTGAGGCCCACCTGGGGGTCCGCTGCAGATGGGCAGGCCCTGGGAGGCTGCAGGGAGGGTAACCTGGGAGAGCTGTGAGCATTCCTGTTTAGCTCTGCCCTCCTGAGAGCTTTGATGCCTGGCAGTTTATGACTGTGCCTGTTAGATATTTATTTTTTCAGCCCTACCTGAAATGCTACAGCTCTTTATGCAAGTGGCTCAGGTACTTTGCATAGAGTTACCCATGCTGGCACAATTATGTAAGATTATAGGATAATTGCTGTTGGAAGGGACCTCTGGAGCTCCAGTGGCTGCCACCAGGAGACAGTCACTGTATTGTCCTGGGGAGGTTGTATGCTGGAGAGTGAGCTGTTGGCATTCACAGTGGGAGAGAGCGCCTTGTCCCGCCTTCTCACTGCACCTCTGCCCACCAGAAAGAGCGGACGGAGCGGCTGGTGATCTCGCCCCTGAGCCAGCTGCTGAGCATGTTTGCGGGGCCCCACAAGCTGGTGCAGAAACGCTTTGACAAACTGCTCGACTTCCACAACTGCACCGAGCGAGCGGAGAAGCTGAAGGACAAGCGAACGCTGGAGGAGCTGCAGTCAGCCCGCAACAACTACGAGGCCCTCAATGCCCAGCTGCTGGATGAGCTGCCCAAGTTCCTGCGCTTCGCCAAGGAGCTCTTTGCCAGCTGCGTGCGGGGCTATGCCGAGGCACACTGTGACTTCGTGCGCTTGGCCCTGGAGGAGCTCAGACCCCTGCTGTCGGTGGGTTCCCACAGTGCAGGCAGTGCCCTGGGCTCAGAGCAGCGCTAATCTGTGCAGGGTTTGTCCCTGAGCCTTACTGGGACCTGTCACATCCTGGGGGAAGCTGCTACTGCAGTTTCAGGCCACAGGTGACTTGTGCAGGGCTCCTGTGGGATGGTGTTGGGGCAGGGATTGCAGGGTTATGTTGCAGTTGTGTGTAGAAGGCCCTTGGAGCAGTGGCAGGAGAGCATTCACCTAGGAGAATCTCAGGTCACAAGTTTGAGGACCACTTAGAGCTGAGTCCAGACAGGACTGCAACCCTGGGCCTGATGCAAGTCACAGGCAGGACTCAGAGCCCTGCCATGGTCTATACTGTAGCTCTTGGCCATTTCTCCCAGCACCTGTCACCTAACCAGGATCCCGACTTTGCTCTGGTTCCAGTTGCTGAAGGTGTCTGGCAGGGAAGGGAACCTCATTGCCATCTTCCAGGATGAGCACAGTCGAGTCCTCCAGCAGCTCCAGGCCTTCACCTTCTTCCCAGAGTCCCAGGCGGCTCCCAAGAAGACTTTTGAAAGGAAAAGCATGGAACGGCAGTCTGCCCGGCGGCAGCCCCTCGTTGGCTTGGTGAGTTCCCTCTGCCCGGTGTCAGGGCTTGCAGAGCCCAGGGCAGCCACTCACACCTGCCTTGTTCCTCTGCAGCCGACCTACTTCCGGCAGTCGGATGACATCCGAGCTGCCCTCCTGGCCCGCTATCCCCCAGAGAGTCTCTTCCAGGCAGACCGCAATTTCAATGCTGCCCAAGACCTGGATGTCTCCCTGTTGGAAGGAGACATTGTGGGCGTCATCAAGAAGAAGGACCCCATGGGCAGCCAGAATCGCTGGCTCATAGACAATGGGGGTAGGTGGCTGTTCCCTCCCCTTGGTGCTTGCTGTGAGTCTCCTCCTCTGGTCTCCCTGTGCCCTGGTCTGAGCTCACTTCCTCTCCCTTCTCTGTGCAGTGACCAAAGGCTTTGTGTACAGCTCCTTTCTGAAGCCCTACAACCCCCGCCGCAGCCAGTCAGATGTCTCTGTGGGCAGCCACTCTTCCAACGAGTCAGAGCACAGCAGCTCCTCTCCCCAGAGCAACGCCACCCTGACCTTCAGCCCCAGTGGGGCGGCCGTCACCTTCACTCAGAAACCCCTGCAGGACTCTGTCTCCCCGGCAGATGTGTACCAGTCCCCACAGCCCCCACTGGAGGTGGACTCCCCCTCTGTGCCCCAGCTTGGCTCTGGTGACAGGGTGGCCCCACTGGCTGGTACCGTGACATCTCAGCGCCGCTACAGCCGCCCCGAGCTGGGCTGCAGCCCCAGCTCTCGCAACGGGCACCCCACCAAAGCACATCTCAGGCCCACGCCCTCGGTGGAGGACAGAGACTCAGGGCTGGAGAACAGCGAGTCAGAGGGCAACCAGGTGAGTCTTCAGCCACCCTCATGGGGCTGGGGATGCCAAGGGCTAACTGTTTGGCTGGGGATTGAATCGTCCTCTTCCCTGGCAGTGACCAGGAATATATAGGAGCTAGGGTATGAGACCTTTTCTTCCAACAACAGAGAACCAGGCTTCAGATGAGGGTGGGCAGAGGCTAGGATGGGGCCACGGCTGTCACTGGGGTGAAGGACAGAAGCCCACACATCCTATGAAGTATGAGATTAAGGCTGTGCAGTGTGACCATCTAACTGATGCTCTCCCCTTGTCTGGCAGGTCTACTATGCTCTCTACACCTTCAAAGGCCGAAACACCAATGAGCTGAGCGTGTCAGCTAACCAGAGACTCAGGATCCTGCAGTTTGAGGACATCACAGGCAATCAGGAGTGGTGGTTGGCCGAGGCCCACGGCAAGCAGGGCTATGTGCCCTCAAGTTACATCCGGAAGACAGAGTACACGTGAGGCAGGAGACAGAGCCTGCACCCCATGCCTTGTTCCTGCTGGGACTGCTAGGGTCTGGGGGAGGCTGGCCAGCCCTGCAGCCCCCACTGCTCACCCTTAAGGCTATGCCTCTCACAGCTGTGCAGTGCTCCTGGGCCCCAAACACTGGCTGCCATCGCCCCTGTAGGGGAGAAAGAAGGGTGGGCTGGCCAGGTAGGCAGGAGCAGGCAGCTTGTGTGAGGGCAGGGGTGAGTTCACCTCTGAGGTGTGTTTGAGCCTCCTGTGTCCAGCCAGGAGCAGGGGAGCAAAGCTTGGGGCTGTCACTTCCCCAGAAGGGTAAGGCTTGACTCAGGCTGAGGAGCTGCTGTAGATTTAAATTGTGGAAGGCTAATGCTGAGTTTCTGGAGATTGTCTTTAGTCAAGTAGTATTAAAAACAACCCAGACTTTGTGAATATGCTCCCTGTGCAGCAGGAGCCTGGTCTTGCCTGTCTCTGCAGGACTTGGGGTGGGACATTTACACACTGCCTGGGGAAGCAGCTCTGAGGTTTGCTGGGAATAGTTGAGCTCTAGGCCTGGGATGGGTATGGCCTCTGAAACCCTCAAAACAAAGCCCCCAGCATGTGTCTTCTCCCTGTGCTTGGTCTCCCAGGGGCTTGGCCATTCCAAGGTCTGCTGCTGCCAGCAACCATCAGGTTCTCATCTTTAAGGTGAGCCAGAAGCCCAGAACACCATACCCTTGTCAGAGCAATATTGGCTGTGCCCAGGACCCATCTTTGCATGGCCATGTCCACCTGGCTGCTCTGGCCTGGGGCAGGGGAGAAGGCAAAGCACAAGCTGTCCTCCAGCCTGTTCTTTGGGGTCTGACCAGAATTGCCTCACCTGTGCTTTCCTGCACGGCCCTGGGGCGGGTGCTGACACTCTGGAGCGGCAGGACCATCATCCCGGGGAGGGCTGTGGTGCCTTTTGCTGGGTTGGTGTGTGATACGGCTGCTGCCATGTCCTGAAGGGAAGAGGTTCCCTTCATGGGGCAGTGTTTGTATCCCCTGTACTGCTGCTCTGCAAATAAAGATTTGCCCTTGTGTATAGCAGGTGCCTTTGCAAGTATTGGGAGACCTGGGAGGAGTGGCTGGCAGGTGCTGCAAGCCTTCATGCAGACCCTACAGGGCCAGGAACAATATTTCCATTTTGGTGGGGTCCAGCATTCTAATGCCTTGGTGTTTGTGCCAGCTGCAGCTCAGGCGTGAGGAAACAGTCACAGGAACCTTCTTTATTAAGATGAAGTGGTTGAACTGCCCTCTTCCCCAGCTGTGTGTTACATGACTCTGGGGCTCCAGGGCAGTAGGGGCTGGTGGGGTGAATGGTTGCCCTGCTCTAAGTGGGCACCTGCTCCCTGCATGAGGAGATCTGGCCCAAGAACAAAGAGTCAAGGGTTTGTTAACAATAATCACCATACTTTGTGTGTGCATGGCTGTACACAGATGTGTACCTGCTGTTCTCCAGCTTGTCGCTGCCACCATCAGGTTTGCAGCCTGGAACCATAGCCCAAAATCTGCCCCACAAGTGGTTGTGATAACCTCAGGTAGAGGCTCATTTATTTGCAATACAATCAAAGGGAGCAGTAGCCACAGGGAAGGCAGGCAGGCAGCCCTAGTTTTGCTACAGCGCAGTGTTCTTGCATGAGTAGAGCTGTGGCCCCCAATTTAGACTGCCCAGCTCTGTGTAACCTGTTGGCAGCTCTCCCCACCCAAGCACTAGCCAGGTTTAAAGCTAAACCGAGGCTTACTTATATGCTTTGACATCAGCCATGTAGTTGGAAGACTACTAACAGTTACAAAAAGTAAATAAATTATAACATTCATTCTTTGATTAAACTGTAAATTTCATTCCATAATGCTAAAGCATCTCTAAGGTATATTCACCTTGCAAGGTGAAGTACAAAAACTAAGATCACCCCCACTGGAGGTCCTGATCTCCCTGCCTGGCAGAGAGCTGTCCCCCTCTATCCTGGAATAAATGATGCAGCTCCAGCCCCTTGTGTGCACAGCAGGCAGGATGTGGTAGTAAGGTTAACAGCTTGCTCAAGTCCAGATGCTCTGTCTGGACAGCAAGAGAAGCCACCCTCTTTGCTTGCCCGCTGCAGAGAGGCCAATTCCTGGGCAGCTTGGCTGTGGGAGACACCAGCGCCCGCTGGGTGAGTGGCAGCAGGAGGAGCTGTCGCACACGCCCGGCCCCTGCAGCACTCTGCCTACAGAGCGGTGGTTTCTGCAGCGGTGATGCCGGCGTCCTTTGCCATCGCGGAGAAGATGCCCTGCTTCATGAGCAGCTGCTCAGGGCTGTCGAATTCCACAATCTGCCCAGCATGCAGCACCATCACCCTGGCAGAAGGGAACAAGGCCTCAGCTCCTAGGATCTGAGTGGATAGCGCTGCTGGGGCCAGCGCTGACAGCCCACCAGCCCTCACTCCTACACCACTTTATGTGGTTCTCCTCTCAGCAGTTGGAGGGCACAGCCCTCCTCCCTGTGTTACGGGTCACACACATAAGGTGTCAAGAGCAAATGCTTCTGGGGTCTGTTGCTGTAAAGAAGGATCCCAAAAAATGTTTCTCCAACAAAGGCAGCACTTCTGCGTGGGCATCCATACTATCCTTCTGTTCTCTTCACCACTGCGTATTACTTCCCCAGGCTTTGCATCCACCCCTGCCCCTCTAGCTGCATTCTTGCTTCCGCTGCTGTCCACCTCTCACCCCATCCCAGGAGTCCAGATCCCCATTCCATTTGCCCCACAGTATTGTCCCATGGTACCTGTTGCTGTCCATGATGGTGTGGAGGCGATGGGCGATAGTAAGGACAGTGCAGTCAGCAAACACACTCCGGATTGTTGTCTGGATTAAATGATCAGTTTCCAGATCTACGGCTGCTGTTGCTTCATCCAGGATGAGGATCTTGGCTTTGCGGAGAAGGGCCCGGGCCAGGCACACCAGCTGCCTCTGCCCAACACTGGGATGAAATGAAGAGCACGAGTTACTAGACTGGCACTAGCGGACCTTCTGCAAGCCTACTGCCTCTCGCTGCTCTGACCCCAGCACTGTCTCTGGGCCACCACAGAAGGGTTGGCTCACACTAGCTCCCTAAGAGCCCTGACTCCTCGGCCATTTTCTTCCATCTTCACTTCCCAGAAGCTTCTGTGCATCATCCCTGGACATCCACTTTGCTGGAGGCTGCAATTCCAGGGATCTAGATAAGGGAGGGGAGCTGGGCCTGCATCTGCTCCTCTGCTCACCTCAGGTTCTCCCCTGCCTCGCTCACAAGATGCAGCAGCCTCTCAGGAAGGCTTTGCACATATGTCTTCAGGTGAGCCAGCTCCAGGGCCTTCCAGACCTCCTCGTCTGAGTACTGGTCAAAGGGGTCCAGGTTCATCCGCAAGGTTCCAGTGAAGAGCACAGGGTCCTGCCAGGGACAACACTGTGTTCAGCCCCACCACAGCCACGTAGCAGGGGAAATGGCTCCAGGCCTCCAAGTGTGGCCACATTCTGCTCACACCACTGCCTGCAGCTGGCAAGGGATATGGTGACAGCCTGCTCACAGGCCTTTGGCACGTCCACAGCACCCAGGGACACACTGAGGCCATGCAGTGCCTGCAGGGGGCATGCAGCAGTGGGATGTGGAAAGGTGGGGATCAGCTCACCTGGGGGATGATGGTGAGGCTCTTGCGCAGGTCATGGAGGCCAATTGTTGCTATGTCCACGTCGTCGATGATGATCTTCCCTCCAGCCGCCTCCAGCACCCGGAACAGGCAGTTGGTGAGGGAGGATTTTCCAGCCCCAGTCCGGCCCACAACCCCAACCTATGGAAGCAGCTTTTTAGACCAGATGACAGGGCTGTAGAAAACAGGGCAGATGCTCTCCATCTTGGTCTGGCGGGCCTTCCTGCCCTTACCATCACCCAGACTGTCTGCTTTGTTTCCTTTCCTGCAGCTCAAGTCCCCAGGAGCCACATCCCATCACCATCCCACCCCAGCGCACGGACTGAAGCCAAGAAGAAGAAACAACTTTAACAGAGTCTCTGTAAAGAGCATAGTGAGGGCAGAGGCACCTTCTCAGTGCTTCCAATATTACAGGTGATCCCCTGAAGAGCCAGGTCCAGTTCAGGTCGGTAGCGAACTTTGTAGTCAACGAACTGGATCTCGCCTCTGCTGGGCCAGCCATGTGGTGGATGCTTTTTTGTCACCCATGGAGCCTGGGGGAGGGCACAGGAGCATTAGGGGGGTTCACTCAGCAATGCTGACTAGCACCAAGCTGTGCAGCAGATGTTTGCCCAGACGCTGGATTCCTCACCTCATTCTTCACTGTCATGTACTCATGGACCCGCTCCACAGCCACGATGTTGGTCTCCAGCTCCGAAGATGTCCGCACCAGCCAGTTCAGTGTCTGGGTCACCTGCATGGCAGAATCAGAGGGTGCAGAGCTCAGTGGCACCCAGGAACAACCACCTCCCACCTCAGCCCAGGGAATCATCCTGGGCACAAGCATACCTGGCCTGGCCCCTAATGTTCCACTGCCGAGACATAGCCCACCTCTCCCCAGCCCTTCAAAAACTTTGCTGCAGCATCTCTGATCCACAGCAGGGCCATATTCCTCCCCATGGCAGCAAGTATCCCACTCACACTGGGATGAATATGTGCTTCCCTGGCTCTATAGCCACTCTCCTGGGAGTGTCCTGATGGGACACCCCAGATAATACCATTTCCATGGATCAGAGCTGGTGGCAGTGCAGCATCCTGCTGCCAGCCCAGAGCTTCCAGAGACAACCCTGTCCCTGTCCCTGAATGAAAAAATGCTTTCAGTGACTCACATTGAGAGCGGAGGAGACAGAAAGACCCACGATGCCGCCCTCCAAAGTGCCCTTTGCAATCACTGCCAGAAGTGCAGAGAAGAAGACCACCAGGCTCCCAACGAACTCCAGACGGATGGCCAGCCACCTGCACCAGGAGAGGACAGCTGAAGGGCAGTGAGAGAGGAAGGAAGGCATCTGCCTGTGCCCAACACACAGCCCACCAGTAATAGCACAAACATCCCACACAGCTAACCACGAGCCCAGTGCTGTGCACGCGGCACACATTGGTGCATGTACACAGCAGGTCATTTGTGGCCAATTCTGCAAGCAGGTTAATTTATGTCAGTCCACGTCTCACACATAACCTCCTGTGCTGGTAATGCCATGTATCAGAAAAGCCCCAAACATTCAACCCTCACACACCCAAATCATTTACCAGTAAGATTCAATACCAGAAAGTGCCCACATTGCGCTCCTGCTGGGCCTGGAGGATCACCCTCTTGCCAGAACTCACCAAGAGCATCTCAGCCCTTGACTGCACAGCTCACCCTGCCCAGCCTCTGGACACTTTGTAGGGGAACATACTTTGGCTTTCAAAATCACCCTAAAATGTCCCATTGCCACAGATGGTGGCCCTATCTTAAACTGCCCCAGTACCTACACAGACCCTCAATGCTGAAATCAAGAGGGAGGAATGCAAGACCCCAGGGACCTCTCAGGACCCAGCAGCCCTGGGCAGAAGTGCTGCAAGCTATGCTGTGGCATAAGTGGTAAAACTCACCTATTTGATACTATCCAGGAATAAACACTTTTCTGATTTATGTCCATGGTGATCTCATTTTGCTTCAGGAACCGTTCTTGGTGTCCATAGGCCCGGATCACAGAAAGGCCTGACACAGTCTCACCAAAGTGGGAGTAGATGGGAGACCTTGTGACAGAGTCTAGACGCCTTAGCTGGCGTGACGTGGAGACATAGAAGCGCTGAAACGAGCGACCCAGACTGGTTACCAACACAAAGCCCAGCAGCCACCAAGATACTGTTCTCAACAGGGCAGAAGCTTCACTCAGGGCCCAGTTACGCACCAGCACAAAATAGTAGAAGATGCTCAAGGGAATGATAATGACAGCGAAGAATGGAGTGGCCAGGCAGATCACAATCAGTGTGCTAATGATGGCCATGAAACAGGAGATCCAGCTGCGGAAGGACATGGGAATGGTTTCATCTACCGTGAAGATGTCCTGGAGCATATAAAAAAGTATAGAGAAGCAGTCAGTGACCCCAGAGAGAAGGAGAAGCCCAAAGGCCTTATACATACAGGGTTCCTACACACTCCTGTGTGCCAGACACTTGTAAAAATATCAGATCATCCTGAATTGGTGTTATGGTCACAACCTCATTTAGGGGCACAGTTCTTAGCCTGAGAACAGCTGAGTTAACAGAGAAACTTGTAAGTACACTGTTTGTGGTATTTGGGAGTGGGGCTGCAGCCAAGCTTCATCCCTAATGGGCTACAGCTGTGAAAAACAGGTGACCAGCATTGAAGGTAATGAGACATGGAGTGATGAAGTGCACTGACCAATCACAAAAGGGTAAAGAAGACACACAGGTGTAAAACATGTAAGATGAAGGGTGTAAAAGGTTGGGCTAAAGAACAAGACGAGCAGGTGCTTGCAGCCTTCTGAAGTGACATGATGTCACGCTGTGTGGGCAGACACCTGAAGCCTTCTGATATGGTATGGTGTTACTCTGTTTGAGCGAATGCTTAAAGCTTTCTGAAATTGTATGGTGATGCTTTGTGTATTGTGGCCATCTCAACTGCGACATATGCTGTGACAGAAACTTCCTATAATATTCCCGTTACACAGACCAGCTTTAAGAACTGCATCTTCATCAGGCCCTAGGATGCAGGAGCAGTAATTGAAGCAAAAAGAGGGTCAGGGCAAACTCCAGGTCCATGCAGGTGCACCCAGGTCTCCAGCTGGTCCTCATCCATCTCTTAGCCGGGCACGACATACTCCCTCAACTCAGAGTAAACCCAGGCTTAATTTTAACAAGAAATTTAATTTCCAAAAATCAAGAGATGGTACCAAAGGAAGAAGTGGAGAAGCAGCACACTTGAAATTACCTGTTTGTATTTTCCCTCCTTTCTCGTTTTCTCTTTGTTTTTGACCTTCACTTAGATAGAAAAGATTGTAGATTTTGCTGGAAGTCTATAACCAGAAGGACTTCTCACTGTGGAACATGAGCCTAGGCTCTTACCTCTCTTAGTCATCTACTATGGACCCTCTTCTGTTTCTCCACATTCTTCTTGCCCAGGTGACTTCAAACAGGACACAGTATCCAGGTGTAAGCTCCTCAGCACTGAGCAGAGGAGGTAACAACTTCCTGTGATTTGCCACACTGTCTTTCTAATAGAGCCCAGGATGTGGTTTGGCTCACGGTCAGCCTTGCATCCCCATGTCCTCCTGGTTCCTTCCCGGGCTCAACTGTGCAGTGCTCAACAGAGCAGGGCTATGCCACAACCCACAGCACTGCAGATGTGGTGGAACAAACACCTTGTGCGTGTTGGGGTGTTCTCGTACCTTGGCAAACCTATTGACAATGCGACCGATCGGGGTGGTGTCGAAGAAGCTCATGGGCGCGCGCAGGACGTTGCTGAGCAGCTGCTGGTGCATGACACGGGAGGCTCGCACGGTGCCCCGAGCAGACAGCATGGTTGCAAAGAGCAGGAAGAGAGCTGCAAGGAGAGCATGGGGCTGTCACCAGCTCACGGGTGACACTGGCCCAAGGTACCCTTTGGCTTGATGGACACACCAAGCAGCGCCAAGCCAGCAGCTCTGCAGCAAGCCACTGGGATAATCCTGCATCCCACCTTCTTGGGAGGCCTCAGTAACTGCATCCCAGCACAGGGGAGGAACACTAACCCTATTCGAAAGCCTTGGGCCCTAGCACTATGTCTAATCTGATTAAGGAAAATGATTTTAAACTGAGGGGACAACACAGACTTGGGACAATTTACGCTACTTTCAGACTGGCATGTGTCCACAATTCAGCCAGGAGCTGGAAGGAAGGCAGCAGCAGGCAAATTAACAAAACGCTGGGTCCCTGCTCCTTACCGCACTGCTAGCTGCAGGCCTTGCAAGTCATATCCCTCCTGGACCACACAAATGAGGTGAGTGGGAACTGCTCTCCTCCCACACTCACCCTGTGACACTCCCAGTGCCCCAAAGACACCGATCCGCAGGTCCCGCTGCTGTGTGGGATAGGTCTGGTTCTGATAGCGCACCGAATCGTCAGTCCAGTCGCTGAGCCACAGGTTGCTCCCCACGTAGGCAGCGTATTGTCCAACATAGCCCATGACGATCCAGAATGCAAAGCATGAGCCAACAGCATGCAGGTACTGCAGGTACATGGAGAACTTCACCTGTGGACCAATTGAGCCCATCAGACCGCAGGCAATGACACCCAGCACAGCCTTGGGACTCCACCTTGCAGCCCACAGTGCTCCCCTCCACCACCCCACCCACCAGTGCCAGGCAGCTCTGTCTCCTTTGTGTCTCTTGGCTGTGGAAGCCCACACCAGCTTCTCTGAGCCACAGTCAAGGTCTGGCAGCACTTAGCCAGGGCAGCACAGTGTTTCATCCCTCCATTCTCCTCACCCTGCCAGTTTCCACAGCTTCTTTCTCGATCAATTGCTGTCCCTTCAGCTTCTTTGGGTGCTCCTCCTGGGCCTTCTTCTGGGAACTGGTGCTCTTTTTACTAAGGCTGCAGGGAGGTGATGAGTACCATTAGTCACAGGCTGTTGGATTGGTCCTAATCTCCTGGGGGTCCATCCCTGTGTCGCACTGGTGGTGGAGTTCTCTGGAAAATAATGTCCTAACTGGGGCAGCTTTGAGTGAGCCTTGTGGAAGCACTAGGCATGTTGCAGCCATAAAATTAAAGCCTCATTCCCAAAAGCAGAACTAGCCATCAGCACAAGTTTCAGGGAAGACTGCAGAGTAAGGCTGTGGCACGCTAGTGTGAGTAAAAGCAAAATCAGATGCTCCTGACTCAGAGCAGCTTGTGGTAGGAGCAGGCAGGAAGGCTCCCAGCTGAAACTCCCTGGGAAGCCCCCAGATCCCTGTCTCTGAGGGAGCAGTGCATGTGGCAGGGGAAAGAGCTGAGAGCTCAGGTCATGGCCCACCTGCGACTCAATTTTCTCCGATGGATGCTGGCCTCTCGCTTCAGGGTCATAGTCACCACATCTTCAGTGCGCTCCTCTGCGCAAGGATCAACAGCTTCATCAGCCTCCTCTTCATCCCCAGCTAAAGCAACAGCTACAAGCACAGGGATGAGGGAAGGTAGGATCAGGCACCGAGGAAAGAGCAGATCCCATACACCACACCTCTGCTGCACTCAGCTCTGTGCCGTACCCTAGGCCTAGGCTGTGTCCTACCACCACATATCACACCTTCTCCAACCTTGCTGCAAGACCAGCACAGCAGGAGGAGGAAGAAATACATTGTGCTGGAGGGAGAACTTATAGGGGACATAGAGCTAAAGGCCTGCATGGAGGCAATCCCTCCTGCTGACTTATCCCAGCACCACTGGCCAGACCTCAAGCAGAGATTTGTGCTAGTTTAGTAGCACAAGATCTGGTAGGTCATATCACTCCAGCTCAGAAGCATCTCCTTGAGCAGGTAGAGGTGGGTCCTGTGAAGACATACTGGGAATAGCCAGGCTGCAGCTGGACAACTGGGCTGAGCTCTGACAGGGTAAGCACTCACCTGACCTGACACGACTCCTCCCCATAGCACTGGGGGACATGATAAAGATGAAATATTATCCTGTGGGATGTTTAGAACAAACCAAAGGATCTTTCTGACCCCAGAATCACAAAAACATGGAGCCTGTTGCCACATAAGATTTTGGAACCCATAATAAATGAACTGAAAAGGGAGTAAAAAAGTTAAACAGGTCCTGTGCTGAATGTTCAACATAATGCCTGAATGCCAATCTTAGTCAGGAAGTTATTGTGCTGCTGATTGCCAGAAGTTGAGAAGGATTCACAGCAGCCACCACTGGAGCCTGGGCTGGATAGGGCCAGGTCAGGCTGACACATCAGACCTTCATATCCCCAAGATAAATGCACAGCCACTCTAACTGCCACAGCCCCACTGTGTTCCCAGTACCTGCAGTATTTTCCTCTGAAACATCCTCCTCCTGATTTCCATACAAGTTCAGGAACTGGGAAAAGGCCCCCTTGTTTGCAAGCAGGGTGCTGTAGGAGCCATGCTCAGACACTGCTCCTGCTGCCAGCACCACAATGTTATCGACCTGGGGCAGGAAACTGATACTGTGCGTCACCAAGATCCGTGTCTGCAAAAAGGGGTTGCAGGGTAGTGATCATCAGAGCACCCCTCATCCCCAGCCATGGGTCTGCAGGCTCTCCATCTCCCACTTGGGGACTTGTCTGCTTAGCAATGCCTGGCTATGAGGACACAGGGTACCCCTCTGGGCACTCTTGAGGCCTCTCCTGCCTGCTGCAGCCCCATGTGAAAGCTGCAGGATTCCTCTCTGTCCCAGGCAAGCAACCTCAGACTTCCTCGGATGGCTAACACCATGCCAGTGCCACTCCTGCCTGCCTGGGTGGTGGGCTGGAGGGTATGAGTGCTCACCTTCTTTTGCAGCAGCCCTTTTGGCCCCAGCACGTGCTCAAAGAGGTACTTGCCCACGTGGGCATCCACAGCAGACAGCGGATCATCCAGGATGTAGATGTCTGCATTGCTGTACACCGCCCGGGCCAGGCTGACCCTCTGCTTCTGGCCCCCACTCAGGTTGATTCCCTGGAAGGAAGGGAAGGACCTCCCTGGACATGGGGCTGGCACAGGGCAACAGCTCTGACCTCTGCTGCAGGTGCTATCAGAAACCCATAGTGCCCAGGGCTGATACCTTCTCTCCAATCTCTGTCTGGTCACCTGCAGGCAGCAATTCCAGGTCTGGAAGGAGGGCGCAAGCCTTGAGGACCTGCTGATACCTGGCTTCATCCAGTTCTGACCCAAAAATGATGTTGTCTTTCAGTGTGGCATTCTGGATCCAGGCCTGCTGGGGGACATAGGCCAGGGAGCCCTGGAAGGAGAGACAAGAACAGCTACCTGTCAGAGATCAGCCTGAGCACTGACACCTCCTGCAGCCTGCCCTTGCCCTGAGCCACCACTTTGGGACGGTCCTGCTCTACTTCCCCGCTGAGCTCCCAGGCAGCCCCAAAGCCCTGTGCACCAGCTGGTTCCTCTCACCTGGATGTTGATGTATCCCTTGATATTCTCCATCTCCCCGAGCATGGCTGACACCAACGAAGATTTGCCTGAGCCCACAGCCCCCACCACAGCCACCAGGCTCCCAGGTGTGATATCCAGGGTGACACTGCAAAGACACGAGGACTGAGGAAGCAGCACTGTCACCCGTCAGTTCCTGCGTGGGACAGGGCAGTGTCTCTGGGACACTCATGCCTAGCAGCACTGTGGAGGTGATTGCCCTCCCCACAGCACACAGAAAGGGAAGGGGCAAATTGGCTCCCCTTCCCCAGCCCTCTGCCCTGATGTGGCGCAGAGCACTCACTCTCTTATGGCAGCGTTGCCGTCCTGCTCCCAGGCGAAAGTGGCCTCTGAGAAACGCACAGCACTGCCTGCCAGGGAGAGATGTCCCTCAGAGAGGGGAAAGCCCAGGGCTGGGCCAGCCTGAGGCCCACAGGGAGTAATCTGGAGGTTCACCTGCCTGCAGTGGGGTTGTGGTGGATAGCTGAGGTGTCCAGGTCTTCTCCACTCAGGTAGCGCTCCAGCCTTGCAGTCGACACATTGGCCTGCCATGGTAGAAAGAGGAAGAGGATGGCACATGGGCATGGGGCACAGCTGGGTGGGCTGACAGGAGCCCCATAAGAAAAGCATCACATCACAGTTCCCACCCAACCTCTGGGCCCCAAACCTGTGTTATGCATGTGAGTCCTGTCCCACCCCACTGCCAGCAGAGTGCTGTGCACTGACCCCTGGGGATCCATCACACACCTGAGCCCCAACTGCTGGTTTGGACAGAGGTCACAGGATCCCCCCTGCCCTATGTGAGGCCTGACCTGCACCAGGGAGGAGATGACCATGGGCAGCGTGGCCATGGGGAAGCGCAGCACATTGAAAAGGGAGATGGCAGTAAAGGCCTTCTGTGCATCCAAGACGTTGTTCTCATCCACAAGCACGTAGACAGCAAAGCTTGCCAAGGAGACCTAGGACAGATAGAAGGGAAAGCCACCATCAGAGTGTTTGTGTGCAGCCCGGACCCTCACACTGCCCCAAGGCCTCAGCAGCGCCTTTGTGCTGGGGAGCTGTTCCCCTCCTGCTTCTGCTCTCCTTTGGGCCCCGTTTCACCACCCCGATGGGACCCCTTTCCACCACAGCTCTCCTGCCAGCCACCAGAACATAAACTATATCCACCAGCCAGCCCCTTCCTCACTGCAGAAACTCTCCAGCTGAGGTTCCAAATATTTCCCAGCCCCTTGGACACAGCCCAGCCCCAGCTCAGAGGAAGGTACCCCCCTCCCCTGGGCTGTTGTCACTCACCAGGAAAGGAGCACATGTGAACACGAAGACAGAGACTGACTGCAGGTAACTGAAGTTCACCAAGTTCTTGAGCTCACGTGCCCGGATCTCACTAACTCGCTTCTCAAAGGAGGGCTCCCAGGCAAAAAGCTTCAGGATCTGCAGGATGAGCAGATGCTGGTCTCACAGGAATGCCCACCTCCACGCTCAGCTCACCGGTGGCCAGCACCTCCATCACCTGGCT
This sequence comes from Anomalospiza imberbis, assembly GCF_031753505.1. Classification (NCBI taxonomy): domain Eukaryota; kingdom Metazoa; phylum Chordata; class Aves; order Passeriformes; family Viduidae; genus Anomalospiza; species Anomalospiza imberbis. The sequence goes on from NC_089688.1 coordinate 21,342,375, forward strand.
TGCTCAGAAGCCTACTTGGCCACTGCATCTCCCCCTCTCCTGTCCTGCTTATAGCACTTCCCCACTGCACTCCCACTCCCTCAGTCTCAACTTAAAGGTCATTGCCAGCTCCTCTGCCACCATGCCACTACCACAGCCATCCAGAAAACCTTCTCTAGGCTCCCAAGTCTTAATCTAAGTATCCAGAGCTCCTCCCCAGCCAACTTTTCAAAAGATGAGAATTGCTGAGGGCCAGACACGGGGCTCCCAAGCTAGGCTAACACTGGTGCTGTAGGGTTACAGAGGTGTGCTGCCTCCAGGTACAGTACACCAAGAAGAGGCGTGCAGCAGCTGGCTGGAGAAGTCTCCACTCCACTGCCCACCTTGATTCCATTGAGGATTTCAGTCATCATTTTCATGCGTTCATCCTTGTTCTTCATGTTCCTCTCCTACAAAGAGAAGAGCTTGACATCACCTGAACCAGACAGAAGTTCACCCTTGGAAATACATCTGGGCTGCCACAGGGAAGGATGGGCTCCATAGCCCAGAGAAGTCATCCTATGAAGCTGAGCCTTGGCTCCCTGGACAAGTTGGGGATAAACACCACCCTGCTGTCAGGTAGAAGCTAAAGCTTTATCTTACGGTTGGCAATACCTCATTTTTAGCCCTCAAGGCTGTGCCCAATCTGGTTCAAGTTCAGCTGTGATAGTAGAACAGATCTCACCTATCTCCTGCTCAGGGCAGCTGATCACCTCTGGCTCAGGCTAGAGGCACCCCCAGCCCAAGTGAGATCAACTTTCTAGGCTGGGAAAGATCCAGAGCATAAAAGCAAAGGATAGGAAGTGTGGAAGATGAGGGAGGGGAGCAACAATGGGGTTGGATGTGGGAGACCAGGAAGGATATTGCACCCACCACGGACCTGAATGGTTTTGGCCTTGGCAACCAGGAACGCATTTATGGGGAGGAGCAGCACCAAGGTTGCAATGCCAGCCAAGACCGAGGGGCCCAGCTCTCCCCAGAGGAAGGCAATGGACAGGATAATTTGCAGGGGGGATGACCACAGCTGGTGAATAAAGTTGGCCAAGTCCATGAACCTCTGGGCATCAGCTGACATCAGATTCACAGTCTCTCCCACCGTGGACTCCTTGCGGGTGGCTCCGGACATGGTGAGTGACTGGGAAGAGAAAGCACAGTCAGCGCAAGCCAGTCTGGGAGCAGCCCTGCTGCCAGCAGCATGGCTCAGAGCAGGGAATTAGACTAGGCTGAAACCACTTCTGGGTTTGCTCCTGGTGCCTCTGTACTGGGCATCAGTGCTCTCCTCACTGCCTGCACACCTGGAGCCACTGGGTGCTGGGTGCAAAGGAAAGCACCCCTGTGCAGGAATCCTAGTGGCACCTGCCCTACGTGTTGCACTGCTCTGAAGAGAAACCTCCCTCAGCCCCTGGTAGCTGTCAAACACATGGCTGCAGCACCCAGGTCCCAAGCAGAACTAGGGCTCACAGCGTCCTCAGTGCTGGGTGGGTGTCCCCCAAGCTCTCCCTGTGCCTTCTGAGGAGGAAAATGCACACGCTTCAGGTTGATGGGGCAGGTGGATGATTTTATCCACAGCTCAGCTTGGAGAAAGCCAACAGGGATGATGACAGGACCATACAGACCTTCTTGTAGATGGCAGCGATGAGACTGGCTCGCACATTTATGCCAAGCTGGAAGCACAAGCTGAAGTGCTGCTGCAGGCAGAGGGACTGGATCACTGCCGTCAGGAAGAGCAGGATGGCATACAAATAGCCTTGCCAGGCAAAGGAATCCTCATCTGACACAAAGGCAATCAGCAGCCTGGCAGGGAAACACGCTCATGAGACACACACCCTACTGAGACAGACCCTAGCAGGATGCTCCAAGTGAATGCAGGGGGAGCATCCTCACAAGAGTGGTGAGCAAAACGCTGCCCCAGAGAGCTGGCTTGACAGTCAGCAAGCTGGGAACCCTGTTCTGTCACAGACAGGGCAGAGGGTCACTAATGGAAGATCATCCACACCACAGAGACTGTGCTGCTCTGCAAAACAGAGGCCCTGCTGGGCTGAGCTGCACTGACTCTTGGAGGGCCCCAAAGAAGAGCCAGGACTGTCGCCAGGGAGGGAGCAGGGCTGCATAACAGAATGCAAAGGAGCTGGCAGCCAGCTCAGATCAGTTCTTTGTTAAATTGTACCCCAACACATTCTCCCATTTTTGGTGAGGACACAAAATGTCCCCAGGGTCTGTGGCTGGCAGAGGCACACATGGAGAAGGTGGGGCTGGATACAAGTGCACACACTGGGAGGTGGTGGGGCTAGGTGCACAGTCAGGACAGAGACAGAGAGAAAGCACTCACTTCAGCAGCTGGGGGCTGACAAACACAAGGGCATCGTGCACCACCTTGAATGCCACTGCTAGCAGGAGATTCTGCTGGAAGGTCTTGACCAGGGTTTTCATCAACCAGCCCCTGGGGTAATCCTTGGGAGGGCCTGAGTCCTCACTGTCTCCCTTCTTCTTCTTCGGCTGCTTCTCCTCCTAGGGGAAAGCCCACACAGAAGTGAGGGAGCTGGTTGTGCAGGCATCCTGCATCTGGAAAGATGTTTCAGGGCAGTTCCTCACTCACCTCAGATCAGGTATCCTGAACTAAGTTTTAGCTTTAACTCCTGTCACATTCCCTTTCACTGATCTCTGCTTATGTCATGCACACCCAGGACTACCACCTTCTCTTCTGTACCAAAGACAATTGTTAAAACCTAAACCAGCCCAAATCTCTCAGGCCAAAAATCAGGCAAAAATCATGAATCTGAGGCCAGGGGTGGTCACGGAATGATGTTCCCTCTGACCTCATTGCTGGAAAGTATCTGAGCTAGGTAGACATAAGGGAACTGCTTGTACTGCAAATTTGAGGGTGGTTCCTGTCTTTATGTAAGGCAGAAATATGGAGATTTTCTTGGTCTCTCAAAATATGGGGATCTGCCAAGGACATGACAGGAAGACCCTGTCATGGTTTGCCCTATCCTTGCCCATGGTCCTGCAGGATCAAAGAAGGGAAAACCCAGCAGATGGCTGCAGGGAGGTGAGGTGACCCTACTCCCTGAGGCTGGACCTGGATGTCTCAGCCTCGTACAAGGCCAAGAGCAGGAATGGATTTACCAGCACCAGGATGTCTTGGCTCTGGGCCTTGCTCATGCTGTTCCCATGGGCTGGGTCACCTTCCTGGCGTCTCTTCTTGCGTTTCCGTTTCTCCAGTTCTGCTCTGGCCTTCTGCATCGCAGTCTTCATGTTCTTCTCAAAAGCAGTGTAAAGAGCCTTTGTCTTGTCTTTATCTTTCAATTCCCAGACATCCTCTATCTCCAAAGGCTTGCGATAGCCCTTGAAAACCATGCTGTGGGACAGAGAAATCCAATGATACTTGTTGGAGACTTTCTTGCTGCAAATGCAGAGCCTTCACACCATTCTGGCCCTGGGCTCAGGCTGCACAGGCTGCACCCAATGTGGTGCCTCTCCCAGCCTGTGCTGCAGGTTCCCCTGAGCCACCCCTGCATTTTGCCAGCCCTCCCTCAGAGCCCTGCTCACCTGCTGTACCACTGAAAGGTGATGGAGCTCAGGAAGGAGGCTGTCACCTCTGGGTTCTGTGGTACAAAGCAAAGGGGGTACTGAGACATTGTTTATGCTGGGAGATGGTTTTGACAAAAGATGCTTCAGCACTCCCAGCCATTAAGGAGCCTCATAGGTTTCAAACCATGCCAGGTCCAACCCCAGAAACCTTAGCTCAGAGCCAGCAGCAGCCCACCCTGGACACACATGCAGATGCCCCATGCTGCAGGCTCCAGCTCTTGCTGAGCCCTGTGCTGAAGTCTTCAGGTCTTCCCAAGGAGCCTGGAGCCTGCCCTGCCCCACACAATGCTTAGGATGTGGTGCCCCAAACCCAGTCCCATGTAATCCTCACACCTTCTTCCCGATTTCCTTTGTTTCTGGGGCAATATCTGAGAAGCCTGAGACAAGGAAGAGCAGCAGCTGGAGCCCGTAGGAGATGAAGAAAAGGATAAACCGTGGCAAGTCAGAGATTGGTTCCTGCAGAAATGGAAAGCCCAGGGTTATTGCTGGGGATTGACTCAAGGCTCCTGGTACTCAGAGACAAGATCCATCCCCTGGCTGAGCCCAACAGAGCAGTGCAAAACTCACTCTGAGTCATGGATCAGCTTCCCTTTGCCACCTCTCCCTGCTTCTCCCTGACCTCCTCCCATAAGTGTTTAAGGGGAAAAATTAGTCCTGGAGAGTTTTTACTTCCCCAAGAGACAGGATGAATTCAAACAGCAATTCCTTCTCAGGTATTTTCTGGTTCCCCAAGGTCCCCAGGGCAGCTGGAACCCCAGTGATACCACAGAGAGTTTGTCAAGAGAAGATATGAAGAAGCTTTCTTTGGGAACAGAGCAAGACCACGGGGAGGCGCAGAGCTTCCTGTCAAACCCAACCTGCAGGGCTTTCCGGACGAGCGACTGGAAAGGCAGAATCCCACAGAGAAGGGTCAGTATCCAGAAGCAGAAAAGCACCCCCGAATCTCTGCACAAGCAGAAGCGTCGTGCATCCTGTACCAGCAGGACCATAATCTGGGGGAAAGAGAATCAGTCAGAGCTGCAGGACTAGGTCTGGCTCTAAAAGTGCCCATTGGAGCATGTGTCCTGGGGTGCCAGCACACATGATCTGCTGGGATTCACTGCCTTAAATACCCTGAACACACCACCAACCCTTCATGAGCTTCAGAATTAATTATATAGGGCAAAGGTTTATTTCAGGAAGACATAAGATCAGGTTTGAATGCACTCTGACATTATAGCAGGGCACTATTACTCTTTCTAGCTCTTCTCACTCCAGATTCTCAGACATGTCAAGCTGTGAGGGGTCACACCCTGTCTCCAGCACCTTGCCTCCAGACCTGGAACTGAACTCAGATCACATTCTAGCAGTGCAGCCTCTCTGGGGAGTCTGCTTGCCTTATCATCTCACATGGACTCTGCATGTGAAACTAAATGACACAGCAAAATAAGAAGGAGAGAAAACGTGTTTTGCTTTTAAGTGTAGCTCCTGAGCATTTGTTAAGACTGTTGGAACACTCCATGTCTCACACAAGATGTCTGTAACTGCCATGCACATATTCCATCAAGCTAATAGCCAGTAGATCCTCTTTAGCCAGCTTTCTGCCCTGCCTGGGCACCCCGTGGTACTTCCTGGCTCTCTGCCCAAAACTGAGCAGCAATGTAAAGGAAGCTGTGAGACATCAGAGCTGCAAGCCATGGTCTGATGTTCACACTGCAAAATCAGTCCTGTGAAAAGCATACTTCTCTAAGTAACATTCTATCAGAGAGCTCAGCTACACTTGCAGGCATAGAATCATCCCAGTTTTAAGAATAACAGCAGGGAGCACTGTACAGCCAGGCATCTGCCCTCAACATATCACCCTCATGCACCACCCACACAGATTTGTGGCTAGTCCTACCCAATTTCCAGGCCAGCCTTGCCCCATGGACACAACTTCCCTCTGACCTCTGTGCTAGGAAAGCCTTGTTGTGCTCGGTGCTGCAGTCTCACCCTGACCCTGGTGACACAGCACGTTCACGGCTGAGCCCTTACCCAGGTGGCGATGTACAGGCTGGGGTTTGTGTACTGCACAGCTGGCACAGCACCCTGCTCGGCGTCTACAAACGCCAGGGCCAGCTCCGCCACTGCTGTCAGCATCAGCAGAGTAGCCAGCACCTGTGGGGAGAGAGGGCCAGCCCATCGTGGACACTGGGAACCACTGGGAGACAACAGAGTATAAAATACACCCTTTTCAATACACCCTCTTCAACCCAGACTTGGCCTGGGACAGCTTTCAACCCTGTGAACGTGCCACAGCTCCACAGGAGCACTGCCATTATTTTCAGTCCGGAAGATAGCAGCCCACAAGATGAGAAGCCCCAATAGACATTCTGCCCTCCCTCCCAGTGCATCCCTCCCTGTTATGCCCTCTGTCCCAGATATGCCTCCTGCTCAACTCCCCTTTACATTTCTGTCCCCGATGCTTCCCTATCCCATTGCTCCTTCCCTCCCACACTTCTCATCTCTCCATCCCACACCTGACTGTAGCACAGTCTTTCCACTCATACCACCAACACCTCAGGCTGCTCCAGCCTGTCATCTGTGCCCCTTCTGCTCCCCTCTACCTGTTTGATGATGTAGAGTTTGGTCACAGAGGATTTCTTGGCTCTGGATTTGCACATGGGCAGGAGCTGCCATGGGGCCAAAATCCAGAAGAAGCCAAGGGGAATCCAGACCAGCACAGTCAGCTGGAAGCACACAGGCAAGTCGGCATCCGGACGAGCAAGGTAGGAATCATTCTGGGGGCAGCAAGGACAGAACACCAAGTCACTTATGATGGCTTGACTCTGACTTGGCACACGGGACAAAAGCCAACACTCCTATAGGTCCTGCCCACCCAGCTCCATCCCATTGCATCCCCCCTTCAACACCCACCCTCCTGGCTGGGCATTTCAGCACTCAGCCAAGGTCCGAGCGATATCCCCATCTCTCTGCCTGAATGTGGGATGGCCAGCCCTTGCTGGAGCCAAGCCAGAAGAAGCAGCTGAAGCCAAATCATTCTCCAGAAGTCCATACAGGCTGTCCTGCATTCCCAGGAAGGCTAAAACAGGACAGAGCTCAGTCAGAGAGGTGTCACTGCCTCACTGTCTGGTGAACACTGTGCAGGCAGTGCACAGCACTCAGTGCCATGGCACTCCTGGATAAACCCCAGAACCTCTGCCGACCACTTGGGTCTCACTGGCAGGACAGGCTGCGAGCCTTGGAACCCACTGCTCTCCCTCCACAGGGGGTGTCCTGTGCCGAGAACAGGCAAGGGGGATGATGCAGTCACTCACCCAGAAGACGGAGCCGCAGAACTTCTCCAGGGCTGCTGACATAGCTCAGGGGAGAAGAAAGAGCAGCTCCTTCCTCTCTATCTGCCCAACTGAGACACCTGGGCAGATGCTGGGATAAAAGTCCCCCCACACCCTCAAGCGGTCTTGGGACAAAACCCTCTGATGACCCACAGTTATTTATTAACTGTCTGCTATTGCACAACCCTACAAACCAAAGCAGTGATCAAAAGGGCTTGGGAAGCTGCACAGGCTCAGAAGGGAGGAAAGACCCAAGAAAGAGACCAAAGGGGAGATACAGGGAAGTCACAGTAATTGCAGGACACCACAGCCATTGCTCAGAAACCATAGCCTTGATCAGTGCACACCAACAGACACAAACTTGTCTGGACCCGCTGAAGACATTACTTTGATGCAACAGACCTCTCCGGTGAGAAGCCTGCGGAATGCCAACAAAAAGTCCAGCAAAGGCTGGTCCCGCAGTGGCTGGTGTCCCCTGGCAAGGGGGACCATGGCACCAGCAGTGCCCCAGGCCTGGGAATTTGCAGTTTCTGGCAGCTGAACTGACCACATGCTGCACTGGTCTTTCTGAGTCCTCAGGATCCAGATTCCTTTTACTAATTTCCTGCCCGCAGAGCCTGAAAATTTTCCAAATTCATTCTTTTGCTTCTCTCTTTCCCACATTTCCATGTTGTCTGTGTGTTATGGCAATTGGCTGACCACAAAACCCCAAAGAGACTTTGAATCTTCATAACCCCAACATCTGAGACAGAAAGAGGATGATTCCCAAGGATACAAATTGCCACTGAACCCTTGTTGCTTAGAAAGGCCTAGGTGTGACAGGGACATGTGGGGACAGTGCTGCTAAGGCTGGAACTGGATTTGCTTTATCAGGTGTGCTCTTGAGGAACAGTAGGGTGACTGCAATAATCGTGTTGTCTCTTGTAACGGAGTTAGAAGATAACTCAGAAGTCAAGGGTGACACAATGAGTAATTCCTCAGGAATCATCAATACCAAAGAAAGGCTCAATGTCCAACTCAGTGGTTAATTATTAGCAATTTGTCTGATTAAATCCACATGGTTTTGTAAAAAAAAACTATCCCTAGTGCTATGTCCTCTGGGCCAGAACCAATACCCTGCTCATGAGAGCTATAAACTGATGCAATGAGTAAGAAGTGAATGGAGTAGTCACTCAGCCCTTCTCCATCTGGACTGCTGATGTGATTCTTCTTTCTGACACTGGCACAGGTGTCCTCTGGCCTTGCTCAAAACCACTTGGAACACTGCTGCTAAGGGGGCCACTTGCTTATGACACCTTCCTACATAAGGCCCCATCCCATTGCTTGTCTGTTTTTAGTACAGGTCACAGCTCATCCTCACCCTGGCTTTGGTCTCTCACTCAGAGCTGAAGTGTTGCCCTCAGCACAGGATTCCGCTCTCTTTGATGTTGAAAGCAAGCGTAACCCACTTTCTCTAGCCTCACAGCTGGAGCATGCTCCTCCTAAAAACCCACAAAGCTTTACTGTCCTTCAGCTCCTTCCATAAATCTTCCTCCACTAAATACCCAGAAAACATTCATTGGGACCACAGAGTGTCACAGTAATCTAAGTAGCACCTCTTTGGCCAGCAATACCATAGTTTCCCTGTGCTTCCTTATCTTTATCCATCTGTTGTACAGCCTATTACAGCTTTTCAAAACTGGGCATTGATTCAAGCCCATCTCACACAGGGTCTGATCCAGAGGTCTCTGCCAGGCAATCAACCAAATCCCTCCAGCCCTCACTGCTCATATCTTCTCTGAAGAGTTTCTCTGCCTTGTCACGTTCTTACCCCATGTTCAAAAACCTGAGGCAGCTGGGTCAGCAGAATATTCTCACCTTAGTTATTATGATAGTGGTAGTCCCATAATAATTGAGCTACCAGTATCATAATCATGACCATGACTCATAAAATCTCAACATAAGCCATGAACTCTTTATATTGACCACAATCATAAATTTAATCACTCTTTCCAAGTTTGGATTCTTCCTACAGCCTGCACATCTGTCAGTGCTGAAGCAGGCTCTGACACCAGCACTATGCAGTCATTCCCTTCCCAGCTCCTCTGTTAAGAACTTAAGTTCCCAAGGTGTTTTGGGAGACACCAATGCCTCTGATGGATCCATGTGAAAAAGTGGATGTACCCTTTAAACTGAAAATACATAAGTCTTGGTGATAAGTTTTCAATAACGTGATTCTATTTAAGGTGACAAAGGTGCTGCCACCTTGTCAAGTATGACATTTTTTCCATACATCCTCACAGGCTGTAAGCTATTTCCAAGATGGGAAGAGAAATCTGTACCCTGTATTTGCCTCCTGAGGTCCAACATCTTGTCTGTCAGAGGGATTCTCTTCAGCTTTGTGATCTTTTACACAAGAGCAGGCAGCAAGGATAAAGGTGCTTTACTTCTAGGTCTCTGATCTTCTAATGCACCCTCTGATACCATTTAAATCTTTCACTGGGTATTTGACAGAGTAACTGTGCCTGAAGCTTCAATCCTGACTAGGCAGCAATGACCCAACAGGGTGTGGAGAGCAAGCAGTTTATGCTTTATGGTGGGACAAAGACCTGGAAACTCTCTTAGAAAAAGCAGCTTGTCCTTCCAAGAAATCTCATATACCAACCCCACCTCAAGCACTGAGGACCCACAGCCCAGGATGGCTCACAGCTTCCTCACCTAATCAGTCAGGTGCTTCCCACTACTTACAGCTGCTGCAATGCTAATCCCCACCTATGCTACTGGCTGACCACAGCAGGCCTTGTTTCCCAGCTGTGGCTATGGTGTTTCCCACCCTGGCATTTTGGATGTGATTTTATTCCCCGCACAGCAGGGTCCTAATTCAGGCTATGCAACATGGGTCATGGTCTTACCTGAAAACATAAATAAATTCTAGAAAAGCACAGCAAGAGGGGGGCAGCTGCAGTGTTTATTTGACAATCACATGCAGTGCTATACAATTCAGTCCCCCTACTTTCTCACCTCCCTTCCTCCCAAATGCTGCCCAACAGCTGCTGCTGCAACATCTGGAAATGAGTCCTTTTATTTAAAATGGCCAACATAAGTTTCCAGGCCAGGGACTTCAGGGGAAGCCAAGGGAAGAGGTGTCAGGCTCCATCACCTAGTGCACATCCTCTGCAGCCTGAGGACGGAAGCAGTACCCATCTGTCCGTGTGCCAGGGCAGACCCTGCACTCTCTGTGCTCTTGTCCCAGCACGGTGCCCTCCGCTACAGAATGTTCTTGGCAATCGCGTTCAGGGTCCTCACTTTGGCCACATCTGCCACCTTTATGGAGTACTCAGGGGCAGAGAAAGACGCTCCCATGGTAACGTTCGGATTTCTGTCAGAAAAACCAGTGAGTGATTAGTGCTGATCTGCTGCTGATACACATGAGAAAGATCCACCAAGAAAAACACCCTCATATTTCCCCTAGCTTCAGCATTGGCCAAAGATGGTGCCCCCCAAACCAAAGTTGGGACAGTACTAGAAAGAACAATAATCCTAAGCCTAAGAAGTCCAGACCTATGGATGAATATGGCCCATTCCTCACTCTATTTTCAGAAGCACATCCCACTGGCTTGCCAAATCCTACGTGCTTATGTTAAAAGTCTAAGGCAACTACACCACAACCCGCCTTCCCAAGTGCCCTCAAAACTCCTAGGGCAGCAGTAGCAAGAGAAATGCCCCAAGGATCTGATTCTGCATGGAACTCATGTCCACATGAGGAGCACTGCTGGATTCATACACTGCAAAATGCAGTATCAGGCACCATGATCGCAAACATAAAAGCACAACTAGTACTCAGAAAGCTGTTTGAAATTTATGCCAGTTCTACAAACTCATGTTCACATTCATTAGCCTTTCCTTCACAGAATTCTGCTAAAAAATAAACATAAATAATCAATTACCTGAACTTCATCCCTGAGTCCCGAGCTGAGCGAGCAGAGCAGTGAAACTCAGAAGCAGTGGAGCCTTCCAGAATCCTCTGCAGGTTGCGCTCCGTGATGCCACCTCCTGGTGAGAACAAGCCCGATGTCACACACCGAGCAGGTGTCACTATTCCAGACCCGACATCACCCCGGAACCTCACCACTAAGGGACAGGAGCCATATACACCGAGGGGAAAAACCAGCCCTTGGGACAACAGAGACACGGGCACGTGAAAAGGGACGGGAGAAGCCTTGGCTCACGTTCTCCCACAGATACAGAGCTGTCCCCAAATCCTGCAGGGAGCAATAGCTGCAGGGCTCTGCCCTCCCTAACAGGCTGCACGGCCTTTACTCACACCAGGACAGAAGCTGCTCCTTCTGGCTCAGAAAGCCAGATCAGAAAGTGGATTCCAGGGCAAGGAATCCAGGGCAAGGAGGCTAGCAAAGAAAGGCTAAAGATTGCAGGACCTGGTACAGATGACAAAAAAACATTACCTGGCACCACCACAATTCTGCCCTTTGCCTGAAAGAAGAATAACATACATGTCGGTGATATTATTGAGGACCACATCCACATGTGCATTTGTGAAGTAGCAAAGAAACCTCACATGCAGCACTTTCCATAAGGTCATGGATGTCACCATGGTTTACAGTTTGTGTGCTCTCACCCATCTTTTTTGTATAATTCATGTTTTAAAAGGAAAAGTGGAAAAGAACTTGCGGTTACAGCTAAGACAACCTGTCACCATTCCCTCCTACCTCTCCATCCCACCTTGCTACCTCTCAGGAACCATTCCACCTTGCTACCTCACCTGTTGCACTTTCCTAAAAGGAACTGTGAGACACTCAGCAGGGACCTCACTCTGCTGTTTGTGTGGGCTTATCACACCAGCTGTTTAAACCAACTCCCACCACCCTCCCCAAATCTGCAAGCAAGAACCCAACCAGTTTTTGTTGTGGGAGACTTCAGGACTTGGGGAAACAAAATTAAAGCCATGTAAGAGAGGGAAGGCAAGTACTCCCTGACAGAAGTCCCTTGCAGAAATGAGGGATACCACAAAGCAGCTGCCTGCAGGCAGTGCCAGGGAGCAGCCACAGTAACCCAGCAGAGAACAGCAAACACTCACCTGTTCTGCAAGCCTCTTAATCAAGGACAATCCTTCCAGCGCTGAGCTGTCACAGCCACTTGTCAACACCCGCTCAAAGCCCAGGGAAATCAGGGTCTCCAGCGCCACCAGAGGGTCATGCACCATGTCAAAGGCTGAGGGACCAGAACAACAGCTCAGAAATTGCTCAGTCCATCGTGCTCGAGCCCTGTCCCTCAGCCAGGTCCCACAAAGGCAGCGACAGGAAGGGTCCTGCTCACACTCTGGATTCACAGTTCCTGTCTGTAACACTCCCCTTGCAGCAGTGCCAGGGCCACCATACTCAGCTCTTCAGACACCTCCTGGCAATGAGACAGCTCCCAAACCTGAGCTTTTCTCTCGTGGAGAAGGAGTTTTTCTCTCGTGGAGAAGGACCTTTTCTCTCGTGGAGAATAGCACAGCCTGCAGAGCTTTCCCCCTCCAAAGAAGATCAAGCTCAGCTCCCTCCCAGCCCCACCCTCCCCTGGCAGTGGGACGCAGACTGGACCCTGCCCAGGGCCACTGTCCCTGGAAACTCACCACGGTGAAATGTGACTGGCAGGGGACGGCACACAGCTGCAAAAGGAAGACACATGGTCAGTCAGGGCTGGTACAGAGTCCCTTGTCCTAGAACCAGAAACATACATGAATGGAAGAGGGCAAAGGTTTCTCAAGCCATTCCTGGGGAGCTCAGAGAGTCCCCATCCTTGCTGGGAACAAAGCTGTTCATCCAAGCTTTTTCATGAGGAAGAGTTCTTCTGCCCTTTGAGAAAGCAACAAACCTTTGGTTTTATAGGTAACATCAAAATCCCCCATCCTATCTGGAACATGCAGAACCCTCATTCCCACCACAGATGACTTTCTCAGCAGGAAGTAAGCAGGGCAGTTGTATCATCGACCTGGGGAAAGGCCACGACCATTGCTCCTTGGAAGCAGGGGAGCTGATTTTTGTGATTTCTTTCACTACCTACAATTTCTGTTCTCAGACCACAGCAAACTCCACCAGAGGTCCTCTCCTTACTGAGCAAAGCTTATTTACTTCTACAAAAAGATATCCACCTGCTCCCTGCTAAGTCCTGGCAAGAGCCTTTTCCTTTGCTGCACTCCTTACAGCACATTTGAGACCCTCAGCACCACATCACTAGGGAAAGGCCCAGCCCTCTTTAGCTTTGGCTGTAGCTCCCAAAAAAAACATGCAGCAAAAAAGAATTTCCTTCTGCATGTTTGTGGTCTGGGCTAACAATCTCCCACTGCAGCTTCAGCAGTTTTTCATGTGTTCACAGCTCTCTCTTGTAATCTTTTCTCCCTGTGTGTGTTAAGAGAGAAAAATGAAGATGAACTGCCAGCTACACTCAAGGCCGAAGTCCGGGAGATACATACCCCAGACACCTGTAGCAAGGACATAAAGAACAAAGGACAAAGAAAACGAGAGAGAGAGAGAATTCAGCAGGTCAAAGCAGCTCACCTAAGCCTTCTTACACTGTGCTGTTATGTCCCAGGTGGCCTCAAACTCTGCGTGAATGGCTTGGGGCTGTGGCCCTCGGCCTGCAAAGTTTCTAAACTACTTAATGTCTCACAGGTATGGCAGAAATTAAATCGAAAACGGTGGAAAGAGATGGCAAGACCGCAGACAGGATGTGCAGACCGAAGCCTTCCGTACAGGTCTACGGCATGAGGCGGAGCAGCGCTACAGCCCTGGCAGAGCACAGAGCTCTGCCTGGAGGCACCCTCACCCAGCAGCGCCGTGCACAGCTCCGTGTCGATGCGCCCGTCCTCGGTGAGGGCCCCGAACACCAGCCCGTCAGCGCCGTGCAGCTTGGCCAGGCGGATGTCGGCTTTCATCACCTCCACCTCCCGGTCCGAGTACAGGAAATCCCCGCCGCGGGGCCGGATCATGACGAACACCGGGACCCGCACGCACTGCTTCACCACCTGCAGCAGCCCTGCCGGCGGGACAGCGGCGGCTCAGCACCCGCCGGGACCGGGCGCGGCCGGGAGGGCAGCGAAGGGAGACCGACAGGGAAGGCGGCCCAGGGGCGGGCGCGGCTCACCCATGCTCGGGGTGGTCCCTCCTTCCACGAGGCCCGCGCACAGCTCGATCCGCCCGGCACCTGCGGAGAGGCGCGTCAGAGCCGGCCCCGCCGCGCTGCCGCCCCCTCCCGCGAGGCCCCCGGGCCTTACCTCCGCGCTCCGCGTTGACGGCGGACTCCACCGAGTCCACGCACACCTCCATGAGGAACCCATCGTCCATGCCTGCGGGACGGGAGCGGCGCGGTCACCCCGGGCCGCCGCATGGCGCCCGCCCGGGCCGCGCCGGCCCCGCCGCGGGCCCGCCCCGCTTCCGCCGCGGGCCCCGCCCCCCCCGGCCCGCGCTTCCGGGCCCGCCCCCTCGCGGCCCGGGCCCCCGCGCCGCCCGTTGGCGCGCGGGCGGGCGCGCGGGCGGGCGGAGGCGCGGGACGCGAGCCGGGCGCGCCCACGCCGGCGCGCGGCGCGCGCGCAAGCCCCGCCCCCCGGCGCCTCGGCCCCGCCCCCGCCGCCGCGCGGGCCCCGCCCCCGTCCCGCACGCGCCCTCAGCACCTGCGCTGGCGGCGCGCGGGGGTCGCTCTCTGCGCTGCCGGTCACGCGCCGCGCGATCGTCATGGCGACGCCCGGGCGGGCCCGGAAGTGCCCGTCCCGCGCTTCCGGCGGCGACACTTCCGGGGTGGCTCGGGATGCTGCGAGCGGCGCGCGGCGGGGCCCGGCGGCTGCTGCGGGGGGGGCCCGCACCGCCGCCGCCGCCGCCACCGCCGACACACGGCCGCCTCCCCCCGCCGCTCTGCCTTCCGCGCCGCCTGCTGCAGCAGGCGCCCCAGCCCGCCGCGCCGCCGCCCGCCGTGGGGCGATGGCTGCTGGCCTGCAGCGGCGCCGTGGCCGGGGCCGTGGTGCTGGGCGGCGTCACCAGGTGAGCGCGGCACCCCCAGCCCCGCCGGGAGGGGCGCAGAGTGGGTCCGTTGTGGCAGCAGTCCGTGCGCGCCCTCCGGTCCGCGCCGCCGGTGACCCTCTGCGGCTGTCCCCACCCCGAGAGGCTGTGAGAGCTCCTCCCGTGTCTTCCCCTCTTGGCTGCAACGGGACGTGGTGGGATAGGGCTGGGAGTCCCGGGGAGTCTGTTCACAGGATGCCCCTGCGGGGTGGCTCTTAAACATTTATCATCATTTTAGGTGTGGTCATTCACAGACTCTCTGATCCCCATCCTGTTCCTAGTTGTGAGCTTAGGGATTGTCTGAACAAGGGGTTTAAGACTTACCATAGAACCACAGAGTATCCTGATTTGGAAGGGTCCCACGAGGGCCATCGAGGTCCCAGCTCCTGGGTTGCTGTGCGGCCAACAGCTCTCACTTCACTTCAGTAGATTTGCTGACTGTCAGGGAGCGAGCTGTGCCTGTTCGTGTCTCTGCTCCCAGGCTGACAGAATCAGGCCTTTCCATGGTCGATTGGCACCTGGTGAAGGAGATGAAACCCCCCCGAACGCAGCAGGAGTGGGAAGCCGAGTTCCAGAAGTACCAGCAGTTCCCAGAGTTTAAAATGTGAGTGTGCAAAACTGGAAGGAGGGTGGGCTGAGAGCATCCCTCCTGCGACTGAGCCACTCATAAAGCTACTGTAAGAAGGAAAATGTTTTCTGAAGTCACTGGGAAGGCACGCAAAGCCTGCCTGGCGGCGGCTCCTCTGTTCCCTGCCGCTCTCTGAGGAAGGCGATCCCATGTCGTGCAAAGTTCAGTGGGGGCTGTGAAACAGTTGCTTTATTGTCCTTTAACAGCCTGAACCACGACATGACGCTGCCAGAGTTCAAGTTCATTTGGTACATGGAGTACTCGCACCGCATGTGGGGCCGCGCCGTGGGCCTGGCCTACATCCTGCCTGCTGCCTACTTCTGGCGCCGCGGCTGGCTCAGCCGGCCCCTCAAGGGCCGCGTCCTCGCGCTCTGCGGGCTGGTCTGCTTCCAGGTGAGAGCATCAGGGACAGCCTCTGCGTATACGGAATGACCGTAGAGATCATCTATTTTCAACCCCCGAACCAGAGACACCTTTCACTAAACCACTTTGCTCAGAGCTCCATCCAACCTGACCACGGATGAGGCATCCACAACTTCTCTGGGAAACCTGATCCAGTGCCCACCACCCTCACAGCACACCTCACAGCACAGAATTTTTCCCCAATATCTAATCTAAACCTGCCCCTGCCAGTTTGATATCTTCTGATTCAGCATAACTAAAGACAGTGGGAGTCATGATAACTTGGTGTCGGTGACGCCATGACAGCGTGTCAGTGCTGGTAGCTAGTTGAAAGTAGAGGAAACAAGTTGCTTTGCCCCTAATGTGTATCCCATTTTAGTAGTTGCTGCTGTCCCGTCTGGCTCTGAGCCCTCTCCTGTTTTGTCAGGGGCTGCTGGGATGGTACATGGTGAAGAGTGGGCTGGAAGAGAAGCCAGACTCCCACGACATCCCTCGGGTCAGTCAGTACCGCCTGGCAGCGCACCTGGGCTCTGCGCTGGTCCTGTACTCTGCCAGCCTGTGGACAGGGCTGTCTTTGCTGCTTCCACAACACAAGGTATGGAGTGGTGTGTCAGGGCAGTGTCAGGTCAGAGGGTGGGGGTGTGATGTGAAGGTAGGAAAAGGATGTGAAGGCTGGTGGTGCTTCTCTTGTAGTCTCTGTCCCTGACTCTGATCTAATACTTACAGTGTTACATATACCCATTCTGTAAGCTTCTTGGTTATGGGACACTTGCTTTGGCTCGTGCTGTTCGGGTCGTAAGTGATGAGTCTCAGAACTTGTGGAAGCTCAGCCAGGGGTGTGCATGGCTGGGCTAAATTATTTGTGTCAGTAACTGTCCAAGGGCCACTTCAGTTTCTGCACAGAACTGGACTTGATTAGCTGTGGTTTTGAGGGACCACTGAAGTGTGCCTCTGTGTTGGCCACCAACACCAAAATACAGGCCACCAACCCTTTGACCCGTGTATGTCATGAAGGCTTTTCTTAGCTGCTGCCAACAGCACTGCAAATGCCTTGATTATTTCTTTTTTTTATTTTATTTTACAGTTGCCAGAAACCAAACAACTCCTTCGCTTGAGACAATATGCTCATGGCACTACAGCTCTCATTTTTCTTACTGCTCTTTCAGGTAAAGCTCTTTCTGCTGTCCAGTTTGTGACTCATTCCTCTCTGCTGGTTTTTTTTTTTTTTTTTTTTTTTTTTTTTTTTTTTTTTTTTTCTCTGTTCTGTGAGCAACCCCATCCATTCTCTGGCAAAACTGCTGCTGTCAGGGATCTTACAGTCAAGAACCTCCTCACTGGTCTTTCCTGGGCAGGTGGAGAAGCACCTTCCAGCCTTCCTGTGCTGTGTGATCTCTGTATATGTTGCTAAAAGAAATTCAGGATCAAGCTGAGCTCTTGAATGAAATCTGTGCAACCTGGAGTGACACCTTTGTCTACTCTGGTAGTCTCATTTTCTGCTCTGGAATTGCAGGTGCCTTTGTGGCAGGGCTGGATGCTGGCCTTGTGTACAATTCCTTCCCCAAAATGGGGGAGCGCTGGATCCCAGATGATCTCCTTGCCTTCTCTCCCGTGCTGAGAAATATCTTTGAGAATCCTACAACTGTACAGTTTGATCACAGGATCTTGGTAAGTGCTGTCTTCCTGATATGTCTGGGCTGCTTCTTGGTTGCCTCCTGCAGCCAAGCTGTCTTCTTTGGGCTGTGGTTCTGTCAGCTTGAGTGATTTCTAGGGTGTCCAAAGGGCCTGAGAGCGTCTTACCAGTTTGTTTCTGCAGGAAGAGGAAGTTTAGCATTGTTTTTTATTTTCAGTGTGGCCTTCTTCCTTAAGGAGTTCTTCCTTCTGCGCAAGTAACACATTTTGTTTCTCTGATTCTCCTTTTCCATAACATGAGCTACAGTGTGGGAAGGGTCTCCTTGCTATTGAAATGTCTGGGAAAGCTGTGTGAAATAAAACTTGGAAATCCTGATACTGAATGCTTCCTCCAGCATTTCTGAACTTGTTTTGCACAGTAGTGCCCTGTAAGTATATCTCAGCTAGTTAGAGCAATCCAGATATTAAATACCACTGGCAGCACTGCTGTGAACTAAGCTGTGGCTAAGACTAAAAAAAGAAAGATTAAGCTGGATCACCTTGAGTGACCTGCACAGCAAGGTTATGCTGGTGAACTATAGCTGAGTGGTGGAAATGAGATCAGTTTTGCAGATGACAGCTTCTACCTTCAGTTGTCAAGGTGGCAGCTGGGGAGGGGGCAGACACAATCTCTTATGACTTGAATTAATGAGAGGAAGCTGTTGAAAACTAAAGCATTCATTTGAAGCAAAATAAATTTCTCTGTAACTTCAGTTAAATTTCAGGGTTGTTAACCTGATGGTGTGGGAGCTCTAGGATTTGGTCATGGCCATTGATACATTTCTTTAATTAAATACTTCTCACATAATTTCTTTTACTGCATGGAAGGCACAGCCAAAGGCCACTGCACCCATTTCCCTTGAACTTTAATTTGAAGGGTGGTTGTTTTCCTTCCCTTCTGTAGGGAATTGCCTCCATCACAGCTGTCACAGCACTGTACCTCTTCTCGAGGAAGATCCCACTCCCTCGAAGGACCAGGATGGCTGTGACTTCCCTACTGGCCGTAGCTTGCATGCAGGTACTGCCCTTATTTTTTTCCTACTCCTTTGTAGCACATTGACAAGGCAGACCTGACCCCACTTGGATCTACGCTGGCTCCAAGAGTCCAGAGCTGAGAGGTGGAGCTGCCTAGACCCCACACCTCACCATACTGCATGCACACTCTGAATTTGGGGTGGTTCATGGTGTGGCCATGAGCCTTTCTAACACCTCACTTTACGCTGGGAATGGTGTCAGTGGTGCATCCACAACTGCTCTTACCTCTTCTCCCTTCTTGGCAGGTGGGCCTGGGCATCAGCACCCTGCTGCTTTATGTCCCTACGCCTGTGGCTGCTACTCACCAGTCGGGCTCGCTGGCCCTGCTCAGCGTGGCACTGTGGCTCATGAGCGAGCTCCGGAGAGTTCCCAAGTAACGCACCGGCGGGAGAGCCTTTCGGGGAGCCGCACCGCCGGACGCAGGGGCGGCCGAGCCCCCGGGCCCCGGGTGCGCAGGGCGATGTGCGCCCAGCCGGGCTGGCGCGGGAGTGCGAACTTTGTAACATAAAGGAGTTTTGTGAAGCGGCGGTGTCTGGCTCCGTGCTCCTTTGGGAGCGACGTGCGGAGGGATGCGGGAGCCGGGCCGGGCCGGGCCGGGCCGGGCGGATCCGCCAATGGGAGGCGGCGGTGCCGCCGGCGCGGCGCGCTGCGGCCGCGGATTGGCGGCGCGGCGCGGCAGGGGGCGGGGCGCTGTCCGGTGCGGAGCGGCCATGACGGCGCACAGCTTCGCGCTGCCGCTCGTCCTCTTCTCCGCCTTCTGGGGCCTCGTGGGCATCGCCGCCCCCTGGTTCGTGCCCAAGGGGCCCAACCGCGGGTGAGTGGGGGCTCGGGGGCTACCGCGGTCGGGGGTTCTGGGGCTGGGCCTTCCCGTGCTAACGCCGGTGTCTCCGCAGGGTGATCATCACGATGCTGGTCACCACCGCCGTGTGCTGCTACCTCTTGTGAGTACCGCGGGCCGGACCCGGTACCCTTCCCCCCCACCTCCGCTGGCTTCACCGAGACCGGTGGCTGCTGCCCAGCTTCCTCCGTGGATGGATAGGACAGTCCCCGGGCTGCGGCCCGTCTCCTTCCCGGGCCCATCACTCGAGCAGCAGCCGCTCCCGGCGCCGTGGTCCTGCCGGGGGGGCTGACAGTGGGTTCCGTCTCTTTGCAGCTGGCTCATCGCCATCCTGGCCCAGGCCAACCCCCTGTTCGGGCCGCAGCTGAAGAACGAGACCATCTGGTACGTGCGCTTCCTTTGGGAGTGAGCAGTCCCTGGGAGCTGGCACCTCAGCAGAGACCACCATCAAACCATCACCGTGAGTGGGCAGAGAGCTGGGATGGCAGATGTCCCTGCTTGCCTGCCTGTGTCTGGCTGGGGAGGGAGCTGCAGCTCAGTCCTTGCTGGGCTGGGGGCAGTGCTTTGGCTTCTGTGCCTTGTGGCTGTGGTGAGCTGGTCCCAGCGTAGGGCTTTTGGCTCTGCGCTGGGCCTGAGCAAATCAAGCATTGTAATTCTCAGATTTGTGGGGGCGCCCTAATGAATGCAGTTTGGTGCTAACTTCTCTTCCTTTCTCCCTCCCCCAGCTCTTGTAGCTGTTCCAGCCTCTACTCTCCTGTACCAAACAGCCCCCAGAGGTGCTGGGAGAGAGGCTGGACCCGCTCCCCAAGCACACCTGGAGCACTGCAGCCTGGACCAATGGATGGCTGGGCCCCCAAGCATGGCAGGCAGCATCCCTGGATGAGGGCCTACTAATCCAGCCCTAGGAGCAGCCACACTGCCAGGGAGAGATCCCTTCAGCTGGCCCAGTGCTGCAGTGACTGAGCACCATCCTGAGAGGGATCTGTGTGTGGTGCCAGCAGATCCTGTCCCAGCAGTGCTTGTCCTACCCTTTTGGTGTATTCAGCCCTAGCCCCCACGTGAAGCCCGTGCTCGTAGCTTAAGCTGCCCAAGTAGTTGCCCTGTCCTTGATCATTACATCCACTGGCTGCCCGTCTGCATGAGAACACAGGAGCCATTGCATCCTCGGTGGTCTGGCCAGTCCCGTGTGGTGGGGGTGGGAGAACAGAGGGTTGACCCTGGAGGAGCATGCAGAGCCCCTTGGGTGTGAGAAGGGAGGTGTTGGGGTCTGCTGGCAGGGATGAAGAGAGGGCTGTCTCCCACCTGAGCAGTGAGGCAGCTGCAGTAGTATTTAGGTATCTCCACCCTAAGATGGGTCCAGGTTCTGAGAAGAGCCAAGCAGGGCATTGGGTTTCAGGTTTCCCTTTATTTATCAGATAATTTATCTGTACTTATTTATTTGTCTGTGTCGTTTAGCTTGTGTTGTGGAAATAAATCCTTTTTGTAGCAAGTCATGCTGGAGGCTGAGTCACTTGCTGCTTTGAGGCTGAGCAACAGTCTTGGCCTTATTCAGACACCTTTCTTTTCCCCAGCACTCTTCTTGCACCATGAGAACAAGGCTGGGATCCTCAGCTGTTGAGGAGGTCGGCAGCAGGCTGGTATGCGGAAAGTTTTATCCTTGATGCCACCTGTGTGCTCATGCTGTGGGACCAGGGTCACAGGGAGGGAACTGTGTGTGCTAGAGAACTGGGTACTTGCCCAGCCTTTTGCAGCTGTGCAGGGACCATTTCCATGGTGGGAGAACAGCTCAGTGGCCTCTTTGCCAGGCAGCTAAGACTCAGGTGAGGAATAAAGTAAAAAGGCAGAGACCAACATCTTGGAGGGGCTCTGAGTGGGCAGGCTTTTCCTCTTAGGAAGAGGGCAGCAAAGGATTCTGTTTCCAAGAATTCCAGCAGTTTGGTTTGGATCAGAGCTCCCCTTGCTGCTACCAGCTCAGTTAAGCTCAGTCCTGTTGGAGTCAGAGAACAATACTGGCAGGAAAGGAGCTCCATCATCCCACTGTGGCAGCAGGAAGCAGCAGCAGAGCTGTGCAGACATGCAGCCACCCAGCCATGCCACCATCGCTGCTGGGAGCTGCTTGCTAGGAAATGAGACAGTGCTGGATGGCTCAAGGGGTTTGTTTATTGCTACAGGAATGAGAACAGCTGAGTTCAGTAAAGTGACAAACTTCATTGGACCACTGGTGGGGCTCCAGCCCCAGGGAAGATTTGTGCCTGTGTGCACAGCTCAGCCCTGGCCTGTCCTGGGGCCGTGAGCTGGGCTGGACTGAGGTGGCTCTCCCAGGGGCAGGCCCAGCCCACCCTCTTGGAGGAAAGAACCCCAAGTCCTGACACTAGGTACCTGGGACAGCACAGGGCAGCTGTGCCCAGGAGGCAATGAACGTGTGAAAGGAAAGACAGCCCACTTTGGTGGTGCCTCAAAAATCAATCAGTGAGCCCTCAGGGCTCAGTCTGGGATGTTGGGTAGGACTGTAGGATTGTCCTCAGAGGGAGGACATAGCAAAGAGCAAGACACCCCTTCAGGACTACTCCAAGAGGGGCCAGGTTGGGCAGAGAAGCCTGGTGGAACTCATGGTTTACCTTGTTCCTGCAGTAACTTAACTGGAGCCTGCTGCTCTCCCAGCCCCAGGCTTGTCAGGGCCTGCAGAAGGCCAGCCCAGGTGATGAACCACAGCACCTCACCAGGCTGCTCTGCAAACTGGTGGCTGAGTCATGGGGTGGCTCAGTGCTTCAGGCCAGAGCCCTGGTTTGGCTGCCTCAGTGATAGTGTCCTGTTATCTGAGGGATCTGCCAGGGCTGCAGCCTTGAGCCTGGTGGTAGCAGAGGACTTTGCTCTACACCATGTAGTGAGGCAAAGGCCAAGGAATGCAAAGATTAGGACTGGAGCAAGGTGGAGAGGAAAGCTCTTGTGTCCATAGCTGCCTCAGCCCACAGACTCCAGTTCTGATGCAGAGATGATAGAGTGCAGACTTTGAGATGGTCTTTAAGGAAGAGTCCGAGCTCTCAGAGCCCAGGCTGTCAGCCAGTCCTAGTTCTGCTGGTACAACTGGATGCTGGGTACCTCTGGCATCACGGCACACTTCCCTGGCCCAGCGGCACCACCACCTTGTCCAGCCAGAGCAGGGTGTGCTGGGCCACACGCAGCTGCCGGCGGTGGATGCGGCGCAGCCGCAGGAGGTAGAGGACGATGGCCAGCGCCACGACCAGGATGCAGGCAAAAAAGAGATAGTGGTTGTAGACAAAAGAGAGGCGCAGCCAGGAGGCGTGTGCTTGCCGGATGCTCTCCTGACGGAGATCCCTATGGAGAGGAACGTCAGAACTGGCCACGAGATGCAGTGGGGGGCTACCAGGGTCCTGCCGTGCTCTGTGCAGAGCCCTCACCCAGTGCAGTTACTCCTGCTCCTCCCCAGCCACCCTTCTCTGTGTGACCCCACCCGCCAGCCGATGGTACCTGAGTGGCAGAAATCGCGTCTTGTAGAGGATGGCTCCCAGGGTCCACTGCACCTCCCGGTCGTACACCAGCTGGGCTGTGCGCAGGCTGGGGTAGTCCAGTGGGAACTGGAAGCCCTCGTGAAGGACTTGGTACATCCAGGCTGATTTGAAGCACTGATACCTGCGGACACAGCACACAAGAGCATCAGCCAGACACTAACAACTGCGCCGGTCCTTTACCCCAGCAAAAGGCCCCCAGGAGGTCCAGCCTCGGCACCTCCCAGCAAGTCCATTTACTTCAGCCGGTGCTGGTCAGCATGCGCCGAGTAGAGGCCACCGCGGAAACGCTGAGTCAGCATCTCCCACCGCTGGCTGCAGTACTCCTGGGGAAGAACTTAGGGTTCAGAACAGAGAAACCGCACTCAGTCCCAGCCCCGGGAGCAGCCCAGCTCCCCTGGGCTGAGGCAGCACCCACCTGGGCAGCAGAGGTGAAGGTGGGGGCACTGTATTGGCCCCCCAGGCGCAGTACGTCCTCGGTGCAGTAGAAGAACTCCGAGAAGCCATAAAACTCGCTATTGCTGAAGTCGATGGGTGCTTTGTAGGTCTCCACCAGGGAGACATGGCTGCCATTGGACCCTGCCAGGAGGGGCTGCAGCAGCTTTGCACAGGCCTGCCAGTCCCCTCGTCCCCTCATGTGCAGAGTTTGGCCACCCCTCACCACTGTGTCCTCCAGCCCCACAGGCAGGCAGGGGTCCAAGAAGGGCATCTTAGGGCTCAGCCCTGTCTGCTGGTTATGCAGGCTGGAAAACAATCCAGGAAAAAATGCCAGTTGCACAGGGGATCCTATACCACCTCCCAAAAGCCTAATCTAGCCCTGTCCCACATCCATATACCCTCTGCACCAGACCAGGCTGTGTCCTCTTGTACCCTGCAGAGCTGGTGCCTGCCCTGCCTCCTCCTGCTAAGGCTGAATTCACCAGATCTGTCATGTTGCCCTGCAACTACATGCTCTGAGCACCTCTAGGGTACAACAAGGCACAGCCCACCCCACCCAGCTCATGGGGATCTGTGCCTCTGCACAGCCCCTAGGAGATCTGGAGGCAGGGGCTGCTTCCGGCACAGGAGTACCTGGGCACCAAGCCTCCAACTGTAGCGACAGCTTCAAGTAGTGCTCTTGGAAGGAAAGGAGAGACAGGAGACAGGAGAGCTCGAGGTGGGGATGCAATGGAAAGATGTGCTGAGTGAATCGGTGCTGGAGGAGGGGAAGTCAGAGCAGCAAAAGCCACTAGGAGGGGCCTCCCTGTAGCCTGTCACAAGGAGAGAAGGAGGAAGGCAGGGAGCTGTGGTACTGATAACACCTGCCAGGCTTGGAGAACAGCAGCAGCCAAGCACTCTGTGCCAGCCCAGGCACCAGCTGCTGCCAGCGTGGCTGTGGGAGCTGTTATCACCACAGGCAGCTCGTGAGGCAAGTCCAAGGGGGAGAGCACAGCATGAAGGAACCAGCACCCCATTTCACAATGCTCTAGTAGGGGCACCACTAGGTGAGGCAGCAATACCGGTTGTGCACATAGGTTTGGTTCAGCACATGTTCCTCATAGCGCTGCCGCGCAAAATTGCCCCCGAAGCCCAGGAAAGTGTTGACGTAGACACGGTACATGTGGCCAGTGTGCTGCACATCACAGCCCAGGTTGAATTCTGCCAGCAAGCTCTTAGCAGCCTCCTCCTGCTGACACACATAGGTCCACGATCAGCAGCAATCCAGAGAAGGCAGGAGCTGCTCTCGGGGACCAGACACGCACCTGCTGTGGGGAGGAGATGGCTCCGGAGTCGGGCACTTCGTAGGCAATCTGCAGGGAGGCGCCTCCCATGTCAAGGATCCCAACTGTTCGTTTCCGAACCAGGGACTTCCCCTGGTCCCCGAGTGCTACGGTGACCACTGCATCCTCCTCTGCAACCCACAGCAAAATGTCAGCAAGAGGCAAGGCCTGGGGCAGCATCTTCTCCCTTCCACCATCACCCCAGAGGTGCTTCATGGGGCTCCTCCCCCCTGCAGGCAGACCCCAAGGGCCAATTGCAAGGATCACCTCCCAGGTCCTGGAAAGTTTCACACGTATGACGTGCTTCAGAGGTTGATCTTAGCTACAGCACTGGTACAAAGTCCAGCACACTCTGCTTAGACCCTCCCAACTGTTCTACAAGCAGCCAGACTCACCATCCTCATGATCAAACCGTCCCAGGACAAAGTTGATGCCAATCCATGCATAGACACCTGCACAAGATAGAAGAGGTCATTAACAACAACATACTAAAGAGGAACAAGCAGTGCTTTGTGGCAGCTCCTACCTTCCTGCTTCCCTGAGATCACTTCTGCGTGTGATTTGGAGAAGAGGAAATCAAACTCCAGGGGCACATTTGTCACCAAGTCTTCCAGGATTGCAGCTTGCTGCCTGCAAGGGTGCAGGAGAGGGACAGATGCTGATGCTGGTGAAGAGACCAGGAATCCCACCGCACTACAGCCCCCGTTCAACCCCACAAGTTCTGCTGCTGCAGCCAGCACGTTTTGGAAATGAAAAACAGATCTATTTGTTTGAGATCCTCAGTCAAAAGCATCTCCTCTCAGCTCCCTCCCAGCACGCTCAAACCCTCCTTCTGCATCCCTTGCCACTCGGCCCTACAACGTGCCCTTTCCTTTTTCAATTTCCCCCACAGGATTCTCGAGTCTCCCGCAAGGTCCAAGAGCAGGCAGCTCTCTTGCTCCTCCTCGGTTCTGAGGGATCCCAGCACATCCCTGGCTCGCCTGACACGGGCGGTGAACTCACCGCTCGGGCAGCAGCCGCATGCCCGCCGTGCACAGGATGTACAGCGGCGTCTCCTTGTGCTTCCGCGGCGGGACGTGCGCTGCCGCGAACCGCAGCAGAGGCCGCAGGTAGGGGGTCGCCTGCTCGGGGGCTGCCGCGGTCACCGAGATGCCTGGCGGGGAAGGCGCCGTGAGCCAGCCCGCCCTCTCCGTGAGCGGGGGGCTCGGGCTCGGGGCCGGAGAGCGGCAGCACGCACCGGGTTTAATTTTCTTGACGACGGGGCGGCTGCTCCGGTCCCTCATCTGCTTTATGTCCAGCAGGTCGTGGGGGTTCCCGTTGTGCGGGGGCCAGAAGTAGACGAAAACCCGGGACCCGCTGCTCCCGCAGTCCACCACCACCCCGTAATTAAGGGACGAGTCCTCGGTGTCCGTGGCCGTCAGCTCCTCCGCCCGCGCCAGGTACCTGCGGCACGGCGGCTCAGCACCGGCGACCGGCGGTGACCCCGCTCCCCGGCAGCCCGGTCCCCGCTCACCTCTCGTCCCGCCGGGAGGCGCGGGACGGCGCGGCCCAGCGGCGGGGCACGGCGGCCGCCAGCAGCAGCAGCAGTCCCAAGAAGAGAGCGAGCCCCAGCACAGCCGGGCGCTGCCGCGGCCCCGGGCACGTTCCCACCGAGCGCCACGACAGGCAAAAAACGCCGACCCTGAGGGTAGAGACCACTGCTGAGCACCGGCACCGCTCCGGCCTCGACCCCCCGGCCCGGCCCCACGCACCTGGCCATGTGCGCCCGCTGCCGCCCGCCCGCGCATCGCCGCCGCCGGCACCGCCGCCGGCACCGGCGGACACGTCACCGCCCGCCGCCGCCGCCGCGCCCCTCCGGGCGGAGCCCCGCGCCCCGCGGCACGGCGACCAATCGGCTCCGCCCGCCCTGCTGGAGCCGCGCCCATGCTGCCCGACGACCAATCGCACTGGGCGGGACGCGCCCCTCGTCGCGCGGGCGGGGGCGGAGCCCGGCTTCGCCCTTGCTCCCGCGTTCGACCTTCGCCGGGAGGCGTCACGCGCAGGCTTCCAGCCAATCGCGGGCGCCCAAATACACAGCACGCGCCCACGTCCGGAGTGGCGGACTCGCCGGCCAATGGCGGCTCTTCGGCCCTGCGGAGAGGCGGGGCGAGCGGGCCAAAGGTCGCGGGCGCGCCGGCCAGTGCGCTGCGCGGAAGGGCGGGGCGCGAAGTTGAGACACCCAATGGGCTGCGAGGGCCGGCAGGGCGGGCAGTCCCGGCGGCCAACGGGCAGCGCGCCCGAACGCGCCGGAGGAAGCGGCCGGCCAGTGGCGGCGCCCGAGCCGCGGCGCCGGCCACCAATTAGCGCGGTGTGCGTGGGCGGCGCGCGGCCCGCCGAGCCAATGGGCGCGCTTCAGGGGCGGGCTCCGGCCCGCGGCGGCCAATGGGCGCCGGGGAGGGGCGGGGCGGCGCGGGGCGCGGCGGGCGCGGGCCGGGGCGGCGGCGGCGGCGGCGGCGGCGCCGCGATGGAGCTGGGGGCGGGAGCGGGGGCGGGCGCGGGCCCCGGCGCGCGGGGCGGCGCGGAGTCGGGCCGCGTCCTGCTGCTGCTGATGGGCGGCGGCGGCGCGGGCCGGGCGCGGCGGGGCGGCGCGGAGACGGAGGTGGCGCCGAGTCCCGGTCCTGGCCCGGGGGGCCCCGAGCCGCGCTCCACGCCCGCCCCGGACTACGAGGCGCTGCCCCAAGGCGCCGCCGTGTCCACGCACATGCTGGCGGGCGCCGTGGCCGGCGTCATGGAGCACTGCGTGATGTACCCCATCGACTGCGTCAAGGTGCCGGCGGCGCGCGGGCGCGGGGAGGGAGGGGACGGGGCGCCACAGCGGGAGCCCCGGGCACGGTCTGACGGGCCGCACGGCCGGGCCCGCCCTGTTTTGCAGACGCGGATGCAGAGCCTGCAGCCGGAGCCAGCCGCTCGCTACCGGAACGTGCTGGAGGCCCTGTGGCGCATCGCCCGCACCGAGGGCGTCTGGCGGCCCATGCGGGGCCTGAACATCACGGCCACCGGCGCCGGCCCGGCGCACGCTCTCTACTTCGCCTGCTACGAAAAGTTAAAAAAGACGCTGAGCGACGTTATCCACGCAGGGGGCAATAGCCATGTGGCCAACGGTACCGGCCCCGCCACGCCCGGGTGGGAGCGGGGTGGGAGCGGCAGGTTTGGCGGTAGGGAGGTCCCGCCGCGGGGTCGGGGTGCCATGGATATCCTAAAGCCCTGTGCTCTCTCCAGCCGTGAGCCAGCCGCACGCTGCCGGGCACGGGGAAGCACCGCTCCGCGCCTGCCAGAGCTGCTGCCAGGTATCTGGCCTGAAGCAGGTTAGTGGCCCTGGCTCGGAAGGATGCTGGTGGACAGGAGCTGCCTGCAGACAAGCTGGGACTGGCCGTGGCCCGTGCGTTGGCAGTGCCAGAGCTCGCCCCAGGAGTGCCACATGGTTTCGGAGCCCGTCTCGCCATGGTGCCCATTACTCGTCTCAAGGACCCGCCACAGTAGGGGGAGCATGGGGCTGAGGGGAGAGCAGGGCGTGTTCCGCCCTCGGCAGGCATACAGCGGAGTGCCAGCGGGCTTCTCCGTGGGACATGGGGACACTTGCCATCCTAAGGTCTCCCTGCCAGCTGCTGGCATTGGCCTGTCCCCCAAGGAGTGGGCACAAATGAGTCCCGGTCACCCCATGGGACATGGCAGCCTGTCACAATCTTCTCCCTCTCTATCTCACTCTGGGTGGGAACCCCTGAGGACCAGCCTGCCTTTTGGAAGGGAGATGGAAGCTGCCTTCAGGGGCCTCCTCCTGTGCCTTGGCCAGGGACTTGGGGCTGTGGTGGAGTCCCAGGGTCCCTCACCTTTCCCCCCCTCACATGTGGCAGTTCTTGTTTTGCAGGTGCAGCCGGGTGTGTAGCAACACTGCTCCACGATGCAGCCATGAACCCTGCTGAAGGTAATGATGGTCCTGGCCTGCCAGGGAGGGGAGAATCAGGGTCTGCCCAAGCCTCTTGGGTCCCCTCTGTAGTAGAAAGAGTGTTCTTGTTCTTGCCTGACTGCAGGGGTTTTTTGGAGGCCCATGGCTTCAACTAGGGACCTTGGTAGCTGCCTATTATGGACAGGGTGGGTAGAACATATTAACTGAGGAGCACAGCAAAGCGCGCTTTAGGAGGAGCTGGGAGGGAGGGCATGGGCCTTTCATCCAGGAGTTTGGCTGGGGACTGTTACCTGGAGCAGGAGAGAAGGCAAGAGAGATGTGATTTGCACTGCCAAAGTCATTCCAAGTGCATGGAAGCTGGGCACTGCTGTATTGAGATCTAGGGAAGAGGTGGTAGAGTTGTGGGCCTGTGTTCAAGAGGAAAATTAAAAGAGTGGGGTATAAAAACATGCTAGACAAGCTGGGAGAAGGGAGAGCTTGCAAAATGTCTGGAAGATGCTGATTTCTATGAGCCTGGTATATATGGAAAAGGTGTAGGGAGTTAGTAATTTTGCTAAGTCCATGGAAGTGGTGGGAGGAGGAGAAGCAATGAGGAAAGGCCAGTCATTAAGGTATTTTTCCCTCTTAAAATTGGAGGGCTTGTGATAGTGCAGGCTCCAGCTGATCTGGGCACAGATCCTGCCTCCCCACTGCATGACAGGGACCCCCAGGAGCAGGCAGCTGCCAGACCATTGTCATGGAGCTTCTCTTGTCATGACTGTAGTGGTTCATCATCGCATCATTTAGCTCCGTATGGTCACATTGAGATAGGGGGAGGTAAAACAGTGGCAGGCTGTGCTCTGGGCTCCCCTGTCCCGCTCTTGGATGTGTTAGGGGGGTTTGGCGTCTGAACCTTGCCTGGAGTGGCTGCATTTTGGCAGTGGCTGCTAACAGTTCCTGGCTAGTGGGCTCTGCAATGAGCTGTGGTTATTCTGGGCTGCAGTGGGAGTGGCAGCGGAGGGACAGTCTTATCCACATCGAGAGCTCTCTGGGAAATAAGAGACTGAATGCCAGGGGGTTCTTCTGCCTGAGTGATAGCTCTGCAGCAGTGGATGGGGAAATAGCAGCCTGGGAGCAAGGGTGGATCTGGACTGTAAGCAGTGGGATATCAGGATATTCCCTGGGGCTGTGGCATGTGAGTGGCTTCGTAGTGGTGATGTCTGTGTGACAGTGATGCCTCAGCAGATTTAAATAGCTGGTGTCCTGTCTGGAGACACGTGGGCACTGGTGGTTTGAGTTGTCTCTTCAGCTCTTAGGCCAGTGTGACCAAACTCCAAGCAGTTGGAGGAAGCCTGGCTTTGTGTTTACCCTTCTGTCTTCTCTCCTCTTCCCCCCGTGCCTGGGTCCTGGCTGCTGCCGCTGCCTGTCCCAAGTGGTGAAGCAGAGGATGCAGATGTACAACTCGCCTTACCAGCACGTGATGGACTGTGTACGGGCTGTGTGGCGCAACGAAGGGGCCGGAGCTTTCTACCGCAGCTACACCACCCAGCTCACCATGAACATCCCCTTCCAAGCCATTCACTTCATGACCTATGAGTTCTTGCAAGAGCAGCTCAACCCCCACAGACAGTACAACCCAGGCTCCCACGTGGTCTCTGGAGCCTGCGCGGGGGCTGTCGCTGCTGCCGCCACTACGCCTTTGGACGTTTGCAAAACGCTGCTCAACACCCAGGAGTCCCTGGCCTTGAGCTCCAACATCAGTGGACACATCACAGGCATGGCTAATGCCTTCAGGACGGTGTACCAGGTGGGCGGTGTGACCGCCTACTTCAGAGGGGTCCAGGCCAGAGTCATTTTTCAGATGCCCTCGACGGCGATTGCCTGGTCTGTGTACGAGTTCTTCAAATACATCCTTACCAAGCGCCAGGAGGAGCGTCGGGCTGGCAAGTGATGCAGAGCCAAACGCCGTTCCAGACCCGTCTCACATCCCCTCCTGGTGTGTCTTCTGACCCCTCTCCCTTTTGGTTTGGTTTGTGTTGAAGAGAGGGGGCAGCGAAGCCCTTTGGGGTTTAGCGATGCCGTTTTTTGCCTGTGGCTGTTGCAGCTCTGCTCAGGCTGCACAGCTTGCTCTCTGCTGGGCTCCCCCGAGATGTCCTGCTGGGAGCTGCAGCCCAGGTCACATGCCCTGGCACTTTGGTGGAGCTGTGCTCCTGACTTCCCTTAACCACAACATCTCACGCAAAACTCAGCCCTGCGCAGGGGGGAGGGTGAATGTCCTGGCCTGCCCCCGGCAGGGCCAAGCTGAGCTCCCAGTCACCAAGGAGGGGGTGACAGCGGGATGCTGGGGGCTTTGTCTGGCTTTTGGCTGAAGCAAAGTGCGAGTCTTGGCCGTTGTCTCGTAGCACGCACACGTTGATGCTGACTGCCCTGGTGGTGGTGGTGGTGGTGGGCGAGGGGAGGATGGCACTTGAGGAGGGAGCCTGTAGGTTTGTTCTTGTTCCTGCTCTTGACACCTCCAATAAAAACAGTTCTGCTCTATCCTCATGTCCCATTCTTACTCCAGCATGGCTCAGCTCCCAGCACTGTGCCTTTCTGACTGTGCCTGTGCTGAGTTCTTTTGATGGATGCCAGAGCAGGGGAGGGAAGAGCAGTCTGGGGGTGGTAGTGGGAGAAGGGGGCCTGTCTGGCCCAGTCACCCTGGTGACATGCAGGTATGAGGGTGCCCCCATCCCCTCTGGGTCATGGTCCATCACCTGCTGCTGCTGTGAGTTGTGACCCTGGAGGAGAAGCTGAGGTTTATGTTCCTTGGCAAAGTAGTTCCACACTATGTCTGACTGGGGGTCTTCAGGATGCTTCCACATTGCTCCAAATGGAGATGTTGGCAGGAGGGGTTGCGTGTCAGGACCAGCACAGTAATTTGGTGCTGAGTGAGGCTGGTAGGCTTTGTGCACCTCATACAGGAGATTTGGGGCTTGGCAGAGCTTTTGCCCCATAAGTTTGAGTAATTAGACTAGTTTGATGCTTGACGAGTGTCTCAAGATTGCTCAAAGTGCTAATATCTTTTCCAATCTAGTGGTAATTAGTAGAATAACTTTTTTTTTTAAACTTGTTAATTGTCTTGATGCCAGTTTATTTCAGGGTCCCACCCAACTATGGAGCTGTGAGCTGAGCACTAAAGTATTGCCTCATTGTGCTGACCTGCCCAGAGCAGATCTCTGGGTTTCTTGAACAAGGTGCTCGTGGGTGATGCCTGACTCTCCCAGTGTTTTCAGGTGTGGCACGTGTCCCACGGAGGCATGCCCAAAATAATTCCCTGGAGGAAATGCATTCACAGCTGTGGTATGTGCTGCCGGTGGGTATCTGGGTCGAATTAGAGCTGCTCCAGAGGATCTGCTGGCCTGGCCTGCCCAAAAGACTGCTGGAGTGGGCTGTGGTGAGGACAGAGGGGTTTTCCTGTGGCTAGGAAAGCTGCTGGGTCAGCAAGGGCAATGTGCTGCCCTCAGTGGCTTTGGGCTCCAGCATGGCTGGGGGGCAGGGACCCCTGCACTGCAGGGCTGGGTGCTTAACACCCTGCCCAAGCCCCAGCCCAGCCCTGCATTCACCTTTCCCTTACACATCTCTCTTGCCCTGGTTCCTCAAGGTGGTGAGGGAAGCTGAATGACCACCTGTGGGATTTTTGATGGCTGCCTGTCCCTGGCACAGAGCAGCCACATCCACTACTCTGTGCCTGGGTCCTCCTGGTTGTGTGCTGTGCCCATCCTCTGCTCCCTGGCATGGGCTGCAAGCTCCTGGTCCCTGCTTTTCCTGCACAAGCAGAAGGATGAGAAACTCCTTAAAGACACAAAAGCTGTAGGAGGTCAGGAAATTGAAGTTTTCCCACTATTTCAGGAGCTGTGACTTTAAGAAATAGTCTAAGTACTGCAAGATTTGGCAGCCCTGCAGCTCCTCCACCCAAGAGGGAGAAACAGGGATGGCCGGGAGAGACCAGAGCAGGATTAGGTTGGAGGGCAGGGCATTAGGAGTTTGCAGATGGGTACAACTGGGCTTTGCCAGGACGGCTCTCTGCCCAGGAGCTGAAAGCTGTTGGCAGCAGAACTGCAGCTTTGCCTTTAGCCCTCACCACACACTGGGGCAATGACAAACCCCATGGAGGGAAAGGCATAAACGGACTGGGGCTGGGGCAAGATTCACACTATTAAGTCCATCAGCTGCTGGAAGAAGCTCTATAAATGTCAGTGGATGAAGGCATGATTGAAAGTGTCTCTAGGATGTTTTCCAGGAAGAACAACCCACAGAAGTGCTGGGGGAGGGAGTGAGACCCCCAGGAGCAGGGAGATCAGTCAGCATAGCCCAGAAATGCTGCTATGTGAGCAATTGGCCTAAAGCGCTCCCCTGGCAAGGGCACAGCCTTGCTGTCTCCCGGCGCTTTGCCAGCCTCCCCAGCAGCAGCTGGGTGTTTCCCAGTGCAGGCAGCAGCAGCCCTGCAGGGAATGGTACTGCCTGTTCTGGGTTTGGCACTGCAGGGACAGTAGAGCTGCCATGGGGATTCCCAGATATTCCTTGGGCCAGGCCAAAATGGACAGGAAAAATGTTGTCCTGCTGCCATCTCTGAGCTGAATGCCTGACACAAACTAAGGGCTGGCCGTGGCAGTTTGCTGCTGCTCCCCAGCTCTGCCAGGGTGGGGGTGTTCCCCTGCCAGACAGACTGGTTCTTCTGGCACCTTTGGCATCACGAGGTATCTGGAGGCAATGGAGTTATTGGCTGGTTCAGCTCTGGCTGCTGCCTTTCCAAGGTCTGATAATGCCTCAGTGTGGCCATGCTGCTCCGGGTCTGTCCTGTGGCCTCCTAGGAATTTGGCTGTGCTTCGAATGAGATTTCTCCTCCTACAGCCTCTTCTGAGTAAAGAGACTATTTTTGGCTTTCCAGCAAGGAAGCAATGCTCGGCCCAGCAGAGTTTTGGAGACAATTCCTTTTCCTTTCACCTCCCTGCAAGATCCCCAGCCACATCCAGCACAGGCAGGGATTTGCTGCCTTGCCTTCCTGTGTCCAGCTGCCCTTGAGCCCTGTCCTGGTGTGTTCTGGGACAGGAGAACCCCGCAGCCCCCGACCAGGCAGAGCTGGGAAGCACCACTGGCCTGGCCCCGCTCCCCGTGATGGGTCTGGGGCTGCGCAGCTGTGCTATGGCACAAGCCCAAACTATTTCAGGCAGCCTGAGGCTGCTGTGCCAGGAGCAGCTCAGGAGCCCCCAGCTGCCTTCCTGGGGTAACTGGAGATGGCCACACTCCTGCAGGTTAAGGGCAGAGCTGGGGTGAGGGGAGCTGGGGGCTGAGGGTTCATCTTACTCAGAGAAAGAAGGGGGGGAGATCTCTTCAGCTGGGGCCAGTGGGCTCCTGAGCTGCTCCTGCCTTCGTGATCCCACACAGGGCACTGGGGTCCCCGTGCTCAGAGGCTTTTGTCAGCCCAGCTCGGGGCAGGCAGGAGGGCAAGAGCACTTCCCTGGAAAGCACATCCCTGTGCTCTGCCAGCACCCTGGGCTGCCCTGAGGTTTCCTGCCCCTCTGCAGTGGGTGCCTGACAGCCCTGCTCAGTGGGAGGAGGTGGCTGGAGCCCATGGGGAGCACAGAGATGGGCTCTCAGCCACCCTCCAGCCCCAACCCACCCTGGCTCTGGGATTCCTCAGGGCTGTGTCAGACCCCAATAAAGTTGTACAAGTTCTCATGACCTCCCGGCCTTCCAGCAGTGCTAAACACAAGCACTGGGGCTCCTGGACACAGAGCAGACATTGCCTGTGGTGGGCCTGGGAAACCCCCTCCTCACCCACATCGCTGCCTGGCTTTAACTGGGAGGCAGCTCTGGGCTGGGCTGGTCCCAGCCTGCCTGGCTCTGTCCAAGCATGGCATTGCAGGGAATAGCCCGAAAGGCTGTTTCCCTTTCTAGGCAGGGAATATACCCTGAAAGGTAAAGCTGAGGCTGGAAACCTTCTTTCTTGTCTATAGAGAACCACTAGAAGAAGCAATCCCCTAGGCTGGGCTGGGACAGCTCTGGGCATGTTTGCTCTGATGTGGAGATGTTTGGTGAACACCCCTACTTAGTGCAGGCTTCTGTGTCAAATTCCCCCCAACAAGGGACTGCAAAGTGGCATCCTGGCTGGAACTGGGGTGCGGGCAGATGGCCTGTTCCACTGGGGAGGTGACAGAGGTGGGGAAGGAGCTGCTCCTGTGCTGGATGGGAGTGGCACAGGGGTGGCAGCAGGGGTCAACTCTTGCAAGCGTCCTCACATGGTTGAGGTCAGCTCAGGCATGCTGTGACACTAGAGCTTGGTCTGGGATCATCCTCAAAAGCAGCTGAAGCACTGGCTGTTCCAGGGGACTGGTGGAGGCTTCAGCCCTAATCTCCCCCGCCCAGCATGTCTGCAGATATTGCTCTGGCAGCCACTGTCAGCCCCAGAGGAAGCCTGGAATGCCCCCCGGGGCAATACAGCTTTGGGTCTGACACAGGAGACTCCCGGCAGGCACTGACCGTGCCTGGCATGGCTAGGTGGGTGCCAGGAGAAATGGAAATCCAAGCACTTTTGGATGCCCATTAGACCTGAGCAGTATGTCACCTGGAGCATTGCCAAGGGCTATAAAGAAGGTGGGGAACTGGGCTAAAACTGGGCTGTGCCTCAAAGTGGGACACAGCTCCCTCCGGTGAGGATGCAGCTGCGACAGGCACCAGGCGCTGGACACCAACAGCCATCCCATGTCCTTAG
The DNA here is from genome assembly GCF_031753505.1 of Anomalospiza imberbis. Lineage (NCBI taxonomy): Eukaryota > Metazoa > Chordata > Aves > Passeriformes > Viduidae > Anomalospiza > Anomalospiza imberbis. The sequence continues at coordinate 21,377,859 of NC_089688.1, forward strand.
GCAAGAATTTGCAGGGAGGGATCGCCTTAAGCTGGAAGTTGCAGGCAGCGGCAGGGCATCAGGAGTTTTAGGGGAGCTCCTGGAATTAGGTGAGTTGCATCATTTTGAGGAAAAAAAAAAAAAATCGGAGCTGAAACTCTGCTGGGTCTCTCACAGAGACTGTGTGCTCGCGCTCACCTAAAGAACACAGCAAAGCATTGCTCACTAGCAAGGGACCTGTCCAGTGGCTAGAGGCTGGGAAGGGACACGGGCCTTGTCCCCAGCTCTCTCCTCGCAGCGGGGCACGGGTGGGTGCGTGCCTCGCTGCGTGCACAGCCCCCGGCGATGCTCCCGCGTGGGTCGGGAGCCCGCAGCTCCCGCAGGGCTGTGCCGTGGGGACGCACCCGCCTGCCCAGAGCCCACGAAACCAGCCCAGCCTTCCCGATGTCCGGTCCGTCCCGCTGCCCCTCCCAGCGGGGACACCACACCCCGCCCGATGCTCCGCCGCTCTCGAAGCCTTCTAGGGGGAGTCGGGCACCCCCACAGCGAGCCAAGCGCAGCTGCAGAACCTCCGCGGCGCGGGATGCCGGGGGCACAAGGCTGTCTGTCACTCCCTGTCCCCGGGCGCTGGCCGATAGAGGGCGGTGGCGTATCTCGCTTGGGGACAGGCCCCGGGAGCAAGTGTCCCTGTCCCTGCTGGCAGCCCGGGGGACATGAGCATCCCGGGCAGCACCCCGGGACCCCGCTGGCCCCGGCACCGCCCGCCCGCGGCAGCCCCGGGCGCGGAGAAGGGTAATCCCCGGGGAAGTGTCTGTGGGTTTTACTTATTGCCTAGGCGGGAGATAGTGGCATGAGGTCACCGGGAATGGCTCTGGCAGGAGCAGGGGCAGCTTTGACCTTCAGCAGCACTGTGTTCTGGAGGGGACGAAGATTCAGTCCCCCTCTGTGGACAGGTCACCTAGATTCTTGGTTGAATCAGAGTGAATCCTTCGTGGGTCACTTGGATCCCTAGTGGCAGCACTGTGCCTGATCTCACCACCGCAGGAAGGAGGAACAGCTAAAACATGCAAGTCCCATCACCCTGCTCAGTCAGGTGTAGTCATCTTGTGATGCAGTGACTCATCCACGCAAGGGAGGCAGGTCCCTGCCCCTAGTGCTGCAGGCATGTAGTGGGAGAAAGCCTCGCTGGAGACTCCACAGCACAACTACCAATATTTTAATTACCTGATCCATGGCTGGAAACAGTTTTCTTGGCACTGGAGAGTTCTTATGTGACAACCCCATATTGCCGTTGCCAGGAGGAGCTTCCAGCATCTCCAACACCTGAGGGCTCCACAGAGCCCCAGCGGCCAAGCAGCCTTAGCAGCTCCCAGCTCAAGGGCTGGGGTGGCTGCAGTGGGAAGCTCTGCAGAGCATAAGCTAACACTCAAATAGAGGAGCAAGAGCTGAGCTCCACACTAGCAAATAGCTGGGTCCCCAGGCTCCCAACCCAGGCAGCAGGAGGCAACTATGACCAGGTTGAAGTAGATGGGACCAGAACTCAGTGATGCCTGCCCAGATGCACAAGCAGCCTGACCAGCCTCACTGGGAGCAGGCATCTCCCTCTGCACCTAGGTGAGCTCCTTGCTGATGGCCGCAGGTGGGTGGTGGAGACAGAAGGATGAAGGATAAGGGGGGGGGGGGGGATGACCCCTCTTAGTGAGGGAGAGAGGAAGGGAAAATAGATGTCAGGAAGGAGAGGAAACCAGAGCATATCTGTGGTGCTGCAGAAGGAACAGCACTGCTTCTGTGTGATCCTGAGCATGATGGGAAGGTCACAAAAAACCGGTAATAACTGGGCTTTGGATGGAGCCTCCCTAGAAGCCACTGGACCAGACAAGTTCTCCTCATGGGCTCCTCCTTGTACAGGAAACTTGACTAAAAAACACAGCTGGAGCCTGCACACAGAGTGGGTCTGAGGCCTGGGGGTTAAAACCTAGCTGCCCCAAAAGTCCCTCCTTTCCTTAAATCAGTGCACTTAGAGAATCTTATTCCTGTTTGAAATCAATCAGCACCTTCACAGCTTGATTCCCAAATAGCAGTAAATCCCTCAATTAACCAGGAAGAAACACACACCCTCTGCCCCTTGTCCATGGCCATCCTCATCCCTCCCTCTGATGTCCCTCTGGTCACGGCACCACAGTGGCACCATGCCGAAGGAATTTCCACCAGAGATTTCCCTGTGCCTCTCACCCTGCAGGAGGCATCCCACTTCAACCTGGGGTGTGGGGGAAAGGGTGCATCATGGGCGAGTGCTGCCTCCAGCACAGCCACGCAGCAACTTCCCTCCATTGTGTCTCCCCTCCCTGGGCAGCCAGTCCAATCTGCAATCTCCCACCATCTCCCTCCCACTGGCCTCTGCCGGCTGTTCCTCCTCTTTGGAGCATTCCACTTCCACCACCCTGCTCTGGGCCCTCCAGTACCGCCGTCTCTTTGTGCTGTTTTGTCCTCCCCATCAGCTCAGGAGCTTTGGGCGAGGCTCTGCAGAGGGGTCCCTCCCACTAACCCCTTGCCCTTCCTCCAGTCTGAGCTGGTGGGACAGCTGGGATCTGTCCCAGGAATAGGGCTTGCTGTGGTGGACATCTAGAAACTTCCAGCGCCATGCAACATCAGCCTGCGGTCAGGCCTCTCGGAATCCCCCGACTGGGCGCTGCTCCAGCTCCGTAGAGCGAGAGAGGGGTCAGGGCTGTGACCAGGCACAAGTGGAGAGCGCTCTGCCGTGGCTGGGTACTGTTGGTGCTGGATCATGCTGGTACTGCCCGGCATCACCTCCTACAGCACGGCTGTGAGGTCCCTGGGTGTCCTTTTGCTTTACAGAACTGTCCAGGCTCTAGAGACCATGACTGGGCAGCATGTCCCATGCTGGGGCTCTACAGACCTGGGCAACATGTCCCATGCCGGGGCTCTACAGACCTGGGCAGCATGTCCCATGCCGGGGCTCTACAGACCTGGGCAGCATGTCCCATGCCGGGGCTCTGGTCTCAGCCAGAGGCTCTGGGTGCTGCTGAGATGCAGTGGATTTCTCATCAACTGCCATGTACTTTGAGGGGATGTGTTAAGCTGGGAACTCCTCTCACACACCCTAATTTTGGAGGAGCTCCTATTGTGGTTACGGTTCCTCTGGCTTGCATGCTGCAGTATGAACTCACACGAGTCCCCTATTTTTGCAGACAACAGTCTGGCAGAACATGGAGGAAAATGCAACTCCTTCCTATGGCAGAGACAAATCTCTCCAGCCTGACTGCTGCTGTGAAGAAAGCACATTACCTTTGTTCTTGGCTATCCTGTTTCTACCCACGAGACCACAGGGCCTTAACCACTCATCTCTGAAAGCCAAGAGCAGGGCCTGGGCTTCCTCTCCTGCGACACCTTACTGCCATCCAGCAAACAATCAGCTGGGCGTGCCGCATCCTCTCCCAGCGCCGGCCCCGTGAAGCCTGCTGGCCTCGGGCGGCTCGCGGGACAGCGGGGTGCCGCGCCGAGCCAGGCTGGGAGCCGGGGCCTGCGGGTTGCCCACTCTGTCCCCGCAGTGGAAGGAATTTCTCCGGTTCCTTTCAAACAGCAAACCCCGAAGGTGTACGTTCAGCTTGGATAGTGGGAATGTGCGGCGTAAAACCCGGGGTTAGTAGCGTCAGCGGTCGTTACCTGCTGCTTCTGCGAGGGCAGAGCCTGGTCCTCTGCTCGGGACACAGGGACTGTCATGCAACACACACGGGGAGGTCACGGTGGGCAGCGCTGGTCAGGGGGGTGGCATAGCGAGCCCCTGGTCTGCGTCCGTCACGCCGGCTTCAAGAAGACTCCCCTGGAAACACCTTCGGAGAGGCAGCGTCGCGGCCGATGTGCGGGACGGCCCGGGAGAGCTCCCGGCGCCTTCGGTCCCCCCCAGCCGCCCGGGGCGCCCCAGCCGGCCGCTGCTGCCGCGCCGCTCTGCGGGCGTCCGGCCCTCCACGGTGCGGCTCCGGCCCCGGCGGCGGGGCTCGGCACGACCCGCACGGCAGAGGCACGGCCGCGGCGGCGCGACCGCCACCGCCCCGAGAGCGCCTCGGTGGCGACAGCGGGACCGGGCGGCCCGGGACGGGGCAGGCTGCAAGCGACCCCGCGGCCGGTCCCGTGGGGCTCGGGGGCCTCGGCCGCCCCCTCCCCCTGCAATCGAGCGAAAAGGCTGAACATGTAGCAATAATGACCCGGCATTCAGGCTGCCCGGCCCGGCCGGCCCTAATCAGCGGCCCGCGGACCCCCCTCCTCTTCCCCTGCGCTCCCAGAATGGGGAACAAAACCCAGCACGTTTCTGCAGCCCCCGCGCATAAAGCGCCGGGCCTGGGCCTCAGTGGGGGGCAAAGCGGCCCGTCAATCTCGGCGCCGGGGCCCCTTTGTCCCTCGCCTCCCTGCCACACCTTTTGTTCCCGAATCCAATAAGCGCCTATTCCCGCTACCTTCCTCGGCGGCTCCTTTCAGCGCCGGCCCGTCGGCCACAATGGGCCCGGCTCTGAGCTACGCGGCCCCATTCAGCGCCCTTGGCACGCTCACAAGCCGGCCGGGCCGCCCTGCCCCGCGGGCACGACGCGGCGACCGCCCCGCCGCCGGGCACGGGTCCCGGTCCCTCCGCCGGGCACCGGCCGGTGAACGAAGGAGGATCGGGCGGCGAGTATTGCACCTGGTTTATTGACTGACTGGACGAGCTGGCGCTGGCAGTGACCGATACAGAGTAGATAGAGGGGCCGCGGCACTAGCGGGCCCCGCCGTCGGCTTTTTACAAGCAAAGCTGCTCCGCTGGCGCGGCGCGATCGGCTCCGGCCCGCCCGGCCCGCCCGGCCGTCGCGGCGGCTCCGCGGGGCGGCGGCGCTGCGCTGCGGGTTCGCGCGGCCCCGTCCTGCCGCGCTGCTCCGGTCCGTCCGTCGCCGGCCCCGCACCGATGCTCGCGGGAGCGCCGGGATCCCGCCGCGCCGTCCCGCCGCCGCCTCCGGTCCAGGGCGCGTGGCGCGCAGCCGGGCTGCGGTGCGGGTGCTAACGGGGCCGCGGAGCCGCCGGGCCGTCCTGTCGGTCCGCTCCCGACCTTCAGTGCGTGCGGGCTACCAGGCCCGAATGCCCTGCAGTGCGCCCTGGCCGCAGGAAGGCCCCGCCGCCGGCTGGTGCAACGGCTGGCCGCCGCCGCTGAAACCCCCGAGGCCGCCCACGTTCACGAAGGGGCTGGCGGCCGCCGCCGGGCTGCAGGCGGCTTGCATGGACGCGCCGCCGGTGCCCGCCGGGTAGGTGCAGCCATAGCCGGGGTTGTAGGAGGCAGCGTTGCCGTAGCCGTAGGCGGGGAAGCCATTGTAGGAGTAGGGCCCGTTGTACGCAGAGCTGTAGCCCTGCGACCCGCCGAGGCACGGCTTGCCGTCACGGACCAGCACGGGCACGGCCACCCTGCGCGGCGGCGGCGGGGCCGCGGGGCCGCCCAGCTCCAGCGACTTGTCCTGCCGCTGCCGCTTGCACTTGTAACGCCGGTTCTGGAACCAGATCTTCACCTGCGTGGAGGTGAGCTTGAGGCTGCTGGCCAGGTGCTCCCGCTCGGGCGCCGACAGGTAACGCTGCTGCTTGAACCGACGCTCCAGCTCGAAGACCTGCGCCTGGGAGAAGAGTACGCGCGGCTTCCTCCGGCTCCGCTGCTTCGGCCTCTCCGTCTCCTCCGCCTTCTCCGCTGCGTCCAGCGGCTTCTTCAAAACACAGCTCTCTGTACGGGGGAGCACAGGTCATGGATGCGCCTCACCGACGCCGGGCGCTCGCTGCTCCCGACGGGCCCCACCGGCGGACGAGAGCTCCGCGCCCGGCCGACCCCGCGCCTCTACGCGCCCGTCGGGGCATCGCGGTGCGGGCGGAGAGGCAGCGCTGGGACCGGCCGTCTTCGGCACTGCCTGTGTTTGCGAGGGCCCGATTCGGGCGGCGGGGCTGGGAACGTTCCCGCGCCTCCGGGCCGGCTGCGGCGTTACCGCTGCGGCACCGCGAGGAGAGCACCTGCTCCGCCGCCGGGCCCCGCCGCAGCGGGTGCGGACTGGGCCTAACCCGACCCATTCTTCCCCCTCCGCTACCGAAATTGCAGAGCCCGGGCCTGATCCGGCACCTCCGGCCTGGGGCCATGCGGAGGCACTCCCCAGGGAGGACGCGAGCGAGGCGCGGAGGAGGGCGGTGGCAGCCCCGCGACGTGCCTGTCCCGGCTCGAGATGGCCAAGGGACGTGGAGTGGGCAAAGCGCCGGGACCTGGGCTTCGCGGGGCGATACCCGAGGGCTGGGAACGCACCACGGGAAGCCAGCGCGTGGCCCGTCCCGGCGGAGCGGTGCAGTGCGGGAAGCGCGGCGGAGCCGATACTCACTTGGGTCTCGGACCGCCGGGTCCAGCTCTTCTCCCGGGCCGGGAGCCTCGCAGGAGCTACGCAGCACGGCGTGAACGTAGTTGTCGGCGGAGATCCGCGCGTCTGCCTGGCTGCCGGGCGCTGCCATGGGGCTCAGGTAGGAGAGCTTTTCCTCCTCCTCTTCCTCCTCGCCGTCGGAGAAGCGGGCGCCGTCGGCGGCCGCCAGCAGGCAGGCAGCGGGGTGGAAGTGGTGCTCCAGGTGGTGCGGGAGCTGGGCCCCATAGTGCGGGTCCTGCTGTTGCTCCAGGTTGAGGATGTCTTTGACAGAGAAGGGTGTGGAGGTGACGGGACTCGGTAACATCATCGGGGCAGCGCAAGCGGCCAATCAGTCCCGCGGGCCCGGCGGCGCTCGGGCGGCTGCTCGGCGGGGAGCGCCGCGCCCGGTGCGGGGGGAGCAGGCAGCGCCGAGAGACGAGGGGCCGCGCCTGCTTCTGTCTAAGTTGCCTCCATTAGCTCGGCGCTGGGGGTCTGCGTTTTGTTACAGCTTCTGCAGGGACAGCCAAAGGCTCAGGAGCCTCCTCTGCCCCGGGCCGGCACGTCACGGCAAGGAGGGGCCGGGGGCGGCCTCGCCATTGGAGAGAGGGGGAGGCAGAGCCGGCCCCCTGCCCGGCTCCGGCCGCCCGGCCAGAAATAGCAATGTATTAAGGCTGCATTCGGGGAGGCTGCTTTCCCGCAGAGCGCCCCGCCGGCCCGGCACCCGCCCGGCGGGCGCGGGGACGGTGCGCCGGGGTCGGGGTCCCCGCAGAGAGCCGCGGCAGACGCCGCCGCGCCCCCCAGTGCTAAGCACGTGTAGGTAGGTAGGGACCCCCGCCCGGGCGCGCCCCGCTGGCCCCTGCCCGCACACGGCTCGGTCCGGCCCCGGCAGGGGCCGACATGTGCGGCCCCGCCGCCCCGGCCTCCCCGCCCCACCAGCACGGCCCCGCAAGTGCCTCCCGCGGCCCAGGACGCGTGGCGGAGGGGAGGTTCGCCTCCGCCACCCCGCAGCCCTCTCGCAGCCGACGGCGACCCCGCCGTCCCGGACGGGCCGTAGCCATGCGACGTACACGTAGCCAACCCACTCCGCATCCCCCTGCACCTCCGGTCCCTTCGGCGGTGCCCCCACAAATACCCCCGCGATCGGCCAATCTGCAGGCCGGCCCAGCTCGCCGCAGCCGGTGCGACACTCGTTCGCACAGGGGAAAGCACGCTTCGCCGCCGCCGGATCGGGCCCCGCAGCCTGCGACCGCCAGGCCCAGTCGGGGCGGACCGGGCCGGGCCGGGTGGGCAGGCTGGGACCGCGGTAACGCGAGGCTGGGTGGGGAGCGCGGTACCGCGGTTGTCGGTGTTTCCTTTCGTTGTTTTTCGTTTTCTTTCGTTTCGTTTCGTTTTCTTTCGTTTCTCCCGCCGGTAACGGGCGGCCAGCGGGTTTCGCGGAGCCACTTCGCCGCCGTGTCGGCGGGTGACGCACTGAATGAGCCTGTCGAGCTCTTCCGCACTGAGGGGTCCCCCGGGCACAGGACTTCGCCGGGCACCGGCCGAGTCCCGCAGTAATGCGGGGGGTGCCGCGGCCCCTCGGCGCTGCCCGCGGCCCCTGGACTTGTGCAGGGGCTCCGGGCTGCCGCGGCGCGGGGAGCGGGCGCACCGAGGGAGGGGCAGGGGGTCTTTGGTGAGATTTTTCGTTGTGATTAAAATCCTGCTGCCCCGCAGGGCTTGGATCAGCGACGAGGGGAGGCCACCGGAGCCGGGCGCGTACGCCGCGCAGGTGAGTGTCCCGGCGCCGGGGCTTCGCGGGGCCTTCCCGGGATTTCTCTCCTGTTGTTAACGCCTGGCGGCTCTACCGTTTAGCCGGTGCCGTCGGTGCTCTGTCGGTGCTCTCGTATCTTCGTCTTTTTGCACGCCCCAGAGACGTATTTACTGGGGGCGCAGCCCGGGACAGGAGCCCGAGTCCCGCGCACTTCTCCGCAGCTCATGTGCTGCCGGTCCCGCGACGGGGCCGGTTCCCGTTCCCCCGGCGCACCGGACTGCTGCCAGCACGCAGCTTCAAACCCCTCGCCATATAAATATGACGAGTCGGTCTCTTCTCGCCGCTGCGGTCCGGACGGTGGACGGGGAAGAGGGCCCGCAGTAAGCAGGCCTGACCGGGGCCCGACTCTGCCCCGTGCCGCCGGTGCGCGGAGAAGCTCGGCTCTGCCGAGACCCCGCTGCCGGGACCCCGAAAATAATTAGTAACAATTAGTTCCTTATCCGTGTTACATATCCGCCACCGTCCCGGGCCACTCCCGCCCGCCTCGGGGCCCCGGGCCCGGGAAGTGCAGGCGCGGGGCAGCGCGGCGAGCGGCCGGGCTCTGCACAGCGCCGCGCTCCCCGAAAGCTCCAGTGCGGCCGAGCTTCCCGGCGGGGAGAACAGCGTCAAGGGCCGGTGCCCTCGGTGGTGGCGGCCATAAGAACTGCCGGGCCACTGCCGATGTCCGCCTGACCGTCCGCCTGGAGCAGCAGACGCCGTGCCGAGGGCCGGGGCCGCGCCCCGGCAGGGTCTGGCTCGTTTGGCGCCATCGCGCTCCTGCCCGCACAGGGATCCCGGACGGGCCGATTGCCGGGCGCGGCCTGCGGGCTCTGGGAACCTGAGTCGGGAATAAACGGCGCATCGGGACGTCTTCCCGGTGGTACGAGTGGTTCTTCCGCTGGGACCCACTCATTTGTGCTGCTGCCAGCCACACGGACTGCTCGGGGACCCCATGCCCGACGGAGGGAGCAAGCCGCGGCCGGTCCTTTTCTGGACCGCCCTACCCTCCGCATGTCTCCCGGTGCGGTAACTGACCCGCGCTTTCCCCCCATGCCGGCATGCCCTCTTTAGTGGAGGTGGATCGGTGGTGAGTTCCCGGCTGGGAAGGCCAGGGAAGCAGGGAGATGGTCGGGCCCGACCGTGCCCGTACTGAGGCGGCTGGCGCCGAGGAGCACGACCGGACGGGGGCGAGCAGTGCGGACGTACAGAGGCCTGGGGGAGGAAGGAGCAGGACAGCCCTGGTACCTGCCGGCGGGTCTCAGCCCGGGTTGCGGCTGCAGGGCTTTCCCAAGCAGGCTGGGCTGGGGTCACCGGGCTATTAATGGTTATTTTATTTATATCATTAGCGGCGTCTCCTGAGCTCTGTTTACAGCAGGGCCTTGTTGTCCCGGCCGCTCCTGCGCTCTGTTTAGACAGGGGATTATTGTAATGGATGGAGCTCGCCGTGCGGATGCTGCAGCGGAGCCAAGAGCGCCAAGAGCCTCCCCCCCGGGCCCTGGGAGCGAGCAGCAGCCCCGATGCAGCCGCGCACACCGCGGCAGGCGGGCGACGAGCAGCCCGCTCCCGCCCGAGGGCCCCGGCCGCAGGCAGCCCGGTAGCAGCGGCCGCGGCCGGGGGCCTCGCTCGGGGCGATGCTATCAGCAGCAGGGCTGCTAATTGCTCCATTAGTCTTGCGGGTGCGGAGTGCTGGAGCCGGCCCCGCGCTAATGGCCGTAAACAAACAAACACGCTAATCCGGCCCTGTCTCCAGCCCCCGTGCTCGGGAAGCCAACGGGACACGGCGGCGGGAGGCGCTGGGCGGGCGGCACCCACCTGCCCGCCACCCCAGGAGCCCGGCGGCCCGCGGGTTGGGGCCGTAGCCGGAGCGGACCCGCGCCGCCGGGAGCTTCCCCCCGCGCCCGGCTCTATTTACACAGAGCCTACCCTTGTGTAAACGCTGCGCGCCGTGGTTTATCTCAGGGCCCGTCTGGTTCTCGTTCTCTGTCAGCAGCGCCCGGTGAAGGATGGCCCTTTCCCAGGAGTTAGGTCCTGATTTATGTGAGAACCGCAGCGCGCCGGGGACGCCCCCGCACGGCGGGGCCGGCGACGCGACGCGGAGAGGCGGCGGGTCTCGGCACAGCGACCCGCCGCCGGGGCTGCCGGTGGGGCCGCGTCCCGTGCAGCCCGCACCGGCTTCGCACGGCCCGGTCACCTGCCGGCAGCGGACCCCGCGGTCCTGTCGTGTCCAGTCCGGCACGGCACGGCGCTCCGCCGTCTCCCGGGTCCGTCTCTCTTCGCACGCAGCCTCGGCGCCCCTCACGGTGCCCAGCGGGCGCGCCCTGAGGGGCTCCGTAAGGAGGGCACACGGGGCGGCTCCGCCGGCCGCTCCCAGCCCGGACTCACTCCCTGAGTGTGCCCACCTGGTCACGGCTTTCGGGAAAAAGGATGGCGTTTATCTCTGCCCTGCCACTTGCACAGGAATGGCTTTTTTTCACATCTCTGAAAATAAACATTATCTGTATTCCTCAGGAGAGAAGAGGGCTTCTGCAGGCAGCAGAGCCGGGTCCAGGCAGGGGATGCAGCAGGCTCACCCAGCAGCAGGCTGGATCCGTCTCCCGCTGCTGTGTCCCTGCCCAGCCAGTGCCTACACCATCCTGTTCACTCCGGTCTGCCACTTCACACCTGCCTGCATCTCTCTGAATCCTCAGAACAGCTGGCTTGGTTTGGCTGAGAACCACCCAACTAATGCCCATTTTCTTGAGAAATACAAATATCTTGAGAAAAGCAAATATCTGCTTTTCTTCAGTTTTTTTTTTTTTTCTCCATTGACATCTTGCGGGGATGCATGACTTGAAAATGCATCCCAAAACAAAGCCTCAGTGGAAAATAAATGTGTTTTCTAAAGGTCAGAACCAGACTCTAGCATCCTACACATATATTTTTAAGGTGGGAGGTTGGTTTGAGGGATACCAGTAGCTGTGTGAAACATTCAGTGTTCAGCACTTTGAGGGATAGGAGCAGCAAATGCAAGGGTGCTGCCCATTGCAGCAAGGGGACCTCGGTAGGCTTGGACACCAAAGGGGAGATTGCCCTTGATTTCAGTGCCAGTTGGGCCTCTGAAACTGAGGCTGACATGCTGAGCTTGGTGAGAGCCACCTTGCAGGAGCAGGTAAAGGTCATCATTCATCTAAGGCAATGCAGGATAGGAAATGCCAGTGCCAATGACTCCCTCCCTGCCTGCTGTTATTTGGCCTCTCTTGTGCACAAAGGATATCCAGGCTTCACAGAGCTACCCTGCTGTACAACACAGCCCCATGACTGTGGACGTGCAGAGGGTAGCAAAACACCTCTTCCTCTGGACTGGAAGCTGTCATAAATCACAGTTACTGACCGTGCAATGAGAGGGTCCCCCATGCAGCAGAAGGAGGACACTGCTGCAGGCACATGTACGCCACTTTGTTGGTGGAGCACACCCCACAGCCTTTCTGGGAGTACCTTTGCTCCATGCCTCAGAAGCCATTGCTGTGTGTTTGTGGCCATGAGGTTGAGGAGCTGAGCTGAAATTCATCCTTCAGCAGAGGCCCAGCACGAGGCTTGCTCACCACTCGCATCCACAGGCCTGCGTACCACTTGCATCCCATAGCGCTTAAGTGGAGCCTAAGTGGACCCTGGGCCTTGTGCTGGCGACCTGCCCAGTGCTGGATTTCAGCTCCGAGCCCAGGCCTGCCGCTCTGATTCATGCACGTAATCCCGCTGAGGTCAGCGGGTTTCATCCTGCTCCCACCATAGCCCGCGGGACAGTTCACACGAGAGTGGCAGGGTCAGGCTCTGTGTTTGCATGTGCCATAGAAAATGGAACAATTAAGATTAAACCAATTAAATTTTAACAGGTCTGGAAAGCGTTTTATTACATAATAAACTGGAGGGATTAACCATGTCGGGCTTTGCTCTGTGTGTGCTGGTGAAGTGGTTCCTTGCTGTCCGCAGCACTTGGTGTTCCTCCGGGCTGGAGACCTCCCTGCGCTGCCGCTGGGTCCGGCTCTCTGGCAAACACAGGGGGCTGGGAATGCCGTTGCAGGCTGCCTCCTGCTCCTGTCCAGCACTGTCCCCCAAAGCATTCTGGGTGTAATGCTTTTCTTAGCCCAAGCAAAGCATATTCTAGAAGAAAGTTTGCAAATTATATGGTGGCTATTTCTATGGCTTCCTTCAGGCGTTCTGGTGAGGAGCAAGTGGCTGCTGGACTGGCTCTGTGCAAGGTGGTGACAGATGTCTCATCTTGGAAACGCAGCTGATAAGTTGCTCTTGTTTAGGGCATCTGCCTGGCAGCCAGTCCCCACTTCTCTCTCTGCTTAATCAAGATTCCTCCGGCTGTTCCCATGCAGATGAAGCCATCCTGGCCATGGCTGCCCTGGAGCTGGTAAGTCTGTGAAAGAAATAGTACACAGCTCTGGGTTTGCCAGAGTGGTTTCAGGGAAATTGAGCTGAAAAAGGGTGCAGGAACCAGCTTTGGCAGAGTGCATACACAGGGAGGTGCACAGGCCTCTGTGTGGTGGCATTCCTCAACTCTGCTGGTATTTGTCTATGGGGCTGACATTTCCTCCGAGAGGCACCCACAGCCAGTGGCTGTTGCACTGTTTCATCTTCCCAAATGTGATTTGAGGCTGACCAGCTCAGGAGGATTGGACACAAATATCCTCTGTCATGCAACAATCTGCACTTGGGGGCTAGGGTGGGGAGATGAGGCTGGGGAAGCTCATAATTTCTGTCTCTTCTGGGTAAATATGGGTCAAAAGCCCATCAGGCTCAGCCCAAAGGCATTTTGCACTGTCCTTCCAGAGGCCACAGCAGGCCAGCTTCCAATGCTCTGGTGGGTTTTCTCTGGAAGTAGAATGGTTGCTGTGGCTGGAGACTGTGGCATGTTCAAGTGGCAGTGAAGGCAAACTGCTCCCTGGCTGATTACCATGACTGGAAAGGTTAATGGCAGAGCATGTGCTTGGTTTGCACATGTCTAATAAATACCCATTCTTTTGTTTGCCTTTGAAATACTTTTCGTATTTAGCCGTGGCTGCTCATGTGGTTCCCTCCTGAACCCAGATCGTCACCGACAGCCGCTGTATAAATAGGGCAGGCCCTGTGTCCTGCACATAGGAAGGCAGGTAGGAGATTTGAAAGCTTCTGTTAATAGTTTATCTCTGGGTCTGCCTAATGAATTATCCTGGCAATTACTGTGCAGAAATTGTTAGTGTATCCTGATGATTCAGAACTTTCTAACAACAACTCTGGACCAAACTATAAACTGTTTTTCTATCTTGGAGTGGAGACTTGAGAGAGGACTCCTGATTGTTCTCATCCCCTCCGGGGCCATAGCTGGATTATCCCACACAGGCTTCTCTGCAAACTTGTTTTTAGTCTATCAGTGGGCCCTTTGCCAGACCAAAGAGATGGGGAACTGTTTTCCAGATTTAAATCCCTCCCCTCTACCCTTCCACTCCACTTACACCTCTGAGGAAGAGCATGGATTAGAAAGGATTTGCCCTCATGGGGCTTTGGTTTGGGTTTGTGAAGATCTGTCCTTAAAAGCATTGCCTTTTTTGTTTTATCCCTATGTAAACCTGACTCCCAGCTTTACGCAGGGAAAGGCAGAAGTGAAGTGCTGTGTTGTTCAGAGAGTAGAGATCTCCCATTTCTTTTGAAATACCTGCCTTTAAATGGCATTTCCTCTTGGAGACAGTGGCTTAACATGAAGGACAAGCAGGTGGGGATGGACAAGGGTGGTGTTCCAGGAGCAGGACATGGCTGGACCCCTCCTGCTGTGGTTGCTGTGCTTCAGCCATGCATACAAGAAGCTGGATGGCTCGAAGACTCAGCCAAAATATGTCCCTGTGCCAGTACTGACAGGGCAACCTGGAACTCTTGATACGGTTCCTGTCTTCTCCCTGGGCTGTTGATGTCCCAGCACACTGGAGACCATGGGTATCCAAGCACATCTGGGATGCCCTTCCCAGGACCCATCCTGGTGCTCTCCCCCAGGATCCATCCTGCACTGAATGACCCGTGCAGCGATGCTGTGGCAGGCCAGCAGTTTGCAGTCACCGGGGCCATAGCAAAGGTGGTGGGGAGTACACATGGGGCCAAAGCAATTCTTCCCTTCCTCATCCCTCCCTTGCCAGGGTGGCAAGAGGCCACACCACTGGCTATGCCCTGTCCCACTGGAAGCACTGACGCCTGTCTGGCTGCCAGGACACCCCGCCAGCCCCGTCTCAGGCACATTTCCTGCGCCCGGCAGTGCCGAGTGGGCTTTGTGCCGCATCCCAGGGCCGCCTGGGCCCAGGCTCCCTTCTCCAAACATCCCTCCCACCGTGCACCCGTGGTACCCCCGCGGCTCACCCATGTCCGCCCCGCACACCCGCCCTTGCTGACGGTGGGGAAAGTAGGAGCCGTGTCCTTGCACTGACCTTCATCTGACCTTCCAGTAACGCTCGAGAAACCCTCGGAAAGGCTTTCTCATTGTGCAGCCCCAGGGTTTCCAGGGAATTAGTCAGCAGGCTGGAATTGTGCTCTGTGTATGTGACCCCCCCTTATCCCCCCCTCCTGCCTCTCCCATCCCTGGAGCCGGACCGGTCCAAGAGATATGTTGCCAGGGTGACAGCGAGGTGTGATGGATGGACAGAGAGTGGCTGTGGAGTGGCAGGGCCGCTGGTCAGTAACCCAGGGCTGTGTTTATAAGAAGGAAGAGGCTGTTTCCTGGAGCTAACATAATGCAGCTCTAAAAAAGGCAGGGGAAATACATCATGCGAGGGGAGCGCGGCCCGGGGAGGGGAGGGCCACGGGGAGCTCAGCACCACAGCGAGCCTCCAGGTCAAGGTGCCTTTGACAGGGGCCTTTTTTATAGGCCATTTGCGTGAGAGTTCGCTGCTGTTTCTCTGCAGCCCTGACAGCGGCTCAAGGCCCAGCCGGGGTTTGGGGAGGGTCTAATCTAAACTCGCCGATTTCCAGCCCTTCTGCTGCAGGACCCGCTGATTTATTTGGAAAATAAATAATCGACGCTGACTATTGTTTCATGTCTGTGGAGTGACAGTCCCCCGCCCTCGGTGTGGGGCTGTGCCCTACCCCACAGTGGACACTCGGAGGAGCAGGGAGCTGTGGAAGGACCCTGTTGCTCAGAGAGAGAGGGGCTGAGTTCACAGCTTCCATCGGCCCCCACCTCACCACGCCCGGGAAGGGGCGATTCCTGGGGCCATGGTCCCTGCGTGGGCGGGCACCTGGGGCATCGCTCACTGTGCTCATTGTGCTGGATCAGAGCTGGGGCGGCAGTGACCAACTGGAAAGGCAAGGGAATGTCCCACCCTCCTTCCCAAATGCCTGCTGTGGCAGTTTTGCTCCCTTTAGCCACACTGCAGGTGTGTGAGGCTCTTGTGCCCAGCACTGGCATCTCCCCCGGTGTGGAGCCAGAGTGTCTGCAGCCCCACACACCTGCTGCTGCCACAGCGGTGGGGTCATCCCCATGGCTTGTGTCACCTCTGAGCCCTGCAACCACGGTCCCCCTAATGTCACCCCTTCTGCTCGAGGGTCTGGTTGCAGGACAAGCTGCTGCTTCTGGTGCAGCACACAAGAAATTTCACTCCCCAGACGGCAGTGTGGGAGCTGAATCCCCAAGGTGGTTGGGACCCCAGGGCCTTAATCGTCATGACTAATCAGAAAGCAGCAGCCCAGAAAACAGACCCTTATTTTTCCCTACCACAAAAAAAAAAAAAAAAACAAAACAAAAAACACACACCAAAAAAAAACCAAAAAAAACAACAAAAAAAAAAAAAAAAAAAAGAAAAAAAATCAAGGATCATTTTGCAGTAGGTCTCCACATTTTGAGTAGGCATAATTGTTTCTTTTAAAGCTGAATAATTATTTAAATGCTGACAATTTTTTTTTCTTTTATTGCTTCAACTCTTCAGTGGCTGAGGAAGCGATATTGCATTTAGGGTTTTTCTGTTTTTCTTTTACAAGAATGCTAAAATTTTGTAAAGCTTGGAGTAGGGAATAAAGGATCAGAAAAGAGGAGGAAATCCAGCATGAACGTCAGCCATCATAAAACAGCTTCAGGGCAGCAGACAAAAAGAGGACAAGGGAAACCTGGAAACACAATGCTTTCAAATTTCGAACAGCTTTCTGCTTTAGAAAACAGAAAAGAAAAAATTGTTTCAAAATATCCCATTGAAATGTTAAATGAAATTGGTTTCCATAGAATAGTTGTCAATCTACAACTAGAAAATTTTAAGCAATTTTTGAACTAGAAAATTTTAAGCAATTTTTTTACAGAATAAATTTAAGTTTTATCATTTCTTTTCTACATCATTAATAATAATTCTGCCTTAATATGATAATAAAAATCATCAATTTACATTTTTCCAGTGAATACATGGGTTTGATAATGTCTTCACTAGTGTGAGAGTAATTTTTAAGTGGAGTCTTATTTTTGGCTGAGGTTTTTGCTTGTCCCTTTTTTCACTGGAGAAGTGTTCGGTCTTCGATGCTTTCATACTTTCCCTCCTCTAATTCATGCAAATACTGCCACATGCCCAAATTCCTCAATGAGTTCAATATTTATCAGCAAATAATTATTTTTTCAACCCATCCTGTTCACTGTCTAAAGCCACTTTCTAAACAAGTATTTGATGAGTATTTGTATATTTAGTGTTTGCATTGTTCTGAGTGACTTTCAGCATCAGAGTCTCTCACCCACTTTCCCTTCAAATGAGCACATTCACAGGCACTTCCATATGAATATGCATTCGCCTCAGATTTTATAAGGCTGTGTTTGGACGATTTGCAAAAACCCACCCAATCCATATTTTGGAGTTATTTGGTTTTGTCTGACATATCCGTCACAGCTGCCAGTGCAGGAAAGGCAATCCATACTTCTGGAATCCCTTCTGCTGGCTGTCTGGGGCAGTGCTGTCTGTGCAGGGGCAGTTGGATGACACTGGTACCCGAGCAGCCCCATCCCCATCTCCCTAAGATCAGCCGTGAGCATGGGCTGGGTTTTTATTAAAAACCACTCTTTACTATCCTTTTCATGCCCGGTTCTTGTTGGATTTGTGTCGGCCCTCTGTGGGACCCTGGGACACACGCTGTCCAGGGAGGAAGCAGGGCTGGGGAGGGGCAGAGGGGGCTTGTATTTCCAGCGCTGCAGATTAAGGCCGCCTGGCTCCTCTGCAAGCCTCCCCAGGTGGCCGTGATATTTCTAAAGGACTTGTCCCTGTGCTGCAGTAAGCTCATTAGCTAATTCCCTTATTACGCAGCATCAACTGAAGCATGTGTGTTTAAGCTGCCAGGGAGCCCCTCTCACCTTTCTCCCCAGCTCCTCTCCCTTCCTCCTAACCCCCTTCTCTTTGTTTTAGCTAACAAGGTGGGCTTTTAAAACTGCCCTTGCCCGGTCATTCGGAGTGCAGGCTCCTCCCTCCCTGGCTGGTCCCAGTGTTGGGGCACCTGCAGGGACAGGGGTGGCCGCGGGCAGGACCCCACTCGCCCAGCATGGCAGCCAAGTGCTCTCGCCTCTGCCCAAGTGGCTCTTTGGGCTCGTTCACATTCCTATGTCAACCCCAGGCAAAGGCACTGAGGGACTGATTGAGGCAAAGCGAGGCATGGGGAGGTTCCTGGGAAGGTTGTGGCATGAAACAGCCGTGGTGGCACGCTGCTCTTTGCATAGGCACACTGGGATTTGAGAGGGTCAGTGGGCTCTTGCCCCTTGCCGCCTGACCCCAAACCTGTCGAATTCTCACCTGGGGGTGGGGAGCCAGAGCTTGTGGGGCCAAGCCATTTGGCCTCAAGCATGGAGAGCATGGGGACCCTGTTCCCTCACCGCCTGCTCCAGGAGAAGCCCGGTCACAACCCCTGACTGGGGAAGAGGGATGGAGTGGCAGCCCACCCTCTTCCTTCTGGGGGGCCATGCACCGCAAAATCCACCTCGCGCCGGCGCTTTCCGGCCCTGTGTGAGAACGTACAGTTTGTGGCTCCTTCATTGACTTTGAAGAATGTCCCTTTATTCACAATGTTATTTCCTTTAATCACTGTGAGGTTGCAGGAAATCTTCTTGGAAAATTGTCTCAGATTGGCTGGAATTACTGTACTGTTGCAGGGATGGAAAAGTCACTTGAACTTGTTTTCATTTTACCCTAAAAAGTCACTGTCCCCAGAAGGTTCAGATGAATTTGGATAAACATGTGAGTTCTGAGGATGTAGTTGTTGAGTATTTCTTTTCCCTCCCTTTTTTTTTTCCCCAAATGAATCTTTGTGGCTTTCCAAGTTCCTGAGCTTTACTCAAGACCAGGAGTGCAGAAGCAAAGAAAAAGGGACCTTTGACATAAACAGATCATAAACAGACTGAAGACAGGCAAATACATCATTAAGTGACACAACACAAGAGCAGGGATAATGAACCAGTAAGTGACAGCTTTGGCCATCAGCTAAGAGCTGAATCAACCAAATTTTCTACCTGAGGATTTCTGTGCTGGCTGACATATGAAATACAAGATGTGCTAAATCTTGACTTTCACGGGAGTTTAGTCCCATTTCCACATGAAATTCTGAAATTCTTGTGAGTAATGGAGAAATGTGGTCTAGGTGAGTGTGCGGCTACATGAGGGCACAGCTGGCTGGGAAAAGGTATTGAAAAGGTAGTTTCCCATGCTCAGTCCTCAGACAGGGCCTGGTCTTGGTTTAGGGGTAGTTGGTGCTTTCATCAGTGATTTTCACCTGCAGCACCAGTCTGCAAGAATGATTTTCTTGAGAACCTGAAGAAACCTGAAATAAACCTGCTGATAAGAACAAATATAAGGTTCTTCTGTGAGTTGGGAAAAATCAACATTGCAGGCACTGGCTAGGGAATGAGTAAGGTTGCTCTGTGGGAAAGTAGCTGGAGGTGAAAGTGGGTCCTGCAGGGAGCGTGAGACAGCATCAGCCCAAGTGAGAAGAGCAAAATCAGACCAGGACATATGAACAAGGTGTTTGTAAGACACCTGATGTGATCCTGCTGCATTTAAAGAGTGTCAGACTCAGCACTGAATCCCACTTGGGGCTCAGCGTTTCAAGCTGCTGTTCTTGGAGAAAGCCCAGGGAAGAACAAGATCAGAAATTCAGAAAACATGACATACTGGAGAAGGCTGAAGGGTGGCTTAGTATCACAACACAAAGACTACAGGGAAATAAGATAAAAGTCTTTAAATGCATAAAGCCCTGCTACAAAGTATGAGATAATGGGCTATTCCTTGTTTTCAGGTGGGTAGAAGAAGAAGCCACAGACTCACCCTGCAATGATTGTGGTAAAAGGGATTAAAACTTGTTTTTCCTGGGAGCCGTCGTCACCACTAGAGGCTTCTTTTAGGAAGTGTTTAGACAAAAGCTCCACCAGGAAGGGTTTGATTTGTTTGGGGGCAGGCAAACAGGCTGGGTGACCTTTCAAGGGCCTTCCAGGCTTATTTTTTATAATTCTCTGAGTACAGATACTAAAAAGAGGAGAAAATCATTTTGCCTGTGGCCAGTCTATTCAGGACTGGTCCTTGCCAGGTGTGTTTTGCTTCAGCTGTGAAGGTTTCCATTAGGTTATTGTTGGGTGGTGGTTCTTTTTGTTTTGTTTTGGTTTTGGGTTTTTTTTTGGTTTTCTTTAGTTTGTGGGGTTTTTTTTTGGGATTGGTTTTTTGTTTGTTTGTTTGTTTGCTTGGGTTTTTGGGTTTTGTGTTTTTGGGTATTTACTCCTAACCATTTTTTTCCCTATCCAGATTTTCCCCTGTTTCTGTACATCACTCTGACTCTACTTTTCCTGGAATGGTCATATGCCTTGTGTGATTCCCCCAAAGCTCTGTGCAGAGAGACCATTTCTTCCCAACCCAGTGTACCACATGTCTAATACACAATATCCAGGAGCATCCTGGGGCAGACCCCATGTCTCTCATGAATTTGCCTGCTGACAGACTCCCGGTGTTCCAAGCTCGTGCCTCACTCCTGGTTTCAGTCTTGTCACAAGGCCCCTGCGGCTCATCCGTGGGCTGGGTGTTTTTCTGTTTCTAAAACAGGAGTAACAACTGTTGTCCCCCTCCATCTGTGGGTTTGCAGATGTCAACTGTCCAGTGTTTACACTGAGCTTGTGCAATGGGAATTTTTCTGTGTGTATTAGTAACACGATGTATTTTTACTCACGATGTTTAAGATCAGAGTTAGTCATTAGATCACCTATGCTGATCTACCCGACTGCCTTGTCTTGTTACTCTTTCTGGATCCAAATAACCTGGGGTTTCACTAATGCACAAAAGCATCTGGTCTGGAGGAGCAAGGGAGTTCATGGTTTGGTCTTATTTAATCACTGACGGTTAATCCACCAGCTAATCAGCATTGCTCAGTAAATGTATGTCGTATTTCTTATGCAGGGTTGTCTGGCTTTTAATTTCCAACCATTGATTCTTGTTCTGCCTTTTTTGGCTGGAATAAAAAGATGTTAGCACATGGTATTTTCTTACTATGAGAGTACTTGTGCATAGCAGTCAAATTTCTTGAGCTTTTTTAAGAAGAAAACAGGTTGAGCTTGATTCTGTCACTGTGGGGTGCATTCTCCTGCAAGTGTGTCTTTTCTGTGCCTGTTTTCTGCACTCTCTCTCATTTCACAGAATAATTTTGGCCTCAGGAACTCTGGCAGTACAGCCCACTGGTTGGGCCTTGATCCATTGAATTTTGGAAATGTCTGAAGATGCAGATTCCATCACTTCACTCAGTTTTCAAGCCACCTTGTGTCTTCCCCCTTCCAGCCCATACCTCCCCACTCTGTCTGCAAGGATGCTATGGGAAATATGGAGCGGTGGGAATCACATTTACATCTCTCACTTCATCTGGATCTTTTTATAGTGGGGCACCAGGCTATTCACAGTATCTCAGGGTTAGCATCCCATCCTCTGCTGCACAGAGCACTGCCTCACACCTCCCATTTGCTGCACTCCCAGCTCTGGTGCCCAGGACTGCATTTACCACGTGGTCCCAGCATTGAGCTCACATCCAGTTGCTCGCCCTCAGGACCCCAAGCCAACAGAGTCTTCTGTTAGCCCCTGCCACCCAGAGGGATAGTCCACTTTCTTTGCCAACATGTCCAACTTGGCATTCGGCTCAGTCAAAACCCACAGCCATGACTTGTAGGGCTGCAGCCAAGGTTGGCAGCAGTGAACAGGTGCCACCTCTGAGCTGGCCTGTGCCTGCACTGGGTACCTGGATTCCAGTGCTGACACCATTGCAGCAACATCTCCCTGTTGAGAACAACTTCTGGAGGCCAGTCAGGGTGTAGGTATTGGATGAGCAGTCAGTATTAATTAAGACAAGTACTTAACCAGAATATTGTGAAGCACCTCACAGATACCCAAGGGTCTGACACCTCACTGCTCCCTGTTTCTTTGAAGCCATTGCTTTTTGTCCTGTGGGCAGTTCAAGTCCCTGGTTGAGACAAAGTCAAACCTCTTTGTTCCCCATTTTCAAGCAGGATTTCCTCAGAAGATCCTAGGAAGAAGCCATGGACTAATAATACCTTCACCATATATGGTGCATTTCAGCTTTGCTTTGCGAGCGCGCGTTGCCCTGCATGCTGCATGCAGCGGGCAAGCGCGTTATCCAGCCCGGCACCGCCGGCTGCTGCAGAGACCCAAGGCTCCAGTACAAAATCAGGTGCATTTTAGCCAGGCTTCTGCTTTTCCTTCCGTGCAATGTCTACACTGGACGAGTTTGTCCTGTGCTGTGCAGATGACTGGTGGTGCTTACTTGTGATTTTACAGTAGCATTTCAAAGGGCTGGTTGCAAGGAGGTGCATGCACATTTCCTGTATGTCTGGCCAAAAAGCTGATACTTGAGAGCACCAGGGAACCCTACACTCCTGCAGAACATGCCATTTTGATGTTCACAAAAGACAGAGTTTTGTCCAAACCTGGGGAACATCATGGAAGGTGCCAGCATTATTTTCCTGCTCCTGGACTTGTTCGGTTTTGTTTCTCATTCTGCCACTCCATGACTGTCCAGCTGGTTTATTCCTGCACTACACGGGTCCCAGTCCTGTGAGATGTGATGGTGAGATATGTCTCACTTGGGTTGGGGTCTCAGGTTTAGCCGTGCTCTTTCCTGTCAGCTCTGAGATGGCCAAAGTGTGAGCAGCTGTTGGGGTAGTACAGGTGTCCAGCTTCAGAGGTCAGGTATGTTCCCAGCTGCCAGCCATGCCATCAGGGACACCTTTTGTACAGGTCAGCCTCCTTAAACCTGCCCAAACATGCCAGAGACACTAATGGCCAGGCAGGAGGACAAGCCCTGTGCTTCCAGGTCTCCTCTCATGACAACTGCCAAGTCCCCTTCCCGCACTAATCTTGTCCTTCTATCCAAAACAATTATGGAGGGCTTGTTGTTTTTGGCACAGCCCTTTATTTACAAATCCCATCCTGCTTATAGCTCATGGTTTCATTATCCTCTAGATGTTTACAGAGCTCCTTTTCTTAATATTTGTGCCATTATTTTACTAGGGATCCGGGTGAGACTTTCCAGACAGTAATTGTCCAGCTCATCCTCTCCCCCACCAGCTCTTTCTGCAGAAGTGCACATCTCCCCACTGTCCCTGCCAGCCCAGGGCACCCTGATATCCTCTTGAAACTTGATGCTACTAATGAGCACCTCCCAGCCCCTGCACCCCTGCACTCCCCTTTCTCAGGGCACAGGTGCACATCCCGGGCTGGGGCTCTGTCCCCTGTGCAGGCATGCAGCTGGGGGTAAAGCCTCAGCTGGGGACTGCGTCCTGGGAAGGCAGACAGTGGCAAACCTGTCGCTGGGATTTTGGGGTCATTAGCATGGTGCAGACGTGGGTCGGCTTGCATGGCTCTGATGCTGGTCCCTGCCCCTGGGCTGTCTGTCACAGGGGCTTGTTTAACCTTCTTTGCAACAATATCACAGTCTTTAATCTGTTTATCCTCATAACCCTGCTATGAGGTGAAGGATAGTTATCCTCGTTTCAGAGGTAGGGAACCGAAGGGATTCTTTTCAAATGTAGATCAGTGTGTAATGATGCAGAGATAAAGATTTTAAAAACATGCCTGAGACAACAGCCGTATGGTGTGTAACTGAGCTGTGTTCTGCAAATCCCATTAAGTGCCTCTGCCTTTTTCAGCTGGTGCTCTCTTGGGGCAGACCTGACATGGGTAAATGCCACGCAGGCTCCAGCCTCCTGGACCATGGGTGGGACCCAGGCAAGGCAGGGGGAGACAGAGCTGAGTTCCTGCCTGCCGTTCAGTACCCTGGGTGTGCTCTGGGTGTGTGGGGCTCCAGGCACTCACACCTGAATTGCATCAGTGAGTGCGTAAGACCCTCGGCTGTGTTTGGGAATGAAACTTAAAGCCTGTTTGTACTGCAAATGTGCAGATAAAAGTGTGAGGTAGGAAATACAAAGGGGTGCTTGTACAGCATCCCTCTGGCTGTGCAACGCAGCAGGGCCAAGATGCTGAATGAGGAGCAAGCAATGACAGCAAACTCTTCGCTCTCACTGCTCAGAAAAATGGTATGGACAGTAGGTTTGGTTAAAAACCCCAAGCTGTGGTTTCTGTGCCATGATCCTGACAAGAGGTGTTCCTGGCTGCTGTGGGGGCCTTTCCTGGTGGCTGGCCAGTGGGGTTGGGTGCAGGTCTCAGGGCTGCTCCTGGGCAATTGTTGCTGTGCTTGTGGGAATGTGCAGCTCGTGCAGTGAGGAGGTCAGTGCCTTTGTCTTGCTGCGGGGAGTTTATCTCTGCGGATCTTGCCTGCTTTCCTGGGTCAGGCTTTACCTCCGCTGTTATCAGCAAACGCAGGAACAGCCCGCTCCAGAGCTGGGCTGCATAGGAACCTCTCGACCCCCTTGCAGGGGGAGGCAGCACTTTCACATCTCTCCCACGGTAAAGGACACCCAGGCGGCCGGCGATGGGATGAGATGTGCCATGCCCTGTGGTTGCTGTTCCTCCTTCACCACTTCGCCAGCGCCACTGCCGTGCACCCCTGCGCTGTGGGATGCAGGCAGCAGTGAAGGAGGAGCAGCAGAGCTGGCTGGGCCCTCCCTGGTCTCACCTCCCGCTGGGCTCTTCACCACAAACACAAGGGACAAATCCCCAGTGGCAGCACTGATTCCCCCTTCTCTGCTGGCCTGCCCTGTCCCAGCGCACCCTCCCTTTCTCAGCAGCTCTGTCCGGACCCCTCCAGCTGTCTCCACAAACCCAAACCATTAGCATTTCCTGCTCAAACATTTCCAATAAATAAATGGAGACATCATGCCACAAGCCCGCAAGTGACCCAGAGGCGTGTCCAAGGCCGGGATGGACACGACCACCCAGCACCCGACCCCCTGGCTGGGCGCCAGCCCTGCCTTTGTTTGAATTCCCGGGTGAGTAAGCGCTTGGCTGACGCCAGCTGAAACGCCGTAAGAAATTATTTTTGATATTAAATAAATTGTTTTCAGCAAATCTGCTCCTACACCAAGGTCCAGAAGCTACCTGCAGCACTGGGCTCCCTGCAAGAGAGCTGGACTCCTTTCCTTGGCCTTCTCCTGGCTGTGCTGGGGGACACACCCTGTCCAGAGGGGTCCAGCTGGGACCGGCTGTGCTGCAGTTGCCTCAGCCCCATGGGCACAGCTCCCACAGCTGCCTGGCAGCCTGGGTACACCATGGCAGAGCAGCTCCCTGCAACACCTCCAGTGTCTCCATGCCAGCACTTGAGCCAGGCGCGCTGGTGAGAGGGCAGAGGCTTGGCCAGGAGGTTTGCTGCCTTTGGGAATGGCAGCTATCTCCTCATGTCAGATGTACCAAAACCCATTTCCTTGGCTGTGCAGAAGCCCATGCCTTGACACAGAAGTGCCTGTCCTTTCCCCCACTGGTCTTCCACACCCTTAGGAAACCACCTTCAATGCACCAAGGTGTCAGTGCCTGAGCAGGTCACAGTGCATGGGTCAGTCCCCTGACATCTGCCAGCAGGTGCTGATGCAAAAGGAAAAATTAGGGGAAACTCCTGAGTGCCCATGGGAGTGAGTAGACATAGAATAGGCAAGCATGGCCATGAGTGGTCCATAAGCCAAGTTAGAATTCCTGGGACCCCAGAACTAATGTGCAGAATGGTTTTAGAGAAATAGCAAACCTCTAGCTGTGCCCAAGAAGCTGCAGTGGCAGGAGAGGTTTGAGCCTGATTAGGTAGGTGGATATGCTCCTTTTTGGGGTGCACAGACTTTGTCCTTGCTGCCCTGGGTTGTTCTCTGGCTTTGAGCTGGAAGCAAAGCTGGACTTGAAGCTAACCAAGTTCTCTCATGGTGGCAATTAGGAAAATTAACAAAATGCCAAGAACATAGCTTTCACTATTTTTTAATGTATGTTTTTCTGAAGCCAAAACTTCCTGTAGGAACATGATGTTTAAAGGAAATATTTTCCTGTTGAAATTTTTTGAAGCATTTGAAGGGATTGAACTATTCTTTGAAAGACAAGATGTAGATATTCTGCTCCAGAAGCATTCATTCAGTGGGGTGTTGTGCTCTGGCATTATAATACTTCAGAAACTGAAATGGAGTGAAGCCATATTTTAAATAAGTTATTTTATGCAGAAACAAAACAATCTTTTCTGATTTTGATTTATTTCATTATAGAGCTTCTGCTTTGCTCAAGGGAATGTCCTGTTTCTCCCACCCACAGGTGAGAGAGGAGGTGGGATGACGTGTCAGGGGGCAGGGGGCTGCCACGGGCACTGTGCCCAAGCAGACAGCCTCTGAGCACCCAGGTGCTGATCTGCAGCTCAGCAGAGTGGGAACCGATTTGTTTTGTGGCAGCGTGTGCAAGCCCTGGCGCTTGCTCTCGGTGTGCGCAGTGGGGCTGGCGGGGCAGGCAGACGGCAGGTACATGCTGCAAGCTGGCATGGCCGGGAGCTCAGGGGCACCTGCAGGGCTGTGCGAGGGCTCGTCCCGGGCCACGCCGGGGCCGGCTGCTGGCCGGGCTGCTGGCCGGGTTGCTGGCCAGGCTGCTGGCCGGGCTGCTGACCGGCCCTGGGCAGCGGGAAGGCGGGAGCAGGGCCCCGTCTCGCCCTGACGGTGCCCCTCGGCAGGACCTGCAGCCCCGGCTGCCACCGGGGCCCGGTGCCATCAGCACTCGCAGGCGCTGACAGATGGACCCACGGACCCGGCAAGGGGCTGGCGGGGGCCGGAAACTCCTGAGCTTTTTATCTGCTCCTCAGCCTCCTCTCTCATCTCCCTGTCATGCTCTGTGTCTCGCCTGGCATCTCACGTTCCTATTCCTGTGCCCTGCTGGGGCTGCCCAGCCTCACAGCACCCTGCGGCCAGGCACAGGGTGAGGCTCCCGCATGTCAGGCACAGGGTGAGGTTCTGGACCTCCCTCCCCTAGGACCTGCTGGGCTTGGTGCCTGCAAGCACCACCAGCTCTGAGCGACGGAAGACAGCACAGATGGCCCCCCCATCCCGTGTCTGCGTGCTGAGCATCAGCTGCAGTGGCGGGCAGGTGCCTGGAACAGGGCTCCGTGGATGCTGTGCATTGCAGGTTGGAGTGGGAGAGAAGGATTAGGCCTAGCTCAGTATGCTGTGAGGTCAAGGAGCCTTGCTGCTGTCTTCCTCAAATGTACTGCCTGCTCCTGGGCCAGGGTCCAGCTGAGTACCAGCTCAAAACTAATCGCGAGCATTTCACTTGGCTCTCATGACATCCCCAATCCCCACTGCTCCATTGCAAGCCCACTGTCCCAGCTGGGCAGGGTGGCAGCGGAGGGGTCAGGATCCCCAGTTAATGTAGCTGCCCCTAAATGCACTGCCAGAGATCAGCTAATCTGATAATTACAGCAACAAAAGCCATTTAGACAAACCATGACCTGACCTCCAGAGCTTGGAATGAAAACATTTTACCCTCCTCTGTCTGGATCCTGCACTGAGAAAACATCTGTATTTGGAGGATGCTGGGAAAACAGCCCCCGCACGGCACCCGCTGGGGACAGCCTCAGCTCTGCTCCATGCCACACACGGCTTGCACCCGGCCTCGGACTGGGATGGGCAGGCTGCTAAACCCTTGCTGTGATGCCAAGATCGACAGTGTCCCAGTACTGGGCAGGGCACTCTGGAGAGGATGAGGCAGAGGCCAGAGGGGTGTAAAGGTGAATTTTGTGAGAGAGAGTGAATGGGATAGGGTCAATGGTGCTCGCCCTCATAAAAAAGGCTTTTTTCCAAGTCCACGTGAGGCTTGATGGTGTGGGGAGGCCATCACCTGGTCCCCAGTGGTCCCTGTATCCCTGCAGCAGGCTGAGCTCTGCAGGAGCCAGGCTGGCTGCTGAGCCCCCCTGCCTCTGGCTCCCAGGAGGACCTGAGTGCGGGGGGCCCTGTCTGCATGCGGCACGGCCGTGCGTGCCCGGGGGCTTCTTCGCTCTCTGTAAGGTGTGCAAGCTTTCCCACTGAGTGGCAGGTCATTGCTGGCTGTCAGTCCAAGGCAGGAGATGAAGGGAGGGATGCCTCAGGGCTGGCTCCCATGTTCCTCCTGCTTTTACATACGTGTTGGTGGCACCCTTTGTGTAGGCTGAGGAGATGAAAGCTCAGGGCCAGAGGGATCTTGCTAACGCAAAGCCACCCAGCTCGGGGGCCCGACAGCCTGCTGCTTTGTCTCTCATTGTCTCATTCTTGCATCTCTTCCCAGCGGAGTTCCACTCCGTGCCGTCAAGGGCACGGGACACCGGCTGAGCCAGAGGCACCAAGCGCTCTGGCAGGTAACTCCTGCTGGGTCAGCGACCCCGGCCTCGCAGGCACAGGCAGCGGCACAGATGGTTTGCACCAGACTGAGCTCACACTGCCCAGGAGCTCCTGAGGAAGGGGAACAAAACGGTCCTGATTTGGGGAAACTGCATTTTTTCCTGCAACGAGCACTGCTCAGCCTGCTCTGGCAGTCCCAGGCAGCAGCTTGGTGCAGCCAGCTTGGCAGGCAGCACCCCCGTGCCTTTGTGGCTTCCCTGTTCTGCACTGGGAAAGCACTTGGCCATGTCCCCAACTATCCCAGTGCTCTTTGGAAAGTGGTAGGATTAGAAACCAGTAAGTGCAGTAAGAGCCTGATAGTCTAGGGACTCCCTAGCACTTCTGTCTGCTCCAGAAATAGGATCTGTCTGTTTTTCCCATTGCAGCATTCCACTTGTGCAGTGCTTTACTCTTTGTGAGCAGAAAACGTGACTCACCCTGCAGTGGGCTGCCCCCAGATCCCTCTGATGCCCTTGTTTTCATCAGCTACTTTCTTGCCCGGCATCTCTCATTTAGCAGAATCCAGTGACCTTGAGAAACCCAAGAGTTCTTCATCCAATTGAGATTAGAGTTAAGATTAGGGCTATAGTTAAGGGTAGGGTTAGATTTAAGGGTAGGGTTAGGGTTTGGATGCCCTGGCAGCAGCTTGGCCAGGTCAGGTGTATACAGACGTTCACAGCTATTGCAGAGAGCAGACCTCAAACTCTTTTGGGGTTTCCATGCAGCTTTTTCTCAAGG
The DNA here is from genome assembly GCF_031753505.1 of Anomalospiza imberbis. Lineage (NCBI taxonomy): Eukaryota > Metazoa > Chordata > Aves > Passeriformes > Viduidae > Anomalospiza > Anomalospiza imberbis. The sequence goes on from NC_089688.1 coordinate 21,406,522, forward strand.
CGTGAATGAAATTTTGTCCAAGTTGGACTAAAAACATTACCAGTGCCACAGCTTTGGTCTAGCACTCCTGTTTTGCTCCTCTGCCTTTCTCATTATTTTGTTTTCTCTGAAGGCAGAAGTGCTGGCATGCTACTGTGCCGACAGACAGCTCTGCTTCTTCTCCACTCTCATGCTAAGCAGAAAGTGCACTGGGCAGTTCTTCCAGGTGCTGCCCGGAGCCGGGGGAGGCAAGGGCTCTGCCCCTGGGCTCCCTCCTGGGCAGCCAGGCTGTGGAGCCACCTTGGGCATGGAAGGGGGCAAGGATCCAAACTGGTTTTCAGAGGGATCTTGGCTGGGTTAACAAAGGGAGCATATAACACCGGTTGTCTGCAAAAGCATTTGGGGACAGCATGGCCTTTCCCATCCTGTACCCCCGTGTTTTATGTCACGAAGGGAGGTGTGTGTGCTGTGTGTCACGCTGTCGGAGCTGTTATTCGAGACGTCCTTCCTGTCTCCCTCAAAGCCTTTCCCAGATGTAGCAGGGTTGCGGGCGGATTCTCACAAACTTCAAAAGCTCCTCGAGATAGGTGGCAGGTTCCTAACGGAGACGGCCACGCACCGGGAGGCACCGACCCCTCTCCCCGGGAAGGCGTGGAGCCAGACACGGGTGGGATGTTCGAGCAGCCCCAGGCCGGGCCGGAGCCGTGGGTGCCGCTCCCCGCGGGGGTTGCGGGACGGGCGGCGGGATGCGCGGGCCGGCTCTGCCCCCTGCCGGCACCGCCCGGCACCGCCGCACCCCCGACGGCGGCCGCGCCCAGGAGCCCCGGGAGTCCCCGCGGGGCTGGAGGACGGCCCGCAAGAGCCACAGAGAGCCGGGGGCATCGTGGGAAGCGCTGTGCCTGCGCGAAGGGCGTGGAGTTTGGCAGGGAGGCGCTGCGAGGAAGACCCCATGGATCAGAGCCATATATATCCCGAGCTAACCAGCCGTAGCGGAGACCCGCACAGGTGACCCTGGGATTTCCTCCGGTCTGGGAGGTTCTCGGGGGTAAGTCCACGGCGTCTGACCTGGCTGTGAATTACGGCAGTGCCTTTGGAAACACTCACCGTGCTCACAGCGGTCCCCGTCCCGCACCCACGGCACTGCAGCCCTGGGATCCCCTCGCCCCCCGGGCGCTGCGCCCGGACCCGTCACACCCGGGCACGGCGCCCCGACACCTTCCCGCACCCCCGAGCCTTGCACCCCGGCACCATCCTGCACCCCGGGCACTGCACCCCGGGCTGCCTTCACCCGGCTTTGCGCTCTAGGGTTGATCTGCAGCTCCGGGTGCCCGGTGGGGACTGTGCCGTGACCCCGAGCACTGCACCCCCGAGCACTGCCGCAGCTCAGCGCCGCCTTGGGCACGGCGTGCCCCGCAGCGCCCCGTACTGCACGGGGCATTGCACTCCGGGACACCCCCAATCTCTGCAGCTGCGGGAGTCCCCCAGCAGCGGGCGCCGCTCCGCCGGTGGCGGCTCTGCACGCCCGCCCGCAGCCGCGGGCCCGGCCCCACGCAGAGCGGAGCGGCGGCCTGGGGGCACGGCCGGCCACGGGCGGGGCCTGCGTCCCCGCGTCACCGGGCGCGCTCCCCGCCGCCATTGGCCGCCCGCGCGCCGCCGGCGGCAAGGCGGGGCAGCCGTTGGCCGGCGGCGGGGGCGGGGTCGAGCGCGGCGCGCTGATTGGTCGCGGCCAGCGGCGGCCCCGCCCCGCCGGTGAAGGTGAGCGTCTCCTCCAGCGGCGCGCGCCGCCCGAGCCGAACCGGAGCGGACCGGTACGCAGTGGCCGCGCCGCCATGGCCGCCTCCATCTTCGCCGCCGTCCCCCGCTCCCCGCCTGTCGCCGTCTTCAAGCTCACGGCGGATTTCCGGGAAGACAGCGACTCGCGGAAGGTCAACCTCGGCGTGGGCGGTGAGTCCGTGGCTTCGTCCTGCTCGGCGGGACCATTCCCCGCGGCTCGGGCCGGTCGGTGCCCTTGCGGCGGCTTCCGCACCTGCTGCGGCGGCCGGGGGGCGGCGGCGGGCCCCGAGCGCCAAAGGTCACCGCGGCAAGCGCCCGGCCTGACGCGGGGGGCCGGGCGGGCAGCGAGGTCCAGCGGGCGTCAAGGTCGTGGGGCCGGCCGGGCCGCCGTGCCCGGTGTCCCGGGCAGGTCCCTCGGGGAGCCGGGCGGCGCAGCGTCCCCCCGGTGCAGTAAGGACGGCTCTCTCTTTCCCGCAGCCTACCGCACGGACGAGGGGCAGCCATGGGTCCTGCCGGTAGTGAAAAAGGTGGAGCAGATGATCGCCAACGACAACAGCCTGAACCACGAGTATCTGCCCATCCTGGGCCTGCCCGAGTTCCGGGCAAACGCCTCCCGGATCGCCCTGGGTGATGACAGCCCTGCCATCAAGGAGAACCGGGTAAGTCGTGGACAGGGAGCACTGGGGTCCCTGGGGTGTCTCTACAGCAAACTGAGTAGAAGAGCACAAATTTGTAAAGGTCCTGCATTTTGACAGGATTTGGGGGTTTCTCAGACATGGTCTTTCTTGATTGTAGCTTACGTGATGAACTCATGTACTTGAAGCTGTTTGTGCAAGTAGTTGTGGTTTTGGGGAAAAGCCGAACGTGGCCTGTGATTGGAATCTGTGTTTTCCTTCATCTTTTAATAGCTTCCCCACAGGAAACCCAAGTCAGATAATACACCACCTTTCCTGAAATAAACTACTAGCTGAGAATCTGTTCTGTGCCAAAATGTAACAGGAATGGCTGGAGTCTATTTATAATGGTAGAAGTTGTCAGGATGGGCCTGAGCACTGAAGGAGGTTGAAGACCACTGGAAGGGGATGGCATTCTGACTGAGCTGACCCCAGGGGACACGTTTGGGTTCCTGTCTCACTCTTGCAAGCACCTCTGCTTTCCACACACTGCTAGCGGTGCTGACCTGGGCGGGCAGTGCTGGTGAGTGTCTCTGTTGCAGGTGGGGAGCGTTCAGTCCCTGGGTGGCACGGGCGCTCTGCGGATCGGCGCAGACTTCCTGCGGCGCTGGTACAACGGCAACAATAACACGGCCACCCCCATCTACGTCTCCGCTCCATCTTGGGGTGAGTGCTGCTCTCGGGGAGCCCTGTGGGTCAGCGAGTGAGGGAGGCACAGCCCTGCTCCTTGCAGGGGTCCGGGCAGTGGGGGAGCGGCCTTCTCATGTGTGTAATGGGAGGTGCTGGGGCTGGAGAAGGAAGCTTGCTGGAGATAGGGTGTGCTTTTCTGAGAAGTATTTCTTTCCTCAGAGAACCACAATTCTGTGTTTATGGATGCTGGCTTCAAAGATATTAGAACCTACCACTACTGGGATGCTGCCAAGAGGGGTCTGGATCTCCAGGGGCTGCTGAGTGACATGGAGGTGAGTGAAACTGCTATGGGATGGGCTGAACTTGAATCTGTAGCTGGCTAGGCTCTAGCGCTGTACTAGGAAGTGGATCACTGCAAAAGAGGCTGTTGTTGCCCAGAGCAGCTCCAGGCCTCTCCCTATGCTGCAGGTGCCCAGTCTCATCCATGTGTGTGTGTGACCAAGATGTGTTCTCTCCTCAGCAAGCCCCGGAGTTCTCCATTTTCATCCTCCATGCCTGTGCGCACAACCCAACAGGCACAGACCCTACTCCCGAGCAGTGGAAGCAGATTGCTGCTGTCATGAAGGTATGGTCTGCTACTGGAGCTAAAGCAATACTGAGGGGGCAAATAGCTCTTGAGCCAGACAGAGCATTTGCATCTGAAATGGGCTTTGAGGGAATGGCATGAGATGTAGCAGAAGCTGAAAGAGTCCCACAAGGCAGGTGTTGAAGGGAGAGGTGGACAACAGAATGCTGGTTGTCTGTGCTCAGAGGAGAGATGCACTGCAATTCTTGTTGTGCCTCCAAGTTCTTGTTTTCACACTCTATGGAGTGGGCTGTAGTGAGGTTTGTCCTGCTGGAAGGATTATCTGCCTGCAGGTGCTGGATAGTAGCATGTGAAGTGGTGCACTTCTTATGTTCTCAAATGCAGTTTTCTCCTGCATTGACTTTTATTGACCACTTTAGTCTTTCTATTCTTTCACCCCAGTAGACAGAAAGTATTTCAGTCTGGTGTTGCCGGACCATGTTTCCTTTGAATTCACACAGGAACTCCATGGTCATTTTTCCCTCCTACGGGTACTGTGGGGGGTAAAAAGAGAGGTTGTGGGGAGGGGATTTCCCTCTAACACTGTTCCTCCTTGCAGCGCCGGAGCCTGTTTCCATTCTTCGACTCAGCGTACCAAGGGTTTGCCTCTGGCAGCCTGGAAAAGGATGCCTGGGCTGTGCGATACTTTGTCTCCGAGGGCTTTGAGCTCTTCTGTGCACAGTCGTTTTCCAAGAACTTTGGGCTCTACAGTGAGTGTCTGGCAGTAAGCTGGCCCAGTAGCATCATACCCAGACAGATGGGGCTGGCATGCTGAGGGGTGGGGAATTCTCCGCTTTGCCACGACGTGTGGAACCAATGGCTCACGTCTCTTGGCTTGTCCACAGATGAACGCGTGGGGAACCTGACCGTGGTGGGGAAGGATGCAGACAATGTGCAGCGTGTGCTGTCCCAGATGGAGAAGATTGTGCGCACCACTTGGTCCAACCCTCCCTCCCAGGGAGCGCGCATTGTTGCAGCTACACTTTCTTCCCCGCAGCTCTTTGATGAGTGGTACGTGTTGCCAGGGCCGCTGGGAGAGGGCGAGGGAGGGAAGCTGTCTCCGAGTGTCAGGCTTGGCCAGATGGCTTCAAACCAAAGGGGTGCCCATCCTCATGCTCTGCTTCCTGCCTGCTGCAGGAAGGGCAATGTGAAGACAATGGCAGATCGGGTCTTGCTGATGCGGTCAGAGCTCCGGTCTCGACTGGAGGCCCTTGGGACCCCAGGCACCTGGAACCACATCACAGAGCAGATCGGCATGTTCAGCTTCACAGGGTTGAACCGTAAGTATCAAGTGGCCTGTTGAAGGGAGGATCGGGCAGGGACCGTTTTGCTGTGGGGGACCCGGGCTGAAGCAGTCCAAGCTGGAATCTCTCGGTCTCATTGGAGTTTTGGCATCACTGTGTCTGTGGCTGGGGAGGGATGAAGCATCACGCAGTATTTTAGTGGCCAGTGCTTAAACTCTTCTGCTTGTTGTGAAAGATTCAAGCATTCCTGACAAGTTCTTTTTTCTGAGCTGTGGGTCACTGCTTTGACCTGATGTCCAATTGTTTCTCCAGCTAAGCAGGTGGAGTACATGGTCAAGGAAAAGCACATCTACCTGATGGCTAGTGGGCGCATCAACATGTGTGGTCTAACTACCAAGAACCTGGACTATGTGGCCAAGTCCATCCATGAAGCTGTCACAAAAATCCAATGAAGCACATGAACAACCAAACTTACATGAAGTCACCAAAGCTATAGTGTGTAGTCCATGTCTTTCTCTGCTCATGGCTTGCCTTTTCCCACACCTCTTGGGGGTTAATAAAGATGGGAGCAGTAGCTCAACTGGGGATAATGGTCTTCTGACATTTTTTAAGTGGTCCTTGCAATATGGTAAGCCAGTGCCCCCAGGAGTAGCATGAGCCACCTTGGCTCTTGTTTCACAACAGCAGCCTGATCTCCAGGCCCTTAGATCTGCCTCTTTAGCATGTCCAAATCAACTCCATGTAACTGATCATTTTGATCGTAGCAAAGTCTGGTGCCAGTGCAATGCACTGTGATAACAGCGCAGAAGTTGGGATCTCACATGGCTTGTGAACTAATGTCACCCAGTAGTATTTTAGGGAGAGGTAAAGCTGTTGCTAGCTTCTTCTCTCCACCCATCCCACCCCTTCCCAATTTCTGAGCCTTATATGAGCAAATATTTGTAATTGTGATAATTGCTTCTTTGTGTTGCTGACATGAAATTAAACCTTTGTCTCTGAACTACCCCCTGCCTTGTGTGATGTTGTGTCCAGACCATACTAACCTCTCCCCAGGCTGAGGTTAAAGCCTCAACATCATGGTTTGTCCACTTATTCAGCTTGTTTCAACCTCTCTCAGGGTGTGTTGCATCTCTGATAATCACAGCCACTGCTAAAAAGAGAGTCTTACTGGGAGTGTGTTGTTGAGAGATCCCTGTGACTACATGAAGCCAACCAGTTCCTCCTGTATTCATCTGGTGTTCCTTCTGCCCCACTGCCCTGTGCTGCCCAGCTTATCCTGCCTGTCTGTTTGTCTGTCTGTGGTTGCTTTCTGGATGGTCAAGTGTTTCCATTTGGCCATCCCTCCCTGGCCCAGGGCTCCTGGCCTGCCCCTCAGGTGTGAAAAAGTAGATCTCTCCTGTTCATCCTTTTCAGCAGGCTCCTGGTGAGCCCCCATCTACTCCCAGTTGCTTCAGCAAGACCTGCCAGCAACAGCCTGTGTTTCTGGCACTGAAAAAGAGCTGGGACCATCTGTTTCTGCTCTCTGCAGTCACTGCAGATCTATTTGTGAGCTGACAGAGCAGCCTTCTGACAGGATCTTGTGAAGAAAGGGGACAGCTCCTTTCCTTGTGTCAAGTAGCAGTAGTCACTGTTTGCCTGATGGATTTGCTTGTGCTGCAGCTTAGACAGAACAGGCAAAAATGGTGCCTTATTGCCTTGTTGTGTTTGCACAGAGTGCATGGGGTCTCTTGTTTGTTCTTCCTCGGTTAGTATTCATATCATATAAGAGAGTGAGACAGAGGTAGCCTTTCCTTCTCTCTGCAGATGAGGATCTTTTTTTCCTCTTGGTGTCCATTCACAACAGGGATGGTGAGGAAGTGGTTAAAAGATGACTTCTAGGGGTCATCTCAGGAGGAGTTAATTTTTTTATTTATGATATTTGCTTACACTTCTGCCCTTACAGACCTCCTGGTGTGAAGGGTGGCCCACCCCATGTGATCTATATTGGTGTTTTGCTAGTCTTACCAACCTTGTTTTTCCTAGCAAGTGACCTAAATTTCTCCTTTTCTGGGGTGTAAGCTCATTACCAATTATCCCATTTACCATGGCAACAGAGAACAGATTATTCCTTTCCTCTGTACAACAATTTTTCATGTATTTGAAAACTTCCTCTCTACTCTTCACATCCTTCACCAGTAAAGATTAAATGACTTTCCTTCAGCCTTTGGGGTAAGTTGTTTTCCAGCCCTTGCCTTCCTCTGTCCACTTTTCAATTGCTGTGTGTTTCCTTAGAAGGGCAGTGCCCAGACAGGGCTGCAGTTATTTCAGCTGAAGTTTTATCAGCACGGACTATGGGATGGGTGGACTATGAGATTTCTGTCATTATCTGTCAGGCTATACTCCAGCATGTGTATCCCACAATTGTGTTTGCAATGACCTGATATTAACTCCTGGTTTTCCCCTGTCCTTGTCGGCACTGCTGGGGCTTATCTCCCTGCTTGCCAAGGGCTCTCCTGGCAGCAGGAGTGACAGAGAGCCCAGCTTCACAGCGAGAAATCGGGCAGCACTTGCTGACCTGTTCTCAGTGAGGCTGAGTCCTGTTACTCCAGGCACCTCTGGCCCTGGGTAAGAGGGCAGCCTGGCCTGCTAGAAGGGGTTAGCATCTTTCCCTACACCCATGGACACAGAGAGGGCATTGCTCAGGGAAAAATCACTTTTAATGTTGATATCCCCGTTGCGTTGAGCCTCTACAAAAACTACTGACTGGTCTGTCCCACCCCGAAGTCTTGGTGCGAGCCTCCCTCACGGCGGCAGGCGTGTGCAGAGAGGATGGTCCAATGCAGCATGGAGAGGGGGCTGCCCTCGGGGGTGAGCGGAGCTCCTTGCCCTGTGCCTGGCAGGGCTTCGGGAGCGCTGGGCCGTGTCCATGGTCAGCGTGAGCGAGGCGCTGCAAGCGGGCGTGTCACCAGGCACGGCACAAACGTGTGCTGGGGCCCTGAGCTGCGCGTGGCACCCCCCAAATAGCACATTCTCCTCGTGCTGGGGACCACATCTTGCAGCACTGTCACCGCGGGGCTCCGGGCCTCGCTGGGATGGGGATGGTAAATGATGTTAAAGGGCAGTTCTGGGTTGGGCTGCCCCTCCCTGCACTGCTTGCAGGGATGCCGTGACAGACATTGTTTCACCTTTCCTTTTTCCACCTCTTCCTTGAGACCAGATGCTACCAGGGAGCAGCTGGGCGAGGGCAAGGGCCCTCGGTCTCCAGCTAGCTGGTCCAGGCTGCCTGGGTGGTTCAGCCCTGCCGGGGGTACATCCTTTCTCGCCTGGGGATGGGGCTCTGCACAAATCCTGCAGGGAGGGGCGGCACGAGCGGGCGGACAGGCAGCGGGCGAGTGCAGACCTCCTGCTGTTGGACGTGAGCCTCACGGCAGGAGACCCCCATGCTGCAGACCTGGAAGACACAAGCACAACCTGGTGCAGGTGGCCAGCGCTTGCCCTCTCTGACCTGCTGCTGCTCAAGCCTGCAGCACCTTTCCTAGCCAAGCTCAGGTGTACACTGGTGCAGACAGTGAAAACATGAGCCAAGGTCTCACTCGTCTCTGACATCCAGTCTGCTGTTGAGAGCAGATCCTGCTCCATATTCCTTGATCCTGCTCCAGCCCCCACCAACACGCACACCTGCATGGGCTCCAAACCACCCCATTTGGCTTTGCTGCCTGAAACCTGTTTTACCCTATTTAAAATGAGTGACCTCCCACTTGCTGGAAAAGGAATGTCGCACCAAGAGGCAGGTTCCTACCTCCAGTCTGCATGGGCCTCCAGCACTGTGCTCTGGCCACGCTGCTGCTCAGGTGATTAATGGGGCGAGATTGGAGCTTTCCTCAGGCGACTTCTCACCTTCTGATGATGTTCGCTGCTTGCGTCCACCTGCAGCAGCAAGGGTGCTTAGGGCTGGGGTGCTGGAACCCAGGGTGCTCAGGGCAGGGCTGCATAGGGCTGGGCCAGGACCTAGTGGCTGGCTCTGCCTGAGCTAGCCCGCAGTGCAGTTTTGCCTTCTGCTGAGGTACTGACAGGGAACTAGGTTGTCCCCCCTTCCACACCAGCCCCATGCAGGGTGTCCCAAGGACAGGGCTGGGGGACAGCTGGCACGGGCAGCGGGGTGCTGAGGCAGAGCTCTCCCCTGGGTGTTCTGTCCCTGGGTCAGTCACTCACTGAGGGATCTCAGCAGCCTCTTGCCCAGCGCATCCTCAGAGCTGCTCGGCGATGAGCCGGTCCCGGCCTCTTGACCTGCGGACTCTGCTTCCAGGATGGTCCCGCAGCACTCACTGTCTGCAAAAGCCCAGCGTGGCTGCAGCACCTCAGGGCGCTGTGGCCTCACCAGCCCTGGGGTCAGGTGTGTGTGCCCCCCGGCCAGACTCACTCTGCCGCTTGCTGTTCTCCTCGTTGTCAGCCAGCTCCTCCTGGATGAAGGGGATGCCCTCCATGCGCAGGAACACTGACTCGCTGGGACTGCGCAGCCCCTCAGAGCGGCTGCCTGCAGGGACACAGGGCAGGGAGGTGCTGTGCCCTGGGGCAGGACATGGCAGTTTGCCAGCCATGGCAGCAAGTCCAACTGCCAGGGACCCCGGGGGACACGAGCACAAGGCAATGAGGAATTAAATGCCTGCACACTGGCAGTTGTGCAGGCATGCACAGGTGTGTGTGTGTATGCTAATGCCTGCACCGCATACGAGCCCCACTCCACGTGCAACTGCATTGCAGAGGTGGTGTGTGCATCATGCCAGAGGGCCCCAGCACAGACCCCCCTAGGGGACATGCAGCGTTGGCCTGTGGCAGGGAAGGAATGCTGTTGGGTGACTCACACATGATGCTGTTCCTCTCATTCAGGAGGGTGGCAGGGTCCTCCTTGGGTGTCTGTGGGGTTCCCCGTGCAGTCGAGGCCTTGGTTGAATCCCTGTCGAAGGCCTCCATGTCAGGGGACTGAGGTGAGCTGTCCATGCGGCTGGCCACCAGTGCGTTGTGGTACTGCTGCCGGGTCACCTGGGCACACAGACGTGCACCCAGCTCAGTGGGCACCGAGCCCCACCTCGACCTCTCGGAGACTTGGCTCCAAACCTCCAGACAGCAGGAGTAAGTGCAAGACTCCTCAGCACCCGCCGGGCACCCACCAGGCTCCTGGGGCACAGTGGGGCAAGAGGGCACCTGGACAGGGGTGGCCAGGGTGGGACAGTCCCTGCCAGCCCTGCCCATACCTTGACGAACTGCACGTCGCAGAGGATGTGCACGGAGTAGTCGGGCGTGTAGATGTTGTTGCTGCTGCTGTGGAGCTGCGTGCTGCTGCCTCCATAGTCCTCCCGGTTGGGGGACTCGGAGCGGTTGAGGCCACTGCAGCGCGACGGTGACCTGTTCACTGCGGGAGGGGACAGCAGAGAGAGAGAGGCACTCACTCTCGCTCGTGGTGTTGCTTGGGCTCCCAGTGCCGGTGTAGGGCCAAGGTGGACCAGTCACCTCCAGGGGCTATTGCCCAGGACAAGGGGCTGGCAGGGGCCCTGGGGGGAGTCCTGCAGCCTGTCCTCCTCACTGTGGGCTGGTGCGGAGACTGTGCCACGCCAGCCCCACACAAACCGAAGGGACTGGGCAGGACTCTGACCTGGTGCCAGCAGCAGAGGTTAGGGCTGCTGGCTGCCTGTCACTGACAGCTCTCCTGTTAATGCCGGCCTTCTGCACCACATTTGGCACCACTTCTCCTGCTTGAGCCAGCAGCCTGTGAGTATTTGCTTAACCTGTCTCAAAGGCATGCTCCTGTTCACCCCAGCTATGACAGATCAGGGGGAGAGGCTGCCATGGCAAGCTAGTCTGTCACTCACATTGACTGATGGCCTCTGACACACAGCGTGGCCTCTGACACACAGCATGATGGATTTTGTCTAGTCAGTGATTTATTAGGGAACAAAGGCAGCTTGTTCCTTGCATAGGTGACGTCATGCTGACTCTGCTCTGCTGCTAAAATGCCTTCTTATTACCCGGATCAGCAGAAAGCAAGGGGGCAGGGCAGCAGGCATGCAGGACTGCCGGTCACTGTCATCCAAAGCAGCAAGCCAAAACCCCAAGAGCTAAGTGCAGGAAATTACAGGAAGTGCACACCGAAGAAAGCCTAAGCCCATGGCTTCCCCTTGTCCCCATCCCATTCTTCCAGGGATTTGCATCATATTGGGGAGGCTGTGGCAGGACTGCTGGTCCCAGTCTGCCACCAATGCTCCAACCAGTGAGGGGCTGCCCAGGGGTGCCGTGGGTACTGCCCAGCATGCAGGGTGGAGGGGGGTTGGGGACAGGGTGCTGGAAAGAGCCTGTCACATGCAGAGGCCCCTGGCCAAAGCCATGTCCTGTTACCTGGAGAGCCAGCCAGGGAGTCCCCTCTGCTGAAGGCGAAAGTACGGGACACTGAGACAGGCACTGCAGAGAGAGGGAGGGAGAAGGAAGGAGGGGACCCAGGGGAAAGGTGAGGGATGGAGGTGAGGGTGGGATACAGACCAAGAGGAAGAATAAGAAAAAGAATCATGTGCCAGCAGTCCTGGGCTGAGCTCCCATTGCTGTCTCCAGCATCCCTTCCCACCCCTTTTACATCCTCCTGCTTCTGCTCTGGAGAGGTGCCTGCCAGTCCTGGGGACAGGGCCACAGGCAGGAACACAGACTTGGAAGTTGTATATCAGCAGGTTGCTCTGTGACAAGGTAAGGGGAGGTGAGGCTGGCAGGGGGGATCTGCTCCTGCCAGGCCTGTCTGTAGAGCCACACAACTTCCTGGAGCCCTGGCATGGGTAGAAAGCACCTTCCCCACCATGAGTTAAGTGCTGGCACTTGGCTCTAGCCCTTTACCAGCCATTGCCAGGATAGGAGACTTTGTGGTCAGCTTATGCCACCTGGGAAATGGGTGGAAGCTAATCACTGCATTCGGTATCTGGGATGCTTCTGTGTGTGCAGGCACATGGCAGAGAAGGAATATGCTCTGCAAAAGTTGCTGCCCCAGCCCCACAGCTGCAGGCAGGGGCTGACAGAAGCTCTTCACGGTGATGCAAAGCAAAGGGATTCATGTCAGGCTGCCTACAGTTTCTTGCAAGGTCCTGGGTCTCAAAAGCCTTCGGGTGATGCCGAGAAGAGCTACCCACTGGGGGCTGATCCTTGCAGGAACTGCAAGAAGCCAGGACTCTGCATCTGGGGCTGCCTGACCCATTGCCACAGAGAAGGTAAATCATAGACACTCACTTTCCATGTTTTATTGCCATGGGTTACAGCTGCAATGACAATTTCTAGGGCAGAACATTCCTCCTCCTGGTGATTGCTGCCCTCAAGAGCATTCCTGGGCCATGCCAGGGGAGCACGGAGAGACCAACACACAGGGCAAGTGATGCACTCCTTAACGCTTGCCAGTCTCTGCTTTCACCACTGCCATTGCCCACCTTGAGAGCAGTGGGAGCTCTGCTGGCTGCCAGCCCCTACTCCAGCCATTGCCATGATTCCCCCAGCTGCCAGCCCTCCTGCCCGAGGTGTCCTGCCCTACCTCCAGCCACTGTGTCCACAGCACAGCTGCAACACTCTAGGAACTATCTACTGCCTGTGTGATTAATGTTTTAAAATTGCTTCAAATGTAAAACCCCCAGGAAAATTGCCCTGCAGTCCCCTTTTCTAATCTCCCTGCTGCTCTCCCAGGAATTCCTGTTACGTGTCCTCCCCTGAATCAAAATGTTCTGCAAATAAAAAAAGACACCAGCATGAAGCACTGCTCGGAATGACCTTGTCCTGATGGGAGCAAAGGATGAGTTGATAACCACTAGCACTGACTCCGTGCTCCCACTGCCTGACCCTCCCACACCGTTTGTCACCACACAGCACCAATGCCAAAGATCAGCTGGAGATAAAACAATTGCATAACAGTTAATTAATAACAACCTAAATGCTCTAGGTTGATGTCTGAATTCTCAGCTGTGATACTCTACTCACAGTCCTTTCTTCTGGGCTTTCCTTCAAGGAGGAAAGAGGATGCCAGCCTCCACCACAAGGGAGATGCCCTGTCACTTCTGCCTCCTAGCCTGCTTCCTTGCTGGCCAGGGGTGTGACACAGGTCTGTCCCACTGCAGGCAGGAATGGCTGTATGGCAGAAAACACCTCATGACATTGTCATGCGTGAGCACTGGGAGCAAAGGAGCCCTGAGCAGCAGTGTCCCAGCAGGCGGCACTGCAGACATGCATGGCTGCTCTGACACAGCTCCCACTGCTTTTCTGCCCTGCCTGGCCCAAGGCCCGTGGGCAGCCCTCACTGCCTGAGCCCCTGTGGGCCCGTGAGGACTCTCACCTAGGTTACAGGACACTGCGCCATCCAGCAACACCCTGGCAGAAATTGGCCACTTCATTGATTTCCTCTCTCCAGACTGACTGCACTGTGGACACAAGGCAAATCAGGAATGGGCACTGAGGGGTTAATCCATCAGTCCACGAGTCAGCCTTTTGCACAGAGGCAGAGCAAGCAGCAGGAAACAGGTGAACCCTAGAGCTGCAGAAAGACTAGGACCCACTGGAGTGAGCCACCTGCCCCAAGAGACTGCCCCTGTTCTCTTGATGACATTCCTCTTTACATCTCCCGAAAGATTGCATTTAGTAGATCCCTGTTTTGATTAGGCAGGCAGAGCATCTTAGCTTACCATCAGCGCTGCAGATCTGACTGCAACATCTGGGGTTTGGATGATGACGGACTGCGATTGGGCAGCACCTCAACCTGCTCCTGAGCCACATGGGACCAAACCTTTGCAGGGGTTATAGCAAAGAAGGGGGTACCTTTCAGTCTCCCCTAATCAGAGCTCCCTCTTAACTCCTGCAAGCAGAGGATCTGCTTCTTAACCCATCAGCTCTGCAGGCAGGGAATTTATTGGCACTCGGCTAATTTCCCATCACCACATGCAAATAGCTCACAGGTAAATCAACCCATCTCTGCAATTCCCAAGCAGCCCAATGTGGGGCCCATGCTCAGGTTGTGCCCTGAGCCTCAGGAAGGCAAATGGGTCTAGAGGTGTTATGCTGAGACCTAGAATGAGTATAACACCCACCCGTGGGCACTGCCCCTTGCAGCACCAGCCGTGCTGGGACCCACCAGCAGAGAGCCAGCATACGGTAGAAACTTCAAAAGGACATCAAAGGGATCTCAAAGGGACCTCCAAGTCACTCTGTGGGGTCATTGCTGCATCAGCCCCTCAGCATGTCGTTTCTCTGTCTACCTCAGCACAGAGCATGGGAGAAAAGCCATTGCTCCTCCAGCCAGCCAGTGCTGCAGAGAGGTTTTAGGGCCTCAGCCTGTCCCAAAATACTTACGTAGAAAGGAAGATCCTGCCAGGCTTCCCATTTTTCGCACATCGTTTTCTGAAACAACAGTTGGAGGTGTGGGAATAGCAGAAGAAGGGCTCCTGCCCCATGCCCCAAAGCAGGGCCACCTCCCCAGCCATGGCCAGCCCCTTCTCCTGGCACTAGCTGGTTTAGCCTCCATGGATGCTGCTGAAGCAAAGGCAGAGGGAGCCCACAGAGGCCTCACCTGAGGAGACAACAGCCATGATGGCAGGGACACCATAGTAGGTGAACGCCCCATTCTCAAACCGCAGTCCTTCCTTGCCGACCTCCACCTGCACTTTCCCCTGGAAGGAGGAGGAAAAACCTCTCAGACAAGCACCCTGTGCTCCTGACCCACCCAGGGCTGCAGGGACCCTTGCCGGCCCATACAAGAGGATGGGCATCTTTGCTGACAGAAGCAGCTTAGAACAAGGTGGCAAGGAGAAAACAGGGCCACACCCTGCCACCCTCTGCTTGCTGCTGCCCCAGGCACCTGCAGAATGAGGACAAAGTAGTCGACAGGGCGGTTGCGCTGGTAGAGGTAATGCTCTGCTGCCTTCTTGTTCTTTCGGTCATACTTGAGCTCCTGGATGACATTGGGGTGTTTCAAGAGCCGCAGCAGGATCTTCTCTGAGAGGTAGGGGGACTTGAAAGGCTCCACTTCTAGAAGGGAGGCAACACACACATGCTGTGCTTAGCAGGCCCAGGACTGCTGGGAACCCCTCATCCTCTGAGCTGCACGGCCCTGCTCCTACAGCCTAAGCACCCACAGCCAAGAGGGGAGCCAAATGCAGACCCGCACTGGTGGGGCAGTGGAATATCCAGGCTATAGGTCCAGAGGGTGGAAATTGCTCAGTGGGGAGGAGCCCAACCCAGGAATGGCTTAGGGATACCCTGTGGGGCTGGTGCTGCAGGGCTTGCACAAGGGCAAGTGTACCTGTTGCCATGAACCGATGGGTAGCCAGGAGGAGCTGCGGGGAGATCTTCACTTTCATCTCACTCTCTGAGAGCCTGAAGATGGAGAAATCCTGGGGCTTGCGTCCCCGGTGGGGAACTCGCTCCTTCTTCCGATTGTCAGCTGCAGGCAGAGCAGAGCGGTCACTCCCCTGCAGCAGCCACAGACCTGCTGCAGCTGCAGGGCCCCACGTCACATGCACACGTATGGACAGGCATGTCTGGCTGCACCCTATGGCAGGGCTGCTGTGCAGCAGCAGATGGAGCAGTGGGGCACATAAAACCTGCTGTGCATGCAGCCTTGGGAGCAGCTCCCAGGGCAGGGAGCTGGACTGTAAAACACACTTATTCCTCAGGAACAAGCCCTGTGTTCTCCAGTCTGGATGCATCGCCCAGAGTTGCAAATGAGCTTGGGAACCACCCATTTCATGCCCAACATAGATGTTCCTAGGTCAGGCCCTGCCCAGCCACCCACTGCTGATGCTGGAACTTCTCTGTCTTGAGCATCCAAGATAGGGACACTTGACCAGCATCTCTCCATCATTCTTGTCTTTCCCATCACAACAGCAAATCACTCTGGGGAAGGACCACAATTTGCTCTGGCCTGTTTCCTACCCACATCTGTCTGTCTGTGCAGGCTCCCACCCTGGCTCCTGCAACCGCAGTAGCTGCTCTGGGACACTAACTGTACAGATCCGTCTCATCCAGGATCTCGGACTTGATGATCTCCTCAATGACGTCTTCCAGGGTGACAATGCCCATCACCTCGTAGAACGGGTCTCCTTCCCCTTCATTGTTCACCCTCTGCACAATGGCCAGGTGGGACTTTCCTGCAGGGGAAAAGCAGAGTGGCAGTGAGACACCTGGCCCGGTGATCCTGAGAGCGGTTCCCGGCGTGGTGGGCAGGCAGGTGGGCAGGGTTTGGTGGGAGGCACAGATCACAGCAGACAATGTCACCCAAACCCACCCAAGTGTGCTAACCCAAGGAGAAGGGCTGGACATGCAGCCCAGCCTAACGGGGCAACAGCTGTCCAGACTGATTTGTACATGTAGGCTCTTTTTTGGGGCTACCTTCCCTCTTTATCCAGGCTATGAGTCACTCTGTTCAGCTCTTTGAAAGCCTCCTGTGCAGGAATAAAGTGTACATTATACCATTTCTTCCTTACCCTCAGCTTCACTGGCATGAAACCACTCTTAACAGAGCAATGAGACAATGTTCTCCAACACAGAAATGTGAATGTGTCCTTGGCTCTACTGATTTCCTGTATCCTCCTGGTGTTTTCTTATTCTATTGCTAATTATCTTTCCTATTAAATTGCTGGGAACAGCTCCCCCTCATCTTTCTACATAGACCAGTACTAAGGTTTTTTTGTAAAACACAGGCAAAATTTCCATCTCCTTGAAACAGCAGCTGGTTTTTATGCAGAAACACAAATGTTTGTTTGCAGCTTTCAGCCCAGCTCCTACAGAACTTTTGGGTGAACCAACTGGATGCAAACACTGAACACTTATCAACCCATCAGCTTGCACCTGAAATACTTCTCCAAGTCCTGCCCTTGACAGCAGCTTCTCTATGTTACCTTAAACAAGCAGAGTGAGTCCAGGACCTTCAGCTGCAATGATGCTGACTCCTGCTTGGAAGTTCCAGTGTTCTGGATCACAGTTTCAGCTTCCTCACTTGTCCCTTGTAAGCTGGCAGTTCTGCTGACACATTCTCAAGTTTCTTGGTTTTGGCATACTTCAAACATTTCTATTTGTTTTTGCATGTCCAGCTCTCTGTAAACTGTTTTGACTTTTTCAGCCTCTCCCTTCCTTTACTGGCTGCTCTGATTTATGGTCCTGCTCAGCATCTTGACCAGAACCCAACTTCCAAGCCACAAACAACTTCTGGGTTTCTAGCTTCAAGATGTTCTTGGACCCGCCAATGAACAGCACTGAGTCTCTTACTGCCTGTGTGGCTCCCGCACTGCCCAGCAGTGCACACAGATTCTGAACCTCTAGTTTTACTTAAAAGCACCCTCATTGCACCAGAGCCAAAAACTTCTGTTCCCTCTGTTTGCTCTGCATCCCTGGGGTCTCGTGTTGCAATGCCTGCATAAACCCAAAGTACTGCAGCGACCTCTGGGAAGCCGCTAACACCTTATTTCCCCCATGGGCTCGGAGCTGAGCTCCTTGAGCAGCAATGGTCACCCAAAACAGGGGCAGGTCCTCTCTGCTTTGCAGCTGCCTCTGCAGCCACTTCTCCCATAAGCCTGTCCCAACAAGCTCTCCTGCTGCTCCCGACAAAGGATGTGAACAGCATTCATGCATAAAGATGTGACAGGGTGGGCTCCTGCCTGGTGCACAGCTCCTTCCTTACCCGCAGTGCCTCCCGGCTGGTCCCTGCAGAGGCGCAGGGACAAGCACACCCAGAGCAGCCTGGCAGTGCCACAAACACGTCTTGCTGGGGATCATGTGACCTTCAAATAACCCTGCCCTGGATCTGAGACGAGCAGATGACATTTCTCAGCTGAAGATCAGCACTATACATTTCTCATAGCAAATCTTGGGCATTTTCCACAGTATAAATTCCCTCCTCCTCATACCACGCTTTTATTGCAAGATTTCAGAAAGCAGCTCGCTGCCTCCCACGCCTACAGATTTAGAAATGAGAACATAACATTGCAGCAAATAGCACTGAGATTTACTTTAAAAAAACAAATCAATAGCCCTGGGGCACTGAAAATTCAGCATGTTCTTTAGACTGGGCTATTTCACTCCTTTCATGCATAGGTTTGTGCATCTTTTCTGTTCAGTGGGTAATAAAGCAACACGGCACTTAAGAAGAAAAAAGCAGAGGAGTTGGCTGCAAGACAGCAGCGACAGCTATGTTTCATCTTAGCAAAGTCCAGCTTTTGAAAAGGTCTCCTTTGCCAAACTCTGCTCCCAAACACTGGGGCCATCTGGTCTCCTACAAGTCCTTGTGTGAGCGAGGAGGGGGAAAAAGTTATTTCTTTTGGCTGAGAGCTTGTTGTTAATGACATTTACATGCAACCCAAAACCACCAAGCCCTTACAAAAAGCTTAGGTGCTACTTAAAGGCAGCCAGAGAGTGATGGAGGCAATTCTTTTTTTGGCCAAACACCTACCTCGACACTGCAATTTACACTAGAAATGTGATTCAAGCTCCATGTTCACGTAGCTGCAAATGAGATTATTTAGAAATAACCCAGCACCATTAGCCTGGAAGGAAACCCATGGTTTCACTGCACTGGGGGCAGAGACAGTAGGTCTGTTAGAGCACTCCAGAGTTCTTTATTTTCACAGAAAATAAACACTTGTATTCACACTCCAAACCCCCAGGTTCATGTTTCCAGGCTAATTCCAGGCTAATTTCCTTGATTTTCATAGGCACACACACTAGAACTGAAGCAGGTACCAAACAACAGAAAATTGTTGCAGGTCAGTGTGGCTGCTGCTGCTCATACTGAGAGAGCTGATCCCAGCCCATGCCTGGCCAGCTGGTATCAATGTCACAAAAAGCCCTGAATGCCAGCCAGTCCCGGTCCTTTAAGTGAGTGCTGCTCGCAGCTGCTCCCCTCTGGGAGAGGGCTGACATGCTCCGATTTCCCACCTGAGGAACATGAGATCATTCGCAAAGTTGTGCCCCACCCCCCTGACCTGACTGGGTCCTGTATCTCCTCCCATCAGCTTTTTAACAGACCCCATAAATTCTGCTGGAGGGTTTGCAGGTGCCTTGACTGTGTGGTCATGGCTTGTTCCCTCCTGGGTAGTGCTGCCAAGCTCAGCTGGATCTCTCTGCCCAGCCCTGGGAGCTGCTACACTTGCACGGGAGGAAAAGCAGTGGCCTTCAGAGCATGTACAAGGGCAGAATCTGGGCAACGAGATGGAAACAATGTCTAAGGGAAGGTGGCATAGGGCCAGACCTGGGGACACCACAGCGGTCACATTTGCCTCTACAGCCATTATCCAGCAGGTCAGCCTCAGTGGGAGCACAACAAAGGGAGGTAAATCATTTAAACAACCCCCCAAACTTGATCTAAAACAGCTTTAAGATCTGCAAAACTGATTCCAAAAACTGTGCTATTGTAACCACTGCTGGATAGCTCAAATGAGATGAATTATAAGGGTGAGCTGCTTCCCCACTAGCAAGCTGTCACATGTAAACTTTACAAGGCTATTGCTGATGCAGGAAAGCACAGTGAAACACTTGAGAATCAAAGCCTTGGTTTGGCAAATGCTAGAACAAATGGGCAATTAACTTTCCTTGTGCGAGCAGCTCTGCCGGCCTCCGCAGGACTGCTCTCGCACAGGAAGTCTATAGGTGATTAAGTGTCTGCTCAGCATGGGATACAACTGCACTAAATTCTTTATGAGCTACATGAAATCTGCTCTTTTCAAACAACAGCTTCAGTGGAAAGTCAATGCCTCAAAATGCTAAATTACAGAGCTAATATAAACAGCTGAGAGCTTCCAGATGGAGCAAGCATCTGAACAGATATCCAAAGCTTTTATGCCCATTTTTAGGAACCTTGATTTTCATAGGCACCTAAATGACCTTGAGCTCATAGATCCACCTCAAAGCATCTTCCTCAATGAGGGAATGGGGTCTGAACACATGGAAATGCCTTGACTTCCAGGAAAGAAAGTGCTGTTGGGTTCAAATATAGCCCAGACTACTTCTTTATTATTTTTTTTTATATAGGTACCCTGCCAGAGGAATGTTAAGGATGCTTTAGCCTTGTCTCTTGTTCCACAGGATGAACATTCTGAGCATAAAATTAATTTTCATTAATTTTTACTGTAAGATCTGAAGCTATTATTAGGAGATCAAAGGTACAGGCACAGACCTGTGCCTAAACGTTTTGCAGCTAAAAAATCGAAGGAAAAAAAAAGAGAAATTTTAAAATAATGTTGATTTGTGAAACAACCGTGATGTAACTGAAGTCTATTTTCTGTGTGCTTTTCTTCAGAGCTCTTCACAGGAGCTGCCAGCATCTCTGTGCCTTCTTGCTGACCTGCATCTGAAGAACGTGGGGACCCTGATTTGAACACCTTGAAGTGGAAATGTGTGTGAGTGTGATCCTGTGTTACCATGGCTCTGCACCATGGGTGAAAGCACACATTGTGTCTAGAGGAAATGCCCATCTAAGCAGGGGGTAAATAACCAAGAGGGCTGCAGGGCCACACAGCTCTACAGGAATAAGAGCTATGTAAAGGAAAAACTGTAAATCCTAACCTAACCCAGACCTTTCTCAGAGACAAAAACTTCACCTGCTTACATCTGTTTGTAGCCTTTCTCATATTCTCTTTTTGTGCTTTTCCTAATCCTAAGGAACACTGTAAAAAAGATGGAACATTTGGAATAGCTCATCTATTACCACTGGAAATCAGGAAGGTAAGGAGAAGATTAGAGGGGACACAGAATCTCATCTTCTCTCTTGTGCAACAGGATCCTGACCTCCTGGGTTCCCAACAGCTCAGTAAGAAGGTGCCTTTGACAGCTATGAAGAGGGAAGTGGGTGGCAGGGTGCCCTCTCCCAAGGACTTGGCTCCCTTCTGGCTTTGCTGAATGCTTGCCCAGGGAAGGCCTGATCCTGGGATTACTGGGGTGGGGTAGAGCAGTCCAGGGTTTACACAGTAAGATATAGCACAGTTTCGTGGGAAAAGCACAGAAAAGTTTCAGGTAGAATTGCAGCATGAGACACAGAGACCATTTTTTGTCTATCAGCAATTCACTTGCTCTCAGCCTCGCAGTCACATTCCAGGGGACGTGTAGGTGATAGCTCCTGAGAAAAACTGGCTCCTTAACCCATACAACTGCCTTGGGAGGTCATTGCTTCAGCTCGTCAGGGTGCCCAGCAGAGTGACTGAAACACTTGCAGGAATCTCTTGAAGGCTGAGTTAATTTTGAAGCAACACTGTGTGCTTACAATGCCTGCAGGATCAGAAAGATGGTACAAAAAGCATCTGAAATGGTACTGACCCCAATTCCTGGCAAATTGTAAGCACCTTCTTCAGCTACATTCCATTTGCAGAAGTCTAATAGAGGCCATGGAGCATTTTGAAATGTAAAGACAGACCCTAGGGCAGAGCTGTCCTCCACAGGACAGGCTGTTTTCCCTGCTAAGCCTGAAATTTGGGGTTTGGAGAATTTATTTTTAGTAACTCTTGAAAGATGCCAAGCCACAGAAGGCTAATTTGAGTTGCAGCTCAGCCTCTGCCCCGCTGCAGGAAAATGAACATTAAAAGCACATTTCTACTGTTCCTCTGACAGAGAAAAGTTACTTGCTGAAAGGTGCCAGTGCTGTATATAGACCCCTCCAGGAAATCAGTCAACAAAACCCATAAACAACTTGAGGAAGGGACAAGACTATGACTTCCCAGAGGCACTACATAACAAGGAGGTGGACCTCACAGAAGAGGTTTCCAGGAGGAGTTATATCACTGGACTGGAGCTGCAACATGCATTGCTTGGTTATCTTTAAGAAAGGAGGAGAAACAGATTGTATCACCCACAACATTTCACGCTGAATAAATGTATAAAGCCTTCCTCACATCTCCACATTCCCTAGGTAAAGTTTATCCTACAGAAAGCTTATCTGCCTCCCAACATAGCTATACCTTGCTATATATGGTGCAATTATTTTTTGGTGTATTAGGTATTTTCTCCTGGGAGCCCAGAATAAAGCCAGGTGCTCCAAGATGTACCAATACAGATTGCCAAGAGATTGTCTCCCAATTTTTTCACTCCTTCAGTATTTTCATCTTCTTTCACCAGGCTGCAGGTGGTAAAATTACTGTACTGGTATGTATTTTCTTATTTCTAGTGAAGAGGGGACACATTTTGTGTAGGGTCCTTCATTTAGCACTTCTCAGTTAATGCTGAACAACAATGTATGCCTTCTACAAAAGACTGTGTCTAGTTTCCCTGAAAAGATGGCAAATTGGGTGTCCAGCCCCCATTATTTCTGAGTTCTTTTTGCTGAGTTTTGCTGAGAAGATGAAGTCAAAACCATATTGCAGCACAAGTATTTCCCTCCTTCAGCTGAACCTGTCTCATGCTGCTGTAATGCTTTTTTTCTATATGGTTTTTGCAGCTGCCCTCCTCATTTGGGCTGTGGGTTGAAGTCTACACTATTCTCTTGCAGGCCAGACTGCTCCTTTGGTGATGTTTGGAGTCTTCTCTGGGCTTTTCCCAGTTCCCATCGGACCCCCAATTTAACCACCTCTCTGCAGCAATCAGTACTGAAAGATAAATCAAACAATGGCTGCAGCAGCAGGGTTGTGAAAAGGCAGAGGTGAAGAGTTCTGCTGTGATGGAGCAGGGGCCAGGTTTTGTTAAACAGGAGCTCACAGCTGCTCTGGGGCACCATGACCACACTGGGCCAGTGGCTCCCTGGGTGCTACTGAGTGTGTGCTACTATTTAATACAATTTAAATGTTGAATTAAATGGAAAGATGATGCTACAGGTCTGTGGAAGGTTATCCCTTCCACACAAGGTCCTGCTGGGGGAGAGGCAGTTTGTGACACATCTGTGGATTAAAATCAAGGTAAACACCAATGCATCTTAATGGAACTGCACTCAAAGGAGGTTACTGTGAGCATACCCAGAAACAAATGAAGGAAAGTTTCCCCTCAAACCCTGCTATAGAAGACTAAATAGGAAAAAAGGCTGATTATCTTCATAGCTGGGGCAGAACAGCAAAAGAAAAGAAATGCCTCAGGTAAACAAGGATAATAGTGAGATATTGGTGAGTAGGAGACAGAAAATGAAAGTGCTGTCAGAGGTGTGAGCAAGAGTTCCAAAGCACTGTATTTAATAATCCCTTGACATTTTCAGTGAGAAAGAATAAATGTTTGTGTACTGTGGCAAGGAGCTCTGGCAGTGAAATTGTGTTACTTATACATTATGCAAAAAAATGACAGTATGGGTATAGTGGATGTGGCAGAACATTAATCATTAGTGAAACAGATCAGAAATACACATTGCTATCCAAGAAAGAAGAATGTAAAATGTTATAGAAATTTTGTATAAACATTACAATAACAAAAAGAAATAAAAGATACAAAAATTGTTTCAGTTAATCATGAGAAAAGGAAAGAAAAGCTAGCTTTTCTAAAGGCTTGTGAGGGACATAAGGACTTTGGGGGGGGGGTTATTAATGCTCATCCTTACCAGAGACTTTAATTTCCTAGAAAGAGGCTAGGCTTTATCAGTGGGAGCATTTGATGTCCTGCAGTCACCTAGGATGTGTGAAGTGATGAATGCCTTCATTAAACACTCACTGAGCCAACAAGCAATCAGCCTACTTTCTAATTAGTGAAGGTGTCTCAGAAGACCTGGCCATAGAAAGCAACCTTGATTGGATCAAACAAGATACTTCACCATAATTCAAATGGACACAGAAAAGGAGACAGTGATAAAGATTCTTAATTACAAACGGGAAATCTTTATTTTAGAAATTAAATAGTCAAATGAACAGGGCTGACACAGCAGTGGATGGGGCTGAAGGCAGCTGGGAGCTAACATCTGTCACAGTGTGGGAGCCAGCATGAGAACCTGTATTTGGAACTGGAAAAATACAGTTTAGGAGGGTGCAGGGCTGGGCTGGGGGGTAACTGTTTGCAAATTCAGGGTGCCAGGGGGACCAAATGCCTACAAATAGAGGAAAGATGAATCAGACTAAAACATCAATTCTTGGGAAGAAGAACATTTGGGGGAAGAGCTGGAATTGCTAAACCCCATGCAGAGTTAGATATGAAAACCAAAAGCAAGGCTTTTCAGCCATGTAGTTTAGAAAAGACAAGGAGAAGTGAGGTGGGAGTAGATTAAGGGCTTAGGGAGAGCTCTAAATAGGGGCTGTAGCAAAACACCCCAGAAGGCCACAATGGCAGACAGATAAAAAGGAGGAAGAACCTGAAGTGATATGCCAAGAGTTTAATGGAGCAAAGTTAAAGAAGGATGGATAATCTTCATCTGAGATGAAGACCAGCTATGAAAGTGCAGGGTGGGTAGCAAGGTTTGTTAGCATACCCATGAGCCCACACAGCAGCACACACCAAACTGCTCTGTTTAAGGAGGGCAGAGGACAGCAAGCAAAGGGCGGGGAACTAAGCAACCACAAGTCCGTTTTTATAGCTCTATTGATTCATAGGCTACCATGCTGTAGAAATTTGGAAGGGGAAGTGTATCAAAGTAAATCAGATGATTGCAGAGGAGCCTGACCAAGGGAGAGAGTGCCAAAATCATCTGACATCTCTAGACAAGAGAGAGGTAGAAGAGACCTCAGGAGAACTTCAGTGCTATTTGCAGGAAAACACAGGAAGGAACTGCAAAGCACATAAGGAATTAGGAACACAAGAGACAACTGGCATGGGGGGAAGGGGACAGGCATGGACTACTGCAGCTCACCAAGGTTGAACCCAGAGAACAATCTCAATGCTTTTGCTAACAGTCTTTTATAAAACCCAGGAATTTTCTGATTTTCTCCATTGGGAGTCTCCAGCCCTGCTGAGGGGCAGAGAGGGCAGGTGGTGGCACACAGAGCTCCTCTGCCTGTGATCCTGAGTGGTATGGGAACACAGCCGAACATGTCTGGAGAAGATGCTGACCTGCATGTATCTGATGAGCACATTCCTGGCACACTAAATGTCCTATTCTCTCCTCCCACCTCCAAAAACGAGCAGGAGCTGACTCACAGAGAGGCTTTCTCTGTATCTGGAGTGGACCAGGTTGGCCTTTCCCATATGATCAGCTCTGCCTGCAGCAGAGCGGCGCCAGGCAGCCCAGGAGCCAAGTGCTGCCCTCATGCATTACATAATGCAGCGTGTCACTGCTGCAGCCATTTCTTAGACTCACTCACCACAGTATGACGTAGTGAGCAACACGCGGCAAAACACAGCTCCCAGTGGGAGAGAAAAACACATGCTGTGCGTATTCTTAAGGTATGGTAATGAAATACAGCTCTCAGCATCTCTCGGGCTGCTGGCAGCTGCTGCATTATGAATGCTGTCACAGCTGAAAAAAAAGTACAGCTCTTTCTAAGGGCTTAATCTTTTCTTCTTTCTTTAAATCACTTGCATAGAAACACTTTGTAGACCTCCTTCTCACTGCTAGGCTGAAAATATGAAAGCCAAGTCATGAGTTTTCCTGTCATAAACTCCTTTGCACAGAACAGAGCAGCAAATGCTGTCTGGGCAATGGTGTAAGGCAGGTGCCATGCCCATGCTGCCAAACCACTGCTGCCATCCTGGGGGACAGGCTCACCTGCTGAGCCAGCAATCTGTGAGGTCAAAGGCTCTGACAGTCTTCATAACATCACCGGTACATCGAGGACTGGCCTTCAATCCACCCGGGGCTGTTCCACCAGGTGACACCAGGGTCATCAACACACCAGCACATGCAGGGACCGATTTCCCCCAGCATCCCTGGTACCTGCCACATTCTGCCAAGAGGCCATGCAGGGCTGCCCGTGGAGGCTGCTGACCTGGAAAGCATTGAGGGTGCAGAGGGGTGCAGGGAAAGCCCGGGGGGTGCGGAGGGTGGCCCGGCGACCTCACCCTTCTTGAACTCCTCAAGCAGCGTGTCGAGGCGCGTGTCATTGAAGACGCAGTGGAGCGGGCGGCGGTAGAAGCGGGTGACAGTCTGCAGGGGAGTGCAGTCATCAGGGTCGACAAAGGCCAAGTCTTTGACAAAGAGCAGGTCGACAATGTTGTCGCGCCGGTCACCCTCATAGACTGGGATGCGGGTGTAGCCAGATCGGAGGATCTCAGAGACGGTGGCGAAGTCCAGCACAGCATCGGCCCGGAGCATGAAGCAGTCGGCCAGCGGTGTCAGCACATCCTCCACCACCTTGGTGCGTAGCTCCAGCGCGCCCTGCACCATGGCCAGCTCCTCCCGGACCAGGTCGCCGTGGGGGCCAGCGGCGCGCAGCGTCTCCAGCAGCCGCTCCCGCGTAGAGAAGACGCTGAGCTCCTGCCGCAGCGCCCAGTCCAGCAACCGGCTGAGCGGGTAGCAGAGGGGGAAGGCGGCCAGCATCAGCAGCCGCGTGAGGCAGAGCGTGCGGGAGGCGATGGCCAGCCCGTGCCGCGAGCACACCGAGTAGGGCAGCACCTCGCCGCCCAGGAAGACGGCGGCGGTGCACAGCAGCACCGGCAGCCAGGGCGCTCCCCGTGGCCCGCCGGCCGCCGCCGCCGGCCCGCCGCCGGGCAGCGAGGCGCAGAGCCAGCCGGCCAGCGCCGCGTTGGCCCCCGCCTGCCCCAGCAGAAGCGTGCACAGCAGGTAGGTGCCGCCGCCGCCGCGCACCGCCTGCACCCGCCGCGCCTGCTCCCGCTCGGCGGCCGAGCCGCTGTTGCGCAGGACGCGGAGCTCCAGCGGGTCCAGCGAGAGCAGCGAGAGGCGCAGCCCGCTGAACAGCGCCGACAGCCCCAGCAGCAGCAGGGCGCCCAGCGCCCGCAGCCAGCCCGCCTCGGGCAGCGGCAGCAGCCAAGTGCCCAGCGGCGGGGCGGCCGGCCGCACCCGCAGCAAGAAGCCGCCTGCCGCACCGTGGTGCGCCCAGGCCCGCCCGTCCCAAGCGCACAGCGAGAAGAGCCGCCCGCCCGGCGCCGCCGCCGCCTCGCCCTTGCGCGGCTCCCGCACCCGCACCTCGGCCAGCGCCGAGCCCGCCGCGCCGCCCGAGCGCAGCGGCCCCACCACCTCCACGTCCGAGGCCCAGGCGCTGCGCTCCCGGCACCGCTCCGCCGGGCCCCGCGTCGCCGTGCTCCCCGCCGCCGCCTCTTCGATGAAGACCAGCCGCGGCTCCCGCTCCCCCGCCGGCCCGCGGCTGCCGTTGCCCTCGGGCGGCGGCTGGAAGTAGAGGCGCAGGAGGAAGCGGCTGCCCTCCGCCGCCTGCACCGCGCCGCCCTCCAGAGACACCCGGCCCGGCGTCGTGTCCTCGGGCCGTAGCCCCAGCAGCCAGGCGGCCCCGGCGGGCGGCCGCGGCGACAGCGAGAAGAAGAGCAGCAGCACGGCGCCCCGGCTCCGGCCCCAGCTGCCGCCGCTGCCGCCGCGCCCCGGGCCCGCCGCCGCCGCCGCCATGCCGCTGTGCCGGCACCGCAGCGCCCGCCCGCCGCCCCGGGACTGCAGCGGGGAGCCGGCACGGCGCGGCACGGCACGGCGCGGCACGGCACGGCGCGGCGGCACACGTGGGCCGGGGGGCGGGCGGCCGCCGCGCCACGTGCGACCGGGAGCCGGCCTGCGGCGCCCCGGCGGGAGGGGCCGGCGGAGCGGGGCCACCAACCGGGACGCTACGCAGGAGACCGAGGGGTTCGCCCACCCGCCCCGTGCGGGAGCATCCCCGCGGCGGGCGGCACCGCGCGCTCTCTCCGCACCTGGTGAGATGCTGGCGGATCCACGCCGGAGCAGATTCGCGGTGATACGGGACAGCCCGCACCCCTGGCAGCCAGAGTGGGCTGCGGACCTAACAGCGAGCTCTGCCCAGCCACGCGCGGCCGCCCTGGCTCCCGGTGTCATCCCAGGTACACTGCCTGTGGGATGCGGTGCGGGGGCTGCGCCTCCCCTGCACTGTGCGGTCGGGGTTTGCTGAGGGGCTTCTGCCCGCAGTCTCTGGAGCTGGAATTTGCATTCAGCCTCCCTCTGTTATCTGTCGAGGCCCTACTCTTCAGCTTTTCAATTCAAATTAATTTCCCTTCTTCCCGTGGGAGTGCTTTGATTTTTTTTTTTTTTTTGGGGGGGGGGGGGGAGGTTTAATGGGGGGTGGGTAGTCGTTAGATTTGCAGTCTTTCTGGGAAACAAATGTACCACACTGTAGCTACATTTATTCTCGTGTCTAGACCTGATGGGGAATGTTGCTAGCGTTTATCAGCTTCAGAAGTATGTGCTCAAGAATGTACTTAGGGACTCCTTAAACTTTTGTGTTTTCTCTGGACCAACATTCACGACAAACTTGAAATGAGGCTGGAGAACTGGAAAGAAGTTGCTTACAACTGCAACAGGCTCAGCAATGGCAAAGCAAGAAGCTAGAAAATGTCATGGAGGCAAAGGAAGTGCCTGAAAATTTCTGATTATTCACTCATTATTGCTCCCATGAAAATAGGTCACTTTCTGTGTCAGTATGTCAGCAGGCAGACAGGCATGAAAGCTACCAGGGGGATCTGTGCTCCTTTCTGTGTTACGAGAGACTCTTCTCTCTCTCTCTCTCTTTCTGGGGGAGGCAGCTATTTATTTTTTCCAAATGTGATGAATTCACTGGGTGTTCACAGGGGCTGCGTGCTACTTCACAAGCTCTTGCTCGTCCACTTTCTAACTCCTCTTTAGTACCACTGGGGAGATATTACCTGGTGCTCTACCCGGGCATGATTGATGAAGGAGCCACCTGGTAAGCTACTTGTGCAGACCTTGCCCCAAGTTATGCTGCCTGAGGGACGGATCTCACAAGCTGCCCTAAGCAGTACCCAGAGTGACTCGGGACCAGCACAGCGTGCTCCTGCCTTCCTGTCTGCAAGGTGCGGGGATGAGCACATGGCTGCTCCTTCTTTATTAGGACCTTGTGGGAACTCCTGTTTGAGATCATCCCATATTTTAGCAATGGCAGGCTGTCATCAGCCCTGAATTTCTCGCAGACTTCTTGGTGCTGAGAATATTGTAAAGACGGTCTGGTTTTGTGCCATTGCGTTTTATATTGCTGTTTGGGAGCTGTGTACCCATGCCAGTTACTAGTGTTTATTAACGTGCAGGTTAGATTCCTGAAAGGTTTTCTAGTGATGAATTTCTCAGTATAGGAACCGAAGACTGTGAATTACAGACGTGCTTTTTTTTTAGTTAATTAAGTATTTGGAAGGTATTCTTGTCCATAGTACCCTTCTCACTAGAAATCCCTGGACAGCGGTTTGGAAACCACTGGTCTAGCCTGGAACATGTGGGGAAAAAAAACATGTCACTGCAGGAGAAGAAACCACAAGGTGGCAATCTCTCGCTGCACTTTTACTGGCAAAATAAAGATCTGGCCAAAAAAAGAAAAAAAAAATCGCGGACAGTAACTGTGTAAAGCTGCAGAAGCAGTTAGTCACATCTTGTATCTTCCAGAGTCACAGCCATCCAGGTTTGATGCTGGATTTTCTCTTCCAAACGCTTTTCTCTTTAGTATGGAAATCTCAGTCTTGAGGAGCTGGATCTGCAGGCTACTCTTTGCTGGCTTTTCCATCCTTTGCCCCCAAATAGGCAGCAGATGTTGCTTGTTAGATTGCTAACTACCGGTGCTGCTTGTGTGCCTGCAGGCAGAGCTACTGTGTGCTTGGAGAGGAAATTTCCTCCTGCACTGGAGGCACTGTCTGGTTCAGGGCATTGCTTACCTCACGTTATACTGAAGTACAATATAATGGTGGCATCAGCACCCTGCTTCATGCTCTGACATGCGTCAATGGGAGCAAAATCACCTGGATGTTAGGACTAGGCAGTGACCTGCAGGCTGAGAGTGTATTTGGTCTTGAGGGGACTGCAGAGCCATAGTGGCAGTGGCTCCACTCCGAAAAAAAGATGTGGCCAGAGGATGCAAAAGCTCAGAAGGGAAATAATGCGCAGTTTAAGGTAGAGCCTCCCTGGTCCTGCAGTATCAAACACCATCTGTTGCTATGAGCTCCCCCTCGATCAGGACATAGCTGTGTTCTTGCCAGATGTTAGCTTACATGTGCTACATGTAAAAGTAAACTGGTGTGAAAGCTGTGGTCAGATGTGCTTTCAGTAGGATTTGCCCTGCATAAGTGACGATGTGCTAGCCAGCCTCTTGCTGAGAGGATGCACTCCAGAAGTTGCAGGTGTGTGGTTGGAGGGTGTTCAATGAGTCAAGATAGGAAATATCTTCCAAAGCTCCAAATAAGACAAAACAAACTCAGCTTTAGCACATGCTCAATTGATTGAGTCTTTGGCAAAGTATGACATGAATTTGCAATGTTCTCACTGAGGCCTGTCCTGGCTGTATCCTGCCTGGTGAGTCCTTCAGCAAACACAGCATAGCTGTCCTTCTTCTCTTATGCTGAAGCCTACTTCTTTTACCTTCTCTTCCCTAACTCTTCAGTTAGGAATGACAGCCTGATTCCCACTCACCAGCACTATTCAGGTTCTGCTTTACACTATGTCTGCCACCACTGAGATCCCTCTTGTGTCACAGCCCGCAATATCCACAAACCTGCCAGCGGTGACTTCTCTAGTCACCGCTGTCCTCTTCCAGCTCTGGCTGTTCAGGCCAGACGGGACCTGGAGGAAGTGGGAAGCATGAACATGGGGAGTTTCCTAAAGTCTCTTTACATCACCTTGACTTTAAGGTCTGAAGTCAGAGTCCGGGAGACTGTGGTTTGCAATTCACTTCCTTCCTGGTTGATGGGAGTCCAGGGGCTCTGCTGTCCGCTGGTCCTCTAGAAAAGGGCCAGAAGCCACCAGGGACTCCTAGTGGGGATAGAAATGTTAGCAATCCAAATCATGATGGGAAACAGAAGGACTGAAAAAAAAAAATTCTCCCCAGAAAGCAGGAGGAAATCTAGCAAGGACAAGGCTGGCTTCTCCTGGAACATATGTGCAATCTGATTGTCACTAATGCTCTGTAGCCAGATTAGAGAAGATACTTTCCTTAAGTAAGTGAAATAAGCACTGTGATGTGGGATATATGATAACTTCAGAAGCAGAAGGAATATGACCCCAGGCAAGAGAGCTCCAAACAGTGTCTTTTTTTTCCCTCTCCTTTTTCCATCTCTAAGTCTGCGGTGCTCAATTAACCCTCTTTCTCTCTCCTGGCCATAATGGCTGCAGCTTTGCAAGGCTTTAGCCAGCCTTCTGGATGATGATGTGTTAAGCACTTGGTTTGTGATAACCAGTTTTCTCCTGAAATGATACCAAAAGTCTGCTGTTTTGATTTAAACTGTTTTCCAAGCATTTTGGTTAGTAACAAAAGACAGTCCATTCCAAGAGAATCTAACTTGAGGAAGCCATGAAATTTAATTCATTTTTGCAACTTAAATATATAATCAGTGACATATGGTAATAGTAAATACAGGGGGAATGTCATTGTTTCAGTCAAATTTCTGCGTTCAGTCAAAACCTAATAGTTGTAACATCAAACTATATTTTCCATTGAACAGGAAATAAAGCATCATTTTTTCAAAGAAAATAGACATGCAATTGCATGCCTATTATATTGCTTATATAGCTTTATTTTTAGCTTTCTCAACTGTTGCTGTTCTAAAGAACACAGAAGGGGAACTGTGGAGGGAGAAGATACAAGGCAATACCCAGTTGCTCATGGTAGAAAGGACTAAGATGTCTGTGCTATGAATAAATGCACTTTCCCTACAGGGCAATAAAGTTCTGTGCCTGGGTTAGGGACTCTGCACCTCACCCCTCACTTCTGCTGACATGCCAGCCCTTAAGCAATGCTGAGGTGAGGATGAGTTCCTGTAAGAGCTCTGGAATTTATGCAGAAAAAACATTGCTTTTTCTGGGCAATGGAAGCAGAGTATTTGGTTTAAAGTCTCTCTGTCATCAGCCTGAGATTCCTCCTTCCATGAGTACAGGTCACTGATGTACTGCTGGCCTTTCCCCCTCATTCAGTGGTGCTCTCTTCTGAACCTCCAAATTTCATGTTTCCTTATGGGCATTTAACTTTATTTCTACTTCATCTATTTGTCTGGTTTTCAGGCAGGACCCATTGTTTTCTCCTCTTGCTCTCTAGCCTTGAGTTTCATGTGTTGCTTCTGATTTCTCTAATGCGCACCAACAATTTGCAGCTTTGACATAGCTGATTTGCCCTGTCTTTGTCTGTAGCAGGGCCATGCTCTGATGTCTGGATAGAGCTGGTGACAGAGAGCTTATTTGCCCTATGCAAATAAATACAGCAGGCAGGGGTTTACAATTTTATCATTACCTGAAATATTCCAATTCTTTTCTGTCTGTCTCACACCAGCAGCTTCTCTGATTTGAGAGCATTTTGGCTGCTGTTTCTTCCCCTGAGCTCCATCTCCTCGTTGATTTCTGCACACAGTTCCTTCCTCTTTTTCATAATTGACTCGTTTGCTCCTCCAGTCTTACACTTCATCCATCTTCTTACTTCCCCTCTCTGATCTAATTCTCATGTCCATTTCCTTCATTTCTGCTGCTGGAATGTAAAGCATCCCTCCAGAAAAATAGGTCTCTGTCAGCTTTTACCATCCCCCTCATATTCCCTCTTCCTTCACCTCTATCATCTCCCCCAGATGGTGGGACAAATACTCGCTTGCATTCATTATCAGGCTTGTAAAATTGGCATATTCCGTTCTCTTTCTTTTTCACGTGATGATGTGAAACAGGAATAATTCTACACATTTCTCTGTTGCTCTGGGCTGGGCTCAATCTGAAGAAAAAGATTTCCAAGGCTATTGTGGTCTTCAGGGCACTGCAGAGCTCCAGTCTCCAGTTGTGTTCTCACTCTGTATCCCTTTGACTGTGACAAATTGCTGCTTTATTTGCTGCTTCTCAAAATATGAAAGACAAAAATGAAATCAGACCTGGCCATTGATGAGTACAGAGAAGCTAATGGAGCCAAAGAGCATTCTCTGTCCAAGGGCATTGTTGTACACTGAAATGTTCTCAGTCATTATGTGGATTTTTTTTCTGCTTGCTGAAGAGGCACTGGGCAAAGGGGATTTCTGTGCCCTGAGATGGCACCTGATTTGAACCCCCAGTGTAATTCCTACAGCTTTATGGAAACCATGCATCTCAGTCTTTCAAGGACTTCAGAAGTCCTGTTGGGACTTAAACACTTCGGAATTTCGCAAGTTTTCTCCATGGACAAATCTGCAAGACCAGGGTACCCTGGGCTTGTAAGAGAATTTTTGAGACCATACATCAGAAGTCAGATAAAGTAAAACAATAGGGCAGATAAGGGAAACAATAAATGCTGGTTTTTTTCCAACGGAGTACATGGTATCTAACTTCTCACAGAACTGGAAATTAAATTACAAAAACTGAAAAAAAAAACTGAAAAAAACACATGGATTGGTAGCTGCCTAAAACTCTGTTTCATCCTCCCAGTTTCATTCTGTGGTGTGCCACCCAGGGAGAGCCCACACTCACAACCTTTATGGCACCAGTGAGTTTTTTTGCCCCTGTCCCCCCACTTTTTTTTTTCAGGTTCCTTCATTATGCAGCTTGTGAGTACAGAATGACTCTCAAAGAAACATGCTCTAGTTTCCTATGGCTAGATTTGGAAATACCAGTTTGTGTTCCTTTCAGCTGGCAAAAGTGCAAAGACAACATTGCCAACTGTGCTTTTCCTGCCCAGGCCGTTGGTTTTGATGGATGCCTTGCCTTTGGCATGTCTGGAGGGAGGAAGCTCTCTCAGTAGGCTTGCTTTCCTCCTGCTGTGGCTGAGCTCCCTAACCAGCCAGTCCCTCTAGCTCAGACAGAGGTATTTGCTTTTTACAGAACTTCCCAGATCACCTACATTAAAGAGCAATATGTGGATACTGTATTAAATCAAACAACTGTCCTCCGTCTGTTTGATCAGGTTAGGCATGATACATAAACATGCTAGAAAATGGTTTCAGCAGTGGAGTTCAGGCTGTGACACCCACCTTGAAGCACTGGCAGTTTTAGGAGGTTGCATTCCAGACGTTAAGGCTCTTGTGGTGAAAATGATAGACGCTGCATTGCAGAAAGAGCAAAAAGCTCAGTAAAAACAATCTGTCATGCAATTGCATGCTCTGATGATCACAGCTTTACCACATTTACTGGTTTTGCTCTTCTAAGAAATTGTCATACCATGCTACAGGGCAGAAGCTTAAGAGCTTGAAAAGAAAGTGTGTTTTTGTGAAGTATGGATAACACTCTTAATTTTCACTTGCTGAATTTTCTCCTTGCTGGCTTCTTTTAGAGCATCCATAACTCAGATTTACTTGACAGCACTACA
This sequence comes from Anomalospiza imberbis, assembly GCF_031753505.1. Lineage (NCBI taxonomy): Eukaryota > Metazoa > Chordata > Aves > Passeriformes > Viduidae > Anomalospiza > Anomalospiza imberbis. The sequence goes on from NC_089688.1 coordinate 21,440,684, forward strand.
GAAACAGACATGGTTGATATCTTGGGAATCAAAGACATGATGATTTTTTTTTTAAGGGCTGTCTAGCCTGTTTTATCCTTCCCAGCCTAATGGAGGTTTGTTTGGTACAGGACATCCTCTGATGATAATAACTTTCATCATTTATGAGCAAAGTTTATTCTTTAGTGAACTAAAAATGTTCCTCCTAAGGAGATTTCCCCCATTTTCTTTTGGGCCAATTTGTATAGCCTGAGATCTGAGTTTAGATTTCCGTTGTGCTTTTCCTTCCCTCTCTCTCTCTTTTTTTTTTTTTTTTTTTCCATCTGAAGAGGTTTCCTCTGCTGAAAACCTTCAGCAACTGCTCAGACCATTTACAAGAAGCATTTTCACAGGCAGTAGCTCTACAAAAGAGAGGAAAAATCGAAGTGACTACCTATAATAATGACGTTAAATGCAATTTTAAGTGTTTGTGAACTGCAACTGACTGAAATGGTGCCAAATATTTTGGAAATATATACAAAAAGACAGGCCCCTGCTCTAATCAGCTTGTAAATGAAAAGAAAAGTACATTGGCAAGAGCAGAAGAGATGATATGACATGCTTTAAATAGTTTATAGGGAGCTGGAGAATTGTTGTTTATTTGGTGATGTTGGGAAAATATTTAATGTGCTTTGGTTAAGCTCTTTATAGAAATGCTTCTCTTCCCCCAGTTTTCTTTTCCAATGACTGTTTCGGAGATTAAAACCAGCAAGTTTAGAGTAGATGGAAAACGGAGAAACCTATTTCGAAATTGACAAAACCGCGAGTAAATCTTTATAGATACTTTTTATGTGAGTCAGGCTTTCTAAAGTAATTATCGTAATATAAGAAAGGATCATCGCTTCGCCGCCCCTGCGGACGGCGAGCCAGGGTCGCAGCTGGTGTAAATTGAGATCCCTCCTATCTGGTGTGCGTGGCTGGGGAGGAGGTGGCCGTGGCCCCTCTTTGCGGATTCCTGGGCTGTCCCGGAGCTGCGCCGGGCGGCAGCGGCGGCTCCCGGGACTCGCGGCTCTCGGGGCTCCCCGCACCTCCGCTGCTGCCCCGGCGCTCGCAGATAACCGAGTCATTTTTAGCATTTAAATGTTTTCTCTAGCAAGCCTACAATTTATTGAAAAACAGGCCAACAAACAAAAAAGCCCAAACCACTGTATTTTTAGATTTAACTCGCAGCTGCTGGGGTCAGATGCAAAGTGGGGTGCAATTGCATTTCCGAGGGCACAGGACTGGGGCAAGCTCCCGGTGTTGGTTTGGAAAGCTCAGACAGGAAAATGAATATTTCCTTTAACGTCGTCTCCCCAGAATCTGGAAGGTGACTCTGCATCTGGGAGGTTTTTTGCCTATTTCCCTGCTGTTTAATGTTGTTGGTAATATCTCCGCAGATAAGTGACTTCAGTGAATCCGGAGTTCAAAGCAGAGACTAATTGTGGGGAACTTTTCAGAGTAAACACATTTCTCTTTCGTAGTAATGTGTTTGTAAGGAAAAAATATATAAAAAGGAGGTTAAAGTGGATATTTTGTTTAGGTTTTGTTTGTGGTGTTTTTTCCCTTTTACTACAGAAAACGCTGTAATTTCGTTTGAAAATAGAACCATCCTTGGAGGGAGGCACGGTACAAAATTTCGGCCTGCAATCACAACAAATATCCCCGAAGCCTTGCTCTCATCTCCTGAAAGCATAGAAAAAAATATTTAAAAATAACGAGATAATTTTGAAACTCGTGTTCCTCATTTGGAGATGACCCAGAAAACTGCGCAGCTTCTGAAGCGGAGGCTTTAGATCCTGGGTCAGTTTTAAGGGCTACTGCAAACCTCGGCAGAAGTGTTTGCAGCCGAACACAAATTTCCAGGCTTAAATTGCCTTCTTCCTGTCGCGGGATGCCAGGGCTTTGCAGAGCTGAAATTGCACAGCTCTTTTCCCCGGATCCTCTTACTTATTCCAGCGCTCAGAGCCCGCTGCCCCGGGCACCCTTTTGCTGCTCTGGCTCAGCCTGCGCTGCGCTCGGCAGCCCCTTCCCAGGCGCGGCTTGAGCCCTGCTCCCGTCTCCGCTTTGGCGGGGTGGTTTCACGGCAAATCCTAGTTCGTGTATTCCCTGATCACCACGAGCAGAGCCAGAGGTATGTTTCATCCTTCCCCACGCGTTACCACAGCGGCTCCGTACCGCTACAGCGCTTGCCCGAGTGAGCCGGGACTGGCAGGGGTGGCTGCCCCTCTTGTCTTGAAGCGTTTCAAGGGCAGAGAGACAGGGGGAGTGGAGATTTCCGCCGCAGACATCGCTGTCCGCGGGCTTCGCCGGGGCCCAGGCCGAGTGCTTCCCCTCTGTGCGGGGCTCCGCCGAATGCACCGAGCTCCGGAACTTGCCGCCGGGTCACCGGGGCCGCTCCCGCCGCCCCTCGGGCCCTGACTGGGGCGGTCGGGGCGTGCAAGAAGCTCCGCACGGACACCGGGAGACGCTGGAGAGGGTTCCCAAGGGCGGGCAGCCCTGCCGGGACAGCGGGCTGCACGTGCGCTCGGAGTGCCCCTGATCCGGCTGCCCGGGCCGCTCGTACCCGACCCGCCGGCATCCCCGAGGGCGGCTGGCTGGTCCCCGGCTCTCGGCCACTCTTGCGGCGAGATTTATGCCTCGAACCCGAAGCCGCGCTGCTGCCCGCAGCCCGGCGGCTCCCGACCGCGGCGCGGAGGGTGTCCGCAGGTGGGTGCCGGCTCCCCCGCCGCGCCGGGCCCCTCACCAGCAGATGGTGCTGCGGCCGCCCCAGCCCCGGGGCTGCGGGGCCCCGGCGGGGCGCACCTGGCCCGGCTCAGCCCTCCCGCCGTCCGCCCTCCGTCGCCGGGCTGGCAGCGGCACCGGGGCCTGAGTCCCGCATGGCCTGGGCGACGCGGGAACTGGGGTGGGCCACGGCGGCCGAGAGCCCAGGTAGGGCGCGGTGCGTGTCCCGGAGGTAGCAGACTGCTTGTGGGAGTTCGGGGCTTGCCCGGGAAGCGGCTGTTGACGGAGAGGATGTCCGATTAGGATGGGCAATCCTTGAGGCTCCCGGGATTGTCGGCAGCCGCCACCGATCCCCGGCCCGGTGCCACGACCTTGCCCAGAGCTGGCAACCGCAGCCGCCCGCACTTCTGCAGTGCGCCGAGCCCTGCAGTCCTGCCCCGGTCCGTCCTGGAGGCAGCGACGGAGGGCTGGCCCCGGCACGGGGGTCCCCGTCGGTGCCATCAAACCGTGCTGTCCTTTCCGTCCCCGATGCGGACGTTTCCACACCAGGCACTGCTGCTGCCGCCCCTCTTCTTTCCCTGCCGCTGGTGGGACACCGATGGGCCCGGAGGCAGGCGGGAAAAGGAGACCGGCGGCTCGATTCCCCGTGCCCCGGTTCCCCGCGGTGCCGTCGTGCGAGGACCGGCCGAGCCCTGGCTTCGGGCAGGGCGCACTGAGCGCGCCGCGCCGGGGCTCCGGGGTGCTGGCGGCCCCCAGCCCCGCTGCGCCCGTCGGGTCCCGCGGAGCCTCCAGCGCTCAGCCCCGAGGGCCTCGCCCAGCGTCGCGGGTCCCGGCGCAGTTTGGAGGTAACTCTTCCCTCAGGTAGTGTTTGGTTTTTTTTCCGGGGTGATTACCACCCCCCCACCCCCCCTCCCCAGCCAGGGCCGTCCTCGCTGCCTTACCGTCTCTGTCGTTCTGTAGCCGGCGACCATCTCGAACCTTGCCGGCCGGCCCCCGCGCGCCGGTCCCCGTCCCGAGCTCTCCGGTGTCTCGGTGTCCCGACTCCATCCCGGTTTTGCGCGCGGGAGCAGAAAACGTCCGCTGGAGCCGGCGCAAAGCGAAAGCTCGGTGCTGGTGGGGCTGCGGCAGGGCGGCGGGCCCCGAGCCGAGGGGGTTAAACCAGGAGCCTCCCCTTACCTTCAAAAAGTTAAAAATGTCTGGAGCCTGCATCTCTTAAAGGGGCGGTGCTGGCTGCAAGGAGTCTTGGCACCGGCTGCGAGAAAGGCTGGTCAGGGGCGTGAGTTCCCCTCCACCAACACCAAAACATTGCAAAAAAAGGCAGAGCGCCCCACACTTTAGATAAGGACAATTAGCCACCAGCGAGCCCCTGCAGACAGCGAGTTAATTAGGGGTTTCCTGCTCTCCGGCATGCCCTGTCCCAGCTCCTGCCCCCCAGGGCTCTTAGCCCTGATGGCACCTGGGCTGGCCCTCATGGCCACCTTCTCGCTGCCTTCCCAGGCTGGGGACAGGAGAGCACTGCCGGTGGAGAAACCTCCAGGTGTGAAGGGAAGAACTCTCATTCTCCTTGATGTCAACACCAAGAGCCCTGTCAGGATAATCAGTGAGAATTTCCTCTCCCTGCAGCTGGACCCCTCCATCATTCATGATGGCTGGCTCGATTTCTTAAGGTAAGGCAGGAGCCCCCCGGCGCCCTCCCCACGCCGCCCGCGGGGCGCCCCGGCGGCCCCGCCGCCCAGCCCTGCCGGGCTCCGCGCTGCTGGCAGCGCTTGTTGTGACGGAGGGAGCGAGGCCATGGTTTCCATTAAGATGCACATGTTTGCAATGGAGAAAGCATTTCGGAGACTTATCAGTTATGACTGCAAAAATGTCGTGCTCCCCTCGCTCCAGCAACCGCTCCTCTGCAAAAAGCACAACACGGGGCCGAGGCAGCACAGGGGAAAAAAAAAATCAAAATGGAACAAAAAACAGCAGCAGGAACGGGGCCGCCTGCCGAGCCGAGCCGAGCCTTCCCCGGGTCCCGACGGGCAGAGAGCGGGTGTCGGCCAGGTCTTCTGAGCCCTCCGCTCCCCGGACTTCCAGCCCTGCGCGGGGGGCAGAGCCGGGCTGCAGCTGCGCTGGGTCCCACCGGCAGTGCGGAGCGGCCGCGGCCTGGAGGCGCTGGGACGGCCAGAAAGCCTTCTCCCTGCTGGGTAAGTCGGGGAGGGAGAGCGGGTCTCCTCCGCACGCCCGCTCCGAGGGTCCTTTCGGCAGCCGGGGAAGGAGCAGGGCGAGGATGCGGGAAGGCGCGAGAGAAGCGGAGCCGGGACGGCTCCCGCTCCTCTCCCCTCCCCGCTCCTCTCCCCTCCCCGGCGGCTCGGCCCGCGGCACGGTCCCGCGTGGCGCTGAGCGCCTCTGCCTCCTGGACGCCGCTGCACTTGTCCGGAGGGCGCCGGCAAGACCGGGGGGAGCCGGGCCCGCCGGCCTCCGGGCCACCACCGGCGGGCGGGGCGGCTCCCCGCTCCAGGGCCGCGCCGCTCGGCCCGCGCAGAGCCCCGCAGCCGGTGGTACCGCGTCGCACTGCCCCGGGCGGGGCAACGGCGGGTCCTCGAGTCCCGTGGTCCCCGGTCGCTGGCGGTATTGGGGAAGCGAGGGCCCGGCCCGCGGCTTCCTCAGCCCTCTCTCTCCTCTCCCCAGCTCCCGGCGGCTGGTGACCCTGGCGCGGGGCCTGGCCCCCGCCTTCCTGCGCTTCGCGGGCAAGAGGACGGACTTTTTGCAGTTCCACAACGTGAAGAACCCGGCCAAGAGCCGCGGCGGGCCCGGCCCCGACTACTACCTCAAGAACTACGAGGACGGTGAGCCCCGGGGCCGGGGCGGGGGGCGGGCGCTGCAGCGGGGGCTGCGGGAGCCGGGCGGTCCCGCTCCGCCTGCCCCGCTCTCTCCCCGCGCCCGGCGGGGCCGTGTCGCGCCCGGGCACGTTGCCGCCGGGTACCGGGCAGGGGAGAATTCCCGTACCCTTTCTTTCCCGAGAGAGGGGAGACGAGGAGCTCGGCGGAGCTCGCTTCCCCCGTAGCCGGTGCCTTCGGCGGCTGTCGGCCCCCGGGAACAAAAGACCAGCACTGGGGAGCGGGACTTTTCACATTCCCCCGCCCCGCTGCGTCCTCCGTCTCCCTTTGCTCCCGAGCCCCGGGCAGGCAGCGCCGGCCGCAGAGGAGACTTTGCCGCGGCTCCGGGCGGGGGCCAGGCATCGGAGCCCCGGGATGCCCCGTGCCGCTCTTCTCCCGCGACTCTCGGGAGCCCTGCCTTTCCTCACGGACCTCGCCGTTGCGCGCGTTTCTGTGCCCGCCGCAGCCCTTTGGGCTCCCCGCTGTCCCTCCGGGCTTGTGACCGTCGGTCCCTCCGTGCTGGTGCCTGCTCGGGGCTGCTCCCCCTCCGAACCGCTCGGCCATCTGAGCTCTTTCCAGCCACCGCCTGGCCCCCGCCTCTCCGCTGTTCCCCTCTTCGCCGTCTGCCCTTCTCCCCATCGGACCTCAGTACACAAAAGGCTTTCACTTTTCGCGGCCCATAATTCACAATTCACACAAAGAAACTGAGTAGAAAATTTAGAGCCATATCTCCGTCCTAAGGCATTTCTATTAAGAAGCAGAATACGATGTTCACATGCAAGAATTTATTGATTTTTCTCTCTTGCTTAGTTTGTTTCTTTTTTAAAAGAAACAAGCTGCTTTTTTTTTCCCTTTTTGTTACTCAACGACTTACAAAAATTAGTTTAAGATTTTTCCATAAGTAATTTTGAAGGCCAATTAATGCCAGACAGATCCCACTGGGCAGGTCTGTGGAACAGAGGAAATTTTACAGAGATCTAGTCAGCAGCAGTCCTGAATGGAAAAAGCAGATGCATTTGCCAGTTTTCTGATGGCTCTCACTCCTGCTGTTTCCCTACATAACATCTCTGAGATGAATGTCCTTCTATTCCCACACGCAGGCAGGTGGGTAAGTTTTTGTACTCCATCTTTTACTTGCTCTCCTAGCTGGGGCAATCCCAATGTTATTCCTTATTTTTCTTCTTGTAACAAATCTCAGTCGAAGGGTTTGTTGTAAGCTTTGCACTTCAGGAAAAAATGCTGACCAAACTTGCCACAGACACCTTGTACAGTGGAAATTAAGTGTCGTGCATAAAGTTGTGGATGGGACTCATACAAAACATTTGTAAGAATAAATTTTCCCACCTTCCACATTTCAACAACTTGCAGAAGAGAACTTACAGTTACTTATTAAATGTCTTCACAACAGCTTTCATGTTAAGGAAGGACTGAAATATTTTGGCTTTTTTTTTTTTTTCAGTTTTCCTCATGGCAATAAAATTGAAATGTAGCAGCCTTCAAAATGAAGCTTTTCATAGAAGTTGTAACCACAGGTCTTAACTTTTCATCACTTAAATATGGAACAGGACCATTGTGAATGTGGGTGAAGGAAGGGGAAGACACATGTGGTGTGTATCAAGCATTGGTGTAAATCAGAAAGGTGTGGTAAAAGGGATTTCCTGCCTGGACGCAAAGCTCTCGTATTTGTTCTTAAGATCTGTGTGCAAACTCCAGGGTCAGGGAGTTTCACCCTATTTGGATAAGGGCTAGAGTTGCTAGTAGCTCACATCCTTTTGTGCTGAGGCTGCACTAAGAACTTCACTAGGAGGATCCAGTTCTCCAAAATGAAATCCTGATGCCACCACAGCTCTTTGCCCTGCTGTCCTGGGTATGAACAGCCACCTTTTCCATTTGGAGCCCTGGTTCCATTTTTGTTCCCTCATCTGTGGCTCACCCAGGACCTGCTTGGAATCAGGACATGCAGTTTGCTCTTGCTGCTGAGGACTTACAGTTTCAACAGACAGCACAGAAAACTGTTGGCAATCAGCACCTGAGCATGGGGGAAGCCAACAAGCATCCTGCTAAGTACCCTTCCTTCTCCCCAAGCTGTCTGGGGTGGTTGAAGTAATTTTCCATGTCCATGGGCTTTTATATGTCCAGTACCTATTTTCTGAAATTTCTTATAATGGCACGGAAGTGGGGAAGATGTTGGGGAGCTTGATTAGTTAAAATAGTCAGAAAACATTTAACAGAGAAATCAGTGAATTTTAAAGTATTATGCAGCACCCTAGTGATTTTTTAGTGACGTGACAAGTGACTGTTTCGTTGTTTTCTGCTTTGTGTGTTTGTCTTTTTGCCTTTCTGCCTGTGGGTGCACACAGACTCCAGGCCTGTGCCCAACGAGACTGGGCTCTCTTTGCAGCCCCCACGGGTGCTCCCCTGCCTTGTGTTCTCCTGTGGCCTATGCACAGAGGGGGAGGAAAGGGCACTTCTTATGTTCCTCTAAGCTGCAGCAGCTCACAGTGTAGGACTGAGAGGTGAAGGGCTCATGTGCAAGATAGCTCAGAGAACTGCAGTTACAAGTGAGTGACTGTGAGTGGTGTTCACATCACAGGCAGCTGCACCCCACTGTGTGCTCACAGGCCACACTGGTGTGGCCCTCTCAGGCATTCAGATGTGAGGCAGCAACAGCAACAGGACTGCTTTGTATCATCCTTCATGGGCCCTGTGACCATGCTCGCTAGAGTTGGAATGAATCTCTGTACAGGGGTCTTCATCCTGTAAATCCCCCTCTGCCACCGTGGTGCTCTTCAGCCCAAGTATTCCTCACTGTTCCCTTGGATGGTTTTTTCTGTCTCTGTGGTGCTCTGCCTTCCTGACTATCAGACGTCCTCAGAGATTAACCTTACTCTTCCCCTGCACTTAACATTGTATTTTATTCCCTTTCAAATGGTCCCAACTATGCACACTTCCACCTTCTGGAAATTGCTTTTACCTAGGCCTGCCTTTAGTCTCACCAACCTGTTTTTTCCACTTCTTTCTTTCAGAGAGTGTGAGTACTCTCTGAGGGTAGTAGTAGTTGTTTTCCACTTTTATCTAAAATGTACTTAGTTTTCCTGAAATAAGGTGTCTCCTTTAGGTTTCTGACTAACTCATTTCTTGTTCAGATTATTAATGGAAACACAGACCTGGAACTATTGTGTGTTACCAGGGGTGTATGGTATTTTTCCTTTGTATGTGTGAACAGCCTCACCCCAGTCTAAACTGGTCATGTTTGGGCAGCAAAGGTAGTAAAGTGCATGCTCCCAGGTTATTGCCTGGGATGCCCATGAAGAGGGCGCATGTGGCAATTTGCTTTAGCACAGCGTATAAAACTGGCACAGCAATTTCATCACTTGCTGGCAGATTTGTCAGTACCTGACAGGGCATCTCCTGAAAGTGGATGCCTATGGTACATGTTCTTGGTGAGCCACAGGGTGTGCAGTCCCTGTTATGGTAGCATGGCTCTAGGTACCTCCTAGACTTCGCTAAATATTAGGTCATCCAATGTATTATATTATCACCCCACCTATGTTGCATGCCAGGTGGCTTCCATCCCATGCAGCCCCGACTTCGGATGGTCAGTCCTGGAGTCCACCCTATTTGGATAAGGCATTGGCCAGCCCGAGGTGTGTTAGAAACAGAAACCCAGTTTGATGTATGTCAGCCTCTGTGGTACCAGGAGGTGGGGCTGTGCCAGAGACTTTTTGACATTTTATGATCAAGAGGTGTAACGTTTTTAGCCTGAGAGACTTTTCCCTCCCTTAAATGGTGTTTCTCTGTATGTGCCCTGCTGAGTTCGTTTTTCTTCCCCAGCTGTGCTCAGCTTTGTGTTTTGTTATCTGGAGATGTGTTTCTTTGCACATGTCTGATTCCAGGGCAGGTACCAAGATGTAAGGTTTCATGCTCAGTCTATGTAGTAGACCTGCTTCTCCTTTTGCTGTTGGGTTTTTCCTAACAAGCAATCTGTTCAGCCTGTCCTTTTAACTGCCTCACATGAGCCAGGGACCAGTTGGGTCTGAGGAATGGGACATCAAGAAACACTGGTCTCCAGGAAAACAGGCTTGAGCAGCTCCTCTTTGGAGCAAAGGCTTGGGCTGTCATTACTACAAAACCTCTTCTGAAGCTGAGTTTGTTAAAATCTGACTTGCCTGCTGTCCAAGAGCCTGGTGTTGGAGTGTTACGTGCATGTGGAGTCCTGGTCTTGTTTCAGCAAGAGATGGTGCAAGTGCTGTCTCAGTGCCTGAACCTGGAGCCCATTTTGGAAGCTCCTTGCTGGTGCTCCAGTGTGAGTTTAGTGAGCTAATGTGGAGCCTCCTCCTCTGCAGGGTGATCCTCAACTGCCTCTCACCCTAAAGCCACAGAGCCAGCTTTGGAGAGCCTGGGTGGCACAGACATTGCTCCAGCTTCCCCTGTGCAAATGTGCTGCCAAGGAGGAGTCCAGTGGAAAAAGAGGAGTTACAGCTCGAGTCCTCAAAGATGTGTTGGCCCAAGTGCACAGCTTCTCACTCCTGTACCCAAGCTTTTGTAGACTTTTGTAGCCTTTTCATGGCTGAGAAGAGACCAAAGGACACTTCGTGTGTCCTGTGTGGGTCATGGCAGGGAGAGGGGAAGGGGACTACATTTGCATGCTATAGGTAGTGCATCAAAGAAGTTTCTCAGCTGAAGTGTGTATGGACAACACATTTCAAAAATACTCTTTTAATTGCTGGTAAGTTGCTTCCTTCTATTTTATCACCTTTTTTTTTTTTTTTTTTTTTTTAAGGGGATACCAGGCATCTGGAAAAATGTCCAATTACAAAAACATGTTTCTTAAGCCTTCAGTACTAGTCAGAGGATTTTGCAGTATAGTGTGGGAAATATCACATCATGCAGTGTAATGCTGGCATTCTGTGTATTCTTTCAGTATTGGATCCATTCCTTCAGGCATCCTCAGGTACCCAACACTGCATCTAAGCCTCAAAATTTGTCTGGCAGTGGGAACATATTTTCACTCTTGCTCAGTCCATACTGCGCAAGGGTCTTCTAGGATGCCATGCTGTTAGAACATCCCTGAGTGGAAAGGAAGATAATAATTACCTGAGGACATGTTAAATGACCTGAGGATTTGTTTATGTGGATACACAGGGGCTGGAGCTGACCCCAGCTAGGGCTGCTGTTCCCACTCTTCAGCCCCTTCTGGCATATTCCTGCCCTCCTCCATGCCTGGAGCCTGAGTTTGCATGGTGAGTTAGTTCAGGGAGCTCAGCTGACCAGAATTTGATGGTGGAGTTGTGATTGCACTTCAGCTTGCTCAGCTGCCAAACTGACCAATGCTGTGTGACCAGGCAGAGGTGTAGAGGACAGTGCTGGCAAAGGAAAGCCTGCATTGAAGGAAGATGAGACTGCAGCAGTCTCAGTCTTGGTCAGATTAAATCCTTCAAATCTATGTCCTGAAGGCAGGAAATCTCACCTCGTGTTTCTTTGCCGTCAGAAGGGTTGGTCCCCTTGTTTTCCTTATGATCTGTGTACTGTTCTTCTGCTGCTTCCCTTGTGCTGGCTCTGGCACATTTCTGATCCCCTGCTGAGCCAGCAGAAAATTATTTCAAGTTAAAAAAAAAAAAAAAAGCAGCAGCTTTACTGTGAATTTAGTGAGCAGGATTATGAGGATGATCATGGGGTATGAGGATACCTGAGCCAGAGAAAGGGAACGTTGTTGCCATGTGTCTGGGAGTGTCCCTTTGGCTCTGCCAGCTCATAAAACTCTTCTGAATGGAGAACCATCCTGTTGTCCTGGTAAAAACAAACAAACGAATTTTCCTTTATTCGAGGAATCATCTTCTGTTTCTAGTCACCCAGGGCCCCTTTTCTGTCTGCTTTGTGTCTCTTGACAGTTTAGACATCTGTCCTTTCAGAGCTTGAAGAGGAAATAGTTGTTTTTTTCACCCTCCAAGTGTTTCAAACACAGCCACTTAGAGAGGGCTGTAGCATTTCAGGCATAGCAAGAACTCAGTCCCCAAGATGGAAAGATCCTCTGATGTCCTTTGGATTTCTGGGATTTGCCAGACCTGGGGCTGCTCTGTGCCTCAGCAGAGCTCTGAGGCAGCCTCCTGCCCCCAAGATCCCAGGCACCACAACTGCAGGGAAGGAGCTACAACCTGCTCTGCCTCTATAAGGAGTCACAGGACTTAGCTGTTTCCTTAGAAATTAAAAATTAAAAAAAAAAAAAAAAAACAACCCCAGGTTGTAGAAATCACGTTACACAAGGTAAGGGAGATACAGCCTGAGCAGAAGATACTTCCAAAGATTGCCTGTTTATCTCAACGTTTCTTTTTAAAATAAAAACTGTTCGGCTATAATCATGCATGAAAAGTGCTTTAATAACTTCAGGAAAAGGTGCAATCAAGCAAATAACTTCTGATTTGTTAGATATTTGCTTGTGTAGTGGTGAGATAAAAAGATTCCTGTGGTTATGTATTTAATTGTTTACAATAAGCTTCCTAAATTCTATTTTAAAATTGCTTATTTTTGTTAGTTTCACATTTCTTTCCACGCTATGTCTACTTTGTATGAATTAAAAGTGATTCATGCAAAATTACATGCGCAAGGAAATACGTGACTCTTTGTACTCAACTATCCATTCTAAATTAGCAGTTGGCATTCAGGGAAAATGTTCTGAATTTATTATGGATTGGTCTCTGAAGACATTTAGGTAAGTAAAAAGTGGATCTAATGATAAGGATATTAGAAAATAATTGGAAACAATCACTGAGAGCAATCTTATGCTATAAGTAGACTAGGTGCTGACACACTAATCAGTGTAAAGAATATATATGTGAGGAGTAGGATGATGGAAGTGATCAAAGTCATATCTTTCAGTCATAGAGATTTTTCATCTTGGAAAAAATGACAGAGATTATGACAAATGCTATGAGCTCGGTGTCACACAGAGAAGAAAATTTGGGAATGATTATTTCCTTGTTTTCATGACAAAAGAAATAGGGAGCATCAAAATGAACAAATATGACTTTTTTTTTTAATATGGTGGGAAATAACTTCTGGAACTCATTGTCAGGGAATTTTTCCCAGCTAAAATAAAGGAATGATACTAATGTGTCAAAAATTTGCCTATTAAAGACAAACATGATGAGGATGCATTTTGTGGCTTGAGAAATCTTCCATCTTTCTAAATAAAAGTTGTGTTCCCAATTTCACAATCACTGGGCATTTTATAACAATTCCAGCATACAAATCTGTTTTTAAAAGCACTTTAAATTTGTTGGTTTAAAAAGTAGGTATTTTACAAGTTTGGCAATGTGAAAATCGTAAGACTTTTGCGTGGTCACTCATTAAATATCTATTTAATTTTGGTACTAACATAACTTTCTAATATTCCAATTTTTAGAAGAAGTGTTCAGGTTTTCTTAGAATGAAATCGAGGTGTTTTTTCCCTTTTGAATTCACTTTTCAAGACTGGAAATCTGAAGCAAACAGTCCTCTGAGGAGGATGGCTAAACTCAGCTTGTTCTGGTGCCATGGCAGTGGTGACTCTTGCTTTTGGTGGAGCAGTGATCGCTGTGGGCAGTGCTGGCTTTCACACACACAGACACAGAAAGATGAGTTACTTCTCCTCTTTACCCTTCTGTCACACCTCCCTCTGGCAATAACCACATCCCTCTGCCCTGTCCTTCCTCCTCCCATCTTCCAGGTGCTCAGCTGCAGTAGTCTGTGTCTGCTCCATGACTCCAGCAGCTCCTGGAATGGAATTGCCTATGGGCAGATGGTGGCATGAGCCATGGGAATGTCACCTGCACAAAGGCCACACTGACAATGTGTAAATTCTCGGCTAGAGAAGCTCACTCTGTGCAAGGGAAACCCGGCTCTGGCTGGGAGCTGTCTCTGCGTGCTGTGTGCCATCCTCGAGGTCTCGGCTTGGAACTTCTCTGCCCTCTGGGAACTGGGGTTACTGAAACCCCTTGGTGCAGGTGACTCACAGAAAGGGGCTGGTAGGGCTCAGCTAGTCCTGGGGTGCCGGGGAATGAGCATGGCTGCAATTGTGCCTCTCCTGAAGGGTGTTTTCTAACTTGTTCTTCAACATTTCCTTGGTAGTCTCGGTGACCTCCATGGGCGGCGTGCGCGAAGTCGCAGGAGATATCCCGAGGCGGGCCAGGGATGCGTGCGGGCGCTCGGACACAGAGCAGCCCCGGCCTGGCGAGGGGAGAGCTCCTGCGGGACCGCGGCTGCTCCGCCGCTCCCGGCGGGGTGTGACGGGCGCGGGCCCGAGGCTGTCCCGAGGCGGGCGCTCCCGGGGCCGGGATTGCCGGTCGGTGCGGCGGTGCCTGCGGCAGCCGCAGCTCACCTGGCCGCCACACGGGTGTGCTCCCGCTATTCCGCTCGGCGCTGCCGGGCCGGCACCGCGCTGCCGCTGCCGCCGCCGCCGCCGCGGGACCCGCGCCCGCCGCCCCGGAGCGCCGCGCCCGCCGGGGCCCGGCCGTGCGGCCGCGGGGCAGCCTGAGCTGGCCAGGGTACTGACCCGGCCCGCCGGGGCACGGCTCCCGGCCGGCCGTCTTTGGAAAACATTTGGCATCCTCTGGGGCTCTCACATCTGGAGTTCTTCTTTCGCACTCCTGGCAGGAGCTGCTCGGTCCCGTGTTCTGCTGAGCAGTTTATCGCTTTTTTTTTTTTTTTTTTTTTCACTCGAGGCTCAGGAAGGCAGTGAGTGCCCTTCTTCCCCTTCTCCTGCCCACTCGGAGGTGCCCTGCCCGGAGCCTCCTGGGTACTGTCCTTCTTTTTGGCTTCCATGCATCCGTCTTTTTTCTGTCTCCTCCTTTTAAGATTTGAAAGCTGTGAACTCCTTGTTGTCTGTGTCCCTCGAGTTGCTCTTGCTGAGAATTCCCCATGGCCTTCAGAAGCTGTGGTCTGCCACCCCTCTTCCCTCAGTGCTGCTGGTTCAGCAGAATCACGCAGAGGTGCCTTTGCCTCCTTCCCTGCACTGAGCACAGCCCGGTGGAGTAGGAAGGACCAGGCACTGAGTTCCTTGGTGAGTTCCATGTCCCAGACATCTGCCCACAGTCTAAACTGGAGTTATAAAGAATGTGGGGTCCACCTCCATCTTTAGGTCTTGGAAAAGTTTTTTGGGTCCCTCACCTATCTGAAAAGTCAGGACCTTGCATGTCTTGCCTCTGCTTCCTGAGTGTCTGCAGGGCCAGCTCTCAGAGAACCCCACGAAGATAACTGTCAGAGAGTGCTCTGACTTCTGTGCCCTGCCTGCCTTTCCCCACACTCTTCCAGAGATTTGTCTGCATGTGACTTGACATCCTGGTAGTAATCCCTGTCACAGCAGCTTTATCAAAACACTGCTCCTGCTCTTCATTCCTGGGCCTGCCCTCTGTCCCCAGGCCCTGCTGACAGTGCATGCAGAACCATCCCTGTGGTCCCCAAAGATGGATGTCACATAGGACCCACTGCCATGGTCCCCTGCACCCTCCAAGGTGCTGGCCCCTGACCCTGGTCCTGGGCCTGTGGTTTCTCCACATGGGTCCACATTTGCCCTGGTTTAGGTTTTAGAAGTCATCCATTCCTTTTAGGAAACAAACTTGTTTTGACCCAGCCTGGACACCCTTACAGCAGTTTAAAGAGAATTGCAGACAGCATATTGATCATCTAGTTTCAAACCTGTCTGCCTCTCAGTATTCTTCTCCTTCAGGGCCTCGTTGATGTGTTTGGCTTCATTTTTCCTTGGGGGTAGGAGGTGTACGACTCTTGCCTTCTGTTGTGTAGGAAGGGAAATCCATAACCCAGGAAGGTCATGGGCTCTAGGTGACTCCAGCAGCCCTTTCTCATGTGGGACAGATGTAGGGTTGTGTTTCTTAATCTTTAGTTTCCAAATATTTCACACAACAGAGGTTCAGGATTTTATCATTCATTAGTTCAGCAAAGGTAGGGTAGGCCCAAGTCTTACTCAGTGCCTATCCAAGAGAAGGTGCGCTAAAGCACACAGCTGGGGGGTCCATGCTCATTAGCTGCAGAGGAACATTAGTCCTTCCTCTTGCTCCATCCCACTGATGCCCTTGTGCTGGATGTAGAAATACTGAACCATATTTTCCTGGTATCTGGATGCTGCCCAGTATCCACTCCTGAGTATGCTAGCTGTGGGTGGAGGAGAGAATTCACATGGCTAACTACAGACCAAGGGTACTTTAATGACATTGCTGTTCTGAGTTTAGACAGCCTTTAGAGAAGCTCTACTCATCCCAAACTACACAGAAAAGAGGTAGAACACAGCCTGGGCAAGAAAGTGTTGTGTCTCTAGGATGAGGCTCAGAGACAGGAAGATAATGTGGCTTCCAGTCCTCCACCACATGTTTGGAGGCAGTTCCTTGCCAGCCCAAGATATAGCAGAGCTTTGAACCTGAGTTTGCTGAACCTGAGAAACAGGAGCATGACTTTTGGAAGCAACTTTGGTGTTTCTCGATGTGCATAACAATAAAGGAGCTGGAGAGTGTGTGTGGAGCAAGGTGTGACTCTTCTGACAACAAGCTTCTTCAGCAGCTTCTAGCTAGATGAGAATTGAACCAAGCAAAGATCAGCCTTGTGAGGCAAAGTGTCCTTATGCAATGTGGTGGAAGAATTCCAACTTCAATCCTTGCTTATCAGAGCTGGCTGCCTGAGGTTTTGTGAGAAATAGACACAGCATCTGGTGCCTGTGGATCTGAACATGTTGCAGAGTTTATTAAACTCATAAGGGACCTAGCAAGGACTAGTTTGCAGCACTCACCTTCTGGTTAGACTGACAGATCTTACTTGATTTTTGTTCTGCTTTGCTACTCCATCATTCCCTTTCCCCAGCAGGTGAGTAGTTCTAGGGTAGGGAATATAATATTCTTGTCTCATAACATGGCTTAGAAAATGCTCATATGAAGAGAAAGCAATTGTTAAATAATCCTTCTGCCTCCTGAATGTCAGGCATTAGGATACAGACACTTGTTCAAAGAGTCACAGGCCACTTGTTCACAGGCCATGCTGACCTGTGATAGCTGCAGTGAGGATAAACAAGGTGAAAACAAGCCTTCTTCATCACCTCTTTGACAGGCAAGGTTAAGTGGAAGCCAGGGGTTACTGGAATGGGATTTAGTCTTTTCTCATTATTTAGTGTCAAATACACATGTAACAGCGTTGTAATATAAATGTTGGGAGACTTTTGCACTCTCCTGCAAGGGAGGGGTCAGCATTGTAAGAAAGCAACAGCTAGGCAGGTAGAGGATGGAAGGGTCTGTAGGTTCTGTGAGCATATAACTTGAGCTTTGTGTGGGAGAAAAAGGCTTGGGCTGGGGAGGGTCATTTGGTAGGTGGATCCAAGGGGTTTGGATCCTTTTGTTGGGTTGCTCTTGCCGAGTGATGATTGTGTGACTGTCATATGGGCTGGAGCTGATCTAAGCATCTGGTGAAAATGAAAGCTGAGGTTTGGCCATCTCCCTTTTTTCTTTCCCTTTTGTTGTAGACATTGTTCGCAGCGACATTGCCCTGGATAAGCAGAAAGGCTGTAAGATCGCCCAGCATCCTGACATAATGTTGGAGCTACAGAGGGAAAAGGCAGCTCAGATGCACTTGGTTTTGTTAAAGGAGCAGTTTTCAAACACATACAGCAACCTCACACTAACAGGTAAGGCTGCAAGACCAGCTCTGGAGCCAGGAGCTGGGTCTAGTTCTTGCTAACTCACAGGTGTGTTAAAACCCTTGTGTTCCTCACCTCTGTATGAATCGGCATCTCTCTGGCTGCCTCTGTTTCCTACCAAGGTTACTGGGTAATGGGAGGGAAAGGACCAGCAGGAACTGGAGGTGTGGACTCATAAGGCCTCTGCAGCTGGCACCTATGCAAACACTCCAGATTTGGTGCCCCTGAACAGAACATTTTCTACAGTCTGACCTAAGCAGAATACCACGGCATGTGAAGTGCTGGAGAAATCTCCCTGCTAACTGTTCACGTCGATGGGGCTGCAGCAATTACTAAATTTGGAGTCCTTTAAGCTGCAGCTGATTTTTTTCTTTCCAGAGCATGCACTTTGTGTGAACCCAGTAAATATTAAAGAGCAAATATAAAGGGATAATGGCCTAGACAGAGATGAGAGGATACTCTTTTTCTGGCAACTGTTTGTATTATCCTGGGAATAGAATCTCGATGGAGGAGACTGCCACATTTTGGATACACATTTAATGGTGCTTGTAAAGGACTGATGTCTTCAGGCAGTGAGTGGGCAGAAGGATGGTATCCCAGCAGCCAAGAGGGTCCTCTCATATCTCTTCTCGTTATCACAACAGCTGGATGAGCCACAGACGATGGGAAGGAGGAAGAGACTAATAAATCAATCGAGACCCCCTTCTCCTCTTGACAGGTCCCTTTCCTGTGAAAGGCAGACAGGCATCTTACTTTTACAGGAGAGAGGGCCCTGTGCTCTGTCTGGGGAGGAGATGGCAGAACCCATGGTGGCCCTCCCATGCTGCTGGGCTGGGAGAGGCAAACCAGTCCTGCACAACCTCCCCCACTCTGCTGCCCCCCCTGTTTCAGTGCCCAGCCCCTGCCTTGAAGCCAGCATGCGTGTGCAACCTCACCAGTGAGTCCTGCCTCTCCTGGGGACATCAGCTGTGTTGGAGCTCTCGGGGACCCCATGGAGGTCGGATGGTGACACCAGCACTGTGGAAAGACTCAGCCCAGGGGGTCACTGGATATCGGGGCCCTGAGTGTAGCTGAATTGCATCATTCCTGAAGGCCCAGCATTTAAATGGGATCCTCAGAGCCGTTTCTCATTCTCTGTAACGTAATCCACTTGGCTGTTTATTCCCAGAACAACTGCTGGAATCAACATTGTCAGCTTTCCCCCTGACAACTTGCTTACTTTCCACTAAACAAACTTCCCTCGAGAAGTGAAGCTGCTCTCCCCTATCCTCCTTCCCTTGCTGCTTCAAAAGCTCTCTGGCATTGCTCACATTTTTTACAGAACCTGCAGAGCAGAGGTGCTACCTGGTTATCAGCTTAGCTCTTAGCCTTTCCAAGTGTGTTTACAGGATAGTTCAGAGGTTTTAGCTCTAACTCTCCAGGGTGGAGAGAGCAATTTCACCAGAATATTACCCAAAGAACTATTTTAATGTTCTTTAACTCCCTTTGAATGTGAGCAGAGCAACTTCATAATTGTTATGAAGTTTAATCTTTTATTTCATAGACATAGTCTGAGAACATGGTCTCTAGACAGCTAAGCATAATATTTAACTGGAACTCTACTAACTTGTGTAAATATTTCCCTTCTCTGTGATGGATCTGGTGTTTGGGGTGGGTAGAGGGGGTTGTACATCTGTTGCAGAAGGACATTTCTTACCTTCAAAATTCAATCAGACAGAGTTTGCTTGAGGACTTCTTTTTGTTCTGCACAGTGGGTTTGTACAGTGCTATAGGGAGTCCCCAGGTCATGAGGCAAGGTGCAGGAGCAAGAATGCAGATGTGGTTTGGGGAGCCCTTAGTGAAGGACTGAGTTTGCAGGGATGGAGTATCCATGGGATCCCTGAGAACAGGGTTTGCTCCTGGGGGTCTGTATTGAGGAGTCACTTGGCCTCACGCAGTGCACGTACTGTGGATGATCTCCAGTGTCCAACCCAGACTGGAGCAGTATTGAACCCCACACCTCTCTGTGAAAAGGGCTCCTACTACTGCTAGTTCTTCAATTGTACTCAAAAAAATCTAAATGGACTATCTTGCCCAAAGTCATATGAGAATAAAAGTGCTTGATGATGGGATAGCTCCTCTAGGAGAGCTTGAGAGATGAAATACTACTGTGTGGAATTTTTATTTGCTTATCACTACCACTACCACTGTAGTGATCTGGATAAAAAGTCCCATTCCCTCCTTCCTCCTCCTTCTCACAGGTAATATAGTTACATTAACAATTTGAAAGACTTTCAGGCCTCCCACTCTGCCTGCCAGTGTGGGCAATGGATTCTGCCAACAAACTTTCAAGCAGTACCCTCATGGGTTTAGGAATGAAAGCTCTGAGAGTGCAGGGCATGAATCTGCAGTCTCTGTGGCATCAGAGGGCTTTTCTAAATCTATTCACCAGTTGCACATAATTCCCAGGGTGTTCCTTATTTCAGGCATCAGGCAGGGCTGTGTTATACTGGGATTTAAGCTGCTCACAGCAGCAGGTACTTCCAAGGTAAGAGGGTGTCTTAGAATGAAATGTGTGTTTTTGTGCTAAGACACAACTGAGACTGAGTGAAACCAGGCAGTCTTTCTGGCTCTCACTCCTCCAGGAACACATGTGAGACTCTGGCTCTGAAGACCACTTTGGTTTCTCTCGTCGAGCCTTCCTCGGCTCCTGTCTGCAGGCTCTCTCTTGCATCTTGCCTCTGCTTTCTGTATGTGATCTTTCCAGGCTTACTGAGCCTGCCTCCCTGACATGAGCAATTGCCTTTGATCTGTGACCGTGCTATTTAAATGCTGTAAAATATTTTGAGGTTTATTAATCTTTGCTGTTTCCCCCGCGGTGCTCAGAGATGGGTATCTCGTTTCACAGATCAGCATCTCTCGTGCTCCCGGGTCAGTCCGTGGTAGAGTGGGGGGCAGAGCACAGCACTGCCTGCTCTCCTCTGGGAACCAGCTCCCTGAGCTCAGCCCACCCTGGGACAAGGCAGGAGAAGGAGTCTTTCCTTAGAAACAATTTGCTCCTCCACCGTTCACAGAACAAGCAGCGATTCTTTTTATGTTTTTTATCAGCTGGGCATTAGAAGTTGCAATTGTCACAGCAGGCTCCCGTCCTTCGCAGCCCTCAGAAGAAATGTTCAGGAGACAGGAAGGTCATTTTGGAGTCCTGGAACTGGGTGGAGGTTGGGGGGCCGGAAAGCACAACATTGGGCTGGCAGCAGGTGAGGTGTGAGGAACTGCCTCGGGCAGTGGAGACACAGCGTGCATGCAGATTTTAGAGCGAGCTTGTGGGGAGTGGGGCACCATCAGGCTTCAATAGACTAAATCCAAATTCTTCCACCTGTGGTGCCAGTTTGGGCTGGGGCAGTGTACTGCATTCGTAGTTTAAGAGACTGGACATCCACAGGCTTCTGCACTATTCTCCGATAAAGCCTGTAAAGCATGATGCATTAGGTGTAACTGAGGCTTCCCAAGAAACAAGTATGGACTATAAATTTCCCTTTAGGATTCCCCATCCAGAGGAAACAAAATAGTGCCCCACTGCTAATTCTGAAACATGGAGAAACAACTTTCTGCTATGCCTTCTGCCTGAAACTGTTGCACAGATTACTTCACTGCATCGAGAGACTAAGGATGAGAGCTCCCTGGCCTGTCCTGCCACACCACACCTGCACTGAGAAGCCAGTGAGGAGACTGGAAGGTGTGTGGTGGGAGCTCTCCATCCTGTAATATCATAGAGCACAGTGATTAAGGGGGCAGACCCTCCTCACACAGCTTGTAAGGTTCCCAGGTGACCCGGTGTGGTCACACCCTGCTGAGGGTGTTGTCACTCTCCACTGCGCTGAGAGAAGGGACTAAACTCAGATGGAGCTGATAGGAACAGAGCTGAGAGCTGCTGAAGAGTGCATTTCACTGTCTGTGTCCAGCACTGCAATCAGGTGTTTTACACTGGCATCCCACTACCCCATCACTAATTAGATAGATTAAACTCCGCCATAACAGCAGTTGTGATCTCTCTGTGAGGATTTTCCTCAAAAAAGTCTACTCTTGGAGATGATAGCAGCCATGCAGAGACCCTCTTTGCCCAAGGTAAGGGGTTTGGGGGTATGTGGTGGTGGTGACAGAGTGCACACCCACTTTTCACAAGGGGGTTGTGCAATGTGGCACGAGTGGAACCAAGCAGGGTAGGGCAGCAGAGTTTATGTGAGGCTACTGCAGAACACACGTGTGTGGGAGGCACAGAGCAGAGATGAGGGCAGTGTGTCTGTGTGAAGAGCTTGCTAGTGAGATACTGCCCCACAGAAACAGGCTTTTTGCTTCTCCCCAGAGACAGTGAGAACCCCAGTTATACTTGTCCTTTGGCAGGGAATCACAGGGATCAGGTTGAGCACCTGTGACATGGGTTTCCTGCATTTGTGAACCACCCCTGGTGGTTTTGTGGTTCCTGCTGAATGCTGTGGCTCTGGGAGACAGTGGTCCTTGAGCAGGACATGTTTGTAGGGTCAGAGGCTCATCCCATGGAGTGCTGGGTCTGAGAGAACCGTGGTTTAGAGGCTGCCCTTGCAAGAGAGTGTGTGTAGGAAGCAGGGCATGGGGTTGGGTGTGCTTTTGATGCCTTCGCTGCCAGGCAGTAAGGCCACTCTGGTTATTTTTGCTGGAATTTTCCTCAGATGGGTTTTATCCCCCGGATACACCTAACTGCATGGGACTGGAGGGTGGGCCACCTTGTGAGATGGTACCTGACAGGGTTGTTGCAAAGGTAAGCACAGCTTCCTTGCCTTTTGGGCATCTTGTTTGGGATCAGAAACCTCAGTGCCCCGTGGTCTGCACAGCAGTGATATGTATCACAGCTGTTTTAAGGGGTGCTGCACAGGAGTGGTCTGCACTGCACTGGCTCTCCAGCTTTCCTTCAAGGAGAGTGTGCCCTGGGGCTGTGTAACAGGCCTGGGAGTGTCTTTTGGATCAAGCTCCCTGCCCTTCTATCCATCACAGACCCTTACATCACACACATTATCCACAGCATTGTACTAAATAGATCTAGAAAGGACCTCAAGAGGGCATCTTCTAGCCTTTCCCATGGCAAATCTGTACCTGGTCTCTGCTTGGGGAAAGGTGTCTGGAAAGAGGCAATATCTATTGTGTGACCAGCTGGTACACTTGGAAAGTCAGTCAAACGCTGGGAGGCTTGAACCCTTCAAATAAAAAAAAAAAAAAAAAGTAGCATTCAAAGCTAAAACCACAGTGCAAATAGTTACCCAGAACTTGTCACCTTGAATAGCACAGCTGGGGTACTGGTGGAGGAGTGCTGTCAGCAAAGGGAACACAATAATGTTACCAGCCCCTGAGGGAAAGAGAGGGAGAGGCTGCTGTGAAACACTGGAGGCTGCCCTGGGAGGAAGGGACCAGGAAAACTGTAATGTCATTAAATCTCTACCTGCACCAAGCCCACAGTTAATGACAGCAGAGGTGCCAGCCTTTTGAGGACAGTTTGCAGGTGTCTTCTGAGATCTTGGGATCAGATCCAATGGAATAGTGCTGGGAAAAATAAATGTTGGAAAACAATCTCGGGTAACTGAGTGTTTTTGTGCCATTATCAGTTGTTTATATGAGCTCATTCTGAAACAAAGTGGCTGTTTGTTTTTACTACACAGCCTTGTGAGGGTGTTTGCTGTAGCTGAAATATATTGTATTCCTGGGTATGTCCATGTAAAGCCCGCAGGCTGCTGGGGCTCAGCTGTCAGACACCAGCATTGCCCAGGTTGTGGGGACAACTGTTGACTGATTCAAATGATGTGGCTTTATCCTTATTTTAAAACCTTCTCTGTGACGGCAATGATGTACCCTCCCTCAGCAGTCAGCTCTGGAGCCTAATTAGCTACATCATCATAGAGTTGGTATTTTTAAAATCTCTTGCTTCAGTTTAAGCCCATGATGGCATGTCCTCTCCCTGTGGACATGCAGAACAGCTTACAGCACTCCTTTTCTCTTTGCAGAAATCTTTTACATATTTGAGGCTTGTTATCATGTTTCCCTGAAGACTTTTATTTTCTGCACTGAACAACTGCCTTTCATTTGCTCTTTTCTCATGTCCATTTTATTTTCAAGTTGAATGACATATATGTAGCTGATTCTGCATCTTGAGATCCTTTTCAACCCTCTACAATTTTTTTGTGGCTCTGTGTTTTGTTGGGGTCCCTTGGGCTCTCTCCACTGGGCCTGGGATGTTTTTTAAGTGCATTGCCTTGAAATGAGACCAGTATTGTAGCTGTGGCCTTTCTTGACCGTGAAAAGCAGCAGGGTTATTTCATGTACCTGGTGTGTGACACTTCTGTCTGTATAATCATGGATTTTTTTTTCTACAATATTGCTTGTTCATGCGTGCAATTTTGTGTACTATTTCCCAACCAGCTGTGCATTTCCCATGTGGAATTTCATCTAGACTCTATTTTCCTAATTTTCTAATTAAAATGTTACACAAAACTGGAGGTAAATCCTTGAGAAAGTAAAGGTACAGAACATCTGTTGCCTCTATCTCACTCACGAGACCTTGTTGCGCTATCAAAGAGAAGTCAGGTTGCCTTCACATGGCAGGGCTATTACTTCCAGCCCTTCCTTGCAGATGGATTGTTTGATGATTTCTTTCAAAATTTTTCCAGGAATTGAAGTTATGTTGGCTGGCCTGCAA
The DNA here is from genome assembly GCF_031753505.1 of Anomalospiza imberbis. NCBI lineage: Eukaryota > Metazoa > Chordata > Aves > Passeriformes > Viduidae > Anomalospiza > Anomalospiza imberbis. Next base: position 21,464,637 of record NC_089688.1, read on the forward strand.
TTTCCTTGGTTTTTCAGCCTGTTGAACATAGCCACTATATTTGCCCTTTTCTGATCTTTTAGAACCTCATTCATCTTCCAGGAATTCCTACAGATAGTTGCTGACGGACCTCCACCTATTTTAAAACATCAGACTTCTGTAGTTTTCATTCTGCTAAGGAGCTACTATAGATTACCCTTCTACTCTGATTCTTTTAATTGCATTAACTTTGTGGTCTTAATGTTATCCTTCTTTTCATGAAGTCTGAACCAAAAAAAGCATTAAGCATTCCAGCTTTAACTCTGTGAGTTGTTGACTATTGTGAAATTCTGTCCCAATTTATACCTTTTTGCTTCCTGAGACAGCTGTGAGCCAAACCCCTGGGATCCCCTGCCTTCTCTTACCCTAATTAGAAGTTTCACAACTCGTTTTGTGCTGACAGCATGTGTGTGTGTGAGAGAGGTCATGAAGGTGAATCTCTTTTTCAGGTGACACCCTCTAGTCTGTTAGGCCACACTTTGGCTTTCTCATTATCTGATTTGGTTATTGTTTTTGTAACTGTGGGAAATATGGCTTCTTGTGACACGTTCAGGATTTATTAAATTCAGTTTACTGCTCAATTTAACTAGCTGCACAAGAGAAGATATTTTATAAATTGTGAATCTTAAAATTAGCAGTTGTACCTACATTATAATATGTAATGTCATTACCAGAACCAGCCAGTTCTGGGTGCTGTGTAGAGAATAAAGAAAACACATAAACCTAACAGAAAACAGATTTTGGTGGAAGAGGGGGAGGGCTGACACGCACTAATAGCTTTGGAAGGGCTTGTGGCTTGTTCAGTGTCATAAAGCAATCTATTAACCTTTTCTCCCTCTTCAGGAGGTGCAGAACTCTTTGGTCTGTCTCTTCCCACTGATGTAGTTATCAAATGTCTCCTGGTTACCGCTGGCAGTCACTGCAGCAAGCATTTTCTGTGGAGCACTCAGCTCTTTCGCTCTGTCCGTCTCTCCTGGTGCTGCTCCTTTGTGCTCATCCACATCATCCTGATGGAGTTGACATTTCTCCTCTGCAAGCTTCAAGCCACGGAGGAGTCTGTGAATTACCCTAATCGTACCCCTGCGTTAAGATAATTTACATCTGTTCCCTTATCTTGCTGTGTGTTTACAAAACACTGTCTTTCCCAAACTCTCTTTTCATTTGGAGCAAAATCTCACTTGCCAGCCCTCTCAGATTACTGAAGCCTCTGTCCTTACAAAGCACTATTTTTATTCTGCCACTATTTCCCATTATTTTTCAAACAACTACAAACACTCGTTTTTGGCTTCCCTGCCTGTGGTGTTTTCCACCTTAATGGCTTTCCCCAGTTTTTCGCTGTTGGTGACAATCAAGCCTCAAGGAGACTCCTTCCTAGTTTTGTTCCTGTCGCTTCTTTCTCAATTTTTTTTTGTCGGTGCATTCCAGGAAGTTGAAGCAAGGCAGTGTCTGATGTCTTCCTTTCCCAGCAAATGTGTGGGCAGTTAAAGGTCCCTAATTACCAGCAGGTTCTGTGTTTCAGATGCTCACAATAAGCCTATGCTTCCGATCTCCCTGATTTTGTAGCCTAAAGCAGCCCCCCAGTGTGCCAGTGTCTGGGCTCCTTCCAGTCTTACGTTACACAGTGGTCTTTATACCTGCCTTTTGTACTACTGAGTTTCACCCCCTGCTTTTATGCTGGGCCCCAAGATCATCCAGAGCGTATGTGTGATGTTTCTCATCCTCAGCTGCACTAATGTTACTTTTTCTCTTTGCCAGCACCATGCTGAACTCTGACTTTCAACCCCTGGAACTTTCTTTGCCTCTAGCCACCAGGTTAGAAACCCCTTCTCCTCCCACACTAACGTAATGCCTACGTGCAGCAGTCAAACCTGGTGGATTTTTCTTTCAAAAGCTGAGGAGATTTGGCTCCTCAAGCTTCACTTTGCCAAAGTCCTGTCATACCTGCTCCTTGGTCCTGTGGCCGTGCAGGACAGACTTGTCCATCCTGTAGGTACAAGCCCTGTGTTGTTTTCCCGTACGTGTATTATCTTGTGCTTGGCTGAATTAAAGCACGCTTGGTTGGACGGTGGCCATTGAGCCATAGAAATTGGATCACAGGCTAAATGAAGGCTGTTTTGTTCACTATTTACTAACCTTCATTTGTGCTATCTGCAAGCTGCCTCTAAGGATCTTGTATTTATCTGAATGATTGGTAAAAACTGTGTCCTGTGGCATGGGAAACAAACAATGGATAGGTTTTTGTCTCATTAGCCACTTCTGTCCATCTACTTATGCCAAATTACTTCTATTAATGCAAGTTCTTAAATCAAGCTGTAACACCAGTTAGACAGGACTTGATTCTGTACAACATACGCTGGCTGGTAATTAGCTGAGACATGAATATAATTAATTATTGGTAGATTCTCATATTATCTTTTAATTACTCTGTCAAGTTCTGCTGTCAGCCTGACTTGCTGTTGGTCCTTAGGTCAGCAAGTCCTGCCAAAGCACCAGCATGGGGTTAGGGCTCACCTACCCTTCTAGAATTACTTGGCATTCCAAGATTTATTAAAAATTAGCATCAATGGGTCAGAGATCTCCTTAGTGCACTTGGAGGTGCAAATTATCCGGGGTGGGTGATTTAATAGTGTTTATCTAAAGCAGATGTTATCTAATTCATGTCTTGGTCATCAGTAAATGGTGATGTATATAATCCTCTTATGATTAATTCATCATCATATTTTTTTTTCATAAATACAGAGTGCCTTTATGTATATTTTCGTAGTTACACTGATAATTTTACCATGTGCACAAAATAGCACAGCTATGTCTGTTCATTTCCCTTCTTTTCTCTATATTTAAATTTCCACTCATAATTCAGCAAGGCATGAATTTTTTCATCATGCTTTTTAAATACTGTATTATTTTTCTATACTTTGTAATTTGCAGTTGGTTGCTATTTCTTTGGCATTACAATCATGGGTTATATTATCTTCTGTTATTGCTATCTATACCACTGCATAAGGATGGGTTTCCTGCCAAAATCCCCTTCCAGCATGGTGGTGGAATATGCTGACTTTAGCCATCACCTAAAAGCAAAACAACAACCAAAAAAAAAAAAACAAAACCAAAATCCCCTTTAAATATTCCTTTGGTTTCTTTTGTCTAGTATTTCCTTCCCAATAACTTAATTAGATTTTTTTCAGCCTGGAGATATTGAAGCATCTTGTGTATGTATTTTTGACTGGGATTACGATCCCGCTAGTTTTGCTCAAATACAAACTCGGAGAAGGTAGATGCCTATGTGGAGAGAACAGGAAACTCTGTGCCTGGTGAGTTCTCAGCATTTTTAAAAACTTCTCTGGCAAATTGTGACATAGCAACTCATTTTGCTGCAGTTGTAGGAGTATCGTTCATTTCAGCCCTCCAGCCAATATTCCTGCGTGTTTGCTCCCTGTGGAAAATACCGGGGTGGTATTTGCATGCTGCTGAGGAGCTTGCAGCCCGGGATCTGGGCTGTGGGACGGTGGCGTGCAGGACCCATCTGACAGCCAGAAGCTTTGTGGCTGGGATAACTGCTGGAGAAAACAGGGAGGAGAGGGGAAAGGCGCGGCTGGTGAGCCCGGCTTGGCAGGGAGTGGTGGGATAATCCCTGTGGCTGGACCCTGGCTCCTGCCCCACACTGCTCAGAGGGGGCACTGCCTGCTGCTGGGAACGCAGTTTGGTTCCCAAGGCTTCTTCTCCGGTTGCTCGCTCTAACCCTTTTTCCATCTGTCCGTTCATTTATTATTTACCGCTTTCTCTCGCTCTTTTCTTCATTAGCTGGTTCCCAGTGCTTCTGGCTCTGGAAAGGGCTGTCTTATGGGGAACACAAGGACAGCAGCAAATATTGTTGCACTGCTTCTCTGCCAGCCCTCCTTGTTGCAAGGATGGGACTGTGTGGCATGCACAGTTAATTAAACTCTTCAACACTTTTTCCAAGTTAAGAAAGGATCAAAATCCTCTAAGTAAGAGCCCCTTGAGTCCTGAAGTCCCCCATGCAGTCCATGTTCTGCTTTTTCAGAGGCTCATGCTAGGGATGTATACACAGGGTTTGGAGAGTAACGTGAGAAGCTCTGGATATGCATGCTTTGTGCAGCTAAAAGTGGTGGGGGAAAAGTGAGGTTACAAGGTGTTCAAAAGAAATTTTGGATCTCTCTTTACTTCATTAAGTTTTATATTGGATTGCTGTGCCAAGAGACATGATCCTGGTCTTTCTTAAAGAAGTGAAAACCTCCCGGAGTTTAAATTTTCTTTTTTTCCTCTGATGAAAAGGTGGCAAAAACAAAGGTTTTGTAGGAGAAACTGAAACCATTCAAATATAATTCTATTAACTAATTAGGGAAACTCTGGAATTGGGACTGAGACTCGCAGGCCTTTCTTTCTTCTCTTTACTGGGGCACTCCAAGAATTGGATCACCTGGGGAAAGCATGTTTAAGAAATACCAGATGGTCTCTGCGATGCTCCAGCTGTGGACAATCACTCCCAGCCAGGCAATCTGCCTTGCTGTCGAAGCCCTCTAAAACTGCGCTGCCCATTTGTCATGCTTCTCCAATTGCAGCGCTCTGGATAGCTTCTTTTTTCCTTGTCTGGCTCTTCCTTTCCAGTTTTTATCACCCACCCCCTCCATGAGCTAATGTAGTAACATCCCTTCATTGGCTATAAATCCATTGAAGAGCCATATATAAAATATTACTTTGTTAGGGAAGATTGGGAAACATCTGTTTTTTACCCATAAGAGTCAGTCTCTACTTGTCTCATATGACAATGTGACTATTTATATATTTTTAAAGAAAAAGAAGTAGAGAAAATGGGAATCCTAGGAAAAAACTTAGTGGAGCCTCTAAATAGAGGAAACTGATTCAGCTCTGGGATTTGTTTGGAGGCTTTTTGGGGAGGGGGGTGGGGCACAGGCCAAGAAATTGCTTAGATGTCTGACAAAGTCGCAGTCATACCAACTGCAGAGAGTCCTCCTGGAAATATTTTGATGTTTTATAACAGTTTCTAGGTGCTTCACAACACATACTTGCACAGGAAAACTGTGGGTCTAAACCATTATGTATTATCTACTACACAGAACAGAAACCTGGGAACAGTGACAGTCCTTGGATTAGTAGCAGACTGTAACAGTAGGGGTGTACACACAGAGAAGAAGTGTGTAGCTCTGGAGGCCTTGCATTTAGGTGCCTACGCCCCTAAATGTATGCAGCTAATTTAGGTGGGTGTGCCACCAGGGCTTGCTGTCTGAGCCTACTGGCATGAGTAGCGTCTCTTCCAACCCGCTCAGCGCTTGTGCCGTGCTGAGCTTTTCCTCACACATACAGCACTTAACCTATGTCTCTGTCTCCTTGCTGGGCAAGGGCATTGCTATCTGAGAGTGCATGTGTGGGGAGAACTGGCTCTGTCACCCCAAGGTGACAGGGGTGCAAGAGCAGGATGCTGGGGTTCCATTGTGCCTGCCATGGGGTGTGACAGCAGAGTTTGGGTGGATATAGGGCCTTGGACTGGTGTGGAAAGGCTGTACAAGCAGCCAGACAGCCTTGGGACACTTAGTTCATGCTGCTGGGGTGAGCAGTGGAGTAAGATGCTGTCCTAGGGTGACGTTATGATACTTGTATCACCCCAGCCAGCTGTGCTGAGGTGACAGGAACAAGGAGCAAGTCTGTAGGGAAGGCGATTGGGAGCATACAAGGGAGGATCCTGCTTTGGGTGAGCTGGGTGGGAGGGAGATTGCACCTCCAGGAAGCTGCCTGTGGTGCTGTGTACCTTGCCTGCCTGGCAGGCACACTGCCAGTCTCTGAACCCCTCAGCATGTGAATATGGAAGAAGGAGGAAGAGACTTTGTTGTTTGCAGGTGGTGTCAGGATTTGCCACAGCTGCTTTCTGTGCCTTGCAAGGCTGGCATACAGGAATGAAGTTCTAGAGCTGCTAATGATTGATGGTGTTCCACATACAATCGTAGGATGATTTGGGTTGGAAGGGGCCTTGAAGATGACCTAGTTCCAACCCCCTTGCCATGGGCAGGGACATCTTCCACTAGACCAGGTTACCCAAAGCCCTGTCACACAGGTCTCCATCTTTCCTGGCTGGATTCGGTACCTTCCCCTGCCCCTTTGCTGCCCAAACGTGAGACTCTGCTCTCCAGTCTCCTTTCCTCAGGGTCAAGGATTGCTGTGTTTGTCTGGACCCAGCTCACCCATCTGAGGTAAGAAGTGCCCCAGAAGGGACCTCTTTCCTCCCTCTGCCAGCCAGCCTTGCACATCCCATCTAAGCTCCACGGTGGATGGCTGCCTGCTTTTCTCAGACTGGCCAAAACCAAACTCCATGTGTGTCTCCCCTGCTGATCCCTTTCATGCCTTTCTGCAGGGCTGTGGTTGACAGCTGTGTCTTCCCTGTGGCCTCATAACACGCTCAGGCTGCTCCTTCTCTCCCTCTCCCACACACTGGCTGCTGTGCTGCTGTCCCCTCCCGCCTCGCTGGAGCTCAGCCTGTTCTGATGGTTATCTGCCCTCATGACAGCCTTGTGCCCTTCTGCTTGGTTCTTTCCTCTTCCAAAATCCTTGTCATTCTCCCTCTCATGGTGCTAATTGGACCTTGAGCCCCCTTTTCTTCCCTCTGCTCAGTTCACTGACCAGCTGTTACTGAGCTGTGCTCCAGCCACCATGGGCACTGGTAAAAGCTCCCCAAACCCCACACAACACCCACCTCCACCCGGTGCAGATCCCTTGTAACACTAGTGACAAGTAAAAGGTTATTTTTCAATGGTACGATATTAAACAGACAAGGCTGCTCTCTCTAGCAGCTGCTGTATCTTTGCCCTCTCTGTGCAAAGCCTTTGGTTATCTCACAAGGTGTGTCAGGGTCTCAAATCGGCTCCTTGCCTTTGGCCAGCTCCTGTGACAGCGAGCTCTGTGCAGCTCTGAGCTTGGGACTGGCATCTGATTGTTTTACAGGTGAGCTAAAGTTCATGTGCTTTGATACTCAGCATAGATTTGGACTTCACAAGGCTAAAAAGAAAATGTTAAATTTGAGGTGGAAGCAGATTAAAAAGGAATTTGGGATGTTGTAAATAGCTTGGTGAGCATAAGCCACATGGGCAGAGCAGCAGATGGGAGGACATGTGCATCATCTAAAGGGCACTGGGATCCTCTGACACTGGAAATGGTATTGAGAAGGAGTGCTGGGCACCACGTCCAATTCTCATGCTGATTTTAGCCAAAATGCTTTATGGTTGGGAAAGATTCATAAAAGAGCAGTAAATGTGACCAAATCCTGGAAATAGGGTGCCATAGATATGATTTCACTAATATTCATCTATTTAAGAAAAATTAAAAAGAAACAATCATAATGTGCAAGTACCAACAAGAGGAAGAAAAAGTTCAAAGGAAATACCTTGAAATATTAGACAAGAAAGGCAAAAAAGGAAACTATGATTTAGAACCTAGTGCAGGATAACCCTGGAGAAATAATGTGCAGATTTATAATGCTGAGATTGGTCCTTTCTATCCTTATAACCTGTATAAATGTGCAACATGAGTGTTGGGCCTCCTAGAGAATAGGTGATGGCAGGGATTAAATAGTCCTGAAACCAAACTGAATTTGTTAGCCTTTGCTGATAACTTGGCCAACGGGACTTTTCACTCAGCTGTAAGCAAAACTGAGCTTGGACTATGGGCTCTGGTTCTCTTCCCATTAAAATAAGAGGTGAATTTAGCCCCTGCCTATGCCAGAATCCGCCTGGCTTTGGTGTGATGTACTTTGATATCAGAAGAAAGATCAAGTTGAGGTCAGGGTTTTTTGGACAGAGGTGACTGAATTTAGGAACCCTCAGCTACATCTCCTTGCTATAACCATCCCCAGGGAGGAGATGATGTGCTGAGCAGAACAGCAGGGAGTCTTTGCTCCCCACCACCAAATCCTTCCCTGAAACAAGATCCAGAGAGCAATTACCTGAAATGTGAGTGCTTCCCCAGGAGTAACCTGTGTTTGATACAGTAGTCTTCATTTTCCTGCTTTATTTTAAAGCTTGTTCATTCCACCTTCCAAAAAAAGATTTAGCTGGTATTTCATTGAATAACTTGACCTTGGGTGTCCAAAAGTTCATTTATGATCTTGCTGTATATAAATTTCCAGATATAGGGTTTTGACTCAGAAATAGTCTTCCTTTGATAGAATGTAACAAATTCAAGTTTCAGATATTATCCTCTTGAGCCATCTCTGTGGTGTTTGGCATCATGACAAGTAATTAGTCAATCCTGAAATAGTCATCAAGCAGAGAAACAGCTTATTTTATATACTGTTTCTTAGAGAGTTAAATATTTCCACATATTCAGGCTCTGATTGGAGTCTTGGATCCTTTCCAAATGTTCAACCTGTAAAGATATTTGAGAACACCAGGACTTAGGCTCTTTCCAAAAAATGATAGATTTCACTTGAATTTTCACAAATGGAAAACCACAACTCCCCATAGCTGCAAAGAAGCAGCTGTCATACCAGGTATGGAGTATGAGAAAACACTTTCTAAAAGCTTTAGGGACTTCCCATTATCTGGAAGTTTTTAGTGCTCTTAAAATTCACGAAGAAAACAGAGTTTCTTTTCCTGCACAGCGCTGCCTGAGATAATCGGCTGCACCTGTTTGGAAGCAGTGTTTCACGTTGTTCCCTTACACACACCCTTGCACGTGTTCCTGTTAATTTTTCCTAGAAACCAAAGTGTCAACAAATTGGAGGCCAGCATTGCAACTCTGTTCAAAATTCCAAATTGGTGTTTCTGAGCATTTTGCCATGCAAAGTGATGTGATCTAAGTGACTGAATCGACTTTGAAGATTTGAAGTTGAAATCCTGGGGTGTTGGGATGTAGGCAAAAATCTACTGAAGAAATCAAAAGCACCAAATCAACAGCTCCAAACATAAAGTTCTGCTTTTTGTTATTGCTTCTGCTCTATTCCTTTAAAAAAAAGGGCAAATTTCCAAATTCATGGTGGGCTAATTTTTGGAAGGGTTAATTTTTGGTGTGACTCAGCACAGACATGCATGATGAGAACTTGGGAAATAAGCAGTTAAGTCATGATGATGTAAACCATTGTTTCGCATTTAAAATAATAGCACTTGGATAATTCTGAAGTTGTGGCTTCTGCTTTTATTGGCTGAGATGTTGCCAAAACATGTGTGTGTTGCTCTGAATTGGTAAATGATTCCTATTTATAGGACAGGTGTCTTCTGATGTCCTGAGTCCAGTGTGTTCTGTAATCCTAGATCCTGGTTTTGATCAATGTTTAATAGTGTGTGACAGAAGGAGATAGGAACCTTGCAGACCAAATCAGGCTTGGAATGTTTTGAGTTTAGCTCTGCCCAGCACTGTCCACTTGTAACTCAGGGTGTCTTTCCATCAGGGTCTTGCCCTTCTAAAATTCAGTTTTTGGACTTCTCTTTTCTTTCTGAAACGCATAGCCTTTGGACTCATTTACATGTAGCCTCTTGAGTGTGCCAGCCTCCTTCTTTTGTGTTGACTCAAGAAAAAAATTTCTTTCTCACATGTTTTTAACACAGCTTTTCTAATGCAGAAACCACAGTGAGGCAGTGCTGCAGGGAGAGATGTGGTGACAGGAACAGAATCAAGGTGTGGCAGTCATGAAAATAAACCCTTATGTTTGCACCAACTCTAATTTAAACTGTGCTTCACAGCTGTTGGTTTGGGCTATGCAGTGTCTCTGAAAAAGGGGTGGATTAGTTGCAATTAGTTATGTGACTGTCAAAACCATTCTTTTTTCATTATCTTGCAAAATGCTGGTTGAAATGAATCAAGAATCTTGGAATCATGGAATGCTTTAGGTTGGAAGGGACCTTTTAAAGGTCATCTTGTCCAATCCACCTGTCATGGGCAGGGACATCTTCCACTAAAACAGGTTGCTCAGAGCCCCATCTAACCTAGCCATGATTACTTTTAGGAATGGGGCATCCACAATTTCTCTGGGCAAACTGTGCCAGTGTCTCAGCACCCTCATTGTAAATGCAGACAGATCTAGTTATTATGTTGCTGATGCATCTGCTCTGGTCATTATATTGCATTTTAAAAAGAAATTTAAAAAAATACTTTAAAATATGACCAAGCTCCTCTTCTACAAAGGAGTGCAGACCTTCCAGCTGGAGGTTCAAAAGAGACACAGGTTGTTGATAGAAGGGAGAGAAATGCAGGTTCACAGGCAGGGAATCTCTTGAGATGCCTAATTTAAGGGAAGAGGTGCAGCAGCAATGACAGGGACCAGGATGGAGGGACAGATGGCGTTTCCTGCCATGTCCACTACCCCACCACCCCTGGTCTGGCACCACAGAGCCAGGGCCTGTTGTTCTGTGTCCGGGATGGGAAAAGCACGGAGGAGCCCCACAAGGAGCACGCGGCGGGTGGGTCGGCAGAGCGGTTAGCAAGGAGCAGCTTGCTGTCAGCTGAGCACTGAGGATACCATCATGCCAGAAAAGGAACTGGGTCTGGAGGGAGGTGGAGGGGGCCATGAGAACTGGATGGGAGGCTTGGCTCTCTTTCAAGCAGTTCCTGAAGCCAGATTAGTCCTCTTCGCCAGCTGGTGTGAGACGTTAGGTTTGTGTTATTTCTGGCAGCCCCACAGGGACTGGGAGTAGCTCCATGCCTCGTGTTTCTCTTTCTGAGGACAGGACAGTCCAGAAGCAGCACAAGTTTTGCATTCCTGTCCCCAAGAGATACAAGTGCCAGCTTGCATTCAGGTAGAAGGGGTGAAGAAAAGAACCCAAGCTGCCCTTTCATCTCTGATGCCACCAGCTTCCTCTGCTGGCTTCTCTGGGCTAGTCTGCTCTTCACATGACCAACTGCCCAGGTTTCCCCACATGTGTTCTCTTGTCTGTCACTGTCTAGCCAGACTTGGGGAAATTCATGTGTCTCCTGGCCTTGCATGCTGCTGTGCGTGCACTGAAACTCTCTACTGCCCCATGTCTGGGAAGCCCAGATGTGTCCACAGATGCAGGAATCCTGAGGAGCTGCCAAATGTCTGGAAATGTAGGATATGCCCCCATGCATAGGAGCCTTGAGTTGTTCCTTGCCTGGAAATCACTGATACTTTATGTGCAAGGGATTGGACTCAGGGAATTTTGTATGGACAACTGTACAACTGCTGCAATTGTTTTTAGTGCACTTGAAGGAAATGCAGGATCTCAAGAAGAAGTTGGTGTGTGTGTCCTGGTATGTCCACAGAGGGTTAGGATTAGGTTTGTTGCACATGCACAGGCTGCTCTGTACAGGCATACATACTTTGGAAATCCCTGTCAGACTGTCCTAGTCCTTTACATTCCCTTCCTACATGGGACTATTTTCCATCAGGATCAGGAGGAAGGCCCTTTGTGTTTTAGTCTTGCTCTGAGGAAATTCCTTTTTCTGCTTGATATTTGTGCTTCCTTGCTAGGCTCCTCAATCCCCTTTCAGCACAGGTCTCCATGGGGATTCCATATTTTTGTGACAAGCTGGAGAAGGAAAGGGAGGAAGGTTTAATAGTTTTCCCAAGGTAAGACACAAGCAAATTCACCAGATTTTACTCTGTGGCATTTTTATTGCTTCTCACTTACAGGGCCATGGTAATTGGTCCTGTCTCTGGAAGTGGGTGAAACTGCCCTTCCAGAGCTGCTGCTGGGTGTGATGCAGGGTAGATACCTCCCACCTTTCCTTCCCAGCTTCTGGGTGACATGTCCTGGGTGTGGCTGGTGCAGAAGCTGCCCCATTCCCTGAGCCCATGTTCTGGGGTGACTGAACTCCCAATACATTCCCTTTTTCTTCTGGAAAACAGATTTATTCTGGCATTCACCCTTGACCACACACTCCCCCTAGTGAATTCCAGGGTTAAAAAATCACATAGGCTTTTCGTAAGAGCTGCCTCACTTGTTCTTTAATGATTCCACCTCTGAACTGGGACCCTGCTGCTTCACTGGCTGCCTTGACAATATCTCATTTGTCTTTTCCTCTTTTATTTAGTTTTTCCTACATTTTTTGCACATTCTGTGGATTCTCCTGCATTCCAACTGTCTTATATTTTCATGCCTCCTTTTATCTCTCTATTCATCTACCCCAGTATAGACAAGAGAAATGCTAAGTCCACATAATCTGTAGAAAGCATGAACTGGGTTGTTAGACATTTTCCAAACATTACACTTCATGGAAATATTTTTCTGTAAGAAGTAGAAATGAAACAGCTGTCTCCTGCTTTCTCCTGGGCTGTTCCTGTGCAAACTCTCCTGCCCTCTGAATTTACAGCACCATTGCTTGGATGAGTGTCCAACAGCCAGCTTCAAGCAGTTGTATTTATGATGTGCCAAGCAGTGGTGAAGATGATGGTGTTTATGTGCTACTCAGATCTATGTGGTGGGATTAACGTACCATGGGACCTGTGCTAAGGCTTCCAGAGTCAGGAGCATTTCACCAGCAGAATTGTCACTAGGAAATCTGGTACAAGTCATGACAGATGACTCAGTGCAGACTGTGGGACAAACAGGGTTGTTCTTCACTCACACATCCTCCTGCTCGCTCCTGTCCTTCTGGCTTTGTGTTTGGCCAAATGGTAAAATTCCTCCAAGCTCCTGCCAGGAGCTGAGAACTGGCATGATGAGAGAAAGGCATAGGTGCCTCATGTAACCCTGCTTGCTGGATGACAGTGAGCACCTGGCTTTTTTTCTTCACTCCCTGGCTTATTGAGGGGCATCACCTCCCAGCTGACCTTCCATGGCTGTCCCAAGCATAGAATGGAAGCCCAAAACCTATCCTAAAACCCTGCTGGGTTACCTTCTGGATGTGGGCATGGTTCTGCTCCCCCTCCCTAACGTGTTTGTTCTGCTGGCCTGGTGCCTGACCTCAGCACACAGTTGAAGATGTATTGGTTGCTAGAGGGTAACTGTTTCTTGAGTCCTATGGAAATTGATGGGAAGCTTAATACATTAGTGGAGTTGTCTGAACTGGAAATGTAAATCAGGAAAAACAGAAACACACAGCAAAAATTTTTGGGCTGAAACAAGCAATCTTTCCTCTTCCACATGGAGATGTGAACACCAGGCTTTCTGGACAGAAGTGTGAACATCAGTGTTACTGTGAGCAAGCACAGAGTAGGCTCCTGAGCAGATGACAGAGGAGGAGAGAAATAGTGGAATTTGTATGTTACCATCTCCAAACTGAGCAACTGGAAAAAGAGCAGGAGAGACCAGAAATTATTTGAAGATTCACTTCCTTTCAGTGTTTTGCTGGAACAGAGCAAGCAGATATTCACAGGCTATATTCCAAACTGAGGTTATTTCTTCAGAGCATGTTCTGGCAAAGGATTTTTGGCCACAACCCATTCTCATCCTGAATGACTGGGTGATACCATGGTAAGAAATCAGCTAACAGCAAATCATGGATCTCAGTTTCAGGCAGTCATTAACTGTGCATCCATTATGCTACTTCTATGCAACTGCAATACACTGCTTTTAACTTTGATCTTGATAGGATAATGCAGAACTACTCTTGCCCTTAAATGCTGCCCCGTGAGAAATGCGGTGCTTATGTGCATCACCAGGAAGGGTGCTCTGCTCCCTGGGAGGATAGAATCACTCCATTGGTGCCTGAGAAATCCCTCAGCATGTGTCACCCAAGTGTGCCATGGGGATCTCACAGCTTGGGAGCTACTCTGGCATGTGAGCTGATGAGTCACAAGTGCAGCTGGGGAATACTAGAGAATTAACAGGAGCACATCTGGATACACACAGAGCACATCTGGTGCATCAGAGTTGCTGTATGTTTGCAGCATCACTGTACTGTGTGTGCAATGAGCCACTTTCTACCCTCCCTGTACTTTCTGGGGAAACTTTTATCATATTTACATAAAATAGCATTTGGGAAACACCTTCCCTTCTTTGCCTTCATGGCAAGGCTTCCCAGGTCCCTCAGTGTGAGTAACAAGGATGCTGCATGGAAGGATGAGCTGTGTCAGGACTCATTGTGAGCACTCCAGGCTTGAATAACTGGTTGTTATTCCCTGTGATGTCCAGTGCTCAGGTGTCCAGTGGTGTCTCTGAGAAACATTTGTCAGTGTGTTTTGCTGGGTAGCCTAGAGGGCCTTTCATGTCTTTGCCAAGAGCTGGTCGGTTGTATCATTTTTCCAGGCATGATACAGCACTTGGCACAGCAGCCCTCCAGGCTTTGCCTTTGTAAAGTCTCCAGAGTTATTCCCTGGGATGTGGCTGTCCCTGGAAGGAAGGTCTGAAGTTTGACTACTCTATCAATGTGTATCTACATAAAGCAATGGAAAAAACTAGGTTATGTACCAGCACCAAATTCTTCAAAATGTGCTATCCATATGCACTTTGAACATCTTCTATCCTTGTCCTCTAATTCAGAGTCTCTCGACTTCTTGGCAAGAAATAAAGGATGGGGGATACTCCCATTTCAACCATGTCTGGCTATCTAGGATGATGGCTATGGTTTCTTGTACACCTGGTCACCTGTCTGGAGCAGTTTGGGGGATTTATGCCATCCTGTGTGTACAGACAGAGAGTACTCCTCTAAGTGCACTGGGTACATGAACATTCCCAGTTTTGTTGGGAGGGTGACTCTTGTTCTTCCAGCACGTGCCACCGGCAGTTGTGTTGCTGCCCAGCCTGTGTTGCCCTGGTGCAGTCTGGGGAGGCTGCAGTGGGAAGAAGCAGGGGGAGGCTGGACTGGGAGCCTTGTGTCTGTCATCAGGCATCTGGATAACCCATCCTTAAGTCCCAAGTGCCTGAAACAAGAGGGGTGGCACTCCCACTTGCACAATGTCTGAGCAAAGTGGTCATGGATGTAAATATGCATGGTTTGGTTTCAAATAAATAGAGGGGAAAAATAATTTTCCAAGCTCACAGGTAGAGATAAAAAAACTCAGAAGAGTCAGGAGAGCTCTGAAAAGTCTCTGGAAGCAAATGTCCTATTCCTTCAGCACAGCTCAGATACATGAATACCAGGGCTGGTTTGACTGGTGATCAAATAAATCCTTGCAGGGGAAGTAATACAGATTTTTATATTGGGATTCAAATACATTACTGGGTTTGAACAAACCCACTCTCAAATGCTATTTAAGAGGATTTTTAAAACTTCCCTTGTCTTGTACTAACAATGTAATGAAGTAAAAAAAGTAAATGCAAGTATACTGCTAATTTAAAATAAATATTCCACCTTTACTGTTTCAGAGCATTTAGGAACAGTACCTTCAGTTGTTTGCTTCCTAGATAACAAAAAAAAAAAAAAGCCTTTCTTTCTATATCTGTTTCATGATGGGAAAGTTTGTAAGTCACCTTATCTCTGTAGGTATCAGAAACATCACACATGGCACTGCCTTAATGTCTTTTTTTCTTGCAATTTCCTGGATTTCCTGCTATGTCTTTGTTGAAGCAAAGCATATTCAACCACTGGAGAGACATGTAAAAGAGCCAAATTAATCTTTTCTCCTGAGCTTTACAAAATAGGTTAAACTAACAGAGAGTACTCATGGATGTTAAGTTCAGATATGCACATAAAATGTGAGGCTACTGAATTAAGAAATAAGTGCTGTTCACTGTTTCTGCATCTTGCTGCAATTATATTTTTATTTTGTCTGCTATTTTTTGCCTAGCAGAGAGTATCAGAAAATTGAAAGTGAGTTTTATACTGAAATATCTGTGTTACCATTTGTGCAAAGCTCAAAGTTCCTTCAACACCCAAATAATGCAAAATTCTCAAGCTGAACTTGAGAATACATAATGCAAAGCACATTAACTTACTGGAAACTTGGGCATGGGAGCTGTTCTTTCATATGCCCAGCCAACCCATTTCTATAGCTCTCAGTGAACATTTCACAGAATCACAGAATATTCTGTTGGATGCTTCATCTGATATGACTAATGAATTTAGTCTTCTGAAAATGCTGGTTTCACTTCAATGCATGAAAATGCTTATGCTTTTAAAACTCTATACCAGTACTTCATCCCAGGTTTTTCACATCCTTGCCATGCTCATGTGGGACTCCTACAAGTTGCCCTGTGTCACTGTCACACTGGGCACATGAACATTCCCAGTTTTGATGGGAAGGTGACTCTTGTTCTCATCACACTGATGTACTACCCTGTGTCTAGCTCCTGTTTCCCCGTCCTTCAATTTATGACAAGAGCTGCTACCATGTAAGTTACTTTGTATGTTGGGGTATTTAGCCCATGTATCATAGAATCAGAAAGGATGTGTGGGAAGGGACCTTAAAGATCATCTAGCTCCAGCTGCTCTGCCATGACATCTTTAGGGCACTCATGTCCTGTGAAGAGTCAACCAGACCTCTTCAGGCAAAGCCCTCATCTCTCCTGAATCTCAGCGCTGTGGTCTGTAGCTGCAGGTCTGCCCTGAGAAGTGGCCTGTGATGTGCAGTCTGAATGAGAAGCAAAAGCCACCTTCTGTAAGAGGTGGATCAAACAGAGGGACTTTGCATTTTGGCTTCAGCTCTCCCACTGCAGAGGAGTAGAGTTAACTGGTCATGAGGATGAAAACTGTGGGGCAGGAGCCCAGGAGCAGATATCTGCACAAATATGCCTCAGCCATCTTCCTAACCAGCTCCTTGCCCTTGGTCAAACCAGGCAGTGCCTCACTGGTGCCTCTGGCTGAGTTGCTCTGATCTCAGGAAGGGGCCTCCAGGACTGGTGCGAGAAAAATTAGTCCCTCCTTTTCCTCCTGTCCCCTCAGAACTGCATGTATCCACGTGATTTATGTGACTCTGGATTTTAGCTCATGCTTACCCTGCAGAGAGCCTTATGGCTTCTCTGTTTGCCTTGGTGCTTGCCTTAGCACATTGTTCTTGCTGCTGACAGTTGTGCTGGTGGAGGTTTTATCTGGAAAGAAGAGGGGGATGGCAGCGAGGAAAGCCCTGAGAAAGAGCTGTCGTGCTGTGTGGAGCCAGTGCTGCCGGCCGGGCTTCCTGAGCCTGGGCAGGCAATTCCCACGGGCGCTGCGCTCCTCGATGGAAAATGCAGAGACACAGAAGTGTGTTAATGGGTCAGGAACCAAACAGGTTGAAAATGTTTGGAGCATTTCTGCAGGGGCTGGAGAGAGGTAAAAATCTGCCTTCCTTATCCCTGGCTGCTACCACTAGTGAAAGGAAACTGATAACTCAAGTGGAAGAGAATGAAAGCTGCAGGAGGTGAAAGCAGCTCCTTGAATGATGTGGGATACAATCACTGCTCTGCAAAAGCTTAACTGCTGTAGGTAACATGCAGAGTTCTGCAAATGGGAAAGAAAGAAGCACAGGGGTTTGCCAGAGGCCCGTTCCCATCAGTTTGATTGCATTTTGTGGCACTTTAAGGAAAAATGGAGCAGGAAAAAGACAGATCTTCTGCAAGCCTGTGGAGATCAGCAATTTCCACCCAAGCTGGGAGGAATTCTCCAACTCCCAGTGGGCAGAAGAGATTTCTGTGTTAGAGGGGCTCATGCAGGCTCTGCTGCTGAAAACACATCTTGAAGTAATATGTGACTCTTGATGACACCTCCTCAACACTTAGTAAATTTGACCTTTTCTTTCATGTGCCATTATACTGCCTCACATGGCTGCACAGGCAGCTAGCACATTGAATCCAAACTTTACATTTCCAGGCAAGGAACATGTGCTCTTTCAAATTGAACAGTGATGCTACCAATGGCTGGCTTGACTTCCCTTCGCCTGGGAGATGGGAGGTCAGTTGACAGGAAATCTCATTCTCGGTCACCTAGAATTGCCATCTTTCACACAAAGGCAGATTTGGTTTGGTTTAAAGCCCTTGTGTGTGCTGAGCAGTGCAGGTGTTCAGCCCCTCCTAGAAGCTTTTTAGCTGTAAGTGCAGTGTACTCATCCTTGGTGTTGTTAAATAGCTTTTATAAACACTGTCTGCAAGTGTTCTGATTATAGACGACCTTCTCCCTCTGCTTAGTGTCATCTCATTAATCTATCCATTAGGTGAATAATTCTGGTTTGGGGAACAGAGCAAATATAGAAATTGCACAATGAAACACATTTAACATATTCAAACAACTTTTTCTTAATATAAAGGCAATCATTTGCTATTCATTTTTCATGTAGCTTTGAGTATTTGCAGGCCGACAGTGGAAACAGGCTGGTAATTTGGTCCTCCCCAATTTTGGCACCTGTATCTATTTTAGAACTAGAGGCTGTTTTCTGTGGCTTTACTGCTCTGTAATTCAATACCCTTTTAGAGCCTTAATGCTGCCATTACTAGTAAATTGGCCTCTATTCTGAATAAAACTCTTTATTACATTTGTTTGTTTAATTTTTATTAGAGAAGAGTTACCCAACAACCACAGGGAAGGAATTTCCTAGAAGGTGCAGAGGCAGTGCCTGGAATTCCTTTCCCATTATTGCTGGTGTGAGCAGGAAAGTCCAAGTCACTCTAGGGATCTGCAGGGTGCAGATGGTTCACTCTGGGTTTTGTGTAGCCAGGCTGATGGTGGTGGTAGCCCCCCTTCTCATGAGTCCCCCCTTTGGGTAATGAGCTTGGTTAACTACTCTGTGCACAACAGATGTCTCAAAGCCCTCTATATACTTCTCTGCTGGCATGGGTTTCATTTTTCCTTTGAATTTTATTTTCTTGAAAAGATGATTATTGACACTTTAATTCCTTCATCCATTTTTTGACCCTTTTCTTTACTTGTGTATCTTGTCTATTTTCCTTTGTGTTCACCTTAGCAGGAGGAGGATGAGGGCTGGAACCGGGACTCCAAAGGGAGAAGGGGATGTCTGTGCCCCTTCCTTTGTCTTGGCAACTGGGAAGATAGGATGAGATGGGAGCAAGTAAATCCAGAAAAGTGTTTCCCCCTCTCTCTGTGCAACATTTGTGCATGCTTTTGCTAGTCTCTAACACACAAAGAATTAGTTCTTGTTCAAGCAGCCCGTGAGAATGAGCATGCAGTGCCTGCCAGTGCCAGAGCCCTGCTGAATGCTTCCAGCACAACAAAGAGCTCAGACTTTCTAATTTCCAGCATCCCTGGCTACTGGAAGGGGGAAAAGCACCTAAAGCCCATATGTAGTGAAGTGCATGTTATGTAATTAATGCTCCAGCTGTCTGCTTTCAGAATTTTCTCTGTTTGCTAAAGACATGAAGGCCAGTGTTGCTCCTCTAAGATTCCGAGTTATGGTTCTGCTGCAGACTTTTGCAAGTAGTCCTGTAGGTTTGTATAATTTCATTCCTATTTCTCTTGTTACTATAATGAAAGGTAATCACAGACAACATATCCAAAACCTTCCCTGTAAAGCTGCAGAAATTAGTTGTACAAAAGCTAGAAAATACCCAGGCCCGTGCACCCTTAATTCAGTTCCCTCGCATATATGCATTACAAGAGTATGTGATCATGTAATTAAAAACTATTGGCTTGGCAGGACCTTGGCTTACTCCTTGTGCAGAATAAGATATAGAACGGCAAAAGAGAGGGAATGTTTACTTGTAGTTAAGGCACTGGTGAGGGATGTGGGAGAACTGGATCCTAACCCTGGCGCTGTCACAGGATTCCTGTGTGATGCTGGGCAGAGCCAATCCCCCTGCAGCCACAGAGGGTGTTGAACTCCAGTATCAGCAGCTCGTCTACCCTAGATTTTTGAATGTTCAACTTTCCAGCCTAAAAAAAATCTGTTAGCACTGGTTATTTGTATAAGATATGAATCTGAATAAACATACGTGCAGACAATTGTAGGGAAAGGATGAAAACCTCTTATCAGAGGTTTTATCCCAGATTATTTCCTTCTGTAGCCACTCCAGAGCCCATGACTGAGGCTGGCTGTTTTCATGTTTGAGCTCTCAAGCTTTAAGGGCTCTCTGTGTCCAATTAAACAGTAGCATATCTCTTGAATATTAACACATTAAAAGCAATATACATCCAGGAAAGAAATCTGATCCTAATTGGCTCTGGAATATTCTATTTTCCAAACTGAGCTGTGAGCTGTTAAGCTTCCTTTTTTTAAGATTAAGCAAACATTACGTTCTTAGGAGAAAGTCAGCCCAAGGAATGGGAGAAAATAGACTTTCAGACCATACCTGTCAATCTTCTATTTTCCAGTGTTTTGCCCAGAAACAGGCACAGAAACGAATTGACTTCTACCCCTTCTGTCTTTTTTTTCCCCTTAACATAGTGACTCAAATTAAAACAAAGATAAAATTCCATGGGAAGCTGGCATTAATCAGGATTTGGATTAAATTAAATTAAGCACTTTTTATTGAACTCAGCAGTATTAGTTATTAAAACCAGAAGGACTTTCCCAACTAGTGTAAAAAAGCAAACAATGACTCATACTGTGGCATAGATTTTATTGGGAAATTAAAATGCTCATTTTCTCTTGTTCTTTCCTTTTTCCTTCTTTTATTTTTTTTTTTCCTAACTTCAGACAAGCACATGTAAACAACTGCTGGTGAGCCCACACTTGCAGACCCTCAGCCTGAAGCCACACTGTCATTGCTGGCACTCATGTGGCTCTGCTCATGGTGGCACCTGATGGTGACGGTAAAAGTGCTTATCCAGAAACTGCTTCTACAGGTCTTCTGTGCCCTTGATATCAAAGGGTCAGTTTTGAAGAGTGTGTAGATAATTAAGCCACCTTTTGCAGTCCACAGAGGTCAGGTTGTGCTCTGGCAAAAAAAGCACAACAAGCATAATCCTTCTTCTCTAAGATGGGAGACATGGGTGGCTATAAACCAGTCATTTTCACTTTGATAATGAGGAAGATACTAGAACAAATTATGAACCAATTTAAAAACACTTCCAGGATGATAAGATGACAAGAAACATTGGTTTAACCTAGGCCAGTCAAGAACAAATATGTTTTCCTTTTTTGACAGCCATTGATTTGGGACGGTAATAATAGCTCTGATATATTTTGACTGTGAGGTAGTGCTTGTCTCTAAAGCAAACCAAGGACATTGGTTTGGATTAAATAATTATAAAATAGGTGGAAAAAATTATATTCAAAGAAATAAGTACATCTAGTTCTCTGTCAAACTGGGAAGAGAAATCATGCAGAAAGCCTCAAGGGCCAAGTCCAATGTTGTTCAATAGTTTCATTGATTTATTTAATTCCTTCCATTCCAATTTAATTTAGAGGGTTTGCAAACAAGCACATATCCATTTTTGATTCCCTGTGGCATGTAAGTGTTTGTTAATGAAGACAGCTGAGAAGAAGAGAAATCAGTGGGTGAGGATGTGCTGCCCTCCCCACCATTAGGGTGAGGGTGATGTGAAAAATTGAAGTTGCTGATCTGGTCTAGTCTAGGGTTTACTCCTCCTTTCTGGCCCAACACAGAAGCAAACTATTGAAAGGGCTTGGAAATTAAGACAACAGCATAAGTTGATAGCTCTTCACCAGCCAGCTCTATTGCTTTACATATTCAAAGATAAAAAGATTTGAATATAACACAGCTGGACTGAAGCACTGGAAAATTTAGCTGTAGATTCATTGGTTGAAAAAAAGATGTATTTCGCTGGGATGCTGGGCAGTTTTATGTTATTAAAGCAGTGGACATGCATAGATGTAAGGTGTTACAACATGGCTGGGGTAGAAGCACACCTGGGAGCATGAGAGTCCACTACGAGTTTGGCTTCTGTGAGAAATGCCTGATCTTTCACTGTCCTTTTGGGCTGTTTGTGGGAGTTCAAATAGCAGTGCCTTTTAGCTGAGCAAGAACTAGGCAGAGTCTTGCAGTGTCTCACTGCAGAGGAGCATGCCTGGCCAAAAGCCCCCTTTGTGTATCTGCCTGCTCGGGGGTGATGTGTACTCAGGTGTCCCGAGTGCGTACATGAAGAAGGAAAATATTTAAGAATCCACAAAGCCTAGGAACATGTGGCACCTTGCGTCTGGATTTCGTTTAAAGGAATTAAGAGCTGATCCTAGCTGGAATATGAATCAGATCTGATTGTGTCTGTGTTGTCTAAAAGAGGTTGAGTGGTGTGCACAGGCTGGAGCTCAATCTAATGTGGAAAAGTTTGATCCGGAGCTCTGTTTAATTTAATATTTGACTATTCTACCTATTTTAGTTCCGACTCAAAGTTCAGTGTTCCTTCTTGTCAGTGGATGTTTGTATTAGTGGAGGACATGTGTGAAGCAGAGAAGAAGGACCTTCATGCATTCAGACCTCAGCAAGTCCAGCAGAAATTCATTATTGTGCTCTAGTATATTGTCTCTGTTGCTAGAGGGACTGGAGGAGCTTTCCCTTCACCCTGCTGCTGTGATGGAGAGGGGGTGGAAATTAATATCCTGCAACATCCCATTAAATCCCCAAATGCATTCATAGCACTGGGTTAGTAATCCATAGTTTTACAAGGTTTTAAACTTCTAATATACTTCAGATATTTTACGTGCTTCAGTAAGTCTATTGTGCTGTATTAAATATATGTTAACGGAAAGTTCCATGATTAGTTTTAGTACCTTTTGATATCTAAATAAACACTGACTGAATAAAAATATCTATATCAAAGCAAAAATTTTCAGAGTGGTTCAAATAAATACAATTTAATGCCCTTAATATAATTTATTTTAATAAGAAACCTCTCTCATTACAATCAGTCTTGACTGTTAAGGTCAGTATGCACCAATACAATAATCTTGTCTGTTTTGCATAGTAACATTGGACAAAAAAATCTTATTTAGAAATTTCTACTTTAAACTCACAGCTTCTGGTTGAACCAGAGCAGATTTTAATAAAATTTTCTATTCATGCCTTAAAAAGATAACATGTGATGGAGAATCATCCACAATGTAGATAAATTGTTCCAATGATTAACTGCCTTCACTGTATGTATGTATAAAAGGGAGGCTTATTTCTAGTGCACACATTTGTCTTGCTTCATTCTGTCTCTAAAAACTGCCCTGGCTTTGATAAATTAAATTGCAATGTATAATTAAAAAAAAAAACTATTTTTGACGTATTCTGGTGCTTAAGAGTTGATTGGCGGGCTATCTGCCACTAGAATAAATTGAATAGCTTGAAGTTCTTTGGTATCTCACTGCAGAGTCATTATGCCAGCATTTCTAGGAGCAAAGCCATCTTCCATTCATCTGCAAATTTCCCCTTGCTATAGCCAGATAGAAAGCCAGCATTTCCTGTCCCAAGGAAATGAAAATTAATAAGAAAGTGAGACTTAATTATTTTTTTCAAACTTAATATGTGAACATATAATCTGTAAGGTCTTTATTTTGGTGAAATGTTGAAATTTTCCAGTTCACTGTGTGTGGCAATTAGGCTAAAATATAGACGATATCAACCTCCAGGTGTTTGACTTCCTGGGTTTTTGTCTACAGAGTTCCCTTAGGTGCCAGGTGTCTTGCAGGTGTCAGGGGACCATGGTGGCTCTGCACAACCCTCTCATCCAGGAGGCTCCATATGCCCTGGTAGGCTAAATCCATTCTTGTAAGTTTGAGAAATGGATGAGGACTTGCCTCTGACCCATCTGGGAAGTTCAGTGGTGAAAAAACTGAGGCTGGAAAATGCAGCAGGACAAGCAGGTGTGGAGAGGAAGGGGCTTGTGCAGTCTAGATATTAAAAAAAAAAAAAGTCAAGTTATAAAATTACAGCTTTCCTTAGCCGATACATTTCCACCTCCGACCCCCAGTTTTCCCACCACTCCTGTGTTTGTGTTCTTTTTCTCTCCATGAAAACAATATTAACCTCAATAATACAGCCCTGTCACTGACAGCATTGCAGCAGGCTCTCCTGGGAGGCACCCTGTGAGGCCAAGAAAGTGTTGCTCAGGATAAGCACCCTGCTCCTAATTTCATCATCTGGGGTACTGTGATTTGTCTTTACAGCCATGTGGGTGATGATGACAGAGTATGCTTGGTACCAAATCACATGAAATTTGGGCTGGAAGCAGCCAGGAGGTTGAACTGATGCGTTGCCCAACTGCTGCTGGTTCAGGTTTGATTGTGACCAAGCATTTCCAGTGTCGTTGTAGGCACAGACCTTGACCTCTGTAGCAGCCACAAGCAAAATTTTTATGAGACCCCAAAAGACTGGCCTATTTTGCAGCACCTCTCTCTCTCTCTCTACTGCCGTCCTTTACTTATAAGTTACACTCTAAATCCTAATTACTGGGACATTTTCCCAAATAACAGCCTTAAAGCAGTAGTAAGGATGATGGCAGGTCTCATCTGGGTGTCCACTTGCAGCCTTCTCTCCTTCTAGGGACTGCTTCTCTGTCCCTCAGACGGATGTCCTACATCTCTTGCTTTAAACAGAGAGCTTGGGCAGAATTGTGGAATTGCCAGAGTATCACCTAAAGCTGAAAGTGCATTTCTTCGTACTCATTCATCTCAGAGTCCAGGGAATCCATCCAGCCTTGTACCACCCTCAGAGCCCTGGTAATGAGCTCTTCTGCCTACTTACAAATGGTGGGAGGGAAGCTGCACTGGCTGCATATCTCCACCTTGTGATTTCCTGGCACTGGTGTTCCCTTTGCTGAGAGGAGCAGTGACCAAAGCTCCCCTGTCCTGCTCAGTTCCACAAGCCCCTGTCTCTGCACCTCTGTGGCTGGTGCTGCTGCTGGAGACATTCCTCTGGCTCATCCCACATAAAGCAAGGCTCTGCTGTGGGAACCTATTCAAGCTGTTTCGTACACATGCCAAGAATTAATTTAACTTTTCTGCTGTCGTCTTATCTTTTTGCCTCAGCCATCTTCTGGCTCTACAGACTCTCTGGCAGCCTTCCTCCTTTTGATGTGTTTGAAAAAGCTTTTATTAGTTTTAAAGGCTTTAGTAAGTTGTTTCTTAAAATCTTTTTGATTTGCTTTATTATGCTCTTACATTTAATTTGCCAGAGTATATGCTTTTTCTGGGGGTTACTTCTTGGGTATTTTTCCCCAGCAATCTGTGGAGCTCAGAGGGAAGAAAGACTGTTCCTAACACTGCAATGAAGTGGTTCTTGGGGACTTGCTTCCTGCATAAATGTCCCAACCTGCCCTTTCTTCCCTGTGATCAAAGTCTGTACCCAGAAATCTTTTCTGACAAGGGCTGTAGCATCTCTTACACTCCCAGCCCAGGATCTCAAGGGGCCAGTGCAGTGCAGGAAAACAAGAGGACCCCAGTGTCACCACATGGGGTGCAGAAATGCATTATGACTGCAGTACTACGCCCTGCCATAGCCACATCCTTAGGCTGCTTTCTCCACACTAAGAACCAAGCAGGAGGGTGATTTAGTGCAGGACCAGGATGTGGAGGTTACTCCACAAACAAACTCTCAGTCATTATTTCTGCTGAGCTGGGCAGATCAGTGCTGTGTTCCTCTGGTGGTGCTGGAGTGGAGGCTCAGTAGCCTTTCAGGAAAACTCTTCAGTAAAAACCACGTGATGGGCATGGTGCACACCAATCCCATGCAACCAGAAGGTGTGTGGTGGCTGTGTCTACAGATGCCTTGTCCCACAGCATCCTGCTGACCCTACAGCGGGGCAGGGGCAGACAGGCTCCTGGCTGAGAGCAAGCAGTGCTGCTGGCACCACCCACACCCGCCACAGTCACGGGGTGGCTGTGGCAGAAGATCAGCAGGAACTTCTTGTGAGCACAGCACAGCCAGCCTTCAGCAGTATCAGCTGTGTCTCCTCTCCACTCCTGGCCTCCAATCTCCTCCTTGATGTGACTTTCTCTCCTCAGCTCAGGACTGTGTGGCTGCAGAATTTAATCCTGTGCTGTATCAACGCAGGAATGCTTCCATCACCAAGGTGGTGATGCCTAATTTAGGTCATATCCATCCCCTCTTGCATTTCTGGCCTCTAATCTGGACACAGTTTATCTTAGTCCCAGCAGAAGCCCACCTCTGAGCTAGCTGTGCCCATCTCCCCGAGCACCAACCCTTGTTTAATTTACTGATGTAAGGTTTCTTGATGTGTAAGTACTTATTGCTAATTGCTAATATTTAAGTTCATCTCCTCTTTTCTTCCAAAGATAATTATTTTGCCATATCCTCAGCCTTCTTTGAACCACTAGTGGTTTCTTGATTCATGCCTGACATTTGATTACCTTTTCATAGGCATATCTTACTTAACTCTAAGTGTTATTAGTGTCCATAAAATTACCCAGCCCTGAAACACAGTGAAAATGCAATGAAAGCTTTAGCTTCAGTGAATTCTAGAGAGTGTGAATCCCAGTGAAGGGCTGTGTGTCACGCAGCCATATGTTCCCTTGGGGCAATCACATCCCAAACCCCAGAAATGGTCACAGCCACTGCTTTAAAAAGCTCATGTGTGAGTTACCTCATGCACTTGGGCTGCTCACATTGCCTTTGTAGCAGGTAAGGACATGTGCTTTTCTCCTTGTTGAATTTGTTAGTGCCCTGAGCAGTTTACAGAAACAACCTAGATAGGTTTTGCTGTTAGTGGTGGTCCTGCAGTCCCTCTGTCCTTGTTCAAGAGCACGGCAAGGCTGAGCTTCTGCTAAGTGAATTAGCCAGCTTCAAAGCCAGCTGTTTTGCAGCAGCAGAGCTGGTGGATGGTCGTTTTATTAGTGTTCCCATCACATTTAAGCTGCTTTAAAACGGCAGATTTAAGTTTCAGAAACATGAGGTTTAAGGAGTTTATGCTTTGCAGAAATGCTTACTGAGACCCTGGAGAGCAGATCCATGCTGGTGGCTTTTGTAGGCTTGGAGCAGCGCCATGTGCTTTGGCACACAGTGGCATTAGTGCTGCCTCCTGCCTGTCTGCGTGGCTGTGAAGATTGGAGGTGCCTGGGGATGGGGAGCCCTCCATGGCACGTGTTCCCTGAGGTGACTTCTGAGGGAAGAGAGCCTCCAACACCTTAATTCAGTGCCAGCCGCTCCGGTACCGTTTGTTTTCATGCTGCTTGGATTATTGACTCTTGACATGAGAGCACAGTTCTCTGGTAGCCCCCTCCTCGGGCACTGAGGGAGTCCTGCTGCCAGTGACACAACCTATGAAGAATGTTAAACTCAGCCTGTGTTAGGGCTGGGACTTGAGCTCCCACGGGTTTCTGTCCTTGGGAGGGGTTTCTCTCAGAATGAACAGGGTGGCGGAAGAGATGAGGAGGAGAATAGCACTAGGTGTTATGGCATGTCCTCACTTCAGCTTGCTGCAAGAAAAGACAAATGGACTGTGTGCACCCCGGGGATTTAGCTGCCACAGTGCATCTCTCATCCCAGCAGATGTGCTGGCTTTGGCTTGCTCAGCATCCAAGTGTCTCAGAGTGAAGCTAACTGGAGACAGACATGAAACTTCTTATGCTCAGAAATAAGCTGGGCATCATATGCAAAAGAGTGTTCTTCCTGGGGCAGTTCAGGTGTGATGGTATTTGGGATAATAACGATAGGAAGAGGAGTCTTGGGGCTGGTGGTTGCAGTGATGGCTGGAGGCTGCTTGGGCACATGGGAGCTGCTCCAGATGCCCTGGATTATGATACACACGTGGTGTGGGCATGGGTGGGTATTGTATTCTGAGGAGAAAAGGCAAGGTTTTACTTCAAGTAACTTAATGAGTGACAGACAGGTACAAGTCTTTGGCAGCATTATAGAGGGCAAAAAGATGACGGCTAGTGGAGATATTCATACACCAGAAAGCCTGGGAGAAAATGAAGGGATATGAAAGGCTAGATGCAAATAGAAACCTCATGCTTAGGAAAAAGCTGTGCTTGCTCAGCTGGAGAAAGCTAATTCCTAGGTATCTGTTTGTGCACTGCGAGCATCACCCACAGTTCATCCCTGTCAGGATGCTGGTGCCTCCTGGTGTCTGAAGGAAGTTTCTGTTCAAGCAGTGTGGAGGCAGACACCTTTTGTGCTTTGGCTGTATGTTTTCATTGTAACATTAGTGCTTCCTTTAATTAAAAGTCATGATTGAAATTAAAATTGCTGTTCTTTCACTGCTGACACTGATGATTTTGAAATCACTTCTTTGTGTCCAAAGTGCCTCCCTATACTGCTGAGGAAGAACTGTGCCAGGGACCCCAGGGTCTGCTCCATCCATGATCCTCACAACCACTCTGCATAAGAAATGCACATAAACCCAGCCCTGAATCTCTTTTTATTTCATGGTGCTTGCCCTCTGTTTCGAAATGAGGAAGACACACAGCTCTGCTTTTTTGTGACTTACTGATTTCATACCTGCTTCTTGAGTGGCCTCTTTAGGAGGTCCAAGAGAACCTGGAAAACCTTTTGTGATGGTAACGAGTGCCTGGCGACCCCTGAATCTTAAAAACCCTCTCTGCTATCATGTTATTTATTAAGCAACTCAGACTAATCTTTTCCAGGAAAGATGTTTCTCATAATCTGCCAATTCATGTTACTTTCTTAATGACTAAGTCCTTGCAATTAAGTGGGGGGGGTTGGCCAGAGTTAAGTTGGAAAGGGCTGTCAGATAAAAGATGCACAGAAATGATAATGACACAGTTATCACTGGGGTGGGCCCTTGGCAGGGAAAGGCCCCCCAGTTTCTGTGCAAGATGGACAGAGCAGTGTGCTTGCAGCTCATCTGACATGACATCTCTGGGATGTAGGGTGGGTGGGGTTAGTGGTGAAGAGCCTTGAGCTCAGGTTTAGCTCTAAGCAGGGCTTAATGGACAAGTTATTTCATTAACCTGCCAAGCCCTATGTGTTTACAATGGTAGTGTGATGGTATGAAATAACAAAATGCATCAACATTTTAAAAGCACATTGGCCCTGAAGCTTGCAGTATCTTGGAGATCTGAGCTTGATTTGTCAGTCACTGACACTCTCCCAGGACTGAAGTGCAGCATTGTGGCTTCTCCTGTTCTTCAAACTGCTACTCACAGCAGAAATACATGACCTGGTCCTCTTCTACCTTCTTTGCCCCATTTACCCAGCCCACATTCCCCTGGGTGGGCACTGGAATAGCATGAGTCCCATATCATGTCATGGCTGTCCATGTGGAAATCTGTCCATTTTTACCTCCCCTTAACTCTGGTTCCCTCACTAATGTTTTTGCTACAAACCATCATGAGACAGGGATAATTGGGTGAGTCATAAATCACTGTCTGCTTTGGGAATTGTAAAGTGTGTAGTTAAATGCCCAAGAATCTCATCTCATAGTTGATATCTTTGTTCACATGTTGACAGCTCGTGATAGTCCAGATATTCCAGCTGCCCCATGTCTGAGGCTCCCAAAACCTTACATCATTGCTTTCACCCTATCCCAGGAAACATTTAATGCTTCACTGAGTGAGCAGCAATATAAAAGTGGATAATTTGTTTTCCCTTAAAAAAAAAATTTAAAATCTGATGCTTTTTGTTACTGAGTAAATTCAAATTACTGAGTTCAGTGAAGGTGGCTCTAGGAGGTACACTTGGCTGTGTGGGACAAGAGTCTCGATGATGTGATGAGCTTTTCTGAGCTTTATATGGATTGAGGTTTTTTCCAAGGACCATTTTCTCTGCATTGATGTGTGACTCTTGTGTGAACAGGAATGGCTCTTTGAGTGTTGCTGTAACTGGAAGTTTAGGCCCTCTACAGGACAGAGTTTGGTGCAATCTCCAAGCCGCTGCTTTTCCCTCATCACTGAGAGTTGTCTTTACTCTTTACTTCTTCCCTGGGCTCTCCATGCACCATTTGAGACTGACATTGAGCTTATTCAACTTGCTGTTTCACCTGGATGAGTGAAGGTGGTGGAGTGGAGGGAACTCCACTAGGTACCAAGAGGTATTGGGTCCTTTTTGTGAAGGAGCCTTCACAAACTTGGGCAGATCAGTGTATCAAAAAAAAAACCAACTAAAATGTGGATTGATTTGTGTGGTCTCACGAAAAAAAAACACATCATCTACTGCAAGGTCTCTTGATCTAATGACTTGAGGTAGAACAAGAGTCAGGGTCTGGAAGCCAAACCCAAAGAATTCCAATTAGAACTGGGACACAAATATTTAGCCAGCTACATAAACTACCTAAGAAAAAAAAAGGTGGTTTCTCTTCGTCTTGTAATGCTTTCTATTAAGTCTGGCTGCCTTTATATTAACTATGGTTCTGCCAAATATGAGTTATTTGGCTCAGCACACGTATAAGTGGGTGAAATACTATAGTGTGTGATGCACAGGAGGTCAAACAAGGTGATCTGATGGTTCCTCCTCCTTCAGAGCCTCTACAAAGTTTTAGTGTGGGCAGAAGGTTGGGACCAGTTAAGGTGTGAAGCTGTGACTCCATCTATATTCTCCTGGGATTAGAAGATGGTATGTGTGCGACCCTGCCTCCTGCTTCTCTGATCTTGGGGAGGATGCTCTGAAGAGAAGCTGAAGGTTTGCAAACCATCTATAAAACTGAATTCCCATGTTTTGTTTTTTTTTTTTTCAGCCAGCACTTAAGCCATGCATGTTCCAGCCCACATATGAGTTTGAAATGTTCCATCATGTTTTCATTAATTGTTTGAAAATGGCAATTGTCAAGATCTCTTTTGCTCTAATTACCTGATATTATAGGGCTTCAGAGCACCTCTTTACACTCTTCAGAATGTGCCCTTGGGATGTGACAAGTCTGAGTTGTGCAGCAGATGCTTTCAGAAGAAAGTTGTTGGCATGAGTGGCTGAAAATAGAAGCTTGTTTACAAGGCTGGTTTTGCATTATCAGCTGTAGTGCTCCAATAATTAAGGCTGTGAACCTAATTAGCTCAACACTCCATAATTCTCTTCTGTCTCTCCAGGGGCTTGTCTGTCTACAGCTCTGTACTGCTTCAGCTTATGCCGTGAACATCTTTATCCCAGGGCAGCTGCATTCACACAAGTACCACCTCAAGTGCCATGGATCCCACGCACCTTTTTCAAGTGCACAAAACCTCCACAGGGCTTTCTAGAGAGCCCATACTGGGATTGTTTGGTTGCTTTTATTAAAACCATACAGGCAGAAGTACTGATCTCTCCTGAAGCATCAGCAGAACTGAATGAGGCTATTGTTACTACTGATTGAGAGGGTGCTTTTACACTGGCTTCAAACTTGTGTCTGTTCTTAAGTGGAAAATGTTTTTTAATGCTGAATGATGTAGTAACATTTCTGGCCAGCACAACCTTTTTGACAATGAAACATTGCCACACACTTGAGAAGAGCACATGGCTGCTGCTTTCACCTCTCCCATCTGGGTTAGGTGTGTTCTGAGCAGGTCTGAGCCTGTGCATGGGATGGTGTTCTCTCCATCCCTGACCCAAAGTGGCCTGTTCTTCAGTGACACCCCTGCAGCGTGCCCAAGCACGTCCCATGGCTGAGATCGCCCTGTCCCTGGGCATTGTCTTCTGTGTATTTCCTGATCCTCAGAGCCAACCCACGCACAACTGGGAGATGTTTTCCTTCTTAAGTGCGTGAGTTTCAGCTGTTCTGACTATCCCGTGTGTGCGTCCTTCCTGTTTGGACAGATACTTGATACATACACCTCAAATGGAAAGGGCTGGACATGATTAAAACACACCATCTAGCCACAGGCATCTTTTTTTCACTCTGCCTTCCCCATGAAGCAAACCTGAGGGGCTCTAATGATATTTAGAGTTTATTGTGCAAAGTACTGAGTAATTCTTTAACTGTTTTAGATGCAGAGAGACAGATGTAAGGTGCTCCATGCTGACATGCTGTGCCTACCTGGTTTGTGGCTGAGACTTTCTATGCTTACACTGAGGTACTTTCTATTTCTGCAGAAATATCTTGGCATAAAATCATCAAAACTTCTTGATTTATTTGGAGTTAAAGTTGGTATGTTAACTGATGAGCTCTATCAAAATACTTATATTTTAAATTCGCTGAACTCCCAGGATAACTGATGTTCCAAGGATAACTGATGTTCCAAATTATTAACATGCTACATTGACATCTCCCTTTAATTACACGTCTGTGATGAAAGCCTGTCTCCCAGTGGGTGTGTAACTCTAGAACCTGCAATGGTTGCTGGGATGTGATTAACAGCTCTGAATCAAGGCAGGATTGCTCCCTTGGACATACTGGCTCTGCCTGGGGCAATGCCATTCCCACAGTGTATTCCACCTCACTGGTGCTCAAATGCAAGTGCAAATCCATATTTGTTTCACTCATTTAAAAACAGTGCCTGCATGGCACAGATGCCTTGAAAGTCAAGGTAAAAGCAGATGCTGATGTGCGGGGTTTCACGAGCCCTGTTGTTAAATGGTTACATGTGACACGACTGGCAGAACATCAGCAGACAAAGCAAATGTGCTGCACTCCTTTCTTCCTTAGCCTTGTCCACACTCTGTGGGCTTCCTGCTGCACACTGCCAGTTGACACAAGGCTGGGCAGAGTGGCATTGTCCCCAACAGGACAATGGGGAATGGGACTAACCTTTTATCTTCCATGTTGTTTTTTTGTTCTGGTTCACAAATGCTCCATAAGTTTAATTGCTAGCAGAGGGAGAGGGTAGGGAAGAGCCATATGCAAAAGAGGAGAGGGATGTTTTCATCTGGGACAGAGACAAGGACAGGAGCTGTGAAGAGTGGTAATGCAGAGACCATGGCCCTGCAGAGGGGAATGCTTGTGATGGATCTGTGGAACTGCAGAGCTGGCTCGCCAAGCAGAGCCACAGGGCAGGTCCAGAGCTTTTATGCAGAGAGCATAAAGGCAAAATCTGCCACACTTATAATGGATAATTTATGATGTAACCCACACAGAAACAGAGCCCCTCCATTTTGTGAAACAGAATGTCCTCTAGAAAATATTTGCACTTAGCTATTACACGCAGATACAAGGAAATTCTTTCAGGAGGGTTTGAGTCTAATAAAATGGGAATGTGTGACCTGGCCTGCATCATTATTTGCCCAGTTTTATCCTTTTGTTATTATTTCCAAATGTGGAATTCTCATTCCTGACAATTCTGCAGGTGAAGCTAGGCCAACAAAAAACAACGGTCTCCCACAATTACAGGGAACACCTATTAGGGCTGTAAGGAGCCTAGCAGTGCAGGCCAGCATCCAGGATGGCATGTGCTCCCAGGAACTGTGCAAATGTCCCTGCCAGCACCCAGGAGCCCCATGCCCATATGGGTGCAGAGGTGCTGACTGGTGTGGTCCAACCCCACAGGGCTGGGCAAGGTTTGCTCTCAGCCCTTCTCTATGAGCAGCTGGGGTGCCTGGGCCAAAAGAGTGCAGTGTCTGGCTCTGATGTTCTGGGATGCAAAGCTTACAGATGGCACCATCCTGTCCTCCTCCAGGACATGAATCCCCTGGGATGGAGGCCGGGCTATCTCTATGTGCTTGTGTTGGAGTGCTGGTCCTTGCATTACGCAGAAGACAGAGCTATTGTAAGCACACCACTGGCAAGCTCCAGGAGTTTTTTCTGCTCTAATGTTTATGATTTTACCTAGCAAAAGATCTCCTTTTATAAAATGTGAATGTTCCCACTTCTACGCCTGCCAGATATTACAACTGGGAGAGCTGGATCCTTCAAGTGTGTCCTTTTTTCTAGTTATAAAACCAAATTTGGACACCAGCATACAATATTTGCGAAGGGGTTTCCGTTGGTTTTGTGGCATAGACGTGGCGGGTCCCTATGCCTGCTGTTAGCTGGTGGTCAGTGGGGTTGTGGACTGCAGCAGAGCCACGGCTAGCGTGGTGTGGGGACGCTGGGGCTGCAGGATGAGGAGCAATCAGGATGAATGCAATGACTATTTCCCAGAATGTAAACAGCCTTGCAGTTTAATGGCTCTATTTACGTTGATGGAGATCAGGAAACACACTTTGTTATTTTAGTCTGAATAAGCTCATGCAGATGGTAAGCAGAAGCAACGTGTTTGGAGTTTCTGGTGTTCTCTGACAAGCCAGGTTGTACATGAGTGTGTTAACCTTGCCTTTGAAAAGCTCTTGATTTTTATCAGCTTGTTTACCAAACTGTCACAACAAGGCATAAAACCACAGAAGACTCACAAGCTGATATGAGAAATGTGCAAGTTCTTGGTAGTGGAAGAGGAAAAGGAGCTTTCTGCTCTTTGTTAAATGCAGCAACAAACCATTTTTCTTCTACAAACCTTGGAGTGAGCTGTCGAGTGGAGAGACAGGGCTACAGGAAGATGTTCCATGCAACAAATTGCTCCCTGCTCCCACCACCTCCAGCCCCTGCAGATGTGTGGAGTGGGACCTCTCAAGTTGCTCAAAAAAACCCAATTTTATTCTATCATTTACGGGCACCAGTGAGTTCCCTCTTCCTCCTGGGCAGAGGCTTCTTGGGTCAGCTCCCCATAAGCTGGTGCTGCAACTGCTAGAGCCGAACGGGTTAAGCTGTGCTCGCCGTTCCAAGTGGGAGCGAAGAGCCATTGCAAAATGTTTTTTCCCCTGTTGGCTCTGCGTGTTGTTTTAAAATTAAATTGGTTCTGGTTAGCAAACAAGAACAGGACAGCAAAATTAAATTTTCTGAGGAATGTTGTGAATCCTGTGTGAAAAATAAACCCCAAAATATTTTTTCCCTCCCGCACTCTTTGGCTTGCCTTTGTCCCCTCTTTGCCTGCCATGCTTCCCTCTCTGCTCCCTCCACGATTTGTTGGTGGGTGGCAAGGCTGGTGTCCTCATGCGGAGGTGCTGTGGAGAGCAGGACTGGAAGTTAATGGGAGCTGGGATATCATGGCTTGGCCATGGAAAATTATTTCTTTTCCCCTTCTGTTTATTGTCCCACATCTTCCTTCCTTGCTCTTTGTTGTCGCTGGACTCCCAAACCACTCTCTGCCTGAGGGACATTGTTGCTCCTTCTCTGGCAGATCAATGCTGTGCAGGACTGGAGAGCACCTTGGATGTGTAGAGGACACAGTATTCATTTCAGAGGCAGAATTGGACCTATGAAGTGTAACTCAGCCCCACGCAGATGACTACTGCTGGCCATCTGCAACACTTCAGTCTCGCTGGAGTTCAGTGCAGACTGCACTGGAGGAGCTACACCCACATAGGGCTCTGTGATGGACAACACAGATTTCTCCCTGTCTGCTTCCATCTTTCTTATTTATTTATTTGTGTGCAGATGGAAAATCTTTGACACAAATTGGCACTCCTCAGATTCTGTTCCTTTGGAAAGCTTCTGCAGCTCTTAAAAGCTTCTCCTCCATTTGGTCAGCCCTGAAGGCATTTGCTGTGCACTTCATAAGTCATTTCTCTAGTCATTGCCTCAGTATTGTGTGAAGTCTTCTTGGATCTTTATTTATAATTTGGCGTGAGTCTGTTCTGAGGGTTCAGCAGACTCTCACTGTTTTATGTGAGCTAGGACATCTTGCTTTCAGACCTTTGGGTGGCACAGCAGGTTACTCTGAGTTGAGCTTCATCATATTCATGGTGTATGTGATGTCCCCGGCCTGTCATTGTATCCTGGCTCCTACTATTGCTTTTATTTGGGAAGTAAGGCTCCTAATTCCTTGTATCCTCGCTGCCCTGTGCCACTAATTCTTGGAGGCCAACCATGCTGTGGTTGTCCTTCCTGTGCTCTTCTCCAGGTATCTCCTCTTGGCCATTGCTGGAGAAGGGATGTTCAAACAGTCCTCCAGTAAGATGTGGAGCAATCATACGAGCTCACCTGGCTGGCAAAGACATAGAATGTCAGACAACAGGACTAAGAGAAGAATAAATGTCTCTTGGGAGGCAGCATGAGTGTGCTGAAACTTTGCTTCCAGGTAGCACATGAGGATGAGTGCCTTGTCCCTGTGAGCAGTGTTTTCTGGAGAAGGGCTGTGTGTTGGACCTCTTGCCTGGAACAGGGCTGGCCTGGGCAGCCAGGGAGCACTCCTCCCTCACCATCAGACCATTAGAATAAATAAAACAGCTCCGCTTATGCTGGATGAAATCAAGTCTTCTGGATCACGGCCTAAACACGGTCAACAGCTCCTCTGGGCCCTTGAGCTGCCAATAACTTGCACCTCCTAGTGAGTCTGTCCTTGGGAAGGAGCCATTAGAGGCTAAGGAAACTTTGCAGATCTCCATCCTTTCAGAAGTGGGAAATCATCAGCAATAGGACTTGCAGCACCTCTTGTGTCAGGAAATGGAATACACAGCAAACCCAGTGGTTAGAACCCTGCACTCATGCAATGTCCCAGGCACTGCCTTCCTGGAGCATGGTTGTCAACACCATTTCCAAACTCCTCCAGGGCACAGTGGAGGCTGGGTTGCCCTTCTACTCTGTCTTTGTGGTGCTTAAATTGTATTTGAGTGAAGAGCCATCAGAAAGCCAATTAGGTTTTCCAGATTCTCTGATAGTTGTGAGCTCATGCTGTCTTTGCCATCCCAGGACTTGTCAGCACTGGAGTACCAGTAAAATTCACCTGAAAGAAATTATGACCAACTAGGGCCTGACAGAGCAGCTCAATAAAATTCTCCCTGATGCGCCACCTCTTCTAACACAAGTGCTGCCTTTGTGCCTTTCTTGATTGGATGGCCAAAAGTGCTCTAGAAAGATAGAGACTGTTTCTACACACATGTGCATAAAATATTTCACATTCCTCTCTTAAGCACTAGAGATATCTCCTTCTTCATTGCCATCAGTCTTTGTGATCAAAGCTGTTGTGTTGCACAGCAGCACATCACCACCAGATCTGGTCAGTGCTGTTGGGAAGAGACTGAGGCTGCCTGAGTTTGCTGCTTTCATCCTGGGCACTCTCTGTCTCTGTTTTCTCTCCAGGAGGTGATCCTGGTGGCTGACTTGTCCTCCTGGTGTCCAGATGCTTGCCCTGTTTGTCCCCCTGGTGCTGACATAGCACAAGATCATGTGGAACCCTTAGTCTGTGGTTTGAGTTTTTATAATTTTATCCTATCACCTCTCTTTAAATAGGAATCCCTTATGCTAAAGTTTTAGACTGAGGTTTTGAAGAGATGACCTGAAATCTGAGTGAGAATCTGTTGAGTCATTTCTGAGTGCTATGAGCATATTTCTCAGTTCAGAACGCGGAGCATTTGTCAGCTGTACAATAATGCACGACAAGCCACATTTTGCAGGATGAGGCTTCCAACTTCCACAGTCTCAGCAGTAAATGCAGCAAGGTCATTGCTAATCTGGAAAGTAAATGCTTTTGAAGCATTTCCTCTCAGGACAAGACTTAGTCTTTTCTTCCAGCTGCTAACACCTTCCTTCCTGCTCAGAGCAAGCATAACCTTCCTCAGACACAGAAAATTTCCTGTTCTCCACTGTTAGAAGCTTTCATCCCTCTTTTGGTGTCTCCCTTTAATCTCCCCCAGAATGCCATGGTGTGTCCATCTGCCTTTCACTGGGCTCACCTTTTCTTGCACTTCCCTCTCCTAATGCTGCCCACATGGTTCCCATTTACCAAAGGTGGGAGCCAGTGGGCATATC
This sequence comes from Anomalospiza imberbis, assembly GCF_031753505.1. Lineage (NCBI taxonomy): Eukaryota > Metazoa > Chordata > Aves > Passeriformes > Viduidae > Anomalospiza > Anomalospiza imberbis. The sequence goes on from NC_089688.1 coordinate 21,501,927, forward strand.
CCATAAGTAATCTGAGTTGATGGGATTTTCAGGTAGAATTATTTAATTAGAGACTGCCAAGAAGTATGGGGGGATTTATTTTAATAAGTTGATTTTAATATTTTCCATGAATTTATTTTTCAGCAGAGATTATGCCATATCCAGAAATAAAACCATTTACTTAACCAGTGAGATAGTCAGTTAAACCCTGAGAAATTATGCTTTTTTAGATCAACCTTTATCCCCAAGAATTGTCTCAGAAGGCTGTCTCCTCTGGCTGGGGCAGAATCCCTTTCAGAGGTTTAACAGTGGTTATTTGTTTAGCTGAGTAAGTTGAAAAGTCTGACAAGTATATTCCAAAATCCTCAGATCCCTCTCCCAGAAGGCAAGCCAATGACACCATTAGCTTAAACCAGCACCTCATATACTCGATTTTAATATGACTCTTTAGCTCCAGAGTTTGATGTATTTTCAGTTGAAGGATTTGTGTTTCAGTAGTAAGAGGGGAGCAGGAGGGAGGGCAGTGCTGTAGGTCACTCAGCAGTTGGGTACACATATGTATTAAAAGCCATGCAGAGGATCTGCTCATGAAAAGAGCCGACATCTGACATCTAAATCCATTCCATGAGTGGAGTAACTCACAGCACAGCCCTTTGCTGTGTGTTTAGCTGAGTCCCACATACCACGAATGAGTCGTGCTCTCCTCTGCCACTTCTGCCTACGTGGCTCCCTCTGGCTTTGCCAGCCACCTCTAGGCATGATTCCATTAATGGGTGATACTTTGGAGCTGCTGTGCTGGCAGGCTGTCTAAGCACCCTCCCCATCACTACAGCAACCAAGGATGTGCCAACCAGTGCAGAGGAGTTGTGTGGCAGCAGTGCCTGCAGGGTGATTGCTGTGAAATTTAACACCCACCCCATCCAAGTCCATACACCTCCAGTGTTGATCCACAGGACTGGGCTGGCTTTGGGTTATTTTCCATGAGTATAAAGAAGTATGGAGCTTAAAGGGAGTTCACCCAAGTCTCTTTGGATGCTTACATCACTATGACTCATGCCTGTTCCTCCCAGCTCACCTTCAAAGAATGAACCTGCTCAGGTGATACCTCCATTGCACAAGCTGAGAGTATTGGGGATGCATCTGTGCCCAGGGAGGGTAAAGCAATAAATATACTTCCAGTGTACCAGGAGTAAAACCACTTCAGTAAAATACAGAATTATTGTAAGAGGGCATGCTGACAGTGGCAAAATTCTGGGTGAAAAATGCAGAAAAGGTATTTATTGAATACATATGAATCTTCTGTATTTGGCAAAACAATTTGACACAGACTTCATAGCAATTATTAAGCACTTCTGTGGTTTAGGTTTCCTAAGTGGTCTTTCATTTGTTCTGTCCTTCTTCAGGTCTGGTGCTCTTTCACAGTTCAGATTAATGTAACTAACTGTTATGTCACAGTTAATTGTCTCGATGAAAACTAAAGAAAAGAGCTGTTTCTATGTCAATACGTTGCTTACTCTTTTGCACTGAGTTACCAGTTGATATTTTCCTCTTTCTTCCTCTAATTTGTACATATTTGCAGGGTATTTTCCTGCTGTTCTTTCTGCTGCTCTCTCCCCTGACCCACAGCACAGCTGTTGCCTCTCCATGTCTCACTGGTTGGGAAATGATGTCTTAAACTCCCTTCCCCAGAGATCCTCTTGACCTGTGCCCTGAATTTGTTCAAATTTGCTTTTTTTGAAATACATTATCTTCAATCCGTTTGTCTTATTCCTTCACTGCCTTAAATTGCTGGGCTTTTTGGTTTTGTAACCACTTGCGCTCAAATTTACTTCCATTTTTGGACTATTAATCAACTTTCTATATCAATAATATTAAAGTAATAAACATCCCCTCCCCTGTTACTTTCCCTTCTCCAGAGCAACTTTTCCTCACGTATTCCAACAGCTTGGAGTGTCTGGAACCTGCTCTGCTCTGTCTTTAGCTGATAACATGGTAATTAAAATTACCAGTTCCTACCAGCTCCAGTTATTTTAGCTGCTCTAGTCAGACCCTCAAATAGATGTCCTCTGTGTTCTGTTTGTTATTAATGAAGTTCTGTGGGGCATTTTCTGTGCTCCTTTTATTTTTCTTGGTCCCTGGAGACATGCACAGAGTCTGTTTCTCACCTCTCTTTGAACCCCAAAATATTCTTCATACAAAAAAACCCCAATCAACCCTCCTATTTCCTTCTTCTGTTTCCTAAGCAGGTGACATCCTTCCACATCAGCATTCCCCTCTAACAATCTTTCCATGAAGCACGTGTGAGGCTAATTGCTGTAGTTGTTTAAATGTGTCTTGTTTGTTCTCCTCACACTTATGTGCAGACATGGCTGCTTTGGCTCTGCAGCTGGTGAGGAGGAGAAGGAGTCTGAGCAGACCTGTCCTCTCAGAGCAAATCAATTGGTTCATGAGATCCTAAATGCCCCCCACATAGCAGTGGTTTGTTGACAGAGCTTGGTAAGGCTTGTAGGACAGCAAAGAGCCAAAGAATTGACGGAAGCTTGGAACATCTTGCATTACTGTGAATATCCTGAAGACCTGCAACAAATACAGCTTAATGAAAGTGTGTTTAGAGGAGGCTTGACCTTTATCTTGAGCTATCCACAAGAAACAAAAACCTAGCAGGGCAAGAGTATAGCAAGATCCAGTCATTAGAAAGCCAAAACAGGTAAGTTTGGACTCAAATCCAGGTGCCTACTTTGATCACAGATGCTAAATTACTGCAAAATCACACACAGGGGTAGGCTGATTTCCATAATTGCAGCAGATTTTAAGCTCTTAGTAGGTACCTTTATAAAATAGTTGGTCTGTCCTGCTGAAGGACTGGGTTTGACTTGCGCACTCTGCATGTGTGTCCCAGGCTGCCTGGTGCAGGACATCATGCTAATGATGCTGGTCTTTTCCAGCCATTCATCTGTGCCTCCAAAATCAGGTTCAGACTCCACCCTGTGTGCTTTGGTACGAGATTCCCCCAAAGATTAGCCGGAGAGAGCTCCCGCCAAACCGGGTCCCTCCAGCTGAGCCATATCTGAGAGCCCAGAGGAGCACAGAGAGCCAGGGCCTGTTCCTTCAAATATTTTACAGATTAGGATCCGGCTCTGGGATCTGTGGGAATCAGTGGAGCTCTGACCCCAGTGGGCTGTGGTCCTTGCTGCAGCGCTCGCAGTCTGCCCCGGTGACTGCCGTGTTCCTCACCCGCCAGGCTTGGTCGGTCGCTGTTGTGTTCAAATGCAGCCACGCTCGGCACTGCAGACGAGCCCTCTGACATTATCCGAGTGCAGCTGGAGGCATCTATTTTGGCCTTGAAAATGCCTCTTTCTTGGCAGAGCTCTGTGTTTATTATAATGCTGTCTGTAATGTGCAAAAGTACATTTCTGTTTTAACTTCCTTCTTTATGTACTAAAGAGTGTGGTTTTAATTAGGGATTTCAGATTGAAACATTTCCGGTTTTATGTGTTGTTTTTTTGGTTGGGGTTTTGGGTGTTCTTTTTTTTTTTTTTTTTTTTTTTTTTTTAATAAAGACAGTTTTCAGTTAAAATGTTTCAGAGTTTTGAAAAATACCAGATGCCCAGCTCACAACGTGTGCGAAGAGCTGTAGTCACTCCCTCTTCTTCCAAGGGAAGTCGGAGCAGCCAGGGACGGCCGATGGCGAGAATGGGGTCAGCAGGCAGCAGAGGATGTGCGGGACCGCGACGGGCGCTCCCAGCAGCGCACCATGCCTGCGGCTCCCTGCGCCATGGGAAACATCGCCTCAGACCCACAAAATGAGGCACCTGATTCTTGTGGATTCCGGGTTTGCTTCCCAATAGCTAGGGGTTGTAAGAGGAGATGGCCAGATCCCTGTTTAGCAGCAGAGCGTTTCTGCTACAGCGCCCGGCACTGAGGCACTTCGGGCGTGCCCCTGCCATCCCTGGCCACCAGCTGCAGTCCCCGCCCATGGGAAAGGCAGTCAAACAACTTGTAAAGTAAACTGATTGTTCAGCTGCACATCAACTGCCTAAAAGTAATAATAAAAACAAGCCAGATTTTAACTCTCCTGGTAGTAGAAGAGCTCAAAAACATTTTATAAAGGCACCCCAAATTTTTGAAAACAGCAGGCAATGAAAATTATGTTAAAATCAAGTTTCTTGAGCCAGTCCCATGATTTTTGTGAGTTTGACTCATGATTTTTGAATGTTGGGGTTTGGCAACACTAAAGTGCTCAGTTTGAATTTGTTCCCGATGTGGTAGTTCAGCCCCCCCGCATGACTGATCAATGTCACTCTGCTCTGGAGCAGCCAGAGATCTGGGGGGTGGGAGGCGAAGAGCCTGGTACAAGGCTCTGCTCCTTCTGTGGCTCCAGGGATGCTGTGGGATGTATCTGGCTTGCGTGAGGCTCTTCTGAATCAAGCTGTGTGTCTGCCACGTGACAGCAGTTTAGGCAGCAAAAAACGGAATATGGGAGCTCCTGAAGGGGTTTGGTGAGCTAGATGCACAGCCTACCTGTGCATCTTTCATTCCTGTCTAGCCATGCAGCATCTGCACAGGGTGTTGCTCAGCCTGTGCTGCCCAGCTCACTTTTTGCAGGGAAGTGCTGGAAACATCTACCCTCTTGCTGTAGTGTCAGTGCTTCAGGTGCTTCTAGAAAAAGTATTTCTGAAAAAAAACTCTGCCTTGCATCTGTGTCAGATTGAAAGAACAACGTGGATGCATTTTGCCTGAGCAGCAAGTGATGCACGGGGTTATGTGGGTTCCCATCATGGCTGTTGTCATCTGCCCTACAGCTGGCAGGAGGAGGTGATTGTGGGGACAGGCATGGTACAGTTCTTGCCTTCTCGCTCTGCCTTGTGTTACAGCATCCAGCTGAACAGCGAGCTATGGCATTATCTTGTATGTACCTCTGTGGGTTTGGGCTGCACAGGGTTTCCCATGCCTGAGAGGTCAGACTCTGTCACAGGAGGTCCCCCTCCACGTGGCTAGGGAGCAGCCCTGTGCAAGGACCAAGTCACCTCTCCTGGCAGCACAGAAATGGCTCATGTTTGCACCTGAAGCTGCTTTAAACGCAATAAATCACCATTCTCCCATCTGTGGGTAATGCTTTGCAGCTGCCCATGTACCCCTGCCTCAACACTCCCCATCCCAATGGGATTCACAGCCCTGTCCTCCCTGTGAGGTGGCCAGGGAGGGCACTTGGTCCTCCCATCAGCTGTCCCTGTCCACCTCTAGCTGCCTGCCATTTGGGAGCTTGCTGAGAGCTTGAGGAGCTGACCACTTCTTACCTATTTGGGAAGGCTTTTAAATTGTTCCAGAAACTGCAGTTTGTTGATAAATCACAGTGATTGCAGAGAAGTGTTTTAACTAAACCGTGTAAAAGAAGGAATGAGCTGCAGCGCAGCCCTGCCAGCTGTCATTGGGTTTAGAAACACACATCATAGATTTTGTTGCTTTTCAGACAGCTGCGCTTATAGCTGTTCTTATAGCCATATAATACAGTCATTCTGTCAGCAAAGGTCTGGCAGTGGAGCTGGGTTATGTCTGCAGCCGTGTTCCCAAGCCTGGCAGGTTTGCTCCCTCCTCGTGCACAGGTAAAGCCCGGAGGGAGCCACCTCTGTGGCAATGGGGTAACCCGTCCCCAGAGTCACAGCTTTGCACAGGGTAAAGAGCAGAACGCTGGGCTGTGCCCACCACCTGTGCAGGGGATGGTGCTGACAGGGCTTGTCTTCAGCACCCCTGGTCATTAGGAATGGATAGTTCCCACACTGAGAAGGGGTTTTGGAGGGTTTTACCCCAAGCCTGCTGTTGCTGCTCAGGAGTCTGGCTAACTGCAGGTCAGGTTCACAATCCAAAGCCTGTTCTGGCAGCATTCACAGATCAGACCCTCTCTGCTGTGGTCCATCCTATTTGGACTTTGGAGCTAAAGCTGAGAGTCACAGAGACTGGAATTAGATTTTTAAAATTTCCTCAAGAGCAGGAAGATAGTGCTATCAAATTTGAAGCTATTCACAGAATCAATATATAGCTTTTGATAAAACCTCATCTTCTGTTCCTTTTCCTATGTGAAAGACCAGCTTTAAATGCCTGGACAAAATAATATTTGAATACTTTCTGCTCATTTTATTTGCATTCCTTTATCCAAAATGGAATGACTCAAGCAAGCTGCTGACCTGACTCACTGCTGCACGCACTGTTTCCCACCAATCCCTTGTGCAAGCGGTGTCAGTGAGATGGAATTGCCACGCAGGCTGTCACCGTCTCTTGACAGGACAAGCTGCCTCCCACGGAGGCCCCAAAGACACCCAGAAATGCAGGCACTGCTGAGCACTGAGGATGCTGAGGACTTTACCCAGGTTTTCCCTGGAACAATTTCCATGGCTCAAATCCAGTGATCTGGAGTGGCCAAGAAGATGTGGAAGAGCAGGTGGTGCTCACAGTCTTATTTTCCCTTGCTCTGTTCTTTTGCTCCTCTCAAACATGTAGCACTCTCCCTGCTCACCTCCATTTCCCTCTGAAATTTTAGAAGATGCTGGATTCATCCCAATCCAAAAGGGAAAATACCTTAAGTTATGCAGAAGGAGAAAACAGCTTTCTTAGCTGTAATATGATCCTGGTTTCTTCCCAGACACCAGACTGGAACAGAGGGTTTGGAAATTGCCCCTCTGGCCATTATCTGAGCTTTACAGCACTTGGAGATTGAACCCAGATCCCACATCTCTTCTGAAGCTCCATGTCAATTTACACTTGTTCCTAGAAACGATTACTGTCCTGTGAGCTCTTTACCATGCGAGGATTGAAAACAGAGCTATTCTGCTCGTTTGAGCTCTCTTTTTTTGCACGAAGGCAGAGCTCAGGGCTCATTCCTTTTTCTCACCATCCGAGGATTAAGCCCAATCCTGACTGTTATCCAACCTCGATACCATTTACACACTGAACCCAATGCCTATGGCTTTTATCTGAGCCCTTAGAGCATTTGGAATCAGGCCATGCCCCTTGTCTGGTATCAAAAGAATTGTATTAATTTGGGATTCATTCCACAAAATGAGGCTGTCAGCCAGACTCCTTAGCAATTGGATATTGAACCCAGACCTCGTGGTTGTCTTCCAAGTTATATGCCAGCTGGGAACTCAGCCCACAATCCATGGCTGTTAGCCAAAGTCCTTATTGGCGAGAGATTGACACCAAGCCCCCAGACTGCTATTTCTGTGCGGTGGTGTTAAGGACTAAACCTTGCTCACGTGGTCAGCATAATCACCTCTGCACTGGCAGTGAAATGAAAAATCTAGTTAAAGACTTGAATGAATATTGAGGGTCAATGTTCAGCTGCTTAAAGACCAGGGATGATGACAATTCCCTTGGAAAAAGCCCCCCTTGATACTCCAAAGGGAATAGTCCCAGATCCCCCATCTGTCCTCCAGCTGGATATAAAATCCAGGTTCTCATTAACACAGTGCGCAGCGTTTCTTTGCTGGCTGGCAGTATTAAAGCCAGTTCCTCTAACTTTCAGGTATTCTTCAGATGGGATAAAACTAGATCCATTTTCTATAGCACCATTAGGCTCTGCCAAAGCACTTCTTGTCACTCAGAACAGACCTCCAACATTGCACCTTGCCTTGGAGCAATAGGAGAGCCTGGCAGGTCAAGGAGAGCAAGGGACAATTCTGAAAACCTCAATCCTCTTTGGAAGACATTAGGAGCCTCACCAGGTAGAGAGATCATTTCGGGTGAAATGTGCATCTGAGGCAAGCAAATTTTTCCCTCCAGCCAGCAGTTTTGCCCAGGAATTCTTCAGCATCTTTATACAGTGTGGTTTTACTGCATGGAAAAATGCTTCAGAAAACGGAATTAAAACCAAACAGCTTCCCATCTGGGATGGTCATCATTAGAATGCAGTTTCCAGCAACTGTGGGGGTTTCTTGGTAGCCTTGAAATCTCTAAAATTCTCATTAAGCAACAACTTTGAAGGAATGGCTTAGCATGCAGCTACAATAGGAAAATCTTCCCATGCTCCGGTGGGATGTTGTAGTGCATATGGACAGTGTGGGATGTTGCTTTACCTCTGAACTTGTAGCGATGGTGAAGGCTGATCTTCGGTGCTCTAACGGTGCGGATTGTGGATGGAGGGGGTCTGGTTGCTTTGTCTGACACCCTGTTGTGACTGGGGATGCAATCCTTTGGAAGATTTCAAGCCAGTGTTGCAGACCTGTCCCATGGGTCTGGAGTTACTCTAATTGTCTGTTGCATATCTTCTGATTCATATTTATTTGCTAAGAAAACATCAAGTCCTTGCCACACACAAGTGGTTTTATGAGGATTTTCGATGCAAGAGAGACAGAGCAAATGAGATTCAGCTGACCGTGGTGCAAATGTGTTTGTAAATAAATTTTCCATGTACCCACTGGTTTTTCTGTAAGTGGGAATATCTTTATTTTTCTGTTCATTGCTCTGACCAGCCATCTTACTCACCTCTAGTCTGAACAGCTTGTACTGCCCTTTCTACCCCCTCCCTGCAAAGTGTTCTTTAGGCTTCTCTTTGCCAGGTCTTTCCCAATGCCATTGCCCTGCTGTCTCCTCTGGGGTGCTCAGGGGCAGAGGATGCTGCTGGTTTCAGTGCTGGCACCAGGAGCTGTGTGCAGGGACACTCCAGGCTTGCTCAGAATTTGTGGAGAGCACAGAGTTGAGCAATATCTGTGACTAGTTTAAATGGTTATTTCTAGAGCTACATTTCTTTGCTTTATCCACAGAAAGGTTCCTCCAGTTGTTCACTGGATTGGTCTCTCAGCTAACTTGTGGATTTGGGAATTGTGCTGTGTGCTGCCCACCCCAAACTCAGCTCTTGTCTCACCTTCCTTGGTGCTTGCATACTCTGGACGTGCAAGAGATGGATGTGGTGAATGGTGGGGATAGAGGGAGAATAGGCTCTTCTTTCCCATCCTTCTAGTTGCCTTCCCAGAGTTGCAAAAGTCCCTGGAACACCATGCAATGTTTGCCACCCCTCAGCCACTGACTGATCCCAGCTTCCGTCTCAGCGTGCACATGAATTTCCACTCTTCATGCTAAACTCTGACAAAGCAAAATTCCTGAAGCAGAATAAAAAAATGTGGAAGACTTTCAAACCCAGAGATTCTTGAACTGTCCCTCTTACCAAACAGCAGTCAATACTGTGCTCTTTATGAAGTCTCTAGTATGTTTAATTCATTCAAACTACAACTGGAAACTCTTTCCAATTATTTTAAACTGCCAGAGATATTTTAATGTGCCTCAGATTTTGTGTTGGTATGCTACAGAGTTAAGTGCCATCTATCTTTCAGAGAACATTAGAATTTGTCCTTGTATAAAAAGAATAATGGGAAAGAATCCCAAAGGATGTACTTGTCCCTTGAACCCCACCATCATTTGTGGTTTCACAGACACCTTCTGCATTTTGAAATTGTTTGTCTCTCTCTGTGCAGGGTATGAGATCAATACAAGCAACTAAAAGCTTTAATTTCTGTGCAGAGCTCCATCTGAGGGCAGGACTGGGAGCAGATCTTCGCTGGTGGCCACCCAGACATGCATTGTTGGGCTGTATTCACTCCCTAGATGAGTTGAAGCCTCTGCAACCAATGATGTAAAAGTTTGAGAAATCACAAATATCTTCTGATTTAGCTTTTGTGCCAGGGCTAAGTGGCCTCTGTCTCTGACTACTGGCTGCTGTTTGTCCCAAACACACCAAGGCACCCAGCCCAGTGAGACCCCCCCACCAAAACTGCTGCTGGGGGTGAGGGGATAGAGCCTGGGGCTTTGCTGCCTCGGGCAGCCTCACTCCAACTAATGAGCATTATAAAAGGAAGAAGCTGACTTTCAGCATCCTTGCACTTTTCTTGTTCTTTTTTTTTTTGTTGTTGTTGTTATTCCTTCTTGCTGAGCTTAAGTGGCAGATGAGTGCTGAGCATGTGAATCTCTGCACTGGGCAGAGGGGAGAGGGAGCAAGGAGAGCATCTCATAAATCTAGTTCTGCTCTATTAAGATTCATTCTGGTACGACAATGGCTTTTTCTATTGAAGTGCTTTGTGAAAGCCTTGCCTAATGATCTGTTAGCTGGGGAAAGGTTAAATTCCTGTATGATTTTCTTTGTTTGATGAAGAAAAAACAGTGCAATTATCCAGAATTCAAAGTGAGTTTTATCCAGCTGTTAATAATACTGCAATTCCTCATGTTCTCATTACTCAAAAGTAACGTTGCCGTCCCTAGTCATGGCAGTAAAATATTTATAGCATTTTCTTATGGCCTTATTTGTACATATGGAGGACTGGGCATCACCCAAAGTCTTCTAAATAGGCTTATTTTTGTGCTTTAGCCATCCATAGAATCATTTGGTTTGAAAAAGACCTCTAAGATCATTCAGTCCAACCATTATCCTAATAGTGCCAGCTCCATCACTAAACTATGTCCCTAAGTGCCATACCTACACATCTTTTAAATATCTCCAGGGGCAGAGATTTGACCACTTCCCTGGACAGGCTGTTCCAATGCTTGAGAATGCTTTCAGTGAAGAATTTTTTTTCTTGTATCCAATCCAAATGTCCCCTGGCACAACTTAAGGCTCTTTCCTCTTGTCCTATCCCTTGTTTCTTGGGAGAAGAAGCCAACCCCCACCTCATTAACAACCTCCTCTCAGGTAGTTGGCAGAGAGTGATAAGGTCTCCCCTGAGCCTCCTTTTCTCCAGGCTGGATACCCCCAGCTCCTTCATATGCTCCTTCCAAGACATGTGCTCCAGACCTTTCACCAGCTTTTTTGTCTCTCTCTGGACATGCTCCAGCATCTCAACACCTTTCTTATAGTGAGGGGCCCAAAACTGAACACAGCACTCAAGGTGCAGAATCACCAGGGCTGAGTACAGGGGGACAATCACTGCCCTTGTCCTGCTGGCCACACTGCTGCTGATACAAGCCAGGATGCCACTGGCCTACCTGGCCACTTAAGCACGCTGCTGTCATGCACTGCATGACAGTATTCTTGTCATCTAACCGCAGCTGTCTGCAATGAAGATGTCCAGTTTTTAAGGCAACCATCTCAGAGGTGAGAGACATGCCCTTTAACCACTAATAGGTAGCTAGCTTGTGCAAACTGATCATCAAGACTCTGCCAGGGTCACTGGATTGGTGCTTCCAAGCTTGCACTATCCCAAGACAGTTGCCAAGAATGAAGGAGGAAAGTAGATTCAGTACCTACTAGTCTTGGTATCAAGAGTGGCCATTTTAACAATCTGGCGTAATGCAGAGACAGGTTTATTAGTACTTTTCTGCTCTTTGTAGCTTCAGTACAGGCTGCAGGTCCATCTGTCCTGGGAGACCACTGGAAACGTGCAGGACCGAGCCCCAGACATCTGTGTGTTTCTCCTAGCTCACTCCCCTGATTGCTGAGGTTTACAGCTTGGAAAGTTGTGGCAGAACATGAAATACACGTGGCATCTCTGCGTCCAGGCACATAGAAACAAAATAAGTGTCATGGGGAAAATATAATTTCACAGTGGCAGGCCCTGTGTTGGGATAAACAAACGTCCTGTTTCCTCTCATGGATGCATGGAAAATCAATTCCCAGTCTTCTGCAGTGGCTCCTAAACATGAACCAAATCCCCTTTTGCAGTACAGTTGTTTTGTACCAGTGAAAAGGTTTCATTTCTAATAGGAGAACTGCAGGTAACACTATTTTTGCTATCCTGTTTTGTCATTTGGGTGTCTATCTTCTCCTCTTTATAGGAGTCCCACTTCAAGTGCAGCTTTTTGTCTGGGGGTCTGAAGTAAATCAGTAATAAGTAACTGTATCTGTCTCTAATTCACTAAACATCCAAAAAAACAGCTAATGTGCCTGAACCACTGGGATGAATACATTAGATTAATCTAATTCAGCTACTTCTCACTCAAACAACCAGAAGTGCTTTGAAAAAGGTTGTGGAAGGGATTGAGAATTTCTCTTCCACATTTTTTGAATTCTTCTTCTTCTTTCCTTAACTTTCCTGTGTTGCATTAAGTGTTAGCTACTCAATTAGCTTATTTCCTGGACCCTCCTTAAAACTTTACTTTAAAAGGTAAGTTTATTTTCGTCAGACCTCAGACCTGGGTCTGTATTCACTGAGACTTTCAGTGACCAGGAAAGGCAACAGAATAAACACAGACATAGAGTGAACAGCTTATCCCACCTGGAACGAGCAGCTCCCTCTTCCACTTGCACCTCAGGTGGGCAGCATGGCTACAGGAAATCTTGGAGCATCACTGCTGGGCTTAGAGCAATTCCCTGAGTGTGTGGTGGCCTTCCCTACAACCCCTTCATCTCCCTTAGTAAAGCTGGTGCATGCTATCACCCTGGTGCCATGGCAAGTCTGATGTATCCTCTGTTCCTTTATGCTCCACTTTTTTTGGAAATGTGCACGTAGACCCAGAGCAGGCTGCCTAGACCCTTCACTGTAACAACAAATGACTGGAAGGTGACCTAGGTGTGAGTATGTCTCACTGCAGCTCAGTCTAGACAAGGGTTACCTCCATTTCTGGAGAGAATATCATGTGCAATCCTTTGTGTACAAAGCCTCAGACCCCATCAAGGTGTAAGACCTAAATGGCTGCTTTGCTGCCCGCAAGTCCTGCTCTCCTGTCAGTAGATTGCTTCAGTGTGATTTGTTCTTGGCACTCTCCTGTGGCTGTTGATCCTCTCCTTATATTTTGTAAGTGCTGACAAGCAACTTGGTTATTTGTCCAAGTGTTTTTCTGGGACCTGAAGCCAGTCTGCCTACTCTGTAATTCCCAAGCACCTCCTTCCCCTCTTCTGAAAGTGGAGCCTGCAGTCTGCCCTCCCTGGCCCCCTGGAACCTCCCTATCCCTGGTGGCTCTTCACAGTTAAGTGGTTGCATCTCCAAGGCTGCTTCAGGAAGCTTGCTGAATATCCTGGGATGCAGTTCAACAGGCAGGGATGATTGAAAACACCACAGTTATCTAATTGCTCTCTAACCAAATCTCCTCTTGCTGTCACGTGAGTTTGTGTCTTGCTAACACTGGCATTAGCTTCATCAGCAATTTGATTGCTGTTGAGTTTTTAGGGGAATTTTCATTAAAAAAGGGCATGAAGTGTTTTGTCTTCCTGTCCTGTGCTAATGTTGCACCTCTCTAAATAGTGGATCGGCTCTTTTTTTGGTGTCTCCTTTTGCTGCTGGCTGATGCTCCCACTGCTCATCAAGGCCACAGTAAGGGAGATGCCATCCAGGCAGTTTTGGGGCCAGCAGATAGGACACAGATCCCACAAAGCCCCAGCACCCTGGGAGGGCCTGCTGGAGCAGGGTTTGGCCAGGCTGTCACTAGGCAGGGAGCCTAGGGAGCAAAGGCCAGGCTGCTGTGGGGTACAGGAGAGCTGGCAGCTTTAGGGTGGTGACTTCCTTGTCCTCTCCCCAGACACTGCAGGGATCTGCTCTAAAAGAGATGCAAGGCAGAATAAGCACAGGAAAGGACAAACTTTCCTTGCCAAGATCAGATGAAAAGCGATGTTATAAAGTCTCTTGTCTCTGGTAACATGGCCCCAGTTCTGACACAGAGGTGGAGGGCATCCAAGTTTCATGCTGGAAGGAGATGAACCCACACCTGGAATCCTATCTGGGTTTCAAAGGTCAGGTGCCTTTCTGTGGTTACAGATGTCGTGTGGATGGCATTTGACCCTGGCTCATCCTACACAGAAGGCGAGGTATGATGGACAGCAGGATCATTTGAACCCCCCTGGAACTAGCTTTCCTTTGAATTACAAACTGTTTTTTGTTTCTTCCCAGCCAGGTCTCTAGACAAACTCTATAACTTTGCTGACTGCTCTGGCCTTCACCTGATCTTTGCACTGAATGCTTTGCGCCGAAATCCCAACAACTCCTGGAACAGCTCCAATGCCCTCAGCCTGCTGAAGTATAGTGCCAGCAAGAAGTACAACATCTCCTGGGAGCTGGGCAACGGTGAGTGTGGGAACAGGAGAGCCACGGGAATGGAGCTTGCTGTAGCAGCAAGATACTCAGTTTTGGAAGAGGATACCTGTAGCTCCCAGGGTGCTTTACCAGTGTATTTTCAGAGGGATTTAAAGGCCCCTGCTGTAAGGCAGCACCACCTCTAAGACTTGGTGTAAGTGAGTCTATTAGCTGGACATTTCTCTCAGTTGGTCTTAAGCACATTAAATGTTTCTGCCCTGGCTGCTGGGCCCAGCTGGTCCTGGGGGGCCAGGCCATCTACTACAGGGACTTGTATGGTGGCAGCAGTGCCAGGGGAAGGAGAAACCCTATGGGGACAGGAGCATGACACCAAGGTACAGCTCCTTCACCCAGCGCACAGCGAAAGGGGCACAGGAGAGCAGGCAGTGGCTGTCGTCCACTCCTCAAAGGCTCCTTCTGTTGCTCTGCAGAGCTGCCTGCGTCCTCTGCGGCGCTCAAGCTGTGTGACAGGGTGAGCTGTGTCTTTCTGGAAGTGCAGAGGAAGAAGCAGAGCTGACAAGTTTTGCTTGTCAATTTGTATTTTCTCAGAGCCCAATAACTATCGGACACTGATCGGCCGCTCAGTGAATGGCAGCCAGCTGGGAAAGGACTACACTCAACTGAGAAGCCTGCTGCAGCTTATCCGCACTTATTCCAGAGCACACCTCTATGGGCCAAACATTGGAAGGCCCAGAAAGAATGTCGTTGCTTTCCTGGAAGGGTAAGTGGTGTTGGGTTGATCAAAAAGAGCTCAGAAATCCCTCCTGAGACCAATGTCCTTGGCAGCAGGAAGGCTTGCTCCTTGGCTTCCCAATGTCCAACAGCTTCCAGGATAGTGAGGCTCTGTGCTGAGCCACCACAGTACCAGAGGCTTTGGAACATGGTCATGTGTACAGCTAAAGTTCTGCAGAGGTCCCTGGTGGGATTTTGGGATGGACTGATTCATGCTCTCCCAAGCATTTCCAGCGTTTCCCAATTATAGGCAGACTGAGGTGTCCACCTTGTTGGGATGTTAAGACAATGCAGTGGTGTGGATGCATGCTGCTGCAAGCCCAAGAGCTGCAGGGTGAGGGTGTGGGTCCTGGCACCACTTACCCATGTGCACGTTATTATCTCTGAGTCCTCTGGGACAAATTGCTTTACTCTTCCAACTTGGTGATTTCTTCTCCCTGTGCTTTCTCCATCTGTGCAGAGGAAGAACCTGTAGCAACTTTCTTCACTGGCCAAGCTCTCTTCTCCCTCCTAGGGGGATTGGCATGTCTCTAGTTTGGGAAGGCCAGAGGTGGAGAAGGAATGGTGACAGAGAGGGACACAGACACCTGGAGGTGACATTGGACAGCTACAGGAATCAGGGAGGTGTGGGAGCCTGCTGGCAGCAGGGGTTGGGTCTGTGTGGCTCGAAGACCACGCAGCAGAAGGGAAATTCCCTGCAGGACTGTAAACAGAAACTCCAGTGCAGAAGGCTGGGCAGGGGGGAGGTGTGGAAGGGACTCTGCTGGGAGCAAAGCTGGGTCTAGCATTCATTAACATCTGCAGGAATGATCTGGCAGAAACAATAAACAGCACACTGATGCAGTCCCCAGCGAGGCGGGGAGGGAGCCAGGGCCAGATTCTCAGCTCTGCTGCAGCAGCACAAAGAGACCATAAAGCTGGTTGGACCAGCTGTGACGCCAGCATCCCTCCCACTGATGAAAGTGGGGGAACAGCCCCTGTGCCCACACCATGGCTGCCGCCGATGCCACGTGAGAGCATCGCCCGACGGAGCCCCGCGCTTGGTGCCGCGCGTGGGAGCGGCGCAGGGGGAGTTACAGAATGCTGTAGTAGCCTTGATCAGCAGGAAATCTATTAGCGCCGGGAGGAGCGGGCTGAGTAAGGAAAACAATGGGGATGAGAGCCAAGAAGCTATTAGAGAAAGGGAAGTCCTACTGCTGTGTTTGCCCTTCGTGCGCCGCAGCCGGGTCCCAGGGAAGAGGGGTCGGAAGAGCCAAGTCGCACGGCCAGGGTGGTCCAGCAGCTAAATGTTGCTGGGCTGTGTTTTGACTGACGGCAACCCTGGGAGCAAGGCTGTAGTGTACAGTCTGGTGGAGATAATGGCAGACACCCCATCTCAAATTAAAGGGAAGGTATGTAACAGCTGCAGCCCTGGTGATAATGGGGCTCTTCATAAACCCCCCAACCGGTGTGGAAAAGCTCTGATGAGCATGCCTGCTCTCCAAGCTATATGTTCTTTTCTCTGCTGCCATCCCTGCCTTCCAGGATAACCCTGTTCCATGGGTTCTCAAAGGGTTTTGTCTCTCCCATGGAGAAACCTTGTGTCCTGCACTCCAAATCCTGGTGTCTGCAGCTCACAGCAAGTGGCACACGCCTGCATGGCGTTACAGCCTGCGGGGTCCTGTGGAAAAAGAGCTGCTGGTCTTTCCACGTAAAAACGCCATTATTACCAGGCAGGGCATAAAGAGGAGGGACAAGTCTGATTACACAAAGACAAAGGGCTAAAGGCTCATTTGCAGTATTTGGACATGGAGTTGCAAAAGGATAAACATATAAACCCTGGTGCCTAAGCTCTTTGACAGTGTGAGCTTTATTCCCAGTAGCTCCCCAAGGTCTCTTCAATATGTGGGTTAGTGCTACCGAGAGCCCTGTCTTCTGCAGCAGCATCCAGAACTGGTCCACAGGATGTGGCTCAGCATGTGCCTGGTGCTATCACAGCCAGGACATCCTGTCAGGGTCCTGAACGAGCCACACACAGTCAGCAAGCAGGAGAGAGGAGAGGGAATTTAGGAAGGTTCTCTCAAAGGCAAATCTGCCACCTGCCTTGCTAGACCACCATGAGTGATCTATGTAGTGCTCACAGTATGTTGAAGGCTCCTGAGAGAAGTGTGTGTGCAGCTCATAGTCCTGATGATGTGAAATTTGTAGTTTTTCTCTTCTTTTAAAAAATTTGTGATGATCAGCAGAAGTCAGCCATGTAGAAGGTGATATGTCAAGTGGAAGATTATGCATGCATCAAGAGTTAACTAAGGCCGGAGGGGTGAGATGACACTCCTGATGTGAAGATGGGATGGGTGGATTAGTCTGCCAGGCAAGCATTGCTGTATTACACAAAGGGAGGAAGTGAGTTCTGGTAGAAGTAATGGAAATGAGCTGAAATGGGACAGGAGACCTCAGACAAGCCCAGGGAATGTTCTCCAGCAGTAGAAGCTGGCATTAGATGTTCTCCAGGGAAAGCCTCTGGAGATACCTGAGGTCCCAAAACACTCAAAGAAAAGTGTCACTGTGACATATTAACTAGAATAACATTTTCCTGTTCCGTGCTCTGTGTTCCAAAGGTTTTAGTCTATTTTAGCTGTTATCTCAAGCAATCAAACTAAACTTATTTTTGTGCTTAAATTTTGTCCAGAAATAATGGCAGTGTCAACATGACTTGGGCATTTGCATCTGCTGAACACCTCCAGGGCTTTTCTGACTAAATCCTTATACCTGTCCTCCAGAACAGGGTGGGACTGAACCTGAGGTGCCACCTTTCTCTAGGGTCTGCTACAATAATGGACAGTTTGGGCACCCAAAAGTTTGCAGCATACAGGAGGATGTGCGTGCTGTCCACTGCAGAGGCTGTCCTTAGGCAAGTGACACTGAGCTGTGCTGGGTGACAGCTATGCACTTCCCAATGATGGAGGTGGGATTCACTGAGGGGAGGAGAGCTTGAAGCACAGAAGCTTGGGCTTTGCACACCCTTCAGTGCTGAGTTATTGCCCCTGAGCTCCTCCACCACCCTGCAGGGAGCAATGGCTCAGAGCAGCCACAGCCATCTGTGTCACCCTGGGCTGGCAGGTCCTGGAGCCTGGAGCTGGGCCGCTGCTGATGGTGTAAGGACAGGCTCTGCAGTGGAGAGCTGCTCCTACTATGCAGGAGGCTAGAAATGGTGTCTTGTGGATGCACAGGTGCAAGAGGGAATTTCTCCAGACACAACCAACAGTTGAGTTTGATGAGGTGTTAATTAGACCATTCATGCAGCCTGAGCTGTTGCAGAGCAGACCATGTTAGCTACCTACTGTGTCTGCAGGTACAGGAATCCCAGAACTGCTCCGAATTTGCTTGGGGAAAAAATTATGGGATTCTGAGGAATTAACATAGATTTTAACAGCAGATCAGGAATCAGACACAAAGGTTAATGCATGGCTGGATAGCCCATTTGGTGCTGGAAGAGAAGAAACATGAGGAAAAGCTATAAGGAAGGAGAGATGCTAAAGTAGAGGTGTTAAAGCTTGGAACATGTGGTACAAAACTTAGTTTGGCATGTCTGGGTGGATTTGACTCTGGGATCTCATGACCCATTGCTCCTCAGCTGGTGTAGCCCAGTTTTTGCCACTGGTAACTCACAAGTTTCGGTGTCTAACCTCCACCATGGCAGGAGCTGCAGCAATGCCAGCAGGGTAAGGTCTGGCAGGCACTTTTGCCCATGCTAGACTGGCTGTTGTTGCTCTGTGGCCAGTTTAGGTCCTGAGACTGCTGAGTCATCAGAGAAGTGAAAATCTTTCTTATCTGGAGCTACAGTCTTTCCCTATTCCTCATCTCACAGATTTTAAAGTCACCAGATCTTGTGGCTCCTTTGCTTTTCTCTGCCCTCTTTCCAGCCTCCTTGGCTCCTTTTTGCTACTGCAGTCACCACTGTGCATCCACCCTCTCGTCACAGGGACACAGCACCTTCAGCCAGGTGGCAGAAGTAGGTGACAAGGCTCCCAATTGTCAGTCTTTCCCTTGCAAGGCACAAACATATCTCATCTTTCATGATTTTACTACCTCCTGCCCCTGGTTTGTAATGCCTGTGGAGACTTAAGCACCCATCTGGTTCCCTGTGTCTCCTTCTGGTGATGTCATTCCACAGTGGTCTGAAAGGAGCCCATAAAGCTGAAGAAGCACTTTGTCAGTGGTGGTTAAGAAGAAGCCCTTCCTCCCTGCCAGCTGTGGATATGCCAGGACTGGGAGGGGGCATGTCTTAGTTATTTGTGGGCAGAGAAGCAGGGGTCAGGTTAATACCTGACTCAATCCTCAGCCCTGCTCCTTTCACCCACAAATCAACCCCAAGCCAAGGTTTCTAACACTTATCTGTTAGAGAGAATTGTTAGCTTACAGTTCATGAAATGGCACAATGGGGTTCCACCAAAGCAATATCAAAGTGTTTTAAAATGGGAGAGACTTTGGTAGTGTTTGGGTGATAACTGCCCTTGACTTATGTCTCTGCCATCATGAGGATGAAGAGGGCTGTGCCTGTCTGTGCAGGTCAGCACGCCTCAGTCAGTTCAGGCATTAGTTTTTATCCAAATAGCAGACAAAGACAGTGTATGGACAGAGCTTGTTTGTTTAAATTCAAGTAAGAATGAGAAATAACTAACTGGAGTAGGTGGTATCTGGCAAAGGAAATTACTCTGGATGAATTTTAGGAATGAAAGTAGGCATTTTTCCTGTCTTCTCGCTGAGAAGGACTTCTGCCATATTTGAAACAAGGGACTTGTAAACACTGGGTTTTTAGAAGTTGTTTTGGCTGTTTGTCTTTCTTAAAAAATATATATATATCCTTGCTGTATTGTATTACAAAAGCTACCACAAGGCTGGTGGCACAGACTTTACCACGACACTCAACGGATCCAGAGCAAGAATTTTGTACAAAAATTTGAGCCACAAGACAAGGAATTTTATTGCTAAAAAGGGAGGAGGAGGTCACTGCAGCATGAACTCAAGCTCTGGTGGCATTGAACTTATGAGTGACTCAATTCATAAAATAGTTGAAATGAGGTGTGAAGGATGTGATGACTCATTTTGCAGTTGGTTATATAGCAGGGTCAAGGAGCTGAGATATAAGCAAAAGATTCAGCTACCGCTCTTGTAGGAGGAAAGAGTTAATATAGTTGTTGCATCTGAAACTTAATTTGATTTCTGGAATGCCAGAATCACAGTCACCTGAACAGGAAGAACAAAATGGATAAGAAAACACATAGATGAGATTACAGCACTGTGTAAGTACACATTGTACCTTCATTCTGATTACTATCTACAATCTTAGTAATTTCATCTCAGAAAAGATGTAATAGAACCAGGAGGTTACAGAGAGAAGCTGAGGATGTGCTTAGTGTGTGATTTCTTCACGTGAGAAGGGATTAAACAGGGCATGCCTCTTTAGCTCAGAAGAGAGACAGCTCAGAGGGAATGTTACCAAGGCCCGTGAATGGGGCGGTTTGTTCACAATGCAGAAAGTAGTTTGGAGGAAGGTTATTCACATGGTACACAGTGGCACTGGGTAAGTAATTGTCACAGGGTGTTGTGGAGGCTAGAGGTAGGGGAGTCTCTGTCTCCTAACCCATTGAGCTTCCCCAAGGACAAAAAGCCCTCCTGAAGGCTTGTGCAGCCCTACCACAGACCAGGCTGGCTGAAGAAAGGTGATGATGAGCAGACAGAGAATATAACGAATCAGCAGATTTATACCTAGTTCACACCAGTCTCTGCTCCCCAGAATGAAATTCATGCATGTCCACTGCAGGATAAAGGCTTTGCAGCATGTAGCATTAGTGAGGTCTAGTATCTCTTGCTGCTGCTGCTGCAGGTATTCAGTTGTGCTGCTGGAACCTGAAGAAGTCAGTAAGTGCAGCCTGGGCCTTAGTGACCCTCACCAGCCTGCTGAGACACATGATGACGACACCACCCTGCTCTAGGGATCCACCAGGGCACCACCACAACCACTGGCAAGCCAGTCTTGTTCCTACATTTGGGGCTTGTGCAGGATAGGGACTCTGTTTTGTAGTTCTTCAGTGAGTAGCAGATGAAATAACCCATATTTGTAAAGTCCAGCACTTAGGGTTCATTCAGATGCTAAGCCACTTGGGTGCCTCTGCAATAACAACTTTTCTCCTTGTGCAGCTGCATTCTTTGCTGCAGCATTGTTTTTTTTTTTTGTTTTTTTTTTTTTTGTTTTTTTTTTGTTTTTTTAATTTTTTATATCATTTAAAGGATAAAAATCTAAAATGACCTGCATGGGAAAGAGATTTCCAAATGTGGATGTCTCTTTAATGTATCAGGAATAAGCCTAGGAAGTTCCGGAGGCTGGCAGCTGAATCCAGACACATTCACATGAGAAATAACGTACTTGGAGGCTAATTAACCATGGGAGCAATTTACTTGAGGTTGCAGTAGGTGCTCCATGACTGACAAGTATTGAATCAGGACAGGAGACGTGTTTCAGGTATCTGCCAACACAAAAGTAAAAGTTGTCGTCCTGGGATACATGGTTATAGGAGATGCTCTGGAAGAGGTCAGATTTGCCCCATGGTGTCACAATACAGAGTTTGGGTATCAGTACCATCTCGAGATGTTGCAGCCCTCCCGCTCCTTGCCCCCACAGCTCACACATGCCCTGTGAGGTGAGCCCCACCTTGTGCTAGTACTACCATTTGTGGGTCAGAGCTGTGAACTGTTTGAGCCACTGAGCAATGTTGAATTACGTTTTCTCAGCTCTAGCTCAATGCAGGGCCCCACAGGTAGCAAGGTTGGCAAGGGATGCTGGCACAGAGCCAGCTGCAAGGGTAAGAACATGAATAGAGTAATGGGGTGGGTTGAATTGAAAAGAAACTTGGAGATCATCTAGTTCCAACCCTCCTGCCATGGGCAGGGACACCTTTCAGTAGACCAGGTTACCCAGGACCCCATCCAACCTGGTCTTGAACACTTCCAGGGATGGGGCATCCACAGCTTCTTTGGTCAACCTGCTCCTGTGCCTTATCACCCTCACAGTGAAGAATTTCTGGCTAATACCTGATTTAAACCTACCCCCTGTCATGTAGGTGTCCATATCAAGCTCAGTGACTTTGTCTCATCCTCAAATCAGAAACTCCCTACCCAAGATTCCTATTCCTCTACACGTCTCTGATGTGTTCTGCTTTCCCAGCTAGAAATGCTGTCCCAGAAGATTTCAAAGACTTTTCTTGAGGATTTTAACATGGGCCCAGGTTTCTGATATGTGGAAACCCAGACAGAGTATTGCATGGGCAGGCATTGGGGCTGCCACCCTTCTGAATTATGGGACAATGCTACAGCATTTGCCCCTATAGCCTGCGCAACATGGGCTGAGCTTGTCCTACTGCTCCTGGGAGGGATTTAGTGCACATGTGCTGCAGGGCCAATTGATGCTCACAGAGAGACCCCAGTGTGTAGGAAAATGGCAGATTTACTGTGCCAGCCCAGCCCATCTGTGCAGCACATGTGCAGGGATCTGAGCTCTGCCGGAAGTGTCTGGTTCACTGTGCCTGCGCCGTGCACATGGAAATCACACAGCCCAGGATATCCCAAGTGAAAATGTGTCACCACTGGTCATTCTGACCCTATGGATCTTCACTGGCCTCAAAACCTGTGGATGGAGCAGCACAGGTGCTATAGGAATAAAGGGATTAGTTAAATCCCTATTCCTAAAACAAGGATATTTGGATACCTGTGCATTACTGCCTCTCCACCTCCCCTAGGCTTTCATCTCTTGCTCCTGCAGTACCCCTTGCTGGCTGCTGGGCTGCTCTAGGTTCCCTCTGAATAGTAGAGACCACTGCCCAAAACATCTGGGGTGTTCCAGGAACAACTCCAGCTATAAAGGCAGGACTTACTAGGAACTTCATCTTGCAAAAATCTCAACAAAAGGAAAAAGAAAGAAAACAGAAAGAAAGGAAAACAGACATGCAAACGAAAATTTGAGCTAGATATGTATGTTTTATCATAAGATTTTAATATTTACAGAACTAACTGATTTATCTTCCTATTATAGGGGCAGAAGAGGAACACTAAGCAAGCCAGGGCCATTCTGTCCTGTTTTTGGTTTGCACTGTGCTGCCTGTGCTCTCTAACTGTTTCTCAGGAACTTTTTATCAAGAGGCCAAGCAGCTTCCTAGAGATGTGGGAGATGAGGCATATGGCTGTCCTGCTTCTGCTGCTCCAGGAGGTTATAATGTGTGTTTGCTTCACTTTTCAGTCCCTGCTCAAAGACCACTGTAGAAGGTGTGTCTTCAACAGGGCTATAGGCCCTATGAAAATGGCAAGGAAAACAAGAGAGCTTCTTCCTTTAACCGTGGTCTGCTCATGGTTTTGGTCTGTGAGGGGAGAGTGCCAAGCTGAGCCTGAAGAGGTGATTCAGTAAAATCCAGGATGGTTTACTTTCAGATAGAATGTAAAGCATTTGAGGTTAGAAAACAAGTTGGGCTAATTTTCAAATCCAATTGCAACATATCGATCTTCAAATCCAATACAGATTGTGTTCATAATTTCAGTTTAGAGTTCATTAGCTTACTCTTACAGACTTTGTGCATTACATATTATGCAGCAGCCCCTGCACAGGGAATTTAAAACCTGGCAGCTGGGGTTTTTTACTCTTTTGGTGTATTTCTGCACACTTAATTTTATACAACAGCATCACCTCCTCAGCAATATTTGCATAATTTTCTTTTTTCCAGGTGGCCAGTGTGAGTTGTGGGAAGCTCACAGCTCTCCCTGTGGCTGCACTAGGGTTGGCCCAGCTGATATTCTCCCCCTGCTCAGCTGGGGAGGAGCTGTCCCCAACCATTGCATTGCCACCAGTCTTCCAGGCCTGACCCTCAAGAGAGATGTAAAAGCATTTCAGAAAGGCTTTTGCATCTTTTACAGAGCCTGGGACCTGAGCTCTCAGCATTGCTGGGCAGCAGAATTGGGGATGCATCAGTGCTACAGGAGTTTACAGCATGTTATTGTTTTTCCATTTCTAATTGTATCTCTTCCCTCTCTGTCTGCAGGGATTTATTATTGCTGCCTTTGCCAGCATCCTCTTATGCTCCACAGGGTCCAGCTGCCCTTTTGTCCCAGTCTATAATTGACCATGGTCATTAATTTAAAGTCAGAATGATCATTTCTGAGCTATATTTAGCCTGAAGCTTGCTGCTCTTGTTTCAGACCTGATTAGAGGCTCATGTGCCAGAAAGCTGCTGCTCGTCCCTGCCATGACAAATAGTCTGATGGTCTCTCCTCACAAACCTTCCCCTTCCCTACCCTTGGTCATGGGGCTCTCCTTGGGGTCGCTGGACTCAGCACCAGTCACCCCTGTGTGGAGCTGGGACTGCTGTGACATTGCTGCTGTGTTCCTGGAATCCTTGTGCATCAAAAGCAGCCCAGGAAGACACAGCATCGTTTCCTTTCTCAGCGTATTCATGAGCTCAGGCAAATGTCTCCTGTCATGTGTGTGCACTATCATGTCCAAAATGCATCAGCCACGCAGTGCACGTTGCACTCCTGCACAGACAACGTGTCTGTCCACTCAGAGTGTGCCTTTATGTGTTTCCATATCCATACCCCTAAACATAAGATCATAAGAGCTGCTTGGGCTTCCTCGTGGGAGCTGCAGTTTTCCAAGGTGCTCTTTGGATTGCTGGGCTGGGGAACCAGGGAGAGACCCCTGCAGTTACAGATGGTGCCCAGGATTAGGAATTGCTTTGGTTTTGGGACTGGCAGTGTGAGCAGGTGCACCTGTGTAGCCTCAAGTCTGACTCAAACAGGAGCTGTCTGGAAGAGGTATATTCTTAGTGAGGTCAGAAGCCACCAGGAGAATATTCCCATACATCACTGACTTTAACCTTGTCCATGGAAGTGCTGTGGTTAGGCACAGGAATGGAATAAACCAGAAGAGGTTTGACCCAGATCAGAATCCCACAGTTCGCTAATAGCCAATGCCAAAGAAAGAGTCAAAAAAGGAAAGCACTTAGCAATATTAGTCCAGCTTTTCCTCCCTTCCTCAGGAGCTTCCTGAGCAGGAGGTGGCATTTTTGCTTTGTCATAATAGCTTTGCTGGGTTTTATTTCCATTTTCTTCCATTTTCCAGTTCTTGCTTGAATACAGGCAAAGAGTTCCTCAGATTAAATACATATTGGGGGTAAGAAGTATCTCCTTTTAAGATGGACATTTAAAACATGTTCTTTAATTGCTATTGAGAGTTGTTAAAGTCACAGAACTGAATATATGCCTCAAGACCTTGTTCCTGAAATGCTGTTGTTTTTCCAAAGCTCTCCTTCCCTGCTCTAAAATGATGCCCAGAGCTCTGCTGCCAGTTGGGTTTCACTTCATTGTTCTCAGCTGTGCTTGCTACCAGCATTTGGATTAAGTAGAAGTTATTCCTTCTATTTCAGGACACAGAGGCTTCATTAGAAAGTATTTGTGGGTACAGCGGCCACCTTTGTTATCTCAGAATGTAGCATGAGCATTGGTTGTTTAGGATTTCCCCTGTGACAACCCTGGGCTTATCTGGTTTCTTCCTCTGTTTCCCATAGGTTCATGAAAGTGGCCGGTGGCACGGTGGATGCTGTTACCTGGCAACAGTAGGTATTCACCATTCCTTCTATTTTCCAACACTCAGTGCAGTGATCACAGATGCTGGGAACAGAGCTGATGTGCTCTCTGGGTGTCAAAGGGGCAGATGTGCTACTGCCACCTCTTCTGTCCTGCTGAATTTAAATAGGTGATGGAAGCTCTGCCCTTCTTTCTCGAGCCTCTCAAATAATTACAGGAGTGGGTGTAATAACCTTTACCTCTGCAGCTGAGACACAGGACAAAAATACCACTGCCTGCATGCCTGGATTGCTGGAAACAGAGCCCTGAACTGGACTGCTGAGTCTCCAGAGGCAGCTGGGAGGACAGGCAGCTCTGGGGGTGGCCTGGGTAAGGACAACAAGGAGGCAAAAGCCACAGATGTATGGGACTATCTGAAAGCCCTTTTCCTTTCACCCCAATCATTGCCTCCTCATGCCCATTGGCCTGAATCTAAACTGGTTCATCCAGACAAGGGAGAGACATCTTAGTCCAGTGGTAAACACATAATGCTGCAGCCCCCACTCTGCTTTGTGAGGGTGTCCACAGACACACTGCTGTGTCCTACATGCAGGTGGAGCCCCAGGAGCAGATATCAGTTAAAAGGGGATGAACATCCAAGATCCTGGCCCAGCTGAGGCTGAGAGAGATGCTGTTACCTGTTCTTCCCCCTGGTCCTACAAATGCTGCATTTCAGAAGAGCAAAGGAAGCTCTGAGGTGTAGCACTGAGTGTTACAAGCACCCTGTGCAGGGAGAGGTTTTCCTACTTGAGGGAAAATCCAAAAACATCTTTTCCTTCCTCCTATTTCTACCTGCCCCAGTTTGCATGCTGTGGCCAGAGGCAGGCTCCCCAGCAGTCTGTGGCTCTCTGCAGTGGGAGTGCAAACGCCAGTGCAAAGGTGAGGCACCGTACAAGCACAGCAGCGACCACCAAAATTGATAGCAAGAGGGTTTGTGGGGCAGGCAGGACTCTCCCCTGCCACAGAAAGGACATATTTCAGAGACAAGTATTCACTGGAGGGAAAAAAACTACAGTGAGACCATTCTGTTCTCAGAAAAAGTGGGTTTGCTGTCATGCTAGGTTATACTTCCCGTGCAGGACACTGGCCTAAGCATGGGAGCCAGGGTCTCAGGTCCAAGGTGTGCCTGAGTGTGGTGCCCACAGGTCTTGTTCCCAAGTTGATTCTTCACCATGACCCTTCATGAGGTGCTCAGGCTGCTTTGCTGCAGTGCAGTAGTGGGGCTTGTAAACCCGTCACTTGTAAAGGCCCTTTGGACACCTGCTCTTAGGCAGAGCTCAGTGGGTTTAACATATGAGGCGCTCCTGCAAGCACAGCCGTGGTCTCTGTGTCAGTGTGTTAACCTTGGAGGCTTCTGCAGAAGCAACTGTTGGCATCTTAGAGGGGTTTATAGCACCAGACATGACCAGCAACCTGGAAGTCCCATTCCTGGAGCTTGGCTTGTCTCAGTGTGCTTGCCTGGGTGTTTAGCACCTTGGGTTTTCCTGCCAGGCAGCAGCAGCTTGCTGCAAGGGGGACAGTGGGGTAGCAGAGCAATTGGAGCAGGATTTGTGTTACTTACAGGCTCATGCTGTGCAATGATGATCTATGTCTCATCTGGGAATTTGCTTTTCATGATTACACGATGTGCTGATCGCATTTATTTAGTCCAGGAATTTGCTTTCTGCAACAGGGCTTGATGGCTGGGCCAAGCCCTTGGATGAGTTGAAGGAACAATCTTCCAGGCTTCAGATGTGGAGTTTCATCTGGTGTGCAGGGAATCTGCCTGCATGGCTGCTTTGAAACCGTTTCTTATATGGGGTCAGTCTGAAGTGTTTGTCAGGTCTGGTGCTGAAGCAGCAGCTTATGGTTGGGAGGGATCCCCACAAGGTACAGCTCCCCACAAGGGTCAGCAGAGCTGAGCTGCTGCCTGCTGACCGATTTCCACTGCAGGGCTCCCACTTCTCCTCCAGCCAGGGTTTGCAGCTCTGGAGATAGCACTCGTATGTGATTGTGAGGACTGGCAATGGCCACAGCTCTGAGCTGGGCTTCTGTACTGTTTATGAATAAATGTCAAAACAGTGTCTCATCCCTCTGCTCCAAACAGCAAAACAAAACAAAACAAGTTCCTTTGTATCCAAGAAGAAAAATATTAGCAGGAAACTAAACTGCTGTCTAATTTCAAGTATGAGTATTTTGGTTCCAAACCCTAACGTTCTCCTGGGATATCAGTTATAAATTTGTCAAATCTGTTATTCCTTTGAAAAGTCTGTGCTCAATCCAGAAGGGGAATTGAGAAGGGAATATATTGCAAGGAGCCTTATTCTCTGTGTGAAGACAGAATATATCTGAAATATAATTGATAGAAAAGTGGCAGTGGGTAGAAATAAACAGCTCACCAGTGAGCCTCACTCACTCAACTGAGTATGGTTTCACTTACATACACAACATCACTCAGCATGTGTGCCTCCCTCTTCAGAAGTAAAGTGTTCCTGGAGAGGGATGTGTGAATGGCTTCAAAGTGTTCAGGGAATTTCCTCTAAAGGAGGATGTGACAAGTGGCTCCAAGAGATTTGGCATTTCCCTGGTGATTTAGATTGTTATGTTTGGTTATGAGTGAATGCAGACCCCATCAGCCTTTGGATGTGGGTTCCCACTGCTCAGAATCCTCCCCACAGCCATCTCTTTGCTCTGCACTGGTGTCCTCACATATGGGGAAGATCCATTGTCTGCTTAAACCTGCAGCTGTGCCCAGTTCCATCCCCCAGCACACTCTCTCAGTCTGCACAACTGCTTTCCCATTCGAAGTCTTTCATACAGCTCCAAGTTTGTCATGTTTAATGGGCAAATCCTCATGCAATGCTGCCTCTGAAACACAAATCCCTATTACTTATGGGGAAAGTAGACGTTTACATCTTCAAAAACAGCGGACATTTGTCCCAGTGGCTTCTTGGAGAATGCCACCTTTTCTTCCAAGATACAAAGTCACTTGTCCTATGTGGCAAATCAGAGGTGCCAGACACATAGGCATGTGAGAGATGTTGCTTTAAATGCTTTTGCCTGGCTTGGTTTGGGTGACATCTCTTCTGGCCTAGTCATGTTGAGCGTGCAGGGGGAAATGCTCAAGGGCAGTAGCACAGGGCAGATTTTCCAAAGGTTCCAGGAGAGAGTTGCCCAGCATGGGCACACCCACCAGTGTATGTACCCAGGGTGTATATTTGGGCTCACATTAGCTTCAGAGTGCTCGGAGTGCTGTGTCTTCACAGGCTGTGCCTGGAGGAAAGGGCTGCAGAAAGGAGACTCTGACCCTTTTGCACCTGTGTGGTGGTTTTAAAGTCAAACCCACTACAATGTGTAAATAAACCTGGTCAGGGCACAGCTTTGCCCACTGGCTTGTAATCCTCTTCACTGTCTGATGGAGAGAACAATTCCTGGCAGTACCATGGCCCTGGCCACCAGCACATTTCCAGGCAATGCCAGGGCAAGGCTGGGGACATGGCACAGGCCAGGGATGGCTCCTGGCGGTGACATGGGCAAATGCATCTTGTCTGGGGGTAGAGAAAGGCGTGGGTGTGAGCTGTAGCTTTGGGGCCAGAGAACAGCCCCCAGTCACTCTTCATCAAAGCATTTATTAGTTGACTGGAGGTGGGCAGCACCTCTCATCTGTGCCTGCAGGTGTTTGGAAGGAGCAGGTTGCATCCTGCCTCTCTTCTCCATGAGAAGCATTGTGGCTGCCCCATGTTCTGCGCTGCAGATCCCTCTCCTCGGGAAGATGCTCAGGGCTCAGGGCCACGTCTCAGCAGAGGTGTCTCAGTTTCACAGCTGCAGCAGGGTGTCATGCTGACCGTGAGGATCTGCCCTGCTGGCTGTCCCTGGCAGGCGGGTGCCCTAATTCCAAGCAGACTCTCCCTGTAGCAGCAAGCAACAAAGTAGATCCGGAAATTCCTGAGCTTTGGGAAGTGGGCTTTAATGTAATTAACTGCAACAGAAGAAGAGGTCAGATAATAGGGGCAAAGGTTTCTCTTTAAAATGAAGGAGGATGTAAATGAAACCAGCTGCCCAGGAGTCAGTGCACTGCCTTCATTAAACATGGTACAATGCTTACGGTCCCATGCAGCAAATCATGGATCTTGCCAGAAGACAATTTTAAATGCAACACAAGACCTCGAAGTGAGAGGACAGAGACATGTGACCAGCCCCCGAGTGCCCAAGTGCTCTGATGCCTGGCACTTTTCCTCTCTGGGAGGCAGTGGGGAGCTGTGTGCAGCCTGGCCTTGCAGCCTGCTCAAGAACAAGGGCATTTCTGACTGGCAGCTGTGTTCAGCCCTGCCTCACTACTGTTCTCAGCTCGTCTTTGTCCCATGCTACAGATTCATCAAAGGATGGCAGCCAGGAATTGGGGTGGTTCATTTCCTAGCACGGGCATAAATCCTTGCCCAGCCCTTGGCTGAGTCCTTCCCCTGCAGCACACTCTGGTTTGGCCATCTCCAGAGCAGCCCAGTCACACCTCCCTTTGCAAAGTGTGCTGATCTCATCCTGGCTTTCTATGGCACAGTCCAATGACGGTTTTAGAAATGGGGCCATGTAAGCAGAGGGGAGAAGAATTTGTCTTTGCTTTTTACAATTTGCTTTGTATAATAGGCATCCAAATATGACACCCAAAAGTAGATGTATCTGGCCTTTCTTTCAAGATGTATGTCTCATCTGGGATTTAGTTGCTAGATCCCTCTTTTTCTTGGCTGACTCTTCTCATGTTCTTGCAGACTGCCTGTTCATAGAGATAGTGGCATCAAATAGGGAGACACAATGGCCCAGCTCTGTGTATAATTGGCCATATCTATTCTTTCCTCAATTATGAGAAACAGCATGGTCAGTGCTCATGGTGTGCATGCTGATATCTCCCAGGCTTCAGGACCACTGCTGTTGCTGTGCCATACTCAGAGCCCACTGAAAGAACTGTCAGCCTGTGTTGGAGACAAACAGCTTGTCCAAGAGCTAAGGGTGCTCTGCCTCTGCAGAGTCGTGGCTGACAGAGACCCCTGCCCATGCTGGGGAGGGTCTGTCCATTCATCTCCTTGCCAGACTTAGGAGAGCAGGATGTGAGTGCCACAGACCCCGGGGCTGGCCTGGGGAGGTATTTGTCAGTGCTGGATATCTCTGCAGCTGCTGCTGGCTTTTTTGGAGGTTGAAGAGTTGTGACTGTTTTAGGTTGTTGTTTTTTTTTTTTTTTTAAGTCAAGTGCACTGAGTCATTGTAAATACCAGCAAAGCTGCAGCCTTTACTCCAAGGAATAATCCACGCCTAATGAGCTCTTCTCTTCCTTTAAAGGCCTGACAGTTGTTTGCGTTTTGTGGATTTCTATACTGCCTATACTGACAGTTAAAGTTACCAAAATGAAATGACATTAACTCAATGAGATGAAGCTGGAAACCCATTCCTGAGTAGCCAGGTATCAGCACAGACCTCAGTTCCTCTCTCTTCCTCACAAGCCTTGTGCAACTGGTGCCATTTTCCCTTTTCCCTAGTCTGAGGAGAATGAAACTGCCTGTTGGCAACTTAGGACTTCCCAGGCAGATTTGCAAGAGATCCTTGCCCATTTTACTGAAGCCTGTAATTGTCTTCATGCTCTGTTTACACACCCAAAGCTGAAGTGTTCCCCTCTTCACGCCACTAGGAAATATGCTACCAAGATTTCTTGATACTGAAGCAGGAATACTGATACTTTATTTCTGCCCTTCGTTCCTCTACCTGTCTCTATTTCTTTGGGTTGTTAATGAAGGTGTCAAAAAATAAATGTTCCCATGGCATGTATTCCAGAGTATTTCTCTTCCCTGTAGGGTCTGGGCTGTGCTGAGCGCAGCAGCACCTCCCCAGGTGATTTCTGGGGGGCAGAGCCTCCTCTGGGTCTGCTGCTGGTCCTCTCCCCTTGGCAGGGGAGCTGCATGTCAGAGCACACCTTGTGCTTGAATGAGGTGATGAGGAGGTGCAAGCTTGTCTTTGCTCTCCAAGGGGTTTATCCTGGGCTCTGAGACCATATTGGCCAAGGAACTCAACCCTCCAGAAAACCTGATGTATTGGAGGGGTCATACACAGGCTGAGGTCTATCTAACTCCATCTTTTCCCTGTGAATACAACCTTTTTTATATCTTTCAGCCAGTTTTCGGCCCAGGTGATGGGGTTTTTAGTCCACAGCAGTCTGAAAAAGTAATTTCTGCTCAGTTTTTAAGTGCGGTGCTAAACTCCAAACATCTGCCATCCCCAGAGAACACTGCTTTGTAATTTTGTCTTAAAAAGTAAGCTGTGTAAACCCCACCACTGCCTGCTGCTCACAGATCTGCTCTCCTCCCTGCAGTCAGTGGTTCGATAGTGTGTAAGTGATCGGAATGATTTTGAACACTTCCTAAATTCTCCCTGGAGATTATCTCTGCCCTTAGCACCTTCCAGTCACCATGGATATACAGAAATGCCTCGTGCCTCCTTGCCCAGTCACACAACGTTGGGGTGTGCCTGGCATGTTCCCGTGCTTCGCTGGGGACACAGCTGGGACTGCATGCCTGGGGGAGGGCTGACAGAGGAGGTTCTTATCCTTGAATGCTTTTGCAAGTGGAGCCTGTAACAGAATTCTGCTCTGGGACAGTTAGGGACTTGGAGAAGTGAGACACAAAAATCCTCTGCAAGCACTCATGCATGTTGTACATGTGCCAGGTGCTCTGTCTGAGGCTGAGTTAGCCCACGGCATCCTTTGGGGATGCTCCTGCATTCCAGCACCCAAGTGAAACAGCCACTACAACTGCTACAGCTGCTCACTGGTGAAGATGAGATGCATGTCATGGAGAAAGCAGCCTTGGAAAGGTGAATCCACCTTTCTTCAGAGCCCAGGTCTTTAACTCTTTATGCATCCCAGCACCCACAGCTGCACCAAGGTCCACAGGGAGGGAGGAGGGTCTGTGTAACTCTGGTGAAATCTGAGTGGATGTAGATCCACTGAGGGATGGGAGGTAATGACTGAGCCCCACCAGCCCCAGCCAGAGCTGCTGCTGTTCCTGGGAACCTCCATCCCCCCAACGCAGCTCTCACATACTCTGGGGCTTGCTGGGGTGAGTGGCTGATACACAATGCAGATTTGGGAGGAGAAGGTTCATAAAGTTTCTCTTGCAAAACCTATTTATCAGAAAAAGGGCTGGCCCAGGGGTATGCCAGCACATGCTGCAGCAGGCGTCCTGTTTCCTGCAAGGCTGGCAGAAGCCTCTGGGAGATGTGCAAGGCCTGCCATTTCTCTTTGCGTGGAGGAGAGGTGACAGCCCAAGACTCTTCCTCAGGAGGAGCAGGTTGGGATTACCTCTTGACACAGGGTATGTGCAGTCAGGACAGAATGCTTCACCTCATGTCCCACAGCCAGGAGACAGCAGTGAGACATTTCAGAGCCTTCCTCTCACACTTAGAGACAGATGATTCACATCATTATGGGCAGCACTGTAGCTGTACTTCATAAAATCAAGCACATGGAGAGCAGGAATCAGCCTCCTGTATGGGAAACACTCCCTGGCATTCGGAGGCCAGAAGGTGTTTCTGTGAGAGCAGGACTTCCTCTGCTGGTAACAGCCACAACATCTCTTGACAGGGGAATTCAGCTGTGGAATTTTCTGGAAGGTGAAGCAAGGAAGCTATAGGTTATGCAAGAGTGCTGCGAAGCCTTTGCAGGTGGCATTTTGCTCCCAGCCTTTAGAATACAACCCCCAGAGTTTCACCAGCAAAAGTTAAGAAATTGCAAAACTTCCCATGGTTCCTGAAGTGCGAGGTGCTCAGTGTCCAGGGTGTGTCCCCCTTACATCCTCTTTTGGAGACTGAAGCATCTGCCAGGCAGGTATGGGCAGTGGGCCAGGATAGGACAGGGTGCAAGCAGGGACTCCCACAGAGCAAAGAAAGCATCTTGGTATGGGACAGCAGCAGAACAAGAGGATGTGGTCTGGGGCAGAGATACTTCCAGCTGTCTGACCTTGTCTTCTTATTTTCCTTCCAGTTACTACATTGATGGTCGAGTGGCCAAAGTGACAGACTTCCTAAAGACACGCCTGTTAGACACACTGTCAGACCAGATCAGGAAAATCCAGAAGGTGAGCAAAGGGTCTGCAGGGGCGAGGGGACACCATGGCTGCAGTGCCTGGCTGTGGCACAGCTGATGGCCAGGGCTCAGCACCGACACCTCCCAGGGGAGCTGGTGTGGGGCAGGGAGGGAGAGAGTGGGCCCTGTGCTCCCAGGGAAAGTGCAGCCAGCCCTCCTCCAGGCAGCACAAAGCCTGGCCCCAGGCTGGGGTGTGCGGTGGGTTTTGAGGGAAGTGGCCACAGGCTGCAGCACAGCCTGGGCTGTGCAGGTGTGCTGGGACACAGGACAGGAGAAAACACCATACCAGGCCCTGCTAAGGCAGCTGACTGGCTTGAGGCTCCCATGTGTCTGTTCTCGAAGGGAGCAGCATGTAATGAGGGTGAAACTGAACCTGCTCCCCAGAACAAGGAGAGGAGCAAACAGCCAGGTGGTACCAAACCTTCCTGAGCACAGCCAGCGCCATGTCTGCTCAGGGGGGCTCCTACCACTGCATCTTGCCCCACTTGCTCACAGTGTGCCTGGAAATGTTGCTTGCAAAGTAGTGACAGTTGCATTCCCAGAGTGATTCTCACTGGTGAAGAATTGTGACCATTATGAACTAGTGTCCTTTTTCCCCGATAATCATGTTTTGACTGTGTCAAAAAACCCAGCTGTTGCTGGCCTGTGGTGTCAGAGTCCATGGCCTGGCTCGTGAGTGCTCCTTTCCTCACTGTCCAGGGGACCCAGCTCGCATCTCTAACAATGGGATACATGGCAGGGGCTTTGCAGGGTCCCCCTGCTTTGGCTGATAGAGGGGTCAGTCCTGGAAGAAATAAGGAGCACCTAGTGAGTGAAAAAGTCCTTAGGGACTAGAGGAGATGTCCACCCATCTGTCTTGTCTAGGTTTTCAATTCTTACCACTTACCACAATGTCTCACTTGTAATTCCTGCAGGGAGAAACCATAGAATGAGTAAACAACTCAAAGAGGCCCTGGGAAAGGGGATGAGAGGGTCAGTGCAGCAAAGCTGGAGGAGAGAAGCTCCTTGCTGAGCCCTCTGGCACAAGCTGGGAGTCATCCATGTGTGTGGATGATACTCCTGCTGTGGGGGAGGCATGGCACAGTGGCCAGTGGAATCACTGTGGGGCAAGCAAGAGACACTAGTTGACCCAACCCCCATGGCTATAATGCCCTGCCAAAAGTGGTGACATATCCCACCTCTGCTGCAGTTTGGAACCTGCTGGGAATGCAGTGGGACTCCATCCATTCCCAGACCAGAAGCAGCCAGGAGCTGCCCTTGGTGCAGTTGAGGGGAACCCTCACACCCATGGGCCAGAATTTGGTCTGCACAGGGTAGGGCTGGGGAAGGCTCTCCTGGGAATGCCAGTGTGGCTGAGCAAAAGCACAGCACTGGGTGCTAATAGCCTCCAGCTTGGCTCTGAGTCCCTGCATCCTGCCGGGGCTGATTAGAGCAGCTGGACTTGTCCACTTCCCTGTTTTATTGCTTCCTCTCTGACCGGGGAAGGTGGCGGGCTTAGATAATTACAGGCAGGATGCCAACACCTCTGGGGCTTCAGTCAGGGTTGTCGACTCTCACAGGCTGTGAGTGGGAGGCAGCCCAGAGCTGGCGTATTTAACATCTTTGAGGGATCCCAGTCCATCCAGCACATTCCAGCGCTCCTCACTAATGGGGCAGGATCCATCAGGCTGCTCAGAGCATTCCTGGGGCCGCTGGGTTTGCAGACATCTGGTCTTGGGAGCTTGTCACCCAGCCTGGAGAAGTGGGCTTGCAGGAGAGGGGACAGGGTGTGGTGCCAAAGGTTGCTCGGGCTGGGAGAGGGCAGCTCTGGCCATCTGAGCATCCCACAGGTGTCTGCACTGCCGGCTGAAGCCTGGTAAGAGGTGGGCTGGTATGCTCAGACCTGCATGTCCCACCTGTGCCATGGACCCCTCAGGTGGCAAAGCAGCCCCTGCTCAGCTGTGGGACTGACTGTGTGTGACCAGAGGAATCCCTCTGCTTTCTCCTTGAGTGCCCGTTCACCTTTAATCCATGTGGCTCCAGTATGTGGCCCAGTGCTGCCACACTGCAGAGCCACTGGGGCTCGGGGGTTCAGTGGCTGGCAGCCACCATGAAAGGGGGTATGGCGAGCTAAGGTGACATGAGAGGACAGTCTGTGGGACAGAGTGCATGGGGAGACCACAGGGGAAGAGCAGGACCTGGGACTGGGAACATGAGAGTACGTTCAGGAGCAGCTCCAGAAGATGCAAGTGGATGCATTGGCAGTGGAAGGAAAGAGTGAGGAATAGTGTCCCACCACCCAGCCAAGGTAAAGACACAGAGTGACATGCCATGGCCAGGCAGGCACTGACTATCCAGCAGCACCATCACCAAAGGTCTCCACAAGTCTTCCCATGAGACAGGAGATGTATGCTTTGGCTTTAAATCACAGGTTCACCAGAGTAATTTTGGTTGCTTTTGTCTCTCACACAGGTAGTGAACACATACACACCAGGGAAGAAGATCTGGCTGGAAGGTGTTGGCATGACCTCAGCTGGAGGCATGAACAACCTCTCCGATTCATACGCAGCCGGGTTCCTGTGAGTGACACGGGCTTGCCAGCCCCAGGGCACTGCCACCCCCATGGGCTCTGCAGGCTGAGGTGCTGTGAAGGCACCGCAGCTGGAAGAGGGCAAGCTCCAGGCCCAGAGACCCCCTCAGTACTCCCTGGCAGCCTGAGTATTGTTAATTTCTCCATTTCATACCTATTACCCCTCGTCAGCTCTGCTTTCCATTTTCTCTCCTTTGAAGCTACGACCATTCCTGGCTCCTGGGGCTTGTCCACTGGCACAAGCCCCATGGCCTGGACATCCTGCTGCAAAGCCCCAGTTCAGCTCTTCAGAGCTGGCTGTGATCATGAAAGATGGAGGAAGATTATCTAAGCTTTGCAGGGAAGCACGGGGACATGCCTGGGCTATCAGAGCTGTGGCAGGCAATGAGGCTGTGAGAACTGAAGATCTTGCCCAGGGAGTGTGAGAAGACAGGCCAGTGCAAAGGTCTGGTGTGCCCTGCTCAGACAGTGGGTGCAGAGTGCTGGCAGACTGGGGGAGCACCCCAGGCTCTGGGCAGAGGGCTGAGATATTGGGGTGCCCTCACACCTCAATACCCAGGGGCTCAATACACACACAGGGGCTCAGGCACAGGTTTGGGATGTGCAAGCTGGGCACAGCTGGGGCAGGGAAAGAGACATGCAGACTTGCTGGGGCAAGATTAGTGGGAGCCAGTTAGTGGCCAGCTCATGAAACCATCAGGAGGCTTCAGCTCAGGTGCTGGAGCAGGAATCAGGTCATATGCATGAGAGCAGCTGTGCCACTGGACCAGGCAGTCCCTGCATAGTGTTCCCCCCGTGGTGCCCCCCTGCCCCTCCATGGTGCCCTGGCTCTGTTCCCTCTGTCCCCAGGTGGCTGAACACGCTGGGCTTGCTGGCCAGCCAGGGCATCGACGTGGTGGTGCGCCATTCCTTCCTCGACCACGGCCACAACCATTTGGTGGACCAGAACTTCAACCCCTTGCCGGTAGGTCTGCCCAGGGATGTCATGCTGGTGCTGACTTCTCCCTGCACGTCTGGGGGGATTCTCTCCTTGTGGCCTCTCTGAACTCTGCCGGAAAATGAATTTTCCAGATCTGTTTCTGACAGTATTAATAGGAGATGTTGGTTCATGTCAAGTGCAACATATTGGAGGCAGATGGGAGAGCGATACCTCTGTGGCTGAAATTTCATCTGATGCCCCAGGGCTGTAGCACAGGAGGGAGGCTGGTACCACTGAGGGGCACCAGGGCAGGCTGGGGAGTTGGAGCGATGGATGGGGCGGGCAGCTGGATCACTCATGTTGAGCTGGCCCAAGGGAAGCCAGGCTGGAGCTTCAGCACCTGATTTCAGATTTCTAGAAACCAAGGTGAAAGCTTCAGAGCGAGCAGTGGAACTCAGCAGTGCCCCACAACATCCCTCACTCTTCAGAAACACCTGGGCAGAGGGGAACTCCCAGAACACATGGTGCTGATAAGGAAACCATATGAAAAATCCTGTTAAAAGTAGCAGGTTTCCTTTTCCTCTGGGGGTTAGTAAATATACTGCCTTGCAAGCAGAGAGCCTGGCAGAGCAGGCTCTGGGTGCTCTGCATTTCTTCTAGAAGGGATTTATTGGTCCATGACCAAGCAGACACTGCCAGCAGGCTGGGGATCCCTGTTGGAGATGTGCACAACCCTGACACTGTGAGCCTGCCCTTGATGCTGTGCTGGGATCTCAGGGGTGGCTGCAGGGGAGCAAAATCTGAGGGAATTGCAGCTCAGTCAGCTCTGCCTGCTCAGGCAATGAAAACAGCTTCCCTGCAACAGCATCCCTGAGCACCAGGCTGGCTCCAGAGAGCGAACCAGTGAACAGGAGAGCATGGTCTACTGCCTGTGCTGCTCTGGCTATCTCCTGGGGCACCTTGGTCTGTTCCCACATGCAGCTTTCCAGCAAGCATACCTGCCAGCTCTGGGGGCCCAGCCTAGGGGGCTTTAAGCTTTGTTTGAGATGTACCTGAGCTTGCAGCTCGATGGATTTCTCCTGAAGAGCCGATTTCCCTGACTAAGCCACACCACCCCCTTTCCCAGGGCTTCGGGGCCCCAGATTGCTCCTGGCTGGATGGGTGCAGGCCAGCTCTGGCCTGCTGGGTGCACGAGGGTAGCAGATGGCTGTGGCCAGCTCTCCTGGCACAGCGGCCCAAAGGGTGGCCCATGGCCAGCTCTGCTGGCACAGTGGGGCAGCAGCCCCAGAGCAGCTGGAGAAGGAGTGCAGTTCAGAACGGGATTAAAGCCAGGGAAGGAGTTAGAAGAATAAACCCCAGGCTGTTAAACACAATGGAAGTCTTTAACTTGGATTTTGCTGTTGTTTTAAAGATAAGTCTCCCAATAAGTGAGGTGCCAATTGCTGTCATGATTTGTTTCCTCACTCTCCCATGTTCTTCAGCACCGATCCCATATCCCATCACTGTGCTCCTGCACAAACTCTGGCAGGTGCTTCCATAACCCCTTTCCCTCCGCTCCTGTGCTATAGAAGAGCCACAGACAGGTGAAAACAGACAAAGGGTTTTAAAAAGCTGCAAACACCGTAAAGCCCAGCAAGACCGGGCGGTGACCTGCTCCGCGGGATGGCGGCTGCTCTTTTCCCGTGGGAGCTATCAGAAGATAAAAGCCGCTGGCTGTACCTGTGCGGGGCCGCGGCGCTGTGAAATCCAATCTGCTCATTAGCTGCCATGACAAAGAGGTTTCCGCACGCCGGCTGGGCGTGAGGCAGCTCTCGGCTGCCTGCTGAGAGAAGGGCTGCACCGCCGCGGCATCAATCACAGCTCCAGCTGGCAGCTCCTCAGGGAGCTGGGAGCCAGGCCTGGGCTCCCCGTAGCAGTCTTTGCACCTCCTTCTCCTCCCTGCCCCTGCTGATGCCTGCTTGTCCAACAAGAGGATGGTCTCAGGTGGCAGCAGTGTGGCCAACAGTCACTGAAGCTTTGCAGTGAAATTAGGAAGGTGCTCACATCTCTGCTGGGCTTCCCATACACAGCTGACTCATGAACTAAGCAGCATCTTGTGACTTTTGGAACATCTTGCAAGAGACATGGTCCTTGTGTGCCCCTCCAGGTCCTTCACCCATGGAAGGGCAGCTTGAGTGCCCATCCTGGCTGCCAGAATTGCCTGTCCATTCTCCCTTTGAGCTCAAGTGTTTTACTGCCTTGTTATTTTTGAGATAACATTTTCATGTATGGTTGGAGTGCTTTTTCTTCCTAAGTGATTGGAGCGGTCAGCTGTATAATAGTCAGAGAAGCCCTTCAAATACAGCCTTTTGCAGGTACATCAGTGCCTGCCTGCACTTAAACCTGTACATGTGTGGGAGTAAGGAGTGGAGGGAAGGAGGGCAGGAGCAGCACTAACATTTGCTCGTCACGGGGCAGTGCCTTTGAAATGCTGATCTGGCATATAGTACCTCTAGGATCATTTCAGGCATGCAACGTACATACTCTATCTCTCTTTCCTTAATATCTCTCTGAAACAGTCCAGAGGGAAGCAATACATTTATTTCATCCCAGGCAGACGTGAGATTTCTCTTCAGATTCTTACAGAATGTTAAAGACGTTTTTCAGTGTTCTTCCACGTGGTACTCATCTCTTTTTTATCCATCCTTGGTATTGATTTCTGCTCCTTTAATGTACAATGCTGTAAGGTTATATCTATGAAGAGAAAAAACTTGGGCATATTTCTAGGCAGGGCTTGAGGAACACAAACCCCATGGAAAAGCCAAAGCTGAAAACCAGACTTCCATTTTCTGTGGTTCCTCGTGTACCTTCTCTGAGGACTATGGGCAGTGAGATACTGAGTTTGGTAGACACCTAAAGTTCTTTTCTGCATATAAGATTCATATGCAGGACGAGAAAGTCCCGGAGGGATCAAGGGTGAATCGACAGCAGGGGCTGCCTGCTCAGCTGTGGTGGTAGAAGACAATACGATATTGCCTGTGAATTGATGGTGTCCTTGAGAAAGCATCACAGCAGTGCGAAGGTCTGTGCCCAGTGGTGCTGTGATCAGATGCTTGGATGCTGCGGGTGATTTTTCACCTCCTTGGCTTTGCCCAAAGGCACTGAGGAGAACTCAATGGGAAAGAACATTACTGTCTGTCCTGGAGGAGGGAGGACCCTGGGTTCGTATTAGGTCTGTCTGACCTGTCCCGAGCACCTCCGCATTAGGGAATGGGTTGAGCCCCCCAGTTTCCGGGTCCAAGGAGGCAAGGGGCCCTCCGGTGAGGTGCCAGCAGCGGGAGCGGGTCCCCCGGCCATGCTCCCGCCTGCTGCACGTACACGCTCCCCGGTGCGCTCATTAGCTGAGCTGGCTTGGCAGGAGGCGCTGCTAATTGCAGCTGAAGGTCCCAGCCGTCTCCCCGGTCGGTCCCTCTCCCGCCCCTGCGCTGCACCCGAGGGAGTCCTCCCCTGGCCAGGGCTGCGGGGGCTGGGTCCTCGCCCACCTGTGCCCATGGCCACCCCGGGGGCCAGCGGAATTCAGCCCTGCTGCTGCACCCGCCCGTCTGCACGCCCACCACTGTCGCCGCGCTGGGCACGCAGCCGGCCGAGCACCAGAGCCGGACTGTGGCTGCTGTTCCCCCGCGGGGACCCTCGGCTCCAGGTCACTGTCTAGGAGAGGGTGCTCAGGTCGGACTGCAGCGTGCCATGCAGGCAGAGGCACGGTCCCAAGTCTGGGAGTGACAAAGGGTGGGGAGAGGGAGCAGGTTCAATGGAGCTTGCACACACACACATGGAAGCTGTTCCTGATGTCTGTAAATCTGCTGCACGGGCGTCTGGCACCCCCATCTGCCCTGCACGCTAGAGCACTGACTCTGGTGGGAGTGATGCCTGCAGACAGGGAAGGGATGGGAGAGACAAGGATTGGCAGGAACTGTTGTTGGAGGATGTTTGCTCTGGCTACGGATGGGAGGGATGAAATCCCGGGTAGTTCAGGTGTGCATGGGGGGAAAAGCTCTCCCATGAGATGTCAAGCTAAAGCATGGTCTGCTGAAGGGCAGAGTGGAAATGGTGCCCTGTGGAAGTCTTCCAGCGAGCCTTGGCACAACTGCCTGGAACAGGTTTGAGCAGAGCATCCACTCCACCGCCTTGTCCTTTCTATCATGTCTCAAGAACTGAGGCATTGTCTGCTTTCTGCACCCTCTCTCCTTCCAGGAGTTCCAGGTTTGCTCTGAGGATCGTTGTATCCGTGAATGAGGAGACAGATTTAAAGCAGCTAAACTCTGCTTGCTGTCACAGTGAGTTAAAGGGCCTTTCCCTCTTGGTGCACAAGAAAAAAGGTCTCTGAAGTGCATATGCATGGACTCTCAAATGGATTAAAGCCAGGCTAGCAGCTCTGGCACCCACCCACTGGAGCTGCAAGACATGTGCAGAGCT
Source organism: Anomalospiza imberbis (assembly GCF_031753505.1). Lineage (NCBI taxonomy): Eukaryota > Metazoa > Chordata > Aves > Passeriformes > Viduidae > Anomalospiza > Anomalospiza imberbis. The sequence continues at coordinate 21,543,311 of NC_089688.1, forward strand.
GGAACTGGACTGTTCCTCCTGCAGCGGAGTCTGGGGCAGAAACAAAATCCATCTGGGACCAGCAGCAGCAGCTTGGTCTTGGAAGGATGGACACAGCCATGGCTCACATCTCCCAGAGGCACCATGCTAGTGCTAATGCTGCCTAGCTTGGTCACAGAGCCAACCCAGGGCTCTGAATGAGTTGGGACAGAAAGACCATTCCCAGAGTAGACTGGTGTTCTGGAAGAACAGGAAACAGAAAAATTGCATTTGGTTTCCAAGCCCTCTGATCTGGCAACTCCACTCCCTTCCTGTAGGCTGCATCGCCTGGACCCTGTTAGGGAGAGGTGATGACAAAAGAGAGATTTGGCTGTTCCTCCATCTGCTCAGATCCCAAGAAGATGGGGAGGCCACTGGCTGGAGGCAGGCTGTGATGGGCAGTAGGCAGGGGTCACGTCCTACTCAGCACTTTCCTGTTTCCGGGGCAGGTTGTCCCCTCAGTGCCACTGATGCTTGGCAGCAATTCCTGTGGCTGCCACTCCCACAGTAGGAATTTTGCTGAAGACCACTTGCTTGAGGAGAAAGCTGCAGGAAGATGTAAAGGCATAAGGCAACGCAGGAAAGAGTGGTGTGAGATGAAGTGTTTGCAGCCGTTAGAGCAGGAAGGAAGAGGATCAGCATAGCGAAAGCAACAGATGCCCAGGCAGAGATGTCAGCAGCTTCAGAGGGCTGGTGGTGGGGCACCTGCAGGGATGTGGCCTCAGAAAAAAAGGGATTGGTCAGCATTGGCCGTTCTTTTCATGGGCAGAGGTGTCTGGATCAAAGCAAAGGTGTGTCCTGCCCAGCAGGGGCAGAGCAGAGGGGAGAGGCAAGGGGTCTCTTCGCTGCAGCATCTCTGTGTGCTGCCTCCTCCTCTCCTGCTGGTGCCTCTGGCAGGCCAGTCCACTTGAAGCCCCCTTGTTTGGGGCTAGAAGGAGCCTTTTTCCCCATTCATAGACTGTCTCTGGAGTGTCCCCTGTGGTGCTCACTCACAGACTCCCCAATACAGCAGCAAATGTTGTAGGAGATGGCTCAGTTCTCCACAACCTCCATGCAAGAGGGGACACACACAAAACAGCAAACAGATCATGTCCCTGAGGGTGGGGACATGAGAGCTCATGAAGGCAACATTAGTGTCTGAAGCTGATGATTTTGACTTCAGAAAATGTTGTTCCCTTCGGGATGAGGCTCTGCCCCACTCTACTTGTCACAGGACCTTGCAAAGGGCTTGGCCGAGAAAACCTTGAACTCCCACTTAAGAAGCACATAAAACTCAGGGATAATGTTAAAAGCAGCATTATCCAGCTTTGCTGGAGGAACAAGCAGCTATGGCTTGAACAGGATGTAAGGACCTCCACAGGGAGAAAGCTTTGGATGCTGAGAATCTCTTTAATCTAGCGGAAAAAGAAAGAACAAGAACCACTGGTTGGAAGCTGAAGCCAGACAAATTCAGGACAAAAATAAGGAGTGAGATTGTTAACAGTGTGGATATGTAACTGCTGGAACAGGCTTCCTGGAAAGTGGCAGCTTCTCCATCCCTCCAAGTCTTCACAACCACAATCACTACATTTCTGTAGGATGCTTTTGTCAGAAACAAGCCATCAGGCTCAACAAAGGTATGAAAGAGCAAAGCTCTCTGTCCTGAGGTGTTCAGACCAGCCAGCCCTTATCTCCACACAGGTTTCTTTGACTGTGGAAAAATGCAAATGAAGGTGCAGGACTGGAGCTCTCTGTAACAGGCTATTGAAACTCGAGTGTGCATAAGGCACAGGGGAAGAACTTGGACAGCTTCAGAAGCAGGAAAGAAGCAATAAAAAGTGGAATATGGTGAGCAGCAGCCAGTTGATGCTGCTGGTGACTTGGGAACATAAAGCCATACCCTGGCAGCCCCAGCAAGAGGAGGTTGTGCTGTCTCAGGGTACACGAGCCTCTCCCTTCACGCTCACTTCTCCTTTGGGGCCCAGAGTTTCCAGAGGAAGCAGTTACCAGGCTGGTGTGGCGCAAAGCCCCGTGGTTTTGGCTGGGAGTAGCAAGAGGAGAACAGAAGGTGGCTTTTCCTCCAGCATTATGCCAAAATCTTGCCCAGAAAGTGAGAAGTGTGTCTGGATCTCTCTTTGCCAGACCAGCTAAGTGCTGGTGGAACAGATCAGCTTCTGCTGAACTGGAAAGAGCATGGGGCTGGCAGTCCACTATAGCTGGTGGGTTTTTGCCTTGTGCTGGTCACTGGTGCCCCACCGCTCGGTTTTATATGCTGACCTCTTTACCCAAAATGCATGTTAATCAGGGGCTGTGGGAGGGCTCCCCACGCACAGGATGGATAACTCAGCCTATATGAGATACCTGCACTTCCACCTGCCCATTCTGCCTTGCATCCTGGGGGCCTGGAGACACCATTCCCAACCACATGCCCTTCTGGGATGCAAGATCCCTTCATCACACTATCCTGACCGTGCAGGGCTTTCCTTGCCTTCCCAGGCACTGTTCAGAGGCACAAGGTGCTTGTTCAGTACTCATTTCCTCCTCACTATGCAGGTCAGCCCTGGCAGGCAGAGCAGCCCCCGGTGCTAGTGTGACCATCACTGCTGAACGTTTGACATTGCCATCGGGGAGGGGGGATCATCCCAATTGCCCTGGGGCTCACGGTCCTTCTAGGATATCCAGTCTGGGCTGTTCAGAGGGCGTTTATCCAGAGTGCTCATGTGTGTGAAGGTGCCTCAGCACCCACAGGCAGCACTCAGAGAAGCAGGGAGAGAGGGTCCATCTCCCCAGCATCACCTGGTGTGCCTGGAGCAGCAGTGGGGCCAGAGCCCCATCCTGCAGAACAGCAGGCAAGGGCCTGAGCCTGCCCTTTTCCTTCCCACAACCCTGCTTCGTTTACCACACACCTCCCAGCTCCTGCAGCGGACGAGTAGGGGGCCCTGCCGGCAGCGGCCTCCGTCACCACACAGCCTTACCTCCCTCCCCGGGGCTTGGGGCCCATCCTGCGTGCCGTGCGAGGCCGTGCCCTGTGGGAAAAAGTAGTGTTCGGTGACATAATTAAGGCTGCATCACTTATGCATGTGTGTAGGGTCTAAGCATTTCCTCTTTCTTGAGCTTGGCTTCCCCATGCTCCTCAGGAGGCTTTAAAATGGGAGAAATGGCTCTGGGAAGCTGAGTACACTCAGCAGTCCCAAAAGCCAGTGTGCCATGAATAGAGACAAAGAGCAGGGGAAGTTCTGATGTGCTCCAGCTCTGTGTAGACAGTGGGGGAAGAGCCTGGTCCAGACATCACCACCCTATGTGCATCAGCTGGAGCTGGTGTGCAGATCCACAGCATGGCTAAGTGTTGGTCCACGGGTGTATGCGATGGTGCTCATGCTGCTCCCCATGCTCTGCAACCCAGCCAAGATCTGAGCTCCTTTAGAGAGTATCCATGTCTCTCAGCATGGGCAATGTATTCCTCCCTGAATCTCTTTCCTGGAAACATCCATGCCATTATGGCTTGGACTGCACAAAAAAGTTCATCCCAAGGCAGACATCTGGCACACATTTTCTCCCGAACAGCCATAATTTTGCTAGGCTGCAATCAGGGGAGCCAGCCTTTCCTGCCCACGCTCTCTGTGAGTAGGGGGGCTGTTGTGCTGCTGACTGTCCCCTCTGCCCCCCAGGACTACTGGCTGTCCCTGCTTTACAAGCGCCTCATTGGTCCCAAGGTGCTGGCGATCCACGTGGCTGGTCTCCAGAGGAAACCCCGGCCCGGCAGAGTCATTCGCGACAAGCTCCGGATTTATGCCCACTGCACCAGCTACCACAAGTAAGTGGAGCAAGGCTGAGGGTTACAGGGTGGGATATGTGGTACCCCCAGGAGATGGGAGCCAACAAGGACACGCTGGGGCAGGTTGGCTTCCCAGGATATCCACTCGGGTCCTGCTCTGGCCGCTGTCACAGTGAAGGGAGAGTGCAGGAATGGCGATGCCGCCGATGAAAGTCGTGGCAAGCCCGTGCCTGGGAACGGGGCCGGCTGGGACCGGTGCAGTGGCGGCCGGGCAGCCTGGGCAGCAGAGATCAAGGGAGTGGATTTCACACGAGGGGCCCCGCTCGGTCGGGTTACCCGCCAGGCCGCGCTGCCGGGGAGCCTGGCCTGGTTATTGTTTCTCTGATAAGGTCTTTGAAAGCACCTCAGCGAGCCGGGGAGCGGCCACCTCCCCCGCGGACACAAGTTGCTATTGTGGAGGAGGAGAGACTGTTTCTTTACACAGTCCAGATGCTTTCAACATGCATCCAGCCCGGTAGGAAACCTTGTCTAGCAACTGACAGGTGCAAAGTGCTTTATAGCCTTTGTTTGGGGCTGCCTGATTAGGCAGGGACAGAGGATCAGTGTCTGGACCTGTCAGGTGCCTGGGGTGGCAGGGGCAGACGCCACTCATGCACAGAGCTCCCCTCCGTTCTCAGCCTCCTCCTTGCAATGTTGTGGAAGGGGGGGACGGGGGCCGTCCTGAGACTGCCACTCTGTCCTTGGCCACCTCCGCTCCGGACACCATGGCAGTGTCCTCTTGTGCCGTGTCACTGCTGCCTGAAGAGGGGAGCTTGAAAGGTGTCACCTCAGAACCAGGCTTCATGATGGGAAGGTGGCATCTCCCTGTGAAGGGACAGCAGGATAGTGAATCGGGATTCTTACAGAGATCCCCCAAGCCCCTTCTTGGAGGCGATGCTCCCTGAGGACATGGCAGTGCAGCCCTCATCTCCCACTCTCCTCTTTGCAGTCACAACTATGTCCGGGGATCCATCACCCTTTACATCATCAACCTGCATCGCTCCCGGAAGAAAATCAAGCTGGCAGGGACGCTGCGGGATAAGATTGTCCACCAGTACCTGCTGCAGCCCTATGGCAAGGACGGGCTCCACTCCAAGTAAGTTTGATGCTGGTGGCTGGGACTGGCACCACTGTCCCATCCTCAGTGCCACTGTGCTGACCCTCTCCTGGTCCCACAGGTCGGTCCAGCTCAACGGGCAGCCGCTGGCCATGGTGGATGACGGGACTCTGCCCGAGCTGAAGCCTCGCCCGCTGCGGGCCGGCCGCACCCTCGTCATCCCCCCGCTGACTATGAGCTTCTACGTGGTGAAGAATGTGAACGCGCTGGCCTGTCGGTACCGATAGCCTGCGGCCACAATGGACTGGCACGCCCCACTCCTGCCCCTGTGCACTGCCCAGGTCACGCTGCCTCCTTGGCAGCCCACGCAGCCTCGCCGTGGGGCCGTGTTGGGCAGCTCCACGCCATGCCCTCATCCTCACCCCCAGGATGTCCTCCACCTTGGGACCACCCTGCTCTGTGACCGCAGAGCTCCACGTGCCCTGGCCACCATCCCGCCAGAGCAGTGCCATGGCCAATTTGCAGGGCCTGCCATCCTCCGTCCTGTGAGCTGCGAGAAGCACCCGGGCCCTGGTGCCCACTGGCTGCAGGGAGGGTTGGGGTGCTGAGCCCCGGTATATCCCGGGACGAACACCTTCCCCGACCCCCTGGTCCCGCTGCCCCTCGGGATGACCCCTGCACCAGACGGACCCCCTCCCCGGAGGCGGGCAGTGCTCCGGTGCACCAAGCGCATGGAAGCAGCTCCCTCTACTGCCGCCGGGACGCCGCCAGCCGGCCTGGCCCGCCGGGGATGCACCGGGCGGGGCGGGGCGGGGCGGGGCGGGGGAGGGCGCGCCGGGCCCGCCCCGGGCGGGCGAGCTCGGGCTCCGCGGCGGGAAATGTTGATAATTAAATTATACATCCCGGAGCGGAGAGGGGCGGAGCGGCGGGCCGGGAGCGTGTCCTGCCCGGGAGAGTGGCGGTGCCGCGGGCAGGAAGGAGCAGCTGCGACGCGCCCAGGCGCTACCGGAGGTGTAATAAAGTTGGGCTCTCAACCGCGCCGGCGTCTTCTGTCCGCCGCGGGCCGGGCCGGGCCGAGCCGGGCGGGAGAGAGCGGTGCGGTGCCGCTGTCACACGGTGCGGTGCCGCTGTCACGCGGTGCGGTGCAGCTGTCACACGGTGCGGTGCCGCGGTCACACGGTGCGGTGCCGCTGTCACACGGTGCGGTGCCGCTGTCACACGGTGCGGCGGTCACACGGTGCGGTGCCGCTGTCACACGGTGCGGTGCGGCGGTCACACGGTGCGGCGGTCACACGGTGCGGTGCCGCGGTCACACGGTGCGGCGGTCACACGGTGCGGTGCCGCTGTCACACGGTGCGGCTGTCACACGGTGCGGTGCCGCTGTCACACGGTGCGGTGCGGCGGTCACACGGTGCGGTGCCGCTGTCACACGGTGCGGTGCCGTTGTCACACGGTGCGGCGGTCACACGGTGCGGTGCCGCTGTCACACGGTGCGGCGGTCACACGGTGCGGTGCCGCTGTCACACGGTGCGGTGCCGTTGTCACACGGTGCGGCGGTCACACGGTGCGGTGCCGCTGTCACACGGTGCGGTGCGGCGGTCACACGGTGCGGTGCGGCGGTCACACGGTGCGGTGCCGCGCCGGGCCGCCGGGGGCGCTGCGCGCGTGGGCGCGGCGGTCACGCGCGGCGGAGCAGGAAGCGGCGCGGGGCGGGTGGAGCCGCCCGGTCTCGGTGTCCCGGTCCCGGTGTCCCGGTCCCGGTGTCCCCCCGGCCGCGGGCCATGCGCTGCGTCCTGATCGCCAGCACCGCGGCCGAGCTGCTCTTCTACTGGGCCGATGCCGCCTTCCTCCGCCGGCTGCGGTCGTCCCACGCCGGGCAGGTGGGGCGGGACGGGGCGGCGTGGGTGCGGGGAAGAGAGCACGGGCTGCGCGGTCGCGCGTGGGCGCTGACCGGGAGAGTGTGGCGCAGGGCCCGGCGCTGGAGGACAGCCTCAACACCCTCTTCGCCCCCCTCATCATTTCCTGCGCCGCGCTGCTGGAGAAGCTCTCCGACACCTATACCTGCTTTGCCACCGAGGGCGGGCGGCACCTCCACGTCCTGCACATGGTAGGACCGGCACCGGGGACCAGGGACTCCTGGCCGGCCCCCGGTTGACCCCGCTGCCGGTTGCAGTTCGGGGACTGCCTCTACATCGCAGTGAACGGCGACGGGACGCAGAGCGAGGACGACTTGCGCCGGACGCTCTTCGTGCTGCGGCGCTTGGTGGAGGCTCACTGTGGCCTCGTCACGCTCGACTCGCACCTCATCCGCAAGGAGTGAGCAGGCACAGCCACCGGCACAGGGTGGCATGTCAGGTTGCTGGGGTGGCTGCCCTGAGCTGCCTTCATGCAGCACCGGGGGGTGGGAGTGGGTGTCTCCAGCTGGGACCCTCCCTTTGCAACAGGACCCCCTGCCAGCTGGGCTGCAGCTGGGTTTTCGTGTGTCCATCCCAGGCGGGGAGCTGGGTTTTGGTGTGTCCGTCCCACGCAGGGAGGTGACAGCCACCTATGAGTTCACACTCTTGTGACGGCTGCAGGCTGCGGCCGGCTGATTGGGAGCAGCGGGAGCGCGTGTGGAGCCTGCTGCGGGGCCTGCTGGAGACCTACAGCCACTTGCGGGAGGAGGACCAGAGCTTTGCAGTGGAGGTACCAATGCTCTGGGCTGTCCCTCACTTTTGGGGTGTTCCAGGGGTGGAAGGCTGAGTGGAGTCCCAGGATGTGGGAAATGGCAGTAGGCTGGGGACTTTAGGGCAGCTCCCTGGAGCATTGGAAGCTCAGACCTGCCCCTAGGACTGCAAGTCTGGGCTGAGGGAGCTCAGCAGCCTACTCTCCTCCTGCACCCCAGGCCGTGGAGCGGCTGATCCATCCTCAGCTCTGTGAGCAGTGCATTGAGTTCCTGGAGCGACAAGTGGTACAGTACATCAATGCCAGCCCCGAGCGTGGCGGGGATGAAGTGGGCCATGCCTTCCTCCTGGTACACACCAAGCTGCTGGCCTTCTACTCCAGGTGTGCCCGGCCCCACCACCCTCCCCAGGGCAGCCATTTGTCCTCCCAGCTGACCTGTTCCCTCTCTGGCCTGCAGCCGCAATGCCAGCTCCATCCGCCCTGCCGACCTGCTTGTCCTCATCCTCCTGGTTCAGGACCTGTACCCCAGTCAGAGTGCTGAGGAGGAGCTTGGCCCACAGGTGCTCCAGGGCAGGATTGGGAGTGCAGCAAGTCAGGGTGCTCCCATGGGGTGATGCCTTGACAGCTGAGGCTTAGAGGTTTTTTCTCTCTTTTTGAAAGGCCACAGCAGGGAATGTTCTCCCTCAGGGACCCAAGAGAAGTGAGAGCATTCCTGTGAGTGGCCCTGGCTCCCATGGAGCTGCAGAGAAGGACTCAGATGACCAAGTGAGTCCTTGATATCAGGAGTTGCAGGGTGGGATTGCTGGAGGGCTGCCTGTATCGCTGCTATCGCTGACCCATTCGTTTTTGCTGGCAGGACACAGATGATCTCTCTGTACCTGAGGTGTACTACACACCTGAGCCCTCGCCAGGCCGGCACAGTACAGGTGAGTGCCCAGCTGGGCAGCAGCCGTGCCCCACACCCCCAACCCTGCCGAGGCCCCAGGGCTCTGAGCGGGGCTGGAAGGGTGCCCTGCCATGTTCTCTGCAGGCAGCGAGAGCTGGTCAGAGGGTGCTGAGATGCTGAGCATCGGGGAGGTGGATGCTGCAGATGTCCAGGTGAGCACAGAGTCCTGCAACACATCCCAACTCCACACGTCACCAACCTGTCCCGGTGCCCTTTGCAGATTCCGGTCCTCGTCACTCGTCTCTTGCTGTGCTGCAGTTGTGGGTGCTCTGCATCCCCCATGTTGTGCATAATTGTGACAGCTCTGATCTCCTTCTCCGAGGCGTTGCTTACAACGAGCTGTCAGGAGAGAGGGAGCGGGCCTGCCTCAGAGCAGTCCCGTGTCTCCCTCTGCTGCCATTGGGCTTTCTGGGCTGCTTCCCTGATGGCTGCTGCTACACCTCACACACTGCAAGCAAACACTGGCATCTGTTTAAGGCATTTGCAACCTTTGTCTTTGCAACAGTCTTCTTCTCTGCCGCTCCTTTGGGGTCCCTGGGCACTTTCCTCACTGCTGATCTTTTCCTACGTGGCCCCTCCAGCTCTTTTGGTTCTGTCTTGCCTGATTGCAGCTTTCAAGGCAATGCTGCATCCCTACAGAGCATTCTTGGTGTGAGCTGTCTCATCCCCACAGGGGACTGAGTATCTCCCCTGTCTTCCCAGATGGCAGAGGACTTGCTCCAGACCTTGGGGCCTCTGGTCCCTGAAGCTTCAAATCCCAGAAGGATCTTTCTGGATGCCAGCCTGCGGGAAGGTTACTGCCCCTTGCTGCCACACACCATGCACTGCCTCCCGCTTTGGCCAGGCATCTCCCTTGTGCTACTGACCAAGGTGAGCTGCCTCTGAGGTGAGGGAAACTATGTGGGACTGAGTCCTGCCTGACACATCTCTCCTTTCCCTGGCAGGGCCCCATGACCCAGGTGGCCATCACCTTGTACCAACTGCTGGATGGTTTCTTGGTGCTAGAGAAGAAGCTGGAAGAGGGACCAGAGGTGGGAGTCACACGCTCCTACCCATTCCTCGCTGAGCTACGGCAGCGCATGGACAAATTTGTGAAGAAGCTGAGTGGACAGGACATCCAGGTGGGAGTGGGAACATGAGGACCCTGTCCTGTTTTCTCCACAGCCTGACACAGTCCTGTCTCTTTCTAGTTACAGAACACGTGGTTGGACTTCAAGAACAAGATCTTTTCACGGAGTGAGCCTGGGAGCTCCCTAGAGTGAGTAGGGGGAAGCCAGGGAAAGTCTCTGAGACAGGCAGGGACCTTTCCCTGCCTGGGGACCAGCACAGCTGTCTCTGCAGTGCTGGGGACCCAGCGTCCAAACTCAGCACTGTCTGTGTCCCCTGGCTCAGGCTGCTGCAGTCAGTGGCCAATGTGAAGCGGCAGCTTTGTTCTGTGTACCGCCAGCTCTTCCTGACCTCTGCTGGCCACAGCCTGTCCCAAGGGCTGCGGGACCGTGCTCAGAAATTGATGAGGTGAGTTCATGGGGATGGTCAGCATTGACAGGGTGCTGCCCCACACCCAGCTGGGGCTTGTGAGTCCTGGCCTCTCACCGTGCCTCTTCTCGGCAGGGAGAAGCTGCTGGACTGGCGGGACTTCCTGCTGGTGAAGAGCAGGCGCAATATCACCATGGTGTCATACCCATCTCTGCAGCTGGGGACCCAGCCTGGCAAGGGGGTGTCCCTAAGGGGGTAGCAGATGTGGGAGTGGGACCCTGTCCCCCAGCACTGGGATCAAGGGGAGGAATGTAATGGGCAAAGGTGGATTCCCCGAGGCTCAGGGGCTGTCCTGGAAGGGCACCAAAGTGGTTGGACACCCTTAACCCATCCCACATACCTGGAGGACTTCCCTGGTCTGGTGCACTTCATCTATGTGGACCGCACAGCTGGACAAATGATGGCACCATCACTCAGTGTGACAGAGAAGTCCAGCTCAGAGCTGGGCAAGGGTCCCCTGGCCACCTTCATCAAGAAAAAGGTACTGCTCATGGGATGGGAACCGCAGAAAAGGGTGGAAATTGGAGGGGTTTCTGCTCAGGCTTCAGGTGCCCCTTGTGCCCCAGGTCTGGTCCCTGATCACACTGGCCCGGCGATACCTACAGAAGGGCTATACAACACTGGTGCTGCAGGATGGCGACTACTGCTGCTCCTACTTCCTCTGGTTTGAGAATGAGATGGTATGTGAGGCCAGGAAGGGGCTGAGCCCTCTTTCCCTGGGGCAGGGAGCAGGGCTGTAGGCCTAGCCAGCTCTGTCTGCTCGGTGGTCCCATCCCAGCTCCTGCCCTCTGCTGTCATTTCTTCCCAGGGCTACAAGCTAGAGGTGATGGAGGTACCAGTCCTTTCTGATGATTCTGCTCCTATTGGGATGCTTGCAGGAGACTACTACAGGTGAGCAGTTGCCAGCCCTGTGGTTTGGCACCAGGGCTCAAAGCTGTGATGGCACACGGGTCCCTGTGAGTGATGCCCGGATGCCAGTGTTGTGGTGTCACTGGAGTTGCACCAGCCCATCTCCCAGCCTGGTGCCATGGTTTTGCTGTGTTCTTGCACAGTGCTTTATAGAGGGAAGGTCGTTAGAAAGGGGTTGCCTGTGTGCACTGTACCTGACAAGCCCCTGTCTTCTCCTCCCCAGGAAGTTGCTGCGTTATTACAGCAAGAACCACCAGGCAGAGGTAGTGAAGTGCTATGAGCTGCTGACCGTGCACCTGGGCATCATCCCCTCTGAGCTCGTGGTCCAGCAGGCCTACGACTTGGCCCGGCGCCTCTGGGAGCCATCCCGCATCCCTCTGCTCTGAGCTGCCTCCAGCCACCTTGGGGCCAGGATTAAAGTGGGTGTGTGGGTGTTCCCAGAGCCTGGGTTGCTTTCTCACTGTCTGTGTGCCATGCCGTGGATTGTGTCTTTAACCAGAGACAGGCAACCTTCCCATCCTCCAGCCTGGCCAGGGCTGGCACTGTCCCTTTTCCTGCTCCCCATGGTTTTCACTGCCACCCAGTAGCCTCGGGACAGACAGAGATGGGGGCCAAGATGTTGTTGGCAAATCACTGTCTTGCTGAAAAGTGCATTTCCAGAGCAGGATTTATAATGTTAGCTTGGCATTGCTGCCAGGCTTTGGCCAGAGATCAAGATAGTGTAGCCAAACCTGAGTGGAGCAATGGTCTAGGGTACCTGCCCCTTCCCCCTCACCCCCAAATGTGGGGTGCACAGCCCTCAGAGGTTTGGCAGGCTCTGGGGAGATGCAGCCCATCCTGCACCCCTTTCCCCACACCCAGGCACCAGTTAGCCACAGCTCTGAGCTTAGCTGGGAACAGTGAGTAAATCCTGAGGCAGCTTATGTGTTTCCCAGGCACGTCTGGGCTCAGTGCACTCCAAACCTCAAGTACAACTGGGAATAGGGCCAGCCCCAAGGGACTCGGGTAGCCACTGCCCCTTGTTGCTCCCATGTCACTCGCTGGAGCTGGGGATGGCAATTCAGGGAGCACTGGACCATGACAGGGCCTTTGCCCCATGCTGCTGAGCTGGAATTTGCCCTGCTGAGCAATAGTTCTGGATTCAAAGCCAAGCTCATTCCCAAACTGCCCCCTTTCAGGCTGCTTTCAGGGCTGCGCTTGGGGCTGTGAGGGGGGGCCAAATTCCCTCAGTCCTGCCGTGCTTGGCCCATCACCCCAGCCACGTGCCTCTGGCTCATCCCTGGAGCACGACAGGAGCTGGGGAAGGGGGCGGTCAGGGCCCCGCCTGCCTGCTCAGCACCTTCCCGGAGTACAGCCTGGGGAGCTCCTGGCCCCGTGCTGAGCCCCAGGCAGGAGCTGACCCCTTCTCAGCCCCGGGGCTCGTCTCCGGCCCCGCTGCAAGCCCCCGGCTAAACCGCGCCAGGGTCCGCGCGTCGCTGGGGACAGCAGCAGCGGGGCAGCGCCCGGCTGGTGCCCCTGTCCCGACCAGCCTCCCCGCCTCCTCAAGGCGTTCCCTGCCCTGGCCCCTCGTCCCCTCCCTGTGCCCGGAAGCCCCGGGAAAAGTTCCGCCGTGAAAGCAAAGTCCAGGCTGCCGGACGCCGGGCAGCCATGGCCGGAGGCTGCGGGGCGATGGCAGCCGAGCTTCGGGGAAGACTGAGTGTGGTCTGCTCGTCCCGCTGGCCGCAGGGCTGGCATCTGTCCCTGGGGCCGTCGGGAGCGCGTTTGGCCCATTCCGGGGCTGCAGCCCAGCTGCAGCAGGAATACGACGCGGTGGTGATCGGCGCAGGTAACAGAGCAAAGGAGCAAGAGTCGAGCTGCGGGCAGCCGGCGGGGACCCACATCTGCCCTCCCCCCAGGGCAGGCAGCAGAGGAGCATCTAGGTGGGGACCACAGTAGTGCTGGACGCATTGCAAACCTCCAGACTGCTCCTCATGCCTGGGACGACGCAGGGGTCTGGCACAAATTGCAACCCCCCCAGCATACAGAGCACTGTTGGAGCATCTGCCTTGAGCGCTTCTGTCCCTCTCTGCTGCACCATTAGGGCCGGGGCTGTAGGGCTGGGGGAGGATTCTCCTTGTCACCTGTATCCCTGTGTCTAGAGCCTGTTATTGGGGTGGCTGTGATAGCCCCAGGCACGGCAGGGTGCCCTGTCCTGTGGGCCCATCACCAACAATGGGCTCTGCTCATCTCTCTCTCTTCTTGCAGGGCACAACGGGCTGGTGGCAGTGAGTACCTAGAGTGGCGTGCTGCCTGTCCTCCATCCACAGGGGACAGCAAGGGACTGGGAAGGGGCTGTGCTGTGAGCAAGGGAGAGCTTTGGGGGCAGTGTCCATGGGGCTGGGGCTCCCACAGGCCCTCCCTAGTGAGGAGGGCACCATGTGCTCACGTTGGCAGTGACATCCCGGCTGGAGGGATGGGCAGTGTGTGCCATGCTCCCCACAGGCTGCCTACCTGCAGCAGGCAGGGCTGCGCACAGCTGTGCTGGAGAAACGTCATGTGCTGGGCGGCGCGGCCGTCACCGAGGAGATTGTGCCAGGTACCCCTGCATGCCCCTTGTCCCCTTTGCCAGCCCTGGTGGTGGACATTCCTCACCACCCCGCGTGTTCCAGGGTTCAAGTTCTCCCGGGCATCATACCTGCTCAGCCTGCTGCGACCACAAATCTATGCTGATCTGGAGCTGCAGGTACTGGCACCCACCCTTTGCTGGGCTGCTGGCAACCCACAGCGTGCAAGCAAGGGGACCCTGCTGTGAGGCTGTCCCTGCAGGGCGGGTCCTGTAGTGGGTCATCCCTGTCTTGCAGCGGCACGGTCTGAGGGTGCTCCCACGGGACCCCTATTCCTTCACCCCACTGCTGGAGGACAGGAGCCCTCCTCGCTCCCTTCTGCTGGGGCATGACATGACCCAGACTCAGCAGCAGATTGCTCAGTTCTCCCAGAAGGATGCCCAGGTACCACCAGGGACATGCACCTGCACCGCAAAACCCGTGAGGAGCTACCCTACCCCTGGAGTGGCAGGCATGCTCCTGGGTGGGGTATCCATTGCACCCACCATGGTGCAGTCCTTGTTGTCCACCCTCTGTCTCCTTCCAGGCCTACCCTGAGTATGAGGCGTTCATGAGGCACATGGTCTTGGCCCTTGACCCACTGCTGGATGCCCCTCCAGTGGATACAGCTGTCCTGGGAAAGGGATCCCTGCTCCAGCAGCTCAGGAACCTGCGAACCCTGAAGCCCTTGCTGCAGGCAGGTACATCTGGGATGCCAGGGAACCCCAACAGCAAGGGGTGTTTGCCAGCACCTGGGATGGGCAATGCAGAGCCTCCTCAGGAGCCCAGTCTTAGCTGGCAGGCTCTGGTAGGCTTGCTCACCTTGGTCCTACTGACTGACCTCCAAACCCAGCTGGGCACCAGTAGCCAGCCCTGGCACAGCCATGCAGGTCTCACACCACCTCTCTATCCCCAGGGCTGGCACTGGGGCAGCAGCTGCCCCGCTATTACGAGGTGCTCACAGCTCCCATCTCCAAGGTGCGTGCTGGCAGTGTTGGTGTGGAAACACCCACTGCCTGTTCTGCCTGCCAGGATGCTGCAGCAGCTCCCCACCCCAAGCCTGGCATGCTCTCTTTCTCCTGGGCCAGATCCTGGATCACTGGTTTGAGTCAGAACCCCTGAAGGCAACTCTGGCTACTGATGCTGTGATTGGAGCCATGGCCAGCCCACACACCCCCGGCAGTGGGTGAGGGACCCTTCCCCCTGGGGCTCATGCCTGCACTGTCCCCTGCTACCATGCTCTGTGCTTGGCTCTGCTGCACACCAGTACCCCATGCCCTGCCCCCCTGCCTCTCCCTCCCACTGTCTGCTCAGGTGGGGTTCCTCAGGGGTTGGTGCTGGGCAAGGTGCTGCCCCCAGCCCTGCCATATGGCTCTCCTCAGCGGCCCCCACTTATTCCTTCACTGTTTGGGCACCTCTGGCCCTGGGCGGGGCTGAGTCCTGGCTGGTGCGTGCTCCCTGTGACTGAGTTGACATCCCATGAGGTGTCATGGTCCCATGGGGAGGATGTGGTGGCTGTGGCACCATCCTCACTACCCATGCAGGGGACAGATCCATCCCCTCAGCCAGCAGCTAATCCGAGGTCCTGCTACCGCAGGTATGTGCTGTTGCACCATGTCATGGGTGAGCTGGAGGGACGGCGGGGGGCCTGGGGCTACGTGGCAGGTGGCATGGGAGCCCTGTCCCAGGCCATCGCCCAGGCAGCGACTGCCCGGGGAGCCCACATCTTTGCTGAGAAGGTACGGGGTGTCTGGGAGAGGGAAGCTGCTTGGCCATCCCCGCAGGCAGCAGGGATGCTCTTGGTAAAGTCTTGTCCCCTACACGTGCCCAGGCAGTGTGCCACGTGCTGCTGGGCTGTGACGGGGAGGCGCAGGGTGTCGCGCTGCAGGATGGGACAGAGGTGAGGAGCAAACTGGTGCTGTCCAATGCCTCCCCCCAGATCACCTTTCTGGAACTTATTCCTCAGGTATGGAGTGCATGGGCCTGGTGGTGGCTTGGCATGTTGGAATAGCCCCATTCTCACTGCCTCTCACAGCCAGCCTCTGCACTGGTATATTCCACCCTAGGAGAAGCTGCCGAAGGATTTTGTCCAGCGGATCCGGCAGCTTGACACACGCTCACCTGTCACCAAGATCAATGGTAGGTACCAGCAAGGACACTTCCACTGCCATCCCTGCTGGAGGAACACTGGTGCCAGGCTCAGCAAGAGGCTGCACTCCACTTCCTCCATCTCCACATCCCATGCCCAGTGGCGGTGGATCGGCTGCCCAGCTTCCTGGCTGCCCCCAATGCCCGCGACGGCCAGCCCCTGCCCCACCACCAGTGCTCCATACATCTCAACTGCGAGGGCACCCAGCTCCTGCATCAGGCATTCACTGAGGCTGCCCACGGGCACCCCTCCAGCAGGTAGGAGCCTGTACTGGCACACCTTGGTGCGCTGGGGAAGGGACAGGACAGTCATAGCTGTGGATGCTGGGGAAAGAGGTGTGGAGTGGCTGGGTCCCCCTCTGCCTGCCCTGTTGGTGTACTGCTCCCCCAGGCCCATGATCGAGCTCTGCATTCCCTCAGCGCTGGACCCAGGGCTGGCCCCGCCAGGCTGCCACGTAGTGTCCCTCTTCACGCAGTACACACCGTCCATGCTGGCAGGCGGTCGGTCCTGGGACGAGCAGGCCAGAAATGCATATGCAGACACGGGTACGTAATGCACACACAGACCCCAGGAACACCCATGGGCAGAGCTGCCCTGGAGCTGCACAGGGGTTTGCTACCGTGTCCCCCAGGGCTGCCCACCAGTAGTCCTTTCATCTTTCTCTAGTGTTTGACTGCATCGAAGACTATGCCCCAGGCTTCAAGGCATCTGTCATTGGCAGGGACATCCTGACGCCACCAGACCTGGAGAGGATCTTTGGGCTGCCTGGTGGAGTGGGTACCATGCGTGTCAACTCTAAGCATCACTCTGGTGCCAGTGCTAGTGGGCACACGGGCCTGGGCCAGGCACAGCTAGCTCACAGAGCTCTGTTGGCAGAACATCTTCCATGGAGGGATGTCTCTTGACCAGCTGTACTTTGCCCGGCCAGCACCATCCTACTCTGGCTACCGGTCCCCAATTCCTGGCCTGTACCTGTGTGGAAGTGGAGCCCACCCTGGTGAGTAGAGCTGGGAGCTAGGATCCTCATGGAGGCGTGCAGAAGGAAGAAAGGGGCATGTGGAAGAGGTGCACCAGCATTCCCCAGTTCTCCTTTCTTGCAGGAGGAGGAGTGATGGGAGCAGCAGGACGCAATGCTGCCCAGGTGGCTATCAAGGATTTCAGGCATCTTTGATGAGATTGCTGAAACTGGCTTCACCAACAAAGGGTTGCAACAGCAGCATGCCCTACTGATGCCATGCAGAGCCCTGCCAATCCCCAACTTGATTCCCCAGAACCTCAGGGCAGGAGCATCTCCTGAGAGCTGGGTGTAGGCTGGCAGGGGTCCCTTGTGCTCCCAGTTGCTACCATCACCTTGAACAGATGGCTGCTCCCAGCCTGCCACAACCCAGCCTTGCCCCAGCGGCTCCCGGACCCTGCATGACCATGGCAAGCCTCACTCAGCCCCTGCCTGTGCCCATGGAAATAAACCCTGGCCCAGGCTCTGTCATGAGCACTCTCACTGTGTTTTTTGAGCAACTCATGGAGCTCCTACTGTGTTATCCACACTTGCTGGTAATGCAGCTTTGGGGGAGCTGCCAGAGAGCACAGGCACATTTCGGAGTAGTGAACAGGGACAAACAGCCCCTCACCCTCTTGTGTGCCCATTGATGCAGACTCAGGTGCATGCAGGGCTGTTTGTATTGAGCTCCACAGCTCCGGGCAGGTCCAGACCATCCTAAGTACTTAGAACAAGCAGGGAGCTGCTTGGATACTGCTTTGGTACCTGAAGTCCCCAGCTGTCCTCAGTCTCCCGGCTCTTGGTGGCTGTCTGTACAGCAGACACGTGCCCAGCAGCTCAGAAACCACAGGAGCCAGGAGCAGCAGCTGTCCCCTCGTGCCTCACACATGCTCCTATTCCCGACGGAAGCTGCCTGCACGTGTTCTGGCCCCGTCCCTGCGTCCCCTGGGCAGATGTTCCGTGCTGGCCACTCCTCAGCCACAGCAGGCTCGGGGTGTGCCCCTCACCCGGGCTGCTGCCGGGAGCCGCTGGCTGCAGATTACAGAGCTCACATCCTCTCCCTGCCCTCTTCCTCCGCCAGACAATGCTCCCAATTCAGCCGCCCGCCTCGCCTCCTGCCGGGCCCTAAATACGGTGCTGACAGGGTGAGCTGCTGCACCTGAGCTGGCTGAATCAATATTGACCGGCCAGGAATAGTCCCGCAGCCCTCTGAGAATAGCCCCGCACGCCCGCCCGCCGCCCACAGCTTCCCGCGCCGGGGCTGCCCTGCTGCCGGCCGCGTATTTTTAGCTGCTGCCGTTGCTGGCTGCCTGGGATTGCAGGTGCTGGCACCCAGTGAGCCCCGAGGGAGATGAGGGGCTCATTGGCTGACACCTCAGGGCAAAGGGGGACACCTCGAGCCCGCCACGATCGCATGAGCGGCAGGTCACAGTGCCCATACTGCTGCGAGAAGAGGCTGGCAGGTCCCAGATGTGGGAGAGCCCACCAGCCCCTTCACTTCTCTCTTCTTGCTGTGCCCAGGAGCAGAGGCAGAGCTGGGAGCGGGACCCAGCACCCGCCCAGCGGCCCTGCGACCCTGCCAGCATCTGCCGGGGGAGGAGTTCGGGGGAGGCTCCTGGCTTCACACTTAAGCAATTGATCTCCAAAACGTCGAGACGAATGAGTCACGGGCTCCACTGCTGGCCCCAACCCTGCCCTTCCCCAGGGCTTTCCGTGGCCTCCATTCTGGGGCTGGCCAAGGACTCGTCTCGCAGCAGAGGCTTCAGGACATTGCCCTGATCCCGGCCAAAGCAGAGGGCTGGGATGCGAGTCCCCTGCGAGGGGGACCCAGAGTTGTGCATCCCTGCACACCCAGAGGTGCTGTAGGTCCTTGCGAGACGTGGCGATGAGCTCACGGGCTATTCCCGGCCGTGTTGATCCTGGCTCCTCCCGGCAGGATCCGGCTGCTTTGACTCCAAACAAACAGTCCGGTGGCCACCGGCACATTCCTGGCCGGTCCCTGGGCACGGCCGGGGCACTGGGTTTCCTGTTTATCCCCATCCCACGGCGGGGCACGGCGGGCGTGTGGGCAGCAGGGTGCCCCGGGGACTGGCGGCACCCCAAGCCGGAGGTTGCTCCCGGGGCAAGTCGGGGCGGGGGCGGGGGCGCGCATCAGCAGTCTCCACGTCCCACGGAGCGGGGCTGAGCCTGAGGACCCTCACAGCCAGCCTGGTTTATGGATGGCATAGGTGATGCTCCAAGCCCCGGGAGAGCTGTGCTCCGGGCTCACGGTACCATCCCATACCCTGCCGTGGTCCCTGTGCCCCCCGAGTCCTGGCCCCACCGCAGCACCTCCAGGCATCCTATGCCTGTGCACCCACTTGAACCACTGCGTGAGTGGGACGCTGCAAGGAGTGTCCCCGGCATAGCAGTTCGTCATCTCCACAAAGTCCACGCTGTGCCAGACTGCGGGACAGCCCAGTGAGGGGAGCATCCCTGAGCGAGGGAGTTTGGACTCGGGGGAGGTCCAGCCTCACAGCAGGTCGGGACTATCCGGGACAGCTCAGATCCTCCCGGCTGGGGAAAGGACAGGGTTTGGGACAGGAACGGGTTTGCCCCAGTGTGCAGTGAGGCAGAGTAGGGCCGGGGGTGGGCAGGGAGCAGGGCTGGGCTCCAGACCAGAGGCGGGGAGGCGGGGGGCCCCCTCGGGTCGGCCCACCCCGCCGCACCATAAAAGCGGCTGCAGGCGGTGCCCAGCGGGAGGCAGGAGCTGCGGGATCCACTGCCGCCAGCGCTACCGCTGCGTCCCCTCGCCACCACCGTGTCCCTCTCCATCGCCTGCCCCGCACCGCTGCCGGTCCGGCACCACCATCCCTTGCCAGGGTGAGTGCCAGAGGTGGCCCTGGGAGGGGAGGTCTGGGTACCTGGAGGGGGGTCAGCAATCCCACCAATGCTCTGAATGAGGATGCAGGGGAAGTGGTGAGGTGATGTGGACGGGGCTGTGTGCAAGATGGGGAGGAATCCTGGTGTTCAGTAGAGAATCCAGGTGGACGATGAAAGGGCGCTCTGTGGGGCCCTCACCCATGTCCCGAAACATGGGGCAGACAGGAAGCAACAAGAGCGCAGGGCAATGTTCGTGGGGCTGCCCATGGCTGTCAGTGCCCAGGAGGGCTGTGTCAGAGCTGGGTGACCTGGTGAAGGGTGTAGGGCTGGGGTATTCTGTGAGTGTGGCAGGGACCAGCCCATGCATCCCCCACAGCACAGGGACAGGGATGACACCACCGTGCAAGAGGGCACGAGATCCCTCCACCATTGCCCAGCTCCTGCAGCACAGGGGGGCTGCAGCTGCTCCCCCACTCTGCCATGGTCCCCAAGGACTCATTGTTGGTCTGTCCCCAGGCATCTACTCACAGAGCCATGATGGTGATGCCAACTGGCACAAGTCACATCCTGCTGGTGCTGGTGCTGGTGCTGTGCTGGGTGGCCGCCAGCAGGCAGGAGCTGGCCGCGGTGCAGCTGCGGCTGGGGGGACCACGGGGTCCAGCTGGAGAGGGCCGACTGGAGGTGCTGTACCAGGGGCGCTGGGGTACTGTGTGCGATGATGGCTTCGACTTCCATGCGGCCACCGTCGCCTGCCGACAGCTGGGTTACACCGCAGCCATCACCTGGACCCATAGTGCCACCTACGGCCAAGGGGAAGGTAGGGGGCAGGTGGGGAATGGGGGCAGGGGGTCCTGACAAGGGCAGTGTGGTTCCCGCTGGCTGTGGGAGCCTCCCCACGGGGCTGTCTGCACCGCTGCATGGGGCCTATGACGCTGTGTCCCCAGGCCCCATCTGGCTGGACAACGTGCGATGTGGGGGCAGCGAAGGCTCCCTGGCAGAGTGTGTCCACAATGGCTGGGGCATCAGTGACTGCCACCATGGCGAGGATGCTGGTGTGGTGTGCTCAGGACAGCGTTTGCATGGCAACTCCCCCCAGGCTACCACCTCTGGTCACCTGGGAGAGGTGAGTGG
The DNA here is from genome assembly GCF_031753505.1 of Anomalospiza imberbis. NCBI lineage: Eukaryota > Metazoa > Chordata > Aves > Passeriformes > Viduidae > Anomalospiza > Anomalospiza imberbis. The sequence continues at coordinate 21,563,955 of NC_089688.1, forward strand.
GGGCCCATGGCATTCGCCTGTGGCCAGCAGGGTACACCGGAGTGACTGGAGCAGGTCCCACTAACCCTTCCCCTGACCCCTTTTCTGAACGCTCTGCCCTCGATGCTGGAGCCCCATGCCCACCCCATGCCCGCTGTGGCAGGTGTTGGGACTACCCCTGGAGGAGGTACGGCTCAAGCCCATCCTGGCACGGGCCAAGCTGGGCATGCCAGTGATGGAGGGTGCTGTGGAGGTGAAGCACAACGGGCGCTGGAGGCAGGTGTGTGATGCCAACTGGACCAGGAACAACAGCCACGTGGTCTGCGGGATGCTGGGCTTCCCCCGGGAGAAGCACATCAACACCAGCTTCTACCGGTAGGGATGCGGGAGACATGCGCTGCACCTGAGCATGAGGGGCAGGTGCCTGGCTGGACACACTGTGGGGACAAGAGACTGGAGGAGTGGTCAGAGAAGGGCTGCACATGTGGGTGGGTGTGCGAGGTGCTGGTATGGCCTGGCCATGCCTGCATCCCCTTCTTGGGCCTTTGACAAAGGTCAGAGTTGGGCTCAGCAGCATCCAGAGGTCTTTGGGGATGGTCACCATCATGACTGGCAAAGTGTGGGAGAAAGGAGAGGAAAGATGAGTGTTCCTTGGTCCCTCCCACCCCGTCTCAGCCTGGAACTATAAATACAGCCCATAATGAGCCCCTACCGGTGCCAGGAGTCTCACAGTCCCACTGGGACACATGGTATAGACGGGCTTGGCAGAGTAATTGCCAGTGGGGAGAGAATATGACGTATCCTGGGGTCTCCATCTCCTGCCGAGGAGGGCAGAAATTATGGGGCGGGGGGTTCAGAGCTGGGCAGTGTCAGCATGTTCCTTCATCTCCTGGCTCTGTACACCCACAGAAAGCTCTGGAACAGGAAGCTGAAGGACCCCAACTCCAGGTAGGACTCAGCACTGTGCATGGTGAGCAGGGCACCTTGAATGGACACCCAGCATGAGTATTGGGTGGGGGAGAGTCTCTGGCACCCATGCTGAACCTGGCCCTGCTCCTCTCCCTTGGCAGCCTGAAGACCCTCAGCCAGAAGAACAGCTTCTGGGTGCATAAGGTGCGGTGTCTGGGCTCAGAGCACCACCTCGCCCGCTGCCCTATGCAGATGGCCCCACCAGCCCCCCGCCAGCACGCCTGCCCCCACGGCATGCACGCCATCGTCAGCTGTCTCCCTGGCCCTGCCTTCCAGAAGGGCAAGGGCAAGAACAAGACAGCCCCGGGAAAGGTGAGCCCTTGCAGAGTTCCACACCCTCTCCCACCGACAGAGAGTCCCAGGGCTGAGCAGCACTCAGTCACCCCATTTGCACTTGAGGGGGCTGGCTGTGTCCTGGGGTTGCTGACCGGCTGCTCTCCATACCCAGGTGCTCCCAGTGCGGCTGCGAGCGGGCACCCACGCTGGTGAGGGCCGGGTGGAGGTGCTACGCCATGGGCAGTGGGGCACCGTGTGTGACAAGCAGTGGGACCTGGCTGCAGCCAGTGTGGTGTGCCGGCAGCTGGGCTATGGGACAGCAAAGCAGGCCCTGCTGGGAGCCCGGATGGGACAAGGTGAGGCAGGTGTTACAGCATGGACTTGGGAAACCTCTGGGCTTGGAGGGGTATGATGGGGAAATCAACTGGTCTAATGTGTCCTGCTGGAGAATCCTGGGATGCTCACACAGCTTCAGCCTACCCTGGGATGAGGCTACCCTGACTGCTCCTGCCATGGGCAGCCCCATTCCCATAGAGAATGCCCAGATCAGGGGAAGGAGGATAAGGCCCTGTTCCAGGATGGTCATGGAGCAAGGAGCACTGACCCTTCCTGTGCTTTAGGTCTGGGGCCCATCCATATGAGCAATGTACAGTGCACTGGCCATGAGCGCTCCCTGGGTGAGTGTCGCTTCCAGGATGCTGAGCAGAACGGGTGTCAGCACGAGGCCGACGCTGCCGTCCGCTGCCACATGCCCTACATGGACTTCAAGAGCCAGGTGAGTCCCTGCCTCCTTCCCAGAGCCTGTTGAACCCCAGCCGCATTGCACAGTCCCTGCTCCCCAAGCTCTATGCCCAGTGTGGATGATCAGAGCAGCCCTGGGATGACCCAGGGGATGGGGGGATACAGAGCAGCACCTTGATGGGGTTCTGCAGGATGATCTGGTGGCAAAATTGGTCTTGTAGGGAGGAAAGGAGGGAGATGAAGATGAGGGATATGTTCAGCTGGATGTGTGGGGCTGCTTGTCCCATTGCAACGTGGGGCGGGAGAGCTGACGTTCTGTGCCACATTCCAGTTCAGCCCCTCTCTGCCAACAGGTGCGGCTGGCCGGGGGCCGCAACCCCGAGGAAGGCGTGGTGGAGGTGCTGGTGCCAGTGCAGGGGCAGCTGCAGTGGGGTGCAGTGTGTGGTGCACAGTGGGGCTTGAACGAGGCCATGGTGGTCTGCAGGCAGCTGGGGCTGGGCTTTGCCAGCCATGCCCTCCAGGTGAGTGGGGTACCAGCCTGGGGACAGAACTGCAGGGGTCCTGCAGGATGGATAGTGTGGGCATGGTGTGGCCAGGGGCTCTGGGATGGGATGCTGCGGGGACAGATCCCAGTGGCAGTGTTAGGGCAGGAGAGGAGGCAGTGGAGGCAGGTGGGAGCTGGCAAGGGCTGCAAGGACTGGTCCAAGCATTGTGCTCCTCCTCTGTTCAGGAGACATGGTACTGGGCAGGCAGCTCCGATGCCACCCAGGTTGTGATGAGCGGGGTGCGCTGTGCCGGCACCGAGCTGGCCCTCCAGCAGTGCCAGCGCCATGGCCCTGTCCATTGCCCCAGCGGCGGGGGACGCTTCTCAGCAGGGGTCACCTGCACTGCCCGTGAGTAGCAGGAGTCCATGGGGTACTGCTGGGAGGGGGCACCCCTCTTCTCCTGTAGGAGAGTAGGGGGTGCTATGCAGGGTGGGGATCACCTTCTCAATCCCCACTGGTCCCCTCCATGCCAGACGCCCCAGACCTGGTGATGAACGCCCAGCTGGTGCAGGAGACAGCCTACCTGGAGGACCGACCCCTGGGGCTGCTGTACTGTGCCCATGAGGAGCGCTGCCTCTCCCGCTCTGCTGACAACATGCAGTGGCCCTATGGCCACCGCCGCCTTCTTCGCTTCTCCTCCCAGATCCACAACCTGGGAAGAGCCGATTTCCGACCAAGGATGGGGCGTCATGCCTGGACTTGGCACCAGTGCCACCGGTGAGTGGCCCATAGGCAGGGGCTGGCAGGGAGCTGCCCTCTCCTTGAGCCAGGCAGGGCATGGTGGCACCCATCCCCAAGAGGCTGTCCCACCCGGGGTAATTAACAGCGTCTGAGCCAGCACTGTCATTACGGCTTTATTTGGCTTCAGAGTTGTAATTTGCTGAGTCCCTGGGTGCTGCCCTGCTGGAAGTTCTGCTGGGGTTGCCTGGGCCAGCCATGTGCTCCCTGGCCAGGCACTGGTCCTGTGCTCAGCCCCTGTCCCCACAGACACTTCCACAGCATTGAGGTCTTTACCCACTATGACCTGCTGACGCTCAATGGCTCCAAGGTGGCCGAGGGGCACAAGGCCAGCTTTTGCCTGGAAGACACCAACTGCCCTGAAGGTAGGTGCTAGCTGCAGAGCTGACAGAGACCCCCATTCTGCTCCCCAGAGGGGCTCTGTCTGTGCCTCCTTCACTTCCCCTCCTTGCTGCAGGTCTTCAGCGACGCTTCGCCTGTGCCAACTTTGGTGAGCAGGGGGTGAGTGTGGGGTGCTGGGACACCTACCGCCATGACATCGACTGCCAGTGGATTGACATCACCGATGTGCCACCGGGCAGCTACACCTTCCAGGTATGGGGATGGAGCGGGGAGGGACACCAAGCTACCAAATCTCAGGGCTGGGGAGTCCCCTCCATGAGCACAACAGCATCCCTCACCTTGCACATCAGGGTGCTGCAGAGGTGCTCCCAGCCCTGCCCCTTGCCCTCCCCAGGTGGTGGTGAACCCCAAGCATGAGGTGGCTGAGTCGGACTTCTCCAACAACGTGATGAGGTGCCAGTGCAAGTATGATGGGCAGCGTGTCTGGATGCACGGCTGCCACACAAGTAAGGAGGGACGGGAGCATAGGAGCTATGGCAGGCAGAGTGAGGGAAGGGATGAATCTGAGGGGGCCACAGGTTTCTTGTGCCCCCACACGCACACCTACCCCCACAACATCGCTCTCCCCAGGTGATGCCTACGGTGCCGATGTGGTGAGCGATCTGGAGAGACGGGAGCGCCTGGCCAACAACCTCGTGTGAACCCTTGGCATTGGCGTGGTCCCAGCAGCGCCACGGGAGAGTCCAGCTCCCGCACCCCAGCCCCTGTGCCCTGGCAGCACCGGACTGAGCTCAGGGACTTGCAGACTTTTGTATTTATTGATGCTGCTGCAGAGGATGGAGATGAGCGCCAGGGCTGGCGGGGAGTGCCTGGGGGTGCCCAGTCCCGTGCTGCCAGCGGGATTTGAAAGAGTGGCCCAAGTACTGCAGCAGGCCTCACCTCCACAGCCCCAGGGCCCCCCCAGGACAACTACCTCAGCCTGCCCAGCCCGCCATGCTCCTGCAGACTCAGGACAGTCCCCAGCCACCCATGCACCAGTCCTGTCTTCAATAAAGGTTCTGTGAGCTGGGAGCAGGGTGCTGTGCTGTGGAAGAGGGGCTACTTCTTTATCAATCCCACCATCACCTCCTCCTTTCCCTGCACTCTTTCCTATTAGGATCATGAAGCCAGTCCCCAGCTGGGAACAACTTGGTCTAGGCAATGTATCCCCAGCCAGGCAGTGTTCCCCCTGTGCCACCCAGGGCCACCAACTCCCTGGCTGTCTGCACGTGGCTGGCATCAAGCAGCTCTGGCTTGCCATCAGTGGTCCCCAGGGGCGAGGACACCCTGGCCCTGAACTGGCTAACCCTGTGCATGCAAAAAGACCCAGCCAGCTGTGTGGCAGCATGGGCTGGCAGCCAGCCCAGCAGCCGCAGTGTATGCAGCTGACATGCTGGGCTTTCCCAGGCTGTCCTGGCAGCTTCCCAGACATGGGAGCTGTGGTAGGGCCACTCTGTCCCTCAAAACCCTTGCTCCTAGGCACAGAGTGGGGACACAGGGAACACTGTGCCCTTGCTCTCTGTTTCTTACCTCCCGTGGTTTCTACCTTTTTTCTTACAACAGGAAATAAAAGGGAATGTCACCAACACACTCTGTACTGTCTGTTCCCCAGATCGCCAGCCACGGGGCAGTGCCACCCCTCTCCTTGCACACCTCTGTCCATTCCTGCCTCGCTGGCAGGCACCAGCCCGGGGTGGGGGGCTGTCAGCACCCACCTCAGCCCAGGACAAGTCAGGCTGCACCCGCACGTGATGGTCCCTGCACGTGGAGTTGCTGCTGGGAACGGCGGTGATGCACTGGAGGGGCCCGAGGCCAGAGACCGTGGCAAGGCACGTGCTGGTGGAGGCTCACTCGGCCAGGCTCGGGCTTTGAGGGATGCCGGATGGCGGGGAAGATGTTTTCCACATGAGAGCAGCTTTGCTCCCTGAAATTTCCACTGGCCAAGCCACGAGCATCCGGGAACAGCAGCCGAGATGGCTCCCAGCTGGCAGCTCTGCCGCATGATGCAGGGGCAGGGAGCCACCACCACGAGGTCATGACCAGCTCCACTGCTGCCAAGCTGGGGGACAGCCAGGGGACACGGGGCAGCCACATGAGCTCTTCAGCGACCAAAAGCATGCAAACTGCTGGTAGTGGTGGCAGAAAAGCATCATCCCCGTCCTCACCTCCTATGAAAGGCCCCAAAACCTCAGAGTCTGCAGAGCTACAAGGTAGGAGTGCTGGGGCACACAGGGCTGTTTTTCAGGTGCTGAGAGATGATGCAAAGCAGAGCCAAAGGCAGGTCCCAGGTGCCAGCCTCCGCCCGGGGGCAGGGCAGGAAGCCCCCAGCCTGCCACGGCTAGCAGCATGGCCACATCAGAGCCCCATGTGGGGCCAGGAACATGGCCCTGCCCATGCTCTGACAAGGGCCCTGCTGTTCAGGGCTGCAGCTGCTCCGCGGAAGTAAACAGGATTCCTGCCAGCACATTCCTGCCGTCCTGCCCGATCCCTCCTGCCTGCACATCCCCCACACCCGCTGGGGACACCCAGCACCTGGGAGGGGTGGACATCCCCACAGCGCTGCGGACCATGCGCGGCTGCCCCAGGCATGCACACCCTCCCTGGTATGAAGGGAACGGGGAGCCACCACCCAGGCAAGCAAATAAAATAAATGGCATTTATTAGCAAAATAAAGGACAGAAACTCTCACTCACAAGGCCCTTCCAGGTGGCCAGGGCCACCCCACACAGCCTCTCATGCTCTCTGCTGAGCTCCCTGCATCCTGCTGTTGCTCCTGCTGTGGCTGGCAGCCTTGGGGGTTCTGCCCTGGGCAGGGAGGACAGTGCTGCCTGACAGCCAACAGCATCCCCACAGCACCAACCAGCCCGCGTGCTGCTCAGCCCTTTCAGCGAAGCAGCCCAGAGCTTTTGGACGCAATGCAGAATCTGTCCCAGCTCTGAGACGCAGAGTGCTCTGCCCGCCTGCAGAGAGGGACATGGGCTGAAAGTGCAGCCTCCTGGCTCAGTCCCGGCCCTCCCAGGCATCCTCCCGCTGCTTGTTCTCCAGGCGCTTCCTCTCTGCAGAGACAAGAGGTTGAATGCCACATCTACCACCCCACCTCCCTGTGGAAGTGGCTGGAGTCCACCCTGCTGCAGCCCCCTCTCACCCAGCACCCTGTGAGACAGAGCATGCGTGAGGAAGTCCCCCTATACTGCAGCCCCTCCAGGCACCCAAAACTCACCTTGAGCTTCTTGCAGCTTCCTCCGCTCGGCATCTCGCTGGGCTGGTGTCTGCTTGCTCCGTACCCCCAGGGCACCAATCACCAGCCGCCTGGCCAGGACAGCTGATGTTTCAGGGCGCTCCTTGGCTGGCTGCAGGTACTCTGTGAAGAGGGGGGACATTAGTGGGGCACTGTGGGAGGGACAGGGCAGCTGGCACAGCTGTGGAGCCATGCTGGCTGCCCCATCCCTCCCCAGTTATCAAGATAATGTTGCAGCACAAGCGTGATGGCACAAACTGGCACGGGGCAGCACCACTCACCAGCATATGCCCTGGCTTTGGCTTTAGAGGCACGGGTGCCCTGGGACAGTGGGCGCGTCTTCACCATCAGGTGCTTGGTGCTGAGGGCATCGCGTGCTGCAGGAAGAGAGCAGCATGTCCACGTGCAGGGTCAGCCCCATGCCCAGGATCTGGCTTTGGGAGAGGGATGCCTCCTCTCTGCCCATCCCCAGCTGAACCAGGAGCAGTACCTGTTATGGGGCTGGAGAAGATGCCCAGGGCGTGCGTATCGTCCACCCATTTAATATCAAAGCCTTTTTTCCTGCCAAAGAGAGGGAAGGTCAGCAAGGCATGGACACCTGATGGGCAGCCATCTGGAACAGAGCCCAGGCAGGGAACCCAGCACCAGCGACAGAGTGCTGGCAGACTCACTGATAGCTGCAGAAGACACGCATCAGATCCTCAGTGCGGAAATCCGAGGGGAAGTCGTAGATCTCGATGACGTGGGGCAGCTCATCATCGCTGATGTCTGGAGCAGCAGGTTCGGCCCCATAGTAGTTGAATCGGGGTGACTGCTGGTTCTCCTGGTGCTTCTCACCCCCTGAGAGCTGCAGCAGTAGGAGAGGCACAGCACTGAGCAACCCATGCCCACCTGCCTCACAGCAGTTCCCAAACCATGGCAAGCGCTCCCCAGAAAGTTGTCCAGGCCCCTGCACCCCAACACTGAAGATGGATTAATGGCATTGAGAATTAGGAGTTATCAACCAGGGTTCTCACACCATGCACTTGCTTTTCCCATTGCCAGCATCCCTTCACTTGCCACGCTCTCTGGCCAGGTCAGGGACATGGTAGGAACGGCAGGGATGAAACAGCACATGCATATCCAAGCACACTCCTCCTTCCACAGTGATGTGATGACCTGAAATACCTTAGGGGAAGAACAAGGAGGAGGATAGTAATGCCAGGAGGAAAGATGGATGTCTCTCTGCCACATGGAAGCACCAGGCGCAGCACGCCCTGGCTGCAGCACATGCACCAGAGCAGCCTATCAGCACCCCAGATGCCAAGATGAAAAAGACAGTGCTCCACTGAGGAGCAAGTTCTGCTGGTTAATCACCTGTGCACCTCGAAATGTATGCTTTATTTCTCATTTGAATTTTTCTGATTTCACTTTCCAGCTGGCAGTTCTTGTTCTGCCTCTCCGCCAGATTAAAGAACCCTCAGTCCCTGGTCTCCTCCCCATCACAGCACTTCCTAATGTTAATCAAGTCCCTTCTCAATCTTCTTATTGATAAAATGGCTTGTGCACCTTTAGTATCTCACAGCGGAGCACTTTCTCCAGCCCTAAAAGATGATGGCTGTAGAGCTTTTCTACCTCGTGCATTTTTCAGCCTTTATTTCAAAACACAGGCAGCAGCCTCCTGCTGCCACAACACAAGGGTGCAGCCAGCTCTTATTTCCCTCTGTCCCACAGCATTGCCAGTGCCAGCTGGTCACCCTGCACCATGCTCTGCCCAGTGGGCTGCCCTGCATCGCTTGCTGAATCCTTGCTTTCCAAACCATGCCATGCCAGTGGCCAAGGGGATTCACTGTCCTGCTTCAGCTGAGACACCAGGCCAGGTGCCGTCCAAAGCCACTGACAGCTCCTCTGTTCCCCCTGGAGTGTGAGGCTGGCATGATGCCAAGAAATGGGTACATAACTCAGGCAGGTTCCCACCCCGATCCCCTAAGCGATCATAGCAGAGCACACCATGACTGCAAGGTTAGAGCCCATAAATCCCAGCCAGCTCAGTCGATAAAAAGTGCTCATTCCGACAATTTTATGGGGAAGATGGATTCACGGCAGGTAAGGGGGTGCTGCCATAGCGGCTGGATGCTGGTGGAGGGTAGAGCTGAGTTATGGAGCTCACGGGACAAGCCAGCACTGCCAGCAGAGCCTCCTGCCCTGCCATCACCCCTGTGCAGGGCAGCACACTCATCAGGCACCCTGCGCCTGCTCGGGGGAAGCAAGGGAGCCATTCCCAGGCAGGATTAAGCCCTGTAGTGCTGCTTGAGGGAGCAGAGCACTCAGGTAGTGCCAGGCACCGGGAAGATGATTAGAGAGCAGGAGCACAGAGTGCCGGAGGAGCCCTTGACCTTCACAAATCACCAAGTGTGGCGGGGCAGGAAGGACAGGAGCCGTCTGGCAGCAGGGCTCGGCCACACGGCAGGCACAGCTCAACAGGTCCTGCAGCACTGCCAGCCCAGCACACAGCGTGCCAGCAGCTCCCCAGTCATGGGGCAGGGCAGGGAGTGTGAGCCATGGTGAGGTCCCCAGCCATGGCTGACATCCCAGGAAGGGTTTGCCTGATGGATGGACAGACACATGACAGGGGAAATGATGCCTGTCCATCACATCTCACTGCTCTCTGAAGATACACTCCTGCCAGAGCAGGCCAGGGGGGGTCTGTGGCTGCTGGCTTACACCACAGCCCTGGGCACGTACGCACGCATCACAGCCCCTGCCATGCCACACCGCCTGATGGAGAGTCCACAGAGCCTGCAAGGAAACGGTCGCAGTGCTTAATTACTCTGTGTTCAAACTGATTTCTACTCTGAATTTGTCTGGTTTCAGCTTCCAGCCAATAGTGCTCACTATGGTGTTTTTTTCCTGCTAGATTAAAGAGCCATTCTCTATCAGAAATCTCTCCTCCACACAGAACGTCATAAATCTTGCTCTCTGCCAGCTATCTGCATTGCATAAGAATTCGGTTTTGAGGAAAACGTTACTAATTTTCTTGTTCTTTATGTTAATTAACAACAGCTCCCTCTTCCCAAGAGCCTGCGCCCTCCCCAAGCAGCTACATCCACCTGCTGGGAGCTCAGAGGGCTCAGGAAGCACGAGGCACCATGTATGAATCTGCAGGGGACAAAGATGGCAATTTTTGATAAATCCCTATTTCAGGTTCTTTTTCACCCATTTTGGGAAGCTCCCTGGAAAGCTCAAACTTGTCTCAGAGCTTGTGCATAGGGGAGCCAATACAGATACTCCTTGGAGTGAGAACCTGTACTGCACAGCACAACCTTGCCCACAGTATCCTATGGCCACAGCATAACAGGGATCCTCCCTGACCTTCCTCCCGCAAGGGCGAAGCCATGCCCGTGGCATCAGCCCACAGAAAGCCAATGCCACCTGCACCAGCTGCCTCAGAGCAGCAGTGCTGTCCTCCTCACACCAGCACTCACCACAGTGTCCAGTCTGGAGGGTGAGGGACAGTGGCTCAGGGGAGCACAGCCATGCAAGGATGGCAATACCCAACGCCCTTCCACATCTCCCCAAATGTGAGCCCTCTGTGTCCCACCGTCTCAGCACCATGCCAGGCTCCAAGAGGACACATCAGCCCAAGCAAGGCCTTGCAAACAAGGTGGGATCTGTGCCCCTCAGTAAGAGTGCTCCTGAGTTAATCTGATCCCCTCACAGATGCTGTTATCAAGGTACCACCCATCACTTCACACCCTGCTTCCAAGCCAGGGGTAGGCAGATGCTGGATGTAACAATATAAATGTTGTTTCCTCAGGTACATTAATGTCATTTGGAAAATTACCAGTTTGACACTACTGATTTAAAATGCAATAAGGGATATCCGGCCTTGCTGCAGGAGCCAAGCTTTCCTCGTGGATGGCAGCAAAACTGTGTGGGTCCTGGCACTAAGCAGCCAACTGTAGTAAATTCAGCAGCATGTGTGCAGGAGGGAGTGGCAATGAGCCACAGCTGATTAAGAAGCCATAATTTCGAGGAAACATCCTGTTGCTGTTTCAATGGGATCCCATACATCTCAGCCCATTTCTTTACCACCAGCCCTGGTTTCATGAGGGTGCAGTTGCAGTTTACATCACTTCAGCAGGTTTTACTGGGCACACTTTATGTACTACAGAAGGACGATCACCCCAGCCTTCCCCAGCAACGCAGGATGGGGTGGGACAGATGGGGAAGATTGAGATCCCAGTGTTTCGGCAGCACAGAGCACAAGGCTGGCTCTAAGAGCAGGAAGCACAGCCAGCTAGGCTGACCATGCCCTGGGTGCAGCCCACCCATCCCATGCACTCATCCCAGAGAACACAGGAACAGACATCCCCCACATCCCTGCCAATCCCCACAAAAACTGGCTTGCAGGAAGTACCTCCTCCAGCAGGCGCGGGTCCAGGCAGTCCCCATCATCATTGAACAGCACATCCCAGCTCTCCTCAGTACCTGGGCTGGTCAGGCTCAGGGTTTCAGCACTGGCACTGGTCTGTCCTTCCTTAGGGGAGCTGCTGTGGACACCTCTCTCTTCCTTCTCAGCCTCCTGGTGCTTCTGCAGCGAGCCCACATCCTCATCTGGCCTTGCCAGCTCCTTGGCCCAGGACGCAGGTAAGATCCCCTCCATGCCATGGCACAGCTGCTCGAGGGGCACTGGGGGCTCACAGCTTTCCAGAGGTGCTCCCTGCCACGGGCTGCTCTCAGATCCAGCACTGCTATCTGTGCAGGCAGAAGTGCTGCCTGCTTCCACTACAGCAGGCACCAGGTCACCCTCCCCACTGGGATCCCCAGCACCAGCAGCATTCTCCTCCATGACAGGCGGGAGCTGGGATGGGCTGCCCGTGCCCTGCTGTGGAGTGCTCCCCCCTGGGAGCACTGGAACATCGCCCATGCTGCCCCTCAGGACCGCAGGTTCGCAGCTGGCTCCTGGTGCACACAAGGTGCTCTCCCCAGGAAGCTCAGCTCTGCCTCCCCATGTCTCCTCTTCCTCTGGCACTCCAGTGGCACAACCCTTGCTCTGTTCTGCCAGAAGAGACCTCTCCTCCTCCTGCTCCTCCTCCCAGGCTTTTAGACCCACTGTTTCCCCCTCCAACTGGGGCACCCTTCCATGGTTGCCCACCCCTGCTGACTGCAGGACAGCCTCTCCCAAGCTTTGAGAGAGGCACCCAGATGGATCTAGAGTGCTGTCCCCCAAGTGCTCCAACATGCCACTCAGGCCTGTCTGACAAACCATTGTTGGGCTAGCAGTGGGTGTTGGACTAGTTGGGTCATCCTCAGGCTCAGGGGTAGCCTTCACAGCCCAGACCTGGGCATTCTGTGGGGATGGAGGGTCAGGCTCAGTCCTTATCCTGTGGTCATGGCTGAGCTCTCCAGGTTCTTCATGAGATGCTTTGTCCTGTCTGTCCCAGGGCTGAGCAACAGCTGGATCTGGGCATGGCTCACACATGCTGGGTGACGCCTCCAGGCTTTCCAGTGCAGTACAGCAGCTGCCTCTCGTCCTATGGCTGTGCCTGGCAGAGGCTGTCCGCAGCTCCTTTGGGCCGGCATCCACCTTGTTCTCCCTCCTTGCCGCTCTGCCTGCCTGTGTTCTGGCACGGGGGCTTCGCCGCTGCCCCTCGCCACTGGCCCAGCCAGAGTCCTGCACCAGGCGGTGGTTCTCAGGCTCCCGGCAGTGGTCCTCAGGCTCCCGGCGGTGCCCAGCCCGTGTGTCGCCTGCCGCTTGTGCCTCTCTCTCCCGCCGCGCTTTGGGCACGTAGAGGGCCATGTCGGGCTTCCTGCGGCGCACCCGGCCGCCCTCCGCCTCCTGCTGCATGGTGCCACCGGTGCCTGCCAAGGAGAGAACAGCGTCACTGTCCCGCCCGCAGCCCAACAGCCCCACAGCTGAGCGCACAGTGGGCAGCCGCTGCCCAGGTCACTGAGTCGGGGTGCCAGCACCCAGCCCGGCTCCCTCAGCAACTGGCACACAGTGACAGATTGTGGAGCCCCAGCACGGCCCCAGAGCAGCGTATCTGCAGATCGGGTTTGGGGCCCGGAGCACCCCACAGCCCTACAAAGCCCACCACAGCCCTTTGGTGGGGGACATCCGGCTTGGGGGAAGCAGGGAAATCCTGACAGAATCACTGGGGCACCTGCCTCGCTCTAGCAGCTGCCACCTGGGACCCTCAGGCCCAAGGGAACAACATCTGCAGCTGAAGCAGAACACTGAGACCGTGCACTACTCAGCCATCAAAAACCACAGAGAAGCCTGAGGCAGCCACAGAAGAACAGAAAGCAAACCCCAGTGCAGGGATACCCTGGCACAGGACCATGGTATGATGCAGCCCTGCTCACCTGCTGCCCCATCCCGACAGAGATTTATTTTTCATCATCTTTGGCAGAAGTAGGCACGCCACAAGCAGCCAGGCCCCCCTGCCCCTATAAATATGCATCAGACAGGGTTTATGGAGACGGATGGTGCGGGGGGCTGCACTGTGGTTGAGGGGAAGGCAGAGTGGGGCTGGGCTGGGGCTCCATGATTAATCACTGCCCATTCCATTTAGGGGGATTCATCACAGGCCACTGTCAGGTAAATCACTGGAAAAACACCTCTTCAGTAATTAATGTGAAGTGACGGATGGACAGCCCCTGGGCCCATTAATCTGGACCATCAGCGCCAACCGAGATTATGTATGTCAGGATGCATAAACTGCCGGCAGATCAATAGGCCCAGGAACCCATCCAAGGCTCTCATTTCCGAGGCACCTCCGGTACATTAGCCTCCCCTCCACACAGCTCCTGACCGAGGCGCGAACGCTCTCCATGGCCCCTCACCAACAGCCAGCAGTGGTGCCGGGAAGGCGAGGGGATGCCAACCACTGGCTGGAAAGTGGCTGGGGCTGCCCATGCCACATGGCATCATCCCCTCTTCCTGATGGATGGATAGCCAGTTGCCTTGGCATGATGGATGAGTCTCTCATGGCTCTCTGGAAACCACTGGAAGAGCCCAGCAGGGCAGTACCCCTAGCATGACCACGGTGCCTGTGCCTGCACCTCATGCTGCAGAGGTGGGCAGGAACATGAGGTGCAGGCACGGGCGCCGTGGTGATGCTGAGCACCATCCCAGGGCTGCCTCAACCATTTTTCTGTCTCTGTAGCTCTTGTCATTTCCCCCCCCACTTTTGATACACTAATTTTGCTGGCAGAACGATCCCCTTTATCTTTATCGACCGCAAGAAAGGAATGTATCCTACAAACCTTCCAAGGACTGGATTAGTCATTTTTCAACACTGAGGCATTATACATTTTCTCGCTGAGTGCCAGAGGGGAGGGGGCACTGGAAGTCCCCCTGGCACCACCACTTCCAACCACAAACAGCTTCCAACTGCACCGAAGCATGTTCTGCTGAAGGACTTTTCCCAGCCAAGCCCAAGAGTCCTAGGCCATGGCTCATTGCTGAATGTCTTGTGGGTGTCAGTGATCTCCCCAGGCTCTCCTTCCTGACAATTTCCAGCACGGGGAGCAACCAGAAGCAGCATTGCTCCATGCAGATCCCGTGTCACCTCCAAGAGCCTTTGCACGTAGGATTTATGGGCTCCTCAAAAACTTGCCATTCACCTTGCCTCACCCTCCAAAGCAGATGGTGCAGCATTAGCCAGACGGCTGGTGCTGGGAGCATCCTCTCCCTGCACAGCTTTGCCTCTGCCTGCCACACACTGCTGGGGAAGAGCTGCTTCCTGCAGCCTGGGAAGAAGCATGGCAAGGTGGCCGATGACCCACACTGGCAGGGATGTCACAGCACTTTGTTTTTTCCCCACAGGGCTGCACAGCTCCTGCCCCCAGCCTATCAAACACTTCATCAGTCCTACAGCCACGGGTCAGCACCCACTAATTTCATGCTCTGGGAGGCAGAGCAATGGCCCTAGCTTTGGGTCTCATTCACACTACACTAGGCAGGGCAACCCTACCACTTCCAGAGTTTGGGACCAAGCCTTCTCCACAAAGACAGGCAGCAATGAGCAGTGCATCCCCAAAAAGGCCTATGCTGCTCCAGATGCTGTCTTGTTTTATGGTCCTGCCTAGCAAAACAACTCAGCACTCTGGCACCAAACAGGAAAAGGCCATGGCACCATGGTAAAAGTGGTGATGGGAGTGCTGCCCAGCTGTCTGCCACGTAAAGCCCACCAGCCCAGCACAACACAGCCCAGCAAGGCCAGGAGGATGCTGGATCATCAGCCAGGAGGCAGCCAGAGCTCCCTGAAGTCACAGGCTCCTCTCACACTGTTCCCAGGAATACCCTGCTCATGGGGAGCTTGTGCTCATGGTATGTGTTTGCGAGGTCTCAGCGAGCTGCCCGGTCAGGTGCCAGCCTGTCCTCTAGTGAACATCTGCAGCACACATGGGCAGCGTTTTCTCCCTGATTTCTCCCCCTGTCCTGTCGAGGGAAGGACCCCACAAACAAGAGCAAGCCAGCCACAGTTCTGCTCAGGGAACTAGGGAACAGGCACGGATGCTGGGCTGTGGTGCTCACGTGGAACATGCCAGTTCCTGGAGAAGTTTCAGTGCCACACAGCACCCTCTCAGCAGGCTGCCGCATTTCCTGGCAGGGAACTGTATTTTTAGCCTTCGAGGTTTCTAATTCCATTCAATCCATATTCCCATCAATAGAGTAGATAACCTTAAAGCCTTGACAGTGAACAGGGATGGCAATACTGGGGGACCAGGAGCCTTGGGGGACCTCACACAGCCTTGGCATGCAGCTCGCACACCACAATGTCACTCTTTACAGCCTGCAGCAGATTGGGCTCTTTGAAGGGGAAAAAAATAACTACAATAACAAGAATAATAAAAAGGCAGGTACAAGGAGATTCTAAACAGCTCCACTGGGGAACCTGCCACTTGCAGGACTCATCCCATGCCAGGCACGTGCCATGGCACACTTACCAACTGCTTAACACCAGCCCCTGGCAGCCCGGACAAGGACTGTCAGAGGTTTTGGCTACCTTGCACCTCTCCTGCTCTCAGCAGAGCTCCAGCCCAGGCCACCTGGCTCAACAGTGGGCAACGGGGCCAGGAAAGGACCTGGATACCTGGTGGAGACAGAGCAAAGGCATGAACACAGCCACTGGTACAAGGCAAAGCAAAGCATTCAAGGAGCAAAGAGCTGCATTCCATCCAACTCCTGCCTGCAGCCCCGCAGGCTTTAAGACCTCCTGTCCCCTGCTGCCAGGAGAAAGAGCTCTCCAGCAGCCACAGCAAAAAAAAGGTGGCAAAAGCATCAAAGGCACCGAGAGAGATTTCAATCGTGCCTTTCACTTGCAATACTCTTAGGAGACACCTGGAATAGATGCTCTTAGAAGATACCTGGAACAAGAGAAGGGGAACATTCCAGACAGGAAGATGATTTGAAAGTCAATAGTGTCCCCTCACAGCTGCAGGGGGGCACGGGACAGGGAAGGGACAACAAACCAGCAGAAGGAGTTAACAGCCAGAATGCTAAGGGGAATACAAAGGACTTTACAAATATAACCAGGCAGCATCAGCACAAAAGTGAAAAGATCTATTAATAAACAAGGAGGGAGAGAAAATTAATGATGTCTCAAAAATAAAGATGACTCAAAAGGGAAAAATCACTGTTTTTAAACAGAAAAATGCAAATGAGGCAGAGGCCTTGCAAAAACAGCTGCAGCAAAAGCAAAAACAGCATGTCCACACAGACACAGTCACCTGGCCAGCCTGGCCAGTGCAGAGATGAACCTATTAACCTGCTGACACACAGTGCCAAGGAGAAACCAGGGCCCTAGTGATGGCTAGAGCAAACAAGGCACTGATTTTCTCTGCAAGGACAACACAACCAGAGCTGAGAACAGGATAAACCCTGTTCCTCTCCCCAGTACAGAACAAAACTGGCAGTTAAGGGAACCTGCATTCCTGTACAATGAATGATGGACCCTCGCTTGCCCAGAGAAGTTATTTCAGAAGAATCACTGGGCAAAGCTTTTTGATGAGGCAAGCAAGAGCCAACTTAGCTGAACTTCAGGGTCTCGTTTTACAGCATCTCTCAAACTTCTACTTGAATATTGAATTGTCATTAGATGATACTGAGCAGTGAGCTGTTGTAAACACCATCCAGAAAGACACCATTGAAAGGATCCAGGAAATGTAAGCAGGAAACAAAGCAAGACCCAGCCTGGGAAAATGAAGTTAAAATAACCCAAAGTAGCTACTCAGGGAGCAAGAACAGCCTGAAAGGCAAGGCTCAGAGCCCTACAGTGCACTTACACCAGAAAGCAAGTGACTGGGATGACCACCCCAAAATGTGCAAGAGGCATATCTGGTCACCAGCATCGTGCCATGGGCCACTCTCAAGCTGTGACAGCCCCACAGCAGGCAGCACACAGAACCTCGCAGGTGGTGGGAAGGATACATGAGGATGCCAGGGGGCTGCAGGCAGCCATGAGAAACAGTGCTCAGCACGTGTGAGCACCAGACACCTGTTTTACAAGGCACGGCAGACTGGCATACCGAGCACCCAGGAATCTGTGTCGCTCCCCTGCACTCAAGGGCTGACACATCGCCCTGTGACTCTGTACGGTGGGGAGAGTTATGGGGTCTGCAACGTGCCCTTGTCCGGGTATCCCGGGGCTTGCCTGCCAGCGGACTGGGGAGGCCGGACTTCAGGTGGGGATCAGGGCTTAGACAGGGCGAGGGGAGCAGGGCTGGGGGACAGGGCTGGGACAGGGGATAAGGATCAGGGCTGGGACAGGGGATAAAGGATCAGGGCTAGGACACCAGGGTGAGGGAGAGCGGGGCAGCGCCGGGACCGGGCAGGGTGCGCACCCCGGGCCGCTGTGTCCCGGTACCGAGCGCCCCGCCGTGCCCGGCCGGGCCGTGCCGCCCGCCAGGCCGCCGCCGTTACCAGTGGCCGCGCCGGGTCCCCCGTCGCTCCGCTCCGCGCCGCCGCTTCCGCCGCGCCGAGCCCGCCCCGCCGTGGGGAGCGCCGGGACCTGTAGTGCGGGACCTGGAGCGCGGCCCCGGCGCCCGCCCCGCCCCGCCCCGTGCCCCGGCCGCCGCTCCTCCCCCGCGGCCGGGGCCGCCGGGCCGCCGCCGCCGCGCCCCGTGCTCCGCGGAGCCCCACGGGCGGCCACGGCGGGCCGTCCTTCCCCGGCACCGGCCGGCAGCCGCAGGAAGGAGGCTCTCCGTGGCTGGGATGGTGGTGGACTGAGGGTGGCCCCCCTGAGGCTGCCGTGCTGCTCGCTGTGACCGGGCGGGCAGACATGGGGACACCGCCCTGCGGAGGCTTTGGGAAGCCGGTGCGGCCGCCCTGGTTAGTTCGGCTGATGGGCAGCGGGTCCCTGCCCACTCCCCGCTCCAGGACCTCCTTCCTACCGAGCCGAAGCTCTCCGGTGCGATTTCCAACCGGCTGTCTCCCAGCCAGCTTCATGGTGCGGGTACCGGAGAAGAGGTGACCCGGGGAGAGGAGTGTCCCATGGCGTGCACGCCGCCGGCCCGTGCCGGGGCTGGGCGGCGGGAGCCAGGGCGGCTTCTGCAGCTCCCCCTAGGCTGTGAAGCTGCCGAGGGACAGGGGACCGGTCACGGGCCACCCTGGCAAGGTGCCACTGAGGCATCGCCCACGCATCCGTGGGTGGGGCTGTGCCAAGCACCTTATCCCTCCTTAGGTGCAGTTATAAGGCTGGGACGGCTGATGGCTGAGGTACTCTGAAGTACTCGGACTTTCCTGACTGCCCGGTGTGGGTCCCAGTACAGCCCCAGCGGCTCAGACTAGGATAGGTACAGTCATCCCACCTCAGGCAGGTGCCCCTGCGCAGGACAAGGAAAGCTCACATCAGGCGGGGCCACGCAGCATCCCCTGGGGGGCGGCCCCTATCCCTGCCTCATGTGGCACACAGGGGACCCTGTTCCCTCTCACAGGTAATCGATGGCAGCAGATCCCGATCGCTTTCATTATTATTATTTTCTTATGCATGTGCGCACAGGAGATTTATCGCCAGCTACGGAGGCAAAATCAATTATTCATGTTATAAATTAGAAAATGATTTATGTTTGCGGGAGGCCAAGCAGCGTGGAGCCCCTGGCCGCGTGGGAGCTGGGTTTGTCTGGGAATGGCACCAGACAGCATCTGCCAGCACTTACCTGGTTTCTTCATCCCTTCTGTTCCTTTGGTGCCCTACTCAGGGATGCCCCCATCCTATCACAGCCCCAGGGTGACCCTAGGATGGTGACTGGCAGGCAGCATCCAGCCTCTGCCACTCTGGTGTGAGAGCACGAGGAAGTCTGGGAACTGCCATGGCCTGGTCACCCTGGCCAGTGCAACAGAATGATGCTCCACAGCAGTTTCCATGGCAGCAGTAAAACAGTCCAAGCACTGCAAGGTGTGGGCTACAGAAGGACCCCCTTCTTTTTGTCCACTAGAAAAATAATCTCATGTGCTCTCCAGCCTCAGCCACTGTGTCTGTGCTCCTGCTTCCCTCAAAGGACACCCTCCAGATTGCCACCCATGGAGACAGAGACCCATTGCGCTGCTAACACCCCAATGCTCCCCAGGAAAGGGCAGATGGGTCAGGGCATCCCACCTGAACTGGTCCCTGAGCTACCCCAGAATAGTACTGTAGAGTTTGGCTTGACCATGGCTCAGCTTCTCCTGGGCTAGAGTGGTCTGAGGTGTCCTGGAAGTCTTCCCAGGCATGGAGATACTACACCCTAAAGGCTGACTCTAGTTCTGCATAGAGCAGGGTGGCACTGGGCTCCCACTGCTCCCAATTCTGGGACAGGGGGTCACCTGTTGCTGCCTGCTCGGCCATACCCCAGGAACTCAGCCCAGTGCTGGTGGGAGCTGCAGTATCCCATGGCTCTGCATCAGTGGTCCCAGTAGCTCAGTCCGAAAACCCACTGCCCAAGTCATGTACCCAGCGGAGTGAATGCAGGAAACCAGCCAGCCGCTCTCTGCTGATAGCTGGGATTGTTCTTGCTTCTGAAGAGTCTCGATCTAAAGCTGCCATGTCTGTGCCTCCCAGGGGACAGCAGAGCAAGCCGGGAGTTGCTGCCTGGCTCTCCTTGTCTGTTTATCTGCAGCTGCATCAGCTGGGGCCATGGGGAGGCACAGGCTGAAAGGAGCAGAGCAGGAGAGAAAGAAGCTGTTGGCAGCCCCAGATCTGGGACTGATCTCAAGTGAGCTGTGCATACAGCTCCTGCTTGCACAGCATCGACTGGCTTGAGCCCTGGCCGATGGAATGGGAAGGACAGCATGGGGCAACCTCAGCTCTCCCTGACCAGCCTTTTCTCTGTGAGCCCTGGAGGCTCTTCCCAGCCCCTAGAGAGCCTGTCAATTCCTGTGACTCCTGGGGCTCTCAGGGAGCTGAGAACTTGCTGACTCAACATGCTCATGGGGGTGTCAGAGGGGGCAGGGATTTTGGCTGCTCCTCCCTGGCTCCTTGCCAGGGTTAGAGCAGGAGGAACGTGGACAACCAGGCATGGTCCAGGGACAGGGAACCACCTTGTCCACAACCAAAGCTGTTGCATCCATGTCAGATCCCAGCCAGTCCTGGGGACCCTCTGGGACCACACATGGGTGCAGAAGGGTCCCTGGTTGCTCTGATCTAGTCCTAAAGGACCCAGACAACACAAGGAGTTCAGAAAACTGCCACCTGGAACCCTACCAAGCTGTAGGCAAACAGGAAACGAGTGAACCACATTCTGGGGCTGAGCATTGCCTCAAGCACTTTGCTGCACCCTGGTCCCAGGGAGCACAGGGCTGGCCCATGCTTGTGTGAGCATCCCTCTGATTTATTGCTGCAGAGCAAATGCTTACAGAGTGCTTTTGGCAGAGAAAAGCTCTGGGGAACAGCAAGGGGTGTGCAGGGGAATTGCCTGTCAGCTCCTGGGGCAGGCAGAGCACCCACAGTCCTGGGTCTATCTCCCATGCCTGGCCAGGGAACACACTCAGCCTGTGGGGAGGGGACTGCAGAGAGCTTGGGGCTGGGGGGGGATTAGATCTGCTTTGCATTATTGCACAAAACACCTGGGGACTCAGCAGCTCGTGACAGTGCTGTATAATGCAGGGAAGCAGGCGGTGTGCGGGCAGACACTGGTGCTGCCGGCGGCTGGCGGGCAGGGAAGTGGTACGGCCCCTAGGAGTGTGGGCTGGCTGTGGAGGGGGGAGCCAGGTCCTCTTGCTCCTTGTTCTGCTGCACATGGACAATGAATAGGCACAGGAGGCAGTGCTTGTGCTGCAGGAATCAATACTGCTCCAGGAGCGGCCTGGGTGCTCCTCCCTGCACTCCCGTGGGACCCATCCCCCTGCGTCTCTCCCGCAGCTATCGCTGTAGTCTTCCCGCTGCTGCCTTGCTCTCCAGCACTGAGCAGGACTGTGCAGCAGCAGGGGGTGACAGCACCAGGGCTGGGGAGCTTGCTAACCTGGGTAGCCTGGCTCCTTTTGGAGGTGGGGGGAATACGAAGGAGAGGCCTCTTGTGAGGGATTTAGGTTTTATGTTGACTCGAGTTGGCTCCCACTGGCACTGTCACAGCCCATTCTGCCACAGTCCCTAGAAGGTACCGGGGTGACGTGGTTGGCTCTAGTAGGCACAGATACTGCCAGGAGGTGATTTCTGCCCAGCAGTGCTCAGGGATGTTGCAACCTGAAGCAGCTCCCAATCTCACCCAGCGCTGGCTGTGGCAGAGCGGCTGCATCCAGTGCCAGCCCTGCCCCATGGGAAGGAACTCCACTGCTTTTGATACGCTTTAATTGATTCATCAATGGGATCCACTTGGAGCTGATAAATCTTTCAGGAGCCCCGGCAGAGGAGGCTGAGCTGTGCAGGCTGGGCATTCCCCTGCCTCCTTGCAGCTGCATGGCTTCTCTGAAACAGCTGGCCACCCCAAGTGTGTCCTGCCAACCCCAGCTGGCTGCAAACAGGATCCCAGGTTCCCCCTCAGTCTGTTTGCTCTTTCCCAGCCAGGGATCCTGCCTGGGAGGGCTGCAGCACAATCTGATGCCTCCACTCTGCTGATATCCCTTGGCCAGGGTGTCCCATCCCAGTGCTTCTGGGGAGGAACATCATTGTCCTTGGCTGAGAGGAGCTAATGGTTCCTCACTCCATCACAGCACTAGCCAGGTCCTTCCTCTGTCTTCCTGTCCCCTGTCCTAGCATGGGACAGTGCGCTCCCCAGGCTGGGCACTGCTACTTGTGCATCTCCATACCAGACATGGCTCTGGGATCCCAGGGGTACAAGTCCAGCTCGTCCCATTGGGCACGTCCTGCAGGGGGTGGTGGAAGGCTCTCACTCCCCCACCCTGTGTCCCAGCAGGTAGGAGGGAAAGCAGGGACAGGGACTGCGAGGCAGGAGGCAAGCTCAGGCGGATCCGGTTACAGGCAGCACGGGGCAGAGAGATAGGCAGAGAACAGCAATGCAGCAAAAAGGGCTTTTAGTGATAATAAATAATTAACATTTCTAATGATGTCCCGGCGACAGGAAGAGTCCAAGCGGGGACCCGGGGGCACTGTGCACGGTGACAGGCTGGGGACCGCGCGAGGTCCAGGGAGGCTGTGCAAAGACAGGGGCTAGGCTGTGAGAGAGCTGCAGGGCTGAGGGTCCCAGGGCAGGGGCTGGCCACCCCGGAGACCCCCCGGGTGAGCAGTGCCTGGGATCCAGCATTCACACCGTGCTGCTGCCAAGGACGCAGGAAACCTGTGAGGAAGAGGACTGGGAGACTAGATTAAACAAACTTGGGGGTTAACCTGACTTCTGTGATGGTAATGCCTTCGCAGGGTTTGCCATGCCCAGCGAGCACCTAAGAGGGACTCCTGCTGGCAGAGGAGGGGACTGGGGAAGGGTGCTGGGAGGCAAAAGCTCACAGGGAGCCGCTGCGATGAGTGACAGTCGTCAGATCATTGCCAGCCGCACCACAAAGAGATCCCCACGCTGAGAGGTGTCCAGGGGACACGGGAGCAGTGTGATGGTCTAGGGTGCAGGACCAGAGAGAGAGGAGGTCTGTGGGCAAGACAGATCAGACACTGTCGGACAATGACAGGGAGGGGGCAGCAGGGAGAAGAGGGATCAAGCAAGCAGCCATCTGAGCACGGGAGTCCATCACTGTGAGCCACCACACAATGGGCATGCAGATGTGGGAGAGGCAAAAGCAATCCTAGCAGGAACCAGGAAGGCATTTCTGGCAGGACTGGGCACTTGCTTTCTTGCCTGCCTGGGCCCCAAGGGACCTGCCTGTGATGGAATCAGCCTGGAAGAGGATCAGAGGTATCATGGGGCTGCCAAGGAGGCAGAGCCCAGGAGACCCGTGAAGGGAGGACAGTGACTCGTGCCCA
This sequence comes from Anomalospiza imberbis, assembly GCF_031753505.1. Classification (NCBI taxonomy): domain Eukaryota; kingdom Metazoa; phylum Chordata; class Aves; order Passeriformes; family Viduidae; genus Anomalospiza; species Anomalospiza imberbis. The sequence goes on from NC_089688.1 coordinate 21,587,156, forward strand.
GCACAGCGCAGGCTGTGGGGAAACGGAGTGCTCACTATAAATACATCAGCAGGGTAAACGCCAGGGAGGAGGAAAGCTATTTCAGCTAAAAGACAACATTAGCACAGGAACAACTGGGGATAAATTATCCATGAATACATTTACAGTAGAAATTAGACCCTCGGAGCAGGGATGTCCCAGCACAGCCCCTCCAGAGAAAAAAGCAGTGCCAGGCAAGAGCCAGGATTGGCTCGGCAGCTGAGGGATCCACAGCGTGTTGTGGTGGCAGCATGTGCCCTCTCCTTGTGTCAGAAAGCAGCAGGGGTATATGAGGGGATGCTTGCACCTTGCTGCATGCACGTGTGAGTGCGGGTGTGTGTGTGCATGGTCTGCACGCACATTTGGGTGGCACACTGAGTGTTCACACAAGCAGATGGGTGGCTGCAAACAGACTGTTGTGTGTGTGCATATAGGTGCTTGCGAGTGTGCTGGCAGTGTGTGAGGGCGTGCTGTGCATCCACCAGGCTGTGTGCAGGTGTCTGGCCCTCATAATGCTCTAGAAAGGGGAACAATGGCTCCAGTGAAGTATTCTGGAGGTTAGTGCCTTCAGTCAGCATTCCTGTGCTCACCTGCACTCTGTTTGTATTGCACCATCTGAAAATTGCTGGAGGACATTTGCTGGATGAGTGCTCTATGAATCCAGCTGATCCTGGGTGGATTCCTGTCCCTGATCCTGGGTGGATTCTCATCCTGCTCCCAAAGCCACGAGGGTCATCTGGCACTGCCACCACACAGGCTTACTCTGCTTGGCAGAGTAACAGCCCTGTGCTACCCCTCTGCCCACTGCAATGCAAGCAAGGGGCAGACTGCTCCCCACCTTCCTGCTGCCTTATCCCCAGGGAGAGCCTGGGGTGGCAGGTGAGCCACCAGGCAGAGGGTCACCAAGTATCAGGGCTGCTAGCTTTAAAAGGGTTCCCATTCCCTGGGAGCTGGGTCGGCATGGATGGGGCCCCAGGAGCAAGGGCCAGGGGAAACTGGGACATATTAGTGCTGGGGAAGGGAAAGGGAGGTCCCAGATGTGCAAAGAGGTGTCTGGTACTCATGCTGGCCCCAGCTCAGCAGAAGAGCTTTCCCCTGCCTTCATGCAGCAGCCCTCAGTGGAGCGCAGCATCTCCCTTCCCCCCGCAGCGTGTCTGGCTGCTGCTCGCTCTAATTTCCTGTGCATTGTCCCCATCACCATGCCACCATTCCCTGCACATCCCACCCCCTTCCGTGCGCCACACTGCCAGGCTTCCTATGGCCCAACGCCTGCGCCCTACCTCACTGCTCTGCAAATGTCCCTGCGAATGTTCTCATGCATCCCAGCTCATTTCACTGATGCTCTGTGCTTCCCTCTGCAGCCCCTTGCAGAGAGCTGTGTCACACCCCAAGGTGTCTGCCCCATTATGTCCCCAGTGTGGATGCATCTGGAGGGGTGGGATGGAGACATCTAGGCCAGCACAGGGCCCAGAAACTGCTGCAAGGATGCTTCTTATGGCCATGGCTGTTGCTGTGCCAAGGTGCCTGCTGGCTGCTCTTCTCCCCCAAAGAAATATCCTGGCCAGGTGGCAGCATCCGAGGGAAGGGCACAGAGGAGCTCCAAAAGCAGGTATTGGGGAACACCCTGCAGCCCTGTGAGTGGAGAACCACCCCGCTGGGTGGCATTGGCAGTGGCTGGGGGCTGCAGCGTGCCAGGCCCTCTCGGCACGTGTGTCCTGCTGGCACACAGCACGCGTGTGCTCACGGGGTGCCGTGGGGTGAGCGCACCCCTGGGGACACGCCGTGTGCACCTGCGGAGCCGCGCGTGCTGTGTGCCAGCTGTGCCCGTCATGCAAACACCGATGCACACACGCAGCTGTACGGCTGCACGTGCGCGCTGCGCTGGCACACCGGCAGCCCTGCCTGCGTGTGCGTGTGCTCATGGCCAGAGCCAAGCCGCGCTGTGCTGGCATGCTGGGTTTAGAGCCCCAGGGAGCCAGTGTGCCCAGTGCCATTCACAGACTTGGCATGCTTGAGCTGGCTTCCTGCCAGCATGTGTGTTTTCTGTACCTGCCAGTCATGGAGGGGAGGACTTGGGAGCCAGCTTACAGTTTGTACAAATAATTATCCGGGTGGTTACCAAACCTGGGATGAGTGAGCAGCTCGGCAGCAGGGCTGCTCACCCTGAGCACACACGCACTCATGCAAGGTTGCAGCCAGGCACTGGGGCTGTGGACACTGGCAGGCAGAGCACACCCACAGCGCTGGGGTGCACGGGAGCACACGAGCACAACATTGCACATGTGTGGTGGTCACACTGACATCTCAGTCTGGTGGATTTGCGTGGCATCGTGGCTCATCATGGAAAATGCAGAGAACAGGTGTGGTTCCTGCCCCATTGCAGTGCCCTGTAACAGGTTCCCTCTGGCTGGATACCAACATTCTGGCTGTGAGGACCCTGCAGCAGGCAGCCACGCAGCAAGCCTGGTGCTCAGCCAGGCACCCTGCAAGAGGGAGTCACCAGAAATGAAATAAAGAGGTATTTGATGGCTGTATGGAGGCACCTTTGTGGGAAACAATCACTGTGACTGGAGAGCTCTTGAATCTAGCAGGGAGAGAAGAACCAGGAGCAACAGGCAGAAGCTGTAGCCATACATGTTCAATGAGAAATAAGGGCTTTAGCAGAGGAGGTGATTAGCCACTTGAAGCAGCCCACTGGCATGAGTTCCTGCTGGATTCCAGCATGTCTCTCCTGCTGTCTCTCACACTGGCTGCAACCCCAGACTCTGTTCTGGGGCACCTGTGAACATGCTACAATGGGGTGACCTGGTAGCCTTGTGCCCTGTCAGTGCTGTCCCAGTCCCTGCCGCAGCCACTTTGTGCTTCCAGAGACACAAAGAGAGGTCTGTGCCCAGACCCTCAGGAAAAGAGGTTGGGAAAGGCAGGCTTTTGTAAATGCCATCTTGCCTTGGGCATCCACTGGCTACAATATTTTGGACAAGTCAGTGCCTTGCATGACCTAAGATGGAACCTTTCTTGGAGTTCAGACTGGCTGCCATGGCACAGCCACTCCTGGGGCCCTTGCAGAGAGGGTGGCATGCAGGGTGATGACACAGGCAGGTGCTGACCCCTCGGGGTGTGGCTGAGTGTTGGATCCATAGAACAACAGAATGGTTTGGGATGGAAGGGACCTTAAAGATCATCTAGTTCCAATCCCCCTGCCATGGACAGGGATGCTGCCTACTAGATCAGGTCACCCAGGGCTCCATCCATTCAGCCTAGAATGCTTCGAGGGATGGGGCACCTAAAACTTCTCTGGATGACCCGTTCCTGTGTCTCACCGTTTTCACTGTGAATAATTTCCTTCTAACATCTAATCTAGATCTCCCCTCTTTTAGTCTAAAACTGTTCTCCTTTGCCCTTCCCAGAAAATAGACTTGTACCAGGGGGTTGCCCAGATCCGCTCTCTTTCCTCCTCCTGTGCCCGACCTCCGCCGCCCCCAGGCCGGGTCAGGCCCCTGGCTCTGCTCGGTTCACCACGCCAGCTGCCCTTGCAGGAGCTGGGGAGCCGTATCCAGCCACGGCCCGACTGCTCCCCATCCAGCACCCCTGGAGCGACCGCAGCGAGCCGGGACACACTGCCCGCCGTGGCCGTGGCTGTGGCTCCGGCATCCCGGGACGCCCTCCCCTCCTCTCGGTACCCGGTGCCCGGGGCGATGCTCCCCGGTGCCCCCCCGCAGCACCGCGGGGCCGGACCTGGCGGCGGGCGGCCCCACCCCGCGCTCCCCATTGGCAGCGGCGCCCCCCGCCCCGCTGGCCGCCGCCGCCGCCGCCCGTTCTTAAGGCGCCGCGCGGCGGGCGCGGGCCCGTCGGGAGCCGGGAGCGGTGCAGCCGGAGGCGGGAGGCGCGGCGGGCGGCGAGGCGGCGGTGCGGGATGCGCTCCCGCCGCCGTGGGGGCGCCGGGCGGCCCCCCTGGCCCGTGAGTAGCGGCGTGGTTTTGCTGCTCCGCGAAGTTTCCCGGGGACTCCGGGGCGGGGAGGGGCGTCTCTCAACTCCGGCACGGTCACCGGCCCGGGGAGAAGTTGGTGGAGGGCGGAGCGGGACCGCGGGCACGTAGCCTGTCCCCGTGGCGTGGAGGGGATGCGGGGTAGTGAGCCGGGAGGGAGCGGGAAGAAGGATGGCATGGGGATGGAAGGATGCTGGGCTGGGGAGGACCGTGCTCTAGAGGCTGTACGGTGATGGGGGGTGTGTGCTGGGACTGGGGAGCGCTGGCAGGGGCAGCAGGACTGTGAGCAGCGAGGGACAGCCCCTCTTTACAGCGGCACTTGTACTTGGTCGTGGCTGAGCCCGTGGAGGAGCGGGGGGCAGTGGACGGAGGGGTCCAGCCATGCACCTGCCTCTGTGGGAAGGGGCTGGCTGTGTGCTGGTGGGCCTGAGACCTCCAAGGACCTGGTGTCCCTTTGGGGTGAGCTCAGAGGCTGAAGTGACTGCTCATTTCCACACTGCATTGACTGCTGCTGGCTGAGCCCCAGCCTGCCAGGTCCAGCACTGAGGAGTCCTGCATAGGAGGGACAGGCTCGCAGCAGTGAGCAGACGTCGCAGCAGGACCCAGGCTCACGGGCTTTGGCTGGAGCATAGGCACTGCAGGGTCTGGGCTGCTTGGGATTGAGGAGCTGTGCAGGGACACTGCTGGTACTCCGGGCAGCCCAGCTGCTGTGGAAGAGGGGTCTGCTGGGTCTGTGGGACGTCTCCTGCCTGTCCTCTGCCCTGGCAGATACAGCTGTGGCAGTCTGGGAATGCTAGGAATGAGAATATGATGTTACTGGGGCACATGCAGCATGGTGGCATGAGGTGCTGTGATGTCACCTTGTTGTCACCGCTTTGGGGTGCATTTGGGGTGCAGTGATGCCCTTGCTGTATGATGTCAAGAAATGTCGTAGAGGTGCTGGAGGTGACTGCGGCCCAAAACGGGATGTTGCTGCAGTGGTGGAGCATGACATCACTGGGGTGCGTGGTGTGGAGGGCAGCAATGTCATGGTGACATGTGGGATGGGGTGGCCGCACAGGGACCTCACACCCACCTTTCCCCATGATGTAGACCAGGGTTTGTCCATGTGTGTACAATGAGGAGATCTGGGGACAGAATCTCCCCACCTGTGGTGAGAGGTGTGGGGCCCAATCGCCTGCCTGTCCCACGGTCCCTTTCCAGTCCCATCCCACCCTCCCCACTGGGCACTGTCAGTCATAGCAATGCATGGGCTCACATGAATCCTACATGCTGCATCTCTGCCATGGGACAACGCCCTCCCCCAGGGCTGCCTGGCTGCACCCTGCATGGGTGCCTTAGCATCCTCCCAGTGGCACCTTGGCTTTGTGTCACTAGCCATGCTGCAGAAGCACCCTGGGGTGACCTTGCCACCAGATGCCACTGCACAGGCCAGGACGTGACTCTGCTGGAACAAGATAGACTGAGGTCTGCCCTGCATACAGGCAGGAACCCATAGCCTAAAACCACAGGTGAAGCTTCTTGCTGGGACTGTGCTTCTATCAAAAGCATGCTGGGAATGATGAGGCCCTTCTGCATCTGACATGCAGAGCCTGAGTCTCCCTCCCTTCCCAAAATGGCCTGGTTCTGGGCTGGACATCCCTTCCCCATGGCACCAAGCACCGGATCCACTGGGAAAAGCCTTTTGTCTCCAATCAGGAACATTGTTTCCTACTGGAAAAGCTCCATCCAACTTGGAGGGATTTCAGCTGCAGCTGGATGAGGCGTGGGGGGGGGGGGGACCTGGGTAACAGTCCAGGCTCTGGGGAGTGGGAGCTGGAGTGGGCAAAGACAGGGAGCCCTGCCAATGGCTTGGGGACAGCCACCCATCATCTGGCTGTGGCTGGGAATGAGGCAGTACTGCTCTGCAGGGCCAGGGGCTTATGTGGCAGCCCTGCACCCATATGTTCACAATGTCAGTGGCTCTCCCCCGTGCTCTTTTTGGTAAGCCTGGAGTGTGGCTGTGGCAAAGGCTCCCCTTCCTTCACTGTCTGGCACTGCAGAGTGACACCCAGGGACTTTCCCATCCCTGAACAACCCAATGAACCCTGTCCCCATCACATGTGTCTTGAATGGGACCCCTGCACCAGGGAAGGATCCAGGCTCCTGCCCCTCAAGAGCTGCTCCAGACAGTGTGGCAGGGTAATGGGCCATTACAGGAAGAGAACCAGAGCAGCACAGGGTAGAGCTGGGGACACACACACATCTACCCTGGAAGCTGTGCCCAGGCTGCAAATGGGGTTGAAGAGGAAAGGGGAGCAGGCTGGTGCAATGGAATACAGGACACTGGGTGTTGTGGGCAGTAGGGTTACAGTTTCCTCTGCAGCTGGAGAACAGCCCATTCCTATGGGTCTGGAAGCTAGTTATGGCATAGGAAGCTAGTTATGGCATGGGAATCCTGGCCCCCAAGAGAGCCTTGAGACCATTCCCATCCCCAGAGGAGGCAGCAGCAGGCTGTTCTCCTCAACCCACTGGGTCTTCCAGAGTCTAAATCTTGGGCACCTTCCCCTCTCCAAGCTGGGCATCTATGGTACCACACAGCTGCCACAGCTTCCTTGGCTTGGTGTCCGAGTCCAACAGCATGGGGACCAGCTGGCATTCACTCCTGTACGGGGGGACTGTTCCTGGCTGGGAAGGGCAGTTCTGCCCAGGCACAGTCACATGAAACATTGTCCCCTTGCAGCCCAGGTGCCCCAACCACCCCTCCAGTTTGCAGGAGCGGACCAGGCTGCTTTTTCTCCGAACTGGAATGCAGGCATGTGGGATCATGCCCATAGCCTGGGGACACACAGCTCATTTCTGGGCTCTTCCCCTCTGGAGGTGACTGCCAGGCCTGGGATGAGGGGTTGCCCTCCTAAGTGCCACCCTGCTCATCACCTGTGCTACAGCCAGGTCAGAGCCAGCTCCAAAATCTCTGAAGCCTTGCCAGCAGTGCTGGCAGAAGCTGTCCTCCGCAGTCCAGGTTAAATGAGCCTCTCCTCCCAGTCTCCTGTTCCTCCCAGCATCTTCTCATGGCTGCATCCCTGTGCAGAAGCCTTCCCTGGCCAGTCTGGAAGGAGCTCACCCTGCAGAGACCCTGGGAGGAGCACTTCCAGCAGGATGGGGAAACTGAGGCACATGGGAGTAACCTGATAAAGTATCCCTGTGTTCTCCCTGTGAACTTCCCCAGCTTTGGAAGACCAAACTCCTCAGGCCAGCGAATGTCTTCTTCCTCTGACCCTGCCAAGGGAGCAGTGACTGACATTTTGACTTACCAGGACCTTGGAAACCAGTGGCACCTTAGGGCAGAGTGAGCTGGGCTTGAGCCCAGCTTTGTCAGCACCCCACAGCCCTCCTGCTGCCTCTCCAGTCCCTCTAATAGGATGGGCTGCCAAGGCTGGGCTGCTGCTCAGCCCCAGCTCACTGGAGTATGATCTTGTTCCAAGGGTGAACAGTGCCAGGGCAGTCCATGCATGGGGATGCCGGAGTGACAGTGCCCAAGGGTCAAGGGACAGGTGGCGTGGTGCAGGCTGGGGTGCTGTGGCAAGGGGTGAAAAGAGAGCATCTCCCATGCAAGGACAGTAGGGCTGCTTGGGCATCATGGAGCAGTGTCCTCCCGAGCTGATGGGCTGCAGGTCTCTCCCAGGTGTCCAGGATGCTGGCGTTGTGCCTGCTGTCCCTGGCCTGGCTCAGCGAGTGCTCCCAGCGCAGTGAGCCCATGTTTGCAGCCGTCACCCAGCGCCTTCTCCCACCTGACTACGACAGCAATCCCACACAGCTCAACTACGGCGTGGCTGTCACCGACCTGGATGCCGACGGTGACTTCGAGATTGTGGTGGCAGGGTGAGTGGTGCACCTACTGCCTCAGTGACAGCAGGACTCGTGGCGCTCCAGGGACAGGAATTCCTCCCTCCTCCGTGGTCTTGTGGCCAGCTGGGGGGGTGTGCACAAAGGTGGGTGGGTTGAGGTCTGCGTGCACCCCCCAGTGAATGTGTGTATGTGTGCACCCACACAGGGTGTTGGTGCCAGCTGAGTGCCTGTGTAGGGCCACATGAGTACCCCCATCGGTCTCTTCTCTGTGGGGCAGTGGCGGCTGCCCAGCAGCCAGGGTCCACCCTGTAGTGCACAGCCAGCGTGTCCCCAGGCTGTCTCAGCTCCGCTGACAGGACTCAGCTCTCTCTGGAGATTCAGTTAATTGGCTGGAGGTTTTTTTATAGTCCTTTATTGGAGCGATGGCTGGGAAGGGCTGGCAGGAGCTGGGGAAGCAGGGAGCCGTGTGCTGTGCTGCCAGTGCCCAAGTGGGGCTGGACACAGAGCAGCTGCTGCCAGCAGGTCCAACCCTGGTCAGGAAGAGCAGGGACCGTGGTGTAGGCTCTGTGCATGTGCTGGCACTGCTGCAAGCTGCTACTGCAGGGTATCTGTGTACACACCACCATCCTCACTCCCTAAAGAGGCTTGCACACACAGGTGTGCCCACCTTTATCCTCACAGATCCCATCCAGCTACCTGGAGGCACTATGGTAGCAGGCAGTCAAAATCTGGCCCTGCTGCTGCTCTGAACATCACTGAGGCAGGAAAACACGGGCAGCACTGGGAACCCTGGAGGGGTCTGGGCCACCACTCCCAGCTGTGCTGAGTCAAGAAGGCAGCTGGAGTTTTGTAAGCAGTTGTGGTGCCAGTTGTATAACTTGTTTACTGGTGCGTTGGGCAGGAGCGGGCGAGGAGCCAGTGGGATGCACCGTGCTGAGAGGATTTGCCTTGCGTGCTGGTTTCCTTGCCCTGGGAAAGCTCTACAAGCAGGGACCTGCACCCCATCCTGTACTGCTATCTGCCTGATCCCCACTGCTTCCCTGGTGTTGCCAGGCATGGGATGCCTGAGGTCCTTGGCCTCCATGGACCATGCAGGTCTCTGCAGTGCCCATCACGGGGAAAATCCAATATCGCACCCAATGTCCCCCCAGGGGTGAGACAGGGGCTTTTATTCCATCCCCAATCCTCGGGAAGCCAATACCCCTCCTTACACTCACAGGTACAATGGCCCCAACCTGGTGCTCAAGTATGACAAGGCACAGGGGCGGCTGGTGAACGTGGCAGAGGATGAGCGGGGCTCCCCGTACTATGCACTGCGGGACCGGCAGGGCCACGCCATCGGTGTGACAGCCTGTGACATTGACGGCGATGGCCGCGAGGAGATCTACTTCCTCAACACCAACAATGCCTTTTCTGGTGAGCCTTGCCGGCAGCCGGGCCCCAGGCACGGGGGGAGCCCCCGGCATGGCTGCCCGCGACCTTCGGCATGTGAGGGATGTGTGCGGGCTGGAGTTAATTTCTCAGCTGAGTGGCTCCACTGATTGATGGCAGCACGGGTGGGACACTGAGCCCAGCCAGCCACCAAGTCAGCACTTCCAGCTGCCCATCGCCCTTTTTGTGGCACCCCAAGAGGGACAGAAGAGTTCCTTCTGCCCCCTCGACTGTCCTGCCACAGGGACCCTGCACTGTAAATCCCAGCTGTGTGCTGCAGCAGTTGTGCCCTTTGGTCTCATGGCTCTCCTGTGCCTGCTGCACCAGGTTAAGTCTAGTGCTGTCCCTGCTCCTGGCATGCCTGTCATGGGAACAAGACTTACATGCTCCAAGCTGGCACAGGGAATCCTCAGGGCTCCCTGGCTTGGTGCTGCAGCCCAGCTCTGCCCTGTGTCCCTGACCTCCAGGGAGCAGATCTGTCTTCACAGTGCTCCTAATTGCTCGGGCTGGCAGTGGCTGGTGGCACACCTGTCCCTAAATCAGGATCTGCCATTGGTGCTGTCACAAGCAGCGTAGCTCGCTGACTGTGCCTGTCACTGAATCGATTTCTTTTTTAATTTTTTTTTTTTTTACCTTCTGGGGGATGATCTACAAGGCTGTGCCTCATTGGGACATATTTTAGCTTAATGAGTTGATTCTTCTGTGTGTCTCCCTGTGGCCCTTAAGAGTCATGGGGCTCTTGCAGCAGCAGCCCAGCCCTATGGCATTGTAGGGGGCTGCAGGGACAGCAGATATTTGGGGTGCTCTGGAAGAAGGGTACCATATCCACAGCCTTCCTTACTACAAAGCACCCTCCTCAGGAGGAGGCAGTGTTCTGGAGGCCACCGACCTGTGCCCCCTTCCCCAGGCATGGCCACCTACACAGACAAGCTCTTCAAGCTCCGCAATGGGCGCTGGGAGGACATCCTGAGTGACGAGGTGAACCGGGACGTGGCCAGCCGCTTTGCCGGCCGTTCTGTCGCCTGTGTGGACCGGACGGTGAGCAAGCAGGGTTCTGTGGACAGGGGCATCTCTGCCCCCTTCCCACTCCCAGTGTCCTTTCAATGGAGTCCTGGGGGCCTGCTCCCCTTGCCCCTGCCATCTCAAGCTTGGCCCCAGCTGCCCCTTGACTGTCAGGGCTAGCAACAGCCCCAGCTGTAGACTGTGGATGCCTGTCCACACAGTTGCCACCAGCTGATAAACGTGCCTGTCGAGGTGATTTATGTTCCTGTCACCTGCTCATTCTTCGTCCTCCTCCTCCGGCGGTTTGTTTCCAAATGATTATCGCTAAATCAGGGTGTAGCTACTACACGGGACAAAGGGGGTGGTGGAAACTGGGAGGACCTGGCACACCGGGAATGCTGGGAGGGGGGATAATGTGCCCCATGCCAGCACTCTGACCAGAGAGCTCCTGGAGGCAATGGGGCACATCCCTACTCCTGGGATGCTTTTTGCTGTGGGCTTTGCAGAGCTCTTGCTGAGCACACAGTAGCAGTGCCTGCTCCCACGGAGCAATAAGAGCATTCACAGCAGGCATCCTGGGGTCCCCGTGGAGATGAGCTGTGGGTGGGTGGGTGCTGAGGCGGTGCTGCCGGCTGCAGGGCTCCGGCAGGTACTCCATCTACATCGCCAACTATGCCAGCGGCAACGTGGGCCCCCATGCCCTGATTGAGATGAATGTGGCTGCCAGTGACCCTGCCCGTGGTGTCGTGGTTCTGGTGGATGTGGCCGCCCAGGCTGGCGTCAGCAAGTACACAGGTACACCCAGCTGCTGTGGCCCTGCGGGGGGGACGGGGCGCTGCAGGGCATGGCGAACGTGAGACCTCGCTGTGGCAGGGCAGTGCAGCCGGAGGTCCGTGCCACGCGTCGGGCTGCCTGACTGCCCCATCTAGTGGCAGCCCCACGGCCCGTGAAAGCGACCAGGAGCGTGGGTGCACGCCTGGCAGGACCCCTGTGCCCACCATCACCGGGGCTAGTCCCTCCCGAGTTCACAGCTTCCACAGGGCGGGCAGCGGGGTTTGGGAACGTAGGCGTCAGGAGGAGCAAGCCCGCCTGCGCCCCATGCTGCCCCACCACCGTGGGGACTGCTGCGTGCCCCAGCGGTAAATTGTCACTAATTAGGAGTGTTGTCACCATGGCGATGGCAGTGATTAGGGTTGGGAGTGACACAAGCGGCTGCCTGGCCCAATTAGCTCCTGATGAGAGGGATTGGGGGTGGGCAAGAATGGGACACAGGTGAGAGGGTGCTTGCGTCCACCGTATGGGCAACACTGAGGGAACATGAGAAACACAAACTCCCGTGTGGACTGTCCCCTTATCCCGGGCTACTGTCCCCAGGTGGCCGGGGGGTGGCCGTGGGCCCCATCCTGAGTGACAGTGCCTCTGACATATTCTGCGGTAATGAGAACAGCCCAAATTTCCTCTTCCACAACCGGGGGGACGGGACGTACAGGGACGTGGCAGCTGCTGTGGGTGAGTAGGGGAAGCTGCGGGGAACATACAGACGCTGGGGACTTCAGGGCAGGGGTGGTTCTGCCTGTCCCTGCCTGCACTGGATGGACGAGTGCGGGGGGGACAGCCCTAGGGACCCAGAGCCCCACTGACCACCGTGCAGTGGCTGAGATGCATCGGGGCATCCATCAACACAGCAGGGATGTAACCCTGCGCTTGGAGGACCTGTCTGGGGACGATGGAGCACATCCTAGGAGGTGTGCTGGGGACAAGGGGGCAGGGAGGGGTTCCCGTCTGCCCCTGTCCCCTTGCGGTTCCCCAGGGCTGGATGACCCCTACCAGCACGGACGCGGTGTGGCGCTGGCTGACTTCAACCGCGACGGCCGAGTGGACATCGTCTATGGCAACTGGAACGGGCCGCACCGCCTCTACCTGCAGAGCGGAGCTCCCGGGCGCGTCCGATTCCGGGTGAGGGCTGGGAGCCCCCGCACTGATGGCTCTGCCACTGAGCCACCTCGGCCAGGGGGGCTGGCTTCACTCTGAATTGTCTTTGAGCCCCACTTGTCAGCGAGGAGAGGAGCCGAGGCATCAAAGCGGGACCCAGGCGTCCTGCTTCCTGTGCCTATTGTCAGGCTGTGTCCATGCAGGACATCGCCACCCCCAAGTTCTCCATGCCGTCCCCCGTCCGCACCGTCATCGCAGCCGACTTCGACAATGACCAGGAGCTGGAGGTTTTCTTCAACAACATCGCTTACCGCGGCTCCTCCGCCAACCGCCTCTTCCGGTAGGAGCCGGCCGGGGGCCGGGGAGCCTGCCCCCTGCTCTGGGAGTCGAGCCGCCCTCGCAGCGCAGCCAGGCTCACAGGGCTCCCCTCCAGCGGTGCCACGGCTCGGGCTCAGCTCATAAAAGGCGTCGTGACTGAGCCCTTCCTGGCATCATTACCAGTCACTGTGATCGTGCCTGCAAGCGGCCCCTAGGGTCCCCAGCACCGCTGATTAGCAGCCGTGTGGAAGCTTGTTCATGGCTCCTGTTAATTGTGGGGGTCACTTCTTATTATTTCTGTGTAGCACGATGGGAACGGGCTGTCTGGTGTGTAGGGCGATGGGAACGGGTTTTCTACCCAATGCTTGCACCCATGGGTGGGTAGAGGGCAAGGGTTTTGCAAGGAGCCCTTTGGAGACATCTCCAGGTTCCAGAGGGATGCGAGATGGTGTTGCTACTCTGCAGTTCAGACCCAGAAGTTCTTATGAAATTCCTGTTGCCCCTGCATGGAGTGGGGATGTGCCAACAGGAAGGGGACAGTCACATCCTCCATCCACACCCTATAGCCACCAGGGCTCACTCCTACCATGATTCTTCAGGAAGGAACAGACATGCCCCAGAAGGTTCTGAGGACTGCAGGAGCTGGCATTAATACCCTGTGTGTGTCCTTGGCAGGCTCATCCGCAGAGAACACTCAGACCCCATAGTGGAAGAGCTGAATCCAGGGGATGCACTTGAGCCGGACGGACGGGGCACGGGTGGGTCCACCCCTCTCTGGCACAGCACTGCCTGGCACTTTCTTTGCCTGAGAATGCCACACACCTGGCTGAGTTATCTGCTGCTCCCCACCAGCAGGCTGGAGCTCCCATCACCCAGGAATGGCCGCATGCTTTTTCCCTCCACCCATACCCAGCCAACAGTGCCATCTCCAGTACCCCAAAGGCACTCTTGAAGGGCCCCTTCCTGGGTGTCCACTGCTCAAAGCCAACCTCTGCATTTGGGAAGAGGTCAGGCAGCTCCCTGTGACCTGCAGCCCTCCAGGCACTGCCTGTTCCCTCCACTGCCCAAGGTGCCAATGCACCTGATCATGGGGTGCTAACCACACTCCTGCATTGAAATCACCCCATTTTCCCTTTTGTCCCTGCGTGGCCAGGAGTGCTGCCGTTTCCAGTGGAAGGCCACAGCAGCAGCAAGGTCTTGTGCTGGGGAACGTGGGGCCAGGCCTCAGGCACAACATGATTCTGTTCTTGCAGGAGGTGCAGTGACAGATTTTGATGGCGATGGGATGCTGGACCTCATCCTATCCCATGGCGAGTCCATGGCACAGCCAATCTCCATCTTCAAGGGCACCCAGGTGAGTCAAGCAGGGACTCCTCATGTTGTACCCATCCCTCCCAGCTCAATCTCTCTGCTCCCTCCTCCCTTGCAGGGCACCAGCAACAACTGGCTGCGTGTCATCCCCCGTACCCGCTTCGGGGCCTTTGCACGGGGGGCCAAAGTGGTGCTGTTCACCCGGCGCAGCGGGGCCCACCTGCGCATCATTGACGGTGGCTCCGGGTACCTCTGCGAGATGGAACCTGTGGCGCACTTCGGACTGGGTGAGCTAGGGGGTCGAGGGGCTGCCTCCACCCCCAGCCTTCCCTGGCGCTCCCCAGGGCAGGGGCCGTGTCTGCTGCCCGGTGTCCCGCTGCGCAGTAATCATCCATGCCTGTCACCCTAGGTATGCTGGGCCCCATGCAAGGCTGGGGGCAGGTTGCCCAACCACTGTGCTGCAAGGGGCAGCTGCCCCCTTCCCCATCCCCTGCCTGCTGCTTTGCCCAGGCAGTAGGGCTTTCCCTTCCCTTTAACGCTCCCCTGGTGCAGCATGTCCAGCAGCTGAGCATGGAGGGGTGTCTCTGCCCACTGCAAGGTCATCCCATTGTCCCCATGTACGCCCCTCAGAGTACATCTATGTGCATGGGCTGTCAGCATGAGCACCTGGAGCTGGGCTCAGGGGGCAAGGGAAGACTTTGCCCCTCCCATCCCTACCACCCCGCTGGCCTCCTTTCAGCCCCTGCCCACCCTGGAGACCCTCCCTTTGATGGGCTGCCCGCCTGCAGGGCATGACGAAGCCAGCAGCCTGGAGGTGACTTGGCCAGATGGCCGTGTGGTGTCACGAGCTGTGGCGAGCAGCGAGACCAACTCTGTCCTGGAGATCCCCTACCCTCTGGATGTGGAGGAGCCACTCATGCCTGCCCCACTGGAGGTGAGGGCCAGGTGTGGGTGTAGGGTGTGAGACTTTGGGGACAGAAACAAGGGCCTGGGCTCTGCTGGCTCAGTGGCTGCCCAGGGGTGATTCCTCCCCATCCCAGTGGTCTCTGCTTCTTCCCAAATGCAGTGCGGGCAGGGATTCTCCCAGCACGAGAATGGACGCTGTGTAGGTGAGTGGCTGCTGGAAGCAGAGGTGTGCCTGTACCCAGGATGCTGTGGCATAGCCCCTTGGGGGACACTGAGACTGGGAGATGGCTGCCTGCCACATGGCTCAGGGCCAGGTACAGCTGCCTGCCTGGCACATGGCCTGGGAATGGGATACCTGTACAGCTCTAGAGGTGCACCATGGTGTCACAGGGAACAGTAAGAGCAATGTGCTGGGACAGGAGGCATGGCTGGCATGTGGCAGGCTGCGTGCTGCAGCCATGAGTGATGGAGGGGCAGCAGAGATGCAGCAGGGTGGCTGTGGCCATGCTGTGAGCATCCTGGGCAGAGCTATGGCTTATGCATGGCTACCACTGGGATGACCATCCAGTGTACCGAGGGAACTGGAGGGGCTGGTAGCCCCAAGCTCTCTGCCCAGACATCTCACACTGAGGACCCTTTTGCAGACATAAATGAGTGCACTGAGTTCCCCTTCATCTGTCCCCGGGACAAGCCTCTCTGCATCAACACCTATGGCGGGTACCGCTGTCGCAGCAACAAGCGCTGCAGCCGGGGCTTTGAGCCAAACGAGGATGGCACAGCTTGCGTGGGTGAGTGATAGCTGGGACACCCTGACCCCATGCCAGCTGGCATCAGCCCCAAAGCACCACCTTGGGATGCTGTTGCACCCCTGACAAAGGCCAGGCCACAGCCTTCAACCTGTTGGATAGCAGCCCAGCCACTCCCACCCTGGTTCTGTGTCTGTTTGTCCGTGCATCCCACTGGGCTGCCATTGACTCCCCTTCTCTTTTTCTCTCTTGTTCCTTCTCTCCTTCTCTGTGCAGCTCAAGTGGCCTTTTTTGGGGGATATCCCTCTGCTGGGAGCTGGCCTGAGCTCCCCCACAGTGTCCTCCTCTCTCTAGTCCTCGGACTCTGCCTTTGTCTCTCTGCACTTTAACCCCTGCTCATAACACGCCAGAGCAGCCTTGGTCAAAGGATGGGCTGGCCTCTGCCTGTCTCTTTTTCTGTCCACGTCAAACCACCCTGGAAGTGCCGGCTGGGACATACTGGGGTGACCTGCAATGGGATGGGCACAGACCTGGCTGTCCTGGGGCAGCCTGGCAGTGCCCCTTTCCCCACACATCCCACTGCCCCAGTGCTATTCCTGCCACGCTGGTACCTGCCCGGTGGTCGCTTGCACCGTCGCCTTGATACCCTACCATGTGCCTGCTGGTTTGGCCCGCGACGTGTGTGCTTTGCCTGCCCCCTCCTCGGTGACGGGAACCACCTCCCCAGCCCTGGCAGAGGAGGGTCTTCCCAGCCCCGCAGGGGCAGGATCCTCCTGGTCTGTTTTTTAACATATTGACCCTACTGTTTGGAGTCGGACCCTGCTTTGTCCCAACAGTCTTCCAGCCCCTCTCCCAGAAAACCCCTAATAAACTATACCCCATCTATTAACCTGGTCTGCTGAGCTCTGCAGGGCAGGGCTGTGCTTGTGCTTCTGCCCACCCTGCCCTGGGGCTGCACAGGGAGGGAGCCCAGGAGGGGGAGCACCCCCAGCCTGCCTCAGCTGCTCCACCACAGGGCTGGGAGCTGGCTGGTGCCTGATGGTGCCCCTGGCCCAGCTCTGCACTGGGACTACAGCAAAATGTGCAGCTCTGAAGGGGCTGAGGTGCAGCAAGCAGCCCTGCCTGCACCTCAACAACAGGGCTGGGCTGCTTTTCCCTGCTACATGCTATAACGCCACACTGCTCTCTTTACCTCCACCAGACATCGATGAGTGTGCTCAGGGCTTGCACAACTGCAGCCAGCTCTGCATCAACACCCCTGGGGCACACAGCTGCCTCTGCCACCCAGGCTTCCGTCCCCTTGATCCGGCTGCCAGCCGGTGCCTGGGTGAGTACCTGCAGTGCCCAGCCGCCTGCCGCTGCCAGGCTGCCTTGGCAGCAGAGATGATCGAGGTGCCCAGTTGTGCTCACAGCCCTAGTGCTGGATGGCAGAATGGACAGACTGTGGCTGTGCAAGAGTTGGTAGAGTAAGGACATCTGCCACCCAGCAGCTTTGGCACCAAGCAGTGGCAGGATCAACTGCCTTTGCAACCCAGGTTCACCCAGCCCTGGAGCTGTCCCCCTCATGCCCCTTCCATCCCTTGTCCTGCCCATGCCAGACATTCCCTGAACCCTTGGCACAGCTCTAACCTTTTCCCCTTCTTTCCCAGACGTAGATGAGTGCCAGGCACAGCCTGGTCCCTGCGACCATATATGCCACAACAGCTATGGCTCCTTCCACTGCCATTGTCACCATGGCTTCTCCCTGGGTGCTGGTGGACGCTGCCGGCACAATTAGCCTGCTCTGGCACAGCCAGAGCTACCCCCCAGCCCCGTGCCCTGCTACCCCCCAGTACTGTGCTGGTTGCACCCGGTAGCAAATGAATAAACCCTTTCCTGCACTGTATTCCTTGTGTGTCCCTGTCCCAGGGCCATGTGACTGCTACCTGTCCCCCTACTCCCCTAGACTGCCCCCCTCCTCTCCATCCCCTCCCTTCCCCCATGCTCACCCTTGTGGGGCCCTGTGCAACCCAGTGTGAAAAGAGATACCCAGCCTGGTTCTGTGCCCCCACAGTGTTGTCCTGCTCACCTCCCCAACACAAGAAGATGCAGGATAGGTAGTGGGGGAAGAAGCATGGGGTTTATTGAGGAAGGTCTCCATGCAGGGGTGGGGGGGCTCCGGCAGGAACATTGAGGCCAGGGCCACCCCACACACACATCATGACTGAGCCAAAAGAAGTCCCACAGGGCAGGGTCCTCCCTCCAGATTCCCAGGAGAGAAATGTCAACTCAGTTCAGCCCTGCACCCAGATAGGAATTCTTCTCCTTGGGGTGCTGGATGTCAAAGGGACCCTCCTCTTTCCCCCTATCTGACCCTAGACCATGAACCTCCACACCTTGCCACAGGCCCAGGTGCCCCTCGAGGTCCCCTCTTCCAGGCCAGGCTGAGAACTGGGGCACTGGTGGCAGATGCATGCAGGACACATGGGCAGAGGAGGACTCAGCAGTGTGAGAGGAAGGGTCCTTATGGAGCTGCTCCACTGGGCACCCTCCCTGCATTAGGGCAGGTCATGGGGCAGAGTAGGCAGGGGGCTGCTGGCAGCTAGGTACAGGGAAACTCAGGCAGGACTGGGCAGGGAGCCTGCCTCACCCATGCCACAGCTCAGCCTCGACAGTGCTGGGCCGTGAAGGAGCCCAGGGCACATGGCACAGGGGCAGCATCATGCCCAGCACTGCAGCTCTCTGGCCTGGACACTGGGCTGGAGAAATACGTGGGTCCAGCTGGGGATGGCAGCAGGTCATGCAGGGAGCAGAATCAAGTGCCCAGTGTCCTGGCAGTGAAGGATGCTGCTGGAGAGGATGTAGTGCCAGATGGGGGAAGGGGCCAGGAGAGCAGCAATGGGACAGTGGGTGGTGTAGAGCTGGGATGAATGCATGGCCCATCATGCAGAAGAAGCGGCACCAGTGCCCTGCCAGGCCCCCTGAACGGTGGACAAGCAGCAGCTGAGCCATACCACAGCACCAAGAGCAGGGTGCCCCAGGAGGGGGTGCAGCAAGAGCTGTCAGTGTCTGTGAGTGTGGGGTTGTGCATCCCCTGAGGCTTTGCCAGTCCCAGCACTCCCCAGTGCATGGCAACAGGGACACTGCCAGCTGGGACTGCCCGTAGCAGGGCAAGCTCCTTTTGCTTGCAGCAGGGGCGGCAGCACCAAGCACATGGAGGGCTGTAGGAGCCCCTTGGCAAGAGTTTGGCTCAGTGGGAAGCACCTAGGATGCCCCAGTACCAGTCCCTGCCCACAGTGGGTCGGAGCAGGGGCAGACCCACTGCGGGGGACAAAGAGCAGATGGGGGTGGGCAGCCCCGGCCTCCCCCTCCTGCACTCCCTGGGCTCAGAAGCGGGTGCTCTGGTAGTGCAGCCTGCGGAGCTCGGAGAGGCCACTGTCCCGGCAGTACGAGTCCCTGCAGGGACTCCCTGCCAGTCACCGGCCCCCCGCCCCGCCCCCACCGCCACCGCTGCTGCTGCTGGAGCTGCCGCTGCTGGAGCTGCCGCTGCTGCACCGGTCCTCGTAGATGGAGATCTCGATCTGGACCCTGCTAAGGATCATCGGGGAGATGCGCCAGCCCAATTGCCCAGAACCCACGCCCAGTCTCCCTTCACCCTTGCCATCCTCAAGCATCCCGCTGACCAAAGGATACGACCCTCATGCCACGCTCCAGGGGGTCAGTGAGCAGCAGCCCCCGTGGCGCATAGATCTTCTCATTCTGGTCCTGGATGTACTTGGAGATCTTCTTCAGGACCTGTCAGCACAGGGAGGGACACTCAGGGCCTGCCAGCATTGCTGTCTACTCTGGCCTCCAGTCCCATGTCCCCTGTGACACCCCTGAGCCATCCCTGTGCCCGCTGCCAGCTGTGCCCATCCCCGAACCCTCCCCTGCACCTCAGCACCTTCTCATAATGTGTCTCCATGCAGAGAAAGATGAAATAGGCAGTGGCACAGGCCAGGCACCCCTCGAGGTATGAGCTGCCCCCAATCTTCTCCGCCTCGGCGTAGAAGCCATTTAGGGTTTTCACGGTTTCCTCAAAAAGTTGCCGCTCAATCTAGGACAGAAGCCAGAGTGAAGAGGAGCCTGGCCAGGGACTGACTCCCTGCACCGCCTTGTCCCCTTTCCTGGGGGGACTTGGAGAGCACTTAACCCTCTCCTCCCTGCCCAGCTGATGCCTCAGCTCGCAGGCCTCTGCCCACCTCCCACCCGCAGCAAGACCTGCTGCACCTGCAGCCTTCACCAGGAGCACCAAAGCCCTTACACACCAGCCAAGCCAGCTGTGATTTCACACCCCCAGCAGCACTGGCTGGCCCAGGGCCATGCAACACCCCGTAAGTCCCCATACTTTTAGACCCTTCTTCCCTCTGAGTCCCCATAGGACACGCCCCCCACCCTGACAAACTCTCAGACTCCCTACCCGGCTCTCCAGCTCAGGGGGAAACTTTGTCTGGAACTGGCACGTGGTCCCGTCACTGTAATCCCGCTGCACAAAGACCTTGGTGGCCAGGGACGCGCTGCGCCGCAGCTCCTGCAGGCTGTGCACCTGAGGGCAGAGGGTGAGATGGGGGCCTGCAGCCAAGGCTGCTGGGCTTCCCCGCTGGAGGGCTGGAGGCCTGGGGAGCAGCGCCTTTCCCCCAGTGTCAGGGGCTGCAGGCTCACACACGGCGGGGCAGGGAGCCCCTAGCGCAGGCTGTGTCACGCCATGAGCACAGCTTGGCGCTGGAGGTGCGAGGCGGGGAGCGAGGGGAGGATGGCGGCAAGGGAAGGATGCTGTGGCAGCCCCCTGCTCGGAATGAGGGTGAGTGCAGGCGCTCTCGTCCCGGGCTGGCGTCTGGTCTCACCCCCAGTGGTTCCTGCATGCAAGAGCGTGCGTCACCAGCGAGCCGTGGCCCGGGGAGGGGACAGCCCCCTGTCCCCAGCAGTGCCCCAGAACACAGCCAACCCAACAGCTCCCAGGCAGGAGGATGGGAGTGAGCCGAGCAGGAGCAGGCACTGGGCAGCGGGGCTGCAACAGCGGCACAGCGGGTGGGCAGGCTGCAGTGGGGCGTCTTGATGAAAAGGACCGGCAGCCCCGGCAGCAGGTGCTAAGCCCTGACTCCCCACAGGGCGTGAGAGCCCGTGCCAGCAGCCCCCGAGCTCCAGGCTGTGGGGCAGCTTTGGTGGCTGGAGAAGGGGATGGAGGCGCCAGTTTGTGCCAAGGGCGGGCATCAGACCCGTCCCCGCGCTTCCTCTGGGTGACATGGGGCGACTACCTGCTCCGTGCCCCACAGACCGTCTGACGCTGTCCCGCGTCCGACCCCCGGCATCTGGGAGAAGAACCCCCAGTCCCACAGCCCACCCCAGACACGCTCCAGCCTTCACCAAAGGCACCCTGCAGCCACTCTGCACCCCCACACCCCTTCAGGCACCTCACCGGCCTTTCTGCGCCCATGGAGCCCTCGCAGCCCCCAGCCCCACACTGCTTTCCCCACGGACCCCAGCCCCACACTGCTCTCCCCACGGACCCCAGCCCCACGCGGACAGACCCTGTCCGTGCCGCGCCCAGGCAGCGGCTGGCGGAGGGCAGCGCAGGGCGGGGGAGCCTCCGCCGCAGCCCGGCCCGGGGGTGCCGCCGCCGGGGCGCCCCCGCCGCGCCGCCGCGCACCCACCTCCGTGGCCATGGGCGCCGGGCCGGGCTGTGCCGCGCCGGGGGGACCGGACCGGACCGGACCGGCGCCGTCTCCGGGGCCGGGCGGAGCCGCGCGGGGCCGGGCGCTGTCCGCGGTGCTGCCGAGCCGAGAGGCGGAGGCGGGCCCGGCCGCCCCGTGTGCGCAGCCGCCCGGTCCGCCGCGGCCCGCCCCGAGGCACCGGGGATGGGCGCCTGCCGCCGCCGGCACGGAGCCCCCGGAGGACGCGGCCCCAGTTGCTGCGGACGGCGGTACCGGCTGCCCCGGGGCTGGCTCCGGAGAGGGGCTGCGAGGGAGGGCTGCTGCTCTGCGTCCCGGGGATCTGGCACGGCGACTGCCGGAGCCCGGATATCTTCGGGATGCCGCTGTAGGTCCCTGGGGGGGAAACCTGGCTGCCGAGGGGGTACTGCCGGAGGTAACAGAGCCTGTGAGCGGCCGTGAGGCTGGCCCGGCAGGGATCTGGGGAGTCGACCGTGGGACTGGCAGACCGCCGTGCCAAGGGACCTCATCTGAAGCTGTTTGTTTGCGAAGGAGTTGCAGCTGGTGCTGCGATCAGAGCGCGGGCAGACATCAAAGAGCAGAGCTAACGAATTCCCTGTTATCTCTGCCCATTGACAGCTCAGTTAGAGCCGGAGAAATGCCAAAAGAGGGGAACAGAGGCTCTCCCGACAGGCGAAGAAAGGGGGCTCCCAGCTGGGGCTGTAGTGGAGCGAGGGTTGTAGTAGCTGGGCACAGGGCCCTCAGCAGGCAGGAGAGCAGCCAGCCTTCCCTCAGCACCTGGGCCGTGCTGGAGGCAGCGCCGGGCCCTGCCGGAACATCTGCTCTGGCAGCGAACGTGGCTAACACAGAAACACACAGCTAACACAGGTAACACACAGCTGACACACAGCTAACACACAGCTAACACAGCTAACACACAGCTAACACACAGCTAACACAGGTAACACACAGCTAACACACAGCTAACACACAGCTAACACACAGCTGACACAGCTAACACACAGCTGACACAGGTAACACACAGCTGACACAGCTAACACAGGTAACACACAGGTAACACACAGGTAACACACAGCTAACACAGCTGACACACAGCTGACACACAGCTAACACACAGCTAACACAGGTAACACACAGGTAACACACAGCTAACACAGCTGACACACAGCTAACACAGCAAACATGGCATAGCCAGCTGCCTGCAGCACGGGGGTAGCACTGTCTGACTCCTGCTCCCTGCTCTGAGCACCAGCCCAGGATTCGGGCAGAGCAAATACAGGCAGGGCCTTGGGGTGGTTGGTAGGCAGCCCCTTTCTCTGGAGCATGGCAGGGTTTGTGCCCAAGGGACCAAAGGACCCACGCAGTCAGGGACCCCAGTTGGAGGGCTTGTCTTCCCCACAGACACAAAGCTGTGGATCCCACAGCTTTTGGGGAAACCTGCTGTTCCCAAGGTTCAGAGCAAGCCTGCCAGCCCACACAGCAGAGCAGTGAGGTACACCCTGCCTTGACGGTGCCACAAAACCAAAGGATGCCCCTTGAGAGGGTGGTGTGTGAAGTCTCCCATGCACCCAAACACATGCATGCACACTGGCACAGGCACTCATGCGTGTACTCAAATGCCCACATGTGCCTGCACACCCCGTGCACCCCAGGCACTCACCCAGGTGCACGTGTGATGTGCTCACACACCTAAGCCTGTCCTCAGATGTCCCCAGACCCAGACCCTGGATCCCATCTCCTTCCTATGCTGCATGCCACTGCCACATCAGTGCTCGCCTGCCCGCCTGGCAGGTCCTGCCGGTTGCCATGGCAATTCTGTGCCTGCCAGGAGATGAAGTTTGCTCTCCTATTCTGCAGTGAGGGGCTGAGAGCAGCCGGGGGGATGAGCTCTCCCTGACATCCCAGACTCTGCCCATCATCCCGCATCCTGTAGTGCTGCCCCAGGGTTGTCTCCTCTAGCTACACCAACCCAGCCCAAGGAAAGAACTTTCAGTTCTGGGCTCCATGTGCCTCACAGGCCATGGACCTGCTGTCTGCATGTGTCAAGAAGTATCCTTTGGTGGGACATCACCTCACCATAGGGAGCTGCCTTCTGCCAGCCATACTGCCCAGGACCAAGCCTTGTCCAGTGGCAGGCAGGACACTGACCTGTCCCAAAGCACTCCCCATCACCACACAGACCCCGGCCCTGCCTGTAGTGCCTGTGGACCCTGGCATCTCCAGAGCCCACTGGGGTCTGACAGCTCCCCTGTGCAGGGTGTGGTGTCATGGGCTTTCCAGTTTTAGCCAGAGCAGGGACAGACCCTGCTGGTTTCCATGCAGAAGGAACATGCTGGTGCCATGCCATGCCATGCCATGCCATGCCATGCCATGCCATGCCATGCCATGCCGTGCTATGGCTTCCAGCAGGGCAGGGCAGAGGAGGGGAGCTGGCATAGCCAATGGAATCCCAGGCAGTAGGAGCAGGGACAGCAGGGCCTCGGGGTAGCCTCAATGTGCTGCATGGCCCTGCTGCCCTCCCCAGACCACTGCACTGTGAGGGGTCCTGGCAGAGCTCTGACCCTTCTGCTCCTTCTGCTCAGCCCAAAGGGGTGATTTTTCAGGCTGCCCAGCAGCATGGGATAGGGGATAGGCATGGCTGGTGCCAGAGCTGCCTTTACTGCCCTGCCTGGCTCTTCCCTTGCACCTGGGGTGAGGCAGCTCTGACCTGTCTTGCAGACAGACCCTGCAGATCTTTCCTTGCCCCCGGCCCTGGCTCACCTCCCAGAGGCCCTGCCCCTGGCCCCATGGGACAGACATGGGGCACACTTGGTACCCCTATGGCCAGTCCTCAACAGACAATGTGCCTGTGCCCATCACACCACAGCAGGCATGGCCCAGCAGTGCCCCTGCTCCAGGCCCTGCACTTGGCTCCCAGACCAGGACCAGGCGGTGTCCTTTGTGTGTCTCTGGGTGCATGGTGCTGCACCTCATCCCAGCATCTCAAGCCTCCCTGCAATACAAGGATGACCGAGGCCCGTGGAGGACAGCTGGAGCCCTGCAGCCCTGCAGTCTGAGATCAACCCCTGTGGCTCCATCCTGCACCCACTGCCTGCTGAACCCCTCTCCAGCCTGTCAGAGCTGTCAGCAGCTCCAGCTCTGCTTCAAAGGGGCCACAGAAGGGCATGGCAGCTGTTTCTCCTAGCACTGGAAGTGCTTTCAGTAATGGTGGGGAGCATGAGCTCACTGTTCCAGTGAGGACAACGGTGACATTTGGGAGGCACAAACACAGCGTGATTAGCTGATAACCTTTCCTGAGAAATCCCAGGTGTGTGCACCTGGGAGGGAATAGGGAGGGGGACGGGGCCCCCACACTGTGAGCCTCTGGAAAACAGCTCCAAATGCCCCAGCCTGCCCCTTCACATAGGACAAGGAGAGTGCCCCAAACTGGGGCAAACTGGCCAACTGATCCTACAGACTGGGCACCCTGATTGTGGACACCCCTCTGTGGCACCTGCAGTCCAGCTGTGTCCATCTGAAGGGGTGGTTCTAGGCCCCCCAGAGTACTGGGAGCCCCCGCAGATGATGGGGGCAGCCCCCCAGCACATCCCACAGGAGTCCACAGGCGCTGGGAGACACAGCATCCTCCTGCACACGGGCAAGCAGAGGAGGATGTGGTTTCAGAGCAAGTGCCAAGGTCTGCCTTAGCAAAGGTGCCAGCTGGGAGCAGGGACTGTGCGAGGATTGCTCCCCACCCCGCATGGGGCTGTGGTGGGAGCAGACGTGGTGGGGCACGGAGGGACAGACAGCACTACAGAGAAGGTCCCCACGCATGGTGCCACGCTGTGAGGGAAAGGGACTGCTCCCCAGAGGGTCCGCACATGCGACTTGCCCCCTCCCTGCCCTGCTGAGTAGGACCAAATGGCGGGGGCCGGGATCGGGGTGTCCGGCAGCGAACAGGGAGGGTCTGTGTGCAAGCTGGCAGGAACTGGGCAGGGCCAGGAGGTGCTGGGTGGGGGCTGGGAGGGCGCCGGGGCAGTCTCGGCTCCGCAGCTGGGCCGGGAGCGCTGCCAGCACATTCCTGGGGCTGCCGGGCAGCGGGAGCGTGTGTGGGCGCAGGGCAAGTGCGCGGCAATTGCTGACCCTCCCCGCTGCCCTCCCCGATGGTCCCACATTACCCCCGCGCAACCTCGACCCCACGGTGTCCCCAGTCGTGCCCCAACCTCCCGCGGCCACTCCCAGGCAGGACCACCCCCACGGAGCCGTGCTGCCAGCCCAGCGTTGCCCCCCCGCCAGGCTGCTCTGTCCTGGGAGCTGCTGGACGCCATGGGACGCCTGTCCTTGCACGGACAGTCCCAGCGTGCCGTCCCGTCCTGGGACTCCGCATGGACAGCCCCGGTGCGCCATCCTCTCCCAAAGGCCCCTGCTCCACACTGGGCGCAGCCCAGGAACCAGTGCGGGACAGGAAGGGTGAGAGGTGGGGAAAGAGGAGGATGGGAGGGAGACCCACTCAGCCCACCCAGCCAGGCCCAGGGGATGCATCTCTGCTGACAGAAACAAGGTCGGTAGCACCCAAGGCTGCGGCAGGAGAGTGGGTGGGGACACGAGGATGGACGGTGGCTGCCGGGACCCTGCTCAGCTGCTCCTTTCCTGGGAGCCTCCCGCTTCCCCGCAACAGGATCTGCTCTGTGCTACAACCAGGCACGGGTCCTCCCTCCACAGGGAGGGTCCGGAGTGTCGAGGGAGCACCCCCAGGTGATACGCTCTTACTGTGCCACCCTGGCCGGCCGTCCCCGAGGTCCCCACCGCAGAGGGGGCAGCCTTCATAGCCGCGCTTCCGGCCTCGCTGCTGGGACAAGGGGCACAGGCAGTGACACAAGCGGTGGCACAGCCAGCTTTCTGGAGTGACAGGAGCATGTGTCTGTCTCACAGACAGCTGCATGGGTGCGGAACGGGGATGTGGGCACTGGAGCAGCCTGCGCAGACAAGACGCAGGGAAGGGTGCCGGCTACAGCTGTCTTAGGTCCATCCCTTTCTCCGGGATACAGCCCAGATCAGCCTGGGACATCCTGGCTGGGAAAGGGTTAAGGAAGCAGCATGAGTGCAGCAGGGGCTCCCAGAGCAGAGGCACGGACTTATCTCGGAGGTAAGGCTGCCAGGACACCCCACGGGGGGGAGCAGGGGGCAGCCCTGCTCCCCGCAGCATGGCTGGGAGGTGACTCAGGGCTCTAATGAAGGCGTCATGACAGATGAAGGGACTGGGGCAGCTGGCAGGGAGACCCTCGCTCAGCCCCAGCCTCGCCAGCCCCCTCACCTTCATCTGCTGCAGTGCCAGCTGGCACAGAGTGCTCAGCACCTCCAACACCTTCCTGGGAGGAACTGGGGATGTAGAAGCCAGACTGGGCTGTGGGATGGGGCAGGCTAAGAGCCAGGAGCTGGTCCATGGTCAAGAGCAGGACATTGCTGGCAGTGCCACGGGTACAGCCCAAGGACATGGCACGCTGTGCCCAGCATCCGCACGCTGGCACCTCCAGCCTGCACCCCCAGCCTCCCTCTGCCCCCGGCTCCCAGGCCTCACCAGCCCAGCTCCCATGGCAATTACACCCTGCCCAAGCCCATCCATCACGGATTAGCTATTTTCTATCAGCATTTATCTCCAGACAATCTTACTCCTGCCGTGACAGCCTGATGCCTCGATCACCCTCCCTCCTGCTACCAGGCAGCCCTGATAACAGGCTGCTGTATCTTATCGGGCTCCCGGCAGTTACACATTAATGGTGCCATCTCCGGGCTTGGCTGGGGTGGGATGAGCCCAGCCCACCCTCGGGCTGGAAGCAAGCATTTACTGGGTGATGCAGTGATGGGTGCTGAGTACAGATGGCATGGGCAGGGTGGGCAGGCTACAGGGAAGGACAGGTTGTGCAGCTGAGGTTCCCAGCATTGCCCCAAAGCAGATGTACCCCACCAGAGCTGGGGGAACAGTCCCTGCCCCCAGCCCAGGGCAAAGAGCAGCTGCTATCACTGCCTGCACTGGACTGTTTGCTCTGTTGCCCATTAACAGAGCTGCCTTATCCGGTGGGCAGGGGCCAGCGGCAGCCCAAAGCCCGTTGGCCAGGCAGGGGCATCAATCATGGAAAAGGGAGGGGTGCCCCAGATAACCCCTGCAGACAAATGGGTTTCTAATGGGGTCTTAAGCTTTGCACTCCCCATCTCCAAGGGAATGGGGGAATGTCATCCAGGCAGGACCCTCAGGTCACTTGGGCTCTATCTTTGCCCACAACCTGAGCACTGGCAGGCCCTGGGTGCAAGCCCTTTGCTGGAAGGTGTAATCCCAGCTATGCCTGTGCCAGCAGACCATGGACTGCCCAAGGTGCATGCTGGCAGAACCATCCGTGAGGAATAAGGACCCCATGCCCATGGCATCGCCTCGTTGATGGCACACCTGGCACCTAGCTACAGGAGCCCTCCCAGGGCTGCAGCATGAAGCTTCTGGGGTGTCCTCTTCCTTAAATCCCAGCACCCCAAACATATCATCTTGGGGGAAAAGAGTGGGAAGTGGGGTGGCACAGAGTA
This sequence comes from Anomalospiza imberbis, assembly GCF_031753505.1. Taxonomy (NCBI): domain Eukaryota; kingdom Metazoa; phylum Chordata; class Aves; order Passeriformes; family Viduidae; genus Anomalospiza; species Anomalospiza imberbis. The sequence goes on from NC_089688.1 coordinate 21,614,872, forward strand.
GAAAGCAGGGTCCCCTGCCCTTGACAGAGCATGCCTCTGGGGTGCTAGGTGGGATGGGGGCAGCAGGACTGGTGAATAACGGGGGCAACTTGTGGCCACAACACATAGCCATGGGACAGGCGAGCCAGCCCTTCTAGAAAACATCACCCTAGGGGCACACAGAGCCAGGGTGGACTGGGGGGGTGCATGCAGGGGGTCTCCCTGGGAGGGCGAGAAGCATTGGAGCACCATGTACAGGGGAGGGAGAGAGGGAGGGAGGTGGCAGCAGTGCGGGCAGACTAGGGGGAGCCGGGGGCCAGCCCCGGGGGGCCCGGCAGGCAGAGCAGATTGGCTGCCGGCGAGGTCTCCAACCTCCTTAGAAAGGGCAGCGAGCGTGGGAGGCGCTAAGGGAGCAGGCAGGGTGCCGAGCCACGCTCCCGTCCCGCTCGGCAGCCGCGGCCGGCAGCGGCAGGCGCGCAGCGGCGATGCCGCAGGCGGGCATCCACCCGGGCTCCCGGGGCACGGCGCTGCTGGCCCTGTCGCTGGTGCTGGCAGGGTCCCTGGGCGGTGGGCAGCATTACGACTACTATGGGTGGCAGCCCGAGAGCCTGCCCCACGGGCGCTTCTACGGGCGGGAGCCGCAGTGCCTCGACATCCCGCCCGACATGCAGCTCTGCCGCGACGTGGGCTACAAGCGCATGCGGCTGCCCAACCTGCTGGAGCACGAGACCATGGCCGAAGCCAAGCAGCAGGCTGGCAGCTGGGTGCCCCTGCTCGCCAAGCAGTGCCACACCGACACCCAGCTCTTCCTCTGCTCCCTCTTCGCCCCTGTCTGCCTTGACCGGCCCGTCTACCCCTGCCGCTCGCTCTGTGAGGTGGTACGTGACTCCTGTGCCCCTGTCATGGAGTCCTACGGCTTCCCCTGGCCTGAGATGCTACACTGTGGGAAGTTCCCCTCTGACCATGAGCTCTGCATCGCCGTCCAGTTTGGGAACAGCAAAGCCACGCCACCACCAGGTAAGTGGGAAGGGTACTGTAATGGGATGGGAATGCATGTGGAGCCCCTGCAGAGCCATCCCTTCACCCCTCAAAGCACAGCCCAGGACACCAGTGTTGGCCAAGGACTCTCTGTCTGTAACAGGCCAGGAGTGGGCACAGGATCAGCCTTGTCTGGGCACTCATTGCCCAGGAGCGCTGTGCTCCCAGCTGCCTGCACAGAGCTGTCGTGCGATGAGGAAGAACACGGGATGAGGTGGGAGCCGCTGGCGGATCCACCACAGCACTATGTCCCTCTGCTCCCACTGGGTCCCATGTCTGCAGCAAGAGAGCGTGCTGCACCTGCAGGTGTCAGCCCCACACTGCTGCTGCAGGGTGGCTGTCCCCTCAGGCGGGAGAGGGGACATCACCCAAAGGCAGCCTAGGGTCAGGGTCACGGCTGTGACAGCCTTTAGGCTGGGACCGCCCTTACTGTTGCCGTGCTTCAGTGTGCCAGCATCTGATGGGAGGGTGTCCCTATATCTCTTCCCCTCCTGGGGGATGACCCTGGCCAGCAAGGTGCTCTGTGCCTCTCTGCATCACCCCAGCACAGCTATCTAGGGAGCAGAGGAGCTGCTGGGGCTCTCCCAAGCGTGTCCCTGAGGAGCTGGCCCAGGTGACAAGTACCAGCAGCATGAAGCTGTGATAGTAACTGGTCTCTCACCACAGTGTCCAAGATCTGCACCCAGTGTGAGATGGAGCACAAGGCAGATGGCATGATGGAGCAGATGTGCTCCAGTGACTTTGGTGAGTGCTGGGGTCTCCTTCCCAGTTCCCCTGGACAAGGGTCTGCCTCCCCTAGGCCTGGCAGCTGGGGTGGGTGGTGGCCAGAGGGTGGGGCTGTATGGGGACAGCCCCATGGGAGACCCCAGAGCCATTCCCTTGGACCCTTTGTGCATGGGATGGGTGCACCACAGGAGAAGACATTGGTGGGGGATAGGGAGAAGACATTTGGGAGGGTCACTGGGGGCCTCTGCTGGACCACCCCCAAAAACCCTTCTCCCCTCCCCACACAGTAACTTCCCCAAAGACCCAACCCAGGGATGGGCTGCACCCTGTCCAGCACAGGTGCTTGGCCCAAACCTCCCCTCCCCAGCACCCCAGCAGTGCTCCCGTCCCCCAACCGTGCCCCACGGCTGCCCCACACAGTGGTGAAAATGCGCATCAAGGAGATGACGGAGGAGAATGGGGAGCGGCGGCTGGTGGCTGCCCAGAAGAAGAAGGTGCTGAAACTGGGCCCGCTGAAGCGCAAGGACACCAAGAAGATGGTGCTGCACATGAGGAATGCAGGTGCCTGCCCCTGCCCCCAGCTTGACAGCCTCAGTGGCAGCTTCCTGGTCATGGGCCGCAAGGTGGGTGGCCGCCTGCTCCTCCTGGCCATCTACCCCTGGCAGAAGCACAACAAGGAGATGAAGTTTGCAGTCAAGTTCATGTTCTCCTACCCTTGCCCACTCTACCACCCCCTGCTGTATGGGGCTGGGCAGCACTAGGGCTTTTTGCCCACCCTGCCTTCTCCCAGAACTCCTGCACTGGCCCAACGTCCTACCCCTGGCTTCCCTCTGCACCCCAGGACCTCAGCTCTGCTCACCTCAGCCCCTTGGTTGTGCCCCAGAACCCAGCTCTGCACTTGCAGGATTCCCTGCTGTGTTTGTGGGAGCCCTGATCCACAGCCAGAACTCCTGCCTCCTCCCAAGAGCCCTGCTCTGCACCCCTGGGACCCTGTTCCGCTCCAAGGACCCCCACTCCTGTCCAGGAGCTTAGTCTGGACTCAGGACCCTTGTTCTGCATGCTTGTGAGCCCTGGTCTGTACTGGACACCCTTGTCTATTCCCAGGCTCCCCAATGAGAAGCCCAGAGACCCTTGCTTTCATTTAGGATCCCTGCTTGGCCCTCTTGGCTACACCTGGGACCCCGACCCTGCAGCCATGTCCTTTGCCCAGCTCCCTCATCATACACCGCAGACCCTCAGCCCCCCCAGTCCCTATTCCAGCCCACCAACACATCCCATGCCCTCACCTGGAGCTCACATCCAGCCCTGGATTATCTCACCTTCACAGAGATCCAGCCCAGACAGGTCCCTCTTGCCCCTCTGTTCCCACAGACTGACTCCCTCCAGACCAAGTGCCCAGAGCTGCACAAACCCTTCCTGGTTCCCCCACTCCCCACACCACATGGCTCAGTGTGTGAGGGGGGTCCACCTCCAAGTGCCCCAGACCAGCCCTGCTGCATCCCTTGCACACACCCTGCTGTGACCCAGCCCATGCACCCCTTGCACATCAGCACCACAGTAAATTATTCCAGCTCAGAGAAGTCTGTGTGCCACTCACTGCAGTTCATGGGTAAGAGTCCCTTGGGGCTCTCTCAGGGACCACAGAAGAATGGGAGGGAGGTCCCAGTCCTGCCCGCTGAGCGAGGTCACCTCAGGTTCTGGCTCTTGCCCCACTCCAGGTGCTGGGCCCAGAGCCTGAAGCTGGGCAGTCCAGCCAGGCCAATGGATGTGGTTCCTAGTGGTCACAGGCATCCCTGGAGACTCAGGCACCCCTGGCACTCCAGGGAGCCTGGGAGGACACTGAGATGAGTAGGATGGGGGGACAGGGCCATCACTGCTGCTGGAGCCCCACAGCTGGGTATGGCAGTGGTTTGCCAGGGAAGTTTCTTCTTTTGTCACCCCAGGGGATAAATCTGGGAGCTCACAGCACTTGTGAGAAGCCTGGCACTGAGCATCATAGGGGGCAGATACTGGACCAGGCAGCCTCCAACCCTGTCCTCCCCACACTATATCATCTGAAAGTCCTCTGCAGCTCCCTGCCAGCCCTGCTTGGCTGCCAGACCTCACATGCCACAACCTCCAGCCTCCTCCAAAATTATTCCTAGGGCCACCCAGCTAGCCAGGACCCTCCCAAAAGCCCAAGGACCAGGGCAGCCCTCAGCCTGGCCCCTCTGATGGCAGCAGGGGCTGTCCCTTAGCTCAGCTCGACTCCCCCAGCTGGCAAGGGGGCAGCTTGAGCGACCCCGCCGTGTTCCCGCAGCACGCACTTGTATCCACCCGTCCCAAAGGGTGAGGGGGGCCAAAGGTGGCTGCCAGGACATTTACCCAGTGCCTGGCTGCCTGACACTGTCTTCTCTTCGGAGCTGGCCCGGCCTCAGGGAGCCTCCTGGGACAAGAAGGAAATTGAGGCTGCAGGATGTCTGCACCCACCCTCTTCTGGCTGACAAGAGCACTGTGCACCTGCCCTGCTCTGAGGTGACCTCTTCTCCCTCTGCCCTCCTTGGGCACGGCCTTGGCCCCACTGGCCAGCCTCCAGAGCCCCAAATCTCCCGCTCTGGCCAGGGAGAAGTGCCTGTGCCCCTGCCCCACAGCCAGCCAGGAACACGGGCCAGCCAGCCCCTGACCCAGCCTCACACCAGAAATGGGCACTCCTCCCTGGCCACTGGGAAAAAAAAATGGAGGAACAAATCAAATATTATTAGAAGGTTTGTTCAGAGTTTGACTGCTGAGCACACTTCCACAGGAATAAACTCTGTCAATTATGATATTTTATTGCAAAACTTTAAAAGCATAAATAAAGCTCCATCTCCCACAGCCTAAGTTTATCTGTAGCCCTCTGTATTCTGTGTCATTAGCATCTTCACAGAGTGTTCAGACATACATGGCCATAGTGCTCATTGCTCCAAGTGTTTTCTCTAGAAATATAAGTGGCTCCTCTGCCTCCCACTGTCATCTGTCTGAGCAAGCTGACCCTTCCCAGCCCAGTAATATCCCATTGTAGACACCCTCACAAACACACCCACAGCTCGTGCAGTGCTACACAGCCCCCTCCCCAGTGTTACAGCTGCTCCACTGCCCCACTAACTGCTCAGCCCTCCACACACCAGTCCCCTGCACACCCAGCACAAGCCAGACACCCTCATCATCAGATGCCAAGTCCAGCTTTTCTCCAAATTTCCATTTGAAGTTTATGAGCCCACAGCTAAGCTAAGTGTTGAGGCTGCCTGCCACATAGGAGCTCTCACACTGGTGGGAGGTAGAGGCTGCAGCAAGGTCTGGGCTCCAGCAACTTCTCAGACTAGTGGGTGTCACAGCCTGGTGGGCACTGATCCCCCCCAGATTCCCTGGCTTGGGGGAAGCTGCAGCTGGCTGGCAGGGACCCAGGCCATGGCTGCTCCCAGCTGCACAGCAGCCAGGGTCACATTCCTGGGATAGCTGGGAGCTTTGCTGTTCACACAAGGAAAGGTCATCCTTGTGCACACAGGCAGCTGGTGGGACCACCACCAGGGGAGGGCAGGGCAAGGAGCAGCCGCAGGAGGCAGAGGAAGCTCAGAAGCTCCTGTTAGAGCTGAGGTGCTCCCTGGCTCCAGCCCAGCAGGATCCAGCCCTGGCACAGCTGACAAGCAGCTGCACACAGCTCTGAGCAGGGGGCAAACAAGGCTACAGCAGGACAGAAGATGGGCATTCCAGTAAAGCATGGACAGCTGGTGGCACAGGAACACCATTTCTCCAGAAGCACCTGCAGGACAGCAGGGCCAAAGCCACAGAGGTGTCAGAGTGACCTGGGACGGGGACAGCCTTTACTGGGATGACACAAGAGGCAGCTGAGGACAAGAGATTTATTGGTCATTCTCTATACGCATTTATATATTAATCTGTAGTAGAAAGCAGCAGTCACTAAGTGCACAGAGCAGCCCCAACTCCTGCCTTTTGTCACACTGGAGACCCTGCCACACAGCCCAATGCAAACTCATTCTCTTTCCTCCTCTGGGTTACAGCCAAATTCGGGGTAAAGAGTAAACCTGCAGGCATTGAGGCTGAGGAGCACAGGAGTGACTAGCAGTCTCAGCTGAGCCAGGATGAAAGACCTAGCTAGTCTAGACCCCAAGGGATGCAGGAGGAGCTCTGAATTGATCCCAAAAATACAGTCACTTACAGCACAGTGCTGGGAAAAGTAGGGACAGAGCCCTGAGGTTGTTCTGCCCCACCCAGGAAGTGAAGGCAGGACCACGAGTAGGAAGGATGGCTCTTCCATCACTGAGCCAGGCCAAAGGGCCTGGGCAAGCACGTGGCAGGGCACAGCAAGTGCCAGAGAGCACCCAGGGCTTGGAGCAGCTGCAGGGATGGGGCACAGCCGTGGGCAGTACTCCACCAGAGTGACCCAGCTGGTGCATGGCAAGGGAGGCTGGTCCATCCAGCCTGGTGCTGGCAGGAGGAGCACAAGTGCAAGCATCCTCTGGCAGGGGAATGCCATGCTGGGATCCAAACACTCCAGGCTCCCAGTGGCAAGGGTGCCTGCCTGCTGTCCCAGGTCTCAGGCAGTGCAGGACACAGGAGCTGGCTGGGCCTGTTTCATCACTTGATGAGCACCTGGTTGCAGAGCGCGCACACGAACACTGTCTCCTTCTGAGCCTCCGGGGCTGGAAAGGAAAGCAAATGTCAGAGATGATCCCTCTTTCCCACCATGGGCTAAGGACCCCAGCCACAAAGCTGCTTCGAGAGCTGCAAATTCATCACTGCTCTGTCCCAAGCCAGGCTGTGCTGGGCACATCCTGTCTACCCTCCCCACCAGGGCTGGGGAAAATGCCTGGGCAGTCAGAACAGGTGGAAGCAGAAGCTTTTCCCTCCACCTTTCAACTCACCCGTGGCTCCCATCACAGCCTTGGGGACTTTGAAGGAACAACACCTGGAGCAGAAGCTGTTCCCACAGTTGCTGCAGCTCCGCTGTGGAGAAAGATGGAGGTGAGACCCAGATGTATATCAGACTAACCCAAGAGTAAGTGAAGGGGGTCAAAAGTCTATACCTCCTTCTGAGAACTGCCCACAGACTGTGTGCCAAGCATTACACACAGGGCTCAGATAAGGCAACATGTCATTCCCACTCGCAGACCCATGCTCTACTTCACCACAAAGGCCACAAGAAGTGGACTAAACCAGGGCACAGAGCAGGTACCTTCTACAATAACACGTGGGTTTGGCCTGAGGCAGCTTCCAAAGGAGTAAATGGACAAATGCTCCACAACACAAGGGATCCCTGGTGCCATTAGGCATGTGACAACACCCAGCATTTAGCTGAGGTCATTTGGGCTGTGACCGAGGCCAGACACCTGAGCTGCTGGAGAAAGATGGGGCAAGCCAGACATGACCAACACCTCTGCCCCAGGTGCAGACAGCAAGCTGGGGCAGAAGCCGAAGACTCACCCTCTTCTTGAGCACAGAGAAGGTGGCAGCACAGCCCGTGCAGCTCCCTGAAAGAAAGAGCAGAGGTCAGGCAGGGCTCTGCTGCCTGGGGCTGCAAGTGGCAAAAGAACATCTATAGCTGTTGTAAAGGCTCAGCTCAGAGATGACATTGCTGCACCTTCCCGTCCTTGCCCTTCTGAGGAGTGCTGGGACCATTCTCCCCACAGAGTGGATAAGGTCACTGAAGGTGTCAGCACAGCCTAGCAAGTACCACACCACCCTTTCCACTCCCAGTCCTATGGTCACCACTGGAAGCAGCACAGAGCCCAAGCTGCTGAGCTCCCCCAGGAAGCACCTGCTCCCAAACTCACCAAAGTTGTTGCTGGGGTAGCGCTTGCGCAGGCGCTCAGTCAGGCGGGACACCTTGCTGCGGATCACCTCATTTTTGCTCATAAAACCATTGTCTGGGAGGCTGAGGTCAAAATCTGCTGAGCACTGAGAGCTCTCATCATCCTCCTGCAGGGAGCAGAGCCAGCTGAGCACAGCGGGGTGGCTGGGGGCACACTGAGGGCTGCAGGGCAGCCCACACCAGAGGTAGGCACCCCACAAGCTGGGTGCTCCACCTGGCATTTCTACAAGCCACCAGCAAACCAGGCAAAGCTCCAGCTGGGAGGAGATACCACACCCTGGCATGGCAGTACTCACCATGACCAGCAGCTGGTTCTCCTTCTCCCGCAGCATGGGACAGAGAGGAGAGTGAGTACACATAAGGTCAGAGGCACCCAGCCCCACAGTCACTCTCTCTGAGCACCCAGTTTGCCCAACGAGGTCTTTTTCCCTTTCCCACTTCAGCTGCCCTGCAGGCACAGCCCACCCCAACCAGCCTCAAACCTCAATTGCATCTTTGAACTCTTCATCAGGTTCTGCCTCCTCTGCTTCCTCCACACTGCCAGGAGTAAGGTCCTACAAGAGATTCACAAAGTTAGTCCTGCTGTTCCCTTGCCTCTGTTCAAAGGTGGCCCCACATTTCTGGGCAAGTTCCAGGACAATGGATCTGGCCCCAGGCAGCTTCACAGATGACACAAGTGTCAGAAGGTGAGCCCCTGCCTCCTCAGACCACATCCTTACATGTGGCAAAAGGACTGAGCCAAGCCCCCAGGGCAGAGAGCAGCATCCCCAGTAACTCAAGAGCGGCTCCAGCAAAGCTGGCAGCTGGAAGACATTTGTGTGTAGAGGGACACAGGCAAGGTCAGACCCAAGGGCTGACTCTGCAGCTCCCACCCTACAACTGCCAGCCCTGCACCTATCTCACCTCTGCACTGGTGGGGGTGGGGGTCCGATCTGGGACAGCAGCTGGTGGCAGGGGTTCAGCAGGTTCTGGAGTGGTCTCGAGGGGTTTGGAGCCCACACACTGCTCGACGGAGGCCTTGAGCTCCATTATCACTGGTTAAGAGGGGAATACAGCTGGAGTAGAGTGGCATTTCCCTACTCCCAGCCACATCACACAAAAACCAACTGCAAGACCTGATCTCCAGGGCTCATGGTGGGGCACTGACACATATCATTCACTCATCAAATGTCCTGAGTACTCCTCTGTTCACACATCAAAGTTAGGGCAGAAAGGAACCCCTCCACCACCACCTACCCCAGCTCAGGACAGGGAACAGCAGGGGCCAAAATCACAGCTCAGACACATCCAACACTCCTTTAGCACGAGCCACAGAAGAGAGCTCCTCTCCCTTCCAATGGCATGTTTTCAAGCCTATGTCATATACTGCCACAGGCACTGAATGTGTTTGAAGTCCTGAAGAGCAGGGTCAGGGATCAAGAGGGATGGAGAGGCTCACACACAGCCTGCATTGACAGACCCTGGTTTGCCACACCACAGAGAAGGAAATGGCACCTGGGCTGGGACACACATCAGGAGAGATTCTCACCTCCAACAGCTGAACCCTGGGACCATACCACCCACCCTGGGCTGCTGAGCACCACCCCTAGGACATCATTGCCTTCATGGGGCTTCAGGGTCTATGGCAGAGCCTGACATGGGACAGTGGGCTCATGTGAGAGAGAGGTCCAGGGAAGGATCCCTGGCTTCAGAGGGCCTTTCTCCAACCCATCCCACACAGGGCACTTCCAGCCAGGTCTCATACCTTGGTAGAACTGGGTGTTGCCCAGAAAGAGGGTGCTGTTGAGGATGGCCAGGACCCAGCAGAGGGGCAGCAGGTAGAGGACACAGATAGTGCCCAGTAGCACCCCATAAAACCTGTGGAAAACAGCAGGATACTGTGGTCAAGTCAGAGCAATTGACACAACAGCATAAAACTCCTTCCTTCATCTGGTGTTCCATCTGTTCTCTCCAAGTACCAAACAAATCAAACACAGCACTGCAGGCCTGGCTGAGCCCCTCTCCCCACCAAGCCCACCACAGGGTGCCTGACCCAGTACTACTCACTGGGAAGAGACGGTGGCGTTCTCCCAGTACAGCACACGATACACTGCCTCACAGCTGCAGCACATCCCGTTCAGAAACCCCTCCAGCTGGATCAGGCTGCAAACGAGACAAGTCACAAAAAACACCCACATTGACGTGGGTTACAGCAGCCAAACTGGCACGAGCCCCCCACAGCCTCCAAGAAGCCTTTCTGGCTGCAGAGGCCCCCACAGTCCCACCGCAGGGGAGGCCCCAGGGACTCACAAGCTCTTGACCTGGGCGATGGCCTCCTGCCGCGAGAGCTGCACCTTGCGCAGATCCTCCCTGCGGATGCTGTGGTACCTCCTGCGCACCAGCTCGGGTTCCGAGGGCCGTGCTCGGCACGTCTCTTGCAGGTAACCCAGCAGGGCCGGCACCGCGACCAGCAGGGCGAGCACCGAGTACCAGGCAGCTGGAAGAGGCGGGACAGCGTCAGCCCGCTGGGTCCGGGAACGGGACCAGCCCCGACCCCCGACACGCACCTGGGCCGAGGGTGAGCAGGAGGAAGTTGAGGCCGAGGCAGACCAGGAGAGAGCACACAGGCCGCTGCCACCTGCCGAGAGGGGGGAAGGCCAGGGACATGAGACCCCGGCGACGGTCCCGGTCTCGATCCCGGCCCAGCCCGCACCTACCGGAGGAGGGAGCGGACACCCTCGGCGGCGTCCCGCAGCGGCTCCAGGTAGAGCTCCAGCCGCCGGTAGCTCCGCACCAGCTCCAGCAGGTCGAAAGCAGCGGCGGCCTTGGGCGGCGACGGCTCCGGCGGGGCCTCAGGAGCTCCCGTCACCCCTTCGGGGCCGCCTGCCGCCCCGTCCCGCTCCACCGCCTGCATGACGGGACCGGGACCGGGACCGGGACCGGGAGCGGGAGCCGAGCGGCCCCGCCGCGCTCGGCCCGACACCGCCGCGCGCTCCCGTGACGCGGCCGGGCGCGCCGCGAGCCCCGCGCGCGGCCAATGGGAGCGCCGGCCGGAGCCCCGCCCGCGGGCCGAACGGGCCGCTCTCGGCGCTCCGGGCCCGCCCGGCTCCGCCCGTGCTGCCCGCCAGCCTCCCTGCCGGGGCCTGCGGGCTAGCACGCTCGGGGCGGGAAGCTCGAGGCGGGGTCTCGGCGGGCCCGGTCTAGATACGGAGGTCGGCCCTGGCCCGGGGCTGCTCAGCGTCCCGGCCGGTCCCGATCCGGTCCCAGTCCAGGGCTGGGCACTGATCCGAGTCTAATCCTGGTTCAGGGCTCAGTCCCATTCTGGGTCTTGGCGTGGCCTGCATCCAGCTGTGTCGGTCACGGTGGGTTTATCGCCGTGAGGTTGCTGGGCCACCTCTCCCCAAGGAGAGACCAGAGAGCATCCTCACAGCCGGAGTCCCCGGAAGGGAGCAGCAGGTTCCCCACAGGCCCCTGAGTGTGGCTGGGAGCTCATTCGCTGCCCTTCCATGCCCCCAAAGCAGCCCAGCTCTGGGTGCACTGGCACTGTCCTGCCCAGCAGCCTGCAGCCCTGCTTGCACTGCTCGGGGCACCATGGACTGTCCTAAAAGGTGTTTGCAGTAGAGCAGGGATGCTGGCTCCCAGGGATGCTCTGGGGATCCTGGGCTTCATCTGATTTCAAAAGTTTTAACCTTGCTATAACCCTGTGCTAGCTCTTGGACAATGAGGGTACAGTGCTGCTGCCAACTGCCTGCAGCCTCTGATGAACAGGGCTTGTGTCCTATGGGCAGAAGGCTGGGGACCCAGTGACACCCCAGCTGCGGGTCCAGGTCCAAGACTCAACTCTGTCCCAAGAGTGTGTCTCAGAGCTGCAACCAGTCCAGGGAGATGCAGGCAGCCCTCCACTGGCCCCTGACCCACCAAGGGCCAGTCTGTGTACATGACTGCCCAGTGGTGCCCTGACCCTGGGACAGAGGGCCCTTTCAGCATGGAGTGACAAAGCCCATAGGAATGCAACTACATCCTGTCCTCAGTACATCCCATAGCCAGAGCCCTGGGCACTTGACCTCCCTCTGTTCTGTCTGGAGCCGCAAGTGAGCACCAGGCTGTGCCCAGTCTCTGGAAAGGCAGCAAGGCCAGGGATAGCCCCTTTCCCCAAGGACAGAGGCTTAAGCCTCTCTAGTAGGAACAGTGGCTCAACATGAGGGAGCCTGCCTGTGACCCCACAGCACCCCAGGACTTCATGACCATGGCCAGATACTCCTAGCAGAGAGGCCCCAGGGTGCAAGGCTACAGAGCTGGGTGTGATCCCAGCTCAGACCTCATTCCCAGAAGGTCCCAGTCCCAGCACAAAGCCCCAGACACCCAGTGAGCGCCAACATTGCTTTATTTGGAAGATGAATCCATTGGCACCTGAAAGGAGGCTGTAGGGGGATAGAGCTGGTGTGACAGACAGGGCTGCAGAAAGCCAGGGGAAGGCACTTGTGGTGGCAGAAGCACCGAGGGCATTTTGGACAGCCTGGGCCAAGGGCTGCACCAGAGTAAGGCAGAGGCAGGTGGTGTCAGGGACCAGCCTTGACACAGGGCACAGACAGCATGTCCTACCCAAGGAAGGGGTACATTGCCTGGGGCTTGGCAGGGCCCCTGAGCATGATGGGGTATGCACTGGGACAGCACATCATGATGGAAGTGCTGACCCAGTACCAATCCCAGACCCCTACAAGCCCCCAGGGGAATCATGGCTGCTGCTCTCCACCTCAAAAAAGCCACCAGGGAACCCCAGGCAACAGGCAGCTGTGGCCAGCTGCTGGGGACACCCATCTCTCTAATCTAAGTCTACATAGAGACTGGAGTAGACCCTCCCTCGAACTGGGAACAAGAGAGACGACCTGCCTCCAGGCAGGGTGAGGAGGGCTTGTGGCAGGGCAGCCCTAGTGTGGCGCTGCTTCAAAAATTCTGTCTCAGGCTGCTCATTTCTCTAGTCAGCCCTATGTGGCCTCGTCAGGGCTTGGCACCTGGTGGGTTCTGGAGGCTGATCCAGGGCTGGGCTGGCTCCAGTGCCAGTGTCCTCTTCTGTTCTCCAAGATAGGTTGTAGCCCCACAATGCCTGGCCCCAGTTCCCCCATGGCCAGAGTGCCAGCACAGCCTAGCACTGCCATGCTGCAATGCTCACCCTTCCCCTCCACCTCACCACAGTCTCCTGGCACTGCCCAGTCCCAGAGAGTCCAGAGATTAAGATTTTCCAGGATGATAAACCAAGTGCAACAGAGACAGGCAGGGCTGCAGCTGGTCTCCAGAACCATCAGCAAGGCTGTTTCTGTCCCTTTTGGAGTAGCCTGGCCCCAGGGTTGGTTCAGTGGCTCTGGGTGGCTCGGAGCCACAAACCTCTCTGCAGGGACAGCAGAAGGAGAGAACAAACCCATGAGTGGCTCCCCTCAACCCCTGGGGCACCTGGCCCCATCCCAGGACTGCACAAACTCCAGGGCTGGAGGAATTTAATCCCTTCCCAGGGTCACAGAACAGGTTACGGCTCCACTTGTCCTTCTCCCTCCACAGCAATGGAGGCCTTGCTGCCCTGCTCAGTCTCCAAACTAGACTGGGGTGATGCTGGATCTGGCTGTGCAGTACCTGGGTGTCTCCACACCCCTCAAGTGCAGGACAGGGAGGCGCTGAGCCCTTTGGGGCTCCCAAAGGTAAAGGATGTTTTCAGGCCAGACAGAAGGAGGGGCCCAAGCTGGGGAAGCCAAGTTCAGAGCCTTCCTTAGGGAACTGTGGAGGCGCGATGCAGCTGGAGTAGCAAGATGGGGCTGCCCGCACGTCAGGGGGGTTTATGCCCATCCAACTGCTCCCCCAGGCCAGTCCCCCCTCCATCCCAGGGAACAGTCAGCACCCACCTGAGCATGCAGCATCTGCAAGACTAGGGGCAGGGGATTTTGGCTTGAGTCCTAGGGGGGCTCCCAAAGATTGGTATCCCTCTTAGGGGCTCTCCATTTGGGTCCTTCCACTTGCAGTAGCCTGAGTCTGTCCAGGGCTGTGAGAAGGGCCTGCACAGTGGCTGGGTGTCCACGCTGTCTCGGTGTGCTGCAGGGGAAGCCGTGCTCGGTGAAGGCCTCTGTCTGTCCATCCGTCTGTGCAGGAGTCTCTGGAGAAATTGCAGTGCAGTCAGCCAGGAGGGAATGGGGCGGCAGGGTCATTTCATCCCAAAGACAGGCTGTGTTCCGTCCACGGCTGAGAAGGGGAGCCAAGTGGCACGGGATCTCAGATGATGTCTCGCTGGTCCTGGCAACGCCGTGACAGGCAATAGAGCCCGGAGAAGAGGTACAAGCAGGCAGTGATGCCCCCGCAGATGGAGGCACTCAGGTAGGCACTGTACAGGCAGTGCTGGCTGTAGCCCGGCAGGTTGCAAAAGCTTCTCTGCTTGGCCTTGTGACCCATGATGCCAGTGGCAGCTGCGTAGAGCCCCACACCCAGTGCCAGGTCGTGCACCAGGTTGGTGAGGAGCCAGCGGGAGCCCAGCCAGGGCACCAGCTCCCAGCGCCCCAGCAAGCTCAGCCCGAAGAGGGCCAGGGTGAGCAGCCAGATGAGGACGGCGGCAAACAGAGCGAAGTGGGCCGCCCCCTCGTACTTATGAGCCGCTACCGTCACCCAGAAGGCAGCGCCCAGAGCCAGCTGCCCCAGGCGTAGCAGGCCCAGAGGGCTCCGCAGGTAGGCGCGATGGAGGCTGAGAGAGCCGCGGGCCGGCGGCCCCGGCGGCGGCGGCACAGTCGGGGGAGCAGTGCGGGCCATGGCGCGGCCCTGCCTACTCCGGCGCGGCTCGGGCGGGACTCAGGGCCCCGGCAGCGACTTCCTCCCTGACTACTGCCAAACATCTGGCACTCAGCGGTCCTCCCCGCGCGGGGCCTCTCTCCTTTCCTCCCCGCCCCGCCTCCGCGCTCCGCCGCACCTCCCGCCAGCCCATCGGACACCCGACGGCCGCCGCGGATGCGCCGTCGGGCAGGGATTGCCGCGCCCCTCCCGTCGCCGGGGCGGGCCACAACGCAGGGCGCGAGGAGCGACGGGAGGACGTGAGAGACGGCGACCGATGCCGGTGGCGGAGCCCAGGGACAACGCACCGGGACCCTGTTCAGCGGCCGGCGGGGGGCGCGCGCCGGGGTTCCCCTTACGTCATCTGGGATTCCCTTCGGAGTGCGGAGCGCCGTGGCCCCGCCCGTGACGTCATCGGCGCCACGTGGACTCCTCAGCGAAGCGGGGGGGGCAACCGCGCCCCTCGGCGCCGATTGGTCGTGGCAGCGGGAGGCGGGCGGGGACTGGCGAGGGGGCGGGGCCGGCACGCAGCGGGTGAATGAATGGGGCGCGCGGCTGTGGCGGGACCCCGGCGCGGTGGCACGAAGCGGGTCCGGGAACGCAGCGGGCACCAGGCGGAGCCGCCACCGCCAGGTCTGTGCGAGGGGCCGGTGGGTGCGGGGCAGCGTCGGAGCGAAAGTGGGTCACGGCGGGGCCCAGCGCCCCGGGCGGGGCGGGACCGGACTTGCGTGCCCCGGCCCGAGCCGGGGCGTCTCCCGCGTTCCCGGGCGGCCCCGCCTGTGCGGCTGGCCCCCTGCCCGGCGTCCCGGACCGCCCTTCCCCCGACGCCCCCCCTTCCTCACTGGGCATCCGCGCCTGATCGCGGGGGAGGCGGACCGGACCGGGCGACGAGACCGGAGCCTGACGCCGACTGTTCGGTGCCCGCAGCGGCCAGGGCCATGGGCACTCCGGCCTCGGTGGTGAGCGACTCTCCGGGACGGGCGGCGCCCGCAGCCCGCACCCGTAAGCGGGCCTCGGCCAACATCTTCCAGGGCGTGGGGCTGCGAGAGCTGCGGAGCCTGTTCCGGAGCGGCGGGGCCGAGCGGCCCGAGGAGCGCGCCCGCCTCGTCTGGCGGTACGCGGGCCAGCGGCGGATGGCGCGGGCCCTGCGGCGGCTTCGGCGACGACGATCAGCCAAGCCTGGCGGTGGGATGGCAGCGCTACGGCGCTTCGAACACCTTCGGTAGGTACGGCTCGCGGAGGCGGGGCAACCGGGGGAAGTGCGGCCGGGCCCTGCCGCTAACACACACCTCTTGCCCATAGGATCGCAGAGAAGAAGCTGGAGGGTGACTGCGGGGCCGAGACGGGCTCAGGGTCCATGTAGCAGCACTAAGCAGCTGGGCCGTGGAGAGCAGCTTTCCAAGGACCCCAAGTGTACTGGGCAGGGTGCAATGAATTGTTAATAAAGGGTGGACAGTGGTGGCTGGGTGAGGCTCTGGTTGTGTCCTGCCCATCCCTAAATGGCAGAACCATGGTTTAGTCTGTTGTACAGCACCTAGTGCAAGGGGAACAGCCCCACATCACAGGCCAGGTTGGAACAGACCTGTGGGTCATCTGTTCCAGCCTCCCTGCTTAAGCAGGGTCATCCTAGAGCAGATGTCACAGGATCACATCCAGATGGTTCCTGAATATGAGACTGCACAGCCTCTCTGGGCAATCTATTCCAGTGCACAGTCACATAGTAACTGCCCTGCCACAGTCACGGGGACAACTGAACAACAAGCTACATGCTGCCCTTCATGAGAAGGAATGCTTGGAAGAGGTAATAGAGATTCTCCACGGAAAGATTTCTCTGCTGGAAGACCAGCTGGCCAAGCTGGAAGAGTGTAGCACCCAGAAGAACAGAGAAGTCAGGGCGGACATTCTGAAGCTGGAGGAGCTGAAGCAGGAGGTATTCAGCCTCACTGCCAAAAGAACAGAACTCCAAGCCATGGTCCTGTGGCTGAAGGAGAAGCAGCTCCAGGAAGCAGCCTTGCAGTCTGATTGTGGCCACTTCGAGGAGGGGAAGCAGCAGCTGGACCGCCTCATCTCCAGCCTCTAGAGCTCCCCCTCCAAGAGTCATTGGGCCCAGGAGAGACTGGAGCAGGACCTGCAGACAGGATGCCAAGGGACAGCCTGGGCAGCTGGTTGCCCTCAATGTCCAGCATGAGCAGACAGGAAAGGAACTCTGTCCTGCAGCACCTCCAGCAGTTGCAGGCGGCCAGTGCATCCCTGTGCAGGTACATATGGATACCAGCCATGGGCTGAGGAGCCCCGACCTGCTCTAGGGTGCTGCAGAGGCACAGATGTAGCCAGCTGAATGGCAGCTCTGTTATTCAGACCGTTGCATGGTTTAAATACATTACATACATTTCTACAGTGCATTAGAACAATACATTTTGGGTCAGTCAAATGCAGCTGGGCCTGGCCAGGGAGTTGGGATCTCCACTGCTGCCCCCTCTGTGCTTACACAGCCAGTGCTGAGCCCCCTCCCCACTGCAGGAGACAAAGCAGCTGCTCTGCCTTCCCAGGTTCACCTGCCTTCATCCCTCTCATTCCCCAAAGATGGGCTAACAGAACAGCAAGACCCAACACTGACTTTCCCCAGCAGCCTGAGGAGTCACAGCTCAAGGCAAGCGAGTGCAGGCAGCAGCCCTGGTGCTGTTTTATACAACACAAGCTCAGCAGCTGCTGGTGAGAGAGGGGCTTCCTGCCTCCCCAACCACAGCAGGCAGGCGAGATTGTCAGCTCCAGGGCAGCCAGGAGTCCATGCTGGTCCCCCCAGTGCTCCCACCCATGTGGCAGAAGAGCCCCTCCAGCCCTTTCCTGGCAACCCCTGCCCCTCAGAGGGTCCCTAGGCACAGACAAGGCTGGCACCATGCTGGCTGCACAGCAGCCAGGGAGTTTGCTGGGAGAGGAAAGAAAGTCAAGCGAGAGCAGCTATGGAGACCAGGCAGAAGAAATGGACTGGGGCAAAAGGGGAGAGCTCTCATGGGAGAGCTCTGCGAAGCCGCCTGCTCTTCACAGGGACAAGCCAGCACCTTTTTTCCCTTAGTGTCTAACTGCACCCAAGCCAGTCCCATGTGTTGTCCCTCTTATGTCCCCCTCCTCGAGCCTCTAGCCAGAGAACAGCCGTTCATTGTGGTCCCCGCTATGCCAGTGGGCAGCAGGAACTCCCCCTGAGGAAATCAGCGTGCACGGGGTTGGGGCACCGGAGGGACAGTGGAGGAGTACAGCACACCCTCAGGGAAATGGAGGGGCTATCACCTGCTAAAGGCCTTCCCAGCCTGACAGCTGGCATGGTGGGGAAAAAAAGGGCCAGTGGCTGGTGTAAAGGGCTGGACGGATCCTTGCTCAAGTAGCTTGTTCATCCCAGCCCCAAGCAGGGGTGCTCAGAACCACATGCGGGCCAAGCAAGAGAGGCAGGAGCAGGGTCCCAGCCACACCACAGATCCAGGTAGATTCCCACACCTACCCCTGGCCTCTGCCCCAGGCAGGGCACCAAGCTCCAATAGAGCTGGGGAGGGACCATGCCCAATCTGCCTGGCTCCTCCAGTTCAGCTGCAGGTTCCTCCAGTCGCATCTGCTCGCTCTACCCTGAAGGTCAAGTCCCAGCCACAGGAGCCAGCAGTGGCCCAGCTCCTCTCGCAGTGCTAGTCCGAGGTGGCCAAGCCCTGCCCGTGGCTCCCACAGCTACCACCATGAGAAGAAAGGCTTCCGGCTCTGGAAGCTCTGCGTGTAGGACTCACTGGCGGAGCGCTGATGGGAACGCGCTGTTTCCACAATCACGGGTGGCATCTGAACCAGGTGCAGTGGACTCTTCCCATCTTTCAACGCCTGAGTCAGGTTCAGGATCTGTATGGCACAACAGAGCAATGCCTGAGCTGCCCTGCCAGAGCAACAGAGAACATCCACTCCAGCACCCTTCCTATCACAAAGGCAGGACAAGGCTTCCTACCTCGCCCATCTGTCTTCCCTATGCACAGCTTACCTGGCCTCTCATGACAGCAATCTGCTTGTGAAACTGTCCCCTGTCAAAGCCAGGGTCTTTCTGCAAGAGAGGGGGCAAAGAACACAATGAGATCCACCCACTGCTTCATCCAGTGAACAAGATGCCTATTCCCTAAGTAAGCCACATCCCCTGTCCTGTCCCATGGATTTCCTGCTTCTCCCACATTGAATCTTCAGCTCCTGGCAGAAGGATAACCCTTCTGTGTCTCAGCCCATAAACACTATCAGGAGCTTGACCACCTCTCTGTCCCTGCAACTTTGACAGGGAGTTCCCCAGCACCACTCCCACTTTTCCTCTTCCTACATCATCTTCACCCACTTCTCCAGTTCACCTTGAAGAGCTCATACAGATCTTCCTCCAGGTCCTTGACAAAGTTGGGGTCTGAGATCTTGGGAAGAATCAGGTCCTTGATCTCCTGTGAAAAGGGGATTTTGGCCTGGGGCAGCCATGCCCAGTAGAATGGATCTGTGGAAGAAAGCAGGAGACATTAGAATTGGAGAAAGCAACACAGTGCCACATGCCCCTGGGTGCTAGATTCCCTGCATCTGGGACATGGAGTCCAGCATCTGCCTTCTACAGTCTCTGCTGAGAGCTGCCCATGAACCCAGAAGCTGCAGAGGCACAGCCCTAGCCCTCTCCTCTACAATCCTTGAAAAGGATGCCCAAGCATGGAGTTGTATGGCTTGCCATGGTGCCTTGGCATAGCCTGAGGGACTCACATGCTCTCCAGGAGTCCGGGTGTTTCAAGGGAAAGGCCAAACCATTGTCTATAGCAGCCAGCTTGATGATGGGCTCCTTCACCACCACCCAGTCGCTGTCCTGGAAGGAAGTGAAGCATGTCACAAGGAGGTCCTCCCAGCAGGAACAGTCCTCCTCCTACTCTGTGCAGCCCCACTGTCAGGATCTCTGCCCTGGCTACCACAGAGGCACAGCAGCCTCTTGCCTGTAACACGGCACCTTAACCACAGGGGAGCATAATCTGCTTTGGGTGGGAAGGGGGACAAAACTGTTTCCCTCCCAGGCCTCACTCCAAGGTCCAGCAACACCAGTTTTCCCCAGCAACACCAGTGTCCCTCACAGAGTTCAGCTGCGTCCTCACAAAGTCCCACTAGGCCACAAGCCACCAACGCAAATGGTAACAAAAGGCCCAGGAGACAAGATCAGGCCTCAACACACTTAGAAACCCAAACCAGATGGGAAATTCCTGCCCTGCTGCCTGGCCGCTTCCAGAAGCAGAGTCCCCGTGTTGCCCCTGCCCAGGAGCAGCCACTCACCCGCACACCTGCGCTGTCCAGGGGACAGTCATACTTGATGAGCCAGTTGTCATTACCCCGATCTGCAGGGAGATAAAACCAGCTGTGTCAGCACCAAGGCCTCCCTGCACCAGGCTAGGCACAAGACTATTCCTCCTCTGACCCAGAACTGAGACAGACACATTTTAGGCACAAACTCCCAGAGCCCTTAAACTTGCTGCAGGCATGGGAAGGCATATCAAGCCCCTCACAGACAGCCCTAGAGGTCCACATATCGCCAGCTCCCAAGAGAAAGGTCAGCCTGCAAGCCCCAGAGTGCAACCTCAATGCCTCCCAGCCTAGCAGAAACTCAGGAACGCAGTGTGAAATGGGATGTACAGGGGCACAGTTAAGTGCTGGATTTCTGGATGTCCCTGGATCCTCACAGCTGGCAAACTTTCACCTGAGCACTATGGTAGATACAGATCTGCCAATAAACTGGCCAGCAGCCAGAGCCTCAGGTGGTGAGCAGCCCAGCAGCTGCACTCTGCCTAGAGGCAGATGTCACCTGGCAGCAATGGAGGGGAGAGGAGTTTCAGGTGCAGGGAAAAGCCACCAAGACCCTATCTCCCTCCCCTTTCTCCAGCATGGTAGGACATGAAGGAGCAGGCAGCATCCAATGCCAGGCAGCTGGCCCTACCTGTGTTCCTGATGATGTAATCCAGCACCACCAGCCGCTCGAACTGCAGCAGCAGCTGCCGATTAGTGTTCTCCGGGAGTGGCTCAGCTTCAAACCGCCGCAGCCAGTAGTCTGCATCCTTGTAGCCTTCCACAAAGAGCTGGAAGGAGCCCACCTGAAGCAAGGACAGGCTGCATTACAGAAGGCCACAGAGACTGGGGAGGTGCTAACAGGCAGGCATGGAGACTGGCAGCCCTACCTTGGGTGGCAGACCAATGCGGTTGAAGCGCTGGCCAACTTTCGGCACCTTCTCCAGGGCCAGCCTCTTTCCTCGGGACTTCACCCTGTCAATGGCACTGTAGTTAAAGGTCTCACTGGCCAGATACACCACCTGGAGGGACATGAGCACAGTCAGCAGGGGCCTCTGGGAAATCACAGGACAGCCCAAAAAAACCAAGACACAGCATTTCCCAGAGCTCTGCCCAGCACAAGGATTCCCACCGTTTGAGCAGGAACAGTCCTAGTCTAGAGCACTCAATCTCCTAGGTCAGCAGTGACACAAGATAAGGTGCAAGCAGAGCTGTGTGGCAGCACACAACAGCCTCCCCAGAAGAAGCCCCCAGCGACTGTCCCCTCACCTTTGTGCGGGGAACAATGTTGAGTTCCAGTTTCTGGTCTACCAGGCTGGCACCTGCCTCTGACAGGTAGCCCTGGTTCAGGACAAGGCAGTCTCTCCCAAAGCAGCATGGGCAGCACAACTTCTGTAGCCACTTGGTCCACTTGGGGTTCAGCTGCCCATATGGCTCCTCATTCTTGGGCTTGAAGACGCCAATGATTTTCTGTGAGTGGGAGAGAAGAGAGCTGAGTCCAGGAAGTTGGCAGAGCTGGGACACCTTCCTCAGCCCACAGTGAGGATACTAAGGAACAGGTCCAGAACTGCCCCTCAGTAGGATAATAACCAGTGTCCTGGGACCAGGCAAAACTCCACAGCTCCTGGGAGGGAGGTAGGCAGAGCTGGGAAGAAGCCCTCTCCAGCCAGTATCCCATCCCACAAGAGCAGGGTGCTGCCCAGAGACCTTTATACCCAACATGAATCCCAAAAAACACCAGTGATGATGCAGTCTCCTGGTAAACACATCGATCTCATTCCAGTGACCTTTGGATGGCTGGGGAGAGCTACTGCTCATCGTTGGTCATTATGTCCACACAGGAAAGGGACAGGGATAGCAACCCTGCCCTGGCTCAAAAATCCATTGAACAGAGCTGATCCCAAACTGACCAGAGGAAAAGCACCATAAGAGCCAAGCACCTGCAGGAACCCTGAGGGGCCAGGGCTCTGTGCTGGGGAGTCCAGCAGAAGGGCTGACTCTTTGGCTACACTGTGGATGAGAGGGCACAGGCAGCTCCAAACTGGCCACCAGCTGGTACCAGCAGCACTCCCAGCCCCTCAATCCAGCCTCACACACACGCCAAC
Organism: Anomalospiza imberbis; assembly: GCF_031753505.1. Lineage (NCBI taxonomy): Eukaryota > Metazoa > Chordata > Aves > Passeriformes > Viduidae > Anomalospiza > Anomalospiza imberbis. Next base: position 21,636,658 of record NC_089688.1, read on the forward strand.
CCAACAGTGGGGACAGCACTATAGGTATCCCCCTGCTGCAGAGGGCACAGAAGCCTTGTGAGGGGCACTGCACCACCACTGAGCCAGCACTGCCACAGCACACAGATGAGAGAAGGGCTGGGACAGGAGCAAGGCCACCTGTCCCCACAGGTCAGGCATCCCTGGGGGGATGGCAGTCCCTGCTCTGGAGTGACTCAGCAGCACATGCAACCAGGCCTTTTCCCCATGGCTACTGCTAGCCCTGGCCTGAGTGGGCGTCACTTCCCCAAGCAGAGCTCCTGCCAGAATGTGGAAATAGAACGAGTCCCAGTGCTTCAGCAGGGAAGCTCAATGCAATCTCAGTCTGTCAGGGGCCAAAAGCCAGGCCAGAGCAAGCAGAACCAAGGCTTTGTCAACGAGGAAGACAGAAAGGAAGGGTTTGAGGGAACAGGATCACTTGAGCCATGACCAGATCACATGGTGGAGCCACTTTCTCTAGGCAGGCAGGAAGGCAATCCCCTGCAGCAGCCCCACATGGCTGTCACACGACTGTCAATATATCCAGCATATCCACCCTTGGATTTAAGCCCAAAAAGAGGCTTGTCAGGAGCTCTGGCAGCAGGAAGCCCTGTGCTCCATGGAACCAGTCCAGCAGAACAAGGCCCAGTCAGGCAGGGACAGCATGGAAGCAGAAACCAGAGGCCTGGCAGCACAGCATCCCCTTCCAGAAAGACCTGTGCCGAGAGCAGCACTGACAGGGAAAACAGGTCTGCCTGGTGCCAGCAGCAAGGCAGAGGGAGCCCGGCCAGCACAGAGGAGCAGCTGGCTGTGGGGTGATCATAACCACTGGGGCTGGGCAGCACAGTGCCCAGCTCAAGCCCCAGTAGCCTCAAGGGAAATAATCAAAGATTTTCCCCTCAATATCTTCCCCCTGCTGCCCACAATATCTACATGCCACACTCTCTCCCATGCCAACAGTGGGATGTTTTTGGTAACCCTGAGCAGCAATCACAGCAACCAGTCACACACCACATTTGCTGGCAGCAGGATTATCTGGGGGACCTGCTAGCAGTACACAGACTTTGGCTCCTCACACTCATGCTCCAGCAGCCATCCTTAAGTTTGGGTCTCCTACAGCCAAGCAGCCTCCAACCTGCAATCCCCAGGTAGCTCATCTGGCTGCCCAGTCTAGGTCTCATATTGAGCAATATAAGGGAGCCGGGCTGTGGCACAAACGTGTATTTCCCCACACGCCATCAGCTGAGCTGGGAACTGCCGGCAACAGCTTTCAGGAGTCAGCTTTCACCCAGAAAGGGAAAACTAGGACACATCAGAGACCACAGAGCTCACTCCTGATTCCCTGGAAGCATCCCAGCACACATGTGGCAAGGGAGTCACAGGAAACAGCAACAGCTCAATTGGGCAGGGAGCAGCAGGTCACAGGACAAGCCAGCCTGTGCTGCACACTCATCCAGTCAGTGGCACAAAGACGGCTGCCACAAAGCTGACCAAGTCTATAGGGGACCAGCTACATGCCAAGGACTTTGTCTCCACTATACCAACCCCACAGCCACAGAGAAGACATCTCACTCAGTTAAAAAAAAAACAGGCTGAAAGCAGCTCAGCCCACAGAGTCCCAGCCCTGAGTGCCTCTGAGTCCTCAGACTCAGCCCACAGAGTCCCAGCCCTGGTGCTGGAGTCAGTGTGTTCAGATGCTGATGCACGGGCCTGCGGGAGGGGGTGACCCTTCCTCTTTGGGCACAAAGCCACAGAAGAGGCTGAATCAGCACTTGGACACTGCTGCCCCGCACTCTCGTTGCTGTACTTCGCCACTGTACTTCTCCGCGGGGAGCCTCAGACCCGCTCCGGTCACTACTCCCGCCAGCGTCCCGCTCCCGGCCGGTGCCGCTCAGCCCTCCGGCCTCCGGAGCTACACGGGAGGCGCCACCCCTGGGTCGGCCACACGGGGCTAGGCCCAGCTCACCCCCTGCGGGTCCTTCACGAAGTAGCTGCCGCTGGAGCCCTGCGAGATGCGCTCGGGGAAGATGCCGCGCTCGCTGGCCAGCTCAGCCCGCCGCACCACGTCGGCAAACTCGGGATCCTCGGGGAAGTCGTTGCGCTCCCGCTGCGCGGCCGCCGCTGCCGCCGCCGCTGCTGCCGCCGCCGCCTGGGCCTGCGCCTGGGCCTGCGCCGCTGCCGGGCCCCGCGCCCCGCGCTCCAGGAGCGGCTGCCGCTCGCGGTCGCGGCCACCAGGGGAGCCGGGAGGGGAGGGCGGCGGGGGCGCAGCGGGCGGGAGGGCGCGCACGGCCCCCCCCGGCAGCCCGTAGTCGGGGCCCTGTGCCCTCTCCGGCGACACCAGCGGGCTCGTCTCGTCCATCGCGCCGCCCGGCCGGCCCCGCCGTGCCGCTGCTGCCGCTTCCGGTTCCGTCCCCGTCACGGCGCCCCGGGGCGGCTCCGCCTCCCGCCGCGCCCCATTGGCTGCTCCGCCTCACGTCGCGCCACGCCCAGCCCGGCCGCTGCGGCCGGGGCCGCGGGGACGGCTGCGGACACGATACCGCTGGGACTAGTTCGGAAACTCTCGCGCCTCGAACCGTTCGTTCGGGGAGGCCAGGGTGTCTTCGCCTCCCGTACACCCCCGCTGGCGCCAGTGCCCTACACAAAGATGGACGCTCTGGAGTGGACGTGCCCATTGTTGCCCTTCACAAAGATGGCGGCAGGGCGAGGGCGCTGCCCCGCTGCAGCTACGCCCGCGGCGGCCAGTTCCTGGCCCCACACAAAGATGGCGGCCGGCGAGGGCGTGCTGCGCAGCTGGCCAATGAACAGTCGCGTTGCTAGCGGTTGCCATGGAAACAGCCAACAGCGAGTGGGGATGGACGCCGGCGGCGTGGCACCGCCCGGCGGGGCGGGGTGCTGGCCGGGGCGGTGGCTGCCACCGCCCCTCGGCGGGACGTGGTGGGGAGCGGTGTAGGCGGACAGCGCGGAGCCAGGTGAGCGCGGGCCGCGAGTCCCTGCGCCGCCCGCCCCGCCCGCCCCGCTCCTGGGCACGCACCGGGCCCGTGAGCATCGCCACGCGTGTCCCAGTGGTGAGGCGTGCGTGTATCAGCCGTGGGTGCATGAACACACCGGGGTGTGGGTGCATCAGCCGTGGGTGCACGGACACGGCGGGGTGTGGATGATCACTCACGGGAACAGAGACACGAGGCGATATTGGTACATCGGGGTGTGGGTGCATCACCCGTGGGCGCGGTCACGCCCCCGGACACACTCCCCAGGTGGGGTGTGCGCGCATCACCCGTGGGTGCGTGGCACGGGCGGGATGTCCGTGCCTTTGCCCGGGGATGTGTGGTGCAACGGGGTCTGCACCCCTCGGTCACTGTGCGATTCGGGCTGCGCTGGCCGCGTTGCCTCTTCCTGCGGCGGGCGCGGTACGTGCAGGCTCGGGGTGCCGGGAGCCCAGCGCGGGCGTGTCCGGCTTCTGAGCAGGCTGGAGTGCTCGTGGGGTGCTGTCCTCCTGGTGGAATGTCACCGGCCGTGCTGGCCGAGCTCACACCCGCGGTAGCACCCTCCCCTCCGCCTGGCATGGCTGGGCAGGCTGCAGAGTGGGAGCCGGCGGTGCGCTCCCGGTCCCTCCCATCAGCAGAGAGCACTGTTCAGTCGCTGTTCGCCGTGGCTGGGGCCATTTCTCTGGACACAAAGCCCTTGCAAGTTCCTGTTTTGCTCCTGAGTGCCGCGTCCTTGCTGGCTCATGTGGTTCAGTACACACCTCTTGGGTGATGTGCAGCCGGCTGTACGCAGACAGACCCCGCTTAGATGCTGGGAGCCCCTTGCCATCGCTGGCACTGCCTGAGCTGCACCGGCACTTGCTGGAGAGGCAGCGCCCAGCCCACCTGCAGGGCTGTCTCTATTCTGGTGCCTTCCCGTGTGCTGGGGAGATCTGTGCTGCGTGGCAGCGCTCTGCGAGGTGTGCAGGGCTTCGGGGGCTGCTTGCTGTTGGCAGGCAGATTTGCAAACCCTGGGTAGCTGAGCAAAGCCCTGAAGCCCCAGGATCTTATCTCTGCTGTCCCTCTTGGGAGGAGTGTTCTCTCATCCCTGGGGGTGAACCGGGTCTGCCCATTCTTGATGCTGAATCTGGAAACCCCACAAGTCTCTGTTCCCTCTCCTGAGGTACTGCCACTAAACACAATCCAGCAAATCCGTCTCCTCTCCAAAACGCTTGTTTTTGCCTGGAACTGCCCCAGCAAAGCTGAGAGTGGCCCCTGGCCTGAGCCTGCACAGTGCAGGACCTCTGGGGTTCTGCTGGAGTGCCATGACGGAGGCAGCCAGTTCCTGCCACACTCCTCTTCCTGCCACTCACTCACATTTCACAGGGCTGTGACCCCCGTGGGCTCACGTCTCCCTGAGCCCTGCAGTGGGGCGGGCAGCAACCCGAACCTGGCGGCTGGGGTTTCAAAGCCTGGGCAGGGCAGCTGTGCTCCTGGGCTCAGCTCCTCGTCTGTGCTGTGCCCTCGCAGAGCTGTCCCCAGGGCAGGCAGGCACCTCTCTGCGAGCTGAGAGGGTGCAAGGGCTCTGGGCAAGCCGAGCTGCTCTCCCTGCTCAGCAGCTCTCTGTGCCTCTCCCTGCCAGCTCTTGTCCTGCTGTGCCGGAGGCTGTTGCCATGACCCTCACCAAAGGCTCCTTCACCTACTCCAACGGGGAGGAGTACCGCGGCGAGTGGAAAGAAGGTGAGATGTGGCAGGAGGGAACAGTGCCACCTGTGCTGGGGGACAAGCAAACCCCACATCTCTGCCCAGCTCCACACTGGGGCAAGTCCCGCCTCTGCCCACTGCTGCCCATTTCTGCTCTCACCTAGGTCGCAGGCACGGCATCGGACAGCTGACGTTTGCTGATGGCACTGCTTACGTGGGGCACTTTGAGAACGGGCTCTTCCACGGCTGCGGCGTGCTCACCTTCTCCGATGGCTCCAGGTGGGCACAGCACTCCTGCATACTCCCTGGGCATTCCCACTTGCCATGGGGAGCTGCCACCTCAGGAGATCCTTCCACACAGGTACGAGGGGGAGTTTGTGCAGGGCAAGTTCAATGGCGTTGGAGTCTTTACCCGCTGTGACAACATGACCTTTGAGGGCGAGTTCAAAGGCGGGCGTGTGTACGGCTTCGGTGAGTGCTGGCGGCATGGTGCAGGCGTCTGCAGGGTCCCTGCTCAGCACAGCCCCTTCCAGCACCTCCCGCTTCATCCCTCCTTCCCTGGCCCCATCCCCGGTGGGTGCGGCTCCCTGCCTCTTCACTCCCAGCCCTTGCCTCCCCTCTCCAGGTCTCCTGACCTTTCCTGATGGCTCGCACGGCGTGCCCCGCAATGAGGGCTTCTTTGAGAACAACAAGCTGCTGCGGCGGGAGAAGTGCACGGCCATCATCCAGAGGGCCCAGGGCGCCTCCAAGTCTGCCCACAGCCTGACAGCGTGATGGTGCCCACAGCCCCTCCCACCAGAGCAGGGACCCCCCTACTTGGGCACTGGCTGGCCCTGGAGAATGGATGTGGCACTGCTGGGTGCCTCCCTGCCCTTCATCCCCTCCAAGCATCCTCCTGCCAAACCCCGGCCGCTGGAGGGGATGGGACCCTCCGCTCTCCACCCAAGTGCCCTGGGGCAGCCGTGGTGCCTTCTCTTTCTGGCTGTAGCCCTGGCACCTGCTGGAGCAGCAGAAGGACAGAATGACAGGGGCTTGGGCCCTCTTCCCCCCAGGAAGACTGTGGACCGCTACAGCTGCTAGCCAGCTGCAGAGGATGGAGCAGGGGGGTAGAGGTTGGTCCCTGACCCCACTGCCAGGGTGCCTTGGCTGGAAGCTGCTGACTGAACCACGTGCCCCCAGAGGGGCAGCTCCTGGCTCACTTTGTTGCCCTGGTCCTGGTGGCAGGGTGGGCACCCCGGGCATGCAGTGGCCTGCACCCTCAGCTCTGGGTGACTGGCCATCTCTCTGCATGCCCAGGGCACGGTGATATTGTGTCTCCAAATAACCCAGCCTGCTCTCAGGGCCAGCCAATGGGCTGCATTCCCCTCACCCCTGTGCCAATCCACCCATCCACCCACTGCCTTGGGGACATCAGCAGCAGCATCCCCACCAAGAGCGCCTGGGGAATGCCCAGCCTGGCGCATGTCTGCTGCACGCTGGTGGAGGATGGTAGCAATGGTGAGCAAGGAGAAGGGTCAGCTGGAGCCTGGAATGTGGGACATGAGCAGGGCTGCATGCGGTGCCAGGGCTGGAGCAGGAGGCCTGGGCAGAGCGGGGATAGAGGTATGGCGAAGGGGCAGGTAGGGGGCACACAGTTCCCCATTTTGCCCCCCACAAGCGTGCTTCATCTCCCCACTGCATGCTCACCTTCACCCCTGCTGCAGTCTGGCTGGCTGTGGCACAGGGATCCTGGCAGCCCTCACTGCCCAGTGCAGGGCTGCAGGGCCATGCCCTCCCTGCCAGTCTCTGCCCGCACCGGGTCCCGTGCCTTGCTGTGCCTGCCTTGTGCTGCCACCTGCACGGGCCTCAGCTGAGTAAACCATGTTGCCAAACACCCGTGCCATGTCTTTTTTGCTGGGAGCAGGGATGGCGTGAGGGCCTTGCACAGACAGGACTGCAGACACAAAGAGGAGACTGCAGGTTTATTCATGGCACAAGGATCCACCCCTTCCCAGGTGAAGACAGGTCCCTGGGGGCTGGCAGGGATGCAGGCTGGCCTGGGGTTGCCCTCCTCTACCCAGTCTGCCCAGTGCAGCCCTGTCCAACAGGAAAGAGTAACATGGCTGCCCTCTCCTGGCCACCTCCCAGCGTCCCCAGAATGTCCCCGGTTCCCAGGGTCCCTGACTCCTGTACCTGCCCAGTGTGGGAAGGGGCAGATGGAGAACACCTCACAACCAGCCATTGGCACTGAAGGTGCTCCTCAGTTCTTCAACCTGGGCAGGGCTCAGAGGGGCCAGGGGTGCACGGCAGGGACCTCCGTAGTAGCCAAACCACTCCATGGCCTTCTTCAGCCCCGGGATCCCAAACCGGCGGGTGACCTGTGGGAGGGAGGGCACGGAGGCCTTCTGGCTCCCATGGGCCAGCATGTTCTCTGGGCTCTGCTGTGCAGCCCCTGCTCCTTTGCTTGCCATCACTCCTGTCCTCCCCATGTGGGGCTGCAAGGCTGACAGGGTGTGAGGTGGCTGCAGCACGCCATGAAGTGCCCACTGTGGGGTAGGGGTGCAGAGCACACCCACACAGGACTCTGCACAGGAGCTCTGCAGCAGGGACAGGCCACTCCATAGTGGGATGAGGGGCCCAGGAAGGACCAGCTCTTTCCCCATACACACTGCTGCCTATAAATAGCCAGCAAGGCTCTCACAGAGGGTCATGCAATGCCTGGTGCCAGTGGACAAGCTGTTCCTTAATGTGCAGGGCTGGCACTTCCCACCTTCTCACCTCCAGCCTGTCTTGGCTTGCTGGCCAAGGTGCTGTGCCATCCTGTCCCCCCGAACTACCCCTCCACTCCCTGCAGCCCAAGGGACTTCCATTCTTTGCTTCTGTCATGGCCTGGCACCTCTTTCCCTCAGCATCCCAGGGGTTCTGCCTGCTCACCGCTGTGTTGGGCTCAATGAGGCGGTGCTGCAGGTCACGGGCCTCCTGCCACTGGCCCGTGCGGCACAGGTGGTCCAGCTGACACAATGGGTCACCCAGAACATTGGCGAGGGCACACACGCCTCCAGAGGCACCTAGAGACACCAGGACACATTGGCAGCCTGCTCAGCATGCTGTGTCTATCCAGCACCTCCTGGTCTCTTACTGGCCTCCCCCTGCCAGTGTCCCCAGGCAGTGCCCCCAGCCAAGGATGGGCAGCTGCACTTACCCACAGCATAACTCGCCAGCAGGAAGCCAGCTGATCCTGCCAGCACCTGGAAATCCTCCTGCCTTGTCTTGTGGACCATCAGCCCCATGCGGGTGATCTGGGGAGAGACGTGCAGATGCCTGGGGCAGGCATCACCCAGTCCCCCTTGCTGCAGGGTGCCTGCTGGCAGCCCTGGGGTCCAGGGAAGGGCTACAAGTCCCAGTTCCCCATTCCCAGCTTAGGTCCAGGGTTGGTGGTAAGCAGCCCTGGGAAAGTCCTGCCCCACTCACGTCCCCACCACTGTCCTTGATCCCAATGATGTTCGGGTGCTGAGCCAAGGTGACGACAGCCTCCGTGGGCAGGTCCAGGCCGGTGTTGGCAGGGACACTGTACAGCATCACAGGGATGGGGGATGCATTGCCAACCTGCAGGCAGCCAGGCAGTTTTCAGTAGCTGGGGCGGGTTGGGGACACATTGGATGTGGGTAACCTGCTGCCCCAGCTGGGGTTGCTGGCAGGCACTGGACATGGCTCACCTCTGTGTAATGATGGATCAGGGCAGCAGTGGTCATGGCCCCCCGGTAATAGCAGGGTGTCACAACCAGCGCCACGTCAGCCCCCGCCTCTGCCATGCTGACTGTCAGCTCGATGGTGGCCTGGGTGGCTGGGGAGGAGGCAAAGGGGTGAGGTGTGCTCCAGGGGGCACACATGGCCCCTGCACTGCCCTCACCACTGCCCACACAGGCACTCACATTCGCAGCCCGAGCCAGCCAGCAGCAAGCGGTCCCTGGGCAGAGCCCGGCGCACACAGCTCACCACCTCCACCCTCTCACGGGATGCCAGGTATGGATACTCCCCGTTGGAGCCCAGCACCACCAGCCCTGGAACACAAATGTGGGGAGGGCAGGGCTCAGGCACAGGAGAAGGGTGCCAGGACTGTCAGGTATCCATATTACTCTCACTCCCTTCTTTGCTGCTGGCACCCAGGCAGAGCTCCACAGCCCACAGTGTGCCCTCTCCAGCCTACGTCCTCTGGTGATCATCCTTCTGAGGCTGCAGCCTCTTCTGCAGCTCCTCTCCAATCATCTACCCATCCTTGGCAATCAACAGATAAATATCCCAGGAATTTCAGAGTGTGCATGGGAGTGTATGGCATAGGTTCAAGCCTGCAGCGATGTGTGGAGCATGTGTGCAAGCCTGCACATGTGTGGCGTGTGTGTGCAAGCACGTGCTGGCCTGTGGTGGGGGTGTGCAAGGACACACAAGTGTGCTTGGGCACGTGCCATGCAAAGGCCCCAGGTGGGTGACCCGAGGTGTTGCCAGCCATGGAGCAAAGTCCAGCTAGAGGCTGAGCACCCTTGGGAAGCTGGCAGGCTGCCTGCACGCTGCCACAGCCTCTGTGGCAGGCAGGGATCTGGCGGGAGCATGCAGGGAGAAGGACAGCGGGCAGCGCTTACCTCGGAAAGGGATGCTGGCATAGCGGCGCAGGTTCCCCTCCAGCTGGGCATAGTCCACCTCCTGTGTGGGTGAGAAAGGGGTGGCGAGGGGTGGGAAGATGCCCCCAAGATTGAGTGAGGGCTCTGATCCCTGCGGGGTGCTGAGCCCCCGGCACTGCCTGGGGGCTGCCCAGTGCAGAGCTGCCAGGGCGGACCGGAGGGACGAGGCGAGGCGGGTGCTGAATGCCATGGTGGCTGGGTGCTGCCGCTGGCTGTGCTGCTTGCCTCGCCGAGGGGCTGTTAATGTTTGACGGGGCACGTGAGGGACCCGCAACCCTGCTGGGCAGATGACATGGGGGGTGGTACCAGATGAGCTCAGGATGTTCTTCCCCCTTCAGGAGCTGGCTGCAAGGAGCTCAGCACCCTTCCAGGTGAGCTTTGACCGCCGCGGCCGTGACTTTCCCTTCGGCTTGCCAACCCTGGCAGCCATCCCTCTGCCTCGTACAGGGTTGGGCTGCAAGGCAAGGGAGGGACCAGGCATTGCAAGCAGTGCCAGGGCTTTGGTCAGGGATCATCTGAACCAGCTGTCATTGTAAGGTCTCCTGTAAAGGGTGAGTGTGAGCATTTCCATATAGGGAGCAGTGAGCACTGCATTCAGCATGTGTGCAAAGGGACCACGTGTCCCCTGGGGATGGCTACAGCAAGAAAGGCAGAAGGACAAGAAGCCATTCAGCCCCACAGAATGGCTGTCCAGCACAGGTACAGCTGCTGCTCTCTGGCACAGCCCCAGCCTCCAGCACAACATGGACTCAGGTTGAGCTGTCCTCCATGTATTTTTCCTCCCTGAGCTTGCCCGGGTGGGACTTTGTAGGACTGTGAGCAATCTGGGTGTCCTGCAGCGAGGAGTCCTGCCCTTGAACCACTTGGTGTCACCAATACTTGAGTCCTAGTGATAGGAGGCAGGGCTCACCATGCTGCCAGATAGCCCTGCTCCCAGGAAAACCCAGCTTCCCCAGGCCCATCAACGCTGGTGCAGGCTGCCCAACCTCAAAGCCACCTGGAGCCAAATGCTGCTCTTTGCTGACTTTTATTGACACAGACAAGCCTTGTCTGGATCCTGCTCCTTGGAGCTGAGCCCAGCCCCTGGTCCCTGCTTGGTGCCATCATGCTGGGACCTCCATCTCCCCCTGCGGCTGCTCCTTGGTCTCCAGCGCCTGGCGTGTGTCCACCTGCCACTGCTGCACCAGGTCTGTCGGGGTCTTGCCAGCCTGCAAGAGCGGGCAGAGAGAGGCTGGGCACAGGGTGGTGCACCATGGTGGAGCAGCAAATGGCCTCAGTGCTGGCCCCACACACTCACCTCATTCTTGGCCATCATGTCAGCCCCATACAGGATCAGCGTTTTGATGATCTTGTAGCGACTGAGCCGTGTGGCATCATGCAGTGCTGTGTCACCTTCCTGTGAGAGACACAGCTTCACTGGAAATTGTGGTCCAGGGACAAGGACCCTCTGCCTGTCCCCAGCACTGCTCCTCAGTCCTCAGCACACCAGTCTCCACACAAGGGGGACCGTTCCTCTTCCCAGACCTGGCTGTGGCTACAACCACCCTGGGGCAGGGATGTGTGTGTCCAGATGTGCCCCACTGTGGGTGCTGGAAGCCCATGAAGGGGTCAACAAAGGGAGGGGGATCAGTGTTGCCTGCATGGCTAAAGCACTCACCCTGTCGGGGGCATTGATATCCACCCCGCAGTGGATGAGATGCTCCACAATGTCAAGGTGTCCGGTTCGGGTGGCCACATGAAGAGGTGTGCTGAGCAGCTTGAGGAGGGAGGAGATGGACATCAGGGGGAATCAGCACTCACATCTGCTAACCCAGCAGAGGGTCAGCTCTGGTACTCCAGGGCATGCCCCTGCCCCTGGCACAACCCTGTGACCCGCTCTGCCCTGCTCACCTTGTCCTTCACATTGAGGTCTGCCCCGCGGTCCTGCAGCAGTTTGACAGCATCCAGGTGCCCGCCCCGGCAGGCCCAGTGCACGGCAGTGCAGTCCAGCTGGACATACAGTGCTGTGTCATGGTGGGGGACACCCCTACCCTGTGCCTGTCCTCTGCCCCAGCAGGTCCTCATGCTGGAGCTGAACTGGCAAAGCCCTGCCTGCAGCCACCTCCGTGATAGGGACAGCACTAGGGACTGCAGGGTCCCCAGTCCTGCTGTAGTTCTGGCTGCAACACACCCAGATGCCCAGACCAGCATGCAGCTGGAAGCAGAATCTAGCCTCACCCGGTCCCTGAAGTCAACAGTGGCCCCACTTTCCAGGAGCTTCTGCAGGATTTCCATGTGTCCCTCCAGCGAGGAGCGGTGCAGGGCTGTGCGGTGGAACTGGGGGACAGGGTGGCACATTGGAGGATAGATGCATCCTCCCCTGCCCAGTCTGGTTGTACCTCCAGCCCTGTCCCAAGGGTCCCAGCCCTCGCCCACAGGCATGGTGGGGCATGGCTGCAGGACTTGGTGGCATGCAATAGGCAGGGGGGGCAAACGGTGGCTGCCAGGGATGCTACCTCATCACATGTGTCAGGGGAGCCACCGTCTGCCAGAAACTTCTCGATGACGTGCATCTTGCCCTGGACAGCAGCTCGCAGGAAGGTCTCTGGCTCCACAGGACCCTCCTGGCAATGGCACAGGCTCAGGGCTGGGACAGCGCAGGGGTGCAGGAGAGGAGACAACATGGGGGCCTCCTGCCCTGCTTCCCCAGGGAGGCCTCTGAGTGGCAGGATGACCCGGGGGCTGGCCTGGGGGTTGTCCAGCCCCTATCTCAGCAGCCCCCTCCCACATCCTGGGACCCATGACGTACAATCTCCAGGGGCTCAGGTGGTGGAGTGGGCTCGGGGGTAGCCGCCCGCTCTGCCCGGCGCTGCCGGCGCTGCTTGCGGAGCTCGATGAGACGTTGGATGCTCCCCACATCGATGATCTCCCGCCTCAGATCCACTGAACTCCTCCGCACCTTCTCCTGGCCCTGGTGAGCACACACAGTACCCCATTTGACTTGTCTGTGACCAGCCAGCCCTGACCACCCTGCACCCAGCCCAACTCACCTTGATGGCCTCAAGGCCCCAGTTCCTGGGACCACAGCGCTTCTCCTCCTCCAGCTCAGGTGTGTTCATCCGCTCCACGGCCGGTGGCTCCCGTGCACCATCCCTTTTGAGTTTCTGCACAGGCACAGCGGGTGCTGCATGGTCTTGTCTGGGCACAGAGCAGCCCCACTGCCTCCATCCTCAGCCTGCCAGGGAAGGTGGCTCTGGGTGTGGCTCCACTTGCCGCTGAGATCTGCGCGGTGCTTGGCAGCCCTTGGGCTTGCGCTTGCCTGCCCACCCTGCTTGATAAGCTGGGCACCTGCCGGCTGCTCAGTTCTGCCCCATGGGCCAGAGCTGCCGGATTGGGAACTTGATCCCCCTGAGAGCCCTTGGACACCTTCATATATCCCCCAGGATGGCAAGGTCAGTGCCAGCCTCCTCACGTCTCAGTCCCTAAGGATGGACAGAGTACAATGGGGGTTCCTACTACAGCCCAGGAAGGTTCCCCTGCCCTATGGACCCACCTCCTCCTTCTCCTCCTCTGCCAGCTTCTGCTCGATGAGCTCCTTGGCCCGTTCCACATCCAGCTCCATGTCTGCCTGCAGTGCAGTCCTGTGCAGGATGTGTCCTTTTCTTCTTGCTACCACAGGCAGGGAGTTCCCAGTCCTGCCTCCTGGTGCTGCCGGCAGCTTCGCTGGCCGTGGGGCTTTATGCTGCTGCCCCTCTGTCCCACAGTCCAAGGGCACCAACAGCTGTGGCTGCTCCACATGACTGGGGCAGCTTTTCCATGAGCTCACCTCCTGCTTTCTGGTGGCCCTGACTCACCTCTCCAGCCCCACACCCTCTTAAAGAGGACCCCCCCCCCACATACTCTGGGTTGACCAGGACATCTGTGCTTGTTATGGGGAGCTGCGGTGTGCAGAACCTGTGACAGCCAGTCAAGACAGGGAACCCAGCAGAACAGGGACACGATCCAGGGTCATCCCATAGGCATGGCACCTATGCCTGTGCCACCCACCCTGGGGCAAGCAAGATGCTCTCATGGCTCCCATGACCCCATCTCTATCCAATCAGATGCTGCCAGCTGTTCCCTGGAACCTTGGGCAGGGTGGGGACCTGGGGAGGGGGGGGCACCCCAAAGGGAGGCAATGGGTCCTCTCAAGTCTCTCAGCCAGCAGCAGGCAGCATGGGATGCCAGGAGTCATGGCCCCTCTGTGCTGCTTTAGAGGATGACCTCAGGTGTGGAACATTCCGAGCAGCCCTGCCAGGGTCCCCGAGGCTGTCTGGCCTCCCCCACAGCACATGGCAGCCTGGCAGCAGGAGACTGGCCTCACGTGGGGCCAACAGGCAGAGCTGGGAGCTATTCCCGGCAGCAGGAACATTGTTCAACCCTCCTGAGAACTCCCCCCTTATAAGATAAGGCCAACACTGCCTTGTGCCTGGACAGTTAATGCTCTGGGCACCGTCCACCAGCACAGGACCTGGGGGAGGGATGCACACCTACATATCACTGTTACCCTCCTGGGCAGTTCCCAGGGCCATCCTTGAGTGCCTTGTCCCATGGGTGCAACAGCCCCCCACAGCAGAAAGACACTATTTTCACCAGGACAGGCCATGGTGGCCATGAAGGTAGTCTTGGGACTGTTCCCCTCCACGGACTGTCGTACCTAGCTCAAGGGCAGACACAAACTTATACCTCCAGAGGGGAGGCAGCAGGAAAGGGAGGTGGTGACCCCACACTAAGAAGCAGCTGGGATGACAATGGGACAATGCAGGGGAAGGGTCCTGGCAAGCAAACAGCCAGGGCTGGCAGGACAGGATCAGGGTGACACCAGGGAGCAGAGCTGGGGTGTCCAGGCTACACTTGACCACCCTGTGCCCATTCTGACATGGGAGCAGATACAGGACAGGCACAGGGACCTCCTGTGGCTATGGGCCAGCCCCCTCCAGCCTGTCCCCAAGGCCAGAGGAAGGATGAAAAGGCTTTATTGATAAATACAGACTATGTACAGAGGGGAGACATCTCCACCCAGCCCAGCATCCCACAAGTCTCCTGGCCGGGGGAAGCCAGAGCCCAGTGGGTCACAGCCTCTCCCTGCTGGCACTGCCTGGCAGAGGAGCCCCAGCCCCAGACACATTTGGTCTCAAACCTCCTTCAGCAAACACGGCGCCTGCCCGTGTCCCCAGCCAAGGGGAGCCACCGTGGTGGCACAGCCCCATGCAGACCTTTCTGGGGGGTCACCTGTGTGGCAGCCTCAGGGGGGAGCAGGAGCAGCTCCAGATGGGCCAGAACACAGCACAGAATCCCCAGAGGTGCCACTGTCCCCCAGCCCCCTGCCCTCTCCCCTCAACCAGTAGGGGGTGGCTCAGTTCCTGGGTGGAAGGGGCTGGTTGACAATCACTTGCACAACAAAATCCTTCTGGATCTTGGTCTCCTGCAGTCGTGTGCGGTCAGTGAGCAGCTTGCCTGAGAAGAACCATCGCTGCCAGGCCAGGTCAATGCCCTCCTGTGCCTGCAGCTGCTTCTTCAGCTGCCCAATGGTGTCACTCATACTGGCGCTGAGCCGCAGGTCCTTGCCGGTGGAGAGGCGCACCTTGAGGGTGAACTCCCGCCGGGCACTGGGCAGAGGTTCAGCCGCTTCCACCGCCTCCTCCTCGCTCCGCTCCAGGATCAGGTTGACCGGGGGCGCAAGGCAGTAGACGGGCAGCTGGTACCGGTTGCCCAGCTCATCATAGCACTCCGTCAGGGACCCTGGGGACAGCAGGATAAGATGCTAAGGGAGGGCATCCCCATGGACCACTCAAATGAGGACAGGGCCACCTCAAGCAGCATGGCACAGCCTGCCTTATTCCCCTTGGCTGGGGTGAGCTCTGGATGGCAGGTGGGAGCCCCTTTCTACTCCAGCCTGGGACCCCCCTGTGCCCAGACATGGGGCACACGGCACACATCCCATGCAAACCCCCAGTGCTGACCCTCACCATGGGGCAGGGTGATGCTGGCTCCATCGAGGATGGCCTGGGCCAGACTGTGGTTATTGGCTTCTACAGCATAGGCAGCTGCCTTCAGGGCATCCCAGATCTCCTTGCGGCCTTCAAAGGCTGGTGCCGTGTCCCAAAACTCGTCCCGCTTGCTGCGCAGCTGCCCGTCTGTCATGGGGTAGTCACTCTTCCACTTGGGACACTCCTTTTTCAGGGGCTCATTGCGGCCTGCAGAGGGGGGATATTCAGCCAAAGGACAGGGTTTCCTCTCGGGTCCTGAGCCCCCCACCTCCCCATAACCACAGAATCTTCCTGGGAACCTCCTGCACCCCAGCAAGGGTCTGAGGGATCACCCTGTCCAGTGAACAACAGCCCCCAACGTAGCCAGGGGTAACGGGACTAAAGCAAGCCTGGCCCAAGATCCCACTGGCCCCACAGCAGTTGCTCCCCCAGGTGACACCCTTTGCCCCCAGAGGGGACAAGGGCTCTTGCTTCCTTGTTTGTTGGAACAGCCACTGCCCCGTAGGGTGGCCACAGGGCCTCGGGGC
The DNA here is from genome assembly GCF_031753505.1 of Anomalospiza imberbis. Taxonomy (NCBI): domain Eukaryota; kingdom Metazoa; phylum Chordata; class Aves; order Passeriformes; family Viduidae; genus Anomalospiza; species Anomalospiza imberbis. The sequence goes on from NC_089688.1 coordinate 21,652,512, forward strand.
CCTTTGAGGCAGAGCAGTATTTATAGCTTGGGGAATTAGCCAGGAAATAAGCTGGTGAGTCGGAACGAGAAGGGGATTACAAAGGTTGAGCTGCAGCAAAGTGGGGTCAGGACTTCACTGTCCCCTCTGCCCACCCCGGGATGACAGGGACCAGCTGCAGGCAAGACAGCAGGCACACAGCATCCTGGGCATCAGGGGGACAGACAGCATGGCTGCCAGGCTGCAGGTGCCCCAGCAACAGGCTGAACTGAACTGGCGCTCCATGAAACAGCCCCTAGCCACATCCCCACATACCTTCAGCAGCCAGCATTGCCCAGGGATCTGAGGCACCCCAATGCCAGTCCCAGAGCATCATGCCCTCACTACGCTGGGCTGTGGCCCTGTGGGAACAGCCCCATCCCATCAGTCCCACAGCCAGGCCGGACACGCGGGGCAGGAAGGAGTTGTTGTCACTCCCAGCTGAGCTGGGGACAATGAATGATAACAGGTCCTTCCTGTCACCCCCCTCCCTGAGCTGGCCAGGCAGCGCCCCTCCTGTGGGGACAGGATGAGGGGAAAGTGAGGCTCCAGCTGGGCACTAAGATGCCTGTGCTCACACAGCGACCTGCCAGGCAAGGTGATGCCACACACCCCAGCCACTGGAGACAGCCACCACGGCCAGCTGTGGGCTGAGCCAAGGTCCCCAGGCAGCTGCTCCTGAGCAAGTGTCTGGTGACACAGGGCACTACACGACCTTTTCGATTGTACCGGCCCTGCCTCTCTCGACCCAAGACCACTGGAGCCAGCACAGCATCTGCTTCCCAGCAAGCACCCACCTCAGGGTGTGCCCAAGGGGCACAGGTGCTCAGATACCCCAGGGCTGGGCACCAAGCATCCCTGGCAGGCAGCATCCTGCCCACATCCCTGGAGGAGCAAGGGCAGCTGGCTGCAGCCAGTGCTGCCGATTCAGCAGTCACGGTGCTGGGCCAGAGGGATTTGCAGCACCACAGGACACGGCAAGGTCAGAGGCAACACCTGGCCCAGGAGGGCAGCAGAGAAGTGTCCACAGCCAGCCTGAAGGACATGTCTGAGATCATGTCCCTACACTGCTATGGCCACCAGGCTGGGGCACACGTTCTCACAGCCAGGACTCCTGGCCAGCACTGCCAGCCAGCACCATTCCCCCAGCTCTGCTTTCAAAGGGAAGAGGCTGGCCCAGGAAAGGAGCTGTGGGGGTCGGCTGTGGCAGGGAGTAGGGACAGGCTGTGGCTGCCTCGTGTGTACAGACATGCCCAGCAGCCTTACCCAGGTAGGCAGGGGCTTAAGCCTAGTCTATTTATTGCTATCACCCAGCTGGGCCTGCACCTTCTAATCACCTCCTGCTGCTCTATTCCTAGCCCCTTGTGCAACTCTCCAAGGCAGCACCACCAGACAGGTCCATCCACTCGCTGTGCCCAGACTCGAGCCAACAGGACCTGGCTGGCAGCCTGCTGCCTCCTGCCCTGTGCCTGCAGCACCCTGCCCGTGGCTCAGCACCCTGCAGTGCCCTGGTCAGGGACCCCCAGGCAGAATGTTGTGACCCAAAGGCTTCCCTGCCCTGGGCCTGCTCCCTGCCAGCAAGAGCCTTAGGCAGCCCCAGCTGACAGGTCCTGGAGGCCCCAGAGAAGATGTCAGCCAGAAGGCAAACACCACTGCTTCCAGCAGTGCTGGCTGGTCCACTCCCGAGCCAGGCAGGGTTGGGATGCTGCGTGCCACAGGCATCCCCAGCTCCTGCTGTGGTAAGCTGGCCACCCCAGGGACAATGCTGTCACCTGCTGCGGGGATTCCTCCAAGGACCCCTCCACAGGAGGTCACAACAAGCCCCAGCCAGGGCAGGAGCTGGCCAGTCAGGTGGGATGCTTAGCAGAGTCCCTGAGGCAGCAGAGGCGGGCAGGCAGAGCCCCCCTCCCCACTGATGGTAGGTCCTCGTGTACTGGGACCTGCTGTGGTAAGCTGGCCACCCCAGGGACAATGCTGTCACCTGCTGCGGGGATTCCTCCAAGGGCTGGTGGAACCATGCAAGCAAAAGCAGGAAGCAGCCAGGGCACCTGGCACAAGGGACAGCCCTGCTCTGCCAGGAAGGGACATTCTGGAAGAAAGCAGCAGCAGTGACTGACAGCAGTATACCAGGAAGTGACCATGACCCATCCCAGGAGAGCAAGTGGGGATGGAGACACAGGCTCTGTATCCAGCTGTTGCCTGGCACCGGAGGGGATCACACAGATCCAGATGTTGGGCTCTGACTCCACCCCCCCATCACAGCAGCCTGAGCTACAAGGCAATGGCCCCACATCCCACCAAGCTGAGGGAACAGCCAGCCAGGAACCCCGGGCCTCACCGATATCTGCAATAAGGCACTCCTGGGGGGCAAAGTGTGTCGGGGTGGGGGGTGGAAGGGGGGCTATCACCCCAATACATACCAGCAGAGCATCCCCGGGGCAGGCTGGCACACCTGGAGCCCCACGCGGTGGGGGCGGCTGCCCACGGCACAGGCACGGGCACAGCCTGGCCCCAGCAGCCACGGCACCCTGCACGTGCTGCCGGAGCGGCGGGCACCGTCCCACGGAAAACGCCCTTCCCTCCCTCATCCCAGCTGCAGGCGAGGGCCGGGGCGTCCCGTCCCGGGCACACGCTTCCTGCCCCTCCTCTCCCGCCGCCCACTACCGCTCTGCCATAAACACGGTAATTACCGGTTGCGACGGCACCGGCCGGGGAGGCGGCAAAGGAAAGGCGTGATTCATCCTACCAGCCCACGGCTTCTCCGCCAAAAGTCCACCGTACCCATCCCCGCGGCCTCCGGGACCCTCCGGCATGGCATCACGGGGAAGCGCCTCAGGGCACCCGGGTGTTCGGCTGCCGGTAACTCCGGGGGCCGCGGGGCTGCACCAGCCCCGCCGCTGCTCTCCAGACCGGCGCAGCAGCTCCCTGCCCTACCCGCACCTCCCGATGCCCCGGGGCAGCGCGGACGCGGTCGCGCCCGCCGGCAGCAGCCAGGTGTGCGGGACAGCACGGAGCGCGGGCAGGCAGGACCCTGCCGTTCGCAGGACGCGCCGAGCCGCGCCGCGCGGGGGACGCTGCCGAGCCCCGACCGGGGGCATCCGCCACCCTGCCGTCCTCCCGGGACAGCACTTCCCGAGAGGAGCCGGGAACCGGCAGAGCTCGGCTGGACGCGCTGCGCACCCCAGCCCTGACCCCATAAAGCCTCCGGGGCGCCGGGACGGGAGCCGCGGCTCCTGTCCGCTCCCGAGGCCGCGCACCGAACCGGGATCCCCGGGGTCCGAGAACCCCGAGGGCACAGAGAGGCTCCCGGGGTTGTGCGAGGGGGGAGTTGTCCCGCGGCGAACTGCATCTCTCCGGTGCCCACGTTCCTCCCGCACCACCCCCAGGAGGACATGGGACGCCCCCACCCCCGCCCCAGCGCAAGCGATCGCGGGGGTGCCCAGCCCGGAGGACCCCCGCTCACCTGCTCGCTTGCGGGTGTTGCCGCCGGCGGCGGGCCGCTCCCGGCGCTGCCGCCCCACGCAGCCGCCCATGGCGGGGCCGACCGGCGGCGCTCGGCATCGGGGCCGCGCCGGCTCCGCGCTGCGCCCGCCCGTGCGCGCGGGGCCGCCCCGCCCCCCGGGCGCACGTGACCGCCGGCACCGCCCCCGCGCACGCGCAGGCGGGGGGGGCCGCGGCCCTGCGCGCGGGTGTCATGGCGGCGGCCGGGGCCGGGGCCGGGGCGGAGGCTCAGGCTCAGGCTCTGTCCGCCTCCGTCCGGGACTTCGTGTCCGGGCAGCAGGACGGCCGTGCCGCGGAGGTGGCGACAGGTACCGCGCGGGGGCGGGGCGGGACTGGGCGTGGGCACGGCGGCGGGGCCGGGCTGGGCTTGGGGCGGGCGTGGGTACGGGCGGGTCGTGGCGGTGTGGGGAGGGGTTTGGGAGGAAGCGTGGGGCTGCGGGGCTGGGCAGGGCAGGGCAGGGTGTGGAGGCGCGGGACAGAGCCTGTCTGTGGGTTGTGAGGCTGCCGTGCGGGGCAGGGCACGTGGGAACGGGTAGGGTAGGGCCTGCAGCGCGGAGCTGCCGAGGAGATGTGCCGTAGGAGAGGGGCAGCTGCGAGGGTGAGGGGCTCCAGGAGCGAGGCAGATGTGGGTGGCAGAGAAATCGACAGTGGGACGAGAGCTCATGGCCTTGCTGAGGGACCGTGGGAGGTGACAGTTGCAGACTACTCTCACTGTGATTTCTCCCCCTTTCCTAGCAGGACTTGAGGCGTTTGCTTTGGTCGGATAATTTATCCTTCTCCTTCGAACAGCAATTGGGTGACTGTGTAGCATTAGGGAAGTTACAGCTTCAGGAATGTGGCTTTCTAAGGATAAGGTGATATTTTTGTGTGTGTAGGCAGTGGCATGTTTTGGGAAGGAGCTCAGAGAGCCGAGAAGGGCTATCTGTGTATGTTACATTACACAGACGGGTGGCTTCTAGATCTTTCCCAAGGCCTGATGGCTTGTGAAGTGCTGTATAGTGTCTTGGTGATGAGATGAGCTGGCAAAACAGAAAGGTAACCCAGTGGCCCATGTAACACAGAGTGAAGAAAATGCCAAGGAAATTTGGAGAAATTCTCTAAACTATGTGACATTCAAGATGTTGCAGAAGGGTTACACAGTCTCTGACATAATTGGGATATACGTGGGGAAGGATAACCTTACAACTGCTGTTGTCACCTGATGTCATCTTACAGAAGTGCCTGGAGAAAACTTTGTCTCTTGGAAGACATACAAAGAGAATTGCTCCCCACTTGCTCCTCCCAGCTTTTTTCAGCCATGTGGCTCTTGTGACAAACTCACCTTCACAAACAGTGGGGCTGGCAGGTGTCCTTGAGCCCCTCTGACCTCATACTGAATCACAGATCAGAAAGGATTAAATTGCTTTGTGTATCCTTGAGCAAAAGGATAGGGAGGTCTTTTCGAAGCTCATGGCCATTGTGCAATTGCTGTAACAAACACATTGAGCTTCGCCGGTTTGTTGCTAAGGACTAAAATGAGCGTAATTTGGCAAGTGGCAGAAAGGCCTTGGTGCTGTCGCACGCAGGCTGGGCTGCATGGGTCAGTGGGTGGCAGGAGGAGGCTGAATTCATCTTTCTTAAAAAATGGGGAGAGAAGGATACTGCTGCTACAGAATCCATTACACATTCGCTGTGAATGTTGTGCTCACGTTTTGAAGGTATGGGAGAAACAAGAATGGAAGTCCTCCAGAAGCAACTAATACCTAGAAGGACACTGAAAGGGGGAGAGACCTTTCAGGAAAGAGAGCAGGTTGGTTCAGAGTAGCAGTCCAGCACAGGGTGAATGGCTTGCTTCTGTTAAGTCTCCGGGAGCTACAGGAATGCCAGAATAGCATGGCAGCCCCTCCTGGTAAAGGGATTCAAGGTGCCTAATTAACCTTGGGGCATATGTGCTGCTGCCAGATGTGGAGGCAGCAGTTTCAGGGGTCACCACTGTGCCTGCCGTGCTGATGAGGCAGGTCCAATTAGCTGTGCTGGAGCTCATGCTGCCGCCTGTGCACGAGCACACCGCATTCACAGGCTGTGCCAGGGAGGGGTGGCCACACCGTGTGAGGCGAAGCTGGTCACTCCTGGGTCCCTGAGAACAGAGGGAGCTCCCTTGCTGAGCTGAGCAAAGGAGCTGCTGACCTCGGGGTGTATCAGTACCTGACTGTGGTTTGGCCATCACACTGTAGCTCTTTCCTGTTGAGTAGGGAGCCAGAAGCTTTGTGTAGAGCTGCTTTCAGTCTCTGCAGACACAGAGAGGCAGAGAACCTGGCCACAGAGATGGCATTTGTCTCAGACTTTTTCTGCGATGGTGCAGAGGCACAAGGGCTCTTCATGAGCTTGCAGAGCAAGATGTTGGGATGCTGGATGTGGAGGAGCCATCCAAGCTGTCTCTGCAGCCCACTCTGCTTTGGCTGGTGCAAAGCATTTGCTTGCTGTTTCGCTGTTGTTTTTCTGCAGGAAATTTTGCCAGCACGTCATGGCTGTCTCTGAGGGTGCCCCCTTTACAGTCTGTGCCCGTCAATTCCGAGACCTGCTGGGTTCTTTATCCACACAGCTCCCCTTATCTGTTCTGTTTCTCAGTTCCAGGCTCCTTTTCCCTGCTGCTCCAGGCAGAATTGAAAGCTCAGTCTCTGGAGTCAGGACTGCCTGCTGTCAGAACACACTGTCAGAAAACACTGTCATCCCATCCCTAGAGACAGCTCTATGATGAACAGTGTGTTTAATAGTGGAATTAACTGCTTAGGAAGAGACAGTAAAGGCTTGCAACAACAGGAGACACTAGCTGGAACAAGGCCTGGGAAAGCCCACCATGAAACCTTTGGGCTTCTGAGAGGGTGAATGCCCTGTCAGTTGTGTAGGTTCAGCAGGGCAGAAAGGTGAGCAGGTCCCTCCAGAGTGCCCAAAAGTATCCCTGGGCAAAGACAGTGAGTCTCAGTGACTCAGGTGATTTGGGCTTTTTTTTTTTTTTTTTTCTGGAGGAATGCTGTTTTGTCCAGGCAGAAAGTGAGGGGTGCTGCTTGTTTTCCAGCAATGTCACTTGACACCTGAGCTGCAGGTGAGGGGTCTGAAGGTAAGACAGTCCCTTGCCTGCCACCCTATGTCTGAGCAGAGGGTGTATGCAGAGCTTTCTTTCTGGGGAGGTGCCACAGTGGCAATGGGTGGCAGGAATGGAGAACCTGCCCTTCTGCCAAGGTTCTTGTAAGGTGCAGCAAGCAGGTCCTTACCAAAGCCTCCTGAGGAGTGACTCTTCCCCCAGCTGAGTTGCAAGAATATGGAGGCAGTAGGTGAATGAGGCAACCTGGCAAAGAATCTGAGTCATAGTTGGAAATAGACTCCAGGAATCCCAGCATTTTATCTTCCTCTGACCACAAAACTGCCTTTCTCCCTGCCCATGTTGGAAGAAGTTAGTGCAGTTCTTGCACAGCGTGGAGGTGATGGAGCCAAGGTGGGAAGCTGAGTGATCCCTAGTGTCTGGGCTGCTTGTTCAGTCAGTTCTCCCTCAGGAAGCACCTGGAGAGCTGTCCTCTGTCTCCTCACAGCATGCTCACATTAGAGAAGGGGGTTTTAGTATCTCAGAGAAGTGGAACTCAGCAAGACTTCTCTTAGGAGCCACACATACAGCCATGCTGCAGGAAGAGGCAAAGTGCAGGCAAGTTCTCCCCTGGCTGTCTCCTCTCAGCTGTCAGTCTCAGAGGTGTTTGCAGGCAGGGCTAGAGGCAGCTCCACCAGTTAAGTGCACATGGCTCCTTTGGCACTTTAGTGAGGAGTCAGCACTGACTGGCCGTTCCCAGTGCAGTGCTGGGATGTGTCCCAGCATCCATCTCCAGTAACATGCCAGCATTATCTCTGGTTCACTCTCTTTACCTCCTTTCTCCAGGGGTGAAAGATGGAAGATGGACAGTGCTGCAGCTTGTGGAAGCCCTGGGGTAAGAAAAGCCTTATGCAAGTTATACATTGGGTAAGGGCCTTGCAGGGGATATTCCCCCGAGGAGGCATAGTGAGAAGGATGAGCATGCTCATCCAGGATGAGCTTCAGCACTGGATGACACATTGCAGCGGGCAGGATGTTGTCTGCTCACAGCATGGGGCTTGAGCAGTGCTTTGCCCTCCCTGGATGTGGGAGCTCTTTGGGAAAGAGCAAGGTTGGAGCAGCTCCTGATGCTCTCCCAGGACAGAGGAGAGATGTGGCAGGCAGCATGCTGCAGGGCACTTTTCAGTTGGGGCTGTCCCCAGCAGGAGCTGCCTGAGCACACAGCTGCACAACACCATGTTACAAGTTGGCTGGCACTCAGCTTCTGCTTTTGTCTCCAAACTGTCATGGCCTAGGCTCAGTTTGCCCAAGCTGGGGGCTGGGTTTGCCTCACTGTAAGAGGCTTTATCCTTTTTGACCCTTATGATCTTGAGAGCATGCTGCAAGAGCAATTTCTTTGGTCTGACTTGGGAACTTGGATTTCTTTCTGCATGGTTCTGGGGCTGAGTGCACACATGCAGCACAGAAGGGGGAGAGGAGTCTTTCTACTCTGTCAGCAAGTCAGGCATGATTGGGCCCACAGAGTGGCACCTCTTTGGTTTTGTAATGTGCCTGCTCAGGATGTGCTTCCTGCTTGAATGTACCTGCTCACAACAGGCTTCTTGGGCTTTCTCCCCTCTTGGCCTAGGTTTTGCCTGGAGAACACAGATCCTCGGATGCGAGGGCGAGGCATCCAGCTGTTGTCACAAGTCCTGCTCCAGTGTTACTCCCTGCTCCAGGAGAAGGAAGGTAAAGGTTTTTCTGGCCCTTGAGTGTCTGGCTGGGGACAAAGCCTGTGCCATTAAAATGTCTGTCCTGCAATTGGCAAAGGGATTGATTTAACACTGTGGCAACCTTGTACATGTCTCTAAGAGTCAAAGTCCAAGGAGGGCATGAAGCTTTGCGCTGCAGCCTTTTTGCCAAACTCACCACACAGTTCGGGTCACTGTCTGAATACACCACATCACTGGACAGCTGGGGCCCTTGACAGTGTGTGGGTGTTGCACACCAAGGTGTGCTCAGCGCCACGTGGGACACATTGGGGATACATCTGTATGTCAGAATCCTTGGGTGGTGACTCAGAGCAGGAAGACTGTCCTTCACAAACCAAGTCACACTGCAGCCCTGCAGCCTGATCAGGTTAACTCAGGAGGAACCCTGAGGCCTGGGGAGGAGGGGAGATCAGTGTAAGGATGAGAATGGAGTGGAGGACTGGGGTGGGGAGGGGAAGATGCTCTGTTCATGGAGGCAAGGAGAAGGTCTGGCTCTGTTAAATGCAGCTGGCTGGCAGCAGGGAAAGCCAGTAAGTGCTAACAAGCTTTGGCTTGGGGGCCATGCAGATGGGAAGCTGAACTTATGTCAGCAGGCTGGCTTGACAGAGGGCCTAGCTAGTAAGTAAGGTGGAGGAAGGGGAGGATGGAAGTAAGAGATGCTTAGTCCTTGGAATTTGGCTCTCTTTGGCTAGAGAGGCAAGGCTGAGAGCAGCTGTGCATAGAACCTTACCTACTGCAGTAGCTGGAGATAGGTGTGATGACTGATGGGAACTGGGGTGCTCTGGAGGGGCAGCCAGAAGTGGGGAGGTTCAGTGGGGATGCTTGAAGGAGAAAAGAGACTCAGGGCAACTGAGCAAGGGGAGTCAGCTGTGTTAGAGCCTCGTGTCCCTGCTCACGCAGTTAATTTCTCAAGCTCTGTGTCAGGCTGCCTCCTGGGGGGCTGAGTTTCTGCAGCAGCTGTGGGCACAGGATGCTGCTAGCCGGCTCTTCCAGTCTTCTTCCTGCTACCACTCCCCAGGGCTGGGGTGTGCAGGCGCCCGTGGCCGTGACTCAGGGGCCAGGAACGTGTTGTGGAGCCAAGTTCAAGGAAGCCAGAACTCCTGCCCCAGCTCTGTACCCCACCCCATGACATTCTCCAGCCTCCACTGAGCAGACTGCCACTCTGCTGCTGGTGTCTGCATCCACATGTCTGGACAGGCCAGGGCAAATGCCTCTTGGGTAGCTCCAGCACTTCTGCAGCAGCCAGAGGTGGCTGCTGCCCTGCTGCAGTTAGGCGTGGACTGCTTACAAGAAGAGGGCAAAGGTGTTGGAGCCAGGTGGGTGCACCTAACAGCAGCAGTTTGTCCCATTCACCAGTGCAAGATGTGCTCACTCTTAATCCATCAGCTTGTGGTTGAGCTGGGGCCAGCACCCAGCAGCTGCGTTTCCTTGGGCTAACACACATTGGTGTCTGTTTCTGGCAGTGCTGCATCTGGTCCTGTTCTATGAGAGCCGGTTGCAAGATAATCACCTGGTGATTCCCTCGGTGCTCCAGGGACTCCGGGCACTGGTGAGCTCATACCCCAGCCCACAGTGCTGGGATGCATTCCCCAGCAGTGTCAGGGAGGTGTAACACCTGGATATGGTTTGGAGCACTGTGTCGAGCAGGGCCTGGCTGGCAACATTGCCCTGTCTCCTCTCTTCTGCTATGCCTCTTGTGGAGGAGCCGGAGACAGGAGACTGCCTTGATTTCCTGCCCTGTGTTGGGTACTGGGGCAAGGATTCCCTGGCCACCCTGGAGAGCAGCACAGATGATGGGCATCTTATCCTGTTCTGTCTGGGGAGGGGTTGGTGAGATCTCCCTGTTGTGGAAGAGGAACCTGCAGGCAGCTGCTACATGGAAGCAGGAGCTTCATTATGTGCCTGCCATCGTGGTATTCTATTCTTGCTTTTCTCTTCCTGTCCCCAGAGCATGTGTGAGGTGCTGCCCCCAGGGCTAGCAGTGTCTGTGCTCAAAGCCATCTTCCAGGAGGTACATGTGCAGGTGAGCAATGTGATTTCCTGTCCTCCTGTCCTTGATCTCTGCTCCCAGTGTGTCTGGGGATGGCCTACCTGCCTTGAGGACTGGCCACATTCAGCACAGTGCAGTGCTCCCACAGAGCTTAGAGACAGCTTGGCTCACTGCAAGAGAGACTGTGAGAGACAGACAGCAGCCAAGAATCCTGTTTGGCCCTTGTCCTCTCTTTTCTCAGCCCTAGGGGAATTACTTCCTTTTGCTCCATTCTCTGTGTATAAGTGCCCCCAGTCCAATTCTCCTCACGTGTAAGATTGTTTTTGCTGGCAGTGCCTTGGGCAGCATGCGTGGCCCTGGTGTGACTGATGGTGCATTCATGCAGTGATGAGACAGAGTCATGTTCATGTTCCATGGCATAGGCATGTGCACACTTTGCATGTGATAAATGGCATCTCTGTGCTAGGAAGCAGCAGCTGAGCTGCTGGGGGTCCTGCTCTCTCTCAAGGGGATGTGTTACCCGTGGGGTAGTGGGTAGCTGTGCTGCCATGTGTAGAGGATGGTTTTGATTTGTCTCCCTTCAGTCCTTGCTGCAGCTGGACCGCCACACAGTCTACAGCATCATCACCAACTTCATGAGCACCAGGGAGGAAGGTGAGGGGGCAGATGCCAGAGCCACTCTGGGATTATTGAGGCTGGGAAAATTACTCACTTCCACCTTCCCCAAGGGCTCTGTGGCTCTGCCTGGAAGACCTGGAAAAGGACTGTGGGGCTGGGGCAATTTGGCTGATTTAATGCTGTATTGTAAGATGTCCTGCACCTGCTCACACTCCTTCTTTCTGCAGAGCTGAAAGGCCTGGGTGCCAACTTCACCTTTGGCTTCATCCAGGTCATGGATGGGGAGAAGGATCCCCGCAATCTGCTTGTGGCCTTCCAGATTGTGCATGATCTCATTGCCAAGGACTATGCCCTGGGTGAGCCTAAACCTCCAAGCAGAGCTGACTGGGGGACATATCCCTTTTCTTTGAGCTGTTGGAGGGATGGCTCTTGGATCTGACCAGGCATGGGATAGTCCCTAACATGCTTTAAAAGCTGCAGAGCTGGCCTGTCGTGGGTGCTGAACAGAGCTGCTGTGCCTTTTTTGCCCAATATCTTTGCTCACCCCCTCTCCTCTGTCTGCAGGTCCCTTTGTGGAGGAGCTGTTTGAAGTTACATCCTGCTACTTCCCTGTTGATTTTACTCCAGTGAGTGAGTCTGCCATGTGCCACAGCCTATTCTTTATTTCTTTCTGGTGTTTTCTTAGGGGTTTATGTCCCCTCCAGGGAATGGGATGAGAGGGTGGACAAGGGTCTTGGCTGGGCAGTGTTCAGCTGTGAGCTGTGGTGCCCAGGCTGACAGGCTGGTGCCAATCTAGCTGCAGTGACTGGCGCTGCTGCTGCCTTGCTGGAGATGAAGTGATGCAGCCTCGGCTGATGGCTGGGTTGGGATGTTTCCTGACTGGTGAGTGACCTGCTCTCTGCTTCCTTTCCAGCCCCCCAATGATCCTCATGGCATCCAGAGGGAAGACCTGATCCTGAGCCTCCGGGCCGTACTGGCTTCCACAACCCAGTTTGCTGAGGTATGAAGCTCCTTGGGGATTCTTGAGCGCCTCACTGTTCCCTTAGGACAGGATGCCTTTCATTGTGCTGCAGCTCCTGCTGTGACTCTATGGGATGGGGAAAAACTGGGACCAGGAGTTTGCACTTGGGCAGCCCTGTCTCCTGCTGGGGCTGGTCATGGGGAGGGTGCTGACTGACACCCTGGGAAGGGGTTGCCTATTGCAGTTACCCCTTCACCTCTGCTCTCCTGGCAGAGGCTGAACTTGCAGCCTTGCAGGGCCATGGACAAGGTGGTACAAGGGATCGGCTGAATTAAAGTGTTTCTCTCTGCAGTTCCTTCTCCCTCTGCTTATTGAGAAGTTGGACTCAGAACTGCAAAGTGCCAAGCTTGACTCGCTGCAGACTCTGGTAAGGAGAGATCCCCTACTCCCTTCAGCCTACAGCTGATCTGTTGCAATAGCAGCTGCCAGCCACTTCTGAGCCCTTCTTCCTGCCAGCCAGAGACTCTCCCTTGCAGAGCCACAATTTCCAGAGTCCTAGTTTGGCCTGCATCACTCTTTCCTGTTTTTCTTCAGTGATTTGTGCAGCCCAGCATGAGCCTGCCAGGATGGGCAGTGTCCCGGCACTGTGTCCTCCTGGTACAGGCTTCTCTGTGATGCTTTCTCCTGGCTCCCTCTTGCAGACTGCCTGCTGTGCCATCTATGGGCAGAAGGAGCTGCAGGAATTCCTCCCCAGCCTCTGGTCATCCCTGCGCAGAGAGGTGAGTACTGCAGGGCTCCACCACGGCTGGGCTTCTGCTGAGCAGTTCCCAACCAGACCCGGTGGGTCCCATATCTTCCAGCAGTCTGCACCTGTGACCTTGGACTGCCCCGGGTGAAAAGTGGAGGGGACAGGCCAGCCCTATCAGCATGTCCATGTGCTTGAATGTGCCATGCTGCATGTTCAAATCACATGGGAAATGAGGCAGGAGCCTGAGCCCTTCAGCCTCCGCTGGGAGCCTGAAGCCTGCGGTTGTTGTTGGACAGAGTTCAGCTCATCCTATGGCCTTTCCTGCAGGTGTTCCAGACAGCGAGCGAGAAGATTGAGACGGAATGCCTGACTGCACTGCGTGCTCTCTCTGCCTGCCTCTCCCGCTCTGTGCTCAGCTCTGATTCTGAGGATCTGCTGGATTCCTTCCTCAGCAGCATCCTGCAAGGTAGCTAACAGAGACCTGCCCCATGCAGCCAGGCCTGAAAGCATCCTCCTAAGTAGAGATCTACCTTCCTCTTCCCTTTCAAGCCTCTTTTCTTTCTAGTCCTCACAGCAACTTTTGGCTTCTCCAAGGCTGCAGGAGGGAGGACAAGGAGATTGAGCTGCTTCCATCTCTGCTGCACTCTGTGTGCTTGGAGTTGTGGGAAGCTGCTCAGTCGGGGAGGCTGTGCTGCAGCTCAGAGCTGCACCCTGGCAGCACGTCCCAGCCCTGCTATCAGCTGTGTCCCTGCACACAAGGCAGAGCTCTGCGCTGGTGCAGCTGACACCCAGCCTATCTCAGATTGCAGGCACCATCTGTGCGAGCCGGACATGAAGCTGGTGTGGCCCAGTGCCAAACTCTTGCAGGCAGCAGCGGGTGCCTCCCTCCGCACCTACCACTGCATCACCCACAGCGTCCTGCCCCTGCTGCTGGAGCAGTACACCAAGCACACGCAGGTGAGGGGCACCCACTGGCTCCACAGGGCCTGGGGGCAGCAGGGTGTCTAAGAGGATGTCCTTCCCTGGCTGTGGGTAGAGACCCCATGGGCACCCTGTGGCCTCGCAGTGCTGGGCTGAGGTGCAGCTCTGTCCCAGCAGTGACCGTGATCTGGGTTACACCTTTGTGTCCCTGCAGAGCAGCCAGAGGAGGACAATCCTGGAAATGCTGCTAGGCTTCCTGGAGTTGCAGCAGAAGTGGGGAAATGTGGAAGAAGGTGAGGGTGACTGGTCCCTCTGAAGGCAGCTGCATCCCAAGGGCTGCTGGCTCTGACCTCACTTTCCTGTATGCTGACATACAAGGAAAACTCACTGGCCAGTGTGGCTGCATGTGTGAGCCCCTGCCATGTTCCAGGGACCCTGCATGATAGGGTATCAAATGCAGCAGCCCAGAAAGGGTCTGTCAAGTGCTGTGATGGTGGCTGTGTGGTGACAGCCAGACACTGGCAGTGATTCCATGCCCCTCTCTCCAGATGAGAGCTCTCTGCTGTCACTCCAAGCCCCGGTTTGCTCTGTGGTGTTCTCGGCGCTGCTGGATCCCAGTGTGCAGCTGCAGCTGGTTGGGATCAAAGCACTGACTGTCCTGGGCTCCCTGCAAGGTTGGTGCCTTTTTTCCCTTGAGACAGAGGGAGGTGTCATGGTTTTCTGAGAGACACGGCGGTTGCTGGGACATCCTTGCCTGCTGCCTGTAAGTGCACAGGAGTAACAGCAGCATGTTCTACCCAAGTCATGAGCTCCAGGGATATTTGGTCTCCCTCTTGCCTGTTTGTGCTGGGCACCTTTTATCTGTGGCATTTGGTGTGCTGTGCATTGCTGCTGGCCTGGATGAGGGGGAAGGATCCTGTCCAGCACACCCTGCATCTTTGCCTTTGGCCAAGGGTAGGATTCCTCTATGGCTCTTGTTACAGGCTTCCTGTCTTCCTCTAATCTGGAGCTGGTTGTGGATCACCTCATCCGTCTTGCTCTGCATGAGGAGGATTCCCAGAGCAGGTGAGGGGTGGGCTGGCATCACAGTAGTTGTCCACACTCTGGGAGGAGGAACAAAGCCTGGCTTTGCTGCAGGGAGGGGCTGTAGTCTGAGGGAAGGCACAGGAACTCTCTGAACAAGAAGACTACATGGAATAAACCAGACAATTCATGGGCTGGAAATAAGAAAGTCTGAGACTGTCAAAGTCTGCTCTGCTCACCTGAGGGGTGAAGAAGGCAAGTTGCTGAGAAATGGGGTTCTGGAGACAACTTCTGGCCAGGTCTGTGCAGCTGGTGTACAAGCAGCCCTAGATTTGCAGACCTTGCATCACTTTTCCCATTCTCTTTCCCCCTGGCAGTGAAGCAGCGATGGAGGCAGCTGGGTCCCTGGCCCCCACCTACCCAAAGGTTTTCTCTGGACACATGGTACCCAGGCTTAAAGAGGAGCTGCAGTCAGGTAGGACTGGAAAAGGAGTGGTGACTGGTTTTGGGGTAAAGCCTTTCCCATCCCCCCTGGGCTCCTGCCAGGCAGTGGGGCTGTGTTATGTGGTGTAGGTCAGTGGTTGTCCTTGGGGGATTCCCAGTGCAGGCACTGTGTGCTGTGGTTGGTCTGGTAGCCAACTTGTGTATGGCCAGGATCACCCTTGTGGGAAGGAGCTGCCCAGCTGCAGGGCAGGCAGAGTGCCTTGAGCCTGGCATGGGCTGGGTCTGCTGTGCTGCTTCACCCCATCCGCCCTGGCAGGGTCTGGGCCCTGACTGTCCTTGGGTGGGGTGTCCCCAGGTCCCCTTCTGAGGTGTGTTTCCTCTTCAGAGCGTGAGGAGAGCTACCACAACCACCACTCCTTGCAGCAGCGCTGCCTGCAGGCCCTGGCAGCTGTGTCCACCCACACCAGCATCGTGAGGGAGACTGTCCCCATCCTGCTACAGCATCTCCAGAAGGTGCAGAAAGGTAATGGAGCTCTTGCAGGCAGCTCCACAGAGCATGTCTGGGCAGGAGCTTCCTCTGTTACTGGTGATGCCTGGGGGAGAACTGGAATGGCAGTTGGTACAAGGAACCCACACCTGGGCTGTGAATCCCACTGGTGGAGTGGGAGTCAGAAGAACTGCATTGTCCCAGGATCCTGGTACAGATCAGGGAGCTGGGTGTTGAGGCTGTTTGACTTGGTGGTGACTGTGCCCTGCAGGGACTGAGGCCAGGAACACCCAAGACATGATCTCTGTGTGCCAGAGCCTGCACCGCGTGGCCCTGCAGTGCCAGCAGGATGCTGAGGGCTGCTGGTACTTCCACCAGACGGTGGTGCCGTGCCTGCTGGCCATGGCTGTGCAGGCAGCCATGCCAGGTAAGTGCAGGGCTGGAGTGGGAGAGGGGAGAACAGGCGACTCCCGGGCTCTCAGGGGTCCCTGATCCTGCCGTCAATGCCACTGCTGATGCCTTTTGGCACCCATGGCCCTCAGGAGTGGGCTCCACTGCTCCCTGCCCTTGTCCCAGAGCCCTGCCCCACTGTGGTGTGCATTCAGGGGGCTGTGCCTGCCTCCTCCTTCTGAACAGCAGGCTCCAGCAAGTTCCATTCCTCCCACTACCTGCAGAGAGCACCCATACACTGCCAGGCAAGGCACTGCTGGAGGAAGAGGTGCTGGCTGCCATGATCCCAGTCATCAGTGCTGCCACCACTCACCTGAGCCCTGAGTGAGTGAAGCTGGGGCAGGCAGCTGGGTGCTCCATTGTGGGGAGGGAGCAGGCTGCATGCCCCCTGCTGCTGTCTGTACAGGGTGACCCTGTGCCTTCTGGGAGGTCTCTGGTGACTCTTTCAGAGCAGCACATTACAATCTCTTTTCCTAGGCTGGCTGCCCAGAGTGTGTCTCATGTGGTGCCCCTCTTTCTGGATGGAGACGTCTCCTTCCTACCCCAAAACAGTTTTCCCTGCTCCTTCCAGCCTTTCCGGGTATGTTTGGTAATTGGGGCTGGGGCACCAGAATGGGCCAGGATTGAGGATGTTTGCACAGGCTGGCAGCAAGGACTGTTATGACAGGGACACTGTTCTCTCTTGCAGGATGGGGAGTGCTTGGAGGCACAGAGACGCCTGGTCGCCCTCCTCATGGCCTTTGTCTGCTCCTTGCCCCGCAATGTACGTTGATGGGGAGCAGGATGGAGAGGAGCCCTGCCCAAGCACCCTCCAGCCTCTGTCCACACCAAGCTCCACAGACAGACAGAGGGAGCAGCTGCAGCCCTGGGCCGTAACACGTTCTGTGTCTCTTCCAGGTGGCAATCCCTCAGCAGGAATGGCTGCTCCGGGAGCTGCTGGCATTGAGCTGTTCCTGCAACTGTCCCTTCACAGCCACCACAGCTGCCAAGTGCTTTGCAGGGCTGGTGAACAAGCACCCAGCAGGTAAGAGGGCTGGGGCAGATGCCAGGTGTCCCTGCCCACTGCTGACAGGAGGAATGGCTCAGCTTGTTCCTTCCATCCCCAGGGCAGCAGCTGGATGAAATCCTGCAGCTTGCAGTGAACAGGATGGAACCCAGCCTTGCGGAAGGGCCCCGCCGAACACAGGCACTCACCCTGCTGCTCTGGGTAAGGCCTGTCCTGGATGAGTGGGGCAGGGGGGCTGGGGGACCCCGCCTGGCACTGACTGTTCTGCCTGCACAGGTGACCAAAGCCCTGGTGCTGCGCTACCACCCCCTGAGCTCTTGCCTGACAGACAAGGTAGGTGGTAGTGGGGCTGGGTGATGTCTAAGAAACCTGCCTTGCTCCCCCATGGCTGGTTGAGGACCCCCAGGAGCAGGGCACTCTGTCTCAGGGCTCTCTCCCTTGCAGCTGCTGGGCCTGCTGGATGACACGGAGCTGGGCCCTGCTACAGCTGATGGCTTCTCCTTGCTCATGGCCGAGTCCCCGGACGTGCTGCACAAGGGCTGCCACGCTGACGTGCGCATCATGTTCCGCCAGCGCTTCTTCACTGACAATGTCCCCAAGCTGGTGCGAGGCTTCCATGGGGCTGGCCCCGGTGAGTGGCCACCCCAGCCCAGCCTCACCACTCCTGACCCTTTAACAAGGGGACCTGAGCCAGCATCTCCTCCTTCTGCAGGCTGCTTGTAACCATCTCTCTCTCCACAGATGTGAAGGCCAATTACCTGAAGGGCCTGTCCCATGTGCTCAACCACCTCCCCAAACCTGTGCTGGTGACAGAGCTGCCCACGGTAAGAGCCAGCCTGGGTGGCAAGCAGGGTGGGCTGTGACATTGAGGAGTGCATGGCTTGGGGTTACTCATGACTCCTGTGTTCTCCCTCTCTCTGCAGCTTCTTTCCCTCCTGCTTGAGGCCTTGTCCTGCCCAGATCGTGTAGTGCAGCTCTCCACGCTGAACTGCCTCCACCCACTGCTGCTCGAAGCTCCCCAGATCATGAGCCTGCATGTCGACACACTGGTCACCAAGTTCCTCAACCTCACCTCCAGCCCCACCATGGTGCGTGCACCCCCTCCTTCCTCCCTGCTACGCCCCTCTCCTGCCCCTTGTGCTGCCCTCATCTCTGTCTGTTCCAGGCTGTCCGCATCGCCGCCCTGCGCTGTGCCCATGCCCTTACCAGTCTGCCCACAACAGTGGTAAGTGCTGCAGCACCCTGCTGCCTGCTTCTGCATGTAGAGAGGCAGGGGGCTCCCAAACCTCCTGTGGGGCAGCTAGCATCCATTTCTCTCACAAAGAGCCCCTTCTGTCCTACAGCTGCTCCCATACAAGGGCCGAGTTATCCGGGCACTGGCCAAGCCTTTGGATGACAAAAAGAGGCTGGTGCGGAAGGAAGCAGTGGCAGCACGCGGAGAATGGTGAGTGTGTGGAAGTAGCTGCTGAGGGGGTGCCAGCGTGTAGGGGACGTGGCTGATGGCACCATCTCTGTCCCTGCAGGTTCCTGCTCGGGAGCCCAGGCAGGTGAGCGCCCTGAGTCCCCTCCCTGTGCTGACCAAGTCTGACCAGCGCCTCGCTAAGCCACCAAGTCATCCGACCAAATGCCACGGACCCTCTGGATCCCCAGAGCCCAGGACTGCCTCGAGTGCTAGGGCTGGAGCGTGCAGGCCAGCAGACAGCACCCCTCTCTGCAGTCCCTTCCCAGCACCCACAGCAGGGAAGGAGATATGCTGCTGCTTGTGGCTTGCCCACCCTCTGCTGCAGCCAGGGACAGTGATGGACAGTCCCCGCCACATGTGAGTGGAGAGGACAGGTCTGTGCACACATGTGTTGTGTGACAGCCCACGTATCAGAAGAATAAATATATCTGTTTTGATAATGGTCTGAGGGTCTCCATACAGCTCAAGCTGGGTGCTCAGTGCTCTTCTGTGTTGAGCAGCTTAAGATAGTGCTGGTTATAGACCCTTCCTCCTCTTTTAACATTCTTATCCCTTTTCTCCCATCCCCAGAAGTCCTTGTCCCCCACAAGATAACAAAAACAGACTCCCTTAAAAAAACAATATTTAGTAGATGGTCTTAAAAAGACTCCCCGGGGAGCACTTGGGGGTGCCATCCTCTGTGCCCAGCCCTTCAGAGAGCTGAGCTGGGCCAATGCTAGCCCGTACCTGTGCTAATGAGGGCAGCACCATCCAGCTGAAGCAGGGAGCAGCAGCTCTGCCACCTCGCCCCTGGGCTGCCTGCAGCCACCAAGAGCCAAGAGGGCGGGTGTCCAGGCACCAACACTGTCCATAGAGTTTCCCATGGCTCTGGCTCTGGTCAGCGATATGTGCCAGCCTTCTGCCAGGCACTTTGGCCAAAGGAAGCTGCAGTGGAGGAGTGGGTCCCCCACACGCTCCCCTGCCTGTGGGAAGGGATGTCCAGAGCACAGGGCCTCAGATTGCCAGGAGTGGTGCATGTTGGTCCGTCACACAGGGAGGCAGGTCCCAGCTCAGGCCTGTCCCATGGGGCAGGTGAGGAGAGGGCAGCAGGACACGGGTGAGCCAGTGCCTGTGGGGAAAGTGAGGCCACAGCCACAAGGTGAAGTCTTGGTGCTTCTCAGCTCTGAGGAACCATATCCTGAGCTGCCACAATGGCTGAGCTCCTCGGCTCAGATTCTCTTGGCAAAGGTGTGCTGGGCAGGCCACCATGTCACCAGACAGGGCTCCTGAGGCACAAGGCCAGTGATGTCCACGTCTTCCACACCTTACAAAGCCCAGAGCAGTGCAGTGTGGCATCAATGTTCACTGTCGTCCTCTCCCCCAGCAGCCCAAGGAGAGCCCCTGTTGTCCCTACAACCCCAAGAGCTGCTGAGCCACCACCTTCTCAGGCAGGGGCTTCCCCAGGATTTTACCTTGGCACATCCACACCCAGGAACACCTTCCAGTTATCCCAGCTGCCGTAACTGTAGGGGTTCCTGAAGACCTGCAGGACAGGGAGAGGCACATCACGTCTGGCTCTGCCCCAACCAGCCCCTGTGCCATGGGCTATGCTCACCTTGCCTTTCTTCTGCAGTCTCTGCCTCTCCTTTCTGTTGATGTGCCGTTCGATGCTCGTTTCCCCGCGAGTAATGAGGGCGGCGTGCCACAGCGTGAGGGCACCCAGGGCCAGTGCAACCGAGCTAGGTATGACAAGGGACAGCAGGTGGAACACAGGCCTTCTTCCCTGGTGCTGCAGCTGGCGGGGGACTGAGGCTGCCTCCCCGCACCCACAGCAGCGTTAAGTGGGTCGGCTTGTCTAATCCCCTGTGACAGAGACAAAATCTCTCCTTCTCTGTGGCCCAAAGGCTGGCAGGGCAGCAACATCTGTGCTAGAGTGAGCAAGCCCAGCTACAGGCAGGTAGATGGCGAGCAATGTCACAGGCTTCACTTCCCCAGCCCCTGGGCCCCCTCACCTGCACAGGACCCAGAGGTAGACCACGCTCTTGTGGAAAGCTCTCTGGCGGAAGGAGAAGGTGGGTGGTGGGGTCTGGTAGTATGTCTGAAAAAGGACCAGATGGGGAGGATTACCCAAACTGCTTTACAGCTTGAAGCCAGACAAGGATCTCTGCACCCCTCCCTGCTGCAGAGCTTGGACAGCAAGAAAGGATTGCAGCAGGAACTAATGCAACAGCCACGGTGAGGGGGAGGCAGCCTGGGACAGCCATGAGACAGACAGACAGACACCCAGAGCTGGCACAGGTGTGAGGAACAGTGGGCTGGAGGTAAGGGGGCAGGGAGCAGCCATGGGCCTGGGTCAGGACACTGCAGCTGGGGGTCATGGAGAGATGTGTATGCAGTGCTGCAGATTCACCAGGAGACCATGGCCTGAGCAGCACATGCCAAGAAGCTGTCACTAACCCAAGCCCGTGGAAGCTGGGTGCAGAGAGGCAGACCCCAAGCTGCTGGAGGCATTGTCCATAGCAGAGCTGCCTGACCAGCCCCAGCTCTCTGACATGTGAGATGAACATGGGGGCTGGTTGTGGTGTGGGGTGCTCCTTGAGAACAGAGCCCCAAGCAGGACCCAGCCTGCACGGCAGCTCTGCTCCACACTGCCTGGAGAAGCTGGGGGGCAGGGATGTCCCACCTGGTTGGCAGCCACCTGCAGTCTCTCCTTCTCAAGCAGTTTCATTCTCTAAGGGGATGGAAAACAGGGCACCAGTTATGTGTCTCGGAGGAGTGGGACAGGGACCCTTCCCCTCACACCCCCACAGGACCAGAGCAGCTGGGGGCCTTGCAGGTGGAGGAAGAGGGGAAGCAAAGTTACTATATGGTTGGGCCTGGCCCAGCCTTGCTCTGCAAGCTCAGCCTGGGGAAGCCAGGCAGTCTTTGCGCATGGCAGGAGAGGCTGCTCACCTCAATGGCGGCGTAGGCATCCCGGAACATCTCCCAGCCGCTGATGCTGCAGTAAATGCAGCCCATGGTCATGAACAAGCAGAAAGAAAAGAAGTAGCGGTGGTTGTAGTGTCCCACACAGTTGTTTAGCCAGGCTGCCTCTGGAGTTAAAGGTACATAACTGTGACAGACCCAACCCAGGGACCAGGGCAGTTCTTCTGGGCCCTTCTCCCATCACCCATTCCTATGCTGGCTGTCTCCTCAACAGAAGGGACTGGGAGAGAAGGGAGAAGCAGTGCTGGTTCCCCCCAGGAGTGTGCGTCACCGGTTAGTACTGCAGAAGGATACGGCAGTGGTGATCCATCTTCAGCACACACCTGGGAGAGAGGAGACCGGTGCCAGTGTCAGAGCCAGTGCAAGTGGTGTGGTTGGGAGGGGACAGGAATCCCCCAGCCCTGCAGGCTACAAGCAACAGGGCAAGGAGATGGCAGAGGAGAGAAGGGCCCCTGTCTCACGCTGGGGCAGGGGGTGAGGAATGGGGCTCCAAAGGCTGCCCCAGGCAGAGGGAAGGTGTCCTACCTGTTGCAGATGCTGCAGTGATGGGTGCGAGCTGGCTTAGGGGCAATGCATTTCCTGCAGATGGACACACCAGTGAGGTCGTTCTTGGCCTGTGCACAGGTCAGAAGAGATTTGCGCATCTTAAACCCTGCATCTCACACTCCTGCTCCCCTCTGTGCCACCTCGCTGCCTCCCCACTCTGCACTGCCCAGCCTAGCTTCCCCAATTTAGAGGCATCCTGCAACAACATCACCAGGCTGTTCCCAGTGACCATCTGTAGCTCACTTGGTGCCTCACCTGTGGTGGGTGCCCAGGTGAAGTGGTGATAGCCATGTAGTAGTGGAAGACAATCATGATGAGGTTCCAGTGCCCATAGGCAAGGTGCCAGCATATCCAGGCAGGTGTGTAGGTCTGCAGGATGAGGGGCAGCAGACAGATGTACACGATGGCCACAATAGAGCTTGTCAGCCCAATCACCAGTGCCACAAACACCTACAGAAAAGGGACCTGGGTCACTGGAGTGGGCAGCACCTGCCCCTTGCTGCCTGGGAAGAGGCAGGGGCAGGACAGAGCCAGAGGAAACCAATCTGAACCACACACTAAGGTCCCAGCTCATTTCCTGCCTGAAGCACAGGCAGCCCCGAGCCCGCTGCCCCAGCACCACGTGTACCCAGCCCCATGAGGGGGACTCACCACACCAAACCACCGGGTGACATGGTCCACCAGCCAGTAGACCGGCTCGAAGAGAGAGTCAAGCACCACGTCGCCGTTGGTGAAGGAGTTGTAGAGCAGGGAGCGGAGGCAGAGGTGCCCGTAGTGCCACAGCTGCTCCACCTGCCGCACCAGCTTGAACCGGCGCCGCCGCCCCAGCCGCAGGCACTTGAGGAGCAGGCGCATCACCGCGGCAAACATCCGCTGCCGGCTCCTCATCCCTGCCACACCACGCCTGGGGGGACAGGAGCTCGGCGTGGGCAGGCCACCCTGCTGCCTAGTTGTCCCTGGGGAAGGGTTTCCCCTCCCTGACGTGCTGATGCCGGTAGTGCAGCTCCCTGAACTGACAAGGATGCCGAGCTGGAGAAGCTGAGCCCAGGCTCCTGGAGGCTGCGGGGCCGCTGTCGCCGGGATGTCTCTTTGCACGGAGCAGGGGGCACAGGCCCCTCAGCATCTGGGCTCAGGTGCTTTCTGGTCCCATCTCGTCTTTCCCAGCGGGGAGGGGGCCGGGGGAGTGACACGGAGAGTCTGACTCAGAGGAAACCAGAGAAGGCATGAACATCCAGAATGCTGGGCCATTTCCAGAGATGATTTCAGCCCTTCCCAATATGTTCATGAACAGGGGAATCCACACAAGGAAAGTACAGGATTACCCCTCCTCCACTAGTCCCTCCTTAAAGTGAAGGATGCTACTTCCCTTCACCTCAGCTTCTGGACCAAGTTGCAGAGGCCACCCTCCCAACCTCACAGCCTCACTCCAAGAGTCCCAACACTTCCTCTTTCTCCTCGCCTGGATCATTGAACAGTGCCACACACCAGCAAATGAGAGGCCCAGAGAAAGCCCCTGGGCCAGTGCTCCCCTGCCTGCTGAGCCCCTTGTCGTGCCTGAGAGCTTTGCTGGGAGTGATGAGGAACCTGATCTGGCCCAGCACATGGGAAAACGATCTGCAGGGCTGGGGCCCCCAGGCCTCTGTGCAGGCAATACCCATCAATATTAAGCAGCAAGGCTGCCCCAGGGTCCTACCAAGGCACGTTCTGAGCCTGGGCCAAGCACTTGTCTTGGTCTGGTGCCAGGCACTGGTGCCAGAGCTCAGAGTCCCTCCAGCAGGGATTGTTCCTCTGCGCTGTGGTGCCCACCAACGCAGTCCCTGGGGAGCAGCAGGGAGGATGAGGGCAGAAACTGCACCATCCAGATGGGCTGCCCAAAGAAGGCAGGGCTCTCCTCCACCCTGCCTGAGGAGTGTGCAGTTGACCCCAAGGTTGGGATCTACTGGATATGAGGACCCCACACCCAGCAGCCCGTTCCAGGTCACAGGCATGGCTCCTGCCCTGATATGGCAGAGGTGGGATATACATCTGCATCACCCTCTTCTCCACATTTCCCCTTTGGTTTGCCAAGAGCTTTTCCTTGAAGCTCAGCAGGTGCAAAGTGGAGCAACAACTTACTGCCGTGTAGCCTTTGGGTGGCACACATCCCTTTGTTGTCAGTGTGGTAAAAGACAAAACACTGCAGCCAGAAGCAAGTATTGAGGTCAGCCCTTTCCTCCAAAGACACAGCACTTTCCTGCCCCGCAGAGAAGCTTCCTCACCTACAGTAGCAGCAGCTGTTGGGCAGGGAACCCACAGGGGTGGCAGCCAGCCTGCTCCAGAGCAAGACCCGCTGTCCCCAGGCACCTGCCTGAAGACAGCAGCATAACCACAGAGATGAGGCTCCAGCAGAGCCACGCAACTTTCCCCTGCCCAGGCGGGCACTGGGATCCAGCCCTCGCCCTGCCCACGGCCGTACCCACATCCCAGCGGGAATGGGACAGCCACCACCAGCACAGACAAGAGCACTGGTAACATCACAGCCGAGGGGTGGGGATCCTTGGATTTGGCCCCACCCCAGGCAAAGACGAGGCCTTCCCCTGCCAGGTCCGGGCACCCAGGCGCAGCCCTGTGGCACCCTGCGGTGGCTCCGCAGCGCCCGGCTCCCCCGCTTCAGTGGCACCCAGCCCCACGGCGCCGAGACTCTTTCCGGTATTTAGCCCCATCCTCAAAGGCTGCCCACGCCAACAGCCCCACCGCATCCAGCCCCGTAAGAGCCCCGCAGCATCCCGGCCCCTCCAGAGCAGCAGCATTCCCCCCGCCGCCTCCCATCCCAAGTGCACCCCATGGCGACAGACCCCATGCCTCCCGGGTCCGCACAAGCACCTCCTGCCCCACAGCACACGCAGCATCCCCCATCCCCCGCCCCAGAGCACCTCTGTATCGCCGCCCAGCCCCACGGCAGCCACAGCCCCTACAAGCCCACAGCCTCGCTCAAGGCCCTGTCACCCCCGCCCGGCGCCGCCGACCTGGGCCCGCCGCCCGCCGCCTCCATGCCCGGGCCCCGCCGGCCCACGGGCAGCGCCCGCGCACGGCATGCCGGGAGCACCGTCTGCCACCACCGGACTACGGCTCCCAGCATGCCTCACAGGGGTAAGCGAGAACCAATAGCCGTGACGCTTACAGCGCAGCATTGACGCTGGAACCAATAGGATGAGGGCTTTCTGCTGAAGCCTTGTCGGCAGCGGGCATGGCGCCTCCCGCACGCTACTGCATCCCTGGTGAGTGCGGCCCGGGGCTGGCCGGGGCTCTTGGGACTGGGGCTGCTCCTGCCCGGAAGGGGAACGCGGTGGCCTAGGAGAGGAGTAGGGGACGAGGCAGTGCGGAGGGGCTTGTCCCGGGGATGCCCCGCACTAGGCCGGCTGGGAGCGAGCGCTGTGCCCGGAGCGGTCCGGGGCCCGGCAGCCCCGGCAGCTCCTGAGCCCCTGTGTCGCAGGTGAGCGGCTGTGCAGCACGGAGGAGGCCACGGCTGGTAGCGGGACCTACACTCGTCATGGCTTCATCTTCTCCTCGCTGGCTGGCTGTCTGGAGAGGAAGAACGAGGACAACGAGGTGAGCGCGGCCGCGGCACGGCTGCCCCTCCCCAGGGCTGAGTGCTGTACGCCCAGGCTGCACAGCCTCCCTGGAGACTGGGCTGCGACGGGGAATTGGACTCCGATGGGGTTCGGCTGGTGATTCTGTGCACAAGCTGTGCCCCGTGCTGACCCTCGTGTCTTGCCCAGCAGCTGCCCGTGGTGTCGGTGGTGAGAGACAGCGAGTCCCAGCTCCTGCCCAACGTGGGGGCTGTGGTGACATGCAAGGTGGGGCGCTGGAGCACGGCGTTGACAAACTGCATGGGCCTCGACTCTGTCTCATACTGAGCTTTGTTCCTGCACACGGATAGGGTGGGGTGAGGAGTCCCTGGGCTTCTTAGTGCCCTCTGTACAACTCCCACCAGGGCAGGGGCAGCCCAGGGGCTCCCTTGAGTCCCTCACTCAGAAAGAAAGTGGGTATTGGCATAAGGGGCACCTGCCCTGAGACTGAGGTGGGCTTGAGGGGAGGATTTTCTTTGCTCTCCTTCCATAACTCATTCCTGGGGCAGGGAGCGTGCAGGTCAGTGTCGCAAGCAGTTTGTAGAAAGGATGACACAGACCAGGGATTAGTTTCCTTATGTTCCTGGTGGAGGGAGAGGGACTGAGATCAATGCAGGTCTCAGCCTTATTCTGGTGCCTCAAATGGCACAAGTATAATCTTCCTTACCTGGCTTGCTGCCTGGTGTCCCACCATTGCCTGGTCACAGGGAGGAGGAGGCCAAGTGAGACCTGAGCTCCCCATGCAGCCCTGCCTGCTCCCTGCCCTTTCCCTGCCTGGACCACTGATTCCCCTTTTCCTACATGCAGGTCTGCAGTATTAACTCTCGCTTTGCCAAGGTCCACATCCTGTATGTTGGCTCCACGCCGCTGAAATCCACCTTCCGAGGCACCATACGGTAGGGAAAAGGTTAGGATCCTCCACCCTTCAGGGGGAGGAAGGCTGTTGTGGGCAGTGCAGCTGGCTGCCCTGAGCTGGAGCTCTGCCCTGAGCACTGGGCTGGTGTCCAGCACGTCCTGGTGAGCACCCAGGGAGGCTGGGGCAGCTTCTGCCACAGGCTGTTGAGTTGTCTTTGCTCGTTGGCACTCAGATCCCTCCATCTCCTTTTTCAGGAGAGAAGATATCCGAGCCACGGAGAAGGATAAGGTCAGTGAGCCACTGCCAGTCGCTGTTCTACGCCCGTTGCCCCCGGTTCCTGCTTGTGGGGGCCCTGTCCCCCCACAGACAGCACCCTGGCGCTGTGTGGCATTGCCTGCTCTCTCCTGTGCAGGTAGAAGTGTACAAGAGCTTCCGCCCCAGTGACATCGTCCTGGCCAAAGTTGTATCCTTCCTCCTCAGGGACACTGGGTTGGCTCAAGCTCCCTTGAGGAAGTCTGTCCCTTAACCCCTGTCCAACCAGATCTCCCTGGGGGACGCGCAGTCCAACTACCTGCTGAGCACAGCAGAGAACGAGCTGGGCGTGGTGGTGGCACGCAGCGAGGCAGGTAGGGGCAGGACAGGGGCAGAGACAGGGTCTGGGCTGAAACAGTTCTGCCCCTGCCGTAGGGGCAGCTGATGCAGCTGCCTCCCTCTCCACATGGAGGAATGCAAGTTTGGGAAGGAGCAACCCTGACATATTGTGTCCCCAGGGGTGCAGATGGTGCCCATCAGCTGGTGCGAGATGCAGTGCCCACGGACACACACCAAGGAGTTCCGTAAAGTGGCCCGGGTGCAGCCCCAGTTCCTGCAGACGTAACACCTGAGGGGGGCAGGGCGCTGCAGCACTGGAGCCTGTGGAGCCAGAGCAGCCCCTGGGCTCCCACCTCCTTCACAGGTTCAGCCAGGCCTCCACTGGCAGGATAGGTTTGCTACTTGTGGATAATAAATTTTTTTTAAGAGCTTCCTGCTTTGTTCTTTACAGTCAGTGGGGGAGCCAGTGCTATCTATGGCACTCTGGTCTGGCTCCTGCAGCACAGCAGGTGAGGGAACAGCTTCCACAGCACCAGGGGCAGAAGGAAGCACATTTTCACTGCTGGTGAAGGGGAGTGAAGGAGTGACTTTGCTGCAGTGACACCAACAGCACAGAGCCCCAGGATGCAGCTGTGCTGGGCACTCGCCTCACCAGGTTGGTTTCCCCACATAGGAGTCAAGCCTGGAGCACAGCCTGTCTCAGCACACCACTAACCAGCGTGGGCTGTGGCTGAGAAGAGCCATGGGACATATCTCATCTCCTCGGGCCACACGTGCATGCCCTGCCCTTTGGGACAAGGGTGTGGCGCACACAGAGCCCAAAAACCTGAGCATGGCAGGGTGTCACCCTCTCAGGCAGAGATTGCAGAGCTGAGCTTTGCTCCTTGAGCCTGGCACAGCTTCTGCACCCTCCTGTCTGTACCCAGCAGTGACTGGTGCCTTGTGCATGTGCTGGCAGCAGGGAGCCCACATGGCCCAGAGACACACAGACACCTCCTTATTGCGCATTACTCCTTTATTGAACTGCAACAAGACGGCTGCTATGGTTGGACAGTTACACTGACCCTGGGCAAGCCCAGGCTCACGACGCCGGCAGCGGGGAGGCCACAGTGACAGGCCACATACACACATGTGAAGGATGGGACACAACAGCACCTGCTTCACCAGCAGGACGAGGATGGGCATCAGCTGGGGGAAGCATGTCGCAGACACAGACCTCCAGGCAACAGGCTCCCTTCATCACCCTTGTCTGAAGGCAGCATAGTTAAAGCAGGGGCTGGCAGAGCTGGGCCCAGAGTCGTGAGTACTGCCCTGGGGTGCTGTACCACGTGCACCAAAACACAACCCTTCCAGTGGCATCCCAGTCACTGTGCCACACACCCGTGAGGGGAGGGGATACCCACATTGGTCACTGCCAGCACTGCACTTGCCACACTGCTCCCAGGAGGACTAAATCAAGTGACAAAACTACAGTAAACAGGTAACGAGAGCTGCCAGGGATGCAAAGCAAAGGAAGAGCCTGGCATGGCAAGGGACTGCTTGGCCTTTCCCTCTGCAGACAGGGTCTGAGGGTTGGGATCACAGCATGGACAGGTGTGGGGTCACTGCCTGGCACAGACAGGGCTCCCTTTCACACCAGACCTCCGTGTCCAGCCCTCGCCCGGAGCCCCCAGGCTATCTGCAGAGGGGAGCCTAGTCTGAGGGAACGGGCCTAACTGAGGGGAGTGCCTCCAGCTCCACAGCTCCGAGTTCCTACAACTGTGGGGGTGTGAACAGTGGGGTGGGGGATGGAAGGGGGCTCTACTATGTGCTGGTCTGCTGCCTGTCCTCACTTCTTGGCCTTGCCCTGAGCAGCAACGGCCTCCATGGCCTTGCGCACGGTCTCCTCATCCCCCAGGAACTGCATGGGCTTGACAGGTTTCAGGTTCTTGTCCAGCTCGTAGACAATGGGGATGCCAGTGGGCAGGTTCAGCTCCATGATGGCCTCTTCTGACATGCCTGCAAACACAGCAGTGCCGTCACTCTTGGGCCTTCCCACAGTGCCAGCTGGGGAAGGAGGGGTCCCTAGGATGCCTCCGCAGGGGTGACCTACCTTCCAGGTGCTTGACAATCCCACGCAGGCTATTGCCATGAGCAGCAATAAGGACTCGTTTGCCCTCTTTGATCTGTGGGACAATTTCCTCATTCCAGAAAGGCAGAGCCCGGGCAATGGTGTCCTTCAAGCTCTCACATGTTGGCAGCTGGTCCTCTGTCAGGTCGGCATAGCGGCGATCCTGGGAGAACAACCATGCTCACACAGCAGCCCAGTGCCCCTCATCCAATGTGGGAAGATGGTAGCAAGATTTTGTCTCTCCCCCGGATTCTCTACCTGAGGACCCACTACACATAAGCAAAGCCAGGCTTGGAAGCAAGGAAGTGTCTTTGCAGTCTCGGGCTGCAACGAGCCACAGTCAGGGCCATGAGCCCACCTGGGAAAAGTCATACATTGCCTATCCGGGCAAAGAAACCAGATTAAACATCCATGAATGGGTCATGGCACTAATGATTAACAGAGATATTGTGCCCTCTGCTTTGGCTCTGTCTGCGCGATGCCCAGGGGTTCAACTCCACATGGAAGAAGCCAAGATAAACTCAGCCTGAAGTCTACCAGCACCATGCTCAACAGCCCCAGATAACTCAACAGAGACACAGGAGACCTTATACAGGAAGCCAGGCTGCACTGCAAGTGACTTTTAAGAGACTCTTAACAAGACAAGCAAAGAGCAACGGGTCTTACCTTTGCAATAGTGCTGTAGAAGGGGTGGTCAGACTGCATGGGAGGTGGAGGGATGTCATAGGAGCGCCTCCAGATTTTGACCTGCGCCTCACCATGCTTCGCTGCTGTCTCAGCCTTGTTCAGACCCGTGAGAGCCCCATAGTGCCTCTCATTTAGGCGCCAGGTCCGGATAACGGGTAACCACATCTGATCAATGGCATCCAGGACGGTCCAGAGAGTACGGATCGCCCGTTTTTGTACCGAGGTGAAGCAGATGTCGAACTCATAGCCGGCATCTAGAAAATACGAGGAAAGGGGGAGGCGGGGGAAGACGAAGAAGGTGAGTGCCCGGCCTTATGCAACCGGTGAAAGGGCAAGGGCGGCGGCCTCACGGCACCGGTACCGGTCGCGTCCTCATCTTTACAGAAAGCGGCGGCGGCCAGGACGCGACCGGTACCGAAGAACCAACCTACTGCGGTACCTACGACTCTCCCAGCAGCACTGAACCCCCGACCTGGCACTAGAGGCCCTCGCCCGGCATCGGAGAGCCCCAAACCAGCACCCGTTAGGCTCGACGTGGCCGCACTAGGCCGCATCCCTTTCCCCCCGTCCCCCGGGACCCCCCTCTTGGCCGGCACCCCCTCCCCCGTCCACCGGTACCTCGGAGGGCCTCGCCACCGCGCCGCGCCTCTTGCTGCCCGGCGGGGCTGAGGTCGGCGTCGTACCACCCGCTGAAGCGGTTCTCGAGGTTCCAGGCGCTCTCGCCGTGGCGGACGAGGACGAGCCGGTACGCGGCGGCCATGGCGAGCTGAGGGACCGGGGCGCGCTGCTCCTCACGCCGCTGCCGCGCGCGATTGACGCCCCCGCTCGGCCCCGCCCCGCCCCGCGCGCCGCCGGTGGGGGGAGGCGCATGCGCTGAACGCGCGCCAGGCGGAGGCGCACGTACCACATGGCGCGGCCGCGAAGGGCGGTGCGACCTTCAGGGCGTGGCGTCACCGTGACGTCACCGTGACGTCACGACATGCAGCAGTACGTAACACGTTACTGCTCGCTACGGGCTCGGTCTGAAGAGTTTCACGGGGCCGCGCCTTGGGCACGGGGATGTCTGGTGGGCTCTTGCCGGTGGCTGCCCCTGACCCCTTCGGGACTCCCATCTCTGCCCCCATTGCACACGACCCCGCCGAGCTTCCCCGACACCGCTTCCCGGCCGCCTTCCCTGACGGTTGCCCTCACTCAAGATGGCGGCTGGCGCCGGAAGCGGAAAGGGGGCGCTGGGCTCGGCCACGCGTGGAGCCGGGACCAGCATGGCGCGGAGCGGGAGGCTCCGCTCGGGAGCCGCGGCCAAGCTGAAGCGCTGGCGGAAGGGCCACAGCAGCGACTCCAACCCCGAGACCCGCCAGCATCGTCTGGCTGCCCGCAGCCGCTTCTGCAGCCGGCCGGCGGGTAAGGGCAGGGGCGGTAGGGTGCCAGGGCGAGCAGCTCCTGCCCTGTGCCCAGCGCTTCCCGGAGGGGTGCAGGGGCGCGGAGCGCTGAGGGGCAAGGCTCCGAGAGCTGGGGCTGGGGCAGCAGTGAGAGCGGAGCTGCTGACGGTTCCGGGGCGGGCGGAGGCAGCAAACCGGGGAGGACAACCGAGGCCACAGCGTAAGGAGTTAGCCTCTTAGTGACACCGGGCCTCGGAAGCGGAATGGGGCGCCGCATGCTGCAGTTCTTGTCGCCCTGCGAACCTTCCCAAAGCCCATGGCCATACCTCTGAGTGCTGCTGTGGTGTTTAGTGTGATGAGGAGCGTGATAAACTAACATTCAGCCGCCCACGTGATGGGGAAGGTAAACCAAAGTGTGCCAGGCACTGTGAGAGCACTGGCTGCTCCTGGCCAGGGAAATCTTTCTCATGCCGATGCTGGCTGCAGGCTGATGTCTGGGACTCAGAGGGACATGCAGCATCTGTCCTGGCTGTCTGCTTGCTAGAGCTTCAGGTTGAAGGAGATAAATAGGGCTGAGTACAAGGAGCACCTCAGTGTTAAAGCCTTGGCACACCGGTACACCTTTGTGTGGATATGATGGTCTTTTCCATCAGAGATGACTGGACTGTGCTCTGGTTTCTTTGCACAGGAATGAGGAGCTCTTTACAGTTATTCACGTGCTTTTGCCCACTGGGGCAAAGCAGCACCTGTATTCCACATGCTGTATATGAACACCAGCCAAGCCAGTCTGGCTGGGAGAGGAGTATGGGGGATTTCAGGGTAGAGCAACATGACTTCTCATTTCTGACACATCTCTCACCTACCCCCAGAGAAAAGTAACTTGACGGTGGATGCAGTGAAGCTGCACAATGAGCTGCAGTCGGGGTCCCTGCGTCTGGAGCGGGCGAGTGACAGCGCTCAGCTCCGTATGGAGGAGGACAGTGCTGAAGAGGCTGCCACAGAGAAGTCCTCTGGCACCTTTCTGAGTGGGCTGAGTGACTGCACTAACATCACTTTCAGCAAGGTGCAGCGCTTCTGGGAATCCAACTCCGCTGCTCACAAAGAGGTACGGACAGGAGCAGGGCTGAGGAAGGGGGGTTCTGGTGGGGATGGTCCCCCGGCTGTGAGGCTAAAAGATGCTGACCTGTTTTGCTGGCTGCTCATAGATCTGTGCCGTGCTGGCGGCTGTGACAGAGGTGATCCGCTCCCGAGGGGGCAAGGAGAGCGAGACAGAATACTTTGCTGCACTGGTGAGTGCTGGTTGTGTGGAAGAGGTGCGAGGGGAGCTGCTGCTGGCAGCGTGGGTGGGGTCTGAGGAGGGATAGAGAAAGGTGCTGTGCTTGTAGCCTGATTGGCTTTGTTCAGCAGAGATGCTGTTGGGCTGCTCCTGGTTTCTTTTCCCCCTCCCCAGGGGTTGGGAAGGGGCTGGCCTGGTGTGACCCCCTGCACCCCATCGCTTAGCCACCTTCTGTTCCCAGATGACCACGCTGGAGGCAGTGGAGTCCCCCGAGTCACTGTCTGCTGTCGCCTACCTGCTTAACCTTGTCTTAAAGCGGTGAGTGCTTGGCAGAGAAGCAGAGAGAGCTACCAGACCCTCAGATCATGGAAAAGGGATTGGTGCTGCCCTCCCTCCCCAGGCTGGGGTAGAAATCCAGCTGGGGTGAGCTGGTGATGCAGTCCCCTTTGTGACTGCTACCAGCTGTCTGCTCCTCACCCTACTGATATGTCCCCTTCTCCTGACAGGGTCCCGAGCCCTGTTCTTATTAAAAAGTTCTCAGATGCCTCAAAAGCCTTCATGAGTATCGTGTCCTCACAGGCTTGCAGCAGCTCCACCTCTGCCCTGCGATGGGTGAGTAGCCAAGAGGCAGCCAGCCATGTCAGCTCTGCCTGGGGTCTGCTGAGTGCTGGGGTCAAGGCTGCTGCTGTAGGGTGGTGCTGGGTGCTCGGCCTGAGGCCCTTGCTGTGAAAGGGAGATGTCTCTGTGGGGTGATGCTAATGCCCCTGCTGTTCCCCTGTCATAGGTCCTCTCTTGCCTGGCCACATTGCTACGGAAGCAAGACTTGGCAGCCTGGAGCTACCCTGTCACCCTGCAGGTCTATCATGGCTTGTTGAGCTTTTGTGTCCATACCAAACCCAAGGTGAGAGCCATCTTCTGGCAGGAGATGATGCTGCTTTTGGGGTTTGCTTCTGGGAATGGCTGTGCCCCCCTCCCCGGGTCTGTAGCTTCTTCTCAGCTGTATTCTTTTCCCGCAGGTGCGGAAAGCAGCGCAGTATGGCGTGTGCTCTGTCCTGAGGGGCAGCGAGTTCATGTTTGGTGATGCAGCCCCTGAGCATCACCCTGCAGCACCCTCCACCGCCAAGTTCTGTGTGCAGGAGATTGAAAAAGCTGGAGGTGTGGGGCACTGGAGCATGGGGTCTGTAGCTGCATGTGGGGAACTCTGCCACTGTGGGAGAATAAGGACTTGGAGGAAAGAGGGGAGATTGCAGCACGATGGATTTCTGGGGAGGGTATGAGATATCTTTGGGGCACCTATGGTGTTTTGAAGCCTCCTCAGCCATTTTGGTGCTTTCCTGTTCCCAGAAGTTAGGGGAGTGTTCACCCTGGTTCTGTGGGTCAGCCCCACTGCTGTCATGGGGGCTTTGCTGTGGTGTCCCACAGGCTCAGAAGTTGCTCTGCTCCTGTAGGTGCCAAGGAGGCCACCACCACCCTGCATGTCCTTGCCCTGTTGCGGGACGTGCTCCCCTGCTTCCCTGCAGCTGTGGTGAAGACCTGCTGTGAGACTTTGCTCCGAGTCATGACCCTCAGCCATGTGGTGAGTGTTCCCGCTCCAGGGATAACAAGGGCAGACCCTTTCCCCATGGGCTACGCTCTGAAAGGGATCAAATTCTCTCAGCTGTCACTTGGGAGCCTGGAAATGCAGGATGCAAATGGAAAAGAGCCCAGGACAACTTTCTGGCCTGACTGCTGTGGAAGAGGGAGGCTATGCAGACGCAGCATAGTTGCAATAGTGATGGGTTTTCCAGGGCAGAGCCTGCTTTGGAGCAGGAGGACAGTGGGTTCAAAGCAGAGCCCCCTCTCCTGACACCGTGTCCTTTGCAGCTGGTGACCGCGTGTGCCATGCAAGCTTTCCACAGCCTCTTCAGCGCCCAGGCCAGTGTGGCCTGCCTGCCAGCTGAGCTCAATGCCCAGATCATCACTGTGAGTGTGGGGTACCAGTGTGGGGAGGGACAGAGCTGGCAGTTGCCCAAAACCCACCCACCTACCCAACCTTCTGCTTCTGCAGGCTCTCTACGACTACGTGCCCAACACGAGTGACCTGCAGCCGCTGCTGACCTGGCTGTCCACCATGGAGCGGGCACACGTCAACCTGGGCAGGTGCAGACAGGGGCCATGGCTGGGTGAGGGGAGAGGTGGCTGCTTGGTCTCTAATCTGGCCTTTCTTTCCTCTCCAGGCTGCAGAAGGACCTCTGCTGGGCTCACCTGCCCCGGCTCTTCTCTGCCGCCATGAACTGCTTCCTCTCCGCACACTCCCAGGTGGTGTCAGCAGCAGCACAGACCCTGGAGGTACCACACTCAGACACCTCTCCCCACTTGGATACCCTGGGCCTTGTGGGGCACTCTGTCATGGGGCTTGGGGCTTGCCAGTGCGTGGTATGCCCCCCTGTGCCTGTGAGGCTGGGGGTTCTGTGGTCCAACAGCTGTCCCATTTTCCCTGTTTGCCCTTGCAGACTCTGCTGAGTGAGTGCATTGCTCCCCACATGGAGGACATGGGCACTGTGTCCGCATCTGCCCCAGCCCCTGCAGCCTACCTGTGCAAGATGTTCCGGTGAGGAGCAACGATGTGAGAGGGGCTGCCCGTGGGCCTGGCTGAGCTCTGCCCAGTCATCAATGGGGTCTAGCAGGCCTGGTGGGCACCCTGAATACTGCCAGTGTGACCACCTTCTTTCTTCTCCCCAGATCAGTGGAGGAAGGGCTGACATACCGTTTCCATGCAGCATGGGATGAAGTTCTGCGAGTGTTGGAGATCTTCTTCGAGACATGTGGGAAGCAGTGCCATCCCATCATGAGGAAGGTGAGCCAGGCTGAAAGAGCACAGATTCATCCATAGAGGCTGGTGGGGTGGCTGCGCTGCTGTCTGGGCTGTGTTGCCCCCTCCATCTGGAACAGGGCCGTGCTGTTTGCCCTGCTCTGTTGTCCATGTGTGGCCAGAGCATGCACAGTTCTGGGACTCGGCACAGGGACGTGCAGGGCAGCTGGCATCCCTGGGCAGGCAAAGTGTTATGTGCCAGACCTGTGCACATGGCTCTTCCGTGACTGTCCTGCCCTGTTCCCGCAGTGTCTCCAGTCCTTGTGTGACCTGCGTCTCTCCCCACACTTTCCCTACACTGCTGAAGTGGACCAGGCAGTGGGGGCTGCTGTGAGCACCATGGGTCCCGAGGTGTTACTGGAAGCTGTGCCCCTGGAGATCAATGGCAAGGAGTGAGTACATTTGTGAGGTAGCAGCTTTGCAGCTGTCGCGTTCCCGTTCAGTCCCCATGCAGTGCTGCAGGTGTGGCTGCTAAGCCTACCTGTGCCCAGCTTTGGGGCTAGGTGAAAGTGCCCTGTGCCCAGGGGCTGATGCTGGCAGTGCCCTACACCCTCCTGACCTATGCCTTTCCTCCCCAGGGAGACGCTGGATTTCCCCCGCAGCTGGCTCCTGCCGGTGCTGCGGGACAATGTGCAGGGAGCACGGCTTGGCTTCTTCACCAGTTACTTCTTGCCTTTGGCAGCTGCCCTGAAAAGCAGAGGTGAGGAGAGCAGTATGTTAGGGGTCTCAGCAGTCCAGGGTGTTCTGTGGGACCTCCCTTCTCTGCCCTGGGGTGGAGCAAGGCTTTGCAATGTTTTCTACTCCGTTCATCTCTTTCTCTTCTGCAGCCCAGGAGTTTACCCAGGCTGGGAAGAGTGTGGAGGCCAAGATCTACGACACACTGCAGTGGCAGGTAACAACCAGTGCCTGGGAGCCTTGCCATATCGTACCCCTGGTACCAGACTGGGGAGCAGTGACTTGGGCAAAGACTGTGGCCTCCCATTTTTTCCTTTGCCTTCCAGGTCTGGACTCTGCTTCCTGGCTTCTGCACCCATCCCACAGATGTGCTGGGAGCCTTCAAGGGGCTGGCCCGCACCCTGGGCATGGCCATCAGTGAGCGCCCAGATCTCCGCCCCACTGTGTGCCAGGCCTTGCGCACCCTCATCCACAAAGGCTGCGAGACAGGTTAGGGGGAAACGGGTCCTTGTGGTGGGCTCCTGCCAGCTATGGGAGGGCAAATGCTGATCTGTAGCCTCCTGTCATCCTTTCCCTAGATGCAGAGCGGGCAGAAGTGGGTCGCTTTGCCAAAAATTTCCTGCCCATCCTGTTTAACGTGTACAGCCAACCTGAGGAGGATGGGGGCACAAGTGCTCAGCGCCGCTCTGTGCTGGACACTGTCCGTGCTTACCTGACCATCACGGATCCTCAGGTGAGGGGCCTATGGGACACTGGGGCAAGCTGTCCTGGCTCAGGCCAGCATCTCCCAGCCAGACTCAGTCTGATGGGGCTTTGGTGCAGGCCTGATTGAAGAGGACAGGAAGGAAGGCTTTGACCAGAGAGCAGCCCTTCCTGCCCTCATGGGCAGGGAGACCTCTCCAGCCCATGGTCTGGGATTTCCCAGTCTTGCAGTCACATCTCGCCCATCATGCACAAGCTCTTTGTAAATTTGTCCAGGTCTTTTTGGACTCGCTGGTGTTTCTGGTCTCCACAAAGTCCTTTAGCAAGTTGTTTGCCAGGCGGATTGCAAACTCTTATAAAAGCACTTGCTTCAATCAGTTCTGATCCTGCTCTCTGTGCCTGCCCTGCAGATGGTGTGTGGATTCCTGGAGAAAGCCAATGCAAAGCTGACCAGTCCTGAGAGCTCTGAGTTTGCCAGGTAACACCTGGGAGCTGATGCTAATGAGTAAAACTCCTGGCGTGCTCCTAGTGAGCAGCCCTAGGGCATTGTCCTGTGTGGACTTTGCCACCATTGTGCACTTGATGTGACTCGCAGCTGGCATCCCAGCTTGGTCGGGATGTGATGCCACAGATAACAGCTGCAGCTGTGTGTCCTTCTCTGCTGCAGACTCTCCATCCTGGATCTGATAGTGGCAATGGCACCCTATGCTGATGAGCAGTCCCTGGATTCCTTGTACCGTACCATCCAGCCTTCCCTCCAGGTGAGTTGGTGCCAGCCCTGAGAGGTGCTGGGGCTGCAGTGGGGCACCTTCTGCCTGCTGCCAGCTTGGACCCACACTCTAGAGACTGAGCAGCTGCATTGGAGATAGGTCTCTGCTGGGTGGTGTGGGGTGCTGGTGTCCCTTCAGACACCATGGTGAGGGGCTGCACTGACAGTGGGAGCGTGTTGGCTGTCTCTGCAGAGCAAAGAGCGCAGCATGCAGAAGAAGGCGTATCGCGTGCTGGAGGAGGTGTGTGCTGCTCCCCACGCTCCCTGCCAGGCCTTCGTCCACTCCCACCTCCAGGACCTGCAGGCAGTGCTGCTGGATTCACTCAAGAGCGCGGCATCCCCGGCCAAGAGGGTGAGAGCGAGGGCTGTGGTGGTGGTGATCAGCTGTTGCTGGAAGGGAAGGGATGGGGTGGGCAGCAGGGCTAACCAGGTGTGTGTCCTTGGGTGTACCAGTGCTGGTCCGTTTCTTTCCCCAGCCACGGCTGAAATGCCTGTTCCACATTGTGAAGCAGCTATCTGCAGAGCACGAGGCTTTTGTCACTGCCCTGGTCCCAGAGGTGAGCGTGGTCCCTAGGAGGAACTGGCTGCTTCTGGCTGTGGTAGTGGCAGCAGTGATGACATGCCTGTGTTCCTCCAGGTGATCCTATGCACCAAGGAGGTGTCAGTGGGGGCTCGCAAGAACGCCTTCATGCTGCTCGTGGAGATGGGCCATGCTTTTATTCGCTTTGGACCCACCCCTGAAGGTGAGCTTCTGTTCTACTTGCTCAGCCACACGGCCACTCTGGCCCCAGGGAGGTCAGCCCCATGCCGAGCATTCTGCTGAAATGGTCCAGGGATGCTGCTGGACACAGAGCGAGTCAGGCCCTGAGTCATCCCCCTCTTGCAGAGGCTATGCAGCGGTTCCTGCTCCTGATCTACGTGGGGCTCACTGGCTCAGTCACCGTGATCAGCTGCACCGTGCTGGCACTGACCCGCCTGTTCTTTGAGTTCAAAGGTGAGCAGGAGGGCTGGGGGTCGAGGCAGAGCCCTTTGGTGAAGGTGGGTGCTAGGAGGAAGCCATCTGTGGCTGAGTCCCACCATGGTTGCAGATCACCTGGAGTTCAGTGTGGTGGAGCAGCTCCTGCAGAACATCTGCCTGTTGCTGGCCTCCCGCACGCGGGATGTGGTCAAGGCAGCCCTGGGATTCCTGAAGGTCACACTGCTGCTGGTGGACACCAAGCTCCTGGCCAAGCATGTCCAGGCGATGGTGAGATCATGCATGGGTTGCCTTGAGGAGGGTGGTGGGGCAGAGCTGTGACTGCCTTGGGCAGACAGGAGCATCTCCAGCTGCACTCTGCCTGGAAACCAAGGAAACAACCTTGATCTCAGTGGCTGAGACGGCAGTGAGGAGGCTCCTTTCATGAATCCTGGCATAGACATGCTAGAAAAGCCCCATGAACTAGAGCTGCCAAGCATGGACACCTCCCCATGGCCTTACCTGGGGCAGGTGTGGAGAAAGGGCACCAGGGTGAGCAAGATGGCCATGCAGATAAAGTTTGGGAGGCTGGGACCCCAGGGCAGGTGTGCTTTGGTCTTGAGGGTCTCTGTCCTGACAGCTGGAGGCTGTGGGGAACCTTTCAGATGACATGAGACGCCACTTCCGTATGAAGCTGCGAAACCTCTTCATCAAGTTCATCCGCAAGTTTGGGTAAGCCAGGGTGTCCCGGGGTGGTGAGGGAGCTCTCTGGGAAGCAGTGCAGGAGAAGGTGGGTGCTGACTACTCTGTGTGTTTCCTCAGCTTTGAGCTGGTGAAGGGGCTGCTGCCAGCTGAGTACCATAAGGTGCTGGTGAACATCCGCAAGGCAGAATCCCGGAGCCGCAAGCAGCGTGCTCTGAAGAAGGCAGCTGCGGATACGGATGAGGAGGAGGCACCACCACCACCACAGCCCAGAGGAGACAGGTGAAGAAAGGCTCAGCATGAAGGAGTAGCCCCCACAGGGGGCTTGGCACTGCATCTGCTTAGCTGGTGCTTCTAGAGATGCTGGCGACGTCTCCAGGGCTGCTCTTCATGGCGGGGCAGGATGCACCCCTGGCCTTAATCCGTTTTCCATCATCCTTTCCACCTTTTGACCAGTATGGAGGAGATCCTGGCTGACTCAGAGGATGAGGAGGAGGAAGAGGAGGAGCGACATCGGAGCAAGGAGTGGAGGAAGCAAGCACGGCAGAAAGGCCAGGCATGGCTGAAGGAAGGGGAAGATGACGAGCCCCTCAACTTCCTGGACCCTAATGTGTCCCAGCGGGTGCTAGGTAAGGAGTGGAGCTTCAGATGGGGCTGGGGTGGGACGGATGGGGCTGCTGCAATGCACAGGGCCCTGGGGGTTGCTGCCCCCAGAATTGGATCCTTCTCCAGGCCCTGACCCATTTCTCTGTGAGCAGCCACCAAGCCAGGCCCCAAGCGGTCCAGAGGAGTGAGCCATGATTTCCAGATGTCTGAGGATGGACGCCTGATCATCCATGAAGAGGAAGAGGACCTGGATGATGATGAAGCCAAAGGTACTACCTGGGCTGACAGGGGCCACTCTAGACTTGCTCTGGGTCTCTGAATGGTTTTCATCATGCTACCTGCACATGGGATCTTGGGGGGATGTGGGTGGAAGTGGCAGAAATTGGTATGGCCTTGTGTCACACCGAGTGGCTCTTCTGCGCCACTGCCCAGGGGAAGCAGTCACCTACATCCTCAGGAGGGTGCTGGTTCAGCAGAGGCACCCTGCTACTGCCACACCCTCCAGGGGCTGGCACAGTACCAGGGCTCTCCCATGCTCTCATCACACACTGACATTCTTATCCTGTACCACAGGAGCAGATGAGGAGATGGCAGATGTGCTGCAAGATGTGGGGCTCCGCAGTGTGAGTATGGGGCTCGTGGTCCTGAGGAGTTGCTGGGGGAGCTCATCCTTGCTGAACCACTGCCTGTGCCATGGCACCTGCAGCTCTGCCCAAGAGGCCAGTGGGGACACCAGGCAATTGCCAGCTGCTTGGGGGGTGCAGGAAGTTGTCTGGGATAGGGATGTGCTGTCTGGAAAGTCTCTCAGTGCCCATGGGAGGAAGCAGGAGGTTGGGGGTTGATAGGAGGGCAGAACTGTAAGGACAAGCCAACTGCAGGGTTCCTGCTGTCTTTTTCTGCAGAAGAAAAGTCAGAAGCGTCGGTTCAGAGAGGAGCCAGATGATGAGGAAGCTGAGGCTGGAACCTGTTCTCAGTATAGAGGTAAGTCCTCTGCCTGTGCCCAGTCTGGGGCTCCCCAGAGGGCTGGAACCATGTACCCATCTTGTAGGGTACAAGGGGTGGGGTGCTGCTGCAGCACAACTGAAGCAAAGATCACAGCATCACAGACTGGGTAAGATTGGAAGGGATCAGTGTGTCATCTGGTCCAACCTCCCTGCTCAAAACAGTGTCATCCCAGAGCACAGGGCACAACATTGCATGCTGATGGTTCCTGAATATCTCCATTGTGGGAGGCTCCAGCATGCCTCTCCAGGCAGTCTGTTCCAGTGCACAGTCACCCACACAGCGAAGAAGTTCTTCTCATGTTCAGGTGGAACTTCCTGTGCATCTGTTTCTGCCATTGCTTCTTGTCCTATTGCCCAACAGCAGCGAGCAGAGCCTGGCACTATCCTCTTGACACCCTCCCTTGAAATACTTACAGACATTGATGAGGTCCCCTTTTAGGTGCCTCTTTTCTGGTCTGAACAGGCCCACCTCTCAGCCTTTCCTCATAAGAGAGATGCTCCAGTCCCTTAATCCTTCACTGGACCAGCTCCATGAGCTCCATGTGTCTCTTGTACTGATGAGCCCAGAACAGGACACAACATCCCAGGTGCATCCTCACTTGGGCTGAGTTAGAGGGGCAGGATCCCTTTCCTTGACCTGCTGGCAATGCTCTTACTAATGCACCCCAGGACACCATTGGCTTTCTTCGCCACAAGGACACTGCTGGCTCATGAACAACTTGTTTTCTACCAGGATCCCCAGGTCCTTCTCTGCAGAGCTGATTTCCAGCAGGTTGGCCCCCAGTCTGAACTGGTGCTTGGGGTTATTTCTCCGGAGGTGCCTTTGCCTTCATTAATTTCAGACAACTCTTTACACATTTCTCCAGAGATTTTACTTGTAGGAAATGGCCACCCCTCTGCTGTCCTGACACCAAGAGCTGGAGACAAAAAACAGGAACAGCTTCCACAGCCTAGAACTGGGCAGGGGGAGGCCCAAGACCCCCTTCCAACACACATTTTCTTTTCCAGCTGGAGGCTCTGGGATCCATCGGCCACTGAACAAGGAGCCAGCCTTCGGTGCAGAGTATAGATCCAAGGTGAGGGACCCATGGGGTTGCAGGGTTTGTCTGTGGGGATGCTTGGACTTTGCTGGGGCAGGAAGCACCATTTTTGTTGGGACTCTGGTCCTGTAGCACCAAGGTTGGAGGGGATCTCTGCTCCGAGAGGAGTTGCCAAACACTCAGTATCTCTGAACACTGCCAGCCCCTTTCAAAGTTCCTGTCCTATCCTTGCCATGGACAGTTCCTGCTCACTGCTCAAAGCAGGTGTCTGTAGCATCATGTTGGTGGGAAATCAGCTCCCAGGGAAGTGTGCTCAGGTGGCATCCCACTGCAGCACAGTCTTTGGCATAGCCGGGTGGCAGGGTTGCACTGGAAGGGGACACATGCATTTTCCCTGCTGCTGCATCTTCTCTCATGTCACTGTCTCCCACAGAAAGGTAAAGGTGATGTGAAGAAGAAGGGCCAACTCGACCCCTATGCCTACATCCCCCTGAACAGAGCTAAACTCAACAGAAGGTGAGGCTAACCAGGAAGGGCACAGGGGGGGGAACGGGTTTGATCCTGCATTTTGTTAGGGTTTTCTTGGTGGGTTTGGGAGCTCCCTGTCATCTGCTGTGCCACTCCTTGTGGAGTCTGGAGCAGTATTCCCATGCATTAGGTGTGCCCAGTGCCTGCACCAAAACAGCTTCCTGCTCTTTGCTCCCTCCAGGAAGCGGGCGAAAATGCAGGGCCAGTTCAAGGGCCTGATGAAGGGAGCCCAGCGTGGGGCCAAGGCCGGCCGCAGGAACCGTCTGAAGTCCCAGCGCTCCTGAGGACACTCAGGTGTTCGACCTGCCCCTACCCAAGGACACAGCATCGTGTTAGTGGAACAGCTGGGGGTCCTCCTGAAGGTGACCTCATTTGTTTGAGACTCCCTGGGAAGCCACTTTGATGTATTATGGACTAATGAGCCTTCTGTGCCTGGTAAAGGCATGGGTGTGCGTGTGTGAGAGCAAGTAATATGAAAAGAATTCTCTGTATTGATAAATATCCTCTGTTCTTACTCAGCCCAGATTCCTCCTCTCCTTCCCTTCAGATCTTGCATAACTGCTGTGCCTTCTGTCCACGTGCAGCGGGTCCTTCTGCCACTGCAGGGCTGCATCCTGCAGGGCTCACACCAGTATCAGCCTGGACCTGGGGCCAGAGCTCTCTCTCCCACATCGTGCTTGCCTGGAGACTGCTAGAAGCAGCACTGTGGCACAGAGCAGTGGGGCTCGTGTGCTGTAGGGCTGAGATGTGGAGCTGGCCATAGAACAAAGCCAGAAAGGCTGAAGTCCTTACAACCAACTTTTTTTACCAAATTCCTTGGCAGGCTCTTCTGCCCAAAACCGTGGCCAGGGAATCTGTGCCACGTGGAAATTGACTGCCATTTGAGCACTGGACAGTTTTCCCATATCAGCTGTGCCTGATGGCAAGGCAGGAGCAGTTTGCTGCAAATTTCTTCAAACTGGCTGGAAAACTTCTACAGCAAACCTCTGTGCCTTGCCATTTCTCATACCTTTGAGAGCTGAGAGAAGCCCTTTGCTCTGGCCACTTCCT
Source organism: Anomalospiza imberbis (assembly GCF_031753505.1). Classification (NCBI taxonomy): domain Eukaryota; kingdom Metazoa; phylum Chordata; class Aves; order Passeriformes; family Viduidae; genus Anomalospiza; species Anomalospiza imberbis. Next base: position 21,695,849 of record NC_089688.1, read on the forward strand.
GCCAGCTAGACCTGAGCAGCATGAGTAATCCTGAACCTTTTTAGCTGCTCAGCCCTGTCACATTGGCCTGAGCATCAGGTTTTGCTCAGCTACTTCTACGCTGAGCACAAAAAAATGGTGCTTGACCAAAGTGTGCTGAAGAGAGCAGGGCTGAGGGTAGTGGATATAGGTCCCATTGCTTGCACTGCAAAGAACATGTGTTGGTCAATGTAGCTGGTTTTCCCTTCCTCTTTCATATTAAAAAGCCTTCAGCCTTTGTAATTTCCTATTGTGGCAGCTTACATGCTGGAATTGCAATGCTTCTCAGTTCTGTAATAAGCTAAAGGGATTGTGCTTGTTCAGCCTCTTACTGCAGGCTTCTTTCTGGAGGCTGCAAATCCAGTTTTGTGGCTTTCTTAGGCTTGTTGTTGTTGGGTGGTTTTTTTTTGGTTGTTTTTTTTTTTTTTTTTTTTTGTTTGTTTTTGTTTTTGTTTTTTCTGAGATTCTTTTAAAAGCCTGAGATGGAGGAGGAGCTTTTGTACTGATACTGGTCCTGCCTTTTCAGGGATGCTGTTCTCCTTGTGCTTTCCCACCCAGGGCTCTCACTGGGACCCTTGAGCCCCAGGACCAAGTTGAGGTGCTGCTGCTCATCCTGCCAGAAGGCAGCTGACAGCCTGGCCTACAGGACAGGCTTCTCCAGCAGCACCTTGTGAGCTACACCATCTTTCTCTGCTGCCTGCAGCATGGGCCTGATGCCCTCCCCTCCCCTGAGAGCAGGACAGGGGGAGACAGGCAGTAATCTCCTTCTGAGACACCAACAACTGTAACCTGAGCCTCTAGACCTAGCAGAGCTATCAGTCTTCCTGCTTTCCCTTCTCTCCTTGGAGACAGGACCTGGAGAAGGCTGTAGCTAATTTGTTTGGGAGCTCCAGCTTACTCACTCTATTGTTCTTCATTTGCATTTGTTACTTAAATTAGTACATGCCTGCATGGAACAGAAGAGTTTTAGTAGCACAGAGGATGGTGCTCGCCTAGCCGGAATCCAAAGAACAGATTCTACTGCAACAACATCTTGTTAATCAGCTAATTAATCATGTAATGCAATGGAAACCCTCGGTGAGAAGATGTTATCCTGCCTGAGAAGGCTGGCTGCGAGTCAAGCCTGCTCCCCACCAGCAGCTGCCCCTGGCAGGGAGCAGAGCTGTGTCTTGGGGGAGCCTGAGCACATGGCTCTGACATGGGCCAGGGGAGGGGTGGTGTGGGTCGTGCCTCCTGCAGCTGCCTTCCACAAGTGTTTTGCAGTTACCCCTGGAGAGGCACAAGTTGGGGACCTGGAGACATGCTTGGCTTTTGCTGCTCAAGCGGGGAGGTGGCTTGAAGGCTATTTCTTCACCCAGCAGGCTCTTAAATCATGAAGTACTAGTACTGAGCTACACTTGTGCATGACATTGTCACAAAGGGTTCTTAACCCTTGCAGACACCAGCTTAAGGAGAGGCTGGCAGGACTAACATGCTGCCCCCAGTGCTGGCTAAATGCCCACCCTGATTCTTAAAGCTTAAAATCAGATGTGCCCCATGGGGCTGTGCCCACCCCATCCTCGAAGCATAGTGCAGGGCCTTTTGGGGTTCCCCTGTTCAGAGTTGGGATTCCTCACAGACATGGTGCAGGGATGGGAACTCCTGGGGACAGCAGTGTAAGAGGAGCTTTGGTGTTTAAGCTGAAACGATTGGCAGCAAGATAATTAAGTGTGGAGTTTTAAAATGCCAAGGGGCCATTCCAGCTGAAATCTAGTCAATTAAAAAATATTACATTAATTCCTAGTCCCTCAGCAGTCCAATCTAGAGTTTCAATTGTTTCTAACTTGTCTTTCTGTAGTTGCTACCTGAGCACTGCAGGTGCAGCAAGTGTGGAGGGCCACAGGGCCCCTGGCTGTGAGGACTGCAGGTGCTTTCACCCACAAAGGGGAAAAAAATAGAAAAAAACTGCTCTTCCAGTGTCTGTGTTCTCTATTTGTCCTTGATGGAGAGTGGTGATAAAAAACACTCAAGCCGAGATGGGAATTGCAGTTTCTGGTGTAACCCGTGCTTCTTGGAGCATTCGCTGCGGCCCCAGCAGGCTGGGGTCCGTCAGGCGCGGTGGGAGTTTCCCTGCAGTGGAGGGGCTGCGGCGCCGCTCCGCTGCCAGGCTCGCGGTGTCGGGGCGCTCAGCGCCGAAGGCCTGCGCCGCCGGCCTACAACTCCCAGCAGGCCGCGCGCCGCACGGGCGGCCGTTCCCCCGCGCCCGCCCCCTCGTGCGCGCGGATCGGCCGTTGCCCGTTCGAACCGGCCAATAGCGGCAGAGCTGTGCCGGCCGCAGCCAATGGCGTGGCGCAGCGCGGGCGGGGCGGGGCCGAGGGGGTGGTGCGGCGGGCCAATGGGCAGGCGGAGCGGCAGGTATGAGATGGCGGCGGGAGCACCGGCGTCCGGCGGCGGCAGGTAGGAGCGGGATCCCGGGCACCCCCTCGTCCCGTCCCGGCGGCGCGCCCCCCTTGGCCCCCCTTGGCCCCCCTTGGCCTCTCGCCGCCGTTTTATGAGTCGGGCGGCCCGCACCAGCCGGTGGGCAGGTGCCGGTCTGTATGCCTCTGCCCGCCCATTGCGGCGCTGCCCGTGCGAGCCGCGCCGTCCTAGCTGCCGCGCCGCCCGCCGATGTCCCCGGCACATTAACGGAGCTGTCGGACTCAGTGTTCCGGCGGCTCCGGAGCTCGGCCGAGCCGCCGCGGGGGTCGCGGTAGGACCTCGTGTCCCCGTGTGCCCGCGGGCTGTGCAGCGGGCAGCGCTCCCCGCAGCATCCCGGTGCTGCATTGCGGGGAAGCGCCGCCCGCTCCTCTGCGGGGGACAGATCCCGCCCCGGGCCGGGCGTGTGCCCGGGGGGTGACAAGGCGCCGTGCCCGCCGTGCAGCTCTGCTGCGGGGGCCCGCCGGGCTGCGGCCGGGCTGGCTCGCTGCTCCTGCAGCCGCAGAGCCGGCGCCGAGCGCTTGGCAGTTGCGGGGTTTGGTAGAGTGATGGCACTATATAGACTTGCTTCGCATTCAGCCCTCCTTCTCCTTTGCTTTGTGTGCTCTACCCGCGTTCTTCTGGCTTTCCAAACACACAAGCGATGTCAGCTTCACGTAATTCACCTTTAGCTCATACTTCTGTATGCATCACCATTCTGTTACTGCTGCAATAAAATAGCAAGAACTGCATGAGCACCTCGCTAGAACAGTGTTGTGTCGGATGATTGTTAAAGGCTGCAGTATCTTTTTTTTGTTTCCTCTCTGGTTTTTTTTTCTCCCCCTGTATGTGTGGTGTGTAGCTGCAAATTGAGTATCCTTTGAATGGTAATTCTTGTGGATAAATAAATACAGTTGAGGGCTGATGCCTCTTACTCAGCCTGATTCACAGTGGTGCCATCCTGCCCACTGCTGAGTGGGACCCATCCCGATGGCACTTGCTTTTCTGGGGGCGCTGCTGTGGTGCCTGGGCTGGGGCAGAGCATTGCCCTGGAAGGAGGGATGAAGAGATGGCACTCATTGCAGCGTATTTGGCAGGGAGTGCCTAAAATGCTGGACCTGGTAAAGGGATGCGTATGCTTAGTACAGCTGATACTTAAAATGCCCTTTTGGATAAAGAATTTTTAACATGGCCTGGATCAGCCTAAATGACTAGATTGATTTTTTTCTATGTTGGCAGTTGTCCTTAGGATGTATTCTCCGGCTCTTTATCCCCCACCCTCCAAAAGCAATTATGTTAATGCGAAGCCTGAAGTACAAGTTTTCCTCCAGCACTGCATATCACCCACAGGTAGCGCTAGAAAATCGATCTCTTGCTTTGCTGGTCTATCACCACACAGGCCACAAAGCTTGCTTTTTTTGTGCTTTTGCCCCCATTTCCTCTCATCTGGAGAGAAGTGCAAGTTAGCTAGTAAAGCTTGCATGCTGTGTGTGTGGTATTATAGCATGCTGACTTAAAGACTGGAATTAAAAGCTGGTTGTCTTAAACTCTTTACCAAATGTTACTGAACAGGACAAAAGATGATTTTTGTGCGTCTCTCTCTTCTCTTTGTGGTCTCTCTAACCTCTGCTTCGTTCTTCATAACTCAGAATGATGATTGCACTTTGCCAGAGTGCTCAATTTCAAAAGAGAAACATCTGCCTGTTTAATGAATGCATTTAATGTCCAACTCAAGCAGTGCCTAAATCCTTTTCCAGGCACCCATGTCGGCCATTTGATATGGCACGGGTGGGGTGAGCGGAAGGGAAAAAGGAAAAGGGCTGGAAGAAACTGGAAAAAGCCATAAAGCATCTTGCTAAAATGGATTGATAGAGTGGCACTGCACAACTGGACATCAAGAGCTCACATCGTAAACAGGTTATGAAAGGAGACACGGTTGCCATCTGTGTTTTACTGGAAATAGGAAAATGTTCACTGTAAACATGACTTGATGGCAAAAAATCAAAGTGACTTGCTGAGGGTCAGGCAGAAAAAAGGTTGATTTCAGAGTTAAAGCCAAGTCTGAACACATGGCTACTTTTCTCTGAAACTAGCCTGGGAGCTGGGGACAATCTTATTCACACATTCCCTTTTCCACAGCTCCCATGAGAATCTTTGAGACCTAGACTTGTGTTTGACCCCGTACTCAGTCCAAGTCCTGTGAGGTATGCATCTGAACCAAACTCAAGGCCATGTTGTATTTGCAGTATTTTTATATGTTTGCATGTAACACCCTGTCCTGTTCCCATCCAGGGTGGGATGGGCTTTGACAACAGGATCCTTGTTCTGCTACACTTCAGTTTATTGTCTGTTTGCGTGAAGGGGGAGCATTACTTCCCACACAGCCCAAAGTAGCGTCTGGGTCTCCTTGCCAGCCTGGTCATTGCCTTGTTGCTGTGTGCACATTTACATGCCTATGAAAATGTCACAGAGCTTCGTTATCACTCCTTTAAAGGTGCCTGGGCATTTAGTTCAGTCTGAAACTGAAGCACTGAGTGCTAGACGCTGCTGGGAAATCAAATGCCTTGTCCTAAAGGTCAAAAGTCCTCAGTGTGGGTTGATTTAATAAGTGACATGAACAGATGGGAAGGAGATGGGACAGCATGGAAATGTTGGCTAATGTCAAATGGTTGCACTGAAGTCAAGTCCATCTTGGAAATACTGTCCCTTTGAGTGTTGGGTTGGGCCCCTCGTCACAGCTGAGGCCTTATATTTGCGGGCTGTTTTGGACCGAGCTCGTTCTGTAGGATCTCATTTTCACTTGCCCTCCAGCTGGAATCAGGAGCAGGGAGCCGAGGCCCTTTCCTTGCCCTACGCTCTGCTGGGTTCAGACACAGCCCTGCTGTGCTGCTGCTGTGCAGGCTGTTACCAAACCTGCACTGTGATCCTGGGGACTGACACCAGGGGTTCCTGTGTTCCCAAGTCACAGGGGGCTTGGAGTCAGCGTGGGCAGAGAAGTGAGAGGAAACGTGGCTGCTTGCTGGGATTAATAAGCTGAAGTTTTTCAAAGCTTCACAGGTCTTGTGTGTCCCTGGCCTCTCATCCTGGTAATGCATTACACTTACCGTGGTGTCTGTCAAGAGCATTGGGCCCTTTTCTCCAAAGTGCAAAACCCTCATTCCTTGACTCCTGGCCTTTCTCACCTCTGTACTAGGTAATTGCAATTAAGCCATCTAGAGTTTCCTCATAAATTTTATTTTCAGAAACTATAGATAGCGGGGAATGTGATAAGCTGCTTAATAATTGCCTGCCAGCTGGCTTACAGGAACTTTTAATGTGTTTGCTTTTGGCCTATAAAGCTCTAATAATTTGGACTCCAGCCAAAACATCCTTTCTTCTTGAACAGTACTGTGGCAGCTCTGATTTTCAGAGGCAGGAATTTCTCAGGGGAAATGGCATTAGTTTTCCTTTTTGTTTTTCTGGAGCTCATACTCAAGGTTGAAACATAGCTTTATGGTTTGGGACTTCCATATGGGCATTCCTACAGCCCTGCTTGCAAGCTGTCTTATAGCAGGAGACAAGCATGCTGTGGCTCTCTGTGCCTTGGAGAGCAGGAAGCCTTTTAGGGAACATCCTCACAAGCTCTTGGGGGTTCCTGGAGCTCTCCTCACACACATGCCACTCTGCATTCTCTTGAGTGGCCCCTGGAGCATGTATAAATATATCACAGTTCCCTGGGCTCTGCAGTGAAACAGAGTTGAGCCAGACAGAGATGAACTGTCAGGCAGGATGTGAAGAGAAGCTGTATCTCACCAGAGTTGCATAAAGTGACACTACAGGTTATTGTCATATGAATTCTGGTATCTGTGTACAGTATTCCAGTTTTTGACATCCTGGCCTGCCCAGATCCCCTTCAAAAGCCCTAGGCCCCCATACTGCTCAGTTTGGTGAGTTAATTGGGCTGCTTTGTGTATGTGTCTCTCTGGTGCTGCATGCTGTGCTGCTCTGTGGCGGGCCCAGCCTGTTTATCTGTGTGCCTCGGCAGCCCTGACCAGATGTCACCAGCTTATTTAAATGCTGGCATGTATCCAGGTGTTCCTCATCACAATTCCAGCTCGTAGGAGTTTACACATCTGGAACAAGGGATGTGGCCTCTGACATACTCAGTGGTGTCTGCAGAGGATTGCTGATGAGGAGGGATTTGATGTGCTATCATCCTTTGCAAACACCACTGTGATACAAAACACAGATGCAAGGATGCAGCTTGTTCACTGCACCTCTGGAGTGTTGTGGAATTACAGAAGTGTAGTGAACAAAAGCAAGAGCTGTGATTTGTGGATACCTTCATCCTTTGCATTTGCCAGGCTGTGACTACAAAACCTCACCAACAGTACTGTGAGGAACTGGCTGTGAGTCCTCAGGTCTCAGTGTCCTCTCAGTCCAGAAAAAGCAACTGTAGTCAAGCAAACCTGCGAGTGCTGCAGCACACTGTACTCAAGTTGTGGTGCTTTGCTCAAGTCTACCAATTGATGGTGACATAGGATTCCCAAATGTGTTCTGGGCACCAGCTGGTGCTACCAGTTTTGGGTATCATCCTGTGGGAAGACTAGAGGAAAACATCTATCCTGCCTTGCTGGGTTGCTCTGAGTTCCCAGACTGGTTCCTGCAATAGCTTGTTAACTTTCCTGTGTTGTTTTTGTGCAATTGCTTCATTTTTTGTGTCAGAAGTAAACCTGATTGTTATGGGTTGCTGTTTATAGATGGTAGTTCTTCTCTGACCTGGACACTAGCTTGGAGCTACTGGACTGAGAAGCATCTAGATGGTGTGTCTTTGCTGGTCTCTGAACTCCATTTCATCCTGCCTCTGAAGGATGCCCTGAGACTCTCACCTTCAAGAGTAAGGGTGACAATCAGAGGTGCATGCAGCAATTTTGGATCGCTAGAGGCCAAGGAGGTATAGGTAGGACTGGCCTGTTACTGGCTTCCATCCAGTACACTCAACATAGGGAAATAAAGAGGATGAAGACAGTTTAAAATGAGAAGAGCAAAGGAATGCTATCATTATTGGCAACTGGAAAGTACCCACCAGCACACTGGGGATACAGCAGGCATGTTTGGTGGGAAATGGCTGTGGGGCTTCCTCAGGCTGTGTCCCACCCTGCAGTGAGGGTCTGGATGTGCCACACAGTGCCCTGTGGCACTGCCAAGCTTCTCCAGCTCCGTGGCACTGCTGGTTTGTCTCTGCCTCACCAGCAGCTCCCATCCAGTGCGTGGAGCTCATCTCTTGCCTCCTCAGCCCCATGTCCCTGCCTGATAGCTTTCAAAACAGCTCCTTTATGCTCAGTCCCATGCCACCCCTTGCGCAAAAGCTGGATTTCTTCTAAATGTCTGCAGTGTGACCTGATTATTTTTCCTGTCCTTCCTCGCCCTCCTTTTTAATAGTGTCTGCAGAAAAGCTGGCAGAGTTCAGTTATATCAGTCATGCTGACTGATAGTGCTGCCTCTTCTCTTGGGATTCCTTCTCTTTTCTGTCCCTCCAGCATTCATTTCAGATTTAGCTATCAGCCCTCTAAAGACAGGGTATTGCCTTTGTTCTTTTTGTACAGCACAGAGCACAGCGGAGTCCCCAGCTGTGACCGAGGTTCCCAATGCCACAGTGATAAAAGTGAGCAGATCAGTAACGAGAAGAGGCAGCTGCTGCCATCTAAAAAGATTCAGTTTTGGTGCTGGTTTCAGTGAAATCAGGATTGGATCTAAGGCTCTTCTTCTATTGCTGCTCCCAGTAGGAGTTTATATTAAAATAGAGACACAAATGCATTGACAGTCATAAGAATCAGAGCAGCATTCCTGTTTAACACTGTTTGACTTTGTTAATCTGATCTTAAGGCAGACATATGAGCTTGCAGATCTTTAATGCAAAATTACTGGATTTCTGGTGGTAGCTGCCTTTCTGCATTTTTTACAGGGTCTTGGGTAGCCAGCTGAGCCATCACAGAGTGTGGGAGCACCTGGACCTGGGGTGGTGGCACAGGGAAGGATACTTGATCAGGAGCAATGCAGTGAACGTGCAGTTCTCTCTAAGGCACCCCTTGGTTCTTTCCCTCCTAGCACTAGAAGGCATCTGGATGCTCTGATGTTGTGATGGCTGATTGAAGTACTGCTTGATTGACTTTAAAATATTCCAGTGGCTATTATTAAAAATATCACAAAGAATCACTCAGGTCAAACTTGAGAAGTTTCATGCTGAAATGCAAATTTCTTGATGTTTCACATATATCAAGCTGTCTTGCTATTGCTGTTTTCTTTGACACTGGTAATATATTGCATTTTCATTTTCTTCCAAAGCACAGACCCCCATCCCTCCCAACCCTTTTATCTTTTCAGATAGGTCCATCTCCTCCAGGTTCATGTCACAGATGTGTAGCCAGTGTTGGCAAGATCTACTCTGAGTCCTTTACTGACACAGAATTTGAATTCATAGATGATAACAGTGGCATGGATAACCAATATACCTGGTTTCTAAAAGGTGGCCAGGAGTTGCATTAGTTCCAGGTTGTTGAGCACAGGCCACCATCACAAAACAACAACTTTCTTAGCCAGTTCCTTGCTGTTTAAATTGTATATTATTATCTGGTTTTCATAGCCAAAAGGCTGAATCACTCTGTGTAAGCTATTTAAATGTGAAGAAAGCAAAGCAAAAATTAAAAAGGCAGTGATACCTCTTAAGGCTTACTTGTGTCAAGGCTAGAGACAGTAGGCAAGAATTGGCACCCACTGTGCTGTGCACTGTCTACTCATCACAAAAGGACTCTGCCCCTGAAGACCTTATGAGTATAACCCTGGGCAAAAATTACTGTGTGTTTTTCTTGACATTTTTCAGAGTCTTATCAGTCATCCTATGAAGAGTGAGCGTGCCAAGTGTGAGGCCTCCTGAATGTGATCTTTGTTACACCATCTTACAAGAATGTCAGTCTGAAGTACAGCCCCCAAAGCAACTTTAACTGTGAAATCTCTTCTAATGTCTCTGCAGTCCATTCCCATTATACTCCTTTTTTTTTTAGTCTTTTTTAATCTAGAAAATTATTTGTCTTCTAGTCCTTTTGTTCTTAAAATGATTCCACATAATTCCACCATGGTTCTTTCATCTCTTTGTAAAATCTGGGATGGCTCCTATCTGGCTCTGGAAATACTGTCTTCAGACATCCTCATTAATTGATTCCTTACTCTGGCACAACATAGGAGACAATGCTACTTCTTCCTCCCTGGGGAAATTTGAGCCTGTGCACATCTGTCCTGTGTCCCTTTGTGCTTAGCCAGGCAGAGAATTGTTCATGTTTTGTGTTCTTCAGCACTGCCTGCTTATCACCCTGCTCTTAGTATTTGGTACCAGCCTGGCTCGTTCCTATAATCTAAAGATTTTGTTATTGTACTGGGAGATTTTCTCCTATTATCTGCCTTATTTTCACAAGCTCTTTAATCCTTTTACTCCTATATGGTAAAACTTGTCTACTGTGGTGTGTCTGAAGCATAGGGCCTTGGTGATGACATACAAAGTGTGCAAAATGGCACTGGAGGTGGATTTTGCCCACTGAATTAGACACATAAGGCTCCTCTGAAATCTTTAGCTTTCAGTGTATCCACTTTCCCAGCTAGACAAACACAGCTGATGCCTTGCCCCAAAAGTACCTCTTCATTTTCTTTCTTTCTTGCCTTCTGTTCTCCTTATGCTCTATTTCATGTTTTTTGAACCTTTCTTCTGTCACATGTGTGGACTTAGAACAATATCAAACCTGTGAAAGCCACTACACCAGCTCCATCTCACCTATCCGAATGCAAGCTCGCTGCCACGTGAAGTAATCTGCCTGCTTGCAGAGCTCTTGCACCGCAGGTTTGATCACCAGGTTTTGGCAGTCAAAGTCTCATTTTTGTCCTAGTTTCCAAGGCATTTCCCTGGCCTGGATCTAGTTACCTTAGGGATTAATTGATCCATCATGATTTTGACCTCCTGCACCATCCACTCCCCATGAAATGATGGGGCTGTCATGCCTGAAGCAAAAACGTTGTGTGTGACAGACAGCTTTCTTTGTGACTTGGCTGGGATCACAGGCTTTGCCTCTGAAGGATACTAGAATGGCAAGAATCTCAGCACAATATAGGACCCGTTTTTTTTTAATCTGCTGTCTTAATCACAACCCTATTAGAACAAGGTTTTATTATTCATTGGGATTTGATTATATTCATGAGACTGGAGAGGAAGCTATTTATTCCTTTACTTTATTGTCTTTTGACGTGTCATAAAGCAATCTGAGATCACAGCATATAGAAAATATAACTCTGTAATTGCAAGCAAGGCAAAAAAAAAAGGCAATAAACTCCATGAATGCATATTTGTCTCCCCTTTGCTGCTGTTATATAAACTGTGAGTGTAGGTAGAGTACATCCATCTCTCTTCTTTAACATGAAAACAGCAGATGGGGCACATGGCTCTTTCTGAAGGTTATGGTGTGTGCAGCAGTGACGATTGGCAGGGTTATTGTGTGTAAAGCCAGTGGGGGCTTTATCTTTGCTCAGAAATAGGGGCTTGCTTCACATTTCCATTTTGATTAGCAATAATGATACAAAAGCAAATTTTCTGTGTAAGGAAGAGCTGCTAATAAAATGACCTTTCAAAATTAAGTAGCTCATTGAAGTGCCATATCACAATAAGTGTATACAAGGCTGGTCCCAGCTGCAGCAGGCAGGGAAACTGGACGGGAATGCAGAGAAACATGGAACAGGAATCCTGAAGTGGATGAACGGCACAAGGTGTCACAGTAATGGTAGCAAGGAGCAATGGCCAGGTGCTGTTTCCAGCTCTGAGGGGCTGATCTACATGCTTTGTCTTTGAAGGGATCTGAAAGTGTGAAAGGCAGGAGCAAAGAGTGTTTCTAGCAAGGTTTCTGGGCACGGGGCTGTGCAGTTAAGGGACTTGGCTATTATCCTGCCAGTGCTGTAACATCAGTTGTGCTTGGATGCTGTTGGGAATGTGTTTGTGTGGCTTTACTCATGGTAAACACAGGGTAGACTTGGAACTATTTTGTGGATTCCTCTTGGATACAGGTGGAAAGCACTTAATACCACGCTGGTCCTAATTCAAAACCCTGGTTTCTATGTAGGAATTATTTGCAGTTAAACTCCAGCTACGCAGCCTTTGGCAAGACACATGAATCAATTTGTCCAGCTTTTCTTTTCTGTTTTGTCCCTGTGTGAAGGCTGATGCCCAGTGTGTGCCAAGGGGGCCTTTCAGACCCAATAATGCGCCCTTGTGTCTTGTAGCATGCGTGGAATTTGCATAGGCTGTGCTGGGACAGGCAGGTTTCTTTTGTTGCTGGAAACAAGGAGCAAGTTCTTTTCCCTGTCTCTGCTTCCTAATGCCTCTTCAAAAGCTCTCAGCACTCATGTAAGAAATTTACTTTTTTCTATTTATTTTTGCATTAAATGTTGTTGGACTTTGTGCGACTTCTAACACACACTGTGCAGAGAAGCCATATCAGTCCGTGCTAGTTGACAAAATTGTTTAATTTTCTTTCTGTGAATCTAGATATCTAATTGTCAGAGGGAAGAGATAATCTGTGATGCTTGATGTAACTGCTTCAAAGTATTTGCATATCTTCTCTGTGGGGAAACAAAACTGCTAGTGAGTGAATAACAGTGCACGGATCATTGCAGGCAGGGTCACTGGGCCTATACACTTGCTATTAACCCTTCTCAGGGTCTCTATTGCCACAGAATGAGTTGTCATGGGTTTCAAGCAAAGGGCTTGCTCCACATTATGGGCAGAGCTGGCACTTGTTTGTGCATTGTAGTCCTATGCAATGACATGTGAATATGATCCGATCAATTGGCAGTTGCTTTTTGGCAGATGATACCAAATTGTTGCATTTTGGTCTTGATTTATTGCAGATAACAAACTGCTGAAAAACAGGCTGGGAGGTGCTCAGCAAAATATGGCCCCCATTTGGAGTCAGCAGTGTGCTTGCTAGGCCACTGAGCCAGGCAGCTGGGAGCCTTTAAGAGCTTTCTAAAATTTTAGATGACCTGGCAGATTGCCTTGCAGTCTGCCTTGCAGACCTTCTTCCTCTCCATCCTCTTGAAGGGTGTCTTTGGCATCCATGGAGAGCAGTGCAAAGGGGAGGGGGTTTGGTATGGATTCTCACGATGCAAGAGTTGCTGAGAGCCTCATTTCCTCTTGTTTCAGCAAGCATCTTTCTTCTTGTGGAGCCTGAGTCCCAGCTTCTGTTCTGTTATTCTGATCAGGCATCCTGGCAATCCTGGAGATAGTCTTTCAGGTCAAAAACATACAGTAGCTCAGATAACTCTTGGGCTCACAGATAATGTGTGGAGGTGGGCTGGAGTTCAGGTGACTTGCCAGTATGTGCTTTGATGTCCTCCTGGTGTGCTACTGTCAGTTCACATCAGAACAGGAAGCTGCTGAGGTCTCTGAACTAGCAGTGAAGTGTTCTGTTTTGTGAGCCGGTGGATGTGAGGTTCCGTGGGCTGCAGACGCTTTCAGTGGCAGCTGTGTTGAGCAGTTAGCAGGGATGCCCAGCATGGTCTGAACACAATGGCATAGCCTTCAGCAGTGAGGAGAGGAAGATCAAGGTGCTCCAGTCTTCTCTAGAAAAGCCTGTTTTGAAGGGAAAGCCTTTATGGGCTTGGAGGTGTTCACCAGAGCACTTGCTGCCCTGCATCTGCATCTAAGGGACTGACGTGATCCCTGGTACATAAGCACAGCATCCCTATTAACTGTGCACTTGGCAGCTGCCCTGGAAAATGGTGTCCAGTGAGAGCTCACAGCTGAGGATGGATGTAGAAAGAGTGGAAAGTATTATATAAGAGCTAAAGAATGATTAAAGGATTGGGGAATGTCACAGGCTGAACATATGCAATATGTGCAAGCTGAGTGTGTAGGCATCCTCCTCCCAGAGCCCTGGAAGAACTGGCACATCCATTCCCAGAGCCAGGCTGTCACTTAATAGCTGAGTATGAAATCAGGACAGTAGCTCATGACTGGAGAATAATGACACTAATGCTCACCTTTAAGTAAAAGAGTGGCAGGAGAAGTAAGCTGGGCAACTCTAGCCTGTGGACTTGACTTAAGAAACATGAAAATGTTTGGAACAGTGGTGGGAAGATGGTAATGGAAGACCTAGCGGTAGATGGAAATTGGGATAAAAGTTAAGTAAGAGCATTAAGAGTGCTGATTAACATGCGATATCTCTTTGATAACTCATTGATTTGATTTTCAACATGGTAACTGTACCTATCCTCTGGTAGGGTTATGTACCTGATCGAGATAACTCTTAGTGGAGCAGTGTCTCGGGTGCATCCCTTTTCCCATGCCACATGAGAAGCTGTGAAATGAAGAAAGTAGGTGTCAGTAGAGAATAGGGAGGTCAGATAAAGGGCATGAAGGGATGACAAAGAGGTAAGGACTGGATGAGCTGAAAAGGGATGATCTAGGTGAAAAGCTAGTAGGGGTTCCTCAAGGACTGACCTTGCATGGCTCATGACAATGAGTTCTCACTTGCTCCAGACTCAGAGCGCAGAGCTGGCAGACAGCAGTAACCAAAGGGTTGGCAGCATGTCACCTGGGAGCATTTGACTACACCCACAGCAAAACTGAGGGTTCAGTGTTATTGCACATTTATGACCTTAAAAACAAAGTCCCAGGACATGGGAACTATCTATTTGTTGATAGAAAGATAGGTATGATAGAATGGCAATAGGAACTGATGAGTGTAAGCTGGCCGTAAAAAAATTTAGATTGTTTTTCAGACTTTCGGGCCACTGGGAGTGAATTTCTGGGGAGGAAGGGAGATAAAACCAAACTTACTTATGACTTAAAGTAATAAGTTAATGTAAAATACTAGGTGTGATCTCTGCCAGAGCTAGTATGATGTAGATACAGTGAAACAAGTAGTAGAGATGCAGATCTAGTTTTCATTGGGTGTTGCCTATGTCATCATCACACTGTGGAGTGCTAGTCTTAGGCTGTGTTCTACAAAGTCCAGAAATGATTTTGCTTCATAGAGAAATGTAACTGTGCTGTGCTGAACACTCACCAAAGTCAGACAGTGCTGTCGGTGTAGACTGGTAGCTCCTGTATCAGCAGATGTCTCCTTCAGGGCAGACCAGCTGGCTGTAAAAACCAAAGTGATGAGGAGTTACTGTATTTTTTTTCCCTCTTTCCCTTTTTTCAGAGATGCCATCTGCAATTTTGTCATCTGCAATGACTCCTCCCTCCGCAGCCAGCCGATCATCTTCAATCCCGACTTCTTTGTGGAAAAGCTGCGCCATGAAAAACCAGATGTGTTCACAGAGCTGGTTGTCAGCAACATTACCAGGCTCATTGATTTGCCTGGGGCAGAGCTGGCCCAGCTAATGGGAGAGGAGGACCCAAAGCTGCCTGGAGCAAACAGCACAGCCTCTGGATTTTTTCGTTCTCTGATGTCTCTGAAGCGCAAGGGTGAGTATGGATGGCATGAAGTCTGGTGCCCACCTTTAGAGTGATGCTGTCATCAGTTTTTACACTTAGTTTACAAAACTTTCAGCCTGTTGTTTTGAACTTGTGGAATGCTTAATACTATGGTTTCATAATCTTTGGGGATGCCACTTCCAGAAAGCAGCAAAACAGGCCAGGAAATTGATCCTGGAAATGCCCTGCACTTTGAGAATACCCTTCTTCTGGGATTATTGCTGTGGTGTATGTCAGGCTGGCTTCAGTGGGTCAGCTGCCCCCTGTGCAGCTCAGAAATCTGTAAGTATCTTCCATGCAAGTGCTAGTGGTGCTTTGATCCACATCCCATTCCAGTGAGTCAGTGACAAAGCCCTGCAGATTGACTGATGAAGCCCAGTTTCAACTCAGGGAGGTGACATATCTCTCTTTCTCTTTTAGACAAGCATTCCACTGGAATTTTCCTCTGCTAAACTGACTATTCTTATTTTCTCTCAAGTTCAGCTCTCTTGGTTGTGAAACATTAGCCCCAGGCCCTTCACAGAAGTCTTCTTTTGAGCGTGGTTGTGTTCAGATCCTTTCTTCTTCAATGGCTGGCATTTACCATTCTGTTTTGTTGAAACTAAAAAGGTGTTCCAGGTGTGAGTGTGTCTTCTCCCATCTTTGCCCACACTCAAGGGAAGCCTGGTTCTCCTGATAAGTTCAGTTAAACCTTCTCACTCATCTAGACTGAAGCAGCCTCCATCTGGGCCCCTCACATTCCTCCTCAGCTCTGGTTTCCCAGCTTAGCCTGGCTGGCTGCTGGCAGAGAAGCTGTGAGGTGCCTTCAGATGTTGGCAGCCTGAGGTTGAACACTTCTGATTAGTCTTCCCCTTCCTTTGAGCAATTCTGCTATTGTGAGTATCTCAGAGAAGGGAGCTATTGCCATGGCATAGTTTGACTACAACTTTTTTCTATCTTCAACCATTATATAATTTCTCTAAGTGTTTCTGATCCTACCAAGCCTATTCCTCCACTATGTTTTGTAAGGACAAGCTTTGCAGCCCCACTGATCAGGCAGAATTTTCTGGTGGCAGTTTTAGCCCTCCACTTCTGTCTTACCCATCAAGAATCCTGGTATATACACTCACCCTAGGAAAATAAAAGACTTCAAGTCCTTTAGCATCCTTAGATAAGAATTACTTAATATTGCCATGACTTACTTTGCTGCTCCATAATAACAGGTCTTTCTGCTGCCCCTAAACTGCAGTTAGACTGTGCTCATACCTGTTACTGCTTCTCCCTCAACCCAGAGAGTAGCAGAACACCTAAATTCAAGCACTTGCCACTTGACAAACAGAAGTGAGTGAGTAACCAAATTGAAAATGTTTTCTTAGTGCGTGTGGAAACCCCCATGTTCTTGTCAAAACTTTCCGGCAGGGGCTGGTGAGCCTTCTCCAGGTCACTTTTTTTATTAAATTATCTGTACTCTGTTGGAGCAGTGCTCTTTTCAGACCTGACGTCTCCTGCTAACTCTCTTCCCTAAGAGCTCTGCATTCCCCCACTCAAATGTCTCCATGGCCGTGTGTCAGTACAGCTAGCAGATGTTTCCAAGTCTGCTGGCTGCACTCCCAGGCTGCAACGGCAGAGTCTCCCAGCATTGACAGGCACTGTCTGTGAACTCCTTGGCCAAACTCTGAGAAAAAGAAGTTTGTGCCCACAGAGAAAATCAGTTTCATGTACTGTGTGTTTCATCTTGGAGCCATCATTTGTTTTTCTTCATGTTATAGACAGCTAGAATAAACAAGTTTTATTTCTTCAAAGCCAGAGGCCAAGGACCATGGAGCTCAGAGCTGATCAAACTGCAAATACTTACAACTTCTTTGAGCATCAGGAAACTCAATCTCATGCTGCTGCTTAGTTTCAGAAGCAATCGTACAATAACATCTAAGCCTTTGTAATGCAGCATCTATTCTCCAGACACGTCTTTCAAGTTTCTTTGAGAATCAAATTCTCATTCAGGTACCAGCTTCTGACTTCAAAACTAAATTGAATTTGTCAGGCCCTGCATGTCTCAAGAAGATGTATTTTCCTCTTCTATTTCTGGCCACTGTTGATTCTATCTTTTGAATGTCTAATGAGTTTAGTTTTCTTCAAGGACAAGAATCTTTTGCTGCTCATTCTCTCCCTTTGCACTCAAACCTTTCATATCTTTCACATGGATCAAGAGCTCTCACAGCTCTCCTTTCTCTTGCAAGGCTGAAGCATGCGCTTTATCAGAGTCAGGTCAGAAAGTTCTTGATTTAACAGGAGGCTGGAGTTCCTGGTGGCTTACCATGTATTTCAGAAGTCCTGGAAGAAAGCAGAACATTCTTCAGGAGGAATAAATTTAGTTACACAGGATGGCTGCTAGAGAAGTGCATAGGGTTAACCAGGTCTCTCTCTCATGCTGTGAGCATCAACACCACAGAGCAGTAAGAACTGTAGTACAAGAGACCAAAAGCAAGTAAAATCAAAATGAGATTTGAGAGGGAAAAAAAAAAAAAAGCAAGAGAAAGCTTGTGAGGGAGATAACTTTTATCAAAGCAGCCAATGCATTGCTTGGATTGCTGGGCTATCAGCTGTAGCAGTAAGGAGAGAAACCTTCAGTGCAAATGGTGCAGATGTCCAGCCTGCTGTCAGAAGTGACCCATGTTCCTGGCAGTCTGGCCATGGAGAAGGGAGGAATATTCTTATATCTGTTGTCTCTTTGAAGCCTAAGTACAAGGGCAGGACAAACCAGCTCTGTACCTGTTCCAGTTCTCAGTCCCAGTCAGCTTGTTGTGGTACTTGGTACCACCACTAGGTACCTGTCTATCCAGTGTCTTGTCTCCAGTCCAAACCTATGCACATCTGAGGGAAGAAGTGTAGTGCCCACAGTTCTGGTTGCTGCCACTGAAGTCTTTGGGAGTTGTCTCCACTTTCTGAGGAGCAGATCATACTGGCTGTGCATGTTTGGCAGAAAAATCCATTCAGTAGCAAGGCTGCATTTATTAGAAAACACTGTCCTTCTGGATAATCACTGTCTCACCTGGGAAGTTCCTTTGTGGACAAGAAGAGTATTCTACATTGGTTCAACAAATGCCCTTCAGTTAAATGGATCTCTCATCTAATGTTTCCTTCCCTGCAGGGATCTCCTTCCTTTCAGCTCAGTTGCTTCCATCTTCTGGGACTGTAACCTGTGTTATTTACTGGAGTTCGGGAGCTGCAGCTCATGGCCAATCTCAATCCCATGAAATGGGAACAGACTCCAAGAGAGGAGCCCAGTTTATTGCTTTGTTACTCTCCTTCTGCCTTGTTCAGCTTTCATACTTTACTCAGACCAGGGCAGCTGACATGGAAGAGAGATTCACTGGGATGAGGAAATTCTATGTTTTACCCATGTCTGAAAAGGAAGCTAGTGTGAGCCAGCCAGATTATGTCTGCTCTCCCCAGTAGTGCTTATTTGCCTCTCCCATAAAGTCAGCTGCAACTTTTCTTTCTGCTCCACTTCATGTCAAGCCACAGTGAGGATTAATCTGGACATTTCTTTCATGGTGTAGAGTATGGCAGGCACCAGGGCTGTCCAGGCTCTTACATCTGCCTTTCCCACTTTGCTCTTTTCGTAACGTCTGGGCTTGCAGATTCTATACCATTTTAAACTGAAGCATCTGTTCTGGTGTTGTTTTTTCTTCAAGGGCTAGAGAATATTTGCTTTAGCTGGTAAAAGCTGTAATTAAAGTGAGGTAAGAAGCAAGGATGATGAAGCCCATGTGAGTACAGCATGGTGAGATGAAGTGACTTATTTTGGAATGTCTGTAATATTTCACATCTGTGAGGGCCCTTGTGATCTTCACCCTTAACATTTTGGGGCACTGCTCTTTGCATGTTGAAATCCTGTTCTTTTGGGAGCATTAATTTCAGTGGCTGTTGGGTTCTGAGCTGCCTGAACACACTGTCTTCTGTTCTGCAGAGAAGGGGGTGGTGTTTGGCTCACCGCTGACAGAAGAAGGCATTGCACAGGTTTCCCAGCTAATCGAGTACCTGCACAAAAGTAAGTGGCTCTGTTTGCTGTCTTCCCATCCCAATGGGTGTCCGTCTGGCCCACCTCGTGTCTCTGGTGCAGACAGAGTGACAAGCTCTGAGCTCTCCAGCAGCAGGAGTTTGGGACTGCACTGGGCAACTGTTCCCCAGAATTGCCTAGCAGATATGTTGGTCTATTTCCCTCTGTACAAGAGCTTTCTGTACTGATGGGAGACAGCTTGAAGTCATGTCTCTGAATGCAGTTCACTGTGGTTTGCTGTCAAGCTCTGGAAAGTAGAAGGAACTGCTTTAGTAAGAAGGTGGGAAATCAGCCTCTGATTATTCAGTGCCCTTTTTTCTCCCCTCTGCTGAGCAGATCTAAGAGCAGAAGGCTTGTTTCGAGTGCCAGGCAACAGCATCAGGCAACAGATCCTAAAGGATGCTCTGAACAGTGGTACTGATATTGACCTGGACTCTGGGGAGTTTCATTCCAATGATGTGGCCACTCTACTTAAGATGTTCCTGGGTGAATTACCAGAGCCGCTGCTGACACACAAGCACTTCCACGCCCACCTCAAAATTGCAGGTGAGTGGGCAGCAAGAGGCAGTGATGGGCAGAAGGACTGGAATTGGCCTCCTAGAAAGCACATTAGGCTGTGAAGTGTATTCCTCAAAGGCAGCATTAGAAGGAATCCTCCTGTCACCTCAGCCTGGTGATGGAAAGACTGGAGCTGATTAATGAATCAGACCAAGTCTGTCTAGACCATTCTTCTCTCAGATACCACACTGGTAAAGCCCACAGTCATAACCTAGGTCTCCATCTTTTTTGTGTCCAGGATTCTGAGCAAGTTGTGGTTTCTATGTATTTAATAACTGTTATTGAACTACCTTATGTGAACTTCCTCCATCTTGCCTTCAAGCCATCACAGCTCTTAGCAGCTCTGTTGTTCTGTGGGAGGAGTAGCATAGATTAACACATCAAGTGAGGAGCTTGGGAGCTGAGGGGAAGAGAGATGGAGGGCCAAGAACTGTGCAGGGGTTTGTAGGAGATCTGTATATGAAGAGGAAAGGATAAGCAGTTGCAACAGACTTCTCTGAGGGAAGGTAATGAATGTCCTTCATGTTCTGCCTTGTGATTTGGCAGACTTGACGCTGTTTGATGAGAAGGGGAATAAGACCAGCACTCCAGACAAAGAGCGCCAAATTGAAGCCCTCCAGCTGCTGTTTCTGATCCTTCCCGCTCCCAACCGCAGTCTGCTCAAACTGCTGCTGGACTTGCTCTACCAGACCGCCAAGAAGCAGGACAAGAACAAGATGTCTGCCCACAACCTTGCCCTCATGTTTGCACCCCACATCCTATGGCCCAGAAATGTGAGCAATGCCTCAGTGTCTGTGGGTGGGATATTGCAAGGTAAAAAGCAAAGGCTTGGCAGGGGAAAAACAAAGGTTTGAGAAGGTTAAGTACTGACACAATGATGTGAGGGTTGGAGGCTGTGATGGAGAGGTGGGAGCCTCCTGGCAGGACTCAGTCCCAATGTTCAGCCCAGACCTGCCATGGGTCTCATTTGCAACTTATGCATCTTCTTTTTCAGTAAAATTGAAAGCGTAGCACTGTCATGCTTCTTCTTAGAATGTCAGCTCCAGAAAATCCTTGCAGATCTCTCTTCAAGGTTTCTTATGCTGCTGGTGAACTGTTTCACCACAGAGTTATCTGATTCTCCTCTCAGAGCAGCTTTGGCTCTGTGAGCTCTGCTGTTGGTGTGCTAAAAGCCCTGCCAGCCTGTCATCTTAGAGTAGATCTCCTGCTGTGGCACTGTGTGTGTCTGTCTCCCAGAAGAGACCCCTCCTCCTCCCCTTCTAATGGATGGCCGTGTCCCCTTGCCAGGTGACAGCAAATGACCTTCAGGAAAATATCACAAAGCTAAACAATGGAGTGACCTTCATGATCAAACATTCTCAGAAACTCTTCAAGGTGAGTGTCCTTGGCATCTTGCTCTCCTGCCTCCATTGGCAGGAGACTGAATGCCCCTTGTGCAGACACATCCCACATGTTGAGTATATATTGTGTGGGCTCTCTTCTGCAGTAGGAGAAGGAGACTTTCTACAAGAAACCGTTCCTATAGTGACTAGAGAGGAGGTCTTTGCTGGGCAAGCAGCCCTGGAGATGGCTTTGCCAGGGCAGGTCAGCAGCACGGTGCAGTGTAACACTCCCCTCTGCTGGACACCAGCACCTGCTGCCCAGCAGGAAACCTGGCTCCCGAGGGCAGGTACACACCGGGCTGCACTTGGCTTCTGGCAGGATAAGGAAGTGGAAGGGATTTGTCCTGCCTGAGTGCTGCCAAGAGCAGAGTACCTCATGCAGTGGGTTGTTTTGTTGGGAATTTCTCTGCAAATGGTCATCAGCCCACTGCTGTTACAGGCACTGTCCAGCTCTGAGGAGGGTGCTGGGTAGGACAGTCAGAAGTGTGGGACTTTCAACTGTTCCTCCAAGGAAATGTTTCTACAAAAGACAGTCTCTTGATTTCTCAGGGCCTTCCTGGTCACTGGAGGCATCTGCTCAATGCAGAGTCCTCCCGTGGAGAGTTCCCCTTCTACCTTCTTTGTCTGGGCCCTGTTTGGCTAGCTCAGAACTGTGGCAATTACGTAGAGCAGGGTTCCACAGGAACTTTTCCCTACTCTGAGTTCCACTTATGCTGAATGTCTGCACGTAAAGGATACTGTGAACAGGGAGGGGACATGAAATTCCATTGCTTTGTTTGCCCAGAATGGCTGAGTCTTGATACAAGTGGCTTGTGTTGTATGGTTAAAAAGCAACTCTTGCTGGAACCACTGTTGCCCCAAGACCAAAGATATTAAACAAACATTTGGCCTGTTCTCTGCTCATCGTCACAGGCTCCAGTGTACATCCGGGAGTGTGCCAGGCTACACTATCTGGGATCCAGAGCCCACACATCAAAGGTAAGGCCAGCAAATGCAGCACCTGCCCACCATGAAAGGGAAGAGGCTGAGATGCTGTGAAGGAATCTTTGTGAGTGATAGAAGCTGAAAACAAACCAAGCCATGAAAAAGGATCTGTCAGAGGGCAGGAGCAAGAGAAGCATATGGTGTGGTAGTGCAGGCAGCTGCATTAGGGAAATTGGACAGAGTTGAAGCATCTGTTAATCAAAAGAACAGGGAAAGAAAGCTATGAGCCCCTGTTTAGCAGTAAACCTGCTCCCTGTGCCCAGCACATGCAGCACCTGCTCCTTCACAGGGCTGCTCCTTCCAAACAGACGGACATGCCTGCTGCCATGGCCAGGATGCTTGGCAGAAGTGCTGAGATAAAGGCTACTTGCTGCCACTGGGACAACATTTGTGTCTTGCCAGCAAATGCTTCCCTGCCTCATATAGCTGCAGAAGAGGGAAGATGCATGGCAAGGAGCTGCACTGACCCTTCTCAAGCTTGGAATGGCTTCTGCAGCTCGCATCTGGGAGGGGAGGGAAGAAGCAATGGGGTCACCTTTGTATTGCTGTCACCTCTTCCTGGCACGGGGCCTGCTGATGCAGTGCTGCTGCAGAGGGGTAGGGAAAACACAGTCCTGTGCTTTCACTGGGGTTGAGGCAGCTCATGAGACTGTCCTAGCCTGGCTCAGATGGGTGGCTCGTTGGGATTAAAGCATGGCAAGCGACTCCTGTCTCCGCTTTCCCAGGACGACCTGGATTTGCTGACGTCTTCTGGCTCCAAGGAGCTGCAGCCCCTCAAGTCTCAGAAGCGAAGCCGGCTGGACTCTTGCCATCAGGAGGAGACCCAGCAGCGCACGGAGGAGGCACTGAAGGAGCTCTTCCTCCATGTCCACAATATGCCTGACTCTGCAAAGAAGAAGAAGCTTATCCGGCAGGTAATGTGGGGAAGAAAGATATCTTGGGGTGTACTTGTCAGCACAGTCCTGGGCACAGGGCTAAAGACAGGGCCTTCTTGAGAGCTGCCTCCTAATCCTGGGCAGGCTGGGGAAAGTGGGTTCTGGGCTGTGTATGGGGCAAAGCTGTAAGAAGACAGGAGGAGGTGTCCTGGATGTTGCTGTACCAGCAGCACTTTTAAGCTCTGTTTTTCAATCTAAGAACTTGAAGCAGTTTCCCAGTCCTGATCATGGCCTTGTTGGGCTTCCTCCCTCAGGAAGGGAAAAGTTTCTTCCCCTGTTGCCTGCAGAGAGTGGACAAACTGGTCTCCTCTTGGTCTCAGACAACTTGCTGCACCAGACAGACTGGTCAATATGATCAACACCAGTCGTGTCGTGGCTGCCAGCCTCCAGCTGCTGCCCAGTCTTCTTTCTGCTCCCAACATCTGCCACTTTTGGTTAATCTGGTAGCCAGCACAAAGCACCTTTGCACCCAAACTCCCTGTAATCCTGGGTGGAAGGTGTGGCCTTCCTCTGCTTTCTTCCTCCTGCAGTTCTGAGCTGCTCCTCCATTTTAGGGGGTGAAGGAGAGAAACTGAGTTCTGGGACAGCAGGTAGAGCAGCATGCAGCAGTAAGGGACAGGTATAACTGTGCTAACCTACTGCCCTCATGTTTCCTCTTAGTTTAATAAGCATCCAACTGCTCTGACTCCTGGCTCTGATGTGCCCACATCCCCAGCACCACGACGCACCCGCTCGCGCTCCTTCAGCGGTCTCATTAAGGTGAAAGCAGCCTCTGACCCTTGCTCTCTGCTGTGAATTTCTGATGTTGCTTTTTGCTTCTGCCTTGCCCTGCCTTGGATGAGACCCTCAAAGTGTAGGGACTTCTGAAAGTATTGTCTGCAAACAACACAGATCCACTGGGGCAGAAAAGGCAGCAGAGTGACAATAAGCCTTGTTAGTGTAAAGTGTAGTTATCTTGAAACACATGACTGTAGGATCTATGCATCTTTCTGGAGAATTGATTGCTCCCTGAGATGAGATGAGGATTGACAGTGAGCTGGTCGTGAAGTCTAGCATGTTAGTACGGGTTTTAGCACATTATGGGCTGTCCTACAGCAGCATGTACTTGCTTTTGACAGGCTGGGCTCCTGGCCAGGCCTCCGGTCAGCTCCCAAACTCTTTACAATGAGGCAAGCTCAGCCTAGTGGTGTGGTATTTCAGGTGGTTCTGCTTTGCAGTCTTTGTCCCAGCTTGGCTTCCTTTTTTTCTTTCCCAGCATTCAACTGCTTACCAGCAACACATCCTGCTCCTTCCCTTTCTTTTTTACTTTGCACTCTAAGCACTAGCCAACAGCCCTTTCTTCTTACAACAGCGGAAAGTTTTGGGAACTCCAGTTATCCTGGAGAGGAAGAGCAGGGATTCCACACCAGAGCCTGTGCGGGTCAGCAAAGAGAACGTCCAACTGGTAAGAGCTGCTCCCAGCACCACTGAAGCTGCTGGTGGGGAAGCGTGAGGGGAGTTTGAGTGCAACTTCAGCAATCCCTGGGGAGCTGTCCTCTCCGCAAGAGAAGGTTCCAGGTTTCTTCTGTATGATAAAATAAGGTCCTGAGAAGCTGCTCTGAGGAGAGCAGAGCAGATGGCAAGGGCAGCATCAGAGCAGGGATGACAGTGCTGGGCCTTTACTCCAGTCTTGTCTCTCTGGCTGTGTCCTGCCCTGGGGCATTGTCTTGTGACCCCTTCCCTCTCTCTCGTCCTCCTCCACAGATTGTAAAAAGCCTGCTGCCTGTATGCAGTAGGGTTGTCCCTTGGCCCAGACAAACCAAGAGTGGATTTGGGTGATGGTCTTTAGTGGTACAGGCTGCTCCAAGGGAAGGCTGTGGATACCAGTTCATTCACCAGCTCTCTACTCCTATTGCCCTCTCTTGTCCAGTTACAGAAATGTGGCTCTCCTGCTCATATGTCCCAGGCGAAGCTGAAGTCTTTGGAAGGCCAGAAAGAGGTGAGACACTTCCCCTTAACCCCCATTCCTCTTCCTGCAGGGAACATGGTGTGCTGAAACCTGCTGAGGTGACAGCACACACTCAAGGCTCTGTGACAGCTGTGGTGCCCCAGCTCATAGCAGCCATGCTGAGCCGCAGGCAGGTGACATGCTGGAAGCCACACCCTGAAGGGTCTTACAGCCCTTTTGCCTGTGAGTTGGCAGGCTGGATGTTGCAGGAAGCAGAGGGAAGCTGGCAGCACAGGGTAGTGCTAACAGCCTGTCGGGGTGGCAGTGGGACAATAGGTTGGTGCAGACCAAGACCGACGGCTGTGTTTGCTCCTCTCTGCTCACTGCCTCATCTAGAGCTTTAGCAAAAGGTGTGGGAGGCTGACACCAGGGAAGGGTCTTTGAGGAGGAGAATGTCAGCCTTTTTTTGCATGGTATTCTGTGTCTCAAGCATTCAACTGCACTCATTCTCTGCTACAGGGATCCTGTAGACGCATGCGAGCCCGCCTGCTTTCCAAGGATTCGTCGTCCCTCTGAATCACCTCGCTCCAACGCATGGGTGGGGATTGCCCAGCCTCGCAAGCTGTGAATAGAAAATGTGCTGCACTGAGAGGGGAGTGCTGCAGGCTCACGGCAACCCTCACCAACACAGCAGCACTCCTGAAACTGGATCTTTGCAAGGATTGCAGGGATTTGTTTCTTTCTGTATATAAATTATATTTCATTCTACTATGGGGCAAACCACTATCTAACCAAAACTTGTGCAGCATGTCTGACCTGCTGGCTCTGGGAAGAGCTGGAGTGCTTGCTTATGAGGAGAGCCCTGTTCATTGCAGGGCCCTGTGTGCATTCCCAGCTTTCTTGTAATGTTGCTAGGCTGTATTTTTTTGCTTTTCTGCTCTGAGTTTTTAACATGTTGGCTTGTTTGGCTTCCTTCCCCATGTTAGCAGTGAGAATGATGGGCTGTAACCCTTACCCACATCCTGACATCCAAGCTTGCCTCCAGTCCTCCTCTGGAGGCATGCCCTTCTCTGCTTCTTGGCTCCATTTTGCTCTGCTGTTTCCAAAGGGCTGAAGTGCACAAACGGTACAGAGCATGGGATGGGCTTGTAAGGAGAGGCTCTGGATGCCATCTTTTCAAGTAGGGCCAGGGGAAAGCAGCTTTCCCAATAAACTCATCCCTCTGTTTTAGCTTGAGCTGGAGGCAGCCCTTGCTCACTGCCTTCATGTTTCAGTGGCACAGTTCTGAACAAGGAGTGTCTTGGCTTTGTGTTCACCCAGGGAGGCTTAAGCTGAGGAGAGCAGGAGGCTGGCAAAGGCTGTCTGGGGCAGACCAGCCTAGTCTTTGGAAGTTCAGGTGCCTGGGGCAGGCAGAGTCTTGTGGCTGTGAGTGAAAAACAGTGTGAGAGGTGAGAGAGGGCTCCATCCATTTGTGATCTGCTGCAAATGGTGCCAAAGGCTTTGGCTCAAGATAACTGGATGGCTGGTAAGGCGACTGGCTGATTAGTCATTAAACTGGGGGAAAGGGCTGAAGCTGGGTTCAGCTCTTTGGTCTGAGCTGCAGAAATGAGATGAAATCTAGATACAGGATAAACCCCAATCACAGCTGGCCAATGTCAGCAGTCTCGTTAAGCCAAACTGCTCCAGTAAGCCAGTCTTGCCAAGAACCTGTCTGCAAGCACTCTGAGGTAGGATACACACAGGGTTGCTACTGTGAAATGAAGATTTAATCAGCTGGGTGACCATCTCAACACTTCTCAGCCCTTCTCAGCAAAGTAAATAATCTCTGGAATCCAATTATATTTGTCTTCTAATCTTTAAGAACCAGCAGCCAGCAGGAGTTAGAGCTCTGCTCTTGACAGCTTTCTGAAACAACTGGTGGCAGGAGGTGTGAATACTGGGATATGAACAGGGAGTTCAGTCTGATTGGCTGGAGCTGTCAGAACAGGGCATTGGAGCCCTGTGCAACTTAACTGGAATTTGTCACTTCTTTAAATTGTGAGGTTGTTTTTTTTTTTTTTAATATACAAATCCTTGTGCTGCTTGGTACAAAGGGTGGTTTTTGGTACTATATCAAGGATGCTTGTCCCCAGTCTGACCCCAAGCTGGAGCCTTGAAAATATAGGGGGTAAGGGACTGTAGATGTGTGAGTTGGGATTTGCTGGTGTTAGGAGCCTCTGTCACAGCAAAGAAAAGGCTGTGGTTCTTCAGGGACCAGACTGATGATGATGCTGTGAGGAAGGGCAGAGGCTGTTTGCTGTGATAGTAGTATGTGCTTTTTGGATGTGTCTGTAATCATTCCCTCCAGAGGCTGAAGCTCTGTGTGCTTTTCTCCAAAGGGCACCATGTTTTTCTGACTGCTCTTCTGCCCTGTGCCTGCAGCCTGCTGTTAGCAGAGACTTGGGAATTGCAGCTTTGCCTTTGAGCAGAGATGAGGCACAGACAAAGGTCAAGTGGCAGCACAGGGAGAGCTGGGTCTGCTCCTGCTATCTCTGCTCTTACTTGCATTGGGGCAATTGCTGGGTGAAGCATTTGTTCACTCCTCCTCTCCCCATTGTCCTTACTTGGCATATCTCATATCTCTCTGTATGGGTGACTGCTTGGCAAGGCAGTCTTGTACCTAGAACTAAGTACACTGCTCCCATATAGATGAGACAAATGTAACTCTTCACTGTCCCCCCTTACTGATGGCTCTAGCTCAGAGGCTCTGTCTCGCTTCTGGCACAGCTGAGATTTGTTCAGCTCTAAGAAAAGTTACCTATGGGGCATTGGCCAGGCCTTCTGCATGTGTCAGATGCCTTACCTGCCAAGGGGGTGGGTGCTGTCTCCAGTCCTGGGAGGGGTTCAGTGCCCTGGGCTTTAGTCTGTGGTGCTGGGCTCGCCATGCTGCGGATGGTGATGGCTGACAGATTCTGCCCCTTGGACCTTGGCTGTGGCTGTCCCAATGCATTCACGCTGTCTCCCAGGCACGGGAGAGTTTTACTCATGCTTGGATGTGTCTTGTTTGTCTGCCCTGTGCAGTGACTCATAAGGATGCTTCTTCCCAGAGCAGCCGCTAACTGTTCCCAGAGTCTATCATTTCCAAAGTATTTTTAATCTTTGTCCTTATTTATATATGCTATGTCAGTACTGTTGCAGACTGTTGCCTTTCTGTGTGTTATGTGAAAACACCACATTAAATGCTTTTATTTTTAGTGGTTTTGCTTGGTGGCTTAAGCAATTTCATTGGGACAACAAGACTCCCATCCACCTTCAAAAAGAAGGAAATGTCTGCTTAGAAGCCCAGGGCTACTACTCTTAAGTGTGGGGGTGCTTGGTGAGGTGCTGCCCACCTGCAGGCATGGCACTGGCCTCCCATGGCACGAGGGCTTGAAAGCCTCTGGGATACTTGCATGATACAGGGTGCCCAGACAGGCTGTCTTTCCTTGGAAGTATGAAGTTGGACCTCTTCTTTTCCTGTCTTCCCCCTGCTGTCATCCAGGGTGATGGGAAATCAGTTTTACAAAGAACACTTTAAATAAATAATGGATCAAATGAATAAATTTTTCTCTGTAGGGCCATTCTTCTCTTGCCACTCTTGGCTGCCGAGAGAGGATGCTTTCTGCTTGCATTTTCTTTTCCTCCTTCTTAATAATGGCGTCTCAGATTTTATGCAGATTATTTCTCTGTGAAGTTCTTCCACGTTTGAAATGCCCTGGGCTTGCCTGCCATAGCTCAGACACTCATTAACATCCTCGCCATGCAATTGAAAAACAAGCAGGAGAAGGAGCGTGTTTGAAAGCGGCGCTGCTTTCCTGCAGGCTGAGCCCCAAGGAGCCCCCTTCTCCTCCATGCCTGCAGCTGGGTGTCATGGGAATGGTGAGCCCCATCTCCCTGGAGCTCAGGGAGCAGGAGGCGACGGGCCTCTGTGCACTTCAAAGTGGGCATGAGAGTCTGGGGAGACATTTCTCTTCTTGAACATCTTGAACAAAGGAATGCAAAAACTCACAACAGCTATCTTCAATTCTGAAAATCCAAATATCGCCCCCCTGATAAGCTGTGATTCAAAGTGACAGCTTTATCTGGCTTATATTATTTTAAAAAATGAGTAGGTTTTGGCTTCTGAAGCCACAATCCAAGCACTTATGCTTGACTGCAAGTGAAAGGGCAGTAGGCACTGGGACCCAACACTGGGTGAAGGTATATATTTAAAGGGGGATCACTCATCTCTCAGTGTGTTTGCTTTGGCCTGTTGGTATGTATGCACAGCAGTGGTGTTACAAAGCAAACAAGCAGTGCTCACCTTCATTTCATTAAACAGTTTTTATCTCAAATTGCACAGCACAGACTTGCAAATAAGTTATTCAGGGTGTCACTGCTATCTAAATCAATTTTTGCAAGTTGTCTTGATTTTTTTTTTTAACTGCTCTGCCCTGGTTTGGAGTTGAAATAAGATATTTTCTCTCTTAAATTATCATGTGTGGCTGGGAGCTGTCATGTTGCTGCTGCATCTCACTGCCTAGGGCAACCGTGTAGACAAAAAACATGACTGATGCTAGCAACAGATATTGGCATCAGCCAGACCAGTTATCAGGCTTTACAATCTCATTGGCTTGGATTAACTAATATTTTTTCACGGAGTGACTAAATTACCATGTTTCGTTCTGTTTGCTCATCTCCCCAGTGAGAGTTTTGTGTTGAAGCTCATAAACTGTTCAGGCATGTAGATGCCAAGATCTCCGTGCTGGGTCCCACACTGACCTTACACTTGTGCTGTGGCCTGGAGTGGGATCTCACCTGGCACCACCTCTCTGGTCCCATCCTGTTGCAGCCCAGCTTTGTTCCTGGGGAGTGCCCACACATGAGGAATGTGATGGGGTTGTTTTGGAGCTCCTGTGCAAGGAGCTGCTGTCCCCAGCCATGCATCACAGGGTGAGTTTCAGGTACTTCCCAGCACCAGCCTTCAATTTTAGTCTGGAGAGAGACAAGCTTTCCTTTCTCTGCTGAGTCACAGCTGGAGTGGTCATTTCTTCCCCAGTTCCTCCTCTCCCAAGTGAAACCAGCCCCCCCTGCCTTGCTGCTGGGGAAGATTTACAAATCCACCACCCAGCCCTCCCATGCAGTGCCTTACATGATATTAGATTGTCTCCTTTTCCACTGGAGAGAATTGTGTCCCACTTGATGCTCTGCTTTTGGCTGAAGCTCCTGTGCCACTGGGAATTGTGATGAATAGAGGTGCCAACCTGCCTTGGCCATCATGGCTGCATGTAACTTGATGTGTGCACAGGTCTACGATATGAGGGTGTCTGTCTTGACCTGTGGTTGTTTTAGAGTTTGTTTCTTCCAACCTTTTTGCTTACAAAGCTTGAGCCTTGCTTCTCTGTGGAGCAGGATCTCGGCATCCTCTCGCACAAAACCTCTGGCTCCATTGTGCCTCTCCCAGGCCGTTCTGCAGCGGCAGCACAAGAGGGGGCTGGCAGCACACACTGCGGGACGGGACCCCCTGCCCGCCCGCAGCCCTGGGGGCCCCGCGCCAGATGTGCTGGGGGCAGGCTTGGAGACGCCTGGTTCTTCCTCCCTGGCTACATCTGGCAGATGGAGGAAGAGGGAAGCTGGGACTATAAATAAAGTGAACAAAAACATAAAGAGCACTGAGAAGGCTGAGGAAGTATGTTCTCAAAATCAAAAATCAGCTCTGCCGCCAGCCCCTAGCATGGTCCTCCAGCCCTAAGGAGAGTCCCTGCCTGCATCCAGGGCCAAGCAGAGCTGTCAGAAGGCAAGCTGAACCCTTTCCCTCTCTTTTTCAAGTTATTTTTGGCTACTGGCATCCTCTTGCCATTCTTTAGAGCCAGACCCTGGTAGCCAATCCTTCAGGCTCATGCCTGTGGGGCTGGTGCTCCTTCCTGCAGAACCTGCAGCCTGGAAGTTTGTCTGTGGAAATTTGGGTGATGGGAGATGGAAGGATTTCCCTTGTCCCAGACTGAGCAGAATCTGACTTTCTTTTGTTCTCTAGTAGCTTGTGACTGTAAGGGCTGGGGAAGGAGGAGCAAGGACGCAAGGACACAAAGACACATGCTCACAACTTTGGGACTGCAAGGCACAGAAAGGCCATCTGCAACTGTGGGAGCACAATGAGCCCAAGTGGGCATGGAGCTTATTGATCACACCCCAGCATGGGACTGGCTGCCAGCTAGCCATAAATATGGAACAGAGGCATGCTGGTCTGCACCCAGGGCATCTTCATCAACAAAACCAGGACAGAGCCTCTGCCTCTCTCATCCATCAGGCTGAGGCACTGAGGCACTCCTTATTTCTCAGGTTAGATGTTTTCCCAGTCCAGGGATGTCAGTACAATGGGGGTGAAAGGGCTTGGTGGGAACAAGCCCTGTTCCTCTAACAACAGAACACTGTCTCTGCTTACCCTGTGGCCAAGGTCATCAGCTGAATCCTGAAAACCCACCTGCTCTTTCTGGGAGGCAGGGTTTTATGGCTGAGGAGCTGCAGTTTATGGCACCGTGGAGAAATATGTTGGATGCGCTTGGCAACAGCAAATGGAAAGTTAGTCTATTAAACAGTAAATTATCCCTCCAATGCATCTTCATTGAGGAGGGTTAATGAGTGGCTGCAGGCAGAGTGAGTGGGAAAGAGTGTGTGTGTGCACAGCGCGGATGTGGAACAATTGCTACATCTGGGGGCCCTGGAGCCCCTGATCCAACAATAGCATTTCCATGTGCAAGGCGCTTCACAGACACCTCCTCGCGTGTGGTTTATTCAAACCAGCTCGCACTGCACCGCGGAGCTCCCAGGCTGTTGGTGTGTCCAGCCGTGCTGGGAACAGCATCTCTTCATCTGCATCTGGGCTGCTTGGTGCAAATGTTCTCCTTGTGGGCTAGAGCTGGTTTTGGGAAGCCAGGCTGCAGAGCTCAGCCCCTCTGCTCAGCCACGCCACAAAGCAGGCGTGCAGTGCCTTGTAGACCATCCTCCTGCTGTTCCACAATGAGACAGACTGGGTTCCCCCTAACTGGATGGTCCCTGTTGTGTTAGGTTGGGGCCAAATCCACCTATTTGGGAGTCTTGGCATCTCCTGCATCATCTCAGAGCAGTCAGTGGATGCTGTTTCTTTCACTTGGTCCCAATGGTGAAGGTTGCCAAGCAGTAGAGCTGCCCGGCTCCTGCAGTCAGTGGGGCCACCTTCACAGAGCAATGCTGGCCGTGTTTGGAGGGTGATGGTGGTGGTGTTCACAGGGCTACACTGCCAGTGTCTAGCGGGTGATGCTGGCTATGCTCACAGGGCAGTGCCGGCAGTTTGCAAGGCAATGCTGGCCACATTCACAGGGTGATGCTGTTTGTGAGGGAGGGCTTGTCCCTAGAAGGACACAGAAAAGAGCACATCCCAGCCCTGCCTGCTGCTGCTGCTAACCAGGTGAGATTTACTATGACCCCAGTGCCCCCAGCTGCCCGCACCACTCTATAATAGACCCATCAAGGGCATTGTCATGCTACAGGAGCCCAATAGGTACCCTAATGGGGCTGATACGCCAGCCTGCTCCCACACAATGCCTCACTCTCCCGAGCCCAGTGTGTCTGCCTGGCCTCCCAGCATGAGCCAAGCTGGCCAGGCATGACAGATGTGGCCCAGGACAGCCCGGCAGCCCAGCCTGCACAAAGTCTCTGGGGGACGCTTAGAAGCGAAGGTTACGAAGGTTACGGGCCACTCTGCTCCCAACACATCTCCAGCTGGGTCTTATGGCCACTGCTCCCCAGACAGGTGCTGCTGGTGGAAGGAAGGGTCCAAAGCACAGTCCCAGTGCAAGGGATGACAGATCCTGCAGCTGGCAATGATCCTCAGCAGGGAGGTTGGAGCAGGCGCCACGCACGCGTGCTTGTGTTGGGTTTGCGTGCCAAGGCTTTGGCTGCAGGGGGACTTCTGTGAAAAGCTGCTAGAAGCTTCCTGCATGTCCGATGGAGCCAGTGCCAGTCAGCTTCAAGATGGATCGACCACTGGCCGAGGCTGAGCCCATCAGCGATGGTGGTAGCAGCTCTGGGATAATGTATGTAAGAAAGGGAAAAGTTCCTGCAGAACACCAGCAGCAGCTGTAGAGAAGAAAGAATATGTGAGAGGAACAACTCTGCAGACACAAAGGTCAATGAAAGAAGAGGGGGAGGGGGTGTTCCAGGCACCAGAGCAGAGATTCCCCTGCAGCCTGTGGTGAAGCCCAGGGTGAGGTAGGACGTACCCCTGCAGCCCATGGAGGTCCATGGTGAAGTAGAGATTCACCTGCAGCCTGTGAAGGACCCCACACTAGAGCTGGTGGATGCCCAAGGGAGGAATGTGAGAAGTCCCTCTCCTCAGGAGGAAGAAACAGCAGAGACGAAGTGTGATGAACTGACCACAGCTCTCATTCCCCATCCTCTCATGTCACTGGTAGGGAGGAAGTAGAGAAAACTGGGAGTGCAGCTGAGCTCAGGAAGATGAGAGGGATGGGGAAATGTGTTTTTAAGATTAGATTTTATTTCTTATTATCCTACTGTGATTTGATGAGTAATAAATTTAACCAATTTCCCCAAGTCAAGCCTGTTTTGCCCCTGTTGGTAACTGGTTATCTCTCCCTGGTCTTACCTTGGCCTATGAGCTTCTGATTATATTTTCTCTCCCCTGACCAGCTGAGGAGGGGAGGGACAGAGTGGCCTTGGGGGACACCTGGTGTCCAGCCACAACTAACCCACTAGAACCCTACTGCCTGTGTTTTAAACACTTCTGCTCTGTAGCAGTGCCTGACCCCACCCTGAGAAAGGCTGAGCACTGCTGTGGACAGGTGACAGCCACAGCACTGCTTCAAAGCGTGGTACAAATGAACCCGGGTGTGCTGCCTCCCCTCCGCATGCCCAAATCCAGGGTACAGGACACACTGCCTTGAAGCCCAGGCATGCTGGAAGGTGCTATCATGGGACCCAGTGCCAGCCCAGCCCACGGGAGGGCTAACAGGGGCGAGCTGTGACCTGTCCTGGGTGGGAGGAAATGCCGGGATGCTGCCCTGGGGGGCTTGGCTTAAAATTGGCAGCAATTTTTTGTTTGAAGCTTTGTAGCTGCTTCGCATCTCTTTGCACGACAGGTCTGGCGCGTACCCTGGAACCCTTCCCCAGATCTTCCCATGGAAACTCCTACAAAAAAAAAAAAAGCTTCTGCTTCATTTTAACCAAACCCAGAGCCCATCAGACAATCCAGATGGTCTCTCTCTCTATCAAGCAGTTTGGCCCAAATCCCGGTGGCAGACGGCAGGACCAGGCCTCCTCTGATAAAGAAGTTTGGGGTTTATTTTCCTCCCTGCTCCTCATCCATATTCAGAGCAACCCTGGGATTTTCCCAGGCAGCTGTTGCTCTCTGAGGCCCACCCCATCAGGGTGCCTGGGTGACTTGGGATCACCCAAATGCACCAGGGGCTGAGGTCTTGGTACACAGCCTGTCCCCCCACATGCTGTCCTGGCTCAGCCAGCCCTTGCTGTGTTGGCAGCCCTGGAAGGGTGTTGCTTTTGCAGCTGGAGCAGACACTGAGGGGTCAGCCACGGCTGGCAGCCCAGCTCAGTAGGGTGCACCGTGGTGCTGGGGCATGGGGCAGTGGCCTGAGTGGCAGGCAGAGGCAAAAAGCTCACAGAGAACAGCAGAGCTGAGGTACCTACAGGAGAAAATGTGGATGTCAGCCTGAATGGAGTTTTCAGCTTCCCAGTCCTGTACTCCCACTGGAACCGGGACAGGTGATGGTGGGCTCCAGGCAAGCCCTGCCAGCTACTCCCTCTGCCAAGACCACAGCCCCGTGTAAGTGACTGCATGTTGCTGCAGCTGGATGTAGAGATGGACAGAACTTGCTTTTTCTGCAGATCACAAGGATTTGCCTGGGGCAAGTACTGCAACAATGGAGGAAACAAGATCCCTCACTCCCTCCTGCCTTCCTGCCAGCACCAGAGGTAAAGGGCAGGTTAGGAAGACCTGGTTCTGCTCTGCCAGCCAAGGGGTGAAGGGGAGTTTGTGAGGGAGGGGTGTCACAAGCATCACACTGATAGCAGCCTTTGGGGGGCACCAAGCCATTCTGAAACAACCTTCACCCCCCAAAATTCAGCCAAGGTCTACAGTTCAGACCCCTTTAGGTGTCATTGCCACCAGGGTCTCCCTGGGAGCCCCAGGACAGGCTGCAGGGACACCTCTGCAGAAGCTATGCCAGCAAGGGGTCGGCTCCCAGAGTCCTGGGAAGCAGCTCATCTTCCTTGCTGTCAGGGCTGCTGGGTAGCAACAAGGAACAAACCCCTTTCATCCATCTCAGGCGCAGCTTCCTCCTGGGACTGGGGCCAGAGGAAGGAGATGTCACAAAAATGCAGACAGATGATGGGAGCCGGCATTCGGGATGGAAAAGAGCTGCTGATCTGGGCCAAGCTGGTGCAACCCTGTGTGTGTGAGGTGGCCCTTGCTGGACTAGGACCCCAGGCAGACACCTCTCTCTTGCCCTGATTAAGGAGCTTGTGGAGTTCCATGTGCAGAGGGCATTGATTTAAGAGGCACTCTGGCCCCTGGGACCTGCCACCATACCTGCAAATCTCCACCATTCCCTGTTGCACGGGGGTGTCCATGCTCACACACCATTCTCCCACTGTGCTCCTGCAGTGCAACAGGCTCCCACATCCCCTCCTTCTATGGATTTCCTCCCTGAGGAGGACATTTGTAGCAGTTGCTGCCAGAAGCCAGAACTGTGTTGGGCACACCAAAGTACCTGTTGTTTTTTAAGGACCCAGCACTTGGAGCCATGGGGTTACAAGTGTGTTAGGTGTCATTACTTAAACAGGTGACTAACCCTCCTGGTTACACCCTCCTGCCTTGCATTTGCAGATCTCAGGGGAAAAAATGGAAGGCAATAAAATGAATGCAATGTTTGCGCTTCTGAGATGTCAGCTGTTTAGGGCCAAACTTATAAGATTTCTTGGCTTCACTTTCTTTTGCATTGAAATAGGTGTATTTTGACTCGTTCTTCCCTGTAGTTTAGCCAAAAAGACTTTTTGGTTACTTTATTTTTAAACGTGTTCCTCTGTAACGGAAAAGAACATAGCTAACGCCACAGCCAGGACTTCAAGATTTGCTGTTTGTGTGTGGGAAAAATAGCAAAGCAGAGCTGCCACCCAAGTCCCTTCTGCAGGCTGGAGTGCTGAGCCGCGGGATTCCCGCTCACGGGCCAGGCACAATCCCGGCTGACAAGCGCCCGCCTGTCCTGTGGTCGCCGTGGGCTGCCGGGTCCTCGTGCCTCTCCTGGGCTCTCTGGATGATGGGATGGAGTTTCAGGCTGCCAGGTGCGGCCGCCTGGCTCGCAGGCTGTTTCTCCCCGGAGTGCCGCTGCCCGCAGCCTCTCCCGGAGAACTCGGGTGCTCCGCGAACACAGCCCGCTGTCCCAGGTAGGGGGGACCGATCCGAAGCCCACCTTCCTGCACGGAGGAGCGCTGCAGAGCCCCGACGGCTCCGGCGGCCGGAGTGCCCGTGCCCTGCCCGGCCAGGACCGCCGCTACCTCCGCCGCCGCGGGTACCGGGGCCGCGGGGAGGGGCGCGGGTGGTGG
This sequence comes from Anomalospiza imberbis, assembly GCF_031753505.1. NCBI lineage: Eukaryota > Metazoa > Chordata > Aves > Passeriformes > Viduidae > Anomalospiza > Anomalospiza imberbis. The sequence continues at coordinate 21,732,231 of NC_089688.1, forward strand.
CGGGGGGGCCCGTCGGGGCGGGCAGGGCGGGGGGGAGGAGCCAGCGCGGGGGCTGAGCCTGGGCTGCGGGATGGGGCGGCAGTGAGGGTGGGCGGGTGTGCGCCGACGGGGCTTTCGCCCCGCAGCCGAGCCGAGCCGCGCCGCGTCGAGCCGTGCCCCGCTCCGCTCCGCTCCCCGGTGATGCGCAGCGGCCGCACCGCCTGACCCTACTGCCCGCTGCCATGGCGGCCCCGACCCCCGGGGGGCCGGCGGGGGTCCCGGCGGGGCTGCGGGCCGCCGCCTGGCTGCTGGCGTGCGCCGCGCTGTGCCGGGGCCGCGCCGCCGCCTGCCCGCCGCTGTGCGCCTGCAGCGGCACCACGGTGGACTGCCACGGCTCGGCCCTGCGCGCCGTGCCCCGCAGCATCCCCCGCGGCACCGAGCGCCTGTGAGTACCGCCGGGCTTTGTCCGCCGCCGGTGGGCGTGCGGCGGCGAGGGTGCGGGAGCCCGGCGGGGCGCCGGGGCCGGGGACTTGTCCGAGGGCGTGTGTCCAAAAGCGCGTGGGGAGCGAGTGTCCCTCGGGGGCAGAGCCCCGCGGGGGTGCGGAACGCGCTCGGGAGCCTGTCAGAGTATGTGCGGGAGCCCGTCAGGGAATGCGTGTGGAAGAGGCTGCCCGTGGCGGGGGTGTGCAGCAGCCTGTCTGGGGTGTGTGCAAGTGCCCACCGTGTCTGTTCTGGGCAGAACGTGTGCGAATGCCCGTGGGGCCACGGTCGGCCGCCCAAAAGGTGCGTGTGCAAGAACCTCGTGGGGTGGGTGATGTGCGGTGTCCCGCTACGCCCGGGGGTTGTGTCTGTAAATTCCCGTCCAGACGATACGTGTGCGAGGGCCTGTTAGGTGAGTTTACATGCCTCGTGCCCTTCCTGAGGGAGGTGCAGTAGCCCGTCGAGGTGGAGAGCAGGGTGTGTGTGAGAGCCTGCTGGGGCACGGTGTGTGTGTGTGAGGGTCCTGCAAGGGGTCCGGCATGTGCAAGAACCCGCGTGTGCCAGTCTTTGTGAAAGTATGTGCAGCGGAGTTGGGATTAGAGCGGTGCCCGAGGGAGTGGGTTGTTCCAGGGGACATTTGCGCTGGGGCAACCCAGAATGGACTGCGTGTGTGGGTCTGCGAGCCCCATGGCACCCCCCAGTAGGTGTGTGGCCACCCCTCCAGTGACTTGTCACAGGGTAGCTACACAGCCACAGGGGTTCTCTGAGGGCTTCTGTCACCCCAAGCCCCTACCTGTGCTGGGCACCTCTTTGTCCCCAGGAAGCTCTCCTGGGAGTGCTTAGGATCGTGTTAGGATCAGGTCCCATTGCCTCAGCTCCTCTTGAGAGTCTCCCACGGTGTGACCACCCTTCAGCCATGCAGATCACCCATCGTGAGCCAGACAGCTCACCCATCCTCTCCAGTGTCCTGTGGCTGCACCTCACTGCTCATCAGATCCCTTGCCACGTTCTCAGGGGTGCTGGGAGGTGTCCCAGGCCCCCATGAGGAAGGCTTTGCTCTCACAGTCAAGGTCCAGCTGGCTGTGTGGGTCCCGTGTTACCTACCTGCTGAGCTCCCCCGAGCAGGAGAGGGGCCTCTGCTGCTGTGCCTGGCTCGGCAGGTCTGCCTGCCTGGGGTTCTGTGGCCAAGCAGGGAGAGCAGCATGAGCTGAACGTGTCCAACCTGCTGCTGGCAGCAGGTTCCTGGCACGCAGGAACCCAGTCTCAGCAGGAGAGCAGGGCTGTCCCCGGCCTATGCTCTCCACTCAGTAGCAGCAGATGCCCCATCCCAGTAGCTGCAGTAGAGCATAGTGGCACAATAGCTGTCTAGGCATTGGGGCCAGGCTGCTCCCACATCCCCCTTGCAGTGCAGGGAAATGCTGAGCTGCTGCCTCCTTGGGCAGCAGAGCTGCGGGATACATTCTAGGACAGCCACACGGTGCTCCTGTCCCTGTGCCGTGCTGTTTGCAGCTCCTGGAGTTTGATCATGTCCTTTGCCTGCAGATGGGCAAAGACCCTGCAGGCGAGGACTGCATGCATGGAGTGCAGAGAGGCTGGCAGCTGCCAGGGCTGCACCCAGCAGGCAGCGTCAAGAGCTCTGCAGGATACCACTTTAGAGGAGTTTTCTTTTCTCCCACCATAATTATCCTCATACAGATGATTATTACCCAGCACAGCAACCAGGCTGCTGTGAGTTGCCATCCCATAGACCAAGTTTATGAGGTCTGAGACAGGATCCCCCTTTCTGCTGTGCCCAGGCCAGAGGGAAGGTTTATGCATAGCCCGCACTAGCCCTTTCTGCCTCTTGGAGAGCTTAATGGGGTCACTGGCATCAGCTCTGGGTGCAGGGTCCTGGGGGAGGGTTGGCATGGAGTCCCCACCTGCGCCCGTTGGGCAGGTGCTCAGCACTGCTCAAATGAAGCAATGCTGGAGTGAGCTAATGGAGGATGCCCTTGTTGGGTGTCTCACTCCTGTTCTGGCAGGGCATCTCTCCTGCTCTGGAGGTGGGTCCTGCTTCCTGTCTCCCATTCTGCCTCCACTGACCTGGTCCTCCATGCCTGTTGCCATTCAGCAGCATTGGGTTTTCTGGATTTTAATGCAGCTGGTGATGCCGGATCTTCTGTCTGGACTGAGCTAGACATGCTTGCTCTCTCGTGGGTGTTGTCTGCTGGATAACTACTTCCTGCTGTTTTGCACACCCATGCAGGTGCTGGAGGGTGTCTGTGCAGAGCAGGTCTATCGCCTAGCAGTGAAATCCTGCTGTAACAGCTCGTGAGTTTCAATTCTCTGTAAGCAGGCTGCAACCTTGCAATCTCCAACTTCTCAGTGTTCAATGGAGCAAGGTCAGCAAGCCACAGGGGAGTCTGCACCAGGGGCTGTGCTCAGGACTTGCTCTCTCCAGGGGTCAGCTCTCTGTGGGAAGTCATCAACCTCTTACCAGTGCCCTCCACTGCATGCCTCTTTTTCCAAGCCCTGAGATGCACAGCACGAACAATGCCAACCTCACCATGCATCCCGCAGTGGCAGTGAGCAGTGATGTCCCTGCTATTGAATTTCTTGCCTGTTGCATGCCAGTGTGGTGTTTAGAGCCTCCAGGCTTTCTCCAGCCTCTCACCTGGCTGAGCCCCATGGTGGCATGGGTCAAGCCCCTGGACAGGGCAGCACTGCTGCTGCAGCCAGGCCTGCTGGCACTGCCATTGTGGGGATTCAGTCAGCAGCATGCTGTGAGCATGTGTTTTTGCTCCGTTGCTTTTGCAACACACCCTTTTCCTTTGAAGAACAGGGAATTACTTGCCTTGCAGAGTCACTGCAACTTTGGAGAATCATGGGCTGGGGAAAAATTGTCTTCTGTTTCAGTTTGCCCTGTGCTGTCTTCCTGGTGGGTGCAATGCTGTTGGTAGAGAGTAAGGGCTGCAGATGTGTCTAGGATGGACCATGAGTGATGGTTGCATGGGGGGGACACAGGACCCCTCTTCCCTTGTACCAGGGCACAGCACATTGCTCCCTAAGTGCCTTTTAATCTGCAACACAACATAAATGGGGGTTACGCACCTGCCTTCTGACTGGATCGGGGCTGAGCAAGGTGGGAAGCAGCAAATTCTCTGGGCACTTCTCACAAATGCCTGTGCTCCTGCCTACACTTCGGGCAAGCACAACAGAGGCCTGAAGGCTTTGTAGGCTGGATGAGGGGTGATAATCCTCCAGCACTACAGTGTCATCTGCTTCCAGGAGTCCCTCAGGCTTTAGCCACCAGAGAAGAGTTGTGGGAGAAGGTCACAATTCCCTTCCCCATTTGCTTGTTTTTCTTTCTTTTTTTCTTTGCAAGTGTCTCTGAAGAGCAGACTGCCTTGTTGAGGAGGTGGATAGGTCTCCCCACGCCAGCAGGATCAGTGCAAATTTGCCACTGTCAAATGGCAGTTTCCAGCCCAGCTCTTTGCTTGTAGGGGATGAATTGACTGTGTCACTCTTTTCTGCTATTGAATTTTTGGGCTGACAGCTGAGAATTGCCCCACTTGCTCTTTTTGCCTCCTCTCCAATGAGCTGAACTTCCCCATCTCACTGTGGGCTGTGCTGTGTCCCTGCCCCCATGTGGAAGGCAGCAGAACTGGGTTTGGGGGTCCCCATCACTGCACCCCCTTGGCTCTGGCTTTTCCTTTCCAGGGTCCCTGGCCTCAGCATTTAATGGAGCTTCTGTTTGCCTTGTTCCCGAACTTTGGGGGTTTGCCTGTGCTGAAATGGGCCCCATACAGTCTGTAGCCAGCCTGCCATCCGTCTGTCTGCATTGCTGGAGGGAAGGGGTGCTGAGCTACAGCCTTTGGGTATGGGAGCACCATGCCAGGGCGGCTGCACATGGAGCACTCTTGCATACTGCACAACCATCCCCTGCCAAAATTCCAGCAGCAAGCTCTTGTTCAGACCATGTTTAATCCATTCACCTGCATCTACCTCTCACCAGTTAATCAAAATGTCTTGCAGCAGCCATGCTGGTGTGTCACAGCAGCACTCCTGCATTCCACTCCAGTTGTTGGGCTGCTTCTCCTTTCAGGGGCTTCGGGCAATGCTCCTTCTTAGGAAGCACCTTGAGGAAGTCAACCTCTCCCTTCCCTGAAGTGCCCGGGCAAGTTCTCAGTGAGCAGTCTGGTTGCAGAGCGTCTGCGCAGGCTCTGCAGCGCTCTGGAGCAGGATGCAGGACCTTTGTCCAGCCAGGGCAGTGCTTGGCTGGCCCTGCAGCCTCAGCTCTCAGGAGAGATAGTGCTGGGCACTGGGAGGATGCAGGCTGGCTTGGGAAGGTAGCTCGTCCAGCCCACTGCAGTGGCTTCCTTGGGAGCCTTCCTGGACAGAGGAAATTTGCAATTCTATTCCAGTTTCTCCCTTCAGCTACGTCCAAGGCAGATGCTGTCTATATATTGCCATGGTAACGCTGCGTTCTCACTCTCTATGGAATTGCATGCTGGAAAAATATTAGTTTAAAAAACTATGTCATGTTTGTATTGACTGAAGTGGAGGCTGATAGTGGAGGATCTATTGTCCCCTGGTTGGGAAAAGTCACCAGTAACAGGCAATAAAGCCAGGCCGATTGGCCTCTGGTGACCACTTCTCACCCCACACAGCAATTGCTTCCCTATAAACCCTTCCCTGGCTCTGTTTTATTGCATCCTTTAAAACAGATATTTTTGCCTTAAATGTGCTGCCACTTTGGTCCTCCAGAGTGATGCATTGTGCTAACAGCAATTCCAGGCTGCTGAGGCGGGAGCAAGGAAAGGGAATTGTTTCCAGCTTTAATCGTGGGTCTCTCATGTGCACCTTCAAATGCTGTTGCTGCTGTGCCCAGGGTCCCAGGGTGGGCTGGGCATGGTGGCCACGCTTCCAGTGCAGGGCAGCACACACAGAAACAGCTCGGTTACAGAAACGGACCCCTAACAGTACGTGCATTTGCTTTGAGTTTCATTCTCCCATGCTTCATTGTTTCCTATCAAAACTCTGGCTGGCAGAAGAGTGAGGCAGCTATAAAAGGCAAAGGATTGCATGAGGGACCCCCACGGGCACCAGAACTTGCAGCCTGGGGGAACAGAAGGGATTTGGGGTACCACCAGGGTGGTGTGGACAGGGAAAGGGTGTCCTGTCCAGGGAAAGGTGTACAAGCCCGTGGCCTCCCAATGAAGAGGGGCTTTTCCTGTATCCTTGCTCTGATTTGCTCTCTGGCAGACTGGTGGAGGAGAGTACTGGAGCAGGATGTGCATGTGGGCAACCAAGGCAGCCCTGTCTTTGTCTTGCTTCGGAGTCCTTCATGGTTCCCTGCCCACTCCAGAGGTACTTGGTGCTGCAGACACATCCTCTTGGTCTTTATTGCTACTGAAATAACCTTTTATAAAACCTGAGAGGCAAGGAGAGGTTTCTCTGTGTGTTTTGCTGAAAAGCAGTAAAAACCACAGTTGTGCATTAGCAAATGGCCTCATCCCAGGGGATGTCGGACCCAGATCACTGCTCCCTGGCAGGCTTCCAGTGCGAGTAGCTCCAAGGCCAGCTCCAGCAGCTGGCCCCTGTCCCCACTCGAGGGACAGCCAGGGATGGCAGTGGTAGGAGTGGGGAGAGGAGCAGAGGTTTTCCTGCTGTACAGCACCAGGATGCCAATTAGCACTGTGAGCAGTAAGGATAGCCAGGTCCTTGGGGTCGTGGCACTGCTGGAAGTGAGAAGGAAATGAGCTGGGTTGAGGGGATTTCTCCGTGGTGTTGGTGTGGGGTTGGCCCAAGGCTGTCCCCTCAAGAATCATCTCAGACCTCCCTGCTACATTCAGGCTCTGAGGCTGTGCTGACTGCCTGCTTCCCTAGCATGCATTTTGGATGCACTTGCTGCTCAAAATAGCAGATGCAAGTGTCCTATGGGGGAGAGAGGCTGCTAGAGGAGGAAGATCAGAAAAAGGAAAGATTAATTTTTAAAGCGATGCAGCCAAGGAGCAGCCCTGGGCACCAAGAGTGAGAGAGATGCAAGCTCCTGACCCTGGATATTTCTTGGCTGGAGGAAGCCTACATCCCAAATGGGATGCTCCAGGAGACCCATCTGGTCTGGGATTGAGTAGGCGTCTATAACTAAGCAGTTCAGGTGCACTTGTCCTCTCATCTCTGGTGTGAGCAGCTCCAGGAGGGATAAGCCAAAGAGGTTTTGCTGGGAGAGATGCAAAGTGGAACTCAATCCAATGAGTGGCAGGATGAAGCCTGAGGGCTGGGCAGCCTCCCCTGCCCTGGGAAGCAGAGGAGCTACAGAGCAGCCCCTCACCAGGCTACTCAGCACAGCGTAAAAAGCCAAATTTTGTGGGTATCCCAGAAAATCTGTTCTCTTGGCTGAGTGTCAGTTTCCACGTTTGTGATACAGAACTGCCCTGCTGCATTTTCTCTCTCCCGCTGGGGTTCAGGGAGGTTGTTTATTAATTTTTAACCTGAAGGTGGTACACCACAATGCTGTGTGAATGTAAAGCATTCCTTGACTGCGAACAGCTAATGGCTGTGGCATGAAAACCCCAGAGAGAAGTTAGGAGAACAGAAAGCCTTCTGGATCCTCACTGTTACTTGCATGATCGATGCTGTTTGTAATGCTTAAAGATCTGTCGTGATGCTAACCTGCTGTAGTACCTCGTAAAAGCCTACAGAGCCTCCTGTGCTGTGGGGACCATGGCTGTGCTTGGGGCTGGGCTGCCCTTTGGCTAAGGGCAGTGATTCCCAGATGAGCCCAAACAGCACAGAGCTGCTCTTGGCTCTGCTTGTCGGGCACCTGCAGGCAGCTGGTAGGGATGGGGCTGGCAAGGCATTCACCCTGTGAGCAACACCCTAAAGGGACTTCCGTGTATCCCTTGGGAATCTTTGCTCTTCTTGAGGGGTCTGGTCAGGATAGGGGTGGGATGGAAAAGGAGAAGAAGGTGCTGAGCCCCTTGTGCAGCTGTGTCAGCCCAGGATGTGTGTGACCAGAGTCTCCTCTCTGAGCAGTGGGCAGCGGCACCCTGTAATTCCCTGGTGCCTTGGAGGGGATGGAGTTAGCACCCAGGCATGGCCATATGGGCTCCAGAGAGCTGGGGAATGTGGTGCTGGTGCTGGAGGGGACCAGCTCTCACAGGACTGGGAAGGGCCTCTGCCCCACATTTCCTTGTTTGAGCAGCTCAGTGAGCCTGTGCTGGGGCTAAGTTACATTCAAGCAGCCGGGTGAAATCTTGAGAAGACTTGAAAAATGCAATAAAAGTGTAGGATGAAAGGTTGCAGCTGCTCTGTCCCCCAGTGCTGAGCACAAGGGTCATTCTGGAGTCTAAGCCTCATCCATGTTTCCATTAGCAGTCTGTGTGATGGGACACGAGCTGCTTCTGACAGTTGCAGATGCCACCAGGCTGGGAGAGATGCAAGAAGGCTGGAGAATGGGCTGAGCTTTCAGAGTGGGCTTGGTGAATGGGAGGAATGAGCTGACAGAAAGGAAGTTGTTGCCTGGGGACTCGAGGAAAGTGTTCGTGGGAGGCAATCACCAAAAGCACAGATGTGGAATGGGAGCACAAACGCAAACAGAGCGGGTCCTGCCCCTGCAAGTCAGAGAGGCCCTGAGGGAGAGCTGTGCCCTTGGGGCTGGGGGATTGCTGCGGGGGAAGTGGGCTGGGAAAGAGGCCTGCACGGGCAAGGGAGCAGCCAGATCTCTGCACCTTGGTGGCCTGGGCAGGCAGAGATGGGGTTCTGTGCTGTGGGAGGGGTTCAGGTCAGAGTTTTGGTAACGGTCCTGGAGGCAGGAGCAGTGATGTGCTGGAATAAGGCACAGGGTAGCGTCAGTTCTTGTCCTTGAGGGGAGCAATGCCTGCATCTGCCTGGATTGATGGAGGGTGGCAGAGGTACTGCTGTGGGGTGTGTGACCTTCCAGCCTTCATTTCTCTGCTTCCCTGATTATTATCTGGCACTGAGGCTCCAGCTGGGGTCAGGGCTCTGGGATGAGGGCTATGGAGCTGCTGGGAGGGGAGCCATGCCCTTGGGGGCCAGCGCTCTGAGGCAGGGGCAGGAAAGGCAGAGTAGTGAAGATTGTTGAGGGAGGGACAGATCTCATGGACAATGCACCTACCAACCCCACCGGGCACCAGGGCAGGGGCAGCCCTTGCAGCAGGCACCACAGGAGCACAGATCCTTCTCCACCAGCCACTGCATCACTGCCCAGAGCTGTAGGCTCTGTGCTGGCCCTGATGGGCCAGGGCACATTTTGGTGCTGGTGGGTGCAAATGCAGGAATTCATCTCACAGACTTTCCCTCTGCATTCTTAAAAGCGGGATTCCGGGGAGCAGAGCAGTTAGGATTTCTGCCTCGGCAGGAGAGCAGAGCAGAGCTGAGCTGAGCCACAAGGACGGGAGTCACATGTGTGCTGAATAGCTGATGCTTTGCAACGGAGTAGGGATCCTGGGATTGCACTGTCTGCTCCTTTCCGCTTCTGATAAATCAGTGCCCAGGGAAATATCATTCATGTTGGCTGTATTTAATAAATTAACTCTCAGCATTTGTGCTCTCTGAGGTTGTTACTGAGTTAGTGTAGCTCCAAACCCTGCAAAGGGAAAAGACACATCGGACCCCCTGGGAATGGATAAAGCCATCCAAAGCTAGAAACCAAATATAAACCCAGACTATGCAAATCCAGTCTAACGAACCCTGCTGCAGCACAGACATCCCATCTGGGAGTGGGATGATCCACAAGCAATGTAGCAAAGGGACTGATTGTTTTAATGACTTTCCTCTTCCCAGGGAGAAATGGGAGGGGGGTTTTTGAAACTTGAGGGTTGCAAATGAAAATTTGCTTTCTCTCCATCAGCATTGTGAGATTTGGGGTGCTGGGGGGCAGAGGAAGGCAGCCTGAATGAACTTGAGAATGCTTTCCGGCGTTAAATCCTTTGAATTAGTGAGGAAAGAGCACGCCCTGTGTTTCTGCTTTCAAGTCACAGTCCAGAAATACCAATCTGCTGGGCAGCTCCCCAGACACATCAGTCCTTATTGAAGCTCTGCTGTGTGGAGCAGGGCAGAGTGTTTTGCTTCACTAGGAAAGGGCATGGAGGCAGTGGGTGAGCAGCTGAGCAGCAGGGATCCGGCTTTCTGGGCACTGCAGACTGTAATTTATCTCCATGAGGAACTGAAGGGGGTTCAGAGGGGAAAAAATGTCATGAAGTTAAATGGCAGTGTTGCCTCGGCATCCTTACAAATAAGCTTTACCTGCTGTTCGTTCCCATCTTGGTTGCAAAGGCCATCATTTACCTGAACAAAGGCATGGAAGGATGCTGGGAGCAGTTGTCAGGGAGCACATAGAGCCGGTCCCTGAGGGAGGAGGACTGTCAAGGGGCCCTGAGACACAGCCCCACTTGGGGATTGCCACCAGCCCCACTGCTGAAGTTCCCCAAGGATGCTCAACTCAGCAAGCATGCAGGGAGCAGAGGCTGGGGTGGGTTGTGTGGGCAGCAGACCCCAGGGTAGCTGGTCCTGGCAGTGCCTTCTGGTGCTACAGCCTTTGGGCTGCACTGTCCCAGCAGATGCCTTGGAGAGAGGGCAGAGCCTGGTTTTGACTGGCCATGTTTAGTTCGTGGCTTCCATGGCTCTTTGACGTTTCTTCATGTTTCCGTGCTTTGCCTGTGTTCTGCCTCTGGCTAAGGCTCTGGAATGCTGGTGCTCTGAGGACAGCACCACCTTGGGCTTTGCAGGCTGAAGTCTAAGTCCTGGCTTTCAGGTTGGGCAGTTCTAAATCAAGCCTCTCTGCTCCGTCCCTCTGCAGGACTGGAGATGTCTCAACTTCCAGTTCCGCATTGTGCTGGAATTGTCCTCTGGCTACGCAGCCAGAGTAATTAATGTTAGGTATGTTTAATGGAAGGTGACATGGGAGTCCTGCTGGGACCCCTCCCTTCACAGGAGCTTGAATGGGTGCCATGACCTCCAGCTTTGTCTCCAGCCTGGCCCTGGGGATCTTCCAGGCAATCTTTGCCAAGGAACCTTTAGGACATTTTGGAGAAAACCACTCCTGAAGTTGTGATTTCTCCCTGCCCTTAGCTGACTCCAGAGCTGTGGTCCATCAGGAGGTGGGCACACAACTGTACCTACCAAACGACCCCCTTTGTGGTGACAAATGTCCCTAAAACGTGTGACACACCCCAGAGCTTCGTACCTGGGATTTACAGCCTGACTGACCACCGCTTTTGCTCCCACTGAGAGGGTCAGGTCCTTCTGATTTGGAGGCCCGACCCCGGCAGCCTGCTGTGCTCTCTACGTGCTGGTCGGACTGGAAGCCGCGGCAGTCGTGGGGCTGCAGAGCCCGATTGTGGGTTTCAGTTTAATCACTGGGGCTGAGGAACCTCTATTCATTCCGGCTTGCATTCATCTGTGTCCTAGTAACGGTGCTCTCCCAACCTCCTTCCCAACGCAGGCACACACGGCTGGATAATGGCAGGAGCCCGGCAATCGCGGAGCTGAATAGCGCTGTAATTACGAGGCTATAATGGCGAGCTGGAACTCATTAGCCATTATCAGCCGTTTCAGCGGGACAATGACAGCACCCCGGGGTGCGCGGCTGCGCTGGCTGCACCCGGTGGCCCTACACGCTGCTCGGCGGCCCCGAGGCCAGCCCGCCGCTGACCTTGGCCCCTCGCACGGCTGCAGAACCCGGTGGAGGGAAGCTTTGGCTCTGGGTGGGAATGATGGACTGTGTATTCAGCCAGTCATGTGACACGAGGCATTCCTGCTCCCTGGTCCCGCTGTCAGGGTTCGGGAAGTTACAGACCCCCCGTGGTGCTGCCCAAGCATCCCAAGCTGCTCCATGGTGGCACTTTCTTTCCTTCCCTGGCTCCAGCAGCTCATCCTTCACCTGACTTCTCCTGCAGTTTATTTGTTTTCCTCTTGATTTTTGTGTTTGTGTTCAGTGCAGGCAGTGGGTCTCAAGCATGGGAACCCTCCCTGGGCTCTGCTTTCATGTAGGCATCCTCCATGCCCAGCGCATGCCTTGGGCAGGTTGGCTTATGGCAAGAAGCAAACGCTGCCATGCTTTGTGATGCCAATCGGGGAGACTGTCTCCTGCAATAGGGGGCTGCACAGAGATCCCCAGCTCTACAGACTCCGGGTCCCAGGGTTGATGGTCCTGCTTTTCCCACAGTAATCACATCCTGTAATGCAGAAAGGCACTGCAAAGCTGACTTCGAGGTGCAAATCTCTGCAGCTTCTGGCTTGATGTATTTTAAAGCAGGATAATCCTAGCAAGAGCATGCTGGAGAGCATGGCTGAGGAGAGTGGGGAAGGTGTAACCAGCAGGCTGGGAGCAGAGGCCCTGCCACGAGTGTGTCCAGCAGTGGGACACATGTTGTCCTGGTGCTCAGCAGAGCCTGGGCAGGACCGAGGCCATGTGTGGGTGTGGGTATCCCTTATTTCCACCAACAGAATGAGCAAGGAGGGGAAGCATCTTCTTTCTGGCTGCATTGCCTGTCCCTATGCTCACCCAGGGCTTTTGAATGAGAGAGTGATGCCACAAAGCAGCTTGTCCTGTGCAAGCTTCTCTTGGCAGGTGAAACCTGAGTGTGGCTTATTCTCCAGGTAGAAGGTGTGAAATGGCTGTGCATGAACCGGTTGTGATGCACGGATAATGGCAGGAGCCGTTATCATGTAAGTGTCACTTACACTTGTAGGTGTCTTGCAGCTGGGTATTTGCAGGGATCCTGCTGTTCTGGGGACTTCTGTTTGTTTCTGGTTACCCTTGCCTTCTCTAAACAAGTCTGTGCATTTGGGATGACCCTACCGGGTGTTAGCTACATTTGGAGAATGGGGTGACATGCATCCCAGGGGAGGCATAGGGAACAGGGAGGAGCCAGAGAGAGAGCCCCTTCCTCTTGTTGCCTTATGGTGCATGAAAGATGCCAGCTTACACAGCCACAGCCAGACTTCTGTGTGCCCAGCACTGCTGGTCATTGAGGATGAGGGTCCTCTCTGGAGTCAGGGGCCATTCCTGGTGAGGGGCCACAGAATTGCACCAGCCCCTACTATCCTTTGGGCCCTGCCTGCCGTTTTTGGGGAGGTACTGGGGAGGCCCAGTGTTTGGCTACCTCTTGAGTGCTTCCCTGCTAATTTTTTCCTCTTCTCTCTGCAGGGAGCTCAATGGCAACAACATAACACGAATCAACAAGAATGACTTTGCCGGACTGAAGCAGCTCCGTGTCCTGTGAGTTCCTGATGAGGGGCCAGATGCCCCCACCTTGATGGATATTGTGCTTGGTTTGTGGCCCCCCTAGGACTGCTGGAGTTAGCCTCTTTCTGTGGGCTTCAGCCAGCAGGGCTGGAGGGTATTGTGTTGGGCTGAGCGTGGTGGATTTCCAGCTCGGAGAGAGTGGGAAGAGTCTGGGTTGTGTTGAAGGGATAATGGGACTGAGGTGCCCTGGGTCAAAAGAAGTAATGGGGGCACTGGGGACCACTTTTGCAGAAAGCTGACCCCTTCTCTCTGCAGGCAGCTGATGGAAAACCAGATCAGCATGGTGGAGCGTGGGGCATTTGATGACATGAAGGAGCTTGAGCGGCTGTGAGTATCTGGTTGTGGAGGGAGGTTGGTGAGGGGCTGCTGGATTTAGTTGCAGAGAGCATCCTTTCCTTTTGTCCCTAAACCCTAATGTATCAGTGCTGCCTGACTTCAAACAGCTTCTCTTCTGCGTGGCAGTGGTATTTTAGAGTTTGGGAAGCACACCTATTTCTGTTTCTATAGATCTTAGAGTCCTTTCTGATGCTTTTGAAGTGAGGAGCAGGTTAAACACAAATGACTTTTGCTGCATCAGCTGTGTCCTGTGTGTTAGCAAGGGAGCTGTAAGTTCTGGTCCAGCACTCAGTAAAATAGCTCAGCAGTTTAAAAATCCCAAGCTGCTCGAGCAAATATGAGGAGCTGAGCGAACAGCAGGTTAAGAGCGCAGTTAAGCAGCAGTCAGCAGTTAACAGCTTGGAGTCCTCTCTGCGTGTAATTACAACATTGTGAATAGGTCTATTAGTGCCCCGTTGGCTGTCCCCGCCTGGGATTGTGGTGAGCAGGATGGGGGTGTCCTTGCCAGGTGGGATGCTCTGCTCTATTGGCCTCTCTGAGCGGGCCAAAGTACCCAGCTCTGCGTGATGCATCCAGCTGGGCTGCAGATGGGGTCATTGCTTTGTACTCCAAACCCTGACCCTTTTCTTGTTTCCCTGCAGACGGCTGAACCGCAACCAGCTGCACACCCTGCCCGAACTTCTCTTCCAGAACAACCAGGCGCTGTCGCGGCTGTAAGTACTTCTGTGTCCACAGGCTCCCTTGCCCAGCAGTGCTGTGGGCTCACCTGGGGGACTGCCATGGAGTTTGGAGGGGCGCTGATGCCTCAGGAGGGTGCTGCTCCTGGGGGAGGTGTGCTGGTGGTTATGGGTGTGTTGTCCCAGTGAGGGCTCGGCACATGGCAGGGGAATGTCACCCCTGTTTCTCTGTGAGCCGAGCATGCAGCAAGGTGGGAAATGGGCTGTGACTTGCAGGAAACCTGAGACTGGCAGTGTTAAGGATGTCCCTGTAACACATGGGGATATGGGATGATGCGCTGGCAGTCTGGGCTGGGTCTGGCATTGCAGAGTTGAGCTGTGCCTGCACAGTGTCAGGTGGAGAGGCGCTGAGAGCTCCTCAGCCTCCTCCCTGGGTGTGGATCACGGGCTTTGGAGCAGGGTTCCCTTACACACTAGCCCAGGTTCTCATGAAAGGAGGGTGAAAGAGGGTGTCCCTAAGGGGGTCACATTCTGCCCAGAGACCTCCATGGGGAACAGAGAGCCCCACAACCCTGCTCAGGAGCTGCCTTTCTGTAGGTGTCTGGAGAAGGAGGGGGAAGCCCTGTCCGGGGCAGATCCAGCCCCTCATGCCTGCTGCCCCCTCCTCGCATTGCTCTACCTGTCCCCATCCCTGCCTGTCCCTCTGCACCTGCAGAAACAACTCCAGGGACTGTCTCCTGCTGTGCAAGCCCCAGCTCCACAGATCTCTCTGCTCCTCCTCCCTCTGTGAAGCAGCGGGCTGCTTGGGGAGGGCTGCTCGGGTTTTGATAAATATTCTCTGTTCCATATTGTGTTTCCCTTGCCTGGGGCTGTTTTGCTCAGGCAATGGTGCTTTCAGCAGTGCCAGCATTGTTCAAACAAAGTGTTTACAGGCTCTCAGCTATGTCAGGCACCACATACATTGGGAAGGGTGCTGTGAGGAGCAGAGGGTGCATGCCAGACTGGGGCTGGGTGCTCTCCATCACTCAGAGAAGCAGCTTATACCCTGTGGATTAGGATGGTAGTTGCCAGGACACAAGCTTTCTGCTTGCAGCATCTTGTATCTCCACTGATCAGCTGTGACATGAGGATGCCAGGTCCCCGCTGAGGCAAGGCAGGAATGGATGAAATAACTAAATGTGCTGAGACATTCCCAAGACAGGCATGGCCTTGCTGGGGCCAGGCAGCCCTGCCTGTGCAGTCAGGCTGTGGCTGAGCTGTTTTCTTCCAACAGCCAGGGAGTCAGTCCCAGAGTCCAGCCCAAGGCGTGTAATGAAGGGTTAAAACGCTGTGTGGGTTGCCAGTATGGGATATGTGAAGTGGTGGACAGGTGCCAAAGATGGGCCTAGGTAATGGCAGCTGATAGCACAGGCGTTCAGTTAATTACCAAATGGCATTTGTTGAGCTCAGCTGTGCCATAGCATGGCGCCAGCAAGGGCCCATCCTCCTCCAGCCACCCATTGCATAACAGAAACACGGGCAAGAGAATAATTTTACAAATATTGATGTTTCCTTTTTCATCTTCTCTAGATTTTAACACCAGGCTCTTTCAACAAGCAGAACCTAACAATTCATTGTGGAGATGCAGAAGAGCAGCATGTGTGTCTCCTACACATACAGTGTGCCCCTACACAGCTGCCAGGCTCGTGTGGAGCCGGGACGCAGGGTGTGCACAGGGCTGTACATACCACCGAGGGTTTAAGAGGGCTGTGCAAGATGCTCCTTGCAGCCGCCTCATGTTCAGGTGCATTTCAGCCTCATCCTGTTGTTTTACTGCTTATTGCAATGTGAGGGTTATTTCAAACCTTTTCCCTCCCACTCTTTCTTGAAGTTGTTTTCTGACCATTTCTGCCATGGCAAACTGCCTGGATTCCAGCAGCTGGAGCTTTTTTTGTTCAATCTAGGGCTGTGTGCATGGGCTCAGATTTTGGAGTTCCTCGACTCTAGCTTTTGGGGAGCTTTGATGTGTGCTTGGAGCACAGGGTCCCTGTGAAGAGCGATGGGACAGGGACAGGGGACACACTGAGGCACCCTCCAGCCTCCTCTGCAGTAGGTCCCCCCACACACATTAATGAAGGTAGGGGTGCAGCGCTGGGGTCTGCCCAGAGAGCACATCAGGAGCCAGTGTCCTAGCAGATCCTCGAGTTCTGCATTTGTGCAACACAGCCCTGTGTGCCAGAGGACCTGCTGCTCCCTCTCCTTGAGGCTGCCTGTTGCTGAGGTGCTCAGGGCTGTTTCGGGGGGATGGCAGGGCAAGGGGTGCTCAGGGTGGCTTGTCTAGACACACATGCTGACTGAGCAGGAGGTGGGATCTGGACCAGTGCTAGTCCAGCCAGTGCAGGAGGTCATAAGGACGCACTTAAATTGCTGCGAACTCGGGTCAGGCTACAGGGATATGAGTCAGTGGGGAACAGGTTTAAGCTAAATTGAAATCAGCTCTCCTTGAACGAAATTGGAGCCTCCCCACCGGGCTTTGCACTTGTTTAACTGCTGAAATGGATCTGGGGTGGCCTCACTCCTCAAGACCCCCTCCCTGCCCAGAAACAGGCCAGGACCTGTGCTGGTCTAGGAAAAGAAGGCTCTTACCAGCACCATTTTCTTGCAAACCCTGATCTCCAGATCACTTCCAGCAAAGAGGCTTCCCCTTGACCTGCCCACTGCAGCCACCCATGGCATGCTTCTTGAGTTCTGGAGTCCTTGCTAGGTCCTCATGTCCTCAACCATTGTACTGGGAGGTGTTGAATTAGCAAAAACTGACTGAATGTGTCAGGCTGAGATCTGTTTGGTTAGGAAATGAGGCTGTCTGGTGGCAGCTGAAGCAGGAAGGAAGGGGTGGATTGCAGGAGCTGCTGGGGGTGGCTTAGATGGGCCCTTGGGTGCTGGCCTGGATGCTCCAGCCTTTTCTAGACATAGTCTTGATGGATCTTTTTCAGCACATCAGTAACACAGAAGATGAAGGCAAGTCTGTTGAATTAGGGGTATGTGATACCCATAGAGCAGTTTCCCTTTCCTGCTGAACCTGATGAAAATTTTTCAGGAGCACAAGAGGAGTCCTTCAGGTTCAGGTTAGGATGGAGAGCTCTTTATCCACCTCCTGAGTGTCAGAGCCCAATCCACGTTGTGGTCTCCCAGCCCGGCTCGAGCTACAATTAGTTACATGGAACTTGGCTGTACAGAGCATTTGTGCATCGGGATAATGGAAAGGGTTGGAGTTAAACCTGATCCGTCGGGGCTTAAATAAACTGGGGAATGGCAGGAAAGGGCCAACGGGAAGCAAACCTCAAATGAGGGCATGGGGGAGGTGAGACGCCTGGAGAGGAATGTTTTCCCCTTGGAATTTGGAAATATTGAGCTGACGCCTGCCCAGAGCCCATTTCAGTCTGAGATAGTGGGGGTGGTCCTTGGCAGTGGGGCCAGGAGGCAGGGGGACTCCCTGCATGGCCTCCTTTATTTATGTCCCCCACAAGGAGCGGATAACTCATTAAGCAGTCCTGGTGGCTGGAAATGGTGCTGATCTGAGGTTTCGCTGGAGAGCGCCTGACCTCAGTGACCCATTCTCAAACTGGGTTTAATTAAACTGTCAGCACTGGACGGAAGAACAAAGCTTTGTGGGCTCAGGGGGGAAAGCCAGGGTCCCCCAGCAGCTCACTGGGGAAGAGCACATCTCCTGCGAAGCGGAGGGCTGATAAAAAGATGGATCTTTCCTTCTAGTGAGGATTACCCAGGCAAGGAGGTGACCTCTTCTATTGCAGTGGCCGGTGTTGGTCCCCAGTGTGCTGCAGCTGTACACATCTCGGCTCAGCAATGGTGCTCCAGTACAGCCCTGATGCACACCAGGTGCCAAGGGGATGCTGGTAAATCTTCTTTCACCATCTCTCCCAAGCTGGCAGGAGTTGGGTTTTTTTTTCCCCAACAGAAAAAGCAAGCAGAGTTTCTCTCTGCTTCCTTGTGGGAGGGAGGATGAGATAGGAGTTTTGTAGCGCTCTCTCCCTTCTCTGCTCAGCTCCCCTTAAAACCTCCTCGTGAAGCTGTTTCTAAGTCCCTTTGGGGGTTCTGGATGGGGGATGTGAGGAGGAAAGAGGGGTCTGGAGTGGCTGTAGCAGCAGGGTGAGGACAGAAATGCTGCTGGGCATATCATCAGGGAAGCAAAGACATGGGCTGTTGAAATGTGCTAAAGGCAGCTAGGATGGCTATAAATAAATACTTTTCTCCAAGGGAAGCCGAGCTGATGCGAGGGAGGAGAGGAGCAGTGGGTGCTTGGCTGTCAGGAGCTCTGGGGAGTAGCTCCTGCAGGGGAGTCACACTCCCAGATGGATGCATCCCCTTGGAAGTGGCTGCCCAGTGGTTTCCCTCAACAAAAGCTGCAGTAGCTGCTCCTTGCTCAGGCAGAGTGGGAGCTGAGAGAGAGTGAGCAGAGAGTAGGGGGGAAAAAGTCTTGTCTCCAGAAGGAAGGAGATTTAGGACATGGGCCACAGACTGTCAGTTTCTGTCGGACCCATGCCAGCAAAAATGGTGCAGGAGATGGTGCCACATCTTAGCTGGCAGCCAAGCCCAGGGGGAAGGGCTGCCGTGCTGCTCTCAGTCTGTAAGGGCAGGGGCTCCCTAGAAACAGCATTAACATCTCAATCAGGGCTGGTGACTTTCTGAGCCGGGGACACGTGAAATGTTGTAGGAGCTGGGGGGATTGTCACGCTCCCGTGAGACTCTTCTCCTGCGGCCAGAGCCTGCAAAGAAATAGTGATGCTCTATGTCTGGGAGCTGACAGAGGGGCCAGGGGGCTGGTCCAGACCCACTGTGTACCCAGGAGTATTTAAAAGGAGTTTTGAGCTGAGTGGCAGAAAGCACCACAGCTGGGTGTGCTGTCTGGTTCGGAGAGATGATATTATGGCAAGCCCTGGGGCACCACCCCTGCATTTGGCTAAACCCAGCCCTAATTGCCTTTAGAAAAGCAGGCAGAGAAAAATGGAGGGCTGCTAAATAACTTGAGAAAATGCAAATGACATCCTTCAAGAAGGAGAGGCTCACAACCACGCCAGAGGAAGCTGTGAGCTGAGTAGTAGCAAAACAGGGTGACAAGTGAAAAAGGAGCTGTCAGAGAAAGGAATAACAAAACAGGCCCCGCTCGGATGGGGCTGGCTGCGCGTGGGAGGTGTTGCTTGCGAGACTGTACTAGTGACCGTTCCTCTTGGGGCTGCACCAGGAAAGCCCCCAGATAGGGAAGGCAGAGATGGAGAAAAAAAATGCGTGCTTGGTGATGGCTGGATAAAGGAGCGGTCCCGTGCCCCCACAGCCGGTAGTCATGCTGGTGCCAGGTGGGAGGTGTGGGTGCCAGGTGGGGACGCTCTCTGGGGAAGGCATGTGCCACAGCTTTGCTCCCTCCCAGTAGGAGAGACTTGCCTGAGCCCCATTTTCAATTTAGTGGGGGATAATTGCTGCCTGCCTGCTGGTTGGCTCCCTGGAAATGCTGTCACTGTGGTGGGCTGGCTCTGGCTGTGCCCTGGCTCTCCTGTGCCAGACACCCATCCCCAAGTCCCACAGTCACTCCTGTTGGGGCTTTGGTTGAGGTTCAGTCCCTCCATCAAGGTTTTCTGCTGTTTCTGGAGCTCGGCAAGTGCCCAGAAGCCTGCAGCTGCTGTGTGGGAAGGGGCCTGTGGGCACAGCCTTGTGTTTTCATCTTCCCATGCTGGAGCAGGGCTGCTTTGGCTCCCTGGGCACGTGCCCCTTTGCTCTTTGTGCAGATGTGTATGTGCTGATGTTCAGTGCAGAGGTCTGCAGTCCAAGAGCAAAGTGCCAAGGTCAGAGCAGACAGCAGCTATCCTGAAGCAAACCTCCCTGCTTCCCCTTCCCCAGCATCCCTCATTTTGTCCCAGCTCCCCCTCTAGCAGCATTCCCCTCCCCTTGCCGGGTGAGGGCCAAGTGTCCCCGCTGTCACCATGCCCACGTTTTGGACTCCGGGTGCTGTACCCCATCGCGCTCCCCAACAAAGCTCCTTCTGTTGGGGACAGAGCAGGGCTGGGGGGGCCAGGCTGGGATGTGTCCCCCCGAATACCAATGAGGAGGGGCAGCGTGTTTACCCCTGTAGCTGGGGGGAGGGGGGAGCTGTGCGGTCTGTGTGCTGCAAGACACCCCCCCACACCAGCTGGGGGGAAGGGGAAGGGAGGCCTCTCTGCAGCCCCCGGGAACAAAGAGTCAGTGTGGCTCATGACAGCTCTAAGGAAACGCAGGGAAACAAATGTGCCACTAATAGGTGGGGAGGTTACCTAGGGAAGGATGCTGCCAGGCGGGCGGGCGGCCAGCCCCCTCCCCGGCGGGCTGCCAGGCGCTGAGGGACTGCTCCTGGCACCCCAGCCTTGGCGGGGCTCAGGGGGCTACAGAAGGGCCAAGCTGAGGCAGGCTGATACGTCCTTGTGCTTCTGGCCCATGGGGACAGCATCCTTACGGATACCTCTGGGGCTTTGTGCTGGGTAACCCTGCTGGAACGGAGCACCCTTGTGCAGGGAGCTGCTCACTGCCTGCTGCTCTTCTTTCTCCTCCATTAATATGCCACAGATTCAACTTCTTTTGAGGGGAGGGCTGTAAGGCTCACTGGGGGATCCTAAGTGCAGACAACCTCAAAGCCTCACAAATTAAACACATTCTTATGATCTCTTTATATTTGAGCACTTCCATAAGCATTTTGGGACTAGACCCACAGTCTCCAGAGGCACAGGAGGGCTGGGGTGAGGGTAGCAACCATGCCCCAACCTGCAGACGAGCAGCCTCCCTCTTTGCTTCCCACCAGCCCGGGCCCCGTCCCACCAGGGTGGTGCTGCAGCCCCTGCACAGGGACGGCCCGGCTCTGTTCTGTGCCATTATCCTGCCAGCGAGCCGGGGCTGCCAGGAGTGGGCATTGCCAGACGGCTGCCTGGAGATAATCTGCGCCATTCCCTCCATGCACCCCGTTGTGCTCCTGACTCACGGCCGGCTCCAGTTTTCTGGCTGTTGAGACACTTCCAAGGTTTCCCTGGCAATGCACGGCGTCAAGCCCCACTCCGGGGCTCTCTCCTTGAGCCACTGGTTCTGCTGGGCTCACCCTCTGTCTTGCTTTGGGTGCAGGCTTGGATTTGGGTTTTGTAATGTTATTAAAGCAAAAGGGGCTGAGTCTGTGGTGAGGTGCAGCTTGCAGCCCCCTGCCCCTTTCAGCAAAGTCCTCTCCTCCACATGGCATCATGCAGAGCATCCCTGTCCAGCTTCCCAGTGGTGCACTGGCAAATGGGAATTTGCAAACCATGGGAAAAAGCAATGAAAAATCAAGTCTTCCTAAAGCTGGGCAGCAGTGCTAATTACACAGCTATTAAAACACAGGAATTATTTATTCCCTGCCTGGCTCACAGCTCATTGTCTGCATTGTCCCACATTCAGCCTTTGGCCACCTTTGGTCCCATGAAAGAGTTAAAAGAGCACTTGGAGGAGCTGATGCCTTTGTCCATCCATTTTGAGCACAGCATAAAGGCATTTCCTTCCTCCTGTTTTCACAGCTCAAATAGTAGAAGAGTTCAAAGTGATATTAAAGAATCGTGAGCAGAATTAGCCTCTGGTAATTTGAGTTCCAGAATGTGGAAGAAAAAAGTCTTATGCAGTGATTAGAGGCTAAGTCATAACTTGGTACCACTGCACATGCATCCCACAGACGTGTGAATGTGCAGAGCCAGGTAATTAACCTGCGTTTGCTGGCTGATCTTCCCTCGGGTGGGTGCTGGAACCCCTCATCTCTTGCTGGGACTGCAATGAAAACAAGCTGTCAGCAGTTTCCAGCACTGCTTCCAACAGGGTGCCTGTGCCATGCTCTTTCTCTTCTGCTCCCAAGGGACCTGTGGTGCTCTTGGCATTGTTGCTGGACCACACAGCCTGCAACCCTGACACCAGCAGTTGGGCTTGGTGGGCTCCAACTTCTTGCCCAAGTGGGCTGCCTGGAGCACTGGGTTGCTTTATCCAGTGCTGTAGGCGGGTAAAGTTCCCCATGCTGAAGTGCTGTAAGGGCCAAACAGATGAGTGTAAATGGGAAAGATGCCCCTTTGCACACCTGGGGGCTTTCCCGGTGCAGGAGGACTCCTAGGCATTGCCAAGGGGAAGCTGTGCCCTGCCTGCAGGGATGGGCTGAGGGTGTCCTGGTCTGGTGAGCCCATTTCCCTGTGTGCTGATTGACATCCATGTGCAAGGGAACCCTGCTGGCAGTGTGTTGGGGATGGGTTTGGGGAGGTGGGGATTCACTTTCCAGATTGTCATCTGTGTTAAATTAATTATCATCTCAGGCTTATCCTCACTTAACCAGCGAGACACAGACTTCTGTGGCTGGCACTCCCACTGCCCTGCCAGAGCTAAGCAGAGTATGGATTAGGAGGTCTTACCAGCTGCCTTCCATGGCCCTTCCCTGGTTGTTGCACCCCCCTTTGCCTACAGAGGCTTTCGTCCTCATTTGTATCTGTATTTCCCTTCAGGATAGGAAAAGCTGGATTAATTTTTACTGCTCCCAAGGGAGCTCTTAGTAACTGAAGACATCCCGCTGTCTTTTTTTCTCTAAACTGGGAGGCAGGAAATGGCAGGGATGGTTTAGAATGGTTTCCTCACCTCTCCTTCTCCCTGTCTGGTCCTCACTGCCCCTCCAGTGAGGGATGGCATTTGAAGCAGAGCTGCTTGAAGAGAAACAAAGTGGCACAGACTTTCTGCAGGCCCTGGGGCTGGAGGAGAGATGTTTCCCTGGGAGGTGCAGCCAGAAAGAGCTTGACCATCCACTTGAGTGTTTGGGAAATGGTAATTTTGGGATTCTAAGGGGAAAGGAGGGAGAGGCGTTAGCTATGTTGCATGGACAGAGCACTAAATGTGGAAAGCACAGGAATAGCTCTCAAAAAGTGTCTCCCATCCCAGATCTGGGAAGTTCTCCACCCCCAGACCCCTCCCGTGGCAGAACTGGGAAAGGGACCTGGGAATTCTGACCCTGTGTCTCCTCACACCTTTCCATCCCTGGTATGACACTCAAAGGGACTTTTGTCCACCTAGGAGCCCCATAGATGAGTGGGTGCTTTATCCCCTCCACTTCACCCCACCTGGGATGCTTTTTCCCAGGCTGGTCACTATATGACAGAGATTTGCAGTGGCAGCGGGGGCCTGGAGATGAGGGTTGAAACTGACCTCACTATGGCACCTTTTTGGGATATTTGCCTGTGGTCTGGTGATTCTTCTTGCCATGGACCAGCACATATCCAGCAAAACATGCAGCAGTGATCTGGTCCGAGGCAAGAATAGTGGAAATGCAAAATGGGTGTGGGATGGGGAGTAGGTATTCAACCCCAGTGATACTCCATGGCAGCTCCTCTCTATTCCACAGCCATGCTGTTACTGCCCGGCAATTAACGCTGGTGCTATTAATTACCAATCATAGGATAAAGTCGGGGCCACATAGCAGGAGTGGGGATCTGTGCTCGTGGGGTAAACAGGAGCAAGGAAGTGAGGAGCAAGCGAGGGGGCTGGCTGCATTCCCAGGACTCGGCGGTGTTTCCAGCTCTCGCTGTCTGACTGGAGGCATTTCCACCTCCCGGTGTTGTCTCCTGCTCCAGCTCACTTGTTCTCCTCCCCACGGGCTCAGCATGTTGCTCATTCCTGCATCCTACGATTTCACAGCATCCCCGCAGCCGGGTGCTAATGAGATTAGACCCAAGCTTTAAGATGTCTCTCTCTATCCTTTGCCATCCAATTACACAGCTCGCATGGTATCTGATTGCCTGTGAGAGAGGAGGACTGGGGCTGGCTGGGATGGGAGGATGCAGCTGGTCTTTCTGGGTATCAGCCGTACTGAGTGGTTTTCTTTTGGTTTTCTTTCTTTCTCTTTTTTTTTTTTTTTTTCCATTCTCCCCTTGGCTTTGAGCTGCTTCGTTTGGCTTTTTCATCGCTTCTCGATGTGGCGATGTGGCGGCTGGGCAGAATTTGTTTAAATTAACTGCTTGAATGGCAGCATTTGTGTGTGTTGGTGGGGGGGAGCTCAGACAGCACCAGAATGGATGAGGGGGATTAAAGGTGCCTAATGGGTTCCAGATGGGCATCCTGGACTGGGAAACACCCCCGCAACCCCAACCCCAGCCAGGGGCCGCTGGTAAGGAGCTTGGGGCTGGGAGCCGGGATGCTAAAGCAGGCAGCTGCCTGGTTCTCCTGCGGCAGGGCGGCTGCTCCAAGCATGTGCCAGTGGTCCTGGGGTGCCCTGAGGCTCCCCAGGTGCTGTGACTGCCCAGCTGTGTTGGGGGGAGAGCAGGCAGATGCACCACAGGAAGCACCTTCCCTGGCTGGCCCAGAGCATGGGGTGCAGCAGTCTCTACTCCCTGCTGCAAGGCTCTGGCAATGTGGGGCTGGGGACAACCGCTTTGTGTGTGATTCCAGCTTTCAGAGGTGCCTCAGCTCAATCATTAGCTGACATTGCAAATACAGCCCACTGGGGCAGCACCACTGGTGCATCAATTTCTGCTCTGCAGTCTTATTTGCAATGAGGAATGATAATATTTAGTCTTTGTTGCCCTCCCCCTGGGCTCTAGAGTAGCTTGGGTCGGGCGCTCGCTCAGTTTGACATCCCCACCACTGCAGATGTCAGCGTATTTTTTCATATTTACAGATGGAAAACTGAGCCACAGAGACAGGAACTAAATTGTGTGTGTGGCCCTGCCAGCTGCATTTCCCAGATCTGTAGGGGTTAGAGACATGGTGACAGCCCTGCCTGTCTTTCCAAGGGCTGTGCCTCCCACCAATGGCCAGATTTCTCCTCCAGACCTGCTACATGGTGCCAGGGCTGTGTGTTTGCAGCCTGTCTGGTGGCAGAGCCTTGATTGGAAGCATGTCAGTCCCAAATAAGATGAAGAGTGTGGAAGTGAAGGGCTTCTGGGGTTTGGTGTCACTGGCAGGGACCTCAAGGTCGTTGCTTTTGAGTTTTATTAATGGCTGAGAGCAGGAGGAGGATATAAGCTGTGAGACAGTCATCTGCTGGGAATATCACCTGTGCTGTAGGTCAGCACATCATTTTGTGGGAGATTTTAACTTTTTAGGGGGGAGCAGGGCTACAGTAGCGGGCAGGTTTAATGGAAGTGAGCGTCACACGGAACCTTTAGCTATTGAAAGCTGGCAAAGCCCTGGTCCTGGTGGGAATGAGCCCACTCACCCTGAAATTGTTTTTTTGTGAAGGCAGTGGTTTGCTCTGGTGTGTCCAGCTGCATCCAAGCAGATGGCTGAGCCAGGGAATGAAACAAGGTTCAGGAGGGAGACCCACAGCCACACTCCCCATCCAGGAGGGAGGTGGCAGAGGAGGGCCCTGGCTGGGTGTCACAGGGACACATAGGGTAGTTGGGAAGTGCTGGCTGACCTCCATCACCTGCTGACCCTCGGCCAACGCTCTGTTGACCAGCTCTCCCAGCTCATCCTTGGCCCCACATTCCCCCACCCGGCTCTTGCTTCCTTCCACAAATATTGAGAAAACAAACAGCACAGCCAAAAAGGGACATCCCTGCATCCTTCCACACACAGCTGCCTCCCCAGGGAGCCACACAGGTGGTGACCCTGCATTCCTCAGTCTGAGGGTTAACTGAGAGAAAGCAAATATTGGCTTCTCCTGGGGCTGCTCCAGCCTGTGCCTGCTCCAGCCTGTGCCTGGGGCTAGAGCTGCCTCTTGCCTAGGGAAAGGGACATTCGTGCAGGCAGGTCCCCACCTCTGGCTGGGGTAGTTACACAAACATGGCTCTTCACCCAGGTAGCTTGAATTCCTCATTGTGGCCTTGAGCCTGCTCCTATCCCCCATCCTCCTTGACTCTCTTCATCCTGGTCTTGTCTCTTAGCAACTCCCCTGCCCAGGACCTGGGCTGTGTGGGCAGGGATGTGACACTTTCTATGTATCCATCAGTCACTTTGTCACCTCCAGAGTGAGTGTGAGGTCGTTAACCCCGGAGCACAGTGAGTGAAGATAGAGCATCCCTGCCATGCCTCCCCACCCCGTGGCAGCCGCTGCTCTGCCTCCAGCTTGACACCGATCCCCGATTCCCGCTACAGTAACGATACGGGTGGCAATCAGGGAGGAATTAAAGGATAATTAATGCCAATCCACATGGAAAATTGCTCTCGTCAAACAAACCTGATATCATTTTTTTGATGAGCTGACAAATTGGGTTGATAACTAGCGACTGTGCTGACATGATATACCGAGACTTCTGCAAGTCATTTTGCTCTTGCCTGGAGGATATTGCTATGAAAACATTAATATTCTGCAAAAGTCTGTGTAGCATTTCTGACAGCATTCTTCACTGGTAGAAATGCCTGGGGGAATTGCAGTGGTCACCTCTCTTGGCAGGGTGCAGTGGGGGTCTGATGGTGGTGAACTAATGTTCACCCTCTCTGCAAAGCTGCAGTGGTCTTGGAATCTTTGGTGGCACTACTGACTTTTGCCAGTCAGCTCCCAATATCCTGGTCTCTTGTTGCCTCCTCTTTCTGCCTTGCACCAGCTGAGGGTGAGCTGAGCGGCGTGGGTGATGCAGTTTGGGAAGAAACCACCTGCACAGTGACAGAACTCAGTCTGGGAGGAAACGTGAGCCAGTAGGTGAAAGGAGCAGGGCTGGTGCTGCTGGCAGGATGCTGGTCTAGCGGCGATGCTCCGCCTGAAGCACCTGCACTGGGAAACATCCTCATGCAAGGTCACCCAGCGGGGGAAAAAAAAAATGTAGGTCACAGCTACAAGACGGGGAGCAGTGTCTGGGGATGTGGTTACACTGAAAAGGACTTAGCAGCCATCGTGTAAGCCTGCTCTGGGATGTGGGCTTCCAGCTTGGGCAGTGATGGATGTGCGGAGTAGCTCTGGGTACTGGGGAGTTGCCAGTTTGGGGGGCAGGAGGGAGGCCTCTGCTGAGCATAGTTTATGCTTCAGGGCCCACAGTTTAGAGAGATGTTGGGAAATTAGAAAGTGCTCAGAGAGGAAGTGCAGGATAATTGGAGGTCTGGAAAATCTGCCTTCCAGTGAAGGCAGTGAATTAAAAAGCTCAGTCTATTTAGTGTATGCAAGAGGAGAGAAATTTATCTCCATCTCTGCATACCTGCATGGGGGAAAGCCTGATTATAGGGATGCCATTAATTAAAAAAAATAAAAAAAGAAAGAAAGGAAGAAAAGAGAAAAAACATAAAATCATTCAATAGCTGGGGGCTGAAACTAGACAAATTCAAACTAGAATTAAATTTGTCTTTTTCACAACAGAGAGCAATTAACCATTGAACACTCTGCTGGGAAGAGGTGAATTGAATGTCCTTTGAAGTTGCAAAGGAGACTGTACTTCTTTTCCCAATGCTGAAAACTGGAAGTGTCACTTGGAGCAGAAATCCGTGGGAAGGCTCTGGGTCTGGGCTGAGTGCTCAGAGGTGTCCCAGTGATAAAGTGTCCCCTTCTGGGTGATGGATGACACCCCATCTGCTCTTCCTCTCTGGGTACTGGGGACATAAGTCCAGTGCCCCCAGCACAGGCCAGATCCTTAATTGCTCTCAAAGCCCCCAAGCATCCCCACTCTGCGAGGCTGGCAAAGCAAAGGCGGCTGCACAGGCTCTTCTCTGTCTGGGATGATGTGAGTTGATGTCTGAACAGGCACGTCTGCAGGTAGGGATGGGGCTGCCACAGCCGGGGGGCTGCTGGGGGGGGTTCCAGGCTATCCCTGCTGCTCTCAGCCAGGCTGGGGAGATCCACCGGCACCGGTCTTCCCATGCTCTCCCCAGGGGATGCTCAGCCGTGGCCTTCCCGACCTCTGCACTGCAGTCCTGTCTGAGCATCTTAGGCGGAAATATCTTTTACTAGCACTGTAAAGGGAAAGACAGCTTTGCTTTAATTTTATGAGCTCTAGAATACCTTGCCTGGTTAGGTGCTGGCTGAACTTTCCAGGGGCTTTGGCTTGGAGTTCACAGGGCAAGTGCTGGTGGTGGCTGAAGATAGTCTCTCTTCCCTACGCTCCTCCCTTGTCCATCACAGCTGTTCCTCCTTTGCCCTCACCTCCACAGAGCCAGACAGGACCGGTTCCTTTCCCATTCCCATCCATTTGCAGAGAGATGCCAGCAGTGACTGTGACAGCAAGGCCAAAACAGAGTGAGTGCTCCTGGATTATCCCAGAGTGGGGTTTTCCTGTCAGTGCCCAAAATTGTGCCTGGAACAGTAAGAATATGAAACTGGGCTGTAGATGAGGACATGGCTCTTGGGAAGTTACACTGTGGATGCATATCTGGGGACACTTAGAGTGAGGGAATGCTGTGGGGAGCTGTTGGTGCCCCCATGAGCAGGGCACTTGCAGCCTGCCACCCTCTGATCCCCCAGTTGTAGGACTGTCTTTACATCCTCTGGGAATCTTTGTGCTCCTGTCCTTGCCGCCTGCCACTGCAGGGCCTGGGTTTTGTGCTTTTGCTTCTTTTTCTTCCCTTTATTTTCCAGCCTCTTTCACAAAGACACCTATTCTCCCCTCACCGTGCCCTGGGGATTTACACAGAAAGCTCACCCTCAACATGGCAAAAGAAAGGCCCGGGCGGCCCGGGAGAGGAAGCTCACACAAAATGTGGTGTGTGGCTCTTTGTGTCCCCTTTGTAATTCCTCTGCACAATGAACTGCCCTGGCCACCCACCAGCCCCGGGCTACCCCAGGTGCCTCATCCCTCATGCCTCTCGATGTGGCAGCGGGCAGAGATGGGGATGCTCCTCGACAAGCGGTCGAGAGCGCAGCCTTTGTGCTCAGAAAAGGGGAAATTTGGCGGGCTGGAGATCGCCATGTTCCTGCAGCAGCAAAAAGCACCTTGCATCCCCGCTAACGCCCAGGCAGAGCGCTGGGGGTCCCTCCGGCAGAGCCCTTCCATCAGCCCCGCTCTGACGGCTTTTAACATGCTAATGACCCTCTCAAGGGCAGGAGCAGCTCTGTGTAAAACCCATGTTCAGCCCTCGGTCATGGACATTTGCTCGGAGACACAGTGTTAAATATTTATCCTCCCCGCCTTCCCCCCAGCTCCGCAGGCATTAACAATAGCGATTGCAACCGGCCCCTTCCCCCTCGCCGGGAACATGTGGCTCCCGGACCATGACAGCGAACGTTATCGTTTGTACCTGTGAATTATTGATAAGGTATAAGATAGTTCTTGCGGTGAAAAAATAATGAGAGGGAGAGGCTGCAGCCTGGCAGGGCAGGCGCTGCTTCAAAGCCTCTTCTCCAGGGGCAAAATGGGAGGTGGGACCCTGTTCCTGCTGGGCCCATCCACCAGCTGACCATGCCGGCCCTCAGCAGCGTGTGGCCAGCGCCCGGCTGCCCTTGTGCCTGGTGACTCCTCTCGGCACGGTCTGGCTGGCGCCTGTCCTCTCCCGGCCGCCCGCCCCCTTCCCCGGGGAGGAGGGCATCTGCCCTCCCTGCCGGCCGTGAGCCAGGGCCGGTCGCTCAGGCAGCTGCCTGCGGGTCGTGGGGGTGAGCGGGGCTGTCCCCGCCCGGCGGGGCGGCTGCTCGCCCCGCGCTGCCGCGGCGGGAAGGGCAGGCATTGCCCGGCCCTGCAGACGCTGTGGCTCCAAGGAGCAGGTGGGAGAGCCTTTCAGCTGGCCAGGCTGAGGGGCTGCGGAGGTCTACAGGGGCTGAAGGACAGAGAGTGGTCCTTGGCCTGTGGCTTTATGGCCACCGATATGCTGTCCCTGCGCCCTAATCTGTCCCTGGAAAATCGGGGATGATGCTGCTGAGTCCCCTGGAAAGCAGGTGGCAGTCCTGAAAAGGGGTCAGGTCCCTGGTTTAGGGCTGTCATTTGGTTGGAAGCTGAATGCAGAGTGTCCATCCCCTTAGCTGTGTCCCAGAGAGTCCCTGTGTCTGCCAGCTGGGGCAACTCTACACTCCAGCTCTGCTTTGCAAGCCTCTGGGATGCCGTGAGGGAGGGTGCAGATGGCTCAGGGGGATCTTGTCATGGTGGCGTGGGCAGTCTGATTAAAATGGTTCAAATCCCAGCTTTGATATACTTAGACCCTCAACGCCGCTGCTGTGTTTTGCAGGGAGAGCATGAGCAGGAGAGTCCAGGCATTAGCGTGCAGATCTGGGCCAATCTGGGGCTACACATCTGCGTCCCTGGGCCTGGTGGTGGAGAACCAGGGTCGTCCTCTCTGCCTAACCTCCCCAGAGTGCTCTTTAGGTTGTGTGCATAAGGAAGCATTGCTGGGAGAGGAGCATTGAATGGTCTTTCCACCAGCCTCAGAAGATGGGCTGGACTCCTGGAGGGGCCGTGTCCCCCCTCTGCTGCTCCCCACGGTGCTGCTTTTCCAGGTGTGCTGACACAGGAGCGGGCAGAAAATAGCAAAGGCTCTAAAGTGAGAATTAAGGACTAATTAAGAGAACATGTGTGTGTGTGCAGCGTGTCTGCATGCTGGAGGGAGTGTGGACATGGTGCAGTGGGCCATGGGTTGCAGTGTGTGCCGCAGGGTATGGACACAGCAGGCAGTGCAGCAGAGTGTGTGGAGAGCCCCCAGCCCCAGAGTGCTCCAGCGTCAGGCAGTGTTACCCTGGGTACGGGCTGCAGCATGGCAGGGGTTGAGTACAGCTCTCATCTCACTGCAGCAGAGCATCCCTGAGCAGGTGATTGATCCCAGCATTAAAGGGTCTGGGAATGTGAGCCCTTGTCTCCCTGCTCACCCTTCTGCTCCCTGACTTGTCTCCATCTGTGCAGCAAATATCCAGCCAGTCCACGCGGATAGCAACTTTGAAGTGTGAATTTCAAACACACTCTTTGTCCTCATCCCCTCTCCCATGTCTGATGGGGTGCACAGGGAGCAGCAGGAACACCAGGCACATGAAACAGCCCTGTTCAAAGCCTGGCACTGCAGCTTCCACTTGCAAGTTAAGTTTGCAGGCAATTACCAGGTGATGTTCCCTGCCTTAGCTCCTGGCCTTTTCCCTTGCAAACCGCCTGCTCTCTGCTCTGCTTTTAGGGGAAGAGCCTGCCACCAGAGCACACACAAACACTACAGCCCACAGACACTGTGTTGGGCTGGGCTCCTGCCTGCAGGTTAGGGTGGGGGATGCTACAGCCCTCCTGTGCCCCCTCCTCTGCTCCACATGGCTCCAGCTCAGCACTGAATTGGGCTCACACCAAGCCAGAGTTGAAGACTGAGGAAGAGAAGTTTTCCGTGCAGGGGGCAAAGCAAGACAGCAGCACTTTGGCCCCTTACTCATGTGGAGGAGACCAAACCCAAGCCCTTTTTTTCTCCAGCTGCATTTTGGCTAGAAGGGTGCAGTGGGGATGGCTCATCCCGTGCTGGATCCCAAGGTGCTGTGGGATGCTCAGTGCTCAGCCAGAGCTGCGGCTGTGTGTGCAGGGGGAGGATCCAGCCCCTTCCTTGTGTGAGGCAGAAGCGAGACAGCGCACGTAAACTCGACTTCACAAGACATCAAATGCACTGTGTCTGGATGGAAATTGGCTCTTGGAGCTCCTTTCTTATGGCACAGAGCAGCTCCTGGCTCCCGCTCCCCCCTCAGCGAGTGGATGGGCTGATAATATGAGGAAGTGCCTGCTCCCCTTCAAGCCACTGTGCCTGGGATCTCATCTCCAGGCTCACTGACAATTTGCATTAATGTTTGCCTAACTAACCAGGGGCTCTCTTACATCCTAATCGCCTTTGCTGGGGGGCTCACGTGGCTCATGGGGCAGCAGGACTGGGCTGTCTCCTTTGTGCTTCAGCAATCTCCAACCCTCAGAAAAAACAAAAATCCTTTGCCAGAAGAGTGGGCCCTTTTCCTAATTTATTTGAAATTATGTCCCAGATTTCTGTCCAACCAGGTCCCTGCATTGTTCCTGAGTAGGATTTCAGTGTGGGAGCCAGCTAATTTGCAGTATTTTACATAGGTAATGTGTTGTCAGAAATGCTTTTAAATGCCTATAATATTTAATTAGGAGGCAGATTTCAGCATATTAGGCAGGAATGGGGCTGTGTAATTAGTTATTGATGATTTTATATCCGTGAAGTCAATTAAGTAAAAGCTGGAGGCAAGCTCCTGTGTATAAATCCACCCTATTTTGGGGCTGTTCTGGGTTGCAGCAGGGTTGTGCTGATTGTCTGGCCTTGGAGCAGCTTGTACCCATCCAGGACTGTAGGAGGGCTTTCCCCCTCCATGAGAGCCATTCTTCATGTCAGGAACACCCAGCCCACAGTCCCAGCTGCAGAAGGACATCTCCCACCTCGGTCACTTCTCCAGCCTCCTCTCACAGGGCTCTGACACCTTCCAGGGCCTGTGACATGCTTGTCTCTCAAACCTGGTATTTCTGGTCTCAAAACTGATCTGGAACCTGACAAAATATGAATCATCCAAGAGATGTAAGAGCAGGCAGCGTCCTGGGCAGACTAGAGTGTATTTTTAGACAGCACGTGTTGGAATTTGACTGTTTCATAGTGAAAAAAACCAAGGTTTTCAGATCTGAGTTCTCTGGTCATGCTGGGAGCCCCACTACATTGCATTGCTGGCCTTCCCACAGCAGCATAGGAAGGAGGGTAAGGTCAGGCTGAGCTGCACAGCTCCTGCTTGGCTCTCCCATCACAAAGGACCACATTGGGAGTCCAAGCCCTGCGTGTCTTCGTGAGTCCCCTTATCCACTGCTGGGAGGTGATGGCATGGGCATGCAAACAGGATTGGCACCTCACCCTTCTGCTGGCCCCAGACAGCAGCCATGGCTCCTGCTGCACCTGGAGCCAGTCACTGGGGCACTTCCAGGAGCGTGGCTGTCTCTGGGGACACCAGCACCCAAAGTTGCATCTGTTGCCCAGCCATGCTGCCATGTCCTTACACTCATGCCAGTGATGATGCCTCAGACTCCTCCACAGGCTGCCCTGAGATGGCTCCTGCTGCATCTGGTGGCGGGATGCCAGTCTGTAATGTCCCCACTGAGAGATAGGCACCCACCTCCCTCCAAGGGGGCTGGTATCTGCCCAGCTGCACTGGTCTGGGTCTTTCCCCCTCTGTGGGGTTTGCAGCCAGGACACCACTGTTCGGGAGATTTCATTCTCCTTTTTATCCTGGCAGTTGGAAGCCGGGGAGCCGATAATGATGAAGGAGTGTAAATGTCAGCAGGAAACCAGCTTCAATCAGAAGTGTTAAAAATAAACCTGCTAGGCCTGCTCTGGCAGGGGTAATCAGCCTCAGCAGCTTCTCTCCCCAGGTCCTAGAGCACAAGCTGCAGCTGTGCCAGCAGTGCCAGGCCACCTGAGCAGCCATGCTGGAGGCTGGCTGCAACCTTGGCAGCTCCAGCCCTGGCCAGCACCTCTCCTGGAGCTGTGAGGAGCAACCCCCCAAGCCAGCCAGGGTGAAGGGTCCCATCCCCTCTTCCCAGGCAACATCTTCACACTCACCTCTGTGGAGTTCCCCTCTGCAATCCTGGCTGCTCTTGAGCTCAATCAGGCTGTGGCAGGAGATGTGGACATGCAGGTAACACAGTTCCCTTAAGGCACATCCACAGGGCAGAGTCAGCCATGGGCTCTTGGTGTCACAGAGCCGCTGTTCCCACTGTGAGTCAGATGCACTTGGAACAAAGGAGGTGCACAGTTAACCCCAAAGATAATTAACCTCAGGGCAGATTTGAAAAAGGGTGTGGGGCTGCTCCATCACTTGAACTTAAATACAGAAACTGAAGATCTCTGTGAGACCTCTAGGTGTCCAAAGACTCAGGGCCAGGACTTGTCAGTCTGTGCCTTGTGGTTGGGTGCTGCTGTTGGGCTTGATACTTCTCCAAGGCTCCATGCATGTGTGGATCAGGGAAAGGGGGGAGCACCCAGATGTGGCTCCAGCAACTCATTTCTGTCTCTTCAAAACAAAGAGGGGCTGTTGATCCACAGCACAGGCAGGTCCGTGGGTGGGAGCTGCAGCTGTACTCACTACCTGCAGGCAGAGGCTTCCCGAGACCTGTGGTGTGGTTTTGTGCCAGGGGCTCTTCAAAGAGCAGCTCTGTGGAGGGAAGCCTTGTGGGCTGGGATGCTGCTCCCAGTCCCCTGTGTCATGGCCATGACTGGGTGCTGCTCTCCCAAACCCCCTCTCAAGAGTAGTTGTTACTGGGCAAGGGCAGCCCCAGCTTGGGCCAGCCTTGTTGGCAGGACTTTGCTGCCTGCCTTCCAGCAGTTCTTATCTTGGCTTTGATGTGTGTCACATGAGATGGAGTCTCTTTATCTTCCTGTTGGGTTTTCCCTGTGTGTCCCTGTGCTTGATTCCCATGCTCGGGTGCTCTTGCAGCCCAACACACACTCTGCTGTTTTCCATCTGCCTTTCCTTCTCCTATCCTGGCTGTTTCCTCCTAGTCCTGTGTAAAATCACATCTCTTTTACCAGCTGATGGGCACGATTTGAGATGTCCCACTGGCTCCATCCTGGCTGCCTTTCATCCTGCAATGCATCGCCCACTTCTCATCCCACTGCCAGCCTCTCCCAGGAGCTTTCAGGAAGCCCCAGGCTATGAGACATAAGAGTTTTACCTGTCTGAGTGCTAGGGCCAAACATGAGGAGTGTGAAGGATGCTTAGTCATGTCAGGGCACCTTGCCAAGTTCTCCAGCTGTCTTGCAAGGTTCAGCCACGGTTTCAGAACATCCTCCAGGCCACAGGGAGTTCGCTTTAGCTCTTAAAACTAGCAACTGAGGCTAGTTGCTGTCCCAGGACCTGTAAAGCTGAGGAGCAGCATCACAGATCCACAGCATCGCTTCTTGTCTCACCCAGATCTGGGACAGATCTGGGACAGCCGGGACACAATTCTCAGCTTGGCTCAGCCTCATTCACACCTCGGAGGAATCCAGGAGGGCTGGCAGGGCTGGCTTCACACTTATTAGCAATTAAAAGCCTCAGAGCCTGGGAGTCAATTAGCTCTGGGCTCTGCAGTGCCACAAACCCAGGGGATGAGCCTGCTAACCAGAGCTGCAGCCAGCTCCCCACAGGGCTCAGGGCTGGCTCCAGAAGAGCTATTTGCTTTTTCATTTACACCTTGGATGAGTGTTGCAGCGTGGAGTTTGGGGTATCTTCTCGGGTGTGAGCTGCCAGGCAGGGAGCACACACTGCATGCTGGAGGATGTAAGGCTTTGTGGCAGGCAGGGCTGGAGCCTGGCACTTCTCAGGGCATGGCACAGTCATGCATGGGGTTGTGATGGGGTGAGGGAGGATTGACCTTGTCCTAACTGTCACAGAGCTACATGGGAGGGTCTTGCTGTGGCACACTGCTGTCTGTTGGAGGTAGAGCCACACATGGTCTAGGAAATCTCTGCCACCACCCCTAGCTTGCTCTGTCCCAGGCTGTGGAGCTGCTGGGCTACTCTGATTTGCTGGATGTCCTGGAACATGTGGGTCTGTGAGTGCTGAGGTACTACGCTCTGGGCAGTAGTTGCTCTCTGCAGGGTTGGGGGCCTGGTGTGCAGCCCTGGTGAAAGGGACATCTCTCTGTGCCTTTTATTTGCAGTGTGTGGGGAACATGCTTGAAATGAGGCAAGGTATGCAGATGTGAAGCAGGTAGGTGCACAGGCTGGAGGGTAGTGTGGTAGCTGGAAAAACACGCTTTGGTGGAAGATTCGTGCAGGGATTTCCCACTACTTGAGGGTAAGACAGAAGCAAAAACATGAAAAGAGGGAGGAGAAAAGATTTGCTGAACATCAGGGCTAAGGGGACTTGGAAGTGATGAAAAGCAGCAGGAGGCTGTGCAGCAATGGGCCCCATGGCTGGGTGCCTTGGTTCACAGAGGCTGTGAGCCAGGCAGGTGCAGTTTTAACACTCAGTGTCCAGCCACACACTTGCTGGAGGGAATGAACCCTCAGCCAGCAGACAGTGAGAACCGGGCTAGATGTGTCAGCCACAGAGTAGGTCCTTTTGCAGAAACTGGCAGGCTGGCTGCTCCCACAGGTGGGTTGCAGGACACTTCCCTGCTCACCCCGGGCTCTGCCAGACCACTGGGCACTGGACACAGAAGGAGCTGTGGCTCTCTGAAGACACTTTGGGACGAGGGGGAGCTGATGGCGATGCCTTAGCCTCAAGTTAGCTCCTCTTCCTGCCGATAACGAGGTTGCAGGAACAAAGGGACACTGTGGGGAGGGGGCGGTGACAGGCACGCAGGGTTTGCAGCTTGTTATTTCACTTGTGTTTCCATTAAAGCTGCTGCTTTTAACTTGTTTCAATCTCTGAAGAGGCTCCAGGGTGTGTAGCAGATGCTTTATTCCCCCTCCCTCCCACCCTCCCTCTTTTCCTTGGCCAGCTCCCCTTGTTCCCATAGCATCCCCCTTCCCACAGAGGCCGAGTCCCGCAGCTCTGGCATTGCAGCGCAGCCCACGCAGGAGCCGATCCTGCTGGAGCTGGACCGGAGCCACTGCACAGGCGCTGCCCTGGCAGAGAGCTCAGCAAAGCCCGGCTCAGGCAAGTGCCCTCCGGCACAGATCACCCCACTCGCTGGGGACATTGCATTGTCCCCAGCTTCCCCGATGCCCAAACGTGGCGCTGCTGATGTTACCTGCAGTGCATGGACCCACATGCCTCAGCATCCCCGGGGCGTCCCCTCAGCACACACTGACACTGTGGTGGCACCCTTGGGTGATACCAGCCAGAGTCAATTGCTGGTGCTCCGGTAAAGACAGCGGGTCATGGCATGGGTCAGCAGTGTCCCTTTGAAGCCACTGAGATTTGTGCATACCCTGAAATGTTTTGCTAAATCAACACCACCATGCTGGGGCTGGGACTCCTCTCACTAACTGTTGCCATGAGCATATGTTGGCTTTTACACATGCTCTGCTCATCTGTCCAAGCAACAAACCTCTCCAGCTTTAATGTTTTTGGAAGCATCTGCATCTCCTGGGAGGGAAAGAACCAGGGCCAGAGCCTGGGGTCAGCACGGCACTTTGGGAAGCCTGGGGAAGGCAGGATAGTATGCATGAAGCATTGCTCCCTGCTCTGTTCACTTTTACACTTTACTGTGTGGACAGGCAGAAGTTTTTGATAGGGCTTGTGTCACTGAGGTCTGTGCTCTGAGACACTCAGCACATTGTGGTGGTCAAGTTGTGTTTTGCCTTGCTGCAGCAAAGGATTGTTTTGTCCTTATAGATAAGGCTTGGCAAGGAGGAGCTCTGATTCACTGCTTTCACTGGTGCTGAGAAAATAAGAAGAAAAGAAATATTACGAGAAACCTCAGGTGGGATTATGGTCCGCTCTCCTAAGAGAAGTGATTATTTTCACTTGAACCACAGTGGATATGACCTGGTGCCAAAAGATGCTGAGGATGCTGGTCCCTTCAGGAGCACTGTCCCATGGCCTGGAATCGCATCAGCCACCATGGGTGGTGTGTGAGCAGGTGATGATGTGGGTACATAGCCCTTGCACAGGGAAAGGGACACTCAGGGTCTGCAGCCTGTATGATTCAGAGCACTGGGACCCTGTATCTTGCAGGTGGGGACATGAGTCCTGCTTTCCAGCAGGAACGGGGTAGAGATATGCACGTAAGGGCATATACAGGCCAAACTCCCCAACTCACTGAGGAGCAATGAGAACACAGGGCGGGAGAGGTCAGTGGTGGCTTTCAGGTTGGTATGGTGACTAGAAGGATGGTTGGTTGTCTTAATCTCTAGGACCCCTGTAGGGACACCACCCTGCCTTTGCACAGTGCTTTGCTGTGCCACAGACATGTCTCCTGTGCTGGATTTGGTTGCTGCCAGCAGCCTTGTTCCCTCTGTCTGTGCCGTCCCTGCTCCATGCACCCTTTCCCAGTACCCATCAAGGCTGTGTGTGTCGGGAGGCAGTTTCTGTGGCTGCAGGTTGCAGTCTCCCCCAGCTCGCTGCGGGCTGTGGCAGCCAGAGCTAGGAGGATAATGAGATCTTAATAGTCCAATTATATCCCATCGATTTACTCAGCACGTAATTGTTGGCGGCTGGGGCTGCCTGATGAACCGCTCCACTCCGGCTGCCAGCGGGGAGGGCTGTGCCACCCCGCCCAGCCTGGGATGCTCTTCGCAGCAACCAGCTGTTCCCCCTTGAACCCCTGTAGGAGCAGCGCCTCCCTCCCCCACTTCCAACTCACTGTCCCTCCTCTTCCAGGAGGGGGCAGTGACAAGAGTGACAGGCAGAGATCAGAGCCGGGATCCCTGCCCTGGCTGGGCATTCCAGCATCTCTCTGACCCCAGGCTGATGTCCCCCATACTGCCCTGGGGAGCAGAGGTGTTGTGCATCTCTGCCTGCCACTAAAACAGGCTGACAGGAGTGACTCCTGGTGGGTGGCAGTCCCTAACAGCAGAGCAAGTGGCGGAGCCATTGTCCACGCAGCCTGCACTGGGCAGGGTGGTGCTACCAGAGATGTGCCCAGCTGGTCTCCTGGCAGTAGGAGTCAGCTCCCGAGCATCCACCTGCAGGTGTTCTTGCCACAGCAAGGCTTGGCAGGTGCATTTCTGCACTTTGCTTTTATTAATTTTCCTTTTGAGCTGGCTGTGGCTGAGAGACGCATGGACTTCCAATTCGGAGGATTCACTCTTAGCTGTGATTTTAAGCTTGCCTTCGTGATTGTGTCGGTCATCCCTTGTTCTAGCATTGTGAAAAGCAGTAAATAATGTTCTTTTCCCCACACCATGGTGCTTTGTACCCTGTCCCATTCCCTCCCATTTCCCCTTCTTGCTGCTGCCAAAGCACCTTTTCCAGAAACCCCACCATGTTTCTCCTGAATGGCAGGGGCTCACGCTGAGCTCACCATGCTACACTTTGGCCTGTTTGTGACCAGGCATCAGCATCTGCCATCCCCCTTTGTCCTGTGCAAATGCCCTCAGCCCCAGGGCTGGGGTTGCAGCAGGTGGCAGGCAGCAAGAGGCAGTAGCAGGTAGCACACAGGCTGTGACCTTGGGGACAGTGGAGTGAGATGGGCTGGGGGCAGTGGGAGGCCTGTCTCATCTCCTTTGGCCAGGATGAAGTGGTGCCAGCAGCTGGGCCAGTGGAGCGCATTAAAAGTCAAACAGTGTGACATAATGCTGGGGGCACGCCACAGCAGCCTGAACTTGAGACAGGGCTGTGGGGTCCTGCTCAAACTGGCACTGGGGACTGGGGCAAAATTCTGCCTTGTTGCCCTGGCATCCTGCTAATGCAGCGGAGGGGTGGCTGCTCCCCATCTCCAGCAAGCTGCTCCCTTAGGGACACCCCTCCTTGGGCACTGGGTCTTTGAAGCACTGGGGACTTGTGCGCATCACCTCGAGTAGCCACATGTGGGATTGTGGACATGTGGGTGACACTTACCCCAGCACAGGGCTGCAGATGCTGATGCTGGCATAAGCAGTGGATGCAGCAGCTCCTGCCCTAGAGTGGCAACAGAGAGTGCAGAACCCTTGGGAGACTCCGGGCTGTTGCTACTAATGCAAGTGCTGATTAGTCTATTGATTTTTTGTAATGCAGGAGTCTTACTGTCCCTTCAGCTCAGCCCTTGTCACCTGTCAGGCAGTGAAGGTGGTGGTGTGAACAGCTGTCAGCCCTGTCTCTGCTCGTCCCTCTGCCCTGGACAGGCTGTGCTGGGACAGACAGCATGTGTGGGGTGATCTGAGACACCGGGTTGTTTAATAGCTGCTGGTGCCACAGTGCTTGCTGGGGAAACACCGTTTCTGCTCTAGCACAGCTGCCTCTGGCACAGCACCACTGAGGTGAGGCTGGGATCCGGGGAGCGCTTGTCCCAGCATGGAACTCTGATGCTCTGCAGGGCTGGTGGCTTTGGTTGTCTTGTTTGCTCAAGGCTTGGTGGATGGTTGCTGTGGCTGAGCCGGTGCCTGCAGTGACTGGTGTCAGCACTGGCGTGTGAGCCAGGGGCATGCAGTGTAATGCATTTTCATTGTGGGAGCTGTGGGCTGGCAGAGGCTGAAGCCCTCATAATGAATTTCCAGCATAGATGCTGGGGAGGAAACAAGGTAAAGAGAGGAGCAGCCCCCTGCACTTCACGTGCCTGGAGTCGGCGCTGGCCCCGGGCACGCGGGCACTGCCAGGGTGGAAAGTCACTCGCCTGCCACTGTGTGGCTCCGCAGCCCTCGCCGGCGTGCCCGGGACATGACACGGGCTGCAGCTTTGCCCTGCACAAGGTGCCCGCGTGGCTGCTGACACCGGGCAAGCTGGACCTCTGCACCACCACCGGAGCCAGCCCAGCGGCCGCTGCCAAGCCGGGCTGCCTGGCGAGGGCAGCGCCTTGCCGGAGGGCTGCCAGGCCGCCCCAGCGCTCTTGGCAGCGGGGGGCTCGGAGGACGCGGGGCCAGCGCCGCTGGGAAGCAATTACCTCCCCGCTGCGTCCAGCCCTAATCCCCTCACACGGCGCGCAAGGAGCCGGCTCGCCAAACAAGGCTCAATCAGGTTAAAGTGTGAAGTCAGGATTAGCCAAAAGAATGAGAGCGTGGTAATAGCTCCGGCCTCCTTGCCCGGCCGCCGCAGCCCCGCTGCGGCCCCCTCCCTCTCGCCCGCCCTCCGGCCCAGCGGGCTCTTGCCGGGGAGATTAAGGCCGCCGGGGTTTGTTTGCCTGAGTGGGCTCCCCACTGGGAAGCCATGTCGAACAGCTTTGCTCGGGCGCCCCGCTAAGCGCCGGGCAGGGCGTCGCGCTGGGGGGTTGGCTCCTGCCGCCGAGCCCCTGCCAGCCCCGAGGAGCCGCGTCCCCGCGCCTGGCTCCTCGCCGAGGCTCCCCGGGAACCGGCGGCAGTGGGATGGGGCTGTGGCTGCCAGGAGAGGCAGCGCCGGGGCACCTCCTGCCTCGCTACGGATACCGCGCCGACACACACACAATGGGGAAGAGCAGCCGGGTGTAAGATGCGAGCTGGGAGGCTCCTGAAATCGTGATCCCTGACCACCGCCATCCCTCTCACTGCCCAGCCAGGGAGGACTTGTGTGGATATAGTCAGGCCATGAGGCTTTTGGGAGACTTGGAAGAAAAGCGGGTGCCTGCCTTGTCATCACAGAGCTGTGGGTTGGAGCTGGCTGCTGCTGTTGTACAGGCATCTGCTGAGTCAGAAATCCATGTGGGAGGTGAGCGTGGTGACAAAGGTGTCCTCCATCCCCTACTCACCCCCTTTTATACTTCCCCCTTTGCACCCCTAGGACTACCAGAGCCCTCTGTACCTTGTGGTGTGCAAGGACAAACTCTAGCTGCATGGTCCCCTGAGACATGGCACAGGGATGGGAGAACAGTGGCACTGTGAATGGGCTGGCTGTTTGGTGAACGCCTGGATTCAACAGCCAGGAACTCTTAAACTTGGAGCTTTAGGACAATACCTGGAAGTGAAACCAGAAGAGGCAGTGAGGGTGACTGTGACAACTCCCCCTCCTCTGCTCTGCCCGTGTCCGTCAGCTGGTCCCCAGCGGGGCTGTCAGACCTGCCAGTGCCCGTGGTCACTGCTGTTAGCTGGCACTCCACATGCGATGGCAGTGACACTCTTGTATTCGGCAGGGTGTGGTGGCACCGGTGCAGCCACCGTGGTGCTGCGAGCGTCACGGCGGAGCGAGGAGGAGCCGTGCCATCTGCTGTTTCTTCTGTGCCAAAGTGTAAAGCAAACATAGCTGGGAGCTATGAAACACCAGGAGGGAAGGGGCCGTGCCTTGTTCCAACACCGGGACTGAGGATTCCACAGGCAAAGCATGTGTTTGTCCTGGTGTTGTCAGCTGTGTGACCGTGCAATGTAATCTCAGCCCGGTGCCGGGGCCTTGCTGAAACCCTCGCATCCAGAGTCTGTCCCTCTTGGCTTCAGTACCCCCAACGACAGCACTTCATTGGTGACTGTCACAAAAAGCTGTGAAGGGGAGAAGCCTCGCAAAGTCAGTTGCAACCTTCTAGCAGCATTTCCCTCGCAAGCTGTAAATGAGCAGCTTGGAGACAGACGCTTGGGTTTACTCCCTGGGCGCACTGGGACTCCCATGTGCTCCAAGCAGAGAAATGGGAGCAAGATTTCCATGGGAGAACCAAGCAAACTGCAGACAGGACCTGCCTGGGCAGGCAGTGCCATAGCTGGGAGAGGGGTGCAGAGCACTGAAGTGTGGTGCTCACCTCTGTGACGGGTTTAATGCTGGAGGACAGGCAGCTGCCAAGAAGGAATGTGGTGCATTGAGTGCTTTGCTAGAACTGCACTGGGAGGGTTCATAGAGTCATGGTATGGTTCGGGTTGGAAGAGAACTTGAAGATCATCTAGTCCAAACCCTTGGCCATGGGCAGGGATGGCACCTATTGTTGCTCATTGCTCCATCCAGCCTAGCCTTGAACACTTCCAGGGATGAGGTATCCACAAGTTTTTTGGACAACCTGTTCCAGTGGCTCACTATCCTCATAATGAAGAATTTCTTCCTTACATCTAATTTAAAACTCCACTCCTTTAGTTTAAAGCTGTTCCCCCTATCACTGTCTGCCCATATAAAAAAGTTGCTGTCTTTTCCTAAGAGTTTTCTAAGGGATTATTTTTGGGAGATAAAAGAGAACAGAGGAATTGGTGCAATGCTGTCTTTTTCTGAAAGGTCAGTGCAGTTCCTGGGGATCCCTAGGCTTATCGCATCCCCAACATAGTATGAGGAGAAGATGTTTGTATTTGAAGGAGTACTGGGCAATTGGAGGCTGCTGCAGGTGTCTGGTCCTTTGCCTTTGGAGAGGGTGAGGGGACCCTGATCCCTCGCGGGCAGGTGGGGCCGGAGTTCTGGGAATAGTCGGTACAGCCAGGGCAGGCAGCGCAGGCAGCACAAACAGCAGGGCAGCCTGGCAGTGCCGCCACGTGGGTTGCTGCGAAACTGCGCCTGCTGCTCCCAGAGGAGCTGGGCTTGTCCTTCTCCAGAAGCCTGGGCAGTTCCTGGGGCGGCGTCTCCCTTCCACTGCCCCAGCAACGATGCTTTGCCAGCCGGGTTTGGTTTCCCAGGAGTGACCCGGAGTGATGCGCAAACTGTGCAGGGGGCAGGGGTTGGTGCATCACACTGGGACTGTATAGCATCTCCTTGCCGGTCAGGCATCCCACTGGAGGGCTTAGGCAAGCCCCCTGTCCTTTTGTTTTCTTTTTCCTCATGCAGCTGTGCAAGTAATGCTGGTGCTTCCCTCTAGGAACATTTTCTCATTGTGTTAGTGAAGCTGTCAGCTGGGGTGAAGTCCCAATTTGGAGACCTCCTGGTGTTGTGCAAGCAGAGTGTGCCCATTTGTTGAGCCCACTTTTTGGAGGAAATGAGGGCATGGGGAGGAACGTAGATGCTGTGCTTCCATCTTGGCCCAGTCCAGCTGTGGGGTATCAACAGCAAACAGGCTTTGTTACGTTGAAGCAGAGCTGGTGAGCCCTATGTGTGAAGTGCTGACATCTGTGTACACCCTAAACCACCTCTTGGGGCTGGGATGGGGTGTCTGTGTGGCCTGTGTAATTCTGGGGACATTTGTTCTGTGTGGGATACGCTGGTCCTCCTCCTCACTCATCCAT
This sequence comes from Anomalospiza imberbis, assembly GCF_031753505.1. Lineage (NCBI taxonomy): Eukaryota > Metazoa > Chordata > Aves > Passeriformes > Viduidae > Anomalospiza > Anomalospiza imberbis. The sequence continues at coordinate 21,775,413 of NC_089688.1, forward strand.
GGACTTGCATAGGGAAAATGCTATGTTGTGCCTCAGTTTACCTCTGCCAGGAAGCAGATGGGAACTTGACCTCCTGTCCCAGGGGAGTCTGGAGCAGGACTGTGCTGGCACCCCGGGATGGAGCAGGCAATGCAGTTGCCAGCCAAGTTCGGAGGAGCTGCTGACTATTAGGGTGGGAGGGGGAATGGCTGTTTGGGAGCCATGGAGAATAAATAAAACAATCAGGTCTTCCCACAGCTAAGCCAGTCTACCCAGACCCTACTTGCAGTGAGATTTGTGGTCTTCATGGTCTTTAAAAGCCAGCCCAGGCATGATTGGGGATTTGACCTGCTGCCAGCCCTGCAACCCAGAGCCCTTGCTGGCTTGGCATGCCCTGGCATTACAGAGCAGGTGATTACGCAGACAGTACCCTGCAGTGATGAAGTAAATAATGACCCGATTATTTGTGCCTTCTGAAGTGCAGGTCAGGCTCCATGAGAATGCCTCCTGGAGCCACTAAGTGTAATTACCAGTTAATCAGCAGGGACCTGTAATTATAGCAGTCAGAGAGTATTTAAGTATGGACGGTTTTACCCAGGGCTGTGCCAGTCAGCTCTGCTTGTCAGAGCCAGGGACTGCAGTGCCCAGGGAGCCCCAGTCACTTTGTGCCACCATAGATGGAGCCAGACTTGCCTCAGGACAGCCAGCAGAACAGTGGTCAGCCAAGGACCTGAAGCCAAATTAATTTGTCAGAGTCCCTGAGGGATCACTGAGTGCCGGGGCATGCCCCTGCCTGTGGATGCCCTGCTCCCACAGGACATCACACTTTGCAGGCACTGCCCATTTGCCTTCCTGCCTCTTTCTTCTGCAGGGACCTGAGTGAGAACTTCATCCAGGCCATCCCCAGGAAAGCATTCCGTGGGGCCACTGACCTCAAGAACCTGTGAGTCCTGGCAGTGTTGGGCATGAGGGAGTTTGGGGTCAGGTCCAGTGGCAGCAGGCAGTGGAAGTGATTAGGAGCACTGATTGCTCTGTGCCTGGGCTGTCCCAACAATTCTCCCTTTTTTTCCCTTTCTCCTGCAGACAACTGGACAAGAACCAGATCAGCTGCATCGAGGATGGGGCTTTCCGTGCCCTGCGGGGGCTGGAGGTCCTGTAAGTGGCTGGGGACAAGGCTGGAGCCTCCAGTCTGCAACCCCATGCAGGATGAGGGTGTCCTTGAGTGTCCCCCCTCACTGAGGTGCTGCAGGGTCATCCCCAGCATGCCATTTCTCCCTGGGCATGAGCAGGGGCTGACCAGTGTTCTGGTGAAACTGCTGCAGAGCTGTGCTCCAGGGCTTGATCCTGCCCCTGAGGGCCACCTTGGTGCCACTGGCTGTGGAGAGAAGCCTGGAAAGGACAGCAAGTCCTGCTGGGGGTTTGAGCTGTCCCCAGTCTGTAGTTCTCCATCCATTCACCCTGTGCTAGGTTGCTCCCAGGGATTAGTGCCACCTAGACCATCTCATGTTTCTATTTATAGCCTGTCTGCCCTGACCTTCTTTGCCCGTTTGCCCTTCTTTGTCTTCCTGCAGGACCCTGAATAACAACAACATCACTTCAATTCCTGTGTCCAGCTTCAACCACATGCCCAAGCTGCGGACGTTGTGAGTGCCAGGGCCGTGGTGGTGGTGGTGGGAGAGGCCTCCTAGGCTAAAGTGGGATGTCCCTAGCTCTGCTGCTGGTGCTGGTGGCTCAGTAGTGCTGGGCGAGGGAATGGAGGGGACAGCCCTGCAGAGCATTCCCAAGTACTGCCAAGCAAGGTGGCCTTGGCAACTGTCACAGATGCTCTTTGGCCCCTCTGTATCTCCCTCTGAATCCCCCCAGCCTTTGGGATGAGCCAGGCTGGGGCATTCAGGGCAGTGGAGTGGGCAGGAGCTCTGGTGTGGCTGCTGACTGCTCCATCCATCCACCTGCAGCCGCCTGCATTCCAACCATCTCTTCTGCGACTGCCACCTGGCCTGGCTCTCACAGTGGCTGCGCCAGCGCCCCACCATCGGGCTCTTCACCCAGTGTGCTGCTCCCGCCCAGCTTCGCGGCCTCAACGTGGCTGAGATCCAGAAGAACGAGTTCAGCTGTTCTGGTGAGGAGACAGAGGAGGTGGTGGGTGCCAGGGCAGGGACATGGGCCAGGGGAACAAGGCTTGTGCCACCAATGCAGCCCATCTCCACTTCCTGCTATGTGCCCCAGCTCAGAGCCTCAGAACCCATGCTGTGGGTTCATCTCAGGTCAGCACAGTCCTTGGTGTGGGGACAATATGGGGACAGTGCCACCCTACCAGTGTGACAGTACATCAGTCTGTGCCTTTGGAGCTTTTGCAGGGAGTTGGGGTGCGTCAAGATCTTATGCACCCACTCAAGGGTGCCATGAACTGTCCCTGCATGCTGAGCTGTCACCAGGGTCCCTTCTTCAGGCTTCTGCCACATACTGGCCTGGCTCAGCTCTTTGCAATTCCAATGCTGGCTGCTTCCCTGGCAGGACAAACGGACTCAGCGCATGCCCAGCTCTGCAGCTTGTCCTCTGGCTCCTGCCCAGCCATGTGCACTTGCAGCAATGGCATTGTGGACTGTCGGGGCAAGGGGCTGACGGCCATCCCCGCCAACCTGCCCGAGACCATGACAGAGATGTGAGTATGGCCCCACACTGTCACCACCGGGCTCTGGGTGGCTCAAGGCACTGGGGACACAGGAGCAAGCCTTGCAGCTCAGCCACTCCATAGGGCAGCAGGCCTTCCTTGCCCTTCTCTCACTCTACCCAGATTTAGCCCTGGATTTAGCTGCATTAAAAATGTAAATAGAGAAATAATCTCCTTAGAGGAATCCAATTATGGTGCAGAGCCCCTGATGGGACAGTGCACAAAGCATGTGGGAGGCAGCAGGCACCCCCAAACCCAAGGTGCTGGGGAGGAGGGGTGCTTCCTCCACCCCAACCACCATGGTTCCCCCACCCATGACACCTCTCCCTGATGGAGAAAGCCCCAACCCCAGGATGCAAGTTGTCTCTGGGCAGAATGCTTCCACTCCTGTGGGGTAACTTACTGCGACCTTAGGGGTCCTGCAGGCCCAGCTCTGTCAGTGGGGTTCTGGGGTTTGGCAAGCCCTAGAGCCCTCATCTCCCCCTATCCTCTTTGCAGACGCCTGGAACTCAACGGCATCAAGTCCATCCCACCAGGAGCCTTCTCACCCTACAAGAAGCTGCGGAGGATGTAAGTGTGCAGCCTCTACCAGCTCACCCTGAACCCCAACACCCTTCAGGCTGCTGGCCACTGCTGAGAGCTGGCAGACATGGGACACCTGCTGTGACACGTGTGCCCCATATGGCAGCACTGGGAGGGGATCTTGGATAACCCCAGCTCTGTATATTGGGTCTGGGGGGTGGTCCCCTGGAACTAGCAGAAGGATGAGGACATAGGACAAGAGAAGAGGGGACCAGGCCACCTTCTCCCTTTGGGTTTCAGAGACCTGAGCAACAACCAGATCTCGGAGATCGCCCCTGACGCCTTCCAGGGGCTGCGCTCACTGAACTCCCTGTAAGTGCCTGCACTGGTGTGGGTGGGATGGGGTGGATGCTGTACCCCTTAACCATGACCCACACCATTCCCCCATCTCTCTCACACCAGCCTTTCTTTCCCAGGGTGCTGTATGGCAACAAGATCACGGACCTCCCTAAGGGTGTCTTCGGAGGACTTTTCGCCCTGCAGCTGCTGTAAGGCACCAGTGGCTGTGTGGGATGCTTTTCAGGAACATGGGGAAGCAGGACTGAGGTCCCTAGCACCTATGGTGCAGTGAAGGGGTGTCCCCAGACTCACATCCCTCCCTCCCTGCCAGGCTTCTCAATGCCAACAAGATCAACTGTGTACGGGCAGATGCCTTCCAGGATCTGCAGAACCTCTCACTGCTCTCACTCTATGACAACAAGATCCAGAGCCTGGCCAAAGGCACGTTCACCTCCCTGCGGGCCATCCAGACTCTGTGAGTGTCCACTCCAGCTCCTATGGCTGGGCAGGCGAGCCTCTGGGGGAAAAGCATCTCCAGGGCTGGAGCTGCTGATCACCCCCTGCTCCTGGCGGTGTGTCACCCGCTGTCCCTGGCAGTGTGTCACCTGCTGTCCCTGGCACAGGCACCTGGCCCAGAACCCTTTCATCTGTGACTGCAACCTGAAGTGGCTGGCAGATTTCCTGCGTGCCAACCCCGTGGAGACCAGTGGAGCCCGCTGTGCCAGCCCCCGGCGCTTGGCCAACAAGCGCATCGGCCAGATCAAGAGCAAGAAGTTCCGCTGCTCGGGTGAGAGCTGTCCCCAGCCCTGTCACAGGCGTCCTGCGGCACAGCTGTCCATGGCCCTGTCCCAGCCTGGTGTCTGTGTGCTCAGAGGGCTGATGTGCTTTTTTTTTTTCCACAGCCAAAGAGCAGTATTTCATCCCAGGTGAGCAGAGGAGCCACACACATGTGCGTGAATGTGTGCATGGTGTCCTTTTGGCCAGGCTGCCGGCGGGGATGTTGTGCCAGAGCCCAGTGGGCTGGCCCAGCAGAACCACGCTTCATTTCCCACATGCTGGGTACCAGGATGTGTTGTGGCGTTTCCCATCCTGCTGTTACCTGGATGGGCAAAAAGGTGTCCCCAGGGTTCAGTTTTGTTTGCAGGAGGGTGGTGGGCAGGGCAGTGCCCTGTGTACCCAGGAAAAATATCTTAGATAAGCTGCTTTGCATGTGAACAAGGGCTGTAATGAGGGAAGCTGGGGAAGAAAATGAAACCAGGTGGGGATGTGGGAGGATCAGAGGGAGAGGGGGGGAGGTGCCTCTGCCTGTGGGAACACATGCTGCCTTCACGCCTTCACCATCACACAGGGACAGAGGATTACCAGCTGAACAGTGAATGCAATAGTGACGTGATCTGCCCTCCAAAATGCCGCTGTGAATCTGGTGTGGTCGAGTGCTCCAACCTGAAACTCACCAAGATCCCAGATCGCATCCCACAGTCCACAGCTGAGCTGTAAGAGTCTCCTCTCTCACTCTGCCTTCCCTCCTGTAGCAGGCACCTTGCTGGCACTGGGGTTTGGCTCGTGGTTTGGGCTGTACCAGGTACTTTGCAGGCATCTCCTGAGCTCTTTTCCCTGCTGCCGACTGTAGGCGCCTGAACAACAACGAGATCTCCATCCTGGAGGCCACTGGCATTTTCAAGAAGCTCCCACATCTGAAGAAAATGTGAGTATTGGGCAGGCACAGCCATGTTATGAGTGCCAAGGGCTGGGAAGGCACATGGGGATCCCCAGATGCCAGGGCAGACTGGGGCATGAGATGGAGGGCATGTCCCAACCTGAGGGTCCTCTGAAGGACTGACATCACAGGGTGCTTAGTGGGATCTGGGGGAGGCAGAGTTCAGGATGAGGTCAAGGCAGAGCCCTCATTCCCTCCTGCTTTTCCCTCTTCACAGCAACCTCAGCAACAACAAGGTGTCAGAGATCGAGGATGGGGCATTTGAGGGGGCATCCTCTGTCAGTGAGCTGCACCTCACTGTCAACCAGCTGGAGTCTGTGCGGAGTGGCATGTTCAGGGGCCTGGACGGGCTGAGGACACTGTGAGTCCCTTCTCCTCCATGAGCACCCACATGGGGACATCCTTACTCCTTGCTTCCTTGCAGGGCCAGCTCAGGATGCCTTGCCCACCAGCTGGCTGCATCCAGTGCTGGGGGGGCAGGTTTTTGCTGCTCAGGGACTTGCTCAGGCTCATTCTGCTGCCCAGCACTAAGGTGGGCACAGCCTGAGCACTGCTAAGGTGGGTTTCCCCCGTGGTGCCTGCCTGTGTTGTAGGTGCCCTTGTTCTCTTCCCTCTGCAGGATGCTGAGGAACAACCGCATCAGCTGCATCCACAATGACAGCTTCACGGGGCTGCGCAATGTCCGCCTGCTCTCCCTGTACGACAACCAGATCAGCACAATTGCACCGGGTGCCTTTGACACACTCCAGTCCCTCTCCACACTGTATGTCCTGGGCCCTGGGCGATGCCCCCAGCCTGTCCACATTGCTGTAGGTCCCCTTTCCTGGTGGTTGTTCAGGTGCTGCCCTTGTGCTCTCTCCCGTGTGCAGGAACCTGCTCGCCAACCCCTTCAACTGCAACTGCCAGCTGGCCTGGCTGGGGGACTGGCTGCGCAAGAGGAAGATCGTGACAGGGAACCCTCGGTGCCAAAACCCTGACTTCCTCCGGCAGATCCCACTCCAGGATGTGGCTTTCCCTGACTTCAGGTGTGAGGAAGGTAACTCATGGGCTCTGCAGCACCAGGGGTGAGGGGAGACCAGGCTGCTCCTCCCAGGATGACACTGTGCTCCTTGTCCCAGCACCATCCTTGCTGCCAGGATGTGCCCATGGCAAGGCGGTTGCTCAGGAGGCCCCATGAATGCCCTCCCCTAATGATACAAAAGTTTCCCTTCCTGGCACTCATCCCTTCGGTACTCAGATATGCACTCTGAAGCCAGAAGAGGAGTTTGCACCCACTGCACCTTGGGCCTCTTGTATGTAGGTGGGTCTGTGCTGTGCTGGCAGACACCGTGCCCTGGGTGCTGACAGGAGCAGATGTGTAGGCAAAGCCCACTGGGATTCATCCTGCTCCTTCCCGCCTTCCCTTCTCAGCCTTGCACATGCACCGGAGCTGGCAGTGGGCAGATGGAGCAGACGGGGAGTGTGCGTGGGGAGAAAAACCTCTTTTTATATATATATTTTTTTTTAATTTAGAGCAGCTTTTGAGCCCTCTGGAAAATATTTACAAACAAACCATCCTTTCTTCTGCTTTCCCTCCTCTACCACGTCAATGACTGAAGGGTTTCATCCTGCGCCTTTCCTAAGAGTGTGAGATAGCATACGGTTGTCCCAGGAATGCCTTTCCCACAGGATTCCAGCATCACGGCAGGGAAGGGGAGCAATGCCAGCTGCTCTGCCTGCCCAGCATAGGGTCTGCTCCATCTAACCTGTGAATGGGAGATGGGTGAAGGAGGTTGTTTCAGGAGGATTTGCAGGACTGAGCCCCTTCTTCTGTGCCCTTATCTATGTTGTCCCTGTGACTGCATTTTTGCATGAAAATGGTGAAATCAGAGGAGCCTTGAGCTGGCTGGTTGTATCCACACCAGTGGGGCAGGTGATTTCTGGGTGCAGGAGCAATTCCTGCACTGCTAAATTAATTCTGACTGATACTGCCTGCAACACCCTGCTTTGGGGGCGGGGGAGGATGCTTGGCATGGGAGGGGAGCGATCCTAGGTTGGCACAAGGCTTTGAATCTGGCCTCACACAATAACCCAGAGCTGGATCTTGGTGACTTGGTGGCTTTCCATGCCTGGTGCAGGTAAGGAGGAGACCACCTGCATCCCCCGGCCACAGTGCCCGCAGGAATGCACCTGCCTCGACACGGTTGTCCGCTGCAGCAACAAGCACCTCAAGGCCCTGCCCAAGGGGATCCCCAAGAATGTCACAGAGCTGTGAGTAGTGGGCAAATACGCAAGCTCTCCCTCTAACCCTCCATCAACTTTGCAGCTCTGGGTGAGGGGCCTCTGCGGTGGGGTTGCAGGGCAGAGACTCCTGGGCTCCTCCCCACACCCCCATCCTGGCCTGGTAGTGGGAGTAGGACCTCACCCATCGAAGGTATCCTGTCCAGCCCCACCACCAGCAAGTGGCTCAGCAAGAGTCTGATGACTTGGGGCTATCAAGGGTATTGTGCAAGAGGTGTTGTTATCCAGCAGCTGAGACCCTTGTCTTTGGCCCTTGGGAGGGGACAGTGAGGGACAACCGCCCCCAGCAGCTGTGATCCTCACGCAGCCACGAAGCTCAGATGTGCATGCCAGAGCTGGACGTGCAGGCTCCGTGATGCCCATCGCTGCAAAAGGGGCTCTGAGCCCATGTGGGATGAGGGATGGCAGCAAGTTCTGTGTGCAGGGGGTGCAGGCACTGGTTGGGCACATATATATATGCGTACCACCCCCGCAGCCCCCTCCACTGTCTTGCACACTCCTCCTCTCGCTGCATCCTGCGCCATCTCTCACATTCTCACACATGCCTTGGGAGCAGTTACGGCCTCCCACGCTCCCATCGGATGTGTAAACCCAGCACGTTGCTGCTGCGCTTGCACACGTAGGCTGCTGGGAGAGTGTCCCCAGGGACATGCCTGCAAACCCAAGTGTGCTCCTGCACTCACACACTAGCTCCCCTGCCAGCCCAGCAGTCCCCTGAGAGCCCCTTGGGCTCTGGGTGCAGGAGGGAGGTGATGCTGGAGATGCTTCTTGCAGCCTGAAGTCCATGGTGGTGCATGGGAGAAAGAGGGGGAAGAGGGAGGGATCTCCTTCTTCTCAGTCACCCCGAGGTGCTTTTGTTCTCCCTTGCAGCTACTTGGATGGAAACCAGTTCACTCAGGTCCCAGGACAGCTCTCCACCTTCAAGTATCTGCAGCTTGTGTAAGTAGCCAGAAGCAGGAGCCGAGGCAGCTGGAGGCACTGCTGAAACTTGTGCGTGAGGGCAGGGGCTGTCTCCATGGTGTGTGATCCTGAGGAGGGGCCTGGCAATGTGTGGGGACCCCTGACATCCCTCTGTGTCCCCCCTCTGCTCTGGAACACAACTGACCAGTAGCAATGCTCAGCCTCTGGCTGCTCACCACCTGGTGCTGGGCATGGAACAGAGTGGGGACAAGTGGCATTGCTGCCATCACCCTGTGTGACAGCCCTGCTGCTCCCCTGGGGACTGTGCTGTGCTGCTGTTTGCACCCCATTGCAGCTGAGCAGGCTGGGGAGCAGTAAGAGGGGCCAGGGCCCAGCTGGCTCCAAGCCCTGGGGTTTCTGTTTTCCAGCGACCTGAGCAACAACAAGATCAGCTCCCTGAGCAACTCCTCCTTCACCAACATGAGCCAGCTCACCACCCTGTAAGTGAGGTCCCTGCAGTGCCACACTGCGCTGCAGCCCAGCTGAGCTGTGTGGGCTGTTCTAGGGAACCCTAAAGACTGGGGGGTGCTGGGGACACCAGGGTCTCCACCCTCTGTCTGGGTGAAGCTGTGCTTTGAGATGGAGCTCACACAGGGCAGCGTGTAGCCCAGGGTGGGTTTCTTGCAGCACACACATGGCTGTGCTGGCTGCTTCCCTTCCGCAGGATCCTCAGCTACAACTCCCTGCAGTGCATCCCTCCGCTGGCCTTCGAGGGCCTCCGTTCCCTGCGGCTGCTGTAAGTACTGCCCTAAGCCCTGCCACAGCCCTGCTCGGCCCTTCTCTGCTGCTGCCCATGCCCCTGTGTCCCCTGTGCCCACTTGGAGCTGGGTGCATGCAAGTGGGCAGGGTAGAGGCTGCAGGAGGAGGGAGCACAGGAAGGTTCATCTGCTCTCAGAGCACATGGTGCATTTGCAACAGTGACAATGTGGTGTGGTTCTGCCACCCACAGCTGGACCTGTGGGCTGGGGCCACAGTCCTTGCTGCCCACCTTGGAGCCCTGGGCATTGCAGGACCTTCTGTTCTCTGCAGGTCTCTCCATGGCAATGACATTTCCAGCCTCCCCGAGGGCATCTTCGCAGATGTCACCTCCTTGTCCCACCTGTGAGTATCTCCTCTTACTCCTCAGGGCTCAGGGCTGGATGCAGGCTCCACAGACCATTAAAAACTACTGGGCTGAGCTTGGCTTTCCTGGAGGGTGAGCTGCCTTCTCCCCTCTTCTCTGGGCTGGTACCTGCGACATGATTTTTTGGATAGTGCTGTGACCTGCTGCCCATGCTCAGATCCAGGTGTGCAGCTGAGTCTCCCGGTGCTGCTGGGATGTCCCTGTGGTCTTAGGTGAATGTGGTGTGGGGTCCTTCCCCAGCCCACTAGATCTCTGGGGTCCCCCAAGATGGAGGTCAAGCCATGCAGAGTAGTGTCACAGCTGTGGGTTGGCAGGGGCTGCTCTGAGACACACCAGTGTGTTGTTAGCCTTCTGCCAGTGCACCACCCCACAACAGCCCCCCAGTCTGTCATCAAGTATCCTCCTGCCAGTGGTGGTGTTTCAGCCCCTCTTTGAGTGAGCCTGCACCCCAGGAGCACTGCCCTATACCCACCACCCAGGGCCAGGGTTTAACTATGCTCACAGTGTCTTTTTGGTCCCCTCCCTGCCTCCTAACTAAGCTGTTCCCAGCTGCCTGCTCCTGGCATCCCGGGCATCTCAGGCTGTTCCTTCAGTCTGCAAAGAGCAGCTCGACACCCAGTTGTAGCCTCCTTGTTTTTTGGGGAGCAACACTGCTTGCTCTGCTCCAATTTCCCTTGGCTGTGCTGCCTTCACTGCAGATAGCTGGCACTTCAGTTCCCACAGGCTGAGCTGTGGCACAGCCGGTGCTGGGGGTGCTGTAGGACCAGGTTAGTCAGCCCCAGCAGATCTGCTGTCCCTACTGCCTCACCTCTGGGCTGCCATCTCCTTCTTTTGTCACATGTGTTGGTCACCAGCCCTCCATCACTGCTGACCTTTGCAGTCAAAGAGGATTCAAAAAGACATCCAGGCCCTCCACTTGCCACATCATCCACTGCTTCCTGTACCCTTCTCTGCTGTGGAGCAGAGCAACCCTCCATCCTCCTTCTCCTTTCCCAGAGCAATTCCTTGCTTTCCCCCAGTGCTGTCTGCACAAGCTCTGGCCATGACCCACTGCTCATTCCCACCAGCCCACTCCTGTGTCTCTGTCCTGCAGGCTTGTGCAGCAGAGCCTGGGCTGGCCCTGCAGCTCCCATGCAGGTTCTGTTGTTTCTGCATGGCCTCAAGGTACTTTGCCCAAGGTACTCTGCTGGCCCCAGGCAGCTTTGCCTTCGTACTGGAGAGGGACTGCCAAGAATTTCTGTGTGGGCAATGGAGGAGAGCCCCAGGGCAAAGCAAGGAGCACTGCATGGGCTGTGGTTCTGGCAGCAGGGTGGTCTAAATGGACAGCATTGTGGGGCTGTTGTGTGTCCCAGTCCTCCCATTGTGGGCAGCACTTCTGGTGGGTCCAGAAATGGAGAAGCACTGGTTTGCCAATCATGTGGCATCCTGGTCAAGTGACAGAGTTGTGGCCAGTTCCCTCTGTGTGGCAGCAGGTACAATTTTGCCCCTCTCCTCGTGCAGAGCCATCGGGGCCAACCCCTTGTACTGCAGCTGCAACCTGCGCTGGCTCTCCAGCTGGGTCAAGACGGGGTACAAGGAGCCAGGCATTGCCCGCTGCGCCGGGCCCCCCGACATGGAGGGAAAGCTGCTGCTCACCACCCCTGCCAAGAAATTTGAGTGCCAAGGTGAGAGGTGCCCATGCTGTCTGCCCATACCCTCCCATGGGCACCCAGCAGAGCGATGCTTTGTGAGTCTGGGTGGCTCCAGGATTTCGTCTGTTGAGCTGCCTTGTGGAGGAGGGGGACCAGGTTGTTTCCATCCCCTTACCTGACTGGTGGCACTTCCTGGAGACTGAGGAAACTTGTGGCTGTCCCATTGCCTGGTGCAAAGCCCCTTGGACAGGCTCTGCTCCCAGCAACACCAGAGGCTCTGCCCCCACATCGGTGCCCACAAAGAGACACATCCTGATCACTCCTCGCCCTGATGGTCATCTCTGTGCCTCCCATCCTACAGGCCCACCTGCCCTGAGCGTCCAGGCCAAGTGCAACCCCTGCCTCTCCAGCCCCTGTCAGAACCAGGGCACCTGCCACAATGACCCCCTTGGCTCCTACCGCTGCACCTGTCCCAGTGGCTACAAGGTACCCTGGTCCCGGGTGTCCCCAGTGCATGGGGACATGTCCCTGCAGAGGGCAAGGGAGCAGAGCAGGGTCTCTGCCTTACCCCTGGGGCTTGCTGCCTGTGGGACCACCTACCCTCCCTGTGTGCCACAGCATCCTGCTGAGTGGGATGGGGAGAGCTGGGCAGGTGCTGTGGCACCTTCCTCGCTCCCACCTTTCCATCCTTCCCCAGGGCCGGGACTGCGAGGTGGCACTTGGTGGCTGCTCCTCCCACCCCTGTGCCAACGGGGGAACCTGCCAGCCTCAGGAGGGGGAAGGAGCTGGGTTCAGGTGGGTGTTTGGGCAGGAGCATGGGACCCTGGCCTCCCACGGAGAGAAGTTCTGATACTTCCTTCGCCTTCTGCATACTCCCTTGGGCATATAGTTGGGATATTGCATTTGCATGGGAGCTCCTGCTTGTGTTGTCTGACTCCACTTTCCCATGCCTCCCAGCCCAAAAGGCTCCTAGGCAGAGGTCAGTGGGGGAGAGGAGGGTACTGTCACCACAGACGGCAGAGGGAGGTAGAGGGGTTTGGGACTGGGATTGGTTGCTGGGATTGATTGTGGTCCTGGAGTCACTGTGGCTGCCTTACCCTCGGCTCTGAATGCTTTGGGCCATTCTGGGAATCAGGCTGCAATTAGGAGCTGAAAATACTTGGCAGGCTGGGGGTGAGAAGCTAGGCTGTGCAGCCCCTCCCTGTGCTGAGAGGCCTCTCAGCCTGTTGTTGTGGTAACACAGCATCCTCGGGCAGGCTGTGCTGCCACCCACCCCTGTGCCCAGTGTTTGACAGGAGGACACCAAACCCAGCTCTTTGCCAAGGTCCTGTCTGGTCATTCTGGGGGAGCCACCCCAAAATGTTCTGTTTCATTTCCCTCCTTGACACTGCCCCGGCCCCATGGCAGGTGCCTGTGCCCAGTGGGCTTCGAGGGCCAGAGCTGCCACACCACCAGCAACCCCTGCAAGGAGCACAGCTGCGAGAATGGGGGCTCCTGTGTGCCCAGTGCCACCAACTACACCTGCCTTTGTCCTGCCTACTACACAGGTACCTGGAATGGGGGCTAGCCATCCCCAAATGGCACAGACCTGGCATGGGAATGTGCCCAGTGCTTCTGCCCACCTATGAGGGCTAAATAGCTCCTCTGCCTGCTGTCTCAATGCCCATTGCCATGGGCTCTGGCTGGGCTCAGCTGTCTTGAGTTTGGGTACACACAGCTGAACCCCCACACCCTCGGATGCCCTCAGTGCCTGGCTCAGGCAGGAGCTGCCTCCAGGAGAGGAAAACCCTGTGCCCGTGGGGTGAAAGCTGTGGGCTTGGCAGCTCCCTGTCTTGAGCTGAGTCCCCCAGTGGGAACTGGGGCTGCTCCTCTGGTCCTGGAGCTGCTGGGCACCCCCTCTTCTGCCTTGCAGGGGAGTTCTGTGAGCAGCCGCCCAATTTTTGCTCAGATGAGCTCAACCCCTGCCAGCATGACTCCACCTGCATCTCCACCAGCCAGGGGCCCAGGTGAGCCCCTTCCTCTCTAAACCATTTTTTCTGGCTGTCTGGGGGAGGGTAGATTTGCTTTTTGGGGACTGCAGTGAGGGGGCATGGAGAGGAGGGGTTACAAGGGGAGGAGCAGGCACCCACTGGTGCAAGGGGGAAGGAAGGGGCAGCCTCGAGCCTCCCACCTGCCCCAGGTGTGAGTGTGCACCCGGCTATGTGGGGAGCAACTGCAGCGAGGACTTCGACGACTGCCAGGACCACCGGTGCCAGAACAACGCCCGCTGCCTGGATGAGGTGAATGGCTACTCCTGCCTCTGCACCGAGGGCTACAGGTACCACCAGGAAGACATGGGACACCTGGGGTAGTGGGGATGGTTATGTGTCACTGTGCAGAAGGGACAAGACCTGACCGCCAAGTCCATCTGTCCGTCCATCCATCCATCCATCCATCCATCCATCCATCCATCCTCAGTGTGAGAGGAAAAAAAGAGGCTGGGAGTGTGTGTCTCTGGGCTGGAGGCTGGGGGGAGCCAGCATCATTGGGGAGGGACCCCAGGGCACAGCTCGGCATCCAGGCATCCCTCTGATGCCAGTGTCTGGGAGAGCCTCCCCAGGGACCCCGAATCAGGGGTGTGCTGTCAGAGCCCTATGGGGCATTGGGCAGGGTGTAGGGCTCTTTCCCAGCCCCCAGCCCAGCAGCACCCTTGGCCCCACAGTGGCCAGCTCTGCGAGATGCCACCGCACACCGCTGGCCAGCCTGGCCTCTGTGAGCGAGCTGAATGCCAGAACGGGGCCCCGTGTGTGGAGCGGGGTGCCCGCGCCCTGTGCCAGTGCTTGCCTGGCTTTGGTGGCCCCAAATGTGAGAAGCTGCTGAGCGTCAACTTTGTGGACCGTGACACGTACCTGCAGTTCACTGACCTGCAAGACTGGCCCCGGGCCAATATCACCCTTCAGGTGAGGGCTAGGGGGGCGTGGGGGCATTGAGGGATGGCACTGGGGGTCTGTCCCAGAGATGTGGGCTCCCACCTCTCTCTCTGGCAGGTCTCCACGGCTGAAGGCAATGGCATCCTGCTGTACAATGGTGACAGCGACCACATGGCTGTGGAGCTGTACCAGGGCCATGTGAGGGTCAGCTATGACCCTGGCACCCACCCCAGCTCGGCCATCTACAGGTACCTGGCACCCCTTCTCCACTCACTGGGGACCTCCACCCCCATTGCTTTGGCCTGGGGGCATCCTCGGTGACCCAGCCATCCCTGCCAGTGCTGAGACCATCAATGACGGGCAGTTCCACACCGTGGAGCTGGTGACCTTCGACCAGATGGTGAACCTGTCCATCGATGGTGGCAGCCCCATGACCATGGACAACTCGGGCAAGCACTACACGCTGAATAGTGAGGCTCCCCTCTACGTAGGAGGTAGGACAGGGACCGGGTGATGGAGGGCATGGGGGGACATCCGGGTGCACTGATGGTCCTGCTCTCCCCAGGAATGCCTGTGGATGTCAACTCGGCTGCCTTCCGCCTCTGGCAGCTCCTCAATGGCACCAGCTTCCACGGATGCATCCGCAACCTCTACATCAACAACGAGCTGCAGGACTTCACCAAGACGCGGATGACGCCGGGGGTGGTGCCAGGCTGCGAGCCCTGCCGCAAGCTGTACTGCCTGCACGGCATCTGCCAGCCCTCGGGCGCCCAGGGCCCCGTCTGCCACTGCGAGCCTGGCTGGGACGGGCCCCACTGCGACCAGCCCCGCGGTGGTCCCTGCCAGGGGCACAAGTGAGTGCCTTTACCCCACTGTGTGCCCTACCCGCCCCTGCCCTAGCTGCCCGCCCTGCCCTGTGGCTGGTTCCTGGTGCTGTCGTGTCAGTCCCGTGCCATCACTGTGGTGCCGTGTCATAACGCTGCCCTGCATGCTACTAGCACTGAGTTGTGCCAGGCTGTTCTGTGCCATGCCAGAGCCACACCTGTGCTGTGCCGTGATGGCTGCACTGTACCAGGTGGTGCTGTACCAGGCGCAGTACAGTGCTGGTGCTGAGCTACGCCATGCTCAGTGCTGGTGGGCTGTGCATGCTGGTGCCACGCCAGCAGTCCTGACAGCACCGTATGCCCACAGGTGTGTGCATGGGCTGTGCCTGCCCCTTGATGCCCTCTCCTACAGCTGCCAGTGCCAAGAGGGCTACCAGGGCGCGCTCTGCAACCAGCCTGCTGAACCACCCGACCCCTGCCACCACCAGCCCTGTGTCCATGGCCACTGCCACCTCACCCCAGGTGGCCAGCCCACCTGCGAGTGCCACGACGGCTACACCGGAGCCCTCTGTGACCAAGGTAGGTGCTGAGGAGGGGGGTGTCCAGGAAAGGCAGCCCCATGCCACCACACCAGGCTGACCATTGCTGTCCCACTGTCCCACAGAGCCAGAGTGCCGTGGGGAGCCAGTGCGGGACTACCACCAGGTGCAGCGGGGCTATGCCATCTGCCAGACGACGCGGCCGGTGGCCTGGGTGGAATGCCGGGGGACCTGCGGTGGCCCTGACGCCAGTTGCTGCACTGGGCTGCGGCTGCGGCGCAGGAAATATGCCTTTGAGTGCAGCAACGGTGCGACCTTTGTGGAGGAGGTGGAGAAGCCCAGCAAGTGTGGCTGCAGCCAGTGCCTGTGAGCAGCCACCGGCCCTGCAGAGCCGGGGGGCTGGCGAGGAGAGCCCCCCGATCCAAGGACCTCACTCTACACTGCGGGCATGGTGCTGCTCTCTGGGTGTTCCGAACTGCAGCTGCATCTGAGGAGCCTGGCAGAGGGTAGAGCTGGTGCATCTAGAAGATTGGGAAGGAAACAGAAAAAAATAGAAAGAAAAAAAAAAAAGCAAGAAAAAAACCCCACAAACAAAGCAAATGTGTAGATAGAGAATTTTTTTAAGAACTGCAGCTACACAGATACATGGATATGGAGTGGGCACCCTGCCCAGCTGCCCCGTCCTCTCCCTGTGGCACTCTGCCTCCCTGCCAGTGAAGCCCCACAGCCATGGAGGGCAGTGCTTGCATCCCGGGTGAGTCCCCTCCCTGGCAGCCCTGTCCCTTGCATCAGCCCAGCGATCTGAGGGCTTTTCCAACATGTGCGATGGGAGGAGGGAGGCCTGCCATGGCAGAGCCGTGTGATCTATGGCAGGCCATGGCTTACCGTGGGCTGCGTGGTGTAGCCAGTGTCCTGCAGTCCTGCTGAGCCCAGACCTGGTTTCCTGTTCTCTCCTCCAGCAGCCCTGGTCTCTCTCCCTGCAGGGTGCTGTAGCCCTAAGTACCCCAGATAATGTCCCCAGCTCTGTGGCCCCAGCCTGACCCTCTGGTGACACCCCCAGTCTGTGCATGCTGGCTGGGCTCTGCAGTGCATGGGCACGCTCGGGTCCAGCCCATTGTGGTCACATCAGGGCCACACTGGTGGAACAGGACCAGGGCAGTGCCAGGCACACTGAATGGGGGACAGGCAGCAGTGCACAGATGTCCCTGAGGGTTCCAGTGCCAACCTGCCCTGTGCCATGGGGCACTGGGCCATTCATGTGGAGAGGGGCCCAAATACCCCTGGCTCAGCCAGGTGGCTTTGCTCAGAGGTGGGAGCTGTGTGAGGGCAGCCCAGGAGTCCCATTATTGCAGGCTCAGTCCTAGAGGAGCAGGCGTGCAGCTGGGCGACAGTGCCCCCGTGTCCCGCTGACCCAGCCAGGAGGAGCAAGAGGCTGCTGGGACAGCTGGGATGCGGGTTTGCCATGCCCATCACTGGGGCCTCAGTCTTGTGCATGCCAAGTTCAAGAGGCTGAAGATGTCCAAACCTGCAAGCCTGGAGCCAACACCACTGCCAGGGCAGGACCCATCAGCTCTTGGACTCAAGTGCCCATACCCAGCATCTCTCCAAAGCCCACAGTGCCAGGGCATGTGCCGGGCTGGTGTGGAAGTGGGGGCACACAGGGACCTCCTGCCGGGGTACTGCATGCACCCAACATCCACAGCAGCATCACCTCTATGACTGTGGGGGCCAAGGATAGCAGGGGCCCAGCCTGGGACGCTGCACATGGCTGGACAGTGAAACACCACATCACCCTGGTGGACAGACTCATCCCAGAGCTGCAGTCCTGGATCTCTCCATCACACCGCTCCAGCACTTTGGTTTCAGGTCTGCACTGCCAGCTGTGGCCGGACTCCGGGCACCTCCACTGGCTACACCCAGCTCTGCAGGCGCTGTCCCCCATCCCTGCTCACCACTGGCATCCAGGGCATCTCCACCACCACGGGGATGTGTTTCTGCCACAAATGTCCTCTCCATGGAAGCTCCTCTGCCACACAGAGGAGCTGGGATGCGTCTCATTTTGCCTGTGGCCCACCCGGGGCTTGGTTGTGTTGTGTTTCTGTTCTTGCTGTACGCTAACCGCTAAAGTATCTCTTTATACAGAATACTTACAGATTCTAATATATATTTGTATTTCATTTTGTTATAGTATTTTTATATGTTTGGGGTCAACAAATGATGTTTTCTTTTTGTTTACAGATGCTACTGGGCAGGAAAATGACAGTGGCTTTGTTTGGCCCGTGGGGTTTGTGTGTGTCACTATTGAAGACGCTGGTTTGTACTAGGCTGGCGAAGGAGGCGCTGGGCATCCTTCCGCTGGCAGAGGCTGTATTGTTTTAGGAGATGTTTGGTATTGTCTATGTTGTCTTCCATGTGAACATGACATTTATTCATTCAGAGGCTTGGCCTCTTCTTTCCTAGTGGGGAGAAGGGAGAAGCTGGTGCTTGGGGGCTGCTGAGAGTGTGAGGACGTGGCGCAGGATGGAAAGAGTTGGTTGTGCCTTGGGGGATGATTTCCTTCTCCTGGAGCAGCCCCAGCTAGCACTTCTGGCCAACACATTGCCCCCATGGGGCAGGGACGAGCAGCCAGGGTTATCCAAGCAATGCCTTGCAAAAGCAGCCATCACTGCCAGGGTCTTGCACGTGGGAAGCTGAAGGGCCAGTGCCTGCTGTGGGGATGGAATGGCTCCAGGGGAAACCAGGCACTTGTAGCTCTCTGAGGAAGGGTAGAGAGGGCCTGGGCAGCAGTCCCCAGAACCACCAAGAGGTTGCACTGTTGGTGCCACAAACACAAGTCTGCCACAGCTCAGGCACTGGTATGGGAGCACTGAAACCCCACACAGGCATTTATATCCCCCCTCCATAGGGAGGGGGTGGCAGTTGGAAGGTGCCAGCCTGCTGTGCCCTACGTTGTGCATTCACTCACCTTCAGTCTTCCCCACTTATCACACCAAACAAACATTGATATCAAAGAAACGTTTAATAAGCTGCAATAAAATACGGACCTTTAGAAAGCTCATAGGGTGAATACTGACAGTGAGGAAGAAAAGAAAACAAGGTGGTGGGAATCCTTGAGGAGTTCAGATCTGAGTCAGGGACCTTTTACCTGGAACAAGAACACAACTTTTTCCATAGGCTAGGATGAAATAAAAGACAGGAGCACAGAGTTCACAAAATGTCAACATTTAGAGAATCGATACATATTCAAAGTTCAAATGACCCAGCTCTTATAGCTATACATATTGATTTAAAGCAACTTAATATAATTTTATTTTCTTTCTTTTTTTTATATATACACTTTCAAAGGTTTGTCAGGTGAGGTATGTAAACATTATCTAATGGAAACTCCTCTCCACATTTCCAACCGAGAATTCACAGCAGACAGTTCATTTTCCCAACTTGTGGCGCAGTACTTCCCACTCCTGACACCAACTGGGAATGCCGTCCCAAGCCACGGCTCTCCCAGGTGCAGTCACCAGCTCCCCCTTCCCGCTGCTGGTCTGTACAGTTCACATTGCTTGGGCTCAAACATACAGTACCGGACAGGAGGAATTTCAGCTCAGTGTCTAAAATTCATATAGAAACAAACAGAGAAACTAAACTCTCCCAGGGAAGCAGACACAGATGAAGGAAAAACATTTACCATCAGGGTGGAGATAATATTCAAATGTTTTACATCCTAAGAAAAAAAAATGACTGTGTTGTTTCCTTTTTTCCTTTTTTTTTTGTTTTTCTTTTTTTACACACCTGTTCCAAGGGCGAAGGAAGCGTGGGACTGGTGAAGGGTCCTGCAGGGCTGGAACCCAGCAGCATCCCTCACTCCATCCTCCAAAGTCAGAGACCCATCATCATAAAACCAGATCCTGCTGACACTGCCCCACACAGACAGCTGGACTGGAGGGTCAGAGCCAGCCACACTTCCAGGCAAAAAGGGGTTAACAAAGAAAAATAAAAACCTAAACCCACTTAAGCAAAAATTACCAAATGACCTTAAACCTCCCAGAAGGAGAATTAAAATTGCAGAATGATTAGCAAATGAGCAAATGACCTTCTGGAGCCGGCCCTAGGACTAGCAGCGACAGCGGTGTGCTCCCTTGGGTCACCCGTACCCACAAAGGCAGTAATTCACTAGTGGGAGTTTGCTACCAGCAACCACCTACCCTACCCCAGTGGTTTGGGGGGGTTCCTTGGGGGTAACAGCATCTCCCACTTTCTGCATCCCTGGGGACACTTCTTTGAGTACCTCCAGGTCAAGAGACCCATCCCAAAGCCAAGCTGGACTGAGCCCCTGCCGGGAGCAGGGTTATTCCCACCTGGGCCTGAGCCCCGAGAGCCCCTGCCATCAAAGCAGACATTATTACTACAAATCTTATTGCTTGCAGTGCCCCCTGTCCTGGGGAACAGCCATCCTGGCCGGCCATGGGAGCTCACAGCCTCCCTAGGGACCGTGGCCATCGACCAGGTCTGACATCATCAAAACGAGATGAAGAGAGTTAATGCTTCAGCTTTGACGTGACACAAAACCAAACTGACCACCACCCCCAGCACCCCCCACCCCGCCCCATCCCCCCACGCAATCGCCAGCCCTTTGGTGGCAGCACGCTGGGCAATACAGCCCCACCCACCGACACACCAGTCAGAACGAGAACCTGTGGAAAGCCCATGAAATAAATATTTTAAAAACCTATTTACAATATTAGATCTGTGAGCATGAAGTGAGAGAAAAATGCTTTTTCCTGCCCCCAAAAAGCTTAAAAAGTAGGTTAGCATCCTGCTGCCTAGCACAACACTATCTTACATGGCACCTACACATAATATATATTCACATTTCATTTTAAAATTAGGTACTCTTACAAACAGACTTAGAAAACATTGGCTAGCAATACAGCCCGTGGGACTGCCTGGCCTCCAGACCCATGTCACAAATGCTGGCCGGCTGCATCCCAGCTCCTTCGGCTGCCCCAAAGCTGCCAACATGCCCTGAATCAAAACCGCCAGCTGCCCTCTGCTGCTCTTTGGGGAGAAGGTGGAAGTGCTCGTGAGAGAGAGGGCTTGTCTGCGGGGAGGGGAGCAGGGAGGATGGGGACTGTGATTTCTGCTAAGCCTAGGGGTGAGCTTAATACAAACAAGAACTCCTGAGAACATCTTAGAACAGATGGATTCATTTCACAACCACCAAGCTGAAGGATGGGCCAAATGGATGCTACGACACACAGGAGGGACACACGCGACATGGGGACATCATAGCCTTGTAGTTTGCTCAAAAAACCTACTGCTACAAGAAAATCTCCAGTGGCATTCCCTGTCAAGGAGGAGCCTATCCCCATCTTGCTCCTGGGCTGTCCAGGTGTACAGCCCAAGGATGCAGACCCAAGTACACCTTGGCTGGGGCTCAGCCCTCTTCTCCCGGCATGACTGCTGATGGTGGAAAGGTGAGAGCCCAGCCTGGATGGCCACCCACACCTCCATGCTGCCCCAGGCACTACCTATACCCATGGAAGGCTGGGAATCACAGCTTTCTCTGTCACCTTCAACTGGGAATACAGTTGTCAGGCTGAAAGTTTATGAGCTGGAGAGAAAAAGTGTCCATCAGCAAACCTTAAGAACAGGGCACCAGTATATCTGATTCCATGTCCATTTCCTGGGAGGTTACTAAGAGATGGCAGAGCTTTTGGAAACATCAGCATTTCCAGAGGTGCCACAAGACCAGCTGGGACAGGGGCTGGGCTGCAGCTTTGCTCATCTGCACACCAGCAAAAAGTGGTGTGGGCAGGCAGCCAGTCTGCTCAGTCCAGCCCTGCATGGCAGCCCCAGCACTGAAGGAACAGGGGTGCAGAGAGCAGCAGGAGCAATTTCATCCTGCTCTCACAGCTCATGGACCTTGATCAGCAATGCAGCAGAAAGTCTGTCAGAAGCATCAGCGCCAACTGGTCAGCTCTTCAGAGAGGTTTGCTGCAAATCTGTCTCCCTGACTTGCTGGCAGGTGACTACAGAAACCCCACTGCACAGAGAGAACACCAGCAAACAGGACCTTGCCAGGGATGAGTAAGTGATGAATATAAATATGTGCATGCCTTGGGTATATATCACACACCCTGTCAGCAGGGAAACCCATTCCAGGGCTGGCCTTGCTTAACAAGATACTGACAGCTACAGGTAGGAGGAGCTATCCCGGGCTCAAACTGCTGTTGCTACAGCACCAACGTAAGTTTTGACTCTGAGCTTGGCAAATGCAGCTCCTCCCAGTGGTTAATTGGGATGGACGGATTCTAAACATGAGAACCGTGAAGACCTAGAGCTGCTGATGACAACAAGAGAGAGAAAAAGGTTACCATGCAAATGAGAGAGGGGGGCTGGCAGCAGAGGGACAGTGAGGACACCTGTGGAGGTGCAGAGCTAAGAGGATGCTGCTCCTAGCTCATGGACCACGGTGCATGATGGAGACTAGTTTCAATAGGATGAGAAAGTAGCCAGCAAGAAAAGCCAAAGTCACAGAAAGGGATCTGCTCTGTGGGTTGTAGCACTTGAAATCCAGAGCTGAAGAAGTAGAGCAGGGAGCTGTGGGGTGGTCCAGGGGAAGAGGAGTGCAGTGAGGCTGTGGATCTGAGGATGGCACTGTGGTAGTGCCAGTGGGCAACTCTGTGCCTGTAGCACATGGAAGCACACTCCATGTCCATGTGGAATAAGGTAATAAATCATGTTGCTTATTTTCTTCCATTCATTAAGCTCATCTGCAGCTCCCTGTGCATCCCTTGCATGATGTAAGAGCCACATTTATTGGTAACAGACTGCTCTAAAGCAGGGGCTGTGCCTCAGCAGCACACATCACCACTGCCTGTCAGAAACACTGCCGGGAAGCTCAGTGTTCTGCTCCCACCACTGCCTAAGCCAAGCAGTGCACACTGAACTGGGACAGATGCCCAGAAGCTGCTCTACTCCAGCACCAATGACACCTGCTGCCCCACAACCTTGCCATGCTCGAGCCAATCAGTGCTGGTGAAGCCCCAGGGTGCAGGAAGGCATCCAGGACACTGGAGCAGCAGCACCCCATCTAGAAAGACTCTTTCCACTTGCTTTGTAAAGTGTTTTATCCTAATGGGATTCCTGCTCCCAGAAGCACAGAAGACAAGGAGCAGGACAGCCTGCATTTACCATTTACCAGCAGCTAAAAAATGAGAGAAGAGAGAGGGAAAGCCTCAAGGAACGCGCGGTGCATGGTGATGGTGCAGGCGCTTCAGGAGTGGTGGTGAAGGATGGGGAGAGGGGATTTGCTGCAGGGGAATGGCGTGAGCAGCAAAGGTAAGAGGCATGCTCACACGTCCACCTGGCCCAGAGGAAGGAGAGAAAATCTGGGTCCATGTGGCTGGGCCCCAGCCAGAGGCTAGAGAAGGACCATAAGTAAGGATGGAGAAGCAAGAGGGAAAGACACCCTGCAATAGAGGTACAGATCAGTCACTTAACTGCCATCAGTGCCCTCCTGCCTTACACCTTTCTTGAAACGCTTTTAAATCTTTCCTGATGGAATGTTTGACATATTTAATGCATGCAGTAAAAATTAAAGTAATAGATAACTTCATATTAATCTGTACAGGGACTGACAGGCTAGATTTAATCACTTCCTACCTGTTCAGAGAGTTAACTTACTCTAGCACAATTCAAAGGAAAGGCAAAGGATTTTTTTTAAATCAGCCATTTCACAGTAAGAGAAAAATGTGCCACAGCATTGTGAGTGTCAATGTTTGGGAAAGGGAGTACCTCCAAGAGAGCCAGAGGTGCTCTGTGAAGGGAGTGCAAATCAAGCAGCTGGTTTCATCTTCTGTACTAAAGGGGTACAATGAAAGATTTTAATACAATTATCTGCCTTTCACCTCCTGCCCACAGGCTTTGAGATCTGGGATTCAATGCGAACCATGAAAAGCAATTCCCTTTGCAGCCAACCCCTTTCCAGCCTCTGCTCCAAGGGCCAGTATCTCTTGAATTCATGGGCTGCACCAGAGCCTTGCTCTCATCAGTAACAAGCAGCTGAACAAGGACCAGCAAGGCAGCTGTTAAAGGTCTGGCAGCCTCAGGGTCCACAGAGTGTCCTGAAAGGCACTGCTGCTTTATGTGTGGAAGAAGACTGGCATTGGGATTCCTGCAAATGGACTCTGCAGCAAAGTGAAAGTGAAGCTGTGGGGATGCAATGGCTGAGCAGGGGCCTTTCCCTAGCACAGACCACAGCCCCCCCCAGCTGCTGGTCATCTCTGCCCAGCAGAAACAGCACAACCACACTCTATGTACTTCTAACAGGTTTTTCTAAGAAAAGACAGGCACTATGACCCTGTTCTGTGACACAAGCAAGGACAAACCTCCTGCACCTTGCTGGTAAAAGGGTGAAATGCAAATTATGGTAAAAAAATAGCACAAGCCAGTCCCTTATCCCAACCTTATTTCAACTGCAAATCCTGGCTTTGGAGAGTACTAGGCAAGACGTGCACAAAAGCACAAGGTGAGGGCCAGAGTTCTCTTCCTGCAGAGCACCAACATCAGGAACTCAAGCCCTTAAAAAGGGAGAGATTCAATCTTCAGTGGAGCACTGCAGAAAAGCTTTGCCATCCGAGACCACAGAAATCACCACAAGGACAGGGAAATAGGAGAAGGAAGTCTGTCCAAAAGCAGAGCATGGCAAGACTGGTTCATCCCTGAAGCCAGCAAGAAAAAAGACAGATTCAGCCCAGCACGCCCAGCCGGCAGCAGTGGGTGTGGCAGCCTGGTACCTGGCGCCCCCAGGGCATCTCCTCAGCCTGAGCGGGGCCCTCCCCACCCACGGGCTGTGCAGTGAGGAGCAGGCAGCCATCAGCAGTACACACACACCAGTAGCTACTTCACATTGGCATGCAGGTAACAGTCGGGGACATCAGCAACTGCTTCCAGCAAACCGACAATGGACAGACTGCCTTTCTCTCCCTTCGTGATGCGAAATGGTTTTGGTTTTGCTTTAAATGCCACGAAGAAGACAGACAGAAGGAGGACTCTGAAAGAAAGGGAAATGTTTGTGTGCACCCAAAGGCTGACAAAAGCTACTTCATGTGCACGAAGGTGGTTTTCTTTCTGCTACAGTACAAGTGCTTGTGCCTCAAGTATAAAACGCAAGCCTCCAAATCACACAGACGAGCTTCTTATTTTTATTTTTAAAGTGATAAATAAGGCACTGTACTTTTAACAAAAACTGCCTGGTTCTAAGTTTAAAAGAACCCAAGGAACGTTCAAACTGCAGAAACTTCCTTCTGAACAGCAGAGCCAGACAGACCAACCTCTTCTCTGTCCAAGACACATCTGCTGATGCCTAAAATCATGGGCGTTTATCCTTTAACTGCGGATTTTTAAAGGCTTGCTACAGCTTATAAAAGCAGCTTTAGTTAATGCATGGTAAAGGGTTACTACTATACATCAGTTTTGTACATGGCTACCGGTTCTTTGCTATTTCGGGTCCAGTCGTGAGCGTTTGCTGTGCGAACAGTCCACTTTTGCCCTTAGCTTCCTCTTGCCCTGAGACACACTGTTCTCCTGCATCTTCTTCATGGACCTTGTCAAGGTCTTCCCACTGCTGTGCTTCTTGTTGGCCATCTTCTGTGACCGTGTGGAGGACTCCCCCAGGGGCTTCTGTTTTGGGGACTTGGACAGCTCCTCGTGACTGGGAGGCAGCACGGCCCGTCTGCTCGTGTTCTCCTTGCCCTTCCGCATGGGGAGCCGCATCTTCTCCAGCTGCTTTTTCGGGACTCTCTTCTCTTTCAAAGACATTTTTCTGGCCAGTTTATTGCTCCTCTCCATGGCAGTCTGCTTTCGGGTCGCGGGAGATTTCACGCTGGCCTCCGAATGCTTTATTTTACTAGCCTTCTTGGCAGGCAGCTTGTCCTTGGTGGAAGAGCTGGATCGCTCCTGGGTGCTCCCGCTCTCCTTCAGCATCTTCTTCTTCTTGCTGAGCTGGAGGTCGACTTTGGGCAAGGGGTCCTCTTGGGACCTGCTTTTCCCCTTCCTCCCCTTCCCTGTTCCATCCACTGAGGGAGATTTAGCAGGAAAGGCAGCTGCTTTGATCTGCAAGGCCAACTTTGGAGACATTAGGGGGTTGATGCACACACTTTTCCGGCCCTGCTTGCTCTCCAGGGACAGGTGGTCCCCTGGGCCATCACTCCGCTTCTCTGCCTTCACCACGCGCTGCTGGGCTCGCAGCTTGCCCCGAAGATTGGAGTACTTGCGCAGGATCCTGGTGCTGGCCTGTGTGGGCAAGCTGAGGGCAGGCTGGATGGTTTTGTCCTCACTCAGCTCCTTGGTGCTGGCATCAGTGGGAGACGTCTGGCCGGGAGTGGTGGCTTCTTCAACCTCTGCTTTATCAGCATTCTCACGAATTTTGGCCCAAAGCTTTTGGTTCTTCAGGTTATTCCGAGCTGGGGTAGTGGCAGCGAACTTCTTGAGATGTTTTTTCAAACGTTCAGCTTGTAGTGAGCTGGGGTAGAGACTAGAGGAAGAATATTTCTGCAAGGGGACTTTCATGGGGGGAATCTCCCCTGGGAGACGGGTGTTGAGTTTTTTCACAATCACTAGAGACCTGGTTTCAGTTGTCTCCAGAAACCACTGGCATATGTCAGACAGCTTAAAGGCCTTCATAAACAACATCTGCACAGGAGAAAGCTTCTGCACTTCCAGTGAGCCTCTGCTTTTCCGTGTTCTTTTCTTGCTTTTCCAAATCTCTTTCAGTTTGTCAGCTCTGTTCTTTACCTTAGGGGTTGGTTGGACCTCCTTCTCCAGCTGAATCCAGCCCTTCTGGATTTTCATGTACTGAGTGTTGAACTCAGCAATGAGCTCCTGGTTCTCCTCTTCAGCACACCACTCCACGAACTTTGGTTTGCTGTCAGCCACATCTATGTCCTCCAGTGTTGGGCAGTCATCATTCCCTGAACTGTGTTCATCCCTCAGCTTGGGGATTGCTTGCATAGACTCCTTCCCTGGTGTGTTCTTTTTTGCACTGTCTACAGGTGCAGGTGCATGTCGTAAGTTATAAAACTGCAGAGCAACCTTTTTATGCTTTGCAGTTTTTGCTGGAAGATGCTTGCTTCCACCTCTGCTGCTGGGACATGGAGGCAAATTGGTCACCAGCTCATAGTTCACTGGCTTGACCAGATCCCTGTCACTGTCAGAGCTCTCCTTGTCCTTTGCACTGGCATTGACTGGTTTCACATCTACTTGCTCAGCATCATTTGCAGGAACACTGTTCTCTAGAGGGAGGGTAATGTTTTTCTTCTCAGAATCAGCCTGGATGCTGATTCCCAGCATCTCACCCTGTTGACTTTGGCTGCTGTTAGCAGAGGAGTCATCTTTAGAGGAATTTTCTCCCTCTGCAGCAGTCTCTTTTGCTAAGATGCTTTTATAGGTTTGTCTGGTAGTGACACCATTCTCCTCTCCTGGCTGCTCCTCAGTGATGCTCTCTGGAGCCTGGCCAATGCCTGGCTCTTCGCTGGTTTTGAGCAGCACATTGGGGAAGCAGTCACTGGGGAAGTGCATGGATGCTGCCTCATCCAGCTGCACTTCTCTCTTGAACCGCTTAGCACCAGAGCTCTTGGAGAATTTGATCTGAAGGCAAGGAAGCTGTACAGAGCTGGAAGAACCAGAGTCCTCAGCACTGCCCTCAGCAGGTGATGGGGATTGTTGGCTTCGGAGACACCTGTCCGATGCCACTGGCGCTCTCCTGCCTTTCTTTCGCTTCTTGTCTGGACTGTCTTTGGAAGAGACAGAATCTGAGCTGTTTGGGTTGGGTGGCATCTCCCCTTCAGTGGGCTCTTTTTCACCTGCTGTGCTGTTATTCTGCATT
Source organism: Anomalospiza imberbis (assembly GCF_031753505.1). NCBI lineage: Eukaryota > Metazoa > Chordata > Aves > Passeriformes > Viduidae > Anomalospiza > Anomalospiza imberbis. The sequence continues at coordinate 21,802,791 of NC_089688.1, forward strand.
GCCTCCACTTCCAAGATTTTGGGGAGGGGTGTACCGACAAGCACAGCATCCTCTTGCCCAAGAGGGCTGTCATCCACCATGACCGATGGTTCGGCTTCTGGTTTAATATCTATGCTTTTGTTCACATCCCCGCACTGCAGAGTGGCAGGGGGCTCCAGAACACTCTTCCCATCCATGGTGGCAGGGGGCTCATCATGAGCCTGCAAGCCTGGAGAGCATGTGGAGGGCTCTGCCAGACACTGCCCACAGAGCTCAGCATCCCCTGAGCCTGGAAGGTGGGCAGGATCCTTGGCACCATCACAGGGCAGAGGTGTTGTGTCTGTAGCAGCAGAGGCCTGTGAGGAGGACTTTGGCTCTGGACTGGCAGGGAGGTCTGGAATAGCTTGTATGTCAGAGCCTGGACAACCTTCCTCCTCACCGTGTGCTTTTGAGATGGAAAAGGCAGCAATATCAGCAGCCTGCCTGCTGCTGCTGCCATCCCCAGAGGAGCCCAGGCTACTGCCAGCCTCCCAGGTGACAGTGCCTCCTACTGTCATCCCCCCTCCTTCAGCAGGAGGGGAGCCAGGTGGTGGTGAGCTGGCCAAGCTATCCTCTTTCTGGGGGCTGGGTGGAGCAGAGAGGGAGAAGAACGGCATGGCCAGGGCAGCTTCCCTTGATCGCAGTGCTCGGGTATCCCGGAACTGCATGGAGCCCAGCTCAGCTCTCTCTTTCGTTTCTTGGCTGGTTGGTGCCACTTTAGCCAGGAGCCTCAGGGAAACCCTTTTCTCACCCTCCCGTCCTGCCCCTGCAGACCCCTCCACCGAGAGCACCCGGGGTGGCTTCGCACTTACGAGGGTCTCTGTTCGCAGTGCCGGGCTGCTCGTCCTCTCCTCCGCCCGGGAGCTCTTCACCAGCGTGCGGACAGTGGGGAGCTCGCAGCACTCCCCGTTGAAGTAATACCCCCGGGTGCTCTTCCTCGCCGTCCTGCGGGACGACACCAGCCGCTGGGCCTCGAAATGGCACTCGGTGATGGGCTGGCTGATGTACACCACATCGCACTGGTTGTCATAGTCATTGATCCTCAGCCCCGATGCCTTCTTGCTCTTCCGAGAGGACCTGAGGGAGGCTGCCTTGGCGCGAGGGTGCCCACCGGGGGGCCGGTGGGCGGCTGGCATGGCGCCAGTGGGCAGCCAGCCCTCTTTGGACTTGTCGAGCATGCCCTTGTCAGCTGGATGCAGCTGGCAGCCTGCCTTGCCCTTGGCCATGGCATGCAGGTGGTTTTCTTGCTTTGGTCTCACATCTTGTTCTTTTGCGTCTAAGTCCTGGTGCAAAGATGCTTTCGAGCTGCATTGCAAAGTGTTCTCTTTATCGGCTCTGCGAGGAGGGGTCACTGCAAAGCCAGGATCCCAGGACTCCTCTGGGAGAGCCCTGAAAGAGCTCTTTTGGGACCCCAGACAGCCATCTAAGCAGTCCTCGCTGCCATTCACATTTGCCACTTTGACTGAGATATAACCTTCCATGAGAGTCTTACCTGCTAGCTGCTCTTTATTATCCTCACACTTCCTGATACTGGCTTCTTGTTCGTGTCCAGCAGCTTGCTGCCCTTCCAGGGTCTTTGCGGCATGATGGAAATTCAAAGAGGAAGAGTTCAACGTGCTGAGGTATCCTTGGGTGGGGCTATCCTTTGGACTAGCAGAGCGAAGCCTGGTGATGGGGAGCTCGCAGAAGTCCCTTCTCAAAGCAGGACTGGAGTTCTCTGCTCTGTCCAGAGACTTCAATTCCACTGGCTGCTTTGGGGCTTGTCCTGTAACATGCAGGGGGCCATCGGCCCCTGACTGTCCTGGGTCCAATGTAGAAGGGAGCTTTGATTCAGTACAAGTAGCACCCTTATCCTGATTTTCAGTGCTTCGCTGGCTACAACCGGAGCCACAAGTAGAGGCCTCCATGCTCTCAGATTCAGATAACTGCTGGCCGTCACAGTCTGGTTGCACTTCAGTGTATATGTCGTTTAGCACACGAATGAACTGCTTCTGGTGATGTGTACACAGTCTGACCATAAATTTTTCCAGTGGAGACTTCGGCTGATTGTTAGAGTCTATTGCTATTGTCTCTGCTGGATCCTCACTAGAGAGACAAAGAGAGAAGCAGTCAGTAATATGTCCTAGGGAATATTAGTTTATGCTGCAAAACCAGAATAACCCTTCTCCTCCCAGTTAGGCACATCACTTGCCTGACCTCCAGGTGAGATCAAGCATCCTGTTTTCCTGGGGCTGGCAGATGTTCATCCAGTCCCAGCATGCACACTTACATGTGCACACTGCTAGCAGGACACAGACTGCACTTTTGTTTGTCTGCCACTGCCAGAGCTCTCATAATTACACTTCTGCCTAGGACATCCCAGCGTGTAGGCACCATGTCACATGTTCAAAGCAAACTTAAAAAGAATCAGACTTAGTATCTGCACGGCACCTGGTGTGGAAGGCCCAGCATTTCTAGGATGGCTGCATACCTCCGCTCCCTCACTCTGCACTGCCAAGCTGGGTGGGAGAAGAGCAGCATCCCAGCTGGGCATCCAGATGCCAGGAATCTTCAGCTACTTTAAGTCTTAAAATTCTGTTTACACCTCAGTAGCAGAAGATGGGTCTGGGGCCAAACAGAGCAGAGCTGAGCCTCTTCTGTAGTCAGCACGGAAATTCTGGTGAGCTCCCAGCCTGCAGGACATGCAGGCAGCAATGCATCCTGTGCGGTGTCGTGCCATTGGCACTGACCTTTGATTAGCTGCCATTTAATAAAGTGTTCCTGCAGCTGATGGGCTGTCAGCACACAGTGGTTGTGCAGAAAGATGGGCTTCTACAGCACAGGGTCACTGCCACTAGCTAGCGCTCAGATCCGGGCCATTATCAGTTACCTGCTTGGCAGAGGCAATTAATTAGGACTTACTGGTGGGGAGGTTAAGGGATAATTACCCAGTGTTTGCATGAAAGCATCATGAGTGCCATGCCAGGTGCTGTTATCGACCATATCTGTTCCCAAGGGCAGCACCGGCAGCTCCCACCCAGTCCTGACCACGCCGAGAGGGCCCCACATCTTGGCACCCACACTGCCTGACACGGGATCTTTACCAGTAAAGTAGGGTTGCTTTGCAGCACCATTTGCACTTTGCACCTCCTGGCCTTGTACTGGAGGAGTGGAAGTCCTTTCTCTCCCCACAGCCTTTCTCTGCCTGCCCCCCACCCCGCATCAGACACTGACCTCACTCACTCAGCTGGGTCAAGGGGGTCAAAGATTATCAAAGAGTTCAGGGCCAGGGTGGAAAAAAGCAGCTTCATTTGGAGTGGGTTTTCCCTCTCCATGCTGCCAGGCACAGGGCTCAACAGGTGGATGAGGAGGAAGAGCTCCAGTATGAAGGAGCCATCAGCAGAGAAATGGAGAAGGGAAAGCCAGTGGCCGGAGCCAGCCGCTCTCAGTGGCAACAGGCACACCGGAGCCTGCCCTCGCAGCCCTCACCTGCTCCTTACCTACTGCTTGCTGGCTGCTTTCTTTAGACTGACAGGCACCAGGGAGGCACTTCAGTGCCCTGATTCCCTGGGCTGGTGGGCAGGGAGATACACCTGGGGCCACTCCATGCTCAGGGCTGACCAGGTCTCCTTTGCCCAGAAATGCCAGGCTGCCCAGCCCTTTGCTTTGCAGTTTGCCCAGGCATAACATGATTTACACGTAATGAGGCTTTGCCTCTCAAGCCCAGCCTCTTAGTTTCCTTAAAGGCTTCTAAGGCAGGGTTTTCCTAAAACCACCTGGAAAGGCTGAGCCAGCTCAGCTTGCCGAATGTGTCCCAACACCTCCAGAACATACTCCCGGGGTTAGCAATAAACAACGTACCTGGAGACTGCTTTACTACACCCAGGTGAGAAAAATGCCCTCCAACAACCGTCTGAACTGGTCCTACCTGGTGCTGCGATGGCTTTCAATTTGGAATGCCTGGGATTAGTTTAAATAAAAATACTCAGGTACAACCTGGCCCCTCTCCAGAGCCCTGCATGGGAAGGGTTATGTCAGCCAGGATCTCTTACACCGCCCAGCTCCTCCCCTCGCTCCGCTGAATAACAAAAGGGGATAAAAAAACCTTTCAACCCCCTGGGCTTGGAGCAGAGGGCTTTTTGAAAAGGCAGAGCTCAGCGTAATCTTTTTTCCACCTTTGCAAAGAGGGCGGTGACTCTTCTCACCTACTCACAAGCCCAGCTCTGAAGAGAAGCAGCCATCTTCCCCGGGGCAGACTGAATTTATAAAGACAGTAGCAGAGGTGGGGCCCTGCCCTGGCCCCTCCACTGCCGTGCTGCCTGGGCAGCTGTGGGAAGGGGTTACGGTGGCAAAACAGCCATCTCACTCTTTGCTGGGGCACCTTCGGGTGCTGCACTCCATGGCTGAGAAGGAAGAATCCATGGCACAGGCAAAGCGATTGCCCGGGTGGGTGGCAAGAAAGGAAAGGAAAGGCTGCGTGATGCCTGGTGATGAGGAGGCTGCAAACCTGTGTGCAGAGCCCTGCTCTGGGAAAAGGGTCCAAAGTGGCTGGGCACTGTCCTTTCCTGCTTTGCAGCCGTGCTGCTGAGCACAGCCAGCTGCAGGTCACGCTGGCTTTGCAGAGGTGTGTGGGATGGAAAAGGCTCCTGTCCTGCTTGTATGGCAGAGGGGACCTTAGCTCCCTGATCCTGAAGGTTCCAGTGGCATTTCTGCCTTGCCTTTCACCTAGTTTCTTCCTCTGAAGTGTGACTGAGGCCTTCGTGCTCATTGCCACCTTATTTGCCCTACTGTACTCCAAGGAGACAATCAGAAATACACAGAGCTTGTCAAGCTATAAATTTAAAAACACAGAGATAAATATTTTTCCTGCTTGATAAAGGAAATAAATCCATTCAGTTTTGATGCTCTTTCTACTTAGAAGACCCATCTCGCACTCAGTGACACAGTTCACCTGGCACATTGTGTTCAGGGTCCTCTGGTGTCACGCCACTTCAGCTCAAAGTGGCGTGCAACTTCTCACCTTGAGCTCATCTGCTGCTTCTCCAGTCCATCCCTGTTTGGGTACTGCAGGCAGCATCACCTTATTCTGGGTGTCTAAGGATAATCTTGGGGCAGAGCTTTCACTGCCACCTGAGGTGAAAAGGCTCTGAGGGTGGCTAGGTCCCACCTCTGTCCTTCCTTTCCCTGTGCCCCCAAGGGTGCCGAACTGTAGCCTGTGCCTTTACATCCCCAGATCTCCCAGACACACAGAGTTTTCTGTGCTCCCTGGGGCCTGCTAATCTGTGTGCCTTGGTACCTATCCAGCATTTCCCACTATTCCTGTCTGTTCCTGGCTATCACTAATAAGTAAAACATGCTCATGAGCATTCTCTTGCGAGGCAGGTGATGGATGCAGGATTGCCCACATGCTCCCTACTTAAGGCAGTTTTGGAGAAGAGCTTGTTTCTGGCTCACATGTAACAGAGTAGAGTTACATCAAGTGCCCCACATCTTCAAGCAGAGTTGCTTATGGACAGTACAAACTGTTGCAGAGAAACTATTTTTTAATGTGGCTTATCAGAAGAGAGGAGAGGTGAGCTGACTGCACAGCTGAAGTGTCTTTTCAGGGAAAGGTGCTGGGTGCAAACATGTTCCTCAGCCTGGCAAAAGCACAACGGGAGTTGAAGACTCACTGGTAAACACAGAGGATGGAATTGGGAACATGGTTTTGAACAGGAGGAAAAATTACTCTCAGGAGGCAGCCAGTCCTGCCTCTGAAGAGGCAGGCAGGCATAGCCCTGTCTTTTGGGAGATACAGGCCAGCCCCACAGAAGCTGCTGGACTGGAAAGACCAGCGAGGGAGCCCAGGGCTGCCCATCCCACCTACAGGCTTCTCCTTGGTGCCTGTACTCACCCCTTCCCATAGGGCTTGGCCCAGGGTTCTCCTAATTTCATGTGTGCATGAAGAATGAGCCATCTCTCTCAAGGGCTGGAAAAGCCACAAGCCAAAAGGAGGTTCATAACCAGTGAGAGACAATCTGGGGACCCTCTATGCCTCTAGCCAAGCTGTAAGCGCAGTCATAAACCTGTATGGGGTCCCCAGAAGGACTGACTGCAATGGGAGAGACAGCTCACCTGTCAGTGAGCTTTCCTGCAGAGCCTGGGACATGGCAGGTCTGCCCTTTCTGCCCGCCAGCCTCAAATGCTGCCTTCACAAGGCTGCAGCTGCCAGATCTCCTCCGTTCCTGTGCCCCAAGACCCTCCTTCCAGCCCCACTGCCCACGCTACCCTGGGACAGCAGAAGACAACCCCAGTGTCCCAAGTGAATTTTATCACCAGAGCCCCTGACTACCTCCCAGCCTTTCTCGATTTCCCAGGGCAGCCCCGTTCTCTTCCCCTTCCCTGCCTGCCACAGAAGGTGTCAGAGGCATCAAGGGGCAGGAGCTGTCAGAGGCACAAGCGGAGCTGTTGCTACGCAACCCCGGCGGTGCAGCAATTAATGCTGGGGAAAACGTGCTGCGCTCTGAAGCTATTTGCATAGCTGCGTGCTGCAATACATTTGTTTGCATTGTGCCTCCACTGTTTAGTGGAGTTTAAAGTCAACCCTCCCCCAGCTCTTGCTGGAGGGGACCTGGGGCTTCCAACAAAGGCCACGCAGTTGGGGCTGAAGGGGCTGGGGGAAGGCAGAGGTTTGTCAGTCCATAACACCTACAGACTGCACAGACAGAGGATTTACAGTATGGAGAGGAAGGACCAAGTGATCTGTGTTTCTCCCTACACAGCCTGAGGAGCTTTTCCCAGCTCCTGCAGTGCCCCCAGCCCACTGGTGGGGTTGTCATATCTCTTCCTTCCTGTTGTATGAGCGTGACACTGCTTGCTCTGCTTCTGAATGCCATAAAAAAGTTTTAGGGGCAGCCCAGTCTGCCTCTGGTTCTATAGTGTATTTGGGCAGGGAGCAAGAGGGGAAGAAAGAAAGGGAGAAAGAAATCATCTGGTTCATACCAGCCTACCTGGGAAGCCAGTCTCCAAAAACCTGTCAATTGCCGACTGCAATCTTCTGGCTTGCCCACCCCAAGTTTTCCACTACTGAACATGAAGCCTGTACCCTTTTTGGGTTTCCTTTTTTAGCCCTTGAACATCAGTTTGATTGATTATAAGTTTACAGGTATGTTTTGTACCTCAGAGGCACAAGAAGCAGCAGCAGAACAAAAGTTCAAGGCTAAGTGTTTCTGTTCCTTTCAGACCACTCTAAGCACCAGGATTATAGTTCTGTAAAAGAAACAAAACATAGCTATAAACTTATAAAATCCAATTCAGTATTTTTACAGGGATGACCTTTCCCCTCCCTCTCCTGCTGCCACACAGCTGACTCTGTGCCAGTTGGCAGAGAGGTGCCCTGCACCACCCAAAACCAGAGGTACCACTTGAGTACCCTACCAAGCTGAAGGGTGTCTTGGAAAGCTGACTAAAAGCAGAGATTCGAGCAATGCCCTCCACCCGCTGAACTCAAAGCACTGACCATGCCCACTGTGAGCCCAAGATCTGAGGCAGTGTCTCACTGCCTTTGGGTGGCGCCTCCAGCCCCGCTGGTTTCAACCACTTAATTTATTTTTCAGAGTGAGTGGAAATGCCTTTTTGAGGGGTTGCAAAGGAAGAACAGCCTCTTAAAGGGGACCTGCTCACTGCTGGCAGTCAGGTGAGCTGACCCCAGCCCCAGGGGTGCAGTGAATCCTGCATGCTAAGCATGCGCTTGGAAGGGGCTGTGCAGTGGGTTCCCAAGGACAGGTTTGCTTTGCCTGTGCTGGAGGGCTGCATGCAGAGATCTTACCCAGCAGAAGGGGGAAATGGGTTGTCTGCCAGTCCCACTTCAGCTTGTTGGAATGGCCATGCAAAAGCAAACATGCTGGGAAAGGCATGGGACCATCTGACTGTGCTCAAACCCATCTCCACTCATAGCTGCAGCACAGATCTCGTGCCTTGAGAGGTGCAGGATGTGCTTCCTTCTGCTGGCAGAATGGATGTCCCCTTGAAGGGGATGGGCAAATCAGCCATGGGCACAAATAGTGTAAGTCACTGAAGCAAGATTTTCTGGAGCTCATCTTTCAAAGCCCCAGTTAAAAGGCTGACACTGGATGCACCAGTTTAAATGCCTGTATTTCAATCCTCAGAAATATGCCTGGCACCTCACACTCCCCACATAGATGAATGAGTCCCTTCACACCTCTGTGGGTGCTACAGTAATTCTCTCTCACTGCACTGAAAAAAAATAGAAAAGCAGCATGCAAAGAGCTGCGGCTCCACATAACAGCTAGGAAGGAGAAAAAGCACTCTCCTTCTCTAAATTAAAAGTTGAAGTTGTGCAAAGCACAGCCAAAATAACTATGGAAATATTGCTGCCAGGTTCTCAAGGCCCCTGAATTTACTCCGTCCTTGGTGACGCACATGGGGATGGACTGAGCTTGTATTTCAACTGAAAAGCAGGAAGAAACAAGTTATAGGTGGGTTTTGTGTGGCTGGGTTTTTTTGTCAGCTGCATGTATTCATCAACGTATCCAGGTTGTACAATCAGTCAACTGACTGGACAAATAACAGACATCCATTATAGATTCAGACTTTTAACCCTTTAGAGTAGTGTCTTTTATTTGTTTGTTTATTTTTTAAACTAGTTAAACATTAGGAATCACTTCTCCCCACCTGTAACCAAATAGAAATTAAACAAAGCAAAGTTGTTTTTACATTAAAAAAACTCAATAGCAGCCTCAAATAAGTTTTGCTTTTTTATATTCTTGTCATAACTTCCTTGACTCCCACCTTCCCCAAAACCCAACTGTAATCTTTAGTAGTTTATCATCACTGTGATACTTCTAATATAATATTTAATGACTAATTAAAAATTTTACCACTGAGCTATTGCTTTAAAACCAAGGGAAATTTATCATGTTGGAAATACTATTCTACATACTAACTTTCGAACCCTTTCCAGTATTGTCCTTGCTAATTTTTCTAATTATCAAGATCATTTGGGATCTTCCCTTTAAGGAAAAAAAAATGCCTCTTTCTGAGGCAGTACCCGGAATCTTTGCTGAGCTAGGTGCTCCAAAAGGATAGATAGCACCAGAAGACCAGAATAGATAGAAAAACAGACAGCACCAGAAGACAGATAACAAAAGCATGCAGGGCAAAAAAAAAAAAGTTCTTACAATGATTTTCACGGCTTTGCACGTTTTAAAAAAAGCAGCACCCAGTTAAGAGAAGGGAGAATGAACCACAGGGACTGTGGCGTAGGGAGGGATGCCCTGAGTATCTTTAACAGTCCCAGGAAGATATACTGGCTCTGGACTTGAGGTGACACAGGTGTATGGCCTCTCCCTGCTCTGCGTCCGTCGCTGTCAGTTCCTGTCTGTCCTGCAGCACACTGGGGACAAAGCTCTCTCCCCAAACTTCAGACATGCACACACAGGTCAGCTGGAGTCACTGCAACTGCAGAGGTTCAACAACTAGCAAATTCCCACTGAAGGTGCACTCATCTGCAGTGAATGAGGGCTTGTGACAAGGATAGGCTGTGCTGTGAGAAATTCCACCCTCCCCTCCTAAGCTGAACGTACACTGAAAGGCGGAAGAAAACTCAAATGCATTGGACACCTCCCCTAAGACTTTCCTGGTCCCAGCTCCAACAGACACAGCTACTGCCTGCTTCTAGAAGTCTTCAAGGATTTCAAATTCTGCAATTATCCAGGTTGGGTTTTTTTCCACCATGGACATGAAAAACCAAATGCAGGAGCTTGGTACAGTACTCGCTAGAGCTAACCACACTCAGCACAGCCCGGTCGCCAAAGCTTGGGAGGGGCCAGTGGAGATATCTGGCGAGCAGAGAGTATCCTGGGTGTAATTAACAGATGTTGGGGGATATGACCCCATTTCAGATAACCTGGAGATTCAGATAATTGGGCCTCAGATAATCAAGGCCACATCGTTAATAGAAACAGTATCACAACCCCTAACGGCGGCACTCCCCACGTGCCAACGCCACCCCTCCTTGCACAGGAATGCCTGCTGAAATATGAATTAGCGGTTTGATACATGTCCATACTCTCTGTCAGCTGCTGGGCTGAGCAGCAAAGCCTGTTTCTGATGCACCACTTTGGCTGGCTGCTTGGGAAATAGGTTAAAGCAGAGATGTGGATTGCAGCCCTGGATGCCTGAGGACAAGGCTGTCTCAGAGCTGACGGGCTAGGTAAGCTCTATTTTGAAAGTGGGTTAATTTAGCTGCCATTCAACTACCATTAAATGATGTAGGTTAATTTTATAGTCAGATAACTATTAAGAAACCAAAACATAAGGCAGGAAATGTCTCTGTGCATACCAGTGAGGAGAAATTTCCTCTGCACTAATGCATACCCCTCCCCTTCAGCTCAAACCTCTCATCCTTCCATTTCTGCACATCCCTCACATCATCTTTTTTTTTTTTTTAACCCTTGTCATTACACACTCTCGTCCTTCCTCCCTCTCTTAAGAGAGTCTATGCTTCCTCTCAAAATTTCACCTTGATATCCTGGCCCACAATTATTTTTCTCCCTTGTTTATATTGTCACCACACATTGCAGTGCTAGAGGAAGACTAAAAAATCCAAACCACATCTGACCCTGGCAGATGTCCACTAAGAAAGGTTCCATCTTCCCCCAGAGATCCAGTATTTGTGCAGCTAAGTGGTAAATTGAGGTAGGAAACTATACCTTGCTTAGTATGTAACATTTCATCACTGCTAATACACTCAGTTTACTTTAGGGGTATTTACCATATTTAAAGCCTCCTCAATTGGCATTTTACCCTTTGTAAATGAATGCTGCAGTCGAAATGTACTTTATCTCCGTGAGATTTTCCTTTCCGCAGCACAATGATCGGTATTGTTTGTTTTTTTATACTGGTGACAAAACCCATCAATTGCTGGTTTGTCATAAAAGGAAAAATAAAATGAAAAAAAATAATCAACAACAGCTTATGCCAGCAAAGGAACAGATCCTTTGGAAAAAGCAGAGGTGAGTCATCACTCCTCACACACAGCAAGGAAGAAGCATCACAGCCCTGCAGATCCCCCCAGGATGCCTCCACAGATTGCTTCCCTCTGACTTCTGTGCTTTCCTGGTCCCTCCAGCAGGAAAATGAGACCCTAACTTTTGCAGAGAAAGCCAAAGCGATGATGACCCTTTAGCACATGCTGCCCATAAGCAATCGCAGATCTCTACTGCAGACATTTTTTGTCATATTAACAGTACGTGCACTATGCAAATCCTGAGAGCTCACAGAAATGAACTCATGCTTAACCACGCAGTTGTAATGAGGCAACAATGCTAACGGGACGTTGGCATTTGCACTGTGCTTTTTATGACCAGAGAAATACAGAATGGGACCATACCCAGAAATCACAGCTAAACCACCTCTGAAAAATCCTCCTCCCAGCAATTCAGATGTTCAGACAGTGACACCAGAGCCCAAACAATGCACATTGTGGGAATTCTGACCCACAAAAGGCTGACTGTCAAATTCCCTGTTGTCCTGCTGAGGCCTTGCTACTCTGATAAATCTTGCAATGAAAGTCCATTTTTTTGCTCATGAGACATAAAAGAACAGATGAAAAAGCCCCATCAATCTGCTCTGTTCCAGCACTAAGGCACTACCTTTGTCACTTTGATTTTAAGCTTTATAATTATTCTATTACAATATTACATTATATAACTATTATTCCAAATTCCATAATATAAATGAGTGCAGAGCATATTTCTTTTAAATCCTGAGTTATGTTATTTTTCCTTTTTTCAATTAGAAATTCAGTCTACACACAAACAAAAGTAAAGACACCAACATAAGGACAGGTATGTGCAAGGTTGCTAGAACTAAAGAGCAGATGAGTGGTCACCTTTACCATACACACTCATGTCTGTTAGAGAAAAGCCAATACAGGGCCTGAAACAGGAGCAAAAATCTACTTGCTTTTGAGCATGAGCAGCAAAGCTCAGTGAATTACAGCTAGATAGACCTCTAGTGAGCAGTAAGGTCAGGCAGCTGCCACCATGGTCGAACCAGTAGTTATTAACAACCACACTTCAGGTACCAAGTAAGCTTGAGCTGATGTTTGATGGATAGAAAAAAGAAAGAAACTTGTACTTCTGTACAAACAGAGTATATTTGCTAAGATAGTTTCTTATGCAAAACCAGGATCTTACTGGGTCTTTTTTTACTGTCTCCTTTCAAAATGAAATAGTTTGTTTTAAACCCTTGAAAGCACCTCATATGCAGCTAGTTGCTTTAAAGGCCTGAAAGCAATCTGAGGAAGATACCATGTGTGACCACAGTGCACCTGAAAGCATGAAAAAACTAAAATACCACCTTGATGATGGAACTGGAAGGGGAACGTGGTGGAAACTAGTGGATCCTCCAAGCAACCACCTCAGGCTTAGATTATAGCAAGGGACCCAGCACAAATATTGGCTGTGTGTATGAAAAACCCCTTCACACATGCAGGGAAGCTGTTCGGCTTCTCTGAGTTCAGCTTCACCTGAAGCTGTCAGATGCTCCCTGAAGTCCCAGAGTAACTCAACAATTAATGTCAGGGCCTTCCTCTAAAGCTCAGGGAGAAGAAAGGCTTGGCTTTAAGGAAGAAAACCATAAAAGCCCTTTTCAAAGTTAGGAATGTCATTCCAAATGAGTTAAGCAAGCCCTACACCTTAATAGCTGGGCAGGAGGGATCTGGGACATAAGACAATAGGATCTTGGTGCACATCAGCAAAAAAAAAAAAAAAAAAAATCCAAACCTGAGCAGGTGCAACCTATTTAGCACTGTAATTTTTACAGGCAGTTTGCTGATAATCCTGTACAGACAAACCACTCCTCCTGTCAGCACATGGCTGGCTGATCTGCACCTGGAGCAGGAGCCCAGCAAAGGTAGGCAAGCAAGCTGTGACCAAGCCAGCCCTGGAAACCACAGCCAGGGAGACGAGGCAGGAGCTACACAGCAACACTGTAGGCTTGGGTACAGGCAACAGCTGAAGCCTCTGCCCTATCCCTCATGGTGTTAATGTGAGGGCTGGGTGGGCTATGGTCCAGAACTCCGGTCAGCTCCTTAGGGGCATGGTGCTGTATTTTCATACAGGCAGATTTGTATGTTCAGGCAGCAGTGCTTGTATTTCTGTGCTCTGAAGTATACCTTAAGCGCTTCTAATTTCAGTTGAGCTTTTAAACAATTCCTGGTAATCTGAGCTGTCGCCATCTCATATGAAAATCTGCCTTTTAGTTAAGTGTGTTGGGTACAGACTCCTGCAGTGCTGTGAGACACCTGCAGAGGAGGAGGCAGCAAGAGAAGATTTTTAGAAGTTCTATTTCAAATGTGATCCATAATTTTGATACATTCAAAGTGACCTGTAAAAACAAGATGCAATTGTTTTGTGTTCCCTCTTCACGATACCAAAAGGGAGCTTTTAAAGATTGTGTTGTCTGCGGCTTTCAAGTAGGTGGGTAAGAAGGAACTTAATTAATTCATAATTCATAGGTGTGAAGTCATTCACATTTCTTTTGATTGTCCTGCTAGACAGCTGAGAACACCTTGAATTTCAGGTTACAGAGTCTGCATCAAATGTACCAGATCCGAGGAAACAGCACTCTCACAAATTGGGATCCTTCCAGCATTGTAACATCTACTAAAGTGTCTCAAGAATAATTACATTTAAAAGATCAACTTTCTCTTTATTCTCTTTTTCATCTTCATTGTATCAAAATCCATAATCCTAGATTTACCCTAACACTTCAAGCTCAGTTTTTTGAAACTGCTTTTCATCTGCAGCTCTGTTCCTCTGTACATGAATCATATTCCTAAAGAGGTCCAAGAACCTGCTACTCACTTCCAGTTAAAACCTCCATTCAGCCAGTACCCTTGTTTGGGCATCTGCCAGAGCAGAGTTGGCAGATTAAGAAAACAGTGATTTGCTGAAGTATCTTCCTGAATCAGGATTTAAATCCTCCCCCTCCCCCAGACCCACTTTTGTCATGCCTCTAGGAAATTAAGAGAGCTCAGCATGCTCAGGCAGGAAAGCCACTGGTGATCCATCTCACTGCAGACACCAGAGCAAGCTCTGCACTGGTGGTGTTAGAGGAACCACAACACAAGGGCTCAGCTTTGGTTACATGGGAAGGTGAAACTGTGATGCTCAGGAATTCCCTAAATTAAACCACCTTCACTCACAAAAATTAAGCTTATTTCCAGCTTTCAGAGCCTTCATGCTGAGCTCAGGAAGTTGCCTCCTTACAGGTTTAGTTTAAACACCAAAACTTTCAGGTGCAAAAAACTTGAAGCTGAAGCTTCCTGCTCTTCCCCTCTCAGCAGCTCTTACTTCCACAGAAGAGCAATGGGCAGAGCCTCTCATTTCACATCTGAGGGAGGATCTGCATTGTAGCAAGTGACCCAGGTATATGTGGGGGGACAGTCCACAGCTATTCCACAAAGGATCTATTACTTCAGAAGGTGACCAGATATGCTCCTGCAGGTACAAAAGAGGCAGCTGCCTCTTCCAGTAACAGACTGAGCAGCTCAAAACCCACTCTGAGTCCAAATAAGCTGAAGGAAATTAGCAGGTGACTTTTAAAGCTGTCTACAGGGCTAATTGTGTTTCTTTTCTACTTTTATAAGAGACAACAGCATGAAAGCTTCTTTCTGGGTCTGGGTGCAACATCTTGCAAAATCTTGTCATGATACAGGAAACAGCTTTTAAAAGAAGAAATCAAGACTGTGTTCATTTAAGTTTGAACAATTTAATCGTAGCAGTGCAAGACCATCAGCAAGTCCTTCAGGAAAAACAGAAAAATGTGGTATTTCTGATAATCGCAGGACTAAAAGTGTCAATTAAAAATGTTCTGGGACAAGCCTGCACAGTGTAATGCATCCTAAAGAATGGCAGATGGGAATATGGTTCATCACTTTCAAAGGCTATTTTCATAGATTTGACAGATGTATTCAGACAAAGAGAAAAAAAAAGATAAATGATAGTTTACTGCGCAAGGCTTTCAAGCTATTTACATATAAAAACTCACTAATCCTGAACAAGTGTAAGATGTAGTCTCTAGTTAAACCAAGTTTTTTACTTAAGAGAGATTTGCCTGGTGAAGCTAAACCAATGACAGTATCCAATTACCATTTTTTGGTTTTAATATCGGCATTAGTATATAAGAAATACAATGATTAGTTTGTAATGTAACAGTTATTTAATTATTTTAAAAAACAAAAAAGGAACTGAAAAATGCAAACCTTAAATTACCTACTTTTCAATAGCACATGCTAAGAAAGGCAATTTCTCAGGAGAAAAGAAGCCTGGGCTAGATACCGTGCAGCATTATGAATTTTCCTAAAGCTAGGAAATCCCTATGCATCACTCTCAAAATCATCCTGGAACTGAACACAAAGGTTAGCAGAAATGCCTAAACTCACGTGGGTTCCATTATACACCACTTAGTGTAACCTACTTTTTAGTATTCAGCATTTCAGTATCAATAATGCATAACGTTCAAAGTTGTTCAACCCAAAGTACAGTCACGAGAAAGTGAACATGGATCTTGGAGAAGGGCTGGCTGCAGTGTGGTGTCACTGCTGGATTTGCCTTGTGCCCCTGTGCAGAGGGACAGCAAGATGGAGTTGCTGGAGCCTTCCCTGTGCTAATAGGGAGCCGGGGACCTGCCCCCTCTGCGGAAGAAGAGCAAATAAAGCTGCAGAGAAAATAAAAGCAACACCAGTGCCTTGGTGAGCAGCTAAGCAACGTGCCTGTGCCTGGTGGCATTGCTCCAGAACAAAGCTCTGCTGCCCAAACTGATGCTCTGCCCACTGCCACCCCACAGCCCAAAACCAACCCACACGGGGCTCTGGCCACACTTTCACTACCTCTGTGCCTACCTTGGCTCATTACTAAGTGCTCAGTGAACATCACTACACCACCTTTTATTTTCCCTCCTGAGAGGTTGTTTGTTCTTCACTGGATAAATTATTTACCATTAAGGAAATTAAGGCGGCCAGTAGGGAAGCGCGAATTAAGAGTACGGGAGTTCATGAGACGGGGCTGCTATGAGACAGCGTTTCAGCTTTCACATGTATTCCCTACCCAGCTGCTAAAGCAGCTTTACCGTCAATCCTATTTAGGACGAGAACCCAACGGAGTACGGAGATTCCAAAGCTCAGTCCTTCAGCCAGAAATTGCTTTACCTTCTATTTTCACTTCCTCCCCTGCTTCTCCCCCCTTGTGATAGTTTGCATCTCATATCCTTGGGCTACTAGTAACAAGCATTTAGAAAGTACATTAGAAACAATAGAATTGGAACCCCTTGAAGTTTTTCACAACAAAATTTATTAGAAGAATAGTGGTTTTGAAAAGTCTAGCATCCAGTGAAAACTACCATACACAACGTTACAGCTGGGAATGTGTTTCCAAAATGACATGGTCAAATAATACAATGGAGCCATTAAATCTTACACATGCACAACAAGAGAATTAGCGCTTTGACATACAATGCAAAAAATAAATGGACCACATGAAATAAAAATTTAAAAGTACTTATCACATACATTAAGACACAGCTTATTTAGTCCAGTCAAAAAATCAGAACTGCATTAAAAAAATTAATGTAGTGCAATCAAACCAAAAACCTTAATTTGTGATCATAAGTGCTCTACTACATAAAACATTGATCATAGCAAGGAACAAAAAATTCAAATCACACAGTACAAAAAAAATCTGTAAATAAATATAAACTACAGTACAAGAGAAATATTAAATTATACAATTCCGTCAAACTGTAAACAGTATATTGAAATGAGGTCCATAAGAGTAAAGGGGGGGGTTCCTGTTTTTTTTTCCCATGACACTTGAACTTCTAGAGGTCAGAGAGAAATGCCATTTTCCATACTCTTCAAAGACTATGGGTTACATAAATAGAAAGAGAAGACTTTTTAGATGTAAAGTGTCAAATAATAAAGCAGAGGTGTTGCTGACTTGCGACTGCCAACAGATCACCATGAAGGCAGAACAGCAGACTTTAGTTTCAGGCTTGGCCTCCAGGTGAGCACAGCACAGAGGCCTGGCACTGCAGGTGAATAGTGCTCAGCCTTCGAAAGGAGGCACCTCGTGAGCTCTGGTCCTACCCAGGAGGTGGAAATAATTATAGACAACCTGGACCTCTGCTGATTATCTGACAGGTTTACACGCTTGTCATACAAACACCAACTTTGGCAGAACAATTACTAATAAACTCAAAGCACTCCCGGCCCATTGGTTTCCATCACAGTGGCCAGTGCACAGAATTCTCTAAGGACATTGCATAACTAGAGTGTAGAGGTCAGACAGCCAAGGACCCGTGCTTGAGGTTAGAAGTAGTTATGGTGAGAGAGAAGCAAGAGCCACGTTAAGAAGCTGCCTCTGCTGTTCACAGAAGCAGCTGGGAATGTATTTCTTTTTTAGCTGCGCTGGCTAGTAGTGGCATTTTAAAATATATAAGTTTAAGATAACATATATACTATATATGTATATAATATAATACATATTATATAATATACATAGGAATTTCTTACAATACATACCAGGAACCCCCACGCGATCTGCTCAGTAGTAATAACTGAATATACAGAATGCCACTATAAGTGTCTGAGGCACTGTGTGCTGGAGAGTAAATATGCAGCTTTAAAATCCGTTTGGCTGAGTTATACCTGGATACCTGAACTGAGTTTTAAGTTGACATTCATCAAGGATGTGCTATCAGCACGTCAAAAGAAAAGCAAAACAAAATACAAGTCACTGCTAGGTTTAAGAAGAGAGTACAAGTACCTGAATTGAGTGAGGATAGTGTGTAAACTGTCCCTGAGGGTTTTTAAACAGTGTGTGTACAAGTTGGATTCCTAAGAACATTAGTTTAAACTTACACTGCGGACTGATAAAATACCAATGTCTGACAATTTAACAAGTGGAGGTTAAAAAGAGTTATGAGCAAACACTCAAAACATTTTATACATTTTAAAGCAGCAGTAAGCTGCTGTAAGCATACATCCCATCAGTACAAGCAACACGTGGGACTCAGATAAAGGTTTCTATTTGCAAAAAGCCCATCATATATTGATAAGTAAAGAATATTCACCTGCTAAATTAGAATGCACCTAGTTACAGACTAGCAATTCAAGATTAATTTTTTAATCAAATACTTTGCTATACTTTGCTATTACATACTAAAATTCCTTAAGCTCACTAATGCTGGTATTCTAATCTATTTTTTTTAAATGTTCCCCCTTCATTTAAGAAATATACCATTCCACAACTTAAACATTAAGATCCATTTTCAGTCCTCAGATGTAAAAAGCATGTCAATGAGTTTATATTAAAAATTTACACGGTAAAAAGGCTTGAATTTCAGCCAGAGATTCTAAATACTACTCATTCCCTGAAGGCATAAGGGAGAAAGAATCCCTACCCATTTTTCTTGTGATACAGTTTTCAAACTGAACATTAAAGAATGGTCCAAAATGTTGGTGGTTTTTTTTTTTTTTTTTTTTTTTTCTTTTCAGTTTGGGAAACTTCCCTTCCCTACCCATCATCCCAGATTCCCAATGTTAAGCCCTGAAATGGCCTCCTGAAATGATCAGTTAAAAATACCAGGCATGTATATATACATCCCCTGCCTGAATTGCAGAATATTTTGTTGTACTAGTCTTTAAAAGACAGATTAATATCCCAAGAAACCTTGTGATCTGACCTGACAAGCTGTTCATGATCCTAGATTGGATATTTGAAGTATTTCATAACCTGAAGACCAGATTTAATTAAGACTCTGGCATTGTAACAGAGAAAAGTGCTGCAGTTATTTATCCCTTTTCTGGTACTTTAGAATAGGTCAGACAAGTGCTTTTTATAGTGACAGTAAAATTTTACATGTTTTCACGCAGGCATAAAAAGTATTATCTGCAAAACTATTTGAGAAATGTAGCACCAAGTAATTGATAAACTGTTTAAGTAGCTCTAGTAGTATCCTCATTATTTCCAAGTAGGAAAAAAATATTAAGATAAACTGTGCTAGGTGATGATGAGAGAAATTGTTTTTGATGTTAACTTTTCTTGCTCCAGTCAAAATGAAGCCTTTGTCCTAATCCTGCTCTGTAAGGTAGTTATCATCTTGAGTCCTCCTAAATTATACTTACCAATTCAGGAGAGACAAGCACAGGGGCATCAGTGGGGATGCTTGTTTTTAAGAAGATAAATTAAATGCCTTGGACAGCCTGAAAAAAATCCTCCTTTCTAGTACATCACCCAGGAAAACTGATTTTGCAACTGGGCTGAGAGATTTTTGTGAGGATTAAATAAAGCTCTCTTAACATGAAGGTTTTTATGACAATACCTGAATATAGGCATAATTCAGTAGGACATGAGGTCCAAAACTGCTGCTGTAATACTGGTTTAGAGACTTGGCCCCAGTCAAAGAAAGAACAGGAAAGAGAGAGAGAGAGAGAGGGACACTGGAATGCTCTAAGTACTTAACAGCTTTTTCTGGTGTAGGTGAAGTGGATCTACAGATCATTTTGAGTTTGTAATATCTCTCTGCCTAGTGGTCATCACAGCACACTGTGTTTATACAGTGGATAATTTGAAATGAGTTACTATAGTGGCTACTTTATCTGCTACATTCATCAGAACTGCATACAACTAGCAGTGCAGATTTTCAGGTTTCTGAAGGTTCCAATTACTGAATTTTCAATATAATTCAAGATCAAGTAGAAACCTTTATAGTACCAAAACAAGTCTCAAAATTGTTTTCTTTCAGCTTTCTAAAACAATATTAGCCAACATTATGTACTGATGCCAAGAAAAAGCAACATTGACCTAGACTGAAATTACATTTAATTTCTGAAACATTTGTGGGGAATACCTAGAGATTTCTGATCCTCATGAAAATGAGGGAAACAACCCTTCCCATCCTACTTCTAACATTTGGCAGAGAATTTCAGCTATTTAAAATATCGTGACAAATCTTTCAGTAAGGTTAATAATTTTGCCTTTGTGAGATTTTGGACTGCAATAAGAGTATGCATTCTAATACTGAAGATTTCAAATTTTGTCTTCACTGAAGGAAGAGGTCTTTACGTTACAGATGCAGCCACACTGTTTTTGAGAAAAAAAGGGAACAGCAGAGTGCTCCCTTCACTCCTTGGACACTGTGTTTTTCTCCTAAGACTCAAGGACATCTTAAGAGCATTACTTGAAAGTAAACTGGAAAGAAACACATGGCAATTCCAGTTTTGCCTGTATAACAATTGTTGCAGATGATACAAAAAGCAATTCAATCAGAACTAAAAAGTTGTTTCACAAAGCTTACTCAACCCTACAGCCCCTAAATCACTTTGCCAGCTCCCATGAATTTCCAGGGAAAGGCAATGTACTCTGGAGTAGTCATGAAAGAAATATTTGGATGCAAATGTCGGCCTGCCACAAGACAAAGCACAGACTTATTCCTTGTCTGCTCTTACCCAGTCTAAACACAAATGTAGTTACCTCCCGTGTTTAGGAATATCCTCCAGCGGTGGAAAGTTCTGCAAAAAAGGTCGTGCAGGAGTTGCGAGAGAACACAGAAGCTGAACGTGTTGCCTTACTAGAGGCATTATCCTATCTGTACCCCTGCATTGTTAAAAATATTTTTTTCTCCAACTGCCAAAAAAGTTCAGAGTTTGAATTCAGGTCTAGCAGTAGGGTTGGTAATGCAAGCATCAAGTTATGAGTTCTGCAACAAAAAAGAAAGTAAAGGCATACCTGTATTGCTTATGCAGCAACTTCTCCTGTGCAACAGGGAAAAAATGAGAAGTTCTAAAGGAAAATGTCTTGAACTTTTAGAAAAAAATCAGGGAATGACTGGAAAATAAATAATCTTTAGACAGAAATAAAAATGAGTCCAGAAACGTGTCCCTACAATATCTAACTGGAAACGTTCAACTCTATAGCTGTACTCAAGCATTACAGCCACAATAATGCCTACAACACTGTGGAATGAGGATCCAGCTGGCTGAAAGTGAGGTAATAGTTTGTAATAGGTCAGAGTTCTAAAAAAGCACTTTTACATCTTACAAATCCAAACGGAAAAAAAAAAAAAAAAAAAAAGGACACATTTCATACATGTTGGGCTTTCCCACCAGAACTGTACGATAATTAACTCCACACCAGGACCCCTACCACACTAAGCCTTACTCATCTTCAATTATATGCTGCAGCAAAGATTTACCAAGCGACACCTAAACTTCAGTACAATATGAAACTTCGATTCTTAAAACTTTATACACACAAAATATAAAATTACTTTTCTAGGATGGGGTAGGGGAGGGGGATTCTCCTTCATGGTACTTGGACTGAAAAACTAGTTTTCAGAGACTGCCACAAATATAATTCACAGTTTCTTGCTGTCAGGCTTTTTCAGCTACATCAACGTAGTACACAACAATACTGTTAAGTCCAATAACTACATTGGATGGACATTCTCGGGAATAAGAGAAAACTAGTGACAAAAAATACCCGAAAGGTCTCCTCCTAACAACGTCTCGATTTTTACAGGGTTGCAGTTTGTCTATGTTACACGTTAATGCAATCTCACAAGAGCAGCAGGAGAAGGCTTTAAAATTTTTCTCCTGTCCAAGTGATCCAAGTAACATAAGCATCCACTTACCAGAAATAAGATGAGAAACAAGGCTTTTGTTACAAAGACCGCAGTGAACCACACCTTCCCACACCAAAATATGGTCAACCAGGGATTTTGGCCATGCAAACTGCTGGTCAGCAGAAAATTAAGCATGCTAATGGACAAACATTAATTCCAATCATATATTTAAAATGATCCCAAATACTACTAGTTAGCTACACTGAAAGCGCCTGCAAAATATATGTAGTGAAAAACGAAACAAAATATTAGTGATCACTGCAGCACTCAGAGTGATACTAGTCTTAAGTGATGAATCACCTCAGAGAAAATATGTTAGATGGGACTTTGAAACAAAAAAATAACATTAAAAGGTGCACCTGAATATTACAGACTAAATTTACAAAACCTACAATAAGGTAAAATATATATCTTTTGATATTCAGCAGCTTTTTTTTAAATTTGTTTTTATTTTTTGAGAGGCTCATGAAATTTTAAAAAGGGACCACTAACTAATCTCAACCATGCTTCACAAAACAATAATGGCTATTTCATATTGCAGTTACCAATGTAATGCAATTAGTGCTTAAAAAATAATCTACACTTTTTCTTTTTTTTCCTTTTTAAACAGAGACCTTTGGAGGAAATACGGTTGTTCAAAAGCTTCTCGAAAAAGAAAGATTACCTGAATATTAAGTTATCACAGATCAAGTGTTGTGTTTAAAAGCTTTGCAGTTATGAGTATTACAATCTTCAGGTCTCAGGACATTTAAGCTGAGAAAGTTACGTGTTTGGTTTGTTGTTGTTTTTTTTTTTTAATTCACTTCCTAACCAAAGCAAATAAAGAGTACTCAACTTCACTATCTATTTACAATTCTTAGCCTACAGTCTGAAATGACAAGACAAATTCTCTTTTAAAACTGCAGCATTAAAGGGTAGGCACACCATTCTTCTGCTGCACGATTGTCACCCACTTAAACATACACATACAAAATATTTAGGTTAGTAAAATGAGCACTCCACGTACACTACAGTGACAAGTTTTATAAAACTCAACTCATGTTTCTTAAATAAGGACAACTGCAAAAGGTTAAACCTCTCTCAAGAGTAAAACTGTGTTACTTTTTTTTTTTAACTTGCAACAAACTTCCTACTATAACTCCAACAGCAGATGAAACCACACCTTAATCTGCGCCTTTATTGCAATCACCAGCTAAACTGGAACGTATTGCAGAGTTTACATACTGCTACTGAGCTTAAACTGCTTTAAATGCCAAGATGATAGCTAGAAAGCTACAAGGAACCAGGATTTTTGAGGACTAAAATATATTAAGTAAACAAAAATAAAGTATACTTGGGGCCAAATGCCCAGTCCATTTCAAGAATGAGCAGTGCATATTTAAAACAACAGCAATGGTGTGCCTAACCTTTGAAAATATGAAGTTGCTGGGGAGGGGGAGAGGCTAACAGAATCAATTGTTCCAGAAGTCATTCAGCATCCCTAGGGCTACCTAGGCCACCCTCCCATGAACTTTGAGAAACCACTTTCACTGACATCACTTAATGCTCTCACACAAAAACTCCAATGCTTCTTTTGGTTGTGCAAATGGGGGAAAAAATGGTAATTCTATCTACCTTTTGCACAGATTAAGACCAAATTGCTTCTACCTGAAGAACCAGCAATTACAATTTGGTCATGTTGTGGTAAGTCCAGTAAATTCCACTTAGTTACCGTCCACTCCCGCAGAAAGTATCAAAGATAAAAGTTCAGTACAAAACTTATCCTGGATCTCCATAGAAGCATAAAGATATCACCATACTGAAAAAACCCCAGATTTGTAGTTTACGGAGTGCTTTTTTTATGGTGTTTAAATGCTTGTTCTAGCATGTGCTAAACCACTATCAAAATAGATTAAATAAAAACAACAACAAAAAAGCAGGACTTAAACAAATTCCTGCTACTGGCAACTGTAATATTTAAAAAGGAAACACCCATTCACTGAGTGTTCGACCCTGACAGTATTACAGATAGATATGATGCAGAGCCTGAATTAGATCAGGCTACCAGTGTTTTACTTCTTCCCTGAACATTAACAAGCTCCTTCACTAATGTGGATATTTGGGCAGACTACTGAGGTTGTAACGTTTGAGATCACCATTTTGTGGGCTAATTTTTTTTCCTTTTTTCTTTTTCCCCAGTATCACAGTAGTTTGTTACACAAATCCCCCATCCCTGGATTAGAGTCATTTAAACTAGCTGTTGGGACCACATAAGTTCAGTAAACTCAGAACCAAGTCTGTAAAAAGTGTAAAGGTCACAAAGAACCATAGTTCTGGTATAATGAGGCATACCCTAATACATCATTTAGTGTACCCTGACTGCTCCTGACTGTGAGAAGCTTGTCTTCCATGAGATAAGGCTACATCCTCAAGCAGGTGAGTCTAAATATCACCCTTCAAAAACACCAAGTAAAATTACAGCGAAGGTAGTGTTATAAATAATTAACTGACATTTTCTGAAGGTAGTGTATGTAAGTTTTCCCTCCCCTCCCCTCCGGGTGAGCACTAAGCAGACAGCAAATGGTAAGTACAGTTAATTTAGAAAGAAAACAGTGAAGAGCCTAATTAGACCCAATTGATTATCTATTTGACAAATCTGAGTTCAAGAGAGGTACCATTCCTAAATAATTTGATTTAGCTCAAGCCTTTCAATCAACTGGATCAATAAAAAATAAGAAGGGAAAAAAAAAAGATTTCTGAAACATTTTTGAAGAATGACAGTCTGATTTTCATTTGAAAATTGCCTGGTTTTAGGAGAGTGTCAGTTTAACAAAGCGGACTTATTTCTATAAAGGCAGACATGAAAAATCCAACATCAGAAGTTCAGGCAGGCTCTACAGGCAAGATGTCCACTTCTACAGATCTGCATTCTTTGTGAGGTAACTCAATTCTCTATTACAGAGAAACATGCAAAAGGCAAAAGAAAAAAAAAAAGGAACAAAAAAGAAAGAGGGCAGTGGGCAGGTAAAGGAGGGAAACTGTGCCATACTAGGCCAGAAAAATTTACAAATGTGACATTCAGAGCACATCTTTCACCTGTGTTCACATAAGTCTATGCTAAACTGCAAAGGAAAGAGCATTGCAGTATACAGGAGACTCAGGTGCGCTCAGTGATGGTTGAACTATGCAGTAGTGCTCACCCAGTTTGCAAAGTAATTGGCACTCTACAACATCCCTATTCATCCTTCAATTCATTCGCACTTTGTGCTGCTTCTCCCTGGGGATCTAATTCAATCTTTACTGAAACATCCTGCCCCTCCGACCTCATTAATTTCATTTTTTTCTTTGGAGGGTTTTTCAAAGTGCCCAGCCTCTCTTTAACTTTGTACTCCAGTGTACTGTGGGGGATCCCATAAATACTCTGAGCTTTGGAAACACTCATTTTCCCGCTCATAACCACAGAGATTGCTTCCTCCAGTATCTCGCTGTTGTACTGTCTGTATCTCCCTCTTTTCTTCCTAGGTTGCTTGGAGCCAGGATCTCCCTCTTGATCTGAGGTGGGATATGGCTGTCCAGAGGTAGACTGCTCAGCATCTGAGCCCCAGGAATCTGGTCCAGCATCCAGCAAACTTCTCCTATTTTGTTTTGGAAGGATAGCCCTTAACTTTTTGCTAAGCGCGCTCTCCGTTTGTGAACCCATTACCAAAGAGCTATAGCTGTACTGGTCACCAGTGCGGGACTCCCATGAAAGGTCCATGCCTCGAACTTGTGGTATCTTTAAATCCACAGGAGATGAATGGCTCACGTCCTTTTTCCCATCCTGTTTAGTGTGAAGTGCCATTTTTTGAAAGGCAGAGTTTTCTGTAAAAAAAGGAAGGTCACTGATGTTGCTGAGTGCACCATTTCCCCTGAATTTCATGCGGCTGAAATTGAATTCGTAGTGTGGTTTTGCCCAAGAAGCCTCCCTGGATAATATTAAGTGCTGTCCATGATTCTGTAGTCCAGATGGCCCATGGCTAGCAGCCGTAGAAAACTGGTTTCTGCTCAGCAGTTCTTCACTAATCTGGAGTGATCGAGCCAGCGGTACTTTAAGAGATGTGGAGTGGCCATAACCTTCCCTGGTTCCATCCTGCAAGCTTCTTGGAGGTACCCCATCACCACTCTGTAGTCCCTCCGGATGGTGCTGGCTGGGTCTCCCAGGTCGCCTAATTGGATGGAAGGAAACTGATGTGAGCAGGACTTGCACAGGTAGGGAGGGATGGGTGAGGGGGCCACTCCTTTATTAGAAGGCCTTGCTTGGGTAACATCACTTTTTGTGTTATTTATTTTTCTCTAAATTTTTTTTTATTACTTTAATTTTTTTTTTTTAAGTCTCAGCATCAGTCAGTTTTAAAACTTGTTCACAAAAAAAGAGAAGCTTTTTGGGCAAAGAAAAATGAAACCTGTTGGCTGGTCTCTGGTTGGGTTCACAAATTCTCGGAGTAGAAGAGACTTCGCGCAAGCGTCTGAAAATAGCACCTTAATTACAAAGTAGTAATCAATCGCCATAGATCTACACACAACTGTGTTACTGGTGTGACGTTACCACTAAACAAGCACAGTAATAAAAGAGTAAGCCAAAGTGCAACATATTCAACATGTAAATATGACTGCCACCTGCAGTATCTACACACAGGTGGAAACCCTGGATAGTGTTTGCTTACATCATATTGAAGAATTGCTGCTCAGGATAAAAGAAAAAGCTTAGCAGGCCTCAGAGGTATTTGCCTGACTTTCATTAAGCACCAAATATGAAAGCTGGGATACTGCGGATCACAAAGAAAAACACTCACACTAGACTTACCAACTGCTCTCTTAACAACTAATTGCAAATATACAGAGCCCTGAATCTCATTTGATATAAAGCATGCCTAAGAAAAGGAAGATCTAAGCGCCAACTGTCATCCAGATCAAGGGTTAACAAAAAAAAAAAAAAAAAAAAAAAAAAAAAAAAAAAAAAAAAAAAAAGGCAGCAGCATGTATTTTTACCATTTCCCTTTCATCACAAGTGTTCTTTCTATGAAATTAGGTACTACTGCTGCAGAGAATCACATCTATTTTAATGCTTTGATTGCTTAGCCCCCTGTAGCTATTAAGTCACATTGGTTTCAAAATCCACCTCCAAATTTGTCCATGTTCAGCATACAAATTAACAAAGAGAATCTATTTTCATGCTCTGGGACACTATACTGGCGTCAAGTCCTCTGGCTAAGCCAGCATTACTTAAGGATAGGATACATAGTACTGAAAAGCTACATTATAATTTTTAACATCACTCTAGGATTAAAAAGAGTCTTTAAAGAAAAGACATCCACTGCAAGAACCTGGCATGTAACATACACAGTGCTTGATACACATGCTGTTCACTTCTCTCCAGGATGCAACAAGTCATAGGATGTGCACAACAAAGTCAACAAGGATTCAGAACAAAATCCAGAGAAATGGATGAAAGTTTGCAGTTCCAGAGAACCCTCTCAGACAATGTGCGTTCTCCAACCCTTCTACAGCATGTATCAGCATCACGGTGTGCACCAGTGATTCTACACCTAAATAAAGGTCATACTGGCAGTTAGCAGAGGGTTACACCCGACTTAGTGATGCTAAACAAACTGCAGCCAGCCTCATATGCCACACACCTGGACAAGTAACCACAGGTGCCAGTATGCCGTATCCTCTCTGGACCCACAGGACTGAGCAGGACAGAGCCAGATGCTGGCCCTGCCATCCCTGTGTGTTGGACTTTGGCCCTCACTTGATTCACAAACAAGGGAATAAACAGTACAGAGCCTCAGTGGCTTCTGCTGCCTTCCTAGGAAAATAAAGATGGAAATAATCTGTTCAGAATTAGAGGAGAAGTACTGCTGGGGAAGATTTATGCTAAAGAATTGTAAAAAGTATTAAGACTAAGTTTTAAAGAAGGATTGAAGTATTTTATTAATAGAAATATTAAACAGAAAAGTAACCTTGAAAGGAGAAATTTGAGACAGTGTATTTTTCCAAAGAGAAATGCAAAAATTCAATCAGCTGTTATCAGTACATGGGAATGGTGGTGGAAGAGGATTGCTAGTTGAGATTTTCAAGTTTTTCAAAGGCTATCATAGAGCTAAATCCAGCAATTAAATAGCACTTCAAACCATATACTATTTCTGTACTTCAATAAAAATATTTGTTCACAGTAGCTTCAAGATAATCAACACCCAAAATCCCTCTTAGTTCGTCAGCCTCTCCAGTACAACCCTAACTAAGAGTAAAGGGTTTCTAAATGTATGCAAATGGTGACCATTAGAATATGAAACCTAAAGATTTTTTTATTATTTAACAGTATTTCACACCTTGAACTGATTAGGCAAGAGTAGTACAACATATACTTTGTGATTATTTTTTAAAAGAACTTCTTCAGTACTACAGAACCATTGCAAATCCAAAGTTACAATTAAAGTTTTCTGAACTACCACACTCCTTGCCCCATGTCCTCTTCTAAGTTGTGGTTTATGCTAGGAAATATTAACAAATAGCATGCAGTGATTTGAATCTAATTCAGCATGGTTTATCACCCAAATCATTGTTACATCTAAAATAAACTTTCCTGTTAGCTAACTGTGCCCTAAATGAAATGAAGTCTAAATATACTGCAAAGCCTCTAAGATTCTTCATGCACTTATGTGAACTTGCATCTTCATGGAAATCACCTATCACTAAACCAAATAAACAGGTAATAGAAGGACCTCTGGATAAGCACCAAATTGGCAAAAATAACAGATATTAGAGTCTTTAGCTGCAAGTTAAGCCTATCTCAGTTGGCAACAACTCTTATTTGGCAGATGGGGTGAAGGCATTTGCCAAAGGTACAAGTTGAAAACACATTACTCCAAAGGGTTAACACCAAAAGTAAGTTAAAATTAACAGGACTTAAGCACACATTTTTAGTAAAAAAGTGTTTTAAAAGGTCATAGAAAGTTGCTTTCTCTTACCCATTTCCCGAAGTACTAGAGCACCCTGGAGAGTGACTCAGAGAGGTGCTGCCAGCACAAGGACTCTTCTTAGTAGATAAATCAAGCACACCGTCTGCAGAGACAAAAGAATGACTTCAGTGTTTGAAGAAGCAGGATCAGCCAGGCTGATCTTGTCTTCAGCTGAAAAGACAAAGAAAGTCTTCTGAGCTGAAGTCATTTTTAGCGCACAACATTTTTTGGTTTATTGTATTTTTAAACAAAATAAGGCTTGGAAATTTTCTGCAATATGGTTTACATGTGACTTCAATATAGTCTTTGGAAATCATAATGAAAATTAACAAAATTAAAAGTGTATCTGTTACAAGAGCTATAGCATAACAAATTACCTACAAGTGACAGTCATGGATACAACAGAGCCTATCACATAACTACCTTTCAGTGGTCCAGAATTGAGACAATCTTCGAGACTTGTCAACCTGAGATATTCCCCTCCTTAAAGGGAGGCTACAAGCCAGTATTCTGATTTTTTTTCTTTTTTTATCCAAATCTCTTGTAGGAAAATTCATTGAGAATTTCATACTGAAATTAAATTAACACACATATAGATGTGAGATTCCTTCTCACGTGGCAGCCAGTTTCATCTCCTTTTTTCATATCTCCAATGGGTCCCTACTGGAAAAGCTGCTGCCTTCCTCCTCTCTTGTGTCATTTTATTCACTGTCTTCCATATGCCAAATTGGTTTTCTTGTTAGACTGCTTCCTCCACTCTCACTAATGGCACATCCTCAAGCTCCCCCCATGCTCCCCTGCAAACCCTTACGTAAATTCTGCATTTATAGACACCAGAAAAGGGAGCATGTTTCACCAGAAAAGCCTTGCTCCTGCTGCACTGAAGCAGCTTGAAATTCTGGTCGTTTTAATAAGGGAAACATTGTCATTGAAGCAGCCCAGACATCTGAAGTTCCTGGAAACTTTGAAACAAGGAATTGATGACGAGTAGATAAATGAAACCTGTTGGCAAGGTGAATTTGAAACATATGAGAGCTCCTCTCTCGTTCTATCTAATCAACAGAATACCACCCAACACAAGAACAATGTAAGGCAGCTTTCAGATTGCTTGAAGTTCTCATTTGACATATGGAGAAAAAACATGATAAACAGTGAACTAGAATTAACTTACAAAAAGCTGTTCCACCCACTGCATTTGGGAACGCACCATAACCCAAACTTAAGCAAGCAGAAAATTAAATTTTCTTTTTGAACAACACTTATGCAGGCACAAGAGACACAGACTGGATCAAGTCTTTCCTTCTTTTCAAGAGGCTGGACAGCAAAGGCAGCTGCTGGAGGCACTTGCATCCATGCCTCCTCCCTCAGAAGAGTCAGTATTATGACCTAGAAGCCCCTGAGGAGAAGCAGGGCCAAACTCATACCCCAGGGAGAAGCTTGCAACTAGCTGGGTTCCCTTCAACCCACTAGAATAAACTATAGCACAAAGCAACACTAGCAATCTTTCATGACAGCCTCTGAAATCTCTCATTAACAAGTTTGGCAAAATCTCTTTCCAATTACATTAAATGTAAATTGGGAAAAAAATTTACATCAGCAAACAGATTACTGTATAATTCAATATGCACATGTTCTACTCTCTTTAACAAGCCTTATTAACACTATACATTATCTTACAGCTTTTTCCATCACATGGTAGCTAAAGAACAATTCATGTACATGCTTTCTTCTTCACCATACCATCCTCTAATTAAAAAGGGACAAAGCAAAGGCAAAACTGATTCTCTCACTCTTTCTTTCAGCAAAAAGTTTAACAATGAGAACAGTTTGACATTTATAAACATACATGCAAAACACACAAAATGAATTTATAATAAAGACAGCTAGAAATAAATGCCTATCAGCTAATTGTACAGGTCCACATTTCAAGAGAGACACTATTCAACCTCTCACTGCAGTTTGTAATTGAAGTGCAATGACAGCTTTCTGTAAGTGCTCTAAGTGCAGTATGTGTCCAGATGTCCAAGCAGCATATTATTGGACACATAAAATCACCCTGCTTACAAAAAGCTTCATAAACCAAATTTAAAAGAATAAAGGGATACCTACTTTTCTGTCACAGCTAGAAAAAGGCTTTTTTTTTTTTTTTTTTTTTTTTTAGGCACCTTTTCCATTTGCAGATGGACAACCTACTGTGACAGAATGACTTCAAGCACTAACATTTTTCTCAAGAAGGATAAAGGGTCTAATTTTAATCAGTATGATACACTTAGGATTAAACAGTTTCAGAAAAGTTCATATACTATATCACTCACAGAATTTGCTTCTTTTAAAAAAGGCATTTTTGATGAAAAGCAAGGTTTTTGAATTAAAATAAGCTCAGAAACGCTGTTACAAGTTATTCAATCTGTGCTCTGCAGAACAAGTCTATTTTTAAGGTAGAAAAGAGACATTTCTTCCAAACACATAAACCTGGAAGTTTCGTGCAGTTCATGGGTATCATTTTCATAGCCTTCACAAAGCGATTTCTCACAGACTTTTAAGATTCTTCTCACACCAGGATCAGAAAGAAAATAAATTAGCCTTTCAGTCAGACTGTGCACTAATCTTAAGAGAAGAGACAACATTATGATTTTCATGACCACATGAACTTCTCGTATCAGCAAGTGTACAGTCTATTTTGGCAGACTGTTTCTTGCAGCTCCCAGTAGGAACAGCACATTTAACCTCAGAGTCTAGAAAATGTCCATCCCCTTTGCCCTTCTTCAGAACAATCTCTCATATCTATGGGTCTACATTCTTCAAAAAGAATTCATTTTCTCTCCCAGCCACACTGAACTAGTCATTATTTTATTGTAAAAACATCTACTGCTTTTCTACTTTTCATTTTATGAAAAAGTTCCAACCTTCTAATTGTCTGGTTCTGTAACAAGAATGCCATTAATGGATTGCCACAGGATGCAAGACGCTGGTAAGAGTCCTACCTTGTTCACTAGGTTCTGACTGAGACTTTCTGACAGTAAGGTCCAGAGGTGAGTCTTGGTCAGCCATGAGCAGTTTGCTGAGCACAGGGTTCTGAGCAGTTGCAGCCGTGGGAGAGGAGGCGACCAGAGATGCTTTCAGCAGGCTTTGGTTCTTTGTGCTATTGGGCTGGCTGGAGTCCTGAGTAGAGCTATTTTTTGAGGTATATTCAGCAGCAAACTGTCGGATCATTCGCTGCATGATCTCACGGGCCACTAGGGGAATATTGGGGTCGGAGACCCTAGGACTGTCTGCAAATATTAGAGATTTCTTTTAAGGAAGCACTTTAAGTAAAACAGCTTTTATATTAAGTCATTGTTCATTTACAAAAAAAAAAAAAAAAATCCAGGGGAAAAAAAAAACAAATATAAAATAGTTTCTGTAGAAAATGCACTTTAGTCTTAGAATACCTGAATAAAAACCATTGCTAATTCTGGTACAGCCTTCCCAAAATAACACTTCACTAAAAGAAATACGCACTCTCATATTTTGTTTTAAAATATAGATATATTCAACCAGACCTTTAAGAGGTGTGGAAATGGAAAGGAGAGCAAAAGTGCCAAGTAATGGAGCTCATCCAAAAATATTGAACAGGTTATACAGTGGAAGAGTTGCGTCACTTACCTGCAGCTACAGAAGGGTAAAATGGAGACTAAAGTTGCAGCAGTCCCCTATAATTTTACTGAGAAATAAAGCCCTGTAGTTCTGATAATTTACATGAAGATGAAATATTCAAGTGTCTTCCATCTCATTCTATGTATTCCTTTTGATATTTCTAACATTGTAATCACTGTAGGATCAGGAATCGCCCAAAGAACTTGCATATACACAAAACCCCATGATGTGTCACATGACAAGTAATTATATTTCTAAGAGCGCTACTAAATCTATTAGTAATGGATGCGAAATAGAACAAGTAGGCACTGCAATTTATTTATATGAAATAGTGTATAAATAAAAAGGTATCTGGGCATGCAGAAGACCCAAAAATTTATTGACAAAAATCACTATTTTAGACCAGTAGTAATTTGTGATGTGAAAGTAAATCTGTAACTCCTAAATCACCAAAGCTATGTCCTGCCACTTCACTTGAAACACTGTGTTCTCTGGCCAAATCAGTTTTGTGTTTTCAAACAAACAAACAATCCCCAAAATACCAAAACAACAACAAACACCAACCACCCACTTTTTTGCAATACCCAATTCTCAAAAAAACCCCAAAGCACAGACAACCACGCCACTATTCCAGAAATGGCTCAAAAGATTTGATTTTCTATTACTGAAGAAACATTCAGAAAAAAAGAACTGTACAGCAGAAGACCAAATAAAATCTATAAAAGCAGCTCTCAAGAGGGAACAATAGAGAAGTGTTTACTACTTCTTTTTTAAAAATTGCCCAGGTTGAAAGGTAATCTATTGAGATTGAGCTATTAGAAGCATTAGCAAAATCTTCTGTGGGACCTTTCCGTGTTAGATTTGCCTTTTGCCACCATTTTGTCAAAAGTACATCAATCCAACGAACCAGCTTTATGGTATGTGTAAAAGATGACTGACATGAAGGTTTGAGCAGAGCTGCCTACAAATCAAAGAGCAGCAGTAGCAGCCTGTTTCTTGATGAAACACCATATTGAGCTTTAAATACTTATCAAGCCAAAATTCCTTTCTGTTAAACACAGCTTTCTAAACCTAAGATCTTATAAAGTCACCACGTACATTCTTACAGTAAATTTCTGTAAATCCTATAAATTTCCAGGATGTTTATATAAATATGTAACCATTTTCTTTAAAACTTCATGTAGATTTTACTTGTTAAGTATCAAATACTACAGTTTTAAGAAGACACAAAAAAATGAGTAAAACTTAAATTTTGGTACATTTATAATCTCACTTTTTCCCAAACTCCACTAGGACACCAGCCTGGAAAAGTGTGGAGGTTTTGTTCTGCTGTGGTGGCATTTCTTCTACTTTTCTAATCTCTTCACTATAACCTCCTGAAGGACACAGAAAGGCTCTAAGGAGGCCCAGAGGGACACAATTTGATGGCATGACCAGACAGATACCAACTGTTTGACAAGTGCTTGCAGCATATACAAGTGGGGCTGGCAGGAATGCAGAGCTTTACAACACTTGTGTTTTCTGAACGAAGAATCTGGCCTTTACTCTGCACCATGTTCTTATGTTCATTTCAAAAATGCTTACATCTGAACATATTTACACATTCAGAAATAAAATATTACATATGCCTACAGCCATGCATCCTTGTAATCTGCAACTTCAAAGAATCAGCCCAAAATGACAGCTTTCTAGTGCTGTTTATGATAAATGCACTAATTTGGGTCACAAAATTCTGTTTTCAAGCAGAAGGGTAGGTACCCAGCACATTAAAGGCTTCTTGCTTAATATAAAGCCTGTATGTTGAGGATTAAAGCTGTTCAAAACTGAGTGGAAAATATGTGCTGGTGCCCATCCAGCATCACTTTAAATCAACCACATATTTATCTTGACTCCACCTGTCCAGGCTTTTTTTAAGAAAATAAAATTAACTAAAACATAGAAATTCTCTGAGAAGAAAAAATACAGCAAAAAATTATCAGCTATACATAGTCTGAAGCAGTACCTCTGAGATTTAAAGCCTTAATAGCTTTCGTGTATTTTTATACCAAAATCTTAAAAGGGCAGTATCAAACAAATAAAGGTATGATTTCATTAAACCAGAAGAAGGTCCTGTCATGCCACAAAGTAAAGGTAGCAGACAACTAAGTACTACCACTCTACTTTGACTGGAAAAATATGAATATTTGAAGGAAGCACTACTGGGTCAGAGTGCCAGGGACACAAATTTCAGAGAAAGGATTAAGATTAATGGACAGCAAACCTGTTCAAAAAGTTTTCTGATCTTGTTAATTCTCTATTCATGTTCAGTACATTAATGTGTGGCCAGTGTTCAGAGAGCAGCTGCATTTTCTCTGATCTACCCTGGCTACAAAATACCCATCTCAAATGTTATTGGCAGTGTGGATGGAAAGAAGAAAAAAACTAATTGCTGGCAGGAAGCCAGGAGAGCTCAGCATCTCTGAGCAACGTAGGAACGTTAAGAGTTCTGCCATTCTTTGTGTCCTCTTTGGTATGACAGTGCCTTGGGATCTTATGGCAGTAGCATGAGTTAAATTTTAAGCAATCTAAATAGAGGCAAGCTTGAAAATCATGCATTAAGGATTCAGAACAGACTTAGAGCCAGGCTTCTACCCCTCGCCTGTTACTCTTGCACCAAACACAGCTTTGTCCAAGGAAGAAAAACAAGGGTATATTTTTTAAAAATTCTCAAAGATTCTTATACATCTGACATGTTTCATTATCTTTATTCTGGGTATCAAGCCACAGACGGTATTATACCCTTCATTAACACACTGCAGTATCTGCTGCTGGCTCCTCAGTGAATTTTAAAAAGCATACTTTCCTAAAAGACACACACACATGTCATACATAAAGATTTAAGTTTAGTGGTAAAGGAATGAGGTCTTTAATAAACAATTTGGAAATTATGAAAAGGCGCTTTTTTTTCCAACACCAGAAAAAGCAATATGGAAAAAAACTGTATTTTCTCTAGACTTTAGTTTTCTTAAATTCCTTCTGGATTTGAAGATAAATGGGATAAACTCAAAAGCAAAAGGAAACATTAAGCTTACAAGAAAAAAGAAAACTTGAAAAGGAAGCCTTGGAATAAAGGCATTATCTGAACCATCAGTAGTAATGCAGTAACTATCCTCCCTACCATCCTGCATGTATTGCAAGAAGTATAGAAGCATCATAATGTATAGCTTGTATTTATTCATTTGAGTCATAAAAGAAAGGCTAAGATACTGTTATCTACTTAAAACACCTTTAAATATTTTGGTCACTGGAAGGAGGGGCTGAGGACTGGCTAGAGCAATTTCTAATTTGTTAAACTGAAGCCTTGCATTGTCCCCCAGCAGATAGGTTGGAATTACTGATTTGGCAGATTTTCTCACACATGGGTTAGACTGATAAGTACGATGCACTTTCATTCAGGATGCAATTGGAAGCAACCTCTGGATTAATGTTTCTCAGATTTGTAGAACAGTGAAATGAGCTCTGTGCCTTCCTTAAGAGCAGTTTAAGCAACAACTCTCCAGAAGATATTTAGGTGATTTTCTAGCATTAAGCATGTTCTCAGCATATTCTACAGCAATTCTTTTGCTGACCACATTTTGAATTCTTCATATATCGCCCTTAGCACTATTCCAATAATATTTTATACTCTAGATTGTTGGGAATAGGGTAAATAGTCATTACCAATAGTGAAAAGACTCATGACCTTTAAGAAAAACTGCATTAGTACATATTCCATCAAAATAAAATAAATTAAAAAAAAAACAAAACAAAAAAAAAAAACACATTACCCACCTACAACCACCACTGCCTCTTGACCTTTCTTCCAAACAGCCCGCCCACCTAAACACTGGTTATGGGGAACAGTTCTGCGGGGTAAGAACTGAGTCATCTCTCCAAAACTGAAAACACCAGTGTTCTCATGGAGAGATTTGGTTTAGGGTTAAACAGTTTTATGCTCCCTAGGCATCAATACTCTCTTCCGAAGTCCCAAGCCCACACTGTTATATCGTTACATTATTTGAGAGTCAATTTTTATCCTTGATAAATATATATAAAGAAGATGACTGAAAAATACTGAACATTCAATTTGAACATCGGATCTTTGATACCTACATTATATGCAAAAAGACCACAAGAGAAACTATTTCCCACATCCTCCTCCCCCCATTAAAACCAACCTTTTCTGTAAAAGACTGCATTGAGGAACTCTTCCGCTTGCCTTTCAAAACGAATGATTTTTGCTTGCTCTTGTCTAAGCAGAGCTTCTTGTCCAGCTTCCGAGGCTGGCTCATCCAGACTGACTAAGTGTTCCTGCAAAGATATTGAATATTTGTAAGATCTTCCAGACTCCAAAATTAATAAAGTTCCCTAGGCACTCAATATTTTATTAAATTCACAATGTTTTAAGGTACTCAGCACAGAATTGAATTTATTTAAATCAAAACTTGTTTTTTTTTTGGCTGCATCGGAACATTGTATTTGCCCTGTTTTCTTATTTTAAATTGGGCTGGTTTGAAGGTCAACCAGAGGGAGGAATTAACCCCACACAAATACCTTGCAAGTGATCTCCAGATGGAGCTACAATTTAATAGGAGAGTTACAATAAAGGCAACAGTACAGAAACACTGGCTTAAACTGACAAAGAGTTTTGGCACGCTGTTGGTCAGGGTGGTGGTGGCAGTCTGATTAAATGGTAGTTGCAATCCCATTGAAATGATGGATGTGGAATTGTCAAAGCAGTGGTCCTGTGGAAAGGTCTGGTCCTTCCCTGGAGGTCCAGTGGTGCTTCCCCCAAGTCCCCAAACCTCAAGATCATACACCCTCAAATCCAGGCAGGAACGTTCAGTACCTCCCCCAGGGCAGGGAATTTTACAATGGAATGATGTCATCCTATGAGACACAGGATATTTTGGGGAGTCTTTGATGGTGCATTAGCAGAGATGACCACCCTTCAGCTGGGTGTAACAAAGAGAACACTACACCCAACTCATAGGTGGGGTATGCAGCTGTTACAAAGGACCCACCACTAACAATTATCAGAGGGTGATGGAGGTGGCAGCAGAATACAGGTGGCACCTTGCATTGTAACCTAAGACATCCACCCCTTATTCTACACCATCTACATCATATCCAAATTAATGTCCTTCTTTAACTCTATATATATACACACACACACAATGAAACATTATACACAGTTCTCATTTAAAATTAGGTGTGTTGAGGTACACAACATGTTTCTCCATCTTTCTGCATTACCCTAAAAGTACAGTCAGGTCCTTGAGCAATAACAATCCCACAGATGGATTTGCCTTTGCCTGAGGTAGGATTAATCCAAACTATCTTTCCTAACATACCTCTCATGTCTACCACAGGGACTTCACCTCCATCTACTGTGTGCAAGGATTCTGACTGGGCAGGACCAGCTCAACTGATGGGGCTTCGGCTCTTCACCAGTCAGGTGGCCTTTGCTAAAGGTAGCTCCCCAGTCTTTGAAGGTCCACCCACCCAATGTCTTCAGGGTGGTTTTCAGCAGTCCCTTGCACTGTTCAGTTTTCCCAGCAGCTGGTTCATTATAAGGAATATGATACACCAACTCAATGCCATGTTCCCTAGCCCAGGGTTTTATAAGGTTGTTCTTGAAAAAATCCCACTGTCAGACTCAATTCTCTCAAGGGTGCCATGTCTCCATAGGACTTGCTTTTCCAGGCCCAAGATGATGGATCTTCTTATGATTTCCAAAATCACAGTGAGATTAGGATTTCCTATCTAGGTTCCCTGTGTGATCAGCGCGATCCAGTTGCTCCACATGGCATCAGTGGCATGATGCGTAGAAGGAACCTTCCCTTTGAACACCCAGCCCAGCACTGGTAGTTGGGTTAACAGAAGCAGCTGCGCTTTGGTGCCAATCACTTCTGAGGTGGCTTGAACCCCTTTGTAGGCTGCAAGAATCTCTTTCTCAATTGGGGTACAGCTAGCCTCAGACCCTTTGTATCCCCGACTCCAGAATCCCGACAGTCATCCTCAGGTCTCCTCAGGTTTCTGTCAGGGGCTCCAGGAAGGACCATTCTCCCTAGCTGCAGTGTAGAGAACTTTTTTTACATCCTGCCCTGTCCTGACTGGCCAAAGGGCTACTGCATGGGAAATCTCCTGTTTAATTTGTTCAAAAGCTTGATGTTCAGGGCCCCACTTTTCTTTTGTGCCATGAGATTGAAGGGGCTTGCAATTATACCGTATTCTGGGATACACATCCTCCAAAAGCCCACAGCACATTGGAAGGCCTATGTTTCTTTCTTGTTGGTTGGTGAAGTTGAAATCTGGCAGTGTCCATCTTGCCACTTTACTCCTGGAAGTTGAATTTCTTGAGCAGGTGCCTTAACCTTACTTTGTTTAATGGCAAGCTTTCAGGACAATCTGGATTATCTTCTTTCCTCTCTCGAAGACTTCCTCAGCTGTGTTTCCCCCTATGATGGTGTCATTGATGTACTGCAGATGTTCTGGAACCTTACCCTCTTCCAGTGCAGTCTGGATCAGTCCATTGCACACTCCTACAGGTGAAAACAAACTGGGGCTTGCACTCTGCTGTCAAAGGAACAGAGAAAAATTATTGGCAATGTCAATGGCCGCATGCCACTTTACTGGCTTGGACTCCAGCTCATACTGAAGCTCCAGCACGGCTGGCACAGGAGCACTCAGTGGTGATATGATTTAATTCAGGCCAAGGTAATCCACAGTCAGACTCCAATCTCCACTGGACTTATGCACAAGCCATAGAGGGCTGTTAAAGGGTGAATGAGTCCTGCTGACCACCCCTTGGCTCTCCAGTTCATGAATCATCTTATGGATGGGAATCACAGAATCTCAGTCGCTGTGGTATTGCCGATGGTGCACTGTTGCTGTGGCGATTGGTACCTGTTGTTACAGCAGAGGGTTGTCTGAGAGACCAGGCGTGGTATTCAGTTGTCTGATTTGCTCTGTCTCTAGAGCAGCTATCCTAAAAGCCCAGCAATGTCATTTTGGGTCTTGAGACAGTCTATGCCGAGGATGCATGGGACCTCTGGACCAGTCATGATGGGGTGTTTCTGCCACTCCTTCCCAGGCAAGCTCACTTCAGTGTCCAATACAGTCAGCTGCTGGGATCCCCCTGTCACCTCAGAAATAGAAATGCATTCCACTCCTACATACCTTGATGACATCAGGGTACACTGAGCGCCAGTGTCAACCAAAGCCATAACCTTTGTGGGTCAGACATGTCAAGCCATTGGATCCACACAGTCCAATAGATCCGACTGTCCCTTTCCCCTGCGTGGCTAAAGGTAGGGCCCCTCTAATCCCAGTCATGGTACACACTGCTCTCCTCCTGTAAATATGACCTTGAGGTCCCTTCAAGAGGGTCAGTCATATCATCATTCCTTTACCACCTGGAGTCTTGTCTATGAGAGACCAGAGCAGCATTGACCCTAGATGGGCTTCTTGTGGTTGTTCCTCCTTTCAGATCATGTACCTGGGTGGTTAAGGAAGAGGTAGGCTTTCCACCCCACTTCTTCAAGTCTTCTCCATGCTCCTGAAGGAAAAACCAGAGGTTACCTCATGGAGTGTATCCTCTCTACTTGGCTGGGGGACACCTGGTCCTAATGGCAGAGACTCTTCTGGTTCTGGCAAGATATGGTAAATTCCTTCCTTAAGCTCCTCCCTCAGTTTCTGGTGGTCCTCTTCAATTTTCTCTTCCAAGCTCCAGACATGCCCAGCCAGCTTTGTTTCCACAGATGAGATGTGGGTGCATAACAGGGCAGTGACAGTGTTCTTGTAAAGTCTTAGTTTGTTGACCAATGCACCCATCTTGTCCTCTCTTTCCTTACATGGCAGTGTTGCTAAGTAGTGGGAATATATTTCTGGTCCAAGCCATGCAAATTTCAGCCACATTTGTCATGTGCACTGGACATCGTCTGGGCTCTTAGGGAATCTCTCATCTTCCAAAAAAATTATCTCCAGCACGCCAATTTCCTTAGGCATTAGATACCTTATTCCATTGTGCTCCATATTCCTTCTTGCACATGGACATCCCCTTTACAAAGGAATCTAGCCCTTTTACTTGCTAGTAGCCACTGCCAGAGACTGAGAGCTTCCTGGGTTTCCCTGATCCCCTGGTCAATGACCACATCCTGGGACAGCGATCCCAGTTGCCCAGCTTCACATCCTTTCAGAATGGTGACATTAGCTACGACATCCCAGATGCAGAGCAGCCAGCTCAGAATGGACTCATTTACCTGGCAGGTGAACTCCCTCTGCAGCTCACACAATTCACCCAGGGACAGAGACCAAGTGATGACCTCCAGCTCCGTCTCTTCCACTGGGTGCGAAGGTCCTGCTGCCTCCTCATCAGTCACTATGCTGACAGATTTGCTCATCAACTTCCTTTTCTGAAAAGGGGCAACTGCTACTGACTTAGGCTGTCCTGGCTCAGTGACAGTTTGTGTGGACACGGTGCCTGCTGATTTGCTTCTTTTTTCCTCCTCCTCCTGAATATGCTGAACCACACCAAGCTTGGTCCTGACTCCAAGCATGGTGCACACAGCACAGGCCATACAGAGAAGACACAGAAACACTAACAAGATTATGCCGTCCTTGACATCCAGACAGAACTCATTATTTTCAAAAACTGCTGTGTTGGGCCTGAAAGGCTGGAAGAAACCATTCTCTACTCTTCCTGTCATTGGCTGGGTGTGATTTTTAACAAGGTCCCGGAATCGCCAGCCCAGATCAGGACAGGAGAACAAAACTGAATATACATTCGGAATGAGGTTCACTGCTACTGATATTATCCTGGAATAGACATAAAGAACTAACAAAGCAATTTTCATACCATTCCCTGGTCTCAAAAGGAGCATCACACCTGGCAAATAGTTCCCCATGTGCAGAAAAATATAGAGAGCAAGGTGCAACAACCATGCAAACACGTCAAGCATCATGGTTAATAGGCAGTTTCTGTAATACAATGCAAATCGGCAATTCCCACTTCTCTCAGGATGCCATACATTAGGTGCTAAAAT
The DNA here is from genome assembly GCF_031753505.1 of Anomalospiza imberbis. Lineage (NCBI taxonomy): Eukaryota > Metazoa > Chordata > Aves > Passeriformes > Viduidae > Anomalospiza > Anomalospiza imberbis. The sequence goes on from NC_089688.1 coordinate 21,844,159, forward strand.
ATGAGCTGGTTTGAAGGTCAACCAGAGGGAGGAATTAACCCCACACAAATACCTTGCAAGTGATCTCCAGATGGAGCTACAATTTAATACGAAAGTTACAATAAAGGCAACAGTACAGAAACACTGGCTTAAACTGACAAAGAGTTTTGGCACGCTGTTGGTCAGGGTGGTGGTGGCAGTCTGATTAAATGGTGGTTGCAATCCCATTGAAATGATGGATGTGGAATTGTCAAAGCAGTGGTCCTGTGGAAAGGTCTGGTCCTTCCCTGGAGGTCCAGTGGTGCTTCCCCCAAGTCCCCAAACCTCAAGATCATACACCCTCAAATCCAGGCAGGAACGTTCAGTACCTCCCCCAGGGCAGGGAATTTTACAATGGAATGATGTCATCCTATGAGACACAGGATATTTTGGGGAGTCTTTGATGGTGCATTAGCAGAGATGACCACCCTTCAGCTGGGTGTAACAAAGAGAACACTACACCCAACTCATAGGTGGGGTATGCAGCTGTTACAAAGGACCCACCACTAACAATTCATCAGAGGGTGATGGAGGTGATCTAATACATACTTTGTCACACCTTACACTATAACCCAAGACATAAATGTAACAGAAGCCTGTAAGATCTGATAAATATACAGAAAATAAGAATCCATTATAAAGGAGAACTTAGATATCATACACAATTTGGCTGCAAATCTCATATCTAGGACTTGTTCTTTGGCTATTATTTTTAGATCCAAGAAATAACTGTTGAAGGCAAAACAGACCCAGTTCTTCTTACTCCATATATCCTTCATGCAAACTAAGCAAAAAATGACCAAGCATTTTCAACAAACAGGACCTTTTGTGAATAAGCTCAGTAATAGCTACTTTTAAGTGAAATAAATTTAACTTAGCTGTTACAACACCTACAATGAAATAAAATCCATTCTCAGAATTGGAAGCAGCTGAATAATCTCAAGAATATACTCAAACTAGGATAATTAAGCATGTGAGATGCCAGTATACATCATTAATTTTAAATACACTCAAGAAACTAGAAGACAAGGTTACAAAAATACAAAATCTAAACGCTTAGGTTCCACCCCCAGATGTACACACCTTTTCTCATTTCTTTCAGTTTAATGCCTAGTTCCTGCTCAGAAGAAAAATCTCTTTACTGGCCCTCTCCTTCCACTTTCATTTTAAGCTATATTAAAGATACCCGTATTTACCTACTCCAGGAATGTACACACAGCCACTCTTTGGCTTCAGGGAGTGTTTTGTTTTGTTAACCTTTATAAAGTATCAGTTACCATATTATCTAGGCTGCATCTGTTTTTTTGGCCTCTACTATATAAGTTGATTTCAGATTCATATTCACATGGGACTAGAAGGGAAAAACTAGAAATTCATTTCTAAATCACAATAAATGAAAAATAAGGAATTCTTAAGTTTGTGCTATCTCAACTTCAAAAGGTTTAAGAAGCAAGGTTATATGACAAGCCCACAGTAAACTAACGAACACAACAGTCACATGAACTGCGTGCTAAGGGTAACAATACCAAATGCTGTGGACTCTGGCCTGAACTACATGGACAGGCTTTCACATCGTATTTGTGATTCAACAGCTCCCAAAAGCTCTCTATCAAAAGCAAAGGGATATACTATCTCAGGGTACAGGGACAAAGTAATATTTTATGACAAACAGAAATATAAGGAACATGTGATGACAGAGGTAACAGCTGAGTAAAAACATCTTTGACTCTGTGAAGGTAAGAGCCTGCAGAAGTGAAGGGCTCACAAAATAACTGATGCTTTCTTCCATACCAGAGATTCAAACCTGCTTGCTCCCATAGGAGAAGCTTCTATTGAGACAGATTTTAATTCTTTCATATGAATTTGAATGAATGGTTAGCTAAAATAAAAGTGTCCACCTCTGTGCCAGGCATCGCTGTACCAGTAACCAGTAGCAGTTCACTGGCATTTTATGAACACACTGAAAATGCAGTTGTACTTCTATGATACTAAAATACATTAAGTATCTGTACATGATTTCACAATAAAGGTATTTCTGGATAGTAAGCCAAATATCTTCTGAGAGATATCACTCTTCAGGTGGAAATTCACAGAACACACTTGTATCCTCTTGTGTTGCTGCATCTGATAAAGCCTTATGCAGAATCTATCCTAGTTATTGACAGAGTCTCTGAGATCAACTCCATTATCTTTTAGGCATTACCAGGATAACAGTAAACTCATCAGTTTGCATAAAAAGCAGATGTGCAAAATAACTAACAATGTAAGTAATCTAGGCACACAGAAATGTTGGAATAATCACTGAAATTTCTAAGCCTTTACAGAAGTTTGCTTTAAAAGGAAACTCTGCAGACTGATGCAGAGATTTGCCTAGATAAGATCCATTAGCTTTAACTGGCATCCTCTATCTAAAGTCCCATGAACCATTGCAAAAAACTTTTTCATTCAAGAGAAAAATAGAATTCAGACTTCAAGAAACATTACCCCTCCAACCTGATCTGACACCCTGCCCTTTAACAGACTATAGCTCTGGAAGAAGCCTAAAATAAAAACAACCCTTGGCCAACACAATGCATTTCAAATCTTCCTAGCACTTTCTGCATCTATAACAAGACACTGTAAATACTAGCCTGGCAACTCAGTGGAAAAATAGTCCAGTAGCACCCTGCCCCACCATAAACAAATGTATTTTGTATTACTCATATAAAGGCAACATAAGAAGAGTACCATTTAATCTACTGAAGCTAATCAAACCTGTACACTTGCTACATAGAGAAGGAATGCAGAAAAAGGGATCAGCCAGAAGAAAAAAATTCTAAGTGGCTTATGCTGATGAACAGCTCAGTAAAGGATCTCTTGATCTGCATTCAGGGGAGGAGAGGAATAATAGCAAGAAAATGGCAGTGCTTAGTTTTTATCCCTCAAATTAAGGAGCATCTCCTTACATGTATGGTTTTTACCAGTGTTTATGCTAAGACATCAAAACAAAGTAATACAGTTATGTAAAAGAGTCAGATTTAACCTCACACTTTGAATAAAGTAAGTCTTTTGGCATCCTCAGTACAGCATTGACTATGTGAGACAAAATATACTGGAAATAGTTCTACTTATTGCACTTTTTAATTGTTTGCTTATCCATTGTACCATAATTATTCCAGGAATCTGCAGTTTTTTCACTCTGGAAGGAAAATTCAAGCTTTCACACTAAGTATTTGATTGCGATTGTTATTCTACTTCCACAAGTGAGGTGTTTTTGTTTGGCTTGGGAGTGTCTGGTTGGTTGATTTCTGTTGGTTTTTGGGTTTTTTTTGGTTTTTGTTTTTTTTTTTTTTTTTTTTTTTTTTGTTAGGGTGGGGGGTTGTTGTTTTTTAGGTGGTTTTTTTTTTTGTTGTGTGTTTGTTTTGTTTTTTGTTTTTTGGTTTTTTTTTAATTTTCTAGTATTTCTTCCCAATAACCATTATTTAGAACCACTACTTTCAGGTTTACCCAGTCTACAGTCCTAAATCACACCAAAGTTTTCAGTAACAATATGCAGGTAGTAGGAAGATGAAAAACCCAATAACATCTAGATAGCATTTTCACTGGGCATGTTTTTCAGGGTATTTATAACCAATCAGTTACTTTTTGGTATTATTTATAACACAGGATTCTTTCTATTCTCTTTGTCCTTCTCTTCAGGTGGGAAGTATGCCCCAGAGCGTTCCTAGAATCCACCAGTGGACATGCAGTATCACTCTATTGAACAATACACCTTCAGAGGAAGATACCTGGAGTGGTTTGCACATGCTCCTTGAAGGCTAAAGCTCTTTTTGTACATTAAAATAAACAGCATAACTATGTAATTAAGTCAAAGAGGCTTAGAAATACAGAGCTCAGGTTTTCAAAACTCAAGGTCAATGCAAGACCTTGCGAGACCACCTAATCCTGAGCAGCCCGGCCTCGTCAGCACTAGTGCTGGATGCTCACTGAGAGCCTCCTTGTAGGAAATGTTGATACAGCAATTCCAAATGCTAAACTGCTGACATGAAGAGAACTGTATGATGCAGGCTGTTGTTGTGTAGATGTGCAAACAGCAGTTTCATGTTTAAGCCACAGCACACACACAGATGGAATGGGAAGAGCCCACAAGCTAGAATAGGATGAGATAATTCCTATCCATCATCAGGGAGAAAAAGGAGGGAGACTGCCCAGAGACCACCCCATGTCTGACTGGTCAACCCATGGACCCTAGGGATAAAATCCAGCTTCCCACCCTGACTCAAAGCAAAATCAGGAACACTGAGTAAGAAAGGAATATTACAACATCCCTAAGTTGTCTTCTCCAATGCTTTTTTCCCCCTTAAGATTGTACAGTCTTTTTAATTCATAGCCAACACAAAGGAGAACAATTTTTCTGTAGACAACCTTTAAGGGTACCAGACACTTCTTTCCTTCTACCTGCAAGAGAGTATCATTCTTGGTGCTTTTATTTCAATTCTATTCAGTTTGTTTACATCTCTCAAAATGCTATGGTCATTTGAGGCTTCACCAGCATTCAGGTTTTCCTCTCCAGGTATTAACACAAATTCTTCTCTTGAAACAGTCAATAAAGTAATTTACTACTTTTACAATCCTATCACTTTTAAGACATCTATAACTTGTGACTTGACAAAACAGGTCTGTCTTTAATTTATCAAGATCGTTTTTAATTCTGAGCATGTCCTTTAAAGCATCTACAACTGCTCACAGCTTAGTATTAATAAAAATTCAGATGGTTTAATCAGTTTTAAGACCTCCCTCACTTACTGAATATATATATATATTTATAGTAAGATGATTGACATCATATTTATCAAATTCAAAACAAACAACCTGACTGATCCATAACTATTGACTATCATTTATTATCTATAGTAGGGGGAAAAGAAATATATCAGTGGAATATAAATGTAAGCATATTGTGGTGTGGAACCACAACATGCTTACATTAACACTGATGCACAAGAAAAGCTGCAACCCTGCATTACTACTAAACACATCTGGAAATTATCACAAACAATCTTTTCAAGTTTTAGCCTCCATATCAAATTATTTTAAAATGACACAATACAAAACTGACAGTCTAAATGCTCGATTTTTTTCAAGTGATGAAATCCATTTAAAATGTTTTAGAGCATGCTCCAGCACACTTGGGGAACTCTGTACACAGCTTAAACACATTCTAAAGCCATCAAAAATTCTAAGAGTTCTGCAACTTCAACTAATTTTCAGATATTTCCTTTGCCATCTTCAATTATTCTACAAGTTAATGCTTTAGATGAGTGATACCTTCTCTTCAGAATTATTCAGACATGTACTACAGTTCATATCTTACTGGTTATGTTCCTCCACAGTCAAAGGTCATCAGATTTGTGTAAAATATTACAAGCTGTTAAAAATACCCGAATCGTAACTGAGTAATTTTGAATTTTAAAATAACTTCTTCAAATGCTGTACCTTAACACACTTCTTCACAAATGAAAGAATTGTGAGAGGTCCTTTCACTAAAGCCCAGGTATTTTAGAGAACTTTGCAGACCAGAATAAATCTTCTGGCATCAAACAGCCTATGAATTCAGAATATGCTCCTAGAAGTAATTTTCTCTCTTGCAATTTTTGTAGCTTAAATATATCTATAAAATAGTTAATGTGCTTAGGAGTATTATCCTTCTTGTTCTGCTCTCACCAACTAATGAGATTAGTTGTGTTTCCATGTGTGTGTGTTCATTTTTTCTATTAACACACATGAATTGCTTTATGTCACTGTAGACAATAGTGTTTTCTTTTTCACATGAATATACTCAGCTGAATACTCTTAAAGAATTTATTTTCCAGTTTCTCCTTTCTTCTGGCCTTTCTTAAACTAGGCTTGATCTCCATCTATGAGCAAATGACACTAGAGACTACCGCATTTGATACAAACATTCTACATGGAGCCAAAGATCTCTCCTGTAGTCACAGCTTAGTCAGATTATTTAACAAACCACACAGAAAAATTAGGAATCATAATTAAAAAGAGATAAGGCAAATACACTTCAATCAATCGCAAGTGATGGGTCTTCACTGTACCACAACCTTTCAGAAGGAAAAGTGAGGAGCAATAGATAAGCAATAGAGAATGACCACAATTGCATATTATCCAAATGTGAATTTGTCAGATCTGGTCCCACAGAACCCAATCTTTCTCTCACTTCATGGAGGCAGCCAGAGCTGCTAAATACTTTTTTTTGTCTTTCAAGGTACCTGTCCATTTCTGCACACAGGCATCCACGTTAATAACCTGGTAGCAGCACCTTAGGTAGCCAGTTCTTTTCCTGTCACACCATACAGAAACAATTGTGTATTCTGCATTCTGTGATGAAAATAAAAAATCCAGTTTCTAAAAGTTCTACATTACTCGACATAACCCTTTGGATTTGGGGAAAAAATGTATCTGGGAAGATGCTGGGTCCCTACTTTGCCTGTATTTTATTATCTCTTTCAAATGAAGACAATTAAGTCCATTTCTCTATCAAAACCTGTCTTGTATTTTGACTGCCAAAAAATGCAGGTATTTGCTCAATATTTGCAATAAGAACTGCTGCTACAAATAAATTGATCCTTTTAGAATACTTCAGCAGATTGTTTTCCATTCTTTGAAGAAGTCATGTAATTGAACTCGACTGCCTGCAAGGGCAATAACAACTATCACTGAAAGAGTGGGACAGCTAATGTAGATTCTTACCCTGTAAGCAGCTTTGCCAGTAAACTAATAGTGGCCTCCAATTCTCATCCTAAAGTCCAGAACTAATTTCTACTTATGCACAACTACTGGTCTCCTAAGTTACAGGTAATTCTTATGGGCAAATGAAATCCAGAAAAAAAAAACCCTGAAGATATTTATTGGTTTTGAACTTGTTACACTAGGTACCTACATGTCACTTAGAGGTGAAAATCAAGTACATCAATTGATTATTCAGCTAATCCAAAAGGAGGTATTGGTAATTATGTACTCAAAAAAAACCCCAAAAAACAGGCCAACCACAGCCACATGCTATCTTAATACAGGGCTTGTGGCTATCCCGCTCCCAGCTACAGCATCAATTACAGACCTTTTCACTCTGTAACTCAGCACTTATGCAAGCACCAACCCAAACCATGTCACCCTGCCCAGTTCTTTTCCAAACAAGGTGAGAGGATGCACATGAACAGCCTGCAACTCCCTAAAGAATTAAAGATCAGTCCAGATGTTCAATGGAAGAGATGTCAAATAAACTAGTACCATCCCAAATTTAATTGAACTAAATTAGCTGAAAATTGTCCATTTTTTAGCTAAATACCAAACTAAGTAACAACCTTTTTTCCAACAATTTGTTCTCTGATATTATAATTCCAATTAAGATATTGTCAAATTCACACTATTTGAGGGCTCTTGTGAAAGAATCATATTTAACTCTGTATTGCAAGCTAATGACATCAGTGCTAGCAGGGCATCAATCTGCTGCACTCACAGGGGAAGGGAAGCGCTCCCATCCTACCATCTCTCAGATGACACACAAAAACCCTAGACCTGAAAGGACACATTATTCATTCAAAAACAAAACAAACAAAAAGACAAGCCAAAAAGCCAAAATACCCAAACCCAACAGAATTGGCAGAGAGGCTGGAGGGCAGTAAGACTGCCTTTTTGAATACCTACCCATACACTGTCCAATTGGCCCACACTGTGACCAGTCTCGCACCCACCACAAAATTAATTTCTGAATCAATTCAATGGCTTAGCTAGAGCTGTGCTTAACACCAGATTTTGTCCTTTTATGAGATGAGGTAAGAAAAAAGACAGAACTCCTTACACAAGAAGCATACATACATGTTACCTGCTGTCAGTCTCAATGAAATAACTATGACTTACATCTGTTCTAAATGCAAGCATTCCTAAACGTCCTCTTTTGCCTTAATAAAAGCTGTAATACAGAAACACACATGAACTGGCAGCATGGCAAATATCAATGCCACAAGGCACTTCCTTTATGGATAAGCCATGCAGCTACATGTTAGCTGCTGCAGAGGAAAGAGTGCTTTTGTTTCGTTCCTAAGTTGATAGAGATCCATTCTGGTGTTGTTTTACATTGGGCAGGAAGAAGCAGTAGTTACAAATTCCAGTAAATGAAGTTTTGCCAAGACAGATGATCCTTCCTTCCTATGTTATAGAACAATCACAATTTCAATATGTGGGCTGAACAATAATCAGTATAGCACCATAGCTTTTATTTTATATACAACTATAATCTCCTTAAGAAAATAAACTGCAAGTTTATTCTGTTGGCAAACCTGACTTGTCCATGTTTAGGTTTTGACTTCATTATGAACAAGCACAGTACAAAATCTACCACGCAGAAGAGCATTTTAATAAAAGGATATGGCCCACAGGGAAGAAGATTCCAAGATACAGAACAAGATTCTAGATTGTTAAAATGGACCACACTTTTAAAAGATAAGTCCATCGTCTGACTGTAGCAAACATGCACAAGCCACAGTCTGGCTCCCTTGGGGAGGGTTTAATGATTCCCAACAAGATCCCTTACAAAGAACTCAAGAAAACCCAAAACAAATAAACACCAAACAGAAAGAGGTAATACACAGGGAAAAAAAAAGAAAAAAAAAGAAACCCACCATCTGCATTACATACTACAAAGAAAAAGTTGCCAAGAAAGAGGCAAGTCTGTTCATTAACTTGCATATTTTAATTCAGAAAACCTTTTTCCAAAGGAGAAGAAAGGGGTAGGAGGTTGCAGATTTTCCATATTCAGTTAACTAGGAGCAGCAAACTCCCTCCCTTTGTCCCTCCCCTACAACTACTAGCTTCACACATCTGCATTGTTACCTTCACTTTTTCTCTTCTCAGGCAGCAGAAAAGACAATTTTCATCAAAAGACCAATCAGAAACACCTTCAGGCTCACAGTCTGTAAATCAGAAGAATAGCAAATTACTTCATATTCATAAACCACGACACAACTGGAGCCAAAAGAGAAATGCTGAATTAAATACCTGTTTCACAACATTCTTGCCTGCTTTCTGAGGATTCAGGCTTCATTTCGGCCATTTTTCTAAATCCCCAGATTACCAAACTATATACATTTTATCTATGCACAACAAATCTGTTTTTCTGAGCACTGCAAAATACACTCCCAGCTACATAAAGATGAACGCACACTCATTAGTAATTTTAGCCAATATGAAACTAACTGTGAGCACTGCCTGGGGGAGGGGGAAAAAAAAGCACAAATCACCACGGTAACACACATTTTCTAGAGGCAGAGCTGAGGCTGCTTCTGTCATTAGAAATGCAGAACAAGATACAAACATAGAGATTGAATACCTTTAAACAAACTGAGATCTTTTAATAATCCAGGTCCAAACAGGCCTTCTAGAATACTTTCAAACCCTAAAAGCAAATAAAAGAATTGTTAGCTTTCTAGATTAGTACGTCACTACAATATTCACAATAGCAGTTCTATATTTATCTGTTCCAAGAACAGAGCTCAACACGTTTTCTCCAAGTATTACAAGATACATGGGTCAATTGTGATGACTGAACTACTGATAAATCATAGCACAATCTAGAGTCCACTGACTCCTGTACTTTTCTATGTAGCTAGGTTAAAAACAAAGAACATTACAACATTGAAATAAACCATTTTGAAAAGAACACAGGAAGCTGCAGGTTCTACAACATGACCGAGTAATTTCTACACAAATACGAATACTCTCATTTAAGCCTCCAAACTGAAAGAAGGTATATATTCCCAACTTAAAAAATACATTCTTCCATCTCAGTGGCATTCAGTTACTTTTCTGAATTTCAGTAAACATTAGAATCAGTGTTTCCTCAAGAATGGCAGTTTTGAGGAGAGAAAATTAAAAGGAGAAGGATTCAGAGTTGCCATATCACTAAGGAATGAAATTTCCATCACAGATCCACATCCAAGACACACACAGTCCGATTTACTTCAATGCCACGATTTATACCTCACTTAAAACAAATCTAATCAATTTGAGTTTATTTCAGAAGAGGGAAAACGTGCACCAAAATTACTGCCACTATTTGGAAAAGTTCAATCAATATTACACTAACCCCCTGCTGGCCGTAAAAAACCTACAGAGCCATTAACTATCCAGTACTGTGAGAAGATGAGTTAGCAGAGTAAGCATGAAAAGTACAAAGATTACCTCAAGGATGACAGACAAATTCCACCTTATAAAAATTTATAAAAAATGGAATGACCAGAAAAATTCAAGACTATAACTTACTACATCACCTGCCCTTCCCTCCCCCTCCAATACTTTTTGCTTTGTAGCTTTAAGAATGGTTTGCAAGCAGCAAGGAGCTTCTAGCTTCTCCTACTTGTTTGAGTCTTTGAGTGGCAGAAGAAGAAATAAAAAACAAATTAAGAAACAAAAATATGGTTTTAAATTTAGAGAAACTTGCATGGGTGAATCAGGGACAGATAAACTACCCAAAATAGCAATCTTTAAGATATCAGTCAAAATCTAAATGATCTTGTACTATGAAGGAAATAGTTTATTACACTTCAAAAGAGCGGTAATTCTAAAATAATTCTGACTTCATCCAGACCTAATATCTAAGTTATGTTTTGGAGAGCAGTCTTCAAAAGGAAATGACAAATAGTGTTTCAACCCTCTGGGTGTCAGCAAGAGTGTCAGTGCACCAACATCTTCAGCGATCAGATGCAGGATGTTACAGAATTTGCAGGGTGCAACATGCCTTAGATGGCAAAAGCATTGCTGAGGTACAACACTAAAAATATAATCTCAGAAAGGACCAGGAACCAAAAAAAAAAAAAAAAGGTGAAATAACAGTCAAGAGTAAAGAGAAATAGGGAGAAATCAGAGAACAAGGTGGAAGAGGAGAAACTGGAAACACATCCCATTGAACAGCACCTTGTCAGGCAGAGAAGTAGCACTGCCTCCAAAAAAAGCCAATTCAGGCTTCAGGAAATGGCAGGAACAGTGGGAAAGGGCCGACCAACCTGACCTAGAAGAAAAATAGGAGAATCAGGGTATTGACCCATAGGTTTATAATGCTGAATAGTTTATAACATTTTTAACATATGGGTAGAGACCCTCAGAATTTGACTCTGAAATGAAACCTTAAGGAAAATAGCTAACCAACCCTGTTCTTGATCTTTTTGTTTAAAACTTATATTTATATATATATATATATATATATATATATATATATATATATATGTATAAAAATCAAAAGACTTCAGAAATTTTACTCAAACTCATCAATCTTTTAATAGTAACTGCCAGTGACTCATGCCCCACAGTTTGCTATGCATGCAATTGCACACTGAAGTCCCTGCCAAGTTTTACAGCTTGGATATTGTACGATGGTAGTTTGCTAGCCCACTGTTCTGAGTGATGCTAATGCCACTCGGGTTTTATTAATATTAAATATTGGATTTAGCAGTTGCATAGCAACAGCAGAACATCTTATGTGCAATGTTTGACATTAAAAAAGGCAAATAAGGGAAGTATGAATGTATTCAAAAATTATACTAGAGACTGGTAAAACTGCCATAAAGCTGAGCCCTATTCCCCCCAAATGCAAAGTGCAATGCAGCAAAGGCAGTTTAAGCCCTGTGATGTTGCGTTCAGTCATTCAGGGCTCCAAAAGAGCAACTGTGTACAGTTAATCATGCAGAATACATTGAAAACAAAATCTCGAAAAAGGAGCTGCCTACTTTTTATAGTATTTTTTCTCTCCATTGTCACTGCTCTTAGAAGCTTGAAAAGAACATTTCTTTTCCCACCGATTGTCCTTTTCCATTTGGCAGATGATATTTTCCTGCATTTCAAATGGAACAGAAATTAACATGGCTCCCTCTGCTAAATTCCAGTTTCTATATTTTCATCATCTGCATTTCAGCGTCTGATAGTTCATAGCAGCTGAAGAGCAGAGCCAGTGGAAAAGTTGCAGCAACAACAGAATTAGAAGAAAGGAAAAGAAAGAAAATTCCACTATTTTAGAAATCAGTATTGTTTATATATCAGATTAGATTTTCAATATCAGTCGTATTTAGATCTCTGATATGCTCTTCACAATCAAAGCAGCCACATATTTAACTCTCACAAATGTTACTGATGACCCTTCCAATGGAAAACATTTTTTGGATGTTAGTGTTAGAATTTATTAAAAAATATTTTAATTTAAAAAAAACCCTGAATTTATAAAGTGTAAAACATCTCTCTTTTCCAGAAAGCTCTCTAGGAAGTGAAGAATTAGAAAAAATAAATCCCAGAACAAAGAAAAAAAAACTTTAGTACTGAAACAAGGGTGGAATAACTTTTTAAATGTAGAGGTTCTTACACACTTATTCCTATTTCACAACAGTTAGCTCTACAAGTAAAGCATCCCCTAAAAGATCCTCTGGTAAAAATCAGAATACATATGTGCCATTTTTCTGCTAAGGGTAGCAAGGAAAGAAATTAAAACTAAAGAGAAGAGAGGGGAAAAAAAGCTTGACTATGCAGTCTTCATCATGATTCATTTTCACTAGTTTTGTCTCTGCACCTAAATAGTTTTATTTTCATATTTTCTTGGCATTTTTACCCATCTGTAACCAAATATTTTGTCATAAATTTAAACTGTAATTGTAATTTGATGGCTAATGGTTGAAGACAACAATTTAACACAATAGATTAATATAAGCTTTGCAAAGAAAAAAAACAAATCCAGTTAGGCCCTCATGTCATCTTCTCCCTTTAAACTGAGAGCTCTTGTGATCATTAAGTAGGTAGCAGGCTCCTTGGGATAACAGCATTAGAGAAGTCACTGGCCATCTCTAGTAATGCAGATTAGCCAAAGACACATTCTCTACTATAAAAACAGGAATGCAAGATCTTCAGAAAAAGATAGGGATGCATTTCTGGAGTGCCACTGACACAGAACCTAGCATGTCAAACAATGCTTTTTTCCCCCTCAAGACAGCACAGCTCAAATATACCTTTGAATAGTCACTACATAATTTGGCCCTAGATATGTATCTAGTCAAAGCAGTAAAGCTTGGCTTTACCTTACAGGTACAAATCATTTTGGGGGTAGTAAAAAAGCACAGACTACAATTGCTCTGAATGTATGATTACATAAATTGTTAAAAACTCAAAAAAAAAAAAAATCAACATAGCAAGGCCAGAAAATTTAAATCAACATACATAGTTGTCAACTCCTCAGCCCTTATCTGTGCATATCAATTTAATTGGTGAATATCAATTTATAAACTAAACCTCAATAGACTTAATGAGTACTACCCAGGCCAGCAGTTAAGTACAGCAGGTCACAGAACCAGAGAATCAGAATATCCAGAGTTGGAAGTGATCCACAAGGATCAAATCCAACTGCAATTGACCAGTTGCAATAGAAATTAAGACAAGTGATTCATCAGCATTTATTTATAATAAACAGCCAAATATATATCAATTTGTACATTAAAAGGACAGCTTCAAAAAGCTGGAAATTTAGTCAAGTCACTTGAGACATTAGCTGGCTATATATTTTCTTTAAATTTCTTAACCATCTAAGAACATATTAAAAACCACCAAAACCATGGGGGAAAAAAACTGACCTGCTAAATGGGGGAAAAAATTTAAAAACCAACAAAACCCAAACCCAAGTGACTAGGAGTAAAAGCACAAAGAAGAGACAAGCGGTTGGATGATGGACAGGAAGATTCAGAGCAGAAAAGATAAATCAAAACTCAGAAACGTTGTAAAAGTCACAGAGGAGATGCAGTCAGCTTAAAAGTAAGCAAAGATAAAATCAAAACCAAGTCACACAGAGATTGGATTTTTTAGCTAATATATGTAAGAGTATGGTATATTACAAAACATTCAACAGAATGGCATATAATCATTCAACAAAATCAATCAAGGTGATGTTACTAACATTTTTAAGTTAATTGTCTTAATATGTGTTGGTTTTCTTTCTGTGAGCTACTCAGAGTATTTGCAGCAGTGTTTAATTTCAGAAAGTCCTGGAATATTGTGGAAGTCCCAATGGGCTCAAAAAAAGGAAAAAAAAATCACTGTGAAATGTCACAACATTAAACAAGTTAGTATCGGGGTCTCAAATTGGTAAAGGTTTACAAAACAAATGAACAGTTCTCAGGAATTGACAGCAAAAATGGTGTCAATCAACATGGGCTTACAGAAATTCTTATTAGAGTCTTACAAAACTAAAATTTTAATTAACAACAGGTTTGATATAATATTTTTAGTCTTTTGGGCTGGCTTGACACATCTTGACTAAAACCAGATATCAAAAAAAAAACCCTAAGGCAAACCAAAGGAAAAAAGAATCAGTCAAATAAATACAAAACATTAGAGATCAATTAAGTGACAGGTCTTGAAATATTGGTGGCAGTGAGAAACTACTGGCAGTGAGGTCCATCAGGTACTGGTTCTTGGCCCTGTGTCATTTGCCATTTCAGTCCTAGTCAGTGACTTGGAAGAAAGCAGTCACTAAATTTGCTGGAGCTACAAAGACAGGAAGAGCAGCAATTAACAAAAGGCCCAGGTCACAGAGGCTGCTTACGAAAGCAAATGCAATTAAACACTACTTGGAAAGGGGGGTAGGGGGAATGGAGAAAGCCACAAATCACACATCTAGGAACAGGAAAAACAGCTTCTCAAAGCTGAAACTGGAAGCTGATCAAACTCAGCCAGACATAAGACACTCTTTAATTTTACAAGGGTCCAACTGAAGACACAAGACATGCACCCTAGGACTGGATCATCGTTTTCCCTACTCTAGGACTCTGAAGGTGTTATTTAGGAGAGCATAGGCTGGTTGCTGAAATCTATTTCCCTTTCATTCTCCCCCAGCACTTGGATTCATCATGTTAGGAGTCTCATTAACTAGTTTGAAGCAAGAGCCACCATCATCACATCAGGTTTTTACTGGATTTCTCATGCCTACATTTTCTGGTCAAGATTGGTTATATTTATCCACAGCTATGGGATTTGAAGCAGGAATTAATTCAGAAAAATCCTACACTCTATGTGTAACACGGGAATTCTGTCTCTTTCAGGACAAAAATCTATTAAACTGGAATGTTTCAGTCACAGGCATCTTAATAGAAAAGCAAGACCAAGCAACAAGGGAGGTGGAAAAAAGTCACAGGACAGTTATTAATATACACTATGTCTCATGACATGCATATAATTATAAGTTGTGAATATTCTTTTATTCATGCAACAAAATAGAAGAAACTCCCATCCACCTATGATGAGAGATCTCGTTATCTGCATGGAGACCAATTCAGGACTCCAACTACAAGTTAAATCAACTTTGCTTTAGCTTTAGCTTTGCTTCTTGGGGAACAAAGTAAAAGCTGCGCATCTCAACCAATTTTTCAAATTTCATGCTTCCTCATTCTTGTTAATGAAACTGCACTGTTCAGGGACTTACTGTAGACATTCCTGCTCCAGAGGATTATGAGGACCTTAAATATCAACCTGGTTCTTTAAGAGCAATATAGACACATGCATACAAAAGAAAAGAACTAAGAATGTTAAGATAGGTACTGTTTAAAAGAACAGATATATCCAAGTTCTGTATAGCAACACACAGCTCTTCTATAGCTTTTTGCACCAAAATGCCTTCTGTTCTCAAGACAGAATACAGAGTATCATGTGCTGAGGTCCCTAAACAGGCCCTTGGAGCTCAAAAGAATTCTTTGGCCTTAGAGTAATGCTTTATTCACTGTAGAAGAGCATCTCCAGTAGAGAAGCAAGAAGCGAACAAGGTGCATGTTCTGCCAAACAGCCACTACATCACTGTTGCAGTAACTTACCACAGCAGTAAGCTGAGAAATCAAAAAAGCAGCAAAATACTACAAAAACTGTTAATAGAAGTGCTTCTGACTGATCATCAATCCTGCAGGACTTTATAAAAATTACAAACTAGCATTGGAATTTTAATTAAAAAGCTGCAGCAGACTATCCTCACTCTGCTCTCCAAACATCCCTCTCAACCAAGCTATTCCTTTTCCTCTGAGAATGAAGTCTAAGAACATTTTCTCTGATGCAATCCCAAACTCACGGCAAGGCATTTAAAATTTAATGAGTTAAATATGACAGCATAACAGCTACATATCAGAACTACAGAGCTGCAATGCACTTGCCTTCACAGCAGAAAAGTGCCCTGCCAAATACCCTAGAACAGGGGAGATTTCTCTGCTCTACAAGGAAGAGCAGAGAAGCAAAGCAAGTACCAGCTTGCGTCGCAGTACAAGAAATGGAGACAGGAGACTCTCCATCCAATGTCAGCACTCTAACTGGCAGGTTATTTCACTGATTACAACTGAAAATTCAACCCCAAAAAACCAGAAGTGACAAGTTATAAAAGCTTGTTGCCAGAGTGCAGAGTATAGCAAAATATGGATCATCTCCTGCTTCCCTCCCACGAGGAGTATTTTTGTGTGTGTGATCTGATATCAAGAAGAGACTTACACAAAGGCATGCAAACTTCTTATCTCCAATCAAAACTCTCAGACGAAAAATTCAAGAAAAGCTAAGGACATTTCAATGGCTGTCTCAAGATGCCCACAGGATACATCAATTGTTCTGGCAGGCTGAATTGCAATCTTCATATGGATTTGCAGGGGTGAAAGGATCTTCCAATTTGTAGACACTGCACCACTAATGTGGCTAGTTGTTCAAGTCAGGGGTTGTGGGTTTCTGGTTTACATTTTAACTCAAAATCAGGAGACTGGTTTCCTTCACAGCTAGTCACCACTAATGCAGGACCTAACTGGAATCCTCTCATGTAAATACTTGCATTTTATTACCTCAGAAAATAAACCAGAAAATACCAACAGCACAAAATGACAAAGAATTACAACAGAGGAGTTTCAGTAACTACCAACTTTCTACGCATCCTTAAAAAATAAGTTTTACTTAATGGTAGAATAGGATCTGAATTTTTTTTTAAAGAACTTAACTAAACTAAAATCCAAACACAAATTTTTAAAATAAAAATTGAAGTGAGATTTGCTTTTCAGTTTCTCAGTTCAAAGTCAGTGCTCTTATTTGTTCAACCTCCAGGTATGGAGCTCCAGCAGGCAACCAGGTACAACTTTCACTGATAAGAAACTGTAAGAACTAGCTAGGAAGTTTACAAACAGATTAGAAGAGTCAAATAGCTCAAGAATGAGAATGCACACTAGCACAAATCATCATGGACCAAATTATGGAGACCCAAACATTTCTCAAACTTGAGGCTTTTTTTTTTTTAAACCGTGTTACATTACTTATTGCAGCAAAATAAAAACCTTGAAACTTTTTTCCCGTTGGAGACAAACCGTTAATGCTTCACTCCCAAGCAAAGGTAAGGTGGCATTCATTAACTACCACTGTTTATCCCCATGTCCCATGCCCCTAAGGCACAAACTTAAAAATAGCCTTGCAGTAGATGAAATTGATCTACCTGGAAAATGTCTCCCACGGAAAAGACAGGATATCCAGCAGCATCAATTCTCTGCTCTACTTTATTTCATGGCCACAGAAATGCTCGTATCACAGAGCAGGCCAGGTGTGCTATCAGGAACAACTTGCCACGAGCAGGTACAGCAGAGGTCCAAGTCAGTCTAAACCACAGAAGAACCCTCCCTCTCCCACAGAAGCTGTCTATATGGAAGCACAGGACACCAGCGGCTTTCATCCCAACTTCAAGAGATATTGGCATAGCGCAGAAGCATTAGAGGATGAGCTGAACTAGCTGAGATATGAGCTACATTTCATACTCCACAACTGTCCTGTTTGAAGAGGGTTGCCTTCCCTCAGCAATTCAGTCTTGCCTGACATTGTTCTCTGTCTGCAACAGTCACCTACTGGAACCACATTAATTGAAATAATTCAAAGCTAAAATTCAGCCCAGAAATGGTAAGTACAAGCTGCTGAATCCACTTAAACATGTACTGCCAGCAGAAAAAGCATCTACCAAACCACAGCTGTGATCTAGAAAACTCCTGCAGTGTGATTCAGTTTCAACTTCTTTACCACAAGAGGTCATTTATACCATGATTCATTACTGAATTAACTGAATACATTATTCTTTTCTTTCAGCTCTCAAGTTATAGATATCCCTTTCACCATCTTACAGAGATTTTTCAGATCTATTCAGTATTCAGCAAATAGGAATGAAAACATGATTCTGTTTAGGAAACTAAACATAATTATATCACTAATCATTGAAAATCTGATGACCTTCAATGAATAGACCCATGAAAACAATTGAACATTTCTGAGTTGAGAGGTGAATATACTGAGCTTACCTGTAAGGTAAAAGTTGCCAAGAGCATTTTTACTCTGTTATTTGTGATTGTAAGTCTCTCTGGTGTAAAATAAACCTCCACAATAAGCCATTACATAATTGCCTCAATGAACAGTACACCTTGACTCCAGCTAACTCACGGCATCCTGAAAAATCTTATGGTATGCAATGATACAACACTATTAAGGCAAGTGATTCTTTCACTACACCAGTGAGTGTATCTAAATCCTGATTAAGAAGCTAACAAAAGCAAAGAAAGCTCTAGATTATGGAAAGAAAGCTGAATCATGACTAGAGTGAATATGAAGCACATGTAATGTTTTGAGAAGGCTTTCCAGAAATGCTACAAAAGTATCTTTAGCCTTTTCAGATGGACAGCTCAGTTCTGTCTCAAAAGGAAGGATGATCTAGGTAAAATCAGAAGGTGATACAGGCAGCTACACAAAAATGAAAGGGTAAATGAAAGCAGGGCAGGGAGTCACAGGTTATATACCTTGAACAAAAACCCTGAAAACAAATCAACTCACACAGAGGAGTATCTTAACACTGAAAGACACAGAATTCATCCCAGCTACAGGGCAGGTTATAGTGACTAAGTGTCACTGAAGTCACACTTGCAACTATACATCAAGAGAGGCATTATTCCATGAGTCTACAACACAAGGTGCAAACCCAAAGGAAGCAAAACTAAGCCTAACAATCCTCTCCAACTTTATGGTTGTTTGCACAGCAGTAGTATTAAGAACACAAAGGTACAAAGTAAGCACATGACTACTCTTGCATACAGCAAGGAAGATACAGCTGTATTACTGTTATTCTTGTGTCAACAGAACCAAATACTAACAGAAATATTCTTAGGCTGTCCTTCACTCACACCTTGGGTTATGCCTATGCTCTAAAGAAGCTGCAAGCCCTGACATTCCTCTGGAAACAGAAAAGCATCAGCACAGCTGCTGACAACTATCCTTCAGTCACACCTCGGGTTATGCCTATGGACTAAAGAAGCTGCAAGCCCTGATATTCCTCTGGAAACAGAAAAGCATCAGCACCACTGCTGGCAACTTTGTAACAAAATACATCAGCAGAAAAACAATTTGGTGCTGAAATTAACTGCGGGAACTGAAATTGCCAGATGTGATGGAACATTACTCAGTGTAGATGAGGAACAGTATACCTTTTCTAAAAAAATAACTACACTCAGATGCCAGAAATCCACAGTAAATAGCTGTAAAAAAGCTTGACCTTTGGGGTTTAGTGAAATTTTCCCAAAGAGCAAGTGACTGATTAATCTTTTTCTCACTTTTGGTGTCACATAATGTCTACCATCATTTCATATTAAAACCCTTGGAGTCTTACTAACCCTTTAGCCTCAGACACACATCACCAATTCTGTAAGCTGAGCTCAGACTGCTTAACCATCAGCATTTCTAATCACACTTTTGACTGGAAATGTAAATTACTACATACGAACATACAGAAGATTTTAAAAAAATCACTTTTGCTTGCCTTTTTTTCTAGATTGGAACAATTTCCTGGCCTAGTCCAGTTACATCAGCAGGAACAACTGGCAGGACCAGGGAGGGACATCTTAAACAACATTGCAGAAATCAAGATCTGTCCAACTTAGTTGTTCGCTCTCTCAGAATGCCTTTCCCTTATTCAGATTAAAGACAGATATCTGAAATAATTACTGGATCAGAAGAGAAGATCATAGCCAGAAAAGATCCCTTGGGATTTGGCTGATGCAAAAGTAACATGATAAAGAACACAGATTTCATGATGGCCATTCAGGATTTCAAAGTTATTCCCAAGTACCTTTTCTGGATAGCTACAGTGAATTTGGCATCTAATGGTATATTTAACAGCTTATAGTGCACCTGAGTTATACACATAGTAATTTCAGTTCCTATCATCATCTTTAAGTCTTCCACAAACCAAGCAGTTGTGTGCAGCTTTTTGACACTGCTGTCTTCTCCATCTCATTTATTCTAGACCTTCTGGAATTCCTGAAATATAGCATATATAATTGGCCTTCTTTAGTCAAATGTTTAATCCACTGTACTTTGATTGAAGCCACCCTATACCCTCACACATTTATTTTCAATCTAGTTGAAGTTCTTTGCTTCAAAGTGTCCTTTGTGATCTGAACTTGAGAGAAGACAGCAGTCCCATACTTTCTTCACACTAAGTTTCTCAATGTCACTGTGTTGCAGCAGAATCTCAGAATATGCTAACAGTTAAACAAATAACAGGTTTCTAGTCAAGAACATCAAACTTTTACAAAGATAAAACTTCGACAACAGCCAGTCTTGCTCTAATTTCACAGTTAGTATCTCAATAAAAAAGTCTTGGTAAACCTGCTACACCTCCCTCAGATCTTTTCAAAGAATGAAGTCACTATCATCACTAGGATGATCAGAAGATCTGAAACCAATTCTCTGATGCTAAGTGAAGAAACACTGGGAGAGCATTCAGCCTTCCAAATCAAAATTTAGTCCTTTGTTCCAAATCAGAATTAAATTTTCCAGGCAACCTATACACAAATCTTCTCAAGCTTGCTCACTCTGTTGTATTGCTATATTTACCAGAAACTGAAGTATCTAGTACAACCTTTATAAGAAAAAGCAACAAAAACCCTTCCCAATTTTGAGCGCTGCTTTGCTAGAAGATTCATCTTTTAAGATCAGTATCACTGTCCACTTATAATCAAAGCAGCTCTTTTTGTAACTTCTCAATTGTTCTTTCAGAGCAAAATCTCAGAAATGTGGATTTCCTAATCCACAGCTAGGAACTGCCAGCAGTACAGCCATATAAACAGCAAAGGAATTCGATACAAACTGAGCTTCTGCAGGCTACACCCTAATCATCTGATCCTAAGGGATTAAAAGTCTACAGTAGCACTAACAACTATTCAAAGTTTGTTGACGTCTATGACACTTTGTAAATATCTTCCCTTAAGGTATTTTTTCCCCTACAGAATTTTTTCATATACAAGTTTCTCTAAAAGAAAAAGACTATCATGCACACATAATGCACAAAGTATGACACAAAGAGGGAACAGTAAATTACTGATGACTGTGTGTGCAAGAAGCATTAATAATTACTTCATGTGAGTGCCCTGCTCCCCACTACTGTCAATTTATATCTTAAGTACACTGAAAATTATTTCAAATATAACCAACTTTTCAAAAAAGTTATCTTTGACATCAGAAATATTTCCAAGTTCAAGGAATATTAAACTTCTAGAACAATTGTAGGAACCATAACACACTTTTCTATAAAACCACAGCAATAACACCAGAGGTATGAGTGAAGGAAATCAGACACTAAAACAAAATGCAGTGGGATACTAGAACAAGTGTTGCAGAACAATTTCTTTTGCCAAAGTAGCCAAGCTAAAGAAGAATTGCAATTTTACCTGGATTTATTACCCATGTACAGAGCTGAACAGTACCAATTAAAATTCAAGCAGAGAAGCTATATCTAATCACTGTAAAATCATAGCCAAGAAGGTCAGCAGCAGTTTTAACAAAAGAAATTCAAACCTCAAGAAGAGAAAGTTCCTTTCATTTACAGGGGAAAAATAACAGAAGCACACTGGAAAACTAAAGCTGGAAAGGAACCTGCAAAATCCACAGCTCCACAATGAACACTGTATTCAGCATCCTAGTGGCTTCAGTGTTTTAAATACTTGCTTATATTCAGTGTTCAATAAGTAATTCAATTAAGTACAGTAGTAGTTGAACACATGGAATACTCCCAAGAGTAGCCAAGTCAAAGACCCAACATTTTTCATAACAGCACATAGTTTAATGCTGACTTTGTCTTTGAATTGCTAATTATTTCCATACAATTACTTACATAACAGAAAACATGCAATACCTCATTTTGTAGTAGTGATACAATCACAAAACACATTTTTAAGAAAGCTGCATTATCAAATCTGCAAAAATAGTTTAGCATAGGGCTTACTCTTCCAGACAACTGGCTCCTTACGCGTCCCAGAATAATAATATGACCTGCGATGCAGGGAGTCAAAGAAGACTTCAGTGTGCAATTTTGGGTTTCGTTAACACTTATTTGATGCAAGTATTTCTATAGATATTTGACTATTTCAAGTATTTAAAAATCTCTCTTCATGCATTCAGAAGTCTGAAATGTTCTTTCATAACTATCTTGAACATAGTCTAAAGATTTTATATGTTCATGGATTAACCTACAGTTAATCTTATTACACAAAGAGCCAACACTTTCAAGAATGAGTGCTAAAGCTGTAACACTAAATAAGCTCATGTAAAAAGCAACCCTGAAATTCTTTTTACTCCTGCATCCATTTTAAAGTCACCAATAAGCACTAGTCAGACTGCAGAATGTTTTTACCAGCAAGCTTCTGAATATGCATAATGCCAATAAAGTTAATTACATTTAAGAAATAATAGTCTATGTGCAATTAAGATACTGGCAACATTTTAATGCAAAAAAAATGTTTAAATATACTAACATCCTAGTCTTGGGATATCCAGTCAAGCTACGCAAAGAGATGTGTTTGTCCCTTGCATACTCCCAAATGTGGAAGTAGGATCAGAAACTGGATCTGGAAGAAAGGGTAAACAGCACGTTAGTTAAATTCACAGAGGATACTATGTTTGGAGATGCTGCAAACATTAGTGAAGACAAATACATACATGACCCAGAGAAAAAATAAAATTACTTTGGGAATAAAAACACCTCATGAAAAATAACTCCAAACCCTCAATGTAGAAGAACCACAAGGACAGCAGAATAAAATGTAAAATGAAAGGAACCTAGAAGCAGCAACAGTGGACAGTCAGCTACATATTTGCATTGAAAGACAGTCTGGAGTTGCAGAGGCACCAAACAGAGCAGGGAAATTAAAGTTCTTTCTACAGTCTTTGAGCCAATAACAATAGCCATCTCTGCACAATTGCCAGGGACTGAAAAATTCCCCTTCATGCCCAGCAAGTAGAAAGCTCTTCTCAATGGCAAATCAAGTTCTGCAGGAGGTAGGGTTTAATTTTTTTAAGCAAAGTTAACATACGGTTAGCATAAGCCTACGCAGCAGGCTCTTCCAGTACTTCTGCTGCTCGTGGCTTTGTGCAGAACAGGAGGAAGCTAAGAAAATGAATCCATTTTTACAGGTGCAACTCAACCTTGCATTGTTCAGATTTATTCCTGTGGTCCTTGAGAAAATAAACCAAAACAGCTAGTTCAACTACTAAAAAGAAGAATTAAAAAAAAAGTCCTTCACCATTTACTTTTGCCTTAAATTTACTTTTCCCAAGAATGACATCCACTCATCCATCAAGGAAGATGTCAGCACTATCCAGCTTTAATAGCAAAGATAACAGGAGGGAAAGCATGGACTCTGCCTTTAGAAAGGCTACAAGAGACTCCCCACCCACAGCAGACAAATGTAAATATAAAAGTTACAGTAACCAGCATACATCTTCAAGGATTGCCAAGTCTTTGTTTCTAAGAAATATTTCTAGACACAAACTAAGAACCATTTATTCTGATTCATTCTCAAATTAACAAAATAGGCTAATTTTACAGAATTTGTTTCCCTTGGTAACAAGAGTTCCATGAGGCAACTCATGGCAGTCCACAGAGAAAAAAAAAAAAAACCAAAACAAAAAAACAACATCCCAAACCAAAAGGTTCAACATTTTACCATATTTTACCTGACTATCATGTTGCTGAAAATTAGGAGAAGCTTCAGCATGGAGACTTATGCTCCAGTTTATGCATCCCATCATCACAAGCAAACAGGAGACTGGAGGTTTTTCCTCCTCTTGACAACTGCTAAGCTATGTGATTTCTGAAATAAGTCATCCTATGCACATCTTCAGCTGCTGCTTGTGGTGTGATGGCAAGAACAAAACAGCTCCTACCAGCTTGCCTCATCTGTGACAGAAACTGGTTAGCCCTGCATATTTCTATGGAGATATAAACAACATGTTGCCAGGTATCCCTCAAGCCAAAGGTACATGAAACATAGCTTGGGTTTTAAATTAGTTCAAACTATAAAGACAGTACAGAACCAAGAATCACATAATCTCACTGAAGAACTCTGTATTTCAGGAAGATGCAAGGCTTTAGACATAACAAAAATTAATCTCTAATTTTGCACCAGAGGACACTAGCAAAGTATCTCTGTAATCTGTTGCCCCTTTTAAAAGATCAGTGCTAGCATGAGGCAAGATTCATAGAGGCAAAGTCCAATCACCTTACAGATTCAATGCACAGTCTCTGGAGCAGTAGCAACAGCAGGTTTTGCAGCCCTTTCCTTCTCTACTCCATCACTCATTCCTACTCCTACACTGCATCAGTTACACTGCTTGAAGTTCATGAGACTGCAGAAAGGATAAGTGGTTTTGCACACACACCCCTCACTTCTCTTTTTTAAGCAGTAACTTCTATAAGTTCACCTTGCATGAGAATGGGTGTTCAGTGTTAAGAAAAAGGTTTAACTAGCCCAGAATCCCAATTCCAGTAAGGGCAAAAGTGTAAGTGACAATACAAGGAGATGACTTAAACAATGCCATCATGAAAAGCATTGCCAGCAAATCACAGAAAACCTCTTTTCAGAAGTAGAAGTGTAGCTGCTGCTTAAATGTCTGTTAAAGAACAGCATGCAATTACTCCAGTTTGTAACAGCATGCAATTACTCCAGTTTGTCAGATGTAACTGCACTGGACTCCTTGCAAATGAAAGCCATGAGAGATGCATGTTACAGTAAAAATGCTGGAAAATCAAGGCCTATTAAAACAGAAAGGAGATAGAGTCAACAATATTCCATGGTCCACAGGTTTTGGCACAGTGTGCTGCAGAGAACAGGTGAGGCACACAGGAGCAGGACAGACCCATGCTCCTGCAGGAGAGGCCAGCACACAGATCACACAGCTCCTATGGAAGGCAATGGGACCCACTGCTGAATGAGCAGGCAGGTGTTACATGGGACTGGTTCTTGCTCCAGTTCTCTCTCGTGAACACAGGGCTGGTCTGACACAGACCTGTCATACTTCTTGGTCAGCCATCAGGTGCTGCTGGCTGATGAATCTCAGATGAACTCGGCACAAGTGCTAACTGCCCTTAGCTCTACCTGCTTTTTCTCTCTAATGACTCCCGTTTGGAAGCAAGCCCTATGAGACTTTTAAACCTTGTCTTAACACAAAATCCCTAAACCAGTGCTGAATATGCATCCTGACTGGCTGACCACATAAAAAGCCCGGTCCAAACCTATGCATCCCTCTGTGGCAGGGACTGTTTTCACTGAAAACAGAAGATACTGCACTAGACCAAGAACGCTCTGAAGTCTGGTGTAATGAGGGATTGAGGTCCAGGAGGTTCTAGAGGCTAGAAACCCACTGCCCCTGCTCTTTGGGAGAACACTGACCCCAAACAAGCTGTTTCAGCACTGGCCCATCTCCCTAGTTGGCATCATAAGGTGTATGGTACCCTAGCAGAGATTGTTGTCATTTTGTTAAAGCCCAAATACACAGATTACCCAAAGAGGTAAAGAGAATCCCTTCCTTTAGGCCAATATTCAAAAATGTGTTGAACTCTAGTTCAGAAGGAGAATTTAGACTACCATTATGTCAAAGGAACCAGAGCGGGGAAATACCTATGAGAATGACTGCTAGGGGATATAAAGATAGATTCAGCTGGTTTCATCCCTGAAAACCACTTTTTGCTAACTAGGGATGACCCTAATGTCCCAGTTACAGCATCAGTTTCTCTGTAACTTCCTGTTAATTTTATGAAACATAAACATATTGGAAAAAGATCTTTATCTGCTCAAGACTTAGTGCAACTTAAGGCACATTGACTAATAAGGCAGCATCAGGAGTAAAATGAGGCTTGCCTGACTCAAGTGCATTAAAGGAGGGTGGTAAAAATTAAACAGCAGCAAAATGCATGCAAAATATATGACTGCAAAATATATCGCACAAAAATTGTTAACTATGAGAAGCAGAGCAAGAAAACTCAAAATTCCACAATTCACTTATCCGAAGTCAGTAGAAGACAGATTACTGCAAACTGAAGGTTACTCTAATAGGGAAGTTCATTCTGCAGCATGTCTTCAATGTTTTGAAGCTATGATTACTGATCACCTGGCACTTTAATCCGTGATAAATCCACCTCTCCACTGAAAGAGCTGATCCCACTCATCCTCCCCACCCCCCCAGATGCTCACTCATCTCACATTTGCACAGTAACACAACAAGATGGCTCAGGGATCAGTTTCCTGATCCAACCCAGCACGCATTTACACAAAGTGAGGGCAGTGGCACAAAGGGAGTGGTATGATCACCCTTCTCCTGCAGCATTTTAAATCTGTATGAGAGTAAAAACTGCTGTGTTTTTATACAGAAATTCACTTTTACTGCTAAGCATCCCTTGGACACGTATTCTATTTACCAGTGGTGGAACCAAAATGTTTCCTGAATAATCTTATATACTGGTCAGCATTAAACAACTATACTCTCCCATACTGCTCATTTAGGTTAAAAGACATACAATTGTGATTTCTCAGAAATTATGGTAGGAGTTACTGCCCAAACCTGTACCTATTCTAAATGTAACACTAAATTGCAGTTTGGCAAGGACCGAAATGTGGACTTGCAGTTTCTTCAATATCAAGGTGAAATGCTTTATTACAGTTGCTCTAGCATAATCTCTCCTTTATTTTAAAAAGGAAAAAAGTCTACTTAATGTTTCCTATAGCACCTTCTACAAACACTGAACATCACTTCTAGAGTATATAAAATTAATACATTTCAATATTTTTCACCAAAAGAGTGATATTGCAAATAGAGTAATTTCATGCCTTTTCGGAAATCTGACCCTCTAGAAAGTTGCTTAATGTCATGCAATACAGTTTAAAAAATAGCATAATGTTTAACTTAATTCTGGACAAAGAATAACTCGGTTCAAAAGCCAACAGTAATTTTATTAGATATTCTTGAGCATCATTTTCTGTTAATTTCCTTTTAAAAATATTCAAAGAACCTATCTAGGCACATCCCTATGCTGTCCTAACCTTTAACTCTTTAACTGAAAACAGTATGGTTTTAGAATAGCTTTTTCATGGTGACTTCCATTTGACTTTTTAACCTTAAAACAACAAAAACAAAACGAAAACAAAACAAAATAAAAACCCCCAACCAACCAACCAAAAAACCAAAACAAACCCACCAGAACCTGCTACCTTCTCCCACCAGTGCCTCCCCAAACACTGCCCCCTGAAGTTTCACATTAGAACTTTAATAAGCAAAGGCTTCAAAAGAATACACTTTTCTCTTTGATGGGAAGATCAGGTAGTTAGTTACCTGAAACTGTTTTTTCTCTATAGTGGGAAATATTTTGACCATTCCCCAGAAATGCTTTAAGATGTATTTGGAAGAGTTTAGTCTTTACACAGCTATTAAAGCACATCATCTCCTTTTCTAAAAGCATTCTTTGTGAAGCATCCTCATTTATGCTAAATCTGGATTTTCAAGAGATCTAGTTTCAAAGATATATTCATTTTCCTTCACTGGTTCCAAGAAGAAAAACTCTTGGGATATTTCAATGCTATGATGTCCTGTTAGTTCATTTTCATCTCTACCTCCCCTCAAAAAAAAACTAGCAGGGAGAAGCCACCCGAGTTAAACAATGCCATACCAAGGTGTTTGAAAGCCCACAGACAAGTATTTTACATGTCATTTTGAAAACAAGAATAAGCTTATGACCTTCTGTGAGGTCATCAGAAGCAAGAGATCAATTTCCTAAGACCACCTGACTCAAGCTGCTTTAGACCCCAGCCCTACAGGAGTGTGGACTGACAGCAGAGGGTGAGGCAGTCATGGCACTACAGCCAAAGCACATTTACACGCTGGCTGCCGCACTGACAGAAAGCAGGAATTAATCCTCAGGAGAGCCTCACTTGTCACACATAACCACAAGGTGCTCCTGCAGGCACTGATGTCCTTTCACTGCCACTGAGAACAGACGGTTCCTAGCTCAGAAGCAAGGACATCCCTGACAGGGATTCCTCCATGCACCCACATCCATGGCTCTCATTCTGGCCCACTCACAGCTAAGGTCCCATAGCCTCTGTTCACACTAACCTGCGACTTCTCGTTAGAGTCAAGGCTTATTAAACCTTGTCTTCACAACCCAGCTTAAAAACAGACCAAATAGAGCTACACCAGCAAAACTACAGGGCAGCAAACCAGTGTTCAGAGCATGATTTATTTATTAGAGAAATTTTTGACACCACCAACAGAATCTCAAAACTGCACAATAAATTCAGCACTCTTAACCCTTCAAGTCTGCTAGTACAAACCAAATCAGAAATTAGCTCTGTTTGCTGCTTACCAGTAGAATCATCAAGACTCCCCTAGGCAGCACCATGGCATGCTGAGAGCAAAGATCCATCTGCCTTAAAGATGAGATCAGAGGACTGCTTATCTCTTCCCCCTAACTGAATAGGAAATAACTACTCTTCTTTCCCTACAGCAATGGAAAGCCCTCCAACTTTCAGACACTAGAAATACAAGAAGGAACATCAAGAGGGATATAAGGTTGGGATGCTGAAATGCCCACAAACAAGATAAGCAGAAGGTGTCGATTTCTTGGGAAAAAACTGCTTTTGCGTAGACTTTTTTTTAAGTAGGTTTAGTAGTTTTAGTCTTGAGGGGAAAAAAAAGTTTCCAAAAATAACTGCTTACTTTCTGAAATTTGTGAGGTGTCATCACAAGCGCATTTAGCTGCTAAAGTTCATCACCATGCCAGTAAGTATAGACCAAAGCAGCTGTGATCGACTTCTTGCCTTCCTCTTAAGCACCTCCCATTATATACCAAACTGTGTAAGGCATTTCCTACCCTAGGGCCAGGAGCAGTCCTTGGGCTACAAGGAGTTGAGAAAATGTAAAGTCCTGTCTGCTGTTTTTATTTGGAGCACAGAATTCACTTCAAAGTACAAGCAGCAGAAAGATACAAATTCAAGATTAGTCACAGGCAAACAGATGATTTAAGAACAAGAACCAATCTGTCATAGGAAAGGAGTGCAGCCTCCACGGCAAAGTCAACTGCAGTTCTGCAACATCTTTAACTTACAAAGTCAAATTTTAAACTATTTTAAAACTGAGTAACTTGTTGAGAAGAGTAACCTCTGAACTCTATTCAATTTTGTACTGTTAGCATGCTCAAACTGTGACCTCAGCTATGGTTCTAGCAAAAAAAGAATCAGGAGGACAGTGGCCAGGGTGGAGACTATTTGGGTTTTGATACCCAGAACAGCAGTGCACTAAGGGATTACCAAACAGCTTAGCGTCCATCCTATACTTCAAATGCCTTCTAGTCATTAAAATAAATAAATCCATGTCCTCTTGAGACCCGAAAGGTGGTTTACCTGTTGTTTCAGGGCATCTGCCAATGCACTGCTTGGAGAATACGTCAGTTTACGCTCAAGCCCGCATATTTAAAGTTCCTTTCACAACCGTGTAAGGGAGGAATGCAATGAAATCTTTAGCTCTAACACACACTAGCAGGAGTTTGGCCTTCATAGCAAGATTCTTGGAAGGAAAAATACAGAAGCTCTACATTCACAGAGTGCAGTTCTGTAAACAGACCTACTTAACACCACTTTAACCTTTTTTCAGGAGTCAGCTTTCAAACTGAAGTTATCCAGACTTAGTATCCTCCATGACATCAATTTTTGGATAAAACATACTTTTAAATAGCTAAGTTCAAGAAGAAGGAAAGATAAAAATCAATACTAATCTAATGGATCACTAACAATCAGCTCATACTCCGTACTTTGGAAAGGAAAAATAGCCCTCATTTACAAATCATTTAGAGCAGTAATTTTCAAGTTGTGGAATCCTGAAAAGCATAAAAATGCCACACAATTTAAACTATTGGCAATAGCCTTGTTTTTCCACAGTTGCTTCTTGCCAACTTCAGATTGAAAAACACTGTTTTAAGAGAGCTCTGGCAAAACACAGCTCTCTCAGTAGTTTAGGGTTGTTCAAGAAAAATGCAGCATCCCTGCTGAATTCAAAAGATCATATGCAAAATGGACCTCTGCATGGCCTATGTCAACTGAGCACTAAAGCCATTCATTCCCAAATGACTGTACATCACTCAAGAAAAACTGCAGAGGCAAGACCAAGGCATTAGATTTTGTGAGTTTACAAAAATACTCCTGTAAGATACAAGAACTAGGTTCTCATAGCATCTTACTGTACAGTTACAGATGATTACGTTTTCCTTACTTTGTATGAATGCACAGGATTGACAAGGATGATAGAAAAGTATAAAAAAACCAAGAGAAATGTGTGGGCAGTAGTTAGACATTTAACCAGAAATACCAAATTTAGTGTTATACTTGATACAATTTTGGCCACCAAGTATAAGTTAGAATAAACTAAACATTCATGGGAAATATTTTAGGGAAAAAACTACTTTTTCCCCCTTCAAGAGACTTTGACACTTCGTTTTGACAAAGACTCAGTGCACTTGTCTTACACAACACATTCTGCAATATGTTCCCTCACATGTCTTCATCCTTTTCTTAATCTTGTAATATTTTGAAAGATAGTAAGGTACAGCATACAGATAAAGAATAACCACCAAGGTAACTGAAACTTTCAACTTCCAGACGAATAAGAGCACAACTTTTCCAAAGGACATTTAAAACCAGCAAGGAACACTCCTCTTACTTACCAAAGAGGACAATTAGATCAAGAAATGAACGCTGACACAAAAGTGCAGTAGGTTTTTTTTAAGAAAAGTTTTTTCAATGCTTGTTTGGAAGTGAACACTGTCAGATTTTTTTTTCTTCATAAGATAAAAGTAAGACCCTTGAGAGAAACCCCAGAAGAGAGATTCTGGTATCATATAAACTTAAGTTTCACTAATGACTTTAAAATAGGAGAGAAAGCTAGGTAAGGCAGCAATGCTCCTCCTATTCTGAAGGATGTAAATGGAATCGCTGCTTTAAGATTGCTTTTAAGTTTGTTTAGATCAGAAAAGGAAATTACCCCCATACTTTCCTAGTCTCTTGCTTTTGCAGAGGGAAACGCAAGTTAAGCATCCACTTCTGCAAAAATTTTCTTTATGCATGGTCTCAGAAACTCATCTAAAGTCCATGATAAAGCATCACCTAGACAGCAGCTCTCATCATTTTTGTCACAATGACAGACCTTAACCCAGGAGATGACCAAACTTGAGACAAAGGTCTGCTGTTAACACTAGCTTATCTTCAACTTGTTCACAATGAGGACCAAATAACTCCCAAAGAAGGCAAGAAGTAAGTCAGGTTGCTGTTTAAACCAAAGGAAATATATTTTCTCCATTCAAATATATAAAAATATTTCTCTAGAAGCCCAAGACTACAGAAAACAAGGCACAGGCTGAGAGGACTCTTCTGATCCCAAGACTCTCCATCTGAAGTGCACAAGCACAGAACTCCATTACTCTGACTGATCTGCGACAAAGTTTCAAAACTGACCTGCAAGTTAGTCAGCACATAATGAAAGAGCAGACCACCAAAGAGCTTTGTGTACATGAATCTCGGTGGAGAGTTTAACAGCTGCAGGACTAGCCTGTCCTTGCAAGGCTGCAAGCTGAACTCAGGAGTTTATTACACAGGTAACATAGCAAGCTGCCTCCTGTCACACAAACACAGCAGCAAAGGGAACCAAACAGCACATTGCTACAGACTCATTATAGACACCAGGACAAGCACAGGAGCCTCAGCACGAAGAACCAGCCTTGAAGTATTAAGAGCAGGGAACTACAGGCTGTGGGCTGAAGCTTTCACATCCTTTTTTTAGGGCAACCAACAAAAAAGAAATAAAGAAATTAAGAACTCTGACTCTTGACTACCTGTTCCTCTTCTTATTCTGACAGTTAAACCATCTTTAAAATGACCACCACTCCTGCAACAGCAGAGGGCAAAGGACATTAGATGGACTCACCTCTCCAGTTACACAGTGAAACACCTGTACTAAAGGTGTATGCAAAATGTAATCAAAGACAACCAGGAAAGTTTTCATTAGTAAACTCAGCTCAAGAGTTAAGATTGTCTGGTGGCCTCTGATGTCTTTCCACACTGCTGGATTCAGCTTCTGAAAGCTTCCTTTGTTAATGAATACTAGGCTCTTGTCCAGTCCTCTTTTCTCCCCCTCTACTCCCTCCCATAAAATATCATGGTCCTCAGGGCATAAGGAACATCCTTTGTCTTCCTGCAAGTCTTCCCTGTGCAGCCACTTTGCCACCCCTCCTAGAAAATGCAAGAGGAGTACCATCCTTTCTCTTCTCTGTAGGAACAGTGGAAAAAAACAGATGGAGACATCATCTAGTAGCAATTTTACCATAGAGGAACTGGTGTCCCACAGAAATGTTGCAAAACCATAACCTCTGCTTCATCTTTCATGTGTCAGCAGCATTGATGTGTAACTCAAATCTCCTACTTAGCTTTGAGAGCTCAATTTTTTTGGCAATTCACCATAAAGAGCACGTGATACTACACAAAACATACAAGGTGAACTAAATCTTAGGAAAAAGGTAAATGACTTAAAGATATCCAGAGAAAGAACAGTAAGGCATTCTTCAAGAGAAAAAGAAAGACACTGAAGCTCTCATTTCCCAAAACGGCCATATAGATTTATCGGAGAGAAATGAGAAACCCCAGAGGCCTGCAGAGATACGAGGAGAGGAGGTATAAAGCTGCAACTTTATTAAAGAGAAACTGGTTAGGAAAGCAAAGCCCCACAGTTCATTATCAGGGAGAGACCACGAAGAGGGAGATTGCTTCAATCTTCCTATTTCTGCAATGAACATGAAGCACACAAAAACTAACACCTACTCAGTGAAAGATATATTTTTGCATGTGTGACAATACCAGTTGAATAGTCTCAACTCCTCACTCTCTGTGCCTCTTCTTCCCCTGCAGATGTTATAGCCAAAAAGAAAAAAAAAAAAGATTGTTTTCCAGTCAGGTCTAGTCAGGGAACTGATTCACCCAGCTGCCACACATAGTTGTGCTTGAACAGAGGGGACTATTTAAGCCCATTTAGACAGCACTACTGTCAAACATAACCACAGTCTGAAGCATAGTTACAAGAAACAAGATACAAACTAGAAGACTCAGTGCCTTTGGAATAGACTATTCTACCCACTTCCCTTCCCCCCACAGATGGGATCCCATGGAGTGTTTCAGAGGAGCTCTCCTGATCATCTCATTCCCACCTAGGATGACTCAGGTTACTGCACATCACCAGAAGATTATCTGTTTGTGCAGACTTCTGTCAGTTTAGTAAAAATAAGCACTAACGCCCCTCTTAGCCAGAGGAAAACCCTAAATTGGCTCAGCCCTTCCCATCCAACCCTGCCCTCAGAAAATCCCAAAAGCTTTGTATTTCTCAAAGAGTTATAAATATCTATGCCAGGAACCTTTGAGAACCAAAGCCTCATCCTCTTAAGAGTGAAAACAGGTACACACAGAAGGGTGAGGAAGAGGATTGGAAAGTCACCTGTAAAATACTGCAGTAGTGTTTGCTCCGCCCCAACCGGTAAGACAAGGCTGATTTTCTTTAACCCTATTAAATGCCTGTTTTTCCTCAAACCTTGCCTGAACTGACTTCTAGGAAGTATTCTCGATGTGATTTTACAACAGCAATGAAAGAACACAAGTTCTCAGACTAAAACAAAGCAAACAAAAACAAGCAAGCCCCCAAAACCCCATAAGGACACATGACAGTACTTGCCTGGATGTACAATAACCTAAGATGGCAGACTGTTGAGTCACAAAAGTACCACATAATAAGGATTTAGACAACTGAGCATAGAAACTGGGATTTTTTTATCACCCATTGTTGATTAAAGTGCAGTTACTGGACTTCAATACATAATAGCATTTGGACTATCATCAATATATGGCACAAACTGTCAAGAAATGGCTTAAAATTCTGGAAGAGTCCTTCAAGTACTCTTCTAAAATGGTACTGTATCACAAAGCTGTGAATCTTTGTATATATATACATCCCAGCATAAATGCTGAAAAGATTTTATCTAGATGGATTCTTACTATTTTCTACATGCATAGAGTGGATTACTGTGATTAATTTTCTAAGTTCTATTAGAGCAGATGAATTATGAATGTCATTATTTCTTAGTTAAAAAGTCCAAATGCCTATATTTCCTGCAGGATAAACATATCCCAAGAAGGAAACATGCCACCTTGCAATGATTGTTGTTACCTCACACAAATTAAAGTAAGTTTTTGTTGAAATGTGAAAAAAACCCAAATTATTAGGCCTAGTCTGAAATTTCATGTCACAGGCATCAGAAGAATACCTCAGCATGGTATAACTCAAAGTGATTCCCAATAATTTTTTTGAGTATGCTTTTGATTGGTTGACATCGTCCCTGAAAGAACAGAAGTTATTCTTCGTGTCCAAGCAGGGAAACAAGGGCAAATCCAGAGTGATTTGTAGTGAATTCAAAGAATTTGAAACTGACCTAGATTCTAGATTCATCCCCTGCAGTTCAACTTCTACTGTTCTTCAGACACATACCATCCTTCCATGCACATTTAAAGTAAAACTAAAAATCACACTGTAAATTTTACTCCCTCCAATGAAGGATTTTTATTTTTAAATGATAGTTGCCTCAATCTTTTCCTGGCATAACTTTGTAATAAAAGGTTAATTCTCCTTCCCTCTATTCACATTGCCAACAAGCAGAAATGTTGGAGCATAGAACAGATCTTCTTGAACGAGCCTTCAGCTACTATACTGTAAAATTGCTGTACAATGGATTTATATTAATAACAGAAACCACAAGCTGCAGCTACGTTGCCAGCAGGTTGAGATAAGGCAAACAGTACCGCTCACGTTTGCTGGGGACAAAGCTGGGGGTGCATATAAAACAAACACCAGTAGAACAGGCCTACATTTAAACTTTGACTTGCTTTTTAATATTATTTTTCATCAATATCACAGCTATAATAAGCGTTCTCATTTTGGAACAAAGAAATACAATCTGACCTTTGAACAAGAACCATGTTAAACACTTGAAGACTCAAGCCTACTTCCAAAACAAGGTAGCACTGCTAACTGTTCGGAAGCAGCAGCTAATTCATATCACACACAGGCTGGAGTTATACAGGAACCATAATCAAGATAAGAAAAGTAATAAAGATTTCAAAATTATTCAACTGCTATACACCTTCTCTTGATTATTATTATATTCTAACACTTCCTGATGTATCATATTTCTTCCTCAGAATCCACACTTTAATCCTAAGTACCCAAGGTCACAGAAGACCACCACCATACAGTGAGCTAAACAGAAAGAGATCAGGTACTTAGGTTGCAGTATTTAATCAGCAACAATAACTTAAAAAAAGGAAATTACTTCAGCTTATTTTGACAGCATAACAGGCAAGCAGCATTTCAATGAAACACTGGCAGAGCTCAAGATGATTGGAAATCTTAAGAGAATGTTACAAGTTTTCCCTTGAAATCCTCATTTTGCTCCCAAAACTAGGATCACTTCTGAAGAGTAGCGAACCATTCCCTCCCCACCCCCACACCCCCAACACAGACCATAATTCAGTCAGGGAGTCTCCAAGAGTACAGCTAATATTTAACAAAGGGCTAAGCATCACCAGCTAGAAGAAATGCATGCGATCACCTCACACTACTCCAGTGATCACGCAGCACTGCCATGCTATTAACTGCCTGTATAAAAGGTGTCAGGAGGGTTTCAGGGATTTGTGGGTTATTTCCTTCCTCAAACTCCCCATTTTTAGCAGATCCAATCTCATCAACCATTTCAAATTCAGCAAGTGCCTGAACACAAAATTATTAGAGTCTGGGAGAAGGAAAAAAAAAATTAAAATCACCACATGCCTTTATGTCTAAGTATCTGCTTTTGACCACTGAAAAAGATGTTAACATTCAAGACTGGTACAGAAAACACGTATGTCAGCATCAAATAGTTGTGATCTGGCACATTGTGTCTCTACAAAGTCCTACCAGGGCATCAAGATCCATGCACCAGTCCCAGCTACCCCTGCTCTGTGGTCCCACAGTCCCATTACAAGTCACTGCTAAGAGAGCTTAGACAGCCCTTCTCCACACTTCCTTCCACCTCCAGGCCATGGCATGCTGCTCCCTTAATTTCATCACTGATCAATGGAATTGCTCACAGACCTACGCTCCACCAGCCTCACCATCTCCCTCCTCACAGAAAGGGGATGAAATGCATGACAATGAAGGAAGGTTTCAGCCAGATCAGTTCCCTGAGCTATCTCCCACAAAAGGCCACACTGGGACAACCAAAGATGCAACTCCAAGACAGTTCAAGTTTATCTGTATCTCTGATGCTTTGTTTTCACTCTTTTCTCTTCCATCAGCTTTGCATTCTCACACTCTTCCTAGTGCTAGTGCCGGTATTTGCTTGACCTGCCAGCCAGTTCAGAGAGCTAGACCAGCAGAAAATTATTCTACTCCCTCCAAAAGATGTTTTCTGCTAGGACAGCTCCTCTGAATTGGCTCCTTGTGGGCAGGTGGTCTGTCAGTCCCTCTGTGGTTTTGCTCCCTTAAGACCACAAGCTTAGTTTGATAAATTGCCATGAACTCACAGTCCAAAGGAGCAGACAACTGCAGAAGCAAGAAACAAGAGGGGAAGTGAATTACTTAAGCCATATTTATTGCCAAATGCACTAGTTCAAACCACAGATATACTTTTTCTGAATGCCACATGGTGTGGTATTAGAATGACTTTTCAGGGAATGATGTTAACACAGAAAATCCCACACACCTCATTTACTTTCAGAACTAAATATGAATGAGTATGTCTTATTATTACAAGAAAGATTTTCACATACTGATGCATAAATAATGGAAAACAGAGTGTTTATTACAGGAAAAAGTTCTCAAAGACTTCTACAAACACCCAAGGTGAAACAGAAGACTACATCACTTAACAATCTACTTCCAAATCTCATGGAATATTGTCAAAATTCACATAAAAAGATGACAGAGGTATATTGAGAGCAAGGGGGGTTAAGATCACTACATCATTTCAGCTGGAGATCCTGGGCGAGTGCAATAAATCCTTTATAATTTTATAAAAACATGAAAACAAAAAAGGTAACAACACATTTACATGACCCAACGATTTATGCAAGATTCATACTAGGAACAAGGCAGGTCCTGAAACCTCATAAAACTGATCAATTTGAAGCTGAAACTATTTACAACATACTGCCATGAAGATAAAAGTCACAGAGCACTGTTACACTTTGGACTTTATTTTTCTAAAATGGTTTTGTACTTTACCTCCAAAAAAACCCATTCAATTCTGTGCTTAAAAGCGTTCTCAGTATCCTTTGTTAAACACACACAGAGGGGACTTTCAGAAAGGGAAATCTTTTGGAAGAAGAAAACGTATCAAATTTAGGTATGAGGAAGAGATATGCAAGAGACAAGGGGAGGAAGCAACTTCACCAGAAGCTGGCAATTTAAATGACTTTAGGGAAATGGAACAGGGTGTGTATTAATGGGGGTGGAGGTGGGGTGTTTGTTTTAAGTTTTAGCACTTAGGGTTGCTAAGAACCTCAGTAATGTAGTGTTTTCCTTGAGTCTGTAGACATAAACTTCTCTAGCTACCCAGGATTTTCCCGAAGAGCAGCACAGTGAACAGAGACAATTCTTGCATTTCACCCCAACACAGTATCTTCAACAGCAGCTTTGAAACTGTACTTCTTGGTTTTTTTTCTTCCCTCCAAATTTACTCCTCGCAGCTATGTAAAACTCCAAGCAGTAGGACAGCTCCACTGGAGCATTCAAGGACCCAATGCTAGAGCAGCAGGGACTGAGAGGAAGACAAGATGACATGCTGCAAATAGAGAGTTTAGAAAGGACTAGAACAGCTGAACTCCAGCAGCTTGAGGTAAGAGGAATTGAGAAAAAGAGACAGAATTAAAATAAATCTGGTTGAAGGAGAGGTGGAATAAAATGTAGCAGAGATAGAATCAAAATAAAATCCCACAAACTGAATTTAGAAATATCAATAATCCCTTGGGGAAAAAAACCCAACACTTTTATGTAGTGGGAATTTCTCAGTAACATATTGCCCTTCAGTTGCTTCATATATAAAACAAATTAATTTCTTGAATTAGTCTGAAGTTAACAAGCATCTAGAGCACACTTTAATATTACAGAAATTTAAACATCTAGATGAAGCCAAAAATATACACAGCAGTTACACATCCCGGTGTAACCAAAAATGGTGTTTCAAATCCCTGATAATGAACTGGGATGCTGAGCTAACTGACAATAAGAGGTTTAACTCTGCACACAAGGAACTAAAGTGAATCAGTGACTGTTATTACAGATTACCTATGCTGAGCAGTCACTGGCAGATTATGGCCATATTTGCATATTTAAAAATAAAACGAGGATTTGGGCTCAATTAGAAACAGAACGCCAAACAAGATGAAACATACCAACGTTCTAGACAGGGATTTTTACAATTACTCTGCAAGTTCATAGTCTACGGTTCTCAAAACCTTTTTCTTTGGAGACACACACTGAATTACTGGCCTAGAGCTGACATTTATGTGAATGCTGGGACCCAAAGAAAAGGTTTCAATTTCGTAGTAGGGAAAGAGAAAAGGGCAAAATCTGTATTTTGAATGGAAAAAGTTACTCGAGATGAAAGGGACTTCTTTTTCAAAACCCTAAACATTCGTTTGCAAGGAGCCTACCCAACAAGAAACGCGCAAAGGAGAGGAGGAGGGCAAAAAAAAAAAAAAAAAGGAGGTGGAGGGAGAACAGAAAAGCAATCACACATCCTTTTAACCCCGCGGCCCCGCTCCGGATTCACGGCGTCAATCCGGCACCGCGATCCACAACTTTCCGCCTCCCCCGCCGCTGCTCCCGCCGGCTCCGCGGCCTCGCTCCCTCCCGCCTCGCCGGGCCGGGGGCAGGCGGGCCGGCCCCGGCTCGCCCCAGGGCAGTGACAGGCAGGCCGCTCCCCGCCGCCGGGCGCGGCCCCGCCGTAAACAAGTTTGAAGGGGCCGCGGCCGGGCCGGGCCGTGCCGAGCGGGGAGGAGCGGGCGCGGCGCTGACAGGGGCCGCACAAAAGGGCAGGGCAGGACCCCCTCCCGGCTCCCCCCCTTCGGCGCAGGGCGGGGCCCGGCCCGGCGCGGCGCCTCACGGCGGCAGACGGGGAGGGGGAGCGGGGCGGGCCCGCAGGCCGCGGCGCCGCTCGCCTTACGGCCCCCGCTCTGGCGGAGCCTCCCGCCGCCGCGGGGCCCGGCCCGGCCTCCCCGCCGCGCCGCCGTCCCTCACCTACACAGTGAATGAGCTTGTGTCGCCACGAATCGAGCTGGTGGCGGACGCCGCGCCTCTGGATGGAGCACTGCTGCCGCCCGCACGGGCTCGCCATCTTCTGGGCGGGGGCGGGGCGGGGGCGGTGGCGGCCGCCGGGGCGGGGGGGAGGGAGGGAGGGAGGGAGGGCCGCGCGCGCCGCGCTCTGGCACGCCCCCTCGCGCTCGGCGCTCTCCCCGCCCCGCGCATGCGCCGCCCGTCCCCCAGCGGCTCGCACGTGCGGCGGCGCCGCACCCGGCGTCCGCCAGGGGGCGCTGTGCAACCCCGGAGCCTCTCGTGAGGGAGCGGGAGCGCCCTGGGGGGGCACCGTGCCCTGAGGGGGCATGGTGCCCTGCGGGGTCACCGTGCTCTGAGGGGGCATCGTGCTCTAAGGGGTCACCGTGCCCTGAGGGGGCATCGTGCCCTGAGGGGGCATCGTGCCCTGAGTGGGCACCGTGCCCTGGGGGGTCATCGTGCCCTGAGGGGTCACCGTGTCCTGAGGGGTCACCGTGCCCTGAGGGGTCACCGTGCCCTGAGGGGTCATCGTGCCCTGAGGGGGCATCGTGCCCTGAGGGGACGTGCCACCCGCGAGAGGTCATTGTGCCCTGAGGGGACAGCCCACTTCTGAGGGTTCACTGTGCCCAGAGCTGCAATCCCTTCTTGAGGGGCCATTTCAGCCCTGAGGGGATCACATTGTTTTCCATCAGGAAGAGATGAAATCTCCTCATCTGCTCCACCGTGTAGTTATAAAACCACCAGGTGTATTGGTGGCCGTGATGCAAAGGGAAGGCACGTGTGCCTGCAGTGGCCGGGAGGTCCCGCAGTGACAGCTCCATGACTCGGCCGCCTCCTGCAGCCTTGCACCACAAGCACAAGGCCCTCCCTCCAGGTGAGCTCAGATGTTGTAAGGGTGCTGGTGATGTAACACCAGTTATAACAGCAAGCAAGGAATACGTTGACAGTCTAGAGAAGGCATGGCACTGCCTTGCGCCCATGCAGGAGGACAGGAACACCAGTACCAGCTTCTTTCAAGCTCGGGGGATAGGATTGTAAAGTGAAATCTCTTACTCCAAGCCTTGTCATAAGGCCAGAGATGAAGGTGTATGAGCCTTTATTTCCCCACCCTACTCACTGGAGCCATTACCCTCAACTTGCTTAGCCATACATGATTAGAGAGTTAAAAAAGCGTAGAGATCAAAGTTGGCTGTGCAAAGCTGGCTGGTCAAATGCAGCTGCTGTATTAGGATGTCCCAGATGACGTATTTCCTGGAGAGAAAAAACTGTTTGAGCTACTGTTGAGGTGCTGCTGTAGCTGCAGTAAGCCACCTGTCCTGTTCAAGGGGAACTCCAAGAGGCACTTGGTGTGGGCAGGTAGGAGACCAATGAACCTGTCCTACAAAAGATTGGGACAGCTCAGTTTGGCCAGTTCAACAAAAGGAATGCAAACCCAAGGTGTACTTGCTCTGCCAATCTACCAGGGAAGCTGCAGTGCGGAAAAGATGGACAGAGCTATCTGAAGGCCAATGGTAGAACAAGGCAAGATTATTGGTTGTCTCTTAACACTGTCCTGAAGGAAGTAAGAGGTGGAACATCCCCGAGCAGACAGCAACCAGAATAGCAAGAGACAAAAGCCCATTTCAAGATGCAGCTTCCATGCAAGGAGGGCAAAGTGAAGCCTGTTTTCATGAGCAGAGCAGATAGGTTTAGGGAATCCCAGTCCTGGTTTGAAAGCCATTAACAGTGAAAACAAGGAAAGCATGACCTATGGAGAATTTCTATGCCACAAAGAGTAGGAAAGCTCTTTAGGCATCTCTGCTCAGGAATGATCCCCTTAGCTGCATCTCATTCCAACTGTTGACAATATCCTGGTCTTTGTTCCACTCTTTTTTCAATGTGAGCCATTGGGGTCTACATGTCTTCATATCCAGAAGAGGGCAATCTCCATTCAACTCAAAGTCTGGGCATGTGTTTCAGTAGAGCCTGAGTTCCTAAGTCTGATAGGCACTACACTAATCTGAGAAGTATGTATTTCCTGAGAGGTAGATGATCTAAACAAAGGGATTGCAACATGAATGGCCTAAACTCCAGCAGGTAACTTCTATCTGCAGTCTGCATGGCAGCTAGAACAGTGGGTGGACTCCCAGCACTAATTATTTGAGAGTCCCAGTTTTGGGGGTTTTTGCAATCCTCAGTTCTCAGACTGATGTTTAAATAGCAAACTCTTTGAGACAGCCCCATGGTTCTACCCTGTGCTGGTATTGAACCTACCATAAAGCTTCTAATTCCTGACTGGGCCCATATAAAAATTAATTAATTTTCTATAATGTGCTGCCCTCCCCACGGCTAATCACAGACTGGTAGCATGACAAATATCAACAATTTGGATTTCTTACCCACCACCAAAGCAGGGAGGAAGAGGATGAGGAGAGCATGAACCAGAAGATCCAGTACATAAAGCAGGAGAAGCTGTTTAAGAGCTAGAGAAAGACAACAGTCCTGTAATCTAAAAAATGGTTTAATACCACAGGCCTCCTGTGGGAAGGAGCAAACAAAGAGC
This sequence comes from Anomalospiza imberbis, assembly GCF_031753505.1. Taxonomy (NCBI): domain Eukaryota; kingdom Metazoa; phylum Chordata; class Aves; order Passeriformes; family Viduidae; genus Anomalospiza; species Anomalospiza imberbis. Next base: position 21,886,490 of record NC_089688.1, read on the forward strand.
CAAGGTCCACTTTATAAAAGAGCAGCAGCATCTAGAATCACAAGCTAAAACTTTTGTGTTCAGGGAGATGGAGAAAAGGGACTTTTTCTAAAAGGGACTGAAAAAGGGACTGTTTTTAAAGAACAGTGGGACTGGCCTCAAGGGTCTCATCAAGAGTGACAGCTAAGTGAGTAATCATGAAACTACAAAGGCAACGGGCAGATCTGACTTGATCCTAGTGTTGGGCTGGACCAAGTTTGATGAACCAGAGCTTGCACCATGCTGCCACCAACACAATCAGGCAGGTTTGTTAAACCAAAGTGGATCCACCATTTCCCTGGCCAGGAGCATCAGCAGGCCCCAGCAGCCACTCCTCTACTTGCTCCTGTAAACGTCTCAGCACAAGCTCTCTAGCTGGGACACAGCTTTGGCCTCCCCCCATTTCCCATGAGCCATGAGACTTGCTACATTTGAAACGTTTTTCCCCTGTTTCACAGTGGCTCCCCTTTGATGTTGATTGTTTGCAGGCAAAGCTTAGTGGAGAGCGTAGCACTTCTCTGGTCCGTTTGCTGGTTACTGCTGAGCCGCCCAGCCCAGTGGAGAAAATGCTTTGATGTTAATGAGCTGCAGACAATTTCACTTAACACCAATCAGGGCCTGCCATCTCAGAGGTAAGACTTTCAAGGCAGATCCTACAGCAAGTCTCTCCAACATCCGTTTTTCCATAGCAGAAGATACTCAGACATTTGAGCAGAAACCTGTCTTCTCACAGTCTTGCACCACACCCGATGTCATTACAGCCTCAGAGATGCCAGAGGTGGGGAAATAGTGAGAGTTACAAATGGCCCTATAGAATCGCATGACCTTTATGGGACTCAGTAGGAACATGATTTACCCTCTTGTCCCATTAATTGCCTACTTCTGTGGTCCTGCAGAAGGAATACACCAGAATGGGAGAAGAGGATAGATCCTATATTGCTGATTTGCCTGATTCCTCTATGGCTGGTGTTCAAGGCAGCACCATTCAGAACACGGCAACCTTTCCATCAGCACAGCAGATGTCTGAATGAAAGGGGCCAGCTGCAGTAAAGTGAGACTTGCACAAGGAGCCTTGGACTATCCTCTTTCTTGAGTGGGTATTTCAGCAAAACCTTTCCTGTCAATCTGCTCCAGGCAGCAGCATGTTGTCAAGTGCATGCAAGCATGCAGGTCAGTGATTGACCCCTCAGAGACAGGGTACAAAAGAGTCTGTGGACCTGTGGTAGCTTCCTTGGCTTCAGTCAGCCGTTGTTGTGGGCCTCAGACCAGGAGGCTGGGATTTCTCCCTAGGGTAACACCTCATGTACTGGAGAGGGCCCAGATTAGGCAGAACTTCTGCTGTGGAGAGATAGTGTGGGAAGCACAGAACAGTGAGAAAGATATCTGTCCAGTGGAAATGTGAGGCACCACAGTCTCAGGAAGGAAGCACTGAACCACAAGTATGAACAAAGACAAGTGAGAAAAAGGCATAAATTCAATTTTGTAACCCTCTGCCCATCATCAGCAAAGTATATTTATCATATCACACAAACTGTGTTTCTATCCAGACTCTGCAAGCTTTTGAAGGGAATGACCCAGTCCTCTGAGAAGCCCCAGCCAAGCAGAAGCAAACACAGACTCTGTCCCATCAAGTAGAGCAACAAATGAGACCACACTGAAAGTTAGGGAGAAACATGCCTTCTTCTGAGGAATGTGGCATAATTCCAGTATATCGCCTTTGTTAAATGATTTATTGCAATGAGAGAGAGAGATACTAACTCTTTAGTTTTCTTGCCAGAACAGGATTATTCCCTGCAGCAAACTGGATTACAGAGTTAAAATAATGCAAGCCAAGTCCAAATGCTTGTGCCATGCTTACTGCAGGGAGGAGCTCAAACAAAAGTGTGTGAGCCTACACTGAAATAAAACTTAACGAGGTAGAAAGTGACATCATGGATGAGGCCATGACTGATCACAGGCCAAGGAGACTGTCCAGCAAAAGAAAAACTGCACTTTGGAAAGTCTACCCAAGTCAGTGGGAAGAGACACAAAATTAACATTTGACAACATATTTAGCATTTGTTGAGCACCAAAAGTCATTCCATCCAAGCAAAGTTTGTGGGCCAGGTTTTGACACAATGAGTAAAACCATACATCCTGCAAGAGATGAGACTGGCAAACAAGAGGGCATTGACAACAGCATGGAGCAACATATACAATGATCCACAGATAGCAGTAAGGGAAACACTGTGACTTACACTGCTGGGCAGGAGCCTGAGAAGCACTGTGGAGTGTGTGCAGGATGGATGAAGAGGGAAGCTATTTGATCCCTTTTTCAAAGGGATTTATTGTCACATGCAATAGCAGCTTCACTAGAGATGGGCAAACTATCAGCCAGAAAGCAGAGAGATATTCATTAAGTTTAGGATGGATTTTGGGGCACAAGACAATGTGTTGTCAGAAATTATAATATTAATATAAATAATAAGCAATAGATTTGTAAGGTGGATGGGAATAATCTGGGGTTTAGAGCAGGGAGTTTATCCCCATTAAAGGAACAGGAAAGCTAGACAGTTGAATAAAATGGACAATAAAAGGAAGGGTGATGCACCCTGAAGCAAGGTGAACACTAGGTCAGCTTGTAACTGTTTCTAGGGAATGAGAAAACATTCACCTGAAACCAGGGTAGAGCTGGAACTGGAACAGCCAAGTTGTCCACAACATGTTTGACTTAAGACTGCAGCATGACTTGAGTCAGTTCTCATGGTCTGAATGCCTGGAGAAAAGGAGACTCAGGGGTGACCTTATCACTCTCTACAACTTCCTGAAAGGTGGTTGTAGTCAGGTGGGGGTTGGTCTCTTTCACCAGGCAGCAGCTGACAGAACCAGAGGACACATTCTTAAGCTGCATCAAGGGAAATATAGGCTGGATATTAGGAAAAAGTTTTTCACGGGATGAGTGATAAAGTTCTGGAGTGTCCTGCCTGGGGACGTGGTGGAGTCACCATCCCTGGATGTGTTTAAAAAAAGACTGGATATGGCACTCAGTGCCATGGTTTAGTTGAGGTGTTAGGGCACGGCTTGGACTCAATGATCTTGAAGGTCTCTTCCACCCTGGTCATTCTGTGAATCTGTGAATCTGTGAATCTGTGAATGCTTTGCTCCAGTGCCACTGTCCACTTTGTGTGGCACACACAAAGCCTATATTCTCTGTGTGACACATTCATGTGAGGCAGTGCATTTGGTCATACATGCGCATGATGCTTCAGCCATTTTGCTGCCAAAGGAACAGAAAACTGCTGCATTCTGCTTTTCCCCCAATTAAAGGAACAGGATCAGCTATTTTTTGTCCATGCCACTGCTGGCTGTCAGGAAATTCATAGCAGCTTATCAACTTTGGTCTGATTCTATGAAATTTACAAGAACGGTGGCAAATTGCAGTATAGTTCCAAAGCTCTTAGCAGAGTGATTAGCGGACAACAGCATCTTTGTGTGTGTCAGCTCATTAAGGAGCTTGGCCAAAACTATAAATGTTATAGAAACAGGAAACAACAAAACATTAATTCAACCAAATATGCAGGTAGCTCCAAGGAAGGATTGGTGCATCCTAAGAGACAGGCAAGTGGAACAAGCAGTTGCACTTTACAAGTTTTCCACACCAGCAACTTGACAGGTGCAGTGTCCCCAAAATAAAGGGTGCAAAGAGTTTGAAAATATAAAGCTGCTCATCATAAAACCTCTCTCTATATATATACACTACAAGAATGAAAGCAGCGCTCAAAGTGGCTTCAGATGTTCATGTTCTGCATTCAACAGCCACACTCAAAACTCTGCTCAATGTTAAACAGGTTTGTGGTCACCATGAAAGCGTGAGGGAGGTGCTGGAGGCTCGGTGACAAGTGACTAATCAAGAACTTCAAAGCCTTTCAGATGTGAAACCACTGACTTACTTGATGCAGTGTACTGTGTTCTGCTTAAGCTGGCTCTCATAATCAAGAAGTGAAAAATGGCAAATGCTCTGCAGTTTCTGAATGGAAATTGAGGAAAATTAGGGAATGATCACCATACCCATCACCATGGGAAGAACAGTATGAGTGTAAAAATGCTGAGTGTCTTCATACACAGTAAGCTAATTTTTATGAGCAATGACCATAGAATACTTCTTGCATTACAGAAGAGGTGGGGGACTGCATGCATCTAGAAAATATCTCCGCCCTTCTCCAAAGTGATAAAAGTTTTCTTTCAAGTTACAAATGTACATTCAGCAAACTGAAAAAACAGCTGGTGAAAGAAGACATTTTCATGGAGCGAAGTCCAGAGCTAAAAATCAAACATATTAATTTAATTTTAAAACAACAACAACAACAACAAAAACAAAAGAAACAAAACAAAAAACCCACTCAGGCCGATGTAAGGTTTTGTCTCATTTCAGTAGGAAAATGATTGCCAGAGTAGCAGCTCAAGATAGGAAGCCACAAAAAAATTATTCAGGCTAGTAGCAGAATTTTTGTCCAGGAAAAAGGAAAGGGAAAGGGAAAGGGAAAGGGAAAGGGAAAGGGAAAGGGAAAGGGAAAGGGAAAGGGGGAGAAAAAACCACACCTGGGTTGTTGTTTAAACCACTAGAGAACAATTATGCATTGACATGTGCCTAAATGATACTGGGCATAAACTACTGACCACCTGATTAGAATAGTGGAATGAAAAGCATCTGAAGGACTTGAGAGGTTTTCATGGGAGAAAACATAATGATAATGGGAGACATTAATTTCCCCCATACAGACTGGGTAGACACCATGTCAAAGAATGATGCAAAGACTGTATTTTTAGCCCGCATAAATGGATATTTCTTAGAATGACCACTCAGAAGAACCAAGCAGAAGATGAACTCTTGATTTAGTCACGAGTAGTACATAGGAGGGAGTTTGAAATGTAATAATGAAGAGTCACCTTGTCTTTATGAACACAGTGTGCTCAAATCCAGTATTATGGCTGGAGAGGAAAAAGCAACAGAAAAGTACACTGTAGTGCAATGTAATTTAAAAGGGAGATGAGCATATTCTCCTTCCAAAGGGAATAAGTGTAGAAGTCAGCAGAGTAATTAAGAAGAATTTTTAGGTAGCTGATGTGTTGTCATAGTGCAATACTGATGAAAGGACAAATGCTTGCAATGTAATTGAGACCCTTCATTTAAAGCTTTAAATATGGCATCACTCAGGGTTTCCTAACAAGAAGCTAAAATAATAAATAACCCCAAGTCTGGCACAGTTCATCAGTAGAACAAAGATGACATTTAGAACAAAACAAAAGAAAAAAAAACACACAAAAAAACAACAGAAAAAAGACCAAAAAAGCACTTCAAAAATAATAACTATGGCCAAAGAAGAAATACAGAAAATCCCAAAGTCTGCCAAGTTAAATAAATAAATAAATAATGAGATCCCACAACCCAACATTTAAGCCAGCCAAACTTATTTTCAAAGACCATCTTTCTAAAAACATGAAGATTACTAATAAAGACATGTTTACACAGTAGGGGGAAGCCTACAGGGACTCAGGGGCCCAACAGAGAGCTTTGAGGGAAGAATGGTGCAGAAAAATAACCTTTACTAGAGGGTACTATCACCAAGCAGTTTTGGACATCCAAACATTTTTTAGCTGTAGTTTAAAAGCAATGGGTATATGGCAAATTTCTACTGAAGTTTGGGTCCAGCCTCGTAGTTGCCTCACTCCAACATATGGCTTCCAGCATGCTGAGGGAAATATTGCTGAAGTAATAAGGTGGTGGCTGAGGGTCCCAGACCAGGTTTTAGTCCCTGTTGACTTACATTTCATTAATAGATAGCTCTGAAGTGAATAGTCAAATGGGAAGCACCAAGGTCTGAGGAATTAGCTACTAGTCAAAGCACCAGGAGAGAGAGAATAAAAAGACAAAACTGAGCCCAGCTTGTGGATCTGGGAGGGGTTACATATTCACCAACCTTGCTATCACATGGAAATGTTTAGAGATGTTGATAGAGATGGGGATTAAGAGAACACCTGTCCATAGCAGTAAGTGGTGTTGGCTGCTGTCACCTCTTTCCCTGGTTGCTGTTGACACTCCAGAGATCCTGTACTGCTCTGACCTATTCCTTTTATCTGGGCCATTAATAGCATTGCCTTCTCTGAAGTCTGCCTCCACCAGCATCCGGAGGAGTCTGATTTATTCATTTTCCTCTAGTGGCAGCTACAATTAATGAGCAGATACATCCTGCAGGTCTCTTCACTCACATGAGATTGTAGGTAGAACTCATTCTTGTGCACTGGTGAAAATGGACCACACTGAGGTCTACCTGTCCCTTAGCCAGACTTCAAAGCCTATAAAAGCCCAAATTTAGCCTGAAGTAGTTCCTCATTCATTGTACCAGGTGTTTCCCCAAACATTATGATCATCTCTTATTCACTTAATGTGCATTTTTATAACAAATTGAGTGCTTTGCCTACAGGCTAAGTGCAACCCCAGGTCTTGGAAGTTCCAATACACAGACATTGCCTGGTCTCCACATCTTCATTGCACCACACCGTTAATGTTCTTTGTGCACTTCACAAGTCCTTTGATGGGTGATAGACATCGTGCTCCAGGCCATCTGAATGACACTGCCAAGCATGTCTGCTCTGGGTTGCATTGCTAGAGCTGGTAAAGTCCTGCTTCCTGAGCTTATGCAGCATTGCTCTAGAGAATGAGTGGGATTCAGGAATCACTTTACCCCCAGGTACTTGAAGGAGAGCTGCTTTACTTAGGGACAAGCTCCAACTGTCTCTTGGTAACTGAAAAAGTGTATTTTCTGCTACTTGTCTACACACTATCTGCCTCTAAAAATATGCTATTTTTATGCAGGTTCTAATACCATTTCACCTGGGAACAGCGCTTGTATGCTATATTGATATTGTACACAATTTCACAGCCTTGTAACTCACCCATTGACTAAGCCTTCCAGTCACACTCAATTTACTTTGTTTAGCATTTTCACACGGACTTGTGGTTCTCCCTTGGATTAAGCTGAGAGGTGTTAAAGCCATTTGTCCTACCAGCATTATCTCCTAAGGCACTGTCATCCCCTAACCAGAATCTTTTGAGGTTAAACTGGAAACACCATGTCCTTTATCTCCGTCATCCATTCCTCATACAAGTTTTTTTCTCCTTCTCAGATTTTGTCACAGCCTGTGCTACTGATTTTGTAGGCTTCTCCCCAAGTTTTGCCATTTGCTGTGGCGACATCAGGCAAGCCAGAGTGTTGGCATACTGGAAAGGTGTTGAGCCAGAGGATAGTGCATCCCTGCATGTGTTGGAATGCTTGGCGCAGGCAGAGTGTGCACCTGGAACAAAGCCGCAGAGATTAGCAGGAGTAGAAGCTGGCTGGCAGCACCTGGTGGGTAGGAGGAGACCAGGAAGTCGTGAAGCACTGCTAGTAAATCAGGTCCTTGTAATGACATAAAAGGGAATGACATGGATTAGATATGTCCTGAGGAGGTGTGTGAAAGGGTGGTAGAAAGGATCCTGCACAGTTATTCTCAGGGGCTGGCTACATATACACCAGACACAGCCTTGAGAATAAACTGTGCTGTCTTCAAGGCTACAAGATGGATAAAGAGTAGGAACTGTGCAATTAGAGAAGTCTTTAATTTCACAGTGAATGCCAGGCAGTAAATCATGCCAGAATAGCAGTGCTCAGATATCCTCTGACAAGACAGAAAGCAAATTCCCATATCGATTCAGTATAATGTAAAACACAACATCATTTCAGACACAGCTTCACTGAAAGGCAAGCCTGCTCCATCAGTCAGGGAACAGACCTGCAGGGAGGAGCAGACACCAAAAGTACCCCTGCAGGGAGAGAGGTGAGGGGAGAGGAGAGGAGAGGAGACATGAACCAGCTGCAATCAAACCCCAAAAGTGGGTTTAACTCTGTTTCAGTAAAGGTGATGAGGGGAACATAGGGAGTGAAGAGATACCTAGCGAAACAGGAACAGCACAAAAGAAATAATCCCTTAGATGGGGCTGCCAGTTTCTTAGACTGAGACACTCCATTCAGAGTAAAGTATGGTGTACTACAAACCAGAAGAAACTGCTGCTAAAGGTGAAGATCAGTCCCAAGGTTGGAGAGGACATACAGGAGAAACTGGCCAGGCTGCATCAGACACAAGCATGACCAGGCTGCAGGACAGGTATTAACCACAGATTCTGAGAATAAATTCAGGCTAGTAAATCCATTGGTAATTTCAGAATAGCCACATGCAAGCTCCCAAAATGCAGAGGGAGCAGACGGTTGGGAGGTACTGCAAGTGCTGAGAGTAATAGTTCCTCATAGGGGAAGAAGGGGACCTTGACCTTGTCAAGGGATGAGGGAAGCAGGGTGAAATTTAATGGCAGAAAGGGCAGATTAAACACTTGGGGACCAGCAGCAAGGACATTTGCTACAAACTGATGAAATGAAAGCTCTGAAGGAATAAAAAGACCTTACTGCACTGAAGGATGAATATGAAGCAGCAGTGTGATGCTTCTGTGAAAAAGGAATGGCACTATGCTAGGATGCATCAGACAAGTTATTTTTAGCAGAGACAGAAACATTATTGCCATTGTGCAAGGCATTGTGAGACTTCCTCCAGAATATCCTTGCAGCTCTACATCCAGGAAGGATACTTTTCCACTGCAAAGAGAAAAACTATTTGGATGCTGACACAAACAAACATCAGCTGATTAAGAATCTACTAAAAGAGTTTGGTTTCTTCTGGCCAGACTGGCTGAGAGAGAATAGATGCATTTCTGAAGAACCATTGAAAGGAAATTATAAATATAATTGTTATGAAAATATGTAAGATGTGCAATAATGCCAAAAAGTATTTAATAACTTTAGATGGTGAATTAGAGAGCTTATACCCCTGCCAGGATTGATGTTCTGGACCAGCCTTCCGAGAAGGGTAATGAGGCAGAAAAACTTGCATAATTTCAACACACACTTTGATAGAATTCCCTCCATTAATTTGTAAGTGAAGGAGCCCTGGAAATGGGTGGCTCAGCCTGGAATACAGATCCAGGTTGGCCAAGGAATCAGCAATACTAAGGGTGTTTGGAGGAGTTGTTGCTTTCCCCCAGGCTTCTGGGTTTCTGCTGGCCATTGTGATGATGAAGAATATAATTTCCCTCATAATTTGCACCTAAAGGTACTGAGGTTTCCCTTCCTTTGGGAAACTAAAGACAAGCTCTAGGTCTCATGCATTGGTGCTCCTAGCATTACAGTCTCAGAGGTCTGCTCACACATCAGGCTTAATGCTATTGCCAGATTAGGGTCAGGAGGGAATTTTCCTAGATTGACAGAAAAATTGCGGTTGCATTTTTTGTGTGGTTTTGATTGGGGCCGTTTTGTTTTGCTTTGGGTTTTTACTTCCCCAAGTTCACATCTATTTTCTAGATCTTATGTATTTTTTTTTCGTTAAATTTCTGCTATTGCCAAGCTGCAGACCAGTAGTCCCTTAATCTTCCTGCCTGCTTCCTGTAGCATGTTACAGCTGCAGTCTTTTTCTGAGAGGAGTCAGAAAGCACTTGCAGAACCTGGTTTTTGAGGTGAGTGGAGCAGGTGTCCAGACTAGAAGCACCAACAGGATGTTCTCTGCATGTTTACTCCCAGCTGCATACACTGGACTACAGGGTGACCCTGGAGGACTGCCCAATGCAGATGCAGTACAAGAAGCACACACAGAACAGCAGCAGTGGCTGTAAGAGGGAGCAGGGGCATTAACCCAGGCTCTCCGCTGTACAAGCACAGATTTAAAAGACACACAACCACTGGCTGACCTTCAGGGCTTATGTGCAGGCAGGCAGGCAGGGATTTGGGATGAGGAATGTGTAAGAGAGCAGAGAAAGTGTGGTGAGAGTGAGGGAGCCCCAAACCTGCAGGTGCTACATGCCAAAGTGGGGTGAGCACCTCTCCCAGCTCTCTGGGGCTCCTCTGAGCCCACCTGCATCAATCCCAGCACCAGGCTGCCATGGCCACTCTCAGCAGGCACCCTGGAGCTGGGTACCCCTGTGAGGCTCCTGGTGGAGGGAACCCAGGTTGGAGAGGCACAGATACGCCACAGCAGCAAGCTCTGCTTTGGGTCAGGAGCTCTGAGCCCTTGGGTGTGTTGAGTAAGTCTGAATCTCGAGGACTGGTGGTCCCAGGGACTGGAATGGTTGTCAACAGTGAGGACCATAGCCAGGTTCCTGCCTGGCACCTCTGCCCACAGGGGTCCCTGTCAGCTTTCAAGATGAGTATGCTGAACTTCTTAAGTGTGAATATCCTAAGTGTGGGAAAGCACACCCACCTCACAGAAATGTGGGTACTCGGCACCTGGCAGCACCCAGCTCCACGGTCCCAGAATAACCTTTTCTGAGGATATGGGCCTGTGCTGTTGCTGAGGAAATGTTGGGCACTGCAAAGCAACGAGGACAAGCGCTGTGCAGTCTTCATCCCTGGGCAGAGATGTGCAAGGAGTGCTGCTGTCAGCCTCTCCTGCTGCCCCACTGCCTTCTGCACATGGGCTCCAAAACAGCTTATGCACAGAGCAAAAGTCCCTAATCTTGTGGGTTTTACCCACTTTGAAAGACCATTTTGGATGTTCTTCTAGCTGCTTTCTAGCTTGGAGATCATGTTCAGAACATACTAATGCAAGCGAGAATGAAAATGGAAAGGGAGAAGGAAGATGTGAAATCAGCATCAATCCCTTAGAGATTTGTTCCAGAAGAAGACTGTAGATAACAGGGCCTGGTGCATGAAGGGACAACTGCTGGAGATTGGAGTCTGTAGCAGGAACAGAAAGGGAAAGGCTGAGAGTGCTTTGAAGAGAAACAGAGTGAAAACTCCCAGCTCTGCTCAGTGACCTCTCAGAAAACACCCTCTGTGTGGTTCCCAGCCATGAGCTGTTGCACCTCAGGGCAGAGCCACTTGCACAGGCAGCAAAGGGTTCTGCTGCTTGCGGGAGGAAGGTTGGCTGTCCTATGGCAAAGTGGATTTGTTTCCAAGAGAACGGGGGTTCATACAAAGCCTCACCTTTGCTCCTCACTGGCTTGCCTGCTAGGACAAAGCATATGCTCCAAGTGCTGCTCCTTGCCACTGTCCCCAGTTCTCTCCAGACAGCTTCCACCAGCACCCATGCTTCCAGAGAGCTGGCTGTGCATGCTTTCCACGCTCCTGCCTCCTCTTTGCAACAGTGCCTTTGCCACTGCCTGGACAGCAGGAAAACACCTTTCTGCAACTCTCACACCCTCCACAACAAACCTTAAATCAATAACCAAGAACACAGGGACAGGTTATTGCTAACGGAAACCATTAAACTGTAACACGGGAATAAAGCCAACCTCTAACACTCAAGATTTATAGGGCACAACAGCAGGGCGTTAATTCTTTTGGCAACACAAACACTTTCATACCCCCTGCCTTTCCTCACCCACAGGAGCAGTGGGAGGAGAGGGGACCATGTGCAGCCCAGCTGTAGGAACACAAGGACACAGCCTTGTTCATGCAACAGTTAGCAGCACACATATTTGGGGTGATGCCATGCTCACAGGGCTACCCAAATGCACACACTCTATGGAATAGCATATGCCCAGGGGTTCCCGAGGTTGCTGACAGCAGACATCCCCCGTGCCCGGCTCCCCTGCCTATAACACTACCCACTCCTGCCTGCCTCTTCAGCTCCACCACAGTTTCGAGTAAAGAAACTTTCAGATCACCTAAAGTATTTGTAGAAAAAAGCCCAGCTCTAAGGCATACAAGTCCTTCCTCAGGCCTGAATCACCCAACAACTGGAAGTGTTTTCACAGCTGCTTTAACAGACGTTCTCCCTGTAACTCTTGGATTCACATCTGCCACTGGTGTGGCAGCTCCGAAACCAGGGAGATGCTGGTCAGCACCACCATCGGCCCAGCAGCTCTGGGCTGCAGGTGTGATGCAGCCATAGGGCTTTGCATGAATTCACAGAAAGGGACACACATCCTCCCCACAAGACCCCACTGGGCCCTAGCAGTCACCTCCTCCTTCCATGTCCCAGGAAGAACTGCATTACTGATTAACAGCCCCCTGCCTGCCTCCCTCTATTCCACTCACACCCTTGCCTGCAGCTGCCTCCTTGGACCCTCCCTTGTGTAAAGTCCAGGGCCAGGCAGGAGAGGACAGGGTGGGAGCTCACTCAGGGCCCACCTGCAGGCAGCCTTACTGTACCCCACATCCCTGGGTACTGTGGAGGCCCCCCAGGGCTGAGCCGTGCAGCAGCACAAGTCACCAGGGTGCAGGCAGGAGCAGGAGACCTTGCTCCATCTAGGGGGGCAGTGAGGGAAGAGGTGAGCTCCAGCCACAGTGCCAGACCATAAAAGTGCTGCAGTACCTCCAGGCACAGCCACAAAGGGCTCAGAGCCTTGAACACAATCCAAGCGGCAGCATCAGCATCAACTTGGCTGAACCCCTCACCCTGGGTTTATTGCCCCTATTCCCCTCCATGCTCTCACACTATTGGAGTGGGTGCTGCCCCCACCAAGTGAGGAATCTGAAGGGACTTTGACCAGCCCCCTCCCACCCCAAATACCAGGAAAAATCCTGGGAATGGCATGGGGGTCAATCCCCTGCCCATCGCTTCCTTCCACACCCTCCCATCTCTGCACTGCCCAGTTGGGCAGCTGCAGGCTTCCCTAACCCAGGGTGTGCCAAGAGAGGGCTCAAACAGGTGCCACTGCACCCCACCCCAAGCCTGTCCCAGTTCTGAAGCCAGGGTACTCGATGCCATCTCAGTGTTCCAGTCAGCACTGCCACCTGCAAGGGACCAGCCCCACCTGCAAGGGAACCCCAGGCTTTTTCCAGCTCAGGAGCAGTCCAAGGCAGGACTTTTCTCTGACTGCCAGCACAAGAGCAGGGAGCAGGAAAGATGCTTGGCAGCAGGCCCAAGCATGCTCCCTTGGGAGCTGCCTGTGAGCGCTCCTCTCCTCCATGAGCTGCAATGCACTGAGAGGGCCTAGACAGGCGTCATCCATCCCTCCCTGCCGCTGGCCATCCTTTCCTGCCAAGCACCATACCACTGCAGACAGCTGTAATCTCTCTGCAGTCACACAAACACCTCTCCCTCGGGGGAAACCCAGAGATGAGATGTCCCCCCTCTCTTTCTGGCGAGCCGGAGCAATACCAAGGAGCAGGCTCGAAGGGGACAGGCACACAGAGCAGCGGGCTCGGAGCCAGCAGAGCCCTGCCCGAGCTCTGTCCAAGGGCTAGAGCCCGTTCCCAGCCCGCGGCCGGGAGCGCCGGTGGAGGATCTTAACTACCCCCCAGCGGCCATTGCGGGTAGTGCAGGTGGCCCCAAAACGGCTGGGAGCCTCGGGGCACCCAGTTCTGCAGCCAGCAGAGCCCAAGAGACTGTCAAAGGGGTGCTCAGAGAGGCATTCACCCCGTGCCAGGCCTCATTGCAGGCTGCCACGGTGACAGTCACATGCTCGGTGACCTCAGTCCTGCCCCACTCTCCCCAGACATCCCACTCCTGTGCCCAGTCCACGACCTGTGCAACATTTCATGGGCCCATACCACAGGCACAGTCCCTGGGGTCTCGAGGGGGGCACAGCCTAAGCACACACCTAGGAATAGCCCACGCAAAGGAGGAAACAAGGCAGTGCTGCTGTTTGAGCATCCGTATTTATTATATGTCTGGGGCAAGCCCAGGCTGCCACTTGCCTGGACTGCTCCAGTTGAAGGCCAATGACCCATCCTCCTTAAATATTGGTTATAAAACAAATTTTTTTCCTTTTTCATTTTATTAAAAATCTCATCTCTCTCTCCATACTTTTTTTGCCTTTTGTATTTGAGTATAAAAGTGGGGGCGGGTGCTCCGCCTTGCCTGCCGCTACCTCCGCAGGCTGCGCTGTGCCTGCCGCAGCAGAGTGTCAAAGTCCAGGGAGTCAAACTTGCTCTTGACGGGAGCTGGGTCAAAATCCTCACGGTTTGAATCTGGAAGAGATGGGAAGAAGCTGTCTTGAGACCATGGAAACACTGGCATAGTTCTGGCCATTCCCACAGCAAACTTATCTTGTTTCACCTGCCAGACTCTAGACCCAGAGTCTGGGTCCAACACAGTGCTGGAGAGACAGGGAGCCCCCATTCAATCCTTCAGGGCAGGACAGTTCCTGGATGCGGCTCTGCTGCCAACCCTGACTGACCCCAAGGATAAGGACTCCTATGCCTCTGGAAAGAAGAGAAGGACCCAGGGAGGCCAACCCCCAGCTTAGGGGTTGTGCAACTCACCCAAGTCAGCGTAGTTCCTCCTGCAGAACTGCCTGCGGCCACCAAAGCACAAGTCAAAGGGCTGCTCATCTGGGCGCCGCAGCTTGTGCCCACTCTCTATGGCGGCGAAGGCTTCCTCAGCATACCGGTAGGTGACAAAGCCATAGTTATCCCTGACATTGGAGGAGATCAGCAGCAACAGTTATGTTTGCCCCCCCTTGGTCTGTAACATCTCCTTGAGTAATGGGAAAAGGGCCAAGAGGAGTCATCCCTGAAGGGACTGACCCATCTACCCACAGCTCTTACCCCTCAGAGCGGAAATGCAGGGTACACTCTTCAATGTCCCCAAACACGGAAAAGCGGTGCCGCAGCTCTGACCGTGTCATCCTGCTGGGGATCTTGCCGATAAACACAACTCGCCGCTCCTCCTGCGGGCAGGGATGCCCCATCCGTGAGCAGGACCACTCACACAGAACACCCTTCCCTGCATGGCCTCCCACCACACTGTGCCCTGGCCAGGGCCTCCCAGCAATGCTGCTAGCAAAGCTGAACTCCTGTAGCTTTTTGAAGTGACAGAGGGGCTATGGACCCCCAAATTTCCAGTCCCAGATTCCCAGCCCTCCATCACTCACTATTGCACGTTCCTTCTGGAGGATCCTCTGCCTTTGGTAGTGGTCCTGTGCATCATAACTGTATCTGTCAGGGCAGAAACCAGACACATGAGCTACGGAATCATGGGGGTGTCAGAAGAGTGATTCCAAACACAAGGGAGATCTTGAAGGAGTGGGTCCATCCCTCCTCCACAGTAGGCTGGGAGATGGGTTGGAGAGCTCACACTCCTGCAGGATGGCCACGCTCACCTTCTCCACCTGTTACTCCTCCTGCGGGGCGAGGGGGAACGGGACTGGCTGCGGGATGTCGACCTGGATGAGTAGGAGGATGCTGATGATGAGGATGAGGACCTGTCTCGGGACCTGCCACATGACCCACAGCTGGAGCGAGAGGAGGAGCTGTGGGAACATCTTGAGCGGTACCTGGGGGAAGGAAAGATACAGCTGAGCTCTCCCTCTGTCCAGCATCATGAGGCTCCAAAGTAGAAAATTATATCCATTGTCCCCATGGTATTCAGCATCCCACTCGGACAGGACTATCCCCAGGATGGGGAAGCCTCTGCCCAAGATTGCCAGGGCAGCAACAACACTACAGAAATGTTGCTCCATTAGGCTCCCAATGCCACAGAGAAAAGGGAGCAGGCTCACAGGAGGCACAGCTTCTGAAGAGCAAGAAATAATCATGGGGGAACTGTGGAGCACAGGGCTTTGCCTGGGAAGGCCCAGAAAGGGCTGGGACTTCTGTGCTGAGCCCCACACGATGCATAGGACAACACTATATCCACTATATACTATATATGCTTAACAGCCGTGTCAACAGAGACTGCAAGAGCTTCTACAGCAGGGCCAGGGAAAGCTTAAGGACAGCAGGATTGAAACACATCTGGGATTAAGCTGTGCTGCCTCCAGCCAGGAGCACAGTCCCTCTCCAAACATGCTGGCCATAGGTGGTCCCTGCCATAGGCAAACCCAGGCCTGGCAGGGCATGCTGCCTGGCTATGCCACATATTCTCCTGGAGGACAGCAAATCAGGGTGGCACAGTAACATGGGGACATTTTCCAGCACAAGGCCAGCTGATTTGCTGGAAAGCCAAGCCAGATGTGTGGCTTGACAATCCCCAAGCTGCACATCCATGGAACATGGCACTTTTATACCTGCCCTTTCCAGCTCCAGCCTCTGCATTTACTGGCCATCAGTGAAGGGGTCTTGGTTGGACAGGCCCCTCATGCCCAGGGACGTCTCCAGAACTAGCTGAACACCAAGAGAACAGCAGAAAGAGGAACCCTTCACCAGCTCCAGTGCCTCCAAGCCCAGCTGGGACAGGCTGCACATCACTCAGATGCACAAGGACTCTGAAAGAAATGCATCCCGCAGAGTCCAAGGTGTCCCACTTTCCTACACAGCCACCTGCATAAGGAGAACATGGAGCCCCCAAGGCAGCCAAGCCAGACAGGTTTTTCCCTGCTTGCCTCCAGCAGCTCTCTGGAGAGCTCCACCGCGGCTCCTCTCATTTCTATACCAAGGGCTGCAGCAGCTCCACAGCACAAATATGAATACCTGCCATAATACTCCAGAAAAAGCATCCAAAAGCAAAGATGCAGCCAAGGACTTGTAACATGGTCTGGGTATTCCAGAAGGAGTAAGGAAGTCTGGCTCAGTAGTGGTTTTGCAGGCATATGGGCCCAGATGTGGGCTTCAGCAAGAAATGGATGGGCAGGGTGTTGCTGCAGCTCCCCCACCCTCTGTGAGCCAAACATCTCTTCAGAAGGGACACAAGGACAAAAGCATCAAATCCAGCCATCTAGTAGTAGGACCATAAAGATGTGTCTGGGCTCTTGAAAAAGACTGGCCACTGGACAACTGCCTGTCTTAGGTTGCAATGAAAGATGTAACCAGAAGTATGTATTCTATCACCACCTGTTGAAACCAGGTGGAACAGTGTTCTTCACCTCTTCCATGACCCTGCCCTCATAACTCCGGGGGCTGGGGGCATATCCCCTGTTAAAACCAGGTGGGGCAGTTTTCTTTATCTCTTCCATGACTCATCCTCCATCCAGGGAAATATCTTCAGTTAATGGGCCATTGACTCTCACTGCATAAAATTACATCATCCCATTGTGAGATGCTCCACCCAGGGGGAGGAGCCAAGCATTCCTACATAAAGAAAAATCTGGTATTTGGAAACCCAGGGGAGCCTTTTCCCACTGGATTCCCAGAGGAAGATCAGGCCCATCTACACCATCACTGACCCTTCAGAGGAAAACTACACCCTTCTACAGGATCACTGCTTCAACAGAACCACACCTGTCACTCCAGGACGGCTGCAGCCACCGTTTAATTGGACTGCTACCAACACCCTGACCAACACGGTGTCAGGTTGTATTCGGGCTCTGTCAGTGTTTTACTGCATTTTAATTTTCCTAGGAAAGAACTGTTATTCCTATTCCCATATCTTTGCCTGGGAGCCCCTTAATTTCAAAATTATAATAATTTGGAGGGAAGGGGTTTACATTTTCCATTTCAAGAGAGGCTCCTGCCTTCCTTAGCAGACACCTGTCTTTTCAAACGAAGACACTGCCCTAAGAGCAAGCAACAATCCACTGCTTACCTTCGCCACCGCTTGGGAGGTGGGGAGAGCGACCGTGACCGGGATCGGGAGGACGAGGATGAAGATGAAGATGAGGACTCACTAGCTCCATCTGAACTGGAGCTGAAAGAACGGCTGGCACGGCTCCGGCCAGCCCTCCAGCTGTCGTTTGAGGGGCTGGGTGAGTCCTGGGGTCTCCGGTAGCAGCGCAGGGACCTCTTAGCAGCAGCATGGCTGGGCTGGGCACTGGGAGTCTGCACCTCCTGGTCCCGGCAGGGGGATGCAGCTGGAGACAGAAGCACTGAGGTGGGGGGACTGCTGCACCCAGTGGTGGCCTTGTTGGGGATGGTAGTCCGATAATCCAGGGGAGCTAGGCAGGCCATCCCCAGGGGCTCCGGACTGTGCCCCATGGTGGTGTTAGGGGCTGGTGGGGTGGGATCAGGTTGGTCCAGCGTCCGTTTGGTTAAGGAGGAGATGGGTTTGATAGTGATGTCCCGGTGGTGTTTGACATTCCAGCGGGAGCCACCTTCGGCAGGGGGCTGCGTGCCAGGGATATTGCTGCTCTCGGGCCGTGGTGCACCCAGGATGCAGTAGTCATGGTCTCCCGAGCAGACGTGGCTGGGGGCTGTGCTGGCAGGGGCTGGCACCATGCTCTTCACATAGATCTTGTTTGGGGGCAGTGGCTTGGCTTTCATCATCTTGGTTGTCTTCTGGGGCCCTTCCTGGGGCATGGACCCAGGTGACGTGGTCTTGGCCAGCAGTGAGACAACAGGCAAAGGCTTCCAGAGCTGGTGAGGAGGTGTTGCTGGGGGCGTGAGGCCTGGGAGAGCAACAGAACACTTACAAGAGCAGCCCTTCACTGCAACCCACCCAGCTGGGGCTCCATCATATCCCAGCCCCCCTCAGTCCCCAAGGTGTCCCCCCCAGACACACAACAGCCCTGCCACGACATGGCAGACTATCCTCCCTTGCCCCATATATTCATTACCTGCCACATTGGCCAGCTCAGAGGCCTGCAGGCCATCTGGGGGCTTCCTGTCCTGTTGGGTTGGTGCATCCTGCTGGGTCTCAGGCCTGAGAATGGGAAAAAAGCTTTGTCAAAACACAGCAGGCAAAGCTGAGCCCCACTCCCCACACCTGGGGCACCCACTCAATCTGCCCCACTGGCCAGTTCATGAGGACAGAGGATGCCAGAGAGCTGTAAGAATAAAACTTGCACAGCCCGGTCATGCCCATCACTGCTTGTCTCAAGTTTTCCCTGTAAGTGCCAGCTCTGTCCCAGTCCAGCAACAAGCCCAGCCCCTCCTGGGGCAATGGACACAGCCCCAGCACACTTCAAATCCTGACAGGACTGAAAGCTGCCCTGTGCCCTTGCTCTGCTGGGCTCCATGCTGGGCACCAACTGCCAAGGTTTTGATACTCACCCAGAGCTCCCTGTCAGCTGCCTCTCCTCAGGGGGCTGTGCAGGAGTTTCCTCCTTCTTGGCTGAAAAGACAACAGATAGGTGAGAGGGGCAACAAGTGCAGCTGAAGAACAGGGTCAACAAAGAACCCCAGGAACAGCTCAGAAGAGCACAGCACCTGAAACCCAGCTCCCTGAAGGTAAGAGCTGCACATCCTTTTTCCTTCACAGACTTCACCACCACTTTAGTTGCCATGGGGACCCCCAGGTGTTTCCACAGGCCAAGGAGATGGAGGCAGAGACAGCCACAGGACAAAACACCCAGGCAGGGTAACATGAGCCCACAGACAGCAGCATCACAGCCCTCCCACTACCACCCTGACACAGGGAGTATGGACAACCCAGGGAAGCCAGCATGGCATGGAGGAAGCCCTGTGGGGGACTGCATGCCAGATCCGCACCTTCAGACTTCTCAAACTGCTCCAGCAGGCTGGACAGGTCAGTGGCTTCAATTCCTGAGCCAGGGAGAAAGCACAGTAAGTCAGATCAGCTAGAATTCCCCCAGCACCACAGTGATGCACCCCAAACCCTTTCTCCCCCTGCATCAACCTCCCTGGATGGTGGGGCAAGCACTGGGGAGGAAAAGCAGTAGCAGAGCCTGCAGCAGCTGTGCGTCTCCCACAAGGACAGGAGCAACCAGCTCTGCAGTCCCAGAAGGGAGTAGTTTCAGGACAGCCAGGCCAGAACATCCATTGTAGGCAACATCCTAGCAGAGTACTGGGAAGAGACTGCAAGCCTGTGGGCATGGCTTTGCCACCCTCACCCCCAGAAGTGCCAGGAACCGGTCCTGCTACCCAGCTTGCCGGCAGCACTGCAGCCTTGCTGGCTGCTGACACTCAACCCAGCGTCCTGCAGCCCTCCCACTCACCGATCTCGCTGATGAACGCTTGCACAATGTCCTTGCTGCTGTCTCTGGGCTGGGCTGGGCTGAGGAGTGGCTGGTGCCTCCATGGCCGCACAGTGGGTGCCTTGGTGGGAAGGCTGCTTTCTCGACCTGCTTTCCGTGGTGGTGCCACAGCCTGGGAGGTGGCTTTTTGGCCAGGCAACTCCTGCCCAGCAGCTGCCTTGGGCTCCAAAAGGGCTTTTTCTGCTGCCTCCTCCCCCGGCCTGACAGCCTTCTCCGTGGTGTGGGTGCCAGGGGACTCCCCAACAGGGGCAGGAGACACCTCTGCTGTGACGCAGATGGCAGCTGGGGGGACCTTTGGGAGCTGGTTGGGAGTTGTAGCTTGGGACTCCTCCAGAGGCTGGGTGGGGACAGCCTGGGGGACTGGCACTGCAGGAGGGACCCTGCTGGGGTGGGGAGTGGCAGCTGAGGGGGCTGGCAGGGTCTGGGCTGGGGCTGGAGCCAGAGGGGCCTTGGGGAGGGAGCTCTCTCCTGCCATCCGTGCCTGCCTCCTGGGATCTGACACCCTGCCAGCTGCTGGCCTGGCTGGGCCACCTGCAGGCCCCATCTCGCTGGTCACGGCAGCAGGTGACTGGGCAGGGAAGGCTGGTGGCTCCGGACAGCTGAGCATAGGGGTGGCAGGAGACTGCCCATGCAGAGGGGCTGTGCCAGGGTGGCTGCCAGCTGGGAAGGCAGTGGCAGCCTGCACTGCTGCTCCGGGGTCCCTGTACGCAAGGGAAGGCACCGGAGGCGGCATGGGGATTCCAGGCCAGTAGGATGGTGGGGCCCACCCAACTGGGGCATAGGGGCCACCTGGGCCAAATGGAGGCGGAGGTGGCAAAGGTGGAGGAGGCCAGGCCACGGCTGGAGGCGGGAGGCCAGGCACCACGTGAAAAGTACTGGAGGAGCTGGCACTGGGTGGTGGGGGCAAACCATGGCAGCCCATAGGCTGCGGACTGAAGCAGGGCCAGGAAGGCACTGGTGGGTAAAGGGCATAAGCACCGGTGGAGGCTGGCAGCATCCCAGTGGGGGCCACCCCAGCAGCTGGGGGCACATTTGGTGCGACAAAAGGCATTGGTGTTGATGGAGGTGGTGGAGGTGTGGCAGGTGCTGGGGCTGAAGTCAGAGCAGTGGGAGCTTTGCTGGCAGGAGAAGGGACAACAGCAGGGCTGGTGGGTGTGTCTGGTCCCTTCTGAGCACCGTCTGCCTCGGTGGCGGAGTGCATGGGTGACACCAGGCAGGGGATCTCTGCCAGCTCTGTTGGAGGTTCAGGGACACTGGGCCACTTGCTGGCCACTTGCTTCTTGCCTTCCTGGCTGCCACTCGTGCTGGGCTGACGGTGCAGCATGCGGATGCGGTACTCACGCAGGCTCAGGGCCTTGGGTTTGGCTTCCTTAGGCAGGCCCTCACTCGGCTCTGCTGCTGGCAGGCTTTGGGCAGACTCCAGCCCAACACCCTGCTCTGGGAGCTGAGAGGCAGCCTCCGAGACCCCACTGCTCTGTCCAGCAGATGGCTGCACATCTCCCTCGCCCTCAGCCTGGTCTGTCAGGCTGGGATGTGCAGCTGCTGGCTGCCCCTCCACACTTGGTTCAGTCTTCTCCAGGGACATCAGAATCTTGTTCTTCTCCATGGCCACATTCACGGTTTCTGGTGCTGGCTCCTTCTGCAGCTCCTGCTTCACCTTCTTAGGAAAGAAGGCCCCTGCTGTGCTCCGAGGCCTGCCCCGGGGCCGTGGTGCCCGCTCAGCATGCAGCTCCATCTGCCCCTCCTTCCGGGCTCGTTCCAGCTGCTGTGCCAGGAAGTCTGAGACCTGAACAGAGGGACACTCTGCCCGCTGCCGGCTGATGGCTGGCTGGACATGGGGCTGTCCACAGCCAGCAGAACGGAGCTGGTGGGCTACCCAGTCCCTGCCAGGCCTGGCCTGCTTAGTTTGGTCCTCCTCTGCTTTCTTTTTCCGACTCTTCCTTGCTCTCTCACGGCCCCGTCCCTTCTCAGAGCATTCACGTTTTCCACCTGCTGGGGCTTCTGTGCTGTGCCAGGAGCTGCTGTTGGGACCTGAGGCTCCAGGTGCCGCTGTCTCCAGTGGGGAGGTGGACTCTGGAGTAGTGCATGAAGGCTCCTTCCCAGGCAATCTTTCCTCTTTCTCCTCTTCCAACCCATTTTCCTGGGCTGGAGCTCCTGGCAACTCCTCTCGATCTTCTGGGATTGACTCCTTGGTAGCCTCCTCTACTCCCAGGATCTGGGGCTCCAGGTCAGGGGAGTTGGGACTCAAGGGCTGCAGAACCACAGGGATCTCCACACTCTCTCCCTCTCCAGGCACAATTTCCAGCAAGACAGGACTGCTCAGAAGTTCCTTGGCCACAGACTCCGTGTCAGGGTCCAGGCACACAGTGAAGGTGGGCAGGCAGTAGGGGTGCATGGACTTCACCAGCTCACTCAGGGATACGTCACCTGTGTTGATGATGCAGGGGTCTTCTTGCTCCTCCAGCACCGCCCCTGCCTTGCTCACACAGAAATCCACAGCTTCCGTGCTGCTGTCTAGCTCCAGACTCAAGGCAGCCTCTTCCTCTTCTTCCTCCCCATCACTGCGCTGTGGCAGGGGCTGCTCTCGGGCTCGGTGCCAGCCCACCTTCCTCTCCACTCTCGGGGTACTGCAGACTTGCTTCTTTGGCAGCATTGGGTCCTCAAGGCCATGAGTAGCACGGTCCCAGGCCACGTCTGTGTCAGTCTGGGAAGGGGGACCACAGCAAACATCAGTTCCTGGGCTACAAGCCCAAGCAGCACTCCCCCAGGACAGCCAACTGGGTCTGCTGCAACTCTACAGCACAGCCCCATGGCTGACAAAAAGCTGGGACACATTTGACCTGCCCAGTAAAACACAACAGAGCTGGAAATCTGACACTCCTATGGGAGCATCCCCAGTCCCCAGTACCCACCACGTGAGGCAGACCCTGCTCCCACTGCCACTGGTGCCTTGCAAAAGCATCATCTCAGGGAAAGGATGCCTGTGCCAGGAGGGAAGGCTGGGGCTGCAGCAGAGGAAGTTATCCCAGCACCACGCCAACAATGCTGCTTCAGATTCCCTTGCTCAGCTACTCACCTTCCCGACCACAGAGACACTGCTGCTGCTGCTGAGAGGCCTGAGAGCCTTAGGCTGTTCCAGGGTAGAGCTCTCGCAGTCCAGCAACGGGCGGGATAAGGTGAGAAACTTCTGAAACTGGAAAGATGGACAGAAGATGAGACAGTGGCAGGTCTATGCTGCTGGAGGGGACAGGCCACCCCTGGCCCCACAGTGCCCACGCACTTCACCCCACAAAGCCCAAGAGCAAACAGCCCTGTTTCACCCACACTGGACACAGCTCCCATTGGGGACATGCTGCTCCCCAAAGCCTCTGGCACATCTCTGGCTCTATATAAAGACTCAAGGGGGAGGCATGGCCCTCCAGAGCACTTCTCTCACATTGGAACTGTCACGAGGGTACTTCTCAGGGTACTGGGGACCAGGCTCCTACTGCTTCAGGGCACCCTCATGCTAGAACCTAGCAGAGCCCTGCCTGAGCATCCTCCCATGGGCTCTGGGGTCAGGCTGCATCTGCCCCCCAACTTACCGAGGGATTCTCCCGCTCACGAGGTGAGGTCAGCAGCTCTGCATCCATGATGGTATCAAAGGGGGACAAGGTCTCATCATCCGTGCTGTCCAGGATCTCTGTGATGGCAGTCAGCAGGGACAGCTCGTTCTGTGCATCCAGGCAGGCTTTGCTTTGCTGCAAGGGTAGGGATGGTCTCAGAGGGCGATGGGATACGGCCCTAAGACCTGGACATTGAGGACACTGCCATCACCCCCACCCATGCCACAGCCAAGGCCAGCCTGGCCGCCACATCCCACATTTGTGTGTGAGCTCCCACCTCGCTCAGAGAAAGATCCTCAATGATGGAGATCACAGAGGAGTCAAGATAGTTCTGCATTGTCCCCAGGATCTCTTCAGCTTCTAAGATGGTTTCTGCATCCAACGATGTTAAGTTCAGGTCATCGTCCTCAAGGGAAAAGCACTGTTGAGGAGCATGGGGAGCCAGGTAAACACTTTGCACAGCCCCACTACGAGCACTGATTTCCTCACAGTACACATGGGCATCCGACAGCCTCTGCTGCAAACAGAGGCTGGGCACCTCCAGCACCCTGAACATGCAGGGGAAGCAGGTGGGACGCAGCTGCAGGTCAGAAGGTGGCACAGGGGACCTTCCCCCTTGCTTTCAGGAGAGTCCACTGCACAAAGGCCTGTGCTGCTTTCAGCCCGAGACCCTTCCAATTACTCAGGATGCCTCCACACTGAAAACTTCTGCCTGATTCACTCTGCAGCTGCATGACTGGGAAAGATGAATGGATGAAACACCAGGCTCTACCCAATACCACACAGTGGTCGTGCAGGACAGGGAGGGGACAGGCTAGCTCCAGCCACCTCATGGACTGTCACGCGCTCCTCCAATTCCGGCTGTTGGCGCTTCAGATGAGCCCAAAACCATTACGAAACTCATAACAAAAGTGCAGGAGTCAGCAAGAGGGGTGTAGCCAGCTGCCACTGCTGGAGCCCTACCCCAATACCTCTGCTGCAGGCTACAAGAGGACATGGTCTGTGCTTGTAATCCAGGACCAAACCAGCTTTGTTACTCTTCCTCTTTCAAATTCCCAGCCCCACATCCTTTCCTGTCCCCCAGCCACCTCCAAGGATGCTTGGGTAACTTCAAAAAAATATTTGCACTGCACTCCAGGGTATCACACAGCCATGCTGCAGGATGGCCAGGAAAAGCCAGATGCTGGGCAAGGGCAGAGGCTGCAGCCCCCAGTTGAACAGAGCCACAGGACATATAGAGCAGAGCAGCAGTGTAGGCGTGCCACCAGCACGAGACAGGATGGGAATTTCTGTTTGTAGATGGGCTTAGGCAGACAGATAATGGAGGCTGGGAAGATAAGGGCACCAAGGACAGAGCCCTGGGAGAGTAAACCTCCCTCCCAAAGCTAGCTAGATGGGAGCAGGCTGCGACCCATCTTCCTGCCCTTGGAGCAGCACCAGCACTGTGAGAATACAGCTGAGCCTTCGGGGATGCACATATGATGCAGTTCACCTCTGTATCATGTAGGTACCACACCTTGCATGAACCTGTGCCCAAGCAGAACAAATTGTATCTTGTCCCTAGAGAGAAGCTGCTAATACTTTGAAATCCTCTTCTAGCAAGCAGTAAACTGCACCAGAGAGACAGCAGACATTTCACAAAATAGATGTTTCTAAAATACAACAGTACCAAAGCCACATGCCCAAACCCCTGGTCCCTGGGGCTCTTCAAAGACTCTACTATCTCTGATAAGGTTAAGTGGGCACTGCTGGCCACAGCACAGCCAGGAGCCCTTTGCAACCCCAGAACACAGGCACCCCAAGACCAGGCTGGGAATCAAAGCCAGGACACCCACAGCAATGCTCTGAAGCTACCCATCCTACCCATCCCAAATTCCCCCAGTCTGTGACATGACAGCCCAAAGGACCAGGAGTGTACAATGGTTTGGGGCCCAGCAGACAGCTTGCCAGCCCAGAGCAGCCTCTCCCAGGGCCCTCTGCCTGGAAGTGGAGCCCACCAGTGATACCAGGACACCACTCCACTCCACCCCACCATGCAGATCAGGCTATGGAGCAGTTTTCCTGCTCAGCATCTCCAGTCCCCTCCCTCACCGGTGCTGGCTGCTGGTCAGAGCGCAGCACAGAGCCTGCTGGCAGCTCTCTAGGCGCAGCCTGGCTGCGATTCCCGACCAATCCTCACGAAGATACTGGGAGGACATCGAGGCTCACACGCCCAGCCCCGGAGTGCAACCCTGAGTCAGCGGTGACCGGCAGGCAGGCAGAGGTGCTCGGGCCACCAAAGGAGCCAGCAGGAGCACCAGCAGCCCAGGGACGCAGGAACCATCTGACCCCTGCCTGTAGATGGCAAAGGGATCTGAAGGACACCCCAGGGCTGCACAGCCCTGCTCATCTGGCCACAGGGCGGCTCTCCCCAAAGAAAACATGTAATAAAAGGTTTCCAGCTGTGATCAGCGCTGGACATTATGAGGGGGGGAAGTAAAACCCTCCCACTCAAATGGTCTCTTCCTGTGGCTCCTGCCCGCAGCCCGGGAGGGAGGGAGGGCAATCTCCCATGCCTTCCTCGACTCCCTTGACTCAGCGCCTTGCAACAAGGAGTCTCACAGCCGTGAGTCACCGGCCTGGGCTGTATTCCCCCAGGATTCCCTTTGATCCACCTGGGGACGGGCAACTCCTGAAGCCCTCATCACTTGAGCATCGCTTGTGCGTCGGGGCGGGGGTACGAACCAGCCCAGCCTGCTCCAGCGTCCCTGCCCGCTCTCGTCCCTGCCAGAGACCCCTGTCACTCCTAGCCCGGAGGGGAGGGGGGAACCCGCCGTGCCTTCCTTCACAGCTCCCTGTGTTTGCTTTAAGCAGCGCTGCAGGGAAGAGGGTCACGGGAATGTTCAAGGACAGGCTTCGGCTCTGGCCACGCTGTGCCCAAGCAACCAGCACTGCCAGGGAGAAGGGAGGATGCCCACAGCCCCAGAGTGGCCTTCGGGCACGCGGGGTACTGGGACTGGGGCTAACTGCAATGGACGCAGTCTAAGTGAGGCCACCAGCTCTGCCGGCACCCGCCCGGCGCAGGGTACGCTGCGCTCGCTGCTGTGCTCCCCGGAAGGGACAACGGAGGCCCCCGCAGGCCGCTGCTGACACGTGTGCCCGGCGTGCTGCGGCTACGCCCCGAGCACAGGGCGGCCATGGTCCCCGGCTGGCTGCCAAGGCTGCTCTTACAGCGCCGGAGCTGCCGGCAAAGGCGCAGCGTAAGCCCGGGAAGCCGGGGGGCTCCGCCCGGCGAGCGCAGCACAGCCAGAGGATGCTCCGTGGATTCCTCTGCTGCTTTCGGAAAACATCAGGCGGGAACACACCGCTCTTCCC
The DNA here is from genome assembly GCF_031753505.1 of Anomalospiza imberbis. NCBI lineage: Eukaryota > Metazoa > Chordata > Aves > Passeriformes > Viduidae > Anomalospiza > Anomalospiza imberbis. The sequence continues at coordinate 21,913,283 of NC_089688.1, forward strand.
CCATACGCAGCCCACTCTGCTCGAGTCAGGGAGAGGCGAGAGGGGTTGGGGTCCTCCGGACCGGGGTCGGGATGGGGGCGGTCTCCCCCGCAGCCCCTCAGCCACGCAGGAGGACCCTGACGGAGGCAGAAGCCTTTTTTTTCCCCAAAAAAAAATCCCGACAAACGCATAACACAGGTGCCCCCGCGTTCCCTCCTGGGGTGCTGCATCCCCGCGCTCCCCGTCCAGATAGCAGCGCACTCGCACCCAGCCCAGCCCCGCCAGGGGCCCACGGGGACCGGTGACAGCGGCAGCGCCGCGCCCCACACGGGCCCCGGCGCGGGAACCTCTTGCTACGGGATAAAGCCCCGCTTCCCGTGGATAAGCTCTCTGTAAGGCTGGAGGAACATCACCCGGCCCGGGCCACGTTCTGCAAACAGAGCTCCTGCCACCGAAACCGGCGGATGTCGGTGTCCCAAACCGCGCCAGCCCCAGCTCCCGGCGGCCGCAGGTGGCATAGAGCGGCGCCGGGATGGAGGGACCGCGGGGAATGACGCGAGCGGCATCCCCCTGTCCCCCACTACCCAAGGCCGGGGTGTCACCTCCCGCAGGGGACGCCAAGCCACCCGTCTCGTCGGGTCCCGTGGCCGTGGTGCGGCCCCCCTAGCCCCATAATCGCCCCGCGCCGACACCCCACGCCGGCGACAGAGCTTCGGGCATCCCATTCCCCCACCCAAAGAAAGGGCACCCCACTCCGGGACCAGCGGAAGCGTCGCCGGCTCGTGCTGCGACCCCCGCCCGCCGCCGGTGCGGCGGGCCCGCTCCGGTACACGTGGTGCAGCCGCCGCAGGAGCCGCCCCGGCCTCCACGTGTCACGGGATGGCGCGGCCCGCCGCGCCCCGCCGCCCCTTACCTGCAGGGGGCTGCCGGCGCGGAAAGGCGGCTCGCGCAGGGCTCCGCCGCTCGCCAGGCCCCGCGGAGCGGCCGCGGCGGCAGCACCACCGGCCCCGGCCCCGTTGGCGGCGGGCACCGCTCCGCCCCGCCGCGCCGCCATCTTGGCGCCTCTGCTCCCAGCGCGGCCACTGCCGAGAGCGCCACGTGACCGCCGCCCGCCCCGCACTACAGCTCCCGGCGACCCTCGCGCCGCCCCGCCAGCGCGCTGCACGCCGGGAGCGCACCCTTTCGGCGCTGGCCGCGCGCCGAGAGGCGGGCACCAGCCTGAGGGGGCGCCCGGCCTCGGCAGCGCGGGCGGCCATCTTGAGGGCGGGCAGACCCTCGGGCCTCGCCGCCATCGTTGCGGCGGGCGGGGACGGGGAGGGTCGGCCCAGCCCCGCGACGCGCGGTGGGAGGGGCGGCGCGGGACTGGCGGGAAGCGCCCCCTGGGGGCGGGGCAGGCGCGCATTTTCCCGCGGCGCCACGGGCCCGCCCCGCCGGCTCTGGCGCACACGTGTGCGCGGCCGACCCGCGTGTCCCCGCGCTTCCCGGAAAGCAGGGGCACAGCCGCTGCGGCTCGCCGTCTCCTGGCTGTGAGCGTTCCCTCTGCCTGACGTGCCTGTGCCGCACTGCCATGGTGCTCCATTGAGCCTAACCTCGTGTGGGGCTGGCGGAGGCGACACGCACATGTGGTGGGCACAGGGGGGATGAAAAAAACTATCGGGTATGAAAGGAGGGATGGGCACCGTGAGCTGCCGTGCAGCCTCCTGGCATGGCAACGAGACAGAGTACCCAAGTCACTGCTTGTGCCTAGCCTTGTGCTGCTTTCCAAAGCTGGCACACAGAAAATCACCTGGAAAATGTGAAGGAGCCAAACTGTGCTCACTGGACACAGTTGCTGTCCAGCCTGGCTCCCCAGGAAAGCAAGGGATGCTGGTCTGCACAGGTGCTTGGCCTGGCCCTGTTTGGTACCCTCTGTTCAGGAAGCCCAGGGTCCCTTTGGGTGCTGTCACTTCCTGTGGCTCTTCTGGCTTCCAAACAGTAGGGTCATCTCATGGAGTTCAGGGATGTGCTTACAGCAGCACAGGTGCAGTATGGACATGTCACTGGAGCTCTGAAGTGCACGATTTGCCTGGTGGGGGGTAATTGTCCCTGCCTCTACATCAGTCCCTGGAGCACAGGCCTGCCCAGGGCAGATTCCCTTGGGGATCCAGAGGAGAGAGCTGCTTTTCTCAGCCCTGTGTGCCTGGTCATTGGGCTGAACTATATCTGACACACAGAGCCTCATCCTGCTCTCCTTCCTTCCAGCCCTGCCACAAGGGACTTTAAAACGTGATCGCTCATCACACATCACTTCCTGCCTCGCAGGGGCTGCTCCTCCCTAGCCACAAACACGCTCTCTGTCCAGGGGAGCTGCTCCCCTCCACCTCCTTGTCCAAGGAGCCCATAGCACATCTCACCAACACTTGTATCTTGCCAAAATGCTGTCTGAGCAGCAGGCAGGCTCCTGTGTCCTTCTCCAGGGCTATGGATCCATGTGTGAGCGCTGCAGAGCACACCAGTTGCAGTGGGCGAATGTGAGCACACCGCAGGGGTGTGGGGGATTTTGCTGGATGTAACTGGCTCCTCAGGCCAGCACCTGCTTCTGGCACTGCAGAGGAAGCTGGGGAGACTGGGTAAGTACTCCAGGTTCTCTGCAGCCCAGGTGTGGTTAAGGAACAAGTCACTTTTGAAAAGTCAATGTTTCTGTCCACTGGCCTGAGGAGAAGCTGTCCATAACCTGGCACCCACAGACCTGCTGACAGGGATGTGGAGCAATGTTCCCCTTGGAGCCCTGCAGCTTTCCTTATCCTGCTCCACACCCTCTTTTCCTGTCATGTCCTCTCCCCTGGGCACATCCAGGGCATGCAGTGACCTGCCTACTTCCTCTGTCCCTGTGTTTGGCAGGACCCTGTGGCACAACACGGCTATCTCCAACAGAGTAAGCCTAGCCTGGTGTGCATCCTGTAAAGTGGGACCATATTCCTTGCACATAGGGTCCCTGGAGTGTCACCATAGGGAATCCCACCTGCAGGTATCTCCCTCCCCGAGTACAGTCCCCAGCAGGGAGGCACTCCTGGCACAGGGCAACACCAGGCATTCCTGCTGGTTTACAAGAAAAACAAACAACAGCCAGAAAGGAAAATGCGCATTCTACATCCCTGGCTCCCTTCCCTCTCTGTGTTGTGACCACTCCCTGGCCAGGCACAGCCAGATGCTGCTCAGGCCATCCAGTTTCAGCCTGTGCAGCACCCAGGGTGGGCAGGTTGCTCAGGGCTAATAGGCACAGCGTGAAAAGGAGAGCTCAAAAACCCGTCTGATGCTTAATGGACATCTCCACTCAGTAAAGAGGAATGTGAGTCCCAACCAGGCAGGAGCAGATGGGCTGGAATTGGCCCTTCAGAGAGAAGAGAGGGCTTTGGCTCCCTGGGGCAGTTTGCGCAGCCCAGGACGCTGCTCCCATCGTGGGGCTGGGGCTGCACCTTGGCAGGGCAGTAGAGGGACAGTGCTTGCCTTTGCAGACTGGGCTCTGGCCCTACAGCTGGTGTGCAGGAGCAGAGCTGCGTGGGGCTGGGCCAGGATCCCTGATGAGATCCTCTAGGGCGGGTGTCCCCCAGAGAGACCCTGTCCGTATGGCACTCTGCTCCTTCTGCCCTGGCATCTCTTTGTCCCCCAGCCTCACCCGGGATGCTGTCACATCTCTTCAGCAGAGGGTGCAGCACAGACCAAAGCAGCTCCCAGCCTCCTGTCTAGCAGCCTCTGCCATCCCTGCACAAGGCACAGCAATCGCCGGTCCCTGATCGTGCAAAGCGCTGATGCGAACCGCCTTCCTTCCTGTCCTCTGGCCCCTTCCCTCCCACCTATAACCTCCACAGCGCCGCGTCTTCCCCGTGCCCCGGGGCTGGGAGACTGGCAAGGTCCCAAAAAGCACAAGCCTTCAGCAGGCTCCTCCACACGGAACAGCCGTGGAGTCCTCTGCTCGTCCCCCACGGCCTCCCAGGTGGAAACTCCAACAAGCTGCCCCGACGCACCCGGGGTGTTCATCGGCCGCCCCGGGCGTGGGTCCCTGAGCACTCGTCCCTCCAGTTGAGTCTCTCTCAGGCCCGGGGAAGAGCAGCCCCGGGGGGGGGGCGAAGGCCTCAACCCTGCGCCGCCCCCGGGAGCCCCCGCTGAGAACCCGTACCCACCCACGGGGGTCTGGGGAGAGCGCTACCCCTGCTCCGACGGCTGCAAAGCTCAGGGGGCAGGGCCGAGAGCCTCCTCAGAGCGGAGGGGGGACGCTTCGTGCCTCCCTTCAAGTCCTCCCTCGCGGACTGCCCCGGCACACACCGGAATCCCCCCGCCCCTCACGGTGAGGGGGGAATCGGGGGGGGGGGGGGGGCGCGTGCGTGCGAGCGCGGCAGCGGCGGCAGCGACCAGCCGGGGGGGCGCGCACGCACGCAACACGCACGCGCTCGCGGCGGGGGGGAAACGGGACGCCCCGCGCACGCGCAGAGGCGCCCCCACCCGCCCGCCGCCGGCGCAGCCGCCCCCGCCCCCGCTCCCGCTCCGCCGCCGCGGCCCCCGCCCCGACCGCCCCCGCCGCCGCTGCTCCTGCTGCCGCTGCCGCCGCTGCTCCGCCGATTCGCGGCGCGCCCGCCCGCCCGCCTCTGGCCGCGGCGCTACCCGCCGCCCGCCGCGCCGGAGTCCGCGGCGCGCCGCCCATGCGAGACCCCCGCGGCCCGGGCAGCGCGCAGCGACCCCCGGCCGGGCCAGGCATGTGAAGATGTCAGTGGGCTGTGCATGCCCTGGTGAGTGGTGCGGCGGCGGGGCGCGGGGCGGGGGCTGCCCCTGGGGCTGGGGTCCCCGCGGCATCGCGGCTGGGTGGGGAGCTGGGGGCCGCTTACGGGGTGCGGGCCCCAGCGGTGTCGGGGTCTGGCTGTGGGGCTGGGACCCCAAGGTGTTGGTGTTGGGGTCCGGCTGTGGGGCTGGGGTCCCCATTGCATTGATGTTGCTGTCCTGCTTTGGGGCTGAGATCTGCAGCTATGGAACTGGGGTCTCCATGGCATTGGTGTTGGGGTCTCCGTGGCCTTGGTGCTTGGTGTCTCCTTGGCATTAATGCTGGAGTCTCTTAAGGCATTGGTGGTGGAGTCCAGCTATGGGGATGAGTTCTCCAGGGTATTGGTCCCTGGGACTGCATGGCATTGGTGCTGAGATCTGGCTATGGGGCTGAAGTCTTCATGGTGTTGGTGTCTCCATGGCATTGGTGCTGGGGTCTCGGTGGTATTGGTGCTGGGGTTTGGTTATGGGGCTGGGTTCCTGGGGCATGGCTGCTGGGAGCTGACTACAACACAAGTGGCTTTTCAGTGTAGGTGCTGAGGTTTGGGCAGGGTGCTGGTGCTGGGGATAAGCTATGGGTGTCAGCAAGGTGTGGGGACTGGAGTCCTAGTCACTATGGTGTGGCTGTTGGATCTAACCATGGGCATGAGGTCTCCATGGTATGGACTGTTAGAATCCAGCTGAAGGGCTGGAGTCCCTAGAGCATGGACGCTTGGGTCTGACTGTGGTATTGGAACCCCATTGCATGGGTGCTGGGATGTGGTTGTGAGGCTAGGACTCCGTGGCATGGGTGCTGGAGTTCCTATGGCATGGATGCTGAGATGTGTTGGACTAAGAGATCTGGGACTCAAGAGCGCATGGGTGCTGGTACCAGCCTGGAACTGGGACCCCCACAGGCAGAGTGCTGCAGGGGCATTGGGCAGGCATGCAGGTGGCACTGTGAAGAATGACTCCGAAGTGCCCCTGTGGCCAGAGCAATGGGTCTGTGGGGTGCCACAGCTCCCTGTGTGGGTGTGAGGCACAGTGTCCCTACAGAGGCTTGGCAATGCTGCTGGTGGACATGGATGCTGTATGGCCCCGCGCCATGGCCATTGTGGGGTGTCTGCTGGAAAGCTTGTTCCTAATTCTGGATCCTGCGGGCTAGCAAGGCTGCAGGACTACATAGGAGGTGTGATCAGTTGGTGAGGTCTCAGCACCTGAGAGGGTGCAGCTGCAGGGATACTCATCTGCACGCCTGGGCTTGGGGGCAGGTTTGGGGCAGCTGGTCCGGCTGCATTGCCGTGCCAGGAGCAAGGCAGGGCAGGGGTCTTAGAGGGCTGCTGGAACCTCGTCCAGCACCAGGTCCCCGTGGTGCTGGCCAGCAGACAGGGAGCCAAGACTGGGGGGCCCTGGGGAGAGGGTTTTGCCATTTCCCTGGGCATCTGGCACATGGGGTCCCTCTGGGGGGACAGCAGGGACGCTCCTCAGCCCAGTTCCCGTGGCAGCATCCCTGTGGTCCCGAGAGAGCCTCCTGCTAGGCCAGAACCTTATGCTGGGGGGCTGCTGGAGGCAGTGGGGCGCTGTGACAGCACACGGTCCCCGTGCCTCCTCCAGAGCCGCCTCTGCCGAGGGGTTTGCAGCTGGATAACCGGGGTGGAGAAGGGGTGCCCCTGCAAGGCGGCCCCCCGCCCCTGCGCTGCCTGCGCCTCGCCGCCGTGTTTCTATGAAGCAGGCGGCCCCTTCCCCCATCCTCCTCCTCCTCCTCCATCTCCCACTGGAAGCTGCCAGAGCGCTGCTTCCTCAAGCAGAAAGTCACGTGAACCTCCCTGCGAGCCAGGCCGAGCAACCACAGCACCCGCCCCGCAGGCACCCCGCACCGGGGGCACGACACCCCTCCCGACACCCCCAGCCTTGGCGGGGGTCCCGCCTCGGTGGGGCGAAGGCCGTGTGACGGCAAACGGTGAGGCCCCGTCGTATTCCCCGGGAGCTGGCCGCACGCCACCGGGAATGTCATCGGCATGTTGGTGGGTGCAAAGAGGGGGGTCCTCCCTCGGTGCGGTGATGGGGAGCCGTGGGGTCACCCCTCACCTGGAGTATCCCTGTGGATGGCTTCATGTGTTGTGTCCCCCCCACGCCGCCCCTGCCCGTTGCCCCAGGGCAGGGAGGACACGAAGCTGCTGTGCAGTGTTGCAGTGCAATGTACGTGTGTCCCCCGCGTCTTCCCCCGCTCCCCCGCCGGGGCTGGGTGGCACATCGAGAGCCTGCGCCCCCTCCCCCTTCCCCTTCCCCTCCCCGGACTGTTTATCGGAATATAGAAAAAACAAGCTCTGCCGCTGGCCTCCCGCCAGCCAGAAACATTTAATGAGCCGCTCTGCCCAGGCTGCTCTTCAGGGCTGCATTAACTTGGAGGAGTTTCCTGCTTGGGAGCTGCTGCCGAGGGGGTTTTGACTGCCCCCCTTCCAAGTTGTGCCCTCCCAGGGGGATGATGGACTCCTTGCCATCCCTGGGGGTGCATCCTGCCCCTCTGCAGCTCTTCTCGCACCTCTCCAGAGATGTTTCCCTGCTCCTTTCTTCTAAGAGCTTTGGAACAGGGAGGCTGTTCAGCTGGCAGCCTGATGTACTCTTGTGCCCGAGGATGGTGAGGAGCTGCTGGGGCTAGTGGAGGCCTGAGGGAGGCTTTGCCCTCCACCTCAGGTACGGAGAGGTGAAAAGCAAGAGTGTAATGGGCTCAGAGAGGAGGTGGCATTGGCTGGGGCAGCAGCTGTCTGGTGCTGGTGCTGGTGCCGGTGGTGCTGTGCCCAGGGCTGCTTGGAGCAGGGCCGGCAGACAGGTCTTGGCATCCAGACCCCAGCGGGGCCCTGACCCCTGGGGGCACCTCTCACTCTCCCAGCATGCTCTGCACTTTCTTCCTTAATTATTTTTATTATTATCATTGTTTTTCCCCCTGTAGTGATGGTGTCAGTGCAGAGTGGGAGGAGGGGAGCAAAGCGGAGTGGAGCTGTTCTCCCTCCCTGCGGGGCTGGCTCCAGCTTCATGGCAGGGAAGCAACTTTCCCAAGGTCAGCAGCTTCCCTGGGACACCTTGCAGAGAACCAGCCTGTGCACCCCTCTGGCAGGAGGGAGAGCTTCCCAAGCCACATGCTTTGGGTCCCGGGATGGACATGTCCAGCCAGGGCACGGCCCATTGCCGTATCCCTCCCTTCTGCCGAGCTGGCGCCGTGCATCCCCCACTGTCACGAGGCCGAGCTGTGCCACATGCCTTCTGCGACAGATGCGCTGGGAAAGGGATGGCAGCGAGCGGGCTGAGTGCCGCGGCGGGGGGGCCAGGCAGCCCTGACTTGTGCGGGCTCTGGCTCCCAAACACCCCCAGGGGTGCCTGGCACCCTGGGGTGCCCCTGGGCCTGTTGGGGAGGAGGGCAGCAGTAGGGATCCCGAGGCCTCATTGTGCATATTGGTGTGCTCTAGTCCAGGCTTTCTTCATGTTACCAGTGATGCTTGGATGAAATGTGTTACTTGCCCTGTCCCCCTCAGCAGCGAAGTGCCTGACACTAGATACCGTGTGTGCTGCGTTGCTTGCCCACTTCTGGCATGCTGTGGCAAAGTCGTGATGGGTTTGTGGCTGTCTGGTGCCCAGTGAGGGGATTCCTCAGGGGTCCTGTTGTTGGTGTGAGGCACCATCACAGCACTCCTTGGAGCCAGTGTGAACTCACCAGGATTTGCCTGGAGAATCCTGCATGGATCCTGCATTAGTGCCACACCAATGCCAGCGGGTTCAGCACTGTGTATTTGCACTGGGCCCCAAGTTTATTCCAGGAATGTTGTTACCTGCTCAACACAAACTGCTGTGAAAGCTGCTCCCTGGGGAGGGAGGGCATGCCCCTGGGGGATGGGACCTCCAGGGCAGGGAGGTACCCCTGTGGCCAGGAATGCACTGGCCAGGTGGCTGTGTGCCCCCAGGCAGGGCAGAAGCCGAAGCAGCTCAATCATCCCCTGCCCATCCCTTTCGTGTCAGATCACTCATTTTCATGCCACCCTCTCCTCCCCCAGTCTGCTCTGAGATTCTTCCACCATATCTATGTTGCTAGAACGTGCAAGGCATGGATCTGCGTGGTGTGCCAGGAGCATGCTGGGACACTTGGGAGCATGGTGCCCATGCATAACAACTGTTGGTGTGTCCTGGTGCCCCAGCTGCACTGTCGGCGAGAGCCCCCAGCTCTGTGCAGGGCGACACTGGGCCCTGGGGCTGCTGTTGTGCACGGTGTGGGTGCACCTCTGGGCCTGGGGAGCAGTGGGTGTGGGGACAGCTCCCCGGGTGGTGGGGTGCAGGCAGGATGGGGCTGGGTGACCGTTATCAGCTGCCCGCAGGCTGCGGCTGTGGTTTCCTGCTGGTGCCGGGGGGAGGGTGCTGGGGAGCAGGCAGGGCTGCCAGGGGGCTGCTGGGCCCCACCTGGAGCAGGGATGGTGGCAGTAGTGTGCCCCTCTCCCAGGGTCTCTGCTGGGCAGGGTTGGGGTGGCTGCAGCAGGGGTGATGCTTGGCAGGTTTTGGGAGGTTCACTGCTGTGTGCTCATGAGGGTCTGGGAAAGTGGGCTGTGCACCACTGTTGGATGTCCCTTTTAAGCACGGGTGCTGGTGGGGCTCAGGAGTCTCCAGAGCTGTCAGACCAGCCTCCCAGTGCAGCTCACACCCTTCTCTCCTGGGCAGGTCATGGATGGGGATGAACGTTAAACCCGAGGCGTAATCTCCGCTATGGCAGGCGCTGGCCCCTGTCCAGCCCTGACCCGCCCTGCCCACAGGGTGACTGATAACACCCTGCCCGCACCCCTCTATTGCCACTTCCTTTGGGGGGCCCTGTGGGATGTAGCTCCAGCCCCTCTTTTGCAGGGTGTCTCTCTGCCCGGGCTTTGTAGAACCCACAGTCAGGTGGCAGAGGTTACCCTGCACCAAGGTGACGCTGCCTGTGCCCCAGGATGCACCAATGGTTGAGAGGGGTGGGAGGGCCCCTGCTTTCTGCAGGAGCAGCAGCCTCAGGCCCTCTACTACACACCAAGGGACAGGTGTTGTGTATGCAGCCAGGTTTCTGCAGTACAGCCCAGCTGGCTGTACATAGTGCTTGCATGGGACATTGGTGGTGTTGGCTGGACCATTCTACAGCAGCCAGTTGCACCAACCTCTGCTCTGCTATGTGCATTCTCCTCCAACCAGGGTCTTGTGCAGCCTGGGGGTCTCCCTTCCAGGACAGAGGTTGCCCCTGCCTACTGTGAGTAGCTGCAGGATGGTGGGTGCCGGCTTTTGCATACACCGGCTCCTGTCTCCCTATTAGGAGCCCGTGGCAGCTCGTGGCACTGCAGGCACGCAACTCTGCTGGGCATGGGGCAGGTCCAGGCACCCCGACCTGCCTGCTTCAACTGGCCCGGGGTGGGCCCGGGGTGAGCCCGGGGCAGCTGCGGGCAGGGGCAGGCAGGAGCACGGCAGCGGGAGCTCTCTCCCTGCCGGGGATGGCAACACAGAGCTGCTGGAGGAGCCTGATGTGGTGTGGCGTTGCATGGAGTTGGGAATGGGGGTGCTGCCTGGGTATGGAGAGTGCCAGGCTGCCAAAAGTCCTTGCGGAGGGGCATTTCCCTGCTGAGGCTGGGGAGATGTCGTTATGCTCCTCCCAGCTTGGTGCCCCTGCCAAATCCTTTGGGCAGCCACGGCATGCCGAGTCGCCCTGCCTGCTGTCGGCGCGTGCGCAGCAGGAGGCTTGGACGGTGGCAGGGTTCCCCCCTAGAACCCCAGACTGCCCCCGAGTGGCACAGATGGGGTTCTGTGTCAATCCCTACAGGAACTGGACCTGGAGCTGTGGGAGCTGCCGTCACCGTCCCACCGTGGCTATGTCCTTGCTTGGCCTAGCTGGTGGGGAGGAGGCAGCTGCTAACAGGAAGGACACGCATGTTAGCAACAAAAACACGGCAGTGAGAGGAAGCAGAAGCAATGCATTATTGATGGAGCTATTTGATGCTGCTATATTCGGAGAGCTGCTCTGGAGTGTTCAGCAGCACCGTGTGGGGAGGGTGGCAGAGGGTGGGCTCAGCTGGTGGAGTTACCTGCTTCGAGTCAACCATGTACAGCCACGGCCCTGTAAGATGTCCCTTACCTTCTCCCAGGGGAGCTTCTAGTGTGGGAGGGCACAGTGACGTGGGGGTACCAGGAGGGATGGTAGCCCTAGTGGGTGGGGGTTTGGTGGGTGGCAGCTCCTGGCTATGTAAATCTCTTATGGATGCCAAGGGTCCTCTGTGGCTTGAGACACAAGAGTGGAGGGAATGCAAGGGGAACAGTGGGCCAGGGACCAGGGTGCTCTCCAACCAGGGCTGAGTTCCTGTAGTTGGAGGTCTGGGTGTGGAGGATTCTGCTTTGGTTGTCTTTGAAGCAACCAAGTGCCTGTCCCTTGGAGGATAGATGGTCTTCTTGGGGGACAGAGGGCAGGCGCAGGATGCTGGGGCTGTGCAGCCATGCTGCACGTCACCACCTCCCTGCTGTGGGTTCCCAGGCCAGGAAAGGGGCTGTAAAATGAACCATTCTTGTAACATGAGAGAATCCACCTGGAGGCTCTGGAGGAGCCTTAAAACCCCGCAGCTCTGGCAGGCTGGTCCTGGGCTTCTGCAGAGGAACTGGGGCTCACTGCTGTGGGTGGTCATCCTGGGGCTGAGGTCTTGAAGGACGTGCATTGCAACGTCTCAGGGACAGCACAGGAACACTGTGGGGCATTTCTCTCGTGCTGGTGCCATGGGGAAACCCGATTCTAGCAGGACGTGCCAAAGCTTGTTTGTGGACTGCACCTTCCCTTTGGAGCCTGTGGGCAGCCCAGTGGTGATGAGACTGACCCATGACACCAGAACAAGGTGTGATGTGACACCCCGTATGAACCTCATGCACTCTGGGGTTCTGCACCCCACTGTAACCTTTCTCCACATCCTATTGTTTTGGAGAGGATAGGCACCAATGCATGCACTTGGTTGCTGCTTGTCTACTGCTCACATGTTCAGATTGATTTCTGTGTTCTATGCAGGATGCTCAAGATGTGGCCCTGTAACTTCTCATCCTGCTCTGGCAGCTTTTACCCAGACACCTTGGCTTTATTTCTGCCTCTGGGTGTCTGGAAGTGGTTCTGGTTTTGAAGGGTTAATCCCAGGAGCCCCCAGGATCTGCTGCCTGCTTGGCATGAGTCACCATGTAGTTTCCAGCCTCCCCCAAACCTCCTCTGGAGAGATGGATCTGTGGCTTCTTCAGCCAAAAATGGGGGCCCCTCCTGCTCCAGAACTCCCTTTTTATCTGGTCATGCATAGCTTTAGGGAGGAGAGAAGCCCCTCCTTGAGAAACAGGGAAACAAAGCGTATTTCTGTTTGAAGGATGGTAGGATTTGAGGGATTGGCTCTAGTGTTCTGGAAAGGGGGGCTCCAGGATGCATGCTGTGCTGCAGGCTGCATCTGCATACGTGCCCAGGTCTGGCTGCTGTTTGGACAAACCCATGAGGTTTGGAAGTGCCAGGCCAGTCCATCTCCCAGTGCAGGCTGTGCTGTTTGCAGAGCTAGCAGATTTTTATTATTATTTTTTATGTAAGCGTGTGTCCGCGTCCCTGCTCTACGCCTGCGCTTGCCAGGGCCCCGGCCGGGTGTCAGTGTGAGCATGCCCTGCCTCCTGCCCAGCTTGCCTGGGATCCCTCACGCACACTCTGCAGGCACACCAAACCATAGCCACGGGGATCAGAGAGACCTGGGCATCCCCTGGCTACACTGGTCCCCACCAGGCTCTTCCCATCCGTTTGCCTGGGATGTATCGCTGTGCTCACGCTTGCTCCTGAGCTGCTGCCAGCTCCTGCGCTGAGACCTGTACCGGGTGTTGGATCAGAGCTGGACTTTGGGGAGACCAGGCAGGCATGGGGCCCTTGCTAGGGGGAGAGTGGAGGCTGTGATCTGGGATGTAGTGCCCTACCACAAAAACCGGGTAGCCCTCTGCCCCCCTCACAGTGTGGGCACGAGCACTTGGTGAGGAAGGGGCTCCCCCACACCGTTGCTGCCACACACGCTTCCCAGCTGCATCCCAGCCCTTCTGCTCTCCATCCAGCATCTATTTAATTATTAACTCGGCTATAACCATAAACAGCTGGGGCTGCTGCAGCCACGTGGACCAGTCCAGCGCTGTCGTCAGAGCTGAGCAGGGACACGTGAGCAGTCCCGGAGGGCTGCTGAGCCCCGGGATAAATTGCTCCAGGCATGTTTGCTGTGGATGCACTGGGCTGGGCCACGGGGCCTGGGGATGAATGGGGGCTGCTTTCTGATCCCCTGGCCATGGCACTGGTGTCAGGAGTCTCTAATATGGGGACAAAATGCCCCCTTTTTCACTGTTTTGCGGTATCAGTGTGGTGTTCAGTGCTGGTGGGTGGTTGTGCCCTGTGTGTCTTTGTCCCTTGGAGTGGGAATGGGGTGCAGGTGAACTGTGTTTAATGGCAGTCTTGGCCAGGAGCGCTGTGCCATCCCGTAGCTGTCACCAGCATTGCAGCCAGCACTTTTTTTGGCCTGATGATGGTGGGGGTCGGCATGCTGCAGCCCTGTCTCACCCAGTGCCACAAGATTTGGGCTGGCAGGAGGACAAGGCAGTGAAGGGCCAGCATGCTGGGGCACTCGCAGCATCCCTGTGCCCAGTTATCAAGGCACTGACAGCGTGGGTACCTCCAGCTGCATGTGCCTTTCACAGAGGAGGGTGTCACAGAGATTTTTAGGTTTACAGTGAGTTTTTCTCTCTGTAAATCTAGGGTTTACAAAGAGTTTTGGTATATTTAGCTATGTGGCTGTGGAAAATGAATCTTCAGGGTAGCCTGCAAGAGGAAGGGGAAATCATGATGGTGCAATATGGAGCAGGACAGGGTTAGAGCCTCACTCAGCAGATGAGTGTGAGGGACAAGGGTGTGAGAGTGCTGCCTGTCCCTCTTCAGGTCTGGTCCCAGACAGCAACATGCTTGGGGAGCAGGGGGCTGTCCCCAGTCTTGAGGTGCAGGGCTTTGGGAGTACACAAGCACCGAGGGGAGGAAACCCCCAAAAACTAATGGAAGAGGTTTTGCACCCGCCATATCTTCTCTGTTGGGTGGAGGGGGGGGTGCGGGGAAGCAAGTGTGCTTGGCAGGATCCAACTGGTTGTACCTGCATTACCCCAAGGCTTGGGGAGGGGATGAGGTGCGCGCCTGGCCCTGCAAGCAGGGGGATGTGGGAGGGTGTGCGTGCCCCAGGCATGGGTGCACACCCAGCCGGGGCTGTGCCGGGAGGCGTTTGGGAAGGCATGCAAGTGCATGCCAGCCCATCGGCAGCGTGAACACCAGCCCCTGTGTGTAGGGTGAGCTGTACCAGCACACGACTGTGTGTGTGTGTGTGTGTGTGCGCGCACCCTGAGCCCATGGGCTTGCCGGCTGGGCTGGCAAGCCAGGTCTGTGCCAGGCTGACTTGCCAGGGCAGGAGCTGCAAGGGGCAGATGTGGGGCAGAAGGGGAATGGGAAAAATGGAATTTTTTTTTTTTTTTATAATGGAAATTTTCATAATGGAGTTTTTTGTAAAATCTCCTAGCTGGAAGAGGTTGCAGTTTTATCAAGGAAAGGAGACCGTGGGGGTATGATGGCAATTGCAAACTGGAACATTTTATTTTTCATTCCCCCTCCCAAACAAACCGATTGTATTTTTCTTTTCTCGTCTGAAACTGGGGGAAAGAGAAACAAGTTTCAAAAAGAAAAACAAAAAATCCTGAAAAAACTTCAGACCCCTCGAAACCAAGCTAGGGAAAAGGTCTATTTTTATTCAAACTTTCACAGTAGGGGAGGAATCCTTGCCCCTGCTGGTGCCGAGCTCCTCGGCGGGACACGGCTCCCTCATCCCTATCCCGGGGAGTGCCTGTACCGGCGCCGGGCCGGGGGGACAGCTCTCCGGGGACCCCCTTTCGGGCGTCACCCCTGGCCCGTGGGCCCCCGGGCGGCGCGGGGCGGGGGGAGCGGGCCCCGCTGCCGCCGCCGCCGCAGCCATTGTGGTCCCAGCCGCGGCGCAGACAAAGGAAGCGCCCCCGCCCCGCCCCGCGCCCCGCCCGCCCCGCCCCGCGGCGGCCCCGCGCCGCCCGCCCGCCGCCGCCGCGCCGCCGCCGGACCCCCGCCCGCCGCCGCGCCGTGAGTCACCCCGCCCCCCCCGCGCCCCCCTTCCCCCCCGCGGAAGTTTCCCGGTCCCCCCCACCCCGGTGGCGGCCCCGCTCGGGCGGCGGAGGTGAGGGCCGGGGTCCCGCCCGCGCCGCCCCCGCGTCTGCGAAGTTGTGCGCGGCCGCACCGCACCGCCGCTCCCCACCGGGGCCCCGTACGGCCCGGGGTCCCCGCGGCAGCCCCCTACTCGCTCTCTATTCGCCCTGCACGGCTCTCCCTGTCCCCAGCTCCCCTCTCCCTCCTCGGCTTCCCTCTCCATCCTTACCCAGTTCTGTCCCTCATCCCTCCCCAGCTGCTCAGTGCATCCTTGGCCCCTCAGCTCGTTCCCTCCCCTCCAGCTCCCTTGTCTGTCCTCCCCCTCCCTGCCTATGGTGTTCCTCCCTTCCCCTGGCTCCCCTTTCTTTTCACCACGTATTGGCTTTTGGAGGGGCACCCCCAGCCTGGTGGGGTGCTGCCAGCAACCCCCATGCCCTGCTGTGCCCTGCTCCATCCCAGTCCGTAGCTCCCTTTGTTCTTCTCCGGGTTCCTTCCCCTGCCGAAGCCCCTTGACAGCTGCCCCACGCCCTCCTGGTTCCCCTGCCTGTGCTGTCACGGGGTTTAGGGGGCCAGTGCCCCAGCTCTTGGGGCTGCTCGCCTGCTGCACCTCACTGCTTGCTGCAACTTCATCCTTGCTCGCAGCTCAAAGGGTCCCACCAGCCTCCCACGGGTGCAGAGGGAATAAATGATCCAAGGGGTGCAAACACATGAGGGCCACACGTCTTTCAGAAGCTGCCTTGCTGGGTGTCCGGGCACAGGGACCAGGCAGACAAAGCACAGGCTTTACCTGGGCCAGCCAGAAGTGGGGACCGCTGAGTGTGAGCACAGCATCCTTGGGAGTAGGGAAGACTGAGCAGCTCCAGTTTGGGAGTCAGCATGAATGCCAGAGATGTGGAGGGGTGTCTTAGCTTGGCGGGTGTTTTCCTGGAGCCCCTTTGGTAGAGCCTGCTGTGGTAGGCTGCCCTGATCTCAGGTGTCTGGCATAGGAGTCCCTGCCAGCCCACCCGCTCGGGATGGGTGATGAGCACTAACTGGGGCTCCCTTGGCTTGGGCAGCCCCCAATCCCACCCCTGCAACCTTAGCTGGCAGAAACCAGGCACCATGGCAGGAACCTGCTGAGCAACTGCCATCCCTAGCCAAAGCCAGTGCTGCAGCAGGAGCCAAAACCAGAGGTCTCAGCCACTCTCAGGGTGAGGTGTGAGCAGAGGGTTCCAAGACTGTGGGGTCTAACAGGGGCACACCTTCTGGGGGCACACAGTGTGCACTTACCCCACACTGCAAACCGTCACCTGCTTTCTTCTCACCAGGAGGGTCTGAGCCTGCTTGAGGCTGGGCCAGGCAGGTGTGAGAGCAAGCACCCTGTCCCAGGGTCTTCCCAGTTGTTCTCCACGTGCTTTCGATAGCACCTTGTCTGAGCAGTTTTGCAGCGACTCCTCCACTGCTGGTCAGGTATCTATCAGCTCTTACTGCTTCTGTTGCAAGTATGGGTAAATATCAGTGTCCTTGTTCCTTTAAAGCCTTAGGTTTTGGAGTGTTCTCATTGTGGGGGAATTATGGTTTTCACTGAAATAGAACTGAATATGGTCTTTCCACTCCTGATGCTGTAGAAATCCCAGATTTGTGATCTGAGCACCGCTTAAAGACTGAGTAGTGCTGAGCAGAATGACACAAAATTGTGTTGCCTCAAAGTGGAAAACTTGTGATCCAAAGGGGACAGGCCGGTGCTGGAAGGTTTGGTGACACAAAGGTTTTGCTGCTGTTTGGTGACTTTTCCCCTCACCAGGAGTAGGTCACAATCCATGTAAAATAGGAAAAGGACAGTGAAAAGCCACAGAAGTTCAGTTGAAGCACAGGTGCCCCAGGCTGGGGATCTGGAGCCTCTTTGAGGTTCTTTTCAGAGAGCAGCGATAGCTGGAGGCCCTGAGCTTGTCCAGCTCCTCAGGATGCAGAAGCAGAGGGTGGCATGGACCAGTCCAGCTCCAGGACTCCATTCCTGTTCCATGGCTGGCAGGGTGGCAGTAGTGCTTGGCCCAGAGTGGTCTCTCTCAGCGTGCCCTCTTTCATGCGCTTGCAGCTCTGCACTGGCGTGAGCTTGACATCTGCATTAACAATACGAACCTAAAGTCCTATGTGGTGGCAGAGCAGGATAGCACTTCTCCTGGCCCTTTCCCTTGGAAACCTCCCATCCTCTGAGTGATCTGGGGGACAGAGTGCTCCTGCTGTTGTTTGCTCTGTGTGTGTGTGTGTGTTTGTGGGTTGTCACGCTTGCCGCAATGAGGTTTGCTGCCCCGTGGGTTGCTGTTGTGTCGTGTGGAGTTGTAACCAGGGATGCTGGGGAAAGAGGGTTTCCCTGGGGCTGGGTTCCTCATGCCTTCAGGAGCACTAGGCAGGTGTGCTTGACCATACCGTGTCCTTTTGCTTCCGGGGGTTTTGGCCCCCTCCTGCACTGGTTGTCCAAAGGCCTGGCACCAGTGGCGGCATGTGCTGCCTGTGCAGAGGTGCGAGTCCAACAACCACTGCATTTGCTCTTTCCCCAGTTCTGCCGGCAGTCTGCCTGTCCCTCGTTCAGCCACTTCCATATTTCCACAGCCTTTTAACCAAGTACTGAGAAGAAAGAAGTTCTGCCTGAGCAGGAGGGCAGAGGCTTGCCCTGGCAGCTCAGAGAAGCAATGGAGGTGCTTTGTAAGCTGCACTGAGTAGGTTCCCGCCATGCTTGCACTGTTCCTCCTCTCCACGGGCATCTGTGAGTGGTCCGGTCCTTGTGGCAGGCGCTGCACGCCAGCGTCGTGGTTTGCCCCCGGGCGCATGCTGCCCCAGCGAGGCCAGCTGGATCCTCGCCGCGGGAGTTAGCCAGCTTTTTTCCCCCCTCCGGAGCGGGCGTCTGGCCGGCCGCCAGGGCTGCGGGGCTCCACCTAGGAGGCAACATGGAGCAAGGCGGCCGGCGGCGGCAGGGCCGCCTCTCCAGAGACTACGCGTCCCAGCGTGCCGCTCTCGGCGCCTGGCAGCGGCAGGAGCGAGGGGGAGCGTTGCATCCCGGGATCGCAAATCTCCATGCGCCACGTGGGGGCTGACAGCCTCCTGCGCCCCGAGGCAGCAGCGCTGGGGGTCCTGCCGGCCTGGAGGATCACTGCGGCTCCCCTTCTCTCAGTCTAAGCACAGACCTCAGCCTCTTGCTGTCACTTTCCTGCAGTGTGGCTCTCGGCTCCAACTCTCCTGGGCAGATCTTGTCCCTGTGGGGGGCTGCCCTGAGCAACAAGGCCACAATACCATGCAGAGCTGTGTAGTTTTGTTCCACCATGTGCGCGGCAGGCAAGCATCTGTGAGCAGGGATGTTGGCTTCATGTTCTGCAGGGCCATCGACATGGTTAGCTGTAACTGAATTTTTCTGTCTTGCCACAGAGCCTAGAAAACCTTTGATGATGAAAATCCTAGTTTGTCAGGAGGCTTTTATTCTAGGTATGCTGACAGGGTTTTTTTTTCCCAGCCCCATGGTTCCCACACGATATCGTTCGTTTGTTTGCCAGTGCTGCATGGATGCATGCTGCAGGAGGGATGTGAGTCTAGTCACTGCAGGGTGGCAGGCCCCAGGGTGAATGGGTTTGGGAGAGAGGGAAAGTGTCTGAAAATTTGAAAGGTGCGTTTCTGAGGCTGAAACCGACAGCGTTTGATTATGGATAATCTTTGAGACGGTGAACTGAAAGGAGTAATTAGGGACAGTGGGATATTTCCCTGAGAGTTGCAGGAAATGACTGCCTCATGGTAAGTTGATAGTAGTGGAGCTGAAACTGGGTTATCTGTGGGATTGCATCTGGGGCTTGCAGCCGTGGACGTGATTCAATTTTCTGGCTGTTTTGCAATTGGCAGGGTGTGTTTTTCTCCCTTTTTTCCTCCTGGAGAATTCCCCGTCTACATGTCTGAATCATCTGAGGAAGAAAATGGGAAAGGGGAGACTCCTGCTGTCCCTAGGTACTGCAGGGCAGTGCAGTTCCCTGGGCCCCAGCTCCAGAGAATGTCCAGCTCCAGAGGATGCCTTCCTGGGAGACCCTGGACCCTGGCAGAGCTGGGCCTGTGGGACTACGCTGAGCCCTGACCTGCAAATCCACATCCTGGCCAGGTTCTCACCTGGTGCTTTCAGATGGCGCTGCTTTGCAGCCTACACCAAGATTGTCACTTTGTAATAATTAGCTGCAGGTAATTATCCCTTCTCTGGCTGTCCCTCTAAACTTGTGACCCGATCTGCAGAGAAGAGCAGCCTTGGGTTCAGATGCCTTGTGTGCAGCTGTGGTGGACTTTTGCACTAATATTGCAGGAAGTGACCTGGGGCTGGGACACCATGCACGTGGTGTGGTGTGGGCAGGGAGGCAGCTTGTGGTCTGTGTAAGCTCTGTCCACATAAGCTCTGTGCAGCTTGGGAAAAGTGAGAGAGTAATCCCTGCGTGCAGCCAGATTGCATGCGGCGGTGATGCAGGTTTTGCCTTCTGACAGGCCAGGGCCAGGCAGTGTCCTGGCTGGGGTCAGCCTCTGGATGCTACTGAGTCCGTGGCACATGGTCTCCTCCAAAAGTGGTATCTCCTCTTCCCTGGAGAGCCCAGCGTCGTGGGAGCTTCAGCTTCACCAGTTGTGCATCTTTAAAGCAAATGGGCTTTCTGCAAATTGATATTGTCACTGATAATGTCTCAGGCCGTGTCTTGGTGGGTTCCACCTGGGCTCCTGTGGGCTTAACAACAGCATCAGAGTTTGCAACTGGCCTCTCCCAATCCTCTCTATTCCAAAGAAGAGGAGAAAGAAGGGGTGAAGGCAGGCTTGTGGGGGCAGACCGTGGTCTGCTTCACATGCCTTTTCCTGTCCCAGTCACTCTGAATACTTTGTGTTTGCCTCCCAGCCCTGCCAACTTCCTGGACACCAGGCACTGTCACTGGGCAAAACCACATGAACTATTTGAGACGCTGCCCTGCATCCAGTCCCAGATACCACCCTCATGCCAGTGCTACTGGCCTGGGAAGATGTATTTCTTCCCGCTATCAGGGCGCCCACACCCCATCGAGGCAGCCCTACGAAACAATGCCGCTATTTACACTTTAAAGCTTCGTTAGGCAGCCAGGAAACAGGCACGCATTCCGGGAACCACCGGCTGCCTTTAGCGAAGGCTGACCTCTCTTCTTCCCGGGCTGCTGGGAGGAGCAGGACACTCCCCAGCTGAGCTGTAACGCTGCAGCCCCTTTCAAGCCCCACTTCTTCATTTTTTTCATCATTTATGTTTTTAGCCTCTGCCTTGTTGGTGAGCTTTGCTGGTTACACAGAGCCAGCAAAGCTCACTGGCTGCCCAGACAGTGGTGGCTCCTGTCTGGTAGGGGGGCACCGATTCCTGCCAGCAGCCACAGGTATAGGAGGAACAAGATGATGCTGCTTTGCCTTTGTCCATCAAAGAGCAGTTCTTTGCTATTTGATGATAAACTGAAGTTATGGGAGTTCGGGCAGGGCTTTTCTCCCTGCTTTCCATGTTCCCTGCCCAGGCAGGCAGCTCCTTGGTGCTGGTCTCAGCTCACAGTACCCTGCTGTCTCCTGGCTGTGTTGGCTCTGTGAGATGTCGACCCTGCTTTTGGTGCCTTGGGAAATCTGATGTTCCCCAGCTCTGTGAGCTTGGCTGGGATGTGAGTCATTCCTGCTCCAGCAAACCCACCACAGAGTGCACCAGAAGAGCTTTCCTCATAGGGCTAATAGTTCACAAGCAGGAACAGCAGATGAGAAGGCATGTGGAGAGTTGGGCAGTGCTGGGCTGTACATGAGTCACGGGCAGAGCACCTGCCTTCTGTTCCCTGGGCGGTCACCCACCTGGAACCGTTTACTTGCCCATGCTTTTGCGGCAGGTCTGTGGACCTGGCCTCGGCTGAGGATGCTGAGCTGTGAGATCCCTTCCCGGGGTTCCCTTCTCCCACACTTCCACGCTGAAGAGGAGCCATGGAGCCACCCACCTGGCCATGAGCACTGCGCTGTTTGCCCAGACCTGCCTGGGCCGGTAGATCAGCAGCTGCAGCGTCAGCCTGATTTTTTTCCCTTGCTGGATGTTTTTGTGTCACTGGGCCAGCACCTTTGAGCGGCCACAGGAAGCATCTCATGTTGCCTTGTGTTCCACAGGGGCATTGCATGCTCAGCCACCAAGCAGCATCCCTGTGTGCAGGAAGCCTGCCTGTGTCACCAGGTCCTGTGCTCCAAGCAGGCAGAGCAGGGGCATGCAGAAAGAGCAGCTAGGGCCAGGTGCTTGGGATGGGCCACATCCTGCGTGTCAGTGTCACTGCACCTGGCTGGACGGGGCTTGCACGCAGCTGGGGCAGTATGAAGAAAAGAGGTGGTGATGGAGGGATGTCCCAGGCCTGTGTGTGAGTAAAAGTTGGTGTTCCTGCTGCTGTAAAGTAATTGTGTTACTTCATGTAATGTGTGCAGTGTGTCTACAGTGAATGCAGAGTTTGGACAGCCTGTATCAAATCCTAAGGCTGTTGTTAGTGTTATTTCAAACCACTGCACCCAGTGACATATTTTACGCTGCATTAAAAATAATACTTGGTCAGGATGCCAGTCTTGCTGAGGTCACATAACAGGCTTCACTCCTCTAGTTCCTGACACAGGTCACTCAGAGCTCCAAAAGCAGGGTGTCTCCATATTAACCTGCTAGGAAAGCCCCAGGATGGAAATGGAGGCTTGGGTAGAAGTGACGGCCTGGCTCATCTGCTGTCCTACCTCCAGCAGCAGGGAGCTAGGGAAGAGCATGAGAAGCACAATGGATGGAGGGTGATATGTCTCCCTGGTCTCACCACCCCAGGAGACCTTCCTGCATCCTGAAAAACAAGATGGGGACTGAGGACAGCAAGAAGCCTTGGGAATTTAGTCTTCCCATGTCTCATCAGTGAATAAAAACAAAGAATTGAAGGATGAGACCTGCTGGGTCTGATTTTTTTCTGCCCCTCAGGACATGATGACCAGCAGTGCTTCAGCCACTGCTGTCTCTGCCTAATAAATTGGTTTGTTTTCAACAGAAGTTTGGGAGTTTTGGGAAGTTTCCTATGTGCTGAACATGCTTCAGTGTCATGTTGTCTAACAACAGAATGGAGGAAATAGAAATGCTGTGTTTCTAGTACAGTTTGGGCTGAATTATTGTCTGTTAGGCACAAATTGATGTGGATAAAGCAGAAAGCAAAAACTCCTCTGCAGCAGCAACTGACTAGCACCGAGCTCCCTATTAAAACTTGTTTTATCTATGAAAACATTCAGTAAGAGCAAGGGGCTGACATTGTTAGCAGCCATATGAGAAATTGTGCCATGTCCCACTTATCCTCGCTGCAGGCGGGCAGGAGTGGGAACAGTGAGCCACGGCTGAGTGGCTGGGCTGGCTCCAGCCCCACAGGACTGGTAGATCCTGGTGAGTGCTGGGGAGGAGATGGGTTCAGCTGCTGTGGGGAAACGTGGTGAAAAGGCCCCAAGAAAATCAAGAAGTAAAACACGTATTTCCCCAATTGAAAGTTGGATTTAATGCTTGGGAGGTGACCCCTTCTATTTTTGACCAGCCTTTGCTCAGCAGTGTGTGCAATCCCTGTGACTGCTGACTTGGGGTCCCAGATGGCTTGGCAGGGGTGAAGGTGATGCCTTGGTTATTCACCTCTGTTGGCTAATGAGCTCTTTGTTGCAACAAGCTGGACATCTTGGGTCCCTGTGCTGGTGGCACTGCTTTTCTTGACTCTGATGCTTCTTACTCCCCTCTTGTATACATCGTGGTCGAGCTGCTGCTCCAGTCCTGCCCCAGCACCCTTCTGCACAGCGTGGCCGTGGAGTGGAACCCAGAGGGGCAGTGGTGTGTCTGGGACACTTCCTTCCCCTGCTGGGTTTGCTTTCTGCAGGATGGCAATCCTGGCAGTTCGTGGGCGTTGGGAAGTGCCCGTCCCAGGTCTGTGTGCGGGCGGGCAGCCGATGGGGATCCCGCCTTGGTCCCGGCTGCAGCGGTAGCCCAGCACGGCCTGCTCCGGGGCCCCCGCCTGCGGCGGGACGGGGGGAGACGTGTCTGTGCTCGGCAGGGCCGGCTGAGCCGGTGGAGCTGGAGCTGCCTGGCAGCTCGCCCACTGCTGCGCCCCATCCAGGTCAGCCCGTCTGCCCGCCTGCCTGCCGGGAGGGAGGGAGCCGCGTGCCTCAGCAGCATCCTGGCGCAGCCAGCGTGCCGGGTCCTGCCAGCTGCGGGGCGTGCCGGGGCTCCCGCGGGGCTGGGGAGCGGTGCTGGCAGCCACTGCTCCCGGGAACCTGCCCTTGTGGTGGGAGTGGGCTGGTGAGTGTGGGAGCCCCTTGCTGCTCCTTAGGAATCTGGATGGGGCTGGCTCTGCCTGGCATACCTAATGTCTTCTATTCTGGGGCCCCCAGGTTGTTTTCAGGATGTGTGCTGGTTTCACACATCATGTGCTCCGTTGCAGACCCCATCACACCCCATACCCCTCTATGGGCTCTTTGTCCTTTGCCCCGGTGCTGTGGTGGGCAGCGAGGTTTTGGGGTGGTTTGATCACAGCTGGGGGCTGGCGTGTGGGATCTCTCTGTCCGCCTGGATCCGGGTGGCCACTGGCCTGCCTGAGCGGCAGATGGTGGCTGCCTGGGGACCTGCCATCCATCCCTCTGGGCAATTATTCACCCGTCACCATGACGATAGAAAGGTCAGCAAAAAGATCCCGTGTGATTCCCGGGTTGGTCAGTGGGATTAGGAGCAGTGTGAGGAGGGAGGGCTAGGGCCCAACCAGCTCCTCTTCAGGCTCACCAGCTGGACTGTCCCCCTTGGGCACATCCCCAGAGCCCAGCCAGCTGAGAACTGACAAACTTGGGATGTGGTTGGGCCCCTCTGGCTGCTGATACTGAGAGCTCAGCCTTGACCCTGTGAGTTCCATCCTGCACAGGGGAGGCCTGGAGCTGTGTGTGGGATGAAGCGAGTAGGCTGACATCAAGGGGGAAGCAGAGGAGGGATGGGGCTGTGCTGATGGAGGTTTGACTGGTGCATCCTTACGCCTCCTGCTCTTCTTCCTCCTCCTCCTTGCAGCAGGAGTGTGTCTCTCCTCACAGGGTGCCCCTGACTGACCCGTGTCCCCTCTCTCTCCAGGCTGTTCCTCTAAGTCGTTCAAGCTGTACTCGCCAAAGGAGCCCCCGAACGGCAACGCCTTCCCCCCCTTCCACCCAGGCACCATGCTGGATCGAGATGTGGGGTGAGCTGGGGCCCAGGGAGGGGTCTGCAATGTCGAGGACACTCTGCAGTTTGCACCCCAGGGTCTCTGTGTTATGCTTCCCAGCAGCAAGCAGAGGCTGCAGTGCATGGAGTTCAGTTAGCGCAAGAGCAAAGAGGGAATTGGAGCAGGCACAGGTGTTAGTGGGTTGAGGATGAGTGATATTTGGAATGAAGGAAGCCTCCAGGTCCTGACTTCTGTTAGGCCTTTGCCTGACCAAGCCCTTGGGATGACAAGGAGCCCTCCCAGCTCCTGCCAAAACAGCCCCTTCAGTGTCTGTCCTGCCTGGCACCAGTCACTGCTACAGAGGAGATGGGTATGTCCCCAAGGAGCAGTTGGCTAGGTCTCAGGGATGGAGGAGCCAATGATGAGGGATCAGAGCCCAGTTTTGGGCTACAGCTCGCCCCATGAGGCTATCAAATATTGGCAGCCAGAGTGCAGTCTGCACTGTGGGGAGTCACTGAGCTCCAGTGAGCCTGACTGCCTGCTGTAGCCAGGGAAGTAGGAGCTGTGGTGAGCAGGGAGATCCCTGCTAGCACTGACATGCCTGCATCTCTTTCCACTGCTAGACCTACTCCTATGTACCCACCGACGTACCTGGAGCCTGGAATCGGGTAAGCATGGGGGGCTGGTGTGGACCCTGCTTGGGGGGAGCTCGTGCCTGTTGGTGGGGGTGCCTCAGCAGGGCCAGCATGCTGGCTGGCTGGGGCTTTTGGGATGATTGCTCAGACTCTGCCAGCCCTGGAGTGGCTGTATGTGTTCCCCCTGTGGGCTCAGGACCCCTCCACACCCTGTGGCTGCCTTCCCCTCTGATGGCTTGCTGTGCTCTCTGGGCAGGAGGCACACGCCGTACGGGAACCAGACCGACTACAGGATATTTGAGCTCAACAAGCGGCTGCAGAACTGGACAGAGGTAGGCAGCTGGGAGGGTGAGGGTTGGCCAGGGCTGTTTTCCGGCAGTGGGGGCCGTCTCTGCCTTGTCCCACATGTGGCTGTGGCACAGGGCTTATCACCCCCATCTCCGAGCATTCAGCTCGGAGTGCAGTCTTCCGTGGGTTGAGCACATGGCTGCTGTGCCTGGCAGCCAGTGTCTGTCTGTCTGTCTCTCTCTCCTCTCCATAACTTAGCATCTTTCTGCCATTCCCAGGAATGTGACAATCTGTGGTGGGATGCCTTCACTACAGAGTTCTTTGAGGATGATGCCATGTTAACAATCACTTTCTGCTTGGAGGATGGACCAAAGAGATACAGTGAGTACCAGTTTGAACCCTCCTTCCTAAGGGCATTGCCCTTCAAGCAGGCGAGAGCTGTGTGCTATGGGGAATGTGGGTAGGGTGTCAGAGCTCAGCTGTTTCCAGCCAGAAGGTATGGGGGGACTGTCGTCATGTACATTCCAAGGAACATCTGGATGAGCTGGGTTTACTGACCTTATTTTCCTCTTTCTCCTGCTGCAGCAATTGGCCGGACTCTGATTCCCCGTTACTTCCGCAGCATCTTCGAAGGGGGAGCCACAGAGCTGTACTACGTGCTCAAGCACCCCAAGGAATCCTTCCACAACAACTTTGTCTCGCTGGACTGTGACCAGTGCACCATGGTCACCCAGCACGGCAAGCCCATGTTCACCCAGGTACTGCCTGCACCCGCAGCTTCTGCTGCCCCTCCTGCCTTGGTTTTTTGTGCCCTCTTGCTGGCTCCAGTCCCACGGGGCTGTGCATTTTGGGCTCGTGAATATGGCTTCTGCTGAGACTCACGAGAGGCAGAGGCAAGCCACTCTGAGTGTGTTCCAGTGTTCAGCAGTGGGTTCCCAGGGGATCTGGGCTGGGGAAAGCTGGGGCAGCCTGTGCCTAACTCTGTGCCCTTCCCGCCCAGGTGTGTGTGGAGGGGCGGCTCTACCTGGAGTTCATGTTTGATGACATGATGAGGATAAAGACGTGGCATTTCAGCATCCGCCAGCATCGAGAACTTATTCCCCGCAGCATCCTTGCCATGCATGTGAGTACAGCTCCGGGAGCTCCCAAGGGCATGAATGACACAGAGCTGCTGAGCTCCTCAGGGTGCTGTGCAGGTGGAGGAGCTCAACTCAGTCCTGCATCACAGGCCAGGGCATGGGAGAGCTCTTCCCAGCCTGGATGCAGCTGAGCCTTCTGTCCCTTTCGCTCCTAGGCACAGGATCCCCAGATGCTGGACCAGTTATCCAAGAACATCACACGCTGTGGGCTCTCAAACTCCACACTCAACTACCTCCGAGTAAGTGTGCGAGAAGAGGAGGGTTGCAGCTCTGCCACATCCTGTGCTCTCAGCTGCCTGATGTCTGGCTGCCCTGGGGTGTGGGTAGGCTGCAAGGCTGGCTTTGTGAAAGGGATCTTGTAGGTGGGGTGTAGAGAGCTGTGGGGCAGCGGATCTGCCAAATCCCACAAATTCACGGCGTGGGTTGGGTAGTTGCAGCACAGACGCCTGCCTGTAGAGGTGTTAGGGTTATGGGGTCTCCATTTTGCTGGGGCTCAGAGCATTGCAATCTAACCCAGAGTCTGTCTGTTCTTGCAGCTCTGTGTAATCCTAGAACCAATGCAAGAGCTCATGTCACGGCACAAGACCTACAGCCTCAGTCCCCGAGACTGCCTCAAGACTTGCCTCTTCCAGAAGTGGCAGCGGATGGTCGCTCCGCCCGGTGAGTCTCACACTGCCTGCTGTGCTGCCTGGGGTCTCTGGGACTGCCTGCTCAGGCTCTGCCCTCATTGCAGGTTTCTCCCAGCCCTAGAGCTGCTCTTGGCTTTGTTTTATAAGGCTGGGGGTGGTGAACCAGGCATTTGGCTTCTTTCTATGCTGGTCTGCCTTCCCAGTGGAGCAGAGCAGGGCTGCAGGCAGCCAGTGCTCCCTGCCTTGAGGCTGCCAGCTGCTTGCAGAAAGCAAAGCAGGGATGGAAATGTTCCCGCCCCCTCACCTGTCCTCTGGTCTGGGAGGACAGCAGAGCTGTGGAGGTGAGGAAGGTGGTGATACCGCCTGGAGGGGGAATGTGTTCCTTGAAGAAGTAGAGTTTGCATAAAAGGGCCTGAGGGGCACCAGCTTCCTCTTGTTGGGACTGACCATGTACCCATCCGTCACCAGCCGAGCCAGCACGGCAGCAGCCCAGTAAGCGCCGGAAAAGGAAGATGTCGGGGGGCAGCACCATGAGCTCTGGTGGGGGAAACACCAACAACAGCAACAGCAAGAAGAAGAGCCCAGCCAGCACCTTTGCCCTGTCCAGTCAGGTACCTGTAAGCATCCCGTTTCCATTCTCTTCCTGCTGTGGGGTGGAGAGGAGGGTTCTCTGCCCCTGGGAGCTGCTAGGGGGAGATCCCCAGGGACTACCTATCCGAGCCACCCCAGTTCTTCCCATGTGATGGGGAAAAGAAGGAGGGGGTGTCCCAGCTGCCTTCCCTGAGTCCCTTTGCTCTCCTGCAAGGGAGTGAGGACATGTTTGTCCCACTCAGTGCCCACGCTCAGGTTCTGCAGTGGAGATGAGGAAGTGGCCCTACAGCTGGGGAAAGGGGCTGCGCTGATGAGAGGGGGGTCTAGCAGCCCAGGCTCCCCCCACCTCGATTATGTTTCGGGACCGTCTCCCCTTTCAGGATGTGATGGTGGTAGGCGAGCCCACGCTGATGGGGGGGGAGTTTGGGGACGAGGACGAGCGCCTCATCACCCGGCTGGAGAACACGCAGTTTGACGCCGCCAACGGCATCGACGACGAGGACAGCTTCAACAACTCGCCGGCGCTGGGGGCCAACAGCCCCTGGAACAGCAAACCGCCCTCCAGCCAGGAGAGCAAGTCAGAGAACCCCACGTCGCAGGCATCACAGTAACGGGCCCCCTGCCGCCCCGTGGACTCAGTCCCAACCAATCTACCTGTACATTTGCAACGGAGAGTGACTGGGAAGCGGCGAGGTACCGGGGGCGGATCAGCGCCACGTGAATGATGGGGTGCACGGCCCGGGGTGCACACCGGGCAGGCAACCCCCAGCTGTCGCCCCCGCCGCCTCCCCGCACCCCCACGCCTGCCTCCCTGATGGACCCCAGGGCAGGGGTGGGTTTCCGGGGTCGTAGCTTCATTATTCCCCCTTTGCTCTTCTTTTCTGCTTCTTGCCCAGAGAGCTTCTCATCCCTGTCCCAACATGCCCAACCCCTCCCTGCCGAGCGAGGGGGAATTAGTGGGGAGGTGTTGGCAGCAGCTGGCGTTACCAGATGCCATGTGTTGGGGTCTGGCACAGTGCAGAGACCCTCCTCCTCCCTGGGCCCTATGGCTGGTGTTTGCTGAGCAGCCACTTGCAGTGAGGTTGCACATCTCTAGTCCAACGTGGGTCTGGTTGGGAGGGGCAGTGATGGAAAACCTTCCCTGTGCCTCAGGCTCTGCCATGGAGTTTCCTCCTGCCAGGGTCAGATTCTGCAGTGCTGGGATGGTGTTGAGGATAGGGCTCCGTCGCATTTTCCCACTCTCCTGCACCTTCCCCTTCCCCTCGCTCCCCAGAGCGAGAGCGCAGCACAGCCATGGGGGGACTCTTGTATATAGGAAGTGCGTGGTGGGGGGCTGGGGAGGCACGGAGGACCTGCAGCTCTGCTGGAGCAGCCGGTGCCCTTGTTCCCTGCCTGCAGCCCCTGTGTTTCCCTCCACTCTGCGTGAGTCTGCCTGGGGCCCCTTTGCAACCCCTGGCTCCTGGTACCTCCTACTTTTGTCTTTTTTTAAGAAAAAAAAATAATATTATTAAATTGTAAGTTTAAAAAAGAGAAAGAAAAAAAAATGGGAAAATACCCCGTCAGCTCCCTTACCCATTCCCCCCTCCTGTCCTGAAATCTTTTACCCTGTCCTGACTTTTGTACAGGCTTCTTCTCTTGGAAGTCTCGTTTTATATCCAGTTCGGAGAGCTTCAAACCAAGGAGAGACTTTGCAGACTTCCTTTCTAATCCCTCCAGAGGCCGGGGGGGGGCAGCCCCCCGTCTCTCTTCTCAATGTAAATCTTGTGTGCTGTTGTCCCCGCTCCCCCCCTCGGGTTTGTGTACCTCGTGCTTGTACATTTCCGCGCTGTAGACAGTGTGTACGATACTGTTCTTTCAATGTGTTATCACTAGAGCAGGTGCCTCCATTGATGTTAGGGGAAACGATGAGAAAAATAATAATTTTTGGGGTTTTTTTTTGGTTTAAAAAAAAAAAAAGAGAAAAAAATAATCCCTTCCAAGGCTTTTTCCAAGGAGAAGATGAGAGGTGCTGGGGGAGGGTATTTGTGCTAACTAACCAGTTCACCCCAGCAGCTTTGGAGTGGGGTTTTGGGGGAAGATGGGAGTCTGGGCTGCCTGTGGGAACCCCCTGGCATGCCCTGTGGTGGGGTTGCAGCGAGTGCTGCTGTGGGAGGGGACTGCCCTAGTGGGGGTATAAGTGTGTGTAAGAGTGTGTGTGCGAGAGGTTTGTGTGTCTGTCTGCGTGCGTAAGGGAGCCTGGGGCAGGTAGAGCAAGCAGCCCTGAAGTGTGGGGGAGTGAGGGGTGCACTCCATTCTCTCTGTCAGACATCCCACAGTTCCCTGCTGGGGATCCCACAGTCTGTGTCCAACTGCCCCATGGGGCTTGGGGCTGGCAGGTGTCACCGAGGGCCTGCCTGTGCCCGGGGACTCTGGCTGCTGCAGGGGTGCTCCTAGCACCCCATGCTTTGCCCACTCATGGGTGAGACTGCAGGAGGTTGCTGAGATGGGGTGGGGGACACCCTGTGTGTCCTCTCCTTCTGCTGTGCCTGTGGTTGGGCAGGGAGACAGAGCCTTGAGCCTGGTCTGATCTCAAGCTGAAGATCCATGGAGAAATGCCTGTGTTGGCTCCTGGGCCCCTCCATGGGCAGGCTGGAGTGGAGGGCTCGACCCCTCAGACCCCCAGGCACGGGGGTCCCCACAGCCCTTTTGCAGGCAGGAGTGGGATCCCAGTGTGGCAGGGAGGGGGGCTCTGTGTCACAATTAAGGTACGAATCTCCATGCCATGCTGCACGGCTGCTGTGGAGGGTGCAGAGCCCTCACTGCCATGGGCACACTGTAATGCCTTTTTGTTTCTTTTTTTTTTTTTTTCTTTTTTTTTTTTCTTTTTTTTTTTTTCCCTTCCTTCCTCCCTCCATAGTTTGTGCCATTTATGAGTCATGTATGGTACCAATAAAATGACTTTTTGGTTTGAAGCTGTCCTGATCACTTATATCTGAGCATGGGACCAGGCTGACGTGGGCAAGGCAGAGGGGGGTGCCCCGGTGTCCCTGGTACCCTGGCAGGGAGTGTGGGCACAGGGCTCACTGTGTTCCCTGGATGATGCTGGCCTGCCTCTGCCTGCTGGTTCCCAGGCATGCCACAGCCCTGCCATGCCATGGAAGGCAGAAGTCCCAGCAAGGGTAAGGTACAGGGTTGCTGGGAAATGGCCCAGTCCCCAAAGGCAGAGCAAACAAGCAGCCCGAGGCCTGCCGGACACCAAGGTGATGGGCACATTCCCTGGGGAGCAGTGGGGGCTGCGTAATCCTGCCTGGGAACAGGGCAGGAGCAGCATGGAGGTGTCCTGGGGGGAGCAAAGGAGGGACAGGGGACTATGCCAATCTCCTTCCAGAAGCTGGGGTGCCCTGTGCCAGCTTTATTAGTGATATGAGGGAAGCCATGCTCTTAAAACGGGGCTGATGCAGCAGAGAGTGAGAGCAGGATGGGCCTGTATCTTCAAAGTAGGAGCAGGGGTTGGGTTGACATCTGCAATGAGGGACATCACCAGGCTATGACAGGGCTGAGGTCAGGGGGGCTGCAGGATTCAGGTGCTGTGGTAGGAGCTCGTGGCTGGGCACGTGAGGGCAGGGTGGCCCCGGTGAGCCCATGGTGTGGCACCAGAGCTGAGGCATCAATAAATACCCTTGTTTCTGACATGCCCCGAGCTCTGGCAGGCTCAGTGGGATGCCCTGGATGGGAAGGGAGCAATGCCCTGCAGGAGCAGATCCTGCCATCTGTAATGGATCCTGCATAAGCCTGGCTGCATCCTGCACATGCACCCGGGAGCTGCTGGAGAGCCCCAAGGCAACACTTCAGGGTTGAGGTCTGACCTGGAAAGCCCAAGGGTACCTGTGAAGCTCCCAAACCTCCTTCCTCCACATCAGCTTCAGTGCTGTGAGAAATTCACTAGTTGTTGCTTTTTTTTCCCTCCTTTTTTGTTGGGCTGAATCTGTGTCCTCTGCTGCCCTGCACCAGTGCCAGTGCCGTGCCAGAGGGTCCCACATGACACTGGCATCCAGCACGGGCCAGACCAGGAAGAAAACCTGAAGCAAGGCTGCCCTCGTCCCTGGGCCACCTTCACCTAAGGTCACAGTGTGCAGTGATGCCTGCTTGTGCCAAGGAAAGTTAAGCAGTAACTGGGAGGTGGCGATGAGCAAGCCCTGGGTGCTGGAAGGGCCAGGGAGCCCCCCATGCAAAGGTCATTCAGGTACAGCTCACCCAGAGTCCCTGCTGATCCCTGTCCAAAAGCCCGTGGTGTCCCATGCAGGGACACAGGCCAGGGGCCAAGGGCCATGCTGGGGGCTCCAGCTACTTCGGGACAGGAGGTGTGGGGTGCAGGGCACAGCGGAGGACTGGCACAGGGGGAAGGTGGACAGCGGGGCGGGCTCTCGGCAAGGGTGCTATGGCAGGGTGGGCTGCTGGAGGGGCCAGCAGTGGCTCTGGCAGTGTGGGGTGAGTGCTGCTTCTCTTGGACAAGGAAGGAGCATCCCCAGGCAGAGGGCCTGTGGGCGGCCGGCTCTCCCATGCGGGACAGGGCAGGGACCAGGGTCTCTGTGAGAGATGCAGGATGTCAGGGTTGGCTGGGCCCAGGAGCAGGGTGGAGAAGGAGTGCCAGGGTGCAGCGGGGAGGGGTGGGGCAGAGGGCTCCCCCTCGGCAGAAGAGGGGGCCGGCGCGGCTGCACGTCCCGGACAGACCCCGGTGGGCCGGGGCGGAAGGGGCGGCTCTGTCCGGCCCTTCCCGCACCGCCCGGGGCCACCCGCGCCGCGGGCTCGGTGCGGAGCTGTGCCGAGCTGGGGAGCTCTGTCTGTCGCGACGTGACCCCCGGGACACCTGCCCCGCGTCCACCGGGTGCGTCCGCGGCACAACCGGGAGCGACCCCCGGCCCCTCCCCGCTCCTGCCCCCGGTTGCGGCTCCCGGAGCTCCGGCGGCGGGGCAGGGAATGGAGCCACGCGGCGTGGGAAAGCTCCGCGGGGAGTGGGGATGGAGCCGAGCGGGCGCCCAGCCTTTGGGGAAAAAATGCTGTCTGGGGACCCCTGAGGCTGTTCCCCGCTTGGGAGGACCGGGACGCGTGTGAAAAATGCCGGGTTTGCCGCAGTGCCCCATTTCGGAAGGTTTTTCGATGCAAAACCTGCTTCTGTGGCTACGGCTGGTTTGTGTTGAAACTCTGGACGGCTCAACGTACCCCATCCCGAAAGGATACGGATAGTGTGGGGCGGAGCGGGCGAGACGGCTGCCCTCGGGATCACCCCGGGCCACCCAGCTCCTGGCTTGGGGCAGGAGGAAGCCAGCACGGGCAGGGGAGCTTAGCGGAGAGGGAGGAGAGGGACTTTTCCGGATGCCTGTGTCGGGACAGGTCGGTGGTGACCCTGACCCCGGTATAGAGAGGCGGCCCGAGGCGGCCGGGTGCCAAGAGCCGTAAGGGGCAGGGTGGGGCGATCCCGGCATCGCCGGCTGCCCCGGCAAACAGCTTGTCAGCAATCATCGCTGAAACTTAAACAAGCCACAGACCTGGGCGCTGGCACGCCGCGGCCGGACCCCGCCGCAGCTGTGGGTGCAGAGAGGTGTCAGAGGACAGGGTGAGTGCTCTGAATCCGCCTCATCGCCCACAGCCGCCCGGTCCCTCGTGGGCACCTCCTGCCTGGTTTCCCATCCCGCTGCTCCTAGGGGTGGGGATGGGTGCACCCATCCTTCCTCGGTGCTCTCCCGCAGCTCTTTCCTTCCGGGCAGGAGCAGGCAGGTGCCTGATTTTTTCTCTCTGCATTTCCTGGTCGGAGGCAGGGCAGGCTGGATGGTCCCGAGCCCCGACGACACCGAAAGCTCCTCTCGGTGCCCAGGTGTCCACAGGAGCTGCTGCGATGGAGCTGGGGAACATCTCGAAGCCCATCTACGGCCCTGGCCCCGAGGCGCCGGGGAGCAGCACGCCGGGGGTGGTGACAATGGCACACGGCTTCCTGCGGCTGGTGCAGCCCAACCCCCTGCCCATAGGTAGGTGCATGGCGGTGAGGGGCTGGTAGTGGTGTAATGGCTGGGGTAATCGGGAGTGGGATCCCAAGGATTGCCAGCTGTGTTCTGCTCATGTCCCATAACAACTGTGGGGCTATCTTAGCTGGGCCCCAGGACAGGCGTTAGTGGTAGTGCCACCTTGCAGAGTCCTGCCCCATCCTCCCTCCAGGCATCTTAATCCTAGGCCCCCAGAAGTGTGCAGAGCAAACCCCACTCTGCCTGCAGGGTCTTTGCCTGTCTTGCAGCCCTCTGCTTGCTGGCCACCAAGAGCAGTGTGTCCCGGTGCCAGTGGCAGCACTGTGTGCTCTCCCTGTGCACTGCCCTGCTTGCCAGCACTTGCCCTTGCTCGTGTCGCTGTCACAGCTCTGTCTTGAAGCCGCTGCAGATTTGCACAGGTGATACCAGGACCCTGCAGCTGCTCCATATTCATGGGGCAGGTGCTGCCCACCTGGAGGGAAATGCCACTGGGTACTGCCACTTCTGCTTCCTCCTTCACTGGCTTCAACCCATGCTTACCATCAACATGCTGGCAAAGGTGTGGCCGGCACCACAGGTGGACCTGTTGTGGACCTGTGTCACATAGACACCGGGGTACAATGTCCCCATGTGCCATCAGGGCTTGTAATGAGGGCGTGCGGCAAAGGCAGGGAGAGCCCTGGGAATGAAGGAGGCAGCGTGGCAGTGGGCCTTTGCCCTTAGTACTCATTCCTCACTGGCAGTGTCCTTGGGCCTCTGTGTAGGGCTGGGCTGCAGGAGGGCAGCCCCAGGGCAGTGTCGCTTATGCTCATGGTGGTGAGGAAATCCCATGTTCTGTGAACCCGAGAGCCCGTGAGCTGGCAGCACTTTTCCGGGATGCAAAAATGCTCCATGATGTGGTGGGTGGGGAGGGCAGCTGCAAGGGAGAAAAATGCCATACTCAGAGCCGGTTTGAGCTGCAGGTGATGCCTCGGGCTGGGAGTGGTGAGCAGGGTCTGGGCCCTCTTGGAGTTCCCCACAGGGCCCAGCACCTACTCACAGCCCTCTGTGCTTCTTGTCTCCCAGAGCTGATTAATTTTGGGCAGTCTGAGAGCAAGTTCAGACAGGAGGACATCTCCAAGGTGAGCAGGCAGCTGGGGTGGGGAGCTGGCAGCCCCAGACCACCGGGGACTGGGGGATGCTGGTGGGTGCTGCTCTGAGGCTGAGCCCTGGATGCTGGGCGGCAGCGAGGGGAGATGTTCTGCCCCCTGGGGGGACCCATTTTGTCTGTTTGGGTCTGGACAGGCTGTGCAGAGCTGAGGAGCCTTCGGGGGTACCAGTGTTATGCTGCTTCTCCTTCTTTCTATCCCAGCTGCTGCTCTACGAACTGGGTTTCCTGGTCTGCGCGGCCATTGGAGTCCTCCTCATCATCCTCGTGCCGCTGGTGGGATGCTGCTTCTGCTGCTGCCGCTGCTGCGGGAACTGCGGGGGCCGCATGTACCAGAAGCAGGGCCGGCGGATGGGCTGCCGACGCCGGGCGCTCTGGGCCTCTGTGCTGCTGGTCTCTGCTTTCCTGCTGTGAGTGCGCTGGCCGGGAGGCTCCGGATGGAACCCAGGGGTGGCTGGAAATGCCGGCGCTTGGCGGCCGTGCCAGGAAACTGCCATTGTTCACGAATAGATCCCGGCACGGCGGGACACAGGAGAGGAAGCAGCGGCGGTGGGGAGCTGGCCACGGGGGGCTGCGCACTGGCGCCGTGTGGACCTTTCCCGACAGCTTCTCCACTGCGTACTGGGCTCTCCTGTGCCTCAGTTTCCTGCGTCCCTCCTCTCTGGTCCCTCAGGGCAGGGCACGTGCTGGAAGCAGGAGTCACTGGTGGGCTCCAGACCCTGCAGGCTGGGGTCTGTGTGGGTGGATTTAGAGGGTACTGAGGGGGAGCATTGGGACTGAGCTCCCCACATGCTGACTTTGCCACCCTTCCCTTGTAGGGCTGGTGGTGTCTGTGCCCTCATCAGCAACACTCGCTTCTCCCAGGCTGTGAAGAGCACCTTCCCCAATGTGAACAACACTCTGGACAACATCCACACCTACCTGGCCTCCATCCCCCAGGCACGCATGGTCCCCCTGCCATGTCTTGGGGGCAAGGGGCCAGGCAGGAGGAATGGCCCAAATAGCCCCCTGGGGAAGGGCAGCAGAGGGGCTGGCAGCAGAGAAAGGTCCCCACCCTCACTGACACCACATCTCTGTCCCTACAGCAAGTTGATTTTATCATCAACAAGAGCGATGTCCCGCTGGGCTATGCCAACTGCAGCCTCCAGGGTGAGGGTGTGCGACGGGAGGGGCTGGAGCATCCCCATGACCCTGTGGCGAGCTGCTCCAGGGCTGGGGGTTCTTGGGCAGTGGGGGTGTTGTGTGGGTTTACCTTTCTGCCCTGTGGGTGGTTGCTGACCCTGCGGACTGCAACCTGTTCTTATGGGGATATCTAAAGGGAGTGGGTCTGGAGGCTCTTCCAAGCTCCAGCTCTGCTCCAGTTTCTGCTTTTCTCTATTCAGGCTCTTCTCTGGGAAGGGTGATGCAGGTGGTGGGAGAGTGGGGATATCCCCACTGCCCCCCACCTGGGGGGTGGGTGAGGGAGGGGTGCTGGTGGTGTCAGTGTTTTCACCAGCTTTCCTGCAAGCCCCAGGACCTTGCAGGGATCCTGTTATTGACACCACCCCTCCCATCTCCGCAGACATTGGGCCCAAACTGGGCAGTATGATCGCCTCACGCATCAGGAGCAGCACGGACGGGGCTCTGGGATCTCTCCAGAGCCTCTTGCAAGGTACTGGCCCCATCCCTAGGAGACTGGCAAGGGACTCGGGGATCAAGAGATGGGGTGGCTGCATGTTTGGGTGAGGCTTCCATGGAGGTGGATCCTTTTGGCCTCCCAGCCACACCCTGGGGCAAGTGCCATGACTTTGGGGGTGCCCCTAGGTTGCATTTTTTCATGGGTTTCTAGGGTTCAGCTGGATGAGAATGAGTCTCTGCCACAGTGGCAGGATAAGGCCCTGAGCTCCCCGCTATCTCCCCAGGGATGGAGACGCTGAATGACACCTTTGCCAACATTGCCATCAGCCGCTCAGACCTCGAGGAGCTGCAGAGCAACTACAGCCAGCAGCTGGTCAGCCTGCGGGGTGAGCTCAACCACACCCTGCAGAAATGTGGCCTCCCCTGTGGCCGAGTGTCCCTGGACGGGCTCGCCTTCACCGCCAACTTCAGCACGGTGAGGAGGGGCAAGGTGTGGGTGAGGGGCCCCAGCAGCCCCTGCCCCAGCCCCCACAGCTCCCTCACCCCAGGCTCTTCCCCGCAGATCCCAGGCGTGGAGCAGCAGCTGGAGGCGCTGCGCGAGGTCTCTGAGTCAAACATAGAGACTGATTTAGAGGAGGTAAGGGGAGTTCCCTTCACCCAGACACAAAGCTGGGTGCTCCTGCAACTGCGAGGGCTGTGCTGACAGGGTGTGGCTTGGGAAGAGCTCTGTCAGGAGCTCAGTGTGTGACATGGAGGGAAGGGCTGGCCAGAGGTCTGCTCGCTGTCCCAGCCATCCTTGCGCACTGGTAGGGTGGACTGGGTGCTGTGGGGAGCCTGGCTGTCATGTGTTACTAGGATCTGGGGACAAGGGGATGTGCTGCTCAGCCCTGGATTGCAGGCAGGGACGCAAGTTCCATGCTGTGCTCTCCTGGATGCAGGTTAACAGAACGTTGGACATGACCCCTGACAAGGTGCAAGAGCACTCCCAGCAAGTGGTGGCAAGTAAGCAGGGCTTTTTGTGCTGACTTCTTCCTCTTCTAGGGTTCCCTCCCTTCTCAAGCCATTCTTTCCTGGAGCCCTGGCTGTCCCCAGCTGCCATCATGCCAATGTCATCCTTGGCCATGACTGCCCCTTTCCTATCCTTTCTGAGCCCCTGCAGGACCTGGGTAGCAGCTCGCAATGTCAGCGTGTCCCCATTCCTTACAGAGAGCCAGGACCAGCTGGGCCTCATCAGGCAGGAGATCAGAAGCTTGCAGGAAGGCTTGCCACTCCTGGATGTGGAGGAGAAAGTTGGGGCCTTTGTGAACAATGCCACATCGGTGCTGGAGAAGTACAGGGAGCCGATCATCGCCTTGGATGGGCTCAGGTGGGCGAGGGGCTGCAGCCCCGGCTCCATTGTCTGGAGAGTTTTAAGGTTCCTGCTCCTCCCATTGCTGGAGGTGGGGGCTTGCTGGGTGGTGGGGTTGTGGGTGCAGGGTAGTCAGAGCTGTGCCTTGCAGACACACATGCCTCTTTCCTGCTGTGGTGTCTGGGACCCTTTTCCTCCCCATGAAGGCAGCCAGTGGGCTGCAGGGTGCTGCTCAGGGTCCCAGGTTCTGCTGCCTGACTCCCACCCTTTGTCTTGCCCCAGGTTGATCGTGTGTGCCCTCCTGTGCTGCACGGTGCTGCTGGTGGTCCTCTGCAACGTTTTTGGGCTGCTGCTGGGGCCCCTGGGGCTGAAGGAAGGTGTGCTGCCCACAGAGCGCAGCAGCCTCTCCAATGCTGGCGGGAACTTCTTCATGGCGTGAGGCTCAATTGGCTGCCAAGGACGTGTGTGGGAGCACTGGGATGGGTGGGCAGGGCTGGCCTGGGAATGCTCGAGCTCCATCATCAGTTTACTGCAGCTTAATGGCCTGCGCCTGTGCAGGTGGTAAATTGAAGGTCAAATGTCGTGCTGGTGAGAGGCATTTGAGGGGAGCCCATTTGCCCCGTGACGGCGAGGGCTGGCAGTGTGTGCGTGGGTCCTGCAGCTCTGCAGGGAGTGCTGGATTGCAAAGCTGTGGGAAGCTATTCTGGAATCCAAGCTCCAGGGTAGACCCTGGTCATGCTCTGGGGTCTGAAGGCAGAAACAGAGACAAGCTTGTGGGAAGGGTGGTGTTCCCACAACTGTGGGGGTGAGGGGTGTGCAGCCCCTGGGCTCTGCGAGCTGGGGGCAATGCCAGCATCAGTGCTGGGCCACTGGGCTGCCGGTGCTGATGGCATTTCTGTCCTGGCAGAGGGGTTGGCTTCAGTTTCATCTTCTACTGGCTACTCATGCTGCTGGTGACGATCATCTTCATACTGGGGGGGAACATTTACATGCTCTTCTGTGAGTCCTGGCACAACAAGCAGCTCTTCCAGGTAAGCTTGCTGTGGGGAAACTGCCTGGAGATACTGCTTCCTAAATGAGGGCTGCTGGTGGAGCCGAGGCAGCACTAACCATTTAGGATGCTTTTCCAAGGTGTCCTGCCCTGCACTATGTCTAGTTTCTCCATCTCTTTCCTTGCTCTTAGCTCCTGGACAACCCTGGCAAGATCCCTATCTTCAATCTCTCAGAGCTGCTGGGCCTGAAAGGTGACATGACAAACTTCTCAGAGATATACAGGTGGGTCCCAGCCCTGACACTGTCTTTGGTGGGGGTAGAGCTGCTCAATGCCCTCAGATGCTCTCCAGGAGCAGGGCAGCATGCCCTACCTTCCCAGGCTGTGGGTAGGCACTGATTGCAGGGAAGGAGCAAGGTGCAACCTACCTACTTAGGTGAGGACATGCTCCTGGGAGGGAGTGGCCCTCGCCTGCCCTGTTTTAAACCCCATGCTTCCATCCTGCAGGCAGTGCCAGCAAGATGCCTCCCTGTGGCAAACTCTGCACTTGGACCAGAGCATGTCCCTGGATGAGCTCTTGAATATCAGCCAGGTGAGCATGGGAGTGCCAGGCTCTTGAGGGCAGAAATCCAGACCAAGGGCTGAGGGGACAGTGAGGGGCCAGCACATGTCCCATCATGGCCTCCTTTGCTCTGGCAGTACGCAGGAAACATCTCCACAGCTTTTGAGAAGATGAACATCACCCTAAGCCCCATCTCCCTGCTCAAGCAGAGCCAGAAAGACCTGCTGCTGAACGCCAGTCGGGCCGGACAGCCGCCCAACTTCACCCTCACCCTGGAGCAGGTGTGCTGTGTGTAGCCTGGTCTTGGGATTGGGGTGGGGGAGTTAGATGTGGGTTGAGAAGGTCTATTACCGTTAGGGTAAGAAGGCAAATCCTCTGCCCAGAAGGCCCTGCTTCCACTCTGTCCCACAAAGAAGGGGTATAGCTCCCCTTGTGAACCTCATTCTCATGGCTCTATCTCTGCCTTTTCCAGCTGGATCAGAGTATGACCCAGGGAAGCCTCCTGGATCTGGCTGCAGAGTTGGAGCAGCTGGCAGAAAAAGTGGTGAGAGACCATGACACCCCAGGGCCATAGCCACCCTGTCTCCAAAGCCACTGGTTGCTGGACTCCTCTGTGCCTGCCTGGGTGTTGAGGGGAGGCCCTTTACTCTTGCCCAGCTCTTTTCCCCAGCCTGGCCCATCAGCTGGCTGTGGTGAGGCATAGAGCTGGGCACTGTTGACTGCAGCTCTTCCAGGGCACGGACGTGAAGAAGGACCTGGAAGATAATGCTCGCAGACTGAGGGAGCTGGAGAAGGAGATGCAGGCGAGCTTCTCTGGACCACTGGTGAGCTGGGGGATGTCCTGGGGATGCTGGGTTGGGCTTCCCTAGAGCTCAGAGCCTGCTGGCAGGGTCTTGTCTGAGCTGTGGGGTCTGCATGTCTGATCCCCCTTCTCTCTGTCCCCAGCAAAGTCTGAAGGAGAACATCCACTCCGTGCAGAGTGGGGCTGCCCGGCTAGAGGTAAGCTGTACAAGGGGAGTGCATGCCAGTCCCAGGCACCCTGCAAAGCACCCTCGAGGTCCTGCAGTGGAGGTGGTAGGGCTAACCCGCAGTCTGGGGGCTGCTGTGGCACTCTTCATGTGCTGCAGGGGCTGTTCATGGGGTAGAGGGAGGGAGGGAGGCCATGGACCCTGCCAGGCGCAGGCTCCCTCCACCTGAGGTACTTGGCACTACCAAGTGTGTGACTGCTGGGAACACCACAGCTCTGAGCGGCTATGCCCCAGGGAGTGCTGCTGTGCAGGGCTGGTGAAGTGCAGAGACCCCACTTAGATCACAGTGCTGAGAGCACCTTTCACCTCAGGGACAGACAACAGCTGTGCTGGACAAAGCCAGCAAAACCCAGGAGTTCCTGGAGATGGAGACGCCAAACATCATCAAGAACGTGAGCTTGCCTTGCCCTGCTGTCAGGTCACACGGACCATACCCCTTCACTAAGACCTCCCTCTATACAGGGAAGCCAAACCTTGTCTGGCTGCTCATCCTGCTTGCCTTCCCTGAGTGTCTCCTGCACCCCTGGGTGCCCCCTTCCCTTATGGCATCCCTGGCAAGGGACTGGGGTGGGATGAAGCATTCAGCCCTGTTGCTGCTGGGCTGAGGTGGTCTGACAGCCTTGATCCTGACATGGAGGGGACACGGGGCATGGAGGGGGCTGGTGGTGGCAACATTTCCCCTCTGTGCTTGCCCCTCCAGGAGACATTAGCCTTCCTGCAACAGCTGTTGGATTTCTTTGAGACCTACATTTCATGGGCCAAGAGCAGGGTAAGCTGAGCCTTCCTCAGTGAGGTGGAGAGAAGGGGAGAATGAGCTGCAGGGCTTGCTGGATGCTGACATATGCTGTCCCCACCATGTCCCCAGGTGACAGAAGATGTGGCACGTTGCAAGCCCATAGCTCAGTCCTTGGATAATGTGGAGGTCATTGGCTGTGACTATATCATGGACTCTGTGGTGAGTGGGGCAGCGGTGTGTAGAGTGACACACACGTGTGGGGTGGCAGTCAGGTCCTCTTGACCTCCTCATGCACAGGATGAGGGATGCAGGGAATGATCAGGGATGCACAGGATGAGGGATGCACAGGAAGCAGTGCTCAGCTTCTGCCCAGCAAACTGCTGGACAGGCCAGAGGAAAGGCCAGGCTCTGAGAAGGAGTGGGTGGTCATTGGGGAGTGCTGGGAGGAAAAGAGATGCTCCCAGTCGCTCTCTGGACCTAATGGCTCTTCCTCCACCCTATGCAGAATGCTTTCTGGTTCAGCCTGGGCTGGTGCACCTTGTTCCTGCTGCCCAGCATCATCCTGGCTGTCAGACTTGCCAAGTTTTACCGCCGCATGGATACTGCTGATGTGTACAGGTGAGGAGCAGCCCCACCCTATGTGACGACACTGGGTCTGGGGTCCCCCTGCCACCTGTTCCTTCATGTCCTGTGGTAGCCTGTGGGGCTCATGCTGAAGTAATGTGGGCTGGAGAGAACCTGAGAGGTGACTTGGGATCCTTAGCCTCTGAGGATGGGGATGTTCTGGAGCTTTTCTCTGCCTGCTCTGAACCTCCTGTTTGGGCAGACAAAGGTGCATTCCCTTTTGAGGAAGGTGCCTGGCAGGGCTGCAGCCACAGCCTGGCTCGAGTCCACCACCTGACTCGCTCTGTTTTGCACCATTTTTGTGGTGAAGCACTGTCATGAGAGCTGGGTGCTGTGACAGAATGCAGTGTGCTGCGAGGTTGTGGCATTGCCACGAGGGTGCAGTGCTTGGTCACACGCCTGTGGCCACCGGTGTCCTGGGGCTGCCCCTCAGCCTTCTGGGACACTCTGCCTGGCAGCTCCACCACCAGCACAGGCACTGATCCCAGAGGATAGTGAGCAGTTTCTAGTTGGATTTCCAGCTCCTGAAAGCTACGTCGTGGCCCTGTGGTGCAGCTTCTGTGCTGGGGGTTCCCCAGCTCCTGCCACCCCTCTGAGCTGGCTGGAGACATGGGCTCAGCTGCCCAGCTCAAGCTGAGGCATAGGGAGCTGGGTGGCACCCTGCTCTGCCTGCCTGGGAAAGGAGCACAGATGCTCTGGGGGCCTGTAAGAGCCCGTGCTCTCTTTTTGTGACCCATGGGAGACCTTGTACCACCATCAGATGCTGTCCTGTCCCACAAGGCATCTTCTTGCCCCGCTAACACTGTCTCCTCTTTTTTCTCCCCTCTAGGAATGAAGACTTTGAGATGTAAGCTACTTACACTGCCAGGTCCCTTTGTGGGGTGGGGGGCAGCCCCTGTAGTAGAGGGGGCCCAGGGGACAGAGGGAGGGAGCTGGGAACCAGGGTGAGTGCAGACCAAGGAGTGTGCTGATACCAGGGGATGGCTGTGAAGGTGGGACTTTTGTAGTGCACGCAGTTGTGGTGTCCCCTATCATCTTCCCACACTCCTAAGTCTGGAGGTGTTGCTGGTCCCAGTCTCCCAAGCTGGTGGGTTTGGGGAAGCTGTCTCTGTACCTTATTCCTGTGGGGCTGGGTGATAGG
Organism: Anomalospiza imberbis; assembly: GCF_031753505.1. Classification (NCBI taxonomy): domain Eukaryota; kingdom Metazoa; phylum Chordata; class Aves; order Passeriformes; family Viduidae; genus Anomalospiza; species Anomalospiza imberbis. The sequence goes on from NC_089688.1 coordinate 21,955,932, forward strand.
AGTGGGATGATATTTGACCATCCCAGTGCATCCTGAGCAGTCCCTTACTGCTCTCTGTGGCTGGGGGTGACATATGTGACCTTGGTTTTGCAGGCCACCAACATTCAACTCCTACAAAATCCCCAGGCCTTCCACAAGGCATTAGCTCCCATCATGGAGGAGGAAAGGGACAGATCCCCTCACTTGAAAAATGTGACTATTTATTTTTGCAGGGAATCTGCCTCTTTCCAAGGCTGTAATTTTTGGTGTCAAACAATAAATGGTGTGTTTGTGTGCACTGTGGGATGTGACTGTGCTCCTCAGGTCTAGCAGTGATGGCAGTACGCAGGGCTAGAGGCTGGAGGGTTCCCCACTGCTGGCACAAGCTGAGGCTGTGCCTGGGACCAGAGGGCTCTTTCTGGTGTTTCCAAGTGTGCTCTGCCCACAGCCAGCCTATGGGTCGATACAGGATCACTGCTCAGTGTCACCGAGACTGGGTGATGTTCCCCTCACTGGGCAGCCCTTTGCACTTCTGACTGGGTGAGTGCCAGCTCCCTCCATGGGACAAGCCACACAAAGAGCCTCCTGTCATGAAGTGCCACCCCAAGCTGTCCCCAGCACATGAGCACTTCCCTCTGGCGACTCTAGTATGTATCATCCGTGTATTTCCAGTGAGTTTATGGGGTGCCTGCAGCCCACACCTCCTTCTCTCTGCAAGATACGGTGCCATGGGTACTTTCTGTGCCCACTCCTGCACACCCCATGCTCTGCACAGAAAAAGCTGCATGCACAGATAAATCGAGGGTGATGGTCTAGAGCCTTGGGGCGAGCTCAGGTATTGCTTTGTGCCGCTTCTTGGTGCAAGCACAGGGACCATCCCAAAAGCTGTGTCAGGCACAAGGCATATATGTGAGCAGCTTGAGTCATCTCCTTTGTTGCAAAGTCCAAGTTTCTCTGGAGCAGAGTGAGACAGCCATGCCGGCCAGCTGCCCCACCACTACGTGCATTTCTTACTGCTTTTTCCACTTGCCTTCAGATCTAATTGCTAGTTTTTCCTTTAGGCTTTATCTGAGGCTGCACTGGCCTTACCTCCTGCTGTCTCCCTGCAGCAGTCTGACTTCACAGAGAGCCCTGTGCTTGCCAATCATTCAGCTGAATCTGTCCTTCAGATTGCTTTGGCCCCTGCTTCCCCCAGGGATGCTCACCCTTCCTGGTTCTTGGTGTGAGATATCCAGCAACCCCTTGGAAAGCATTCAGCTCAGTTTTCTGCCCTGGACCCTCAGCCTCCAGAATTCTGACTACTTCCTGTTTGTCTGGGGCTCATACATGGAGGCTTCTGCCCCCAGGCCTCAGGCTGTGCCTACTGCGTCATGTTCCCCGCTTCCTCTTCCCTTGCTGTGCTCGGGGATGCCAGCTCACACAGGACTGCTGCTAGCTTCAGTTTCCGCTTGCTGGCTTTGTGGGCATTGCTTCTTTCCTGCTCTCCTGTTTCTGCAGAGATAGTACTGGAAGGCAGGGACCTTCATCCTCATTCATTGTGTCACTGTGGCCACCTGCACCCAAACTCAGCCCTGGCAATGAAGATATCCCCCCAAAATGACTGCACAGCCTTTGCCAAGGTGTGGGGCTTGCTCTCAGCAGCTCCCCATTCAGTGCAGCTGCAGGACAGTGTTCCAGTCTCTGGAGCCATGGCTCTAAGAGGTGCTGGGGTCCATCCGTCATCTTCCTCCTGAACAGACCTGGGTGGTGGGTGAGATCAGAGTCAGGCAAGGCCACCAGCTGCCTGGAGAGGAGGCAAGGACAGCTCATTACTGAATGCCCACAGTGGATGCCATCAGCTCTCCTTTCAGGCCCCGCTCCCTCCGCTCACGTGTGGCAGCTGCCAGAGTGAGAGGGAAATTCACAGTGCCCTGTGGCCACAGCAAAAGGACTCCCCCCAAAGAAGGTCTCATCAATAACCAGCCAGTCTCGAGGGAACCATTGCAGCAGTTCCTCTTCTTCTTTGCCAGGCCTTTTTCCACCACAGGGACTTTCCGCAGCCAAGCCTTTCTCTGTGGGAGACCCTGCCACATCTTTACAGTGGTTTCACAAACAGTAATCTCTCCAACGGCAGCTCTGACACTCTGCCTGGCAGCAGGATTTTGCTGGGCCAGCCAGGTGCTCTCTGTTGGTAGTTTTCCTAAAAAATAGACAATTTGCAGCTCTTGAGAAAAAAATCCTCCCTTCCTCAACTCTCTGTTGTGCCCAGCCAGAGCCATGTGTGGATGGCCTGGATGGCCTTTCCCTGCGGCACATAGCTCCAGCCTGCCCATGCAGACTCCTGCCTCCACGGCTCCATAGTGGTAAGCAGCTGAGTACCACAGAGAGAACGAGCTATCTGGGCATGCTCTCTGAGCCCAGCTGTACCAGCTGTGAGCCATGCTGGGCAGCACCAGAGAGATGAACCTGGCCACTTTTCACCAGAGGCAAAACAAGATTGCCCTCCTCCTGAGGGTGTGTACCCTCATAACATCCACCACCACCTCAGCAGTGCTTTAGGAAGCTTTATTTTTAAAAGGAGTCTGTCTTCCACACTTCAGACCACTTTCAAGAGGATTAATGCAGGTGAATCTCCCGCAGCCCAACAAGGCAACAGACGGCTCCTTTACACCAGAGCCCAGAATGCAGGGGCAAAGCCACAGTGAGAGTTTCCCTCCTGGTGGAGGGGGCCAGGCACCGGGCACCCGAGAGAGGCTGGAACCTGGATCTTCCTGCACAAACTGCTCTCAAGTTACATTGATTTTGCAAACAGAGGCACAATATGAGCCAGACAACCCTGACAAAGCCCCTTTGTATGCAAAGGGCAAAGGTAGAGGAGATGGGAACAGAGGGCTTGGGTGTCCTGCATCATAATCTAAGCTTCCACAAAGGAAAGGGAAAGACAGGGCCAACCCCAAGCTCTCATAGCCTGCTGCAAGCTTCTCAGCTCAGCAGAGAGTTTGGGTACTGTCTGGGACAGAGAGATAAGGGAATTAGGCTGCTCTTTTCTGCTAAGTAGCTGCAATCAGTCACAGCTACAGGACTGATCCCAGAGGAGTTGTGGCGAGACAAAGTGTGGAGTGCTGCAACTGCCAGCGTGTGTGCTGGGACCCCCAGTGCCATGGAGCTGTGCCACACGGACATTTAGCATCTGACTGAGCCCAAAGCAGCAGGACTCAGTGACCCTGCTGCAGGAAACATGCTCTGTTTCTCACAGGCAGAGCTTGAAGGTAGCACCCAGCTCACTGACCAGAGAATGGGGAGGACAGACTGTGTACTGCCTACCACTCCACCACCAGTACCAGAGGATCAGAGAAGTAGAAGTGGAGCTAGAAAGGAGCCAAACAAACTGAAAACAAAGTGCTTTGGGTGGGGAGCAGTTCTGTAGTCCTGTAGTGCAGCCAGTGTTTTCATCTGCAAATGCACCTGGCATTTGCTCCTCCACTGGCACACATACAATTGCACTTGCTAGGAATAACAGAAAGCCTGCCGTGGCTCAGAGATCCCCCAACCTCAGCCACCCAACAGGCTCTTCGAGATGCTGCAGGGATACTTCAGAAAGGAGCAGGCTTCTGTACTGCCAACACAGGTAAAATTTCCCTTCCTTGTGCACCCAGGGCTTGGGATGACATTGTCCTTCCCCCCTTCACACACTGTCATCCTGTAGCAGTGCTGAAGGCGAAGAAGTCCTTGCCATAGATGGCTGAGGAACATCATCAGCCACTACTTTTGAGGGGATTTTGTGCTCTCGGGGTGGGGTGGGAGGGGGGAAGGTGGTGCTCTGCAGGGCATCTGAGTACATCTCATCCTGGACACTGGGATGCTGCACAACCCTTTGCAGCAGTGGCTTAAGCAAGCCCACAGTCAGCTGGTTCCCCTTGCTGGAGAAGGGCACTGGGTCCTCCTGGGAATGAGGAAGGTGCTGCAGAACCACGGTGAGGATGCTTGAGGCGGTGAGCTCAGCAGGGCACAGTGGCCACAGCCTGTCCAGGTAAGGGTCCAGCTCCCGGTGCTGGGCAAACTCAGCCAGCAGCGTGATGAATATCTCCTTGTTAAGCAAGGGGCTGAGTTTGGAGAACTTCTCTGCCACCTCCACCACCCGCTGCCACTGCTTCAGATGGATGAGAAGGTGCAGAGCTTGCAGCACGGCCTTAGGCCTCTTGCTGCAGAGCAGCAGTTCCAGCTCCATCTCGTCATCTGCCTCGCCGTGTTTGCTCTTTCGGGCCAGCACTCCCAGTGCTCTCTTGTACAGTGGCACCCGGCCCCCGGGGCCCTCCTTGCTGCTGTATGACCAGGAGCTGCTAACGTACTGCTGGGTCAGCTCCACAAAGCTGGGCAGCCACTTGGGTTTGAACCTCAGGAAAGAGGCGCAAATGAGCTCGAAGAGTGGGACCATCCCATTCTGACCCACTTCCTCCAGCTGCGGCTGACACAGGACCTTCTTCCATACCTCTGGGGTGGCCCTGGCTACCAAGACACCATCCCCATTCTGCTCCAGCTGCAGGCAACTCCTTGTGGCCTTCCAGGCAGCCTTGGGGAAAGAGGCAAACACAGAATTCAGATAGGCCAAGTTGTCTTTGTCCACGTCAGACTGGAGAATGCGGCTGACCTCCTGCTCCACCAGCTCCTTGCAGTAGCTTTCCACCTCACTCTCTGGGGCACATACTACGCAAGTTTTGAGGAGCTCCAGGCTCATGTAGCTCTGCAGCTCCAGGCTCACTGTGCTCAACAGCTTGGCACACGTGTCTTGTAGGCTTCGGGCTGGCTTCTGCTTCTGGTGGAGGCTGTGCTGCAGGATGGCAGCGAGGACCACAGGAGCCTGGAACGTACCACCTTTCTTCAACTTCTCCACTGTCAGCTTGGAGCTGCTGAGGCTCCTCCTCTGATAATATCTGCAGGCCTCCTCAAACACCATCTCCACCAGGCATGGCTCAGGCCTGCTGCTGTCCTCAGGTTTGGAAAAGCTAAAGCTGTAGATGCCACTCTGACTGAGGAGCTGGATACTGTCCTCCTCGCCCTGGGACTCCAGGAAATGCACTTCTTTCATACTCAGGACTTCCTTTTCTACAAGCCTTCCACTGTTCTGGTCAACAAGGTACAGTACTCCAGCCAGCACACAGGCCAGGATGCTGCCAAAAGTCTTCAGCCGGACAGGACTCCCTTGGGCCAGGGGGCCGCCCTCCAGGTCAAAGATATGCCTCTGTGTCCCATCTGGCTCCACGATACTCACAGCACCCTTTGTGCTCACCAGCAGCAGACCCCCGCTGTTGGACACAGTGGAGGTGTGGATGTCCAGAGGTGCAAAACCTGAGAGAAGGCCCACAGAACCCAGCAGCAGCTTCTTGAAGTCTGACTCACTGCTGGAGTGCAGCACCTTGCTGTGGATGAAGCCTGCAGAGGGGGCTGTGATGGTGAGCTCCGCCTTCTCTGGATGCCAGATGAGGAGGAATTTGGAAGTGGTGGCAAAGCTGGCAGCAGCAGGCACTAGGAAGACATGTTGGGGAGAGGCCAGGACCCGGTACTCGGGGCTGTTGTGCAGGACTATCCTCGCAGTGCCCAGCCGCACGCCCTGCTCCCCCACCTCCAGAGCACGGGCACAGACACAGAACCTGAAGGCACACTTGCTCATGTCCGAGTGAGCACCCAGCGGCGGCCTCTCCTCACACCACACCAGGTTGGCTCCCTGGCTGCACACGGAGACCACTCGTGCCCGGGCACCCTGGCAGAGCTCCAGTGTCTGCAGCGGCTGCCAGCCCACGGCCACCACAAAGCGCCAGACCTCGGTCCGGCCATGTTCCCACACCACGGCCAGTACCCAGGAGTCTGGTACCACAGGGCTCTGCAGGAAGAGCAGTCCCACAAGGGCTGGCTGGGGCGGCTGCCAGCTCCTCTCCAGATCGGCTCCAGCGATGCTGTGGCGCTGGAAGGCCACCACCCGCGGCAGGGTGGGCGGCCGGCTCTTCTGCAGGAGCAGGAGATGCTGCCCGTCGGGGCTGGACTGGACGTGGCTGGGCTCTTCTCCGCGGCACAGCAACTCCCGCAGCCAGTGGCCTCGGCTGAAGTCACTCAAGTCGGAGACCTGCCGCAGCTTCATCCTGTCAGCGACAGTGGGCAGCAGGGCGAGCTGGGGCACGGAGCCACAGCCGCCACTCAGTCCCCCCCCGGAGCCCCGCCACACCCTGCTCCCTCGGCTCTCTAGGAGGCCCCCACGGACACCTTCCCCCCACGGCGAGCCGGTTCCGCGGCAGCAACTCCCAGGGACGGGCCGCACCCGGAGCTCGCCGCACACCCAGCGCCGCCCGAGAGAACTCTGCGCTGCCCCGGGCACGCCGGGTCCCCCTACCGCCGGGACCCACCTGCCGCGGCAGCGACTGACGACCGGGGCCGGGGCCGGGGCAGTGGCCGCTGCGCTCAGCGCTGCGCAGTCACGGGGCCGCGGGTTTCCGGGCGGAGCCGCTCCGCGCCGCCTCGGGCCGTCCCGCTCCTACTTCCGCCGCCGGTGCGGGGTGGGCTGCGGGGCCGCGTCCCGAGGGCGATCCGCGTGTTCCCGCAGACGGCGGGGCCATGTGTAACCGGGGTGCGTGTGTACGTGCGTGTGTCAGTCCCCGCGGGGCGAGCCGAGCTCCAGCCGGCCCGGGGAGGAGCCTTCCCCGCCCGCCCCGCCTGCGGGAGCCGCGGCCGCGCGGGGAACCGGCGGGCGCACGCGCGGCGCCTGCGCGGTGTGCGGGGAGCGGCTGCCCGCAGGTGAGTGCGGGAGCGGCGGGGGGGACACGGGACCCCGCCCGCGGGGCCGGGCGCGCCCCCGCTGCCCCTCCGGCACCGGGGGCTCCGCCGTACCGGGGGCTCCGCGGGGCGGGCGCGCTCCCCGCCGCGAGGGGCCCCGCCAGACACCGGCACCCCGTTCCAGGGCCGCTCGCTGCCCACCCCGGTTAGCCGCGGGAGCGGGCGCACGCAGCCCGTGCAGCGGGAGGTGCTTCTCACCGCCCGCCGGTGACGCCGCGGTGCACCGGTGCGTGCCTCGGGTGCCGGCCCCGGGGAGGCCGCGGGCCCTGCCGCAGCCCAGCCCTTCGGCTGCTCGTGGGCCGCGCCGTCCCCGGCTGCCGGTGGTTTGCGCTCGAGGTAACTCCTAGGAAAAGAACGAGCGTTCGCTGGGCATTCCCGCTGTCTGGTTTACCTCACCCTTCTCAGAACACTTGTACGGGCAAAGCGAAGGGGAACAGCAACAGTGGTAAAGCAGCGGGAGCTCGCAGTGTTTATTGTGCTGAAGGCACAGACGCTGCATGAGCAGGCTGCGGCCTCGGTCAAGCCCTGTTGCGTATGTCGCTGTAACAAAGTTTGTTCATCAGCACAGACTGTAACCCGAATGTATGGTGAGAGCCAATTAGGGCGAGCGGGTGGGTGGGATATGCAAAGCAATGAGATAATTTGAATCATTGCGTTAGATGGTGACTGCAGTTCGCCAGCTGTTTGAGCTCTAGTAGGACATGTGACAAAAATGTAGAAGAGGAATTTCGAGGGGAGGCAAGGACAACACTTTGGCTTTCCAGTAATAATAGTGTGTCATTTGTGGCACTTTCGCTGTGTGCACAGAGATACTGTGGGCAGGGTACATACAGTAAAAAGTTAAACAGTTATTGGCTAGCATGCACAAAAGGAACAGCGAGGCTTTAGTGGGCTGCTGGGCTAAGCGTTCATCTGCTCCCTCCCCCTGCTAACACACCAGGCAGCCATGCAGATGTCCCTTACGAGGGGAAGGGTCAGCTTCTGCTGCTCAGAGTTGCTGAGTTGCTATATTCTGACTCCCTATTTTTTCTTTTTTTTTGAACTTACACCTTTTGATGTTTGCATTTTAATTCCTGAGTACTTGTGCTGCTGATGGTCTGTATCTCAAAAATGTTACCCACTCTGCAGCTCCACCTTTTTTATCTTGGCGTGACTTTACTGTGCAGCTTCTTAGAACATAGCAGCTACTTCAGAAGTCAGAGCTGAGGTCATGCAGCTGCACTGTATTCAGCATGGGTCTTGGATCCACACCACCAGCTGAAGCCATGGGAAAAGGGCAGGGGAAGGTTACAGGGAGAGTGTTTTTCTTCAGAAGGAAGGCATTTAAAAAAGTCTGCAGGTGACACGAGCTTTTAGGTGGCAATGTAAAGGCAGTGCAGAATATTTAATGATAAACTATGTGGGATGGATTCTAAAGGGCTTGAAAAGTGAAAACCCAAAGTCAGTTTCTAACAGAACTGGTCGTGGTAGCCAGGAATACAGAGAGAAAGTGTGGGGAAATGAAAAAAATCACCTTGTATGAAAATGGTGTGAATAGGTGCTGGTGGAAGCATGCAGCACTTGTCTGGATGGAGCTGACAGGAAGAAGCGTAGCTAGTTGGTAGTGTGAAGTTGATGGATTGGGTGTTATTTTAACTGGACATATAGAAATTAAATGCAGTTATGCATGAAGTGTTAAAATTGTAGTTCAAATGTTACTCTTTTATATCATTGCTAAAGCATGTGCAATGGGAGAGGTAGTACTTGGCTGTTTTCGCATTAGGAAGCTGCTTTTTCTCATTTTTCGAGTGGTAAAAAAATAGGTCAGAAATGGTGTAACTTTAGATTGTACTATGTAGAAGCACATAGACTGCTCTCAGTGGGATGGAAGGAATTTCTAGTAAGAATATGTATACTGTGGCTGTGCTGGGGGTTGTTGCTTTGTCCTGCAGAAAAAGTAGGATCTCTGGGTTTTTTGTCATCAGCATGCCTTCAGAATGTTTCTCATTACGTACTGCCCGAAGGCACCTGGAAATTCTGCAGCATGGATCCAAAGCTTGTATGCTGTGTTACTGTTTCCCTTGGCTTGAGCACCTTACAGTTGTAGAGCAAAGCACAGTTGGAGCAGTTTTTATTCCACTGGACAATATACAAATGAAGCTGTAAACAATGGATGGAATATAAAAGCAGTGTGGATGTACTTGCACAATCTGTAACTGCCAATGCAAGAGTTTGTGGAGAATAAACTGTAAAAGGGCTTATGGCAGAAATTTGGCCATGATGGTTTCTAAAGCTTTGACAAAAGCCCTATGTGTTCTTGCTCTCTTTGTTTTCAGTAGTGGTCTGCTGGGCTGCTGATGGGTGTTCCTGGGGGTTTTAACAGAGGAGCTGGAACTGGGTCCAGGGACTCTCTGTGCACTGAGATTCACAAGTTCTTGTGCTGGGTGCAGGTTGTCTGTTGCTTCCAGTGATGGATGGGTGCTGGGACCTGTGTTGTAACTGCCTGTTGTTCAGGTCCAGTGTTTACTCTGCAGATTCATCACATGCATTAAGTGCAAGTTTTTCCTGGTACTTCACTGAAGAATTTAATGAGTGCTTAGCTAGTAGCACATTGCTTTAGAAGCTGTGAGTTAACTTTTAGACTTTAGGGGGTTTATCTCCCCCTCTTGCATGATGGAAGCAGTTTTTGAACAAATTTCCTTTAATCCTGAGTGGTGTACCTGCAGAGCACCTTGAAAGGCAAAGCGTGACCACACTGAATCCCAAGTGCATACACTCAGGGAGGGAGGAGGCTTTGAAATGTTTGAACAGGCGAGTCCAATCTTAGTAGCTCTGGCAAGTCCAGGGACTTTGGATTCTAAAAGCAAAAATATCTTAGTTCTTATTCAGAGTCTTTATAAAATTGATTGAGGTTCAGGGCTTTGACATTAACAAACTAATACATATTGCATCATTTGCACAGACTTTTCCAGGTAGTGAATAAATGGATTGCCAAGTCAGTCGTATGTGAAAATACAATTTTGCATCTGTATTCTTTTTGTCTAGCCAAGAAGCATTGCAGCATATTATGTGAGGGGTCCACACTGGAAAAAATACACTTATTCATGTTTGGTTGCATGTAGGGGGTTGCGTATGTGCGTTTATAATCTTGAAAACGTTCAGGTTTGTTAGCCAAGGCAATTGAATGCAAAGTGTTGTGCTTGATGGGCTGCATGCACGATTACACAAGTTACAAGTTTTGGATCCTGATGTCATTACGGTGTAGATGTGCATTAGTGTTATCCTCTTGACAGTATTTTTGCTGTTACAAGTTGGTCTATGGAATACTAATAAGTCTGCACAGGAGCTCAGTGACAATGTGGAGCATTGTGTAGCAGTTCTCAGTGTGCACAAGTCTGAGTAAATCTCAGACTCAAAATACCAGGTTCATTTTCCCTGTAGCTACTCTAACAAAAAGCTAACAGAGCTGTGTTCATTGGAATGTCATATGTTTGGTTGGAATCTCTGTTACGAGTTCTGGAGTGAAACAGAAAGGAGGTGCATAGTTGGATGTGCTCATCTCTTCCTGACTGGATCAGCTGATTCTGGGGTTGATGAGAGATAAAGCAAGAGTCTGCCCTGAACTTGTGTCTGCCATGGCTTTTATCTTCCTGCCTTTGAACTGCCAAGTCTCGTGCTCTGAAAAGTTTTCTTTTAGTTCCAGATGAAGCATCTTGGATCTTCTGCTGCACAACAAAGAATTTGTTGTTCTAAAAAATCCCCATGTGTGTGCTTCTCGTGGCCCTGAGGGGCAGTTCTCCTGTGCAGTTGGTGAATACAGCAGGATTCACTTAGCAGCATGTGTTAATGGGAATGACCTATTGACAGAATAAATTATCCATTTGAACCTAAAATGTGGAAAATGCACCCATGCCTTTTAAATGTGGTGTTTAAAAGAAAAATTGTTAATTATCATCAGGGTTGTTGTTTTCATAAGCTGTCTGGGCATCATGATAATTTGACACATCTGCAACTTATTTTAAAATATGTTTTGTGCATTTAACTGTTGTTTTCTGCAGTTGTGTAGAAGGTCTCCATTAGCAAAATGCAGTTTTCTGTTTGTCTTTATGACATCTAGAAAATGTAATTGCATAAAGTGAAAAGAAAAAACCATTTGTATGACCTGATCATCATAGGTTATGAAACAAACACAGCCTAATAAAGCGTTGGCATGAGAGGCATGGTTTACGTTTCTCTCTTTGCTCCTCCATATGCTCATTTGTAGAATAGCAAATTATAAACACGAACATTATTTAATCCTTGCCTCTAGCAGTTGTCTTTGCATGTGCTCTGTGCAGCTTTGGTTGAGAGAATGTGAATCCTAAGACCCATTTTGACAGAGACTAGAATTTTCACATGGTCATGTGATCCTTCTTGTGCTCACCCTTTGTATCTTGATGTATTTAGATTTTTCTGTCTTTCTGGAAATGTAGGAGAAGGGTTAAAATACAGCTCTGAAAATCCAGGGACTAAGCAGAGCTTATTGATCCCCTCCCATTCACGTACACATTTGATGTGAGAACGCTGACCTAGAAGCCCTGGGAGTTAGTTTATTAGTTTTGACATTGGGGATTCGTTAGCTCTAATTCAATTAGAAGCACACTGATGAATATGTTTGTATGCTGGGGCTGGCAGCTGTTTTAGGTCCAGAAACTTACAATTCTAGAAGGAAAATTGTTTTGTGCAGTCTTACCCAAGATTTGTATTCCTAGGCTAAAACTGACATCACTCTTGGTTTGGTTTTTAATAGATTTCTCAGTGTTTCCAGTTGTTTCTAATTAGAATAATGTCTTATTTCCCTCGACAGTTTAAAAACAATGCAAAGTCTGTAAAAGAGAAGCTATCAAGATGATTGAATAATGTTTTCTTTTTTGTTTGTTAGTTGGAAACCTTCTTCCATCTTAGTTTGATGCATAGACCTACTAGGCTATGGGAATAATTTTGGTCTTTACAGAAGGTTATGGTGCAGTCGTTGCTAAGCTTTCTTCTGTCAGGGTGTCTCAGAGCTCTTTCCATTCTCACCCCAGCCCATAACCAGCCAGCTGGTTCCCTTTCTAGTGGGAAGACAACACCTCTCTGCCTATGTAAATGTTAGCTTTTCATGTGTGAGATCTGCTGCTCTCTGTCCTACCCTTTCCCATCCCGAGAAAGCTCCTTCTCTTTGCACCTGGGGCAGGGTCTTTTGCAGCAGAATTGTTTTTTTCCAGGCCTGAAAATGTTTTCCTGCCACTCAGAACCAAGATTTATGGCTAAAGGAATGGATGTTTGAATAACTGACTCTGGAAGCCTGAGAGTCCTAGTTGAGAACGTAGTTGTAAGTCAGCTAAAAATTGTCTGCAGTGGAAAGAATGTAGGGGAGATCTGGGACTGGTATTCAGTAGTTGATGGAACTTGCTCTTTGAGGGAAAGACAGATCTAAACCTGTGGGAGGGGGTTCAGGCACTCTGGGATTGAGGCTACATCCAAAGCTATCTCCACGGCTGCCAGCTCAGAAGGCTCTGGGGTCCTAGATTCGCACGGTGAACTTAGCTCTCCGTGCCTAATTTATCATGGCTGAGTGTAGCTACCACAAGAGCCTGCCCATGCTTTTCTGGAGCATGATTTAAGTCAAGCCTTTCTGTGTGAGATGCTGTTGCCATGTGTGTAATTACCTTTGGAGGTATGGGAGAAAGTCTAGGAGCTCAGGGGTATGAGGAGGGATGGCATTCCCTTTCTGCTAAGTACTTCTGACATGCTGCAGTGATGGAGGCGGTTAGAACAGTGCTAAAGCTGTGATGGTTGCCAGGAAAATCTGTGATTGCAGATAAATGTGTATTTGTGAGATCAGAATAGTGCTGCACTTGGTAGCATCACGCATGAGGTTGAGAATGTGTGGCAGGTTGTGTGTTCTGACTCAGCCCCTGGAGTGGTTTGTCTCTCACAGAAGGCTCAGGACCACATTACTTTGTGTAATGGCTCATTTTGTAATAAAGATACTCCTTTGTTTTTAGTAGTAAGACACCAATTAATGATAGTAAAACTTCTTTGTGTTTTTAGAAAACCCTTTGCTGTAAAATGGAGCATTAAATTAATTTGGTTTAAAAAAAATATCTGTAAAGCTTGTCCTCTGTCTTGCATCCTCCTCCCAAAACTGAACCACATGGGATGCTTTTGAGGCTGAGGTTCTTCTCTGGCTTGATTTGCAGAGCAACTGGCCCAGATAAGAATGCCAAGGGTGGCAAAGTGCTTTATGGAGGCTTTCCTTGTGTTGGATCCACCTCAGAGTACAAAAAGCAGAATTTAAAGAGCTTTGGTAGGCAGCAAATTAAATAGATAAGAGAATACTTCCAAATAGTTTCAGGAGCTTCTTGTCACCAGATGCCTTTGAGGCTTGACCAGCATCAAAAAAGACTGGGTACCTATTTGATATCAAGTATCACAATTCCTCCAGTGAGATTAAAAAATACATACTTTTCTAGATGTAAACTGCATTGGTCTAGATAATGAATCAGTTCTAATAGAGAAGAATTAAAATTTATCCATAAGGAGCGTATTCTGCTTATGCCTGTGTGTGGACTTCTGCATGTCTTTGAAATGTGATATAGAACTAGATGGGTCCTTTGATCTGATTTATTATCTGATATAGTTATAAATGCCCCTACTTACAGCTTGTGAGAGACTGTTAGTGTTTCAGTGCACTGAAAAAAATCTTTCATGGTTGAGGCAGGCCAGATATGCCTTGAAGAAAAGTTCAAATTTTGTGAGCTTTTTTGTCTGTTCTTATCTTCAGGGTATACAGCATGGCCCAAACAGAGAAGAAAGGTGGGCTGCTCCGGAAATCTTCAGCCTCCAAGAAGCCATTGAAAGAGAAAGTGGTGTTGATGTATGATGAAATTTTCACGGTAAGGGGTTGAGCATCTCTTTTTCTAAAGTGTTGTGTTAAATGTTCTTGGTTTAGTTTATGCTGAAGGTTCTCTCCCAGTGGATTTCTTTCCTCAAGGTAAGGCCTGCACAGTGTAGGCCCATGCTCCAGGCTCTCCTACTGCTGTGCAGAAGTCTGTATTCTGCTCTCTTCCAAAATGTCGCTGTCTCCTGTGGCCTACCAGAACCATACCATCCATGGGAAGTCATGCTTTCCCAGTATTTCTCAAGTAACAATTCAGAAAATAAACAGAGGCATCCCAATTGAGAGCTGCATCTCTTGGTCCTTTTTTTTTTTTTGAAATCTCTGTAGCCAGAATTCTGCACTTTGAGACCTCTTGGTCATCTGGCAGGTGATGCTGACTCTGAGCTACCCATGATTAAATATAAATTCTGCCTGAATGATTTCTTTGCCCTCATGCCTGTTTCTTTTCCTTACAGACAGAGGACCCCAGTAAATGCAACCCTAGGTTTTGGGAGGAGCTATTTCTCATGAAGGTAACAAAATGTGAACATCCTGTTGCTGTACTGCCTATGAAGTGGCAGACAGTCAGTGCAAGGACTTCTGTTTCTAAGGTGCTGGTGATGGTATAATGTGCATGAACTGCTTCTTCAACTGACAGGTCAACCTGGAGTATCTAGAAGGCAAGCTGGAGGCTCTGGATGGGGAAGAATTAATGAAGATAAAAGATAACATCAACTGCTTGTTTCAGCACTGCATCCAGGCCCTGGGTGAGGAGCACCCAATCAGAGTGGTGAATGCATTGCAGGTACCACGCTGGGAGACAGGGAATGCTGTCCTTCCTCTTCTGAGGTGGCCATGTATTTGTTGCTGGTATCAAACACCTTATGCTCGTTTCTTCGTTACTGAGAAGTGATGTCTGCAGAGCAGTGGCTACTTGTTGTCTGTGGAGGTTCCAAACATTCATAGTCTCTTTACTCTTGGCACAGCAATAGATGGTCTCAGAATTCAGGAGGATCTGATGATGGAGGATGAAGTGGATGGCAGTGAGGAAACAAAGCGGCTTGGTCACATTGCAGGCTGTCAGTTTGAGGGTCTCAAAAGTCCTTAGGCTGTGTAGCTTTGTGTTTTACTTTCACCTCTTCTCCCTTATTTCAGCTGCCTTTTTCAATTTCCATATGGGTCAGAAAAGAAATAAAGCTCTGGAGAAGTTAGAGTGAAATTTACACAGGAAATTGCCTCAGCTGGACACTTCCTAATTGGAAGCTGTGAAGAATTATCTCTCAGACTTTGTAGCCATTTTTATGCAGGTTGTTCCTTACCAAAGCTCTGCTGTTCCATATCTTGTGTGGGAGACTCCCCTCAGTCTTGATATTTGATGTTACTAGTTCACAAGATGATTCTCACAGTTTGGTGAATGCATTTGTTTTAGGAGTATGCAGAATGCATTTCAGCTTTAGGAGTACAGCATATGAAATTCAGGTTTGAAGAAATCATCTTTAGGAGACTTTGGACCAGCGGTGAGCTGGGAAAAGTTGATTTAAAACAGAATATTTACATCTCTGATGCACAATCTTGCATTGTTTTATTGTTATTATTGGAATTAGTTTGGAAAGGTGCTACTAAAATTGTAGTTATAGCTACATAGACAGCTGAGACCAGCTCCAAATTCTTAAACTTGTATCCAGACTCTTGGAAGAACTTAAGGCAGGTCAAAAGAATCCTGCTGTGTGCATGTAAATAGGAACCAGGTAACACATCCTGAGCTCAAACTGGGAGAGTTCCCTTAATCAGACTATTTTAATGTGGAAAGTGATCATGAAGCCAAAACTTACTTAAGCAATCCTTTTTTTGATTGCATGGTGACCAAAGGTTTATTTAGCCCAATATCTGTTTCTGACAGTAACCAAAAAAAGGATGTCTACCTTACCTTTTTGCTTTTGCGTGGTTCTAGAGGTCTGTTTTGTCTCCAGCTTTACCTGTGAAACTAATTATCTCTCACTGGTGAATTTAAGCTGGAATCTAAAACTGCAGTGGTTGTATTCCTGCTCATTCCCTTCCTCACAGTCACCCCAGACGTTTCTGTCTCTTAGGACAAATGAATAATTTGCTGCCCATAAATTTTCCAGAGAGTCTGCTGGAAGCATAGTATGCTGATACCTGTGTATCTTGAAGAACTTGGAATGAAGCAGTAATTAAGCTGCCTGATAGACTTGGACACTTTTTTTGAGGGGAGATTGGTTCTTCTTGTTGACAAAGACAGTTTATTGGTCCAAATTGGTATAGCAATGTGGTAACCAAACAGAAATTTGTGCTCAAACAAGAAAAATATGGACAAATATATTCATCTCCAGTTTGTACCTGTTTTCAGCATCCAAGATCCCTTTTAGAAATTACAGAGCTGGAGGAGAGGTCAGACAAAATGTATGGCTTCCAGGCTGGTGGTATTAATTTCAGTATCTGCCAGTGCTAGGAGGGGATCATGCAGTGGGCTTTGCTATTGAGTTGGAGGTGTTGCTTTACATTTCACCGTCTGGTTTTTTCCCTTTGCAGACTTTGTGTGCATTAATTCGGGGTGTCCATCAGAAGAACAAATCCACTTCTGGATTTGACATCATCAACATGCTTGTGGGTTTTGACAAGGCAGAGCTATGTATGAAGGTGAGGCCTTGGCAGTGTAGAGAAGCAGTTTGCACAGCAGCTGTGTTGCAAGGGCAGTGAGTGTAAATGGGTGTGTGCCCCCAGGCAGCAGCTTTTGGGGGAGATATTTGAGCCACTTAGTAAAAATAGCTGTCCTGGAGTTCTGTACCTGCCAGTAGCACAGACGTTTGGGGTCCCTGGGTTGGTTAGTAATATAACAGCACATTCTTTTTCTTTAGTTCCACACTGTGTAGTCACTGTTGTTGAGAAACCTTAAAGCCAGAAAAGGCTCTCACAGGCGACCACAACTTAGTATTGAACCTCACATCTTTCTCTTTATCTGAGAGTCATACCCTCTGTTCTCACACTGAGTCAGCACATGTACTGTTTTAAACTTACTTGATGCTCTTCACTGTAAAGATGTTGAGTCTGGGAAATGACAATGTAACCAGTGATAAAGCTGAATTCTTGTTGTATCTTTCATCTTTCTACAAGAGTAGCAATTTTTCTTCTCTATACAAACTGTAGTATATTTGGGGAAAACATTAAGTAGTAGTTTACCTATCAGATTTTTAATTAAAACTTATATATGTGTTGTTAATTGGAGGTATGCTACTGCATCTAGAGAAAACTCATGGAAAATGATAATGATGTTCTACCAGTAGTCACTAAGCTGTAGTTAACACAAATAGTGTTGAGAAGCAATAGTATGAATATGGCCTGTGTAGCAGTAGTAATGGCTCAGTTATTGATTCTAGAATAACATGGTTTTATATTGATGCTCTGCTACTTGAATCTTCCAGAAAGCTTTATATAAAAAAGATTTCAAGTAATTTAAAATACTACTTTTAAATAACGTGACTGTTGTTCTTTAGAATCTGATGGAGAGCTTGGACTCCCTCCTCTGTGCAGAAGGTTCTGAAAGCCTGAAAAGCTTGTGTCTGAAGCTACTTCTCTGCTTGGTGACGGTAAGTAATTAACGGCTGTGCAATAACTTAAGGGCTTACATGAGCCACATCTGAGGGATGGAACTGTTTCAAAACTTGAGCAGAATGCTGCAGTGTGAAGCTTAAGAAGGAGAAAGAAATGGTGAATGAGAACAAGCGTCAGTCCAGAATATGCATGATGGCTGTAACCATGATGCCAACGCAGACTAGCAGACACTTTTCATCCTGTTAGATAGTGCCAAATGGGGCTAAAGGGCAGAGGCAGGAGGAAGTATCAGTTGGATTCACAGGTGTGGGTTTTTTTAAGAAAAAAGTTACTTAAGAAGTCTCAGATAAATTGAAAGGAATGGTTGAGGGTTGAGGAAAGACAGAAAGTGTGGAGTAGACTAGAGTGGTGTGGATGTGAAGAATGAGGAAGTTGTAATAAATTGACTCTTACCAGCTTTTGGAAATGGTCAACTGTGAATTACTTTGACTGTGATAAGAGATAATTGAGAGTGGTGAGAGTGGATAATTGATCATTGCCCTGCTCATGATGGGAAGGTTCTCAGTGGAGCATATATGCCCTGTTTTTCATTCTCTGCCTGCTGTGTAGAGCCTGCAACAGCTGATGGCTGTTGTCATTCATGCAGCTGTGTAAAATACCAACGTGTGGAGGAATGGGGGAGCTCTGAGTCCGTGGGTAGTGCTTCTTGGCAGAGAGAGGCCCGGGAGGCAGGACAGATTTCTTTTACTTCATGTGTAGCTCTGTTGCTAGTCACACCTTGACTTGCTAAGTGTGAGATTCTGAATAAATGTGTCCATCTGGAAGCAAAACTCTTCTGTTCCCAATATGTGCCAGAGGCTACAGTGTTGGTGGAGGTTTCGGATGAGATTTTAAAACTTGTGTTTGTACTCAGGTGACAGATAACATTAGCCAGAACACCATCCTGGAGTATGTGATGATTAACAGCATATTTGAAGCTATTTTACAGGTAAGGGTTCTTGCTTTTACTGTGGGGGCTCTTCCATGGTGAAAACTTTCAGTAATGTGTTTGCTTTTCCAGCTTTTTCAGTGCGATGTAGTTCACTGGCACTGGCTTCCATTCATAGCTCAGTCGTACATACATTTTATATGTTCTCTCCCCTTTACTCTAGTTTTCTGTTTTTAGTCACTACTGACTATTTAAAGTATTTTCACTTGAAATATTTCTGCACAGTTAGAATCTGAACAGATTTCTGGGCTAATTTCACACAGAATTTCTTTACAGGAGAAACTGTTTTTCAAAAGGTAGTGTGGATATATTTTTTTCTGCTCTTGGATAAATTATACTTTTTTCAGTGGAACTGAACCTTGGAGAAACCCAGAATGCTTGCACAGTTTATGATGAGATACTATACAATGCTGTTGTGAAATATATTTGCCCTTTATGCCCTGAAAGCCTATGTGTATCCTTTCTGTGATAAATGAGATTCTCTGTGTGCTGAATGTCCTTGAGACACTGACACTCCCTTTACCCTAAATATCCTCTTTCAGACAGGACATAATTTGCTCTTATACATACATTTCATGGCTATGCTCTGAGTCACTGCAAGCTTCCCGAAGCAGGCCTGAACAGAACAGTGTGATTGTTTATTCCAGATCCTGTCCAGCCCTCTTAGTCGCAGGGAACACGGATATGATGCTGTTGTCCTTCTGGCCTTGCTGGTCAACTACAGAAAGTATGAGGTAGGTGTAGAAACATTACTTCTCTCTACTTTATTAATTTAGAGTGGCCTCTGGATTATGAAGGCAGCACACAGTACAGTTTCTAGCAGTGCATACTGTAGGATCAGGGTGTCAGCACGGAGCAGGAGAAGCTTTGCAAGGCAGCCCTGTTATGCTCCTCTGATGTATGTGTACAATCAAACGTGTATGATATTCCTACAGCTCGTTCTGTGCCAGCATGAAAGAAACTACCTAGGGAATTTGCATTTCCTTTGTGGAAATAGTCTGAGGAAGGGCCTTTTGGAAGAGTTGCTGTTGTGCCAAACTGCATGTCTGCCTCTGTGTGTGTGAGTGTGTGTGTGGTAAACATAATCTCCAAAGTAAAATGAGCTGTCAGTCATCCTGGGCTTCAGACTGAATTTGTGATTCAGGACCCGACTAGCTGAGTGAAAGAGCACAGATCCCCAGAAGAGATGGTGAAGCTGTGACCAAAGAATGAACTGAAACATCACAGCTAGTAGTTCCAAGAGAAGTCTCTCTCTGTCTCTCTGATGGATTCCTCTTTGAGGAACTTTATTAATCATCCTTTTTATGTTTATGGTATATTCCCATTTTTTTTCCGTTATTCATTGGCTTGAAAAAAACCCAAAACATTTCAGATGTCAGAACAACACCTGATGTTGGCTTTTCTTTGTTTGAGGCATCATGCCTCAATGATCAGGGTTTTTTTCCTTCATAAATAGGAATATCTTAATATACTTAATTAGGCAGCAAATAGGAAAGTTCTGGAATAACTCACCCTTCAACAGAATTACTAGGAGGGAGCAGGCTTCAAAACCTACCTGGTTTTATAATACATCTTGTTCTGAATTATGAATAGACCTAGAGAATATGCAAGGACAGGAACTACACTTGGTGTCAAAGTAATGCCTGTCAATTTCTTATTCCTGTCAATGATGTCAGAATCATGAATTGCAGATTTTCTTCAGCATTCTGTGCTGTGCATGGAACAGGAACATGGAGTTTGATTTCAGTACATGGCTCTGAGGGAAAACTGTTAGGATTTATCTGTAGGTGGGGTTACTTATGAGGGCGGACGGGGAAGACCAGAGGTCTCATTGCAACATCCAGACAAATAGTGGAGAGCTGTGTAATCCCATGCCTGAGGCATGGATCCCTGTGGACTGCAGTTTGTGTCCTTTGTAAGGTAGAATGCTGTGAGTGCAGGAGACTTGTCCTTGGCTTTCTGGGGAGTATTGAGTTGGGGTTGAGTGCTTTGGAGGGTTCTCTCTGAGATGTCTTGAAACTGGGCACTCTTAAGGAAGTTGTGCTAATGTTTGAATTCCAAGTGCAATCCATACAGTCCAGCTGAAGCAGATGTGTAGCGAGGGGAACTTCAGCTCAAGCAGCTCCTCTGGCAAGGCTGAAAGCTACTCCCAGAAGGGTTTTATGTGACAACTGCCCAACACTGCCCTTTGTAGCAGTGCTACAAGCCAAGCCTCCAGTAATGCAGGATAATCTTTGTCCCAGAGTAGCTGCTTTCACTTGCTGTTCTTTGTCCCTTAGGATCAGTATGGTGGTTGTCTGGTTGTCAGTGAATTGTAGCACACTTTGATTTTGATGCCTCAGGTGCTCTGGAGTTCTCTTTTTAGTTAACTGTGGTGCAGCTGAAAGGTTCTCTTTTGGTTTGAACTCCATTGGTTATGTTTCCAGCTGTTTAAGAAAATCTAATAAGGCTCAAAATTCATTAGCTGACTATGATTTTGTGTCTGTTTTTAGTGTAAATACCAGTGTATTTTTGGGGTGTGAATTTTGTAATACCTCAAATTCCTTGGAGAGTTTCTCTCAATGTTGTCATTACTCGTGTTGATGAGATCTTGACTTGCTTATTAGCTTCTGTTCTAGGGATTTACCTGTCTTTACTTGGAACCTTTAAAGGGATGCCCCTGATTGAAATCCTAATAATTTTCAGAAGTTGTTCCAACTATATACTTATCCAAGCCATCAGCTATATATTTTTTTTAAATACTAGTCCTGATTTCAGCGAAAATACTTTTGCATTGATACTGTGAGAAAGAAAATGTTTTGAGAAAAAGTATTTATTTGATCATCTTCCCAGCGTTTTAAGGGGTGGCTGATAGGATAGCAAGTTAAAACATAAAATCAAGTAGTGACTTTTGAATACATACTCATTGATAACATCTAAGCAGAAGTTTGTTTGCATCATGTCCAACCTGCTAGAATTGCATTGTATCTTTTGTTAGAGCTGAAAGAAATTAGTTAAAATGTGGGGTTTTCCCTTTGTGTGCTTGTCTGGCAGTGTATGGTCTATCCAACAGCCCTTCGTGCCCAGTTTTGTGCACTTGCCTCTCCTTGGTATAGACAACTACAGGTGCTGAAAGACACAGCTTTGGAGAATCAGAAAGTTCATGTGGTTTTTTCTTTTTTTTTCCAAAGATCTTGCATAACTCAAATTACTAAAAAAAAAATCTCTTTAACTAAAAAGTAATTATTCAAGCTCCAATTCCCTGCAAAATGACCTGCCTGCAGATGAGACTTTTCTTCTGTGTCTTGATTCAAAATCAACTTTTTTAGTTTTGCACTGACACATATAAACTGGGAAAAATGTGCATTGCTAATCTGAAATGCTCCTCAAATTATTAGCATTTGTCTTTATACATGAAGCCTCTGTGCTTTCTTTAGCTAAATTCAAGGCATTTATATTCTCTAGAGACTTCCAGCTCTTAGTGGTGTAAGCACACTAACCCAGCAGCAGATGACTCTAGAATGTTGTCCTGCCTTCCTGGCTGCTGCTTTAAGCAATCTTTGCAGGGTATTGCAGAAGGGAGATAGCAGAGCACTAATGCTGCATCCAGCTTCACTGCCTGTTCCTGCTGCAAAACTCTGCGTGTGTCACAGATAACAGGCTTGCAGCATGGCTGCTCCACTTTGCAGACTGACACATGAGCTGGTGGAGGGACAGAAACTCCCTCCTCTTCTCAATAAAACCGGGAGACTGCCTGGCTGAGCCAATAAGGGGAACATGTCCCTGGCCTAGTGGTCTTAGCATGTGCTGTGACTCTGCTTATTTGTGTGTGTTCTGTTTTATGGGACAGTGTGACAAAGATTCTTCCCGGGTGGTTGTGTAAACTTGGAAACATAATAGTGTTTTTTTCCCCTGAAGGCTGAACTTAAAACCATTTTTTCTTTCTTCTTTTTCGCCCCACCTTGAGCAGTCAGTGAATCCCTACATTGTGAAGCTGTCCATTGTGGATGATGAGGCCACACTCAATGTGAGTACTTGGCTTGATTCCTCTGTGCTGCTGCAGGTACTCTTTCACATGAAGTGCAGGGTAATGGATGCCAGCATGGTGTGTGGTAGCAATCAGGTCTCAGAACAGTGCTGCTCTAAGGAGCACCAGTGCAGTGTTCAGCCCTAGCTGTGCTCTTGCAATAGGTTAGGCAGCTCATGATTTGGACAGTTTGATCACCAGTTAAATGGTGGGGGTGGTTAGAAAGCTAGCTAGCAAGGAACATGCTAAAGTTGATCTATTATTCATTCATGAACTATCTGTACACTGTTTGCTGTCATGTGCCAAAGAGGCACAGGATGATTCATGCCAAAGGGAATCTCATTTCTGGTGCTGTGTCACTTGATTTTACCAGTCCACAAGTGAATTCTTGTAACTCAGTAGAAGCTCGTAACTGAGTCAAGAGTCCTGCAATATATTTTGGGTTGTAGCTACAGTCTGAGTTTTTTATCCAGGCCTGGATTAAAATTGACAGCAGACAGAGATACGTGAGTTCTGGACTTGGAAGCTGCTCTTTAGGCATGAAGTAAAAAGCAAGCTCCCTGCTAAATAAAGGGTGAGAACTGTTAGTAGTTCTGTAATGGTGGAGGCTGTTGGCAAGAAGTCAAAGGCTATTAGTGTCTATGACTCTTTGTTTTGAATTTTTGGATGTCCTTCCTCTGACAGCAACGTCTTTCTGAATTTCTTGATGCTTTACTGAGAATTCTTGAGTGAGAGCTCTATATGGAGGTCCAAGGAGAGTAAATGTTTTCTGTTTAACTTAGTAATTAGATAAATATCTTTCAATTTTCTTGTCTGGATTTCTGGGTTTTTGTATTATAATGTTGTTGTATCATAGCATATCTTAATAATTCAAACAGCTTCAAGGGAAATTCTGCATCGCATGCTAGGTTATCTTGGGGGGGACAGCATTGCTATGTGTGTTCAATGTGTGATTTTCTCCTTTGAGATTTTAATGTGAAGTTTTTTTTAAATGCTTTTTTTCAGGGAATGGGACTTGTAATTGCCCAGGCTTTATCAGAATATAACAGGTAAAACCAAATTGTGTCCTGTTTTTTGATATATGGAGTTACTGTACATTTTCACAAACATTTTTTTTTTTTTGTGTTAAAGCATTTGTTTATCACCTGACAGCCTTGATGTACCTGGAGAGGCAGGGAATAGTCTTATTCTTTGAGGTACTTTCCTTCAGTTGATGCAGTCATTGCAAGTCTCAGTGCATCTGTAGCAGCTGGGCTGACATGCTTCAGGAGAGATCTTGCTGTAGGGGAAGATATCCATCGTATGTTTTTACCGTCATGGATTTTACTTCTGTATGAGCTTTGCATAAAATCTTAGTCACAAGTGAAGAGATAATAATTTGCCAACAACTTCTCTGTTGAAAAATTGATTTAGCTGTAACACTATCTACAACAAACAAACAAATGTATCCAGGGCTGCCCACATGCCAGTTCAGAGACAATTAGGAGATGCAAACTCTTCCAAATGGTGGAAAGCAGTAACTACTGCTGAAGAAAGAGACAGAAAGTCAGCAGAAATGGTAGCATTTTCTTAGTCTCTGTTTCATAAATAGCAGCATAAAACATGTAAGCTTTCCTAAGAGGAAAATGCTTTAGAAAATCTTGGAAACTTACAGCAATTTCACCTAAGAAACTCAAGAATTTTTTTTGTGCAGTAGGATTCTCAAAATACCCAGAAAAATGTTTTAATTCATTTGAAAGCCTGCTGTGACAGTTATGCAGGTGACTTGCAAAATCAGCAAATCATGTAGATGTATTTAACAGAGTAAATGATTAGAGTAAAGCAGAAAAAAACTTCACTCACCCAATTTCCTTCATGCTGACAGAAACTGTCTCAGATCATGGCCTGTTTTGCTTAGCTCATTCCTTCCCCCTTTCCCAAGAATTTAGAGTTGGTTTCTTGGCATGTTACATTGTGTGTGATCAGGTTCCTGTGTGACAGACAAAATAAATGGCCATGTGAGCTTTGCTAGTCCCTTTGAGTGCCAAATGAAGCAGTGTATCTTAAATCTGAGGTACCCAACCTGTTTGTTGACTTCACTTGCTCTAGTTCCAGTCTCTTCACTTGCTTCAGGAAAGTGGGATCAGGCCATGAACCATAAAGGTCCATGTGGTTTCTGCTGGCCATTTCTGCTGGTTTCTTTCTGCACCCAGTTGGATGACCAACTCTGATTTTTTTCTGTAGTGGATGATGAAATGAAACTGTTCTGTGGTTACTGACTCTGTGTGCTCATGTGGCTTATTACCATTTGTCCAGTGCAGGACAAAATTTCTGAAGTCACTTAATCCCTTTCCTTCAGAGTTAGCCCTTTGTGCTGTCTTCTGTAACAGCACAAGCATTGTTCAAGTTTCACATCTTTCAGCAGCCTCACTTCAACTCTACACAATTTAGAAATATTTGAATACTCTTTATCTCTTCTTTTGGGACTTCTTGAAAAAAGTTCTTGAATGTTGAAGTTTCCTCCATTCTATATCCTTGTCAAATGAGACTAGCACATTGGGATTTAGGTGAAGTAGCCCTGGTTCCATTTCTAACCCTGAAACTTCATCCTTATTCCTTTTTGTTCAGGCAATACAAAGATAAAGAAGAGGAGCATCAGACTGGTTTCTTCTCAGCTCTAACCAACATGGTAAGCAAGGAAATGGTGTTTTTCCATTCTTAAAAAGGTGTTTTAATGCAAGTTCAGCAGGAGAGTGTTTCTAAAAAAGTGTGAGTTTGGAATGTGAGTTCTGGAGGTGGAGATGGATTGAACAAATCAAAACTAAATATAACTAAAATGGTTGTATTCTGGGGAGTGTGTTGTCTGGCTGGGAAAGCTCTTTCAAAGGATGAGACCTCTACTCTTGTGTTGATAGCTGAAATTCTTTTCCTGCATCTTCTTCACTCTAGGTGACTTTATTTTAAACATCACCTTACCTTAAACTTTTAATAATTTTTTTTAACTCCTTAATCCTTTGAAACAGCCATGTATTTTTAAAAACTAGTTACTACTCTGATGTGATGTAGTCTAAAACATAGGGGCACATAGTCTGGTCTGTCACTAGTCTTTGAGGTTCTGTTTCTTTACTGTTTTGTTTCTCAAGCATGGATGCCCTTTAGCTATGGAGTAAAGCTTAGATTCTGCAGTGGGCACTGTCTGCATTTTTTGAAGGGGTACCCTTCAGAAGCAGTTGTGAATTTCTTCCTTGTAAAGAGTATCCACTGTTCCCCTTGTTCAGTTTGGCTTTGCTTTAGTCAGAGATTTCATTGTGTTCTGAGATCTAACTGACAGAAAAATTTCCTGTAGGTGAGGGTAGTTCAGTGTAGACAGCTCTCTGTCAGGAGTGACTTGGGTAAAACTGCAGCCACCCTGGGGCAAGCAGGTAGGAAACGATCTCTGTTGTCCTCTTACAAAATGGCAAACTAATCCAGGCTGGGATTCAGGATCCAGTCTTTTTTTTTTGTTCTTTTTTGTGATTTGACAGATGAAGTGTTGGTCAGTGACAGTACAGCAAAATAAAATGTGTTTTTATCCATGTGTTGTCTCTTGCTGTGTAATAGCTTTCCCAAATTCCTGCTGTGCAATGCTCTCTCTTTCCATAGGTGGGCAGCATGTTCATAGCAGATGCTGATGAGAAGATCTCTGTCCAGTAAGTGCACAGATGTTATTTACACAATGGAGTGGTCGCTGCCATCCGTTTCCTCACGGAGCTATTTAATGTCACAAAGCAAACTAGAGGAGCAGGTTCTCCTGTCACTAAAATGGTACCACACCCTGCAAACTGTGGATTTGCCCTTCCATGAGAAGGGTACAGCAGGAGAAGACATAGCTGAATTGCTTGTAATGAAGTCTATAAAAAAAACTCCAGTGCTTTTTATGAGGTATTTATGGTATATAATAGGTGTGTCAGAGGTGGCACATGAGAAGCAAAGGTTCATGCACTCTGGCCCTCACCAAAATATTTTCTAAATTAAGGGGGCAAGTGATAAATATGAGGAATTTTAGTGTCTTTAGGACCCTCTGCTCTTAAAAGAGAGGACTTCAAATGGAAAACACTGAGCAACTAGGGACACCTTTAGTGGGAAGGCAACAAAGATTGTGGATGTGCTCTAAAAATAGCTATTTTTATGGATTGCTACTACTGTTAGTTAGTTAGTAATACTGTTATCAGTACTGCTAATAGTTGGAAGAACAACTGGATTGCAGAGGCAGAGTTTTCCATAGTTGAAAAAAACTTCTTTTTTCAGATAGGCTATGATTCTGAAAAACTTGGCTCCTGGTATTCTGATCACTAACTGTGCCTTTGTCTGTATCCTTCCCACAGAACAAATGAAGCAATCCTTCTGGCCCTTTATGAAGCTGTTCACTTAAACAGGAATTTCATCACAGTTCTGGCACAAGTGAGTTTCAGTGGAATGTTTCCCCATTTCTTTGTAGTGGATGTCTTTGAAATCAGAGAGCCAGAAATGGAATTGGTGAAAAGATACTTTCTTTTTTTTTTCCCCTTATGTACTTGTTATAGGATCAGCATGAAAGAGCAGAAGCAGGCCAGGGCCGGGGAAGAATTTTTATGATATACTTCCTGCCTTGACAATAAATGAGTAGAGTTTTGAGGTCACAGTTCAGTTGGAATGATTAATTTTTGCCACTAAATGGAAAGGGCTGCAGGGAGTGCCTTCTGTGCCTTATTGATAGGTAGGGAGAGAATGGGGTGAGCAAAGCAGTTGCTGTAGCTCTCAGAGCAAATCACAGTTTTGATAAGTTAGGGTTGAGAGAAAGAGGCTGATCCAATTCCCAAATTGGACGGATTGTCCTGTATGTGTGTTCATGGACTGCATGTTGTTGTCTGTTTGGGTATTCTTCACTTAGGGACTAACTGACATGTGATAGTTATTGTTTCAAATACTATTTCGTGTTCACACTTCCTTGAAGAGCCCAGCCCCTTTGGCATGGGAACCAGTTGTTGGAGCACAGCACTTGTCCTTGGGCTCTTTATGGTGGAGAAACAGCCTTCTGAGAGGCTGCTCTGATCACAAATCTCTGGATGCTTTTCTAAACGCTGTGTGAGTTTGGAGAGGTTGTTGCTGCTTGGGAGGCCGATAATGAGCCTGTGTGATCCAGGGATTGTGCTGAAAGGGTAGCCTGATGTGTTTAGGAAGACCTTCAGGTTCAGGCTTTTAATTTTGGTCTGTAGGTACTGCTTGTAATCTGTGAGAAAAACAGCATCAACAAAACAGTTAACACCTTTCCCCAGTTTGTTCAAGTCCTCAGAGTGCAGCCAGAGATCTCAGGCTAGACACTTGGCGTGATAGAGGAGACCTTTGGGGACACCTGACAGTAGTGCTGATGGACAAGGTCTGATAAGCAGATCTGCAGCCTCTGAAGAAAGCTTCTGTTTCATGGATTTGCTGAAGATCCCTGCTTGTCTTTTCCCTGGTTATTCATTCCTACCACTTCTCAGAGATTTCTGCTCTTTCAGTTCTGTGTAATACCAACTCAGGCCTTCCTGTGGTCAAGACATTCCTGAGGGAAGAGAGGCATTTGGCAGGGAAAAGAGCAGAGCAGAAAAAGATCAGCTAGAGTAAAAGCTCTTAAAAATAAAATTCTAGACTAGTTACTTGTGGAAGAAGTTGAAGCAGCCACTGATCAGTGGGTTGAATTGGAGAACTGATACTCTTGGGTGGATTGTCTGTAATCCTTCATTTAAGAGAGGGCAAGGTAGGTTATGTCATGTTGAAAAAACTTCATAAAAGCTGAAGAATGCTCTTGCCTAAGCTGGTGTCCATTGCTTGGTGCTGCATGAATGGCTTCCTGCTGCTGTGTGGCACATGCGAAGAGCAGGGATTCAGTCGTGTGGGTATCTGGAGTGTTAAGTGTGTGCTCACCAGCTGTGGGTGCTCGGGTTTGCTGCTGGGTGGCACTCTTGTCTCTCAACTGCCAGTCACTGTTCTGGAGAAAGAAGGTAAGCCCCCAAAACCTGTCTAAGGAACTCTGGCTTATGTAAGACTTCCAGTGAAAAATTGTGTTTTAAGTGTAAGTTGGTAGCTGTAGGGATGTAAATTGGTTTTGAGTTGTAGTATGTATATCTGTGTTTCCCATAAAATATATGCATTTATAGTTGTTCATAAAATGAGATGTTCAAAGACAGTGTGGAGGATATCCACTTGTGAAAAATCCTGTGGAACTAACTAACATCAAATCAGCAGTTCTGTATCTTCCTTTTATTTTGAAATTGTGATGATATATTAAGGCAGATGATACATTTATGTAAAACTTGCCCTATGAAATGGACACTTTGCTTGGCAGCCAGACTCAAAAATAGCATGGCAGATTGCCTACGCTCTCACCAGTGTGGATGGGTCCGGAAGCTTGCAAAGAGTGAAGTCAAAGCAGTAATTAGGCAGGCAACTATTAGCTAAGATGAAATGGGGAGAGTGACTGGCTGATGGAAGCTGAGAGGATCAATAATGATAGTATTATTTATGTTATGCACTGTTTTCCTGCAGTGTCTTTCCTGCAGGGCTTTACAGTGAGACAGGAAAGTAATAAATTGCCATTATCTTTGAATATGAACAGGTGGGGGGCAGGAGCAAGGAGAAATTGCTTTTAGAAATAGAAGTAAAAGGATCATGGGGGAAGACTTCAAATGCGCATCCTTGGGTTGTTTTAGGGGGAGTTAGAAGCTATTAACATTGTAGGCTTTTGCAAATCTTCTCCCGTTCTACATTAGGGAAGGGGATTTTTTCTGTCTGCTGGGGAGAGCCACCACTTTCTGATGTATTTTTGTGTTTTGTGGAGTAGAGAAATTGATGTACAGTTTAATCGTTAGACATCCAAGGTCAGGCACCATGGCCTGGCTCTTTGGGGAAGAGGTTGAAGTTTCTTGAGACTTCTTTAGTCATGTCCAGTGTGCAAGAGCATGGAACAGTACAAGTAGCAGTCTGTGTTTCTAGACCCTGGGGAAGCAGTTGACCTGTGCATTTGTGTTTTCTCTTAGAGCCATCCTGAAATGGGCTTGATGACATCACCAACGAGCCCAGTTCCAACAACACCTGTCACTCCACTTGGAACCACCCCGCCTTCTTCAGATGGTAAAAATGCAATGATCTCCTGAGAAAAATAATTTAAAACTGTTAAATAACTAGCAAACTATTTTCTAGAGATTGCAACTAATGAGGTCTGTCTGGAGCAGATGTAACTTGGTGGTCTCTTCCTGGAGTAATATGCCTTGCTAAACATGAGCAAGATTCTTTGATTCAAATTTATTTTTATTTTGCCTTGTGTACTGCTCAATGAAATTATGCTGATATTCCTTCTGAAAATAGTACTGCCCCAATATTTGCATGAAAGTACACCCAGTCCATTAGTTATTCTGTGTAGGCTTTTACTTAGGAATATTTCTAATGTCAGGTCCTTTGCCTGGGATTATTTGTCATTGGAGCAGATTTACAGAGAATCGCTGTGGATTCCTGCTTGTTGTTAATGCACTTGTCCTCAGCTTTGAATTAATTGGGATTTGAATTCAGTCTGGGTGTGGAAGTATTCCTCCCTCTTATTATTGCCTTTTCTTTGATAGGCTTTGTAAAGGACTGCTTAACCTGAGATCTCTCTTCCAAATGAGATGTTATGTGTCCATATAAATATGCTTTGAAATAATCTAAAATAAAACCCTTTCATTTTAAGGTATGGATAGATATAGCCTAGTTGAAGAGAAGAAATGAAATGGCTATATTCATGTACTTTAATGGCATCTGAGCTGAAGAGTGTTTAATGAAGGAACAGAGTCAATTTGAATAGAGCACAGTTTGGAAATATTTCTGGGGAAAAGCAGCCTGGGTTACTCAGTTATATCAGCTATTCAGGTCATTTGATACCCTAGTTAAGGATGATCCTCCTCATGGATGAGTTCTGTCTGGTTGCCATGGATAACAAAAGCTTCAGATAAAGAGTCCCCTATGTCTCTGTGTGCATATAACATAAAATGTGGAGGGATGGGCATTTTGTGGGCTTCTGTTCAACGTGTTCATTGCAAATGTATCCACCCCCACACCATATTACACAACTGTCAGAATTTGTGCTTACCTACATCTGCAGCTTGCTTGCACTTTTTTTCTTTATTTTTTCATTTACCACAAGACAAAACAAAATCAAAACAAAACCTCCATCCTGCTTTCAGCAGAGGCAGTGATCTTGAGAAGTTTGAGGCTTCTTGTGGCTTGTATGGTTACTAAATTTAAGAAAAGGATCTGATCTTTATGTGCAGCAATTGCATTGGGAAGCTTGCTTTATTTTTATCTGCTGTCACCTTGTTGATCCCTACACCGTGTTTTTTTTTTTTTTTTGTGGCCCTTGGCTTGGTTTAATTTGGTGGTGCTTGAGTACTGCTGTTTTAAAGATTTGTCAGAATTTTCCTCATTTACTAAGATCTTGCAACTCAGCTGTAAAATTTGCCTATGGCTGCCAGTTAGCAAGAGGCTTTTTGACTTTAGATTGATAATACTGCTTTCTCTTTACTGCACTAAAAAATGTGTAGTTGAACTGTTTTGAAGTTACATTAATGTGTAGAAATCCATCTGTGAATTTCAGGTGCTTTTCTTTTATGCTGTCTGGGATAAAAAAAGGGTTCATATTCTGGTTTGAAATTTCTCTGACTTTTAACCTATAGTGTAAATTAAGACCTTGTAAATTTTCAAAATGTGTGTTAAAAAAGGTCTGTATCATGAACCAGGATAAGCAGCAATGTGTGCTTCAGAGTGATTTCTTCCTTTTTTTTTTTTTTGAGAAATGAGGCTTTTGCTAGAAACTGTTTATCCATAATATGTAAATCAAGTGTGCCTGTCACCATAGTTATCTAAATGTCAGTTTGCTTACTGTTGTTAAATATTCATTCACTACGTTCATTGTAACAGCTCAAGAAGGATCCACTGGGGATATAAATACATTTTTCAGACTTAGAGCTAAATCTTTGAGCTATTCATAATATTGGGAGTGAGAAAGCTTCCAGTCTCATTGCACAGACTTGCCAACAGACATGGCACATCAGTAATGTGTTAGGAGCCCCAGGTCTTCAAGACTGAATGGACTAAACCAGCTCACGCCTGTGCATGTGCAACCTTTATAACCTAAAAGCCCCATTATGTTTTTTTTATGTGATTCAAACAGTGAAGTTATATTGATCTATTTGACCTGCTGTTTCCAAGGGCTACAGTTTTGTATTGAAGGTGATTGTGTAATTCTGAGTTACATGAGAACCTCTGCTGTACTCTGGGCCTCTCACCGCGCAGTTTAAAGAATCCTGGGTTACTCTGGTGGCTTGTCTCCTTCATCCTTCTGTGCCTGCCCTTGCCTCAGTTGAAGCCTTACTTGCCTCATTACAGGGTTATGAGATACAAGCCTTGAATTTTGAAAGGTGTTTTATATTAAAGCAGACTTTTCTCTGAACCAAAATACAGTTGTGTACAGGATGAAATTATTTCCCCTCAGAGCCCCCAACCTAGTCATCCAACAATGAGATGTAATTCCTCACTTCTTACAAGGTCCAATCTCATGATAAATACCTTTTTTTTCCTAAAAGGTGAGAAAAGCCTTGAGCATTCCTGAGGATAGGCAGAAAAGAGATGAGGTAATACTTAAGATGTGTGTACTAGTGGTCTGCAAATCTGTTTCCAGTGCAAAAGCAGCTCTGTCTTAGGCTGTCTTTATAGCATGAGAAGAGAGGGACTTTGGTCAATCAGAATTCAAGCCATCTATGTCCTCCTGAATGTGAGAACCTGTGAGTTTCACCCCCTAGGCGGCCAGAACAGATATGTTATTGTCATGTCAGGACAGTTGCATAGAGCTGGAAAAGATCTCTTTAACTCTGGAGCCTAGTGCCCTGTGCTTGCAGGCATATCGTCGCACAATCCCTTGAATTTATCAAGCTCTGACTGAATCTGTTAAATTTGTTTCCCAATAATTTCTGTTGGGGGGCAGTTTCAGCATCTTGTTCCTTGGTTAGAAGTATTCAACTTTGCAGCCTGGGTTTCTTGTCAGTTCACACCCCTTTGTCATGGTGTTAAGCCTCCCTTGAAATGAAGGTTGCTCTTCCTCAGGTGTTGGTTGACTCACCTGTGTGTTTTGCTGTCTCACAAGAAAGGGTACTCTGTTCTTCTGATCAGCATACTAGCCTGTTTTTAAACTTGTCAAAGTTTAAGTTTATCCTCTTTGAGCAGAGCTTCTGCATAATTATGCCCAGTAGTTGAGACAAGGCCTACCAGCAGCTTGTGCAGGGCATTACAGTGTTTGTGTCTCTGCTGGAAGTGCATTTCTGGATATATGTTGTAGAACCGCACTCTTGAGCCCTTCACGTTGGTAGCTTGTCACCTTGTGATCTGATCATGGTATTTTGTTTGCAGCTGATGAGATCTCAGCTTGCCATGGGAAAAAAATCCCTGAATTCCTGACCCTATGGCTTTCATTGTTTAATTTCATCTTGTGTTCATTAACTGTTCTTGTTTATATCCCATTCTTTGTGTGCAGTCTGATACCCCTCTGTGTTTACATATCCCAACTTTCTGTCAGGTTAATTAGCAGGTTCATTATCAAGCAACTGTTTCTAATGTCCAGGTCACACAAAAAAAAAAAAAAAAAAAAAAAGGATTTTTCTCTAAACTGATGTCTGCAGAATTCAAGCAATAATTTTTTCTCAGACCAGTAATTTCTCTGATTGTATCTTGTTTGCCAGATCTTTGATGTGAAATAGAAATTTAGTTTAATTTAAATTTCTTTATGGGTTCCCACCTATCTCTTTCACTTTTATTTTTTTTTTGTACATAACTGTATTAAGTGCTTTACTGAAGTGTTCCTAGGCTAGCTCCATCAGTCTGGGGATTTTTTTTTTGTCTGAGCTACTTTATCTTAAATGGTATCAGACTTATCTGTCAAGATCTGCAGGTAAATGCATGATGCATGTTTCCCACTGATCTTTCTCCTCCCTTTCAATATTTCTTGTAAAGCTTTCCAAATGGAAAGGCAGAGAATGGCCCTTTAGGACAGCTCAGGCTCAGTCATCAGTAAAAATGTGGCTCAGTCACATGATAGAGGCTTGACAGCTCATAAACTCAGTGCTTCAGATGGTGCATGGGGAATGGGGGAATGAGTGAGGAGGCACATTGTGCAATTAGCTGAGGAAATGAAATAGCTTCTTGTAAACTCTAAGGCAGATGATGTCCACTGTTACGGTGTCAAAAGTACAGCTGGTGTCATAGAGAAATGCCAATGAACTGCTGTGGGCATGGAGAGTGTTTCTGCTTCCTGCTGGGTTGAGATGTATCTAGCACAAACTGTGACTGCTTTTTCTTCTTGGTTTTTATAAATCTTCTGTTTCTGCCTTTGTTTTCTATCTCTTTGGTCCTGCAATAATTGTTACATTATGTCTTGTGTTTTGCTTCTGCAAGAGAAACTGTTGTTGAGAGGGAAGAATGGAATTGACACAGACCTTTTGGAACTCACATTTAAAAATTGCTGAACCAGAGAAGGGCCTTTCCTGGGCACGTCTCTTTATAAAATGAGAATTGTGTGACTGTTATCTGTGTTGCTTGTAAGAATTAATTTGGTGTCAGTGCAAATATCCAGATTTCCCTAGGCTGGAGATGTTGATGAGTGCTAAAACAGTGGGCTCATCTCCCTGGGAGGAGGAGCAGGGGCAGGACAGAGAAGGATATCACTTTGCTTAGAGCAGATGAAATGGTCTCTGAGGGAGTGGTACCAGTCTTCATAACAAAATCTTTCCTGGGTGGTCATGGAGGAGGAGGAGGAGGAGGTCAGGCGGCCCTGCAAGTAGGCTGATGCTACCCCAGACCTGTGAGTCTGTGTCTTAGTTCTCTGTATAGTTAGTTATTGTATTTGTATAGGATAAATGTGTCTTATCTGCTTTGTTCCAGTTATAAGCTCTGCAGAGCTGCCTTTGGATGCTGATGTGCAAACTAGCAACCTGCTGATAACCTTCTTGAAGTACAGCTCAATTGTGATGCAGGACACAAAAGGTGAGTGAATTCTGTGGATGCAGCCAGCAGTGCTTCTGAAGTCAGGAGGGCACAAGAACATGCCTAGTGACTCCAGAAATAGAAGTGGAGTTTCTTTATAGAAAGATTGAAGATTTGACCTTTTGAAAAAAACTAAGTGATTTCTTGTTGTGAGATAAGACTTATGAAAATAGGAGAGATGTCAGGTATGGAAAGAATGTAATAATAAATGATAATACCTAATAACCAAGACTGTCTATGTGTTGAAGGTGCAAGTATATCTGATTCACAACTATCTGTCAGAAAGAGGAAGTCTGAGACCAGAGAACTGTATTTTTAAGAACACTTAGAAACTGACACAGAGGGCAAAGCTCAGCAATAGAAGGAAATACTTCCTTTGTCCTTTGGTTAAACAGGTAGCTCTGTAATTATAAATAGGGCAGCAGCAACTTAGACTGCACTGGCAGTAATTTGCTTGAGAAAGTATCTTTCTGTGTTGCGTTTTTTGTTTCTCCTGTAGTTCTGTGGGGGTTAATATCAGCTCGCTGGAGTTGAAATATTGCTTAATCTCCTGCTCAGGGTACCCTAGGGTGCTGTTTTACCCAGTGGTTATAAGGGCAGGACCACAGTGTGAGCATAACAAGTGATCTTTGCACCATATTTCAGGCTGTTACCGACTTTTCGCTGTTAAGTTAGATACAACAACAGAAATATGAAGATATTTGCAGAGCTATGTTACATCAATTACTGAATTTCATGAATGCTTAGCATTGAATAAGAGAGCAGGCAGTGTCCTTTTATCTACTAGCTTGCAGTGAAATTGTATTTGGCTGTCTTGCACTCGTTCAGTAAGCAAGCTAGCTGAAGAAAAAGTAATAATTGAAATTAGGACCGTAAGGAACTTCATGCACCCCTATATGGTTTTGACTGGGACAGAATTAATTTTCTTCTTAGTATCTGGTACAGTGCTGTGGTTTTGGGTTCGGTATGAGAATGATATTGATAATACACTGATATTTTGGCTCTGGTTAAGTAGTGCTAACCCTATGTCAAGGACTTTTCAGTGTCTCGTACTCTGCCAGTGAGGAGGTGCACAAAAAGCAGGGAGGGAGCAGGGCCAGGATAGGTGACCTGAACTGGCCAAAGGGATATTCCACACCATAGAATGTCATCCGCAGTATATAAACTGCAGGAGTTACCCAGAAGGGGACAATTGTTGTTTGGGCATGGGATGGGCAGCAGGCAGTGAGCAATTGTATAATGAGCTGTATTGTGCATCACTTGTTTCTCTTTGGTTCTGTTACCCTCTCTCATTCTGCTGATGATTATCATGATGAGATTTCAGTTATTAAATTGTTCTTATCTCAACCCACATGATTTACCTTTTATTTCCAATTCTTCTTCCCACTGTGGGGAGAGGAGAAGCATTGCGAGTGATTGAGCAGCTGCATGGTACTTAATTGCTGTCTGGGGTTAAACCACAACTCCTCGGAACCAAGGCAGAATCAGGTTTGCCTGTATCTTTTCTCAGAGGTTTTGCTGACAGGTTGGATGAAGATACTGTGATAATGGAGCACCATTTTCAGACTATCCATTCCAGTGTTTAACTATCCTTACTGTGAGAAAGCTTTGTGTGCTTCCTGAATTCTTTGCTGTGATTTAAATTAATTACTAGTTACCTTCTCCAAGATAGATATTGAGAACGGATTATTTCTTTTTTCTATGTGTCAGCCCTTGCATATTTGAAGTCTGCTTTCATGTTTCCTCTTGCTTTTGTCTTTTGAACTAAACCACATCAATCTTGACTCAGTCATTTTAATAGATTGCACACGTGCAGAGGGCTTACCAGCTCTCTAATTTGCTCATTCTCATTTGCTTTTCTCAGTGTCTGTCTTGCTGATCCAAGACTCTGATGGAACAATTTTATATTTTTCAATTTAACTTCTGCCCTTATTAGTCACTGTAATATGAAAAGTCTGCACAGGGCCTTGGAAACTGCCACACAGGATTAGTTTCAGATAGAATGAAATCTGATAGAAGGGATTCCTTACTAAACAAGCCAGTGAGAGATAAGTTTATTGTGTTATGAGACAGGAGTTGATGTTTTTCTTTCTTTCTTTTCTTTCTTTCTTTACTTTGGTTCTAGCTTGTATAAGGTCTGAAATTCATGCAGCTGACAGACCTCCTTCCCACCACAGTAGTTCATGGCAGTGAGCTCCACTGATTGATCATTTAATAAGTATGCCTTCCAAACCAATACTTACTAATTCTAGTGGGTGTATTCCTGACCTTATATTTTGATGGTAGATTTTTTTTTCTTGTATAAGATCAAGCATGGAGCAGACTGCCCAGGGAAGTCCTCGAGTCACAATGCCTGAAGGTATTTAAAAGACATGTAGATGTGGCAGTTAGGGATATGGTTTCCTGGGAGATTGGCAGTACTGGATTAACATTTGGACTCCATGATCTTAAAGGTCTGTTCTAACCTAAACAATTCTATGCTTCTATGTGACACCAATATAGCAAGAGGAATGAATAATTCTAATTTACTCCTTCTGTCTTGAGACAGGTGGGAGCACTTAGAGGGGAAACTGGTTTGCTCCACATCCAGGACTAGACAGTTGTTTTGGTCCTGTCCCAGAGAGCATAATTTAATAGATTGTGTTTGCTAGATCCTTCTCTTGTTATCCTCCCTTGTGTCAGTCAGAGGCAGCTGCCTAGGGAGAAACAAAACCTCTGTGTCGTTTTCTCCCGTCTGTGAAACAGGTCTCATACTGCTATACCTCCTTGCAGAAAGTGGTCTGCTTTGTTGCTTTAATGAAGGTTTCTGTGAAAGTGTGAAGTGTGTGTGCAAGTAACTGTTAACCTAGCCGCCCCATAGCTCCTGAAAATGGTCTGATGTTCACAATACACTGGCAGAGGGCAGAGTCCATGGTGTGAAACAGGAGCCTTTACAGCATGATCCCCAGAGACAGAAGTGGTAGCAGCACCTACAGAAATATATAGTGTGGCCTTACAATATAAAAATAACAAGACTCTTGTGTATCAGTTTTATTCTAGGTCATTTCTCCTTCTTGCTGAAGTACAAAACTTCATACTTAAATGTTTTAGCTGAGGTAAGGAGATGGGAGAAGCTTTTAACTCTCCCATTCCAAAATTCCTCTTCATCTTACTTAGTGCTGCAAGATGAAATCAGCACACTTCAGGGCACATCTTGTTAGTAAATATCTGTTCCTGAGCAGCATAGAAAAGAAAACAAAACAGGTGTCAAGCTAGAGAGAACAGCTAGCTAATCCCATTCTATCTGTTTTTATAATTACCATGTACACACCAGCTAGCAAAGTGTTTGTCAGAGTCACCTGCAAAGAAGGAATTTGGCTGATGCTGTTTTCTGCTTTGTATGAAAGTGTGTCTGACTGTTTCAGATATCCCTCTCCTTTGAGTTTGACTCTAAGGCAGATGTCTGGGATGGTGTGTTTAGTACTCCTGTGCTTTGGAGCAGCTTTTGGAAATCTTGGGAATGTGCAATGTTAAGCCTCCTCAGAATTTAGTTATCAGTGTTTTGTTGGTTTTGTGGGCGTGTGGTCCAAGCACGTTGTTTTTTAGAATGAAGATTTTTAAATGTGCTCGATTGGACAGTACCTTCTACAACATGATCTTACCTGGCCCTGCTTTGAGTGAGGATTGAACCAAAGGTTTCTTCTATCCTGTGTTACTCCATGACTAAATGTATCTTGGGGTTTTTTTATATTCAAGGTTAAAATTGAGAGGAGTTTTAAATAAAAATTGTGTTCTTCTGCCGTAGTCCCTTTCTTTTGTCCAGCTATCATTCAAGGCAAAAGCTATTTGAAGTTGTGAGATGAATAAGAAGTTGTGGAGCATGATCAGGGTGAAACTCTTGGCTTAAAATGCTAAATCTTTGCAGACTCCCTTCTTTCACGGTTTTGCAAAGAGCAAAGTAGGTTGTGTCTCCCAGTATTGGGTTAAAACTTGGAGCTTAGACCATAATGTCAACAGTTGTTTTGCTACACAGTGCTGTGCCTCTGTGAAAGCTTTTCTGCTTGTTTCACGACCTGCAGCAAAGGTGATGTTTTGCTTTCCACCTTGTCTGAGGGAACAGTGTGTCTCTGCTGTGACAGAAGGACAGTATTTAGAATATCTGCGGAAGTAAAACTGAACGAGACAGAAGCCCCGCACATAGTTACAATGCTGTTGGAAGTTCAAATCTGAACCTTTGCTGTTGGTGCAGACTGTAGGGAGTGCTGGACTCCTGGATGGTCCAGATGGACGGAGACGAGAGATCTCTGAAGTCAGGCCTTGGAATATACGGTTTATTGTAAAGGGCGTGGGTGTGGGGCTCGTGGCAGCCCCAGGGAGTGGGGGCAGGGAGAGACAGGGGGAGAGAGAGAGAGTGGGGGTGGGAGAGGATGCCTAGAGAGGGTTCCAAGAGAGCACACCTTATCGGGGGGCTTCAAAGTGGGCGCGGAACAAGACTCGGGCCAATGGGATTAGATACCTGATGCTTCAGGGGAGGGTTACAGGTGTGGGATGAACCGTACATTTTGAGGGGTGAGACAGAACATTCCATCTGACCTTTGGACCTGTCTTTAGGTAGAGGGCATTGTTTAATCAAAGTGGGGATTGCCTACAGCTGGCTATGCTGTTGTTTTCTAGTTGGTCAGTAACTAAGGTTTGGTGTCTCAAAGCTTGTTCTCATTTCAATTTCGCTTATAGTTTCTGTATTTTCTAAATCTTTTGCCAGGCAATCATATTTATAAGGCTTTCCTATTTCATCTTCCCCAACAGCAGACTGGTGACAAGTGGGTGGGATTTAGTGGCCAGGCTGGAGGGTGAGTGCTTAATACTATTAGCTATCATGGAGGAAGTAGGACTATGAAGAATGTCCAAACTGGGCTTTTCTTTTGCTGCAACAGCTGTCTTGCTCTTCAGCCTTGCTAGGCTTGTGTGGCTCATGGAGGACTTGTTTTCTCTCCTTTGCAGATGAGCACCGGCTGCACAGTGGCAAGCTGTGCCTCATTATCCTGACGTGCATTGCAGAGGTAGGTTGTGTGAAGCTGCTCAGCTGATGGTGTGCTACAGGGCTCTATCCCCCTGCCTCCTGTGGGGCAGGAGCTGAATATCCACAGTGGCACTGAGTGGTGAGGTCCTCAGGCACTTAAATGTTTGCTAATATAGTTGATGCAGTACTGTTAAAGTTGACTTGAAACTTGAAAATTGGATCATCTTATTTGAGTTAGCCAGCTTCTGGGGATGAGGAGAAAAAAGAGTGAACCTAAGCCTTTTCTCTCTTAGCTTTTGAGTGACCCTGTGGTGTGGCTTTTAGATGAGTAATGGCTAATGGCTTTCAGCTCTGTGCTGTTCATGGTAAACACGGGCTCTGCCCTATCCCTTCTGCCAAAGAAGAATACAAGTCTGAAAGTAAGTCACGTGTTTGTAGGTCCCTACAAGCAAGACAAGTAGCAAATGTGGTAGTAGGGTGAGATAGCAGCATCACAGAGTTATGTCATCAGTCCTGGCTGAATGTGGCCCTGTCACATGGGGACTATATCCTAATGGCTGACTGATATCCTGAATGGTGGTTGTGTTTGTGTGGCATTTACATTTTGCTTGCTTGCAAGTAAAGACCTTTTATCCTTAAAGAATAAAACGCAGTGAGGTTGATAGCCTGTGTAAGGATTCTGTGATAATGTTTCTTCAGGGTGCAGCCTGAAAACGAATCATCTACATTTAAATTTTTTTAATTAAATGGTTTTGGCACTTGTTCTTTAGGTGGCTGCATACAACACAAGATAAGAAATTCTGTTCCTGCGTAACAAGGGCATTCTTTGGTTCCAGTATTAAAAAGAGGGTATATTTATTACCTCTTCTGGCTGTGCATTATCTGGAGAAGACTCTTTAATTTAGAGGTGGTCTTGGAATGAGATTTGCTTGAGGGGTGGAGCAGCTCATAAACCTATCTGCTAGTACTGCAGTAGCTTCTGGAATCAAAATGACAGAAGAAACCTTTATCCCCACAGTCACAGAACTGGTGCTGGAGAACCACTTCTTATACACCTGGGACACTTGTTAAACTTGTGACACCATGATATGTACAGTCAGAGTTTAAATGAGCAAAAGGGGAGAAAGTTAGACTGAACCACTGCTTGTTTTGTTAGCAGTTTATTTTTCTGAAGTGGAATTGGGATCAGGAGGGGTTTACTTGTGTGTAACTGGAAACATGAGTGGGACAAGAAGAAATGGATAGATGATTTTATAGCTTGGTGGTTGTATCTTGGGAGTTCGACGCTGAAACGCATGTGATTTGAAAGGCAACTGTAGGGTGTTTGGCTTTTCATATCTCCTCCCTTTTCTTGCCCTTTTCAATAGGATCAATATGCTAATGCTTTTCTTCATGATGACAACATGAATTTTCGTGTAAACCTACACAGAATGGTGAGTCTTTTGCTCCAGATTGTTTTCTCTTTAGGATGCAAACACAGAGGGTTTGAGTATGTATGAAAAATATATGTTGAAATTTGTGTCACAGACATCTAACCTACATTGCTAAGGCATGTGGAAATACTGTCAGAAATGCAGTAGTTGCAGAATGATTTTGAGCTTGCTTTCAGAATGTCTCCATTCTTCAAAGAACAAAGAGCTCTTTGCCCTGTCACTGAATTCAGAGGCCTGTCTAGCTAGTGAGGAGCTGTGTATTAGGAGGTCTCTGAGGAAATCAGTGGTAGAGAGAGCGTCCTGCCTTAATGTCTAGCAAGCATTAGCCCTCATGTGATACATAATGGCCAGCTGGAGTTACACTGAGTGCTCTTATTTGGTTTATGCTTCATTCTGGGTGGAGTAATTCACCTTCAGTGAGGAAAGTATTTTTTCCAGAGCTTTTTCCTGTGGTGGAAGTGTCCTTACCTGGCTCATGAAACTCTGCAGTTACAAGTAACTTGAATGGTTGTCCTAACTTGATGCATTCTGTCGTCAAGGTACTGGCACAAATTTCCACCTCATCTGACAGTGAAGCAGCACTTGAAAGTCACTCACTGTTGAAGAAAGTAACAAACATCTTACTTTATGGAGACCATACTGCAAGAATGCTGGTCATTACCCCTTAACAACACATTTGCTATCCAGTTTGCCTTTCTGGTCTGTTTCAATGAACACCAAAGCCATTGACTACTGTACACACTGTTAAGAATGCCAATCAGAATTCTGGGTCAGAAACAAATCAGTATGTTAACCAGGGAGGAGGAATTTCTTGTGATTTGTTTTTGTCGTGGGGTCCCTCCCCTCAGTAGAACAGTGCCTTCCAGCTACACAGCTAGAGAAACAAACCCCCAGTATCAGCATGCTGGAAAGCAGGCACAATTTTGCTCCAGCCATGGCCTTTAGGGTTAGTATGTGTAAGATGGCAGCTGGAGAAAAAGACAAAAGGAAGCCTGTGCTGATTGTACAGTTTGCTTGAAAAATACAATAATACACAGACTGTCACTTCAGGCTTCTGCTGACTTCTTTTCATCTTTGTGTGTTTGAAGCCAATGAGGCATCGGAAGAAAGCAGCAGACAAGAACCTGCCCTGCCGCCCGCTGGTGTGTGCGGTGCTCGGTGAGTGTTGTCAGAGCACGTGTGTGCTTGTGGCTCCTGAAGCATCTCTTGTTGGGCAATAGAAATGGGAGATTTGAGGATTAAATGGAGCAGTGGGTGGACTTAAAAGAAGGACAGTTACATACTAAAGATGTTTCCAGCAATCCATGCCCATCTTTGTACTTGGCTACCTTGCAGGCAAATCCAAGATTGCAGCTCTGGAGCAATAAATCGTATATACATTTACAGAAAGTTTTACAGACACTGCTTGACCTATTTGAGCTGAGTTTTTAACAAGAGGGAGGGCAGTTGATTAATAAATTCAGTGTTTAGGTGAGTGTGGTAGCAACAACAAGTACTTTGTAGATGATATGATGATGGCAGACTTACGGTTCATAAAAACATACTTGTGAACATGTTTGCTAGGCATTGAGCCTTTTCTGAGCCAAAAAACAAGAGGAATGCTAGTAGCTAGGATTGGTTTTGCCAATCAATATGGAGGCGTAGTTGAAAGCTTTTCATGCAGCA
Source organism: Anomalospiza imberbis (assembly GCF_031753505.1). NCBI lineage: Eukaryota > Metazoa > Chordata > Aves > Passeriformes > Viduidae > Anomalospiza > Anomalospiza imberbis. The sequence goes on from NC_089688.1 coordinate 21,998,298, forward strand.
CGTGATTAAGTTATGACTCTTGTTACTGTGGAGGCCAAAAGCACATGTGGGTTCAGAAATGGATGGAGCCTGGATCCCTGAATAGCTGTTCAGCCTGATGGTACAGAAGTAGTCTTAGACTTCAACATTTTCAAATGTGATTGTTGAAGCCAAGACACAGCTGCATGAAGAATCTTTCTAGAGCTATCAGATCCCATACACTCTTCACCTGCACTGTTTTTAGTCACTATTGAGTCACACTGCTGGGCTGTTACTGCCCTAGGAGGTTACAGCTCACGATTGTTACCAGTGGCTTGGTATAAGCATTTCATGCTGAAGTTGGGTTGAACACACCCCCACACGCATTCAGTTATCATTGATTAGCTTCTCTCAACTGTATTTCTATACTCCTTGCCTCTTATCTTCATACTGGAAGCCCTTAAATGTTAAACACATTCTCCTTTTTTCTTTTTTCCCTAAATTAGTCTTAAGCAGAAGCTTAGTCCATATTGAGATCAAACTAGCTTTACTTGCTTCAGAATTTGTTTTAGGAAAAATAGATGTTATTTACAATGTCTCTTTAAGTAGCATCTAGGTTGTGCATTGTTTCTGAATAATTTTCTAAAATGTGCTTCTTAATGGAGTTTTCCATTAGTGACAGGGTTTGAAATATTGCTTGAGCAATTCTAAACATCAGAATTCATGGTGTAGTCTTTATTTGACTAATAGTGGGGGAAACCATATGGGGAAACAGTACTTCAAAGCAAATTACAGTATGTACCCTCAGTTTCCAGGAGGTTCTTTTCTAGTTCTAGCAAATGTCTAATATTCTTTAGAACAAACAAACAAAAAAGTGAAATCCCTTTCATCTAAGCAGGACTATTGTCTGGTAGAGATAGGTAGGTGGGGCAGTTTGACTTCCTTGTAGTCTACTAAAAGCTAACAGTAACCAGCTCAATACTTACTTTATCATTTTCTTTTCTCTCAGATTTGATGGTGGAATTCATTGTAACACACATGATGAAAGAATTTCCTATGGATCTCTATGTGTAAGTGTCTGTGGGGTAACTCACTGTGATTTAATTTGAATTTAGGTAGAATCCTGCTCATAGAGCAATCTTCTGGCTGAAATAACCCTTTGTGGCTGGTGGGGAGCAGGATGGCTTTTCATGAACTCTTCCAGTAACTTTTTCTACTTCAAAAATCCTCTGTGTGCCAGAAAATTGAAAGCAATTCCATTTCAGACTGTTTTCCTAATCTACTTGATCTAACACAAAGAGCTTTTCAGTCTAAAAGAAGTTTCATAACACAGAGTCATTGTGGCAATCCCCACTTCCCAGAAGATGAATCTTGGTCTAGAAACAGAAAAGACAGTTTTGAAAAAGCGAGGATGACTGGCATGAGGCCTGGAAGGCAGTGGGGAGAGGGAGGGAGGTTTAAGCCTGAAATGGCCTGCTAAGCAGAAAGGGGTAAAACTTAGCAATGGGCAAAAGGAGACAAGAGGACAGAGCTCCTCATGAGCACTCCATGTGTCCCACAGGGGCCTCTCCAGTGCTTTGTACTGCTTTAGCCTGGAGGGCAGAAGTAGGATTTAGACAGTTTGTTGGCTTTGCTCTGACTGTTTGTACAGTGCTGAATTTCCCCAAGGCGTGAACAGCACTATATTCTATGGGGAAGATAGAGACACATAGGATGTTTTCCCTTAAGGTAACTTTTCAGCATATTCTGATTTTGCCCAAATAACCTTGCAATTACAGTTCCTTTTCAAGGGTTATACAGTTCAATTGAGTTTGTGAGAATTTCTTTTTTTTTTTTTTTTTTTTTTTTTATGACAATGCAGAACTAATTGTAGATGGGTGTAATGCTCTGGAGTTTCACAAGAAAGGTGTGAAATGCTTCGACACAAAAGCAACATCACATCTAGAAACTCCTTAGCACTAGAAATAATGAGCATGAGCAACCATCAGTGGACATTTGTATCCATTTATTTTGGCATGTTTGTGCAGTCCTTTCACTGTACTCCTGTCTGAAACCATCCCAAAGCAGACACAGTTATTGCAGACAAAGTGGGTGTTCTGAATGCACAAGTAGTGTCATACTTCTCTGCAGTACATTTAAGAGGTGACGATAGGAAGCTGCACAAGGCTGGGCATATTAATATTTGAAAGAGAAATCCAGGTTCCTTAGACTAAGAGTACTTTTTGTCCATTATTTGTATTATGAATCCTCAGCACAAAACTTTTAAAAACACCCCACCAGGATGGATAACTTCATAACTTGTCTTACAGCCAAGCAGATACAGATGTGAAAAGGTGCTGGGCATTGTCCAGTACCAGGAACATCAGAAGTAGGAAGTTTCTCCTCATAGGAATTGCTGTTCCTGATCTGAAGACAGCCGTCTATCCTAGCTGGTTTGCTTCCTTTTCTTGGTTGAATTTATGAGAATCCAATTTGAAATGCAGCACTTAATGTCATGCTCAGTGATTATATATAGTTTTACCTTTATTCAAAGTTAGTTTCAGTCTTGCCTTCCTGTGGTATATTTGGGATTATCTACGAGTCTGAAAAGAATAATACATACCTTCTGCTTATTTTTTTGCTACAGTCTTGTTTTAAAGCCTTGTCTTGAACTTTTCACCTCATTTTGTATAAATTCCATGCAAATTTTTAGAATTTAATTTCTCCCTGTTTATCTGATGTGCAGTGTGTGTCATCAGTGTCTTTTCAGAAAGATGTGGGTTTTAATGAGATAATCTGTTTTTGAGAAATAGGGATGTAGAGGGAAAAGGATTTTACCTTTTTTTAGTCTTCCTTGTATTTTTTTCTACATGTTAACAGATAAAAATAGCTTGGCCTGACATATTCAAATTTGTATATATTTTTATGTTGTCTGTAATGATAGTGATAGAGAATTTACTCACTGTACTGTATTTTTAATTTGGATGTTATTTGTGAAGAATGTTTGTGCACCTAAGAGTCTGTATGAACACCAGGTGCTATAGAGACCTACAGGATTTGGAGACTTGACTAGTGCACTACTTGTATTTTGGGGGATTCCAAAGCTTGCATGTGTATTGCATGAACATTCCAAAGCTCAGACTTAAATTGTTTTTTTAAGGAGACTGTAAAATTTGATAGAAATATATTTCTTTTATTCTTTAACATAATTAAACTGTACACCTCAGTCAAACTAAGAATTCTGTAGTTTTTCCAACACCCTCATTTCCTTTAGCCTCATCACTGGGGCCAGAGAAATGGAGAAGCTCCATTGTGTCCAAATTTTACAATAGTTTGTAGTATCTCAGATATATGGAGCCTGCAAGTTAAGTAACTCATTTTGTAGAGTTTATGAGACCCTTAGGTTACGGTAGCAGAGAATGAAAAGTATTTCTTGAACAGCAAACATGCATTTGTGGTCAGTCCTATCCTCTCGAGTGTAAACTGGCATACAGGCCCCTTTTTTCATTTTGTCAGATTCTTTATTTGTGAGTGTTGATTCCTCTTAGGAGGCCAAAGTCACAACTCCCATCCTTCTCTGATAGTCTTTGAATTTGTCCATTTCCCTGCTGCTGAAGAACTGTGGGAAGATGCAATGCCATTAATCCTTTGCCCTCTCTTTTCCAGACGGTGCATTCAGATTGTGCACAAGCTGCTGTGCTACCAGAAGAAATGCAGAGTGAGGCTTCATTACACTTGGAGGGAGCTCTGGTCAGGTACTTGGCCTCTGCAGAGACAGTCAAATAGGAAAAACCCACAGTGGTGGTGGTTTTGTGGCCGTGACTGCTTGTTCCATTGCTGCAGGGTTGAAAAGGAAACAGCAGTTCTGTTAAAGGATCTTTATGTTGCTTCTTAGTTGCTACATGCAAATTGCCTCCTTTGGAAAGCCAGTTCATTATCATAATGGTAGCTAATTTACTTTCTTGTCTTCCATGCTCACTATGGTATCCAAATATCTTTGTTTTCTGTTCCATTACCTGAATCTCTCTTTATTTGATTAGAGAAAATGGAGTAATGTTTTATGGAGTAATGTTTCTCTCTCAGATCTTTGTGAATAGAAGGGAGGTAGGCTCTTGGGTAAAGGGAGATGGACCTTGCTTTTCCTTTTACTGCAAGAGGTGCTCACACACAGAATAGTGTATGCAGCTTCTGGAGAGAGCAGCCTTGAAATGTCAGTGTGAGGGAAGAGAGGCTTTTAACTCTGACCTTTGAGTTGAGGGTAGATAGTCTGGTTCATGCCACTTACATCCCAAGATAGATAAATAAGTATTGTGGAGTCTGACATAATCTAGCAGACAGCTTTGTAGGACTCTTGTATGATGCAGTCATTGCGTGGGAGTTCTGGGGAAGGGAGTAGCAGAATGGGTGATGAGACCTAACAGGCATCTTTGGTGGATGTGGTTTGTGCTTCACTTCTTACCTAGCAAGCAGTGAAGTAGCTCAGCCAGGAAAGTACAGTTAATCCCCTTGCTGTTGTGGCTTAAACAAGAGCTTTATGAACATTCAAGGGAACGCGGCCCTAATTATGTACTCCTGGAGCTGTGCTTGAGTCCTAGGATCAGCGACTTGCCTGGTGTAATGCAACTCCCATCAGAAATTTGAGAGGATGGCTTTTGAAAGAGGCAGTGATCAGTGGTTTGTGAAGCTGTTCTCAATTGCCACTGAGTATTTCCCTTCAGTAACCTTGCCCAGCTGAGATATGGCTACTGAGAAGTGAACCAACAACCTGAGTAATTTTCAGTTACTGAATTTTCACCTTGTGTGACATGTGGCCCATTCAGACTTTCTAAATGATTCCTGCAGAAGGTGAAGTGGGTGCCTCTAATTAAGGGATTAGCAGTTCCTTTTCAGTTTTCCTCAGAACAGAGCCCCTAGAGGCATGGCTGCAATCTAGTGCCAGTTCAGGAGATGAGTGTGTACAATGTGGATGTCTGTTGTGAGTGGAAATTGCATCTGACAATGTGTGTGATATCTTCCAGCAGTTACAGTGAACCAGAGCCATTTCTTTTTGGCCAAGCTGGCCTGGGTCTTTTGTATGCATTGGCAGAATGGAAGTTTGAAATATAGCACCTTCTGCTTGAAAGTATTGTTGCACAGTTCAGGGAGCGCACTCGTAGGCATCTTTAAGTCTTAACTTTCCCTGTTTTAGGGAAGGAGAAAAAAATTAACATACTCACTACACGCTGAGATTCAGCATCTTGGGATATTCTTGTTAGCTGTCTCTAATTAGCTGGTGTTTATATAGACCTTTGGAAACATAAAGTGCCTGAGAAGTATTAAGTACTGCACATGCTTTGAAAGCAAAGCAGAAATATAAAAACACTTGGGTTGGTCAGGTTTCTGTGAAGGAACTGAAACATTGGCACACCTGATGCAGCTGAAGAGCTCCATGCTTCCAATAGATTTTTGTGTATTTTAGGTGATCCTCTTCTGGGAGTAAACTACTGTAGAATGTTTCAAAATTATTATTTTTTTAAAATAGGATGTTGAGGTGAAGAGAGAGAGATTCTTCTGTAGCTGCTTAAGTGGTTTATGCAGGCTGGAAGACCCTGGGTGAAATGGTGCTTAGACCTGTAAAAGGGCAGGTCCTGGCTGCTCCAGGTGTGCTTCTAGAATGCTGTATAAGTTGCAGAATAAATACTAATTGCCAGCCCTGTCTTGAGATCTGTTTCATACTTAACTCTTAACCCTGTCAAGGTTGCTCTTTGATTACCCAGAATGCTGCTGCCTTTGATGTGAAAGGATGTCTCTTTCTGTGGTCTTGATCTCTGTGACACACAATTCCAAACCAGAGCACAAGGCTTCTGAAATAATTTCTGTCCCTCATATGACCAACAGGCTTTTATTTTGGATTGAAGAATTAGCTCACTGCTGGATGAACAGCTAAAAGGGAGCAGCTATTCACTCTAAGGTCTGAGATACCAGGTTGCCCCATCAGGTGTGCTTTACAGAAGGTCTTCAAGCCCACACTTGTCTTCTGGAATGACAAAGTGTGTGATGACTTAAGCAATGTCCCTGTGGTGCAGTGTGGATAATAGCAGTGGAGGCCCCCCAACAGAGCTGAGTGGAACAAAGAAGCTGGAGGGAATTTGTGTAAGGAAGTATTGAAAGAAATGGAGAGAGTTCTACCTGGCACATAAAAGGAGGAGAGTTTTTTTCAGGCAGAAAATTGAGTGGGAGAAGACAAAGAGAATACTGGGGGTAGGTGGTTGGTATCGGGTGCGGAGGAGCTGAGATAAAGGTTGGAGGTGGAAGCAGTAGCTGTGTATGGAGCCTTCTGTTCACTTGCCAATTCTAATGTTAGCTAATCTCTAATTAAGGAAAGCCACTTGGGTGTCATCTGATGGGCTGATGCTCTTCCTTTGTGGATGCTTTGTCTTCAGTATGGAAGGCCAGCAGCACTTTGAGAGTTTCTGCATTTATTCTGTTTGATTTTAATTTGCAGTGATGGCAGAGAAAAGCAGTGGAGCCAGGTGCTTTGGCATCTCTCAGGACATGTTTCATGCTGTTTATGCAGTCTGTAATACTTTATACTTTTTTGGATATGCCACTATTTGGCACATTGTTTCCATATTATCTTATTTCTGTTGAACTTTCTTCTGCAACATCTGAGCTTAAAGAAGAACAATATTGTTACAGTCTTTGGATGTGATCCAGCCTGAGCTTCTCTATTAGAATAATTTTTTCACATTAAGTTAAGGGACCAGGGCAATGGCAGTCAAAGCAGTATAAATCTCTGGCTGTGCTGACCAGATGACCAAGAATGTTTAGGTGACAGAGAAAGATGCAGGGATTTGAGAGCTGGAAACAGGACTGGCAGAAAGGAAAATCTGTGGGTGGCAACAGTAGTGTGTAGAAGCTGGTTCTATCTAAAAGCAGTGTGAAAATAAATATCAGATCACTAGTGGAGCTGAATTCTGGAACATCTTAAATAGGGGGCTGGAGAGTGAAAAGCAACTGTAATCTGAGTAACCTATGGAAGTGATTGGCAAAGGCATTTACTGATAGGTAGACCAGACATTCAGATCAAGAAATATCTTTTGATCTTAGTTCTTTTTAGTAGTCCTTTTCAGCAGTCTGTTCACTTCTGTTCCACCAGTGATCAGTGTGCAGCTCTTCCCTTTCAGTGCTAAAGAAAATCTTCAGGTTTTTCACCACTGACAATGTACCATTGCTGGTACTAGCTGGTACTAGCCTGGAAATATGGCCAAGGTCAGAAACTCTAAGTGGACTCTGTTGACATGTTTGCTTGCAGCTATTTTGGCCACCTGGAAGTCTCGTGGACTGTTATGCCAGGTACCTTATTCTATTTAAACATTGATTAATTGAATGTCGAGTGTAAGGTACTTCCTGGAGCCAATTAGGAAACTTGGGAACAGCCAGTTCACTGGTCTCAGAAGCAGCCTGTTATGCCCAATGTCCTTGGGCTGGTTTGTACAGCACTTGAGTGATGGACAGTGCTGTAAGTGTTGTTGTTGCTGTCAAACATGTATGAGCTATGCCAGAAGAGTTTTCATGAGTCACTTAAGCTTTTTATATAAAAAGACCTCATTTCTTCAACTCCTCCCACTTCAAAATTAGCAATGCTTGAGCAATTCACACTGAGCTTAGGGGGTGCAGGTAACTTCTTTGCAGTTGCTGTGATTTGCTTTAAGCAAAAGCTGTGTTTAAAGAAACAGAAAAGCAATACAAATAAAGACTTCTAATAGCAAGAGTAGAGCCTAAAAAATCGGAAATATATTAATGGTGAAATAGCTATTTCTTGGGGTAGTTGAATGCAAAGTAGGATTAACAGTGAGTATTGCCATTAGTAAGTGATGAGGATCAGTTTTCAAATTGTTTTAAGATAACACTGTAGTTCCTTGTCTGGTAGTATAGTTAATTTGGTAGATGCAGAATGCACTGTTAAAATAAGGGTGCTTCAAATACGTAGCACCATCAAGAAGTTAATTTTTCTCCTTTTTCATGTTAGGGTTATCAAAGCAGACTTCTACAATGCTACTAGACAAAGTACACTTTTTTCCCCCTTTTTGTACACTCTTCAGATCTTTTTGTCAGGTTCTGTATTTATAACAAGAGTAGAACTGCATTCAAATTTTTTTGGGCGCGTACTAAAAATGTGAAAGGTTCCTCTGTGGAAGATTTTAAAATAAAGAAGCCATTTTTTATGAGAGAGAATCTTCCCCCCCGCCCCGACTTTCAGTATATACTGAAAGTATATATAATACTGCCCTTATGCAGTGCATATTTAAAATGGTATGGCTCAATCACTTTGCTTTATTATTTTGTGACTGAAATGTTGATTACTGAGAGTGTGTTAGCTGTGTCAGTTGTGGTTCTACAACTGTTGATCAGGTCTGCCTCAACCCTCTGATTTATGTTGCTGAACAGACTGGAAGTCAGGTGATGTTGTATTTTCACTCCATCTCTAATCTGGCTGTCACTGTCACTTTCTGCAGCAGCTATCTGGCAAGGGAAGCTTATCATCATGCAGCTCTTGTAGAGACAGGATTCACACACTGGTGTACCAGACAGTTGAGTTCAGTGGCAAAGTTCCTGGTCACTAGATGCCATGAGAGTTTGGAAGACCATAGAGCTGCTTGGCCAGTTAGCCAATGACTTAGTTTCTCACACAAACTAAAGGCTGTAACTGCTGTGTGCCATGGAATACACACCAGGAGTTTGCAGCCCTTAGGGGGTCCTGTTTTCTTTATTATAGGAGTGTTGGTGCTTGTGGTATGTGGTACTGTGTTGGCCCAAGCTGGGTTCAGGAATGCTATTGTTAATCCTGTTAACCATTTCACAGTATGATATATCTATCATACTGAAGGAATTCAGGAAAGGATTGAAATTGAAAGATGGTTTTATGAAATAATTTTTGTTTATAGTTGTGGTGTGTGTTGTGAGTTGATATTCATTGATTTGTTTAGTTTGTACTCCTGGCAGAACTCCACCTTACCCCAAAGAAAACCCCAGTCCCATCTTAGAAAGCTCACTCACAGGCAGCAAGATGGGAAGGTCAGAAGGAAGACTGCACGTGTCTGCTTGTAGTATTCTGCTGTCATTCTCAGCAGGTGGGACAATGTCATGCTCACCTTTCCACATTACCTCCTTCAACCAAAGCTAGAATATTTTCATGGGAACACTCCAGCCATTTAGTGAAATGCCCTGGTATTAAACTCTTACAGAAGATATTGAAAAACATGCAGAAATTCTGTGGCTTTCTTGTAAAGGAGGATGTTCTAAATTCCTTGCATGGGTCCTTTTTAGGAAGCATCTGCTTTTACTTAATTTTAGTTTACCTTTACTTTATGTTAACATATTTTAATACTGATGATAAAGAGTTTGACCTTGATAGCTAGTGAACAGAAAAAGAATATTTGTGGCTGTTATTGATCACCTGGTGAGATGAGGGTGGGAATTTCTCAACATAGCCTTGCTCAGATAAGCACAAATTGAGTTTAGTCATTTGCATGGATAAAAGTCTGGCAACCTTTTGGTCATCCTGCCTCAGCCTGGCAGGTCTCATCCAGATATGTTGTTCTGTCATGTTTTAAATAAAGCTAGCAAATACTGGAGAACTTGATTGTGGATCACTAACAGTTTGCAGATCATAGTGACCTAGTGGAGATAGTGTGATAATTTCTCCTGGGAAATGGTCCCATTGATGATAGAAGTGGTACAGTCAGCTGTTCAAAGCTGTTTCTTTATCTGCAGGGGGGGATTGCAGCACTCAGAATGCAGTCATTTATCCCATGCCCTTTTTTGTGTTCAAGCAACATCACTCCTGGGTTCCTTACCTTGCAGTCTTTCCATGTTCTCACACAATATTTCTTCTCTTTCTCCAGATTCACCACCTTTTCTGTTTTAAAACCTGAGGCAAAAATGTGCAACGTTAACTCCCAAGACTACTGTTTAACAGTGTGAACCTACACTGTCAGATAAAGCAGAATTGAGCTCAATACTACCCTTTCCTCTAAAGAGGGATGAAGCTTGTGGGTGTGTGCTTTAAAAAAAAATATATTTATTTATTTATGTGTAAGAAAAAAGCATATTGTTCATCTGAGCTTTAGCTGAAGTAGGAAAATTTGTGTTATTGCTTACTGGATTGCCATCTAGCAGCATTGCTCTGGCATCAGCAATCAGCATTTCCATTAAGCTTGCCATTTCACACTGTTGGCTCCATTTAGGTGGGAACAGTGAGTACCAGGGATGGGGGCTATATAAAGAGAGTGAAGGGTTGGAAGTGAAGAAGCCTGCTCGACTGATCCTGGGAGCGATGGCTTGTGCCAGCATGTGCTCCAGCCCTCTGGCAAGCTGTTGATTCTCATTAGGAAAACAGCCTGCTTTCATGGACATACCCTGGAGAGCGAGTCATGGGGAAAAGAGAGGACAGCTGTAGAGTGCTGGTGATGGGGAGCCTGCCAGTTGCCAGCTGCTTTTTGCCACAGAGCTGTGGTGGCTGGGAGGAGGAGCTCAGCACTGCCTGTGGCAGCAAGAGGGAGGGTAGAGGAGTGCCCAGGCAGGTGATTGTTACAGCAGGGAGCAGGGGGAAGGAGCTGGAGCATGTTGACTCATGATGTTGACAAAGCTTTTATTGCTTCCTCTCCTCCCCTGAGAGGGAACTGCAGCATTGGTGCAAGAGTCTTTTGTTGTAGTGCTGTGGGTCATTGACAGGAAGCTGCAAGTGCTGTCCCTGATTAATTGGTTCACCTGTCCAAGGGTGCTGGGATAGTTTGTGCCTCAGGGAGTTCTGGTGTGTTAGTTAGTAATAGCAATGTAACTATTTCTCTGACAGGATTCCTATTCCTACAACTCTATCTGGAAAATACCTCTGTTGGTTCTTTCCTGTCAAACCCAATCTGTACGTTCTCATCTCCTGCTGAGTTTGTTTTGATCACCTTTCTTCTGAGTGCCTGCCAAAGCTGAATGTGGCCAGATCTGCCCCCTCTTAACACTTAGGTCATCTCGGAATGTCATATTTGAGCCTTTTGTTTTCCTAAATCTGAATTACCTTCAGGTATAGCATTTTTCTAGAGGTGATTACTCTGTTCTGGGGTCTCTTCTCTCATAGCTGCACAGTGGGCTGTATGGTTATCCTAGCTTAGCCCTTGTGACTTCCAGTCAGGAACAAGAGAGTGGACTGGTCTGTGGTTCTGATATTGTCATGTTGTGAGAATCTGCTTTTTTCACATTCTGTGCTGTAATTTCCCTCATGTAAAGGAATCATGCTGAATTTTGGAATCTGGAAGAACATATTAGAAAGCATTGTTTGGCATGTTGTTTTTCAATAAGTGTTTGATGTTGACCATTTAGAGACAGAACATTAAGTGTAGGTGGACCTTTGATCTGGCCGGGTACAGCCAGGGCTCGTGGTGTTGCTCTCTTTATACTTCCAGTGGTGTTGCAGACAGAATGCTCCTGTTTTCTCTTGTATGTTGGAAGAACTGAAGCACAGAAAGACCAGTGCTGCTTCCCGAAGAATCTAATCCACTCTCTTCTTAGTTGCAGCCTTAGTTGCACTAGGCCTTAACCAGATCTGGCTTATCTTGTGCTACAGTGAATAGTGTGGACCTTGTCTTGGCAGTATCTACATGTGAACAGGGTGGCTGTAGGAGGTGCAGGGTGGTTACTGTGCTGCTGTGAAGCACTTGTAGGCTGATGACTTCTCTGCAGCATGGAAGTGTTGCCCAGATGTCATGATCAGCTGCCTTCTAGTGATAGATGGGTTGGGATCCTTCTAAGGGGGTTGTGATTTGAGACACTGGAAGGAGGATACTGAATACACTGTTGGTTCAATGGTAACTTCTAGAGGGAAGGGAAAAGTCACTGTTCTTCCCTCTGTGCCCTGAAAGTTGAAGGGTAGAAAATTGGAGACTTCTGGTAGAGCACTGGATCCTGTTAGTGGATGTTATACTGCAGCTGAGGAGCCCTCACTTCTCTCTCTCCCTTGCTCCTTTCTTGAGGGCCATTATATGCACCATTAGAAAATTCTTGACCTGTAAGCGCAGCAGATACATGACAGAGGCCTCCGTGCTGTGCTCAAGCCATCCGAGCTCTCATTGATGAGTGTTTCAGGGCTTTTCTCTTCTGCTCCATTGTGCAATAACACATCAGAGCCTTCTGATGCTCCTGGCAGAGTCTGTGCTACATTCTGACTTGCCCAGGGGATAACACTACTACTTTTTCCCCTCTTTTTTCTTGGCCTACCTCCGTGGTCCTGTTGCATTACACATGATCCAAACAGAGAACACTGAGACACTAAATAAAAAAAACAACTTTGTGTGAATCCACATTCACCTGGGGCTGAATATACTTCTGTTTGAAACAAGGCTTACAGGGAGAGAAGGTAAGTCTGCTATGTGAATAGGAGAGAATGAAGGGCAACTGTAACAGGAATTACCTCCTTCTTGGTAGAAGAAAAGGAAAGATGGTGGCTGCCCACAGTCTGCTCACAGAGGACTGGCTTGAGGGAGGGCAGCAAATAACTGAGCAGGCGTGTACTGCTGCTCCTTAGCAGACAGAGTGGCTACAGAAGCCGATAAGGGAAAGTGTCTTCAAAAGCAGCTGTGCAGCAAAAGAGCTAAGAGGTTCTTTCTCTGCAGTCATTTCAGTTTAAAAAGTAGGGAGGATATGTATGATGTCACTTTTCATCCTTTAGCTATAATAATCCTTTGGAGACAAAATTGTCCAAGTGCCAACCTGCTATATAGCACTTTTCACGTACAGCCTGTCACATGGCTCTGTGTCCACTCAGCATGCTTGTCTGCTTGGGTTTGAGGCTCTAAATGTAGGTGTCCAAAGCTGTGTTCTCTTCTTGTTGATTTAAGAAGCATAGCTGATGTACTCAGCTCAGGTCACTTACATGAACATACTGCTGGCTGCTTGTTTAGTTACAGCCTTCTCCCTTTATTACTAAAGAAGTCCTACTGACACTGTTGTATTGTGAAATTATGGATGTTTCAAGACTCATCACAGTGGGTGTTTCAGGTCCTGCTAATGAATGCCAGGAACAGATATCTTTAGGGAGGGAAAAAAGGCTCTAGAGGGTACTGCAAAAATGGTGCTGTTTTCCAGTTAATGTTGAAATAGATCTCATACCCAAACCATCCATTGCTGTTAAATCCTGGAGCATAATTTGGGATAAGGTGGCTGAGCCCAAGCAAGGAGCCCATTTTTATCTGCCTGTGCAGCTGGGAGACTGAATTGCTCCTCTACTGGAAAAAAGAAAAAGGATAATTTCCTGGCTAGTGTGAGAGGGCAGCCTGCAGGTGGGGTGTGAGGGGTAAACAGTTGATTGCAGCAGGGAAAATGTGACACATCTGGTTTGGCTTCAGATTGTTTAGGAATAGAGCCATCAGAGCTCTGTTGGAGCTCAAGGGCAGAGGGGTGTTCAGTCAGTTGGACTTTCCTCTAAAGGTTTCTTTTATGTGTGTAATTGTTGCTGAAAGGCACTAGGCATATGAAGCCAGATCTAAAAGTTGCTAGTTCTGAAAACTTCAGGGCATAGCTGTCCTAATTTTCAGTACAGGGTCTGCCTTACAAACAACTACAGAGACACGGCAAAGGGGTTTAAAGGTTCCACAGTGTCTGTGGTCCTTAGAGACACTTGAGTAGAGGCTGCTGCAGAATGTGCTGGCATGGAAAAAGATTGGTTGCTCCTTTAGCATCGATGTAGTGTATATCCCAATTAGGAACATTGCAACTTTTTTAGGAATTGTGGTTTCCTAACAGTTGATAAATTTTTCAGTGCAGGGCACGTAGTGACTGTGAACCTTTGGTGGGTTAGTTCTTCTGACCAGGCTCTGAGCCCAGCACTCAGTTTCTTCTTAATGTGAAGCATGTCCTTCCCCTTCCTAGTTCTTAGGGAAGGAACAGCACAGATAGTTTTGAGTAGGCTATTAGTCAGTGCAGTTCAGGTATAAATACTGGTTTCAAGCAGAGGTAATCTCTTGTCTTCTTTCTAACAGACACAGGAAAATTAAACATAGATTCATCACAACGGCTAAAACAAATTTAGGGATAGAACAGAGAAAATTCTCCTTCAAGTGTTGTCACCAATATAGAGCAGTACAAGTGCTTCAGGGTGGTCTATGAGAAGTACTGCAGTGGGCAGCTGTAGAGTGCTTGTTCTTGTCATTTAGTAGGTGCTTGTGCTCTGGACAAATACACTTGTTCTTTTAAAAATAGTTTTTCCTCATCACAGACAGCTTTCATGTTCACTGTTTTTGGATGTTCGGTGGTGGCTTCTTGTCACGCTACGCCATGACCTGCTGACAAAGGCCATTCAGCAGGGCTCTTGTGGGAGAGTAAGAGGCAAGGAAATGAAGATGAGGCTTCTCACAACTTGTCATAGAAAATCCAGAGCTCTGCTACTTTGCTTCCACAAACCCAAGCTGCTGCTAATTGAACAGCAGCACCTGGTCATGAGCTGTGGCCCTGTGGATTTGTGGCTGGGAAGGAGGTAAAACCAAGCTTGTAACTACGAGATGGAGAAATGGCCAATGAGCTGCTGTGACAGAGATGCAGGGCAGCGGTCTGCAGTCCAAGGCACTGACTGCGGGAGACTTTTTTGCTGTGGAGGTTTGGTTACCTTGGCAACCTGTTTTTAGCTGGATCTTTGCTCCGGTGGAGAGCCCATCTGTACCTGCTACTTTGTTTTGAAGTGTTCGTTTTGCAGGAAAATAACTGACAGGGGTATTTTCAGAGCTGCGTTATTGTGGAATCCAGGCTCTGTTTTTGGTCCTAGGAGTTTGTCTGATGATGGGGTGATGATGGTATGGAGAGTTATGTGGCTGGATTGAAAAGGTGTTAATGTATCTGCTTCATGAGGTGAGCTGCTGACATGGAAAGGAGAAACGCTATTGCTGATGGTTAATCCTGGAGTGGCTCTGAAAGATACATCACTTGCTTGTCTGGAGTTTGCAGAGAATTTTGTTCATTCCTGGTTTTCAGTTCAGCATCAGCCACCTGCTGGAAGATTAGATGGAAGTAGTTCTGCCTGTGATGAGTAAATACCCACCTTGGGGCTGCAGGCTTCCCTTTTGGTGTGCATGTACAAACTCGTGATACTCATGGTGAACTTGTACTATTGTAAA
The DNA here is from genome assembly GCF_031753505.1 of Anomalospiza imberbis. NCBI lineage: Eukaryota > Metazoa > Chordata > Aves > Passeriformes > Viduidae > Anomalospiza > Anomalospiza imberbis. The sequence continues at coordinate 22,013,372 of NC_089688.1, forward strand.
GTAGAGGTTGCAGGACTGCGTTCAGAATTGGGCAGTTTTGTTTAATTCAAGATCTGACCGGTGTGTTCACATGGTTTTGCTGTAGGTGTTTTGATTTTACCTTTTGTGAATACTTTGTAATCTTGAAAGGGATTAGTATCTAAATTCTGCCCATACCTCATTCCTGTCCCCTGTGCTTTATCTCTTCCTCTTTCATAGCCTGTACCTTAGGCTGAACTGTCTTTTCTGCATTCACTGTGGAGTACTCCCAAACTACAGTTTATTTTCTCACCAGTTTCTGGACAGTGTGTGACACTTGTGTAATGGTGGGGGAAAAATGGATTAACAAGTTCTACTTGTGCCTGTAAGAAACAGGAGTAATGCCTGGTATTGTTCTGTTGGATGAAGTTACTAATTAGTAGGTAATTAAGAACATTTTTAAAAAGATGTGTACAGTGTTCCAACGTTGACTTTTCAGGACTTCTTAATTCAGATGTTTTAAGTCTTGAAATGTGTTGACTTCAGAGCAGAGAGTACATTAAGAACCTCTTCTAGTCAGGCATCACCTTTCACTCCTGAACAGCTATAATGCAGAAGAAACTAGTTTTCTGAAAACTTCAACAACTAGGAAAAAAAAAGATAAGAAACTTTACATTTTATTCAAGTGCATGGAATGCAGTTGTTTATTGTAAAGTTTGTTTGATTAAAGCTTTTTTAGCCAACCTTTTTGTTAATTGCCACTGCTACTAACTGATACTGGGTGGTTACAGCAGGAGCTTTTGTTGTTTTATTATTTAAGACAAGTGTGAACCAGATCTGTAATCTTTACGGCACAGCCCCAGATAACTGACACAATAAAGTACTACATCCTTCTTTTTACCAGTGCAGCAGCATTGACACAGAGCTATAGAAAAGCTGTGCTGTGGGGGTTTTCTTACCTTTTTTATTTTTTATAACTGCGTGTATCAACAAGAGTGACAGTTTGGGGCTGACTATGCATACATCATGTTGGTGATATATGAAGCAGAAATGAGACAGTTGGATTCTCCAACCCCAAAGCTCGCTCCAGGATCTAGCAGATAGAAAAATCTTGCACTGACTGAGTTAAGAAGAGACGTACATTGAGCCTGAGTAGATTTGATTGGGAAGTCAGTGAAGGAGAATAAATGTAGGAAGGCAAAATGGCTGTCACTTACCTGTTTGGCAGGGTACTTTAGCAACAAAAAGCACTGCCAAACCCTGCATATAAATGGATATATTTCTGAGGTGAATAGCTGGCATTTAGTTTAATTTACACTAGATAATGTAAATGCATCTGTGTATAAGTGACTTGTTGAGAATGGCTTTGCTTTTTATAGTATTTTAAAAATACTTATTATTTTCTCCTAGCTTTGATCAACTTGTTGAAGTTCCTCATGTCTAATGAGACTGTGTTGTTGGCCAAGCACAACATCTTCACCCTTGCTCTTATGGTGAGCATCTTTTCCCTTGCACAAATCCCCTTAATTTTAACAACTTAATTGTGAATTAATATTAGGAAGGAATTGTAATACTGAAAGGACTCCAGAAAGGACTTCTGGCCTGTTAAGGAGATCTGAGAACAAGGCCATGAAGCAGAGGAATATCGTTGTGGTTGCTTTCATTAGGTGTTTGGAAAGGGGCAGTGCTTTGACTCACTATAAGGTTGGCTCATTGAAATAAAGAAGTCTGTGTGAGGAAAGGCCTAGTTTAATTTTCCAGATTTGTTAATTTTTTTTTTTTTTGTTCTGTGGTCCTTTGTATAAAAAATAGAAACATGTGTTTCTGGCCCTAGATAAAACAGTATTTAAGCTTTTTGTCTGTCTCTTTGGAACTATAAGGAAAATCTGCTGCAACTGCAAGCTATTCCTTTGAAGGTTTTGGACACAATGTGTACTGCTTCTGTTGCAGAATAGATTTGGGATAAATGTTCCTGTTGCAACTTCTTTTCACTTGTATAGGTTGTGAACCTGTTCAACATGTTCATCACTTATGGAGACACATTTCTGCCCACTCCCAGCAGCTATGATGAGCTGTATTATGAAATCATTCGCATGCACCAGAATTTTGACAACCTTTATTCTATGGGTGAGTACCTCCTGACTCGTCAGGACTGCTGCTGCCTGGAAGTGAGGCTGATGGAAGAGGGGTGTTTGTGTCAAGTGTTTCCTGTCTACCTGCTACTGACGTGTGCTGTGCTGGGTGAACATGTTTTGTGTACTAAGGCATGTTGGTAAATTAAGAATTGAGAGAGGGATAAACTTATTAAAAGGATAAGTCTTTTTTTAATGTCACAAAAAAATACGAACAGGCTCCTTGCCTCTCCCTCTGTCACTTAATGTTGGAAATAGAAATTTCTTGTCACAATGGCGTATGTGGTATTTAATGCATTTTGTGTAGTTTTCCTCTGTTACATTTGACAATTTCAAGTCAAGAAGCGGGTACATGCTGCAAAACCACCCAGCACAGAGAAACACTGAGTGCAAGTAAGAATTTGGAAAAGAATTTGAGAAACTTGCAGCAAGAAGCTTGCTGTGCTAGACAAATCACATCTACCTCACTCATTGCCAAAGCAACCAAGAAAACAGCCCTCACAAACCTGCTTGCAGTGACAAGTGAATCGCTGGACTGAAGAATGTGCCCTCTGGCAAAACAGGGAGAAGCTGCCATCCTTCAAGAGAGAGGGAAGGGAGCCAAGTGACACCCAGCAGGGCAGAGGAACAAAGGAAAGCAAGGAATGCATGGAGGCATAATCAGTGTTATACACTGGCACCTGCAGCCCAGGGTAACTGCAGCAGCACTGGTATACTGCATACTTGAAGCTGTGAAAAAAGGAATATAGCTGTGTATTTTGTTTGCTTCATTCCAAAAGGACCTTTCATTCCTTCACCCTCTGCTCCCTTCTCAGTGTGATCACCCAATGAACCCAGGAATTAATGTAAGTGTATAAGGAGAGTTAAAGGGCAGACAGTTGGCCACAGCCCTCTTCTGGCATGGAAGAGGGACATGCTCACCTAAATGAAAGTAGCTGACTACCCCCTGTGACTGCAGGCAGAAACAAACTGCCCTTTTGTATAAATTTCCCACAGTTTTCAGCTGTTACATAAGGGATGGCTTGGCCATTTTTGTGCCCTCTGAGTGCGAAAGATTTTTTTGCTAACCCATTTTCTACTCCCAAGAATTGCAACTAGTAAGATGAGGTGCTTTTACTAGGTAATATTTTTTCCAAACCCATCCCCTGTAGAAGCTGAAGGTAAGTGGAGTAGAAGAATAATGCACTCAAATACTTCCTTAGTTGGGTTGCAAAAGGCACAACTGAGCTGTTTAAACAATTTATCACATGGATGTTTGCCATCCTCCTATGTAAAGTAAACCTTGTTGAATTGCTCTTGCAGATGCCTGAATTGAATATATTACTTCAGATATTCTAGTACAGTACCTACTGTTTGACAAAACAGTGTTACTCAGAGATGACAACTTTTTTCTGCAGATGACATGTAATGGTAGAATAGAAAGTGAGAAGGTAGCACTGTCTCAAGCTGATTACAATGAGCCTTCTTCTACAGTGAGTCCCCTAGTCTTGGGGTATTTATTAGCACAGATGAGAAAGCTACTCAGTCCTTTAGTTTTTCTGTTAATGTCGTTGAAACTTGCCATGTTGGGAGTGGAGGTGGAATCTAATTGACTTGTTTTTTTTTTCCTCTTGTTCTAAAACTGAACTTTATCCAGATCTGCAGAACTGAAAGCTTCTGTCCTTCAGAATTATAGGCATATAAATTATAGGCATAAGTATGCAGCTACTGTGCTTAATCATTCACTTGTAGAATCCATGTTTCTGGATGATCCTAAATTTGGATGGTGAGCTGTTCCTTCACTTCTAAATTGAGGGTGAACCCTTCTTGTGGAGTCTAACCTCCAGAAAACCCTGTATGTACAAATTCATAGAAAATTCCCTTTGTTCAGGCAAGATGGAAATTAATCAAAACATCTGCTACAGGATCTGTTATTGTTTTGATGCTTACCCAGAGTTGTTCAAGTAACTGCCACCATAAAAACACTACATATTTTGACCTAAATAAATATTTTTGGTACTCTGGCAAAAAAGAATTGGATTCCCTAGAAGTTCTTCCTGTTGCAGAATGTTTTCAGATCTGCTCTTAAGTCTGTCAGAGACCATCTGTGCAAGAGAACACCACCCTTCTTCCTACAGGCAGCGTTTATTCTTTATGCTGGTGTGTAATTCCTCTCTGCAGCTCTAGATAAATGGGCATGTAAAGAATTCTTCATTGCTGGAGAGGGTTTTAACTGCAGTATGTAGTCCAGTTCAGATGGAACCGTGCGTTAGCGGGAGCTGGAGAACAGCTGAGTGTGGAATAAGAGCTGTTCTAGGCTTGGGACCTTTCTCTGTTTCTGGGGAAAATGAACTGTGTATATGGTAGTGAAAGCAGTTTGGAGGACCCAGGTTCTTCCATCCTCTCTGGTTCAAGTCATTATTCTGTTCTGCTCACCCCTTCCATGTTCCTAATGTTTTTTAGATGGGTTTTGAAGAGAACTTGTACCTGCATCACAGATTCTCAATGATGAGCTTTGTTTTGATGTGGTTCCTGGACTGCCATCTTGCCAAAGATGGCAGATTTTTTTTTTCCTGTTTTGAATTATGAAATTGCCAGTTCTGTGCCAGCACTGTTAACTGTCTTCTCCTTTCAGTTCTAAGGCTGTCTACCAATGCTGGTCAATGGAAAGAGCCTGCAAGCAAGGTGACCCATGCATTAGTCAATATTAGGTAAGCAGCAGAAGTTAATTACTCTTTTAAAGTTTCTCATTTCCTGTGTGACTACATTTTTATCATGACATTTACACATTTGTTTCTATTCATTTCGTTTTGCATTTGTTCTACTTGTTGGGCTAAGTTTTTGCTCCAAGGCATAAAGGAATGATCACCAGGGTTTGATTGTCCCCTAATAATTCTCTCAGCTCAGACTGAGTGCTTTCAAAGCATAGCACAAACTGTAATGAATTAATCCTCATATCATTCTTGGGAGAAGTTATACAGTAGAGAATAATGCTGTGCTGGCACAGCAGTTGTGAACCTATTGGATTTCTGTTGTGTGATTCTATAGCAATTCCACAAAGCAATGAAGGGGACTGTAAACCTGCTGTAATAAGCAGATTTGAGGCCTCCTAATGCAAGATTTTTGTGTGTTTAAAACTGATTATTTAAGGACATTTCAATGTTCTCTTAAACCTCCACTTCTTGTTCAAGGGCAGAAGGGGAGAAGTTATGCTTTACTTGTAAGGCTAAGGAGTGTAAATCTAGGTATGTATTCTTTCACAATGTCGGTAATTAATTTTTCTGGCACCTAAAGCAGCTATTACTGACCAAGTTGAGTACTGGGCAAGAGGACCATGGATATGAATGATTGGAAAATGGTGGAATGTTGAGAAGGAAAATTTACTTCTTAGCTCTGGCTTGTAAACAAACCATAAAATATAAAAGTACTTACACTGAAAAAAAATCTGTATATCGCTTCCCTACTCACCCCAGACACTTGGTGTCTGTGCAACACCAAGTAGCTCAGTAATCTTGCATTGCTAGTTTTGTTTTCCTCACTACAAAAGACGTTGTGTAAGACAAACTCGCTGAGGGCATTTTTCAAGTCAATATACATCTTACATGTCTGTAAAACACTTTAAAGGTTCCCTTAAAAAGTCTGTAAGCTTGATAACATCTTATATGATCCTAGACTTATTTTGCTGCTCTCCTTATTTTTGGGCTTTTTTAAACAGATATAAGTGAACATGTGTGGGTAGATAGTGCACTTGGAGTGAAGCAGCAGAACGGGTGGCTGTTGACTAATGTCACTTAATGTGACACGAAGTGCCTGCTCTGGGAATGCTCTGTAAAACCAGCACGAGAAGTCTACCCTCGGAAGAGAAAAACCGTGATCACAGAGAGTTTGTGTTCACCCCTGGTTTGTGGAACCAGGACTTCGCATGGGCTTATTTCCTGTTGGCTTTGCAACTGCTTTTTGTGAAGATCAGCATGCAGTTGAGACAAGATGCAACCAAAAAAATGGCAAAAACCATCTTTGTGTGTCCTATTATGGTATGAACATGATATGCCTTCAAGGACAACCTGTATCAGATGTGTTCAGAAGGTGGTGATGTCTGGAATCAGTGAATTCTCTAGTCTGTTTCTCTTCTGGACTTCTGGTAGCTTTCCTCTGCTCCACCCAACTGCTCATCTATGTTGAAATTTCATGAATGACTGCTTTTCATTCAGTGAAATCAGTAAAGGTCTAAATTACAGGTGATTCAAGGCCTTGAGAGTTAGAGTTCTGAGAAGTTAGTCTGTTTGATTTATCCCATTTCCTTGCTCTCAAAAAAGGAAGGAAGGGAGAGTTTTGTCTTCTAGCAGTAAAAAATATTGCATTTGAAGGGTTCTTTAGCTGAATAGATTTCAGAGCAGCCAGAGGAGTCCAAAGGTAGTGTGCTTTTCTGAAAGTGTTTGACAGTGTGATGGTTCAGAGTGGTGACTGGGACTAAAAGCTGCCTCAGCTCCCCATAATCTGGGTTTCCTGTTTGTTTGTGCCCCTTTGGTTTTCCCTTAGAGTGGTCTTAGCCTACTGTATCTCATTTGGATGCTTTTGCCATGAAGGAAATGAATTTAGAGAAATCCACACTGCATTTTTTTCCTCACCTTGCTTCATCATTCTGTAAAGTTTTTATGAGCAGTGATTACCTGCTTTTTGCTGTAACTGTGCAGTGCAAAGTCATGCTTTGGTTTATATCTTGGTCTCATTACACAAGCTATTTAAAAATAAATAAACATTGCAATTTCCTTTTCCTAGGGCTTTTAGTGGGTTTTGGAAACGTAAAAGCATCTGCCTGTGCATGCATACAGTGGGCTTTAGCAAGTGTCTTAAATCCTAGTGTACAATTTTGTGTGCATTTCTGCCGGGAGAGGAGTGGTGAGTTGTTTACAATGTTTCAAGGCTGCAGTGCATTTGTGTTACAGGAGTAGCTGTTGAGGAGACACCCAAGCAGTCCTGCTTGTACCCCACAGTGCTGGACTGATGAGCTCTGCTGATTAATTGCTTAAATAGACAGGATGAGTAATGCCTAGAGACTCCTAGACACGTTTGTTAAACTCAGCCGCAGAGAGATCCTGCTTTGTGTGTCCTGTTATGGTATGAACAGTACCTTTTAGTTGGACTAAAAAATCTCCAGTAGACAGTCTGAGTTTTGTTGTTGCTGATTATTTGAATTTTTTTGTCCTTACTCCAGTCAAAAAAGCAGTCATGAATATTCTTTTTGAATACTAAGAGATAGGGAGGCTATTCCTGCCTTCTCTCCTTTCTACAGATAATTCATAATTTCTGTCCAACCCGAAGAAAATGAAAAATTGAAGAAGAAAGAATAATAATATCCTTATCTGTCTGAAAATCTTACATACCAAACCGGAATGAGTGATTCTGATTGCTGTCCTATCTCATAATAGTCATTATAATTTCTGTCTGTGGATTTGTCTCTGTGGTTTTCATAAATAATTTAGATATGATAGACTGCAAGATATAGCTGTAGCACTGATGAGGTTGAAATAGGAAGGTGCAGCAGTTGGTGGTTTGAAAACTCACCTTCTCACCTATGAGGAAATAAACACATTTTGAGACAAGTTGTTTTTTTTTTTTTAAACTAATGAGCCTCTTCAAGATAACATTGTGCAGGTTTGCATTTAATGAGAATTTTATTAATGCAGGGTTCAAAGGGGCATTTTCTGATTGACTATTCAGTGAGAAAGATGGCAGCTGAATCCCTGTATTCTTTTAATAGACTTTCTCCTGATCAGGATTTTTCCAAGGTGAATAAATAGATTAACTCAATGATTAATAGGCTGAGTTTCTCCCTTGTTTGAAATTCAGCCCCATCATAATTTTTAAAGTAATTTTATTTTTCTCACTGAAACACTTTTAAAAAGCAGAGAATAAGTTTGTAACATGGAACTGGGCGATAGGATTATTTTTTAAAATGTTTTCTGTGCTGTTGTAGCATACGCTGCAATCCTTGCTTGGGTGCTTTCATTCACTCTTCCATTTTGCAGCTACTTTTGTTCCACCTGAGCCACCCTGTGTGATGCTTCTTCCTTGAATGGAAGGTGCTGCTTCTCCCAGGGCTGCTTTTGGGATTGTAAAGGAGAGACTGGGGATTTGGGAGGAACACTCAGAGCATTGCATGGATGTCTGTAAAATGATTATGCTTGGTACCAGTCTACGTAGGAGCACTCTGAAGGAACATTTGCAATTTTAGTTAGGCCAAATAGGACTGTGCTTGTTTGTTGTAGGAACTTGTCATCCTGGCCCTGAAGCTATAGCTCCTGATAAATTAATAGCACTCACAGAACTGCACTTAATGAAAACTTTGACAGAGGAGAAGGCTCCATTCAGATATTTGTTAAAAAGTGGGTGACTGCAAACAGTCTACCTAGTACCTTCAGGATTGTTCCACCAGGCTGCAAGGAATTTAGCATTTGTTTAAGGGGAGAGAAGACCAAAATGCTGCTGACCTAGTCATGTTGCAGTGGCTTTTATGCAGGATATGTGAAAGTGGACTTGCTGATAGAGAAATGCATCTGTATGTATTTGTGGTGTAGGTGGTGACCTACAGATTACAGTCAGCTGAGACTGTGTGCAAAATATGTATTTATATCTGTACACACACACTCTCTTCCTTCCCTTTCTGTACAGACTAATAGACATACAAACACATTTCTTGCCAATATGAATCAGAGTGAAAATGGGAGAACAAGCTTAAAGCCTGTTTATGAAAAGAAATGGTCAAGAAAATCTATGTACATATATATTAAAATACAGATGTCTGTATGAACGTTATAGGTATATGCACCTACATAAATGTGAATATCCATACATGGATGTCTGTGTATATAGAAATACATACATAATACATATACAGACATACTCACATATGTATATATACACTTAAATTATATATATTTATTTACATATAGAACACACACACAGACATGTTTCCTTTGGCAATGGGTTTATTATAGCCTTAATCTCTGAGCTGAAAATACCAAGCACCTTCTTGTTTCCAGCTTCTCCCAGATGAGCCACGAGGGTTGGCTATAGTGCTCAGGCGTTACTTCTTCCAGAGTATGGTTGCAGTGGATGAGTCCCCTGGGACTTGTGGGACCATGTGGAGCTGCTCAGGGCCAGCCAGTGCAGAGCAGCAGAGGGTACTCAGGCATGCAGGGTACAGTTCACAGTGATCTGGAGTTCATTCCCTGCAATTCTTAAAACCACCTGTGAGGACTACACTGATGGAATAGCAATTCCACTGAATTGTTCACTGAGGTGTGTTTAATGGTAATGACCTCTGACATGCTGTCACTGCTAATCAGCCTGAGCTCAGATCACAGCATAGTGCAAGACAGTCAACAATTATTTTTTTTAATAAGAAAAAAGCAACAAGGCCCAAAGAGAAACTCAGAAATGTATTTTATCAGTACTTTTAAATTGTAACACAAGTTTGACAAGATTATGGATCAAATTCTTATTAAAATGATGTAAGAAAACTTCTGAAGTGTATGTATCCAAGCTATTTGAAGAATTAGTTCATTGCAATTTTCAGGTGGTAGCATGGTAGCCTGAAAAAATTCTAATGCTGAAAAATCTGAATCTGAAAGCAGATTTTAGATGAGAATTCTGGCTTTGTTCTGGTTCTTTTTTAGTGATCTGTGGTCACTCCTCATAGAAGTAGCAAAACTAGCAGTCCCTTCTTGTAATTTCATGTGTTTCTTGTTGCATGCTTTTCTGGCTGCATAGAGACTTTGGCACAGCAGGACAGCTCCTGAAATGCCACAGTAGTTATAGCAGAGTTTTAGTGGTTACTCAGAGTTCACCTGCTACCACTGCTTGTTTTTCACTCGACCTTGCAGCATTGTGGTAGGGAAATGCTAGGAGCTCCTTTGCTAGGAGCAGCAGATCTTGATGTGAACAGGTTCTGGCATTCGCTGGCACCTGAACAGAGGAAGCAGGCAGATTGAAAGGGAAAGACCTTTGACCCAGCAACATATTAACAGAAGAGTCTAAAAAGAAGGAAAGAAGCATTCTTATCTTGGGTTGCAATGTTTCATCTTTTCACAGCAGTCTAACCCATGTTTCTGTTATTTTTATTAGTATTTAAGGCTTTCACCTAGTTGTGTAACTTCAGCGCTTTATTTCTTGTACATTATCTGATTTCTTCTCAAGGCAGGAATGTTAGTTTTCAGTTATTGCTCTTTATTTACTAGCTGATTCATCTTGGTATGTTTCTTATATAGAGCCATAGCCAATTTCATTCTGCTATAATTTGCTTTCATTCTTTCTCATTTGTGCAGTGGCTTAATTAAATGTTGTCACTGCCACTGGCCCAAATCCAGAGAGCAAATCTGTTGGTTGAGTGGCATTGTATGACCAGTTCCACAAACACAGCACCACAATTTGGCAAGTCAGGTACATCCCAGGTCACCTTCCTTCTTTCTGCCAGTTACTTCAGTTTCGGTCATGAAGGGACTCTGCCAACATCAAGCCTGTTTTCTCTTTAATGAACTTCTGTTTTCAGTAGGTTTTCAAAAGGATTAATTTCTTTGTTGTTTACTTCTTTCTGTGATGGCTTACAGTTTCTGGAGCTGATGCTTATTTTAAGCAAAAATGGCAAAGAATGCCTCTGTCTGAGATACCATAGCCATGGCTTGCTTTCTTCGGTGCATTTGGATGCCATTCTGCAGAGATTACTTTTGCTCTAAAATTTCATCCTGAAAGTAAACAAGGCTTTTTGGATTGGGGTGGGGAGGATCTTGAAGTGATTTATTCCTAGGACAGTAGCTAGCCTTGCTTAACTGGCTTTCATAGCTTTTTCCCAAGGTCTGCAATAGTATCAGCAGCTTTCATCTCCTTTCCTTGTATCTCAAAGGTGAGAGGCTGGCCTTCAAGAGGGGCTTGGGAGCAGGATCCACTTCTGTACTTCAGCTGCTCTGTAGGGTTTGCTGTGGAGGTGAGCCCTGTGTACAAAGGAGGATTGTTTGCTGGGTGGAAAGGAAACTCCTCTGCAGAGCAGCCACTGCTTGGCGGCCTCTTCTGAAGTTCAGCCGGTCTCTTAGTTCACGTGATCCTTGTAAGGTAAACATCTCGATGCAGTTTGCCCATTTGTGAGCTTTTGTCCTCCTGGACATTTTATTGGAAACATTTCTCCCTTGAAGTGTGAAAGATTTGCAAAGTTAGGCAGGATGTGTAGGCTACTTGCCAGTTTGGTGAGAAACGTTGCCTCCATTGCAAATGTATTAGAACCCAGATTTCATTTGATCTTTGTCAAATGCAACTTCTCTGTGAACAGGGAGATGCTGTTTGCAGACCTCTGCTGAACTCATGGGTGCAGATTTTAGGCTTGCACGGTGGAGTTAGTTAACCTGCTAGCAATTTTTTTTTTTTTTTGAAAGCTGTGTATGCAGCCTTGGAAGTGTGATGTTGGCACATAATTTCAGCTTTTGTGCCAATGAATTTGAGGTGTGAAGCTTTGGGAAAACAGTAGAGGAGAGAAGTCAGAGACTCCTCAGTGCAATTGTGGGCTCTTGTTTGATTTATGGGAGTGACTGTGCATGGCCTGGTCTGAAGAAGTGTCGCAACAGGCAAGAAATTGTTTTTTGTTTGGCTTGCCAAATACCTTTCTCTGTAGACACATCAAAGTAGTGGAGAGTATATGTCAGCATGGGGAGTACTTCTAGTTTATTTCAGAAGTGGAGATAGTATTTATTGGTCAGAAGTTATTTTTCTATGCTATTTGCAGATATTTTGGTTTTGCATCCCAGTGCTGGACTACAGGCAAGTTATGTCTGAACTCAGTAATGCATTAAAGCAGGCGCTGCAAACCTAGGGTGCAGACTTGTTTGGGATTTTTGTTGAAGCTCAAAATCCTGAGAGCTCTGCTGTTTCTCTCTCTGAATTGTTGTATTGTTTCCTCCTGTTTATGAGAACAATCTTCATTATTTCTCTGGTACTGTGGCTGGCATGAGTTCAGGTCCTAATTGATAGATTTCAACCTTACAGTCAATGTCTTTGTTGGTAGCTCTATTGCAGCCAGGAAGCAGCCAGATTCTTTTGGCCCCAAGAGCTGGCTCTACTGGAACATGCTTGAAGCACAGTTTGAAACAGCTGTTTATAGCTTGTCGAAACTTCATCCATGCTGGTTTTATTCTTTGGGTAAATATAAGGGACTCTGATCTCTGCTGGTCTCAAATCTGGCTTTCAAGATTCGCTTCAGTGGAGAAAGAACATTAAGCAACTTTCTTCATAACCCAAACAATGTAAAAATCATTGTGAGCTTAAATAACACCTTTTTCCCCTGAAAAGTGATGTAGTATAATGCTGTTTTGCTCTTTCTGTTTAAAAGAAATCTGTTGCTCACAGCAGCAGCCAGAATTATTATTCCCTCTGAAAGTCTGGGCTGTGGGATGTGTACTTAGAGAAAAGCTTTTCAAAAACCAGTAACATGTATTTCTTATTATCTTATACTAGTGGGGAGCCTAAAATTTGGGGTTGCTCTAGGAATGTAAATGCCCTGTTCTCCTAATCTTCCTTTAGGAGTAAACTGACAAAGTACCCACTCATTAAGTACATCTGCTCATTAAGGTAATGAAGCACCTACCTTATCTTGAACTGATACCCAGGATAATACATTGTTAGCATGACTGCAGAACTGCAGTCTGTTTTTGTGGTGTTTTTGGTTTTTGTTTGTTTTTTTCTGGTTTTTTTTTTTTTTTTTTCTGGTGCACTCCAGATTGCACCAGAATCTGGAGCTCAGTTACGAGGGAACTGTGAGAAGAAGACATCTTGTTTCTAAGACTTAGTTCTTTAAAAGCTGTAATGAGTATTTATTTTAAAGTTAAAGTGTTGGGTTTTTTTAGGAGCTCTAGCCATGAAGGTAGAAAAGGTTGTCTTACCCTGCCAGTAGGTTGTCAAACCCTATTTGTCAAGCAAAAAAAAAGACAATTTCTTGCCTGGTGCCACACTTCTTCAGACGAGGCAGTGCAAAATCACTCACGTAAGTTAAGGCTGCAAAGGGGCTGACTTTGCAACTCCCAGGAAAGTAAGATGCTGCTTGGAGAGGATGGGAAAAATAGAACTTGAGTGAGTGTGATTTCCACATAGTACACCCCCCCTCTTCCTCTGCCCCACCTTTCACATGTGAAATCTATGTGCTCTAATATCTCTGAGTCCAGATAGATTCTCTAAGATACATCAGAGTTTCTGGTGGCCTGAATGAAATTGACTGCTTGGGAATCCTAAAATGCAGCCTTTTATTCTACTCTATGTAGTCTTTAAATTTTTTGTGTAACTCTTGCAGCTATAAGAAAACTCAGAAAATGATGGCACAATGCTCGAGCAGTAGCTATTTCTTTCTTATCTCTGAGGTCAGACTTCTGTTGCCTGTTTCAAGGGATGCTGACTGAAGGTTCAGCAGTCAGAAATGCCCGTGTGCTTGGCTGCTTCTCAGCACTCAAAGCCAACCAGATTTTTAAAGTAACAGCAATCTCATGAAGAATTCATCTGGTACCCATCTGTGCTGGGTACCAGATTCTGATATCTCATCCTGGTAAGGATTTAATTCAAGGATGTTCCTCTGGCAAAACTGCCCCAAGTTTGCTTCCTGAGCCTGTGCTCTGCTTACTTGGAGGAGGTATAAACTGACAGGGTTCTTGCCTTCTCTTCTGTGGGAGCAGCCTGCATCATTCAACTGCATGTAAAGGAGGAGATAGGGGACCTGACTCAGGATAAGACTCCGTAGGCAGGACAAAAAAGGACAAAACAATGTGTTTTAATGTGACTCTGCTCTCAAGCCTTCCTTGGATACGCATATGTGACTGGTTGTGTCAGCCTGAAGAGGATGGAGGCACAAGCAGCTCTTTGTTAGGGACAACAGGACAGTCTCTCTTAGCAGCATTGACCTGTTAAACTAGTTTCAAGCTGAAATGCTACAAAGTGTTCTTTATGGTTACGTCCAGAGTCATCAGTGGTCACAGATGTGATGCTTTCCAGGGTTTAAACACATGTTCTCTTGCTTGTGCCGGTATAGTGCAGGGTGGTTTTTGCAAGCTGTCCTTGCTGTTAATATCAATGTAGTCATTGCCTCAAACTTTGCCTTAAGCACAGGGCTTGAGACAATAGTACTGCGGGCCCAAAAAGTGGGAACTTGGGTGTTACTGGCTTGGGAGTCCGAAGCAGGAGATCACTGACTCCTTGAGGGCATCTCACTGCAGTGGAGTCCTGTTTGATAGGCTATAAAAGCATGGTCTCAAAAGCATCTTATTTTCAGGGTGACCAGAAGTGGAATGACCTTAAAAGCTCCCTGGCAATCCTTTTGCCTGACTTTGCTAGAAAACTTTGAAAGCCTGAAGCTTTTTCATGTTGCTACTTTAGTGATTAATTAGGTCATCACTTTGTGTGTCAATTACAGTGACATTTTTCTTCTCATTAGTTGGATTATGGAAGGTTTTTGAGTCTGTGTGGGATGTGAAGAAATGCAACCTTTGTGGCCAAGGGAAGGATGATTTCAAACTTTAGAACATTGAATTTCAGTGGTGGCTTTGGGTACTGTAAAAAAAAATACTGCAATCCACTATACAAAATGTGTCTGGTAAGTGCTTTGAGGGCAGGATAAATGCCTTTTATTCTAAACAAACGTGATGTTGCACACACTTTGGATGAGGAATTTTAAACTGGATTCTTCTTCTGGAAGATTGTGTAGTTGTGTATTGTGTTAGTTAATGTAAAACTCTTGCTGCTGACAGAGGGGTGTGAATATGATATTCTTCATATAATGTCCTTCATGGTGTATCACAAAGACTTTACAGAGAGGTCATTAAGCAAAGCAGTGTACATGAATGAAGGCCAGTTGCTTTTGCTTACAATTTTTTCTCATTATTTATTGTCCTCCTAATTTTGCAACACTGTTTGCTTTGAAATCTGAGCTTTACATTAATTTTTTATGATGTTTGAGATGAGCTTGTCTGGGGCAGACGTTTCCTTGTAAACTTAGAAAGCAGTAGGTCTGCCATACGTTGTTCTTGATTCCTTGGTTTGAAAGCTGTGGTTACTTTGAGGTTAAGCCCACGTGTGATATGTTGAGCCTTGCTGAGGGAGCAGACTGTGCAATTCTCGCTGGGTAGTACCTATTTTTCTTCCTTGTTTGGTGACTTTTACTCTTAGCATGACCTAATGTCAGAAATGAAGAGTCCCAAAACAAGAGTGTTCAGGATCTGAGGTTTGACTGGGAAATAAAGTTAGTCAGATTGCAATAAAGGAGGCTCTTCTCAGAATGAGTGATCCCAAACTGGACCAAGTAGCTCAGTGCAATCTCCATCCTTGGGACTTGTTCATACCTTGCCTGAACATAACTGTGAGTTAACTGGCCCAGTGCTGGATAGAAAGTTGGACCATGGAACCTGCCAAGGTCCTTTTTAACCTAACCCATTTGATTTTAGAAAGCAGTCTCTTCACTGCATGGTCAAATGGTAAAAGAAGCAAGAAAGTTTGTTTTCATGGAGTGTCTTGTGCTGTGTGTTAGCTCTGGACCTGTCTGCTAGATGTGCAGAGTAGGGCACTTACTTAAATCAGTAGGTGCTTGGCATCTATTTTCTTTCCCTTGAAAGATCTTTAAAGGGTAAAAACTAGAGAACTTGCTGTATGTGTTGTTGCAGATGCCCAGTATTATCTGCTGTCTGTGATCTTACCATTAAATTGGATCCTGCTGATGAGATCCAGCTACACAACTCACTCATTTGTGAGGAGAAACTGTTCTCAGTGTGATTAATGCTGTGGTTGATGACAGGCACGGAAAGCACTGCTTTGAATAATGCCCATAATGGCACATTCCCCTGTGTGTGCATTTAAAGGAAGAGGCTATGCTTATATGGGATTGAGGGCATTTGAGAGGCAGCTAATGACAAGTGAAAACGATAGTTAGGGTGGATTAATTGTTAAATGAATTGTGCCTGCCCTTGCTGTCGTTTTAATGTGGTATTGGTCTTAGTATGATGTTATATAGCAGGAAGGCATCAGGGAGCAATTCCATGCTCTTGGGTTCAGGTCAGAGGAGTTTAAAGGCTTAGCCATCAGGAGTTTTTCTTTACTTTTAGACGTCTTTTTGTGGTGCGGGGTTTTCTTCTTCCCCCCTGGGAGTACAAAAATCTTTGTTTTGATTAATTTTGGTTTAATAAGTTTTTTCCCTATGCTTTTTTGACAGTGGAGTAAAGCAGCGTTTTCTCATAATCAGTTTAATATAAGCTTTGCATTAACTGTTTCTCGAATGAGATGATACTAACTGAACTTGGTCTAGACCATAGCTTAAAGATTTTTTCTTTTTTTTTTTTTAAATTGTACTTTATCTCCAGGACTACATATTTAACTTTGATTTGTCATGGGGCTGCTTTATATTCATGCCTTCAGTCTGAGTGCAGCATAAGGGAAATTAAGTTGGAAGAGGACTGAAAGCAGCCAGCCATTGGTCTCATCCTGTCACTACTGTGAAGAAAGTTGTCCTTTGAATTGATTTGGAGTGACAGTGGGGCAGGAGGGCATTGGCAGAAGTTGTATGTCTCTTGCAAGGTTTTGTTCATACGTGGCCGGTAGCCTTATTTGAGTGAATTGTGTGTGCTTTCTAGATGAAGTGTTATCACATATGTTTCAGTAAAAGCAGTCCCTGATAAGACTTAACTGTACTGAATGTTCTTAGGGCCCTTTTCTCTGCTCACACTTTTTTATTTTTAAAGTATTTGCTGTGTTTGGAGATGAATCAGTTTGGGCCAAGGGCACTTAGAGGATGTGAGCTTTGATTGCTTTCAGCCTGCTAATCTTCATGATCACTCAGGCAGAAGAAAAATAATGCCGTCTACACAGGAAGATAGGCTTTCTGTGAAGTATTTTCCTTTCCTAGGAAGAGAGGAGGCCTTCAAATTCATCTTATAGAAAGATAAACTGGGATGGGGACAGGAATCATTATTTCCTTCCGAAGGACTCTTGGCTCATGCTTTGCCCGATCCAGCAAAGAGAAAACTAGTGGATACTGCTAATGTAGTGGAAAACAAAAGTGATGTAGAACAGCTTCTGAAGCGGAAGGGTAGTTTGTAATGGCAACAAATGGATAGGGAGGGAGTATCATGAATAAATAAAAGTTGGAAATGAAAGGTGTTCTAAAATTAAAAGCACTGAAAGTCTGGGGCACTCCTGTAATCAGTTGGAATGATGCAATCTAAACAAGGAAGGATTATTTTGAAGCTGAGAATATGAGAGGATGGGGAGAGCCAGAGCTCTATATTTGCACCAGGGGGAACCCAGGTGAAAGATGTCTGCAGAGGTTCTCAGTGAGCAAGGAAGGTGGGGATTTTTTGTGGGTTTGATTTTTTTTTTTAAATTCCCCTTCCCCCATCAGTAATGTTACCAGCTCCAGGGTGTTAGAGATGGATCAGATCATGTTGGTCCGTGGCTTAAGACATGATTCATGCAGTGGGATAGAAACCATTGCAGGGTTTTCTACAGTATAAGGCCTGTAAAAACTCATACCTGCTCTTACACTGTATGTAGGTTATTTGCTTCCTGCATCAGTGATTGAGAGCCTGTTAGTGTTAACAGGGTAGCCACTTCAGAAAGACTGATGCCACTCCCTCCTGTCAGTCAGGGATCACTTTTCCACTGAAGGAAGACAGTAAATGTCTTCAGTAAAATTCAGGGGCTGGCTAACAAATTGCAGTTTAGAATACATTACAGATGATGAATGTGATCTCCTTAAAGGGAAATCTGTTCGTTTGACTTAGTGCTCTTACGATTAATTGCTTGCCAGATTAAATTGCTCCATAAAATGCATGCTACTTTATTCGATCTCTTCATGATGAGATTAGCTAGGCTGTGCTGGTTCTTTGTATGTTAATTACAGTGGTATTTTCTTCCTCAATTTAATTATTAAATTGTTTAGCACAGCATGCTTTCTCCTAGCCTCAGGAAAGTTGTCTGTATTTTTCTTTTGACTACCATTCTATACTCACACTGCCCTTTTCCCAGAAATATTCTGGGTTCCTTTATAGAAGTATCACACACTGTAGAAGATTCATCCTGAGATTTTTCTGTTTTCTTTGGTGTTCTGCTGAAACACAGAAATGGTTCTAATCTCGCACAGGTTCAGTATGTGGCAGTCTAGGATGAAGAATGAGGAAAGTTTGAACTGAAGCTGTGGAGGCAAATTTCCAGGGTTGCTACACAAACAGGAATTTATCCAGATAAACTAAGCTTTCTGCTTTTGTTGAGAAGTGTAAAGCTCACTGAGTGGCCAGGATGTTTGCTTTTTGTCTCAGCTGGAAAAATCAATACTACAGCAGTTCAGTATTCTGTGCTGTGGATGTTTCAGAGCAAGTTTGGAGGGAAGAACTATATATGCTTTCCTTGTTCCTGGAGGACTTCTCTGTACTCGGTGACCGTAACCAAGACTAGAGTTGTGGTGACAGCCTACAATTACTGAAGGAGGCCAGCAGTAAAAAAATTACGGAAAATTTAAGAAAAAAGGAATTAAGTTTTCATTACCGGACTTGTCCCAGCCTTTAGGATATTAGTTCATGCTCCCTTCCTCAGTCAGGGACCTGAGTACATGTGCAACTACCCCCCACATGCAAACACAAAATAAACCCCTATTCTTTTGCAGTGCCAATACTGGGATTTGCACATAACTGAATGTTCCCACAGTAGCATTACAGAGGCTCTGTTGAAAAATTGTCGATTTTCTTTATTTTTAAACTTTTAAAATGTTTATTCTGCTATACCACGCTAGATAAAATATGTTATATGCATCAATTAAACTGTTGTGGTGTTTAAAATCATTCCGATCTCTTGGTCTAAAATGGAGCTTCTCTCTTACCCAGCTGTAATAACTTTTAAAAAAAATTGCTTCTCAGTTTAACCCCTCTCCCTCAGAAAATAGCGTGTTATCTTCTATTAGAATTGATTCCCAAAGGCAAGGCAAATTTTTATATTTATTAGTCTAGTCTTTCATTTCCCATCTATCCAGAGCTTAGAAAATTCTAAAGGGTATAGGAGGACTAGGAAAGTTTCAGAAAGTGGCATCAAGAATGGCTGAAGGCATGGAACCAGATGTGTTATGAAGAGCATTTATATACCTGACAAGTCTTCAGACTGGAAGAGATGGCAGAGAATATATACAAGAGTTAGTAAAAATTACCAAATGTCAGAGAGAAGGTGAAGGGGAGCTGTTAGAAGAGGGTGCATCAGAAGATCAGATAAGCTTGAACCAAAGAGATACTGCTTCATGCTATGCTTAGTTAAGCTGTGAAATGTCTAAAAATTATGTGAATTTAAAGCAATGATTACACAAATTAATGGAACAGAATTTAATCATGGATTGCTGGATCATACAGATGTCACCTCTGCTTCACATATTATCTTGAAGTGTATTTGGCTGGAAGTAAGGGCTCTTTTTGGGGCAGTATTATTTTGGTTTTGTCTGCTTTTATACTGTTACCTGAGCTCCAAATTCTAGACACTTCTCAAGTAGGGACACAGAGGTCTTTGCTACCTCAGCATGGCAATTTTAAATGTTTACATAAATTTTATCTGTCAGCAGTTTCTCAGGAATAAGTTACTTGCTTTGAAGTCTTTAGCCAAGGGTAAACCAGCATGTCAGCATCCCCCTCCCACTGCTCTCAGGATGGAGATGTTGGGGTTTACTTTCAGTCACACATCTGGTTGTATACATGGTGTGTTCAGTCTGTCACTGCTTTCAAGTTGAGCAGGCTGAATTCCCATGTTAGGGGTCTGTAAGGGTTTATTGTCAGGTGAAGGAGTCTCCTTCCTACACTTGGGCCCACGCTCTCATTGTGGGCAGAAGAGGAGCCCTCCAAGCCTTTCGTGGCTTGCTGCTGTTGCTTGTGTGTGCACAGGAAATACTGTCTGGTAGTTTAGAGGAGGGATATCTAAGGAAGAATATGAGCTGATCTCCTGTTGGGCAGCCTTTTGGTCTTTTCTGGGAGTGGCAGAGAAGGCAGAGAAGTGCATGATTTTCTGGAGCACGGGTGAAGACAAGAGTAGATTGAATAACCATGGAAGATTTTTCTTCCCTCATGATTTTACTTCAGGATTTCAGTCGTCGTCACTATTCCTTTGTTCTCCAGAAAGAGCTCATGGAGAGCTGTCAGGATCACGTACTTATAAATTTCATGAAAGTAAAACCCATGCCAGCTGAGCAAGACATGATTTTAAGTAAGACTAACAGGTTTTTTTTCTTTTTTTCTTCCTTGCTAGCCCCAACCCAAATATAAAAGTCTTCTAATTTCAGTAGCCTCTTGTTTGTCAGCTAAAAAAAGCTAAGTTGATGGAGCCTTTTGAGACTTCTTTGATTAAAAAAATTAAAAGTTAAAGGCCCTGTGTTTTTTTTTAATTTGCTTAAGGGGACAAATCCTTTTACTGCATCTGTAGAGCAAGGAATTGAGCGGGAATTTAATCAGGTTTTTTTCTGTTGCAGGTTACTGTTCTAAAGGAAGTTCGTGTTGGATAATTTATCATTCATTCCTTTTTCCTTCTGGCTACTGTAGATCCCAATGCACTGCTCTATAAATAGATGTATAAAAGGTTCTTTTGCTGACATCTCTGAAGACAACTTTCGATTTCGCTTAATCCAAAGGAAAAAAAAACTAGAGTGAATTCTCAGTGCACAAGTTAGAGGAGTTAGGAAAAGAAAGGGATCAGGGTAATCTGATCTCTGCTGTAAGTGCCTCAAATAATGATCTGTTCTTTATGATGAGTGTTTATCTATGAAAACCAGCCAAGGTGAATTAAAGGAGCATTATCTGAAAGCAGGTGAAGCCACATATCCTAATGTTGTCCCCAGACTAGCTGTGTTTGGAGGTGGGGAGGATTTTTCCCTTGCTGAGGAGCTAATTCCTTGTGGCTCCAGCTGCTTCTCCTGCCCAGTGCTGCTCTCACAGGCAGTTCCACGTCCCTGCCTGTGCTCCCTACAACCAGCACCAACACAGTGGAGGCTGAGAGGGGTCTCCTTTGGAGCACAGTGCTGACCTGACTGAGTGCCAGGCTGAATTTGCTTCCCATCCATTTCTCCCCAGTCCATGGTACCTCTTACAGGGAAAGCCATCTGTGTTACAGCATTTTTATCTTAGCTTGGGGAAGCAAATGAAACAGAGCTATTGTGACGCTTGTGGACTGATGTTGTGAAGCAGTTCAAGTTGCCTCTACTGCATGCAAACCTAGCTCTGACTGCTCTAAATGATGCAGGTACAGTTCTCCTGGAAAGGCTGGGTGCTGAGGGTGTCTCCTAATTCCTGACTTTCTAAACAAACCTTTCCTTCTGTGTTACCAGTTATTCAGTTGAAAGAGTTTGCTTGATGTGGAACAGTGCTGCTGTGGAACCCTACTAAGGCCCCATCTGCTAAGAGCTTGTATTGATTTGTGTCTTAGTTTATAAAAGCCTTCAATTCACCTTGTGTAAATGCCATAAATAATGCAGATGTACTAGATGAAATGTGCTGTGGGAACATCCCAGAAATCATTTTGGTCTGGGTTGAATACAGCTAATCTGATGATGGTTAGGAGTTTCTCAATAGCTGTGAAGCAAAAAGTGTATTGTCTTATTCTAGCTCAATGTATTAGTCAATACACAGGGGCAGGAAGATAGGTATTTGAGAGTGGTAATCAACTTTAATGAAAACAAGAATGTTTAATGTTAAAATTTTACAAAACTTCAGCTGAAACTATTTGTAGATTATATATGTGCACACACAGTGGAAGTATAGTCAAGTCCAGTCCTGCGCCTGTGATTTATCTGCATAATCCTAACATTTGTATGCCTCTTTGTCACCAGGAGTGCAGTGCTTCAGAGGCTATATGTATATATACTACATAAATCATTTTGCCCACTCATAGCAAACAGCCACTTTGTGCCAACAACATTGCAGAATGCACTTCAGTACATAGGGGACATTGATGGATATTTTGTCCTTTTGAAATTCCATGGGCTTTAGGGCACCAAAATATATTTCAGGTTGGACTAGGTCCAGATGTGTATGAGAACTCCTTGGCAGTCTTGTAGAAAGCATAGGGGAGTTTTAAAGGTGACCTCTTTTTAGAAATTTAATTTTAGTTTTCTTCTATTCGATTATGTGTAAAGAAAGTAAAAAGGTTAAGGGATGTGGTATTTCTTAGATTGTTCAGTTCGGAATATCCATCATATCAAGGCTGATTTTTCTTCAGAGTGGTCTGTGGGCATGGCATCTTGAGTTTTCCACATTGGAGAGATCAGCTGATGTGCAGTGGTTCCTGTAGAGAAAAGAGAATGTATGCTCATAAATTGATTCTAATAATTGTTTCCCTGGCAATTACCACAATTTCAGGATGAAGAATGTATCTAGGAACTATTAGCATTGTTAATTGAGAGGAAAAATGGATGCAGCCCATTGTCAGAGCTGAGACTTGTCTTCCTGTCACTTTTCTGCACTTGATGGCCCCAAAACTGCTGATGTGATCAAACAGGACATTGCAGACAACAGCGATAGGACAAGTCCAGAACTCACGAATTCTGCCTCAGATTGTTTATCAGCAAACACTTGATCTTGGCTAAAGCAGGCAAACCATACAAACAGTTGTCCATTGGCAAAGAGTTTTTAGGAATTTGGGGTCATATGTCAGCATTCATTGCTGAAGGAGCTCCAGGTGCCTAGAGGAACTTGGAGAGCCCTTGCATGTCAGTGCAGGGCAACACTTCAGAACTCCTTGAGATTGCTGCTGGTGCGACTTGGCTTGATGTTGGTGCCCCAAGTATTATTTGCTGGCAAGTGTAGCTCACCTGCTCAACTGGAAAGCTCAGAACAGTAGAGAGAAGTAGTATTTAAGAACCTTTGTGTGTCAGTTTTATAGCAGAGATTACTGAGGTTCTAGGGACACGCGGAACTCACAGTGTTTCTCTTGGAGCTAGTAGTGGGCATCAGTGACAATGCTGGAGATGCCAAGTGTGACAAAGCACTTGTTGTGGAGCATCTCTAGAAGACAAGGAGGGTGCCTTTCTTAGGTGAAAAGCATGAAAACAGTGCTACGTAAATTTTGCAGTGATCAGAAGGGACATAAGAATTTCTTATGAATGTTGCAAGTTACTGGAAGACTGGCAGAAGGGTAAATCATGAAGCAGATGAAGCGTGTGATCTGAATTGCTTTTTAACCTATCAGGCAGTTATTGAAATGCAGTTCTTGAAAAAATAAGTGCCAGTTTGCAAAAAGGGACTGTATCTTGAAAAGCAGTGTTTCAAGAAGCATTGACTGACAGCTTTACTCTAGGTCTTTTGTGAAACATTCAGCTAAAGAGGTTTATTTAACCCTAGAAATACTAGCAAGAGACAGAACGTGATTTTATGATTGTATATATTTTGCAATTTTTTCTGGTGTCTGTTTCTAAAAAGGATATTGAATAATTGGAGAAAGGACAGAGAAGCCCCAGTTATGTGAAACTAGTGAGAATGCTTTCAAGATTTCAGTATCATAATCTCTTTAAAACAAAACCTGTGGGATGCTCTTTAAAGTGTTCAAGCCTCTTTGACGAGATAAAATACCAAAACAGAAAAGGAGTGTAAGGCTAGACACTGAAACCAAATTGCAGCTGCAGATTACATAACCATTTCTTAACAGGTAATTAATCACTGTAATAAATGACTGAAAGGCTTTCTCCTCCTGTTCCTATCTGAATAGAATACCTTGGTGAAAGGTGCTCTAGCTAGCTTCTGACATGAGAGTAATGGTGTACAGGTAATGTTGAAAAATGTGGTATACAGAAGTTCAGATAAACTGATCTACTAACTTGTAGTGTCATGTATCAGGCAGATTGGATCAAAGGTATCATTTTGCATTTAAAATCTAAGAAATTCACTCTGGATTCTTGTGCTTTCGGCTTTTATCTTTGCAATGAGAGATTTCTCCTCCTGGACATCAGTCATAGGCAAACTGAAATTTATCCATGGAGTAGTTAAACAGAAGAACAACCCTGAGAATTATTTTGAGACATTTTTTCTCTTAAGACCACAAGACAGAGGTGAGATTTAAGGAGATGTCAGTAGGCCACAAGCTTTTCATTTTTCTGCTGTTTGCAGTCACCATGATGGGTGTGCTGAGAGAGTAGGGCCCAGGATGAAGTACTTGTGCTGCAAGGAAGTGTGAAGAAATTGTTCACTAGCTTAACTTCCAAGCAAAGTTATTACATCTGTAATTTACATTTTCAGTAGTACATGTTTCAATTTTTTTAGGGGAGAATGATTTTTTCCCATTATGCTTCAGAATGGGAAAGGGTTTTGTACTCACTTGTAATAGCAAAAGCTAGAGTGCTTCAGAGAGTCCTTAAAAATAAGGTTTTACTGAATGAATTTTGCTCAGTTTTCCATGTTAAGTCTTGGAATTAATGGACAGGAGCAGTAAATCATGCTAGGAATTGTCTTCAAACCCAAGGAAGGGTTAAGTATGCTGATTATTTCAGCAAAGTCTCTCCTTTTTTTTAAAGTGCATACATATAGAGTTAGCTGAAGTGTTGGTGTTCTTGAGCACTGTGATCTTGAGGATGCCAAGACACCCTTTGGCACAAGAGGACCTTGTTTATCAGCTTCGGTGTCTGAAGCCTGGCACCTGGAAGAGGCCCCTGTATCCATGTATCCAGATACTCTGCAATTGGAACATGACTGGCAGTCCCATAGCAATTCTTTGTGTGTAAAAGTAGGGTGGGAACTGAATCTTAACGATGCCCACCACCAGGAGAAAGGAAACTGCTGATCTGTGCCACAGTGAATTGTGAATCCCAGCTCCTGCCAGAGCTGGAAGAGAGCTCGACCTCCAGCAGCTGTCTGACTCCAGTTTTCCTGGAATGGTTAAAAATACTTAAAAGTGATGGTGTGATTGATGATATGTTAAAAACCATTAAAGGAGACAGGAAAAGCAGTCAATACTTGATGCAGATCTATTGCTGGGTCATGAAGAGCTGCTCTGAGGGAGGGTGTAAAAAAGCCCAGGACAATCTGTTTTGGAGCTTTTAGTAGCTGCCCCAGCATGTAACTGCAAAGAATCTGCAAGGGCTGCTAGTCTGTCTTTGCTCTTTGCATGCCACCCCCTAATTCTGGCTGCTGTATAATGGCAGAGATGTTTTGGGGCACCAAATCACTCTCAGGTTTGCCATTGCTATTCAGGAGGTTAAGCACTCTGTTTACTTCTGCTCTCCTGTGCCACTTGCTCTGAGGCACGAGGTTCTTTGTTTCTCTGCTGGCACTCCCTGTTCATCACTATGCAGAATGAAACTTAGAAGTTGCCTGAATACTAATTTTTCAGACTTTCTGAGAAATGTGGAAAGTAAAGGTTGGGGAAAATATATTGGCTTCTATTAAGGCAGAATGATGAACACGCTGAGCAGTGAACAGGCATGCCAGCCTGTAATACACCAAACTTGGTTCTGCTACCAGCACCTCTGGCCTCCTGCCAGGAGCCTCGCAACAACTTGTACAGAGCAGTTGCACATCTCCCCTGAATGCAGGGATGTTGTGTCTGAAGGCTTAGAGATCCATAGATCTTGAGATGAGAGTCCTGCTGTGTGGCAGGAGGAGTCCTGCTAGAAAGGGAGGTGAACCATTAGTCCTTGGTCTGTTTTGTGTATATGTGCAGTGTGCAAGGAAATACTCTGTGCTGGAGCCAGTGGGCTTATTTTAGAGATTGCTTGGAAAGAACTTGGATGTAATCATTTTCTGGTGTACAGCTGAAATCAAAACAGTTTTCAATATTTGTCAATTCTTATTTTGAAATATCATCTCACTTTTTAAAATAGCTGGATGCTTTCAACATGCAGGTTTGTCACTTACCCAAAACCTTGTATTTCAAAATGGAACTGAAATCTTGAATTTTGTCCGAAGTTTTGAATCAACTCAATTTATGGACAAATATGGAAGGGAAAAAAAGCCCTTCTAAATTTTGTTCACCTTTCTTGTTGAATTATTATGCAGCTTGACTGTGAATCCAAGTACAGTTCTGGCCTTTAGATAGCATTCATGGTTTTGTTTTATTTGTTTGGGTTTATATCCTCTTTTGCTTTCCATATCTATTTTTTTTTCCAGGAAAAGGTTTATACAGTTTTAACTTTCTTGAATAATGAGCATGCTGCCAAGCCTTGGCTCTTGCAACTGCTAAGTGCTGTTGCTCATTAGCATCAAATGCCACAGCCCATATCACTTTGCTCCATTGCTCAGGGAGTGCTTGCTGGCTGTTGTATTGGGTTTGTGTGGCAAGGGTTTGGTGGGGGGGACTTCAGGGGTGGCTTCTCTGAGAAGCTGCCAGAAGCTTCCCCTGTGTCCCATGGAGGCAGTGCCAGCCACCTCCGAGGTGGATCCAGTCCTGGCCAAGGCTGAGCCCATCAGTGATGGTGGTAGCACTTCTGAGATAACTTAATTAAGAAGGCAAAAAGTGACCCCATGGGAAGCCCTCTCTGGAGCAGACTCCTGGAATGACCTGTGGTGCCATGGAGAGAGGAGCCCATGCTGGAGCAGGCTTGTTGGCAGGATCCTGCAGAAGGGACCCATGCTGGAGCTGCCTGTTCCTGAAGGACTGCACTCAGTGAAGGGACCCACATCAGTGCAGTTCATGAAGAACTGCAGACTGTGGGAAGGACTCACGTTGGAGAAGTTCCTGGACAACTGTCTCCCATTGGATGGACCCACACTGGAGCAGGGGAAGAGTGTGAGGATTCTCATGACCCATCCCTGATTTCAGTGGCAATGAATTAAACTAACTTCCCCAAGCTGAGTCTGTTTTGCCAATGTTGGTAACTGGTGAGTAATTTCTCCCTGTCCTTATATCAGCTCATAACCTTGTCATTATATATTCTCTCACCTGTTCAGCTGAGAAGGAAGAAGACAGAGTGTCTTTGGTGGGCATCTGACATCTAGCCAGGGCTGACCCCCTGTGGCTGTTAAAGCAGCAATTAATTGCTTTGATACTGAATGGGTTCTGTAATCATCTGACCTGCTATTTAAAATAATAATCAAAGTTCTCTAATGACTTGCATGGTTTAATTCTTTCAGGAGTCTTGCAACAGATGAGAAAATTTTGCCATGCAAGCTAACTTATATTAGCTGGAGAGCTGCTGGCAAAGAATGCTTTTTAAATACAGTCAGGAGAAAGATGTCTTAAGCAAGAGCAGTGTGGGTGAAGGGAAACAGGGTTTGGTAGGTGAACAGTGAGCCAGCCTGATTGCTTTCTGTTGCTCTAACACATTTTTTGCTGCAAATTGGACTAGAGTTTTTGGAGCAAAATTTTTTACAGGATTTTACCTGGCAGTAAATGCGGTATCAGTCAGGCTGGAGCAGTGTTGGATCTGGGTTAAGTTGTCAGAAATTTCTCTGTGTGTGCCTATCAATAGTAAGTAATTATGCATATGCTCAGAAGGAATGCTAGCCAAGGGAAAGAAGACATGCAAATTTTTTCGTCTCTAAATGTGGTGGAATCTGCAGTATCACAAAAGCATGCAGTAATCACTGACAGTTTAAAACTTTGTACTAGTGACCTGTATATGTGCTGAATGCCTTTTTTTAAAGATATGCCTGTTCCTCCATGTTTTCTAAAATGCTTAAATTGGGCAGCTTTCCCTTCATGGCATATGACAGCACTCCAATCTCAAATTCTAGTGCTGGGCTGATTTTGCTAATGCTGGTTCACAACACCAGGGAAAAGATTCTGGCCCCTTGCCTGCAGGTAGAAGAGGGGTTAGATGGGACAGGAGTAGGAATCAGCCTGCTGCAGTGGTTGGACCACCAGAGGAGTGTTGCCTTCAGTCTTTGAATGGAAGAGCTAAAAGGAATTGAGGAAAAATCAAATAGCTGACAAGTAGTTAACACTGCGTTTTTGGTGAAACGACAAGTCAGGATTTCAACAGCCTTTTAATGCTTAGATTTTGTTGTTCGCTACAGCAATTCTGAATCACATAGAGCTCAGAGAAATGAATGCAACCAAGTGTGGTGACTTGCTTTTTGGTATTAATTATCTTTCAAAAAACTGCAACACATGTGGCTTTTTTCATTAAGTTTGGGGTTTTTTTTCCTTGCAGTTTCACTTGATTGTGGATAACATTTAATTGTGTGGCCCCAGTTGTGGTTGCTGAATTGGGAAGTTGTGTGGTCTTCCTCAACTGCTGAGTGTCTGCTAACCTTTTCAGCACCAACTGAATGCATGGATGCTTTGTGTTTCAAAAAGAAAAAAGAAAGGAGGGGATAAAACACAGACTGTGTTGCACAACTCAGAGGTTGACTCAAAGCCTGGAATGTTGAATTAGAACTGTTGGTGTAAGAATTGTGCAGCATAAGCTTCACAAAGAAACTGGCTTGAGCTATCCAAAACTATTGCCCTGGTTAGAACTAATGTACCTCCCTAGTGTGTAGTTGTGTATTAGCAATTACAAGGAAAAAGCAGAGGCAAACCTTTAACTCTCCCATAGAGAGAAGTCCAGGGCTCCTTCCTTAGGTCTTTCAGATCCTTTGTCACCTGTATTATGTTACGTGTAACTGGTTAAAAATCATGTGGCTTTTTTTGCATTATGTTTTTTGTAAGAGCCTTGAAAAACACTTAAATTCTAAAGCAGGAAAGATATATCAGTAGCAGAACACTGTAGGAGTTGGGCTTTTTGTTTGACTTGATGGGTGGGAAAATATCAGCAGTTATGTTGAAAATGTTTGGTGTGCTGCTATTTCTAAGACTGGAGAACCATACTTCACTTTTGAAATAGAAAATGCACTTCACTGGCCTTGCTTTTGCTAACACCTATACAAAGAACAGAGCAGAAAAAAATGTATGTCTAAATTACAAACCCAAAGCTTTGAGGGAAAGGTGAGCGTGTATAGATATGTCAGGGATGATAGTGGGTGATTTGAAAAGAAACTGAATTTCTCTACTTCTGTGACATGGGAAAGTCTGTTCTCAAATATTTACACTTCAGCGGCCGATTGAATGGGTTTTGTCAACATCTGCCTGAAATCCACTGCAGGATAAGGATGGGTAAAGTAAAAGCAAAACCCAGAAAACCCCAACACTCTTGAAGTGATCCTGGAAACCCTTGGTGAGGCAGATGATTGAAAAAAAGTTGCCCCTTGTCC
This sequence comes from Anomalospiza imberbis, assembly GCF_031753505.1. Classification (NCBI taxonomy): domain Eukaryota; kingdom Metazoa; phylum Chordata; class Aves; order Passeriformes; family Viduidae; genus Anomalospiza; species Anomalospiza imberbis. The sequence continues at coordinate 22,042,593 of NC_089688.1, forward strand.
TCTGGGCTGTAATGAGTTGACTCCCAATCCTCCTGTGGTCCTGAATGGGAGAGTCTGTGGGCACAGGTGAGTTTATCTGTGGCATTTTACTCTGCAGGTACAATGGATTTACAGCCTGCTTGTTGCCAGTAACTCAGTTGATAATTTGATCAACGTCAATAAATCACTTGCTTCTGATCATCAACTCTTAGTGAGAGTAGAGATCTCAGTAGTGTAGATATTTGTGAGATGTGTGGATATTGGGATGGGGTGGGCTGGGCTTTCAGGGAGGTGGGTCAAGTTAAAGCAATTAAATGGGGAACAAGATGGGTATACATGAAATACAGCAAAGGAGGTAAGATGAAGCTCTCCACTGGTCCATTAACCAGGTGCCCTATCTCAGGAAAACAGAATCTTAATCAACTACAGGTCCTCCAGTCTTTCAGACATGAAATAAATATCCTAAAAAGAGTACCATTCACTCAGCTGTAATGGTGTTTAACTCTAGCTTTCCTTGGCGTTGAAAGCCAACTTCACTTTGTCCCAGGTGGAGTGTGGTGACATCTTTATTGAGGATGTGGTATTCACTTGGGGTGTGTCTGGGGGTGTCAACAGAATCCATGCTCCAGTCTTGGTCCTGGATTTTGGAAGGATCTGAATTCCACTAGGCATTTTTCAACAAATGTGATTCTCATTTGCACCTGTCTGACAACAAAAACATTGTGAAGTTTGCAGCATCTTGTATTTTCAGAGGACTGGATTGTAAATAATGGGTTTTGGTTGGCATGGCAGTTGGTAGTGTCTCAAAGGCTGATATTGTGAACCCTGATTTACGTGGCTGTGCAGGTACAGCCATAGCTGACACTTGGTGTAATTAAGTTAATTAAATATCGTTGTGGGACTCACCTTAATTTCCTTTGCAAAGTAGGTTTGACTGTAGCTGATTCTTGCTTAGACAGTGTTCCTTCTCCTCCTCTCTCTGTAATTTAATATCCAACTACTTCACAACTCAATTGCATTATTCTAACCCTTTACTCATGCAATACAGACAAATGCTGATGCTTCAGGGTCTTCCTTTCCCTCTGGGACTTCTGTTGCAGGCACAGGTTTTACTCTGAGTCAGTAAAATAAGGTTGTGCTCCATGACCTAAAGAGAGAGATTTGTTTTGTTGCCACAGTCTGTGAACAGGGTGTTCAGGACCTCATGGAATACCTGCAGCTCACACCTGACAAAATGAGGTAATGAGTTGTTTCCAGTGCGCTGAAGATAATACAGGGTTGATGGCAAGATTTCACTAAGTTAATTAAACACGCAGCCTACTCAGAGCCTTTGTCAGAGAGCTTTAAAAGGTCACGGTGGGATGGCTTATAAACTTTCTAAGTCTCACTCTTAGCTTGATGTGTTTGGAAGCTGGTGTGTGCATCCATACGGTATTCTGTGCTAGATGTGGTATCCAGTAATCCAGGCTTTCCTCAAAGTTAAACATCCTGTGATTAAATACTGATGAAGATACTAAAAGGAGTTTTAAAAACTTCAGGTTTAGATTCTGTTTGAGGTTTTGCGATGTGTCTTGTGTCTCAGGAGGCTTGGATGGCATCCTGTAACCTGAATTATGAAGCAGTGGCTAGATACTGACCCACTTAAATCACTCACAGAGAATAAATACTTGCCATAATGCTTTATTTCAGGTCCTAACCAGAGAAGGTGGCCATGCATGGTAAACTACTAAACATGCATGGTAAACTACTGTCAAATGTGCTTTGTTTTCCCCTTGTTTTGTTTTGTTTTTTCCTCACCTTCTGGATGATTGTTCCTTCATACCTTACTGTTTGTTTTAGAGAGCAGGTTGCCTTGTACATGGGAGTTAAAAGCTGGTGTAGCTGAAGGGCTGTATTTGATGTTAAAGCAGTGTTCTGTAACCCATTTCACTGCTCTACACCAGCTGTTGGGATCTGTGATATTTAGATGCTCCCCAGATTGTAGAAAGTCTCTGTCTTTCAGCCCCGCTGCCAAAGAAGGAGTCGTAATTGGTCTGTGCTGGTTTTCAAGGTTGTTTATTTCTTCTTATCTGAAATGTTTTTTCTCTGACCTGCAGCAGGTCTGTCTTGCAGGACAGTGTCCGGGGCTCTGCCCCTCAGTGGGATGTTACAAACATTATATACCAGAAACTATGTGTGGTATATTTACAATAACGTGCCAATACCTATCACCCATGTTGAGCAGTGTGTCCCCAGCCTAAACCAATAGAAAAATGCCAACACCACAGTGAAACATGAAGGGCATGAAGAAGAAGAAAAAGGACAGGGCACGCCCAATTTTCTCCATCTTGCCTCCTTTGAACCCCTTACCTAGAATCCTAAAATTCTACTTTTGCACCCGTGCCACACTAATTACTACTTGTATCAAACACTCAGAGCTTGTAATTCATCCTGAAAGATTGAAAAATCTTTCGCATGGACAGAGATCAGCGACAGTGTCTCTCGGGGCTCTGTACAGGGGGGTTCCTGACCCCCTGCCAGGGTCTCAGACCTTCCAGGGCAGCCAGAGGGATGCCCTGGATTCCCACAACCAACCAGCTGTAAGAGGCTATCATGCTGTTTGCATCACAGAATGCTTGGATTCTGAAAGAACCACAGCCTATTTGGCCTGTGGATTGTACTTGTTTAGTGCAGCTGAAGAACTTTGGACAAAGGAATGTATATAAGGTAAAAAAACTGGGAAATAAGTCCTGCAGAAAAGGTTGTTAAGGCTCTGAAAAATTTACTCCCATATTAATATTGTTTGTTTTGGCTCTGTGCAGATATTAAGCGAGGACCACAGCCTGGCAGGAGGTAGTAGGTACTTTTTAATGGCATGTATAAGGGAACTTTCAAAGAAGAACTTCTCATTTTAAAAGTCAGATGAATCTTCAAAATTGGTAACACAGATGTGTAAGAAGCACAGACATTGTGCCTAAAATCCAATATGCTGACATAAATCATGGCTGGTTCTCACACCTGGGACTTGCTAGACTGAGCTGCAGGTTTTAGTGCTGGTGGCCTGAGCACAGAGTTTCTCTATCCATCACACAGCTCCAGCTCTGTTTGTAGTCAGAGGTGAGCAAGTATAGTTAACTGCTGCTCTCTGGAATTGAAGTGTCATGAAGGGTTGGCTTTTTAATGTCTTTACTTTGGTAAATGTAAACTCTTGCCACACTCTCACCATTACTAGCCAGCTGTTTTGTAGTAGTGAAATGTGGCATAAAATATGTCATTTGATCTCTCATAAATTACATGTTTGAGATGAGAAATGTATTTGTTATCAAGTGATAGCTTTGTTGTAGAACAGTCAATTACAGACTGGGAGATGGGCAGGAGCACAGATCAGTCTAGTGCCCTGTGCTTCAATAGATATTTCCACTCTCTGTGCCTAGGTAATATTTTTTGTCATTCATACCACTTAAGCTATCAGTGACACTGATTATGTATACCTAAGAATTCTGATGCTTACTTATTGAGAAAAGATAACAGAAATGCTTCTTAGATTAGTTTCCAGTGATGCACTGGCTGCATGTAAAAAGGTGAGTGGATAGATGCCTGAAATTGTAGTCTCAAGTGAGGTTGTGCAGCTGTTCCAAAAGATGACTTAACTGCTCACCCATGAGGATTTCCTTAGTTAAGAAGACAAATGGAAGTTAAGTGAGGTATTTCATTTGCTTGACCTAAATTTATAGACATGGACTGTAAAAAGAGAAAAATCAGCATGTCCTGTAGCTGTGGTGATACCAGGTTAGTATCCAGCATACGGCGAAGTGTCAAGCTGCACTGTGTAGGTGCCTGGGGGCTCAGAAAGCACGTCTTCTCCTTCTGCCCTTGCAGAATGGAGCTTGGTGGGACCATGCCGAGAAATGTGAGAAGCTCAGTTGCTGTGTGTGCACTCTTTCGTCCCCTCCTTATTACATAAATAGACCATGTATCTCCCTCTGCCATGGAACCTGTCAATGTGATCAATAGTTTTCAGGATGGCAGAATTGAACAGGTGTAGCAGTTGCTTCTCCTCTGAAATTGCTGCAGTGCTGACTCGGATATTTTCAGTGAGCTGTAAAGCAAGTGGTTTTTACTAAAATATCCTTTTGTCTTGTATTCTTCCCTGCAGTTTATTATTGTGTCTGGAAGATGCCTCCCACTGTGAGTTGTGGACTTTCAGCTTAATGTCAGTACTCATTAAATTGTAGTAGCAAAAGAAATTTAACTGGAGTTAAACCACAGTAGAAGGAAGAATTTGGTGCACAGTTCCAGGGAGTTTGCTTGCTTTTAATTACTGCAGACAGCTTAGGTATGTGTACTTCAAAGCAGTGCTTCATGGACATGTGGTAAAATAATCTAAACCCTCTCACCTCCTGCCAGGTGGGGTACATACGGAGCAACTCAATCTAATTGTTGCCGGCATGGAACAGATGGGGTTTTATTGTCTGGAGTTCTGGGAGTGCCTATGAAAGCAATGTCAGCAAGATCCTTGCCCCAAACAGCACTTGCTGAGACACAGCTTGCTGCAGGAAGATTGGCTTAGAAGCTTTGCATAAGTCTTCAGCAGCCATGGTTGTGATGGCATGTATGGGAGAAAATGAGAGAGGCTTTGTGTTCATTTTGGTCTCTGTATTGTGTGTAATTTACTTGGCTGCCTTGTGCTTGAGCAGTTTCCAGCATACCACATAGTAGAACACTGAGTCTTACCACCTTGGTTAAAACACTTTGTGGAAGTGATTGCTCTTATTTCCATTTCATAAAGGAGAAACTAAGATGTATGGGAGGGAGAGGGACCTGCTGTGGCAAATCACAGAGAAACTGGTTACTTATGATTCCTGTTCCTGAACAACAACTACTTCATCTCAGGCTTCCTTTTTGTAGTAAAGCAGTTTTGTGGAGTATGATGAAAGACAGCTATGGCCTTTTCTGTTTGCCTATTCCTAGCCCTCATAATGGATGAAGCTTAGTGTGTGCTGGAGTGTTTGTCCATCTCAGATCGTGCCAGTTGTCATGGCAGAGGGTGAGCGAGCTGGCTGCCTTTGCCGTGCATTCAGTTTTACTCAGTGGAGACTGAGATGCATTCCCTGCTGCCCAGTGCGCTGTGCTGGCATGAGCAGATGAGAAGATGAATGTCTGCAATGAGTATAAAGACACCCTTGATTTCCTGTGAAGGGGTGAATACCAGCCAAGAGCTGCTGCTTTTCTGTTCCACACTAGTGCAATGTAGGAAGAAGTGAACTTGCGGTGTTGCTTTTATTGTACAAGAAATGTTTGGGAATCCGCAAGAATAGTTTGTCAGGCACTGTGTGCTGGACCTGTGAAGTAGGTGCAAAGGCCAGGTTCATGCAGCAAATGATGGCTCAGCATTCCCATCTCTATAATAAGCTTTGCAGCCTTTCTGTTCTTCCCTTAGCCTACTTTCAGCACCTCCACAGTGCTTTACTTTGTTGCTCAGGATGAGAGGACAGTGTTGTCTTATGGGACTCTGGCAATGTAGCTGCTGTCAGGCAAGAGTGGGTATTAGACAGCTCGTCTGCAATAAGTTGATGGGGAGAGTCTGGAGGTCAGAGAAAACGTGCTGAAGAAATGCTGCCTTCCTGAGCATAGTGATTTTGCTTTCCCTGCACATTGGACCCAGACCAGCTCATTGTGAGGTTAAGGAGGGTGAGGTACCTTCCTTACCATGGCTGGAAGGAAGCCACCTGGGCTGGAAGATCCTGTTAACACTGGGCCCAGTACCTCCGTGTTGCTGGTGCCTTTCACTTCTCACACCTGATGTTACAACTAGTGGCAGATTAAATTCAGGAATTAATTAAACCTTTTCTTTTCACACATGCCATATTAAGTTTTCATAGGAGCTCTTTCCAGTCAGCAGACTTTGTGTCTTCAGAAGTTATTTTACTCTGGGCCTCTCTGCAGGGCAACACTGGTTGTTTCTCTTTGTCGAGGAGTAACTCTAGACAGTTTTTAAAGACTATAAACCTAAATTTTTAAACGTTACTGTCTGGAGAGCTACTGCAGCCACAGCAGAAGCAAGTCCTGTTGCAGTGAGCACATTGAGGGTAGGGGAATGCAGCTTACCTGGGGGGATTCCTTCTCTCACCATAGCTCTACGTGAGAGCCACAGTGCCTTGCCCCTGTTTGAGGAACACAAAGCCAGTAAGGCTCACGTGGAGATTCTTCTGCTTCTCACCTTCCAGCATATGTTTCTGACGGAGAAAGGGCAAGTAACAGTCACTTCAGGACTGGCCAATTTTTGCAGCCTCAAGAATAGCCAAAGTAGAAACTTTCCACCAGTTGGAGCTTTCCAGTTTGCAGAGGACAGACTGCCCTGGAATCAGTTGCTGTTTCTCTGATCCTCTCTGGTCTGCAGTTTTTCACCTCTGTGTATCTTGATCCTATCTGCCCTTCTATCTCCTTTTTCCTATCTCTACTTCTTCCTTCAGTATTCTTTCTGTGTTTTTTCTATCCATGGTTTATCTCAAACTGAATTGTTTTGTGATGCTCAGTCAGGAGCAGCACTATTACATATTCTGTTGCCAATGAGCTTTTCTGTGCTTTCCCTGTTCTCTTGCATTTGAGATCCTTAGCCCCTGGGACAGAGGCTTTCCACCACTCTGGATTGGTACAATACCTGTTACAGTGGGACCTGCTTTTACTGTCTAATAACATGATTGATACAGCTAGTACAAATAAATGATTCATCTGCACTTTGAGGTTTCTAAATCAGGGTGAGCTTTACTGCAATTATTCTCTTCTTCATGAAGAATTAAAAGAATGCAATAAATATACAATAAATGCAAACATACATAAATTCAAGTGTCCTAGGTTGTTCATGCTGAGAAATAAGCAGGTTCATTCATATGTGTCTCTACACGTTTCTGGCACATGGTGTGTAGGTAGCTTGAAGAGCTGCATGATGAAGTGATGTGAGATGTGTATTTTTTGGAGAGCACTGGTATGCCTTGTGTATTTACTGGGAGATCAACATCTCTCCCCAGGAGACTGAGGAATAAAGAATGTGGAGATGGCTTGTGATCTGCCTTAGAGCATTAACTAAGCATTAACTTGAAGACAAGACACTGGGAGTCAGTTTTTTAATTCCTGAGCCTTCTGCTTACTCAGTGTCTTTCCTTTGTCCAGTGACAACCTCCTCTTGTCAGTTCACTGCTGAACTGTGGATCTGTCAGAGGAGGCAGTGTTGCTGAAGTGACATCTCTCAGTCCCTGGAGAATTGTGTCCCACAGGTGCTGTGAAATTTGTATGACACATGGCAGCCAGCCCCACCGAGGGACTTGGCAGTGTGGAAACATGGAAGCGCACATACTGCGGAAGGCTGTGTGGGAGCTGCAGCATTTTGTCTTTCAGTTGACACTTCACCATTTCCTTGCTTTACAAATGTGTTGAAGATATTCATGCTTCATGAATACCAAACACAACAGTTTTCTTTTTTCCCCTCCATGATCAATATGAAGATCTCAGTAGAACACATAATCACAAATCTTTTTTAAGTGCTTTAACTGCTCCCTTCCCCCTCCTCAAAGCTACTGCTGGTATGGCAGTAATTGAGGCAAGCACAGTGTAAAAATAAATCATTGCCAAGGATCAGCTGTTATGTGCTGGTGTGGGAACTAATGGTGGCAGAACCACTGGTTCTTTTGTCAATAACACTGTGTTTCAAAGTTCTGGTCTCCCATTTTGTCCAGGATCAAACTGAAGAGGCATCTCTGCAAAGTGAATTCCAGCTGTTAATCAGTGAATATCCCAGGAGGCCAGTTGCTAAAAACATGCCACAGGGACAAGATACATTTTGAGAGATGGAAGAATAGCAGAGGTGCATGAAAGTAGCTGATGCAGAAAGGTGCTTTTTGGCCTGGCTAGCAATGGAATCTCATAGCAGATGAGTGAGAAGGAGCTGCTGCACTGTGTGCAAAGCCTGGCCTTGGTGGGTATCTTGGGCAATACAAACCTGGCTACAGAGAGCCAGGATTGAATCCAAGCTCTTCATGCTTCTCTGCCCCAGGCTGCCTGTGGGTTCAGGAAAACAGCTCTGCAGATGGTCAGGTTGGGGAGGAATTCTGCACAGTTAAAACCAATTAAACAGCTGAACTCCATCTAATCACTGAGGAGTTGTCCATTCACCTTTCAGGAAATGAGGAAGGAGACTTGAATTCTTATCCTTCCTTAATGTCTGTTGATTCTCACTGCAGTGGCAGCTGGTTGCTGGTTTTGCTTTCTCTGGGTGAATCCCAGCTGTGATTGCAGGTGCCGCTCCACTAGCTCAGATCCAAGCAGGGACTTGTGAGCAGGCAGCCCATGTTGAAGTGCTTCACAGCAGTGGGTACAAATGAATGCTAAATCTGTTCCCTGGTAAATGTTGGAACCATGTGAGTGCACTGAACCCCACTGAGCTGCCAAACCTTCTGTCAAGCCAGAAGTTAAGTTGTTGTAAGTCTGTGTTCCATTTTCTTTCAATAACTTGCAGTGTGTCCTGTAGGAGTATGATTCCAGCCAGGCATGAAGCATGCAGCTTGAAAGCCAAGTGTTGGAGAGGCTGGGTAATGGACAGTGTGATTGTGACTCTGGTCACACTGAAATGGGAAGAGTCTGGGAATGTCTCCACCTGTGTGTTTGTCCTTCTCCAGAGGAAAGGCGTTTATGGAAAGCCTGGTAGAGGCACTGCTGAATTTTTCTGGATGTAAGTGTCAAGGTTGGTGAGCAGGCAGAAGTCCCCCTGTGCCAAGAGTGTATGGCTACTGTAGGAGCAGCTGCAGGAGTGACTGGCCCTGTGTGCTGACTGGTGCCTGGTGTGTTGATGAGGGGTGCCTGGGAATGTTGCAGTGAAGGTAGCACAGCCAGGAGGGTGAGCAAGATGATTGTGTCCTGCTGCTCTGCTGAGACCCCACCTGGGGTGCAGTATTCAGCTCTAGTGTCCTCAGCACAGGAAGGACATGGACATGTTGCAGCCAGTGCAGGGGAAGCCATGAAAGTGTTCAGAGGGGTGAACCCTTCCATGAAGACATGCTGAGAGGACTGGAGAAGGCTGTGGGTAGACCTTATTGTGGCCAGACCTTATTGCAGCCTTTCAGTACTTAAAGGGGACTTACAAGAAAGCTGAGGAAAAATGTTTTAGCAGAGCTTGTTGCAACAGTATGAGGGATAGCGGTTTTAGCTAGGAGAGTTGATACAGTTTATATATGAGAAATAAGTTTTAAACAATGAGAATAGTGAGGCATTGGAACTTGGTCGATGACCCATCCCTGGAGACATTTAAAGTCAGATTGGATGGAGCTCTGATGAGCAACCTGATTTTATTGAAGATATGTCTGCTCATTTCATGGGAGTTGTGCTAGGTGAGCTTTAAAGGTCCCCCTACAACTGAAACAATTCTTTGAGTCTATGAATTGCAGATTCTGTTTGCGTTGGAGCTATTTTTGGGTTGTGGTTTTGGGTTTTTTTTTCCCCCACTCCCTCTCTCCACACCTTCCACACTCTTTATCTGTGTATTTAAAGAAGTAAGGATGCTTCTAGGTAGGTTTTTATCCACCTGCTCTGACTGGCACCACTGAATATCATGTATTCCTAGACTAGGGTACAAGCTCTTAGCTGTGATGAGGTCTGGACAAAGCAGCTGAAAGTCCTCCTGCAGAGGGAGGAGTGTGGAGGAGGGAACCCATTAGAGTACAACAGAGAGAACTGGAGTGAATTTTCATGCTGATGAATATGAGAGTGGAAGCCCTGACTCCTGCTGCAGTGTAATCTGGTTGAGCAAGTGTTCTCCAGGCACAGTCAGAACTCATCTGTGCTGAGCACTGACATGGCCTATTCCCATGATGAATATTTGCCTCAGCAGTGGGGCTCATGAGTAATATCCCAACTAGAGCAGTTGCAAACTCTCTTCCAGGGAGTCTTTTCTGTCCTGCCATTTATCTTTGCAGCAGCACCTGACAAGCAAAAGGAAGGCTGAGGAAATGCTCCAGCTGCACTTTGGTGGGGTTTTTTTCCCCAGTTGTAATTTTACTTTCAATTTTAGATTTCTCACATCTGCTTCTAGATCCATCTTGAAGGGAAAGGAATTGGTGCAGCTAGTGAGAGAAATGAGGCAGAAGAGCAGGAGTGACCAGTATTTGCTACTGTGTTTGTGACAGTGACATAAGTTATCTCTAATGATCTAAACTGGGGATGAGGACTGAAGTAATTATGGTAAAAATTCAAAATGTTGTGGTTGTAGTGATGGATGACTACAAGTCAGCCAGCTACATTTTAAGCAGAGTGAAAATCCAAAGCAATAAATCATCAGCTTCATCATAACAGGCAACAAAGTTTCACAAAATGTCAGGTGGCACTGAGGGGCTGCAGTTCCCTGAGCAGGCTGGGGCAGTGATGGCCAGGTTTGCTGTTGCTCTGCTGGAACGCAGAGGAATTTGCAGCCTGTTCCCAGCAATTTTCCCTGCCAGAGCAGCAGGCACAGGCCAGTATCTGCTGGGACAGATGCACCCATGTGTAGGACAGTGCCTGCTTGCGGTTTCCAGTGAGCTTGCGTCAGGATCTGCATTGGCCTCAGCAGAGAGCGTGCCTTCAGCACAGCAAACACTACTTTGTGGTGACGGAGGAATTTCTTGCAGGACTGGCTCCATGTGCACCTACTCAGACTGGCCGGGAATTTCTGTTGCATCTCTAAGCTGTTCCTGACACCTGAAAATTTCCCTCCTTTGTTTCAGAGCCATCATCAATCACTTCAACCCGAAGATAGAGTCTTATGCTGCAGTGAATCACATATCACAGCTCTCCGAGGATCAGGTAAGCCATGCATACTGTGGCCTTTTCTCATGTTGACCTCTGGAATATGGGTGTTCAGGAAGACCTTGTGCTCCCTGGGACTGATGATGTGGCAGCAGTACGAAATGCAAGTGGGACTGTCGTGTTCCTTGTTCAGATGTGGGTGAGAGAAAGAAAAGCAAGATTTGCTTTAGCCAATTTTACCACCACATACAGAGATTTTGGTCCCACAGATGTAGAAGGATGGGCACAAACAATAAAAATATTCAGCATTGTCAGCAAGTGTATTTGGACACTGTGAGGATGCTGGCATTTAGAATGGGACAGGAAGGTTTTGGCAGCAAACTTAGTTATCAGAGAACTGTTGAAAGTAGTTTGATGTTTTTCTTTTGGTGATATTGGGGGCCTAGAGTTCTGACAGCAACTGGTGAAAATTTTCTAGGGTAATTGAATTCAGTTGGGTTAGATTTTAAAAAGCAGAGGTTTTTAATAAAGAGGGTGATTGTGTTAGGTTTCCCTTCCTTAATTTGGCCTGGTTTGCTATCTTCTTGTGTTGCATAAATTTGTAAACGTGGCTTTTTGAAAATAGGCTACTGTGAGTGGTCTCAAGAATGGAAGAGATGGCCTATTTTCCAAAATAAAATATCAGAATTATACATTAATCACGCTTACAGAGATAAATGACTCTGCAGGAGCATGTGGTGGACAAAATGCAGAGCTGCCAATGAGAGCTTGGGGAATCATCCCAGATACAGCTGCATCAACAACTCTGGACCTTCTGGAGAAGAAAGTGTTTATGCAGTCCCAGGACAGACTTCATTTAAGTCACCTTGGGTTGTCCCTTCCACTGGATGGGATCCCATACTTGTGCGTGCTAGAAGATCCTGACTGTATCCTGCTCTGCAATTCAGTTCTCTTTCCATCCATGATATTTTTACTATTTCTTGATTATACCCTTCCATGTTACCCACTAACCTTTTCATTTATAAACCCATTTGATCTGTAATATGTAACACCTCTAAGACTTAGGATGAATGCTGTACTGATGCCGCGGGGGGAAAAAAAAGGTGGCCCCTATTGTTTTTTATTCTCTTCTTGGTATAGTTGGATAGAAGAACATTGGTTTTAATTTACTCAGTTTTCCTTATTGTTCTGCCTCTGAGAGTCACTGTATCCATAACTATGCTCTGTGATGGTTTGTGTTATCAATCCTCATTCATTGATGATACACTGATTACATCAACCCAGGTCTCTAAAAAAGAAAAGCCTTTGATAGCCCAATTTAAAATTGGAGGCTTGGATAGAGGGGAATTTTGCATAGTCTTTGAGTTAGTCTGAGAAAGGAAATGAGCTTTTCACTGTCTGCGCTGTGTAGTATTCATTCCCCCAGCAGTTCAGGGAGGTCAGGTTAAATCCTTTCTTCCTTGTGTGTTATTCTTTAAATAAAATCCCTAGCAGCAGACAGATAATGAAATCAGTTCTGATGCATGAAGCATTTTGAGGAAGATGATTAGGAAGTTGAAAGGCAGACAGGTTTCTCTTTTTTCTTTTCTCCCTTCATGCTTTCTCTCAACATAGGGAGAATATCAAACAAAATAAAGCAATAATAGCCTGAGATGAACTGCAGAGAAATAAGGGAGATGTCACTGTGGTGAGGGAGTGTGTGGTCCCAGGGTGTTTATTCAGCACTCTGCAATTTACTGCACGAGGAGGAGAGGGATGGAGACTTCTTGCCTCCACTTTCAGTTATGCCAGTGAGCTCAGGTCTGTGTGTTTGGACTGTGGTTTCCCCTCTGTCAGTAGCTGTGAGTACTTGAGACATACTGGTAGCTGGCTGAGATCAAGCCCAGGGCCTGGCTTTTGTGGGCTAGCAGAATTTGCTGTTTTCATTGTGTGAGCTGTTCAGTATGTGTGTGGGAAGGGGAGGGATCAAGCTTGCCTTCTGGCTGCTGCAGTCTCTTTTTTTTGTTGTTTTTCCTTCCAGCTGTACCTTTGTTTTAACTTGTGTGTTCACTTAATTACCCATTTCTTTGCTCTCCTTAAATATTTTCTGCACAGAATCCACCATCCTTTATAGCCCTGTCTTTTGAAGTGTACCCCATTGAAATATTTAATGCTGTTGTTTAACTTGTGTGTCCACACACAGATACTACATTTGAGACTGGTCATTTTCTCCTTTGAGTTATTCCAGTAGTTTCAGAAGACTGGTATTTCTTTATTGGAAACATTTGGTTTTAGAATTTTAAGGGTCAAACTTTCCTTTTAATTAAGATTTCCTTCTCAGACACCAGTCTTTCTCTAGATTCTCGTATGGCTGCTTACACTCCTCTGTGGTAATCTCCTGCTGCTCAGGCAGGTATGTCTTTGATATAGCTTTATCTGAACAGGAATTTCCAGCTGCTTTGCTTTGTTTCAAATTCACCTGAAGCTAAGTTCTGACACCCTGTTAATGTGTTAGATTATTTATTTATTTTTATATTTCAATATCCTTAAATGTAGCTAAGTAATTGGCTGAAAGAGATTTTGCTCTATCATCTTCTTTTCCTGACATTATTGAAGCCTGTATTACCTTGTTAATTACTGATGTCCATTTACTACTATTCTGTCATTTCAGGGCTTTCTCCTTTGTTATTTACAAGCATTAATTTTAACAATATTACATGCTGGGGGGATTTGTAGGCCCTTGAAAATGATGAATGTGGGATTGTTTTAAGAATAGGTTGTTAATGCCACTGTATGTTCTCAGCCTTAGAGATTTCCAGGAACCATAGTCTGAATATACAGGTTTCTGGTCTAGGCAAATATATTTGTAAGACTTCATGGAGCTGCTTTGCTGACTGTTGTGGGGTTTATCCAGTGTTAAGGGGTTTATACAATGTTCTGATCAGAAATACTGGGGAAAGACCTTTTCCATCCCATATTCTCTCCAGCAAAGAGTGGGAGATTCCCAGGGGCAAGCAAAAGATGAGCCACTTCAGTCTGTAAACACTATGGGATCCTCAGTGCCTTCTGCAAAGCATTTCCTTGCCAAGGCAAACTCAGAATCCTTCCTAGTCATTAGCTGTTTTGACCTTGCTGTAGTTCCTCACCATGAAGCAGGGAATGTCTTAGCTAGTTATTGGCATTTTTCCTCACTTGCTAATTTGTTAAACTTGACTTCAGTGCTAATTTGTTGTTTTGTGGTATTCTCTCTCTCAACACATTTGGTTCCTCCCTGCATGTCCTTTAAGGGACTGAAATATGCTGCACAGTCAAAAAGATGGGGTTGGCCATTAACTGCCAATGTAATTTTAGCTCTTCATGCAAGTGATTATTCCCATGTCTTCAAAGAGGTTTTGGTACATTCTTGAGTCAAAGGGCAAATAGCCTTTTATGAAATGAATTAATAGGCTTATCTGTACTTTCCAGATGATTGGACTGCCTTGTACTTAATATGTTGGAGGCAGTAGACTTTCTCGGTGCCATATCTGATCTGAGAAGGTCCTAAAATATTTTCTAGCATAAGCAGGTGTAGAGAACAGGGTCGAGGCAGTGAGGAAACAGCAACACAAGAGTTGTTCTGGAAGAGCAAATGCAGACAAAGAGAAAGGATCAAAACACAGCATGAATGGTCTAGGTGTGGTCTCACATCTGCCCTTTTCTGGATGTGAAAGAGCAGCTGTTTGTAAGAAGGCAGCTCTCTGCCTGATAGCAGTGTAGCATAGCTTTCAAGGAAGACTAAAGTGAGAGGAACCCATTAGTTTGGGTTGAACCTTCTCTGAGTAGGAATGTGTTGTGGTGCTTTGTATGCCAATCAAGTCTTGTGCCAGTTAGAAAATTGCTCACTAAGGTCTTGTTTTCTCTTTGGTATTTTTTCTCTCCACAATTACCTAAGGGTCTTAAAATCGAGATGTCAGACACACAGGACTGATAAAGCTTGTTAGTCAGGAACATTTTTGTGTTTTTTTTTTTAGTAGAAGCCCCTCTTTCTTCCCAGCCACAGTGGGGACATTATATCATCTCCAAAATGGAGGTAAATTTCAGTGTGAGAGACTGCTGTGAACACCTGTTATATGTCTGGTAATTGCAGATGGAAAGTGCTGGGAGCCAGAACAGATTGTGATGGAAAAACAGGACAACTCTATCACTTTTGAAATTGTGACAAATGAGTGTAATACTTGGGCTGTTTCACACTGTAGTACCTTTGTATTTCAGGTAGAATCATAGAATTGTTTCAGGTTGTAAAAGAACTTGAAGATCATCTAGTTCAACCACTAACCCAGCACTCCCAGCAGCTGCAATCCAGTTTGGTCAGGCCATCTCACAAAGCCATTTCCCTTTCACTGAGGTCATATCTCAACTGTTGAATGCTCCTCCTTGCCACCCCAATCCAAATGGCCTTCTGTTACCTGGTGAGGCTCTGAGGGACTAACCTGCAGTGCTGCTCAAGGAGGTTCCACAAGTGACTTGCATAGAAAGACACAAAAGGGTGTAGTTGGTTTTAGTTGCCCTAAAATGTTTTAATTCCAAGCCATTGATGTCAGGGTTTATTCAGTTTGTTCTGGTTTCCATAACTAGTAGCAAAACCACCGGCAGATACCAAATGCTTTGTCTTTTTTTAGCACTGCTGGCAGTGGTGTTAAAAGCCTCTTGTCAGTGTCTGCGTTTGATATTTTTTAAATGCAGAGTACTGTCAGTGCCAGGTACTACCACAGTAAATCCCCCTAATCTCTTACATTAATATAAAGTGTCTTGAGGACTTGAGAAATACTTTATAATGGTGCTTCACTTCTGAAATGCAGTGAGCTTTGGGGCACAAGGTCTCAAGGCTGCTAGTGTTGTGTTGCACACAGTAGTGGGAACATGAAACTCCAGCTAAAGAGGGCTCACCAAGGCAAGACCTTAATTTAAAGTCATCGTGTCTTTGCAAATGAGGCAGGGATGTTGGCTTTCATGGTCTCATTACAGACACCTACTCATGACTAATGGCTTGAAACAGATTTTATCGTTTAAATAGAAAGAGCAGAGCTGCACCAGGTGAAATTGGAAACAATCTGTATAAAAAGTCTTCTGGAATTGGCAAATTGCTGGTTTGCTTAGCTGATGGGTGTTTTCTCTGGTTTAACTATTGTCCTCTTTTTATGCTGTTGTTGCTTTTGTTGTTTTTTGTTTTATCAGAGAAATGTCCCTACTATTTACTAACATCTCAGACTGCTCTATGCAATGTGCCAGACTGAATGGGTCTGAACAGGCTCCAAGGTCTGATCAGCTTTGCAGCAAGGAGATTTGGAGCTGGAGGTGAGCTTTGGAGCAGTGACTTTGTGCTGTGTAGTGCCTTTTATTAACATGCAGAATGCAGTAAACTGTGCGTCAGTGGAGGAGGGGGGACAACTGTGCTAGGCTATTAGAAAGACAAAAGAAGGACTTTGATTTTTAAAAACAGCTGCTACTGGAGGGATGCAGCCCTATTCCACTAAGAAATGGGAGAAACCCTTCCATTCCCTTCCTTCAGGCTCAACACAAAGGTGCCCCAGCATCCTGCTTCTTTCTGTTGGTGGGACGTTTAGCTGCTCTGGGCCTGAGGGGCAGCATGACCCCAAAAAACCTTGGCTGCTCCTGGAGCAGAGAAGTCTTTCCACCCTTTGTACACTGCAGATGCCGAGGCATGTCTTGCTTCCTCCACTTTTGTGAGCTGCCTTCTTGGGCAGATAAGGGACTGCCTTGAGGTACAAACTAGTAACAAAATAAGTCCATTAAACTTCAAAGCAAGGCTTGCCTTCAGTTCTTAGGGCTGTTTTCACATCCTCACTTGGCTTTGCCACTACAGGAGGGACTGATAAGGGCCTGAAGACTGCAGTAGTACAGGTGACCACTGAATGCTGGGGACTTAGCTTGGAAGAGCTGCCTTGGGGAGGTGCTACTCTCTGCTGGCTGCCACTGAATGCAGTCTCCTGGAGCTAGATAAGTTTCTGTGCTGGGGCTACAGAAGCTACACTCTGCTACACAGTGGTGTGAGTTACGAGCCCGACCTGATTCACAGCTGAGCACAAACCATAGGTTCAGCTTTGTAATAAGCTCCCAGTCCACATTGTGAAGACAGGCTGATGTTGCTCTGGTTCCAGTGCTTGTCCTCTTTACCAGTGAGCTTATTTCACAAAATACTTCTCAGATTTGCTTTATATGTGCTTCTTTTGCACATACTTGCTTTTTATTTCTTCTAAACCTGGAAAAGTGGCTGTGGGTTGCTAGAGAAAGGGGCTGCAGGGTGGGGTCTGAACTCCTTCCTGCTGTCACTGTGCTGCTTTGAGCAAACCTTGAGCCCTGTGTCCTCCTGAGTGAGGGAAGCCAGTAGGGAGCCCTTGGGGAGCCAGGCAGCATTTGAAGTGCTGTGAGATCTGCTAGGGAAGGCTGCTGAGGAAGTGTGAAGCAGTGTTACGGATTCCCGTCACTGTAAAGTGCCTGTATAGGGCAGGGAAAGCTCCACAGAGGATTGCAACAGAATGATCAAAACAGTCTGCATTTATAAAGATTAAATTACAACTCTGCACATCTGTGATTAAAGCAGAAGCTGTCAACGTCTGGCTTGTGTGAACGCACAATTCAATTTGCATTTTGTAAAACTTCAGATGAGAAGGTTCTTTAATCCCTTGTGAAACAGGAACAATAGGTGTTGGCTTTTGCCATAATGCCTATAGATACCGTGCAAACTTCTTTGATCGTCCTCTGTAAAGCTGGATTTATAGCACTATGATTTGTTGCTCTAGTCCTGAGCTCCACCCTAAGCTTCCTTACACTCAGTAGCCCCTCTGCTTGGGAGTCCTGAAAGCAGACAGACTACAGCCTGCTGTGCCAGCTACAGACAGCAGTGTGGCTGTGAGCAACCACTCCTGGAGTCACATTTTCCTCTCACAAAAGGGGAAAGGGGACCGACTGCAGTGACTGCCAGCCCTACTCATTCTGGAGCTTCTTTAGGGTAAAACTCGTGCCTTTAGAGACTGGTACTCTTCCTTCTCTCTGGTAGTGTCCTGCTGTTACAGATGATGTTTTTCTGCCTTCCTTTTCTGGATCCTCTAGCTGGAGCTGCAGCTGTTTCCCAAAAGTGACAAACTGGGTCATTGCTCTGATTTCAAAGTGGGAAACAAATGGAGCTTTGTGGTCTCCACCCCTCCCAGAGCAGGAGAGTAAATGCTGCTGAGCCAAAAGATGCTACATCTGAACAGAGATCCACTCAGCTGTAAGATTAGTTTTTGTGGCTCTCTGACACTTGACATTTGGATGTTAAGACAGTATGTAGAAATTTATTGTCCACAGTAGGGATGTCAAACCTTTTAATAGTGGAGAGGATGGCACCCCTGATGTGTGTCACTCTTCCTGTCTTCATGGAGATCTGAGACAAGCAGTGGGATTGCTCAGGGAACCAAGATTTGCCATTGAAAAGGCAGCAAGCTGGGGAAATGGATGTCTGGAGGGATGGAAGCTGGGGAAGGTGGTTCATCAGCCAAATGCCAGAGACTATAAATCAATTCCACTGCCTTAGCAGAGGGCCCCAGGATTCCCCCATGGCTCAGTTAAGGCGCAGATAAGCTCCTGGGGAGCTAAGTATTGCTGGCAGCACATGCTGTTTGAGCAGCAGCATCTGCCTCATAGCTGGCAGGGGTGTAGGCCTGCAGAAGGATTAATTCATAGCCCTGTGTTTGCTTTCACCTGAGCACCTGTTTGGAGGAGTTCCTCTTTCACATTTTCTGATCTGTGGACTTATGTTCTCCACCAATAACTGCTTCACAGCAAGAATTTCTAAGGGGAAGAATGTATTCTGGTCTCCCAGACAAGAAACTGGTAAATTGTTGTGGAACATTGTCTGACAGTACCTACTATTTTAGAATAAGCTGGTGCCACCCAGCAAGCATCACTAGAATCAGTGTTAACTGGTGTTTCACAGTTGTATCAATGTTAGTTTAAGCTAGCAAGCTTTTCTCTTCCGTGAAAACAGGTCTTAGTTAGGATGACCTCTGGCAGTAAGATGGATAAGTATGAAAAATCTAGTGTTACAATCTCAACAATTGGAGAAGGTGGTAATATGCAGACTGTTACATAATAACATTGTTTCCAGTGACTCCTGCCATATGCCTTAGTCTCATAGCTGGAAACTTTGCCACTAAGTGTCACTGTGTGCAGAATCCTGCTAATGAAGTCCTGCTGAAGGCTTATTTGTGCACAAACCCTATCGTGGTTTCCCAAGTGTATTTTCCTCAGCAGCTGTAATTTGGCAGACTGCATTTATTTTGAGTTGGATGTAAAAACACACAGAGATTGCTGTTCAAGTCATACTCTGTGGCTTCCTGACAACTCAGAAAATGCTGGTTTTGGGTCCTGTATGAAAGCTGTAGAAGCTCTTATGAGCGCTTCTCCCACTTGTGATGGCATGAACGAGCCTCTGTCTCTGAGACAGTGGCAGTTGCTTGCAGGGACAGACAAGGCATCATTATAGCAATGAGGTTCAGTGTCAGGGAGCTGATATGAGGTGGCTAGCTAACTCTTCTTGAAGGGTGCTTTGGCTTTAGGAAGGTCTGCAGTACTTTTTTTCAGAGCAAACTGAGCTGCCATGGAGCCCCATGAGTATGTTTAACACAATGGAAAGCTGGAAGTAACACTATTGTGGGAATACTGTGAGCATCTGGGCTCTGCTGTCAACTCCCTTCTGGTTATATTTCTTCAGCATACTGTAAACCAAACTATTGCTCTTCCTGCAAGTAAGGCACCACTCTTTTCACTTAGGCAGTGCATTGTACTTTGCAGCCTTCTTCTAGTTCAGTGGCAAATAATGCTCCAAACCCAGGACGAATCAATCCATATGTGAATCTGAAAGTCACACAGAGCCCTGAGATGTCTCATTCTGCCAGCAGTTCTCTTTCCAAGAGTTTAAAGGAAGAGTGTGCTTAGCTGGCTGATTAATGACTAAGTCTCCTTTTCCAGTTCTCTTCTGCACTAGAAATATATATACCCCTCCCCAAACCTAGGTACCAGCCTCTGCTCAGCTGTGTTATGGTGGTGGTTTGCTGGAGTCAGGCATCTGTCCAGCTTGCAGGAAACATTAGCTATCTTTGTCACCACAAAGTTTATTTGTCATTTTATAAACAGCTTACAACACAGAACATGGTTCTAGATGGAGCTTTATGTGACTGTATCTGCAGGTGGTTTTGTCCCTTTCATTCCTTAAAAAAGGTAGCTGAACTGCAGTGAACTGCAGTGTAGAGTTCTCAAGGCTGTGTTTTGCAATGAGTGCTCTTTTTGTTGAACATCTTGAAACACTAGAACAAGAACAGTCTTTCCACTGATGAAAAGAGAAATGTGGATTTGTGAGAGAGCTGAGGTAGGCATGCTGGAACTTAGACTTTGATTGTCTGTTTTAATTTTTTGCATCCGGGCTGCTTTGCTGGGAATTTTCTACCCTGTCATTTATGCTCCTGAAAACTATTGACTTGATGGAAGCATCTCACTACAGAGTCTTAGTTCTCACCTCAGCTGTAAAGATGTGCTTTTCTATTTTAAGGGATGGACCTATTTAATTACAGTACCACCTACAAGTCACTTTATAGGCATAGAAAGAAAACTTAGGTCTGTTGCTGGGCTGAACTCGCCTTCTCAGAAGAATAAAAAGAAATCTGCTGTAATACTTATCTCAGCCTCTTTGCAGATACCTGAGCATGACGCACTTTTTGCAGGGTAGAATATTAACATGATCTGAACCTTAATTTCTCTGGTTGATGACAGTTTTCCACATCATGCAGATTTTGCTGAGCTTTCCACCCTCAGTAGTGCCCAGAGGGATAATATTCCTGCTTGAGTCCTAAAGTGCTTCTGTTGCCATTTAGTGTGTTGATGCATCAGACCTAGGAATAAGTGGTACTGGGACTGGGCAGTTAATGTCATACCAAATGTTTTAGCATGAAGAAATTGGTCACTGACCACTCCTGTCCTAATTGCTCAGGAAGTTAGTTAATGTGTGGTCTTGTTAGCTTAAGGCATAGCCTGGTCCCTCATTGTCACCCAGAAACCCTTCAGCTGAGTGAAGCATGGTTTGAAGATGCAGGTAGCTGTTCTGTTGTGAGATGAGGATTGAAGCTGCCATGTTTTTCATACATGAGATCATAACTCAGACTGACTTCAGCTTAGGTGTCATGGAGACCTTTTTCTGTGAGGAGTTTGGAAGAGGTCAGGTTAAGATGCTTGAAGGAGAATGGCCAGCTGGCTTGATCCCAATCTTTGTTTTAGGAAAGAATGATGCAAAAATCTGAGAAGTTAAATCTGGGGAGTAAGTGGTTTTTATTTTTATGATATTCATCTGTAGAAAGCTGGGGAACGGAGGGTGAAAATCACCTGCCTACAATCTCCCTAGCCCCTTTCCAGTTCTTAACAGTGTTGTTATTGAAAAGATTAATCCAGACTCTGGGCTGTTAACCCTCTGCAGTCACCTTACACAGTTGTACCTGGGTGTTTACAGACTGCTGCACATTCTTCTGCCCTGCCACTTGTAACAGATGCTGGAGAAAGAGCCACAAAATGTTTAAGAAAACTGTCCCCTGTCACTTTCTCTTGGAAAAGGCGATCGGATTGTTCTGATGCTCAGTGTCCCTCCCTGGCACAGGCTCTGATAAGCCTGCTGGGATAAGGGCAAGTAGCATTTCAGATCTCAGGCTTCTTTGTATTCTCTATATCTCCTATTGTATGTTCCCTTCTCTCTGGGTACTGAACTATTGTTCTGGCACGGTATTTGACTGGAGTTTTTTCCCTGCCCTTATTTTTACTGTGGGTGGCTAAGTGCTGTCGCACTGCTGACAGTGCACACATTTGAGAGGATTCCTTTACGTGTGCCTTTCTGGCATTTTATGATTCAGTCTCTTTCAGCATGTGATAACAGAATATAAAGTAGGTCACTTTATTTCTTTTTTTGCTTTTCTCGGTTCTGCAATTCTTGTGGTGTTTGAATTCTTTCTAGCATCAGTTTTGGAGACTTGTGACTGGGAGAGTTCAGTTGGTTCCTAAAGCCTTGGTAGTCATTTTAGGATTGGGCTTTAAGAGGACACTAGGGCTATCTTTTTTTTTGTAGCCTTTGTATGCCTTGGGTAGCCTGTTAATTAGTGCCTTTCACATGTTTTAGAGAGTTGAGAAGGAAAAATGATGGCACCTTTCCTAATGCACAGCCATCATTTGCTGCTATGCTGCATCCTGTGGCTGCTGCCAGCCCTGCCTTGCTGTCCTCTCTGAGTTGATTGTAGATGGCAGTTGTTGTCTAGAAGCAGTAAACAAAGTGAACAGCTCTACTTATTGCAGTTTGTGAAAATACACCAAATAAAAGCTCTAGGCTCAATCACTAGTTGGGCCTTAGAAAGGCATATGGAAGGAATTTAGTCTTTGCTGCGTCAGGCCAATTCAGGCTCCAAGAAACCCCAGACCTTTAAAGTACCTGAATTGTTCAACCTGCAGATTTGCTTCTGTGTTTTATTCATACAGTCTAAGATGATAGAAGTGTTGGGGTTAAATTATAGCACTATTTCACTGAAACTCCCTTTAGCAAATGATACTTAGAACTGTAAGATCAGAGTCTCTACGGGGTAATTAAAAATGTGACCCCCTTTAGCTTCTGTCACTGGCTTTCGTAGCAAGATAAGTGTGGTACCAATTTATTCTGTGTTAGCTGAAGGTGAGAATGTATTCTTCTGCTTTATCCTTAAAAGTGTGTTACTATGTGATCAAATGCAGGCAAACATTTTGTAGAGCTTCCTTGAAATGTGAGACTGAGTTGAAGACACAAAGAGACCTGGTCCAAAGCTTCCACCCAGGCCTTCTAGTGGTGTTGAATTCCTGAGGGGACTGCTCAGCTGTTATATCTGGTTATTCAGGGAAAGCCAAGTAGAACTTGAACTTGTGTATTAACATAAGGTGCATTTTCTTAAGAAATTTGCTAAGCAAGCATGAAATCCTCTTTACATATAGTCAAAAATTTGGATGTGAGAATAATATCAAGACGGCAATGCAGCAGCATTTTGGGAAGAGCAGGGTTTGATTCCCATTTAAACAAAAATAGTTGTGCAAGTAAAACTACCAGCTGATGCAGTAAAATTAAAGGTTTTAAAATCTGGAGAAAAAGCTGCTGAGTTATTAATCCCTGAACCTGAAGCCCTCAAGTCCTTTTAGTGAGTGACTTCAGCTTGTCATCTAATCCCTTTGACTCATAGAAAACAGACCCAGAGTTGTTCTCTGTGGTGTAGGAAGAGGAAATTAAACCAGTGAACTAAATAAATAAATTGATTAATTGGCAACAATAAGGAGTTGTGTATGCACTGTATCTAATTGCTTTCCTTATATTGTCTTCTTCAGACTTCTGGAAGGACATGGTTTATGGGTTGCTCATGCAAAAATATGCTAAAAAACCCCACCTCATCAAGGCTTTGAACCTTCAGCTTCAAAGATCATTTGTGGGTTATCTTATGTTGCTTTGGACAGTCTCTAATGGGGACATTGCTCAGCCAAGCTGAATTTATGCAGTGGAAATTCAGGCTGAAATTGAATACACTTCAGGATCACAGAGTAAATCAAATCTCATTTCCTTGCATACGGGCAATGTGGGTTGTGTGGAGTTTGTTTCTTCTTCTCCTCCTCTTCTTCCTTCTCAGTAATTTTTATTCTACCAGATCAGAGCTACCTTTTTCTCATAAGAAATACTGAGGAAGTGGCTTCCTTAAGCCTTCTTCAAAAACCCATCTGAGCTAATAGTTTTCAAAATGTTTAATGACCAAGAAGCACTTGGGAGCATTAAATCCTCACACAGGGATTTTTAGGCTGTAGAACAATGGTGTCCTCCAAGCACTGTAGAAATTACAGTGGAGATGATATTTTATTACAGTGGAGATGATCTTTCCATCACAGATCCTGCAGGTACTGATCCATGGAATATGGCAAAAGAGAAATACATAGAGAAAGCAGAAGCATTGGTGATCAGCTTCATCGGACAGTGGCATTGTCTTTACCTAAGTCTCCAGTATATCCCATCTCTATAGCCAGCAGGTTCTGTTCAGAGCTGTGACAGCAAAGGGTGCATGCTCTTGATTCAGGGGGCAGGCATTGTGGACAAGTACTTCTCCAGCTTGCTGCTCAACTTGCTGATCAGCTCAGCTTGAGGAGTCAACAGCTAAAGGTGCTTTGGAAAGGAAGCATAGGTTGTTTTCTTTTGTTCTCCTCATCCTTTGGAAAGAACAGCTGCCAGCACAAGTCACCTTTTCCTTGATTGTCAGTGGTGGGTATACAGCCAACACTGTAATCTTATCTGGCTTGTCAGCAATAAACCTCACCTTTGTGTCATGTCCTTCCTGCCCTGCCAGCATCTGAATGTCCGTGGAGATAAAAGTTCTCTGTCATAGAGTTAAGATGCCTCTTTTCAGTCTTTCTTAGCTACTCATTCTGAAGAGATTTGTCTCCTTTAGTGTTTGGGATTGTTGCTGGGAGCCCGTGAATCGTGAGAGTGCTGATGCTGAAGGGGTGGTAGGTCTGATTATTTTAAGGACATAAGTGGAAGAAATGTTTACGGGATAAACACTGTGTTCCAAGGCATACAGGGCCTTTTTGTTCTCCAAGTATGTTTTGATTGCAAGATGCCATTTAACCATGCCAGGACTTCTTCAGAGGCATAGCTATTATCTTGGGCTCTGATAGTTTCTGTCATATATAAGGAGAAAGGACTAGAAACAAATGAGTGTCAGCAACCTTTGCTGCCTCTGTGTTTATTCCAGAGATTGCACATGGATGTCTTTCTCTGAGAAGGACAGTAATAAGCAGCAGACAGTTTAATTTCTCAGAAACATCTGAGCTGTTTTCTGTGTGTGGTCCATGCCCAAGTCTCTGCTCCCACTCAGCTTCACCTTGCTGCCTGTCTGCTGGCCAGCTTTCCAGCACATCTCCATTTCAGTCAAAAAGTGTCTCAGCCTGCAGCGTTCAGCATCCTATCAGGCCTGCCCTTGCTAGTGATTATCTTGGATAGTAGCCTCTGCATTTCCATTTGTCCCAATACCTGTTTAAATGTTCCTTTTAAATTAACTTAGCAGTCAGGTTTAAGCAGTTCTGGTTTTGCAGGCAGAAAACGTTTTCTGTGTTGGCTATGGATGTTTCCAAGCATTAATGGTCTCGTTCTGTTTCAGTTCTGGTCATTGCCCAGATGGAGTTTTAGAAGAATGACACATTCCAACAGCACAAAAGGGAATAATTCAACAAATTAAAATGCTAACAAGCTTCACTCCTTCAGCATATCAGAAATTATTTGGTTTCCTTATTTTTGCCCTCATCACAGATTCTGTCCATTCCTTTTCCTCTGCTGTGCAATGCAGAATAGTCTGAGATCCCAAAGTGTGTCTGGGGTTTGTGAGGAATCACTTAGTTGGGACAGATTTGATTTGATCCCGTTGTCTTGATAGGAATTTCGTAACTGCTGTAATTCTTATAAACCTGACTTGCACAGCTGCATTTACAGTATTTTAGTCATCACTACTCCCCCTTTACCTTCTCAGTCCCTCCTGTTGTCAGTACTGCCTGGTCCCCAGCATCCTTGGTACTTGTATTTAGAGCAGAGAGAGTTCTGACTTGTGCAGTAGAATGTCTTATTTCTGCAGTGAATGCCTTTGAAGGAAGAACTCCAGACTCTGGATTGCAGGCTAGGTGACCTGCACTTAGATTGACTCAAACCCCTTTTGGTACTGCTGCCTTAGAGCAGACATTTTGCAGCTGCAGTTTTCTTTTCACTACAGGATCTTCTGTAGGGTGAGAATAATCCAGCAGTTTATAGCTGTCTGTTCCAACTCCAGATTTGAAAAAGCCTTAAGAGCTAGAACTTTTATATGGGTTGAGTCACACAAATTTCCAAGCACTGCCCACCTTTCCTTATTAGTTTACTACCTTAGCACACTGCTACTACACTCTTTCTAGCTGTTTGTAGCTAACCAGTTGACTACAGATCTTCTGTTTATTTTTGGGCTCTATCTTTAGAAGGCATTTTTGCAGACTGAGAGACTTTTGTCTCTCAGAATCATTAAACTGTAGTTTTAAGTCTGCTAGATATTGTTATGCAGGAAAGGATTCCTGGAGTCACTGTGATAAGCCTGGGAATGTTGGCTCAAGACTCAACAATAGTCATAAAGACAAATAGAGATTTAGAAATTATTAGAGAGAACACAAAAATAAAGGAGAAAAACTGTGTTGTTGTCAATGTGTAAGTCTGATAACCCATGTTTTAAATCTTGTGTATTGATTCCAGTGCCCTTAGTTCATAAAACATACCGAAGAACTGCAAAATAGTGCAAATAATCAAACAGCTGTCTGCTCAATGGGTTTCTTGGCTATTCAGACTTCTTGCTTGTATTCAAAAATTTTTATTTTCCCTGAGAATAGACTTCAGTTCATTTCCCACATGTAGCTGGTTAGGCAGGTGAACTTAGTGTTTCCTTTTTCTTGGCTTCGTTGCATCTCCTCAGACCACTGAATGACTGCCTTTTATCACTTCCACTAATTGCTGAAATGTAAGTAGGAACTAGGGAACTGATCTTCCTAATGTCTGCCCCTGCAAACGTATACCTTCTTTCTCCAGTCCTAGCTGCTTTTCTCTAGCAAGTCCTATATTGATTTAACTTACTTTAAATACAAGTATCCACTTGGTTTGTGGCCAGTTTTTTGGCATATTGGTATTCAGTTTTGCTGCTCCCTTTAATTAAATTTATTCATGCTGTGCAAACCAAGTTTAAAAATATTTCTGATCATTAATAAAAGGAAAAAAGCCATGAGCTAGATTAGCATCCACTTTTTCTCAGCAAGCAGCAGACCTAGGACTGTACATTCATAAAGACCATTGGCTTGCTAGTTGCTGTAAAAGATCAAAAAGAAAATCAAAATGCATGCCAAGCTCCAGAGCTTTTTGGAGTGTCTGTGTTCTCCTTTCACTTGTCTTGATCTTCAAGTCAGAGTCCTGGTGAGTTTTGATTTGGTTTTATTTCTATGTTAGTCTGCGATCATTAAATCCCAAAGAAGTTTGTGGTGGCTGTGTGAGGGGGCACAAGTTCTCTTGGATCCTCTACTGATTTCTATGAACCTGTCCAGGTGACATAGTTCCAGAAGCCTCATGTGACTGCAGGTGTTTGATTAGACCATAACCAGTATAAGCCTTCCCATTGTTTTTTCCTTGGGCACAATTAGGTTTTGGTTTCTTTGAACTGGAGCAGTGCACTTATTTCTGCCTGGGTTTGATTGAACAGAAAGGGGTTTGTTGCATGTCCTGCCTTAATCTATTCTCTAGACAGCCTTATTCTTGAACTGTCTTCTGGGCAAATTTGAATTTCTTTGCTGGGAATGAGTTTCCTCTGGTGTACATCAGGTATCCTGTTGCCATTTCATCAAGGCAATCTCAGCTGAAATCTGTGTATTTGAACTCCAGCATTTGCCAGGATACTTTCTGGCTACTGGTCCTAGAAAGATTTTATTTCAAACTTTTTCTTACAATCTTCAGCTACCATTTTTAAGGTCCTTCTGTCTGTCTTTGATTTCTGTAATAACTTTGTACATCTTGGCTTCTCAGTTCAGCTGGAGTAGCAGTTCACAACTTAAAAGTCTTGTTTATCTTGTTTTGGGGACCAAGGTTACTGGTCTTGCTTTGGTCAGTTAAATGGTGCTGAAGAGCTGCTGCTGACTATTTTTTTCCTCGGTGTTTAGGAGGACGAGGTCTTCTGTAAATAGAGAATTGCACCAAAGGTTGCACACAAATCACAGCATTCATTTGCTGAATGCTGGTTAGCCACTTAGGCTGAACGGGCAACATGAATGATAACAGTGAGCATAAGGATGCTCTTGTCCTCTTGTGTGATGTTTTGGTGACAGCAGTTGATTTACTGCTCTGTGAGAATGCAGCTGGTAGATAAAAAGCTTCTCCTGGAATAGCCCATCACATTTTGGCACTTAAGCTAATTGTAAGCACAAAGGGGAAATAAAAAAATTAACGGTCCAGTCCATTGCTATCTGCAGTGCATTTCGAGCCTTGGCAGAATTGCAAGTGCTCTTACGTACCTAGCAGTGAGAAATGTTTTCATAAATGCCACCAGCTGGAGATAAGGGTTCACAACTCCAAAATGGGCTGTAACTCCAAAATAGCAAATCTATCAATCTCAGGGTTTTATGCTCCTGCCATCATCCTGGCCTTTCTTAACGCTGCCTGCCTTTCTCAACAAAATTTCTAAAAACAGGCAAGCTTGGGGGGCCTAATTCGGTTTCTGGCGTATCTCCCCTTCTACATCTAAATGTCTGCTCTGGAGACTGCTTATTTTATTAACTGATAATTTTAGAGATAATTTGTTTCAGGATCTTTGACATCTTTTTCTCTGCCTGGGTTTTGAAAGTGCCAGCGTTACGCAGTATATGGATGTTTGTTCCCTTGGCAGAAGCCCACTGAACCTGTTTTCCTTCCTTGAATGGTACAGAGTTGCCTCCTTTATTTTCCCTGGAGAGCCTGTCCCTGCAGTCTGGGAAAGAGCACCCAGTGTCCCACAAAGAATACCAGGTTCTTTGTGCCAAGTGGGATATGCAGATTAGGATAAACCCACTGACCATCTTTGAAACTGGGAAAGGTGGACTGGGCTTGAGACAAAGCAGTGTGAGGCTACCTGCATTTTTGCTCCATGTGCTCCAAACCTGAATGTGTTGAGCAAAGTGCATTTAACACGTGTGGCAGTTGTCATGTGTACGTATAGATGTGAGTTCTGGAAATTACTCTGCAGCAAAAGCATTCCTGGCATGGGCTTTCTGGTAAGGTGGACAGGCTATCAGCTACCTGACAGCTGGAGCTCAGAAGGTATTTATTGTAGCACAGCACTGCCTAGTCCTAGTGATGGCTGCAGGAATGTCCAGGGTTATCACCACATTAATCTGTTCTGCTTGTCTATACCTCTTACAAATTAAGTGCCCTGCAAGCTGTGCACATGGAGACCATATGTCTCCTTGTTACTTGCCTTTGTCCTTGTTTGCAGCCTTACTGCTTCTTAAAGTAGCTGTTGGGAATGCCTGTCCCGTGGGAGCTTGGAATGGGCACTGTTTTATACATTTACAGTTGCTTCTTGGTGGAGATGAGTAACAGTTTTGGCTTTGAGATATTTCTGAAAGCTGAGTGATTTCCAGATTGGCTGAATCAGTGTGTTTTTTACCACCATTAAATAAAGTTGAACATCTAAGGCTTCTAATGGATTGTGGGTTTAAAACACATCTGAAACAGATAACTCTTGTCCTAAAACAGGATGCCATTTCTGCTGGCAGAATTCAGAGAACAACAGTAATTTTCTGAGTGAGCTTATAAATTAGTTATCTTTAGAAGAGGCACCTGTGGGCAGAAGAGAAAGACTGTAGCCAAACCCTCACACTCCATGGATAGAAAGTGTTGCCTTTGTAGGCTTGTTCCTTTAAAGATAACAGATCCCTGTGAGATCATTGAACAAACATCTGAGCTACTATATATCATTGAGCCTGACAGACTGGCTCTACGCTGAGGTGAGAAAAGGGGGTGTGAAATGTCCCTCCTTGATGTTGCTAAGTAAAATAATAATAATGATAATCTTTTAAGTACAATCAAAACCTTTTCCTTGTGTAGAGAAGCGATGAGGCCTGGATTTTGATACCACTCAAGTGCAGATGTATAAAAGCAGTCCTCCGGAAGGATTTGGGACACAGAAAGTTAGACTTATGTTTGGCTGGGCACAGAGCAGTTCACTGAGAACAGCAGGACTGTGAGAAGTGACTGCAGGGACAAAGGACCAACTAGTGGGCAGAGACAGTTCACTTCCAAACTCCAGGAAGCAGTGTCCTGGCTAATGCTCAGTGAGCTGAGCAGAGGGAGATTGACAGCTTTTAGTCTGTGTTTGCCAGACTAAACCTGGTGGGAACTGTGTGCAGGGGTCCCTGCACCAACCCTAGCAATGGAGAGCAGGGTGAAGCACTTCCTCTCCGTTTCCTGGCTCACTCATCTTTGCCAAATACTGCTCAGCTTTGGATTCTCCACAGCAAGACTGGAGCATGTTGTTACCCTGGAGCTCAAGGGCAGCTGCACCCACCTCTGCAGGCTATTCTTCTCCCCAGTGACCTCTTATAGCCTTACTGCTCAGCAGTGTTGGTGCATCCCACCTCAGTGGCATCCTGTTTCATACCTCAGAGGAGAAATTTGCCCTTGTTTGCTTTCACTTAATGTTTTGGTCTGGCTGAACTTTTTACTATTGGAAAAATAGCCTTCTTCCAGCAAATTTTCCTGTATTCAGGGCAGAAAAAATGATGCCTTCTACTCTGGGAATGACAGATGTGTGAGCTGGTGGGGGCTGACTTACAGGCTCATGCTCTCAGCCCACAGCACGAGAGGGCCATGGGTCCTTCACTGCATGGAGTACAAACTGCAGCTGCTGGATGCAGGAGATCTGGGACACCGGAGCAGGACTGGCAATGTGCTGTGAGTCTTACACATATGTGGCATGGTTACCCTTGAATCTGCAGCCCACATCTTTGTCTTTCCCATGTGACCCGCTCCACACCCTCTGGATCCATAGATATGTGCTGTGCACGCAGCATGTCTTGGGAATCTGAGTTGTGAAACTATCATAGCAACATCCTCCTCCTCTTTGTCTTAGTGTTCATGAACATGGAAATAATAGTCATGGCTTGATCAGCGTGGGGGTGAGGAATGGTGCTAAAGCATCAGCACTGCATTTCGCTCCAGGATAGCTGCAAGGGTAAGGTAGTGTTGGGTCAGACAAAAGCTCTGTGCTGCTGCTAGTCCTGGATGGGTGCTTTCCTGGAAGGCAGTGTGAATGGCAGCTGCTTCCAGCGTGTGTGTGTAGCATTGGCAGCCTTAGCGGAGCCTCTCTCTGAACTTGGCTCCTGCAGACAGAGAAATCGGAAAGGGAGAAGGAGATGAGTGCAGCTGGGGTTTGGGCAGAGTCTGTTGGGAAATGTGGCAGCTGTGTGTGTGTTTTTATTTAACTTCTAATTATTTAGTTATGTTCTTTATCTGTGGTGCTTCTGGGGATTAATTTCAACAAAGATTCCAGCCTGCATCAGCAACTTTAAAGTTGCTCTGTGAGAAGTGTGATGGCACTTGGAAAAAAATCGTTTTCCATATTAATTAGAAGTTACTACTGTAAAATTGATGTCAATTATCCAGCACTTTATTATGGAGAGGCAATAGCCTCTTTGTAGTTCAGGTGTCAGCAGCCTTTTCATTACAATGAGAAATGTTGCAATTCAGTTGAATTCATGAAAAGAAACACTCAGGGACTTTGAGTTGTTGTAGAGATTAAGGAGGGAGAAAAAAGGGAAGATTTGTCCTAAACCTGGAATAAACAAGCCAGTTTGAGGACTGCAATGCAAAATGCACATTTCTACTGGAATAGGAAAACCCTAGCATCTCTTCCTACAGCCTCCACCCTCTGAGCTGAGGGGACAGACTGCTGAGTTTGCTTGTGGTGTTTTGTGCTTTGACTAGGTTTGGGAGGTGGGACTGCCAGAATTCCCTCTGGGTGTGGTACACAGGCAGTGACTCCACCACCTCTGCAGGGTGGACAGAAGGGATGTTTGGCTCCCCTTGGTCCTTCTGCCCTGTTGTGCAGTAGTGCTGATGAGAGGTTGGCATTACATGGCCCATAGACTGGTTCCTCCATCCTCTGGCATGGAACAGATGGGACAGAGGCTCTGGCTTTTCTGTCCGCTGGGGGCTTGCTAGTCCTGACCTGGAGACCCTCCCTTATCCCAGCCGTGTGAGCAGCAGGGAGGTGGTGAGGGGGAAAATGCATTTTAACCTGGGCATTGTTGAGTGGTTTTGCCTCTTGCTTGGTGTGCGATCATTCAATCAGTGCTGTTCCAACTCCTGTGTCCTGGTAGTTAATGACTGTCTTATGGGCATGGAGAGGCTTTGGTGAGGTGCTAGTGATGCTGACTGATTGCATTCTTGTGCTTTCTTGTGCTAATTAAAAAGACAGTGTAGAGACCTTGATTTGTTCTTGCTTCTGTTTTTCCTTTTATTTTTCTGTCATTACCTGTGCATGCTTGCTGGAACCTACCCACCACCAGGTCCTTTGCTGGGTGCTGGGAATTGCTGGTGCTCTCTAATTTTATGTTCCAGTCAGGCAGAGACTGCAGATGCAGATGATGAAAGATTCTGCAGGTTAAAAAGTTACTAAGCAATGAAGCAAATGATGTCTGCCAGATAGATGGGCCTTAGAGCTGCATGTTGCCCATTAGATTTTACTGCTGGAGCAGCTCCCTCTGTGACATTGCTGCTAACAGTAACAGTGTTCTCCTGGGCACGATGGGGATAGGGGACTGCTGTGTGTAATCCCTGTGTTTCCCCAGGACAGGATCTTCCAGGAGGACTGGTCTCTCCTGGGGGAATGCAGTGTGTTGGCTCTTGTTGAGGATCAGTCAGAGGGAACAGCTCTGGTGCAGTAAGGAAAAAGTGGGTGTGTAGTGACTAGTACAGCAAAATGATTGTCTGTTTTGAGTGCTGAAAATTCCAGGGCAGGGGCAACTGCTTCTGGGGGAAATGGTTTCAGAGCTCGTGTGTGAGGAGGCCACTGACCCAACCGACCAAGACTGTCCATCCAGTTTGCAAGGTAGTGGTGAGCTGGTGGATGGAGCAAAGTAAGGAGCCACAAACTTTGAAATAATCTTGTTCCTCTGGGTGCAGACCTGGCATGGCATGGGTGGGGTGCTGCAGAGAGCTGAGCCCCATATCAGTCCCTCCTTTGGAAGCCAGCCCTCCTGCCATGTTCCTAAGGGGATGCCTCTACTCACAAGTTGGTGGTGTGACTGGGGAAGGAGAATTTTTGGGGCATGGGCAGTTGTAGCTGCAGGAGGAAGCTGAAATCTGAATGCCAGAGAAAGCACTTGCTGTTCAGAGCAGCTCCCGAAAAGTTGGTTTGGGGACACACATGCAGGGACCTGAATCTCCAGCATTTCTCTGGAACTTCTGGAAAGCAGTCAGTGAGTGAGTGGTGACAGGGGGTTAATTTGATAGCAAATTATCTTTAAATTACAGTGGTGCAGCTCCAGTGAGTTGTGGTTTGTTGCAGTGGAAAAAATGAGCGAATTTAGCCTCTGGGGCTGATACAGGTAACTGCAGGAAGGGAATTCAGCAGCCTTCCCTCCTCTTGTATTGACCGTGTCTGAGTTGCTTGCTTCCATCATACTGCTTTTTTAAGACTCTGATCCCCCTAAGGTAACCTACAAAAAGACTTTTAGATTGTGACTCCATTAGGGTTTGTTTGTTGGTTTGTTTTTTTTTTTTTTCCACTGTAAAGATCCAGTAAACCATTAAAAAAAAAAAGAAGCTTCCCCTGCATGTTTATCCTTGCAGTCTTAGGGCTCAAGCTCCTTGAAGATCATCCCAGTCCAATTTCATCTGTCCTTGCCTGACACTAAAACTGGTGTTTTTCCAACTTCTCATGAGATTGTAAAAATCTGAATGGCTATTTAAAATCTGTTTGGAAGAGCAGCTAAAAGTCCCTTCCTTAAGTCCCTTCTCATACTTGACCGTCTTGGAATTCATGTTTTCTAGACATGAGACTTCCAAGAAGAATGGGTTGAACAAGACTTTGAAGGACAAATGCTTTAATCTCAAAATTAAATTGCTCTAGTTCCTTTGTATCTGACAGAAAGGTGCAGATAAAGATCTTGTGTGTTTAAGGAAAAAGGCTGTTCTTCCTGCAGTAGTTTTCCTGAGCAAAAGTCAAAGCAATGTGTAAGAAGGGCAAAGGATGCTTACATACAGTCTTCTATTACACAAAGGATGTGAGGTTTTTTGTCATGTGTGTAGGAAGTTGATGCCTTTTAAACCTTCCTGTTAGGTATTCTTAATACCTTCTGCTGCTCTTTGACCTGTCCTCTGTCTAGCAGCTGCATCTTAAAGAGAAGATGAAATCATCTCAAGGATGGCAGGTCCTAATCTCAGTAACAGTTTCTATCCATTTCAAGGTATGAAGTTGAAATGATCTGTGAGTGGGTTTATCTCAGATCCCACATAGCATTTTTTCTCAGTAGCAGCAAGAAAGGGAAATTATCAGGCAGTGGGGAGAAGCTGTTTATTTTTAACTTACCCTTTCTTTTTAAGTTCTATTTCATAATTAAAGGAGATAAGGAGTGGAAGCCAATGAAATACAGGGCTGAAGGGATGAGCTGATCTCACTGCAGTGATTACAATAAGTAACAGAGTAGAGACTTTGGGGGCCTCTTTTTTCCTTCCCTGTCCTCACCCTAAAGTATCAAGCTGCGTTCTTAGCTACCTTTCAAAGGCGATGCAAGCGGACAGATTTAAAGGATTCTGGTTACAGAGCTCACTACTGTCCTCAGAGTTTACTTTTCTTCACCATGGTTTGAGGATGCCTCTCTTGAGTATCTGAAGAGATCGCTACTCAGAGCTAGCAAGGAGGAATCCTGATTGTTCCTAAAGAAACGTGCATCCATTGAGTGATCACAACTGTGTGGCACTGTGCACACCTGTGTGTATGGGAATACAGGATGACTGAAGAGAAGGTTCCTGGGGAGTCAGGTAGCCCTGAATAAAATGCCTTTGTTCTTGAATTACTGCTGAAGAAGCCTGTTCAACTCCTCACCTTTCAAACCAGGTTCTTTCTCTGCAGCTTACTAATCTTGGTCAATTTGGCTTCCTCTGATTGACGGGAGCAAGCTGCCAGATCCTTTATTGCTCAGAGGAAGGTGCATTATGCTATTACACTGTGTCCCTAGTGGATAGTTATTCCTGTGCCCAGGTGGCTTTCTTACATCATTGCTCTTGGCTCTGCAATACTTCTTGTAGCTTCTGCACACAGGAGCAAGAAGGGCAGGTTGAATTTGTAGATGGATGTCATTGCAGGGGATTCTTTCTGCCACTGGAGCTGACAAACAAAACAGCATTAGGAAATGAGTACTGGAGAGGAGGCTGCGAGCCTTTGCAACACTGGCAAGCTGTTCTTAAATAACATTGCAGAATCAGAATCAATGCAGTTGGAAAAGGGATCTGAGACCTTCAAGTCCAAATCCTTATTCTTATCCCTAGCTTGCATCTGCAGTGCTGGAGGACAGCTGAGCTGCAGAGACTGCTGCATGAGCATCTCACCTGGGACCCATTTCTGGAACCCCTTTTTTGCCCCCAGTCCTCATTTGGATGATTCCCTGTAGCTTCTGCCCTCTCAGACCCTAGCATGAGTGTC
The DNA here is from genome assembly GCF_031753505.1 of Anomalospiza imberbis. Classification (NCBI taxonomy): domain Eukaryota; kingdom Metazoa; phylum Chordata; class Aves; order Passeriformes; family Viduidae; genus Anomalospiza; species Anomalospiza imberbis. The sequence goes on from NC_089688.1 coordinate 22,077,602, forward strand.
TCTGTGCACCACTGCTACATGCAGAGTTTGGGGGAAACAAGCTTTTGGAGGAACCCTAAGCAATTTCAGATTTCTTAGAATAAAAGATGTAAGGACAAGATTCAGGCCTGTAAAGGGCAGGAGCTGCTAGCTGCCTAAAAGGGCACTTGAGAGTAGTGCGTATATTGTTGGGAGTACAAGAGGAGAAGTGCAAGGGCTCCTTGTTGTTCTGGTCACTGTTGTCATCAATCCTCTGCAATGCTCTTCGTAGGATCTTTTCTGAATTGTGATGCCTTGGAGCAGGGTCCTTTTCCTTTGCACCTTTTACCATGTGTCTTCCTGACTGAAGCTTGTCATGAGCTGGGGTTACTGTAGTGCAAACCTCAGATGTTCATATTCTATTTAGCTCTCAGAGCAAATGGCAACAGCCTAAGAACGAAGTTCATGTGTTTAAGAGAATCATTTCAGGCATATGTTTGCCCAGGAGTGTTGACTTCTATGGTTCCTTGTCACTAACCATCTCACAAGTGCTTTGAGGAATGTGTTAGTCCATGCAATGCTATAAAGCTGAAAATCATTGTGGGAGCCCCTCTTGGTGTTCCCTAGTTAGGAAAATGAATAGCTTAGTAGAACAGAGATGTGTAACTATGAGTTTGCAAGTATAGCTCAACACTGGGAGCAGAGGAGGGCAGTAATAAAAGCTCGAACTGTTTTGGTTGCAGTGAAGGCTTATAGTAAAGTATCTCCTGGGCAGAAATATCTGGATTCGTGTCTTCATGTCTTTCTAAAAGCAGAGTCTATACCAAGGCTGGTCTTCTCTTAGTGCTTGTCAGAAGCTTGTTCCTGTCAGGAGAGACATGCAGTGCTCTGCAGGGAAGCTGACCTGAGCAGCTCTAGAAGCTGGTGATTTAGCAGGCTGTGAATGGTGGTTCATAAGCCAGGAAGGAAGTGTGGTAACAAAACTAACCTTGGAAGGACCATGGGGCTGGTCAAGTCTGTGTTCATGTTGTGCTTCTGTGTTGCATCTGGGTGTACATGTGGTAATTAGCTGCTTGATTTATTAATGTGTCTAATTCTGATGACAGAAAGCTGCTGCTGTCATGGTTTCATCTACCATTCTCATGAATGAAGAAATTCTGTAAATTGCAGGACTGTTCCTTGCCATTAGGAAGCCTTTAGTGCCCACCTCCGTGTTGTTAATCATGAGCCAAATATTGGCTGTTAAAGCCATATCTGTTGTGAAAACAGGTGCCAGAACTGTGATCTATCTCAGCCTTGCTCCTCCTGTGCTGAGGAGTCTGTGGATTCTGATTTCTGTGCTGTATTTGGCTGTTTCTGGCAGGTTTTGGAAGTGGTACGGTCCAACTATGACACGCTGACCCTGAAGCTGCAGGACGGACTGGACCAGTACGAGCGCTACTCGGAGCAGCATAAGGAGGCTGCCTTCTTCAAAGAGCTGGTAAGCTGCCTTGACTCTGAACAATCAACAGCCCTCTTCAGAGCCTTTGCTTATGGCCTGGGCAGTTGTATTTGGGGTGTAGCTGAGCAGTCCTCTTACTCCATTGGACTGCCTGCAAAGACAGGGCAGGAGCAGGATCTGGACAGACACTGCATGTCTTAACAGATCTGAGAGCTTCCTGGAGCTCCCTGTGGGGCTGAAGAGGAACCTCCAGGCTGCTTAGGCCAGCACTGGTCAGATGGTCTCTGTCCCTTCTGCCGTGGGGATTTGCTGTGCTTTGTAGTGGTAAATTTGTATGGGGAAAAGCAGACTGAGCTGACTGCTCCCAGCTGGGGTTAATCTCGCAGAGCAACTTTGCTTTTTTGCTGTTGTTTAAGGGGACCATGAAGTTTGGGACTGGTAAAACACCGTCCTGCTCATTGCTTTCCTCCATCACTCGCAAAAAAAAAGGGTTCCCAAGAAAAGAAAGTGAAGGCATTCCCTAGAAATTTCTCCATTTGCAAGAGGAGAAGACTGATGGTAGGAAGACCCACAAAAATTATAGAGCAAAGACAAAAATGAATCTAAATAATTCAGGTTGGTAGTTGTAATTCTTCAGCAAGCCAGCTTGCTTGCCCTTCTCCAGAGAGCCCTGATGGAACTTTTCATGTCCAACAGCCACATGAGCATGGAGGCAGTGTTTTTGTAGTGACTGATGTGTGAGGGAAGCCTCACTCTTGAATCATTACAGCTTCTCCAAAAGAGAGAGTTCTTTAACTTTGGCAGTTTTCTCCACCAGTCTGAGAACTGGTTCTTTCTCCCAGCTCTGTCCCTGCTGATTGATGAGTAATTGATGCCTGCCTACTCTGTCACGAGTCTCCATGAGTTTCGGCATGTTGTGCATCCTTCTGTCAGCTCTGCTCCAGAACAGGCACCTGAAATGGTTTTGTTTCCTTTTACAGAATGCTTTTAACTCCCTTGGGGTCATTCCAGCCCTGACATTGGGTAATATATGGGCAAAACCTCTTCAAATTGCTTCTATGCTATTTTTCTGTGTTCTTTTGTGCCTGTTATTGTCTCTCTGGCCTTCTGTTTGCCACAGCTGTCCTGGAATACAGCAAAGAAATTTGGCCATAGCCTTCCTGTGGCACGGGCTTCTTCTATTACTGTACGCTAGAAATAAGACACATTCCTGTTTCTCTTGTCATCTGTTCTGTCCCAAGGGCTCCCACCCTCAGCCAGCATCTCCTTCCCCTTGGCCTCACGACTGCTCTGCTTCCTGCATGTCCCACTTCCACTTGGCCTGGCAGAAGCTCAGGCCGATCATGCCAATTGATTAAAATGACATTCTCAGTCCTATGATCTTCACAGCCACGAAACTCTTCAGCTAAAATTATTTTCTTCCTAGACCAATTTCCTATTTTTTTCAAAATCCCAATTTTGTATCATTTAAGAATCTGTTTATCATTACCAGCCCATCAACTCTCTTCTGAAAATTGCCCATCCAGGTACCCCTGGGACCCTCTCCTCAAGAGCATACAAAAGCCTGAATAATTACTGTATAAATGCGCTGATTTGACCCAGTTGTGAATCAGTTTAATCCACATCTCTAGATGCCCTGAGAATTGGGACCCTATTAAATGTTCTTTACTCACAGCTACAGAAAATCCCCTGCATTCCATTAAGCTGTTCCCTCAACACAGCGGGAAATGAACCTGATACGTTATGATTTGTCTTCAGCAAATCCAGTTGGCCTCCCGGCCTCCTTGCTCTGTTTTTCTCTAGGTGCACAGTAACTGATGGCTTTATTAATTGTTCAAACAACTCATCAAAAAGGCCCTAATCTGCCCTGTCCTTCCCACAGCCTCTTTAAACCAGGTACTTGCTTTCTTTTTGTGAAGCTTTTGAGTCTTTACTTCAGCTTCTGTTGCTGGTCTGATGCTGGATATTACCCCCCTACCCAGTGCTTTGTGTTTAACCTCTGAGGTTTGCAGGTTTTCATGGAAGGGGCAGAGGGAAGTTGGTGCAAATCTCTTTGTGGGCTGTACCAAAGGATCTGGGCTGGTGGTGAACTACAAGTTTCTGAATTCACATTGATCCCATCAGGACAGGATCTGCTTGCAAATAATTCTTTCCAGATTCTGCCAGGTTTTCTTATCACTATCTGTAAATGTTTACATCAAAGCAAACCCTTCTTGGGTGGGGAATGACACAGAGGAGACATTTTCCTTTTCAGCTTCCTTTTTATCTCTCTTTGCTCCCATTAAGTATGTGAGCAGAGCTTCCCCGAGCCATTCTGGGGGCTCCTTTATGCTTAGAAATCTTGTTCTCGCTCCTTTGACCTGCTTTGCTAATTCACTGCTTTACTTCTTTTGCTTTGCCTCAGTGCTGCTCTTTCTTGCTAATCCCAAAGAAAAATCTGCTTTCTTCTCCCATTCCCTTTACAAAGAGGTTTTCAAAGGCTGTGGTACTGTGGCCACATTGTGGTGGAAGGTGATGTGCAGATTGTTTTATCAGCTGGGTTTTTTGGCATGTTATGCTGCCTTTGAGGGGCTAAAGGAATGAAGTTAGGAAGTTTTCGAACACTTTTTATTCCTTTTCCTTTGAAGCCTCGGGGATGTCATTTGAGGTCTGTGCTACTTTGATAGGATGAATGTTTTGGATGTGAGCTTTTGGACCCTCACATTGCAGCTGGAGGAATGTGTGGAAAGAGATTTCAGCATCTTTCCAAAACATTCACTGTCTTTGCAGTTAGATAGGTTTCATCAGTCTCAACATATTCTGATTAGGGATTGATTTCTACTGGGGAAATTATCTTAATTTGACTTCTAATTAAGTGTAGTAGTCAGTGTAAACGTTCTTCCCATTGTACAAATAAATTAAGGGCTGCTTGTTGATTAGGAATAGGTTTAGTTGATGAGACTTGCTGTGAAATAGGAGTGTCGGTACAACCTTGCACACTTCCAGCTCTAATGACACAAAACTAAAATTTAATCATGTTTTCCCCCCTGGTTAATGCCCTTGCTTTATCCATGCTTTCATTTACTCATTCTTCCACAGGTGATATCAGTATTTCATGCATTTTCCATTTTTCAACGTTTGTAGACTAATAGTAAGAAAACAATTTTAAAGCTCTTCTGTCCCTAATTATCCAGGATACTCCATACAGAAGCAAGAGAGGACATGTGCTCTGCTTGTACTTCTAGCAAAATTAATGTTAAAGCTCTGACCTTAATTTCTGCAGTTTTGAGGCCCTTGTGTAAGTCTGGAGGGATCTGGTAAATTCCAGACTGGCAGCCAGGCCTGGGCTGCCCACTGCACCAAAAGCTAGGAGGCATCCTGGGGTGTATCCTTATGGAGCAGCTTAGGTAGACTACAGGAAGCTTCTGAAATTTATCCTTGTTACAGACGGACACCTCCCTGTGTAACTGTCTAGTCTTCCAACTCCAAAAGGGAGATGAGCTCTGGCTCCCTATGCTGAGCCCTGGTGCTGGAGATAACTTGATTTAACTTTAATTTCAGCTATTCTTACCTTTTAAGCGGGTTGGCTCAGGCTGCCTGATTTCTCCCAGCAGAAGAAATGCTGGGCAGAGATTTGTGTAAACATCACTCCTGTGTGTTATCATGACCACTCTTCTCCCCGGTTTGTGTTAAGGCAGATCTACGTTCATCTAGACTGCTCTTGGCCAAAGTTTGTGTCTAAAGCTTCTCTTGAAACCTAAAGCTGTCTTTAAGTGAAACTAGCTCCACAATAGCTTCAGGTGAGCTCCTCCACTGCTTCACAGCCCATAGGTTTTAAAAGTATTTCTTCTTTTCCTGTGTAAATCTTCTTTGTCTAAATTAGGCTGTGTATTTCTTGCCCCATCCCTGGGGAGCCAGATAAATATTACTCACTGTTCTCTTTCTGACCTCATTTTACATAATGGAGTGTGTTTGCTCTATTCCTCCTTCTCTTTGCAAAGTAATCAGGCTAATTCATTTCTTGTGCTCTACCCCATAGCTACGATTTCTGCTAAGCCCTGTGTTCTCATTGTGCCACTCCAGCCTCACTTTCTGGGATTGCAGAGACTCCTTCTTGGAGACCTTGATGTGCATACAAGCTGGGAATCTTCTATTGCTGGTGCCGGAGTCCTAGCAGCAGTTCCTGAGGCCAGGAGCTCGTTACTGCTTGTACTTTATGTTGCTGGGACCCACAGAAATGCTTTTAGTCAGAATAAGGATACTGGCTTCCACTGCTTGTAGCATCTGCCCCTTTTCTTCAGGCAGTCATATTCCCCAGAGCAGAGAACTCCCCACAGCTCATTACTCATGTTCTTTCCTTCTTGTAAGAACTGACTGGATCACTGGCATTGGAGCACTTGCTAAGACTGGGACCAAATCCTGTCAGTGGGACTCCTGTTTCCTGGCAGCAGGACAGACCTGTGCCAACCAGTGTTCTGGAGAGCACTCACAGTGGTGTTTAGCACAGGGTACAGTATGTTGCAAGACATGGTCCCAAACTATTTGAGGATGGAGTTAGTAAAGACACCTAAAAAAGAGAGTTGAGGGGATGCTCCAGGGTAGCAGAGATGCTTGTGGTCTCTGCCAAGCATCCTGATGAAGGAGAGTTTGTGTTTCTTGCAGGTGACATAAAACTTAAGTACTTTGTCTTTTGGGGTAGACATCTTTGCTGGCGTGCTTGGGTTGCTAGGGTATATGCCATGGGGCTCACTGGGGCTCATTTCACAGCTTTCCCTGTTAACCTTCTAAGTTTTGCTTTCCTTCCCTTTCTTACATATTCTGCCTTTTGGGTAGCTTTCTGCCCTTCCAGTGTGTTTTTCTCACCAGGGTAGCAAGTGAGACTCTCAGCAGTATGTATATATACGCTCTTCCAGCCCCTGGTATTGGATTCCTCATTATGCATCTATATAATTCTTCCTCCAGTGCTTTTATAAAGTACAAAACACTAACCAGGTCAGCAACAACCTTATTATCACAGGCTCCGAGTCTCTGGGAACTGTAATCCTGTTGTTTGGATGAGCTTGTGTCAGTTTTGCTTTCTGTCACTGCTGCACAGTCGCTGACACAGATGATGTTTGACTTTGTTTTCTCGTTGCCAAGTGCAGCTGAGACTGAGCCCAGTCTGGGGCCTGCGGATTTGGCCCACGAGTCTGCAGGCACGAGGAGGGAAGGGAAACTGCTGTCAACAGGGCTGCCCAGCTCTTCTTTGTGCTCTGTGGGTGACCAGAAGTCTGGGTGTCGTTGACGCATAAAGGTGTCTCTTCTTCAGCGACAGTCAGTGAGCCAGCTGCACATGTACGGCACTCAGAATACACACAGCTGGCTCTACCCAGGGGTTTCTGCCAGCCTGGGTGATAATTTGTGTTTACAGTACAATGGCATGGCCTCTGTCCTCTCTTTCAGTCTGTGTCTTTGGCTCTGTGGGTTCTGGAGCAGGACAGAGGCCATGGCACTGCATTAATCTGGGAAATGCTCACCGGCACTCTGGTGGGTATTGATAAAATATGATCTTTAAGCTGCACCCTGGGACTGCTCACTTTCCCCATCTCTTTGCCCCAGAACAGGAAACATATGCACCCACACAGAGCATCTTCTCCCATCCCTGTCTCATTGGGAATTTACTCTCCTTGCTGCGATGTCACTGTAGACATTCCTGTTTTTCCAAGAAACAGCTGAACCCCTCAGCATTTCCTTGCTTGGCTAGAGTCTCAGTGAGAGCTTGCTGCAGCAATTGCTGTGGAGCTGTAAATGCAAAACAGCTTCATGCTGAGCATGGAGGTCAGCAGTGTCAAAACTACCAGGCTCATGAGGAGCCAGGAAGAGTCCCGTGGCTAAAACATCTCGTTTTGTTTCTGTCAGGTTCGCTCCATCAGCATCAATGTGAGGAAGAACCTTGCTTTCAACACGCTGAGCCAGGAGCTGCTGCTGAAGGAATTCTCCACGATCTCTTGAAGCGGGGACGCTGCCGCTGCGCCGGCTGAGCAGAGACGGGCCCGTGTGCAGGGACACTCCAGCTCTGCGGCCGTCGCCTCCTGCCCGCCGAAGGGACTGTTTCTTTTAGGGGAACGCCTTGCTGCTGTGTGTTTGATCCCAAAGGAATGTGTTTAAACAGAACTTGGGCTGAGGAGAGGTGATTGGCATGTTGAGGAGGAAGCAATTTTTTATGGTGCCATGGGAGTGGGCAGCCATTCCTGTGACATTGCAATGGGAGATTCCCTCCACAGCCTCAGGGAAAATGCACTGGAAACCTTTGTAGCAGAGCTGGGGAGAGCTCACAACTGAAATAATAAAACCAGCCCAGCTGTGTGAAACTGTTCTGGGTAGAGATTGCTCACCTGCTCTGTGGGGAAAGCTCTGTGGTCCCAGGTGAGGGCTGTTCTTTTCCATCAGCCTGCATCAACATGTCCTCCTGCCATGTAAGTCAAATCCACTGCCACCCCATTGGGAATGGCTTTGGATTATAAAACAGTTTCCCCAAGGAGCAGGCCTTGCTCACTGCTGTCTCCTGATGTCAAAAGGTGTCACTTCAACCAAGCCATCGGATTACTGGAAAGGGGAAACTTTGCCTCCAAGGCTGTTGGCTTGCAGGGTCCAGTGCGAGCCAGTATACAAGAACATGGGTCATCAAACAGAGCACTTTGTTACTGGAGACCAGCTCTGCTTGGGGTCACTGTTGCTTCCAGTAGCCCCAGCTCATCTGCTGTTTCTAAGGTAGAGGGACATTTTTAGATACTTGGTTTTCATGGGGCAGAGGACAGGCTGGTTCCTTCTCCCCAGTCACCTTATTGCCCATCAGAGACCGCTTTGCGACAATCCTCCTCTTCCTCACAGGAACATCTGCCTTTCATATGTTTGCAGGTGCCTGGTGACCTTCATAAATGAAGAAGTCTCCAGTTTTTCCTTTGTGTGTAGCACACAGTTAAAATGCATCTGGAGAAGTAGTGACTTCACTTTCTCGCCCTCATGTCTTCACCAAGCGACTTACAGCCGTGGTCTGCTGAGGGCTTCCTAAGGAAGAGCTCTGGGGTGATGTGGGGCACAGGCAGACCTTTCTGCTCCCAGAGCCGGTGCTTCAGAGGTGCCCAGATCTGGCAGAGCCTGTTTAGAGTGCTGTGTCAGGCTCCCAGCTCAGGAATACACAGCATAAACACCCGTTCCACACCTGTTCCCTGCTCATGTGTTTTCAGCTCCCAGCAGTGATGTTAGGATATGAGAATCTGGCTTGACTTGGTGGACTGAAGTAGAGAAGTTATTTACATCCCAGATCCACAGTTTTTTTTCCTCCCCCCCTAGAAAACAGGTGGTTTTTTTTTTTTTAAAGTGCCTAGTCCTGCTCTTAGCCTTGTAGGTTAGTGTGAGTAATGTGGATGTCATGCTCATTTACTACCATTTTTAGGCAAGGCTTTTTTCATGCTAATGTGCGTTAATTGTGTTAATGTTTCATCTTACCTGCTATGAGCATGGGAAACTGAACGCTGTGTCCTTGGCCACCCACTGGGCACAACACTGATGACATCCCTATGTTTTCCTTGGGAGCACTGGCTTCTCTCAGCAGAGGATACTATTCCTCAGCAGGGAATTGTCTGGCTTTTAACAGCTAAGCCAGACGTTTACTTGCTTTCTGCCATGCTAGTGTATGGGAATGTGTATGTGTCAAAGGGACAGTGCTTAGGGGAGAACAAGCAGGCTCCATAAAATCACTGCTTGAGAACAGACCAGGGCATGTAGAGGAGGCAGCTTCTCCAGTGGAAAATGAGGAACAGTTTGCAGTATGTGGTGTTTGTCTGGGGGGATAGAGGGGGATCTCACCTCTGAGGGGGGAGTTCCTTCTCAAAGGGACTTGAGGTGCAGCCCCAGCATTGTGACTGTTGGAGCAGAGTCATCCAGCTGTCCTCATGCCTCCTGTTCTCTGAGCCCACTTAGGCTGAGCCTAGACACCTATATGAGAGAGTTTGGGATGAGTCTGCTTCTGACTCAGCAACCTCTGGAATTTTCAGCTTCTCACTCTCGGCTCAGCTATCCTGTCTCCCTGAGGATGCTCCCTTGCTGGGGTGATCATAGAAGCCCAGGCATGTGTGAGATCAGTTCCTGAGCCCAGCCCTCATCCAAGTCTGAGCTGGGGAAGACTGTGATACGTGTCCTCTTGTCACACTGTCACTGAACCAAGCACTGTAAGTGGATGTACATACAAACCTAGAGCTCAATAAATAGCAGAGCCCTGCCTGTCCAGAGTGTGCAGTGTTTGTCCATCACTGGAGGGAGAGTGGGGTGGTTGTGGGAGTGGCCCTGTCACCATTTGGTGGCACACTGGCTGCAGCAGGGCTATCACCTGCCCTTGGGCTCTTCCTGCCTATGCAGAGGGAGGCTGTGGCACTCCACAGTGGTGCCTTGTCCTTGGTCCAGTGTGCAGGTACCATCCAGTAGTCTGCATCCCTCTTCCTCTTACATGTCCCCGTGGCTGGTACTAAGGAAACCATGAGCGAGGGATGCAGGGACCTGCCTGTGCCTGGTGTGATGCTCTCTGTTGCTGGTGTCAGCAAACTCCTGCTCACAGATTCTGCTGCACATTTGTCTGCTTTGTTAAACACCCTACTACTATTTGTGTTTTGAGGCCAGCTTGAACTGAGCAGAAAGTAATTTAAATCTTAATGTTCAGCTTCAGGATGTGTGTGACAGCCTCAAACTTTCCTGTATCTGATCTGAGCAGGCGAGTGTATTTTGTTACATCTAATTCATGACTCTGTCTGTTATTGGAAGAGCTGTTTCTGAGGCTTGGGGAGTGTGGGGAGAAGTCAGATTGCTACCTTTACATTATGCAGCAGCTGCAGGGAGACAAATATTTTACAAAATAATGACCTGTAAGAGAATTGAGTTGGGCTAAACTTTGGAGGGAGTTACTAAGAGTTGTTCTGTAAGTGCCACTGTGATTTTTGATCTCTTTTTCCTGAGCTCTTACAGGTCCCACTTTTCATGCAGACTTGAGAGAGAGGCAACTTGAGAGAGAGGCAACTCCTCAGGAGCTGAGCCTTCCCTGTATGGGCTGGCAGCTCCAAATGGTGTTTTGAGTGTTCTTTGGAGCTGCCAGGAGCAGGGAGTAGCAAACCCCTGATCATGTACAGCAGCCAGAGGGTAGGGTGCACCTTTGCCCACCTGCTGTTTGCTTTGCAAACCTCTTTGTCCTCTTCCTGGTCATGGCTATTGCCTGCTCTGATTCCCTATCCACGCCACAGGGGCCATTCCTCTGCAGGATCCGTGTGAGCTGCCTTCCATGTGAGCATGTCCTGCTGTCTTTTGGGGGGTGCTTTCCTCTTCCCACTTGAGGAATTGGACACTCCCTGCTCCTGCACACTGTTGCATGGTGGATATCAGCAGAAGTCCCAGAAGGAGATGTTTCCTAGACAGCACTTGCACAAGGGATCAACTCCAGTGTGCTCCACCTGCTTCCCCACACTTTCTTCTCAGCGTGGAGCTGCTCTCTTTCCTAGCTCCCCTTCCAGTACAGGGCAGGCAGAGGGAGCAGCTGTTCCCCCTGACAAGTCACAACTGGTGCTGTGCGTATTGGGATAGTGTGTGGCCAGCAGTCAATGGTAAGATTTACAGCTGGCTCTTGGCACTCAAAAGCAGCTCTTGATCAGCACTGAGGCCTTTTGAGTATTTATTCTCATCTTCTGTGGGCTCTGTTTTCCTGTTTGGTGCTTGTTGGTATGAGCAGGGTCATGCTGGACAGAAGTATGACAGGTTTTTTTGGCAGATGAGGCATTGCAGTAAACTGAAAGGAAAGAGGTAAAGCCCAGCTTTGGAAAGTGTAGAAATCCAAAGGGGCCAGCATAAGATGTGCTTTTCCCCTGGTGGCAACTTATGAATGCCTTTGCTGATGCTTTCAGGGGGAGGGCAGGCAGAAGAATAAGTGACAAATGGAAGTCTGGACCAGCAGTCTAGAGAAGGGCTGGTGCAAGGCTCGTGGAAACTGGAAGCCCCTGGGGCTGCTGAGAGTCCTTTGAGCTGGTCAGAGCCCTGGTTCTCCTCACCTACAGCACAGTGTGGTTGTGCCCAGGGGGACACTGATCAAGCAGAGGGGTGATCCCAAATACATCTGATAGGCAGCACCCTTGAGGGAGCATTGCTGAATGCTGTTGTCTTTCTAAAGCTTCTTTGAGCCACCCTGGCAGGTGCTCAGGGATGCAGACCTCAGGTCTGACCCAGTGTAGCTGTCACCCCTCAGGGTTGTGACTGACTTCAAAGAGAGATGCTCAGGATGGGGCTTCCCCCCCAGCTGTGCTCTACAGCTGCCCACACATCACTCGGGACCAGCAGCTTGTGCCCAGAGGAGCCCCTGCTCTCAGGAACAGAATGGGGCTCCCCTGCAGCCCCTGACATCTCAGCACATCCCAGAGGGCCAGAACAAGCACAGGGTCCTGTGCTGCCCTCTCCCAGCTGGGCAGCTGCCGGAGCACAGGCTGGACCATGCTCTGCAGCTTCTGCTCTCTGTGCTGTCCCCCCAGGGCTAATTGAATCATGTGGCTGGAAATTGAATCCAATTGAATAGATTAAATGAACCGGGCTTGCCTCTCACTGCAGCACAGCTCAGAGCCTTGCCAAGCTGCTGCCAGAGGCTGGGAGCTCCCAGAAGTCCCGTGGGGGCAGGAAGGGGCTGGGGAGGCTGCCGGGAGATGGACACCCACTGTGCTGGGCTGCTTCTCCAGCTCTGCTGTGACAGATGGACCCTCAGCCATTTCTCAGTGATGTGCAGTCTGGCTGTGTCCCAGGACCCACAGGTCACTCTGCTACAGACACACAGAGGTTGGGTTGGCTCGTTTCCCTTCTGAAGCAATTAATGACTAATTAGCTGGAGCTCCCCTGCTCCAGAGTTCAGCCAGGGCCCTCCCAACAGTGTACAGGGGCCAGGATGCTCTAATGACCTGTGGCTGCTCAGGAGTTCCAATCCTGTTGTTTCCCCAGCCTACAAGTGGAGCAAGTGGTGCTCCAGCAGCACCCCAGCCCCATGCCCTGCCGTCAGCCCCTCTGCTGCAACCATTGCCAGGCCAGTGGGATGGGATAGGATGGACTGGGATGAGCAGAGTGCTGAGAGCACAGTCACAGCAGAGGCATCCCTTCCCATGGAGGTGAGCTCGGGCACAGGGCCCTGCCCTGGCAGAGCTGGAGGACACGTGTTCGCAGTGTGGACTCGCTCGTGACAGAGATGCACATCTGTTCTCATAGCAGACCTGAGCTGCTGAAAGAGCCCCTGGTGTGGCATCCAGTGTGGCATAAATGAACGTTGGAAATAGTATCTAGTTCCTCTTTAATTAAAACCTGAGCCCAGAGGCACTGAGCACACAAACATGAGACGCTTTGTAATGCTGGGGAGGGCTTGTGGGACTCGGGGTATGTCCTGAGCCCAGGAATGCTCCAGTCTCCACTTCCCAGACTAAGGCTTTTCTTCACACAGATTTTGTCTCTGTTGTGAAGAAGTGGCAAAGAAACATTCTGGGTGGACACAGAGTTCCTGGTCAGCCCACTCAGCAGTGAGGCCATGCTGGGGAATCCCTCCTTGCTGGAGGGATAAGCAGAGGCAGGTTTCGAGGATCCAGAGTGTGATGCAAAGTCCTTTCTCCCTCCTGCACACCCAGATTTCTCACACCTGCTGGTTTGCATTTGACAGAAGAATTTCCCTTCCTCCTGCAGCATTCCTGCTTGCAAGGCCCTCCCAGCAGCTTGCAGCATCATCTGTTCCTCCTCCAGCTTTGCAAGATTTTTCAGCAGCTGAAATTCCCCCCAGGTCTGAATCTCACAGTGGATCCCACCTGCCCGTGTGTCTCTGCAGGGTGGATTAGTGGAGATGGGAGCAGCCCTCCCCTGTGTGTGTCCTGGCTGATGTCCCCCTGGGGCATCACCTCCCAGGGACCTGCTGGTCTGCTGTCGCTGTTCCGAGATCCCGGAGACCCATCGCTCTGCGGAGACCGAGGGGCTTGTCCTGGTCTTGTGTCACCCTGATCCATTTCCTCGGCAGATGTAGTAAGTATTGTGGTTTATTCCTGAGTGAGGCCATTTGCCCTGCCTGGAGCCCTCCCCAGACACTTGCATGGCCGTGAACATCCCTGCCCCAGGGGGCCTGTCTGGGTCCTGGGACAGGAAGAGCTGCTGGTGCAGAGCTGCTCATCTCCATCTGCTGACATGTTTGCAAGGGGTGAAGCTGGTTTAAGGAGCTCCTCTTGTTTGCCCTCTGCCTCTGGAACCAGTCCCTGGGTGCTGCACCCTTTGTCCCGGCCCGGGAGCTGCCTGGGAGCCCTCTCTGCTATGGAAGCTGTCCCTTGTCGCCAAGTGTAAATCTGAGCCCAGAGACACCAGGTGACCACAGCCAAAATAGGATTAATGGCATCTGCTGGGAGCTCATCCCAAGGACTGCTATTGATGATCATGGCTGTAAAATACTGTTAACAGTGGATAAAGCACTGTGATTTTGAGCACTCGACAATTACATCTCTGTTTGAAATTTCCTAAAGATAGGATCAGACTCCTGAGTCCTGCTCTCTGCTTTTTCGATAGAACTAATAAGAATGGAGATATGCAATTAGAGAGCATGCAGGATGGTAGGGCAGATCAATGCCTTGTAGTTACCTAATGAAATGTTAAATTATGTCTTTCCCTCTCCCTGTCCCCTAATCACACCCAGCCCAGGCTGCTTGCAGAGAGCAGAGGGCCTGCGGGAGATCCCCCTGCATCCCTCTGCCCCTGAGGTGCAGACCCAAGAACTCCTAACTCCTCTCCAGGGTTGTCTTCTGTGGTTTGGGACTGCCTTGGGTTTTGTGTGCAGCCTAGAGTTTTCAGCAGGGGAGTGTAGGGAGTGGTGGCCCCAGAGCTGGGGTGTCCCAGCAGGGAGCAGGAGGCAAAGATGAGCCAAAGGGATCAGTCCAGGATTGCAGGGTGAGTGTTCTGGAGGAGGAGTAGGGATGGTTGTGGGTGGGCTCAGCTCGGTCCGACCTGGGTGTGGATGAGGCTGGTGCAGTTGTGTCTCCAGCCAGACTCTTAATCTGGTGAATTTCCAAAGTTGTTCTCTTCCCTGGTTATGACAAGGCTGCAGTGGCCACATGATGAGCTGGGGACAAACAAGGCTCCTGGACAGCATGACCCTGCTCATACTTTCCAGCCCTTCTCACCCTAAGAGTCATTCCTGGCTGCAGCTTCACTGCCTGGGGAGCAGCAGTAATCCTGTGCAGATGTCCCTTATCAAAGCTTTGCTGTCTCTGACAGGGTGACAGGGTGACGTAGGGAGCGTGCCTTGTGCCAGGGCCAACGTGAATGGGTGATTTCCATCGCGACGAGGGTGTCTGAGTGGTCCCAGGGACACGCTACCTCAGAGAGGCTCACGCCCTGGGGGCACCTCATGGGGCAGCACCTTTTGGACCCCCAGCCTGTCTCGCTCTGTTTCCTACTCATCCCACCCCTCTGCTGGCTGTGCCAAGCCCTGGGGCTGGTTTACCTGGCCCTGTTTTCCTCATGGCTCTCTGCTGCTGTTGCAGAGATGAGTTTTGGGACCTGGGTGCATCCACAAGACCCCTGCCTGCCCCAGCAGGCTCAATCCATCTACCTGCTGCCTGCCCTCCACACGTCGCTGGCTCTGGGCTTTGGAGTATGGGCTTCATGGTTAGCTGTGTCTGTGGAGCCTGTGCCATGCGTTGGCCATCTAGAGCATGGCCCTTCCTCCCAGTTACCCTGTGTAACTGGGATCTGGATTCTCAAGAGCTGACAGAGCTCTTTTTATCCTCTGGACATAGTTAATCCAGTGACATCTTCCGCAGTGCAGACCACCAGCCCTGTCTGCGGCTGGCTCCTGCCCATCCTGAACCTGCTGATTGCTTTTGTGGTGGATGTGGCCAGCAGCAGCCAGACTGCACAAGGCACACTTTGATTAAAGCCTCAGACACTGCCTAGGTGATTTTCCTCAGCCTGGCCTGCTCTTTTTGCATCTGCTGCACGTCCCGGTGAGATTGAGACGTGTTGCAGGGGATGCTCAGCATCCTGGGGTGACTTTGCTGCTGTGCCTGTCCCTGTCCAGATGTACTCACTGAGGCATCTCTGCACCCGGTGCACCCACAGCAGGGCACCTGTCTGGGTCTGGACAAGAGGGCAGAGACCAGACCCATTCCTGCTTCTCCTACCCTGGCAACCTGCAGACTCTCACCTCCCAGTAAGGAAGGGTGCCCAGAGGAACATTTAGGGGAGGATGTTGTATTTTTCCCAAGCAGAGAAAGGCTCAGAGGCTGTGAATCCTGGCAGAATGCCCAGCCCTCATGGCTGCTACGGAAAGGAGCTGTAACCAGCGATCAAGTGAGTTGTACCCCCTTTTTTCTACACTGTGGAGGGATGGGATACGTTAGCCTGGGCCTGGGGCTGTCCCATCCTACCCTGTGTTACCCACCAAACTGCCCAGCTTCCCCCCTCTCCCCGGCCTGGCAAAGCATCTCTTGCTTGCCTGCTGGAACAGGAGCACTTAGCTAGGATAAAAATAGCCATGTTTGCCTCCCAGTGGACCAGGGATGGCAGAAGGTGAAAACTTCCCTGTGCAGCTCTGCTGGGCTTGCCACATGCATAGCAGGATGGACCCCGAGGAAGGTGAAGTTGGTGGGTGAGCTTGGGCATGGATCACACAGTGCTCCCAATCTACTTCCCTGGGACACTGCTAGTCCCCAAGGGCAGCCAAGAAAATGTGGGCAAGCACGTGGTGGAGAGGCTGGAGGAGGGAGGTTGAGGAGATCAGGGAGCAGCAGGATGGACAA
Organism: Anomalospiza imberbis; assembly: GCF_031753505.1. NCBI lineage: Eukaryota > Metazoa > Chordata > Aves > Passeriformes > Viduidae > Anomalospiza > Anomalospiza imberbis. The sequence continues at coordinate 22,093,796 of NC_089688.1, forward strand.
GCCCAGAAGTGCAGGGGATCCGTGGGCTGGCCATACTCCAGCTTTGCTTGTCAGGCTAAGCAAAAGGGACACTGCCAGAGCTGTCCCGAGAGTTTCCCTCCAGGCAGTCAGTGCATGCAGGCTCTGGGCATTGGCCGGGCCACAGGGAGGGCTGGGGGAATGTGTTTAGTTCTCCAAGCATTTCTCCACTGCGTTTTCCTTGCTAAATGGCTCTTATTTTTAGATCCAGGCAGTTGCTAAGCATCACTGCCTCGCTAAGGCAGCTTCTTTCATGGCTTGACACCAAAGCACGCTGACAACATGCTGCCTCGTGAGCATGGCCCTCCCTCCTCGCTGATCTGGATTCCCTTCTGCCCTGCAGCTCCTGTGTGCCGGGCTGGCACAGGGATCGGGAGGGATGCTTTGCCTCCTCCCGCAGCCCCTGCTCTCCTCTGTCTCTCTGCATGGGTGAGAGAATGAAGGGAGGAGCACTGGGGAGCACTGATGGGAGCTGGACAGCCGCTGAGATGTGCCCAGGACCCCTGTCATGGTGCAGTCAGTACTCAGGCAGTGGCATGACAAAAGCCACTGGCTTTGTCCGTGGAGGGGACTCTTCAGCACAGTCGGCATCCCCCGGGGGTGGCATCGTGCACAGATGGCAACAAATAACCAGGGGCAGCAGCGGGACATCAAGTTCCCAGTGCCAGATGTACCGGTGGGCTGTGAGCTCCTCTCTTGGCAGCACCGTGCCTCTGGAAGCCTCCCCAAGTATGCTGCTACTTCACCCTTTCCCTGGGGCTGCAGGAGATGGGGTAAAATCCTGCTAAAGAATCCATCCCTGCATGGAAAGCCATGCTCGGGATGGGGACGGCAGTGGGATCCGCTTCTGTGCTTGGCTGCAGGCAGGGGGACCTGGCCGCCCTCCCCACACCTCTCCTGCATCTCTTGACCCCTGCCCATCCCCTCCGACTCGGACCGATTTCTCATCCAGCTTCTCCCCCCAGGCGGAGGTGCAACAGCCCCGCGGGACTGGGCAGGGCTGGGGTTTCCCTTCCTGGGGGTCCCAGGGCTCAGCCCGGCATGGGCACCGACACGCAGGACTCGGGGGACCATCGCTCCCCTGCAGTGTGTGGGGGTCTGCACCCCTCCTGCCCCACGCCGTCTCCATCTGTCCCCTTCTCCGTCCCTGCGCGGTGCCTGGTGCCCGGGGCTCTCCCGAACCGCCGGAGACCGCACCTCGGTGCAGTCCGGACCAGCTCTCTCCCTGCCTCTTCCCGGGAGCGCCCCCGCCTTCCGCCCCCTGCCCGTGCCTCAGTTTCCCCGCGGCGACGGGGCCGGGCTGGCGGTTCCCGGGAAGAGGCGGGGAAGGACGAGAGGGAGGGGGCGGCCGTGCCCAGCCCCGGCGGCGGCGGCGGCGGCGGGGACCGGGGCGGCTGCGCGCTCCTGCTGCCGTGCCGTGCCGTGCCGAGCCGAGCCGAGCTCCCGGCACCGCCGGCCCCTTGGCGCTGCCGCGCTGAGCGGCGCGGGCGGCGGGGCGGGGGGAGGCGGCGGCCGCGGGCAGCCCCTGCCCGCCGGCGCAGCCCGTGCGCCCCGTCGCCGTTCCCCCCGCCGCTCGGCGGGGCGGGAAGATGCGGAGCAAGGGCAGGAAGGAGAGCCTGTCCGACTCCCGCGACCTGGACGGCTCCTACGACCAGCTGACGGGTGAGTGCCGCCGCCGGGGAAGGTGCAGCAGCCACTCGGACCACGGCGCGGGGCGGTCCCGGGCACCCGCTTCCAGCCCCGCTGAGCCCCGCTCCCTGCCCGCTCCGCTTCGCCGCACGCCTCGCTCGGGGAGAGGGGGAGCGGCCGCGACCCCGGCGCTGGAGCAGGGGAACAGTCCCGGCCCCCCGGGGAAGGGTGCTCCGGGGGCTATAGGGCTGGTCCCAGCGTGCAGAGGTTGTCCCGAGGCAAGGAAAAGGCCCCGGGCGGGGGGTGGAACGCTTGGATCGCTTTTGGCCGCCCCCCAGGTTCACAATCCCTCACTGTTCTGCCCAAGCCCCTCGGGACAGCAGGGTCTGGCGCTGGGCTCTCTCTGCCATGCCTTGGGCCCCCGCTGCACCCTGGGGTGGCACAGCAGCATCCCGGCAGCAGGTTCACCAGGGAAGACAGGCTCACTCCACTCAGAAAACCCTAGCAGCACCACGGTGCCTGGTGTCTTCACCCATCACCCGGTGTCCCCTAGAGCACCCCTTGAGATGTCCTGCCCCTGGATGAGATAGCTGTGGGACAGAGAGGATTAAGATGGTCAGTTTGTGACCCTATTGTATTCCCCTTCATCCTCTGCCCCATCAGGGAATTGCCGAGCATCCCACATCCCACAACATCTGTCCATCCGTCACACCTCATCTTCCACTGTCCGATAGGGAAGCAGCTGGGCTGGAGCTGGCAATACCCCTCCTTCCCCACGTGCTCTCCACAGATCAGGCCAAATCCTATCCTCTTTCAGGGCCTCTGTTGCAGCTGTGAAATGGGGCAGCAGTTCCCACCTGCCTTCTAGGACCCCGATGGAGCTGAACCTTTCCTTAGCCACTGGGGTTCAGTGTCCTGGTGCCGTAGGCTGTGTGGGCACAGGCGGCTTCCCTGAGTTCTGGTGATGCTTTTCCTGCCGAAGTCTGGGGTGGATTTCAGGATTTGCTCTAGAACTTCAAAGAGGTGGTGGCAGCAGAGCAGGACCTCTGCTCTTCTTTCCTGAACAGCCCCACACATAGGAAACGCTGCTTACTGTCTGCCCAAACGTGCTGCAGAGAAGATATTTTTGAGCTGTGTAGGAACTTGGAACCCACACACAACTTTTGGTTTCTCCAGTAACTTTAAAATGTCCATATGGATTTAAATCAAATCAAAGTTAAAAATAAATTCCAGTCTCTCTAAGACTGAGACCTTTTATGCCTGGGCTTACCTCTGAGCCAGCTGTGCAGCAGGAACATGGATGGAGTGGAGCTGTACCACCATGCAAGTCCCTGCCCGCAGGGATGGGGCTTTAGGGAAGTCTTTGGGGAATAAGGGTGGAAATATCTGCCCCATTTCCCAGAGTGGGAAACTGGCCCTGTAGGGCATGTCACTCATTTCCCATCTCTGTCAAGTCAGTGACCTGCCAGGGCAGAGCCTGCAGTAGCACCATAGAGCAGAGGGAGCTGGTCCAGTGGCACTGATTTCCCCTGCGCTGGCTGAATGCACCGAAGCGGACCCCCCCTGTGGAGGGAAAGCTGTCTTTCTCCCAGAAAGTGTGGAAGTGATGCAGGCAGGAGAGGGGATGCAACCTTAACTCTAGGGAGGGTTTACTAGCTTGACCCCATGCCTTCTAACCTGGTCTTGGCTCTCCTGATATCCTGGAGATGTGGTGAGGAGCTGGGATCTCCACAGGGCTGTAGCAATGCCCTGGCATGAAGCTGGCAGTGCCTGTGTGGTCTCTATCTGCAGATGGGAGGGTTGCCCCGGCACCTGCTGTTTGGTAGCTCAGCTCTGCTTGGAGTCAAGCACGAGCAGTTTTGGGTATTCCTGCAGCTTTGGAGACCCCCATCCATCAGGATGTGTCAGAGTTTAGAGGGCATCTGACATGCAAGAGCTGTTAACCAAGAGATGATTTGGTGTCAGGCGAGGCAACAGCCCCACAGCAGCTCCAGTGTGTACAGGAACAGCAGTCAGTCCTGCTGCCTCCCATCACTGCCCAAAATCATGGGTGAGAGGAATGTGATTCCCACCTATGCATGCCCAGAGAAGGGTTAGCAACACCCACTTCCAGAGGGAGAGGGGCTAAACAAGAGCGCAGGACCCCCATCCATGCTCAGGGTAGAAGCACTCCACAATGTCCACTCATTATTAAATTTAAAAAGCTGTTGAAAATGAAGGTGCAGTGACAGTCCCCACTCCTTGTGGTGTCTCCAGAGATGCCCAGCTGCCCTGGCTATGTGGGCACGTGGATGTGTGTGTGAGAGGCCAGAGTGAATGAGAACTGCCTGCATGTGAGCAGTGGGGAGAGCAGCAGCGCTCCCTGTGCCGGGGAAACAGATTCTGTGCTGGGGCGAGCCAGGATGGACCCTGTCTGTGCTGACCCTGCTGTGGTGGCATGGGGCAAGGGCAGGAAGCAGCCATGACTGCCTGGCTGCTGAGCCTGAGACTGGGCACCCACCTGGGTGCTAAGGAGAGAAATGTTTATGTTACACCACCGGGAAATTAAACTGGTCCATTTCTGGGATATTTAGATGACGCTAGCGAGAAATAAAAGCCATCCATAAATTTCATTATTCCTCCTGCCTCTAATGGCATGAGCAATTAGTGTGCAAGCAGCGCCCAGAGCCAGTGTCTCAGGACTGCTCTGGCCATGGCTCTCCATGCAGAAGAAATGGGAATCCAGAACCACTTTGTCCCAAGAAGTGCAGGTGCCACATCCCTGACCCTAAATGCTGGCAGTGTGAGAGGTGAGTGAGCTTGGAGGAGGGTTTCCCTCCCGCCTGATGCTCCACAGGGGTGTGTGGGCATCACGGGTGCCCTAGCTCCAGATCTGGAGCAAGGGTGGGTGGCCTGGAACTTGTCTTACCCCATTGGACAAACCTCTCTCAGCCATGCTATGTCCCATGAGCAGCACAGCATGTGCCAGCACAGGGTCTATGTCTAGGCTGTCTGGGGTGGGGCAAAGCCCCTAACTGCATTTTGGAAAAATGAGGGATTTATCTCCAGAGCTGTTGGGTCCCCAAGAAAGGGTTAGGAGGCTCACTTTTCACCCCTGTTTTTTTCCTCCAATTGTCGTGATCTGGGACTCGAGCAACCGCTTTGCTCCACCCCAAAGGCAGCCGCAGCGTTTGCAGGGTTGAGCAATTGCTGTAGAGATCATCTGCAGAGCTTTGGGATCCTTCTGTCTTCAGAGGCACAGCTGATGGATGGGGACTCCCCAACTCCTAGCACTTCTAGCAGCCCACCCTGTGAGATGAATGCCTTAGGCAGCAGCGTAGCAGCAGCACAGCATCTGGCTGAGCTCTCCTCCCTACCTCGAGGGAGGGTGTTTCAGAGGTATTTCTTCCCATGGCAGTAAGAAAGGAGATGTGGGGCCAAGCTGTCCCCTACAGACACATCAGAGGGAGAACAGGCCAGTCGGGTCAGTGGGAGGACAGTGGGAACAGGGTTCCAGTCCCTGCCATGGGATAAAGCTGAGGAGCTGTGTCCTGGCACTGCCACAGGAGGGTCCCAGGTGATGGGCAGATCTAGGGCTATGCCAGGGGCTTCTTCTGCTGCTGGCAAATCCGGCAGCTTCATCTTGTCTTCTCAGAGCCCGTGATCAGCCAGGTGGGGGGAACATCTCCACCAGCTTGCCGTGGCATAAGACTTCCATCTGCATGGGGGATAATTTATTTCCCAGAGTGTGGAGGAGGTGTCAGTGGTAGCCTGTCCCAAATAATAGCGTGTGTAGGGGGAAGCACTTGGATCTGCAGCTGGAAGATGGAGTGGCAGGATCATTAGGTGGGAGCATGAACAGGCAGGGGCTGGCCAGGAGCCCAGCTGCAAGTGTGAATGGCAGGTTGTGTGCTGTGCCTGTGTGCTGGATGGATCCCAAGGAGGGGGACTGGGGTGGACACGGTGCCCAAGACTAGCTCGCCCATATCCAGAATAAAGGTCCTTCTTTTGCCCAGTTGCTTTCTCGAGAACAGCCCTGCACAGCCCTGTCCTCATGGGTCTGGCAGGGCCAGCTACCTGCATCCCTCTGGTCACTGTCAAGCATGGGCTGTCCTCTCCTCCTATCAGCAGTCCCCAGGAGGGGTGACACCCACCATTGTCCTTCCCCTGGATGTCTGACCCATGGGAACTGTGTGTTGCCCATCCGCCTGCTCCCCCGCTAACCTGCCTCCCCTCCTGCTGCTGCCCCATGCAACTTCCCTCTGCTTGCCACTTCTGCTCCTGCAGCCTGGCAGTGAGGCTGGGCTGGAAGCCATGCTGACCCTCGAGCCAGGTGCCCGAGCTCCCAGGAGGTCCTCTGTCAGGGTGGGGTATGTAGGGAAGAGTCTCACCCTCGTGTGCCAGGGTTAGGGGCTCCCATGGGTCATATCTGTGCCAAAGCGCCTTGCCCTCAATGGCTGCTGCACTTTCCCGGGGTGATGGGACTGTTGCCTGACTCTGCCTCATCTCTGTCTGCTGTCTCCCTCCTTCTGGCATCTGTACCCTCTTCCTCTTCCCTCTTTGCTGTCCTGGCTTGTCTGCAGTCCTCTGATGCTGATGACTTCTCCCTCATGGGGTGTTGTGGCATTGCTGAGATCCTGAGGGTCCCTGATGGAAGGGATGCTGCTCCTAGCCAAACATAGGGCAAGGAGCATGTGAGTGATGCCACTGCTCACGGGCAGGTTGGATTTCACAGGTGGAAAGGCTGGAGCTGAGGTTTTGGCAGCCGCTGCTGCATCCCTGCAAGCAAAGGCAGGTTGGAGTCCACGGGGAATTGGTGGCACAGGATTAATTGACAGGAAGTTTGTGGATTTGGTTGGGCCGGTTAAACAGCTGATCTCTACAGATGCTGATGCATAATTCATGGATTGTCTCAAGTTCGGCCAAGGGATACAGCTCCTGCTGCACAGGCCTGGCCATGCACAGGCTCTTTCAGCAGGTCATAGAGTTTTTCCTCACTGTTGGCCATGTTACAACTGGAAAATGTCTCGACTCTGGTGCTGTTCTCATACTGTGTGTTGTGCTGGAACCAGTGCCCTCAGAGCTTTGGGAGCCAGGACATGAAGAGTTTGGTCCCTGGACCAAACTCTGGTTTCTTCCAGCTGTATTGGTCCATATGTCCCAGCTGGGCCTGAGCTTCATGCATTAACAGCCTGGATGTCAGTGGGTCGCACCAGCCCTGAAGGACAGGAGAGACCCTGTTCATGGAGCTGCCTCTGCCTCGGTCCTCATTAGTGATGTTTTCATTAGGGGAAGTGGTTTGGTTTTGTTTAAGCCAAATTGCTGTGCTTGGGAGATGATAAATCCATCTGCTGGCAAATCGCTCTCCTGCCACCGGATCCCAGCCCTGCTCTCTAATCACGCCGCAGATAAATGAGCCTTTAGTGAAACGAATGTCCCTGTCATCCCTCGCCGGAGGGGCTGAGCTGGGTGGTCTGATGCCATGGTGAGGGGCTCTGGCTTGAGGTGGGGAATCACAACACTTCATTACCACTGTAGAATTCTGAGGGTGGTTATTGCTGAGAAGTGAACTGCTGGGGTTGTTGCAAGTGGCTTCCGTGGGAGCAAAGGGGCAGAGGAGCCCCTTTCCACAGGGCAGGGTCTGCAGATGAGTGCAGGGGTCATGTTCAATCCACTGTCCATGCCAGAGTGCTCTGCTGGCAGCTGGGGCTGGGTGCATGCCATGCCATGGGGGTGAGTGGCAGGATACGGGGGACGAGTGACCCTGGTCCCAGTGATACTCTCCCTTGAGGGCTTTGCAAATGTTCTGTGGCAGCTGGGCTGTGCTGGGTGGGAGGCTCTTGCTGGGGTCCTCCTGTCCCTGAGCTGCTGTGGCTCTGGCTGCTTCAGGCTTTTAAGTAAATTTGTCTTCCTCTTCAAATGAAAAGGGGTGGTGCAGCCCCTGGGGAGCAGTGAGAGTAATTAGCTTGTTTGGAGACAGAGCCCTGCAGGAGGGAGCTGGGGGCAGGATACTGCTGCCTTCAACAGGAGTTGACAGAGATGGGGGATGTGGAGGGCTGCCACCTTTGCTGCCTCTAAACCTGGGCTTCCTTGAACGTTTCCTCTGTGGTCCAGACAGGGCAAGTCACCTATGGGCACTGCTGGCCAGGGAAAGCACTCACTGCCATTGACGTGCATTTCTGTGTCCATGCCTTGCGTGCCTCTCCAGCCCCAAAGGCTCAGCTCCGTCTGGTTCCGGATGACTCCAGCCCCATTTTGGCAGGAAGCACTCTGCTTTTGAACCTGTTGGGTTGGAGATCCCTTCTGTTTAGGGAGCTGGCACGTCTCCCAACCCCAGGTTGGTGTTGTCATTGCTGCTGGGGACTCTGGGCAAGAAGGTCAATGTCCCATCTGTGGTGCTCCTGGGGACATGGGGGGCCTTGAGACCCTGAGGTCTGCAGGACATACAAGCAGGAGCCCCACTCTGAGCGTGTGTGATCATCTGATTCCCATGCCAGTTTCATCCACAGTGAGTGTTTTAGTGGTTGTGCCCTGTGCAAGCGGGGGCACTGCACACCCCTGTGTGCAGACAAACCTGCTCCGCTTAGAGAGCCCTGGGCTATACCTGGAATGGGCAGATGGCTTTGTCCTGATGGGAGGGAGGTGTGGGGTCTGACTGCTCACAGAGAGGTCGGTCAGGGACCATGCTGCAGCAGCAGCAGTGCCTGTAGGTAGGCAGGGAATACTCAGATCCCCAAGGGGCTGGCAGTGGAGATGGACAGCTTCACCTGTGGTCCCTCTCTAGGGGGCAGGTCAGGGACAATGATGGAGTGACTAACTCAGCAGGTGGGGTGGTGGCACAAATCTACTGCCTTAGCTCTGCCCTGCAGAGGCTTGAAAACTGGATGGGATTGGACACCCTGGTCTGTCCTGTGGTCCCCGTGAGACACATCCCATGGCAGTGACATTCCTGCCGGGAAGGGGCTCGACAGTCTGAAGCAGAGGCAGGTTTCTTGGCAAGATGCTACCATGAGAGACTGGCATGACCTGGCACTGAGCCTGTGGGGCAGAAAGTGGGACCCTGCTCCTGGCTTCAGGCACTGACCCCAGCAGCAGAGCAGAGATGCACCAAATTCCTTACCTGTCCTCTTCCCATTACCAACCACTCATCTGGACACCAAAAAGTGCTTTTTAGGGATGGAGTCACAGGGAAGAGGGGTTTTCTTGACCCAGATGGGTGAAGGTGTAGCCCTGTGGGATGCAGGGAGGCACCAGAAAACTCACACCCATCAGGAGCCCGGTCAGGAGCCAGGGAAAAGCTATCTGTCTGCTTTCACCAGTTACTACTGCAGCCCATGCAGCTGTGGTGGGGTGAGATGGGAGCTGGCCTGCTCGCTAATGAGATTAGACAGGCGAGCCACTGCTCCTGGCCCCTTTGGTTAATCGCTTCTTCCTAGATTGAATTTTAAAAAATTGCATTGCTTACAGAAAGCCCCTGAATGGGTTTAAAGGCAATAATCCACCTGGCCCTCTGTCACTGCAAGGGCTCCCCTGGGGCTGCTGGGCAGTGAAGTCCCCGGTGTGTCTCCACGTGTCTCTGGTGTCCCTGGGAGGTGGCTGGCAGCACTGGCCGTTGACAGCTTCTGATTTATTCCAGGAGGGAATATGCATTAATTGTTAATGGTGTGATTTAGTGAAGTCTCCAGAGGTGAGGGAGAAGGGAGTGGGTCAGATGCCAGGCTCAGTACCGCAGCCCATGTGACAGGTCCCTTTTGCCATCCCCCCACCCCCTGCTGCCTCAAGGGCCGTGGTAGGCAGCTGCCTATCCTACTAGACTCCTAGGGGCTTGCTGGATTTGGGTGGTTCAGTGGTGGCACCCAAATGTGGTACAGCACCCCCAGCCCTGGTTGCACTTGGTTGAGGTCTCGTCTGACCCTGGAGCAGGGAGGGACAGCTGCTGGTGCCAGGTTCTGGGGTCACAGCACAGGTGGAAAAGGGGTGTGGGGTTTGGGCAGCACCGTAACAGATGTTATAATATGCTGTGGTTATGACTGATCCCAGTATCTCTTGAAGACATCTCAGACCTCTCCTGAGTGGTGGGACGTGCCCCTAAGTACTTATTTCTTTCCCCTTCACTCTGCCTCTAGCAGTTGATCTTCTGAGACATCCCCAGCCTTCTGCTGATCATGCTGACCCAAACAAATTTCCCCTGGAGCCCGCCCTCCCTGCTTGCTTCCCCTCCATCGTGCAAAGTGAGTCACTCCCAGGCACCAGGAATCATTCATGTCATTTCCCCCTTTGCCGCAAAGTCATTAATGCGAGTGGAATAATTTGTTGCATAACGGAGAGGATCAGCGGGAGCGCTGCTCTGGCAAGCGATTCCCGGCCCTGGCCACCAGTGCCCTGGGAGAGGGCAGCTTGAGGGGATCCCACTGGTCCCACAGCTGCACCGTGCTGGCAGCAATGGGGTCGGATCCCTGAGGCATTTTTCCAAAAGCCATCAAGTCTTGCCTGAATCACAGCCTGGGGGGATGCACCTGTTTGTCATGGCCTTGGTGTCTGCTCACGATCACACAGATCCTCCAAAAGGGATGTGTTCCAACTCCCCCACAGTGACACAGGCAAGAAGTGTCCCCCGCATTGATCAGGGTGTGTTGTGGCGCCCTTTGTTCTGGCCACATCCCTGACTCCTACCCACTCCAGCTCCTCTGAGCTCCCCACGCTGTGGGTGTCACAAGTGCTTCCTACCAGCATCCAAATCCCTCCTCCCTTCTTGTTCCAGAACTGGGGACCCCAGAATGTCCCAGCAAGGGTGCAGGCAGCTCTGGAGCTGCTCCCAGTGAGTTCCCAGCTGGCCGTTTTTGGTGTAAAGTCAAGCACAGCTGGCGTCTCTCCTGGGGACCTTGCAGCCTCCCAAGTAGAGGGCTGCCCAGAGGGGGCACTTGCCACCCCACCAGCAAAGGGGTGTGGGGGCTGAGAGCCTGTGCTCGAGTGATGCTCGCTGTGATTGTGGTAGATCCGGTGTCCCCCCTGCATATCGAGTGGGAGAAGGGCAAAGAACGGTACTTTAGGTGATAAGAGGCATTGTGGAGACTGCTCCCCCTCCCTGGGGTTAATTTCCTTCTATCCCACTCTTGGCCAGGCATTAATTTAAAGATGCTGTAATGGAGAGGGAAAGCGTAAGAGGATTGGGCTGAGGACAGGAGGATTTAACACAGAGAAGGGATGTGGCTGGGGCTGGGGGCTACACAGGGTCTGATGGTGCAGGATGGGCAGGAAATACCGTGCACTCCTCAAGACTGAGCCACCCTGATGTGTCCCAGCTGCCACTGTGATGGCACCCATGGTACCCTCCAACAGCAAACATGGAGTGAAGCTTTTCCCCTCCTCAGGGAGAGCTGCTGGTGGCTGGGTGGGGACAGGGCTGTGAGCTGCTTGTTTGAAGTGTGGCCATGCTGAGTGTTCCACCTGTCTGTGCTTTGTGTGAGACACCAGGCACAAGCTCAAACTCCAAGCTCTGGAGTTTGAGAGCATAATGCCTGGATAGGGGGAGTAAGCGGGAAGGGGCAGGCCGAGCCCCTTTGGGGTGCCATATCCCAGCTGGGACTTAGTGCCCTTGGCTCACCTGGGCAGCAAGCCCCTCGGTGGAGGGGGCTGCCCTGAAGCAGAAAGGGGAAGAAGGAAGTGATGTTTAATATTTCCAAGTGACTCACTGAAAACCTGCTGTTCTTTGGGACTGGGCATCCCCAGCGGCCCCCAGGAGGGGCTGGGATCAGGGCCACCCCAGTGCAGTGTAAGCTGGAGGGAGAGGCTCTTTTGGGACCACACTCAGGGAGGCAAAGGAGCCTTTTCTCCTCCTCCAACCCTCACAGACTCAAGAGTCCCACCTCTGCCCTGGACCACAGTGCCGGGACAGGGACGTGGGTCCCAAGGGATGGTGGTGTCCCCCCAGCCCTGCACCATCCTTTGCCTCCCTCAGCACTGTTTGTTTTCTCAGCCTGCCCTGCTGTAATTACAACCCACTGTCACTCTCTGGATAATACAACTTCTCTTTTATCATTGCTTGATTAAATAACTGTGGGGAGGTGAGGGGCTGGTAACCCCTTGTTTGCTAGGATCAACAATCCAGTGGCACTGAGTTGGTCTCCTGGAGCTGGCAGAGGAGCTGGATGGGGATGGCTGTGCCCTGGCCTGGGCAACCTGGCTGAACATGGGGTACATGCATGCCCTTGGGAGGGATGAGGTGCTGGCTTTGTTGTTCATGGGCACAGGATCTCTGGCACAGATGTTTCCAGGCCAGCCCTGAGGAAGTGCCCTGGATGTGACCACTGACACCCCACCTATAATTCTCCCCTCAGTCTGGAGCCTTGGCTGCTACCAGGCTGGGAAGAGTGTGTGAGCAAGGTGCCTGCTGCCAGGCCAGCCACCTCTGCCTGCAATTAGTTGGTGCTAATGAGTGTCCCTGGCAGCTGCTGCCAGGTCAGTGATCTCTGGCAGAGTTTGTGCCAGGCTATCCCCCTGTGAGACCAGACACATGGGTCCCACTCCCTGCTCAGCAGAGCATCCTCAGTTGTGCTGTTGGTCCTCAATGCAGACATGGCTCCCTCTGCTCAGTCTCCATCCCTTCCTCATACCTCTGCTGTCTCTCTGCCTTTGCACTTTCCCCTGGGGCCTGGTCCCAGTTTGGGCACTGTCAGTGGTGCACCTCCAGCTACTGCCCCTGTGTCTTTCTGCTCTGGGTGCTCTTTTCTCCCCATCACAGCCACTCCACAAGTTGTTGTAGCAGTGGAAATGGAGTCTGTTATGACATCCTCAGGACCAGGATATGGCCCTGTTTAAATACACATGTGCTGGGGTGGTAGGAGTACTCTCCTGGGCACTGCTCATTGGGCTGTGATGGATTGGGGAGGAGATGTACAACATGTCTGACTGGCATAGACTGGGAAATGCCCCCCGCTGTGAGCAGCCCTGGCTCCTGGGGCCCTGGCTGGGAAATGATCAGTCTGGAGATGGAGCAGTTTTAGAGGCACTGTAGGTCTTTGTGGCAGGATGTTGTGGGGACGAGTTCCGTGATGATGTGGGGGTTGTGTACAGATGTGGAAGCATGGGATGACCTGCAGGCTCAGGGTAGCTCTCCTCCTGGTGTGCTGCCCATCCTCACAGCCTGTCCTCCTGCCTGCCCCGGATTTGCAGCTCCAGACTCGATTTGCACAGATCAAAGCCCGGGGCCATCTCTCATCTTGGCTTACCTGGGTCCCGCCTGCCCCCAGCCCGGAATGCGGGGGAGGTTTGGAGGTAATCCTTGCACACGGGATGCTGCTGGCTAATTATAGCAGAACATCTCACTTTGTGGGAACCACGGCAAATTGTCCCTTGAGCCCTGGCAGCAATGGTACAAATCTTCCACTAATTAGACTTGAAAGTCCTCCCGTGAGCTCAGACACAGGACGGATATTTGATTATTAACATATTTATTTCTAAATCTCTCAGCAGGTCTTGCACTGGAAGGTTGTACTCCCCCTCCATAATTGCCAGGCACATTTATTCCTATCAAGAGTGCCTGGGGGCTCCAGGGAGTGGCGGGGGGGCTGTTCAGGTCTGTGTGCTAATTTTTGAGATTGTCTCATTAGGGTGTGTAGAAGAAAATCTGCTGATGCTGAGAAGGTCTTAGGCAGGAGCAAGGCCCCCGGGCTCTTTCCCTGTGCCTCTCACCAGCCCCTCTCCCAGATGGGATGCTCCTGATGTTCCTGCCCTAGTGGGAACCCAGGGATATCTTCCCATGTGCTCCCAAGTGGGTGGAGGCACTGGGCAGGCAGAGGAGGGATGAGGATAACCCAGTGGTGCAGATCTGGTGCTGGGCACCACAGCCCAACACAAAGCTGCCGGCCATGGCACCTCTAAGGAGAGCATCCCTCCCTCCAGTGGAGGCAGACAAACTGCAATGGAAACAGTGTCTCTGAAACAACTGAAAATAGCTTTCCTGTCCCCAAAATGTCAGTTTCAAAAGGCAGTCTCTAGGACCCCCCTGGGTTGGCAGTCGGCTGAGCAGGTGCCCTGGAGATGCAGAATGGGCGGCCCTGCTGCCCCATGGGGCAGAGAGCAGCACGGTGGAAGGCTGAGACATCACTCAGGCTACAAGTGGAGAGAGGGTCAGTGTGGCATGGGGGGCCATTAGCCCAGCCATGGGGATGCACTGCGCCTTGTCTTGAGGCTGGAGAAGGGCGCAGGTGGGCTGTGGGCTGTTGGAAGGGCAGCACTGACCTTGTGTGTCTGCATTGCCCTGAGCCCCCGAGGTCCACCCAGCCACCTACCCAGGGGCTTCAGGCCAGTGCCGGGGTGTTGTTGGCATAGGGACCCATGGGCTTGGTGAGGAGCCATGGCTCAGGACCTCAGCCCCATCTCCAGCACCTCTTTGCTCTCCCTCCCTGCCTTGGTGCTGTGTCTCCCTGAGCCGAGGGCACGTGCCTCGTTACAGCTCTGGAGTTATTAATAGCAGCAAACCCTCTCGATGCCTTCAAGCCAAGTCCATTTTGGGGGAGATTCCTGCCATTTGAAGCATGTTTCCCCTCTGGGCGTCTTATCTCCCTCTCCCAGCTGTGCAGCCAGCGTGTGCAGGAGCCCCTGGATAAGCGGTGGTGCTAATAGCCCGTGTCACTCAGCGCGGCAGCATCCGCCTGGGTGACAGAGGGTGTCCCGCTCCCCGGCCCACAGGCAGCCCTAAGCTCCCTGAACACGTGGGAGCCGAGGTCGTGTCCCAGCCTGTTCCCACTGTGCTTCCTCCTGTCACCCTGCCGAGACAGATCTGTTGGTGGCCAAGCGAGCGCTGATTGCAAGGAAATGAGCATAGTGCCACCTCCAATTTACTGGAGCCCAGCCTAGGTGTGATTGCATAGAGCTCATTAATTTGCCACCATCACTGTGGCTTGGTGTGGGGTGGTGAGGGTGGCAAGGCTGGAGAGATGTTGAGGACCATGTCCTCTCCTGGAGCAGACTTGGGAGCAGGGCTGGCATCACTTGTGAGCAGGCTGAGATTTTTTTCCCAGCTTCTCAATTCAGGAGACCCTGGTGATGATTGGAATGGGTGCTGGAACAGGGCTGGGGATGGAAATCCCTGCTGATTTTCATGGGGTGCCATGGGCATGGAGCAAGGTGGGCATCTGGGGGGCAGAAAGGTGCTGGTTTGGGATAAGGAGATGCTGTGTCTGTGTTGTGCCCCAGTGTGAGCTGTGCACCTCCGTACAGCAAAGTGCACACTTGTGAAGGCCGCGCTCTTTGGAGCTCCTGGGTGCTGTGCTGCCTCACTGCCTGATATACCCTGGATGCCCCCAACACTGCTGTGCTTTTCAGACACAACAAGCTCTGAAATGCCCCCAGATGGGCCAGGCAGGTTATGGTTCTACTTGCTTACAGCTGCTGTCTCGATGTGTCAGCTCTATAACCAGGGCTGGGTTCAGCTCCTGGCTCTTCTCCCTTCCCTGTGCTTCTGTTTCCCTGCAGCTGTTGGTGCAGTTCTCTGCCCTCCTATTGCAGGACATGGAGATGCTCGGGGTGCACCCCAGGAGCCGGGGCGGGGTTTGATGAAGACGTTCCCCCAACTTTGTCCTCTCCTACCGCCGCTTCTATCCTGTTCATGGGGCCAATGAATTATTCATACCCTGGCAGGCGGGGGTGTGTCTGTGGCCGCCTGTGTGATGCCATGGGGGCCGACATGCCGCCGAGCACAGAGAGCTTTTCTGTGTAAATACCTAAAATATTTAGCAGAACTGACAAAAAAGATTCAGCTTGGGAGCATTCAGTGTCTCAGTGTGATCTGGATGTCTGAGGGCCATCACAAGGGTTCTGGGGGTGATGGACACACCAGGGTGGACCCCGTGGAGCTCTGACTTTCATCTTGGCCTGACACGCGCCACCCAAGTGGGTGGTGGAGTTTGTGTCTGTTGGTCCAACCACCCATCTGTTGGGTCTTTTTCTCTCTGCCATCAGAGAGTGGGGGTGCCTCATCCTTTCCCTGCATTGCAGGGATGCTTTGGCATGTGCTCATCCTTAGCGTGGTGCCACAGAGCCAGGCTGCTGCCCCATCACCTGCTGCCTGCCAGCTGCTGGCAGGTGGGTGCTGCAGGACCAGGGCACAGCGTTGGGCTGGGTTCTTTCCCTGGCAGCCCCTTCCTGAGCAGACAGATCACGTCACATGCATTTTTTAGCAAGATCCACCAGCTGAGAGCGAGCTGAGCTGTCATTGCACGTTTGTGATCAAAGCCAGACGTGCCCTGGCAGCCCTGGGGAGAGTGGCCCTGCGTGCCATTCCTCTCTGTTACAATTTACTGGGCACAGCAGGTTGGGGATCCAGCAGTGTCACAGGCTGCAGGTATGTGCCCCTGCGTTCCTGAATGTACCAGGATGACCAGTGCCTGCTGAGATTCAATGATTCCTGACCCGAACTGCTAAGGTGGGCGCACTTATGATGCAGAGCTGTTGATGGTGTTATGCTTCATGCACTGTCCTACATCCCAAAAATTGCACCTTCTTCTGGGAGTCAGAATGAGGAGGGTTTTCTGGCACCAAAGACTGGGTTAGAAGAGGGTTTGTGCTTGTCCTGGGATGTGTTTTAGGCCAGGTTCATAAGGGAGCAAGCAGATGTAAGGGGTGCAGGGAGCTGTGGCCAGCTTTGGATGGGAAAGCACATGGAGCCAGCTGGCTGTGACAATGTAGGGCTGCCCTGCGAGAAAGCCTGGGCTGCTGGCAGCTTTTCCTCGGCCTTTGCAAGCTCGTCCTTTCATGGATGCTCTCTGAGCCTTGGCAAGGTAGGAGCTGTGTGCTGGCCCACGATCTGTTCTTCCCAGGGCCAAGCCGCGGGGTGTGCGGCCAAAGGCAGGAGGGGCTCACGGTTAGAGCACACAGCTCCTCCCAGGCCGTGTGCCCTGCTCCGAGCCTTCCTCCACCTCCTTGCTGGATTTGCTGCTGCCCCCTCGCCTCCCCGGCGGTGGGGTGGCGCTGCCTGCGGTGGGTGCCTGCGGTGTGCCCGTGCAGCACGGCTGTGTTCTGTGTTTCCCTCTGCAAGCGCAGCAGAGCCCTCGGGCTGCACTTCGCTGTGACAGCACATCCCATGTCAGACCCGCTGCAAATCCTGACTGCTAATAGCTATGCAAATTACCTCATTAGCTGCTTTATTTATTTTCTCTGGCATCACGTTTTCAGCACTTCCCCCAGACCCGGAGGCTGCGGTTTCCCCGGGCTGGGAGGAGGCAGGAGCAGAGCAGCAGCACGCAGGGCTGGCTGGGCTGAGCCTTCCTCTGCTGGTGGCAGAGGTGTTGGGATCCCACGGAGCCACCCACCCCGATGTGGTGCATCTGGAACCAGAAACTCATGGCTCCTGAAGTAATCCTGCTGCTGGGATGTCCACCTCCTTCTCCCTCATCGTGTCTTGGCTCTGGTCTCCCTCCAGCCAGGACCTGCTCTGTCCTTGCCAAGCAACTGTGGGTGTGGCATTGCTGGGATGTGTATGCCCTCCATCTGGAAAAAAAAAAAAAATAGGTGAGTTTGAATTATTTAGAGAGAGAACAGAGCATTTGCTCAGCTGCTGTGGACCTGAGTGGTGGGCTGAGGCTTGGCACAGGGTCGAAGGATGTCCTGCATCCTTCTCACTCTGATTATCCTTCCTTGGTAATGGAAATTTTCCTCCTTCCTGCCCTGATTGCCCTTCCTCATTACTGGAAATATGCCTCCCATCCTGACAGCCCTTCTTCCCTGAGAGAAATGTTGGCATCTGCTTTCTGCCAGCCACAGGGTGACTCCAGAGAGCTCACAGATGCCCTGGCCAAGGTGGCCCTGGGCTGGGGCCCTTCTCTGGTGTTGTCCCCGAAGGGTGTAGCCCAAGTTGAAATACTTTGAAGCCCAGGCACCATCCAGGGTATCTCTGTGACATGCTGGATGGTAGGCACATCCCTACCCATGCTGGTTGTGCCTGCAAGCACTGCTCTTTCCTGGCTGCATTTTCTAGGGGTGTTTATGTGCCTATGACATCCATTACAGTGAATCAGGCTTTGCATGGACACCAGGGGACCCAATACTGGTGTGATGACTGGTATAAAGACCTTGATTCAGCCACTCCATGGGCTTGTTAGCGCCATGCTGAGCTGCCTGCAAGCATTATGTCTTCTACCCCATCCCCTTCTGTTTATCTTTTATTTCCTCCCTTCTCTTGGCGGCTGTGCTAATGAATATTTCATGGCCAGGAACCAGCGTGAATTCCCCCGGCAGCTCCCAGCACTGCCTCGCCAGGTACCAGCCCAATAGTCGGTGGCTTAGGAAGGATGCATCCAGGAAGCCATCTCGGGAGGAGGGGGCCCGGGTAGGAAAGGAAGCAATGGCTCTGGTGTGGGCAGATGTGTCGTGTCCCCTTCCTCGGTGGTGTTGTCACTGTCTCTTCAGCCTCCAAGGGACTGCCAGCGGACTGCGCTGGCCGCATGTCCGTGGTGGCCGCATGGCCTTTACGGTTTCCGTGCATCCTCTCACACGCGTGCAAGGCCACGCTCCGACACAACAACACGTGTCCTCTCCTGTCCCCCGTGTGCCATCAGCTGCCACAGCCGTCTGAACGAGCCGTGTCCCCGGCTCACCTCCCGCCGCTCCGCCGCTCTGCTCTGCTGTACCGGGGCTCCTCTCAGCGTCAGGCAGCGGCACCGCGGCCGCACGGGGCGAGGGGCACGGAGCGAGGGGCACGGAGCGTGGGCAGTCCGTGTCCCCACCCGTGACATCACAGGTGCACCGCATGGCCTGCACTGCTTGTCCCGGCTCCTGTGTTTCCAAGCTGGAGGTGTCCCAGCACAGCCAGCGGGCAGGCATGGGACCGGGGCAGGGAAGTGCAGGACAGTGCTGCTCTTCAGTGCCCCTGAATGTGCCCTATATCCCCCAAGCTAGGCTGGGCCCCAGTGCAGGCTCAGCATTACGAGGTGTGGGCAGTATCTCTCTTTGCCAGGGTCAAAGCACATGTGGGGAGCATGTGCTGGAGCTGGAGCCAGAGCCTGGAGCCACAGTCTTCCTCTTTCCCATTGCTGCAGCTCCAGCAGCGGCATGTCCCCTTTGGGGGCCCAGCAGATGCTCTGGGGACATAGGCTGACTCTAAGTATCTTTTTGGGAGATGATGTCCTTTGTCCCACAGTGAGGCACTGTGGGGAATGGAGCTCACCTGGGGCTGCAGCTGGGGCAGGAGCTGGGGAACCACTGGCCTTCTTAAGCAGGGAGCAGGTCTGGGAGAACCACAGGCTGGGTTGTGGGGCAGGAGGCTGGAGGATGCACCCTGCAGTGGCACCCGTGGGTGCATGTGACCCAGGTGGGGTCTTTAGCAAGAAAAGTTGTGTAAGGGTGGGCTCAACAGCCCTGCCTTGTGGCTTGCTTTTGATTTGTGCTGAATTCCTACTTGGCTTTCCAGGGAGGAGCAGGGTCGGTGGCCAGGGTGGCCAGCATCTGCTGATCTGGAAGGTACAGGAGATCCCCTGTCCCTCATGACCATCACGACCAGGGTGAACAGGATGGCACGTGCATGTCTCACCCACCCGGGACATGCTGGGATGGGGCAACTTTCCCTGTCAGGTGGAAGCTGGCTGCCAAGGAGCTGGCTGGTAGGGCTTGGGATGGATCTGCAAACTTTGTGTGCTGTCACGTACTGTGGGCTCTGGCACCCTCCTGTGGCTGTTCTGTCGCCTGTCCTGTGTCCCGCGGGCCTTTGGGATGCTGCAGCTGCCTTGGTCTGGTTTGTGCTGGCTGGTCCCCGTAGCACTGGGGACACTGTGCATTGGCAGGATCTGGCCTTGTATCACACAGCTCATGGGACCTGATCACTGCAAGAGACCGTCCCAACGTGTTTGTGTTGTGGGGTTGAGCCAGGAGCAGAGCTCCTGGGTACTGTAGACATGGATGAGGGTGCTAAACCCCACACCTAGTCCCGAAAGGTGTCAGGAGTAGACTTGGCACTGCTGGCTATCCAATCTCTGAACTTTCAACTGGGGGCAAGTGGTTCACAGGGGTAGCTTCGGTGAAGGTGTTGTATTCACAGATTGTCTCTACATCTGTGTCTCTGCTGAGCTGCTCAGTCTGCCTCAGCTGGCCTGGACTGGCCCCTTCCTCTTGTGAGGTTGATGTCCCTTGCAGCTCTTCCCTGGCCTGGGGCTTTGTGGATGTATTATTAAAGGGTTGCAAGTCCCTGCTGTGCTGTGTGTTGTGCCTTGTTTAGGATCTCTCCAAACCTGGCTCAGCTATGCTGCCAGTGCAGCATCCCCTGCTGCACATCCCCCTCCCCGTGGGACACTGTCATGCTGTGGTGTGGAGACACTCTGTTGGGCAGCTGACCCCCTTCTGCATGGCCATAGCCTGTTTAAGATGGGGGGCAGACAGAGGGGGCTTGGTTTGGAGGGGATGGCCTTTCTTTTGGGGAGCAGGAGGTGAAGTTCCCCTATGCCAACCCCAGTACAGGGCTGGTGGGAAGTGGTGGTGCTCTCACCCCTTCCCTTTGGACTCTTTCTTGAGGTATTGGTAGGGACTGGACAGTCTGACGGTTCCTGGCTGTATCATGGCTCCACCCTCTTTTCCATCCCTGAGGGAACAGAAGCTGTAATTTCCGTCAGGTCCCTTTTTGTTCGCTTCCTTCCCTATTAATAAGAGATGAAATTTATGAGATTATAGAGTCTGGATGGATTCAGAACTGATATAATCCTGCTGCTGTGGGGTGTGAATTCACTGTAGAGATGGAATACAGCTGGGAAAATGGTATTAGGGGAAGGGATGCTGTCCTGAGTCTGTACAGACCGTCTCAGGCTGGCTCTGGGAGCAGCGAAATCCCACTGCCACCACACTCTAGTCTGTCTTCTGGCTCTGACGTACTGTGCAAGTCAGCAACTTGCTGCCAGGGTGAGCTTTGGAGTGAGCAGCTCTTAGCCTGGGTGGTCTCAGAGTCTGACTCCTCTTCCTCCTATCCTTGCATCCATCCTTGTCTCCTCCCCTGTGTGGAGCCAGCAGAAGTGGATGCTTGGAGATGCAGGACACTTGCAGTGATGAAGGACTGATGCCCAGGGATGCAGGATGTTCACAACACTTGATTGTGGGAGTGGATGGCTCATGCTCAAGGATGCAGGATGCTCTCGGTGCCGGCTTCCCTCCGGAAGGAGCATCCTTGCCTGCTCTTGGAGAGAGGCGGCCCTGGGATGCAGCGGTGCCTCATTGGTCAGCGGGACCTGTGGAGTCTGCGGGTTGCCATACCAACCTGTCTCTGGTTCCCGGCCAGCCGGGGCGTGAAGTGCCGGGTCGAGCTGGTGCCAAGGGGCGGATCAGGACCCAGGGGCAACCCGAGGCTGTGCCAGCCAGGGAGGCGTCCATCCGCTTCTGCCGGAGGGCTGACTGGCACCGCTGGGCTCCCCGGCACCCCGCATCACCCTGACGCTGCTCCCCGCCGCTCCCCGCAACTTTGCGGCACGGAGGGGGCCGGCGGGAGGGCACGGCCCGGGGGGGCGAACCCGGACATCCCGCTCCCTCTCAGCGGCCGGCTTTCGTGAGCTCGAGCCCCGGGAGGAGCACCGCCGCCGAACTCTGTGTCCCACTGCCCACCTGCACCGGAGCATCCCCGCGCAAAACTTCCCGCTGCCCGCCGCCGGGGAGCGGGGCCGGCGGCTGCCGCGCTGCCGGGCGCTGCCGCTGCCCGCTCCGCCGGCCTGGAGCGGACGCCGATGCCCGCAGGCTCGCTCCGGGCAGAAAGGCTCAGTCCTCCCCCGGGCATCGCCCGCTGCTCCGAGGAGCTGGGGGGCTGTTTGGCGGCCGGGAGCGGGTGCGGCTGGGTCCCTCCCCAGCGCTGGGAGCTGGAGCCATGAGCCACTGCCAGCAGCGCTGCAAGAGGCAGCTGGGCCGGGTGATCCGCTTCTTCTACCAGTTTGTCACCGGGACTCTCTCCCAAGGTAAGTACCGTGCTGGGGGACACGGGCTCTCTGTTCTGCGCCAGGGGATGTCTATCTGGTGAGCTCTGTGGGGTTCTCCCCTCCTTGGGGAGAGGAGAAATGCTGTTTAGAAATGCTGGTGGAGGGGTTGCACTGAGCTCTGTGTGGAGCAAAGCTGAAGATGCTTCTAGGAAGCAACAA
Source organism: Anomalospiza imberbis (assembly GCF_031753505.1). Lineage (NCBI taxonomy): Eukaryota > Metazoa > Chordata > Aves > Passeriformes > Viduidae > Anomalospiza > Anomalospiza imberbis. The sequence continues at coordinate 22,115,521 of NC_089688.1, forward strand.
AAGCCCCTGAAGGCCCCTTGTGGACCTGGTGTGAGGGGAATGTTTTATTTGGGGAGGGGACTGATGCAAAGTGGAGCACGAAAGAACTGCTGTACAAATAAATTGCAGCTGGTCTGATCGTTCCTGACATGTCAAGGAATCTGGCTCTTCTGGGGCTGGAGCCATGTCCTCCATCTAGCTGGGCAAAGAAGCCCTGGGTGTGCCCCATGAGCCAGGGCAGGGACACACCCTGGTGCCTGCATCTACTGGTGCTTTTGTCCTGGGATGCTTGGTCCTGGGGACAGAGCTGCCTACTCTGTGCTCCTGGTTTGCTGTCACTGCCATGGCAGGATCCTCACCCCTGTGCCAGCCCCTGCTGGCCCTGCCAGCTGCCCAGAACCCCTGGCTATGAAGCCAGAATCTCCTAAACCCAGTAGGCATATCTTGGGGAGGTCATCATGAGCTTGTGTGTGCTGGAATCTGGGTGCCCTACTCCCACCCCTGTCCGTGCGTCCCTGTGCAGGGACAAAGTTGGCATCCCCGTGGCCTTGCCCTGCTGAGAACCATTGGGCTGCCCCTCTGGGCCCCAGCAGTGCTGGGAAGGGATGCGCCGTACCGTGAGTGCAGGGAAAGCCTTGTTGGGCCAATGTGGCAGCGTCACACCTCAGAGCAGGGCTGGGACTTGCACTGCTCTTGCCAGGACTCAGCCTGCCTGGAAAACCCCTCCCAGGTTTTGTTCCCTCCTTGCCTGGGGAAACCCCTGGGTCTCCACAGCCTGTGCCTGTCCTTGGGGCCAGAGAAATGCAGGAATAGCATGGAGCACTTGGCATAGCCCGGGAGGCTGGGATGTGGGAGCAATATTTGACCTGTGAGCCATGCCCAGCTGGCATGCTACCTTCCTGCCCACAGGGACTCAAGCCCTGGGACGGAGGCTCCCGGTCAAAGCAGGGGACAGTCCCCCAAGCCCAGCAGCATGCCAGGCTCTGGAGGCTGGGTGTGCCGCAGGTCCATCCCCGCTAGTTGGCTCCATTGGGCACCAGCCAACTTGCCTGGAGTGGAGGGGGCAGAGGATGAGTCAGCTGAGTCCAGCCCAGGGCATGAGGGGCAGAGCTGCAGGTGATGGAGCAAAGAGAGAATGGGACCTCGGGATGCTCCCAAACCCCATCACCTGCAAGGATATCCTGCAGGTCCTTCTCCCAGTGTCCTGGGCTTTACAGCTAGGTACTGTGGCATCGGGACTGTAGCAGGTGTCCCCTGCGACTCAGTTTCTGGAGTGACCATGTGTGCTGCTGTGCAGGACCAAAGGCTTTCCCTACAGCCCTGCTGGGTATGCATGGGATTGGGATGGGCATAGAGGGCATGGCTGGCCGTGTGGCACTGAGTACCCTCACTGGCTTCTTGGTGTCCTCCCAAGCTCTGAGACAAGCCAAAGTGGGGTGAAACCCAAAGCTGAGCAGCTCTGAGTTGGGTGTGGGATGTGGGGCTTGCACAGCCTTCTCCCCTCTGCAGGTCCCCTCCTCCCCAGCTGCTGCTCTGATCCTTGGGCCACCAAGATGCTGACCCCTCTCTGGCTGTTATCCTACCCCATCATTCCCTTTTGGGGGGCAGTGACCAGTGAACCCCTGTCCTTCCTGCATAGGTGAAAGAGGTCTCCTGGAGCTCACTGCAGAAGGCACTGGGTGCTTGACCAGGTGGGCCTGGGGCAAGGGGCCCCCTGGCTGGGTGCCCTGGGGAGCTGGCCAAGGATGGGTTGCCAGAGAGGGCAAAGAGAAATGACTCAATCAATTAACCAGATTAAAACTGTGACTTCACCTCCCAAAAATAGCATTTCACCAATATTTTAATGTGCTTATTAATAATCTGCTCGCGCTCTGATTAGCAGCAAGGTAATAAGGGATCAGCTTTAACCTAAATTTAACTCTCCCTAATGGATGATGGCCCTGAGAACCAAAAAAAAAGGAGAAATTCCTATCCATCAGGCTGGCCCCCCGGCAGGTCAGGAGCACCCAAGAGACATGGGCAGCAGCTGTCCAGCTGTGCCCAGGGACCATCACCTCATTGTGGCCCAGCAGGTCCTGTGGCACATTTTGTGGAAGGAGTGTACTAACACCCTGCTGCACTGAGTGAAGAACACTTTAGGGGTAGCCACAGGGGTGGCTCTCAAGGAGGGCAGATCCTGGCCACAGTCAAGGTGCACGGTCCCCTCCTGAAGAGACAGGTCCCTTGACATGGATGATTGCCCTGCTCCGTCCCCATCTGCTCCATCCCGCAGCGGAGGACAGTTCCCCATCCCCAGCTGCTGATAGTGCTGGGAGGATGGAGACAGGGCCCAGCCACCTGGCTACCTGGTGGCTCCGGGTGTGCTTGTGGCATGCTGTGTGCATGGAGCTGCTTTTTGGGCAAGAAACCCCACTGCAGGGGTTATTTATACACCACCCAGCAGGTGGCTGGCGGGGTGTTTAAATTTAGCAGTGTGGCAGGGCTGTGCTGCCGGCAGCACTGGAGAGCCAGGGCAGGGGTGGCTGGGTGGGGGATGCTTTATGGCTGCTAGTGTCACAGCCCAAAGTGGGACAGGTGGCATGGACTCAGTGCCTGCCTGGTCCTGGGGCAGTGTTACAGGCCCTGCTGCTCTCCCCAGTGCTGAGCCATGGGCATGTGCCAGGGCCACTTTGCCATGCTGTCCAGTGTCACCTGCGGATCCTCAGAGCTGTTGATCTCGGGGGAGAGAGAAGGGAGGGAGGAAGGGAGGAAGAGAAGGGCGGATCTGCATGCTTGGATTCTGCTCCCTGAAAGGGCCACAGCTGGGGCAATGCTGTACTCCTCACACACTTGGGTGGCCACAACCCCTGGCTGTGGGTGCAGGGTAGGGATGGAACATCTTGTATGCAAAGAGGGTTTGGGATGAAACATTTTGGTCGGGTGTCTTCCTCAGCCGTATGCCCCATGGGACAGCAGATGGGGCCAAGCGCAGTGCAGGGGCCAGAAGCGTCTCAGGCATGGGTGCAGCTAATCCAGCGTGGTTTGGGATCTGTGAGTGAGTGTGCTCAAACCCACAGTGGCACTAAATGCACCTGGTATCACAGAGCAGGAACCAGGCTGGTTGGCTCTGACTCCAGGCTGAGAGAAACAGATGCTGATCACAGACATCCCTGGGGAGGTGCTGTTGTGGGACACAGGGAACAAGATGCCAGACCCAGCTCTCCAGGTTGGCAGAACTGCAGAGACACCTTCCTTCAAGCCCTCGTGTCTGGAGCAAGGACGGACACAGGCATCAGCAGAGATCCTGGCAGCATCGTTCCCTAGGGAGCCCCTTTTCCAGGACTCCCAGCTTCGCCTGTGGTGTGGCAGCAAGGAGCTGAGCCCTGAGGATCCCAAGATCATCAGGGAACTCAGAGCAGCTCTTGGGCTATGGTGACACCTTGCTGGCCCCATGGCACTGAGACACAGCCACATGTGTAATGAGCCCTGTCTGTTCTCTGCCCCCTGCCTCCTTCTTCTGGCTGATGGTGCCACTCTCCCCCCGGGCCAGGAGGGTTATTTTTAACTGTTTGCCATGTGCTGTCTGAGCACAATTAAGGTAATTGGTTTGGGAGCCTGGCTCTCACACAACGCTCCCAATTACCTGCCTGCCTGCCCGTGCGGCCCCCCGCCTCCCTGCCCGCCGTGGCCGGTTCCTCTGGCAGGGGACTGCCGGGACAGGGCTGCCCCAGATAGCACGGCAGGGCTGGGTGGGGGCGCGAGCGGGCACAGGGGATGGAGCCATGGAGAGGACATCCCTGCACAACGACAGCCTGCTCTATGCCTCCCTGATTGCCATCCTCCTCCTCATCTCCTATTGGTTCACCACCCGCTGCTTCAAAATCATCAGCGGCATTGAAGGTACGGGGCTGGGGACATGGGGGACAGGGTGACACGGCCCGGCTGCTTCCACAAACCAAGTGGTGAGGCGAGCCAGATGCTTGGTGTGGGAAAGGTGGATTGGTCTTGGATTGGGAGACAAGAAAGGTCTCCCTCTCTGCCTGCCTGGGAGACCTCCATCTTCTCAGTCACTTCATTAGTTCCTCCTGGCTGTGGTCCTGCTCCACTGTATGTGAGAGCAGCCGGTGGCAGCCCCGGAGCTGAGCTGTGGCTCAGGGCTGTATCCAGCGCTACTCTGGGGTCCACCATGCTGCTGGTGTCTAGGTACTGCTGCCCCTCGCTGTGAGACAGGGATGCAGATGGACTCTCTGCAGCCTCCCACTCTTGTAGGGTGCCCAGAGCTCATGCTTGGGCCTCAATCTGCATTTTGGGGCTCTGGGTCCCTTTGGGCGTGACCCACATCTTTGGTCCTCAGCTGGTGTGTTCGAGAGCTCTGGGATGTGGTGGGGGTCCCAGTTTCCCCAGTGAAGGGTCTCTTCAAGCCCCAAAGCAGTGGGATGTGAGTGCCAGGGGTTTGCAGGGTGAGACCTCAAGGCAAGGAGCAGGGCAGGAGGGGTGAAACTGGCATCACGTGTCTGGGGACGTGCAGAGCCTCTCCTGCCTGGGGTGTGAATTGCTCCATCCATCTGTGAGACTGCTCTCTGCACAGCTCAGCCAGAGCCTTAAGGCATTTCCCACAGCATGGCCAAATGCTGACTGGCTGCAGGGGCAAGGAGCACCCCTGGGAGTGATGCCCCTCAGTGGGATGGGGGGCAAAGCCCTGTCCCACACTTCTGGTGGGGTAGACGTGCTCTTGAGCATCCCTTGCAGGCAGCTGTGGGTCTGGCTCCACTGGTGACATCCCACATTAGGTCCCACGTGTCTCCTCCATCCTGGGGGCAGCTCCAGATGAAGTAACATCCGTGGGGACCTTGGTGAGGTGAAGGGGTGGTCCTTTGTCACACCTAGCCCATCTGGAGCTGCCCTTGGTCGAAAGGAATGTGCTCTGGGCAAGAAACCCTGGGGAGTCTGGGGGTGCTGGGAGCTGGGCACAGTGTGTGCCACTGGGACATGGCACCAGTGCCGGGTGCCTGTGCTGGTCCTGATGGGATTCTCTGTCATGCTGGTAGCAAACAATGGATTGTTTTTTTAATGGCTCCAGCATGGAAATATGCAATCCTGACATGGCAGGCAGTGGGAGAATTATCACTGCTCTGCTGGGGAGGATGGCTGGCACACGGGAGGCACAAGGGCAGGTGGGGAAGCTGTCACTCAGTGACTGGCCTACCGCTGCTCCAGCCCCAACATCCCACGAGGCTGCCAGAGACATATGATGGGCTGATGACAGTCCGTTCACATGGGATCAGCAGGTTCCCTTTGCAGAGAAGCTGCACTAAACCCTCTGGATCAGGCTGGAAGGGCTCCTCTCCCTCTACGTCTGGCCAAAACTAGATTGCAAAAATAGACTCATGGCCTACAGGACAGGCATCGGTGCTGGAAGCAGCTGGAGGCTTGAGGAGAGGATGGGTTGTAACTGGGGCTCAGCAAGAAAAGTGGCTTTAAAAACACAGTTGACATCAGTGGGAAACTTTCTGCAAGACTGCAACAGGTCTGTGCCACCTCAGCCCGGAGGGATTGACTCAAGGGCAAAACTGGGAGGCAGACACATGAAATCCAGGCTCACTGTCTGGAAACTCAGCTCTTTCCAAGAAAAGGAAATGCAAGGTCTGAAAACTTCCAGCCTGGGGAATGTTTCCCTGGGGAAGGCTTTCATCTCTTTCCTTAAGACGCCTCTGATGCATCTCTGGCATCTTCTGCTGGTGTTAGAACAACCTTGGGAGCGTGCCCCAGGTGGGCAGGAGATGCCAAGCCCAGTGGCACGAAGCCACTAGATAGCCAGGCTATGCCATGACCTGGGACTGAGACTCCAGCCTTCCCCATCCCCTGCCAGGGGACAAACCTGCAGCCTGCTGGGCTGAGGATGGGGGTTCCTGGGAGACTGGTGTGAGGCAGCCCTGCTGGGAGCTCTTGCTGGGGGTCTGCTCCATAGCCTGGATATGGTGACCCCACCTGTAGCTGTGGCAGGTGGCCTTGCTTCTGGGGTGAACTGGGAGGGCTGGGAGGTGGCAGTGGCATGGGGGCAGCCCTGCTCCCTGCTTACCACACTAGTGCTGGAGTTAGTTCTGGTCTTGCATCATGCACCATATGGGAATTGTCCGCCTGGAGATGAGCAGTGCTGGTGGCATCCCTGGGGTAGCGATGGGGAAGACCCCAAGGGGTGCTGAGCCCCGGTGACAGGCAGTGACCACAGGTACCTGGATGTCCAGTGATCCCTGTGGCTTGTGATCAAACAGCCAGGCAGGGGCTGGAATGCTGTTAGAAAAGAGCAGGGGAGCTAAATTTAGCCCCATTGGCTGTGTGTGGATGTGTGCTCGAGGCACACAGATGCACAAGTTCACCCTCTGTTTCCAGCTTCTGCGTGACCTTGGCTGGGTCCCCAGCCCCTGCTTCTCCTCTTCTCCTGCTATTGCTGCACCATTTCAGGGTCTGGCAGTGTCTTGGGAATCCTGCATCATGGCCTCTGCTCCCAGACTGTTCTCCCAGACCTGCTCCCCATCTTCCCTTGGTGTTCCCAGCAAAACAGGTGGACCCATCTGCCTGCTCAGAAATGGGGCAGATGGAATTGTTGCTCCAGACACTCCTCAGGAGGGAGATGTTGAGGTGTTTAGCCAAGTTGGTCCCCATGGGGCAGACACATGTCTGGGGCACAGAGGACAAATCTGAGTCATCCCCATCCTGGATGTTTTGCCAGTGCCCAGCGTCCTGCTCCTCCCCGTGTCCCCCCCTGGGAACCGAGTGCCTTTTAATATCTGTGGCCCGTTTCCTTAGCAACTGCATTAAGCAAATCGATGGAGGTGGTGTCATTGGAATGGGAGGGCATGCCTTCTTTCCCCCTCTGACCCCCCCCATCCCCGCCACCCCCCACGCCTCCCTCCACTTGGCCTCTCTCCACTCTTACTCACAGGCACGGCCCTGCTCTGCCTGGGCTCTCAGCCGTGGCTCGCTGAGCCTCCAGCCACAGCCCTGCGCTGACCCCTCGCTCGCCCATGGCTGATGGCAGGTGCCCCTGAGTAGGGGGTGACAACCGAACCCCCACCAGGGACACAGGCGGATGTCCCTGGGGATGTGCGGTCTGGCGGCTGAGGTGCTGGGGTGAGGGGGCTCAAGGACTGTGATAGGGAGGGGTGGAGGGGTGAGGGGCCATGAGACACCCCCACCATGAACCTGGAAGGCCTTGAGATGATTGCAGTGCTGGTGGTCTTGGTCCTCTTCGTCAAGGTGCTGGAGCAATTTGGCCTCTTCGAGCCTGTGTCCTTGGAAGGTAACGGGTGTGGGTGGTGCTGTCCTCTCCGGGACATGAGGGGCAGGTGGTGGGTGTCCAGAGCTGCCCCCAAGGATGCTCCAAGGCTGCTGCATCCATGAGAGAGTCCTGGTGTCCGTTGGCTGCTTGTAGGGGGGTAAGATGCAAGGAGCAGAGTATCCTGCCTGTCCCAGTGGCTGGGGATGTAGGGAGGGGACCGGGCTGGCAAGCTGTCTGCTGTACGGTGGTGACTTTGATATGTGCTGGGGGCTGGGACTGTGTGTGACCATGAATGTGGGCACCAGGGTGTTTTCCAGCACCTCCACAGGAGCAAGGTGTTACCAGAGTCCATGGTGACCCCACCCTGCACGTGAGGTGTTGGCCTCAGCACCAGTCTGCACGGCAGCCAGGCTCAGGCAGGACGGGCGCATGCTGGGCCCCTGCTCCTGGCTCTCGCCAAGGCTCCCCGTGGCCCCGGGCAGGGTGCGGGGACACAGAGGGAGCTGACCAGCTATGGATGGGCTGTGCGAGGTGCTGAGTGGTGTGCACGGGACACACTTGGCAGAGTCAGGATCCGCTCGGGGGATTCTGCTTGGTTCATGGTGGGAGCGAGGTCAGGACTGCTTGGCTGGGTGCTCCCTGGACTCCCGGAGTGATGGTTGTGTGAAGGGTCCCCCCAGCTCTGCCCTGCCCATACCTGCACACACCTCTCCGAAGGATGCCGCAGCCTGCCTGGCCCCCGGCACTGGGGCATGCACGGGGTGAGGAGGAGACAGACAGTTTCCCTGGTGCCCTGAGATACTCTGCTGTGCTTCTCCAGCACTGGCTCCCACACGGGCTGGGTGTAGTGGCGAATGCTCACCTCTACAAGCAGTGAAGCAGGCAGCACCCGAGGCTGCACCTACAGGCTGGCTGTGCCTGGAGATAGGGAAGGGTCAGATCGAGGGGATCTCTCCCTCTGATCCTGTGAACCTGATTGCAGGACAGGAAAGATGGGTGGAAGTTTTCATTACTATTTAACTGCTTACTAAGTCCCTGTGTTCCAGCAGCAGTACTCCTAGGTGGATCATACCAGGAGGGAAACTGAGGCAGGAGCTGACCTGTCAGACATCCTGCCTTATGAGTGCCGGGGCAGGGCATGCTGACTGTGCCCAAGGTGGATTCTCCCTCTTCAGTTCTGCTGGTGATTTGGCGGTGCCTCCCTCACACCCTTTTTTCCCCCTTCCCAGTGCTTTTGCTTCCCTGTGTAGCTGCTCGAAGCTTTGGACCAAAATTGGTGGCATTGATTGCAGCTGTTCTGCAGCTCCCAGGTGTGGTGAAAAGAGTGGAGACAGAGCCCCCAGCCCCTGCAGCAACCCTGCAGACGGGCTCAGAACAAGGCAGAGGCCACTCCTTGCCTTGTGTGGCTCCTCTGTTTCCTGGGGCACACTCCTTGTCCATCTGTAACTGATTTTTCCCTAGCATGGGCCAGAGCTGGAGATGGGGTGTCCTGTGTCCAGCCTTGTCCCGGTCATCTGTCACCCCTCCAGAAGGAACAGGGGCATGCCTGTCCCACTCCACCCACCTTCCCATGCTGAGAAGCTGCAGTTCCCTCTGGCTTGGCTGGAGATGCACCCCAGCTGTGAGGGTGGGAATGGGATCCAGGTGCCCTGGATTGCCAGCAATTGCTCCCATTGCCTGAAGGTGCCCAGAGGAGAAGGAAACGTGTTGCTTAAGGGGCAGAAATTGGCTGAGGTTAAGCTGAGCCCGGGGCACTGTACAAGGAGTCCTGTGTGTGAATGGCAGTGGTTTGGGATGGAGGTGAGGTGCTGTTGCAGAGGTTGCTGCCCCTTTTGACTTGAGAGGCAGCAGGTAGGATTTTGCTCTCCAGGGAAGGTCCCAGGCAGCATCTGGGGCTGGTAAATACTGTGTCCCCTCCAGGGGTTGTTTACAAGCCATGGCTCGGTCAACAGTGACAGCCCCGAGACCGCAAAGAGCCTGAAACCAAATACTAATGGCTTGGGTCTGCTAATGGACACAGGGCTCTGCCACCTGCTCTGGAGCCATCGATGCTGCCGGCGGTGCTTCCCCTGCTCCGGCTGCTCGCCCATGCTCTCCCTGCCCCATCCCTGCTGGTGCCCTGCCTGCAGCTGTTTCTCTGCCCGGGTTGTGCCGTGCACCACAGTGATGCGCTGGGAATGGAGCAGCTCCAGAGGGGACCAAGCCAACCCCTCTAAGCCTGGGAGAAGAGTTCAGTGGGAGCATCTTGCAGTGAGATCCTGGGGGAATTCTAGGCTTGTTGGTTCCCAAACTCAGCTGGATGAGGCCCCAAGGACCCCATCCTTCATTTGGAACTAGCACTTCCCTGAAAAAGGGCTTGGACAGAAGTGCTGGCTGTCTGCAACCCCTTGTCCTGTCTGCTTGGCACTGTACCCCCTTGGACCTTGTCACAGCCACTGTCAGGCAGCAGCAATGGAGCATCCCTGTGATTGCACTTTGCTCCAGGATCTTCAAGGTGATCAATGCTGGAACTGCCGTTGTTTACCAGCTGGATAATCAGTGATGGATTGTGTTATCCCACCTCCGCCCTGTGCCATCATGCCTGTCCCCAGTCCTGAAGATCTCCTGGCAGACCCGTGCAGGAGGCTCTCAGACCTCTACTGAGATCTTGCTCTGGCCAAGCACTCAGGATGGGGCAGGTGGAGAGAAACACTATCAATTTTGCCTCTTGAAGTGCAGCATCAATAATTCAGTGCAGAGCAATTGGTCCCGGCTGGGAGGAGGGATGGCGGGAGGGAAAAGGCGGGAGAGCCACCCGCATAGCCCAGCCACAGATTAATATTAAATGAAGTGGCAGCTTGCTGTCAGCAGGATAATTGGTGCCCGCCCAGGGCTGTTCCTGCCTTGGCGGTTCAGGGTATGTGCTGGGGGGCAGGCAGGATTGGGGGTGTCTTGGAGAGCCCCCAACATAGGGTGTTCTGGCCTTTGCCTTCCCTGGGGGCTACTGCTGCTGTAGAGTTCAAGATATGGAAAGACAAGCAGGGCTGGGAGAGTGCCAAACCCTTCTGGAATCTGGGGAGAAATAGGAGGGAGCAGCAGCATGCCTGGGTGCCACCAGCACCCTGAAAGGTGCCAGGCAGGAGGGTGGTGGCAGTGAGCAGTATGGACCCCTCTTCATGCCTGGCTCAGGATGAGGGTCCCTCTGGAGAAAGGAGAAAGTGAGCATCCCCAAGGTGCTGGTGAGAGCAAAGTCCTGTGCCAAGCCCCGATTCCTCCTGCTTTCCAGGAAACTCTTTGGCAGGAGTGCTGTGTCTTGGCTGCAGGAGGCACTGGCCCTTTGGGGTGAGATGCTTTGTTCCCTGGGCTCATTCAGCCTGGTGGGTTTGACAGACCCCAGAGATCAAGGTGAGCTTGCTGCAGGGCAGTAGATCTTGGAGCATCGAAATCTAGCCTAGGATAGCTGCAGGCACTCCAGGTTGAAGTTTGGGGTTCCCTGGGCTGGGCTGCACCAGACATTCCCCCACCTGCAGTGGCTTTAACCCTTGCCTTTCCCTGGGCTAGCAGGTTTGTCAGCTGGCTCTAGGGCTGGGCAGGGTTGGCTCTCCCAGCAGCCCTGAGCTCCCCGAGGTCCACAGTGCCTGTAGTGCACCCTGTGTCTCTGCTGCTGCGTGGTGACATGTCCTGCTCAGCCCAGCCAGACCTAATTAGCTTGTTGAATCTCTTCTCCCTCCGGCCTTGTGTTAATCACTTTTCACATTGCTTCCTTCCCATTTCCCTCTGGTCTGATTTGCTCTTACTGTTGCTGATGTGCCTGGAGAGGGGAGCAAGGAGATCCAGCTGGACATGGAAAAGGGCCCCCACTCTGTCCCAGGATGGGCTCTGAGCCAGCAGATGGAGGGGCAGGAGATCACTCAGCCAAAGGGAGGTGAGAAAACCACAGGCTGGAGGAAAAGCAAGAAATGTAGAGAGCAAAGGAGCCTATTAGGACTGCCCTTCTTTATAGTCCTGCTCTCTTGGTGGAGGGTGAAGTCTTCAAGTCCAGTGGGAGAGGCTGTGACTCTTTAGTGTAAGGTTGTGTTGGGCTGCAGGGTGCTGTGGGAGCTCAATAGGATCTCCTTCACCACTCCCCTGTGAGGGGCAGGATTAGACGCCAGGACTGGGCACAGTTGGGAATGGAAGTGGCCTGGACTGGGCTCTAGGGAGTATGGAGTCCATGGTCCCTGGAGTGCTGTTATTGGGATGTCAGATGTGCCATCCGTGCTTGGCTACAGCATCCCCTCCCAGAGATACAGGAAAATGTCTCATTCCCCCATGGGTGCCTGCCCTGGGGCTTGTTGTACTGCTGGGGCAGCAGGTGGCCACATCAGAAGCAGCTTTTAGGTGAGAGATGCAAAGACAACTGAAAGCAACTTTCTAATTACCGCTGTTGCCAGGCTGCCCTCAAAGCAGGACGTTGGGTGGGCTGTGGGGAGCACCCGCCCTGGCTGTCCCTGACCTCTGCCCTCCCTCCAGGCAGCACCCTGTGGAGCACATTTCTTTTCAGCAGCAGGCAATGTACCCAGGGCTGGCAGTCCCAGCTGTGGCTGTGACTGACTTGCTGGTGCAGAGATACAGAAGAAGAAGGATGAAATGAGGCTGCAGAGGTCTGTGGAGGCGATCAGTGGACAAGGCTGAGCTCCAAGGCAGGGAACTTGTGCCATGCAAGGTGGGGACACTTTCGGGGGGAAGGTTTGGTGGTTTATGATGGTGGTTTACGGCAGAGGGGATTTCCTAGGCAGAGCTGGTCCCCAGGCTGGTGACAGCAGTATCCCAGTAGCGTGTGATGAACTCAAGGGTCCCTGCAGACTGCTCAGCTCCAGTGCCACCACGAGCTGCTGTTGGGGTGGAAGTCAGTGTGGCTGAGCTTCCTCCACCTCCATGCACCCACTGGTGCCCATTGTGCACCCCTTTGCAGGTTCCTGTGCCAGGCTGTGTAGTGCAGGGGTGCCCTGCAGGAGAGCTGACCCCTAAGTCCTTTGGGCAGTTTCATGGGCTCTCCTTCTCTGCAGCCTGGGTGCCCCCAGGGACCCCAGAGGGTGCCAGGGCAGGAAGAGGGAGGGCCAAGGCAGGTCTCTCCTCCCCTGCCCTCCCCTCTCCTGCGTTGCTGGGTCTGTTGCTGCCAGAGCAGCTGCCGGCTGGGGCTGTGTGTCTGGGGGATGGCGGTTGCTGAGGCACCCTGGGACCTGCAGGGGCTGCAAACGGTGGGCATCATCCTGCTGCTCTGCTCCAGCCTCAAGATACTCCATGCTCTGGGCATCATCGACCTGACCAAGGGAGGTGGGATGGGGACAGGGATGGGGATGGGGTTGCAATGAGATGGGAATGTGGTTGCAATGAGATGGGGATGTGGTGGTGGAGGTGCTCCTCCTATGCCAAGGGCTGCAGGGTGCTTAGGGGAATTTCTGAAGGATTACTGTGGTTTAGGGCATTTTTTTTGGGGGGGGGGCATTGGAGTGTCTGGCAGCATTAGGGTGTAGGGAACTGGGGAAGTGAGGGTGTCTGGGGAGTGTTTCAGAGTATTAGGATATTGGGTGGGAATATTTGTGGACATTGGAATGTGTGGTGTTGGGTGCAGGATGCTAGAAATGTAAGGTGTCTGGGAGCTTTATGGTGGGGCATATCTGGGTCTTGAGGCACTGGGATCCAGTGATGTGTGCGGTGCTGGGGGATGGACACTGTCTGGGCTATTGGAGTCTCAGGGCAATGGGATGCAGAGGACTGGGCTTTGTCAGATGATGGGGAAAGGCACTGCAGGTAACTGGGGCTGAGGAGATAAATGTGAGCTGGGAGAAGAGAGCCATGAATGTGGGGTGCAGCACCATGCAGGGCAAAGCTTTCTCACTGCTACATGAATTGGTGGCTATGGGGAAAACATGGGAAGAGAGGTGAGCCCTCCCTGTGGGGCTGTGCCAGGGTTGGGGAGGGAAGAGGATGCTCTGGGTATTGAGCTTCCTGGATTAGCAAGTGGGTACTGAGGATAGGGCTGGATGTGGCCAAAGAAGAGGACCCAAAATATGTCAGAGCAATGGATACACGACCTGTTGGTTGTGCCTGGTGAGGGTGGGAGTGCAGGAAGCTGCATGGTGCTGATGCCTGGTTTCCTTTGGCTCGAAGGTGCCACAGACAGTCCCAGCTCAGACAACGGCTGCCAATAGACTTTGCATGAATGTGTTTTGGGGCTGGTTTGCCTCCATCCCCTCTGCCTCCTTGCTGGCACTGGGGATGCTGTGAAATGAAGGGACTGCAGATCACATCCCCTTGGGCAGCCAGATTTTGGAATGGGAGGTGTGTGGCCAGGAGTGGTCAGAGAAACAACTAATAGTAGAGCAGAGGGAGGGGAGGAGAGGAGAGCGCTGTGCCCAGGAGGTGCTTTCAACCTCCTTTTGATGGAGGATGTCCCTGAGCTGCCTGGGATCTGGCTAGGGTGTGGCTGAAGCACTTCCACTTTTTGTCCCTGTGCCTTACTGTGGAGGGTATGGATGGCATCTGGGTAATGGATATGCAGAGCCCTAGCTCTCTTGTGGTACGCACTGCTTGCAGCCAAGAGGAGCTGCTGCTCTGCTGGGGCATTTTTTTGGGTAGCTCCTCTGGCACCTTGGATGTGCTGGTTCCTGCTGCCAGAGGAGGTGCTGATGGGGGCAGGATGTGTCCCTGTGTGTGGGTTTTGCAGCAGGGTGATGCATATGGCTTTCCCAGTCCTGCAGCTTTGTCTGCTCCATTTGGGGAGCCCCTGAGCTCCACTCTCTCTTGGGATGTGCATCCTGTCCCATTCGCTGCTTGCAATATTCTGTACATGGTGTGGTCTGAAGAAATTATTATTCTGCAACATCTCCTTTGGTCACAGCCAGGCTATCTGGGAGCACTGTCACAGGCTGGGGATGGGAATGGGGACAGCAGTGCTGCGAGCCCCACTGGGGACTGCTCAGCACAAGGGTTGTGCTGTTTCTCCCTCTGGCACCAGGGAATATCCTGGTCCTGAGCCTTTGCTGTCCCACGAACTGCAGCTCACTTGGCAGCTTTGCTGCTCCCAGCTCTGTCCCACCCCCAGGACAGGGACTCTTTGGCCCAGGGAGATGCCAGCTGTGATTTCATTCCTCTGATGGATGACCGTCTGGCACCTTTGCTACACTTGGCTCTGCATTGCTGACTGATGAGGGTCATTTGCAGAGCTGCTCTTGGGGGGACACATCCTGACCTCTCCCCAGGGGAAACTCACTCTTCCTCCTGCTGATGTTGTTGCAGACCCCAGAGAGCTGTGGTTGATGGCACTGCCTGAGGCTGGGTACTTCCCCGAGTGCTGAGCCCTGCACAGGGATGATTGTCAGCCACAGGTTTTAGGGGCAGCTGGGTTCCGATCAGCCTTGGGATACCAGCTCCTCCTGACTTGCCAACTGACCCAGTGTTGTCCCAGTGGGCCAAGCAGGGGCTGTGAGTGCTGCATGACTGGTGGGCTGCTGGTGCTCTGCTCCCCTCCTGGAACGGTGCTGTGCCCTGGGGCTGGTGACATTGCAGGGGGTCTTGTCGTGGGATGCACATTTTCCACCCACCAGGATCATGCATTTATTGACAGGTTACTGAGGGTGATGGGGGAGTTTTGGCACTGCCTGTTGGTTTGTTATTGAGGGTGTATTCTAGCAGGAGGGTGCCATGGAGGGGGTGGGTTGGTTCTCCCCACCCAGCTGTCACTGGAAGGACACTGGTGGCTGTGGCTCTATGGGAGGACAAGGACATTTTTATGCACCTGTCTCCTGTTCTTCCTCTGGGGAGGCCACGGAGCAGCCCAGGCTTGGGTCCTCCGTGGGAGGGGGGTGTCAGCCCAGCACTGGGTAGCCCTCAGCACGGTAGCATTGGCTGGATCCAGCCTCCAAGGACACATCAGCTGCTGGTGGCTCGACACAAAGTGGCCCGTGGCCATCCTGATGGCAATCATTGCTGGGGCAGGGTAGGTCCCTTCGGAGCCAGCCTTCAGGATTTATTTCAACAGCGTGTGGAGGTGGGGATGGGAAATTCCTTCCCTTTCTGGTGCTACTCAGGGATGGAATCTCGGCTTGTGTGTGTGTGTCTGCTTTGAAGTTGCTGAGCTGCAGAGTGATACATGGGAAGCGACAAGGCACTTAACCCGGCAGCCCTCCCGCCGCAGATAAAACACTGCCAGCCCTTTCTGTTCTGTGCCGGCCGCTGGATGGCCCTTACAGAAGGGTGGAGAGCACAGTGGCATCTGGAAAAGGAGCTGTTGCTGGCAGGGAGAGGGCTTCGTGCTGCAATGTCCCTTGTGTCCAGAGTGGCAGCACATGTTTGGGCACTGCTCCTCATCTTTGGGCTGAGCTGTTTCCCAGCAAGGAGGAGCAGCTCCCAGACTTGCTTGTGGTTTGGATGCTGGGGACAGAAAGAGGGTGGTGTGTCCTACTCAGCAGAGCCCTTGTGTTCGCTAAAGCCAGGACAGCAAAACCCCTGTCCTGGTCACCCCTCTCCTGTTGTTAAGCTGCATGTGCTGAATGTGCTCCCTCCCCTGCCCTGGGGACCCTGGAATCAGGCCCCCTTCGGTTTCCTCCTTGAGAAAACGCCCATGTTCTTTTTTTTTTTTTTTCTTTTTCCTTCTTTATAACAAACTAAAGTGTAACTTGCACCCGACCTGACCTACTGCACGTGCCTATACCTGCTGCCCCTGTGAGTCCAACCACAGTTTACTCTCTGTTGCATCTCTCTCGCTGTGTGGTTTCCCTCCTGCCCTGCTCCCTCCCGGGTCCATCACCCCGGCATGGAGTGTTGCTCTGACCACCCTGTCCCTTCCCTCTCAGCAAAGGGGATACTTCTGCCTGTCAGGTCTGTTCCCACAGCTCAGCTCTGCTGGAGGGACCTGGCCCCAGAGCATCCTTGGAAGGCTGAAAGGTGCAATTTCCCTTTCCCTCTGCAAATTAAAGCCCTGGAAGGGTAGCTTTGACAAAATCATGGTTTATGTACAACTGGTGCCCACTTCTATGAAAGAAAAGTCCTCTTTCCTCACCTGCCTGCAAACCCTGGAGCAGCCAGGAGCCAGGTTGTGCTGTTCTGACAGTGCCAAGACCCTGGTCCTCACCCTTGCCCCTGTCACCCCCTGATAAATACCAGGGGATGTGTTTGTTTATCCCCATAGGTTTGCAGCTCACTGTCACTCTGCTGGGGATGCCACATCCCTGGGGAGAATTTGCCCTCTTTGAGTGGCTTTTTGTGATGTCCTGCTGGATCCATGACCTCCTGGAGCTATTCTCCATCCCCCAGAATGATGGAGCTGCCTTGGTGTGAGCTCAGAGGGTCCCACGTTCTGCTTGTAGGCACTTTGGGGCCAACCTGCCTAGAAGTGGCTGCTGGGTGCAGACCCATGTCCCTGTCCTGGAGCGGGGTACCATGCAACACCATTTTCCTGGCATCTGGGGTTCAGCTTAGCCCCACAGGGCTGTGAAAGGGCTTCTCTGGAAGCTATTTGTAGAACCCTAGAGAAACAACCCCAAAACCAGGGCTCAGGATGCATAGACATTGTGACCTGCTCCTTGCAGATGTACAGGATGCTTGGAGCAAACACAGTGACAAACCAGAGCTCCAAAGGGACTTTGCACCTTTTGTCCCATTTGTCCCTATGCTGGTGTTTGCCTCCCCTCAGAGGCTGGAGCCCAGCATGGCCTTCATCCCCTTCTCTTCCTCCTTTCCCTACCTGCAGCATTAGTCCTGCGTGAGTTTGCTGGCTTGAGACACTGTGGGAAGGGAGGGAGGGGGTCTGCAGCCATGGGGCAACACCAGCTGGGACTGATGGGGCTGAGTGAAACCATTGGGGTCCAAATGGGGGAACAGGGGGTGGCACTGGGGTCGGTACAGTGAGGGGACCTACTATTACTGCAGGGCGACTTGGATGCAGTGGCCATGGGCCAGGCTGGTGTGGGGAGTCCCTCACCCAGCGTTGTAGCCTGGCCAAGGCAAAGCCCCGTTCCCCTTCTGGCTGTCTCAAAGCAGGTCCCTGGGCTTGGGTCCCAGTGTTGCACTGGGGTGGGGTGCATGCTGCAGTCTGGGCTGCATGGGGGGTCCGGTGCATGCTTTGTCTTCAGCCTGTGGGTGCCAGCAGGATCAAACCCAGCCCAAACTTAGGGAGGATGCAATGCCCTGGCTCTGCCACAGGCTGTTTCTTGGGCTTCATTCTATCTTGCCTCCCTGCAGAGCCCCTCGGAGAGGGTCCCCAGGGAGCAGGTAACTGTCCTCAAGGCTAAAGGACAGAGTCTGGCCCTGCCATTTCCTGATTCTCTGTGCTCCTGGGAGTCTCCAGGGCACCTTGGTATGATGGGGGTGTACAGAGGTGGTGGGTGTGGGTAGCCTAGCAGGTTTGTCCTCATCCTTCCCAAGGATGGATACTCCAGTGCTGGGTTTGTCCTGGGATTGAGCAGGAAGGTCGACCAGAGCCTGGGCTGCGTTTTGCCTTCCTGCTTCTCCAGCCTCACGCTGCATGTGCTGCCTCTGCTCAGATCACCCTGCGCCGGGTGCCCATCCCTGCTGCCCGTCGGGACCGGGGGCTGATGCTGTGTTAATTCTTCTGCTTGGTGACTCCTTCTTTCTTCCAGGCAACCCGCCAGTCCAAACTAAAAAAGCGCTGAAGCAGCGATTCCTCAAACTGCTGCCCTGCTGCCGGCCCAAATCCATCCCCTCGCTCAGTGAAAGCAAGTGCTTCTTCTTGCCTTTGTGTGTGTTTGTCCCCGGCAGTGCTGCTGCCTGCTCTCCACCCTGGCCCTGCCTGCGGGAAGGGGACGCCTCCACTTCTCCCCTGCCCTGGCTGTCAGGATCAGCCCGGCCCTGGAGGGGTCCGATCCCATGGGCTCTGCACCCACCTCTGTCATTACCTGCTCACAGGCTGGTTTTCTCCCTCTTCGTCTCCCTGGAGCAGCTCCCACGGGATGCACAGCGGCAAGAACCGCTTGGGAGCTGGCTTGGGGCAGCAGGGCCCTCCTGGCACTGGTCTAAGGGGTGGGGAGTTGTTTCTCTAAGCTGAGGGTTGGTTTGGAGATGGAGGTGTCATGGGGCGATGAAAGAGGCTGAGCAGGGAGTGAGTGCAGAGTCCCTGAACCCCCTGTGCTGGGTGTGCTTGGTTCCTTGGTGAGTCCAAGCCCCTGGTCAGGATCTCTCCCAGCTCCACGGTGCAAGCCAGTCCCCTCTGGGAGAAGGTGAGTATGGAGCGGCAGGGTCTGAACCATCCCACAAAGAGGGAGTACCTGCCTTGTGCCCCTCTTGGCTGAGTGGGGTCTAGGGGTGCTGGTTGCTGCAGGCAGGGATTGTGCATCTTGGCAGATGGTGGAGAGAAAGCCATCAAGGAAGGTGGGAGCACAGTGGGTAGAAAAGAATCTGGAAAGGCTGGGGGGGGTGGGCGGCATTTGGGGCTGGGGGTTCTGAGGGGCAACTCTCCTGCTGGATGTCTCCTGCAGGACATCAAGGGGCTGAACTCCACAGGGCAGATGCTTGTGCTGGTGGGAGGAGAAGGGCAGGCAGGGAGGGTTTCAGCACTGGGGGGTTTTCACACTTCTTTTGTGCCCAGCCTGGGCTGTACTGGAGTTGGGTTGTTACCCAGTCCTGGTCTGCAGCCAGGGTGTCTATGAGTGTCCTCTTCTGGCACAGACCCAGCTCTGGCTGAGCAGAGCACCCCAAAAATGTGTCAACCTGGGCAGGTGTGAGAGGACAGCATGTGCTGTGCAAGGTGCCTCTCTGCCCTCTGGCATGACAAGATAGGGCAGGACAGTGCTGGCCTCAGCCACCCTCTCTTCCCCTGGGTTCCTTGCAGACAGTGTTGAGGATGAGTTTGAGCTCTCCACCGTCTGCCACCGCCCCGAGGGGCTGGAGCAGCTGCAGGAGCAGACCAAGTTCACCCGCAAAGAGCTGCAAGTCCTGTACCGAGGCTTCAAGAATGTGAGTACTCCTTGACCAGCTTTGATAGTCCCCACCTCTGCTGCCATGTCCACCTCGGGGTACTGTTTTGTTTGTGAAAAGTTTTTGGGGTTGAAGTTTATATAAGGCAACAGCCTGATCTTACCTCCAGGGACCTCAGTGGGGAGACCTGATCCTGTGCTCTGTTTGCTTGGGTGCAGAGAGCCCCCTTCCCGGGTGCCTGGGATTCAGAGCTCCTCCAGTGAGGGGTGCAGCCCAAAAAATCAGGGAGATGCTCTAAGCAGCCTTTCTAGCCACTCCACCAGGTGCACAGGGCTGGATGACAAGGCAAGGCTGCCACAGGTTTGTAGGGGGTGCTCAGCCCTTTTTTGCAATGTGGAAGTGATGCTGTGACCTTGTCCTGGCAGGAGTGCCCAAGCGGCATTGTCAACGAAGAAAACTTCAAGCAGATCTATTCACAGTTCTTCCCTCAAGGAGGTGAGTGCCCATCCCCGTCCCTGTCCCCATACACATGGGTGCCTCTGTGGGGCAGAGGGTCACACAGCACCCCCTCATGCCCTCTGTCTCCTTGCAGACTCCAGCACCTACGCCACCTTCCTCTTCAATGCCTTCGACACCGACCATGATGGCTCCGTCAGCTTTGAGGTGAGCTGTGGCCAAGGAGGGGTGATGGGGTGCAGCAGGGCAAGGAGAGCACAGCCCTCGAGGGACCATGGACTGGGGTCAGCAGTGTTGTTGTTGCAGATGGATGAAGAGTTGGCAGGCCTAGTGGAGTTTATTAAATTTCCAGAGGCAACAGAAAACCAATTAAAAGCAAAAAAAAGGGGCTTTCTGTATTTTCTGGGTAGGGTTGTGTAGGGACCCAGACTGGCATAGCTGGGTCTTGTTCAGGCTTTAGCTGAACACATTGTCATCTTGGTTGCTGTGACCCAAGGGAGTAGTGTGGGAAATGTACAGAGTTAAGCAATGTTTTCTCCCCCAACTCTTTTTGATACCCAACATTTTGCCTTGTCAGCCCAGCCCCAGGGCATATCAGCTTTGGGGCTGAGTTCCTCTCTGCAGGAGAATCAAGCAGGGCTGTACTCCGTGTCTCTGAGGCCCTTTGTGGCTGTAACTCCCATTTGCCTGCCTTGTCCATCCTTGCAGGACTTTGTGTCTGGGCTGTCCACCATCCTGCGGGGCACCATTGATGATCGCCTGAACTGGGCCTTCAACCTCTATGACCTGAACAAAGATGGCTGCATCACCAAAGAGGTGGGATGGGGGTCCAGACTGGTCCCCGGCACCAGTGCAAGTCTGCACCTGGCAGGGACAAGGGCAGAACTTGGCTAAACTCTGGAGGAGAGCGCAGGGGATCAATATTTAACTGAGCTCAGCTTTGCAAATGTCCCTCCTGGCCTCCTGGCACTGGTGTGACTCTGGGATGGAGGGTGGATGAGTGGTGTGCAGCTTTGGGGCTCCATCCACACATGGTCCCACACTGTGCACAGAGCCAGCACAAACATATCTGAGCACCCCACAGGTCCTTCAGGAGCATCAAGAAAAAGGTGTGGGTTGGGGACCAGGTGGAGGCAGAGCCCCATGTTGACACTGCAACCCTGCTCCCCTTCCCATCAGGAAATGCTGGACATCATGAAGTCCATCTATGACATGATGGGCAAATACACCTACCCGGCCATGCGGGAGGAAGCACCCCGGGAGCACGTGGAGAACTTCTTCCAGGTGAGCTGAGTACATCCTCAGGAAGCATGAGCCCATGGGGAAGCAGAGCTCCAGCACAGAGCTGCAGTTGGTGCAGTAGAAAACACCCCACTCTGGGGATGAAGCAGGGCTGTGCTGGTCCTGTTGGTGCTTGGGCATGCCTGGGGCCAGGGGTGCACTGTGTCCAGCCCCTGTGGGACCTGGGCAAGGGGTACCAGGTTCTCCCTAGGGCTGGGGCTGTCCCTGCTATGCTCCCTGTGCTGTGCTTGTCTGCAGAAAATGGACCGGAATAAGGATGGCGTGGTGACAATCGAGGAGTTCCTGGAGTCCTGCCAGAAGGTAAAGTCACCAGCAACTCTTCTCTGAGCTAGGTCACCACCCTCTTCCTTGGGGACCTTTGTCCCTCTTGCTTCCTTCCTGCAGAGTGGGAGTGAAGCCAGGGCTCCCAGGGGCAAGGCTGGAGCTCTGCTTTGGGAACTGTACCCATGCCAACATCCTTGTGCAGATGAGGAGAGCCATGGATCCCAGTAGGGCTTGGAAACTGCCTGTAATCCCTGGGGCTCTTGTCCCATGTCCCATATCCCAGAGTTGCCATGAGGGTAAAGCTAGGTTTGGGGGAGCTGCTCAGATTACTGTTCTGTGCCCAACTTGCGTGCTTCCCACCTGCTCCTGACAGGATGAGAACATCATGCGATCCATGCAGCTCTTCGACAGCGTGATTTAGCTCCCAGACCTGCCTTCAGATGAGCTCTCCTGACACTGGGCCCAGAACCTTCTTCTCTCTCTTGACTTCTCCTGTGAGACTCCCCTCCTCTGGCCGCACAGACACCTCCATGGAAAGGGGCCTTCCTTCCGTGAGATGCAGTCAGTGCTGAGATCTTCCCTTTCCCCTGGCCCAGCTCTGCTTTCCTTGGGGAATCCCAAGCAGGTGCTCCCAGATGTTGGAGCATGGGCATGGCTGGCACAGGATGAGAATTTTACCTGGATGGACCTCCCTGCACCCAATCCTGGTGGGAAAGATGCATCCTTGGGCTGCAGTAGAGGTTTTTCCCGTGCACACCACCCTGTGCAGCCACAGCTCGCCTACCCTGATCCTCCCCAGCCCCACGAGCCCCCAGTCCCAGCTCCAGCCCAAATCTTCCAGCAACACAGTCTAAAAACCAGTAAAGTCTTGCAATGGGCACAGTCAGTGCCTCGGCTTCCTCCCCTGCCCTAGCTGTGCCCTGCTGTGGGAAGCGTGTCTGGTGTGTCCACTGTGAGCCACCAGCCACCCTCCCTGTCCTGGGCCAGTGGGTGGGCAGAGGGGCTGTGCCTGGAGAAGGCAGCCACGTGAGCCCTTGGGGTTCATTGCTGCATGAGCTATGGGGACCATCCCCTGATCCCAGGGATCCTGGTCAGACCTACAAGGCTCTTCCTGACAGGGGCAGAGGGGAGGCTAAAGAGACTTTGAGGTGACTTGTGACACTTGTCCCCCAGGATGGATGATGCAGGGGTGGGAGAGCTGCAACCTCAGCCCCTGTCCCTCAGGTTTGGGGTGCTGGCACAGGGGGACCCCAGGGATCCACTTTGAGGCTCTAGTGGAGAGACACTCTTTCCAACCCTTCCTGAGGATGTGACAGCCAGGGTATGGGGACAAGTGGAAGAGGGAGATGGGCTGATCTCTGGTGGCCATTCTGGTCCCATAGGGCTCACAGCCATGCTCCTGGCATCATTAGCTGCTGACCTTGCCCTGCTCCTGTGCCCTGGCCCATCCCAGCCCACCTGCTGCCCCGGGGACGAGGGAATGCGCAATGATGCAGAGAGGTGTCCCCACAGGATAGCCCTGTGCTGGTGACATGGCTGAGCTGGCAGCTCCTGGAGGAGAAAGTCAAGGCTGGGGTTAGACAGGAGTCACTGCCATGCTGCTGGCAGGCTGGAGGGTCACCCTGGAGCAGGGGACTCTACTCCTTTTCCCAGCATGGATATGTGAGAGGCTGCTTGGAGACCTTGGGGATGGAGACTCTGGGTTTTTGTCACCACCGGCTCCTTGGAGATGGGTGTGTGCAGACAGGCCTGTCCTGCCCACATACCACTCCAAGTCATAGCTGGGAGAGTGATGCCCCTGGGCTAATGATCCCGTGCCAACTCCAGAAGCCCTTCACAGGCACTGGGAATGTACCCAGCCCTGAGAGCCCCGACTGCAGCTCCACACCCTGTATCCTTGGCCAGGGGTGGTTTGGGCTGGCCTGAGCTGCGATATCTGGGATCAGCACCACGCTGGGCCAGACCCAGGCTGCGGCCCTGGGGCTGGAGACATTAGAATTTAACCCCTGGGGCTCTGAGCCAAAGCTAAGGGGCTGCTTCCCGGGGGACCATCCCTGTCCCAGCCCTTGCAGACATCACATGTTTTTTAAGCTCATTTGACACATTATTTATCTCGCAGACATGATGTGTTTTTTAGGTTCATTCAACACACTGTTCATCTCACAGACCTGTTCCCAGGTTTGCTGTGGGGCTGAGCTCCCACTTGCATTCTCCTAAGGGTGGGAGGGCCTTACCCCTCCATCTCTTCAGCCCTGTTCTCCCTCCTCCCAGCTCTCTGGGGTACCCATTGTTCGCTGCCATGTGGAGCACCTGCCACCTCCCCCCTCACGCTGTAGGTCGCATGGTGTGACCCCCTGCCCCAGGGCATGGTGACCCACAACCCGCTTGGCATCTCCAGTCTGTATATTTTGTATTATAACAATTATATGAGTTAAAAAAAACAAAACAAAAAACCAACAAAAAACCAATAAAATCTAACCACAATCGCTATGCACACTACTGTTCTGTCTTTGTATTTGTCAGCTGGCTGAGATGGGAGGGCAGGAAAAACAAGGGGTCTCTGCAGAGGGTTGGGTATCCTTTTTAGGGTGCTGTGGTTGCAGGGTGCTCTGCATGGGTGCTCTGGGAGGTTGCATGGGGGACAGGGTGCACACTGAGCTTAGCCATGCTGTTGGTGGTCCTGTAAATATAGATTTTCTCCTGCTAAGAGGCTGGAGCTGTTAAGGTTAAAAAGCTTTTATATCAAGTGTGTCATATTTTAAGAGTCAGGCTGCCAGGTGTGTTTTCAGCTTGCCACAGATGCTGCTGGGTGAACCCAAGCTTGGGAGCAGGTGGCCCTTGTTAGGATGTGGCACTTAAGGCTGTCGCCTGCCACCTTGAGGAGGTAGGTATGGACTGGGAAGGGATTTATCTTATGGCAATTATTGGTTGTTGGAAAAGTCAGCATTGAAAACTGGGGAAAATTAAGTAAACAGTCATTTAAGTAAGAAAGTAGCAGATCTAGAGAGCAATGGACCTGACGTGGGACAGCAAAATGGTCCAGCATTCTACAGACTGTGGTCCAGGAACTGAAAGCTCAATACAAAGAGCTGCCTGGAGACCAAACAGAGCCTTAAAAGGATGGGCTCTGGCTGTGGGGGGAGTTACCATTGTGGGACTGGGTAAGCAGCAAGTCTGATCTTTCCAAAGCCTCTGACTCTCCAGGAACCTTTTTGGGCTGCTGGCCATCACCCAGGGCTGTGTGTGGCAGTGTGAATGGGCCTGAGCACGTTTTTCCCTCTAACCCACTTTCCCCGGTATATCCTATCCCCTGAGCTCTGTTTGGCTGGTTGCTATTTCGGGCAATGACATCCAAGGGCTTGATGTGCCCTCTTGTGGCACAGGGATGCTGTGAGCCACTGATGGGATCCCTTGGGTCCTTGTCCTCAGGGGGAAGGGAAGGGGCTGAGGTGATAATAGGAAAAACAGCACTGTGGGCCCCAGCCCTCGAACGCTGCCGTAGCCTTTTCACACCAGATAGGAAAAGGTTTGTGCAGGGAGTGTAGCTTTTGGAGCGGGGGGGTGGGAGAGCATCTCTGGGAGTCAGAAATAACCCGTTTAGCTCTCCCCCAAAGAGGTGGTCAGGAAGGGCCTGAGGGCAGGGAGGCCTGGATCCTTTAGCCTTCAGCTTGCCATGAGAAGCTGCTGTGTGAGCCAGGGCTTGGATGACCCTTGTTAGTAGGAGGTGGCAGTTAAGGGTGGACAGCCAAGTAATTTGGTCTATGGTGAGAACAGAGAGAAGAGCTGATGGATCCTTGGAAAAAGGCAGCCTTGTGTTGTTTCTAAACAAGTTTTTCCCAGCTTTCAGAGGAAAAATTAATAGTACTAAGTGGTAAAACAGCTGAGCAACTGGATGGGGCAGCTGATGCAGCCTGGGGCAGTGATTCACTCCAGCATCCTGAATACTGCCTAGAAACACAAGCATTTTGTAAAAGGATGAGATTCTAACACTGGGAGAACTATTACTGTAGGATTATTTTGCCATGATCAGAGATATGAGCACCCCTTCAGGGTCTTTTGTGACACTGTGTGAAAGTCCTGTGTGTTCTCCACCCAGATTCTGTACATTTCTCCTCTCTAACCCTTCTGTAAAGTCTGCTCGTGTATCAAGACAATTTAGCTGGTTCCTATTTAGGGTATCTGTACAATTTCTATTTTTGCTCTTTGAAAGCTCTGGCCTGATGATGGTGGTAACTAGAGACGCTCCTTGGCCGGGGTCTCTGTTGCATCTTCCCGAGCGCGGGTATTGGCGGTGCCGGAAACGCAGCCGCCTGCGGTTTCTTGTCGTGCCCGAGCTGTTATCAGCGGGAATAAGCGGAAACGTGGCTGAAACGGGATGCGTCTGCCCTGATGTCTGCAGGCCTTCTCCAGACCTTCCTCACGACCTGGGGTTTTCGGCAGCTCTTTGCTAACTAGTTTCTTGTTGGCTGGTACCCACTGCAGCCTCCCCAGTGCCGGGAAGGCTGGCAGATCACCCTGCCGGCCTCTCTCCAAGGTCACAAGAGAGGTCACCTCAGCCCTGGGGTCCCTCGTGCTCCCCGGCGGCTGCAGCAGGAGAGATGCTGTGTGACCTCAGAGCCCTCCTCTGATCTAGTGATACCATCGCACCCTCCAGCGTTCCCGCGGCCTCTCCCAGGCACGGAAACACGGTCGGGCCGTGCCGTCGGCCGGGCCGTGCCGTCGGCCGTGCTGTGCCGTGCCGTGCCGGTCGGAGCCGTGCCCCCGCAGCAGCTCGGTGTCCCCGGCGGGCCCTGCTGCGCTTGCGCGGCAGCGCGAGAAGTAGGGCGCGTCTCCCGGGAGCCCGCGCGCCCTCCCTCCCGCGCAGGCGCGCCCCCGCCGGGGCGCTGCGCCGCGAGGCGCACGCGCAGAGCCGAGGTAAACACTTCACTCCCCAGCCGCCTTCCCCCCTCGGCGCCGCTTCCCTACACAAGCCCCAGGGCGCACGCGTGCTGCCCCGCCGCCGCTTCCCCCTCATCCCCGCGGCCCCTCGCGCCTGCGCCGCGGGCGCGCTCTGCCTCCCCGCGCAAGCGCCCTGAGGCCGCCGCGGCCTCGCCCCTCCCGCTGCCGGCCCCGCCGAGCACGCGCAGTGCGCGCCCTCCCGCGCCCCGCGCCTGCGCAGAGCGCGCGCGCCGCCCGCCCGCCTCTTTCCCTGAGGAGCCTCCCGAGCCCCAGCCCGTTGTTCCCGCTCCACCGGCGCGGTCCCGGCCGCCCGCGTCCCTCGCTCTCTTCCCGCCGAGGCAGACGCTTCCCCTGCCTCCGCGGCGGTCCCGCGGAGCGGGGCGGCTGCGGGCGGAGCGGCGCGGACCGGTTGGGGCCGGTTCCCCGCGCAGGCGCAGCGCCCCGTAAACAGGAAGCGGCGGCGGCGGCGGCCCCGGAGCGGCGGAGACAAAGGGGCTGCGGAGCGGGGACGGCAGGGACCCGGCTCGGCCCGGCCCGGCGAGCGGCGGCGCTGGCGGCGGGTGGCAGGATGGTGCAGAAGGAGGGGCAGGCGGCGCTGGAGGAGCCCCAGGGCAGTCCCAACCCGGCCGGGGTGCCCGGCGCCCCCTTAGAGCCGCCGGGCGCCACGGCAGGGCCGGTCCCGGGGGGCGAGGAGACCGACACCGAGACGGAGACTGCGCTGGGCTCCCGCCGCTTCCTCTGCGGAGTCGTCGAAGGTGAGAGCTTTCAGAGGGGGTCTCCCCTGGGAGACGGGGTGCGGGAGAACGGGGAGGTTGGCAGTCCGCGGGAGACGGGGGCTGGGCTGGTCCCAGCTGCCTTTGCTTTGCCGTCTCCTCCCCCGCCCGGAGGAGCCCGCTCGGCGGGAGGTGGCGTGCGGTTCTTGGCCGGGACTCCGCCAGCGTGGGGAGGAGCCGCGGCTCCCGGGCGGGGCTTCTGCCCCCGGGGCTCGTGCTGGAGCGGGGAGCGCCCTTGGATGGCAGCTGTGCGGCGGGGCGCGGGCAGGCCTGGCACCCAGCGCGCCGATGATTCCTCAGAGGGGCTGAGGCAGTGCTGCGCTCGCCTGCTCGTACGAGTCCAAGGGGGAATGGGAGAGAGCAGAGCTGCCGCGCGATATTCCCGGCCGTACGAGCTCTTCCCGCGCTCCCGAGGCTCACGTTCAGCCCTGAGAAGGGAATAGGTGATTCCGTGGACTTCTGCTCAGTAATTAATATTAAATGCACCTTGTTTTCTAAAATGTTTCAGCGTATCATTTTAATTGTAGAACAGTCCTCTGTCTTTTAGCACAGTTGCACCATTAAAAGGTTTAAATTGTTCTTGAAGCTGCAGAATAAAGGGACTTTTTGCAGTTCTCAGTAATGCATTTCTGACACGTCACTTAAGGTAGATGGTTGAAAGTCAGCAGGAAAAATGGTTTATTCTCAGCGTAACAGTTGGTTTTAAGTTGTTTCCCGTGGTCACATATTATTTCTGTACCAATAATGATTTTCCAGTAGGAAAACAAAATTATTAGCAGATGGAATGGAGAGGAGAACAGGCAGTTTATCAAAGTCAGTATCTGCATTGCTTTGCAGACTGTTTTCTGTTTCTGTCTTAAACCATTCGTCTTCTGTAAATATGACTGTGAGAGGTGAATTGGTAGGGCTTAAATACAGCCAGTCCGGAGAAAAATGCCTTTCTTTTGCTAATAGACTTAATTCTGTGAAGGTGGATAGCAAATTGAAGGCTTTGGAGACACACAACAGTGAAGAAAAACACAGATTGTAACAGCATGTTTTCTCATGTTCCTGCTGATACACCTGGAACATCACTTGTTCGTCCAGGTCTCTGTCCGAACCACTGAGAATACCGTAATAAATTTTCTTGTCATGTTAGTTACATCGTTGTTGCCTCAGCATGTATTTTGTTGCAGGTGTTCCTGAGTGTACTATGCACAAAACAAAACAAGAAAATGGCCCCTGCCCGAAGAAGCCGTCAAACACTGCTTAGGAGTTACCAGTCTAACAATAATATGTGTACAGGAAAAAAAAAAGGAATAGGGGAGTGTTTAAAAAAAAGGGAAACAAAAAACCACCACCAACAGAAAAACAAACTTGTGGGGGAGGAGGTAAATGGTAGTGAGTGAAAACATCTGTCTCATAGTGACTCAAGGGAATTGTAGAGTTAAGAGAAAAACAGGAATTAACTTCAGAAGTGTAGATAAATACTTAAACATAAGGTAGTGGTTAACACAGACTAAGGTGTGGCGAGGTTACAGTGCTGAGATGGAGAATTTGGATCTTTGGTAGAAAAGGCAGAGGGCAATTGGCCAAATACTGGGTCTAAGAGTTGTGAAGAGTGTATGCCACTTAGCAAAGTCACTGTTTTGCAGAGTAATAAGGTTTAAGAGATTGTTAAATGCAAAGCTTTGGTGCACTGCCTCTAGGATGTCCTGACTTGTAGTGATGGAGAGCGTGGTAATGGGATGAGGTATTTTGGCATAATCTGTTGACTTTGTATTAACCTGACACACAGTCCTGAGGGAGTCATACAAAACTAGGTCGATTTTTTTAGTTAGACAGAAAGATCCAAGAATTGTAATTGGCTGGTGACAGTAGTAACCTAAGAAACGTGGTGACAGATGGAAAAGTATTTCTGCAGATTAGCCAGTTCTGTTCAGCCTTATTTAATTAGTTTTTGATAACCGATTTTCTTTTTTTTTTTCAATAGTAGGCTTTGTTCTGTTTTAGGCTTGTAGGTCTGAAACAGTAGTATCATAACTAAAGCAAAAATGTCATGAACAAGTTATGAGGCATAGGAGATATTCTTTAGGTTTCGCAGGATTTCACTCTTGTGAGTTCCTGAGCTTCCTCAGGGCAGCATCAATCAGAGTTAGGAAACTATAGTGAAAATAAGAAATTCCTTCTCAATGAAGTAAACTGGGAGGTTTTCAGGCCTCTCAGCTCTCTCTCGTTATTCCCTGTTGCACTGGGCAGTTGTGAGGAGTAGTTGCTCAGTTTTGCCACGTTGTGGTGCCAGGCAGTTTGAGATCACTCTTAGAATAATTCTTAAAACTTGAGCCTCTTGCTTTAAGCTTCTTAAAAGAGCATTGTACACTTAACATGTAACTGATATACACTATATTAAAAATGTCTTCAGTTGCATCAGTTTGGAGTTTTGGACGGTAGAAGGGTGATTGTGACCTCAGTGAGACTGAGTATTTCCAGATTTACAAGAGTGAATAGCTTTGGAAATGAAGATACTGTTTACCTTTTGAAGTGGTGTTCTATGGGGACTTGTAAGCTTTGTGTATTAGTAGTATCATTCATCACTGAGTGGCCATGAAAATAAGAGCTTATTAAATTTCATGTTATTTTAGTCTCTGGTCTTTGCATGGACTGCAAGCTGAAGCTTTGTTTTGAAGTGCCCACTTGTGGTTGAACTGTTTGCACATAGGTCTTAAGAAAGTTGGCTTGACTAAGAGGGCATTGAGAGTGCTTTTTAAAAGTATTGTTTCTAGAATGGAAAGATTAGATTTAAAGCCAGAAGCAGTTGTAATTTCTGTGGAACTGTATGACTTTCAAGACACTCTAAAATCACTTAGGTAGATGCTTTTATATATGATTATTCACAGACACAGTATTAGCTTGTAAAATGTGAAAATGGCAAAGTAGGGTATCAGTTTGCAACTTAATTTTGACAAAGTTCCTATTAAACAGAATAAAAGAAATTAAATTCTGAGCATTTTGTTGACTCAGTTGCACATTTTTTTAAATTACGCATCATCTTCTGCAGTATGTATTTATATATTCAGCCTATATAAATCCTAGTCTGTCCCACCAGTTAAGCATTTTTTGAGCTGGTAAATATTTTCAAGTGTTTTCAGTGTTCACCTTAAAATCAAATCGATTTTGTAGATGTCTGGAGTGGTAGTTTAATTAGGTCTCCTGCTATAAGAATGCTGACTATACTTGTCAGGGGCATATGCTCAGGAACACAGTTTGTATTCTGAAAATTATTTGCTTCAGTGGTCAAAATTATAAGATCTTAGATCATAAGAAATAAAACAAGTTATAATTGCATTTTAAATTTAGATCACTTTAGGTTATTACACTTTCCTCGTGCTAACTATTTTTTTTCCCTTTCTGCTTTGGGAAGCTTTTTGACAAATGTAGCAAAAGAGGAAGAAAATGGTGGATTGTAATGAAGTTTCATGAAGCAGGCATAATCTAACTGGATAATTCTAATCTTGTTGCCCATAGGATTTTATGGAAGACCTTGGGTGATGGAGCAGAGGAAAGAACTTTTTAGAAGGCAAGTCATGTTTCCTCTTACTGCAGCACATTCCATCAGAATGTAATCATAAACTTCCACTTAAGTCTGGAAAGAATTATTGTTCTAACCTAGAGCAACTTTCTGCCTAATATCTGTATTGTTGGGATTTGTATTCACCTTTTTATCTTGCATATACCAAATTTGTCCAATATAATTTGTGCTTAAAGTTATTGTGACTTAGTAGTATAACACAATGTTCAGTGAAGAAAAAAAAATCAGATCGAGTAAAAAAATAACATGAAGTAAACCACAGAATTCCTGAATTTGTAGGCTATTTGAAGGCTTTTTTCCTGTGTTTTTAGGCTTCAGAAGTGGGGACTGAATACATACCTGTATGCTCCAAAGGATGACTACAAGCACAGGATGTTTTGGCGAGAAATGTACTCTGTGGAGGAAGCGGGTAATTGCCTTTATTTCTCCTCTGTGTTTTCTATAAGCAGATTTTTGAATGAATTGGTTATTGCTATGTATACTTGTGTGTGTTTAATCACAGTAGCCATTCCCAAAGGTGACTGAAAGCCTCTTTTTAATACCCTGCAGGTGTGTTTATGGGAGCTTTGGAACAAGCATGGATTTACTTCTTTTAACTATAACTGCAGATGATTTCTGAAACTGCTTTTAAGACTTTGTATTATAAGATTTTTTTTTTTCATGGAAAGGTTGCTTAGACTTATTCCTCTGGCTCTTGAATGTCTTTTGAATGTTTTTTGAAGTAGAAATTATTTGCTTTAGAAAAGGAAAAAAAGATTGAAGGGCAAATAGCATGTCCTTTTATGTGATTCATTAAGTCCTTGTCTCCATGAAGAGTACCTGTTAGAAAAACAGCTCTTGACCAATTAGTCAGAACATAAGACCTGACATGCTAGTGTGAGTTGTTTTATCCACCTCTGGCATTTATGGGATTTATGATGCTTTTTTAGACTGAAGGGATTATAGTTTTCCTTGGGTGAGGGGAAAAATTATACTCTCTTGAAATTAAATAATCCTTCTTGGAGGCCTCTTTGAATCAATGCAGAAAAATTAAGGATACTGCAAGGTAATATCTAATAACAGCAAAGATTGTTAAATATGCTAAAAATAATTATATTTATTCATTCTATGAAAGATTCAATGGCAAGTTTGTTTCTTAAAGCAGCTACTTCTGCACGGTGATGTTACACCCCACATTTTCATGTGCCCAAGCTTCAGTCATATGAGTAGTGTGTGAACCTCTGTCACATGGGGTGATATTACTGCAAGAAATTGTTAGTATGTGTGGAATCTAGAACTGTTCACGTACGTACTGTGGAAACAGACTATATCCATACTTGTCTCAGTGTTGAGATAAAGAAAATTTTAAAAATATTTACAAAAATTTTAACATGGAAAATGAGACTACAAGGACAGTTGTTGTATTCCTTTTGGCATAATTGCTGAAAAATCTTCCAAATAATTTGCTATTCTTTGCTATGTTAATTTCAAGAAATTCCATAAATTCTTTTTTCTAATTATGATAGAAGAGGTATCTGCACTTTATAATATACTTTAGATGATGCCTGAGAAATTTTTTAATTGAGTCCTTCTGAAATATTTTAATTTCCAGAGCAGCTAATGACTCTAATATCAGCTGCACGAGAACATGAAATAGAATTTATCTATGCAATCTCACCTGGACTTGACATCACTTTCTCCAATCCTAAAGAGGTATCCACATTGAAACGTAAGCTGGACCAGGTAAGGATGACACAACCTTAGCACAGTTCCAGTGCTGCTTAATTTGGAAGCTCCAATTCCTTGCTCACTCTTGCAGCTTTTCACCAGCTTCTTGAACCTTTTCAGCACTGGTGTTAGTTTGGGTGTCTCTGAACGTTTCCAATGGATGTGTTCAAGTTGCATTGCGCAAGCAGCCAGTGCTAACTTTGATTTAAAAAAATTCCTCATCTTCTATTGGATGTTGAAGGCTATTTTTGTCTTCAGAGTATTTTGGAATCTTGAAGCCAAGATGCACTGCTAAAGCAAGAATTCTAGCCCACAATAAATGCCTTCACAGACCTGACATGCACATCTTTTTTGTTCTCCTGACTGACTCCTCTCCTTTGTCCGAGAGCTGTTACAGAATTAGCTTTTTTCCCAGCTGTCCATCCTGTGAGATCAGCTTTGGATGGTTAAAACTGGAACAGATTGCAGGTCTTTCAAGGTCTAATCTTTGGGAGAAGCAGAGCTCTGGGTCAGAGACAGGCATTCATTGTGAATAGCAACTGAAGTCTGTCTTGCCTCCACTATATCCCCGTTCCTATAGCTGTCTCTAAGGTAGATTAGATCTAAAAATCCTACTGTTTGAAGCAATAATAATTTAACAAATTAAACATTTTACTCTTGTCTCTTGTATTAGGTTTCTCAGTTTGGCTGCAGATCTTTTGCACTGCTGTTTGATGATATTGATCACAACATGTGTGCAGCAGATAAAGAAGTTTTCAGTTCTTTTGCCCATGCTCAAGTCTCAATCACAAATGAAATCTATCAATATCTAGGAGAACCAGACACATTCCTTTTCTGTCCTACAGGTAAAACAAGCAGGATCGTTTCTTTTGGCCTTAAAGGAGGGGGACTGTTACCTTACTGTTTGAAAACCTGGTTGAACATTTAATAACTGCCTTAAGGAATATTTTGGGGTTGATAGAAGAAACTGATTTACAAAGTTTGATTATTCAGATGTATGCAAAGATTTTTCCAAATTTATAAATTTCTGAAAGGCTCAATGCCAAGCAAATAAGGCAGCTTGATAGAACAGTTCAAGAAGTTTGAACTGACAGTTAGGCTTATGGAAAATTTTATTTTTTCCTAACTTGAACTGAAATCTTTGCTTCTTGAATTAGCAGGTTGTTTGTTTCTAAGAATTTTTATAAGTAGTGGTAGTCTGTGCTTATGACTGTCACTGGTTCCTATTTTTAATAAGATTGCTCACTTCACTAGTCACTGAGTTGGTTTTTTTATCAAAAATTATTTTTAGTTTCTCATCTTACACTGGAGTATTGTGGTTCTGTTGCAGACCTTAACTTTAGAGACATATGTCCCAGTGTTACAATTTTTAGGTACTTGTACTTTGTAATGAGTCTCTTCTCATTCTCTTGGATGCTATCTGCTGTAACAGGCCTTGTACTTATGGACTTGATTAATTTTTCCTAATTTTGACATTTGAGCAATTTAAAATAATTCTCTACCATTTGTCTCTGATATTTATGCTGAATGTCATCCATAATGTTATTTTTATTTATACTTTAGACTTTTGGGCCTTACTTGATTAATTTTAAAAATGTTTTTCATTTCCAAGGGTGGTATTCTCTCAATGTGTTTGTGGGACAATTTGGTAGGTTGTCACACATGTGCATCCTTCTAATAACAGTGACATTCTCTTTTCCTGTGCAGAGTACTGTGGAACTTTCTGTTATCCAAACGTCGCCCAGTCACCATATTTACGGACTGTAGGAGAAAAACTGCTCCCTGGAATTGAAGTGTTATGGACAGGTAAAGATTGATGGCTTACTTCTTTTATTTTGTTGATATTAAGTATTTACTTGTAAGTATTTATTAAAATAAACTGTCCAACTACTTGGGGGTTGACTCTTCAAATATATGCAAAGCCCTCTGATCATCCTATTTCCTGCTTAGGTCCAAAAGTTGTGTCCAAAGACATTCCGGTAGAA
The DNA here is from genome assembly GCF_031753505.1 of Anomalospiza imberbis. Lineage (NCBI taxonomy): Eukaryota > Metazoa > Chordata > Aves > Passeriformes > Viduidae > Anomalospiza > Anomalospiza imberbis. Next base: position 22,149,646 of record NC_089688.1, read on the forward strand.
TCCATTGAAGAAGTTTCTAAGATCATCAGGAGAGCCCCAGTTATCTGGGATAACATTCATGCTAATGATTATGATCAAAAGAGGCTTTTTCTTGGGCCTTACAAGGGTCGGTCAACTGAACTCATCCCTCGACTGAAGGGTGTTCTGACCAATCCAAACTGTGAATTTGAAGCCAATTATGTTGCCATTCACACGCTTGCGACCTGGTACAAGTCTAACATGAATGGAGTGAGAAAAGATGTGGTGATGAGTAAGTATGCATAACTGTTTGCTAGATCTATGCTTAACCATATAAATCATACCAATTCTCAATGTTTTTAATGATGTTATGTCTTCCTCACCAACTTTTTCTTCTTATGATCACCTAGCCTTTTTTGTTCATAAGTAAATGGCAGTTGCCTGAAAGATAATGATATTGCTTTATTGACTTCCTGGGGCATATCTGTAGCACACGGTATCAAAGAATTTCTTAGTCTGGAGAGGTTTCTGGAGTGGTTATGTAATTAACACTCTTGGAAAGCAAGTTTAATGCCCAAGTTTGAAATGTCCAAGTTTCAGTGGAATAGAAGCAGTTCAGATCTGAAGACACCCTGAATGCCAGGGTGTCTGGTTTCTGTGTTGACAGTGGTGGTGACCGTAATTCTCTTTTTTTTTCTAATTAGAATTTAGTAACTTGTTCTTTTTGTCAGGCAAGCCCCGGAGTTACTGAATGCCTTGTCTGACATCTATTTTTGCTATTTTAAATTAAACTGACCTGATAACTTTGAAAATTTGTCTCTGTAGCTGATACTGAAGATAGCACAGTATCGATCCAGATTAAATTGGAAAATGAGGGGAGTGATGAAGATATTGAAACAGATGTTCTCTACAGCCCACAGATGGCCCTGAAGTTGGCCTTAACGGAATGGTTGCAGGAATTTGGAGTACCTCAGCAATACAGCAGTGAGTATGATTTGTTATCATTCTGGGGTTGGTAGAAAAATGGTGTTAGGTGTTCAGTATTTGTGTTTAGATTAAAGATATTTTACAGATCCTGGCAGTTCATACACTTTGACTGGAAATATTTTCTGCCTTAGTAATTGGGGAGCCTTAATTAAAAAGTAAGAATGCTTGATGTTCTGCAGTGTGCTTGTAATGCTCTGACTGATCAACAGAAGCAGTCTTGATGTATTATCTTCTGGTATTTCTGATAGAAGGTAGGAAAGGGTCTGGATCTTGCTAGTGCCAGTTCTTCCTAGGCTTCAGTGGAACCTGAGAGAATAGGATGTACAGTGGGGATTTTTTTTTTTGGAGTTGATGTTAGATTGTTGTAAAAACTAGTTCTGGTCCTGAAGACTCTGTGTTCTTCCAGTTGTTTTAAGATAGTTTTACTTTCCTGAGTTGCTCTGCATAAATCAGCTGAGTTCCTTCCAGCACTCTATACCTTTTTTGTACCAATGGGAGCTTGGGATATATCTTGAGTCTAACGACCTGGGTCAGGGAGAGGGTGAGTTAGAGCATGTTGTCCAAGATTGCATCTGGCAAGGTTTTGAATGTCTCAGTTTTCCCCAGGTTAAAGACAGTTTTGAATTTGAAATATTTAAGCATCAGCTTATCATATTAAGCTTTTATTATGAACTGTCCTTTATATTCAAATACAGCTTTACCAAGTCAGTTGATGCAAAGGGAAAATAGTTACTTGGGGAGCTTTTTATTCTGATGACATAGTTAAAAATAAATGTTAAATTTCTTAACTTTTTCTTCATCCTATCTTTGCTTACCAGTTATGTGAAAAGGAAACTTGCAAAACTCAAAGTCAGTAGTTAGAGTTACATTGACAGAAGTGAACAGGCAAGGTACCAAAAGGAAGCTGTGCTGATGGGATGCTGTGGTGACAACATCATCCATTTGCAGGAGTTGCTGATTTGAATGTTAGTTGGCAGATACTGAAAACTTGTTTCTTCTTATTCTCAGGTAGGCAAGTGGCCCACAGTGGTGCTAAAACCTCTGTAGGGGATGTAGGGCCACTGGTGGCACCATCCTCTTTAAATGCAGCAACAGTGGTTACCACAGTGTACCAGGAGCCCATCATGAGCCAGGCTGCGGCACTGAGCAGTGACTCACCGGCCTTGGCCAAGGAGGAGGAGAAGAAGCAATCTGATGAGGAACCAATGGACATGGTGGTAGAAAAACAAGATGATGCAGACAAGAATGCAAACCAGATACTGACAGATATTGCCGAAGCCAAGATGGCAGAGGAGCTGAAGCCAATGGATACAGATAAGGAGAGTATAGTTGAGTCAAAGTCTCCAGAGATGTCTATGCAGGAAGATTCTGGTAGTGACATTGCACCTATGCAAACTGATGAACAAATTAACAAAGAACATTTTGTGCCTGGGCCGAATGAAAAGCCTCTTTACACAGTAGAACCAGTGACTTTAGAGGACTTACAACTTCTTGCTGACTTGTTTTACCTTCCTTATGAACATGGACCCAAAGGTGCACAGATGCTGAGGGAATTCCAGTGGCTTAGAGCAAATAGCAGTGTTGTCAGCGTAAATTGCAAAGGAAAGGATGCTGAAAAAGTGAGTGCAAATCTTGTTTCTCTCCTTTTATGTCAAAATCCCAAGCAATTTTATCTGTTGTCTGTAACAGAGATCGGTGTTCTACTTAGTAGAACTTGAAGGGTAGTGTATAATGAATCACAGGTCACAGTAATTTTCATTCCTTCAGTGGAATCTACTGTTTTAAGCCCTGTAGTGCCACATAACTATGAAGGCAGTCTAGTATCTACATTTGACCAGTGTCCCCTGTACTGGCCTCACTTCTAACAGCCATAGAGACTATCTGTGAATCATGTGTGGTGTGGTAGTCCATCCTGGTAAAATGAAGTAGTGAATTGTGTAGTCTTTCTACATCTTTAGCGTACCTCTTCTCTCTAGGAGCCTGTGTTTGATCTTGTGGATCTTTTTCATAGATAGAAGAATGGCGTAGCCGAGCAGCCAAGTTTGAAGAGATGTGCAGCTTGGTGATGGGCATGTTCACTCGCCTCTCCAATTGTGCCAACAGGACAATCCTTTATGACATGTACTCCTACGTCTGGGATATCAAGAGTATTATGTCAATGGTGAAATCTTTTGTGCAATGGTTAGGTAGGTGCATTGGGAGCCATTATAATCCCAGATAGTTTATTTTTTATGTGTGTTTTTAATTAGCCCACGGGGAAAACTGAAGTATCAGGTGAATGTTTCTTGGACAGGGGGTCTGGTTTGACCCTGTTTTAAAGGTTTTCCTGTCTCGCTATTTGAAGCAATGCTTGCAGTGAGTTTGCTTTGCTATTAAAAGTGAAGTCTGCTGGATGGTTAAGATTGGAGACCTTGCTTTTCTTCTTGGGCTAATGAAACTTGAATCTCATCTGACACGTAAGTGTTGACTTTAACTTACTCTTGACTGAATGCACACTGGACTATGCCATGTAACTCCTTGGATGCCCCGCTGTATGATTGGAAATGACACTACGAAATGTGATCACATCAGCCATCTGCTGTTTGCTCTGTCTTGATAACATTATTGCTGTCTTCAACAGTCCTTTCAATGGGCCTGGCCATGAGGAAGGTGATCCTCCCAGCCCCTGAGCGCATGCGAGCTTTAACATAAGGCTATTCTGGTGCAAAATAATTTCCTTTAAACACTTTGCAAATTGCCGATTTTTCTAAATTTTTTTAATCTATATTTTTGGTAATGGGTGGAAATTCTGGAGCTCTCTGGACAGATTTAGTCTGAGACTTAATATGATCTTGAAACAGTATTTTTTTTTATGTGTGGCATTTTCTTTGTTTTGTTTTGTTGGGTTTTTTTTGTTTGTTTTTTTTCTGAAAGATTTTTGGGAGATCCTAAGTTGGCAGATAGCACCAGCATGGCCTGGGTAATCCTAGTCACCTCATTTCACTTTCAGGTTTCAATCCAACTGTAAGGAATATGCTGTGGAGTTGCTTGACATACACAGCAGACAGCAAAGCTGATGGTCTCAAGTCACACTTTCTGTAGCTGTCACAAACCTCACAGTGGCTAACCATTACACAACCTTGGTCTAATCCTAGTGTTTGGATTGTCTTTAAATTATAGTCTTAAATACTGACAGATTTAAGCAGGGACAGAGAAGACCTGTTAAATCATCAACTTGGTCTGTACCCAACAAATTGCTGTGTTTTGTGCTTATTAAATATCTGATCCCTAAACTCATAGTTAATAAAGAAGAGAGCTTTTAAGACTGCCTTCTGCAAAGCACAGAAGAAAACCTAGTGGGGGAGGAAAACTCGGCAGCATTGTAGTATGTTAACATTTCTCTAACAACTTCATGCTGTTTTAAAAGCTGTAGTTTGTGCATTTTTAAGCGTAACACATCTCCTCCAACTTCTGTATCCTTGCTGTATGTTGACCTTTAGCTAGACAGAATGCTCTCTTCTTGATAATTTAATCTACTTAAAGCTCTAGGCCAAAGCTCTATAAAGGGAACAGTGGTTCTTGTAGTCTTTGAAAACATCAAGGGCCCGATGCAGACTGCATTTCAGAATTATCAGACTATGTACTAAATTCAGCTGAAATTGTTTTCATTGTCCCTGTAAAGTTGGGTTCGAGTCTCTAAGTGCTTCAAGTATTTGGAGTGGTTCACAGTAAAAGCCAACTCAGTAAACACCAGCTCTGTTAACTTTGGCACTGTTCTGTTCCAGTACTCACACTGGTATTAGATAGTTGAAAAATTAAGGGTTTTTCACATATGCAGTTTAATATTCTTATGCTAACAGTGCTTCTGTGAAAGGGGCCATTTTTGTCTTCAGCTTGTGTTTTATCACTAGTGTATATACAGGGTGAAGTTCTTTGATAAAATACCTCAATTATATAAAGTCAAGTACATTACAAATCCAAACAAGATAGTTTTCACACTGATGTGCTCAATGGTCCACTGGATGTTCACTTTCTTAACCTCTCCTCCCAAGTCCAGCTAGCATTCAGTCCCTTAAATTAGTGTGGCTGTACAGTACTATGGATTACTAATGACTTCTATTGTCTTCTTCCCCATTGTGTACAGATGGGAGAATCCTCAGCACAAGTTTCTACTGCTATTGGATGGACAGCGCCAGATGTTCACAGCGCGTCGTCATTAATTAATTAAAATGGAAAGGTTTTGTCTGTGAGGCAGCTCAGATAGATTAGACGTACAACAGGCATGAACTGAAGTCACATTTGCGCAGCGACTAAGGCATTAACTATGTTTTTCATTTATACAGCTCTTCATTCACACAGCTCTTTACTGTAATAATTGGAAGTGCTAGTTAAGTTGTAGTCTCAAAGGACAGACAGATACTGTCTTCCAAGTTATTGACTAAAACTCATTGGGAAGGATATCTTCTCATGTGAGAACTCTAAAATATGGGAGCAAATGAATTTTGAGTTCTGATGTTTGGATTGTTTCTGAAATTTACCGTACTTAGGGTAGTTTGTATTTAACCTATATTCCTAAACTCGCATAAATGTCAAACTTGGCACACTTTGGGACTCTCTGACTAGCACAACATACTTGTCTGTACTGATCTGAGACTGTTACTTGAACAGGAGGTAGATTGCTGTCCACAAAAGGAAGAGTATTTGCGCTGCTCCTCTTGTCAGAAAACTAGGCAGGTATTGAAGTCTCCACTCCAGATACCACTTGTTTTTTTTTTTCTCTCCAGAGATGTCATTTATGTTACTTGGCAAAGGCTGCAGTGCCTTGCTGGCAGAACAGTGCTAAAAATCAAACAGCCAATGGAAGCTTCTTTTCTAAAGCAAGTGCAAGCTAAAGCTAAGCACTGCAATGGACCTGCTGCTGCTGGTTGAGCAGGAGGGTCCCTGGTGCATCCAGTATGCTTATGGAAATAAAAATCAAGATACAAAAAGCAAAGCTAGTAGTGGCCACCAAGGTGTATTAGTTAAATGGTGAGTTAATTCCGGTTAACACTATTTAGCTTTTTAATGTGCCAACAGTATTGTGAAGGTGTGGCCTGGATTATGTAAATCCGTGTAATCTCTTGCTAGAATGCTGTTTCATACAGCTGTCCTGGCTGCCTGATCTCTTCCAGACTGTTTACATATATTGCTAGTCCTAATTTTCTGACAAGATTAGAAACAATCAGTACTAAAATGTGACTTCAGAAAGGTCCATTTTTTTTTCAGGGGCTGTGATAATGGCATTTCTTTGATCTAAAATTTATGGTAGTAGCTATTGAGCCACATAGCTTCCAAGATGTCAGATTTTCATAGATTAAATTAATGTTTCTGACAAAAATACTCCAAAAAAAATTTTACAAAATGTGTGGGAAGTCTACGTAGTTCTGCATGGCAGCATTCTTGTGCCTTCTGGTGTAGAATGAAGTGTGTAGCTGAATTGTCTCACCTGTCTGTTACAGGTAATCAAAAATTCGAAATACCGCAGTTAGCGCACAAGCACAAAAGCTTTAGAAACGATACATTATTACAGCCCCTCCCCCTCCCCAAGCCCTGGATTCTAGCTCAGTTAGAGAGCTTTTTCCACAAGTGTATGTTAGCTTTTTGGACATGTAAGACACCCAGGAAATCCCCCTTCTCGTAACATTCTCCGCTTGGATCTGATCTCAACAGGGTGTCGTAGTCAATCTTCAGCACAGTTCTTAAGTGGAGACCAAGAACCCTGGGCCTTTAGAGGTGGTCTAGCAGGAGAGTTCCAGGTATCAATATGACTTCACAACTGAATGACATTTTCTTTGTTTTATGAGAAACCTTTTGTTGCACATCAGAGGTCTGGAAGGATTGGTCTGCCGAAGGCTTTCTGGTCCAAAGCCCATTAGCCTTTCAGCTTGGTTTAAAATAATTTTCCTCCCCTTTCTACAGTAATTTCTCAAGGAGATGCTGCCTGTCCCACGCGCATGCGAAGCGCAGCGGCTTTAGTTGTACATTTCACATTGTTTCTTTGCAGGTCGCACAGCATTTTTACCTGCGCCCGCAATTGCACAATGCGCGCATGCTTGTCTGCCAATGGGAATTCCATGAGCAAAAGGAATCGTCGTCCAAATTTTGGTTCCTCTCAAAAGAATGCTGTAATGTGCTTTATTGCGAGGGATTCAATTGGCAGTTGTTCCTAAATCGCTGTTTGTACCATGTGCAGATTTGTTCATGGATTTTTCAGGCGCTATACTTTTCCCCCCTCACAGGTGCTCTGCGCGCAGCAAATTGAATCAGCGCATTGCTTTTGGGATAAAGCGTCTCCTCTGGCCAGTTAACCCTCTTCAGACCAAACCTTTCCTCCTGACATTCTGTGTTCTTAGACAGTGTAGATATGATTGGTAAAAAGTTTTTAAAGCAGTTAAGATTAACAGACTCTTAATGTGCTGTTTCAATTGCATATTTTAGAACACCAATTGGATATTTCCTATTCAAATAAGGTCTTTGCATTTGTAAAGCATACCAACCCCACCTTCTTTTGGGGTAGCAAGTAGCAAATGTTATTTTGGGAGTCTGCAGTGCACACCCAAGAGTGATGGGTTTTGTTGTTCATACAGTTATATTAAATATTTTGTTTTCACAGCGTTTGCTGCCTATTGATGGGGCAAATGACCTCTTTTTTCAACCACCTCCATTAACACCCACTTCCAAAGTGTACACCATACGACCCTACTTCCCTAAAGATGAGGTAACTGCTTTTGACACTTGTCACTTGCCACTTTTGCTGTTTGTGATGCACTTTCTTTCGTGGCAGCAGTGATTACTGCTGAGTCCCCTCTTCCCTAATGAATTGGGTGTCCTGATATCTTGCACAAGGCACAAATGCCAGCGCACAGGAGAACTGAGGTTAAGTAATATGCCTCTGGTTCAGCAGCATGCTGTGCAACAGTATGTCTATGCCCACAGCTTGATTCCCAGCCTCCCACCCCCTCACCCTTTTAAATCTGTGTCTTCCTTATTTATGAAAGGCAAGTTAAATTTGTTCAGCTGGTAGAAGAATTCTTGCAGCTGGGAGACATCCAGTGAGTTAACCTTAGAGGGTGGGTGTGTATGCCTGTTTCAGTCAGTGGTTATTGTGGTACCTGCTGGTATTTGCGGAGCTGTATAGGCAGAACATTGATACTGCATCTCAAAATGGAGCTAAAAAATGTGATCATGGTTCAGCCATTCATATCATTTTAGTTAGAGTTGGAAACTTTTTGGTCTGATTTTGAAAGAATTTCAAATCTGCTTTGGAGTGTATGATACTTAAAATCAGGAAAATTTCATCAGTCATTTTTGATTAGTGCTTTTTACCTTTTCTGTTTTCTGAATGGATCTGTGGTGTAGTTTCCTTCCTATTAGCTTGGCATGGACAATACTTGAAGTATCAGCCAGTAGTTAATTAACTCTATATGGATGCAGTTTAAACAATGTAGGGATTAATGCAACTTGAAATCTTGTTTTGGTAGGTACAATGAGATGGAGCCGGAGTTTCTAGGTTGAGTTTGCAGTATTTCAGACGGGTCAGCTTCGAAGCCAGTCAGACATAAAAGGCTGACACATGAAGACTCCTTCTCTTGCCAGTTCTAGGCCAGCTCTATCCTGTGCTGTTCTCATGAGCAGTAAAGCAGCCTTTTCCAAACCTTCATGCAGGACTTGATCTAAGCTGACTTGTTCTTTCGTAGAAAATGGAATTGATGTTTCTAAACCACCTTAGCAATTAGAGGTGCAGCTAAGCATGCAGTCATAAATAGTTTTTCTTCTGAGGAGTTACCCTTTGATTAAAGGAAGAAAGTGTCAAATGCCAAATGCAAAGCATTTTTGTTAAAAAAAAAAAAAAGATTGAATTTTCTTATTTAAGATGTGGCTAATACAAATTTGCTCTTTTAAAGAGATCCAGGTGAAAGCCTTTTAAAGTCCAGGACGTATCTGTCCTTTGTAGAGGTTGAGTCGCTGTTCTTGAACATCAGAAGTTTTGTAAAGGGACTTTGTAGCAATGGTGGTGGTCTTCACTGAGTGTTTTATATCTAACCCTCAGAATTAATCTTGTGCTGTTACAAGAGCAGGAGCTTGACCTCCAGCCTTTCCTTCCCAGCCCTTCAACTTAACTGCAATGTTTTTGAAGGCAACTTTGAGTTACTTTCAGGGAAGAGGTGGAGGGAGCGCCATCCTTTTGCATAGATGGATACTTTTGATCTCTGGTGACTCAATGCCTGTCAGTACTAGGTTACGGTGCAGCTGCTAATGACATACTCTCTTTTGAATGTGACTGCTAAGTTGAAATCATCTCTTTTCTCCTCTTAGGCATCTGTATATAAGATCTGCAGAGAAATGTATGCTGATGGAGCTGATCAACCCTTCCATAGTTTACCAGATTTAATTGGAGACAAGTAGGTATTAGGAACAAGTGTCCTGCAGAGGTGGTTCTGAAGGATGAAGTCCTGATAGTGTATCTAATTTGAATTTTTAGAATTGTGTGTGGGAAGAATACAAAAGAACATTTGAAGTAGATAAAATAATTTACTCTCAGGAAATTGGGGTTTTGGTTTCTTAAAGATGCTGTTGACAGTTTTGTCTCAGTTCATGTGCTGGTTGCGTGTTGTGAGCTGTTAGAAAATAAATTTAGCTGAAACCTCTGTATTAAGAAAGGTGTACATCACAGCATCTTATTTAAGATTTTGTGAAAGTATATAATGAGTGTCCATAGTCTGCAGTTACCCTCTGGTATTTTTTCTGACCTTCTTTAGTTCTTAGAATAGAATTGACAGGTTTTTGAGGTGCAGTCTCCCAGTCAAGTGCCTCAAGTTTTTTCTGCAGTACATGTAGAAACTTTTAAAAAGGGATAAGCAATGATAGATGAAGTTTAAAAAAATGGGGCATTAAAAATGAGCTGTAAAATTAGCTACTTTGAGTGGATTTTTTTTTTTTTGTCTCAGGTGTTTAATTTAAATAGAATTTTATAGAGAGTCTGCTCTGAGTGAGAGGAAGGCAGTTAAGAAAGGATGTGTAACTGGTATCAAACAATACCCAAAGGCAATTATGAAAGCAGGGAAATAATGGCAGCAGAGCAACTAAGAGCAAAAACTGAAGAGCAGTGTGTATGGAATTAAACAGTGGAATCCTGAGGTGCAGGTATTGCTTATAGCTGAGTTTTGACAGCTGATCAGTCAGTTAGTGCTTTGTTAGAACTAATTCCGTGACTGGAGGACTCACTTCGTTGGTTGGCTCTGGAGTCTCCTCTGTGGAACCTGAAGGGCATACTTGGTCAAACAGACCTTCTTTTGCCTGAATTTGCACTTTTTTTTCTGCAGGTTAGTTGGAGGTCTGCTCACCCTCAGCTTGGATTACTGCTTCGTCTTAGAAGATGAGGATGGCATATGTGGCTATGCTTTGGGAACAGTTGATGTAACTCCCTTCATTAAGAAATGCAAAATGTCTTGGATCCCTTTCATGCAAGAAAAATATACTAAACCAAATAGTGACAAGGAGCTGTCTGAGGCAGAGGTTGGTATAACCTGTGAGATCAGAACTGTATGCTGGAATCTTTCCAAAGTGGGTCTTTGTTTTTTTGAGCTCACATGAAGTTCAGTTTTTTCACCTTTCTGAAGACTTTGGGCATGTATTAAAGCATCTGATGTATCAGAAGGAGACAGTAAAATTACTCATTGCCAGTCAGATACAGCTACGTGCTGTAATACACCCATGAGGTGTACTTTAGTAGTAATCAATGCAGTAAATGTAAAGCACCTTCATCTAGAGAAAATTACATTTTGGAAATAAAGTATTGCTCCTGCTCTGTTCTACTGCAAAATGCAGTATTAGTTTCTCCACGCTGCAGGTAGAGCACTGAAAGTCTTACCAGTTTAAGTATGGAAAAGAAATTGAAGAGCACTTGGTTTTGGTGTGAAAATGTGTGAGCTATTTGTGGAGTGTGGCAGCTGTAAATGGTGCAAGGCAGCCTAAAACTGCCCATTAAAAGGGCAAAGAAAAAAAAAAAAGAGTATCTGTGTACAAACTGTTGGTTATGTGTTGGCTTTTGTTTTCTTTCACTTGAGGTATGGGTCACTGAGAAGGTGCTTTGCATGCCTCCTTTGATGAGAAGCTTTTCTAGCCAGTCTTTTTGTCTAGAGTACAGACAGCAGTTCAGCAGATGAGGAACTAGGTGGCCATCAGAGGTGTAGCTGAAAAGCCTGCTGGTTTGGAGGTGCACTCCATGTGCAAAGCAGTCTCCCCTGATAAAGATGAAGGAAAATGAAAAGCTGGATCATTATTAAATACTGGTTTCTAATATTCTTTTCAGAAAATAATGCTAAGCTTCCATGAAGAACAAGAAGTATTGCCAGAATCGTTCCTTGCTAACTTCCCATCTTTGATAAAGATTGATATCCACAAAAAAGTGACAGATCCAAGTGTGGCCAAAAGTATGATGGCCTGCCTGCTCTCTTCTCTAAAGGCTAATGGTAAGCTTCTTGCACTTAGAATTCCTTGTTTCCTAACTACATGTTGTATCTAGGGTGCAAGGCAAACTTTGGAAGATTTGGGTAAATAATTACAAAAGCTTTTGAACAGCTAACTTCCACGACTGCCTTGGAAAAGGGAGCTTTTAATTTTAGCCATTTATCCTGTAAATTAGAAGATGGGCAGAGCTGAGGGAGCAATTTGGCACTGAGAGCACACATCTTTACATCTTGAACACTGCACAAAAGTCTCTAGTTTTCCTGCAGGCGTTGCTAATGATGTTTTTTTTTTTTAAGTTTGGCTGTGTGCACTCGTGGGTAATTACCAAACCTTCAGTATGGGAAGTGTTTGGCTGCCTGCCCTGACTGTGCACCTCACACTCGCACTTCCTTTGTGCCACTTGGTGTCCTCTTGCAATGCTGTTTTTGGAGCCAACATCAGATATTTTTGTGTGCAGTGAAAGTTGTGCAGAGGGTTTGTTCAGACTGATGGATGCCTGCAGTGTGCAGTCCCATTAGAGCATGGTCAGCTGTACTGCCATAAATCTGGACTCTTGGGCACTATGCTCCATGTGGAATTGGATCACTGATTTACCTCATAAAATTGGTGGGAGCTCTAGTAGTATTTGATGTCTGTGCTTTTTATGGTAACTCTTCTCCTTCAGTATTTTGTTTCTTTTCTTTCTTCTTCAGGCTCCCGTGGGGCTTTTTGTGAAGTGAGACCAGATGATAAAAGAATCTTGGAATTTTACAGCAAGCTGGGTTGTTTTGAAATTGCTAAAATGGAAGGATTTCCAAAGGATGTTGTTATCCTTGGAAGAAGCCTTTGAAGTGCTTGACAGTGAACTGTTCTAGTACTGTAGACCCTTAACAGCTGGGCAGGTAGTGGTGGGGATCTTCATATGGTCTAACTGCACAAAGCCAGCAATAAGCCAGCTTGGTAAAAGGGGCTATGCGAAAATCACCCATCACACATTCAGACTGTAATTTGTTGGAAGGGGATAATGCTGCTGAAAACATTGTTAAACAAAGAGAATCCCTGTCCTCTCCTGGTCCTGTGTGAAGTGCCAAGGAATCTTGCATGGGCTATAGCTTCTCAGAGGAATCCCTCTCAGTCGGTGCTGTGGTTGACGACAGTTCTCTGCGTTCAAGTGTCAACAGAAAATTGGTCTCTGGCAGAATGCCTATAAAGATGCAGGGTTTTTTTTCTCTGTCATAGAGCAGGATGTGCAATTGGAAGTTGCAGAAATGGGAGGGGTTGCTTGTGTCAATCAGCATTTTTAAAGATAAGTAGTTACAGTTCTATTTTTTACTACCTTTTTGCTTGTTGATAAAGCAATGACCCCTTGTCACTTCTAATGGCCATTGGTTCAAGCTTTGTGTTTTGTTAGGGACAAATGTGCAGTGCTCTGTGGCAGAAGTCACTCAATGACAAATTTGTAAATCTCAGTGTATATAAACTTAGCTGTATGCTGACTAACTTTTTGTTTACTGGTTTTTGTAACTTTTTCTTTTGAAAAGTGAAATGGTATAGGTCCAAGATGGCACTTTGGAAAAACCTGAAATCACAGTCGAGAACAAGTCTGTCCTCAGCACTGACCTTACTGTGCCTCATATCCAGGGCTAGGTACTGACCATCTTAGGAAAGAGGAGCAGATCCCAACTGACCCTTCCTTCAGATAGCAGTTTGTCACTGCTTGAGGGTATCATTCTCCTGAGACTGAAACAGCAATTCACAGGATGCTTTGCTGAACCCGTTAATTTTGGTAATGTTCACATGGGATTATGGATGAAAGATGGTGAGAGGGAGAGAGAGCTGGCCCACAGCTGGGATTTGTCTTTGGAAGAGTCACCATGTTTCAAAGCCTGTTCGTACTAGTTTGATTAAATCAGGGTCTTCAAGTCCTGCACATTTGTATCAAATAACTTTTCTATAAGAAATGCCACAATAAGCACATTTTTACACATTATTTAAATGGTTATCTACTTTTAAATGTTCCAAGAATTTAACGTTTTTACCCAGGATGGACATGCTTGGTGATGGGATGGAACTGGCATCATATGGGACCTGGTAGTCAGGTAGTTGGATCATTTAATGGAACTGATATTTTACAGTAGTCCCAGTGTCCCAGACAGGTGATTGGACAACTGTATGCACTTTGCAGTACTTTGTTTCTTCCACCTGCTGCCATAAGCTGTCTATATCTTATGTTTAAATTTTCCTGGGTTTTTTTCAGTGGTGCACAAAGGAAGCTTGGTTGCTCTTACAAGCCTCCAGCTGCATAGAAGTTGATTTGCAACCTGTAATGAATGGCATTAAGATTGCAGTAATGCTCTCTGCTACCTGTAAGGAGATGCTGTCTTTGGCCTTCTGGTGCAGTCATGTGCAAGATGGTTTTTTTGGGTTTTTTTGGTTTTTTTTCTGCAGAATGTGAATTATTTTTAATGCGGTAGCAAAGTATTTAAGTTGAAACAAGTTCATTTCATTTTTAGAGAGAGGTATGGGGTTGTGCTGTGGGATTTCATTAAGTCCAAGCTGAATGCCACTAGTTTTTATACAGCTTTGAGTGCATGTTGAGTAGCTGATACCTTGATTTACCAGGTGGGAGAGTTTTGTTTCTTCGTGGATACCAGACTCGACTTACTTCATCTGGATGCATAACATTACAGCATAGGATGCTTGTGGCCTTATTTCTTGGCTTTTAAGGAGTTGCCACATTTTCTCTTCCTATGAATTTGTTATTATAGAAGTTAATTGTCTAAGCCTATGGAATGTCAGGCCAATACCATCATTCTAGGATTGTAAAGTGATATGTTGACATATCTTTCATGGTTATGGATTTTCATTAAGGTTGGAATGCCACTTTCATTAATCTGTTTTAGATCAACAATATCTGTAGCAGAAAAAGACCTGTAAAACTGTATTTGAAGACCATGCGAGAAATAGAATAAAAATTGAGAAGTGAATATAAATAAATGTGTATTTTGTGTATGAGCTGGTCCAGAACCAGAAGTGGTTCAGCAATGTACATTACATCACACTGTGTTTGATGCCCTTGGGATCAGCTGTCAGACTTGTTTGGTTTTGGTGTTGGCAGCTGTACATCCACAAAATTTAACTTGGGAGGATAAATACTGAGATACCTAAAGCAAGTAGCTTCCTGCTTAGAGTGACAGCTAATAAGCAAAGAGATGGGCCAGGGGTATGAAAAGGAGCTTTTCCTAATGTCACTTCACAAGAGTTCGTCCACCTGCTGCACAAGTGCACTCACTCACTGGTGATGGGGTTCAGAAGCTGTACTGGGTGAACAGGATAACACACAAACCAAGCAGGGAAAAGTTACAAGGTGAAAACTTTTCTTCTGGCCCAGTAAATGTTCTCTTAAAACAAATACTGTGTTGCACATAGCTGATTGTTTTCTTAAAGCCTATTTCATGAGTTTATGACAGACTTGTCTCTGTAGAACACATCTTGGCCTGGGAAAAGGGATTGGGCTCTGATTTTGCACCAGACTTTTCCTTTAAGGGAGCATAATGCAGTAATGGATGCTCCTGCCTCCCTTGCTCCAGGGTGGTGGCTGCAGACAAGTCAGGTAGGGTCAGGTGGCTGCGCAGAGCAGCTGCTGAGAAGCACATGGGTGTGCTTGTGTAACCATTGCTGCACGAGCAGTTGCTTCTTTCTGGGACCTGGTTCAGCTTTTCAAACCTCTTCAGTCAGGTTTTCCTTCAACCTACTCCAGTTCAAGCAAAGCGAGTGGCTGGCTGGCAGAGGTCTCTGCAGTAAGAGCAGAGCCAGGTTTGTCCCCAGAAGGCAGTGTGAGCTCGTTGTCGGTGGGGTTTGTTTTCATTTGGCTGCTCCTCTGCAGCATAAGCAGATTGCTTCCCTTTCTGCTTTGAAAGGCCGGTCCAGCCCTCTCCTCCTCACCGTAGATTTTGAAGTAGGATGTTGCCTTCTGTGCTCAAACACTCCTGTGCCGCAGTCCCCCGTGTCAGGTCACGCTGCTCTTGCTCATGCTTAAAGGGATAGAGATGAACAGGTCCTGCCGATGTGGTCCGCCCTCCACCCTTGTCAATCTCCTGTCCCCCCGGCAGCCCTCTTTATGCCCTCAGCCTCCTGGCTCTGTATGTGCCCTGTGTCTCCTCCCCAGTGCTGGGGCGGCTGCTGCCGTGGGCCGGGATGGTGCTCAGGGAGAAGGGCGATAGGTGAGCAGCCAGGAGTAAGGGCCGTTTTTCCGATGTGTCGTTTCCGCAGCTTGCGGTGGGGTCAGCAAATGCTGAAGGCCCAGGATGGCCAGGAAATACCCGAATTAAGGTATCCGGCGGGGCGCTGCCGCAGGACCCTTTGGTTCGGTCCCCGGGGGCGGGCGCGGGGCGGGGCGGGGCGGCTCGGCACGGCCCGCCCCGCTCCCAGACCCTTTCCAGCGCCGCCGCCTCATGGAGCCGCACGGGCCCGCCTGTCCCGGCAGCGTCCTCTTCGGTGAGCGGCCCCGGGCCAGGGCTACGGGGACACGGGCCAGGGGGAGGGAGAGACACGTGGGGGCTCATAGATGAGTTAGGGAGGTGACACACGAGGCGGGGGTGTGGGTACGAGAGAGACGTAAGAGAGAGCTGGGGGCAGGAGAGACACGTTGGGCCAATTATTAGGGGACAGGAGAGAGACGGGCAGAAAGAGACTTTGGTGGGTAATGGGGACGGCGTGGAGGCTGGAAAGACACGTGGGGTGGGGGGGGACACACGTGTGGGGCAGTAAGACCGGGGTGAGGTGTGAAAGAGAGACCTGGGGGCAGCAGAGACATTGTGGGGGGAAGGAGGCAAGAGAGACACGGGGTATGGAGAGACACGTGGAGGGCATTAACGCGCCGTGGGGGAAGGAGAGTATGGAGAGACACGTGTATGACCGGGCTTGGGAGGCAACAGGCACATGCTGGGGGTCGCGGGGCGGTTTTGGGAGGAGCCGCGTGGGGTCTTGGTTTTCTGGCGGCTTCAGAGACCTGGGATTAATGGGACGGTGGGTTGGAGCCGGCCTCTCCCGCTCCTCCGGTTAATCCCCCGCGCTCCCACGTCAGCGTTTCGTGGGCGCCTGTCGCAGGGCGGTGGGGCCGTGTCCCTCCTCCTGGGAGGGGTTTCTGCCGGGCCACACGGGCCCTGCGCTGCTCTCAATCGCGTGTGCGGGCCGCGGCCAGCCCAGCCCCGGCAGCGCGGCTCAGCGCACGCTGCGCTGGGGGAGGAGCGGAGCTACAGCTCCCCAGGCCTTTCATGCGCCTGGCGTTTGGTCCTCCCCGCGGTAAGTGCAATATATAAGCATGGGAAGAAAGCGGTCCCGCCCCGGCATGTGCTCGTGGAGGCTGATTCTTCTCCCTTGGAAATGCCGGCACTGGTACGCAGCGCTCAGCTCTGGTTTTCCGATCAGCCTCACGTTGGTGAATCATCCTGCAATAAGTAAATGTACCCAGGGCAGTTTAGTCCCTCCCTTTGGTCGGCTGAATCCTCATCCTAAGAGCTAAGCACGTAGTTATGTATCTCCCTTGTTTTTGTAACTGTCTGAAGAAGTATGTAATAAAATATGTCTCAAAACTTCTCTTGAGGGTCTCCAGCTCCCTGCAGCCTTGGCCTGGCATCCTCCCCTTGGGTTGTGCCTCATCATTCAGGTCTGGCACTCTGTGTCTGTCTCTGCTTCCAGACTTCCCATCCAAGAAAAAGTTGTACTAGCGATGGCATGAGCAGAATCACTGTTTTGTTTGTGCTCTCCTGTTTCCCACAGTGGTGTGCCCTGACTGTTCTGCTCTCTAGAAGGGAAGAACCCTAACCCTTGCCCTGCCAGTGCTTGGGAACCTTGGGTGCCCATGGGCATTGCTTCATGGCAGCCTGCTTTGGGGACACCAGGTTTTGTCCCTGCATGAGGGACAGAGTGCAGAGGCAGATGTGTAGTTTTCTGGGACCCTGAAGCCCAGGGTGCCCTGGTCTGATGCTGCTCCTCACATGAGAAAATAGAGAGTTTTAGGGATTCTATGTGCATGCCTGGTCAGGGCTCCTCCTCAGGACCCTTTGCCTGTAGTGACTGTTGTTTAATACTTGCTACTGATTTTTTAATCTCCTCCTTCTAGGCTGTGAGCTGACTGCCAGTACCAAATCCTACACATTTCAGGTGGATGAAGAAGATGACTCTGACCACATTTTAGCACTGTCTGTGGTAAGAGAAATGTGAATTAACTGTGCTTGTTCTCTCCTGTAGTTGCCCATAGCCTTATGCCCCTTTTCCAGGCTCATCCTCCTTTCTTGGCTGGGCTGGATCAGGGGACTCCCTTGGCTGAGGTCCCAGGACTGGCTGCTCTCAGGTCACGACACGGAGTGGTCACATTTATCCATCATACGGAGGTGCTTGTGCAAAGCCAGTGGTGGCAGGAGACTGCTGAGTAGGGGAATGCTCCAGGCAGGTGGTGAAGAAAAAAATTTTCCCTTGTATTTGACCTTGCTGGAGCTTCACACCAGTTCCACACCAGCTGGGTCTCTGGTTTGTTGCACCCAAGCCCACATAGGTACAGGGCTTCATTCCTGGCTCATCCTGGGAGCACAGAACCTGTCAGCATGGATCATATCAGTAGAAAATGCAGCCCGGGTGCCATCGCTTTAGGTGACTGCAGTAACAGCTGCTGCAGCTGGGGAAGGCACAGAGCCCTCTCTGGGGCAGTCAGGGGACAATTGCTATGGGGTTTTTTCAGTGCTCTCCCTGTTTTGTGGAGCAGTATCCCCACACCTTGCATGACATCTGGGCTGGTAGCATTGCTGTGGGTTACTTGTCCTGTGGAGAGCTCCAGCCATCCCAGATGTGTCCCTTGGGAGAGCATTTGTTCACAATCTCCACTCCCACCCAGGTCTGCCTCACTGATGGTGCCAAGGACGAGTGCAATGTGGTGGAAGTCGTTGGGCGAAACCATGAGAACCAAGAGATCGCTGTGCCTGTGGCAAACCTGAAGTTGTCATGCCAGCCCTTGGTAAGAGGCTGATTTGAAGACTCGGGGGTGGATGGCTGCAGGGAACAGGACAGCTCTGGATGTTTGTGGATCCCGATCTAGGATCTGCAGCTCACAGGGAAATGCCCTGGGTACCCTTGGCCTAGATGCAGGTGCCCTCAGACGGACGTGTGCTGTACTGGGAACTACAGAATATTCTGCTTTTTGCCTCTGCCCCTAACTCAGCTCCATCTCTGCTCTTTGCAGCTGAATCTGGACAACTTCAAGCTGCAGCCTCCAGTGACCTTTCGCCTGGCAGCAGGCTCTGGGCCAGTGCACCTCGCCGGCTGGCACAGGATCAGTAAGCACTAAAGGGTGGGGGAAAGCCTGGGAGGAGTGAGGGGTATGAAGGGGCTCCAGAGTCAACAATGGCCAGGGAGCTGCTGGGAGATGCACTGGGTGCTACCTGGCAGGCATGCTGTCCCTCCTTTGTGCTGGTTCCCAGGGGCCATCTCAGTGCAGGGATTCCTTCCCTACCATAAGGCTTTGCATGGGAAAAGGGGTTTGGATGTCTCAAACTGTCCCCTTTTCTCATGTCTGGCTGTCGCCATTCTCCTCTGAGACTTCCCTCCAGCTGGGATACTGCTTATTTCCCACTGCTAGCTGCTGTGAAAGCTGCTTTAGAGCTCCTTGGGCTGCTCTGCTCTTGGGGTGTCTCATGGGCCAGTTGTATTTGCACAGACACACATTGGTGAGTAACAGTTACTTGTGTGTCCCAGTGCACAGGGAAGATGCTTCCTTTGAGGAGGACGATGACTTGTCTGAGGAGGATGAGGAGGAGCTTCCTCCTATTACGCCAGCCAAGAAGTAGGAGGAGGAGGAAGGAGTAACTTGTCTCCAGGCAAGGTGAGGGGCCAGGCTGCCTTGGAGTAAGGATCTGGGTGGCTGTGGTACTGCTGTGGCAAGTGTGGGTGGAATGTGCTGCTGAAGTCTGCTGATCTCAACCTGGTTCTTCCCCTAGGTACTCACTGGGACTTCTCTCCCTGGATGGTTTTTATCTTGGACACCTGTTGCCATGACCTCAACATTTGCTGCATTTTTTTGTTTGTTTGTTTTGTTTTTTAATGCTGTTTTAACTCTCTGGGGAGCAGGGTCTGCTCCCAGCACTGAGGTGTTTCCTTTCACACAGCCCTGGGAGGGTGGATCCCAAAACTGGATGGATGCTGCTGGTATATCCCCTCTCTCTGATCCCTGTTCTGGGAGTTAGGGATGGAGGGGGTGATCCTTATCCTGTGCCTTTTTGCTGTCCTGGACCTCTGCTCTGTGTTCCAAATTTCCCTGGCTGTGCAACACTCAGTCCTGGCCCCTTCTCCAGCAGATAAAGCCAGTGTGGGACAGGCACTTTCACTGATTCTAATGTGTTTGCTTTTGCTTACTCACAGTTTGGTGGTTTTTATATACTTGGAAGTGTGAAAGCTCTGTTCTCAACTGCAGTTATGGTGGGGTGGGAGCTCACAGCCTCTCTGATTTGGGGGAGGTTCTGGGTCAATCTGCATTGTAAAGAACTGTTCTTACACTCAATAAAGATCTCTCAGGCATCAGGTCTGAAGAAAAGTCCGTTCCCTGCTGGCTGGCAGGTTCTTCCCATGCACACTTCAGTGGGGCAAGTTTGAGCTGTGGCCTTTGCTGAGGAGTTGTGTTCCCCCAGGCCTGGGTACCTGGAGAGGGCTTGATCCTTTCTGCATTTCAGCCAGGTGGCATTTCTCACCCATGGTGACTGGTTCTGCCCTTAAATGTTTCTCTGGCAGATTCTCTGCAATCAGTCTTGCATTCTTGGCCCATGTGTCAATGCCTGTCCCAGTCCTCCTGTCTGAGACACTGGATGTTGTCCCTGAGAAGCACCATGGTCTGTTTTGGCATGCTGGCTCTGTTGATGCCCTGGGACAGTGAGTTTCTCAGTAGCCTGGACTCATGTAGGAAATCCAGGATGGATCCTTAGCTCAGGCTATTTTCTAGATTATGTTTCTCTCCTCTGGAACCTGTGCAGCTCCTTTGCACCTACCCACTGTTTCCTTCTGGCCCCAAACAGACTTTGCTTAGCTCTCAGAATGAGGCTTCAAAGCCCCTAGCAGCAAAGAGAAAAGGACTTAAGAAGAGTTGGCTCTGGGGAGATCTTTCTGTGGCATTTTGGTGCTTAAAGGGGGCTTGTAAGAAATATGGGGACAGATGTTTTAGCAGGGCCTGTTGAGGTGGGACAAGGGGTAATAATTTTAAACTAAAAGGGTTTATTTAAATCAAATATAAGGAAGAAGGGGTTTTTTACCACCCTTGAGGGTGGTAAAACAATGGCACAGATTGCCCAGAGAAGCAGTAGATGCCCCATCCCAAAAACATTCAAGATCAGGTTGAACAGGGCTCTGAGCAACCTGATCTAGTTAAAGATACCCCTGTCCATGGCAGAGGGGTTACACTGGATGGCCTTTGTAAGTCCCTTCCAACCCAAAAAATGCCATGACTCCAAGACCGCTGGCATTCCAGCTCCGGGGAACGCGACCTCGGCTGCCTGGGGGGCACCAGCGGAGAAAGCCGGCTCGGGGGAGCTGAAGCCCCTGCTTCGTGCACGGTCCCCGCAGCAGCGCGGGGGGAGGGTGCCGGCGGCTGGAGAGGCGGCGGGGGCCAGTGCGGCACCGCCAGGGGGCAGGCGGGCACCGCGGCCCGCCCCGGGACAGCGGGGCACCGGGACAGCGCGGCCCGCCCCGGGACACCGGGACAGCGCGGCCCGCCCCGGGACACCGGGGCACCGGGACAGCGCGGCCCGCCCCGGGACACCGGGACAGCGGGACAGCGCGGCCCGCCCCGGGACACCGGGACAGCGGGACACCGCGGCCCGCCCCGGGACACCGGGACAGCGGGACAGCGCGGCCCGCCCCGGGACACCGGGACAGCGGGACACCGCGGCCCGCCCCGGGACACCGGGGCACCGGGACAGCGCGGCCCGCCCCGGGACACCGGGACACCGGGACAGCGCGGCCCGCCCCGGGACACCGGGACAGCGGGACACCGCGGCCCGCCCCGGGACACCGGGACACCGGGACAGCGCGGCCCGCCCCGGGACACCGGGACACCGCGGCCGACACCGGGACACCGGGGCACCGCGGCCGACACCGGCACACCGGGGCACCGCGGCCCGCCCCGGGACACCGCGGCCCGCCCCGGGACACCGCGGCCCGCCGCTCCCGCTCCGGCTGCCCGGGCCGCGGGGGCTCTCCCGGCGCATGGCCGCCCTCCCCCGGCAGGGGCAAAGGGCATCCCGCCCTGCTGCTCCTCCTTTCCTGTGAGAAGGCGGGTGCGGCTGGCAGGGGTCCTGTCCCCCGGGGGGGTGCGGTGTCCCCCCCCTCCGCCATCCCGTGTGCCCGGGGCTGGCGCTCGGTGCCCGTGCCCACAGGCGCGGTCGGATCTCTCGGCAAATCCCGTTACCCCGGAAAGTTCCTAAGTAGCGGGACATTGCAGCAGCTGAGCTGGGTGAAGGGAGGCAGTAGCATCCTCCCTGTGGGGCAGTGGATATTGGAGAGGTGTCGGTGGGCACAGCGCACCAGTGCCCTGTGCTGATGGTACGGGAAAGGAGTCCTGGGCTTCGGATGTAGCCGTGGCTGGGACAGCGCTAGGACAGTGCCCAGCTCCGGCCAGGACTGGCACCCCATCACCTTGCAGATTTCCCTGGCTATGTGCACCTGGAAGGGGTCAGGGATAATCTGTCTGCCAGACTTTGTCTGTGCTTGTGCTCCGTGGGAATGCAGGGGAACGGGAGCCAGGAGATCATTTTTAACAAGGCACTCTTGGAAGGAAGGGTTGGGGGAGGCAGCTGCTTCCAAGCCCGATGGGGAGTGATGAGTGGAGGGAATGGGCACTGCTCAGTCCTGGGAGGGTGATAATGTTGCTTCACACAGAGTGGAAGAGGCTGTGTTGGCTAGTGAGAAGGAGCATTTGGCTTCTTCAACAGTAAAAGGAGATTATTTCAGGCTGCTGGTGTGTGTACTTCAGGGTGTCTAGGCAGCTGGAACAGAGGCAGGCAGGACTGTCCTGGCAGGGGGCAAAGGTGGCACCATGGGGGACATGAGGGTGGTGGCAGGAGGCTTGAGGAAACAAAGCTTGTGCACCCCAGTGTAGGACCAGCTCAGCTCAAGGTCTTTCCACGAGTGCTGGCTGTCCCCAGTGCTGCTGTAGGGCAATGCCATGGGAAGTGGATGCCCCCAACAGAGGGAGCAATAAGAGAGTCTGGGGTGTGTTGGCACTGCCAAGCCCCTTTCTAAGTGACTTTGGGAGGTTTGCTTCCTGCTCCCCAGCAATGTCACAGTCTTGATGTGCTCAGCTTGGGGAGAGGGAGATAAATGCTGAAATGTCAGGAGGCTGGGAGGGGGGATGCGCTCACACAGCACTTAATGGGGAAGGATGGGATTACAGGGGTCACGCTAGGTGAGCAGCTTCCTTCGTGGAGCTGATGGTATCAAAGCAGGTGCCCCCGGCTGCAAATACCTTGGGCAAACAAACAGGGCTGTCTAAGAGCAGGTGGGCTCGGGCATGGCCGGGCTGGGGGATACTCAGTGCTGGTGGGGGGCAGGAGGCTTTCAGTGCACGGGGAGTGAAGCATGGGGCTCCTGGTGTGAGGGCTGCATTGTCTTCCATAGGGTGAGGGGGTAATCGAGTTGTTGTGTTTCTATGAACATACGTGAGCTCCCCATGCTGGAGACACACCCAAGGGTGTGGAGCCCATCACTCTCCCAACAGGGGGTGGAGGTGCCAGTACCTGGGGACCCAAATGATGCCCCAGTCCAAGTGGCTCTAGAATTGCTCTGGGAGTTGATTTGATCTGAGCACCCCCTGCATCTGCTGCTTCAGGGCTCTGCATGCTGATACAGCTTGTGATGAATCCCTCCCTTCTCTGGCAGCAGTGGGTAACCCTGCCCATGCAGCAGAGAAATGGAGCTTAATATGGATGGAGCTCATCATGCATGATGAGCATGGCTGTGCACCCATGGTGCCACACACTACACAGCCCTCCCAAACCATCCTGCTGCTCCTGGTGAGAGGCTCAGGCTGCTTGCTGCAGGGCCTGGCTCAGGTGCAGCGTTGCTAGGCTGGGGCTTGGCTGCCTCCTCCTGTTGGGTGGCTGGGCCAGGCCAGCAGCTCCCAGAGGATGCTTTGATTTCAGAGGTCAGGTTTGAGTTGGTATTTCAGGGATGGAGGAGCAGGATGGGGAACTGCTCTGCTGAGCGTGGCCAGGAAGTGGTTTTCCTTTTGATGCCCCAGCGGGTCCTGCCCCATCATAGTTCTGGCTGGGTTTCAACTCTCTGTGGCTTAGACCACGGCC
This sequence comes from Anomalospiza imberbis, assembly GCF_031753505.1. Classification (NCBI taxonomy): domain Eukaryota; kingdom Metazoa; phylum Chordata; class Aves; order Passeriformes; family Viduidae; genus Anomalospiza; species Anomalospiza imberbis. Next base: position 22,173,396 of record NC_089688.1, read on the forward strand.
CTAGGACGGCTGAGAAGCACAGCTGTGACTGTGCTGTAGGTGGGGCTGGTCCCCTGCTCCATGAGCTCCCTGTTGCTGGTTCCCACGCTGATCCAGGGTAAAGCTCTTTGAGTCTTGGCTGCCTGGGCTTTGAAGGAAGCGAGGGGGACACCCCAGGAGATCCAGCATCCCATTATCTTGGGGTGCAGCAGCTCTGCAAAGTGGGCAGACAGCCATGGGGCACCCTGGTGGCAGCAGGAGCCAGAAAAAGGGCCAGCAGAGCCACCTTTAGCTGGGACTAGCCTGATGGTGGGTGTGATGAGTGTGCTGTTCTCTGAAGTGTCAGCTGACTCTGCCATCCCTGTTCCATCCTGCCGGCAGTGGGCAGGCCCTGGTAGAGCTGAGCTGAGGACAGATTGCAAGCAAGGGAGGCAGCAACAGGATCTGGAAGGGCCAGACTGCCAGCAATTTCCATCCTCTTCCCATCAATATGCCTTGCAAAGGGAAATGGTGCTGATGCAATGTGTGGGAATGGCCTTCTCTGCTGGAAAAACTGAAGCTCAGGTTTGGTGTAATCTCCTGCATGCTGGTGCTCAGACACGTGCTGGGTCCTCCCCAGGCTGCCTCAAGTTTATTGAGAGCTTGGATGTGTGGTTGTTCACACACTGAGTGTTCTGTGGGAGGAGAAGAGGTTCTTCCTGCTCCCAGTTCCACAGCAGATGTCTGGATTCACATCCTGGCACAGGAGTTAGCTCATGCCTGGGGTGGTGGCAGGCTGTGATAATGTGGCTGCTTGTGATGTGGACTCGTGTCCCCAGTCCCACAGGCCTGCCCAGAATGCAAGAAGGGGCTGTTTCCATGAAGGTGCTGCTGTGGCAGCTGTGGCTTTTTGTTGTGCAGGAAGGGCACAGCTGGAGAAGCACGGGATAATGTTGGAGCAGGGGTTGAATGGGTTTAAATTCAGACACTCACAGACACGTAAAGCAGGTGCTAAAAGTGAATATGTTTGGGCCGTGGCAGAGAGCTCCATGCAAGATAGCCTGGGTTGAGGCTCCCTGCAGCTGTCCCACACCGTCCCCTCCTGAGCCCCTCCCCTGCACAGCCCCACACATCAGGGCAGGGTTGGCAGCTCTGTGCTCAGCACCTGCAGTCAATATGCCCGGAGGTTGCAGGTGTCCTGCCCTCCAACCCCTAGAGGTGCAATCTAATCACTCTGGTCTGGGCTGTCCCTGACACTGGCAGAACTGTCACTACTGGCCACACATCCCTGCCAGGCTGGTGGCATCCAGGGGAGCAGGGCCTGCTTGGAGCATCTGGGCTGTGTCCCAAGGGGATTTAGGATCTCTCAGAGTTTCTCTCTCAGGGATGGCAGTGGCAGAGCCCTAGTCTGGATGGGCAGGATTTATCTTCTGTGGTATCCTTGTTGGTGATGTCTCTGCACAGGGCCTGGGGGACACCTCACACTACTCCATACCTCCATTCCCTGCTCCCCTGACAGGCTCTTAGGCAGGCAAAGACCCCCGAGCCGCAGTGCATGAGGTTTTTGGGGCTGGATAGGAAGGGTTGTTGCTGATGGTCAGAGTAGAGGATGAGGAGAGCAGAGGGGACAGGGACCTTGTCTGTGGCAGGTCTGTCCTGCTAGACCTCCTAATGCTCAGCTCACAGGGGAAGGCAGCATGGTCTGGCAGTGGGGCTTAGCCATTGGGAGGTAGGATTTTGGCTCCTGTGGAGTAAAATGGAAGTAGAATGTTTGGAGAGCTGCCAAACTCCATCTGAACTCCCTGGGCATTTGCACCTGTGCCTAGGTTGACTCCCTGCAGCCCTGACCCACCCCTGCACATCCTGGAGATGGTGTCTGCACCGTGATGGCAGCTTGGGTTGTGCATGCCATGGCCACACTCCAGGGTGGCAGGAAGTTCCCTACCACAGCTGGTACTGGGGAGAAACCAGTTAAAGGCTGTCTCCAGGCTCTGGCTGTTGTTTTGCCTGTGACCATATGTTCCCCACCTTCTTAAAACACAGAGGTCTGCAGGGCAGCATAGAGATCAGGCATGGCCTGGGCATGGAAAATAGCAAGGGGCACAGTTCCTGTGCCAGTCCCCATCCCAGCGTGGGGTGGGGGCTGTAGGGTTGACAGAAGATGAAGGGCTGGACATGGATAAGGACTAGCAGGGGATTTGGGGCAGGTCCATGGTGTGGTGGTCCACGGAGGACTGCCTCCCCCAAAGGTGGGGGGCTGCAGCCAAGCCTGGACAGCAGCAAGCACCATGTGTGTCCACCTCAACACTCCTTTGGGGTCCACTCCCACTGGCCCCACTGTCTCCCCAGCTCTTGTAGGGCCATGTGGGGTGCCCTGGGGCCTGGCTCCTCGGGGCCAGGGTCAGGATGAGCTGTGGCTCTGCTTGGCTGGGATGTCAAAGGGGCCATAACCCTGGTGTTTTGCAAACTCCTGGGGTCAGCAGTTCAGCTGCCACTGACACAGAGGCCCAGAGACACACACGGGCATTTTGGGTGGATGCTGTAAGCAAACAAACGAAGGTAGAGTTACAGCCATGTACAGCACCCCCCCCCCCCCCGGGCCATGCTGTTGGTTTTAGGCTTAACCCCGCCGCGGGCTGGGCGCAGAAGTCCTCTTCCTAAGAGGACCCAAATCAAGCCAAATTACCTGATGGGGCTGGCTGGGAAATGAGGCAAGAAAGGAACAGCATTTTGCATCGCTGTCTCAGCTACTCGTGATGCTGAAGGAGACACAGACCCCATCCCACCCACAGGACAGTGACACCTGGCATTGAGTGATGGCTCCCACCTTCCTGGGTGGCCAGTGGAGCCCCTGCCTACCCTGCCTGGCTTTGACCCCCCCCTTTCCCAGCCCTGCCTGATGATGTGTGGCTGGAGACCCCAGTTTGGGCTGGGGCTATGATGCTGGGGAAGTTGTGCCAGCCAGGAATGTCTTGGGACCACGTTCTGGAGGTGCTGTTTGGTCTGTACAGGGGGGTCAGGAATGGAGTGGAGCTGCCCAAGTGCCATGAGCACACAGGTGATCACCCACATGTCTGTGGGTGTGACCCCTTCTCTGTGCACGTGTCATGGCCATTCCTGGGCAGTCTGCTTGTTTGCTGACCCCTGTTCGATGTAGAGCAGAATTGCACAAAAATACTCAGCCTCGGGTTCAAATCATGCAGGGTTGGAGATGTCACCTTCTCCCTGAGCTGATGCCATGCAAACTGCCCTCACTGGGACCCTTTGGTCTTTTTTTCTGGCTTGCCTAGCTCAAGGTCTCTATATGGACCCCTTCCTGAGCTGGGTAGTCACAAAATCATTCCAGTTCTCTTTCCTTGCAGATGGATGGGACCTGAGCATGTGCCTCCCCTTCAGTGCCCTCCACAAGACTCTTGGTCTTGCTCAACTCTGCCAGATCATTACCCGTGTGCCTGGCTTATCCCATGTGCTGGGTGGGGGTGTCAGAGATGAGAATAGCATCGGCCTCAACAGACCCGAAAGCAGGGGATGCTTAGCACAACTGGAAAATCTGTGTGTGCATCCATGGACTGTCCTGGATGACAGGGTGATCCCCTGCTCTGCCTGGGAGCCAGGAGTGAAGCTGCCACATGCTGAGCCCCCAGGCTGCCCCTGCTATGCTGGCAGCCCTGCTGTAGTGAGTGGTGAGCTCTCCTCCATATGGCCCAGCCTGGATGGAAAGCAGAGCCCAGCTTTGTCTTCTCTGATCTGCAGGAGCATCGCTGCCTGGGAGCCAGCACGTGGCCACTGGAGGATGGTGAAGCCAATATTGACACCTGCAATTCCAGGAGCACAGTCTGAAATTATGGAAGCAAAGGTTGTGTTTCTAGAAAGCTGCTGGATAGGAGGGACAGGAGGTGGTGAGGGGCAGAGGAGTCAGCCTGATTCCCTGAAACGAAGCTGTGAGGACAGGCTGCTGAAGAGTGACCAGAGAGGGCCACCTCATCCAGTCTGGTCCTGCACAGGGGGTCCAGAGGTCTGTGACCAGAACACAGGGGCAGAATCCTGGCCTGGTGCTCCCACCGCCCACAAAACATGCCTCAGTCTTGCTGCTAGTAATTGAATAGAGAGAAGAATTAATTGTGAGTGGGCTGTGTCTCCCCTCCCCGCTCCTCGTTTGCCCTGGGGCTGCCTTGGTGCTGTGGGTAGTGAAGACAAGGTCATTCCCATGTAACACATCCCAATGGGGTTTCGCCAAGTTCCTTCCCTTTGGGGGGTGGGGGCAGGTTAATGGTGAGCAGTGGGATTGCCCCAGGCTGCTCCGTGCTGCTCAGCCATGGAGGAGCTGCTGTTGCCTCTGAAACGCCCCATTAAAGCCGCAGTGAAGGATCAGCAGGCAGGGCTGGGGGCACTGGGCCACAGGGCTGGGAAGGGTGAGGGTGGAGTGGGCTAGTATCCCTCTTGATTTGCTGGGAAACCTCCATGTTTTTATTTTGGGGTGGAAAAAGTTGGTTTATGGCCAAACATCCCCAGACATGGCTGTAAAACATTACAGGATTCTGTGTTTTATGCATTTTTGCTCTTTTTCATATGGTGTTGGAGCAGAGAGAGATGCTCAGGTATTGGGCAGTGCTTTCTGCACTTGTGTCCTCACCTTTATGTGTCCCAGCCTTTGGCTAACCCTCAACCCTACTGCCTACACTGTCTGTCACCTCTCACAGTCCCCCGGGCAACTGCTCTGCAGACTGTCTGAGCCCTCTGCACCTGTAGAGAGGAGCTCTCCTCGCCCTCTGGCCGGTTTAGTGTTGCTGTGTGCTGCTGCAGGTACTGCTCTCCTCCATCACTCGGGATTAGCGCTGTGGCCCTGTCTATGTCCCTGCCTGGCAGGAGCAGGGAACTCTGCCTCTCTCTGTGAGTGACAGCAATGTCCTGGTTGCTTCTCCACCTGATGGCTTCCCCTGAAACTATCCACTGGTAGTTCCCCCTGAAAGAGGTATTCAAGGCAAAACTCCTGTGGGTGTTTTGCTGGCCTCCCCTCACTCCAAATTCTCCTAGACTCCTCTTAGGATATGAGCTCCCAGTTTGCTAGGAGCCTTGTCTCCATTCAGCCCAGTTTGGACTGCTTGCCCCTAAAGCTGTGGTTGGTGTTGTTTTTCTTGTCTCTGCCTTTCTGAAAGAAGGGATGCTAGTGGAGAGGTTTCAGACTGATGCTCCTTGCTGGCTTTGACCTCTTTGGGGGAGCAGCAGCTGACACCACTGTTTGTCATCCTGCACAAGGAAAGGGGTGTATGTGGACCATTTCTGGCTAAAACTGGGCTAGACATTTATCCTTCCTGATAAAGAAGCAGGCAGGAAGTTGGAGATGGAATCTGGCTCTGTCCTGCAGATGTGCTAAGGGAGATCCTGAAAGAGAGAAGGGATTGTGCTGGGGTGGCCCTGGGTTGTGGGGGTGGCGTGCTGAGCATCATGAGGGGAATGGCAAGAGCTTTCTTTTGCACCTGCTGCACCCTCTCCAGCCTCTGCTGTACAGAGAGGCACAGACCCCTCCCAGAGTCTCACAGTCCCTCACCTGCTGCTCCTTCCATCTCAAATTCTCTCCTGATCTGCTTCCTGTCTTATCTCAGTCTAGGCTGCTCCAGGAGCTGCCTCCACACACCCCAGGTGCCAGGAGTTCTGTGTGGGGTGAAGGAGGTGGGCAAAGTTTGAGACCAAGCCTGGACCCCAGCCAGGCTGGGACTGATGCCTCTATGTCCTGGTTCCTCTCTCAGCTCCTGCTTCTTGGTGTTGTAGCCCTGTAGCTGCACCTTGGTAGCCTCAGTTTTGTGGGAAAGGGGATGGGAGGGCTGCAGCTCACATCTCTGCTGCTAATGCTTCATCTGCAGCGTTTAATGTCCCCGATGAACATGAACATGAGCTCTTCTCTGAAGGAAAACCCTTCTGTATCTGACCAGCCTAAACATGGTCCCTGTTCTGCAGACCAGGGCAATGGAGCAGTGGGACAGCAGGACAAGATCTGATGGGTCCATGCTGGTAAGCCTCTTCCAGGTGTCAGAGCCCAGTGGCTGCTTGGTGTGCTGGGGGCACAGCAGGTCCCCAGGTCTTTCTGCCACCATCTCCATAGCAGTTTGGCTTGAGGCCCAGCTGGTCTCAGGAGCACAGGGCTGGAGTTTCTCTTCTCCCCAGGAGAGCCAGACAAGCCATTTAGCCTCAGTGCCAGGGGATGGAGGAGACCCTCACCCTGTGGACCAGGGGGCTTATCTCAGATGGCCTGTGAAGGAGCTGACAGGCAGGCAGATTTCCCTTGTTCTGCCTGGCATGGGCGAGAGCCTATCCAAAAAAGTTTTTTACTTAAAAACAAAAGAGGGTGGGGGTGTCACTCTTGATGCAAACACAGGTGGGCTGGGAAGCACCAAAGGAAGAAGGCAAATGCCTCTGTGCAGGCCCCCATCTTCCCTGCAAGGAGCAGATTGTGGCCATGATCCAAGGCAGCAGCAGGGGTGGGGTGAGCCCAGCAGCTGTGATGCTGCCTGTCCCTGGCTGCTGTCACCGACCTGCTCATTCCTTTTCCCTTCCCAAAGGTGGGGTAGGATGGGGGCTGTGGAGGCTTTGGCTGTAGGCCTGAGGATGGCTGACAGGAGCATCGTCTGTCATCCCCTGTCAGGCAAAGTGTGGCCACCCCTGCGTGATCCCACACTGGCTTGATTTTACAGCCATGACTGGCACTTGAGCCTGTTTGCTGAGGGCAGGGGGCACACGGGACTGTCAGCTTGCAGCTGCCTCTGACCCCGTACAGGACACCGTAAATCTCCCAGTTTAAGGCAGTCTGGGCTGTTCTGGAAATGGTGCTATTGAGTAGACTGTGATGTGCACGGTAACATGTGCCTGCCTGAACCTGTGCCCACCAGGGATAAAGTAGAGGTGGCCACTGGTGAAGGAGAGCAGCATCTGGGAAATAGACTGAATTCCTTGATTTTTTATATATATAAAAAAGTATGGATTGCCTTAATTTAGAGCATCAGGAGTCTCTAGTTTTTCCTGCTCTGATTTTGCCTGGTTTTCCTTAGGCAATACAGAGAGGTGAATAGGAGGAACCACCTCACCTGTGCTGTGGTACATCAGCTGTTCACACAGCTCAACCCGGAGGGTTTTTTTCCTGATCATGTGCTGTACTGATGAACTGAGTGTGTGAATGTGTCATGCCCTTGGAAACCAGCTCCTGCTTCTGCCAAGCATCTTCAGTGCCTATCCTGCCTGTTCCTGTGGTCCTCCTAAGTGCTTCCAGTTAAATGAAGGCTTGGCCCAAGACTTCTTCCTACACACTGGAAACATCCTTAGAAACATCTTTTTGCACCAAAAAAAGGAAAGGAAAATGAACAATGAACCGAATTTTGGGGTAATTTTGGCCAGCACAAGGCAGTTGCTCATCCTGTGCTGTACTGGGTTTGTTAATACTGATGCAGGGACTGTTTTCTCCTTGGGCCCTGTGGGGTCAGTGTGACAGGGCAGTGCCTAGGCAGTGCCCAGGTTCCCCCTGCCTGCCTGCAGCACCCCTCAGCAGTGAAGGATGCTGAGCAAGATCAGGTGAGAACCCTGGGAGATCCATCCCCAGAAGTGACAGTAGGCAGAGTTTTGGGGTGACACATTGTGTGGTGGGGAGAGGTGTTGGTGCACTTATGTCTAGGGCTGTTGGATGACTGAGCAAGGGGGGAAGTGCACAGGCTGGGTGTCAGTGTGCATGTGAGGGAGAGACCTGTCCTGTGGCTGCAGCTGGTGTGATTGTGTGTGAGGCAGAGGGTTGTGTTTTGCGGGCAGGGGTAAGCAAAGCAAAGCGTGAATAGCTGTGCTGGGGGTGCAGAGTGTGTGAGGGGTGCAAGTGAGAAGGAGGGGACCCCATGGGAAAGGCTGCACGTATGTGCCAGCTGTGTGTGTATGAAAGGGACTGTGTGCAGCCTGCGTGAGTGAGGGATGCCTGCATGGATGTGCGTGTGCAGGAGGGCTGCACAGGCGTGTGCGGGGCTGTGTGTGTGTGCGGGCGGGCCATGCACGCGTGTGTGAGTGTGGGTGTGCTTGTGCGGCGGGGCAGCCGCCGCGCTGTCACTCAGGGGCGGCTGACAGGAGCTGCCTCTCCAGCGGCGGCAGATAGCGCTGATTGCTGATTCGAGGAAGCAAAATAGCAATTGTAATTATGGGCTCTGATAAGATAAAGGAGGGCGCGGGGAGCGCGGGGACCGGCAGCGGGGCACGGCCGGCAAATTAGCAGCTGTCACTCAGCGCCGAGCAGGCGGCGCCGGCCCCGGCCCCGGCCAGGTACCGGCCCCGGGGGCCGCCCGCCGCAACCCCGCCGCAGCCCCCGCCCCGGTGCGCAACAGGTGGCGGGGCCGGGAGGGCCGGGGCTCGCCCGAACAATGCAGCCCTCGGCGGCCCTGCCCGGGCTGCGGGGCTGAGCCCCGTCCCGCCGCCGCCCGGCCCCATGGCCCCGCAGCGCCGGCCCTGAGGGCGCCCGCCCGCTCTACAAGGTAAGCGCCCGGCGGGGATGCTCGCGAAGAAATCGGGGGTGTCCCGCTCCCCACCCACGGTTGCGGAATTTGCTCAGCCTCACTCCTTCTCGAAACTCCGGCCCCCTCCATCCCCCTCCTCCGGTAATCCTTTTAATGTCTGGCACGTCCCGGGAGGGCTCGCCCGCCCGCTCCCAATCCACAACGCGCCCGCGGAGCGGCGAACCCCCAGCGGGGGGAACCGCGTCCCCGACCCACCCTCCGAGCCCTTAAACCCCGTTTTACGGATGGGGAAACTGAGGCACGGGGTGGGGAGGGAGTCCCGCCGACCACTGGCCGCGGAGCCCGGCCCTTAGTGGCAGCCCCAAGCCCCGGCGACACCTGGCCCGCTGCTCCCTTCGCTTCGGCAGGTACCGCCGGGACCGGGAGGGGAGCCGGGGTCCCGCCGGGTTTCCCCCGTGGTGGCTGCCGCCTCCCGGCCGCACCCGCCCCCGCCTTCGGGGTCGCGGGTCGGCTTCGCCTCCCGCGGAGGCAGCGGGGCCGCGGAGCGGGGCGGGGGGCTCCCCGCGGCAGGGGCCGCCGGCCGAGCGCCCCGGGGGCTGGTCGGGCGGTGGAGCCGCCGGGCCTTTCCCCTCTGTAGCCGCTTGTGCCCTCCTTTCTTTGGGGCGAGGACGTGCCGCCAGGGCGAGAGGAACCGAGGAGCTGAGACAGCGCCGCGCCCCCCGGGCGCTCCGCACCGCGGCCGGGCCCCGGGCCCCCGGCCCCGCATCGGCGCCGCGATGGACCCCTGCTCTTCGCTCTTCAGCTACGTGTGAGTACCGGCAGCCACAGCCCTCCCGCCCCGCGCCCGCAGCCCCCCCGGCTCACACCTCTCTCCCGCTTTTCCCCCTCCCAGGTTAATGCACTTGTTCGTCCTCTGCCTGCAAGCCCAGGTAAGTGCCCGCTGGGCTGCCCGGCTTTGTTCGCCCCGCGGGGATGGGGGGTGCCCCGCCGCCGCCGAGCGGCTAGGCAGGGAGGGAGACAGGGAAGAGGAGCGGTTTAAAACCCAGGAGACAAAAATTGCCTGGTTGTAAAAAGCCGGAGCTGAGGACGGGACGCAAAATAAGGTGCGGGGGACTACGGCTGCGAGGCAGAGAGTACCGGGATTTCAAGGAAATACGCAGGGTTATCTTTAAGCAGCTTTAATTCCCATCCCCCCGACTCCTAATTACGCTGTGGATACCCCCATCCCTCTGCTCCGTTTTTTTCCCCCCTATATTACTTCATCCAAAAAAGTAAAGCAGAATTTAAAAAAGGAAAAGAAGCCCTGCAAAAACCTTAGTAAAAAGCGCAGGTTTTGATTCAGCTTAGAAGTGTCAGACTTTAGCATCGCTGGTTTGTATCGGCAGAGACAGAAGTGACATGGATAGATTAAACATCCCGGGCAGAGCTTGTGCAACACCCGCATACCAGCAGGCACGCGTCGCTGGGAGCGGTGCGCCTCCAAACCAGGGTGAAGCCCCCACTTCCCCCTGAGATTACAGGTGCAGAAGCTTTGTTTAAAATGCCCTTTAAGCTACTTTTAAAAATTGTTATTTTCCTGGAAGCTTGTGGTTGGGGGGAGGGAAATTGAGTTTCCAGCTGAAAAGTGAAGGGAACGGAGCACTGGGATTGTGCAGTTGTATAAAAACATAGCTGTAATATTTTGGAGTATGAGATGGAGACCAAATAGCAGCATGGCTAATGACCTCTCCTCCACATGGTACCCTCATCAGAGCTGGGGAGAGAATCCTGCTGCATTATCCAAAACCCTTCTATAGGAAACACACATGCACAGGCAGAAGCAGAGGGAGAAAGATGACATTGTCAAGGGGAGATATCTCTATAAAGCTGGCTTCGGGAGAGCAGCGGCTTTTGCTTTTATTGTGGTTTTCTGTTGTTGTTTAAGACAGGAGGAAATCTTCCCATTTGACGTGGGGGTGGTGGGGGGTAGCCCCAGCCTTCTGATGTTGAAAGGAGCGATCTCCTAACATTTGCTCAGAATACATCTTTATAAATGTCAGGGAGCAGCGAAACTTTCCAGACTTAAAAGAAGGATTTGAGACGAGGGGGGAAAAGGCTTCTGTGCCAGCTTGTGAGCCTGGGCTGAGGGGGGAGCAGGTTTGGCCGCTCATGAAAATCATTTAAAGCCCAGGAGCAGCAGTGTCGGGTCTGAAGAGGATGGGCTCAGCTGCGGCTTGGTGTGCTGGGGCTAGGGACGACCCCACCCCGTGCTGGCAGCAAACAGCTGACTGGGGATGAGAGCTATGTTTGCACGGCTAGCATGTTGGTATCTTTGGGTGGTTATGCCACTAAATACCTGTGCTAGGGCATGGTTTTCTTGTAGTTCTTACACCTCATAATTCTACCATCTCTGTGAACTTTGTGTTTGAAGAGCTTAATAAGTGGGGTACTTGGGAGCAAATAGAGAGCCTGAGACCCAGAGGAGGACAGGCAGCTGTTGAAACTGTTGGGCTTGAACCTGCCTGGGGCAGCTGGAGCAGTAGTATGCTCCTCCAGAGGTTAGAAAGGTGTCAGATGAAAGCATCAGCCCCTTGAGAGGGCAACACAGTGCCATCCTCTATGTCCCACCTCGATCCCCTCCAGCTTCCAGCCTTGATGCCCATCTCAAGGTACCCCAGTCCCAGTCGGGACCCACTGAGTCCTAGAGGGGCCTCTGGGGTCACCAAGCCCTGTTCTACTCCTGAGCTACCAGCACCTCTGCTTAGGGCATGTCTGAAGAGGACACAGCTCTGTATAGGGCTCTGGTCACTGTGTCCCCGAGCTTAATGCTCCTTCTTGTGGAGAGACTTTGATGGCACAGGAGGCACCGTCGCGGTCCTGGCTCCTGGCCTCCCGTAAAGCCCAGCTGGAGGCCAGTGATCTCAGCTCAGCCCGCTTGCCCCGCTGAGGAGTAGAGATTATAATGGTGTGTTGTATATTTTTTAATTTCCTAAAGGTAACTGTTCAGTCCCCACCTAATTTTACACAGCATGTGAGGGAGCAGAGCCTGGTGACAGATCAGCTCAGCCGGCGGCTTGTCCGTACCTACCAGCTGTACAGCCGGACCAGCGGGAAACATGTGCAGATCTTGGACAACAAGAAAATCAATGCGATGGCAGAGGATGGGGATGTGCACGGTAAGGACACACGATGTGGGCAGGCAAGGGGGGAGCTGGGGAGGTGTTCGCAGCCCAGCGTGGCGATTGATGATTTCCGTCCTGTTTGTTAGCCAGAAATCGTTAAGATCGTTCGGCTTGTGGGGGCTTGTAAAAGGAGAACATAGGGGTCAGTAATCAGCAGACATGTGATTCAAGGTGAGGGCAGGTTCCCTGTGCCAAGGGAGGGGACCAGTTCTTGAAGGATAGGCTCTGCTTCTTTCCTTTTAATTCTTGGTTTGCACCTGACTCAGAGGGCTCGGGTGTGCGGCATCCTGAGCATCATCAGACATTTCATCCCTGGTCTTTGCGGGGATGGGAATCCCTGAGACTTTCTTTTGAAACGGAAATGGAAAGTAAATTTGAAAAAAAAAAAAGAGGCAGGGAGGAGGAAGGGAACGACTGCTTTGGAAGCCTTCCCTGATCTAGGACTGTCAAAAGTGGCATTTTCCTGTCCCATCCCTTCCTTCTCAAAACAAATCACGAGCAAAGGGTCAGCGAGGCAGTCAGCTGCAGGCAAAGATGCTGCGGTGTCTCCAGAGACAAAGCAGGGACTCTGCAAGTGTGAGAGCCTGCGCTCTGCCATGGCCTCTCTGCATCACCCTGGCACCCCTTCCCCAAAACCTCCACCCTCTCTGGGGCAAGAGGACCAGTCCCTCTGCTGGGGACTCTCGAAGCCCAAATACTTTGATCGTGTGAGCTACTGACGTGGGGATGGTCAAATGCAGCGCAGGGGTCAGTGGGGCCAGCGAGCCCCGGCACCGCTGCGGGGCCGGCTGCGGGAGGCCTGATCCTACGCCCAGGGAAGTGCCTGTGTTCCTGTGTGTTGCACATAGGTATCACAACTGTTTTTCTTTGGTATTAGCTGCAATTTTCCTTTCTTCCTTGGGTAGATTAGTAGAAACAATTTTTTTTCTTTACCTTTCTGGCTTTTGGGAGCTATCTCTTCATTTTGCTTTGGCTGAAAATTTCACGCTGGGTATTATCAGTACAAGCACAGTGCAGGTTCCATGTGATGTTCCCTACATCCAGAATTAATCTTGCAAATGAATTATTCCCATCCTGGAGCAGCTCTAACTTGAAAGGGCAGTAGCTAATTTCTGAAACAAAACAAAAAAAAAATCCGATCTTGTTTTAGACCTCTAACGCCTGGATTTTAAAAAACTGTTAGTGCATATTTAAATAACAACCAGGTTTAAATACGGCCAGAAGGAGGGGACTGGTGGTGGCTTGAAAAACTCTATTAAAATGTAATAAAATAAGGTTAAGCATTTGAAGAGCTAAGGAGGAAAATGAAGACTGATCTAAACCAGAAAGAGAACAAGCAGTTTTTCAGATGTAAAGTTTTAAAAGAGTTGCAAGTCTGTAAATGTTAAAATAGAGGTTCAGGATTGTTCTGTATGAATCTCTAGGGAGGCCCCCATGTCTGGAAGAACTATTAAAACGCTTCTTACTTTCACCTTTTTTAACATTTCCTGAATACTTTCTCCTCTTCGCAGTCCAGTTGGGGGATCAAGTGTGTCTCGCTGCATTTTTTCAGCATTTACGTAGCCACTTTCCCTTCAAAGTTTGAGCATGAAACATAATTTTACTGGGATAAATCTGTCACTTAAATGAAAGAATAGAGTTGAAAACGTTAAGCCTCCCCCCACTCCCCAAAAGAGGAAGGGGAAAAAAAAAAAGGAATCCCCTAAATGTTATTTAGAAATCCACTTTTGTAGCAAAGATCCCCCCTCCCCAAGCCCTTCTTTCTACATTTTTTTTTTTTTAAGTCTCATTTTTGGGGGTGGGCGTGTAAAAGGGGTTGATTTATTTTTGCAGATGACCCCTTTCCCCACGCTGACATTTTTACAGCCGACTTAACATCGAGTCCGGTGTTTTCGGTTATTTGTCTTAATTGTCAATATTTGATTGACTTTTTTTAATTCTAAGGGAAGGCGGGCGGCTGGTGCAGCCCAGCTTGTCCCTCCCAAGCTGTGCCTGCCACCAGGAAAACCACTGCCAGCTGCAGCTTGGACTCGACCCCATGAGTGGCTGGAGACACCAGCACAGCTCTCTGCCCTCTTGCTGGCTTTTGTCTGTGCCCAGGGTTTTCTGTGGGTTGGGGCTGGAGTTTGTGGGGTTCGTGAGCTGCCTGCAAGGGTCTAGGGGTGCACGTCCCTGGGGCCAGGTTGTCTTTATCCTCTGTGGATAAGAGGTCTGGAGTGACACATGGGCTGGACTCGTGCAGGGCAGCAAACCTGTCTGGTGGCTATAAATCACATCTGCCCTTTGGGGAAAAAAAAAAAAAAGAGAAGTCCAAAAGAGAAGCAATGTGCATCTTTCAAGCAGGGTTTTGTGCTCACTGGGGCCAAGGCCTCCCCATTCCCTCCCTCTTTCCCTCTTCATGCCTCCCTTCCTCCCTCCCTCCCAGCTCTTTCTGTCTCTCAGAGAGAAAAATCAATTCTCCTCAAACCTTTTACTGCCTCCAAGATCAATTCCACCCCTTTCCCCAATATAGATAAATAGGGTGTCACTGTCTCAGTGCTTTGTTTGCAGAGTGCCATCGCTCCCATGGGTGGTTTTGGGGATGCTAGGTGCTTGTCAGGCTCTGGGCATTGATCAGCACAGCCTGGAGTTCACTCTTCCCAAGTTTCTTGCCTCTGAGTTCAATCTGTGCCTGCCTAGGAGCATGGGGATGTGAGTGCATGGTAGCCTGGGGACAAGAGATGCTGCAGGGTGATATTGACAGGAGGGGGTGCCTGCATGCACATCAAGCTTGGCCTAACAGCACCAAATCAGTTGGCCCCAACAAATTTGGGGATGACTTTTCCATTGGTCAGCTCAGCAGCCGCCAGTACTGCCTGCTTGCTGTCCCACCCTTGGTGCCACTGACCTCAGTAGCATCCGTTATAAGAGGGATGCAGGGTCGAGGCACTGCAGAGACAGAAAGGCCATTTGCACCCAGCCCAGAGTGTAATTTAGGCTAAGTTTAACTTGTGTGTGCACCTACCTTCTGCTGTTCAAAGCATCCTTCTGCAGAGCCTCTCACTCCAGAGCCTCATTACTGCCCTCGCTGGGGCTCGCTGGAGGCTGAGCATCCTGGGGTAGAGATGTGCAAGCTGTATGCAGTGAACTGCAGTCCTGAGAAACTGAGCAGCCCTTGTGCAGGAGTCAGAGAGGATAAATAAGCCATCAACAAACTTAAACCATAATAAGAATGTAGGCTTGGAACCTTTGTGTCCTGTCCTCTAAATGCTTGGTTAGGTAGCACTTATAGTACTATGAGCTGATGCTGGACAAGAGCTGATGGGACAGTCACAGCTGGCTTTTTAGCATCATGGGGAATTCTTTGGTGCTTGGCATAGCACAGGCCTTTTGAGTTGCAAACAGGTAGCCGCTATTCCCATCGGGGCTTGCTCTGGGGACAGCAGCTGCAGGAGCGGGAAGAAGGATGTCCTGTCCCCATCCTCCCCCTTCCCTGGGAATGGATGGGCTTTGGGGCTTGGGTTCCCAGGGTGAAGGCAGGGAGGGAAGGTGACAGGTCTATTTATAGGCGGCCCATCGACCCAGCAATTTGCATAGCTCCTTCGGAAGTCGATCGATGCCTCCATTAAAAAACTGAGACCAAATCAATATGCCCTCTCGACTCGTGCAAAGGTGAAAGACATTAAAAGGGTGGCTGTACCCTTCACGCCTCCCCTGCCAGCTGCAAAGTCACTGCTCCTTCTGCAGCCCTGGCCTGGCAGAGGGACACGGAGCAGTGTCCCCTGGGCTGGGGACAGCTGGCAGCACACTGTGCGCTTCCAGAAGGTGCCTGACTGGTTCTTGCCCACAGGCACACACAGACTTGCCTCAGTTTGCAGGGCAGCTGCCTTGTTCTCTGCCAACCAGTGTGTGCTCTGCTCACTGCCTGCCTCCATCTGGGACACCTCTGTGACACCTGAACCACTGAGCCCTGTGGAGCTGCGTAAAACAGAGCTACTCCCTGTCCAGCACAGCTTAAGGTGGCAAAGGGACATGTCCAAGGTCATGCAGGGACAGGGGGGCAAGTTAAGGGGGAGGGGGACAGGCTGTATCGTAACCTCATGCGCTGATTTTAGGGCTCTCTGGCCCAGCTGCCAGAGATCATGTGCCTGCAGTGCCCAGCATCAGGGTGCATTGCTGGGGTCTCCATACCTGTGCCAGTCCTATCCCACATCCCCTCTGACCTCCCTCCCTCTCTCCCCCTGCTGCTCTCCACAGCCAAGCTCATCGTGGAGACAGACACCTTTGGGAGCCGCGTGCGTATCAAGGGGGCAGCCACAGGTTTCTACATCTGCATGAACAAGAAGGGGAAGCTGATTGGCAAGGTAGGGTGCAAGGGTATGGGCAGGGCAGGGAAGTTCCGGGGACACGAGCGGGGACTGCCAGGAGAGGAGCTCTGCCTTTTAGGGGCAGGGGGACAAGCCATCCTGCAGCCTGAGGGGGAGCAAGAGAGGTGGGCGGGTGCCGTGTGGGGCACATTCCTTCTATCTCTCCGAACAAATAGGCGGATTGCTGGTCTATTCTCCACGATTACATGGTACAAGTGCCAGGAATGTTAAGATGCTCCATGGGGCTGGCCCCAAGGCCAGACCCCACCACCCACTGGTTTGTCATGCAGCTTCTGTGCCTTGATGCCCCTTCCCGTGGTGGGGGGCTGGACATGCAAAATCCCTCCAGAACAATGATTATCTGCAAGGATTTTCCATGGCAGCTGCTTCCTGGGGGCTGCGCAATGTGGGTCCCCATCTAGTCCTGCTACTGCCCATAATGGGGGGAGCTCAGTTCCTGGCTACCCCATGCTCCCCTCAACACCTGCATCTGTGGGCACCGTCACCGCTGACCTCATGTCGCTTCTCCTGCCACTCAATGCTCCTTGATACCCCTCCTATATTAAAGACCCCAGGGGGACAGGATGGGTGGGTGAGTTGGGATGGTGAGTTTGCTTATGGTTACATCCAGGCACAGATGGAGGCAAAAGTTCCCTTATGCATGTGGTGGAAGTTAAGGCTGGGACCAGCTGGACTGGTACATAAGCAGCAACGAGCAGTGTTCGTGTCACAATGCCTTCTCCCTGCAGCTTGTTAAGGAAAAGCACATTTTGGGCAATTCTGACTTGTGGGAGAAGTGAGCTTTTGGTTGCCCACAAGCTCTGCAACCCTGCTGCCACAGCAGTCAGTGCAGGGTGGGGCAGTGAGAGGCAGCCCTCTGAGAAAGTGCCCGTTGCCTAATTCTCTGCTCCTGTCCCCTTCCCAGAGCAACGGCAAAGGCAAGGACTGTGTCTTCACGGAGATCGTGCTGGAGAACAACTACACGGCGCTGCAGAACGCCAAGTACGAGGGCTGGTACATGGCCTTCACCCGCAAGGGCCGCCCGCGCAAGGGCTCCAAGACTCGGCAGCACCAGCGGGAGGTGCATTTCATGAAGAGGCTTCCCAAGGGCCACCAGACCACCGAGCCCCACAGACGCTTTGAGTTCCTCAACTACCCCTTCAACCGGAGAAGTAAAAGGACTAGAAACTCCAGCTCCAGAGCGGGCCCTTGATGTGCCTGGCCCTGCCTCCTCTGCCTGCATCTCTCCTGGAGGATGCTCCTCTGAGCTTGGTGGACTATATGTAGAGACTTTCCCATATGGGTATTAAAGAAAACAAAAAACCAAAAAAAAAACAAACAAAAAAAAAAAAAAAGGGAGGGGGGAGGATAAAAAAAATTACCTGCTCTAGTTGTTGGTACTTTTGGGGGGTGTTTGGTTTTTACAAAAAAAAAAAAAAAGGAAAAAAAATATAGGAAAAAAAATGAGAGAGGCTCTATTTTTGTACTCCAGCTTTAAAAGTAATGAAACATTCAAAGACTGGTGAAGGGAGAGGAGCCCTTCACTTAGAAATGTTCTAGTCTGTTTGGGGTTGCGCTTTATTTTGTAATTTTTTTTTTTGTAGCTCTAGGTGGAAAGGAGTTAAAAAATCATGTTTAAAACAAACAAACAAAAAAACATAGAAATCCAAATCTGGAAGCAATGTGCTACTTAAATGAACTGAGCTAATGCTATGCTTGCTGGAGAAGATGGAGAAGCTGGAAAAGAGCTAAGAGGAGAGGATTTATTTTGGAGGTGGTTGGAGGCCTCCTAGGTGGTTTTTGCAGCCTGGGTGATGTGGGGACACTGCCAATGGGGGCTGATTGTGACACCTGGGGTGAGGACCACTGGATGCTTTCTTTCCTTGGATGTGCCTACTTCTTTGGCTGAGCAAGGGGTTGCTGGAAGTCGCATCTTTCTGAGAATGCTGCTGGCTTCACAACTCTCAACTTACTTTTTTTCTCAGGAGGGGACAGGGGTGATGGATTCCCCAGAGAAAGTCCTGAACTGACTTGGTACCTCTTACCCACAGGAGCATCTTTGGCATTTGGTTTGTTTTAAAGTACTAAGGTACAGCTGCTGTGGAGCGGGCTGATAACTGGTATTATTTTTTTCCCCATGTGGAAAATGTGAACTTCTCACCAAAAACTGATATTTTTTTCTGTCTATATTTTTTTATGAGATGCAAGTTTTCATCCATAAAATTAAACAAAGTTTACAAATTATTGTGGAGCCATTTCAGGCTGTTTTGTTATGATATTCAGTATCTTGTCATAATAGTTGGTGCTTCCATTGCCAACCATCTCTTACAGGTTTCTTCTTTGATCAGAAATACTGCCACCCTTACCCCCCTAGGAAGGGAGGAGGTTTCTTTCAAAATTTCTGTGTTGACAGAAGCCAAATTTTATATTTAGAAGAAAAAAATAACCACCAAAGGAAACATTTAATCTCTTGAGTGAACATCCTCAGCCAGCCCTGCTCTGCACATGCTGCCCTGGGACTGTGACTCTCTCCAAAGGGTTAAACTAATTATTCTTCACGGGGAGGGCAAACAAAGACACTGGATAGGAGCCAGAACCAGGGGTGACTTTTCATCCAATCTTTTTTGATTGTTTGAGGTTTTTCCTGTTTCCTTGAGGATTTTTGTTTTGTTTCAGTTGTGTACAAATTGAATATGAAATGATTGAAATATTTATTTAATATGTGCATTAAAAGTTTGTATTAGTCTAACTGAGCCTGATGCTTTCCAGGGAGGGGCTGGGGCTGGACAGGCATATTGGAGAGGGATGGAAGAGGATGGCAGTGAGGTGCAGGATGGGGCTGAGGCTGCTGGTTGGTCCAATTTCCTTCCCAGGGGAACAGCTGTGGAAAGTGGGAGACTGCCCCAAGATTTTGGACCCAGATGAATCTTGTGGAAATCATGGTTTTCCTTGCAGCAAATTTCAGATTTAATGTGCAGATGCCACCTTCTTGATGTGTGGAAGCAAGGCCCAGTGCAGGCTGAATGGGGACATTGTGCAATGGAGCCTTGGCCACTGCTTTCAAGGACAGGATGAAACGTTCCAAGAGAAAGCTGGTATTTGCTCCTGTTTCCCAGAAGAGCTTGTGGGCTGTGCAAAATGGGCTGATGCATCCCTTCCTTCAGAGAATACTCAACCCTGCTGCAGCACCGGGTATTGCTTACAGGAGCTGATCAGGGGTTCAGCTACGGAATGGTTGTAAGGTATGGAAGCATCCCAGAATAAAACTGTGAAAGAAGTTAAACTGCGTAAGTGTAGCAGCCCTGCAAGGTGCATCTCACCATCACTGTTGCCAGCCCTGCGTTTGTTGCAATGCTCGTGGGGTGCCCGTGACATCACTTAGTGCTCATGCTGAGACTGATGTGTGGGTGTGAGGCTGAGCCTTCCCCTGGCTGACGCAGCAGCCTGGGCTGAGCTGCCAGTATTTGTCAATAATTGCAAGGAGGGAAAAAAAGGGGCTGAGCACATGGCCTTGCTCTGCACCTGAGCATCGCTGCTGCATCATGGAGATCAGGGATGTTGCTTGAGCCACAGGACAGCATGGATTGCTTTTGTCTGACTGTTCCAGGAGGGACCCAAGGGCTGCAGAAGCCTGAGGATGACAGCGGGGGCAGACTTTGTTGTGGTTTACAGACGACAGGAATTAAAAGTGAATTGCTCCTGGTCTTTCCCCAGGCAGAGATGGTGTTTGATAGTCCTTAATGGTTGCTTTTCTTCCTTTAATTTGTCTAACTGCTTTTCCTAATGGCTTTGTGAACATGAGTGAATTGGTGCCAGGTGCCTGCTCCAGGTACAGGTAGCAGAGGCACAGGACTGGCTCCATGTCTCCTGTCTTGTTACAAATGCCCCAGCTATGGTAGAGAAGGGCATGGTGTGGGTGCTTAGCCTCCATAAAGGCTATTCCCCCATCCCTGCCATCCTGGGATGCAGCCAAGAGCTGGAGCAGTGAGCAGCCAGCACCCTGAGGTTTGAGGTGGTATGGCCACTCCTGTGCCCCACACAGCTCTGTACCACACTAGCTCCCAAATCCTGCTGTCTGCTCTGCCACAGTGAAAGGCACCCAGGCCTGGCCTCTGGGAAGGGATCCCCAGCTCATTTGGTCTGTGGTTAGTCAGCCACTTTTCATTGAAGGGCTTTTGGGTGGCCATGGAGCACTACAGCTTGAGACTTTGTTTATTGTTTGAATTTGTCTGACTTTAGCTCCTAGCCAACAAAGGTTGTTTCACCATTGCTTGGAAGATTAAAGACCCCAATTCTAGTAAGTTAATGAGTAAGTGAATTAATTAATGGTTCCTCATATCCTGTCTCTGCACTGATACCACTTAGTCCTTGGGAAGTCTGGAGGAGCTCATGCTCTTCCTGGGCCCTGCAGGGTGCTGTGTACATGGTCCCCAGGGCTGGTGGCTTCCACCATCCCTGCAGGGAGGTGGGGACAGTCCCTGGTGATATCTGCTGTTCCTCCACAGTTACAGGAACTCTGGCTGCTATTTGAATGCATAGGATCAATCATCAACCCAGGAATCTAGGACTTTTCCTTTTTCCTTCTTCATCAGCAGGTGTGTGAACCAAGCTTGAGAATCACAGCCATCCAAGGGCCCTGGGGACTGCGGGGTGCTGAGATGGGGCTGGGTGCAGGAGAGGGCTGAGGATGGGGGGCTTTGGGGATGGGTGTTTTCTTTTGTTAACTCATGCTGTTAGTGTGGGTGTTTTGGGCAGAAACCCCTGCTCTGAGCTAGCGAAGTCATTGTGGTGGGCATGTGCCTGTTGCTAATGCCACCGTTCCCAGTGTCACCCTGCAGCCCCCTCACTGCCGCCAGCTGGCTGGAGCGAGGTGGCAGAAGAAGCAGGAGAGGAGCCTTGCTGCTCTGGCTGTTGAAGCAGGGATGGTGACCCATCCTGAGCTCCAAGCAGTGGTGTGTGCGTGTCCCTGCCTGGACAAGGCTTCACTGCCCGGTGCCATCTGGACACAGTGACAGGGCTGGAGCTGAGCAACTTTTGGGAGACTCTACCTTGCAGATCATGGGGAAAAACATCTAACACAGGGTAAGAAGTAAATGTGGGATGAACATGCCAGGGCAGCACCAGGCAGGAGAAAGCTGTTTTCAGATTAAATGCTGCTGTGGTTGCCCAGAGAAGCTGTGGGTGCTCCATCCCTGGCAGCGTTCAAGGCCAGGCTGCATGGGGCTTTGAGCAATCTGATCTAGAGGAAGGTATCCCTGTCCATGGCAGGGCATTTGGAACTAGAAGACTTTTAAAGTCCTTTCCAATCCAAATCCAATCTCTATGGCAGAGAACAAGAGTAGCAGGCAGCAACAAATTGAAGCGGCAGGAAAAGGGGCGTGTGCTGTCTGAGCAGGGGCTGCACCCCTGCTTTTTCAATCAAACCCCAAACCTTTTGGTACATGCTTTCTCTGCTCCCACCCCTTCTCTCGGTTTACAACTTTTCCACGAGGTCTGCTTAGATATGGGTGCCCACTGAGCTGGGTGGGCTGTAGGATGCTGTAGCAGGGCTAGGGCTTGCCCAGGCTCCCTTAGGCAGGCTCTAGCTTGGGAAGGACGACTGGGCTGTTTGTTTATTGCATCAGGCTCAGCTTTCAAACATTTCCCTGCCATCCCCCTCCCCCTCCTTTAATTAATTCTGGGTAAGAAGTTCTGGCTTTATTGTGCCACCGAACTGAGGGCTCCCTGTGGGAAAAGTCACACCTTCTGAACAGCTTCTGATACCATGCAAATGAAGGACAAGTCCAGGAAACGCTTTCATCTCAGACCTGTCCAGCCCCCTGCCCATTAATTACACACATTTCATTTGTGTGAGAGCAATTCCTCTCGGGGAGGGGGTGGGGGGGTGGCTGCATCTTGTGGATCATTTCAGCCCCCCTCTCTGAAGACTCCTCCTTGGAAGGGATTTATAGCCAGGAACAGGGATGCTCAGTGGGGGATCTCATATTTTGGCCACTCCAAACCAAGCTGGCTTGTTGGTGGGCTGTATCCTGCCAGCGAGGAGGGCTCAGCACTGCTCCATGCCCTCAAGTGGAGCATCTTAGAGACACAAGGTGAAGCAGAAATGAGCTCAGTGCTGTCACAAGGGAATGGCCCTCAAGGGGCCCGGAGCTCAGGAGATAGATTACTTTGGGCAGGGTGGCCACAAAATGAGTGTCACATACGGAAACATCCTTCTGTACTGCAACAGCACTCAACATGTGTTGAGGGACAGCACCGTACTCTGACAGGGCACAAAATCTTCTTGGCCACAGGTGGACTAGACCCAATGCTCCTTTTGAGCCTTGGTCCCTCTCTGCTCCTCTCCTCTCCTTTCCTTTCTGACCTCTCCTGTCTGATCACAGGGTGCAGCCAAGGGCACTTCCAGGCTGGTTCCTCTTTTCCTGAATTTGATGGGGAGTCTCGGGTGCAGACCCTGGAGAAGGTGCAGAGAAAGGGGATGTGGAGTACAGTTGCTTTTCACAGCCAGTTTCCTGGCCATAGTAATAACACTTAGCACTTCTGTAGCACCTGGGATGCTCCAAGCACCTACACATATGTTCCTGATTACCACTCCGCTTCCCATTTGCAGCGTTTCTACCCCCTCCCCCCACATGCCTACAACACTATCAGTTCTCCCTTAGAAATGGGGCTGCCCTCCAGTTCCTGTGGCTTTTCTGCAGAAGACCTTTGATGGCTAAGTTGGCTGTTTGCTTTCCTCCTGGACAAGGATGTGCTGTGGCCTCTGGTGTTGACAAGCCATGGGCCCAAGGAGACACGGCCCCTGTGGCTTGGTACACCAAAGGAGCTCTTGGGAGATGCTGGAGGGATGTTTGGGACTGGGCTAATGGGAACCTGCAGCCTTTGCAGGGTCAAAGTCAGCATGAAATCGGTACCAGGCTCCAGCAAAACTTCTTGTCCACCCAGTGTCCCTGCACCACATCAGCTGCAGACAAGAGAGGGCTCATGTGTGGGTCAGTTGAAGGTTATGGCTGTTACTCCAGGCTGTCTAATGGCCCAGGAACTGTGCAATGAAATGCACTTCAGATTTGCTGTTCTGGGAGCAGAGGGGATGGTCTTGCACTTCATCCGATAGCATCTCTCCTATGTTCATAGTAGTTGTAACACTGTAATGTCCTTCCATGCTGTGTGTTGTCCAAGATAAAATCTTAGTCCTAGATCAGAGGCTGGGGGAGGCTTGGATGTGTTGGGAAGAAGCAATCCAGCCATGTTCAGATATTATCACTTTGCTAAGGTTGTTGTGGACTGGAAATGGGATGCTGAGGGCTGTCAGAGCCTCCCCAGTTTGGTGAATGCTGATCCCATCCAAGCCCTCTGTTCAGCCATGGAGTAACCTCTTGTAACCATGGCCATGGCACTGTGAAGTGTCCTTGCTTCCTGGGCTGGCTTCTCCTGCCAATATGGCCAGTAGTGTTTTCCAATTGTTTTCCTCTCAAAGATTTATAGCAGGAGGAGAAAGAAAAAAATTCTCAGCCTTGCTCTTTCTGTGATTATTTTGAAAACTCTTTCTGCTGTAGTTGTACATCTTGGTGGCTAGAACCTCCTCTTTTATGGGCTGCTCCCAGAGTAAGCAGCAGCCCTTGTCCCAAAGACATCATGTTTCCTATGGTCCACTGTAGCAGGTGCCACAGCTGTCAAGACAGACATAAGCATGGGTCTAGTTGCTACCACAGCAAAAGAGAGTCCTGAGAAGGGATTTGAAAGAGAGCTGGAAGGTGTCCCTGTGGAAGGTCATAGCAAACATCAGGAAAACTCCAATAACAACATTAAAAAAACCAAACAAACAAACAAAAAAAACTCCACAAACCACCCAAACCCATAAGAGCTTCCTGAAGTGCAGGATGAGACCTAGGCTATACATCCATAGAATTTTGACTGTCAGGATTGAAATGGGACCTTGAATGCTGGCTCTGCCTGCCCTGGGCTGTGGCTGTGCTCTCTATCTCCCCATGAGAAGCAGAAGCCCAGCTGGGAGCCAGCCCTTTGGTAATGGCCTGCGAATTTCCCTCGACTCTGTTAATTGCTGCCTGGCTGCTAGTTACAACTCCAAGTCAATTGCTGGGAGTGTTGGGCCCTGCAAAACAACCCCTTGAAATCAGTTGTTAGCCCAATTAACAACCAGTTTGGCCTCGGTTCAGGCTGTTAACCATCAAACAGTTAACTGCTGGTAATGATTGATTTCTCAGCAGTTGGGGCTGCAGTGGAGGAACCAACCTGTGTCACAAAATGCCATTAAAACCAAAATTTTGTGACTGCATCTGGCTCAAGTAAACATTTGAGTTGTCCCACACAAGTAGAGCAGACAAGGGAATGACCAGAATTTTTATCCATTTTGATTAAAGTAGGGGTCATTGGCATGTGTTGGGATGAACTGGCAGCCACCTGAACAGTGCTGCCACCACACAGTGCTCTGGGAAGGCAGGCACCACTCTTTGTAGGGCAGAAATTGATACTCATGGGGCATCATGGCATTCAAGGCTCCCACGGATGGGAACTGCTCATTGTCCAGCTCTCTCCCACAGTTACTGTTCCAGCCAGCAAACCTGAACAGATTGATGTCTCTAGTTTGGATGTTCAGGTGTTTCCACAAACCATCATTTCCATCTGCAGCACCAGCCAGGAGCTTGTACAGGGACAACAGCCCCTGTCAGCATATGCAAGCTTGGGATGTCTCCAAAGCAGCCTGGGACACTGTGCTTGCTGGAAGGCAATGTACACTCCTCTGTAGGTGTGAGTATCTCTACAAAAACTATAAAATACTCTTTGGGTCCCAGGGTTCAGGCAGGGTTTGTTTAAGACTACTGGTCGGGTCTTCATCCTTTTCCCTCCACACTTTCAGGCCCTGGTTCTCCACTGTGCCCTGACAGACTGGTTCAAACACATTGCTGGTGTTACATCAAGAGCTTTTTTCCCCGGGGATATTTTCCCCCTGATCAAAGTGTCTGATTCAAGCTGTAGCATGTTTGGGGAGGAGGAAGACAGCCACCTGTCAAGAAAAGACTTTGAAAATGCAGAGGATGCGGTGCAGAGGTTGACTTTGTGAAATGTAGGCTCCAACGGTGCAGGGTGAGGAGTGAGCACCTTGATGAAGAGCACTATGGTGGTTGTGCTTTTGTGGGTACTCAGGGGCCTGTGGTCCTGCCAGGGCCTCAGCTCTGAAGCCTGAGCTCAGTTTCTAAAGCTGGGACCTGGTGCCTTTCAGCAGGACATGTGCTCCTGAGACCCATCAAGATATTTCAAAGATCTTCCTGCAGGGTTCCTCTAAGTGCAGATCTGGTTCTCCCTGGAGCCATGCTTTTCTGTCCTTTTACTGCAAGTATGGTCATCCCAGACTCCCACCAGTACATACCCCTGATGGTGCATGTTTTCTGTAATTAGCCGTATTAGATCCTTGGGCAAACACGACAAAGTTGCTTATTTCATCTGATACCTACTAAAAGAAGCTGTGTTCTCTCCCACACTGGGATTACCTTGCCACACATACTAGGGAGGCTGGGTTGCAGCTGAAACTCCCCCCATGCCAGGCAGTGCATGTGCAGTGAGCCTCTGCATCCGGGAGATCAGTCAGGGTTTCACTTCCAGTGCGTACAAGAAGGAACTGGTTCTTACAAAAGCAAAAATGAGGAGTTTGGGGTAAGCAGACAACCCAGTTTTCTCACTCATTGTGTCTGTGAGCAAATGTTTTACTTGCAGCTGATGCTTTTGACTGGGCTGAATTACAGCAGTCCCAGTCTGTGCATCTTCTGGGTGTCCCATTCCCCCTGAGCTGCTGTTGAACTCATCCTTCCAGGTGGTGCTGATGGGTGCCTCTTGCCTGCTGGAGTTGGATGAGCTCTGCCTGCTCAGAATTTTTGTATAACAGAGAAGGTCAGCTATAAACAGAAGTGATTGGTTTTGTTGAGGGCTCTTTTTAGACATCAAAAATGCTCCATCATCACCAGGCTGGCTTAGCTTTCAGCAGCCAATGCAAACAGAGCCAAACCCTCAGCAGAGAATTTAGCAAGAGAAGAGCACAGACTTTCCAGAGCTGTTCTGCCAAAGTATCACATCCTCATTCCTCCTTATGCTTGGTGCCACAACCATTGATGCTGTTCTGGGCTCTGCACAGACACAGGGTGAACACACAAGAGCTCCCAGCCAGAGCTGAAAGCAAGTGGCATAGCCCTTCTTTAGAGAAGGTGTGGGGAAAATCAGTAACCAGAAAGATTAAGGTCTGATAGAAATTCTGGCAGAGCCGCAAATCAGCTGAATCAATCTGTTAGAGGCCAAGAAAAGGTATGGCAGTGGTCCAGTGGGAGAAGCAATGCATATATGCAATAATCTGAGTAATAAATGAGGTATAAAACCACAAACCTGATTTTTTTTCTAAACCTCATGTCCAATTCCTCAGCTTTGACTGAAGATTGGACTCTATCCTGAATGCTGACTGGATTTGTTACATCAGCAGATTTCAAAGTCGTGGGGAATATTCCAAATGTTCATCCCAGTCTTCTGCCATACTTGGATGAGAGAAACCTGCTCAGTGCCTTCTGAGCGAAAGTCATAGCTCTTATTTAAGGAACAGAAAGAAAGAATGTTCTGCAGGGACCCCATATTTCAATATTCTTTGTCATTTTTGGCCTAAAACGCCTAACTTCAACTCACAGCACTTGATCTTGCCCTCTTCCAGCCTACAGTGTCATCTCACCTGACCAAATTTCTCTAGGCAGAGCCAGCAGGTTTTCCAGGTCTCTCTGAGCTCCTGTAGGGATTTTTAAAGCTGATTCCCATCTGTCAATATCTCTTGTGAAGTGCAGCCAAGTGTCTTGGCCTCAGCATCTGGCAATACAGTCTGGTGTTGGCTTGGTTGTGTCCAAGACCTTGAGAGGAGAAAAGATGCAGTGGCCACCCACTGGGGTGATGTCTCTGCTCCGAGCTGGTGTTTTCCAAGAGGTTCTTGCAGGACTTGCAGAGCAATTGAAGCCAACCATGGAGCTGTAATCCACATTCAGATGGGACCACTATAACTCCAGTCTGTTTTGAAGAAGAGAGACATGGATGGTCCTCACTGGAGGTGCAGGTAAGGCAGTTACAGTGTCCTGACACATCCAGCTGCAATGCCCACAGCACATCTCTGAGGCAAAGGCAGCATTTATTTTATAAGGAAATCTGAAATGCTGGATATTGTGCCTTCCCAGGAGGACTCCATCTCCTGTCATCTATATATTGACATGTGATCTATTTTTGGTCTCAGTTGCGTTGGGTAAAGCCGCAGTCATCCCTCCAATTTCACTAGAACCACTGTGGATAAGTTCACATGTGAGCAGAAGGTGGTTTGACCTAATTATCCTCCATGCCCATGTCTGCAATTCTCTCACACTAAGCCAGTGCAGCGACAGCAATGAGAGCACACGTTTTCATATACCCAAGGGTTTTGGCAGACTCTGTGTTTCAGGACCTGGTCACTGACCCCAGATGCTGTCCCACGGCATTTTTGAGGAGTGACTGAGATGTAGAAGGGCACAATAGGGCAGGAAATGCAGTGGAAACTGCAAATTCCCAAGGCTGTGGCTTGTGGCAGTATGTGCAGCACCTGCTGGTCTGACCCAAATCCCACCACTATCACAAGCTGGATAATTATAAGAAAAGGTCTTTCTTGCTAATTGCTGCTGGCTGGTATAGGGATATCCCCAGCCCCTAAAGGACTGGTGGGAACAAGAGCAGAGAGCAGTGGTTGCTGACATGTGCTGAGCCCTTGCAGCCTCTGTTGTGGAGCCTGAAGGTGCCTGCACTTCACTCCCTCTCAGAGCGATCACTGCAAGGAGCTGAGAGTTTCACCACCTCCCCCTGCAGAGCCGTGGGTTTGCCACGCACTTGACACCGGTGCAGAGGGATGACTTGCGCTTGATGACTGTCCTCACCACAGCAGCCACCTGTCCTTCACCAGTGCTGCCCTCCAACCTCCTTGTAAGAGTTGTGGCGTTCCCAGAATGAGGCTGAACTCCAGGGTGGTGTGGTGTGATGTGGAGGTGGCACCCCCAGGGGCCATGTTGCCAGCTGGTGAACGTGACAGCCTTTAGGCCACTCTGGTCCAAACACTCCAGTCACCAGCTGGGGCTTCCCACATCAAGTCTGGGGCTCCCTGGGGGAGCCAGTTTGCCTTCAGATTCAGTAAGGATAAGAAACTTCCCTACAGGTAAGAGAAAATTACAGCTGAGATTTTTGTCCTGATGGTGATACTCTGTGAGCTGGGATTTCAGAGAAATCCTCAGCGCTGTGACACGGGATCACATTACATGTGGTGCGGATGGGGCATTTCTTTTGTGTATTTGCTACCTTCGGTGTGGAAAGCTGTACTGCTGATGTGAGCAAAGGGACGAACAGCGAAGGGGACAAAGCAGGCAGTAGTGTGGACAAGTCCTACATGGAAAAACAGAAGCAGCCGGACCGACCGGTAGAGGGTTGAGGAGGGGCTTTGGGTGCCATCCTATGCTCCCTAAAGTACGTTTCCTGGGAATGAATATCTGTTGGAAGGAGAAGGAAGCTGGAGCCGGTTAGTGAAGCACATAGGCTTTTAGTCCTCTTGTCACTCAAAAGATGACAAATGTGGAGTCTCTGTTGAGACCAAGTGAATCCCTAATGGGCTGCTTCAGGGGACTGTCACTTAGAGAAATAGCAGTGTGACACAGACAGCTATTTCATGGCTACTTTACTAGGCAGCACCCACTGCTCGCTGTTCCTCTGCTGCCTGCTCCACCCCAGAGCCAGGTTCACCCTGTGGCATGGCAAGCTGGGATGACCTGGATGAATGGTCCAGAGGAGTTGCACTGACTTCCTGGGGGAGATGTTGGGCACTGAGATCAGACTCTGCTCTGGGTCTGGGCAGCATCACAAGCCCTGTGCTCTGGTGGGTACTTATGGATCTGGCTTTCCCCATTGGTGGCAGTGCAGGAAAGCTCTGAGTGTGCCAACTTGCAGGATTTTATGCATAGGATGGATAATGCTGCCACTGCTGTTGTCTGGAGCAGGTTCGGAGCTGTTACTTGAAGCTGGCTGTGCGGGAAGCAGTCATAATACAAAAGGTCCCAAGAATAAAGGTAGAGTGGGTGCCAGTGTGGCATGAAGAGCTCAGGATGGGGAGGAGGAGAGTCATCAACATAGCACAGAATCCTCATCCCCAGAAACCTTCCTGTGTTGCTTCTTGTTCTGCTTTAAACCTATAGAGAAGCTATGGGGGTAGGAACTCTGAAGAAGTTTGTATAATATTTAAGGAACATACACTGTGGGGAAGCAAATCTTGCCCTACCAATGCAGCGAATCCATACCTCTGCTAACAGCCTACACAGAGAAGGCTCAGCCCTAGGTAAGACCCGAGGCAGCAGGTGAACATCAGGATGCTGCAGGACCTTAACATGGACTTAGCTGTGAGCTGGGTGCACCATTTACTGGTGGGAGCTGTCATGGAAGATAACAGGTCTCTGGAGTTATTTGCCTGTATTGAGCTGCTAGGAAATATCTGACCTTCCTTGAAACCAGAGTATGCAGAGCAGCCTGCTTACCCTCAGCAGTGGTCTCTGGGCAGGAAGCTCAGATGTGAGCGATGAAGGCAGCAGCTTTGCTGAGGAAATGCATTTAATTTGATCTACACTGCAGTTTTTGTTGGAAAAATGTTGATGCAGTAACATTCTGCACAGTAGCTAGGGGTGCATTAAAGGTCATAGAGATAATGTAGCATGCTGAATTCACAGGTGGCAGATGGGAAGAGTCCAAGATGCACTGGGAAAGTCTCCCTGAAGTGCCTTCTCTGCAGTTTTATCTGTTCTACTCAGGAACTGGGTTTGCTTCTCCTTCCTAGCAGGTTTCATTCTTGCCTGGACACTTCTGCACACCGGTAATAGCTTGGCTAGTAAGACTGCACCTGCATCTTTCCCCCATGCTTTAAATCATGGGGTGACCACTTAGCATGGTGCAGGTGGAGCAGAGAAGTGTCTCCTGATGGGGATGCAGAGATGGCTGGGCAAACACAGCCTCCAAGAAGCAGTTTCCTGTGCACACAGGTGGGTCTCGCTTGGGAGAGGGCAGGAGCAGGTTTCCCCAGTCTGCTGCAACTTTTGCAGTTATCTGAGGGGATGAGAAGACAGCAGGTGGAAGACATCTGTGGAGAACAGCAGGTCTGTGATGGAAGCCTTTTAAAGGTCTGTTCCCAGAGGTGTAAAATTCAGCACTGTGCACTGGGAGTACGTGTGTCTCAATGGACAGTGGAGACGTTCCAGCTCACGACATGGAACAAGTGGCCGACTACCTGAGCTCCTCCTGCCCCCTGCATGAAACAGAGCTGGTGCCAAATCACCCCACCAGTCACTGGAAGTTTAATGCAGCTTTCCCAGAGGTTTTGGAGCATGCAGTGAAGGATGTTGCCGTGTAAAGCATTGCTGTTTATTCCACCGTTATCACCCAGTGGAGAAAAATGCATCCACTGAAATGTCATGGGAAAAAAAAAACCAACTGCCCAGTAATGAAATCACCCTGTCCTGCAGGACAGACAGACAGCCCCCTCCTCGTGCCCCCAGCGCGTCCCGTATTTTGTGCTCTGTCCCAGCAGAGGGAGCCCGAGTTTATTAACAAATCCCGGTCCCAGAGATGGCTGCTATCAAGGTGGTACCAAACCCCGGGCAGGATTCTGGCTGCTGGAGGAAGGCAGCAGAAGGAGTACGGGTCTACCAATGATGTTGAAAGCAGGGCTGTGCTTTCAACGAGGGAAGCAAGCGAATGGTTAGCCAAGATGCCCTGCAAGGAGCTCTGCTCCTGGGACACTGCAACCATGTCAAGAGATGGATGGCCTGCAGCAGCCAGCTGACATGCTCGTTGCATGGGGACAACATTTTGCATCAACTGATGCAGCAGATCCACACTACGATGGATGAACTGAATTTAATTTCCTTCAGAGGCTACTTCAAGGCAGTCAGCAACCTGTATACCTGCACTTGTACTGGGCTGGCCAGTTTTAATCCTGTCATCTGGACAGTTCTCCCAAGAGTGTTCAAAGCCATCAATCGCTGTGGTGCCAGATCCACAGCTGTTCTGCACCTTGTGCCTGAGTCTGATCCCATTCAGGCTGCGTGGTAATGCTGTATAACCTTCCAAGCACAGGACAGTGGCCCTGAGCCACCTAGCATGAGATTTTGCACTGGTTTCCCTTGGTTTTAGAGGCTCTATGTTAGTGCACAGAGTTTAGTTGAAGGAAGCAGGAGCAGTTTTAGTGATGTGCCTTCTCAGCACTCATGAAGATGCCCTAAGTTTTCTTTGCTGATAATGTGAGATGAAATTGTTCCCAGGGAGACAGAAGATTCCTGGCTCTGTGTTCTTTTTCACAGCCAGCAGTTGCACTGATACCATGGATGCATACATGGGTACAAGATTATCTGGGACAGAAAAGGTTGTGTGATTGGGGTGCAGGAGGGTCACAGATAATTTTAGGCCAAATCCGAAATCCATTAATATCAATGCAAAGCCCCTCATTAGCCTGAGCAAGCACAGAGATTCTTGTTTTAGAAGTTGAGTAACAAACTGTGACATTTTAGGACGCAGGGATAGGAAGGCAAGTGACTCAGGCTGCACTTTACAGAAAGCAGCAGGCAGATATTTTCCGAGGCAACTTTTAAAAGGAAGGTTAAATTTCTCCAAGATAAGGAGAGCTCCAGCTCGCTGGAATGCATCGCGACCCCCCCTCCCCACCTCATCCTATGATAACAGCTGTTGTGTTGGAAACCTAATGCTGATGAAAGAGTTAAAGGCTGGTTGATGGGCAATATCGGTGACACACCTCTGAATTGAGCATACTCCTGGAGTGAGACTGCGGACTGGTGTTACTCAATGAATAGAGGCCACTCCAAGGGAGTTTTTCCTTGAATAGAATGGGGTCAGGGAGCCGCTTTGGGGAACAATGGTTGCCACCGGCTAGCTGAATTTCTTACAATCACACACCATACCCCCTGATCAAATAGCTCCTTTGTCAGTCTGATATAAAAACATGTCATACAATGATGATCTGGAAGAATGACAAGAGCTGGCCTTTCAAAGAGATCAGAAGGGCTTGTTTTGCACAAAAAGAGCCCCCATCAGAGTCAAGACAGAAAAAAATGGAGAATAAAAGGGGGTGAATGGAAACAAACAGCAATAACAACAACAACAGAAAAGAGGGCAAGTTGGAAATTTAGGTCTGGCTTGTTTCACAGCATCCCATAGCCACAGCAGTGCAGCACGGTCGAGTTGAATCTCTTTCAGTATGGACGTGGATGTCAGATTGCGCTGCCATTGGGTTCCCATTGTCATTCTGCACTGGGACAGAAGAAATTGCTGGATGGGAAAAGGTCACTTGGCCCAACGAATCATCTCCCTGCCCCCCCGAAAATGTCTCAACACCATCTCTCTCCTTTCTCACTGTAGCTCACTCCTCTGCCTTTTTAATACAATGTTCATCTGCTGTCTTTATGCTCCTGTACAAAGTTCAGATTGCTCTGAAGACTATTCTTGTCCATCTGTTCATGTGAGCTGGAGAATGTCTTTATTCTCCCCTACTACCTTGTTAACTTTAATTTTTTTTCTTGATGTATATACCCTGATTTCAACCTTCTTCTCAGGATTTTCAGGGACATAATTGAGATTCTGGATGGAGAGAATGAGTTTTCCCCCAAAGAATGTTTTCAGATGGGCAGGGAAGTGGATCCCTGTCTGCTACTTCCACGGGAGCTGCATTCCTACAGTATCTGTCACAGGAGTCCCAAGAGATGGCCTTTACATACAATCATTACAATTATTTGCAAGGCAGAAAAGCTCAGCAGACCTGGAAGTGGGCAACTAAACCTGACAGGCAATTTCAGTACCTAAAAGTGTTTTTAAAAATTGTATTTAGATTTTAATCTGGTGTTATATAAAATAAGAAGTCAGAACAGTCAGAAGAAATCATAGCATGTAAGAGACTGAGCTCTTGGGAAACTGCTCCTGAAAATACACTCACAGTAACAACACACCAAAGCTTTGCCCCATGCTTAAGTTATCTTTATTTTTTTTTTTTAACCACAGCGTTTTCTCTAAACAAAAACAAACCCAAAAAACATTGCTAATGCTTCCAGGAGTTTGTATGATTAAGCACATAAACTGGGAGGTAACTTGCAGAAAGGATAACTTCATGCACTTGTTTTTATCTTCAAGACAAATATCTATTATTATGTAGGATTTCTTCATCGTACAGCATTACTTGCCCCTTTCTGCAATTTTGTACAGAATCAATTGTACTCCTAGGCATGTTATTCAGAATATGTTCATTTTTAAGAAAAATACTAGGTAAACTCTATTTACAGAATACATTGTTTATTAAATACAGAGAATCTTTATAAACACACACATAACACTGACATGTGTAAACCAAATAGAATTGATGCTGACCTGAATAGCTAAGATCTTCAATTCCTTTACCTTAAAGTCTGTATAGCATAAAATTAGGGTCATAATTAATCACCTCCTCTCCTGAATAAGGGTCTGAAAAGCTGGCTGAAAATAACTAGGCCACATTCTGGGTGCAGGCAAAAGAAGGATACAGGTTACAAATTCTGGGTAGGTTATGCTTCAAGACTGTTACTACCGGTGTATTTGAGGTGGTAAGGAAATAGAGGACGCACTTTGCAGTGCTGTTTGGGAATTAATTTGGAATTGTGGTATTAAAATTCGCACCACAGCAAAACAGTGCAGAAGGTAGGTGAGACACAGCACATGTAGTGTTAGGAGTCAGAAACTAGACACTGTAAAAAGTATTTAGGCACCTAAATAAAAGGTTCTCAGTGGTCTTGAGCACCTAACAGTGCTCTGCATGATGTTCAGAGCTAGTGACAAACAACTTTTGAGTTTGTCAGACTGAAAGGCAGATTTTAGTGCTTGTATTTATGACTGTTCCAGCCTCCAGCTGGAAACCACAAGTAGCAAAGAAGGTGAGTCCTCAAATGGGATGTACCTGCCCTGGGACCAGCTGTTGACTTGAACTGAACTGAACACCTGGTAAGTGGTGATCAGGTTTCTGCAATACTGGTTTTGGTCTAGCTGCCATTAAAGCATAGCAAGACCACATAATTTTGTGATCAAGTGGGGGCTACATGAGAAGAAGCCCTTGGCATGTCATTACCTTCTGGCTGGACTTTACAAGCCCAGTTTGCCTGGGAGAGTGTTATGCATGTCCTACAGGACTGGGGCTCTGGTCCACTGGGTGTGATACCCATTTGGTGATAACCTGCAACTTCACAGCACCTTCATTTTCCTTACTTAAACTGTTTTGAAATTGTGTTGTTTGGCTTTCACTGGATATTGGGTTTTTTTTTGTGGTTAGTCTTGGTTGCTGGGTTTTCTTCATTATGGAAGTTCTGGATAGGTAGATAATTTTTGTGTTTTCTTTAGGTGACACCCTGTTTCAATATAAAGGAGCATAATTCTGTTAAAATTAATGAAAACTCTTCTTTACAGGACCCTAACATCTGGTCCTGAGACCCTGGACAACTCTGGGAAAGAAAAAAATACATTAAGGGAACACTCACTGTGGAATTAAATGTTCCAAAGATTGGAAGGCATAAGAGCCAGCTTGCGCACACATCTTAATTTTGTCCTTTTGTCAACAGGTTGTACAATCAAAATTTAAGTGGCACTTCTGTCTTCTTTGGGCTTCTGGCTCTGCTGTGCTGAATCTCACCTGTTCAAGTTTCCAGTGAACCTTCTTGCATTCTCCTCTGGTTCTTACCCTGCAGTTATAACCTCAGTATTGGGAGCAAGCCTGGAAAATTTCAGAATGAAAACTGAAACCTTCCAAAAGGTAGGAGCAAATAAAAAACAGAGGATATTAATATAGCAACAGCTGGACTTCAGCTTTAATAACGTATATTTTTTTAGAGCACGTAGCAATTCAGATCAGACAGAGGTATTTGTGTGCTCCTGTTAAATCAGGCCTCTTGCCAATAACACAGTGAGAGGCTGGTACACTCTATTAAAATATTAATTACCAAGCCCCTTTCTTTTGATGGGTCTACTAAAGATACTTCAAATGGATATGTGAGAATTGATCAAAGATTCTGCAGGTTGTTGCCACTGCTCACTGGGCATTTCAAACCAAAGGAGAACCTGACTCCCATGAAAAAGATACTGTGTTTTTACAAGCAATAAAAAAACACTGGTCACTTGATTGCTATGGGGATGGATATAACTAAACCGGGCTTTCTTAAGGCAGAGAGCACGATCTAAGAGAAACAAAAAAAGACATAGGAGAGGGAGGGAAAGAGTGAGCAAGAGAGAGCTGAATTGATTTCAGTCTGTTCAGGTCTAGCTGGAAAACACAATGCAGCGAAACGGTCCCTTAGTCGGCAAGCTTCTTTTCCTAGGTTTTTCCCATGGTTTGAAGTGGAGAGGGAGGGATGGTATTAGAAAAAGTGTGTATGTGAGAGAGAGAGAGAGAAGGCTGTAGGAAAGGCAGAGAGATGAGAGACATAGTGTAAAATAGTCCTTTCCTTCTGGAGAGTGGAAAACTTTGATGTCCACATCTCTGGTTTTAAAGTGGCAGTGTCAGGTTCAGGCTGAAAGGTCCTGATATTTGAATCTTTGTGCTTGTGCTCAGGACTTTGCCTGTGCACACACCTGCACATCCAAACACCTGCTAGGGCATCCACACAGCAAATGGGCCCCACACTTCAGAGGGACAACAGAAAATAAGCAAGGAGATGGCTTCACTGGCTCCTTGTACAGCTATTCATGCTGGGGAAAAAAAAAAGGCACATTTGTATGTGTGTGTATGGAAAAAGACATAACCAAAAGGGAAAAAGTGCTGGGGGCTTTACCTGCCTTAGAAAGCTGTTTTCTTCCTGGCATTACTAATGCAGTTATTAGGCTCAGAGTGTGTTAAATGCTCACGGTGGCTAAACAGATGAAGAAGCACAATTACAGGTGAGGAGAATAATCTGTGAGAAACACTGTGATTTTTCAGGCTTCACCATACCAGTAAATTCAGTTTCAAGAGTCACAACCTATGTCTGTTAATCGGAAGCCTTTTCTCATCTGCAGGGGCATAGACATCTTGCCCAGTCTGGATGTTTTGTCCTTGAAATGCATTTCAATAGATTGTTACTAACACTTCAGGCATACTAACAATGGTAAATCCACTGGAAACTGGAGGAAAAGCAAAAGGATAGGACAGAATGTAGCACTCGTGGCAGTCAATAAATTCTGATAAGAGTTGATCCGGTGTTCAAGATATCTTTCTCCTTTTCTCCCTTCCAAGAGCAGGAAGGTTTGTACTCATGGTGGAGCTGAGAGAGCTCATGCTCTGCTGGGTAGCAAGCTAATCTCACTGGAATCTGCACCCAAAAACTGCACCACGTGCTAAAACCAGAAAGGTATTTGAGAATTGTGCAGTTTCAGGTCAAGCCCGTGACAGATGTAAATGTTACTGTGATGGCCTGGGACTGTGAAGTCTGTTTCAAGCTAGAATAAAAGCATATGTGCATGGGGTGGCTTGTGGGTCCTGATGGGAGACAGACAATGGATCAATCTATGTTCAATTGACAGACCTCCTTTACTGGAGGGGGAGATTTTGACTTGAATCCCTGGAATGTCGGCATTTTTCTTCCGAATACTCAATTTTCAGTTTAAATAGATAGAGTGAAAAGCCTATTTTCATGGCAGGTGGGCTAGAGAAGGGAGGTTTTAATGACTCTTTATTCTTGGATTTATAATCTGACACGCTGTATGCACATGTGTTTGTCACAAAACTGTGTGAGGTGCCCACCACCCAACCACGCATTGTCCAACAGATGTTAAAGCCATCAAGTGTGTTTGCTTCCAGTTCCAAAGGAAAACATTCTCTATTTTGGGACCTGGGATTTTTTTTTAAACTGATCTAAACAAACAAATAAAAATAGTCTTGGAGTGTGGGGCCTTACGTGATCATAAGAAACTGTGTAAATGAGGATCTAAGGCCTGTTCCCTGACCCATAAACTGGGTTAGTAATCAGTGGTTCCTGCAGTTTGTTATTGTCGTCACAAAACCTGAGGTTAGGCTGCAGACTATTTAAAAATCACATGCACTACCAATGCGGGGTATCTAAACATACACTTATTGCAGTGACAAAGCATTAATTGCTCCTTCTAACAATACCTGAGAGGCTCAGTCACAGCAGAGGTCGTGTCGTGTGAGGTACTGCAGGGGCACAGAAAGGA
This sequence comes from Anomalospiza imberbis, assembly GCF_031753505.1. Classification (NCBI taxonomy): domain Eukaryota; kingdom Metazoa; phylum Chordata; class Aves; order Passeriformes; family Viduidae; genus Anomalospiza; species Anomalospiza imberbis. The sequence continues at coordinate 22,210,602 of NC_089688.1, forward strand.
CAGTGCTTTCCCCAAGGTGGGTACAGCTGAAGACCCCAAATCTATCATGAATCTGTGGCAGGACTGTGCACAAGTGTGGTGCTCTGTTGCAGGACTAGACCTACTGTGTGTGGACAGCGGGATATTGTCCTTGATTTTTTAATATATATGTGTGCTTCATTTGTAAGAGGAGAAAGGGTAAAACCTGCCTTATGGGTTGGCATGAGCTAAACTGAATAGAAAGAAAGGCTGTTTCTAGCACCAGCCAGATTCCTGTTGCTGCACCGTAAGTCTCTTAAATTCAAATTAATGAATTTTGTGTTTCAGTAGTAAGAAACAGAATTAACCAGCAAGAAATAAAAAATGTCAGCTTCCAGACTGAGAAATCCGACTGAGAAAGAAAGGATAAATAGTGAAATGTTTCCTCTGACTACAGAAAGAGAGAAGTGAGCCTAGATAATAATAAGCCTAATAATTTTGCTTATTTGTACTTGTTGCAGGTAATTAGGCTCTGTCTTGGTTGCCTGGTCAAGGCTGACCCAAAACTATTTGTAGGATTAGGTTTGCTCACCTTTCTTAAAAAAATTATTATCTTGTAAGTGATATGACAGCAGTGAATCCTCCAAGAGCAATGAACCCCTCTGTACCCATGGACACAGGATAAGTCAGGGCACCGTCAGACTTGCTCAAGGCAGGTGAGGAACTGCACAATGTAGCCGTGTAGGTGGAAGGAAAATGCGGGATAAAACAGTATCACAGTCACTGCTACAACAAAGATATTTATATTGCTTTATAAATACTCCAAAAAGTTTTGGAACTACCTGTGGAATTAATAATAACTGAGCTGAGAATCCCTAGAAACAACTTTGTATCTCTTGAACTCACTCCCAAAAATGCCAGCAGTATTTGAATGTTTAGTTCCTCAGGTTTTAAGTACGAAAGGAAAAAGCTCCTAAAATATCTTCATAGGTAGCCCCTATAAAAGAACAAGATTCAAAAGCATTCCTTCAGGAGATCAAGGACGGTCCAGCCTTTGAAGCCTGGAGGATTGGGAAATTTAAAGATCTTTGTGGCAATCATATTGTGCCATTAGAAATCTACCATTTGGAATTGTAAAGCGTTTAAAAGGAATGATTCCAAATTCCACAGCTGTCTGGTGAATGACAACTTGATGTGGCCTGGGGGGGAGGAAGAAGGTCATTGTTGGGAAAACAGTTAAAATGAACATTTTCTGAACTGATGCTTTAGATAATACTTTGATAAATGAGGTTTAAAACAAATAAAATATTCTGGGTGACTTCCTGGGAAGAACAGATTAGTAAAGCAAACAAACAAAACTCAAAATGCAAAGACAAGAAATAGGTGTATGGCTTGTATTTAGCAAATAATAGAGGACTGTTCAAAATAAAATGCACAATAAACAGAGTCTGAACCAGCAAGACGAGACACTTCTGCTGGCTATTGCACTGCAGATTTGCCAAGCAAGAAAGATTCTGGAAGGCTCTGTTTATTTTGATACACTAAAATATTTTGAGAATCTCTTTTTATTGCCTTTTTTCCCAAACCATTCAAGCAGCTCAGCTGCTTGATCAAAATACAAAAGCATTGCATGTACCTAGCAAGTGGATAATGAAAGTGATCCCCTCAGTTTAGGATCTTTGTCAGCAGAGTGTAGTGAGAAAAGTAAACAAACAGCATCACTGATGACAAACTGATTTATGGAATTGTTTGTTATCATAATTTTCAGCATAATCATGACTAAAGGTCTCAAACCTGTGGCTGTTAAGAACATTGTAGGGACGGCAGCTAGCTGTGTGCTCATAGTTCTCATCAAAAGCTTCTTGTGGATGGGTTTTGGAATAGGGTCTGTTGAGAATATTTTTAAGGGAAGATTTTTTCATTTCCCTTTAACAGAACCCCTATGAAACAGCTTCTAATCCTTGTTTCTTCCAGCAAATATTTTATAGGTAAAACCAAATCAATATGTACAATTTGGGAGAAAATTTAAAAGCAGAAAATTTGCCCCCAAATTCAGCATAACCTTTTAATTTTATCCTCTTTAATCCTTTGATAATTTTTGTGCTTCTCCTACAGAAAAGCAATTTTGCTAATCACCTTTGTGCCAATCCCTGCATTCCTGACAATAGCGTGAACAGCTTCCATCAAAGTCTTTGATGTGGGAAAGACACACACACACACACACACACATATAATCTGAAAACAATTCGCTCCTTGGTTCTCAATGGTGAGCACTCCGCTTTAATAGAGTGCAAGTTCTGTGGAGGTTTCTAATCCTTTCTGCCAAACAGAAGAGACACAGTCAGGTAGCACACCTTATTCAGAAGTTAAAATAACATGTTACTTGCTCTTAGAGAAAATCAAAACAACTCAAGATCAAAAACGGATTCCGCCAACCCTAACGGGATAGACTTTCTACTCAGATAACTCTTGATCTAAGTGTGTAACAAGTAACCTGCTTTAATCCCTCAAAGCGATGGTGTTACAGATAAGTACTGTAGTAGCAGAGGAGGTGTCTTAAGTTTCAGAAATACACAAAAGCATTGGTTGGAAGGAAAAACAAAACAAAGAGCTGTCCACATGAATGTGTCTTTAGGTGGAAAGGTGTATTTGAGGGCACTGCAAATAATAAAACCCCTTGAAGACAGAAAAAAAAAATGACAGGCAGGTATTCAAACGGTGTTTCTTCAAGCTGGATTTCACTGACTTATGCTGTTCAGGCTTTGCAGATATAAGCCCTCTGATTTTTAGTTTACAAGCCGTGATATGGAATGGTCTGCTACTTCAGCACAGAACCCTACCCCCTCTTCTAGAGGTTCAGACTGGTCATGAGCCATGAAAAGGACTGGGATCTTTGTAAGATTTGGGAAAGATACATTATTATGCTTACACTGCACTGAGCACCTGCTTCGAGTCCTTTATTAGAGCGTGAACAATGCAGTGCAAAATAATCATGCTACACATACAGTTTTAGGAATGGCTCAAAAGCTTCCTTAGTTCTTGCTCCTGCAGACATCTACATAAGCGCTCACTTCGGCATAACTGCAAAGAGTAACACTATGGATTTCTGAGTCTGAAATGCACAGCTTTGTGACAGCTCTGCAACAGGCAGTATCCAAAACCATGCCTGAGAAAGTGTGTGCAAGGGTATGCAGTTGCTGGTATATTTCTCTTAAAAAAGAACCCAGAGAAAGTAATGGATGACATCTACATTTTGGGCAAAAAACCAAACTATTGTTACTATGTTGTAAGACAATTGTCCATACTTGAAAACAATGCCATATTTAAGAGGAATGTATTGTAATTCTTTTCTTCATACTGCTCTGTGTCCCCTGCTTGGAGCATAGTTGACCTTCTCCAAGATTCCTGGGTGTAAACACCTTTCATCTTAGCCAACTATTTCACAGTTGTTTATACCTTGGCTTACAAATTGGAAGGCACCAAGGCCCCACTTCTTCACATGCACTTGTCCATACCTTAGACCCAGAGGGTATCCCAGGGGTATCCCAGAGGGTCATTCTGCACATGTACTTTGCACCCAGGTTCCTTCTGGTCTGTACCAAGTAGTTTTCCTTGGCAAAGCAGCACAGCCAGAGGCTGGAGACTGTCCGCTGGAATTTGGGTGCCACACAGTGCAGGGAGACATGCACTATGCACATGCTGCCTCTGTAGAGTAAGAGAGTCTAAGACTAGAAGAGACCCCTTGGACTGTCTTGGTCTGATATCCTGAGTTAGGACTCTCCAGGTCAATTCCTGGTTAAGTTTTAGCAGTTGTGGTCAAGCCTCTCCCTCTCTCTCTTTCTCTTTCTCTCTCAATAAGGAAAAAAACCTGAAACCAAACCCTACTGGTAGTGTTTTTTATAAACCCAGTAATGGTGAATCTACCATAAATCTTGGTAAGCTGTTTCAACAGTTGATTTTATTCACTACAAAAGCACACTTCATTAATGAATTTGTTTCCCATCACCTTCTGTCAAGAGATCTTATCTCTTTGTCTGTTAAATGGAAGATCCAGATTTTTCTTCCTGTTTCAGTGCTCATAAGGTATGATCACCTCACACCTTAACCTTCTCTTTAGAAAGCTAAAATAGATTGGGCTCTTTGGGTCTTACTACAAAACATGTTTGACAGTCCTGTAATCATTCTTTACTACTCTTCTTTGAAACCCCTCTAGTTTTTAAACATCCTTCTTGAAGTGTTGTCTGGACAAACTATTTCCAAAACAGTCACAACAGAGTCAAAACCAGAGGTAAAAGAACTCTGAGCTCTTGTTTTTTTCCCAGGACAGCACTAGCCCTTTGGTCACAGCACAGCAGAAGGAGCTCACATTCAGCTGATTATTCATCCTAATGAAGTCTTTACGGAATTGCAGCTTTGCAGGATAGAGTTACATCCTTTCAGTGTGACCTACATTCTTTGTTCCTAGATGTGAGACTTTACATTTGGCTTGATTGAAATACATATGATGTGATTATGCCTACACTTAACTTAGGGCTATGCAGCCATAAGCATCCTTTGCCTCTTGCCCCATGCTTTGTGCCTCCTACAAAGCTTTGCTAAGAAGGATTTCAGATTTTTTTCAGATTGTTAGTAAATATATTAGTGTAAGGTGCATAAGCAGTCTTTGTGGGATCCTACTAGAGAAAGACCAACTTGATAATAAGTATGTCTTTACAATAACAATTTCAGACAGAGAAGTCACTCAGCTTTTAACAATTTTAATGTTTCAGACAATACTGTAATCTGTTACAAAAAGAACCAAATTTCATATCATCAGAAAGACATAAAATTTACATAAAACTGCCTTCACACACAGTTTCCATAATCTTAAACAAAATTTGTTGTATTACCTCCCTTTCAGCTGGCTACTTAAGTCCTGTACTAGATGTGCTGTTATTTCACCTGAGCTCAAACTCAGGTTGAAAAATCCTTAGATGCTTCAGACATCACTCCTTAAAAATGCTGATAAAAAAATCTGCTGCCTTCTGAAATTTCCCTGTCTTCCAGCGTATATAAAATTCAGTGTAAATGGCCCAGAGAGCTCCTTATCCAGCAGTTCTGAACATCTAAAATATGAAGCTTCCAGACCTGTTGATTTATTCATAGGAGTATTTGGGAGCTTCAGATTAGACAGACAAGATGACTTTCTGGAATAGGATGCAAGTACTGTCAAGTGGCCTGTATACTATGGTAACCTCATTATATACTGAAATTTATTATCCTACTCCACCCTGCAAAATGAGATGTTGATTGTGGTGGCTAAGTGATACCTGTTCAAAGCATTCTAGGCAGATGATGAACATCTTATAATTTATCTATTTTTTTATTATTCTGAGGGAGAAATTTCCCCAGGATTTCAGGCTTCTGTAGAGTGGAAAGTACTGTAAGAAAGAATAACACACTAGACTCATATTTTCCTGCTCCACTGTCCGTGGAGAGCTGCTCTGCCACTTTGGATCAGAATCCTGCGTTGTCAGTACTCCAGGCTCCTGTGGATGGCAACAATGACTCAGTTATTATGAACTGTTCTTTCGAGGGGGTGTGCTTGTGTATGTGTACACACACGTGTGAACTGTGAGCACTTTTCAGATCTCACTGTGGAGCTCTGGAGGGCAGAATGGACTGCAAGGAAGGGTGCTGGTGAAAAGCCAGCTCCAAATCCATTGTAGCAAGGCCTGCTGTTATGTAGGGAAGACCCTTTCTTTTATGTGTCACAGGAATCTGAGTGTTGAAAACTGCTGTGCAGCACCAGATGACCCCTGCTGTCACTTCGGGGGTGACAGGCACTCCTGACCCTGGTCAAGGATAATTAATGAGCATTAAATCACCTTGCTGTTCACCTTCCTTTGCAGGAGTGCAGTACCTAGCTGGTGTTGCTCCAGGTGGTGAGGCAGATGTTCTGGTTACCTGGGATCACCATTCCCACCATTAACTGTTCACGTTATTAACGAATACTCAGATCAGGTGACGTCGCTAAGCCCAGATCGGAAGATACAGACCCGTGAGCCGGTCGTGGCGTGGAGAGGGGGTGTGGGGGAGGGCAAGTGGCACAGGGGGAGTCCCAGCGGCTCCCGTTAATGAATTAATCTGCTAACGAGGGTGGGCTCGGCGGCCCGTGCCCCCTCCGGTCCCGGCAGCCGCCTCCTCCCCCGGAGGGGGCAGTGACAGGCAGCGGCTTCTGCCCCATGTGACTGGGGAGCGGCTGCCCCGTCCATGGCTTGGCCTCCCCCGGGCAGCAGCAGCTCCGGCTCCCGGGGAGGAGGGGCGGGAGCTGCTGCTCCATGGGGAGGAAGGGCAGCCCCCGATCCCCCCAGGCGGAGGGGGGATCCCGGGCCGCCTCCCCCCCCTCCCCGCTCTGGGCCTTACCTGAGGAGCTGCTGCTCCTCATCTGCTCCTACCTGGACGCGCAGGCCTTGGGCCGCCTGGCCCAGGTCTGCCGCCGCCTGCGCTTCCTCAGCAGCCGCGATGTCCTCTGGAGGCGCATAGCCCGCGGCTGCCTCAACTCCGGCTTCACCCAGCTCGGCACCGACCTGTAAGCGCGGCCTTCCCGGCGGAAGGGCGGGGAGCGGCGGCGGCGGCGGCCCGGAAAGGCCGGGGATGCCGCGGCCCAGCCGGTTGCCAGGGCCGCGCCGCGCTCCTGGCGTGGCCGCCGCTGGGCCGCGAGGGGCGGGGGACGCGGGGCCATTCCCGAAGCGCGGTTGCGCCGCCCTTTCCCTGCGCCAAGAGGGGCGGCGAGGGCACGGGAAGGGTCTCCCTGGGAGGGAGCGGCCGCTGGCGCACACCAGGGTGGCGGGGCCCAGCCCCGGCGCTGCCCAGCCCCGGCGCTGCTCGGAGGGGTTGGGGGAGGCGCCTCTTGTCCCCGCGAGGGAGCGGCGAGGATGGTGGCGATTTCGCGGGATATCTCAGTCAGGCCCAGCGGGAGTGCTGGAGCGTGAGGCCCTCTCCACGTCTGGAGAACTGTGTCCAATTCTGGCCTCAATACAGGAAAGACAGGGAGCTGTGGGTGAGGGTCCAGCGGAGGCCACGAAGAATGATAAGGGGTCTGGAACATCTTCCCTGTGGGGAGAGACTGTTGGGAGCCAGGCCTCTTCCATCTAGAGATGACTGAGAAGGATCTCATCAATGCATATAAATATCTCAAAGGCAGGTGCCAGCAACAGGATGAGTAGCAACGTCCATAAACTAAAACAAACAAAGTTTCACCTCCGCATGAGGAAGAATGTAATGCTGAGGGTGGCAAAGCACTGGAATGGGCGGCCGAGGGAGGACATGGAGTCTCCCTCTGGAGATATTCAAAGCCCACCTGGACTCATGGCTGTGTAACCTGCTTTAGGTCACCCTGCCTTGGCAGGGAGGCTGGACTAAATTGTATTCAGAGGTCTTTTCCAACCCTAATAACTCTGTGATTTTGTGATCTTCTCAGACCCCAGACCCCTCCAAACACTGAGACCTGGGGGCTTCAGGCTAGGGGAGGTTGGAGCACAAGGAGATGGATGGAGCTGCTGTGTGCAACTGGCATGGATCCTGTATGCCCACACACCCTCCCCACTTCTGAGCAGTGATCCCTCCTGTGGTCTTGAAAACACCTCAGAGAAGAAGCTGCAAGGGAACAAAGATGGAATCCTGGGAAAAGGCTGGAGAGCGGGCTTAGTGCATTCTTAGCTGAAAGAGCTTTTGTGGGCCCCCAGGAACACGTGTCTTATGTTCTCACAGAGCAGCTTGCTGGTATAAATAGTGATGGCTGGCACAGAGCAAGTGACTCCTGGACTTTTCATGGCTTCTGGGTTTTAAAGTTTTGTGAGTAGGAATTATTTGAGGTTTTTTCCCCTAGGGTTTTTATTTTTCCCCCAGTTCAACAGCACAACACAGGTTAGGAATAGGGTCAAGCCCTCTAGGTTTTGCAGTGTGTATGACACCAGCATCTTCTTAGATGAAGTGCCTCTGGGGCTTGGGCCCTGGCAGTGGTTGGTGACGCTCCAGAGTTTGCCTTTCCTCTCTCAAATTTGGCTGTGTACCAAATGCCACTTGGAGGCAACCTCACAAGGTGGACCTGCCTTCCTCATTTAAGGATCCCAAGAGAAGTTTGTGTTCTTAGGATCTATGAATCCCTTCCTATGGCTTCTGTTTAGCTGCCAGCATGGATCTTGTTTGTCATTCAGTAACTCAGTATTGTTTCCCTAAACACTGTGCTGACGTGACTCAAAAGATGGGATGGTGAGTTTTGACCCCTGTTTTGCTGTCTGATGTTGCTGTCTCATCAATGCACAGACTTTAGAGAAACGGTAATGGCGTCTGCTGGCAGGAACAGAAATTTGCTGGTGCTGAAAATCCTTGTGTTGGGTTTTCAGGCCAGCACTTCAACTCACTCAGTGTTCACAGGTTGGAAGTTAAGCACAGTTCCCTTGGAAGTCAGCAGGAATAAGCACTGTGGAATGGCTGTGCTTTGGACTCATGTCTACTGTGATATATGATTTTGTCTCTTGAGGAAATGAAGTTCTGTATTTTTCATTAAGAATAAGGTGATACTCTGCTCCTTCAGTTGCAGGAGGGATCAGGTGTACAGCAGAGCAGGTGCAGTGTGTGTAAGGACCACCACTTCCCCCTGCAGAGGAATGCAGGTCTATAAACAGCTACAGAAGAGATTTGCTAGGTCAGAGGGTTTCAGAGAAGGGAAGGCTGCTTGAGTATCATGAACTCCCAGGGATTTCAGTGCTGTTAGATTTGCTATGAACAGGGTTTTTTGTTAGTAATTCTAGGATGTACTTTTGTGCTGTGTCTTATTTTCAAGTTTTCCTCAAACAACTCTATTACTGAGAGCTGCTTTTAGCATTGGTCAGCACTTCCTTGGTCCCGGGGAGTTCAGTCATAGGTAACACACCAAGTTACATTACCAGTGGTTAAGAAGAAACCTTGAGATCTATCTGGAGGATGATTCCTTTAATTACTTTTAACTTCATAAAAGGTTCAGACAGTCTCCAGTTCCTTGAAATAGTGTACCAAATCCTATAGAGAATACCTGAAAAACAAACACTTGTTTTCCCTGTGTGGAGATCCAGCATCTGGGGGCAGTTGCAGGAGTTTTACTCCATTAGGGTAGACAGTTTGGCAACAGATTCAAGGCAAGGGCATATTGCAGAACCAGGAGGTCTGGATATCTGAACATCTGCAGAAGAACCAGTATGGCTGCATGTGTTGAGTTGTACAGCTGTAAAATTCTTACTTAGCTGAAGAAGAGTTTAATAGTCTCTGTGGCAGCGCAAGGGTTTTAACTAGCCATGTCTCTTATGTGGCACTTGCTCCTCATGCATGTCTCCAAGATCAAGAGCAATCTCCCAGATTGCTGCTCTTGCAATTGAGAGAGTACAATTTGCAGAGAGATAACTGTATTTTATTTGAGTAATCAGTACAAGGTGGGGAGGGAGTTTAGGCAAGCTTCTGGGCACACTGTCCTTCTTAATAGCAATTTTAAGTTGGAACCTGGTAGATTGCTTGCTGAAGGTTAAATTTGAGCTGAGCAGGTATTTAAGCTAAAACACTACTGTGAAAATAGAATGGAGATGAAGATGTTGGATAGCTGGACCTTCTTGATAACTGCTTTCTTAGCAATATGGAATAACTCTTGAGTTTGTCAAACTTGGCTTTGACTCACTCAGGAGCTGAAGCTTCTACTGCATGTTCTGGCTAATGTTTCATGAGGTGAACACTAGTTTTTACTTTTGAGAGGTTTTTGTGCAATACTGTGTGCAGTTGAGAAAGCAAAGGCTGGAACCATTTATGGTTAAAATACTTAATGAAATAACATGCATGGTTCTCACATTAGATCTTAAACTGATGGTCCCTGGGAGGCTGGCATAAGTTAAAAACTAGTCTAGGGAGTATTTACAGTTTAAGACAAAAATCCTTCTCAGAATAGTTTGATCATTTCTGCTGTTAAGTGGCTTTTGATAAGCCATCTGTTAATGCTTTGTAAATAGCAATAAATTTGAGCCTAAAGGAGATAGCTGTGAAACTTAACTCCTGCCTCCGCTTCTCCATTTTTAAAAAGGTGATTAACTTGAGAATGACTATTTCTTTAAAATGCTTTTTCTGTTGGGTGTATCTTCAGATAATTATAACAACAAGGATCAGAAGGAACAAACTTTATCTTGCATGTGAAAAAACTGTTTGCACAGTCAGCTTGCTTTTAAAACTTCTTTCTGCCAAAATTGGGAAGAGGTAAGATTGATAAGAAATTGGTTGCAAACCCCTTGCTGTTAGCAGCATGGAGAAGAAAAATAGTAGTATATGTTAAAAAAAAAAAAAAAGATTTAATCTAATTTTTAAAATTGTCATCCTGGCTACATACTTTTAAAAATTGCCAGCTGTGGTTATCTCTGGACTCATGCTTGCACTTCAACGATATTAAATTAAGTTGCTAATGATGTCAAAGGAAGATGTGAACTTAAACCCATACACTAGCTGTTATGCTGAAAGGCATAGTCACAACATTGACAGTCTCTAATGTGTTCCCTTCCCTTTCTGGTAGATTCAGCCAAGTGGGAGCCACAGATGTAAGCCAAGTTAAGTATTTAAGGCATGGATTCAACTGTGCACTTGTAGAAGAAGAAAGAAGTTTGCTTTGAGGGATGAATCTCTACACTTCATTCCTTTGGCAGAGGAGAGTCACTAGGTTCATATCCATCTGAGTCACTGTGTTAGGCATGGCAGGGGCTGACCTGGAGGAGATCTTAAAGCTCATTCTCAGTGTTAAAAATATACCATTTCTTCAGTGAATTAGCAGTAACTAAATGTTCAATAGAATATTGTGTCACTATTATGGAAGTACAGAGTGGCTTTGCATGGATGTGTTTCTTGGTATCTGAACTGTGAGTCTCTCCAAATCAGGCTATCACTTTTTCTGTATAAACAAGTTAATTTTATGTATGGACCTGTACTGCTACAAGACCTTGTCAGGATGGTAAAAAGGGAGTCCTTATGCTAAGATTTTTGCTTTACTCAGTCATAGGAGCAGCTGAAGTAAAAGTTGAGCCATGTCTTTACGATTTAAGGTGAAAGGAGAATTTTTTGTTTCAAAAATGTGTGGCAGCATATCACAGAAAATTTAAGGCTTAACAACACTTTCTACATCTAAACTGTAGCTGAGTAATAACACAAAGCCTTTGGGGGTTTTGGTGATATAGTGATATTACAGTTGTGTCCTGTGGTCTGTGTCTGTTTTGCCAGCTGTTGTACAGGCCCAGCAAGAGCAGTCTCTGCCCTGATGAGCTTGCTGCCTAAATAGCCAGGGTAAACAGGGGCTGGAAGTGAAGGAGAGGCAGGGAGATGTCAACCAAGCTGCCCTCTGTGCAGCAGGTCAGTGTCAGAGCCAGGAATAGCAAAGGGTGCTTTAAGCCTTTATCCAGGGCTTGCTTGCAGGACCACCTTGGACTGGAGAAATCGGAGAGGCAAAGAGCTCATTGTAAGGTGATTCTTTATTTAAGGCATGGAAGAAAGGAATAAAGTTGCAGCTGGGCTAAACTTATTTCCTCTTTGTTACAAAGGAATTTTAGAGGGCAGGTTAAAAGTTGGAACCTAAATAACTTGACAATTTGCTCTGTAATGTATTAATAGACGTCAAAATATAGAAGTGTTCCACTGCGTGTTTTCTCTTTCCCTGTCTCCTGTTCTGCCTTGCCCACTAGGATCATGGTATATTCTCCAGTTCAGAGAAGTAGATTCATTAATGGACAGATTTATCATTTACGAGTATTTAAGAACTTGTGTAAGCATTTTGATGAGTTAATAAAAGCTGTGTTTTCTCCAGATCTTGGAAAAATGTATACACCTACAGGAGCAGGAAATGGCCAATCTGTGCAAGTCAAATCCAAATGCAAACTGCAGCAATCGTAGGAGACCTCAGCTGTCACCACTGGAGGGGGAGGGAGTGTGAATGCTTGTAAAGCTGCTTCAGTTTCCTTCATCTTTTAAAACTTGTTTTAAAAGCAAAGTTTCATTACTTTAAGACAGAAATGAAGAAGGCAATGAACTGGTGCGGATGATGCAGAGGGTAATACTCTGGGGAGGATGTTGCAGTAACAGAAAAAGCTTGGATGAGGAAATGTAGCTCTTGCTTTGTGCTGGAAAAGTTGGTGGTTTTTATAAAGTGCTGTTACATTTATTCTTACTCTGTCTTAAAATGTTAGTGCTGAACAGGACAGATCTGCCAGGATAGCTCCACAACATTGAAACTGCTGCTTTTTCTGGGAATGTGAAGTTGTTTGTAAGAGTTCTTTGAGGCCTGCCGACCCTTCCCTTAAGATCTTCACTAGTTCAAAGAGGCAGAAGAATTTTATACAGTTCAGGGCTTAAAATATGTGTGCTTTAATTATTGCTGTTACCCCTGTTGGACTAGGTATGGGTTATTTCATTCTATCCAAGTACTACCCTGACAGTCTACTCTTTCAAATCAGAATACACTTTACACTTCTTCAGCAGCTTCAGGTTTTCTCATAATCTTTCCAGGACAGTGCATTTTTTTAAGAAGCCCAGATTTCATCTCCAAAAAGCCTATGAAACTTCCTGAGAGTTTCCAAATCCTGACTGGAGTTTCTAGCCAATATCCCATTGCAGTCACTTGTAAGGGAGAGGGCATCTGGTGGCAGAGTGGCCTGGCTCAGTCTTGATGGTGGCGGTTTTTTGGGAAGTCTTTGTGAAAGTGTATGTCCTTGCTGTGTGCACAGAAATTTGTTTGCACCTCTGGGTATTATGACAGCCTCTGCCTTCTTCATGAGGTAACTTGTACATAAGAGCTGTTTGGTGGAGCAGTAGACAGCCTGGTAACATCTGAGATGGCATAGACACACCAGAGGAAGCAAGGAACAGTGAGGAACAGTCAGCAGAGCTCTTTTCCATCTTGGAGTTATTTGAACCATGTCCCTTAGGGAGAGGGGAGCACAGAGGACAGGCTGAACATGACAGTAAGCTAAATAAGGGTCATGTGCTAAAGGAATTCAGTTGGAATTTTTGTCCTGGAAGAGACATTTAGAAAGCCAGCCGACTTGTTGAGGACAGTAACAGGGGCTCCTGACATAAATAGCTTTTCCCTCTTGGCTGGCTGTTGGTGGCCCATGACTTGTAGCTGCACTGAGACCCTGCCACTCAACAGGTGTGTCCCGACTACACAAATAAGTGCAGTTGGTCATTGTGTTAGCCAGCCTTGCCACAGGGCCAAGGTTGATAGTGGGGCTTAGCCACTGTGACCTGTTTGTTCTCTCTATGACCCTTCCAGTCACGCCTCAGGCAGGCTGGTGACAGCTTTTATGCAGAGAGCAGATTTTGTCCACAGAAGAAATTCAGTTTCAGCAGGTCTCTGCAGACTTGCATTTCCAGATGAGCTCTTCAGTACTTAAAATGTAGCAAAACATGAAGGACTTTGGTAGGTTAGGGTGCCCCATGCAGCTGGGAAAATACGCGGCGTGACATGTTGGTGTTATCTTCTGTAACATGGCCTGTGTTGTTGCAGGCACCACTGTTTTGGCACATGCTGAAATTGTAGACAGCCAACAGAAATCTCCCTGGGATGCAGTACAGCACAGAAGCTCTTGCTGTTGCAGAAATACCATTTCTGGTGAAAAAGGACTTTAGATGGGGAGGGGATCATTGAAGGCAAGATCTGTTGGAGGTGAACCTTTAGGAGGTGATGTGCCCTGTATGAGTGATTCTTTTGTTGCTTTCTTTTGGGGCCCAGGCCAGCAACTGTCTTGGTACCTGAGGTCACCTGGGTCAGTGGTGCTGTGTAGGGACAGTTCCAGTCTCTTACTTCAGCAGCTGGGAAGTGGGCTCCAGAAGGAATATTGCATTTCTTTTGGTAACTCTGCCAAGAAAGAGAGGAAATTCATAATTTGAGCAAAATACTTTTAGCTTTTTTTTTGTAGAGTGGGGAAAGGTAGGAAGGGGGAAATGAAAAATCCTTTATAATGGGTTGCTTGGGATGATTTTTCTCTTCGAGCTCCCTCTCAGGCTGTAAGAAATGTTCACCTTCTCTTCCTTAGTATAACAAAATATATTTTTAAAATACAAAATAAGACTCCTTTGAAAAGGGAGCCTTCATCAGGAGTGCATGCAATCGGAAACATGCATTGGCTCATGTGTTGCACTATGATTTGGGATCCTGATAGAGTGCTTTTTGGAAGTAATTAGATAATAACAAAGACAGCCTTGTGAGTAATGTAACTTTATCAGATTTTGATAATTGTGATGCCTTGGCAGAGGTGTAAGATGATGTACTCTAAAGGGCTTTAAGAACATTTAACTTGAATTTCATTGTGTTTTCATAATCAGTTTACACTCATTCCTTCATCCTGTGTTTCCTGTTATCCTTCTAGGATGCTGGACTGTACCTTAGTTGCTTTCTGATGAAGGCCCGTGTAGGTCCTGCTAAAAATAGCAGTCCTTCCCCAGTGAGTCAGCCGTCAGTAGTCTTGAAGTTCACTGTTGGATGGCTTCTCTGGGAACACAAATACCAAGATCTTGATTTCACAGAGGAGTTAAGCATGTCCTGAATTTTAAGCATGTGGCTTAGTATTTTTCTGGATTGTATACTAAGAAAGATCAAGGTATTCATTGGCCAGTGGATAATGTTCCCTCCATAGCATTTTATATAGCATTTGGCTTCATATGGTAGTTTAGTCTCCTTTGGATGTTCAGCACAGTTGCTTAAGTAAGAACTACCTAGTTAAGTCAACCACTCAGTGCAGGTGTCTGATGTCTGTTGATTGCCTCGGTCGTCATGAAAAAATTCTTAGAAGTTTGCAAGTGTAGAAGGTGTGTTGATCATGACTGAAACAAAACAGGCTCTTGTAGGGGAGAAAAGGAATTTTTTTATCAAATTGTTAAGTTTATACAGTGATGCCATTTTTAACTTTCTAAGATTTGAGAATTGTTCTCAGGCATTGCAGTGATACTCATCACGTTTTTTGATGCATTCTGGGAATTGCTCTGGAGGGATGCTGTTGTGGAAGCAAATCAAGTGATCAGACTGTATCTCAGCACTTGATTCCATAGCTGGGCTTGGTTTAACTTCAGGTATGAGGGATCAAATGTCTCTGACTAACACTGCACTTCAGCATTTGCTGCCCCATAATTGGCAAAGGGGAGGGATGTATCAGTCCAATTTCTACATCATCTTTCTCCTTATGGTCTGTCCCTTTTCTTACATCTATTTTGAATAAATTAAATGTATGGGATATAAAAGGAGCATACTTTTAGGACATGCTTAAATTAGCTGGATTCAGAGTTGATACATGGAGGAGGAAGGCTGGATGAATAAATAATATATCAATTAAGAATAAAACAAAAAAAGACAAAACACTATAACCACCCCCCTTCCAAATCACCTCCTATATAGACTCCCATATAGTCTCCCCACCCAACCCTCATCCCCTCCAGATAGGAACTCTTGATATGTGGGAAAGAACAAGGTGTCTGTTTCAGGAGTAACTTCAACAGTGAACTGGGGCTCTGAGCTCTGGGCCGAGCGTGTGACTCTTCAGAACTTTCATTTTCAGCAGTAGGAGGGTCAAGGCCTGCAAGAAAAGGGACCAGCAGCGTAAGATGAAGGCTGCTTTTTTGACCTTGGAGTCACCTTTTTCAGAGCCTTGGAAATGACATCTAGTCTTAGTAGGGTTTATGCATTGAGCTCAGAATGTCTGGTTGGGCCCACATGTGTTGGGAGGGGGACGTAGCATGAGTGTGTTTTCCATCACTGTGAAAGCTGGTGACTTAAAATCTGTATGTGGGGAGAACTTAACTGAGGGTTGAGTGTAGGGAGGAGAAGTGTTTTGGAGTACTGAATGGAATTGCATGTAGGCGGAGAGCCTGAACTCTGTCTGGGAGAGTAATAAGCAATGATGAGAGTGGATCTGACCTGTCTTTTTGGTACTGTGCATTCCTCATCTCAGACACTATCTGGCCTCATGAGCTCTTGCAAGTGCTCCCTTTAAAAAAGGAATTCCTCTTCTTGCAGCCTAGTCTAACTCTATTTTGGTTTTGTTTGTTTGTTTTTAAATGGCTATGAAAAATAAAGAGCCTGTAGCTTTCTAAATTCAGTTTTAATTGGTGTAGCTCTACTGATCATAAATGTAAAGTTGCAAAGCTTTCTAGAGAATGAAAAGCTTTTCTGTGTGTGGTTTCTGTTTTTGTTTAAAATGGGTCACATGCCCAGGAATGCAGTCAAATTATAATGGTGACTAAGTGCCGGAAAGCATAGAAAAGAGGAGGGAAGGGTGAACAGAAAAAAAGGAGCCTGAGGCTATGGAAGGAAGGCTGGGAAAATAAGAATCTGGCCAGACCCCAGGACCAGGTTAGAGATTCATACATCCATTAACACAGGAGATGTTTATTTACAGGGAGCCAATCTTTGTTTTAAAAATGAAAGAGTACCCGAAAATGCTACTTTTGGGAAGTGGATTGGAGAGACTCTAGGGATGGGAGGAAGAAACTGATTCTCATTAGGCACCAGTTCCCATCTCTGGAGGATCTTCCCTTCTCCCTATGAATCTGGGTGTGTTGCCTGTTGAGAAATGCATGAATGTGGGATAAACTCTTGTAGTCTAGTAGGTGTAACCCCTAGTTACAAAGGACTAGAGTTTCTTCTTTTTGTAGTTTTCTGATCTTTTCTATATAAGCAGCTCTGGAAGGATATAGAATAATTAAATTTATAACACGAGAAAGATGGGAGCTATGGCTGCCTTTCCCCATGTCTTTAATCAACTCTGGATCATGAAAACAAAACAGGTCTTGAACAGCTGCTTGAACTGAGTACATTAATATAGACTCTAAGTAGACCTTGGTCCCAGGTCTCTGTGGTACCTACTTTTTTCATATCTTGAAGAGTATTGATCTTGGTTTGTCTCAGCTCATTCCAATAACTTTGATTTGTAGCCCAGCAACAGCTATATGAGCAATAGTCTCTTTTTTAGTAGCTTTGACTGTAAAGAGAGAATTTTCCAGCGATATGCTGGAATTCTCTGTCCTTTGGTGAGCTGCTGCAAAAGATAATTTTTCTTGGGGTGTGTGTGCATTGGATTGTTTATACACATGAATGTATTTTATCTGTAGTTTGAACACATCTTGATTTCTGATCATTGTATCTGTTTATGGGATTGTCAGACAGGTGATACTCTGGAACAATTTCTTTACTAGTCCTTCTGGATAGACACTCTCTGGCTTCTCGCTTCGGTGTTCTCCTGACTAGCGTTTCCTCCATCTGTTCTTGTGTGGTGTTGTCCTTATCTTAAATAGCTCTTGTCAGTCTCTATTAAAAGGGTGATGTCCTATATCTCTAGTTCTTCTGGTGGTTTCTTTCTGTGTCATCTTGTTTGGATTACATTCTGTCTGAACCTGAGCTGCATTCAGTATACTTGGTCAAGTCTTGATCATATTTAAGGTTTGTGATCATCAGAGGTGGCTTTCTTTGCTGGTAATCCCCCACTCTTTGTCAGTGTTCCTTTCTTGTCAGCTCTCACAAATGTCCTCACTGTAGTGTGGCACCGGCACCCTCAGTGTGTGTCAGTTCATCATTGTGGAACCAGGGTGAGAGCTTACCTGTGGCCATCTTGAATGCATTTGTTGTCCAGAAGGCATCAGTCCTGGTTGCTAATCTCATCTCTCCTTCTCTGTCTGCAGAGCTGCTGGTATTCCAGTGAAGGAAAGGGTGAAGGTATCTCAGAACTGGAGGCATGGACGCTGCAGGAGGGAGACAGTCCTGAAATGGAAATGCAAGCAAGTGGCTTCTTCCTCTTCTTCTCTGTTATGTGACAGCTGCTGTGGGGCCTTGGGTTTGTGCCTGTGCCCTGAAATGAGATGTTTCCTGCTCTTTGTGCTCCATGAGGTCTTACAAGTGATTGTTGCTGGCTTAATTTGGCTGTTTCTGGGTAACCAGAGTTGTTGCCTTGCCCTAGGGATTCATGCTGAGTGTCAGGAGTTTCTTTCTTAGTAATTTGAATTTGTTCTGATCTGTACAGTTCTAGTCACATTTAGCAACCTTTACTACGAACTGTTGTATCTGTGTCTACTGCTGTATACCATGAGCAATCTTTTGTTCTGCTCTCACAATGAGCCCACCTTGATCCCAGATGTGGACTTAGGTGTTCCCTCAAAATGCTTCGTTTGTCTACTGTGGTTTATCCTGGATCCTGATTTGGATGTACAAATCTAAAATGCTAATTGTCATTCATCTGCTTTTTGCTCCTTCATTCTCAAGCTTCTCTCCTTCACTTAAAAAAAAAAAGTTTGACATTAATGATGGGAGCTTGTTGTTAAATTCTTGTTTGCAAAGGTGTACTTGGCTTTCAAAGCAAAGCATAAGATAGGTCTCTTGTCTGAGCTGCACATCGAAATTTTCAGCCTTCACATCATCAGACTGAAGGAAAAATGAGAAAGACTGGTTTGTTAGCTGCTGAAGAGCAGGGACCTTCTACTGAGATTTCATACCTTTTTGTGCTGTGTAGATTGAAGTGGTGGATAATGTGCCACTTCTTGTCTAGAGTCCTGGGAACAGCTGTAATGAGCAGAGTGGGTTTTGGTGCAGGTTGTATACCTGCCTTTGAAGTGCTTGCAGCCATCTGTGAAGACAGGCTCTGTGGATATTAGCGATCATTACTAAACCAGCTTCCCAAGTGAAAAGGCAGGACTGATTTAATGAGGCCACCATCCAAATGGCATCTCCTAATTTTCATTTATCCTGCTTCAGATTTGTTACTTCTCCTTATGAAAAAGCCATAGAAAAAGCTAAAAAGCTAAACTCCTGCAAAAGGAGAGCCGTAAAAACTGGCTGCAGTCTAGGTAAGCTGGATATTCACTTGCTTTTAGAGGACTGTGTAGGAGTGGAGGAAGGAAGGGGAAATCAAAGCCTGCCTAAACCCAAAGCTCCTGCTCTAAAGATGCCTCTTACTTTTTCCATGTATATGATCAAGTCCCAGATGAATATTATAAACTCAACTGCTTTGTCCATGTGATTAAAGGCCTGTTACTGGAGATGAATACAAGCAAGCAGGAACCTTCTGTCTAATGAGCAGTCTTGTCCTCTTGCTTGTTTCTAGTTGTTCATTGTGATGTTACAAGGTACGGCTGTGTGTAATGAATCTAATGACACAGAAAATCATGACCTCTGAGGATAAATGATCTAAAAAAAAGAGGGAGACAGGTTTTTATGAGAAGCCCCACTGCTTTCAAAGCCGTTTGTTCCTGAATAGTTTGAAAACTGAAAGTCTGCTCTGTAGAAAGGCTCTGGATTTGCTCGGTGTTTCCATGGGCATTGGTGCACTTGGCAATGACTGCAGGGCAGAGACAATGTCACACATCCATGCCCCATAGGACATGAGTCCCATGTGTCTTTGTATCTGGCTTCCCTATATCCAGAAATCTTATTTGCTGATTCTCTGTTGGCTACACAAAAGCAAAATCTTGAGAAAAGCTCTCACTGCCTAAGTGCGTATTGTAGCCTATTTTCTTCTGTATTTTGGTTTTCTTTCAAGAATAAATAAACTTCCTGAGATGCCAGACTTGATTCAGATACTACTTGAGTGTCTTGTCCTCTTCTTGATCTCCCAGAAAGTAAAGCATATTTTCCATATGTAACATCAATCTTCAAAATACTTTGGAATAGTTTTTTTGGCTCCACTGCTCATGGCCTGGAACCTGTCTGTACAAACATGCCACTGTCCCACAGAAAGCAGTGGGCAGAAAGGGCATATGGACTCGTCTAAAAGATGGGCAAGAGAAATCAAGAGCTTGCTCTACAGCTTATGACTCAGCAGGGGAAGAGGTGTGAATATAGAAAAAATATGTTCTCTGTATGATGAGCATACAGTTCTTGGGTAGCCTCAGAGTGCAGGAGGCAGGTGACTTTCTGTCTGTAGGAAGACCTGTGGTATTTTGGTGGCATGTTCCCCTGCTTAGAGGTGTGTGGAACAGTGGCAGCTTTGTGGTCTCTGCTGGGCACCAGCAAATAGTGTTCAGGATCAAGAGTGACAATTTGCACCAACAGCCTCACATTGAATGCTCTCTTAGAAATGCTCAGCATAGCTTACCAACACCAGGGTCTAGTTTGTTAAAAAGTACAGAGCTCATGTGCAGGTTCGGAGGCCCTTAAGTATGGGTATTCTCAGTTCAGTCAGAGAGAAAGAGAGAGGTTTTTCTAGCCAGGCAAGAGCCTGGGAAACAGTTGGGAAAGAATGTACATAATTCACTATCTCTTGTTGTTCACATTGTTTATAAGATAAGATCTGCTACCGTGTGTCATTCACTGCACACCAATGGTGTGAGATGTTTTTACTTTAAGACAAATGAAATTAATCTGCACGACGTTCTCTATATATAGAGTGGTACATTTAAAATAAATCAGTTCATTCCTTACCTTTTGACTTGGAGTCATTCTGTTCCTGTCCTGCTCAACAGCGACACTTAAGAATTTCCTAAGTTCACTGGACTTTTGGCCATCTTCTCTTTCAGAGATTCCATGCTTCCTTTTCCTCAGCTCTTGGTTAGAAAAATGCCAGCAATGTAATCTACTTTTTATGTTGCTAGAGAAGCTTCACTTGTAGCTGTGCTGCTATATTAAGCCCTGCTTTTGCATGTGACCTGCTGCTCCAACTTCACTTTTCTTGAGCAGGCATTTGTTTTTGTTGATATGTTTGCATATGGAATTTTTTTTCTTTTTCTATGTGAGGTTGTTTTGTGTAGTTTTCTTCTCACTCCTGCATGCTCCCAACCTGCTGTCTGTTTGCAGTTTGATGCCCTGGATGGAGCTGGATGGCAAATATCTCTACCTGTCTCAAGCGGAGAACATCCAGGCCTACCACCTCTGTGCAGAGGGGACAGGTTTGCAGTGTCACCCTCAAGCCATCTTCTCTGGCCACCAGGAGGACGTGTGTCGTTTTGTTCTTGTCAACTCCAACATTGTCAGTGGAGGGGGGTAAGTCAGTGAAGGAGCCGAGGGTTTTGCCACTGAAGTTGGAAAGATTCTGTGTGACTCCAGCCCAGAGCAGAGGAGCCAGTTTTGCTACACAGCATCCTCATACTTGGCTGTGGTCAGCTGCTGCTTCCTCTCTTATAATTTTGGTTCTGGCCTGAAAAAGCTTCTCCTGCAGTAGTAGTGAAGGAGCTGAGTCTCATACTGTTGACCTTAAAAAGTGTCCTTTGCTCTTGTAAACTTGTGTTGATGTCCACAGGATTGTGGAATTGGGAATGACTGATCAGGCAAACCTGACTGCTGTGCAAATTTCATTTCTTTCCCTGTTAGAGCCAGGGTATCTAGACTCTTCTAATAATCAGTACTGCTGGTTAGCCGGGACTGCAGTAGTGCGGAAAGTTTTCTAGAGACAAGTGTGTGTTTATTACACCCACTGATATAATTGTGGAGAGGGGAAAAACTGCTAAGCCTTCCAGCACACACACACTTCTCCAATTAATTTTGCATTTGACTGGACTTTTAAAGTTACAGCAAGTGACAGGACTTTCATTAATCGCTAAAACTATAAAAAATATACACAACAGTTAAGCACAGAATTGGGAGAGACAAGCATGGCTGTCTGCCCTGGGTATTGTGGGACTTTCCCCTGTGAACTGTAGACCAAAATTCAGGTGAAAATGAAGGCTTGCATTTAAAATTCCAGTAACTGTATTGGTTGAAAAAGGTCTAAATGTCTGCGTAGTTAATTCAAAGCACAGCACCCTGCATGGCTGCTCTGAAATGAATGCAAAGCTGAGGCTTGGGCATGGGTGAGAATGTCCTCTGACTTGTTCCCTTACTCCAGCCATTCAGCATACAGACAGGATTCTGGCAAGCTCAAAGCAGTAGGAGGAGAAATGGCTGCTTTGCTATAGTTTCTGCAGCTTAACACAAAGATAGCCAGGAAAATTTTCATGTGCATCAGATCAGGCTTTAACTGGCCAGATGTGGAATTGCAAGAGAACAGGTGATGTGTGAAGAGTGGAGGGTTAATAATGCTGCATGAATTTCAGCCCCTGTCAGAGAACAGTCCTGGTCTTTTTGTAGCACTCCAAAGCATTAGTGGAAGGTGCATGTCCAAAAGGTACAAATTCGCTGCCTGTGGATTTGTTTTTCAGAGATGGAAGTATTGTCCTTCACAAGATCCATGGCTCCTACAGCGTCAAGTTCTCTGCGCATGAACAAGAGGTGAACTGTGTGGACTTCCAAGGTGGCCTCATTGTCAGCGGCTCCCGGGACCGAACAGCAAAGGTGAGCAGGGAATGTTTCAGCAGGTGCTGCTGTAGAGGTGACTTCAGAGGTCTTGTGCCATGAATATTTAAGTGTCAGCAGAACTGTTTTGAGCCCTGTACTCCTTGCAGGAGGAATGCTGACTGTCTTGGCTCATGTCTCTGAAAAGATGCTTGCTCTGCCAGGCTTGTTAGAAAGAGATTTGGCAGTAATTTACAGTATCAGCTGCTGGCTTAAACTTGGAAGTGCAGAAGGCAGCAGCTGATGTTTTGCTTCTTTCCCTGTACATTCATCTACACTGTAGTGGAGATGCATGCCAGTTAGTGTGAAATTTGCTGTATGGATCTCAAACCCATCCTTGTTTTGTGATTTAACATTGCAATGGGGTTTAACATACTCTCTGTTATATATGCAATCTCTGTAAAGGATAGGATGATGTCTTTTCCAAATCTATGGTTATTTGCTAATTTTGTGGTTTGTTTATTTGTGTTATTTGTTGGGGCTTTTCTTGTTTTGTTTTTTTTTTTCTTTCAATGGTTCTTGATTTGCAAACCAGGAATGAAGTTAGACTATGAGTATTATTAGCTCCCATTTTTCTCTTCCAGCTGGCATCACTGGGTCCTGTCACGTAATTTTTGACTATTTCTTTTCGAGGCAGGACCTTGTTGATTTTTGTCCTTCTGGATCTGGTTGGCAATGCTTTGTTCCTGTGTGGACCTGGAGAGTTGTTAATTGGAGCTGTAATCAGCTCTGTTTGATCCGTTTAGGAAGCTCTACACAGATGTTTCACCCTTACCCTGCTAGCATGATGCGGTACCTGTAGTATCTTCGCAACCACTTGTTTCATTGTTTGGAAGTGGTTGCTGTGTGTTGACTGTGTTGGTTTTTGCTCCGGGTAGGCTGATAGACACTCTTGGTTCTTGGTTTATATCATAGAGCATTCATGGAGGTAAGAGGAAAACCAGCTAGTTCCTGTTTTTCAAAAGGGGAAGTTGAAACAAGGAAAGACTTAAATGTCTCTTTCAGGGTTTTATAGGAAGTGTGTGAAGCAGCATGACCCAATTTCTTTTTTGTTGGTCCCTCTGTACAGATGTACTCCTGAGTAAAATCACTTCCAAGTAAAGCAAGCAATGTTCTGATGCGAAAGGCAATTTTGGGATTGCGGTTTGCCTCCTGGGAGCAAGACCTTGATGCTGCTTTGTCTCACACTTGAGCAGTGCTGCTCCTCTCTGGTCTGTGGATCCTCTTTTCTGGGAGAGTGCCTTGCTACTTCTCTGACAGCTGGAGGACAGACATCTCCGACCTTGAGAACAAATTCCTGGAGCCTAGAGGGGAATTTGAAGCTGTTTTTCTTAGAGCTAGTGTGAGATCTTGCCCACACAGTGCTCCCCATAGCATATACTCTGGGGATGTTCACCTCTTATTTTTTATCATCTCTTTTGTAGGCTGTCTTGTTTGCGTGAATGAGACTCTTGGAGGGTGGAAGGGAATCCCTACCAACCTTTTAAAGGGGCTCTAAGTGTCTAAGCTATTGAGGGCTCTGCTGAGTGTTGATTAGGACTAAGCCCTGAAGAGCTGTTAATGTACATTCCTCTGTGATAGGCAGCAGATAGTGTGCTCTGAGCAATATTTTTAACCTGTAGGAGATAGGGATGCCTTAAAGGAGTTAAGCTTTTCTGCTGCTTTTGCTGACACTAGGTGCTAAATTCCCCGCTGACAAGAATAGCCTGCAATCCTGGGCATTATCAACAAACAAACAAATAGGGCACTCTGCGCTTTGAAGTCTTGAAGCAAAACATTGGGGGTTGGTTACAGACAACTGAGGGGCTTGAGTCCTGTAGGCCAAGAATGATGGCAAGGTGGAGAAAATGAGGGCCACTAGCAGAGGCCTCAGCAAGAATTTTGGAGTCTTTATTAGGGCCCAGAAACAAAGGGGTGAACTGGTGGAAGGAGATGTGCATGTTTGCACTGTTGGGAGAGGGGAGGAATTCTCTTATACTGTCAGTGAGCAAGGGCAGTGTGAAAGCAGCCTGGGGTACACTTGAAAAACTTGGTCTAAAGGGGGGTCTTATAAAAGAAAATTACTTTACAGGCTGGTGAATTATTCACTTTATAGTTAATATTAATGGAAAATTTTCAGGGATGCTACTAAGTCTTCCCACACTGTTCAAGAGAACAGATTTGAAAAAATCTGGTTGTCATTTATTTAACTATAGAAGATGAGCAGTTTGTGTTGAATGCTGCCCTTGGAGAGCAAGTGGTGAAGGGGGTGCTCTCTCTGTTACCAGTGGTGTGGAAGGTCATCCTGATAAGCTGAATCTTTGTGTGACTTCAAGTGCTTGTTTCTGCTAGCAATTGAAGGCTCTGCTCCCCCAAAATAAGTAATTGGAATTCAGGGAGAGGGTCTGCGGGAAGGTAAGCATGGCAGTTTGGGCAGCTCTTCCAGCACAACATCAGCAGCATGTATCATACCTTCTGCTATTTTGGTGATGTGGCATAACACGCATCTCTCTCTTTAGGTTTGGTCCCTGTCCGCAGGCAGAGTTGGTCAGTGTCTACATACAGTGCAGACAGAGGATCGAGTGTGGTCCATTGCTATCAGCCCATTATTAAGGTAACAGATCTCTTTATTCCCAATTTTCAGCAGAGAGAAGTAAAGGAGTTGGATAGGCTGTGTGTCCACAAATCTTTGTGAGGCATCAATGTGACAGTTCAGGGAGTTTATTTGTGTGAAGGCTGATCAGGTGCTTGTGCCTGCAGCAGGAGCTCAGGGAAGAGCATGTGGTCTTTATTTCCTATACCAGCAGACTGATCCCCCTATAAAGAGGCCGTGAAGGTGGCCCTGGGTTCCTCTTTGTGCTGCAGGTGGGACCTGTTCATTGTTTCTTGAAGAAGGAACACTGACTTGCTAATTAGAAACAGTGAGCTGGATCCTCTTGAGATTTTCTATGCTGAAAAGATGCCAACCTGTATTCTCATTCTCTGGCAGAAGAGATGCTGAAACAAAAGGTCTCTGCTTGAGAGCCGCATGCAGTGGTTAGAACTCAGGTTTTTTTGAACATGTTGACCTGGCAAAGATGAAGTAGAGTTCGGGGATGTGGTTTTCCAGCTTCTCTTGCCTGTAGCTCGGTGCTTCTAGTGCAGGCATAATGCTACAAGTACAGCTTCAGCATGGGAGGCAAGGGAAGTACATACACCAGTGTCTTCCAGGGTGTTCTTTGAAGTGCTCCTGTTATTGAGGAAGTGGAAATCTGAGAAACTCTCACTGTTAAAATCTTACGCCAACCAGCAGTGATCTGTCTCTTTGGTTAAACTGGTCTGCGTGCAAGAGACGTTCTTCCTCAGCATACCTCAGGGAAGATGGAAAGAAGAGCTGTTGTTGCTGCTCATGTGATGTCTGCAACTGCTGAATTTTAGGCTTATGCACAACCAAAATACTGTTCACGACTGCTGTCCCTGTTAGATTTCCAAGCTTGTTTTGCAGGCAGCAGAAACTTAGTGGTACAAAGCTAATGGCTTTATCAGGGAAATGACACTCCAGGCTTCCTATGATTTTGCTGTTGCCCTGTTCCTTTGCTCTGAGTGTTTGAGACCATTAGTGTTTTTGAAGAAGTGCCGCATGCATTAGTGCCGCTACAAGATGTGAGATAGAAGCCCTTTTCTGTCTTCTGTGCTGCAAGGGTCCCTTTTCTGGCAGACAGGCTCTGGCTCAGGCACCGTGGCTGGTTAGAGGCCAGTGGCATTCTGCTTCCTACTCCTAAGTGATGACCTACTGCTGTGGCCTCTTGTCAGGACGGTGTTCCTCTCCGTGGTGTGCATGCTTGTGCACACTCTCTGTCACAATATTTACCCTCAGTCTCCCCACCCCCCCTTTCCTCCCTGCAGGGTGATAAATTGGAGGTGGTGGAACAGCTAACCCATGAACAAGTGGGCTTAAATTGTGCGCTCTCACTTTTTATGAGACCGTGGACTGTACTAGCCTCTCCCACTAGCCCACCCTACTGCACCCTCCCCTTACCCCTCCATTTTTTAGGGAGGGGGGTGTGGAGAATTAGAGCCAATTAGCCACGTCATTAATTCTTCAATTTGACGGCTGATATAGCAGGGCCTGAAACACGCTGCTGACCTCGTATAATGGGAACCCTGCTCCTTAACATATTGACGATGGGAGAAGTTAATTAAAATTCCACAGAGAGAAGGTGTCGGCTAACCTATAAACCTGTCGCTTCTCAGAACAAATCGCAGCCATCCTAGAAGAGAGAGAGGATCAGAGCAGGAGGGCATGTGGTGGGGGTTGGCCAGGGCAAGGGGCAGGGGAGATGAATTTTTCACTAATAGGTTTTTTTACTTGCTGTCTAATGAAGGTGAGTATCAAAAAGATAATATCTGGTTTCTAGGCAAGTCTGCTTTGGGGAGCTCTGTGGTTTCTGTTTTATTTGCAAGAGCCCATATTTCACCCATATGCATTCCCTATGCACTTAGGTCTAAAGCTCTTCCTCCCTTGCAGTCCCCATCTTTCTAGCCAGAGCTTGGATACTTTTGTTCCCCAGTGAGGCTGAACATGGCCTATAACCTCCACTTCCTCCTAAACATTTAACGTGACCTTCTGATTCTCCTTTCTCATTTGTGCTGATGTAAACTGAGATCTCCTCCATAAGGACAGGTAGTTCTACTGGTGTGTAATTGCTGGAGAATCAGGCTCCAACCACCTAAGTATTTTGGCCCATTGCTGCTAAGAAATGGCAGCTGTCTCTGCTAAGGACACAGAGAGCTAAAAGCAGTTGTGTGCAGTGGGGTAGGAGCAAGGAAGGCTTCTCCAACTCTAGCCATTCAAAATTGCTTTGGAGAGGCTGTAGTTTCCTGACCTGGAAGTTTGCCAGGACTTAGACTCTCTAGAGTAGTCAGGGTGGTATTCTTACTGAACTTCAGCTGTTAATGGGCTGAAACTTTTCATCTTTTCAGTGATATCTTCCTCTGGTGAAGCTTCTTATAAAGTATCCCATATGCTCCTGACCCACAGCTGGGTTTTCTGCTGTACCTGCTGTAGTCCTGCACTGCTGGACTGCTACTCTAGAGGACAGTGCCTGTACACTCAGGCTAAACGTTAGAGACTTATGCTCTTGGAGCACAGCTCCTCTGGTTTCAGGCATTTTCTCCTTAGGTATTCTGCTTTGATTTGTCCATAGTTTCCTTGTGTCACTACAGAGATCATCCTGTAGATGTGCAGAGCCAGAGGAGGAGGCTTCCTTGTTCTTAGTGTAGTGCTGCTATTCTGGATGTTTCTGGGTCTGCAAACAGAATGATTCCTATAAGGGAGATTAAGTAGAGGAAAAGGTATTAAAAATGTACCAAGAATATGGGATCATCTCTTCATACTGTGCAGGGAAAAACTGTGCTCAGTCCTTTGCATAACTTTTTCAGCCATGGAAGTGTCTTGACATCCATGTGTGTTGTTGGAACTTCATTGCTTTGGGGATCCCTAACAGTGCACTGCAGGGTAATGGGGATGGGAGGGCATTGTGTTCATTCTGGGTTTTCAGTGGGTCTGCAAGGATATGCTGGTTGGTGTGCTTTGGATAGCAGGTCACACACTGCATGTCACGTAAGTGACTGGAGAAGACTCTGAGAGAGTTCTTAAAGTAGGATACTTAAAATAAGGGTACCTCAGCTTTTTTCAGCCACTGGTTTAATTGATCTCCAAAGCTGTCCTTCTCCATGGATTAGTAAAATGCTGTACTTACTCTGCTGCGTACCCTAAACTACATTTTGTAGCTGCTCATAATCTTCTTCCCCCAACGAGTTCATTTGCCTTTTGAACTCTGCATCATGCAGATGTTAAACTTTCATTTACTGGTGCTTACTGCAGTGACTGATATGTGCTCAGGGACCAGGGCAAGCCTAAGTGCAGTGGACCAATTCAAATGTGCAAAGTGAGGCAAACTTGGGAGTTTCTGGTAGAGCAGTGGAACCTTCATGCTTTGTGATTCCCTGAAGTGGCAGTAGCCAGGGAAGTGAAGGGAGCAGTATACAAGGTAAACTGGAGGGGAAAAAAAAAAGTGGACCTTCATGTTAAGTTTATTATTAATCTTGGATCCAGATTTTTTTGTGTTGAATTTAAAAAAGTACTCAGATCTAAACTGACTTCTCTTGCCAGGTCTGGCCACTGGTATTTGCTATTTTTATTTTTAAATATTTAAATATTATCATGAAATGCTGTACTCAAAGTGTGTCAGATTTTAAAGGAAGCAAAGAGAAGACAGAGGCACACAAATGGTTTCCAATGTGCAACTCTAGATGAGCAGCAGGATGCCAGGGTTCAGCTGTAGATAGAGAGCTAGGAAATCCTTGGTACACTTTGGGGCAATCATAAAGTGCCCTACTGTGACAGAAACATGCTTTGGGTGTGTAAGCCCAAGAGACAATCTCCTTTTTTCTGACTCTGTCATTAGTCTGCTGCAATAGATAACCTCTCCTTGTGGGTGTTGCCTTGGTGAAGTGCAGCTTAACTGCAGAGAGAAGGAAAGTTTGTACTGAAGACTAGCTGTCTGCATTGGATGCTTAATGTAAAGGAAAATAAGTACTTGCATGAACAGCTAAATTTAAAAAGGCAGGCTGGCTCTCCTGTTTATGCAGTGTTGTAGTTGAGACACAACTCCTCTGTTTGAACAAGCTGATTTTAGCATAATTGCCTCTCCCATGGATTATTATGAGGAAGTAATATCCAAGGAGATCTCTGCTTCTATGGACAACCTCAGGCAAATTGTAAAACGTGCCCCAAACTCGTTGGGGAAAGGAAGGAAGAGAAAGGTTACTGACAGGCAACTTTATTGAATGGGCCTCTCTTCCATTGGGGGTGATCAAAATGATTAATTTTGAGGGCTTCTTTTTAATGGTTATCTAGAAACTTCTTGTGAAAGTGTAACAATCTGATTTTGCAGGTTGCCTTAGAGCAAAACAACCCACTTGAATCAGAGCAACTTTGCAGCGGTTTTAACTGCGCAATTGAAGCCCTAATGTGTAGAAGTTAAAATGTTGGATAATGTTCCCCTGCCCTCATTTCTTACTCTGGTTTTATCAGCAGGTTTCCCCTACTGCATATCAAGATGAGTTGTTGGCCGTAGTGTGCTCTACTTTGACCTAGCTTTGTGCAGTTAACCTCTCTGAGTCTGTGAGGAGTTGGGAGAAGTAACTGAGTTTTGTTCAGGTTTGTGCATGGCCAGCAAAACAGCTGGCAGCAATAGCTCTGCTGTCCTTGGGGATCTTCGTAGAGCCTGGTTGGCTTGAATAATTGAGAGGGGACTCTGACCTGCAGCTGTTTCTTAAGCAGGGCAGGAAGAACCTGCTTAACTGTGAGATCCCAGAGTGGACGTGCAGAGTTAGTGGTGGCATTAACTGCCATCTTTTACTGACCTCAGAGGGCGATCTGGATCTGGGTTTCTAGGTATATGCAATAGTCATAACTGACTTGGTGCTCTTTCACCCTAAAGCTGAAGAGCAGGAAATGAGTATCAGTTTCTCCCCTCTGGAGCTAAAATGACACCTGTGTCTTATCCATCTACCCTGACTGTTCCCTTGATGTTGCGAGGAAGAAGACTTTGTTTTACTTTCTTTAATTGTGTGATAATGACTCTATTTGGTCTTTTTCATGTGTGTGAAGACATGAACACACATGTCCGTTTTCCCTCTCCTGTAGAAACAAACAAATATGCAAACATTTCTATAGATTGAGAAACTGCAGCTTACCTTTCTTCACTTCAGTTTCTTTATTTTGCCCTCTAAAGCTCATGTGATTGACTTCCTCCCTTTTTGTCGCTTTTGGCCAATACTCTGATGTATATATTTTCTGTGACTGCGTGAATTGGCTCACTAGTGGTTGCAGGCAGGTAAGCAGGTTTTGGGAGGCAGTAGCTGACTGAGTTGGAACGCAGACATCTGTTTCTAATTGTGTTGAGCTGTGTTGCATATTGATTTTTTTTTTCCTCCCCCTGCAGTTTTTTTATCATTTTTCCCCTTGCTTGAGGGGAAAGTCTGTCTCAGAAAGCTTGGAGGAAGCATCTTTCTTGTGCTGCATGGTTTGCACAGGAGAATCCATGACTGTTTAATCAATGTGACAGAAGAAACTTAGTTGAGGGGGCTGGCAACCTTACGGTTTGAGGTTTCCATTTCCAGTTTGTGATTGTTTTCTCTTTGCTTTTTAAGTTTGCAGGGGGAGAAGGTAACTTCACCAGACCTTGGCTGCTGTTTACCTTTGCTCGGTTGTGCAGTGTGCCTTTGTTTTTCCACCTTTGATCAGTGTCCTGCCAACAGATAATTTAGCAATTGCATCCTAGGGTGGAAGTGTGGAGTTAATGTTAAAATTAGGGTTTTTTTCCTTTCCTTACTTCTGTGGCTGATGGAGCAGAGAAGAAGAGAGGGGAGGTGAAGGGGGCCATAAATTCTAGACCTGGTGATTCTGTTCCTTGTAGAGAAATGAAAGCCTCTGATGTCTCTTCAGCACTTTCATTAACATTTAAATTAAGGGTTTGTTTTTCAGGTGGCTTCAGTCGAAGCCCTTTCATAGTCTGACACATGGAGGCTGTTCTCTCTCCTTTTCTCTCTTTCTCCAGCTTGCATATCAGTGTACAATAGTAATCACTGTTTTATTTTTTTTTCTGATCTCTCAGGAGGGCAGCGACCTGACAAGCTGTACCAGAGGTTCAAAGAGAAACAGAAATGGAGTGCAAAGGTAGATGAGCAGGAGGATGCTAGGTTTCACTCCTACAATTAGAGTGGTGTCTGTTCCCTCCCTGCCTTTCAAATGACTGCTTTTGGGGGCGGGAAAGGACGCAGAGGGATGGACCTTTCTTGCGTGGTGAGAGCCCCAGGTGCAGATGCCTCTAAGCAGGCTCAGCTTCCACTGTTACTCCTCCCAGATGAGGCTGAACCTGTCACTCAGAGGATGCAAGCTCATGCCCTGAGGTGGGAAGTGAAGCTGTAGTGTCCTAAGATAGCAGCCTGGCCCTTCTAGAGGAGTGTTGATTCACTCTGAGGACAGCAGGAGACTGGCCCTCAGCCTGCCATTGGCATTTGAAAGGAGGGTGATAGTGAAGGATATTGCCCTGAAGTAAAGGCAATATCTGTCTTTTGTGCTGCAGGGCTTAAGTAATGTCTGCTCGGAGCCCAGCAGCTTACAGTGTCTGAGGTGTCAGTTTGGATCTTGGCTTACAACGACCTAAACCAGACCATGCTTTGCCATGGCTAAGCAGTTTTTGGTATAAGAGCAATTGGTTCAACATCAAGAAAAAAAAAAAGCTGTTGTCCTCCTGCTTCAAACAGTTGTGCAACAGCCAAGGAACAAAGGGATGGTTTTAGGTATGTCAATGACTTGCAGTGGAGAAGCAATGTAGTAGGATTTGTGTAAAGACATTAGTCTTTGTCTCAGAGCTCTTTTGAAATCTTCCACGTCTCATCTCTTACCCAGCTGGTCACCACTGATAGGCTGTTACCTTCTGCAGGCTCTCTGACAGGAATTGGGGGGCTCCAGTAGCACTGCAGTGTTATCTTGTAGCTAAAATACAGAGGAAAATGAGCCAACACATGAGCAGTGTTTAGCATAAAGAAACTTGCAGCTTGGTTGCTGTGACTGTTCCACTTTCTATGACTTCACTATACTACCACCCCAGATTTGTTTTCCTTTCACTAAGGCCTTTATCCAGGTGGGCTTTGAAGAATGCCAACAGGATGAGAGCAGCAAGTTGGCATGGGATCAGAAAGGGTGTTCCCTGAATGACAGTAGATATGGTGCATAAAGAAGAGTGCCAAAAATTTCTGTTTCTTCAAGACTGATCATAAGTGGGCCAGTGGTGCCCATGACTTACACCATACAGCTTTTCTGGAGGACCTAATTCAAAGTCATGCACTTGCAGAAGCATCCTATATATGCTGAATTATGTTGCTGTTATGGAGTTTGGATTTTTTCCTTTCCTTTTTGTGTGAACTATCACAGACTGTAGTCTGTCATTTCTTGTGTCACTTGTCAGGTTGAAGTATTATGTCTAACTGTTCTGAGTGTATGGTGATGACTCAGTGAGTGATGCAGAACAACCTTTCAGAGGCAGTTGATCTTGTCCATGTTCTGAGTGCTCTGGAGCTGTCTCATGGGATGTGCTTCTCTGAGCCCATCTGACCCTTGCTCTGATTGTTTTGTCTGCATCTCATTGTTCTGGCAGTGCACATGGCTCCTACCTCCTCTCTGTGAGATATATCTGTGTAGTCCTAAAAGCCACCACCATCGGCATCATCTTGGTATCTTCATCCTGTATCATGCAAGGGGGGAAGTCAGAATGTCTGCTCTGCACTACTGGTGTCGATTCACTCTTGCATGTGCTTCAGTTTTGGGAGACTCAGAGATTCACATCTTCTGAGTTTTTCTTCAGGACTCTCTGTGGATGGTGCTGACCATGTTTGGTGAAACCCACAGCCCATGCAAACCAAAGATATCAGCAATAGGAAAGAGGATGTTTAATGTTTGTCTCACAGTGTCCTCGATCGTGGCTTCTGAGCCACCTCCAGTGTTGCTCACTATAACTTTTCAGTGAGAAATGCTTTTAATTTAAGCTCTCCTGAGGCTGCATGCCAGCACAGAGCTCTGCTTGGCTGCCCTAGTGGTACTTGGGACAAGTGTGCTGCAGCACCAGCTGGGGCAACTCCTACTAATTCGCTGTGGAAGCTCCAGTGTATTTATGGGTGGAGAGGACAGGGGGATGCTTGCTCTCCCACCTTCCCCCAAGTTGTCTCAAAAGTCCTTGGTGCATCTTTGATTAGGTGTGGGTCAGAAGAATTTCCACATCGTGACCTTAATAACTGGGGTTGATTGGCAGGCAGTCTGCAGAGAGGGAGCAGCCTGTCCCTTTCATCTCCCTTGGTGCCGTGCTGGGACAATGGGCCAGCATATTTTCCTTGTTGTTCCTCATTTGAAAAGGGTCTGGTATCTCTACTAGGTACCTGTGACATGGGGGTCTTGATTGGGGTCTCATAAAGGGCCCTGTCACTGTGTCCAAAGGCCAGGAATACAAAGGCGGTCAGTGGGTGGGGGTCTCAGCTGACCACTGAAGAAGGGAGGGGAGGGTCCTGGAGGCAGTGGAGGGAGAAGCAACCCCTGATGGGCGACTTTAAAGGGGGGAGGGGGGGAGGAGGCGGCCCATTTTTGTCCCGAACTCATCAAGCACATCTGCAGAATTGTCCCAGCCTCTGCCTCCCAGTTTCAAAAGAAAATGATCGTTTGATAAACCGTCCTGATTCACCACTTTCTCACAAGGGAGGGAGACCCACCTTTGACCTCTATGATTTCACATTGGGCCCAGCTCCCCCCCATCAAATTGCTGGAGAAACTTTGAAATGCATCCCTTGTGCTCCCTTTCCTTCTCCCTCTTTCCCTTTACTCTCTCTTCCCCTTGCTATTTTTTTTCTCTTTAGTCCCCCTCCTCCTCTTCCCACCACCCCCACCTTCCCCACTCTCCCGCTTTGTAAAAAAGCAGGCGTACTGCTTTGGAGTTTAGGCAAGTAATTAGTAAAATCTTTTCTGCAGCACAATAAAACCACAGCCCTTGGCCTGCATATTCCCACAATTTACATACTCGCGGGCCTTCGAGAAAACAAGTGGTATTCCCAGTGCATCGTTGCCTATGAAAATCATTTGGAAGGCAGGGAGGGGAGGGTGCTGAGACCCACTCGCTCCTGCGAGCTATAGGAATGTGCATGAATATATTAAAATGTTTTCACACAATGCTTGTATTTTCCAATGGGAAGAGGCATCTTCTGGATGAAAGGCGGCTGGCCCAGACACAGGCCTCTTCCAAACGCTCTTTCCCACTCAGGGTTTGTTTGCATGGACCAGATAGAGAGGGGGCCTGGAAGGGGAGGAAGGGGCAAGGCTGCTATCCATGAAGAGTAAATCTTTGTGTGCCTCTTGCCTGCTCCCCATTTGTGGTCCCAGAAAATCAAATTATGAGGGAATTGTGTCTGCAGAGGGAGGCAGGAAGGGAGATCATCAGGACTTTCTGCAAAAGCTTTTGGAGGCATTGGAAATGTAGAGAGGAAATAGCTTGTAATGGACCATATAGTGCTGTGACCAATGGGATTCAGCGGCTGCAGCAGGAAATGACTGAAAGGGAGCTGACTACCTTGAGCAGAATTAGCAAAGTGCCTATTAATAACAGAAAACACTCTTGCAGTACTTTTCCATCTTTATCTTACTGTCAAAAACAGGCTAGTCAATGCTCAGTCTGGGCAGTATGTCCAGCTGTTCTTCTACTTTTTCCAAGAGGGTGGTTGTTCCAGGCTATGGCACCAGTGGAACCCAGCAGTTTCCACTCCTTTTCAGTCAGGGCCCACTTAGCTGCCTTTCCTCCAAAGAGGTTCTTTGGGCACTTTCAACTTACAGGATGTTGACAACAGGTGTGTGGTGAAACTTGTGTTGAGAGAGTGTAGATCTATGATTTCCTTTCTAACAGACAAGAACTGACGGAGAAAACTGAAGTGAAAGGAAGGGAGAGGCTGAACACAAGTAATGAATAACTTGGCTTAGGAGCAGGGTTTGTATGTAGGGAAGACTGTGGGTTCAGCTCCAGGAATACTGTTTTATTTGAGAATATTGGGGCAGGCTTCAAAGAGGCTTTGCTTGGAGGTAGGATGGTGACTGCATTTTTTATTATTTTTGTTCAGTAATAGTCTTTTGATGACTTTGAAAGCCCTTTGAAATTTCTTTGGGAAGTGGTGTGGCACCAGCAAGGTCATCTGGATGCCTTTTTCCCTATGTGGTGCCAGCTCTTCTGGGTGGATGACCTGTCCAAATGGGTACTGCCCTGAGGATTTACATGTCTGTCCAGCCACAACCATGGCAGCACAAATTTATGGATGCCATGACGAGCTATTCCAAGACCCATCTGTAGTCTCTGCTCTCCTGAAGGAATTTTCAGAACGCAGACTCCCAGAACAAGGCATAAGCCATTTAGAGAGGAGTGGGAAAGCTTTATTGAGAATTTCTCCTCAGCTGAGCCAGCTCTTCATGTCCTTTCTGACCAGACTCTCCCTGTGACAGATGAGAGAAAATGTATTCCCCAAGACCTACAAAGAGCTAAACAATTTAGCATCTCAAAACCTTTTGCAAAAGAGTATTCTGCATGGCAGCTGTTCTAAAATGGATCTGCAGAAGTAGCAAAGCTCTGTAATGCTATTGCTCCTGGCTGGCCTCCACTGGTCATACTGGTGTTGGTCATGGTACAAAGGTCTCTAACATTTTGTTGGAAACAACCAACAACCTAACTTGCAAGAGGGCTTACTTCTTATTTTTAATTATTGTCTTCCCAATTCCCTGCTCCTCCCCTTCATCTTTCTGCATTTCTTAAAGAGGCAGTGGAGGGAAAAAAGCTTTGGTTTTTGTTTGGGAAGGGGGTTAGCAAGGGCGACATGGCCCCTGCAACCTCTCATAGGGGTGTCTTGTCAGGGCGCGGCATGGAGGGCACAAACAGATCATAACCTTTAAATGAAAATGTGATGGAGGGGAGAGATGAAAGCAGTGAAACAAATTAGATACATCTAGAGGGGGTGCTCAACTGGAGAAAATTAGCATTTCTTCCTAATTGGAGTGCAGGGCATTCCATTACAGGGTTTCATTACAAGGAGGGGAAGCAGTGGGCCTCTTTGGAGGATTCCCCCCTGCCCTTGGTTTTTCTAGACATAAAAAAAATATATTTGAGAGAGAACTGCAAAAGTACTGAATTTATCAGAGTGAAGGTTTCAGACTACTGCAGGAGGAAGAATTATAGTAAAGCACCATTTCTTTATTTATTAAGACAAGAAAGTGATGATTGTGTACACATGAAGGGAGTTGCTACTCCTAGTTTTCCTGAAGGAAACTAAAAAGTATACAGGAGGCTGCAGGTGATGATAACTTTCTGATTCAAGTACTTGCTGAATCAAATTTCTAGACTATCCAAAATGCACTAGTTTGTTTGAAGCAAAGGGATGTGTTTTTTATTATGATCAATGGAGTCAATTCAAGCTGTTTTATAGTGCATATCAAGTCCATGCTGCACAAAACACTTGTTCAATGTGTGTTTGCCTGATTCTACCTCTAACTAGAGCTGTTGTATCCAACAGAAATTTGCATATATTCCTGGGAAGACAGTGGCCAACTTCCAGCACAGAATGTCTGTGGCTGCTTTGGGGCTTGTGCACAGCTTTGTGGTCCAAATAGCTTGTGCCAACTTGAGGAACAGGCAGACATGGGTGTGCTTTTTATGTACATCTGTATGTGTGAATGGGGGCAAGGAGTAACTCAGAGAGAATTCAAGGGACAAGGTTTTGCATTGCATTTCCTGGTTAGAAGTGGAGGGAGACAGTTTTTTTTTCCCAAGCATGGTCTGGATTATTTATCAGTCAGTGCTCTCAGGAAAGCCTGAGGGGGGAGAGGAGAAGGGAGAGGAAGAAGAAGAAGAAGAGAAAAGCATACTTTCTTCAGATGTGTGGTATGCAATGTATGTTGCTCTTCCAATCTACAGTTACAAACTTTTCTGTTCCAGCTTACGAGAGGGAACACATGAGCGTATCAATATGGATTTTAGGAAACTGCTGAAGGACGGGTTCTGTCTACAGAGAAGGTGTATCCTGGCAGAGGGGGAGATGTTTGCAGCAGCACTGCCTTCATCCTGGGCAGGTTCTGTCATCCATGTTCTCGGGATGAGGTTGCAGATGGTATGAATTTACAAAAGTCATAAATAATAAAAGTCTCTGACTTACCACTTACTGCTGAATTTTGGCATTTTTACACAGAGCATAGCACTGCCCATAGGAATATCTTTAGGCTTAGAGAAAATACTGATAAAAATGAAAACATGGCTCAGAGATGGGCTTTTTCTATATTAGGTCTGGCACACATCAGGATGATGATGATGTCTCCTGTCGCAGTATTCTCCTTGTCACTTCAGTCCTCACAGAAGATGCTTGGCAGACTGTTTAAAATAAGGCAAGAGGGGAACAGGACCAGAGAGGCTGAAATTTGGAGAGGAGCAAATGAGTAACACAAGATAGGCATCCTTGAAGGGAAACCAGTTCCTCTGAAGAATGGGAATTTCTCCTTAATATGTGATCTGGCTTGAATGCTGATACACTTTCAAATGGAGCATGCCAGAGTGCCTCTTGCCTGTAGCTAAGCTTCAGTTTCCTTGGGTTGCTGGCAGTTTGAATCTCTGCTGTGAGTTGAATTGAACACTGGAAACGTGGACGGAATTGTGTGGCTCTGACTGTCTTCTTGGCTCCATTGCCTCTGGTTTCTTTTCAGAGCAGTGTGGGACTGTTACAGACTGGAAGGCAGAGTGGAAAGTCTGTTCTTTCTGTGCAGTGTTGCCTGTATTGTGTTCTGTGGTTCATTATCTAGGATTTGTCAGGTCTTCTCTACCTTCCCTCCCAACTGCATGGAACACAACTGCTGCAACCACTTCCTTGCTCTTAAGAGGTGTTGTGGGTTCATGATGCTCCATTCACCATCCCTACATGTGGGATGTACTCTTACTGCTTTGTAGGTGTCCTGACATTTAGCAGGTGCAGGGCTAATTTGGGACCAGGTATTAAAGTCAGCTTTTAATGTGCATTGCCCTGTCTAATTAGTGAATTCTTGTTCTTTCTCCTCTGAGATTGAAGCACATATTCCTTTAAGTCTCACCGTCCATCAAAGAGGACTTGAATGAGGCCCTGCTATGGTTGGTAGACACAGGCAGCTAATGACAAGAGAGAGCCCATTTCCTTTGTGAAGAGAGACCTGTACCAAGGTGATTTATAGTCCCAAAGATTTATTAGTGTGGGGGCTGAAGAGTCTTGCAAGCTGGAACCCAACAGCTTACGTTTTTTTCAGGGGAAAAAGAAATCTGTGTTCCTCTTCCCCACTCCTGAAAGAGGTGAACTCATCAGAAGCAGCAATTTCAGACTGAGCTGGGTCAAGCAGCAGTTGCTATTATTGCTGTGCTTGGTCTCTTCCTTCTGGTGCAGCTGTGTTGAGCTTTACACCTGTGCTTTGTTCAGTGACCTGATTTGGCTGTTCAGGCTGATTTAATGAGGGATGGGGATGGAGCAGGACTGTCTGATTGAAGAGTTTCTCTCTTGCATCTGATTTTCTGTCTTGGCTTAGAGCATGTTTTAATTTTCTGTATACTTCCCCTGGATTTTCTCCTCTTTGACAGTGGAGAAGCAAGGAAGCCTGCTCCCGATATTAGAAAAGCAGTAATGTTTCTCTAACATCTGTTTTCTGATGGTCTCAGAGCAGAAGGTTGTGGAGGTGAATGATACCAGCAGTTTTGAAAGCGATTTTGTAAATTCGTGGATAGCAGGTTCATAATGAGGAACTAGGGGGATACACTCTTTGAAATCCTTAATACAGAAACTGTGGATGCAAAATGAATGACCACAGAAGGTTGCCATTCTTACATGTTCTTGCTGAACAGCGTCTGCCAGTACCACTGGAGATGAAAAAGGTGAGCTCGATGGGCCATAGCTTGACAAAAGTGGTCATTTCTCTTCTTCTTCTGGCCATGGTGGGCCAGTCCAGCATACTTCTACCCCAGCATCTGGTGTTCAGCAGTGGTCAGTAGTAAATGTCTATGGAGAAGGTAAGAAACAAGAGCAAAAGATCCTTTTCCTGCCTATTCCTTCCCAGCTTCCAATGAGGAGATGTTAGGGTTTCCCTGGCTAAAGTTTTCATCTGGACCAATGTTTCTATCATATTTGCAGAAGATAGCTGTGTGAGCAGCTCATCTCTTCTTTCTGAGCCTGTTAATGTTCTGGGCTTCATAGGCTCCTTTCAAATTCAGTGTTGTGTCCTGAGGAAGAAACATGTTAATTCATTTTTAAACCTTTTGCCTGATTGTCTTATGTGGTTACACAGTGAATGATTTCTCTCTCTGGATACCTTTCACTCTGTTTTAAAGTTTTAATATTTTTCCCAAGCTACCCTAACTCTAGTATCGATGGCCTTGTATGAAGCAGTAGCAAGCCACAACTTGCAGGTACTTGCTGGCCAGTTGTTGTTTGGAGTGGAGTTGAGGCATCCCTGACCTGTGGTAAGCTCATCACTTCCTCCCAGTGCAGCCTCTGATTGGAGTCCACAGAGATGCAGCCCAACATGAATTGATGGCCATGTAATTGGTTCTTGTGTATTCACATGATAAAAATGAGTGACAGTTTGACTGGGACACTTATAACTGGCTACAGAATCAAATACTGATGTTTGAGTAATGTGCTCATTTCAGTCTAGGACGTGTGAGTGAGCTTGGTTTTGGCATTTCTCTGTGTGGGTGTTTGACTTAACAAGTAGAAATTGTTCTTTTAATAGCTGTGTTTTTGGATGTGACTTCCTAAATTCTCAGAGCACATGGAAATAGGGCAAGCAATGGAAAGGAAAGGAGGAAACTGTGGTTTCACACTCCTACCCACGAAGCTACCTATGCATTTAAAGCTTCCAGACTTCTGTTCGTTAAAATGTTGGGAGGACTGACTGCCAGCAGATTGTCCTGCTTCACCTAGACAGCAGCTTACTGAGTGGCAGGAGGCAGTGTGGTACTTAATATCCCTTCATCAGATATTTTTTGTGATCAAAGGAGAATGTATGTTAGGGAATCCTCTGTTCCATTGCAGACTTGAGATATGTGCCTGAAGAGTCTTTTTCTCAGTCCTTTCCAATGCAATCCTTTCCCTCCTATACTGTTTTATGTGTAATTTCCCCCCAATATACTGGCATAAAACGTCGTAATAAATTACTGCTCGACTTCTTGTCTTATCCTTTTCCAATCTCTATGCCATCTATTTTGCCTGATCACTTTCCTATCTTCATCTGGCTTATCTCAGTTATCAGTGAAATTCAATAATTCTTAGCCTTCATTGCAGCTCAGCCTGATTACAGATACTGAAGGTGAAAATCTGTGCTGTGAAACTATACCTTACTGATGTCAGCATGGTTTGAACTCTGGCTTCTGCAAAACTTTTCCAGCGAGTTTTTGTGTGGTTTGGGATCTGTGTGGGAGGTGGCCACTAAACGTCTTTATACCTTTGATGTGTATTATCTGTTAATGAAACCTTGTATACCTTTCTCTGCATGCAGGGCTGGGGCTTTCTGGCCTGACTGCCAGGTTTGATTTCTCACTCTGGTGCTTGCTCACAACCAAGCATGCCCTGAACCTGCAGATGGGGAGGAGGGGTTTTATTCAGGATCGTGGTTGCTTAGGGCTGAAGAGTTGACATACTCCAAACACATAGTATGAAAACCCTGAAGCAAATCCTATTGCATAGAGTGGAGAACTGGGGAGGTGGAAGCTGCCCAGAGCTTTAAGGGCAAGTGGATTAAGGTTGTTGCAGGCGTGTCTGTGTCAGGACTGGAATGATCAGAACAGGAAAGCTCTAGGAGTCATTTCATGGCTGAGTTAAACGCAGATGAGGCTTTGCTTCCCTCCTCCACAGAGCACCTGTGTCTCCATGCCTCAGTGTGCTGGCTCTCTCTGTGTGTAGCATGTGCTCCATATACATATTTCCTCTTTCACCTTTTCTGGTCTTTGACTTCTTGAAACCCTCTGAGCATTATTTCCCTCTCCCCTGATGAAGAACTCATTTAGACTTAATTTGTAAATAGTTTGAATATCACAGGTCAGAGGAGGAAGATCAAGCACTCTGTTTTTGTGATTTGGGTTCCTTCCCCTAAAAGCATGAACAAGTACAGCTCCTGCCTCTGCATGGTATCGAGAAAGAATTGCTGCCCTGTGTGCTAAGAAAAATATATGTTTGACTCCTGTTCTTCCTCACCATCCTGATCTGGTTTTTTCAAAATTCTCCTAAATATTAGAGTTTGAATTTATTATACGTGTGTCTGTATGGCAGAATGAAAAAGACAAAAATAATTTGTGGCTTGTGGCACCAGTAAAAGAGATTCCTTCCACCTCTACTTTTAAACTGAAACATTCTTGATTTTTAGTTGTTCTGGCAGACCTGAAAGGATTCTCCCTTCCCCCTGACCTCACTGGCATGCATGGATTGCTTCTTATTGAAAAGTAATTTTCTGTCATAGATTCTAATGGAAAAGTTTATATAAAATGTCATTCTATATATATACATGCATTTTTAAAACAATACTTGTTAACGGAAAACTTTGCCAGTCACATCTGAAAAAATACTGAGATTGGTCTTGGCAGTCCCAAATCTTAAAAAATAGAAAG
This sequence comes from Anomalospiza imberbis, assembly GCF_031753505.1. Classification (NCBI taxonomy): domain Eukaryota; kingdom Metazoa; phylum Chordata; class Aves; order Passeriformes; family Viduidae; genus Anomalospiza; species Anomalospiza imberbis. The sequence continues at coordinate 22,252,050 of NC_089688.1, forward strand.
CTGGTATTTTATAAATAGAAGAGATTTTCTTCTTTTGCATCATGATTCTTTAAGCATTTTCTATACATGATCAAATATTTAGACTTTTGTCCAAAGCAGTGACAGCTGGAATATTTACTTAAATTGATTCCACATGTCCTCTTGTAGGGTGTGAGGTTATAAGAAGAAAAAGCCCTGGACCACATAAGGTTTGTGATAAAGTGTGAGCAGAGATGACATTACATATCCTTTCCCACTGGTGCAGGTTCACTCTGTTTTTCTGCATAGGCTTGAAATTGGCCTGGTCAGCATGGGCCTGCTTTTGTTCATTCTTGGTGTCTGCTTCTGAGATGCTGGCACGGATTTCACAGCAAGCATACTTTGTCCAGAGGTGTCAAAAGTTGCTTCTAAGGAAAAGTCTTGAGAATTGATGGGTCTAAGGCACACAGTATCTGGCTGAACTCATCTGTCTGTGACAAGTACTTAAGGCATCTTGGGTGAAGCTGAAATAAATAGGATTGAAATTGAAAAATGATCCTTTCTGCAAGACTCTTTCATAAAAAGTGATAGAAATAGATATGGCCTGAAAAGAAACCAGAATCGTGGGGTTGAACCAGGCAATTTGCTTCTCTACTTTGCAACCTGCTGCAGCATTGTGTCACCATTGTATTTTAGGCAGCTCAGAAATTAAAAGTCTGTGCCCTGGGGGTTGTGCTGCCTGCCTGCTCCCTTCCTACAATTGGAGTCCCTGAGGATCTCCTTTCCTTGTTGTCAGGATTATTGTAATTGCATCATCTCCTCGGGCTTGCTCAGCGCTCCGGTGTACCTGTCCTTTGATAATAGAGGCGTCTTTTCACTTCCCTGCTTGATCTTCACCTGGTCTTCATTGCAGAATCAGGACCAAGCTTTTAGATTATGACAGTTCTTGCTTTCTGGTAGGATATTGCAATCATAAGAGACACAAAGTGAGTTTTTTAAAACTTTAAAAACAAACAAAGAATCCCCCAGACCCCATTGCACTGAAGCTGTGATCATTAATCCAGCTGAGCAGCAGCTACAAGACCTGACAAGTCAGGACAAGCATTTCTATCCTGAAGGCAATGGTGATAATTCAAAAAAAGCATAGATGCTAACAAGTCCTGAGAATCAGCAGAGGCAGCATGCCACACACAGGATGCCAGTCTGGCTTGTGGGACATTTGACATCAGTCTGATTTAATACAGGAGTGATATATTGGTGGCAAAGTTTTTTGAACCCACATGCAGCAGGTTTCCTGGTAGTTTTGCAAAACCAAAGTCTTGTAGCAGAAAGGGAGACAGAACAAGTGAGGTCCCACTATGAAAAACAGTTTTGGTTTGCTAATGGGAGATGCCTCAGCAAAAAGAGAACCTGGAGCCTTTTTTGCTGTCCTCCTGGTTATGGTTTTTGCCTGACTTTTGGAGCAGATGCTGGAGGAGTTGACTTTCTGATTATTTTTCTCAGCAATAAGAGTTCTCACTGTGTCCTTCTCAAAGTTCTTGCTATCCTGTTTGGGACCTGCACTGTCCAGCTTATTCTCCCTGAGTCTATTGCCTTTCTTAATCTCAGTGTGAAGGTACTAGACTAGAAATCCTGTCCTGGGAGCATAGGCTACACCAGGCCTTCAAGAATCTGTCATGCATCGCACCCCTTCACATGCTTCTGTTGTGCATCACTGGATCTCTTTTTCTCCTTTACCACTTTTTTGGCAAACTGCACTGCCCTGTTCCACAGGCTGGGGGAAGGATGCCATGGGCTGACTTCCTCAGTGTGTGTCCCACTGCTGACCGTGCCTCAGCTATGCCAGGCGAACTGTCCCGCTCCCACCCCCTCCTCTTGCTCGGCCCAGATTGGAGCCCCCGAGAGGTCTTTGTCCGCCTGTTGAGAGCAGCCCCCGTTCCCCCATTCCCACATGGCGCACCCTCCCCAGCAGCCCTCTCCCCATTCAGCAGTTTGGGCTGAAAGAACCTTGGCTAATTACGCGGGGCTGAAAATTACCACTTTGCCGTGTTTTCCTGCTGCTGGGCCCATTTGTGTGGGGCCTGTAGTTAGAGGGAACAAAGTCCCCCCTGTGGAGCCAGGCAGGCCCCAAGTGTGAAGCTACAGGTACAAGCAAGAGGGGAATGAAGGGAATAATTACCAGTTTCTCCAGGTGAAAGCCCTGTTAAAACTTCAATAAGCCAATTAGGGGCCAGGGTGTGTGTGTGGGGAGAGTCTCCCCCACCTATAACTGATTCCCACCAGGCAATTAACAGAAATCATTTCACGGAGGGGAGGATAAGAAATGGCTCTTAGAAATTGTCTTGAGTTGGGGGGGCCTGAAACAGCACGACTGCTGCAGTGGTCCTCATGTACTCCAACCTCCCTGCTCACTGTGTGGCCTGAAAATGTTGGTGGGGCTAGGAGAAGAGGGAGGAGGGAGGGAAAATGGCAAAGAAAAAGGAATCGCTGGAGCTTTACACCTGGGCAGGCTTTGAGGAAGTGAGGGCTGGAGTTCAGAACTTCTTGTAAGGCTGTGTGTGGGCCCAGAGCACCAAGCTCAAGGGGGCTGCTGGCTCTGGGGATGTGGGCAAAGGTTGAGCTCAGGTTGACCTCTCCATGGGGGCAAGGGGGAAGGAAAATGGTGCTGACCAGAGTAGGGAAAGGAAACATGATGGGTGTGAAGGCTGGAAGTGGGTGTGCAGGTTGGTGAGAACTGAATGCCAGGCCCTCAGAGATCTGCCCAAGATGCATGATAGTCTGTAGGTACAAATGGTGTCCAGTGTCTAATACTGTGCATGTATCTCATCCAGGGATCATGTTTTCCTGCTGCTCAGTCAGCAGCTCCACCTGTTCCTTCCTTTCAATTGATTCAAAAAACCCAGGGTAGAGATTTTATGAAGTTATCTTGCAGCTCCTGTGTACTGTATTGCAGATGGCATGTGCAGCAGTTGGAGGTAGAACATGCTGTCTGGTGGGTACCTCTCAGGAGTCTTGCCCATTGGTGTTTGAAAGGCTGCTCTGGGGAGTAGAGCAAGAGTAGAGCATAGCAAGTTGCTACAGATGGCTGAGATTTCTGTAGTGATGTTGGAGGGGAGAATGCTTTATGTGAGTAAGGAAGTTGAGACACCAGCTGTGGTTATTTCACCTGCACTTGAAAAAGAAACAAAAAACCCAAATAAACCTTTAACTCCTCAAAACACAAATGTAACCTTCACTTTCTTTGAATTTCTAATCTTATAGCTTCTGAGCATTAAAAATGTTCTTTGAGATTTTGTTCTGGTTACTGGTAAGCTGATATAACTGTGCTGTAGTGGTGTTTAACCACTTAGCCTCAAACTGACCTTAAAGTCCCTAGATTTCATTCTTTTTCTTCTTTTTTTCCTCCCCTTCTCTTTCTTCACAGAAAGCTCTCTGTGGTAGGAATAGAGAGCTGTATCTCTTGCACAGCCTAGATTTTAGACTCAGAAGTGAATTCTCAGTTGAGTCATGTTTCTTTATTATTCAGCTTCTAAGATGTAACCCCAGTGGTTGCCTGCAGAGAGCTCTGCTCACAGAAAGGCCTGGTAGGTGTGCGCAGACAAATCAGTTTTGGCACAGACTTTGATTTTTGGTATAAGTTACTCAGATCAGTGCCTGAATTATGTTCTGAATTAAATTTCTGCTATGGTCAAGGAGTCTCTTTTTTCCTGTAATAACAGTAATATCTTGAGCATCATTTGGGGTTTAAATTTGGTCTCGAGAGAGATAAGGAGATCCTGTACAAAGACCTTTGCATGAACAACTACTCCAAGACTGCCAAGCCCAGAGGTCTGGGGAGTGAGGAAAAATGAAGATTGTTGGACATAGCATGTAAAAATGTATTTTACTTTGTCAAAAATAGGTTTTCACGACTTTTCCTTCAATAAAGGAGCAGGTTGATGTCAAATACTTGTATAGCTACAAAAGCAATTCCGTTTGAAGTTCTGAAAAATGACAGCAGCACTGTGAAAAGCACTGTTCCAATATTCCTCTTGTAAAGGAACACTCAGGATCCTCAATCACCTTTTATAGAGCAAATCTGAATGTGGTCCCCTTTTGAACATTTGCTTCTTCCTGAAAGTTTGTGTCATGTGGAGCGTTGGGTAAAGCAACGATACTTTGATGTGAACAGGCCTGGGAACATCAGGACTGTTTTGTGGATTGAATCACTAGTTTCTAATCAAGGGTAGTTTTCCATTTAATGCTGTAGTGTGGAAGAGTGTTTGTCCTGTCTGGAATCTTTGTCTTGATATCATTGAGCTCAGTTTTTCACCAGAAATGAGGATTGTACTCTGTATCAGGTGTCTTGATTTCACAGAACTTACCTGCTGCAGGGCTGCTGAAGGGACAGTGATCAATGTTGCAGGTGACTTGGACACAGAGTATGGGGTGAAACTGCAAAGTAGTGAAGACAGGATGGAGGTGTCTAGGTTGGACACCTGCTAAGCAGCTTGCTAGAGTAGGGGTGATCTGTCTACCATGCCGTGAATTGGGCTTTTAGGGATATGAAAAGCTTTTTCTGCTCTTTAACCTGAGTGTCTCTGAAGTCTGGAGGGAAGACATGAAGTTAGAGGCCAAGGAGGAAGGCTGGAGAGGTGAAGCTGATGTTCCCTCTATCATGAAGCATGAAGTGTATGACCTGTGAGGCAGCAACATGAGCATTTCTTCTATCTATCTCTATCTCTAGCTGGAGTTCTGCCTCAGATGGGACTTCATGTTTCAATCCAGCATCTCTATAGTACCCTGCAGTATAAAATGTAAATGCTGTCTTTCTGGGGACCACTTTTTAGTGGTCCTCTTGAGGTGACATAATAATGAGTTATTAGTCCATGTGTTCATGCATGTATCACTGGTGCTCCTTGCAAGAGCACAGGATTTCCTCTTGGAGCAGCAGTGTTTGTCTGCATTGCAGGGTTCATGGTCTTCTCTATGCATTTTGCTTTCTCTCGGTGCTGAGTCCATGGTGGAGTGTGGCAGAGCTCTTCTGTACCTTCTCTGTGTGACATTTATGAGGCATATCAGGAGCACAGTTTAACTCTGAGTCAACTTTTGCCTTGGGGGGTGCTGTAGCATGCACGGGAGCTCAAAGAAGTAGCAGCAGCCAGAGCTTTCCAGTCTGTTTCTGGAGCAAGCCTGGCTATTTGCCTTCAGCTGCTGGGTCTTTCCAGCAAGGCTATTCAACAAAGGTGAGGCTGTGCTGCAGTGGGATTCTTCTGCTTGCTCAGGTGAGCTTTAGGTGCACTGTCTTACCTGCTGATTTTTGTTGAATTTGTGGTTACAGAATGTTAACATATAACCCAGCTGTCTTGATTTCTGAGATACTGAAAATGCTTGGTTCAGTTCTCTGGTCATCCTACGAGAAGTACGAAGTATAGCTAAAGGAACTGGTCTAGGACAGTGAAGGGGCAACACCAGCCTGGTATGACCACCCAGTCCTGGGTTTGTCCAGCATTGTCTGCATCTAAGGCGAATGGGATTTCTTGCATATTTGTGATGCCTACTTGCTCATAAAGAAGAGGATGCTAAACTGCTGCTGTGCTGCTTTTTTTTTTTTTTCTTGCAAATTAAATGCCCCTGGGGAAGGAGCACTTGCTCCCCTGCACTCTCTGTCTCTCTCCCTTTGTGTGTATCTGGTCTGTTGGAGAAGTCTCATGCTGGAGGTGGCAAAACTCCCTGTGCTGGGTTTCTGACCCCCTCCTCTCCCCTTCACAATGTTGTTACTGTTGCATCTGCTCTTCAGCAGGGGCTCCATCAAGTTTGTGTGACCTTAGCACTGTATTCATGCTGGAGGAGTTACCTTCCATAATGATGTCAACTGATGAGGCTGGCGGGATGGTGGCGGCCGCGATAAGACATGACATGTTCTAATGATTCGCCTTAGCGAGCTGCGTGTGTGTGTTGGGGGGGCACAGAGGGGCTTGGAGAAGGGAGGTGGGGGCCCCACAGGTGCCGACAAAGACTTTGACCTTTGCTGCTATAATATCAGTGTTTCACAGGCAGGGCGGTTCGGTAACCCACTTTCAGCCCATCAAAAATTGATTTAATTGCAATTTTTTCCCCCAATTAGGAGCACTGGAGCTTAACTAATTGGAGTAATAGAGAGTAATAAGGCTCTGATAAAAAGCCTTCCTCTGCCTCCTTTGTATCTTGTGTCATCGCCTGTCAGAGGTCAGAGAGCTTGCATATTCTATTAGGCAGAGTTGCCTTCATTTGTACAAATTAGTTTACCCAACAGTAATTAAAATGCCAGTGCGGGTCGGGGAGAGCTGAATACAATTGATGGGCACGTTGGTGAAGGATTTGACAGCTCCGGTGGCCTCCCTTGCCAAAGCGTGTCAGTGCTGAATCAAAGGCTACACAAACCCACAGACCCGTGCGTTTAACCCGCAGCACCGTCGGCACCAACTGCTCTCTCTCTTCTCCTATCTCCCTTTTGGACTTGCTTTCCCTTCTCCTTCTTTTCTCATCTCACTTGAGACTTTTTAAAATAGATGTTTCCCATCTTTGAGCTGTCCTTTCTGTTGATCGCTTTCATAACACTGCTACCAACCCCCCCATCCTGTCTCCCCTGGTTCTCCCCCTTTTTTCCCCCCACCTTCCACATTCCCAGCTGCAGGGCTGTGTCAAGTAATAACTTCTTTGTTTCCCAGTCCAATGAGTCTCCATATATAATAGTTTCCAAAATGGAACAACGATGTCCAATTCCAAGAGGCGGGGGAGAGCGCCAGGAGGAAGAAACGGGCTCTTGCACGTGTCAAGCAGATTCTGGATTTGAAATCCCTGAAGAGCAGAATAGAACTAGAGAAGCAATCTATTTACAGTGCAGGGAAGGGCACAAGCCTGGGGCACAGGGGAAATGTATTGAGAAGAGGTGGGAAAGGACCTGCTTTATCCAGGTTCCTTCAATGACTTTGCATTGCAGGATTCCCAGCTCAGGCAGGACCGACTCTAGAGGCTGGGTTGATAGTGGGGAAAGTATATGTTTTTCAATATGACTTGTATTTCTAGAGCTGAGACTGTTTCCAAGCCTAAGGATAAACAGTTTCTTTCCAAAAGGACTGATGGACATCTACCCCAGTCCCTCTGGTTTGTTCACATCTGGCAATGGTCTGTCCAAGATGGGGTAAAGAGGGATGCTACATGAGTCAAACTGTAGTTGGCACCCTGGGAGCAGCCATGGGATTATTGCAGCTGGAGTGTAGCCAGAGCACTGCTGCTGTTGCCAGGAATGCCATGGGATCTTCAACAACCACAAGTCAGTCAGATGGAGAGTTCTTGTGTTTCTTCCAACAGCACTGCCAGGATCTGTGTTCTCTTTCATTTCCTGGCCCAGCTTCTATTGTGGGGGCATGATGTCTAATGAAATGTCTCTTCTGCAACATAGAGAAGGTCTTGCTTCTGGAGAAGCAGGCCCTTGGTTGTTCTGTTGGGTTTTTATTTTCTCCTCTCCTCTCCTCTCCTCTCCTCTCCTCTCCTCTCCTCTCCTCTCCTCTCCTCTCCTCTCCTCTCCTCTCCTCTCCTCTCCTCTCCTCTCCTCTCCTCTCCTCTCCTCTCCTCTCCTCTCCTCTCCTCTCCTCTCCTCTCCTCTCCTCTCCTCTCCTCTCCTCTCCTCTCCTCTCCTCTCCTCTCCTCTCCTCTCCTCTCCTCTCCTCTCCTCTCCTCTCCTCGAAGATTCCTTGTGTTGGACAACAAAAATATGCTGTTTATGAAGTATGTGTGTTAATGCTGTGCAAAATTCTTGCCTTCCTCGTTTGGTTTTTGGCTTGGTTTTAGTTCCTAGGGGATCCCTGTGAAAGCAACATGCCCTGTTATGGAAGCCTTACAATCATGCTTTTTTTCCCCTTAGAAGGGCCTATTAGAGGGAGCATGTAGTCATGGTAGCCAGCAGCTTTCAAAAGACAGGAGGAAGTTTAGTGGGGAAGGGTCTTTACATCTCCAAGGCCATCTGGAGACTGGCCATAGCAGTTTTTATGGTGGATGTAGATGCATCTGATCAGAGTCAGTGTACATCAGTGTGTTATATATATTTCAGGTAGATGAGTCATGCCTGCATTAATATATTTAAGGCATCCTGTACTCCTTTCTTCCCAATCTAGTCTCTCCCCAGTCTGGTTGTAGAAAGCAGTGTGGGCAAAATGAATGACACTCCTTAAGCTAGTAACTCAGCTTGAATTGTTTTTCTTGGGCAGCTGGCAACAACAGTTGTGAAAAAGCTGCACTTCTCTGAGCTGGAGGGTTGTCTTATGTGTGCTCTGTGCTCTCTAAGACAAAGAGCCTTGTTGAAGATAGACTGAAAGAAGTAAGCCTCATAGAAGGCTTCAGCCTGATCTTCCACACTAAATGAAGTTTCAGAAGTTTTGGAGCCAAGCTTTGCATGCTTTCCTCCAATCTGCATGTTGTCTTAGACATATGAAAGCTGACTTGTGTTGCTTTTTTGCCTGTCACCTCTGAAAGGTTCCCAGTTATGACACACCTGAGGCTTCAAGGTGTGTGCCTGCAGATCAGACTCAAGGGGAGGGGCCCTCTATCATGCCCGGGAATCCAGACTTTAAGGTCAGTTCACTCTCAGGCTTCAAGAATTTCTCATTGGCACCCCTTCTTGTGCATGTTGTCTTGCGAATGCTGCATTCTAATGGTGCAGTGAAGGTGGCCTGCTCTTGTGGGAGAAGTCTTATCTTTGCTTGCTAATGGGCTCAGGCTGTTAAAGATAAGGCCTGCAAACCTGATCCCACTGAAGTATGAGACAAAATTCCTGTTGACTGAATGGAGTCAGCTTTACCCAGAAGAGACTTGTTTGTGGCCCTGAGGCCTGTATTCGATGCTGGAGAAAAATCTCTTTATCTAATGCTTTTTTCTCTCTCTGTTTTTTTTTTTTTTTTTTTTTAATTTATTTTTTTTAATTCCCTCTGAGGGGTGAGGGGTAAGGACCAAGGAGGGAAAGCTGAAGTCCAGAACTGACAGCATGAGGGAGGATTAGACCTAGCTGTTCCTCCCACCTTTTTCTCCCTGTTGGTGTGCCTCCATGGTAATTTAGACCTGTGGCAGCCATCAAAGCCTTGTGCATACCTTCTACACAAAGGGATCTGTCTCCCACGTGAGAGTGTTCTCTGCTGGGACAGAGTCAGTTTGTCCCCCAAAAGAAAAATCTTAAGCACCCAATTGCCTGCTTGACTGACTCCCTGACTGCTATTGTGTTTCTAACCACAGTAATTGACTTTAGTAGTTATTAATGGATTATGACTGGGGAGGGGGGACAAAACCCAGCACCTAGCTTTGTAGCAGAGGGACCTCCTGACCAAAGTGCTGCTTTCCAGACATGGGGCTTGACCGACAAGCTGTCAAAGTGGGAGTCTTTTGTTTGTTCTCCTCTGAGGTGGGTGACATCAGCAAAAGAGAAATGTTCCCCCCTGTCCTGGACTATGGTGGAGAGAAGGCAGGCATTGAGCAGAAACCATGTTTCCAAAGATTAAATGCTGCACACTTTCTTAATTGATTGTGGTGGCTGCTGCACAGCAACAGGAATTGGATTTTCCATAGACTCTCAGACTTTGGTCAAGGACTTATACGGAGAAGAGTAATGTGAGCACCCTGCAGCACCTGTAGGGACAGCCAAGTGCTACAGGTACTTTGGCTGATCACATGTGCACTGCCAATGAACCTGGAATTTTGCATGTAGGACATCCTGATTGGAGACACTTTGAAATAGCTCTAGTTCTGCAGGCCTTTTCTAGCCTAAAGGGCATCTAAGAGTCACAGAACTTGTGGACACCTCCATGTCCATAAGTTGCGGTGGAAGAATAGAGTCAGCACAAAAGAGAGCCTTGGTAGCTGAAGCCCTTCCTAAGTTCTTGTAGCTCTTTGAAATGGTTTGATGTTACCTGCTTGCCTCTTTTGCAGAGTGTTTTTTCAGTGCTGATTTGGCTTTACGACTTGGAGAAACCATTTGCTCAACTAAACCACAGAGATAGGAGTAGAAGGAGTCCTGAGTTCTGGTCTTGCTTCCATCTGGTCCTTCTCTGGCTTTGATTGAGTTGAACCTGTGTTCACCACTTGGCTGCTGAGTGCCTTCTTTGAGCAGCAGTAGTGCTTCTCACAGAAGTCAAGGGTACTGCAAGAATCCATTCCTGGTGCAGTAGAGGTTTGCAGACACCTCGACTTCCAAAGCAAGAATGCTGTAGAGGATCAAAGAAATGTTTAAAAACTGCTCTGTTATTTTTATAGACATGACATTGTTTTCTTATTTTGCTTTCATTTTTCAGCTGCCAGCCCTGTGTCATACTGCAAAAGTTTTTTAGGCAAAGTGTAGAAATGGCTTTTATTTAAAGCAGGTTCCATTTCCTGTGTTCATGCTATCCTTGTTGCATTGACTTAAACATAATTTTGGCATTTTATTCTCGGTAGCTGCAATAAACATGGCTTTATGAGAGGTCATTTGTAACTTACTTAGAAGTCCTTGTATGAGCTGCTTCCTCCTATTTGGACTGAGAATGGGAAGCTGGCATGAAACAAGCAGTGTGGTTTGGAGAGCACAACACCCATATTCCTCATGCTTGATTTTAAGGATTTGTTATGTCTTATGAACTATATAAGGCCAGTGGGTGTCAGGTGACCTCTGGAGCCAGCATGTGCAGCAGGGGCATAGTATTGCCAAGAGGACTTTGGAATGGGCCCTGATGGAGGGTGTAAACAGAGCCAGATATTGCTGCAGGAGAGCTGTGCTGCCTCTGACAGGGAGTGCCTGAGCACTGGGGAGGGCAACCTGATCCAGCTTTGAAATTGGCCCTGCTTTGAGCAGGTTGGACCAGAGACCTCTGTTCTGTGATTCTTTAGGCCTGTGATGCTGCAGCCAGTTCATGATTGTATTCAGAAGTTGCCAACAAGCAGAAGTGAGACATGAAGTAGGAAATAACAGTGAATTTTCCATGGGGTCTTTGCAGATTACAGCACTAACTGTGTATGAAACATGCGAAGTACTGTACTGACTCATTTGAAAAAGTTGTTTACAGCTGTTCCTGTTTAGGTTTTCCCATTGTATTTACAAATGCATCTTTATGTCCTGCCAATTCTCTGCAGTTGTGACCTGCTGCATCTGGGAAGCTCAGCTAGTGAGAGTCTTGTGGCAGCTCTCCCTTTGCTGCTGCCTGTCTCTTGTGAAATGTGGTGGGACATGCTGAAATCATCTTGAACCAGAATTCAAAGTCTGTCTTGTAACCTTTTTTCTCTGTCTTGCTCATGCACTTTCTTCAGAACGTGAGGATTAGTAAGTGTTTTTTGTTTGTTTCTTTGTTTTTTTAAACAGCTCATTTGTGACAGGGACAGCCTGCTGTGGACACATCTCACCTCTGAGAATCTGGGACCTTGAGAGGTGAGTGAGCTTCCAGGTTACAGGGAGGGATTTGACAAGAAAAGTGAATAACAATGCAATATTGGGAATGCTGCAAATGAGTATCATTCCTTTTGTCAATACAGGCAAGGGGTGATAGAAGATGAGATGTGTTGTGGAGTGGGGGACGAAGCAAACTGGTGTGGAAAGGCATATGGGGGGTGGTTCTGGTTCAGTAACTTGGCTTTTCTTCTCAGCTTTTCCAGCTGATGGCACAGCCATCTTAGTATCTTCCTATTACCTGTATACAGTCAAAATATACCCATTACACCACCTTTTCATCTGTCTGTTGATGCCTCAGCCAGAGGAGGTGAGGAAGGTGATCCTTATCCTCCCATTCACCCACTTCTCTGTGGTGCTGGGAAGCCAGAGGTAAACACAGGCTCTGAAGTCACCTTGTCCTGGCTGGCAATTCCAGTAGCTCAGAGAGGTGATGTGTGGCAACAGGTTATCTATGGAAGTGACTTAGGCACGTTGTCTTCTCTTTGTCCTAATGAGCACTGAGGAGGTTAATTGCTGTGGCCTCTGATTTGGGGTCTTTGAGTAGTTCCTGTTCGGTGAAGGTGCTGACCTTAGCAATTGGGAAAACGTTGTTCTCAAATCTTGATGTGAGACTCAACTGCTGACAAATTTGAAACTCTCAGCCTGAGGGTCTCAGTGTAGTGATGGAAAGATAGCAAATATTTCACAGGATTATTGGAACGGCAGCCCTGCCTTCCAGGACCAGGATGCTCTGGGTAGGAGTGGCACAGCCCAAAGGAGTGCTGTCAGGATTGAGGTGAGCAATGGCAGAAGGGGCCTGAGGGATATCAGTAGAGCTGTATTTGGGGAAAGGGGGTGGAGGAAGATTGGTGTGGACACAGGGTAGGTCTGAGACCAGTTACCTTCTAATCTATAGTTTAAATAGTTTAGATTGTTTAAATCAACTGTATCAAATACAAATTTAAACCAGAGTTTTTTTTTCTCTGAAGTAACAAAAATACTTTCCAACAATGGACCCTACAAAGGACAAACTGGAGCAGGAAATAGCACCAGTGCATTAGTTATGGTGCATGTTTCTTAGTGATCCATCCAGTGGTGTCTTTGGAGTACCCCAGAAGGATGCAGGCTGTGCTGTGATGCCCATCAAGTCTTCTGGCTGTTCTTGAATAGAGGCATCTGACAGGGGTGAGGAGATGGGCAACCCTCTCCCCCCTGCCCCAGTCTTTCTGACAGCCTTTCCCAAGGAAGCCTGAAGAGATAATAAAGCTGTGTAGAAAATAGGATTAAGGTAATGAACAAGCACAGCGGAGTTTGATCTTTCAATAACGTAAAAGCCTGAGTGACAGGCAAATAAAAAAGCCAAGGCAACCTAGGCCACTGGGCCTCTGTTGAAATGGCTAGAGTGTCAAACTTATTCTTCCCTCTTCACCTGTCACAGCTGGAATGCACCATGCCACTGGGTCTTTTCCTCTGCAGAGACCTGTGTGTGAGCTGGTAGACTCGTCAGCATGTGCAGGGTAAGAGGCTGAGTAGGAAGCATGGCTGGGACTCTAGCCTGTGAGGCTTGATATCGTTATTCATAGAAAGGGAGTACAGAACCATCCTTCCAGGTCTTGACTCTCCATAAACTGTTCATCTTCCCAGCAGAGCTTTGGATCCATCTTCAAAGGCTCCAGTGATTGCCAGAAGTGATCTTGTAAGAAATGCTGTCTGTTCCTTTGAGGCTTTTCAATGTTGTCTCCCTGGTCAGACACCAGGAGTGAGAGTGGGCATGAAAACTTAAAATCCTAGAGCCACCCAGGACTTAAAAACTCCTCCTGTGCTCAATGTGTCCTGATAACATCTGGCAGTCAGAGCCTGAGTTTGCTGCTTGCCCTTTTCTTGTAGCCACAAAAGGGCCCAGAGGCTGCCCCACAGAGGCTGAACATGGCAAGGATATTATGTCTAAGAACAGAATCCAGGTAACTGTCAAAAAAAAAAAAAGAAAAAAAAAAAGGGAAGGGTAGAAAGATGCATAAGGTGTGTTCTTGAAAACCACAGGATCCTGAGCACCACTGAGGTGTTTAGTGCTGTCCAGGATCAGCTAGTTCAGTTAGGGCAGTTTTCTTTGCATCAAGGGGTGAGTAGGTAACAGTACAACAGTTTCTGTGCCATTTTCTTCCATTGGGGTAGGTGGTCTTTTTACCCAACAGCTCAGATCTGGAACGTGCTACAAAAGGATTTAAAGCTTAAATAACCTTTTGTGTACTGATCATCTTAGTTCCAGGCCAGATAAGTCCTTGCCTGGTGCTTGTCGCTGTTGGTCATGGTATGTTTTGTATTTATGACCTTCGCTGTTCTCTGACCCTGGGGCAGCCATTCTCATCCCTCCAAGAGGAAGGGGATAATATCTTCACCTGTAAATATGTCCTGTGCTTTGAAAAGGGCTTGATTGGTTTTGGTGTAGAGGAAATTTTTAGTGGGGAAAGGAAACGCCTCTTGCTGCATCCCGCTCCCACAACTGTCTTTCATTTTTGACTCTGCTGAGATGATGGCGTTGGATCAAAGCCATAACAGGCAGCAACAAGCAATTGTCAAGGGAGTCTAAAGCAGGGGAATGACTGCATAATGCCAAAACACTGTCTCTGATGGCTGAAATTCCAGCTGCTGCTACACCTGGCCCTGTCTCCTGTAATGAAGGAGGATTTAGATTTTTTTCGTATGCTTTTGAAGCTGGCTAGCTGCACTTGTGGAGGACATCTCTCACCCCTCACATACTACCTTGTGCCATTTGATTGCTTTTAGAGTAGGGAAGTTGCTGTGCACTTATTCCCACTCTGGATCAAGGTGTGTGTACGTAGAAGCAGTTGTAAGTTCAGTGATTAGAGGCCTGCAAGGGGAACAGTGAGCAATATGGGCCACACGATACTAACCTGTGTCCTTGCATCAAGTATCAGGGCTTGCTGACTCCTTGTCCTCTTCCAAGTACCCTTGTCCTTCCTTTAGCGAAGGATATGATGGCAGCTGCCCCTCTTGCAGGTCAGGTTCCTCTGCTCACTTCTGCCTTTCTCTATTCAGACCATCCTGTCTTGTTTGCCAGTGTGAGTGTGTGGCTCAACAGAACAGCCACTTAATGGCAAGCAAGAGAAAAAGAAACCTTATTCAGATCCTCCTCCTCTTTCTTTTTCTTTCTATTGCCTTTGGGAGTTTAAACTCCTTGGAAGATGAGGGTCATGCACCACTGACAGCTCCAAGGCCAGCATTTGTCATTTGCCTGCAGAGGACTGTTGCTTCCCATGTCATTGGGGTGGTCTTGCATGTCGTTAAGAGACAAATGCTCCTGTCTCAAGGATGCTTCTTCATAAGGTAGAAAAATCCAGAGGTCTCTTTGCAGCAACTCTTGGAGCTATTCTGCAAAGCCTGACATTTGAAATGGACCAGTGATCTGTCTTACATGGTAGTCTTCATGCTATAAACAGTTTGAATGCACAAATCCTACAGTGTTCTTTCCTGTGACATGACATGACATGCTGCAGAGCACAAGAGCTCTGAAAACTGAACCAAAGTTAGCTGTGGCCTGCAAGCCACCCAGATCCTCTACCTTTTAAATAGCCAGTCTTTGTCCAACTCCTCCCCCCTTTTGAAGATATTTTTGGCAGAGTGGGGATTTTGTTTGTTTGTTTTCTGGGGTTTTTTTTTGTTGGGTTTTTTTTTTTTTAAGAACCCTCTAATTTCTTGTTCGGTTTTTCTCCCGCTCCTGAGCCCTTTGAAAGTAGCTTTATGCCGTCACTGACACCAAACTGACACTTTGCGTTTCCCCACTTCTTATCCCTTTATGGCAACAGATGTTGAAATTTTGTATCCCTTTTATCTGTCCCTCTTTGCCCTCTTCCTGTAATTAGGTTTCCCTTGTTAGCAGTACAAAGTGGCCCGGTTTGCTGCCTGGCCTTTTGAGCCATTGTGTCGGAGCACATTTTTTTCCTCCTCTTTCGGAAGAGTTCCTTCCCCCTTAAGTAATAGGCAGGGTGTGGGCCAGAGCTGTGGCTTTTTCTTGTTTCTTTGTTCTCCATTTATCTCTGCCACCTTTTCAAAGAGATGGAGAAAAAAATAGAGAATTCTTGGAAGGGAAGATACAGAGTTGCATTTCTTGACCATCAGGCCCCCCCGCTCTTCAGGTGTTCACGGCAGGTGCCTTTGATGTCTGCAGCTTTTGGGGAGGTGGGAGGTAGAGGATTCATGAGAGTGACTTGGGAGTGGAGGAGAAGGGAGATTCAGGTGTATGGATGGTGCCCTCAGCAAAGGGTTGGGAAGGAGTCTTAGGTAGGCAGCCAGGCAGCAGCTGAGCAGGTTAGTAATCTGTTCTGCCTGTAGTGTTATTGCACTGTGCTCTTTCTTTCCAAGAGGCAACATGAGTGTTACCATCTTTAAGCAGCTGGCTGAAGTTTGTTAATGTGCTGCTGCTGTATCTGTAGTGTGTGTTTCCATGGGTCCCTTGCTAGGTTACATCTGTCTGGGCCATGGAGGGGGAAAGAATGAGTTGCTGTCTTTTCAACTTTTGGCTTATGTTGATCTGCATCCATTTTGGTATGCAAAATCCATCCATTATAGCACTGAACACTCTGGTCAGCTGATCACTACTGATGATTTCCTGTTTAAATCCAGTCCTTCTTGACTTTGTCTCCTGTTGTGCTCCAGTTTGTACTTGTGTGGAAGTAGATGAGTGAAATGAAAATCTGCAGGTCTAGTTCTTAGTTATAAATCTTGCTGAATGTTTTCAGTAAAAGTTTTTAATGTAAAAGCTTGGCTCAAGGCTTCTTAGTGTTGTGTTCTAAAATAATTTCTGTAGAAGAGCATTCTCTCCACAGCTTTGAACTCCAAGGCTTATGCAAGCTTGAGACCCTCTAATTTATTCACCAAAGGAGCTGTTGGGTGAAGGAAGTACATATATTCAGAACTGTAGCTGGTAAATCAAAAGGAAAGGTAACTGACTCCAAGAAGTGTGGGGTGTCTCTTTCACCCAGGCATTTAAACTGAATTTATCCAGTCACAGAGAAGTAGGTGCTTATGTCTGATAACAGGAAAGACAAACAATAGCAAATATTATCCTGTCATTGATATCCTGTCACCAGTTTCACAGGATTTGGAGAGCAGCAGAATAAATGCAGTAGATGTGTAATACCCTTTCCAGCCCTGCTTTTCTATAGATTCATATGACAAGCATCTGTTTTTGCCAAGGAAACTCCTCCGGGTTTTGTGGGAAAGAGGCTCTCTATTCCTTTCAGACTTGCATTTCTTTCTCAGCATCTCTGTCTTGGCTCAACACAGTTTTAAATCACAATGACCAATCCAGACCTTGAGATTTTGACTGTTGTTGGAAGCAGGATACCAGGCCTATGGCCGGCTTGAGCCCATTCTGGAGAAAGCTTGCTGGTACAGGGAGCCTCTTAAGTGGTGGTTTCTTGGATGACTGTCCCTTTTAGAAGACTTTGTTGTGTTCAGAGCTCTGTCTCCTGTCTATAATGGATAGCTTCAGTCTTGTCTGTGCAATGTATTCCCATGGTATGCATATTTTCTCAAAACTGAGGCCTTGTTGTTCTTTTCTGATTTCTGGTTGGGCTTTGGGTTTGTGACACTATGTTTCTGAACTCTCTCACATAAACTGGGCATCTTCTCCCTTTTTTTGTTAATAAGGCTCTGGTCCATCTTAACCTAGGTGTAAAATCATTGTAAGAGGAGGAACATACAGGTGTTTATCCTAAATCCTTTCTTCCCCATGGCAGTCTTGTCCCTATCTCACTAGAAAGGACCATGAGGCCAGCTCCTGCCTTTTGGATGTGTGGATGTTCAGGGCATGCTGCAGCCTTTGAACTCTTGTTCAGGCATATTTATGACAACTTTACAAGGCCCTGAACAATCAGAGAGCATGGGTGGGGGCTGGACACTCCAAGCACATCAATCAGTTTCATCCCTCTGAGCCAAAGCAAAAGTAATCTTTATTTTTCCCTGGGTTGAGAGAGAATCAACAGAGGCAAGAGAGAAGAATGGGAAGGAGTGAATGAGGAGCCCCCTCTGTCACTGGCTAGTGGTAGCTCATTTAAACAGATGGCTTTGTTTTGATTTGGACTCTCCATTTTTTGTCCCCCCACTAAAGGAGGCCTGCAGAGCTCTGTCCAGAAAGGGAGCAATACAGCCGCCTGTTCCCACACAAGTGGGGCGAAAGGCGAGAGGCTTTGAGAATTTCCTGCTTCTTTTCCTCGCCTCCCTCTTTTTCTCTTCCTCCAAGAAATCACAGTTTGAGAATTCCCCCCTACTCCTCCCGTTGGAAAGAAAGACAGAGAAGACATTCTTGACATTCTTTGCAGAGAAAAGGGGTTAAATGTCTGAATTTGGGGGTCACCATGTTATACAAATTGCAATCTAATCGTTTTTACAAGAACACACGTGTGCTAAGAAAAGGAGCCATGGAAGAGAAAGAAAAGGGGATAGACAACCTTTTTTGTCCTATCTTCTTTTTTTTTTTCCCTCAAGGTTTTGGACTATTGTCATGTCCTGTCTCTCTCCCCTCCTCACCCCCGAGAGGGAGAACATTGGTTTTATAGTTAAATTGGTTCGTAAAGCAGAAGGGCTTGGTGCCATTTCTGTTTGTTTTCCCAAATAAAAGCCCCAGCAGGGTCTCTTTTGCACCGTTGTGGCTTTATTTGAAGAAACTGGCTTTTTCCCATAGCCCAGTGTGTCAGTTTATCCTCTGAACTTAACCTTACGGGAACCCGAACAACAAAAACTCACAGGGTCCCAGAGCTGGAAAGGTAAAGAAATTGTATCTTTTTATTGGACCATTTAAAATGTGTGTGGGCCAATTCAGAGAAAGCAGAAGAAAAGAAGGCAAAACTCCCTTTTCTGTCTCTCCTCTCAACACAATCTCAGACCATCGTTGGTGTCTTTCCCCCCCTACTGCCTCAAGTCCCTTCAGCTGCACTGGGGAATCAGGGAGAGGCATTTGCCCTGAAAATCACTTGAAACAGCATCTCTGAGCCATTTCACTTGGAGATGCTCCCTCAAAATTCCCCAATCCAATCCCACACCTCCCTGCAGGAATTAGTAGCCTGGTCTAAATGCAGGGGCAACTTTGGGATAGGATAGAAGAATAACTTTGCCAAGGATCTGTGTTTCTCCTTATGTACAATGCAGGTGTTGTTTGATCAAGCCTTTCCCTTCTTAGCATGAGTTGCTGCATCCCCACAGTGCCTTAGCTGCTATTGCAAAGCACCTAGAAGAGACAGCAGCTCAACTGTTCCGTTTGGTTTTGGCACACTCTTCTAATTGGGTGACAGAAATTGTGTAAATGCTGCACTTGGAAAAATTATTTTTAAATGGATTTGTTTTCCTTTCTCATTGCTTGATACTCAAATCAAATATCCCAGTGTTTGGAACTGAACAGGGCTCTTTATACCTTTTTTTTTTAAGTATATGCTTCCCACCTGTCTTGTTTCAAATAGTTATTGGGGCTGAAATACTGGTTTACAGCTCTCTTTGGTTTCTGAACAGTCATCTGCTTGTGTGCAATAGATTCTCCTCTATGATGAATGATCATAGTTCACAGATGAGGATTCCAGAGCCAGTGAATTGTCCTCAGTTTTGCACATCTCTGTTTTCAACAGACATTCAAAATTCAGCAGTTTCCTAGTGTTCTCATATTTATATAATATCAATTCTAGTGGACTGGAGTCACCACAAATTGAGGGTAGGGAGAAAAATGTTGTTTCATTCCAGCTTTTGGAGTGTAGTTTCTTGTGTACTGTAGACAGTTGGGCAAGATACTCAGCAAATGGGCAGGTTCCAGGGAGGTAGGTGCAGACTTCTTTTGGACTCTGACTATCAGAAAGATCTCAGGGAGATCCTGAGCTTTTATGGCCACACAAATAGTTGCAGTGGCTTAGGAGGCCGTATATAATTTTAACTTGGTGAAGCAACATCCCATGGGTTATCTGGAAAGTAACCATTTGGGCTCTGTCATGACTGATCTTATTTTGTCTTCATATTACTGATTGAGAAGGAATAGAACTTGAAGCTGTTTTCAAAAAAAGAACAAGAACTTAAAGAAACCAGACTGTTTCTTCCCTTCTCTTTTCTTCCATGCTGCCTGTCTTCTGGAGGTATCAGGAGAACTATGCTCATGGCTAGATTTCTAGCATGGAAAGGAAAGAGTGAAATATGGAAAACCTGAATAAATATATTATTTTAAAAGTAATTTTTTAAAGTCTTGAAGAACTTGGAAATTGACTGAGATGAATCAAAGGATTCTCTATAGTGTCTGAACAAAATGCCTTTCATTGTTGGACTCATCAGTTGGATATATTTACCAGGCACGTTGACTTGGTTTAAACATCTTGTTCTATCACCAAGGAGTCCGGAGCCTAGTGCCAACACAGCTTTCCTGTACTAGGGATGAAATAGGCTGCTGGATTTGCTCTGGCTCTCTTCATTGTGGGCAGGTGCTGGATTATTGCCAATATTATTCAGTCTGTCTAGATGCTTAACAGGAAATATGAAACATTAGGAATATTATGAGATTCCTCACCACTCGAGGCTTACTTGTATCTTTGTAGGTGCTGCATTGGCCCAGGTAGTTTGTGGTTAAAGTGCTGAAATTGAGAGCTCTTGCTCTAGAGTGGTCTTTCCAGAAACCTTGCACTGTCACATTTGTGATTCTGCCTCACAGAGCTCCTCTGGTGCAGAGTTGTTTCTGTTGGTGCCACCCAGCACTGGAACTGAACACGGGCACTATCTGGCCCAAGCTGTTCAGTACAAAGTCAAGCAAAGCTCCAGCCATCTGCACTGGTAACTACCTGGCTTGCCTGAAGAAGACCTGGGAGCGAAACAGCTACTTGCTACTGCTGGAGAGCCATGGCAGGGTGGGGAGATGGTGTGGCCCTTCCATGTTTGGGCTCGCTTGGCCTTCACAGACACTTCCTGACTAACCTTCACAGCCCATAACAAGGACAGGGCCTCTGAAGCACTGAGGATCAGCCTGCCTGGGATTTGAAAGGTGTTTAGGTGAAAAAGGGACCACAAATGAAAGAAGGTGCCTGTTTCCTGCTGCGTTTGGCTGATGCTGGTGAAAAAGGTCCAAGATAGCTATGCCATCTCTTTCTGTCCCTCATGGAGAAGGTATCTTTTGTCCCTCTAAGTTGTTAGAAACCATTGGTGATGTGCTGGTGTAGCTGCTGCTATTCTGTTGCCAGTTTGTGGGTTATCTTGATCCTTTATGGGTTATTAAGGATTAACTGTGGGTTTTGCTCCCAAGAAAGGGGGAAGCTATTCAGGTATGAGGTTTGAGGGAAGGGATTATTTGGGAGTGGAGTAACCAAGAGTGGACAATTTGTGGCCACTAACTTGTGATCCCAAGACTGGAAAAGTTGTGGTGGCAAAATTCCCTTCCTAGCATGGGCTTAGCATGGCTATGTGTGCTGCAGGCACATAGACCTAGTCTGGCATGGTGGTAGCTGTCCAGAGACACCTTAATCTGCTGAATTAAGGGGAAATACTAATCGTGTTCTATATCTTTTTCACCTTAAGTGTGCCCATGCCAGAACACATCAGTGTTTTGTTTGTGTCCCCAGTGTAGAGCACAGTAAATTTTCCCCTGGTGCCATATGGTTAAGTGCTTCACTGTAGCAACTACCACATTGCCTCTGTAAATTGCCAAAGAGCTGCTCCTGTTTCCAAGGGCTGCAGATCCCACCTGAGAGCTGCTTTGGATGACCTGTTCTTGGGCTAGGAGAACTGAACTGATTAACAAACCAGCAAAGCAAGGTTTACTTTGCTGCAGTAAGTTGCAAGTATGTGTGCTCATTTTATGCCTACAGAGAAAAGCCAGTTATTTTCTTTTCTGCTTCCTATTTTTGTTGCCTTTTCTTTCATTTCTGTTGCCTGAGATGGAAACGTAAGCAGAGGGAGGAAAACTGGTGTGACTCTGTTGAAGTGCTTGGGCACCACTGCAGTGAGGTGTGAAGGCATGGAGAAACAATGGGAGTGAAGCACCTCGGTGGTGTTTAGGGTCCAAGCTGCTGGTGCTGCCTAGAGCTTGCTGGGGTAGCTCACCTCTTGGGAGTAACTCCTTGCTCCTGCCTGAGCAACAGGCAGAAGATTCTGTCATTTCAGCAGTCTGGCCTCTTATGTGTCTCACAGGTCGTCCAAGGATTCTTG
The DNA here is from genome assembly GCF_031753505.1 of Anomalospiza imberbis. Classification (NCBI taxonomy): domain Eukaryota; kingdom Metazoa; phylum Chordata; class Aves; order Passeriformes; family Viduidae; genus Anomalospiza; species Anomalospiza imberbis. Next base: position 22,273,597 of record NC_089688.1, read on the forward strand.
TCTGGGAGAGCAGCTGACTCCTCCTCATACCTCTGTTGTATGTCTTACAACTCTGGGCCACACATACATCTTGTAGGATGAAGAAGGTTTTGCAGAAGCCTTGATAAGGGCTGTGTGCATGTCCATTTGTCCTGCTGGCTTTGCAGAATGGCAGATAGAGGGGATCTGTGTGCTTGGAAGGGTGGGGGAGTGCCAGAGCACTCATGTCCATCCATGTCTCACTCCACAGTAGATCTGATGACCCATCTGTGCCAACAAAATCCCATTATCCTTGCTTATAGTGCTGAAACCATGTTCAACCTCTCAACCCACAGACAGGTGCAGAATTGCTGCTGGGTTGGTTTACAAGTAACCTTCCAAGGGTTAATGTATTGTGAGAAGGTTGCAAAGGGCTGAAGCCTGGAATCCCCTCGATTCCTTGCCTGGAGAAACACAAAGTCCAATAAGCCAGCACCCCTGGATTCGTGTTGGGGGGGATTAATTCATGCACTTGATGTTAAAGCTTGTCCGAGAGGTTTGCATGGGGGGGCCATTGCTAGGGCTGGTTGGCCTCTCTAAATGGTTGCTAGGGCCCTGGCATCAAGGTCCAATGTAGCTGCCCACAGCCACGGTCACGGAGGGAATTACACAGCCACAAAGAAATTGTTATTCTACATAATCTGCTCTTTGGAGAGTGACTGTGGGGAAACAGGCTGGCCCCAGCATGCCGCCAGCTCTGTGATCATAGAAGCGTGCTGGCTGCAAAGATCGGCCAGGGCTCGCCTTCTGATCTGGGGACACCAGGGCTCGAGGCGCTAATCTGCTTTATCAGCGATTTCTCTCTCCTGACACAAAGGTGTTTACTTGTTTTAACATCTCCCAGGACTCTATTTCTCCTTTTGTGTGGTCTTTATCCCCCGACGAGGGCTTTAGCCCAGATTACAGACAGAATTAAGGCATTTGGCGATGTGCCTCAGAACTGTGTGATGCTGGATCAAGGAACAGAATGTAACAAAATAATGGAGGGAGATGCTGAGAGTGACCCCACTGCGGGATCCTGTGCTGTTGGCTTTCAGGACTGCTTCATTGTCCTGAGAACCAGGAGGCTGTTGGTGAGGGGTGGCCATGCAGCAGAGTTTGAAAAGCAGGTGCTTCAGGTTTTATTGTGTCCAGCATTTTTGATGTAGAGGGTGTGAGGAGAAGGAGAAGGAAAAAGGGAGGGTTTGCAATAGGTGGCCATTTCAAGAAGCTGGGCGGATTGCCCACTCCATTCCCAAGAGTCTGTCATGTCTGAATACCACTGGCTGCTGCAGCAGGTGGAATGACACTGGGACAGGCTATGCCATGCACCTGATGCAATTCCGTGTGACCCAGGGAAGCGGCTCAAGCTTCTTCTTGAAGTCTGGCAGGCCAGGACCTCACCAGGCATCATCCACCAGGTGAGCTGCTGGTTCTGCATATAAACAAGCAGCAGAGTGATACTTCCAGAAAGCACTCAGCATAGAGCTTCATGGAGATCTTGCTTTTGCTCTTTCACTGCAGGCAAGGAATTAAAAAGGAGGAAAGAATCAAAAAAAGGAGAAAAATCTAGCCTTTGGAAGGTCATCTCCAGATGATTGATCATTGGGGTGGTTGCTTTTGACCTATCGCGTTCAGCCCCAGATATGGTGTTTGTAGAATGTGGTATAACTGGAGGGAGTTGAGGAGAGCAGCTATGGCAGACTGGGTTGGGAAAGTCTGATTTGCCTGTGGATCTGTGCTGTGTGTCAAAGATCTAGGGAAATACCCCAGTGGACAGTATTTTGAAGGACAGAGTATGGGATGGGATTGAACATGTAAATGGCTCTTGCAGACTATTTGGAGTCTGACTAAGCTGGGAGTTGTCTCCTATGGAAATGGAGCCATATAATTCAGAATACTGGTCACTTCTCCCAGGGAACAGGATCCCATTCTGCTGGGGGTCAGCTGCGTCTGTACCTTGGCTCTTTCTCTTTCAGCTAGGACTCCTGCTGGTCACCCTTCATGACCCTTCATGGTTAGTGGCCCAACCAGTAGCAGAAGCTGGGGGTGGGAGAGGAAAACTGTGTGGGCTTTTGTATTCCGTTATATCACAGAAATGAGATCTGGAAGACTTCTGTGGCACCATCTCTGCTCTGGCCAGCTGAACTGGAAGGGCTTTTTGTTCTGAATGACTCTTCCCTTAATGTGTTTCATTGCAGTGGTCAGCTGTTGACCTGTTTAGGGACCGACTTCCACCGTGGAGCTGGAGTCCTGGATGTGTTCTACGAAACGCCCTCCCTTCTCCTTTCTTGTGGGTATGACACCTACATCCGCTACTGGGACATACGGACCAGCACCAGGTGAGCCTGCCCTGCTGGCGTTTGGGGCCCACATAAGGCTCCTGCACTGTCCTTGTGCAGCGTCTGGGAACTCAGCTCTCACTGAATTAGCTCCTTCAGGCAGAGAGGATGGAGGAGGCTCAGCCCTGCTCTGGTTTGTGTTGCCCTTGCAGGAAGTGCGTCCAGGAGTGGGAAGAGCCCCATGACAGTGCCCTGTACTGCATAAGGAGTGATAAGAACCATATGATTGCCAGTGGCTCTTCCTACTATGGAGTGGTGCGCCTCTGGGATAAGCGGCAGACTCAGTGCCTGCAGGTGAGCACCAGTGGGAGACTGAGCAGCAGCAGAGCTGCTCAGTTGTTCTCTGGCAGCCCAGTGTGCATGCCTTGTGGGAAGAAGAAAGAGGGGCTGCTGGGCTGTCTTTGGGGGCTAGTCCACCATGGCAAACCTAACCTATATGCAGGGAAAACCTGCATTCTCAGACATCTCAGCCTTCGGATTTGTAACACCAGCCAGCATCTTTGGGCTGCCCTTGTTTCAGAAAGGTTCATTTTCCTGTTTTTTGCAGAGCTTTCACCTGTCTTCACCCACCAGCAGCCCAGTGTACTGCCTCCGTTTCAGTACCACCCACCTGTACGCTGCCCTGGCATCAGCCCTGCACGTTCTGGACTTCACAGCCTCGTGAAGGGCACCACAAGCTGCTTCTGGTGACCCCAACTCAGCAGAGCTGACACTTGGCTCAGGGAATTGCAGGGCAGGAGAGGTGAGAAAGGCCCACAAGGCTTCTGAAGGGACTTTTTCGCCTGCCAGAAAGCTACAATGAAGAGTGCACAAAGGGCCAAACTTTCTCAACCTTACCTGCCTGTTAGTGAAAATAACAGGCCAATTTTCCTTTACCCTTTTTATTTTATGCAAGTCAGGAATTGTTTTATTAACTGTGTTCCTTTTTTCTTTTTCCTTTGTTTTTTTTCCTGTGGATACATCATTTGAGGGGCAAATTGAGCCAGGATGCCCCATCAGCTGTGTGCTGGTCAGTGTGAGATCAGCCAAGCTCTAAGCATGTGAAGTAAGACTAGGCTGTGTGTGGGGTGAACTGATTTGGTGGAAGGGAAGGAAAGGTGCCTGGAGTGAGGCCCACCTTTCTCCTTAACGTGCTGTTCTGACAGCTGCTTGTGTTGTCCTTCACAGCCAAGAGCAACAATTGAGCTAAAAGGCAGAGCCAGCCCTGCTTTCAGTGTGCCTCCCCAAGCTGGCTGTCAGGTCAGGCTATGCACTTGGCAGGGCTGAAATGGTCGTGTTTTGCTAAATAAAACTGAAAGGAAACAAAAGAGATTGTATGTTTTGTTTCAAGTTCTGAAGGAGCTGTGATGTTACCTGCTGATTGCAGGGGCCTGGGTGGGTGGGGGAGGATGGACCTATTTTCAGATGCTGATCTCCATGTCTAATAGATCTCTCTCCCTGGCCACACCCTGTGACACTGCTGCATTGAAGGCGGTTCCTGGGAGCTTGCATCTCCTGTCACTTTTTCAAACAAGAATTCAAAAAGTAGGATCTGTGACTCATTTGGTACCTGCATAATGAAGCAGCAAATCAGACCAGTATGAACAGCTGGATGTGATTTACTGGGATCCTGTAGACACATTCAAGTGGGCTCTGCTCTTTTTTGTGTCATCCTTGTGAACCTGATGTGGGTCTCTGAAAAACCATAGCTTTCAGCATGCTCTGTGCTGTGTGATTGGATGTAGATAATGTGCTTTGAGTGGTGTCTGGGGCCTGGCCCTCCTTGGGGAAGGAAGTGTGGGAACCCTACTTGGTTGAGTTTGGGTGTCCTGGATAGGCAGAGGAGAGGGTTTTATCCCAAACTAAGAGCACTCTTAGGGTGAGCCACTCAACATGGTGCTTTGTTAGAACTTAGTATGTTCATTTCCACTGTCAAGAGGCTGCTCTTCCCTTGTGATGCACAAGAATTGGAGGAATATGTTTGCTGGAGACCCAGACTCTAAGGAATTGTCATGGTTTGAAAGCAGCCTCATCAGGGGACCTATGTTAGGAGCCCATGAGCAGCTCACTTGAAGGTAGGGGTAGGCTTGCGTAGTAACTGTTCAAGTATGAACTGGGATGGAACAACATTCAGAAATCTAAGCAAGGGGGTGGCTGTTGGAGGAGTTGGTAAAGCAGTACTGTTGGGGTTGTCCCTGTGCAGTGAGGTTTGCAATGGTTCATGTTTGTGCCTTCACAGAAGGGTGGGCAGCTGCAGCTCCTTAGCTGGCCAGTGGCCCAGCCACTGCTTCCCCTCCCTGCCAGGCAAATGGAGGCAGCTGCACATTGGTTCCTGCCCTCTGCACAGCCCTGTCACATTGTGGATGACTGGCACTAAGGAAGAAGCTGCATGTCTTCCTCTTTACCCTGTTTCATAGGCTGTGCCCACTCAGGTCCAAACATTGATGCTGTTTGCAGAGATACCAAAATCACCAGAGCATTCTTCTGACTGCATGGAGGAGCCGCATAACTGCACAGGAGGGAGCTGCTTCCAAGCACATCCCAGGCAAGTAATGGGTGTGAGGAGGGAGTTCTTGTTTTCCAAACATTACTGCCTTCAGCAATGGCGGCAGATGGGGAATTCCCAAGGCGTCATGTTGGATGGGGGCAGGGTTGCTGGTTGTGGATGTGGTGTGCTTCCTTTGCATACTATAGCTTCCCACAATTCATAGAAGGATCATTCCATCCCTGGAAAATTCCCAGGCCAGGTTGGATGGGGCTTTGAGCAGTCTGTTCTAGTGGAAGGTGTCCCTGCTCATGACAGGGAGGTTAGAACTAGATGATCTTTAAGGTCCTTTCCAACACAAACCATTCTATGGTTTTATGAAATGTCTGCATAAATCAGCAGGCCAGGCAGCAGACAGGTTAACTGCCCTGCCATCTTCCTGGGCTTACAGAGATTTCTCCAAATGTCTCTGTTAACAACAACAATATTTTTATTAGATAAGGCAAAATAAATACCATGAAGCTGTGCCAGAGAGCTGCCCCTCACCTCAAGCTCTTAGCAGCCACTGCCTACTGGGTCTTACAGTCTCCATCCCCACTGTTAGCTGCCTTTATCTTCTTCAGCTCCTTCTGCAGCTGCTCTTCTGCAGCCAGGATCTCCTTTGGCTTCTGGTACTGTAGGACAGAGAGAAATGCCCTTAGCACTCCTGAATGCCTGTTCAGCCTCTGCTCCAAGCAGACCAACTGCAACCTGTTGCTGCCAGCACAGCAAGGGCCCTCCTGCCAAGGGAGGCCTTGTCATTACCAGCAGCCTCTGAAGCCCGTTTAGAGAGCTGGTGCCATCAAGCTAAAGATATTTGCCAAGTTCTGGAGTGTCTTTTGCAGAGCAAGTAAAACTTTCCAGTTAGGTGTGGAATCCTGGCCCCCACCAACCCCTCTGGAAAATCCTGGCAAGCAGATCCTTGCTGTGCTGACTGACCATATGCTCACAAGTGTTATATATATATATATATATATATGTATATATATATAATTTGGTTTTTTGTTTTTTTTTTATGCAGAGAGAAGTAAGAGTTGCAGTTCCTCTGTCTTCTCCTCAGAGGCCTCTCACCCAGCTGCAGCTTAGTGGTAGATGCAGGTGCTTTTTGCAAGGTTTGGCCAGTAGCAAACAGAAGCTCAGGAGGACTCAAGGTGCTCCTCTTGGCCCATTTCCTCTGCACGTGCAGCCCAGGTCTGCTGCCAGGTTTCTCATGGAGGGTGTGCCCTCTGTGTAGCTGATTTCTGCATTGAATAAGGCAAACACCTGTTGCTCAAAAGCATCTGTCTGCTTCTTGCAACAAGAAGTGTGTGTCCATGTTGCTAGTCTCTTGCTTCCACCATGTGTGTGGAAGTGTTCCCTCTCTGACACAAAGCAACAGGATTATTTTTTTATTATTCTGTTTTAAGACTCTTGAGACCTCAAAGTGCAGCAGATCCTTGGGCTTTTATGCTCTGAGACAAGAGAAACTTAGTGTCACTGAGAGTGGAGGCTTGCTCAGGCCTGAGGGAGGGAATACATGGAAAATAGGGCACGACAGACACTCTTACACCTGCATGTCACCTTGAGCAGCAAACAGGGCCTCTCCTGCCACTAGGGATCTCTAGGCTAGTGTCAGCATGCCCAGTGTAATCTGAAACTCCCACCGAATGTGTGACAGAGAAGGAGCTGTATGGGTGACCCTCAGCTCTGCCTCATTTCCCCACAAATAAGAACTTAAGCTTCTTTGTGGACATAAAGAGTGCTGATCTGCATGGTTAAAACTTCACCGTGATGATCAGGGTGTTGTTGGCATGGGTGAAGCTCAGGGCAGCTGCATCCAAGGGGAGGTGGTATCGGTCCAGATCCGGAATAGAGAACTTTTTATAGTACCTACAAATGAGAGAGACAGAAATAAGGAAGGTGGGGTTTCTATTCTGCCACTAGGAGTGCTGAGACACAGACTGCTGGTCTACAAAGTGTACATGAGGACAACAGTCCTCTCAGGGTTGGCAGAAAGCCCTTATGCCATGTTGTGTGCCTGCTGGTGCCCCCAGGTTAGCAGGAGCGCTAGAAACAAACTTCCAAACTGTAAACCAGAGCTGGCAAAGTCCTGAAGAGCTTTGGTGTGTGACAGCAGGCTTGGTCACTCCAGTTTGCCTGTATGTGTAGTGCCAGCTATGGTTAGACTACTCAGCCCTACCAACGTGTTCCTTGTCTTTTTCCCTGCTCATGGCCTCTCTAAGTAACAGCTTCCTTTAGCTTTTGTCAAAATAGCTGTCAAAGCTCTTATGCCATATGACTTACTGTGATGCAATCCTTCCTAAACCCCTCTTTTTAACTTCTTGCTGTATTTCCTAAGTAGCTTCTTGCTTTGGTGGCACGGTGGTGCTCATGCATACCCCAGGCACAGATCTCCAGGTGTAACTGCCCACAATCACCTGAGCCTCTGCTCTGCAGCATCTCCATGCAGCATCTCCTGCATGGTGGCTGTGGTGCTCCTCTGCACTTACAGCTCTCCTAGTTGTTCCTTCCCTGTTTCTACCTCAGTCTTCCAATAACCGCTCACATCCAAGTAGAGTACAGAGAGGTTTTTGCCAGCTAAGAGATTTCCTAAGACTTTGGAGCCACAACCCTGTAGACCTGTGTCTGTGTTTGCCTGAGATCTTCTGTGCTTGGCATTGCTTGCCCTGCATCTACTGCTTCTCTCTGGGGCTGCACCAAATACACTGGCTTGTGGTCCTATGCCCACCCAGAGGCACGGCTGGATTCTTAGTCTCTTCCAATACTCTTGTGGGCAGTCCTCTCAAAGGAATTGGCCTATAGCTGGTACTGAGGTGCCTGGAGCAGAGTGGGAATAGGCAGTGGCTGCTATCAGGAGGGGTGGTTCTCAATTCAGCTGTCTGTGTGTGAGGCTTGGCCTCTCTAGCTACCTCTGCCCAAACTGCAGTTTATTTTCCAAGACACGGTGAAAACAGCTACAAAGGGCAAATGGCTTTCCCGGTGCAGTGGGAGGAATGTACACGGCTTGTTACCGCAGGGCTCAAACCGTTCTGTGTTGTCACTGCTGTCGGTATTTGGAAAAGGTGGCAGACATGGATAATAAGGGAGATGTCAAAGGTTAAACAGCAGAGATTAGATGAACACAAAGACATGTTAAGGAAGTGTTAACTTCTTACCGATTAGACAAAAAAAAGCAGTACACTGAAAAAACCCACTGTTTCAAAGGGCCTTGGGAGTCATCAATGAAACAGCAGCATTCTGCTGCCCCAGGACTAAGGAGAAGAGGAGAAGAATGGCTTTGGCTGGCCTCAAACTAAAATCTGTGACAAGATCAAAGGAAACCAGATCTGCCTTGCCAACCCCTCCTCCTCCTAACATTACCACTGCCTCTCACTACAATAATTGAATCAGGTTTGGCGTTTGGGGAGGTGGCTTTCTAGGTTTGTTTTTAGAGTTCAGTTTAATGGATTTATTTTACAGCAAGAGGTTTTAAGCAAATCCCACTTGAGCAGCCCTTGCCGTGGCCAGAGGGAACAGAGCGACTGGTGGAAGTGAAGAGCTCCTGTTTGGGCTGGGGAGGTAGCTGATGGGTGGTTATTCCAGCCGATGCAGGCTGATTCTCTGCCCTCTCCTCTCACCCCATGGCCAAGGGGCAGTATTACACTCTAAGCCCGGGTCCTGGCCCGAGATCCACAGTATGTATGTGAAATCACCTCTGTTATTTTCCTACTGGAAACCCACTTTCTGTTAGCCCGTAGGGAAAACTGCTACTGGTATGCTGAGAATTTAGAGCTGAGCTACTCAGTAGTGACTTGGCAGCCCATCCTGTTACTTGTGCCTCTGGCTGGCGGTCAGCACAGCTCTGTTGCTCAGAAGCAGCATGGCTGACTTCCAAGGGTTGGAGAGGCTCCGAGGCTTCCTTTCTCTCCCATAGTGATGTGCGCTCTCTCTGTGGATTCCATGCTGTTGTTGCTATCTTGGAATTAGTTGCTGAGTGGTGCCTTGCCCTGGCTGAGACCCAGGAGAAATGATCTAAGATATCCTGGAGCCTGTACTAAGTGTGCTAGTGCTGGTGTCTGTCCCTGCTTCTTACTGACAGCAACGTCATTCTTGTCCTCAGCGAAGTGGCTTTCAGCTTTAATTCTGAAAGTCCTTAACTGTCAGACACAGGCCATGAGTTGCTCTTGGGTCCTCTGGCACTAGTCTGTGAGAGAACAAGTGTCAGCTGCTCATGGAAGACTCTCCTGAGAGTGGTACAAAAAAGCCAGAAGTCAGGTAGAGCGTAGGTAAAGCCTCAGTGCTACATCATAACCTTATGGCACCTATGTAGAAAGTTCCCACATACACACCACTATCACTAGGACTGGCAGGAGATAAGCCTCTCTGTGACAGTATGTGGTTGGATTTAGGATCAAGTACTCCATTCCTGTCCTAGCTCCATGGATATCCATGTGTGACTGGTGGGAATCTCATTCTTTTGCTACATAGTAGCTTTTGCTACTAAAGCACCACTGTTCTGTGAATCCCTCTCTGTGCATTTAGGCCAACATCTTTCTGTATCAGAGCTGTAATTGCTTGCTGTTTCTATGGGTTAACTTCCCTCTTCCCAGCCTTCTGGTTTTGAGCCCCCGGGTATGCTGATGTGCAGACGTCCAGCAGCCTTTTGCCGGGAGACTCGCGGGTGCCGCGTCTCGAAGCCCTCGGCAGCAGAGGGGCCGCAGTTCTGTGCCGACAGCACCACCTACAGCCACTTGCATCACCTTCCCTTGTGCTCCCAAGGCTCGTTCCCAATGCACGCGCTTCCCAATACTACAGCTCATCTTGGCTTATCTGAGGCTGTAGATGCTTTGGGACACAGCGCGTGTTTCATTCCTTGTGAGATGCCATATATTGACACACTGTAAGGTGTGACTTTAACAGCATTTTCCATTTTCTTCCTCCCATCTCACATCTCTCTTGGCAGAACACTGTAGTGCTTCCTTCCCAGATTCAGTCTGTCTTTTTTGCTTGCTACCTCCAGATCACATCACTAATAAACATGTTTATGCAGGGAGATCTGTTTGGGTGCTCATGACTTTGCTATCCATGTTGAATCCTGCAGCATTCTGAGATGCAGTGCCTAAATCAGAGGGAGAAAATGGAATATTCTAGCTTCAAGAGGCCTGCAGGCTCTTTATTTTTCTAAGAAAATGACATCTGATTGTAAGAACAGTGCAAGCACCACCCTGCAGGGGCCAAGATGAGTTTGCAGTGGCCAATGCAGAGCTTGGGGGGCCCTACTTGTAAATGTGTTTGAGGCAGTTGGGAGTGGAAATTGGGCAGCAGGAGACATGTGCTGCAAGGTGAGGCCCCTCAGCCCTTGCACACTGGGGACAGAAGAGGGGACAGCCCCCTGTGCAATCACTAGCCTGCTCCCTGTGCCAGCCCACCCCAAGGGACTGTCAGCACCAGCAGTGCTGTCCTTACTGACTTCTTGTTGGTGGTCCGGATGACGCAGCAGCGCTGCTCCTCCTCCACGAAGACACTGTAGACCTCTTTGGGGTAGGGAAGGTTACGGATCCGCCACTGGAAGCTGCTCAGGGTATCCTTCCTCGTGAAGATAGGCTACAGCAAACAAGTACCTTTAGCAAGGCCTCTCCAGCTGTCTCCTCTCCTCCCTGTCTCCTTCCTGTACTACCTTGTGAGACTCCACATGGGAACAGCTGTTCTTTCACACTGGAGCATTAGGGAGTAACTCAAGAAGCTGCCTGAGCACCGCTTTCCTACAGCTAGGGCTGCTCTGCCATGGCCCAGGGCACTGCTTGCAGGAGGCTGAAAGTGTTCAGTGAGGAAGCCTTGCAGTACAGGGTTACAGGGGCCTCTTCCTCACAGACAACCAAATACTGAGCTCTGCCTGCTCTAGGAACCTGCTGGATTCAGTCTGAGCTCTGCCCCAATTTGTGGTGCAGAGCTGTGCTTGTGTTTCAGAAGCACAGCTTCTGAAAAGATAATGAGAGACTAAAACAGCTGCGCCCTCAGCTAGAGGGGTGTGAAGATGAATCAAGCTGTGCCCTATTAGGGAGCAGCCTGCTATGCATTGCCTGTGCCTTTCAATGCTATCATCTTTGTTTTCTATCCCCTGACTTGTCCTGGCACTGGCATTCCTGTCACCCTACTCTTTCAAGACAGGATAGTAGTTGGCCAACACAGCAGTACAGTTTCTTTACTTAAGGAAACTACAAATCTCTTGGCAGACTCCTAAAAAACCTAAGCTGTGCCTTCTTTCTACTCAGCCCTGCAGTTTTGCGGTGATTTGTAGCAGAGTGCTGGGTGCATTAAGGCTGTCTCTTGGTGACCTGTGCTCTACCAACTACCGCTGTAAGCACAAGACAAAGTAGTTTTAGGTGCAGTGGTACCTGCAGACCCTTACATACATTTGAACTGCTCTCTGTTATAAGCTCTGACTCCAGTGCTCCCAGGAGTGGCGAGGTTGGCTCTCCCACTTCCACCTGCCACTTGCCGGTGCCCCCAAGGGTGTTCTTCTCTCGCCATTTTCTACCTGGGGAAGAGAGAAGAAGGGTTTTCATTCTTCTGCTCTCTAAGAACTCCAGCAACTGACTGCCAAAGCTGCCCAGCACACCGAGATGACATGAATATACGTATCTTAATTCCAGTAATTTCGACTTTGGTGTGAGTTGATCTGCTAGTTGGCTTATTCCTAGGTCAGAAATTCTGTGCTGAATGTCTCTTTTTTGCTACTTGGTGCTGAAGCCACGGTGGGGTTGCGACAGGTGCTGTGCTGCAGCTGATGTGGTTTTGGACAAGAGCCATAAACAACACTTTGTTTGCGGCAGCAGAAGCCACCAAAAAGCGTATTTCAGCCCTTCATGCGGTACAGACTTGGTGCCTGGCAACTGTGATGGCAATCCCATCTAGTCCATCCATGTTGTGACACATGGGATGTTTGGGGGAAATCCTGGGCTAAAGCAAGGTCTGCTGTGCCATAAAAGTCAGAGAACTCTGGCTGCAAGCTGGACCCTACTTCTGTCCCTACAAAATTCTGCTACATGACTGTCTCCCAGAATAGGCAGGGATGATTTGTTCCTGGCCAGGTGGTCCATCTCAACACCCCAGCCCTAACGGTACAGACCTACTGCCCTGCAGAGCACCACTTACTTATTAACTGGCCCGTCTTAATGTCGTACTCTTCGGCCATCTCCTTCCCATCCTCGAACAAGTAGTGGATATTCCGCTTCCCTAGAGGCAAGGCAGGTGTGAGAAGAAACGGGATACACCTACCCTGGGTGTAGGGCTCTGTCCCACTGTCTGGGGCCCTATCCCATTGTCCGCGTTGATGGCCTTGTGTCCTTCCCCGGGGCCCTGCCCGGGGTGCGGGGCTGTGCCCAGGAGCGCTCCCCTCCGCGCCCGCTCGCTGCAGGACCACCCCACACCCCGCGGCAGGGGCAGTCGAGGGCTATCCCGACCCTCGCCCGCGGTTACCGTCATGCACCAGCGCCGTCTTGCCGGCCGCCCGCAGCCGCTCCAGCCAGCTCGGCACCGCCATGGCGGCCGCGCCGTCGCCGCGGCAACGCGGAAACTTCCGCCCGCCGGCCGGATGCGCTTCCGGCCCGGCCGGGCCCCGCGCTCCCTCGGGGCCCTTCCCCTCGCCGGCTGTCCCCCCTCGGCTTCTGCCTTCCCTCAGCTCCGCCGGGCGCAGCCGCGAGCTCGGGGGGTCGCTCTTGCCCCCGAGGTTGTGGGTGCTGCCAGACCCGAGCTGGTGGCCTTGAAACCTTGGCGGCCTGAGGAGGCTGGCAAGGCAGGTTTGGTGCCCGGCGCGTGCGTTGTGGTTTATGGGAGTGAAAATACAGCCTGCAGAAACACACTTCCGAGCCCTGGAGCCTGCCTGGGCACCCAGAGCCTTGGCGGGCTTTTGCTGTGGGCTTTTTCTCTATCTAATAGAAAGGATTGCTGTTTCCAGAGGTTGGTTTTTTTTTTTTTTTTTTTTTGGTCAAAACGTCCTGAAAACTGAAACGTTTCAGCAAAGGTGAGTTTTAGAAATGTAGCAGGATTTCTGTTCCCGTGAAGTTGAACTCCTCCTCACAGAAGTGAGGGCTTGAGTCGAGCTCTCGGTTGGTCTTCAGAGGATTATGTTTAGTGCCGAGACGAGAAGGTCAATATAGCAGGAAGCCATGGCCCGATGGGACCATTTCCAGCTTTTCCGGGTTTGGTAGGATAGGTTTGTGGTGGACTGTGTGTGAGAGCTCTGAGAGAAACACAGAGTGCTACACAGAGAGGAAACCAAGCTGGTGTTCACTCAGCGCTGCAGCCACATGGAAGGGGCTTGTTTGGGCTATAAAAAACTGAGCTTCCTTGTGTCCCGGTAGTTCAAGCTCCAAAGTTTGCGTTTGTAAGGCTTGTCACGGTAAAGCTACAGTTGTACCCACATCGAACTTAGCTAGTTAATCTTCAGTAATTTGCTATTTCCAGATGAAGCCCAGTTGGAAGTTTTCCTCTTGTGGCTGTGTGAAACACTTGGTGTCAATCAGTGTTTTGTCTCATAGGTGACTGGATTTCAACCCTGGCAGGAGAAGTGTTTCCCTCTTGGGAATGTGCTTAAGAAATACCTGGGAAATAAAGTTGCTTCTTTAGGCTGAGCAGATAGGAGCTCTAAAATGTTAAAGTGGTTGAATGTTTTCCATTGTAAGAACTCAGCCGTAGAGGCTTCTAAGACATTCAGGTAGGGTTAACTTAAGTGACTTTCTGACTTTGGTTTTTCTGACCTTGTGGGCTGCAATTCTTGATTCTGGTTGCCTCCTCTCAGGGTGAGCATTTTTGAAAGGCAACAACAAAGAACTTCAAAACAACAAAGACAGTGAGCAACGTGAGTGAATCTGGAGTTGTGGTTAGGTAAGATCTAAGCAACCTTGCTCTTTCTTGTTTGTGTTTAGCAATTGCTGCTAACCTTCCCACTGGGCCTATGGAACCACGAGGGATTGTCAAAGCCTTTCCCAAGAGGAAGAAGGTGAGGGATGACTCGGAGAAAAGCATCCCTCCAAAGATCCCGAAAGAGGAAGGAACAGAGATACCTGAGGGTAAGTCCTGTGTCCCTGTGAGGCAGGATACAATACTTATACCCAGCGTGCTAACTGCAAGTGCTGTTTTCCAAAGGCTTTTTCTGGCTCTCAGTGTGTTTTCTGAAGTGGTCATGGCCAGCTTGGTTTGGTGTGTCCAGCTGGAGCCCCCCAAAGACTGCCTGCCAGGGCTGGTGCCATCAAGTCCCGTGTGAGAGATGTAGCCCTGCTGGGTTGGGGCACTTTCTCTTTCACTGTGTCCCTGCCCCTGTGCTTTCCTCAGCAGAGTGGCTGAAACCAGTCATCGCCTACGTGCTGCAAGCCGGCATTGGCCAGACCAGGGCCGAGATCTTCCGCAGGCAGATTGTCCAGAACGGGGGTGCCGTGCACAGCCAGCTCTCCTCGGAGGTGACACACGTCATTGTGGCTGAGGACATGGACTGTGAGCGCGCCTTTCGGCTCCTCAGATTAACCAAGCTGCGCCCGGGGCTGCAGCTGGTGAAGGCAGCCTGGCTTAGTGCTTGCATTAGAGACCAGAAGCTGCTGAGTACTGCTGGCTATGGTGTCTTTATCCCTCACAGGTATGCAAATGCAACACTGCCATTCCTCCCTGCATTTCCTCTATCCTAAACTGAACAGCACTACAATTTGACCTCTGCTCAAAATCTTGGACTGCAACTCCTTGCAGCTCCTGTGAGCATGATTCAAAGTTCTGTGTGGTGGCAAAACATATAATAGGGCCCAGAAGTACCACCAGAAGTCCTATCATTTGCCACAGGTGCTAAAGGCACCTCTTCCTGATCCATCAGTGATAACAAGATGTCTCTTAAAATATGGAGAATTAAATACTGTTTCTTACTTATTGCAGATGAAAGGTAGAGAGAAATTGGAAACTAGGCACAAGAGGAAATTAAGAATGGAGCAGCAGGCACAGATTAGGATCAGAATGTTTTGGCAGTGTTTTGGAGAGAAAGAGTCTAAGAGTGAGGTAGGTAGGAGTGGAAGTTGCAGGTCAGCAAGGTAGTTGTTAACTGGGGAGTTGAGCTAAAACCAGAGTAATTAATCTGTGATCTGAGAGAGTACAATTCATGTGGGTTGTTTGGTCCATCCCAAAACATGCAGAAGGATTTCTTGGTCAAACTTCTGGGGGTTGAGAAGTCCCCCTTCTCCTGTACTGAGACACCCGGTCCATGGCAGGTACCTGGAGGAGGAGAAATTCCAGAAAGAACAGCAACAGATCCTGGACAGAGAAAAAATCCAGCCCACAGCAGAGGAGGAAGCAGCGAAAACGAGTACTGAGTCCCAGGTGGAGGATTCCTCACAGCGAGGCTTGGGCACCCTCGGGCAGCAGCAACTGGCTGAGGTGAGACTTTCCTGCACCGATCAGTCTCCTTGTGAGCAGATCCTGCATACTGCTTTTCCTGGCTAAGAGCATCCCTGTAGGATACCATGTGAGATTTTCTCAGCAAAGGGAAGGTGTTTGGATGTTCCAGTGAGCCAGACTCAGCCTGTGGACATGGTTACTGCTTCTCTTAGTCCTTTTTAGGTGTTAAGAATAGAAACAGCGCCCTTAAATTGTTAAATCAGAACATTTCCAGCTGAAACAGTCCTGGTTCTCTGATAAGGCCAAGGCTCACTATGGTGATACTCACTTATGTCCTTTTGAGGAATATTCCCTGTCTGAGAATATCTTCTTTTCAGGAAGTTGTATCTGATACTTCATCCCATGTTCCTGCCTGAACCATATGGACCAGTTCTCCACTCCTTGGCAAACACCCTGTTCAGACACATGTTTGTACAGTGGATCAGGTTGCTACCAGAAGGATCATGGAGGTGTTCTTAAAATATCTGTGTTGGGTTATCAGTGGATTCTGCTGTGAGTCAGCTTCTCTGGCCTGCTGTTAGCTTTCCTGCCTTTCTCTGTATTTTTGCTCAAATTTGCTGAATTCTTGGGCATTTGTGTCATTCAGATCTATCTGTAGCAAAGTTACCTCAAACATCCCCAGCAGCTGCCTTGTATTGCTGGCATCTGTTTTGCAACACAGTCCAAAATTTTGTAGCCCAAAGCCTGCAATTACGCTCTACCTGGCAGCTTGCTGAGGGCACAAAAGCCACATTTATAGACATTTCAGTAAAATCCCTTGTCCCAAGCTTAGATCTGTGTGACTTGGGGAGGAGTGGGATATGCTTTAAAGACAATACCAACCACTTGAGACCCAGCTACAACAATAAAGCTGAAACTTAGTTTTGAAGTAGCTTTTAAGCACAGAGTCTTTTCTAGCTTGGGTGGATGTTTTTTTCTCTAGGAGATGATGGGTGTCAGTGGTTCATACTAAACAGAGACTAATCTGGGAGTTCTGCCTTTGGGTGTAAACTCTTGTGAAGAAGTCCTGTTACAGTCAGACTAGCAGCCACTTTTTGACTGGCATCCAGATGCAGTAGTTCTCTGCAAGGCAGCCTCTGTAAGCAGTGCCAGTTACTCTCCGTGGACCCAGGGCTGTCACCCCAGGCTGCCTGTCTCCCTCTCAAGCAGCCTGTTGCTACTAGTTGGTTTTGCACATGTGGTTGTAAAGAGTCCATCAGCTTTGCTGATGAAGTGTTGAGAGTCAGGGGTTTAAGAGCTGTTTCACCTGTGTGACACTGCTGACCAAGAGGACGGGAATTGCTTCCAGCTCCAGCTGCAGAGTTGTCTGTGTTGTGAATGGATAACATGCTCCTTTATATGCTTTTAAGGGGCTTACTGACTTATCTGAGCCTTCTGAGGCTTTGCTGCCCTTAGAGAGAGCAGCATCTCAAGGGAGTTGCATTTCAAGACAAACTGATTAAGTCTATCAAATCTTCAATCTTACCCAGTTTTCACAGTTATAAAACTAAACTGCAAAACACATCCCATCTATGTGTCTCCAGACCTCCTACCTCCTCAGCCAGCAGAACCAGAGGTTGTAAGAATGTGGCTCTTACTTAGGTTCACACTCTGCCAAAACTCATAACAGAACATGGTGTGCCGCATGTAATTGCTGGACTGATCCCAAACAACCCTGCATCATTCAGAGTTACTTCCACAACACAGAAGCTCTTGGATCTTCGAAGACTCCCTGTTTATAAATCAGAGGAGATGGGACTCCAGTGAGCAAAGCAGTCTGCAAAGCCTCTGTGCAGCTTTCCACTTCTATCCCCTTTTGTTCATTACCTGAAGCCGAGGCTCATTGTTTCTTAAGTCTACACAGAGGCATCTTAATGCTGAGGGTATCAGCAAATGCACACATTGGTTCTTTCTTCTGTCACTGAGGAATGTGAGGTCCTTTGTGTCCTTCCTTCCTCCCCCTTTTCTCTTGCAGATAGCCATGGGGAAAATGAGGGAGTTTAAATTTACTACTTTTGTTAAGATTTTGTGTCTGTAAAGTGAAAACAAAGTTCAGTGCCTATCTGCTGTCATCTGCATCATGAGGTAGAAGTTGCTGAGTCTGAATGTGAGAGATGTGCCTATGCTGCCCCCAGACAAGCTAAAGGTTTCCCAGTGGGAATAGGGAGTCAGCATCTCTGCCAGCCAGGGATTTTGGCATTGTCATACCTTGCTGCTGGCAGCAGTTGCTCACTTACTCAGTGTCTTACCTCAGTTAGGGGCTTGGCTGTAAGAGGGGACTGTGTGCTTGAATCACAGGTAGACAGCAGTATAGTCTCCTGTGCAGTGTGAGATGTGCATGTGTAGCTTGAGGTGTGAGGAACTGTGGTGTGCATATAACCAGCCACTTCTAGAGGTGGCAATTGGAGCGTGGCGTGCCCAGGAGGGAGGGTAGTTAGTGCTCTGGCTTCCTAATATCAGAAGTAGCTCGTGCCAAGGGGACATATGAGGCATGCACTTATTCTTACATGGCTGCTTTCTGATCTTTCCCTAAAGAAATACTCTGATTATGAAGACAGTGAAGGAGAAGATGCTGGTGTCACCCAGGGAGACCTGGAAGCATTGATTTCTGGCCACTACCCTGTGAAATCATCAGAGGAGATCAGTGACAGCTCTTACACAGTGGCCCAGCCTCCCAGCAAGTGGGTTTGTGCCCAGTCTTCCAACACCAAGAAGGAAAATCACAACCAGTGCATCACAGAGAAGCTGGAAGTGCTGGCAAAGGCTTACTCTGTCCAGGGGGACAAATGGAGAGCTCTGGGCTACTCCAAAGCAATCAATGCACTCAAGAGCTACCACAAACCAGTCACCTCCTACCAGGTAAAACACCTCCCTAGGGGGGTGGAACAGGGAGACAGACCTTCGATGGAAGTTGTATAGCAAGTGCAAGTTGAGATTTATTGACCACACACAGTGTTTGCAGAACAGTAGAAAAATGGAATCTGAGCCTTTTAGGGCCAAATCTGGACACTCTCAAGATAAATGCCTTCCTTAGACACAATGCAGGGATCATTTTCACCTTCCTTTTCATCAACAGCAACTGGCCACCGAAAGTGATAATATGTAAAACGAAGTGGATATGAGTCTTAGGGGCTGTGGCAGTCCAGCAGTTCAATGTGTTCGTGTTTCAGTCCTAGTCTGCAGGCTTGTCCTTTTCCACTTGAACTGATCAGCCAAGGTAAGCCTGGGCTAGAGAGGAGACCGTCAGGCAGGACTAGTCCTACCACTTACCCTTTACTCATCAAATGAATAACCACGCTCTGAGTCAGTAGCAGCTCCCCAGCTGGTCTATGATCTTTGCTTTTCCAGTAGCAGCTCGGGTTTCTTTCTAGGAAGCCTGTAAAATCCCTGGGATTGGGAAGCGGATGGCAGAGAAAATCCTGGAGATCTTGGAGAGTGGGCACCTGCGCAAGCTGGATCACATCAGTGAGAGTGTGCCTGTGCTGGAGTTATTTTCCAACATCTGGGGAGCAGGGGTCAAGACAGCTCAGATGTGGTACCAGCAGGTAAGTTCAGTGCCTTACACAAGAGGCTCTCAGGTTATGGTTTGAAGACTGCTGCTGAGTGTAGGAGAATTACTTTCACAAATAGGTTTTAATTGCCAATACCTACAGGTAAGATTTAAGTCTGGGGTTTTTGGGGAAGAACTATGAGGTTGGGTCCCATTGTGTCTCAGCACCCAGCTGAGACTTTCGTTGTGCTGGGGCAGGTAAAGGACAAAGATGTGGAGAAGAGGAATGGGAGATACGCTGCCTCTGCTCTAGCATCACTTCTTGGAGGTCATGTCACAGTAGTCATGGCAATGATGTTGCTGAGAGCCAGGCTTGAATCAGGGCATCTTGGCCATGAGAGCTCCTGATGCAATTGCTGGCTGTTGACCTGTAGCTGTCAAAGTAGCCATCCATCTTGTCTGGAAGTTACAAGAATCAGGTTGAAATAATTGTGCCAACAGGAGCAACCCAGCCTACTGGGTGGGTTCCTTCTTTAAAAGCAGTTTGTCTTCTGAGCATGAGCTAATGAAGCCTGGTTTCCTGTAGTGTTTGGTTTGTGACTGGATTCTTGACTGTCTTAAAAATACATTTGTGTTCGTGCTGTCAGCTTTCCCTCTTTGGGATGTTGTGGGTGTTGTTCCTTTACCTGCATTGTTTTCCTTTAGGATGTAGGGACACCATGCCTTAAGAGCAGTTGCCTTCTGTGAGAGGAGGTGGAGATTAGAGGTGTGCAGGGATAGTGCAATTGCCTAAATCCCTTCTTTCAGGAACCAGGCCTTAAAGTGTTCTCTACATGTGATCTCAGAAACTGTGACTTGGCCTGAACTTGAGACAGACGAAATACAGTCTTCCCAAATCTTGGTGGAAAGTATGTAAAGAGCAAAGTCTTGGTAGATGTCTGAATGTCAGCACATGGTCTGCACTAGGGTTTCCGGACACTGGATGACATCCGCACCAAGGCCACTCTGACCAGCCAGCAGGCTGTGGGGCTGAAGCACTACGCGGATTTCCTGGAGCGCATGCCTCGGGAGGAAGCTGCAGAAATAGAGCAGACCGTGAGTAGCTTGGCTTCGGGCCCTCAGAGTGCAGTACCTGCTAAGACATGACAGGAAGGTACACGCTGTGAAAATAGCCCTCATGTTATAGCTGAGCTCTTCAGCCTCTCCTCTGAGTGGGGTCAGTGCTTGGGGGACCTTTTTTGGGCATGGGCACACAAGGCTCCTGCCTTGCCCCATAAGAAGGTTCAGTCTGAGTGCCTGGCAAGGAGGAGGATACTTCACAGGGATCAGTCCTACACACTGCTTTGAAGAAGGCTGCATGTGGCATGGTGGGATAAGCAGGTTCCTAGCTCTGCTTTCTTGCCTCTCATCATGTCTGGAATGGTTGCTTTCAGCTGAGGTGTCCCTGGTGCTGCTTCTTCGAAGGAAGCTGTGAGCTCCTTGTGATCTAGTTGTCAGTTAGAGAGTGGATATCCTTGGTGGAAGCAAAGGGGATCCAGGCTGCAAACGAGTGTTGCTTGCTGTAGGATGCTGTGGCACTCCATGACTATGGGGTGCTAAGCCAGTGTACCCTAATGTGAGCAGAGAGCCTGGGGGACACACTGTCATTGCTACCCCTGTGCTCTCCTATCACCATGGAAGCAGCAGCCAGTGTGACCCTGTCACTCGGCCACAGGGCCTGGCCATGAAGAATGCCTTCCTGCCAGGCTCCTGCTGGGGTGTCAGTCCTATGTGCCGGATTAGCCATTTTGGTGGTGAGTGGTCCCTTTCCCAGGCAGGCTGGGCTGAGGAGCTGGCTCTTGGGAGTGGGTCTATTGTTATCTTGATGGGATTACTGTGCTTCCCTCCATACACACGCACACACCTCTGATCCAGGCCCTGGAGAGAGAATGAGGGATTAGTCACTGTCTGTGCTGCCTGTCACAGTGAGATCTGAGGAGCTTTTAGGCTCTCGGGTAGGGCTGGGAGTTTTCTAGAAATCTTCATTTAAAGCAGAAGGGGGGCAAAACCACCAGAGGAGGGCTTGCTCCGCATGAGAAAGGCTTGTGGCTTCTTGGAGCACCTTTGGGGCAAAGGTTAATGGGTTTATCTCTTGCTAATGAAGGATGATCCCCAAGAGTGACAAGGGGCTGTGGGCACGGACACTGCCTTGCTGAACCCCAGCCTCTGTGATGGCCCCATCACTAGGAATTGCTGAGCCCCTCATTATTTGCTGCCAGCAGGGTGATTGGCACAATCAGACCAAGAATACTTTAGGCCTGTCAGGGACTTGGGAGCCTTTCTTAAACATGTAATGAATGAAGTCATCAGAGTTAGCACTGTCTGCACAAAACAGGAGCTGGGGTCCAGCTTGGAGAAGACTGTAATAGGGGAAGTTCTTATTATGTGTTTGAAGGCTGGCAGCAGCATTTTGGCAGCCCTTTGGTCTAAAATGCTGGGACAATTGTGCTTTTTCTGGGTCAGGAAGCCCAGTTCTCCTGGAGAGGCAGAGCTCCTTCCAGGAGTGAACTCCAAGGGGTACACACAGATTTCCTGCTGTGTTGGATTCTGCTGGAGAGACTTCATGAGCCCATCCCTGTTTTTGAAACAGGGCCTGTGACTATCACCTGTTGAACTGATTTACTTTGTGGGCAGAGCTAGTGAGCCATGTGCTTGTAGGACAGCTGAAAAACCTCTTATCTCATGCTGTCTCAGAAACTGAAGCCTCTGAAAGCTTGTGCAGTACTTTGCCCCTTCATATTCCTGCTTGTCCCAACCCAGTGCTCCCGAGAGCTGATGGTCGATCACTGTATGGTGTGGCATTGTGCAGGATGTTTGCAGGACTGGGCGGAGGCCTCTCTGGCTCACTCCTCCCCTGATAGCAGGCCAGCCTTCTTTGTGGGGCAGCGTGCCATGCCTGCCAAGTGTATGCAGACTCTAGAGATGCAGGACAGGCCTCAAGGCAGGCATGAGATCCTTTACTGCCTTGATGGAAAGGGCATGAAGAGGCTGGCCTCTGACTCCTCATCCCTTTCTTGAAGGTCAGACAAGCTGCCCTGGCCCTGAAGCCTGGCCTTGTGTGTGTTGCCTGTGGCTCCTACCGTCGGGGGAAGGCCACCTGTGGAGATGTGGATGTGCTGGTCACTCACCCAGATGGGCAGTCTCACCGTGGGGTGTTCAACAAGCTGCTCAACAGCCTCCGCAGGAGCGGTAAGAGGGCGGGGAAGCTGCTCTTAGAATGGCCAAGGCAATGAGGTGGGTGGCATTCATTGAAGCATAGGTGATCACTTCTCCCAAGGATGGGACATTTGTTAGTGTTTAAAATTACTGTCCCTGGACCTGTCTCAACTGTAGCTTTAAGGAGGGAATATTGCTGCAGCTCAGCATGTTATCCCTGGGGTCCCACAGCATGTTATGAGACATCTCTTCTGCTCTCTGGGCAGTGGGGAGTTCAGCATGGAGGTGTCCATCTACCACTGAGTTCCCTTTGGCCTGTTCTCTCTTCCCAGGCTTCCTTACAGATGACCTGGTGAGTCAGGAGGACAACGGTGATCAGCAGAAGTACCTGGGCGTGTGCCGCCTGCCCGGGCCGGCGCAGCGTCACCGCCGGCTGGACATCATCGTGGTGCCATACAGCGAGTTCGCCTGTGCCCTGCTCTACTTCACGGGCTCGGCTCACTTCAACCGCTCCATGCGCGCCCTGGCCAAGACCAAGGGCATGAGCCTGTCGGAGCATGCGCTCAGTTCGGCCGTGGTGCGAGGCCCTGGGGGTGCCAAGGTGGCATCTGGCCATACTCTGCCCACGCCCACCGAGAGAGATGTCTTCATTCAGCTGGGGCTGCCTTACCGAGAGCCCTCCGAACGGGACTGGTGATGCCTGATTGTCACCCTGGGCTTGCTGCTGTGCTGCTGTTTTGAAGGATTTGATTTCCCCAGTGGTGGCAAGGCTCTGTGGTGTCTGCAGGCTGAGGAACATATACCAGCAAACTGGGGCTCCTTGGATGCATGAGGCCTGGCTGCTGGACAGAGCTCTGTGGCTTCCTCAGCAGAGGCTGTGCTGGAAGCACACTGGAATTGCTCTCTTGGTGTGGCTACCAAAAGGGCTCACTGCCCAT
Organism: Anomalospiza imberbis; assembly: GCF_031753505.1. Taxonomy (NCBI): domain Eukaryota; kingdom Metazoa; phylum Chordata; class Aves; order Passeriformes; family Viduidae; genus Anomalospiza; species Anomalospiza imberbis. Next base: position 22,296,454 of record NC_089688.1, read on the forward strand.
CAGCTACCCTGATCCTGCTCTCCCCAACTTTGGAAGATTGGGTTGCAGAACCCTGTGATCCAGCTCCTGTCAGTGCTTGGGAACAAAGAAAGTGGGAAGCATCTTCCTCTGTATCTGAGCACTGACACTCTGAAATTTCTATTCTGAGCTGTGAATGAAGGTAGCAGAGGTCTAGCTTAGTTCTGTGACAGGCCTTCCTCCTCACTACTGGCAGCTGCTACTGCAGGAGTCTCAAGGGGTTAACCTGTGCTGCTGCTGTGTCCTCTCTGAGCTGATGTGCCCTTTGATGGGTCCCATTGCACAGGGCCAGGCTGCTGTTACTGCCACCAGCTTTCCCTGGTGCCAGCTAAGCCTTGAAAGAGACATAGGGACCTGAGGTGCTGTACCTACTTGCTCCCAGCCTTGTGTTCTGAGAATCCTCCAGATTTATTCAGAGCTCTGGTCTGGCCCAAGACGACCTTTCTTGGTGCAGGAGAGGAACAGAACTCACAGCTTGTGGAGCTGTGCTCAGGAGGGATTTGAATGTAATGGCACTGAATGTAACCCAGCAGTGCTGTGTGTCTGTCTGTAGGAGGAATGGAGACAGAGAGAAACACAAGGAGATGAGTTCTAATTGGGGCAAAGCAAAACCTTTTCCCCTTTTTTTGTGCGGAAGCCATGGAGTCATGTGGTCTTTGATCAGGGAGAGTGTGTGTGTGTTTGTGTATACATGCGCGTGTGGCTGGTCCCACGAGTTCCATGGGAGTGAATTTTATTTCTCAGGAAACATCGACTACTTTATATTGTGGAGATGAATTTCCCAGAGACATTGAGTGCTCTGTCTGTTACAGGTATTGCAGTGGTTGCTCCTGGCAGAGGTGCTATGGTGGGCATTTCTGTGCCAGGACCCCGGGGCTCTTGCTCCCTTGTGGGGGATCTGGCCCCATCACAGACAGTGACAAAGCTGCCTGTTTGCTGCTAGGGCAGGCACAAACCAGGTGGGTTTGCACAGTTCCTGTGGCTGCTGGGCACCAGTAGGGCTGGGGCTTTGCTGGGGTGGCCCACACCCCAGCAGTGGCATTTGTCAACCCAGCCTTTCTGCTGGACACCTGAGGGAAATGAATGTCTTTTGGCATGTCTTGGTGCTTTGAAATATGAAGTATAATAAATAAATCCCTTCTCTCTTTTCCCTTGGTATCTCTGCTTTTTGCTCTCTGCACTGTGACTGTTGGGACTTTGTCATGTGGCTTACCAGGAGCTCCTCCTGTGCTGCTCCATTTCTCTGGTTTCAGTGGAGATGGAGAACACGCAGTGGAGATATCATACTGTTGGACCAGCACTTCTGGCTCTCAGGGCAGGGAGCTGCTGGCCACCATCCTCCCATCCCATCCTCTGTCCTGGCATCCAGCTGGCCATGTGGCTAAGCTGGGATTGGCTGTTCCCTGACTCGGAATTCTTGAGCTCTGGGCCTTGGTTTGAGCTCTTTCTTCAGGTGTGGAGTCAGGAAAAGATTGCTGACAGGTTTTCCGTATGCATCAAACAGTAGGGCATGTGAGAGTTGGCTGCTGTTCTGTCTCCTGTTCTCTGCCTGGAACACAGCTCAGAGTCCTAAGCACGGAAATGCTTTGGTTATCCAAGGGGAATCTGAACAGCCTGGAAGCCAAGCGTGCACATGGAGATGAGCAGCCGGAATGATTGGCTCGAAAGGGAGATGGAGAAGCTGGAGAAGGACAAGGGCTGCTGAGGCAGAAGCAGCCAGAACTGAGTTGGGTTACCCAGGAGCAGAAGGGAGGCAACCTCAGACCAGGTCCAGGGAGAACACTTTGACCTCAGGAGGGCTGTGCGGCCCAGGGACCACCCCTCAGGGAAAGGGGTCCCCATCCTTACAGTCAGCCAGCTTTGGCTGGGCAGCACCACATCTGGCCTTGTCCAGGGCTGGGGATAGTCCTGGCCCACAGCGAGGTTTGGTGGGGAGGCTGCCTTTTATCTGACAGGCCACGGGCCTTTTTCTGCCTGGGCTGAGGCAGGGAGCACAATGCAGGGCTGCTCAGCTTTGTGCCTTGATGAGCACAGGTTTGCCTCCAGCTCTGGATGCCAGGGCAAGCTCTTCCTGGAGGGCTGGGGCTGCTTCTTGGTGGGGCCGTGAGCTGAAGACATCAGTAGTGGTATGGGAAATAGGCACTGCTGGCCCCCAACTCCTTTGTCACCCCTCCTCCAGGGCTACAGTTCACACCCAGGTAGCAAAGGGGTGCTGTAGCAGCACCTGACCCTGCTGTTTGTCCTGCTTTTATTTAGGGAGAGGCTGGACATGAGGTGTGTAGGGCCAGGGCTCTACAGGAGCAAGACTTCGTGCCCAACCCCTTGGGAAATGCCAGGGAAGGTGGCCCTAGTACATGCGTCATGTAAAGGCCACTGGGGCAGAAATCCCACCAGTCCCCTGCTCTGTGAGGGAATAAGCCTGATGTCTGTCAGTCCTCTCCCACCCCACAAATGCCTGCCTTGGAGGAGTTTTGGAGGGGGCAGAGGGCCCTCATGTGGCTAACTGTAGCCAGGTGGGCCTCGGATGGGTAAGGACCATTTCTCCTGGGTGTAGCTGTGGGGGTTGAAAGGGGCAGGAGGTAAAGGAGTACAAGGAGCTTGTCCAGAGCAACTGTAGGGTGACATTTCTGGATGTTGCTTCTCCTTCATGCTGGTTCAAGGGGAGAAACATGAGAGGCCGGGCCGTGCCACTGTGAGTCAGCCCTGCCCTGGGCAGAGGGGACACAGCTGCCCCATACATGCTCCTCTCTATGCCTCTAATCCCTGCCCTTGCAGCAGGGCCTCACCAGCCCCTTATCACAGCCCCCTCCTGCCTCTTCTAAACCACAGCATGCCCCGCTTGGGAAGAAGGTACAAGAGATGGGAGCCCTGGGCTGTCTGGGAAGAGGTGGGTGCTGAGTCGCCAGGATCAGTGCAGGCAGGGAGAGCAAACATGGTTTTAGGCATCTCTAACGAGGTCTTGCCTAGTTTCTGCTTCCCAGGAAGGGGCTTCAGCTATTCCCCCCTCCCCAGCACACCCCCTCCCGCTCTCCCTGGCTGTGAGTCTGATCATCCTGAAAATTAAAAATAAAACAAAATGCAGCAACACTTAGAGAATGAGTGGAAAGTCGTGGAGCTGGGACAGGCCCTCAGGATTGCTGCAGAGCCCCTTGCTCTCATCCTGCCATCCCTGTACCCTGAAGGTGAGTCTAGACTGGGGTCTCAGGCAATTCCTGTCCCCTCAACAAGCATCTCTCCGCCTCCCTCATTGAAAAGGAAGAAAAGCTATGGACAAAGAAAAAGCTCTGGGCACTAGGCAGCTGCTCCCTACCCTGTGGGAAGGACACCCATCCTTAGCTGTCCTGCTCATCCTGGTGCAGGGATGGGAGGGGGCTGGGGGGAAGGGGTGCAGGGAGGGTAGTTTGGCCTCCAACTCTGGCACTTTGTGTTCATGAGTAAATATTTGCTAATGGCAGCATGGCTGGGTGAATGTAGGGGAGCTGCTGCTCCCCCCGTCGGAGCAGGCAGGGAAATGAATATGAATTTATCATGATTAGGTGAACTCAGCAGGGAGAGCGGGAGAGAGAGGACTAGGCAGGGAGGGGGCGGGCGAAGATGGATCTGTGCAATAAAATTAAATAAGGACACCAAATAGAGTCACTTCTCACACACTCGCCCGCCCTCCCGCGTGCAGGGCCTCTCCTGCCTCCCGCGCTTCTCTGGCTTTGCTGATTTCTCTCTTTCCTCGAATTTATGAGGCCAATTATGAAGATGAGGTTGGAAGTTCTCAGAAGTTCACTAAATGCAAAGTGTGGTCCCTGCTGTTCCCATCAAATTAATTAACCAAGCGCTATTGATGGCCGGGGTGACGTCGGCGTGGTGCGGATCATGAGGGAAGGGCTGCTGGGGTGTAGCTCAGGAAGCCTGGCTGGAGAAAGCCTGGAGGGCAGAGCACCCTACGGGGCATCCTCAGGGCCAGTGGGTGCAGAGTGAGCCCTGCCTGGGCAGCCAGTGGGCAACAGGAGCAAGGAACGCAGCAGGGCATGCATCGGGTCCTGGTGTGATGGTTTGTATTGCAGTCCTTGTTTCCAGCAGTTTCCTCTGCCTGGAATAAGATCCAGCTGGGTGATGGCAGAGCTGCCCTGATGGGAACATGGCATGGATACATGGCAGGATGCTGGGCCATGTTCTGTAGAGGATACCATGGTAGTGTCCTGTGGTCTGCATGAGCCTGTGTCTGCGGGAGCAAAGCCAGGAATCCGTGCTCTCTCAGAGTCATCCCCCCATCTGGTGAAGGGATTGTGACCCCAGTCCCATTGGAGGGGTCTGCACAGGGGCTTCATGCTTGGTAGACAAATGACTTTCCCTATGGCTCAGCAGTGATGGTGCAGCTGGGACAGGCCTACTGCCACCTTCCCTTGCTCCCTGAGTCCCAGCAGCCCTCCCTGCCTCAGTTTCCCTGCCTTGGCTATAAGAAACAGCCTGCCTTGTAGGATCTCATGAGCAGAATGTCCTGATTCTACACAGCCCCTTGGCCACCCCTAACCTCTGTGTGAAGCCACCCAACTCTGTGCAGGACTCAGGGTGCTAGTGAGTGCCTTTGCCATGGGGGCAGCAGCCATGTGCCTAGGTCACACCGGCTCTCGTGCCTGGCTGTGTCAGTGTCATATCACCCCTTTCCAGGGAATGTGTTTTGGGGAGCTGCCTCCAACATGACGCCCGTGCCTGCCCTGTCCCATGGTTCACTCACTGCAGGGAAGGTGCTGCAGGGCTGCTGCAGCATGGGGGTTGTGAGTCCCCAGTCTGCTCAGGTGCAGGTCAGACGCTGGGCACAGGGCTCCTCCTTTGCCTACCTGGGGGAAGTTCACTCAGAGCAGTTTGTAGTTGCTCAGGCTGAATCTCAGCACTGGCTGTGCTACAGCAAATGCTTGAGGTTGTAAAAGGATTCCCCCATGCTGAGGCCCTGGCTAAAACTCAGGATATCTCTGCAGGCCACATGGGCACTCTGGGCTTCAGTTTCCCTCCTTGCATTTCCTGAGGCTGTTTTTCCTTTGGGCAGGGTCTGTTTTTCTCTGGGTGCAAGTAGCATCCCAGTTCCTGAGCATCCTTGGTAGCATTTAGTGGCTGTGAGTTGTGGCCAAGTAAAGGGTCAGTCCTCACCCCCTAACCAGCCTTTTTTCACACCAAATACGTGTACCATAAGGCTCTGTGCTTGCACCATGCTGGCATAGGGACCTTCCTCCATAGTGCCGTGGACTCCTGACTTCAATCCTTTTGCAGTTGCTGGCCAAGCAAATGAGCTTGTTCAAGGGGTGAAAGAAGCAGTCCGTGTCCTTAGACCAGGGATCTCACAGAGGCAGAAGAGCACAGAGGGCCAGATCCAAGCATCCCTGCACAAGTCCAGCTCCTGGCATGGCTCTGGCTGCATGTCTCCACCATTCCAGCTCCTGCTTCTCTTCGCTGGCTTCACTCCTGTGCCGGTGATCAATGGGCTCTGGTTGGGCTGGAAAACAGCACAAACACCGGCATTTACAAACCCACTGTCTCTCCAACAGGGCCATAACTCAGGCTCCCCGTCACCCTGGGGAATGGGAGGCAGCAGCAGCACCGACATTTTTTCCTCTCGTGGTAAATGTGTTACTTGGGGGTAATTTACCTGCTTATGTCAAGTTTTAAAAAGAAACAGACTGGCTGCTGAGCAGCTCTTGACATTTGCAGTGTGCATGGCATGAACACACATGTCTACCCAGAGAAAAGAAATCACCTAAGCTGAAAGGACCTGTTTGCAAATGCCTGCACTTTGGAGCTGCAGTCTCGGCGTGGAGTCCCTGGTGTCCAGCACTGAGGCTGAAATCTTGCCAGTCATCCCTCCATGGGATCTCCAGGGTCTGCAGCCACCTACTGGTTCTGACAAGGCTGCCCACCCGCACCGGGGGCTGCTCGGGGCTGAGTGTCCACGTCTCCCGCAGGGTGCTGGGAGCATCCTCTGCCCGCACCCCTTCTCCAGGTGAGCGGATCGGGGGCTTGTGGGAAATGCTGGTGCTGGTGCCCTGGAGTCGTGCCGTGGCTGAAGACCCTGCGGGGGACCTAGGGCTGAGATGCTGCTCCGGCCGGCTCGATCAGCCGCCGTCCTCGCCGGCAGCAGAGGGAGCTGGAGGACCGGGGATGGCAGCACGGGCAGGCAGAAGGAGGCTGGGCTGGGCTGGGCTGGGCTGGGCTGGGCTGGGCTGGGCTCTATTGGGCTGGGCTGGGCTGGGCTGGGCTCTATCGGGCTGGGCTGGGCTGGGCAGTTCAGGGAGCCCCATGACGGGACAGAAGCTCCTTTTCACCCAGGTCCTTCCCTAGCAGGGCAGCGGGAGGTGCCGCAGCCTGCAGACTGTCCCCTCGGCACCGTGGTGTCGCCTCTCAGACACATCACCCCTGTGGGTGCCCAGCTCTGTGGTGGACACCTCCTGAGCTGGCCCTCAATCACCTGTCTGGGCTTTTAGAGTCTCAGCCCCGCTGGTTCATTCTGGGGAGCCATGTAGCCCCCCTCTGTGGCACAGCCCCTTGTCCCCTCCCTGTGACACAGTGCTTCTCGTCACCCTGAGGAGCTGCTGGTGGCACAGCAAGGTCCCCAGGGAGCCTGGCTGGATGTGATGGAGGTAAGGCCTCCATCCCAGGGCCAAGGTGGTAAGATCCTACAGCATGTGGTCGGCACTTGTCACTGCTGTCCCCAGGTCTCCTTGCCCATAGGGAACTGATTTATGTCTGGGCCAGCCTGCACTGACCTCCTGCTTGGGCTCAGGCATTATAATTAATGGCAGGTCAGTGGAGCTACAGCTAAAGTGAAGTGGCTGGTATGGGTCAGGGAGGGGGGGATGCAGAACAGGGGCTGCTGAGGATCCCAGTTCCAATAGCACAGCTGCCCAGAGCAGTGAACAGCAGGGGTGAAGCAGGTGTAGCTCCCAGTATACCCCCTCCACCCTATCCCCTGCTCCTGAGCTCTCTTTCTGACCATACTCTCCTTCTGTTTTAACCACAGGGTGTTCTGGGTCAGTGGTATCAAGCTTGGAGAAGTGGCTCCTTGTTTGGGGGGAAACTGAAGCACACATGGACTGATGGTTTCATGAACATCAACTGCAGAGCCAGGGAGGCCGCCAGGTATCTGAGCCCAGCTCCTGCCCAGGACTCAGGGTGAGGAGCCAGGAAGACCTGATACAGGTAATACAGGTACAGCAGAGGGCAGTGTCACAGTTGGTGGCCTGAAATGTCCCCTTTGGTCTGTTGCTCTCACCTTCTGCTTGATCCATGAGCCTTAGGGTGCAGAAATCTCCTGTGGGGGGTATACCCCTCCCGTGCCCTCGTGACAGGTTTACCTCCAGGTCCCAGACTCCCGGTGTGCATGGGCCCTGTGTCACTCAGCCCCACCTCAGCATACTCCCCGTGTGCTTTGGCAGTAAGCCCTGTTTGTTTTCCCAGGTGCAGTGGATGACCAGCCCAGCATCCAGCCAGGCTATGGGAGCTGAGCTTTGGGGACAGCTATATCAGCTGCCACCCCAGTCCCTGCCTGCACCAGCTGCTGAGGTGAGACCTGAACATGGCTGTAAAACTGGATATTCATGTACCCACCAGGCAGCTGGTCCACATCCTAGGATGATGCCAGCCCGACCTGCCAGCCTAGGTGGTCTAAGCTGGTTGAGGGGAGCCCTTGGGGGTGCAATAAAAGACACCCAATGCCACTCCTGGCCACACACTGAGCTCCCCTCTGTCCAGTAGTAAGGGACAACATTTTTGCCGACACCCTGCCTTTGCTCTCTGCTTGGGAAGGGGGAGAACAGCAAAACATATCTGAGTAAGGCATTAGGACTTTCCCAGGGATAAGCTGTATCTGCCTGCCTGTGCTGGGATGGGCTCATTTTTGGTGAACAGTACAGCCAAGGGCTGGGGTGTGCATGCTGCCAACCCCCTGGCTGGGCAGGCAGGGCTCTGTGAGCTTTTCCTGGCTCTGCCTGGCCATCCCATAGGTGCAGTCCGGTCATGCTCCTGCTGCTGGTCACAAACTGAAGGGTGTGCTGGTGTCCAGACTAACACTTGTGCTTTCCAACTGGTAGCACACATTTCTGCTCCCATTTCTCAGCCAAGGAGTATTACCGACTTTGCAAGGCTGCAGTAAGAGCTCCCATCCTTCTAAGAAGCCCCTCCCCAACAAGTTTGTCAAGTCCTCCACATGACCCTATTGTAGGTTGTTTTTGCAATGTTACAGGGGTGATTTACCATGTTTAGGGTCCTTCTTAGGGCTAAGCTGGGTTCAGACAGCAGCAGCTTGAGGCCAATGCTTAAGCATCACCCTTGAGCACTGGCCTCTGACAGGTCCAGGTGCAGCACCCAAAGCTCATCCCAGCTGGGGAAGCAAGTCCCTTGGTTGAACCTGTTGCAAAAACAGGAATTTGGTGCATTCCCAGCTGGCTCTCAGCAGAGGTGATTTGATTAAATAATTTCCATGGCTTCTGCACTTACTTTTGCTGCTGGATCCAGGAGAGCAGGTTTAATCTAGGCTGCTAGGCAGCACCAGAGTCTGAGTTTCATCCAGAAGAAGCTGTTGGAAGACTTTGCTCAGCTCTCACTCTGAATAGGTCTAAAATTGGATCTGGGATTCAAAAGTTGATGAGCAACAGCTACTTTGAGTCTGGCTTCAGATTAGCAGCTTTTACAACAGAGCTGGGATGCTCCCACTGACAGTGGTTGCCATTTGGGATCAGTTTTGCTCCAGCGATATTTCAAATTTGTCAAAGCCCCTTTGAAGGCCTGGGCAGATGAAAGGAGCGTGAGGAGCTGTAATAAGTGTAAGCCTTAAAAAACGTCCAGAAATGACAAATAAATTCCCCAGGACATGGCAGGAATCATTCAGAGATCTTTCCTGAAGAAACCTAGCTCTCCATTGAAAAGGAAAAGTACTTTCAAAAGCATGTTCAGAGCAGCGCAATGTGGTTCCCAGGCAGGGAGTAGCCTCTGTCCCAGCCTCCTTCTCCATCAGCCAAGGATAGTGACATTCCCTGAGAGGTCCCTGTGCCACTTGCTCCCCATACCTTGCTGTGTCCTGCCTGGGACAGGCACAAAGCCAAATAAATGGAGAACCTGAGCCTACAGACTGCCTGGCATGAGGTAAATACGTGCTGGATCTGCCAGGACCTGCAGCAGGAGATGCTGCTCTGTGCTATCCTGTGGGGTGTAGAGTGTGTGTGAGCTGCATCCCCTTGGCACCGCCCTCATCAGGTCTGGTGAGGGCTGGAGGTTGCCCAAGCCTCCCCTGCATGTAGAAAAGATGGGAAAACTCCATCGGTGTGGCCCCTCAGCACATCTGCAAGGTGCAATCAGGGATAGGTCCAGCCACACAGAAGGGCCCTGGTGGCAGTGCCACCGCTCCTCTCTCAGGAGCTGCACTGGAGGTGCTGTTGGGTGTCTCTAAGCCCACTGAGACACCCTACAAATCTGACTAACATCTGTGAGTGCTCTTCAGATCTCCGGGGAGAGGACAGGGAATCACTTGTCACTTCCACATCTCTTTCTCACCCAAGGAGGCTGGGGATGTGGGGTGGGCAGAGGTGGAGAGGGGGACCAGACCTACCTCCTTGCTGGGGAGCTGGGAGGGGGTGAGGGGTGTGCAGGCAGCTGGGTGGCAGTGGGGAGGTGTGGGGACAGTGGGGAAAGTGCCTGCCTGCAGTCTGGGCCCCCCATCCGGGTTGCGGGGTGTTTATCCCTACTCTGCACCCCTGCCAGGGGCTGACTCCTCCCTTCCCCCAGCAGGTGCTCCCACCTCACGGGCAGCTGTGGTCGTGTCCTTGTCACCAAGGACACTGCCATCGGCGTGCTCAGTGAGTGTGGACACACAGAACTCCTGGAGGGACTGACCTCCCTCACAGCTTCTCTCTCCCGCTCCTGTCCAAAAGCAACTTGCTGCTTCCCATGAGCATCCCATGGAGCCCTGCTCAGCCCCGTCAACGGCCACCCCCTCTACGTCCCCACAGGACCCGGTGATCAGTATTGGTGTCCCTGCTCCGCAGCACTCAGCCTCTTCCCAGGGTGACACTGTCCCGCCGTCCCCTCTGCCGCGCAGCGCTCCCCCCGCCACTTCACATGCTGCAGCAGATGGTGGAGGTGACATTTGTCTCCGAGTGACGCATTTGACGGTGGCCGTGTCCCCCCTCCTCCCCTCGCCCTGGGTGGGGGAACCTTGAGCCCACCTGGCAGAGGCAAGATGGGCGGGCACAGGCTGAGGGATCCCCCAGCCCCCACCCGTCCTGCACCCCCCGGGCATCTGCGCTTCTCGTCCATCTGCATCCCCACCAAAGCCCTCTCCCAGCGCTCCGGGCCACCGGGGCAGCTGGGGGACATCGTCCCTGAGGGCGAGTGCCCATCGCCGTGGGGCGTTTGAGGGGGGGGGACTAGGTGGGAGCCGGGCACCAGGGACTCCTGTTCATTCTCCGTTTTCTGCCTTAATTAGAACCCGGAGAGACCAGGCGAAATCGCATTAGCGCGGGGCCCCGGTGCGCTGAGCCATCCATCTTTTTTTATTACAGCGTAATGGGGCTGCTCGCGAGGCGCCGTGCGATTTGTCACAGGCCTCGTTCCCTGATAACGGGCATTTGTCATCACTTTCTTCCCGTGTTAATGTCATCATCGGCGAGCTGACAGGCGCACCCGTTGAGGGAGCGCTGGCGACAGACCACATCCGTCAACCTAATATTTCCATGGCTGTGGGGATCAGCCGGGCTGCGAACACACATTAAAGCGCTTATGAGGGGAGCGAAAAAAAAAAAAAAAAAGAGGGTTTTCATTAATTAAAATGTGAGTGTGAGAGTGTGAGAGTGTGAGCGTGTGTGCGGGTGGCACCGCGTGGGGACGGGGGGGCCGCGGCGCGGAGGGCGCGGGGCGGGGCGGGCGCGGCGCGGTGGCCTTTTAACGGAGCTCGCATCAGCTCCTGAAACCCATTTAAAGGATATTTGGGACTGGGGAATCAGCGGTGAGCACGGTGGAAAGGTCATTGTTAATAAGGGGGAGCACATGGGAGCACGTGGGGAGGGCGCGGGCATGGCCAGTGGAGGATGGAGGAGATTGTCATCCCCCTGGAGCGGGGCGTGTTTGTCCCGCCGGGAATAGTTGAGCCACTTCTGTCAGGAATTGAGTGGCCTCAAATCTACCTGGCAGAAGGATGAGGTAGGGGGAAGGAAATCCTGCAGTGGGGTTGCTCCATAGCTGGCCAAGGGCAGGAGTGGGGTGTGGGATGGGCTGTGGGGCTGCAGCCCTGCAAACAGGGGTTTGGCACAGGGCTCTGCAGCTGCAAGACGGGCTTGTGACAGAAGTCTAGAGGGTCAAACCTGCTATGTCCCCCCTAAGCAACCAGTGAGGAGACCTGCCCTGGTCCTGAGGCCATTTAGTGACAAGGGGGCTCAGGTCCCCACCCCAGAATGTATGGCTGTTGCCATGGAAATGGGTGGTGCTGACTGTGAGGAGCGGGCGTGTGGTATCTTGGGTTTTCCTGGCAGTGGGAGTTTGTTTTCTGGACTTTTCTGGGGTTCCTGTGTCATATAGAACAGGAAGGCTTGGTGGGCTGCTTTTTTTTTCTTTTTTTTTTTTTTCTTTTTTTTTTTTTTCCCTTTAATTATCTTTTTTTTTGGGTTTTTGAAGATTTGGGAATGGGCATCTCAGTCAGATCTACCTAGCTCCCATGATGTACTGGTACAACCCCAATTTGCACTGCAAAATATGACTGCAGGGGCTCTTACACAAACGAGACCAAAGATGCTTCTTCCTCTGCTCAAATCCCATCCTCAGGTTCCCTGGGAAAATCCCCTGATGTTCCTGACCTGTGGCTGAACACAGTGTTAGAAGAACAGGCCATGGCAGGGCGCAAGCAGGTGTGGGCAGCACTGAAACCCTGCTGAGTACAGACAGGGGGCTCATGGCTTGAAAATGTGGCTGCACAGAGCCTTCACCCCCATGCCCCCCATCCCAGGGATGGTCAGGGGCAGACTGTGAAGAGAAACATGTCCCATAGCCCAGGAAAGCTCATGACTCTTTCTTTCATTGTTTTTCTCTCTTCTGTCCTGCCTCGTTCCAGTCACAGGCTCTGTGCCTGGGAAAGTCAGATTTGGGATGAGGTGTGGGGTGTTTTTAGAGGTCTCTGTCCTTTATGTGTGTGCACATGAACACACACATCTGCACACATAAGTCATTTCTGTAAGTGCACCCTAACCTTTGGCTCACTGGTGAGCACTGAGGATAGATAGAGCTGGGAGGGGGTAGTTTTTCTCCAGGTGCTAGTGGGGAAACTGAGGCATGGAGCAAAGATTTGCACTCCTCATCCACACTGTGGATCATCCACATCAAACAGGCCATCCCACCACTGGCAACATCCGACAAGTCTCCAGATATCAGGGAAAAGGTGTGCAGGAAATTTTCTTAGGACTGCCCAGCAGTCCTCAGGTTCCCAACCCTGTGACACCCCCAGCACCCCCGGCAGCAAACCCTGCCACCAAACCTCCCTCCACTCCAGCTCCCCGCCATAAATCACTGCCCTGCATTGGCCGAGGACCTTTTAAAAAGGATTTATTAGGGGGGATTTAAGCACAGGCAGCGATACGGTTTCATAAATCGAAAGGCAATAGCGCTCATCGTTACCGGTCCGCTCGGGGGGGGCACCCTGCTCCCCTGTTCCCACGGCCCTGGAACAGCTCCTCCCTGGCACCGCTGCCTCCGCCGCTCCCCTTCCTCCCCGTCTGTGGAGACCGCGAGTGTGGAAAATCCCCAGACAGGGAGTGTAAATGCTTGTTCTTTGTAAATGAAGAACATAATTAACATTAAATTAAGGTAATACAAATGAAGACAACACAGAGCCTGACAGGATGAGTGTTTGGGGAGGCAGTAGAGAGAAGTGATTCATATTTTTAATTTACTGTACAAATAGACTAGCAGGGCTGGGGGGAAAAGGGCCATCCAAGTGGAGTGGGGATTTTTTTTTTCCCACTGTTGTTTTGCTGTGCTTTAAGCACACAATGACTATTAAAGTCAACTGCCCATATAATAGGACATCTCCTACATGACTGCTCTCTGAGAGGCAGCTTGCTGTAGCAATAAATTCTGGGAGTGCCATCTGCTGGTGTGCACCCTCCGCCGGGCACCCTCGCTCCGGCCACCCGGCCCGGACTAGTCCTGGCACCCCACAACTGCTGCAGAGACCTGCAGAGCACCAGCCACGGGCCTGCAGGCATCCATACAGAATTATTCTATTTCTCATAGGGTAAGAAACACTTTCCCCCACCTAACTGTAAATATTTTTCATTATATATTTTTTTCTGAAGTTGAGTGGGTGTTGTTGATGCCGGGAAAATATTTTAGGTTTTTAAAAGATACAAATCACTGTTCTCTACCCCTCTGAAGTGCTGGGTTTCAGCTGAGTGCCTGTTACCCAGAACACAGAAAAAAAACCCCACCCATTTTGGATTTTTACCTGCAGAAAGACTGTTGATCAGAGTCCATGAGAACTGCAGGCTGGACCTGGCTCTGTGCTTTAAGGAGATGAGAGCTGTGGTCTCAGCCTGGGGAGGCCCCACTGAGGGATGGCTTTCAGCCACGAGGGAGCCAGGTTTATCATAGCACAGAAGTGTCCATGGGTCTGTGACACCTGGAATGGACACACCTACACTGCATCTGTGTCCTTGTTCCACTCCCTGGGAAACTCCTGACACCACCAGGCAAAAGAAAAACAAAAGAGGGCACCAAGAGGACCCAGTCCTTAAAGAAATCACCCTTCCCAGGCAGAAGATGCCCTGGGATGGTCCTGAAAGATTCCTCTGCTATGTCAAAACAGGAGAGGAATTTTCACTGTTGGGTGGGGGGGAGGCTGTCCTAATTTTGGGCATGCAATCTTTTCCCTCTGGGTGACTTGTATCCTGGCAGTTATTATGTGAGCAGTACCCATGGGTCCAGGGCAGCCACTTGGCCAACTTGCCCTTGAAAACTTCCAGGGATAGGGCATTCACTACTTCTCTGGGCAATCTGTTCCAGTGCCTCATCACTCTCACAGTCAAGAATTTCTCCCTAATATCTAATCTAAACCTGCTTTTTGTCAGTTTAAACAATTCTCCCTTGTCCTATCACTACATGCCCTTCTACCATGTCCCTTCCCAATTTCTTGCAGCCCTTTATCCAGTGAAACCTCCCCAGAGCCTTCTCTTCTCCTGGCTAAACAACCTCAGCCATCTCAGCTTGTCTTCATAGGAGAGGTGCTCCAGCACTCTGAGCATCTTCATGGCCTCCTCTGGACTTGTTCGAGCAGGTCCATGTCCTTCCTGTGCTGAGGACCCCAGAGGTGGACACAGTATTCCAGCTGGGAATCACTGGAATGTGCTAGAGGGACAGAATCCCTTGACCTGTTGGTCAGATCTCTTGTGATGCAGCCCAGGACGTGATTGGCTTCCTGGGCTGCAGGTATGGATTGCAGGGTCATGTCAAGCCTCTCATCCACCTCCAAGTCCCTGAATCAGTCCCTGAACCCCTCAAATACACCCAGGGCCCAGGCTGCAAACATGGGGTCTATTTACAAACCAAGCTGACCCAGGCAATGCTCCCAGTGTCCAGCACCCTTCTCCTGTGGCTGCTAAGCTGGAAGCATGGACAATCTTAGTGAGACAAGAGGCAGGGACAAATTCTGCACCAGCCTCTGTGGGGCAACAGGGTGCTGCCCCAGCACCACTTTTTCCACATGGAATATGAGAGGAGGTGGAGCACAAAGGAACCTACCTCAGTCAAAACTGGTCCCTGATGGAGCTCTGCAGTCAGGTGAGATCTGTGGGGCGTGAAGGCATCCCCATTGCGGTGACAGGGACAGTTTGCTGTTAGAACACCTGGTGAAACCAGTGCGAGAAGAGTCAGCCTCAAAGGCTTGGTGGATCCCCAGGATCCATCCTCCTGGAGCCCATCTCTGCTGGAGACATAGGGACTGAGGGCACTGGCAGGGTGTGAGTGCTCCATGGCTTGTCTGACCATGCTCCGTGGCCACTTGTGGCCTCACCAATCCCCAGTGACTGCACAGGGACACCAGGGTGTGTCCAGCAAGCCTTAATCAGCTTTCCAGTTGGGATGTGACCATTCACCTTGAACCAGCTGAGCTCAAGCCTAGAGAGCTTCCATGGAGGATCTGCAGATATCCAGTGATGGGCCATGACCATTTCCTTGAGGATCACCATTCAAAGCATCTGGAGAGTTTGAACCAGCGTCTTCTCTCCCATTCCACGTTGTCCAGGGCTGAGCCCCAGCCCTCCATGTGAATACCTCAGCACTTGAACCCACCCAGCCTTTAGCACTGGGCACACCAGGAGAAAGCACTTGTGCATTTGGAGAGAGCCACTTTGATCTTAATTTCTGCAAACCTTAAGAGGATCAGCAGCATTTGCAGCTAAGTAATTTCTCAGGCTTTTCTTTGCACCTTCTCCAGTTTTTCAAGGTCTACTTGGACACTACTAGAGAATACAGCCTCATCCTCACCAGAAAAAAAACAGTGCTTTTGGAAACCTCAATCCAGGGAGCTGGATTTCAATGTGGGGAAGCAGCTTTGGACAAGGAAAAGCAGCTTAGAGCTCACCCAGCCATCCTTCCTGAGGAGCCTGCAGTGGAGCAGCTGGGAATGCCTCCCCGGCCAGACAAGCAGAGAGGAAGCCCAGATCCCTCTTTTGCAAGAGTAAAAGGTCAGTGGCATGGGGCAGTTTGAACTACAACCCCCCCCAAAAAATCTTGCCTCAATAGCCTCAGAAAAAACTGATGAGTTGCCAGTGTTCCATGAGCATGGGGCTTCCTCACCCCCAGGCCCTGATGGAAAAGAAGATGAAGATGTCTTTTGACATGGTACCCTCAAATGAGTCGCCAGAACAAATGCATTCAGAAGGCACCACAGAATTTTTCCAGTGACCCCCAGTCCTTGAAAAGAGGGCACTTCTGGCTCTGGTGGGGTCCGAAACCCTGACAGAAACGGGTCCTGACCCCACATTTCCCAGGTCTGCCCCATCTCACTGGCCACTTAGAGCAGTCCTTGGCCATAAGGCAACATTCTGACTCCTTGGCTATGCCAGGACCCCAGAAATGGGGGGCTGGTCCCAGGGGGGCCATTGCCTCACACAGGGAGGGCAGGTGGCATCCTCCAAGCTGCCCCACATGCTGGGTGGGAGAGATAGATAAATACCAGAATAAATAAATACAAGTGGCAAAGAGGCCTGAAATGATGCTGTCGTTTGCTGGGAATGAGAGACACAAGTGTAATTTAGGTTTTGATATTATCAAAGTCTCGCTGCTCTAAAACAGCAGGGCACTCAGTGCCTCATTAATAAAGGATAAACTTGGAGTCTATTTACAATGCACTTTTTGGGGTTATTTACACTCCATTATACATATGTAATGCTGCACATATTTACCGCTCTGTTCTGCAGCCGAGAGCAGCGAGTTGGGAGGGAGGCGGAGTGGGAAGCGCCTGGTGCTGTGGAGCCCTGACCCTGCTCTCACTGACGTCCTTTAAACGGCTCAAGATGCACGAGAGCCCTGGGCTGGTGGCTGAGGATGGAAGGGATAGGACCAGGCACTGGGGACCCAGTATGGCCCAGTCCCTGTTCCCACGGGTCCAGCACCTACACACACCCAGAGGCGCCCTGAGGCTTTGCCAAGGGATGCAGGAAGGGTGGGCTCCTCACTAAGTGACCACAAACACCAAGCTGTGAACCTGCCACAGAGAGGGAAACTGGATTAAAAAAAAAAAAAAAGAATAAATTATTTGCAAGAAAATGATGTTTGTGTTGGCATGAGAGTGTTTTGGCCATGCAGCCCTTCCCACCATCTGGGTTTACGCTCACCAGGACAAAATGTTGTAATTTTCCTGCAAATAACAGCTCCCGGAGGGTCTGGGAACCCCATGGTCTGCCATAGTATTTCTGGGAGCTCCTGTGGGGGGATCCTGGGACACAGGACAGCTTCTCCCTCCAAACACAGCCTCAAGATTCAGGGCAGAGGCATGGGAGAGGTCATGCTTGGAGAGCACCTTGGAGTCACAGCAATTCATGGGATGCAGTAAGGGGATGAGGGTGTATCCTGGATCCCTTTGTCCTCCAGGGAGTTTGGGAGTGTGCAGAGTTCCCATGGAGCACTCTGTGGGACCAGCACACGAGGCCAGGCACCAAGGGCTTCTGGCAGCCTGTGGGGGGGCACAGTGGCTGGACAGTCACCCCCAGCTCAGAGCTGCTCTAGGTCCCTTCTGCAACAGTCTCCAGCTTTGCATGGCCAACTTGGGGTGAAATGCAAGAGCCTGGGAACCATCCTGACCACCCTTCCTAGAAACTGTGGGGTGACTTTGACCTTTCCAGCCAGCGGGGAGGAGGACAAGCCCCTCTTCTCATTTTGCTCTTCCCTGGTGCTGGGAAGCCCATTCCAGCACACTCCTGCTTGCTGCCATTCCAGGCTAAACTTGCCAAACAATGGCTCTGCTGGCAATGCTCTTTATTAAACAGCTCATGCCAGAAGCCCTTGCCAAGGCTCCACACCCAGGAGCAATGAGAACTCCCTGCTTCAGGAGGTCCCCTTGTCTCTGTGGGAGCATCTCCTCCAGCATGGGGATCATGCCCGGCAGTCAGTGCAACCTTGGTGCATCAATGGGGCTCCTCCTGGGTCCAGACTGTGCCATGGAGAGTCATCCTGGGAGACCCAGAGATGACCAGGTTGGAATAAATTGGCTCCCCACATCCTTCCCCAGCCCCGAGCCTCCTCCCCCATCTCCATCCCCCCCAGCCCACTCAGATCAGGGCAGGCTGGAGCCTGAGCCCTCCAGGGAGCTGCTCTCCAAAGTCCCGTAGCCATCGAGCTTCATCATCCCAATGAGGTGTGCTGGCACGGACAGGACGGAGCGGCGCGTGGCAAAGATGTGGCTGATCTCCATGAAGGTTTTGTTCTTGGTCTCGGGGATGACAAGGTAGACGTACAGGGCCACCAGCAGGCAGACACCACAGAAAACCAGGTAGCAAAAGGCACCGGCTGACATCTGGGGACAAGAGCAGGATGAAGCAGAGAGCCAGGCACTCCCAAACTGGGCATGGCATAAGGCAGTGTCCCCTCCCATCACCCTGCCCTGAGCTGGCTCTGTCCAGCACTGAGCTGAGCCAAGAGCACAGGCATCCCTGCCTTGGCACCCCATCCTGGGAGAGCAGCAGGGCTGTGTCCGTTCCCTCCATCTCCCGGGGCCCCTCTGAACTGGTACCTGCAAGAAGGGGAAGATGAAGCCGACGGTGAAGTTGCAGAGCCAGTTGAGAGAGCCCCCCACAATGTAGGCAGCCGGGCGGTGTGACTGCATGAAGAGCTCAGCTGTCATCAGGAAGGGGACACCAGCTACAGAGGGAGGGGAAAGATCAAGGGTATGGAGGACAGGGTGACTCAGGTACCTCTGGGGTCAACAGGTTCTGCCCACCTCAGTCCTGTGGCCATAGGCTGGAGCCCAGCAAGACTCATGGTTCAAACTGGTGGTGCTGGGAGAGCTGGAGGAGACAGGGAGTGTGGTGGAACAGTGTCCTACCCTTGGTCTCCCTTGGGATTTGTCTTGGCAGGGGTGATGTCCCCCTGACATACCACACTGGCACATTGCTGGGTGCTGAGGCCAGTTCCCCAAATTGCATGACTGGAAAGTTTCAGACTGAGTCAAAATAAAAGTGAAACATTTCATGTGGATCCTTGTTTTCCAAAATGTTTCTAAATGCTGATATAGTAAATCTCATAGAGATCACAGGCATAGAGAAACATCTTCCTGGCAGCCTCCATAATGCCCTTTCCAGACCCCCTTGATCAAAACAGTTTGGAAAACTTCCTTCTATCAATCAGCTTCTGTTGCCACTGTGGCTGATTCAGGGAGGAAAGAAGCAACCACTTTTCTGAGCATCAGAATCTCCTGCACAACAAAGAAATGCCATTTTCCAACCTGCTTTTCCCATGCATAGTGAAAAAACCCAGAATGTATGGAAGTGGTTTCCCAAGCCAACTTGTAAATGGTCTGAAAACTGGACACAGGGTGTGGCTATTTCTTCTAGAAAGACTTAGCCTCTCCAGCCAAGTGTCACTGAGCCAGAAATCCTGGGTCCCAGGACTGTCCCTGTATTGGGGGGCAGGATCCGAGGTCCAGAGTACATTCCAAGACACACAGGAATCTGGCAAGGGATTGTTTCTGATATAGTGACATGCCTGGGATCCCAACTGCCTGAAACAGGGCTGGCTGGACCTCTTTATAAATGCAGGGAAAAGATAAACCAAAAAACAAGTGTAAGAAGTGAGGGAGGTGTGGAACCCCTGATGGACTCTTACTCACAGCTCGCCAGAACAGAGATATATATATTTTTTTTTGTTTTAAAACTCCTATTCATCATTGTTTGTGAACAATGAGCCATTAAAATCCTAATTAAAGATGTAATTACAGTGAATAAAGTCTGGGCTGAGGATGAATTATAGATCTGTTAAGAACTCTGCTAATACATCAACTGGGTAAACCAGTCCAGGTTTCACTCCTGGCTGTTGGAGCCTGCACTCGATTAGGGGCAGGATGATTCTCACCAGCTGCACTGTGACAGGAGTAGTGACACCTCCACAGAGGTCTGGGGAAGGCTGCCAGGGCTTTCACTCTGCTTCCTCCTGGAGCATGGCCCAGGAGGAAGCAGAGGAGGAAGTAGTGCCCTGAGGATATGTGGGGCTGGAGGGGTTTGTGGTGGGGTTTCACTTGGAGGTACAGCATCATAAACCAGGGCCTGACCATGGGGATGAGGCCAAAGCTCAGGTCCTGTCACCCTGCAAACCCTGCTGGTCTCCTGGAGCCCCCATTCCCACCCCACTGCTCCCCAGTCCCGCAGCCCCAGACCCACCTGGTCCCATGCAGAAGCCAGCGATGATGCCGACCACGCAGGCAACGCTGACGTAGCGCATCCAGGGCAGGGCGGCCTGCGAGGGGACACCGGGCTGGGGACGCTGCTGGGGGCTGGCTGGCCCTGAGCCTCGCACCCAGCACCCCTGGGACACGGCTCCAGCCCTGCCCTTGGCTTGGTGGTGGCTCTTGGGGACAGCGGCCACTTAGGACACACTGGTGAGATGCAGACAAGTAATTGTGCTTTGGGGTAAAGCTGGTGGGGGTCAGCCTCAGCCCAGCTCAGCAGCTCGTGATGTTGCAGTGTCCCCAGAGCCACGGGAGCATCCTCAGGAAGCAGACAACAGGAGAAGGATCCTTCACCTGCCCTGGCATTTCACAGCTGCCTCCCTGGGAACAACTATTTCTGAAAAAAAGCTACCAGAAGCAGCAGGATTTTTCTGATATGGATTTGTCTTTTCTTTTTTTTGTTGTTGTTCTTGGTGCTAAATTTACCTTCTCTTTAACTTTGAAGGGAAAGCATGACTTGGAAGAGCCAGCTCACCTCTCATTTCCATGCACGCTCCTTCCTCCAGGATTCTACCCATCCCTCCACCACTGATAATGGCCCAGGGGGTGGCAGTGGCCAGGCCCTACCTGCAGCAGCAGGGAGATGGTGATGCCAGCTGAGCAGACACCCATGGCACAGAAGCCGGTGATGATGAGGGGCCGCCGGCCCACCCTCTCGATGGTGAAGCACTGCCAAGAGAGAGAGCAGAGACTGACAGGGTGTTGGGGAGCTTCAAGGTGGATGGGAACACCCCTGAGCCCCGGATCCAGCCGTAGGTGGGAGGATGCTCCCGGTGGCATCTGAGGATCAGGGGCAACCCCAGCTCAGAGTTCCAGGGCTGGGGCTGGGGCATGGAAAGCACCAGGGGTGAGCATGCATGGGGCAGGAGATGAGTCGCACAGAGCAGGGGTTAGGGTGCAGGGTTGGGGCTGGCTGGGGTGACCCGCAAGCCACATTGGCATCAGTGCCAGGTGGAGGTGCTGGGGGTGTTTGTGGGGGAGTGGGCACAGCAGAGTGTGGGCAGGCAGCGCAGCGGCAGTGGGAGCAGGCAGGGTATTGACAGCAGAACAAATGCCTGTAATTTTATAACCAATCTCAGCATGTCCATCAGGGGCCATTTGTGGGGCTGCTCCCAAGCAATCTGGCTCTATGCTGGGAGACTGCTGGGGGGCTGGGACACCCCCACAGAAAGGGGAGGGGAGTAGGGGGTACCCTTCGGAGAGGCAGGGGACCCTACTCTGCTCTGGATTGGGCTATGGGAGTGGGGAGCAGCCCCCCACTCATTCCCTCTTTTCTGGGAGCAGCCACCCCCATCCATCTCTGTAACTGTCAGGGAGTGGATTTAGTGCCGGGTGGCTTGGGCTGGCCCTGGGTGACACTTGCAGATGGGACAAGGGCCATAAATCTGCCTGGCCCAGTGCTAACTCTACAGCTAAATGAGGGCTGGCCGTGGTGGGGGCAGGGCTGCTAGCCTGGGGCCAGGCCAGAGCTTGGCTGGGGGCAGGGGGGAAATGGGGGCATGAGACTCTGCTAACAGAGGGACAATGAAGGTGAGAGCCAGAAGAAACTTCTAGTCCCCTCCATCATCTCCAACCTTCTCTTTGCCATCTCTACCCAACCTCCCTGCTACCCTAAAATTATCTCACCACTCCTAGATGTGACTCCTAAATTGAGCCTGTCTCATCCCATCTCCTATCCCCATTTTCATGCCAAATCCTTTGCCCCTCAGAAAAGGGGCTGTGCTGTGGCACAGATGATATTTGGGGGTCTACTCTGTCCCCCCCTGTTTGATGGTGCTGGGAGCTGGCAAGAGGGCTCTGGCATGGAGGGGCTGTGTCCATCTGTCTGTCCCTCACTCACCCCGATCAGCCCGGCAACGACCTCAATGGCACCGGTGCCCATGGTGGTGTAGGGGATCTGGGACACGGGGATCCCGGCGTTCTCGAAAATAGTGTTGGTGTAAAACCAGATCTGCCGAGGAGGGGATACAGCATGAGCTGGGGGATGGAGCTGCAGGGCACTCGAGGAAATGAGCTGCCAGGTCTCAGCTCAGAGTCTGCACAGCCGTGCCGCGGAGCGAGGACCACGTGGGGCTTACGGCATCGATCCCCGAGAGCTGCATGCCGGCGTTCACCACCGCCACCGAGAGCGTCTGCCAGCGCACGGAGCAGTCCCGCAGCAGCTGCCAGACGGACACCACCTCCATGGAGGAGAGCGACCGCTGCTCCTCCTTCATCTCCTCGATCACATCCTGTACATCGGGGCTCCCCAGGAACCGGTGCAGTGCTGTGGGGAGAGCGGGGCCCAGCACAACACATGTCCCCAGCACAGGGTGGATGCTCACAGGTATGGCACCAGGTAGGGGCTTGGCTCTACCCTGGCCCAGCCTCCCCAGCAGCCCCATATGGGAAATCCATCCATAGGAAATCGGGAAAAGCATCACGCCACAGTGCTGGGTACCGTGGAAATGCTGTGGCACAACCGGGTGGGGCAGAAGGGCTGAACCAACAGGACTGTGGTGGGCTCTCAGGTATGGGCATGCAAGAATGTAATGAGGAAGAACCTTGGTCTTGGAAGACCTTGGAGAAGCACCCAGATCACCCAGCACCTTCAGGAGCCAGTCTGCCCAAGGATATCCCCTCACCTTTGGTGGCCCCACAGATGTCATTTCTCTCTATCAGCAGGTACCGAGGGCTCTCAGGGAAGCAGTGCAGCAGCAGGAGCTGGAGGGAGGCAGGAACAACCACCACTGACAAGAAAAGGGGCCAGAACCTGTCCTGAGAGGAGTTGAAATGGGATATGTTAAGGGGAGGGCAGAGCAGCGTCCAGCATGTGTGGGCTGGGGTATTGTGCTCACCTTGCCCAGCAGTTCCGGCAGGCCCAGGACCTGGGCAGAGAAAACCCCCAGGCAGATGAAGATGGTGGGCATGAGGCCCAGGAATCCCCGCAGGTTCTTGGGAGCGATTTCTCCCAGGTAGAGGGGCACCACACTGAGACAGATACCTGGGGGGCACAGGAGGGACTGGGATGGCAGAGGCTGTGGGGAGAAGGGTACCTAGCCAGAGCCTAGGTCCATCTCCTCCCATGTCCAGCATCATACACAGTGGGGACCCCATGGCATTGGAGGTGGCCCTGGCTGTACCAGAGAGAGAGCTGTACCCTCCACAGAGCCCGTGGGGAATAAAAAGCCTTCTCCATCCCCCTAGGAATGGCTGTAGGGGACTGAGTCATGAGGAAGGGGCTGTGCACAGCCCAGGAAGCACTCACCTGAGTGGAGCCCCGTGATGGAGCGGCCGATGATCACCATCTCGGGGGATCCCAGCTCCCGGCTGAAGCCCATGAAGCCGCCGGCCAGGAGGACGAGGAGAGCGCTGCGGCTCAGAGCACCATTCCTGGCAGGCACAAGAGCAGGGCAGCTCCTCCAGTCCCACCCCACCTCGGAACCACCCTGGCCCATGGTGCGACACCCTTACCTGCCGTAGCGCTCCACCAGCACCCCCACCAGCAGGGAGCCCACCAGCCCGCCCAGGGCGAAGATGGAGACAGTCAGGGCATAGAGGAGGGTCAGGGGGGCAGGGCCCAGCCCGTGTCCGTACCGCTGGGACCATGTGGTGTTGTAGAAAGCCTTTATGTGCTGCAGGGCAGAGACACACACAGGCACCAGATTGTTGGCAGAAAGGGGAAGACAAGGGAAGACAGGATCTATAGGGACAATATCATGGGTTTAACAGCATTAAAGGAGATGCAGGCCAGAACATGTTTGGGGATGACTGGGATGTGCTGGTCTGGTTGCTCAGCAAACCTCAGCACCTGAGAGGCCTAAGGATGATTTAGAGATACCAAAGAGAGCACTCAAACTGGAGCAGGGAGGCTGTTGCCAGCTTTCCAGGCCCTGCTTTCCCAGGGGGACCAGTGTGGAGTACATGAACGTGGACTCTGATGTCCTTCCCATGCCATTCCTCTCTGGGTGACTGCTCAAGTAAAATGCCAGTGTTTTGATGTGGGGCTGCTGGACAGCTGTCCTTCCACCCTCCAGGGGAGGGATGCAGAGCCATTTTCCCTGCTCCCAGAGAGGCTGCCCATCCCTTACCTCTGCTGGTGAGTTCACCACAGCAAGGTTGTAGCCATAGAGCATGGAGGAGCCAAAGGATACCAGAAGGGTGACAGACAGCAGGGGGAAGGTGAGATGCTGGCAAAGAGGAGGAAGGATCAGCACAGTCCTGGCTAGCAGAGCCAGGAGCCAAGGTGTCATGAACTGCCCCTTTTCCAGCAGGGATGACCCTGGCCCAGAGCAAAGACCCCAGTGCAATGGAATCCTCTGTTGAGCACTGCTTCATGCCAGTGCCCAGCACCCAGCCCAGCTGATCCAGCTTCCCCGTGGCTGGTCTTGTGGCTGTGGTGTGAGGTGTTTTACTGTGGTGGTGACCCAGCCTGGGTAACCTGGGCACCCCTGCCCCCAGCTGGGAGGGGAAGCAGATGGAAAGGGGCAGGTGGAAAAAGGAGGGACATCCATCCCCCTGCCTCAATGGAGCAGCTGAGTGGTGCTGCTGTGAGTGGCCCAACACCATTGAAATGGTGTGGCCCAACACCTTCCCGTGGAAGGTCCCAGCGCACCCCAAAACACCACATGGACCCACCTCCTAAACCCTCACCCCTTCCAACACCTTTGTCTCCCGCGCCTGCTGGGGGTCCTCACTGCGGGGAGCCGGTGGCTGCGGAGGAACAGCCACCCTGCAGCTCTGAGCCAGCCCACCCCAGGATCGGGGTGCTCAGGAGCATTCAGAGCACCCCCAGCTGCAGGGACAGCCCTGGGCGCTGCAATGAATGCAGCGATGAATGTCCCCGGAGCGACGGGGCTTGCAGGGTGCGGACACTGGGACGAGCCTGCGTCCCCCAGGAGCAGCCCCGCTCCCCAGCCCGACCCTCCCCCCAACGCCTCCCGCACGGTAGCCGGATTCGGAGCACCCAGCAGCTCCCGGCTCACGCACAGCAAATCCGCCCTAATCCCATCAGGAATCCTAAACCGGGAAAAAAGGGAGGGGGATGCCAGGCCGAGGGGTGTCAGGCCAGGGGCTAGAGTGGGACAGGGACCCCGTAAGGCAGAGGGCAAGCAGGAATGGGGCAGCCCTCCCGGCCCGCAGGGAGCTCACCCCAGTGATGTCCCCGCCGGGCCGCGGTGTCCCTTTCCCGAGCGGCGGTGCGAGGCTGCAGGCGGAGCGCGGGGAGGGAGGAGAAGGAGAGGGGGAGGAAGGCAGTCCGTCGGCCCGGCTGGTCTCTCCCATTTTTAGATAGAAGAAGGAGTGGGTGAGGGAAGGGAAGGGAAGGCAGGGCAGGGCAGCCCGGGCGCCCCGGGGCTCATTGGAGGCGCCTGAGCGGCCGGAGGAGGAGTCCTGGAGCCTCTCCCCTCGCCGGGGGCAGGGGCAGCACCGCCGGACTGCTCAGCCCGCTGAGGGGTCACGGCCCAGCCCGGGGGCAGCGGAACCACTGACGGGATGCTCTGACACCTGTGAGAGCTCTCGCATGTCCCCTCTAAACGGGAGTGACCCCGGGAACCTAAGTGGGGCAACACCACTGCACCATCCCCGAGGCTGGCGGCGAGGGGCAGCCCCACATCACCCCGATCACCTCCGGCCCCTCTCCCACCGTGGGGTAGATGTGCCCCATCCCCTGCGCTCGGGAAGAGGCTGGTAGCCCACGGCTACGGCTCGAGGCAGCTGCCTTCCCCGGACACGGAGGGACACAGCCCCCAGCCCCACAGAGGAGAGAATCAGCTCATGGCAGCTCAGAGGAATCCAATTTTGCTGCGGCCAGGAGCTGCCTCCCCTGCTGCTAATGAAGTGCCTTTAATTAGCAGCCTAATAGCAAGCTCTTAATTTGCCGAACAGCCAGTTGAAAGGATGGGGACCCCACTAAGCCACGGCTGGCAACAGCTCCAAGGGCTTAAAAGGGGCAGGTCCCGACAGGCTGGCCCCACTCAGGACGGTCCCGCGGGGCCAGGAGAGCGGAGCAGAGCTGGGAGAGCCTCATGGGCACCCCCAGGCCTGCCATGCCAGCCCAAACCGGGCTGTCTGGGCTGTGGCAGAGTCCAGGCACCACATTCTCTCACGGAGGATGTGCCAGCTCTGGTCTCCCCCCTGCACATGAGCCTCCAGCTCTTCCTGAAAGCCTCGGGCCCTCTCCCCCATCCACCAGCCCTTGCCAGCCTGCCAGTGCTCAGTTTTCCAAGGGTTGGCCCCTGCTCAAGAGTTCCTGTGTCTTGCCCAGACTCAGTTTCTTCACATCTAGATCAGGGCATCACCTTTACCTTTGTGCAGGTGTTGCTGGGTGGCTGCAGAGACCTTGGTGACAGGGCCACAGTGAGGGAGACCACAGTCCTGGTTCATTCCCAGAGCAGCAGGACGAAGATCCATTTTATTGGACCTAACCATGGGTGAGATGATTCAGCAAGAGAACATGCAGCCTGTGGGTCCCAGCCGTACCCAAAGCACCTGCAGTGCTGCAGGGCAGCCCTAAACCTGCCCAGGACTCACCCCAAGCAAAGCAGCAAACCTGGGACAGGATGATGAGCCAGGCCATGCTGTGTCCTGCAGCCATGCTCCAACTCTGGTCATTCAGGTACATGGCTCATCTCTGGGAGCAGCACGTGGAGGGTTAAATGTGTCCAGTGGCCTCTGGAAAGAGCACTGGGAAGAGGAAACAGCAGCAGCCATCTCTCCCCAACCCTGCTACTCTCCCAGCAAGTACCTACCAAAAAACCCTCCTGGAACTTCCCAGCTTCTCTGCACTGAAGCCCATACCCATCCCCAAGCCCCGTGCCCCTGCAGCCACAGCCCCTCCTCCTGCCACACAGCCTGATGCTGGGCACCAAGCAGGGACATCTTCAGGACACAGCTCCAAGCCAGGGGATGGCTGCTGCCTTGATTTAGGGAGTAAATGTGGGTTATGGTCACTGGCTCCCAGCAGTGGCTAGGATGCTGGGAGCAAAGGCTTAGCAGCAGATGTAGAGGTGAGAAACTCGTGGTGGGGCAAGAAGGGGGAGGAGAGCCTGGAGTGCCAATTAAGGCTCACCAGAGGGCTGGGTTAATTGAAGCCACTCCTGTGACCTGACCCGGTGATAGTGGCACACGATAGACAAGGGCTGGTGAGAAACAGCCACTGCTCCGAGCTGCAAGGAAGCTTGTCTCCACATTTTACAGGCATTCCTTCCCTGCCTCCATGCCTGGTATCCCTGGCTAAAACATTCCCCGTAGCTGGGAAAGTGGCTGTGAGCCCATAAACCACCCTGATCCTCACTCATTGTCACTCCCAGAGCTCCTGTCCCACTCCTGCCTCGGTGCTGCCCCAGACTCCAGGCACAGCACTGGGGCTGTCCCCGTCGCAGCACTCCCATGTCACAGGATGCTCACACATCTCCTTTCCTCAAGGCATCTGACACAGTGCCTGAGGCACACAAAGAAACCCATGAGAACCGGCAGAGGCAGAGCAGCAGGTGTAGCTGGTCCCTGCACACATCCTGCAGAGTGATGGCATTTGCTGAGGCTAGGAGGATGGAGAAGCAGTTGGGACACCTGAGGGCTTCCCCTGAGCTGACAGCTCCCCACTGGGAGGTCTGTCCTCTTTTTCAAGATGAGATAGAAATCCCTTGGAAAGGATGTGGTCCCCGTGCTGGTTCTCAGGTTTTACCCAGCACCATCTAGTCCAAACTAGATAAATTCCACAAGAAAGCAATAAGCAGCTCATGCAAAGGCAAAAAGATGCATTGCTTAGCAGCCACCGACCCCCTTCCCTGTGCTGGAGGAGAGGAAACTCAGCAGCAGGGGCTGGATAGGCAGAGATTGGCACTGCTCTGGAGGTCAGAGCAGTTTGCCAGGGCTGCCCTTTGGGAATTGGCACTGCAGAAACAGAGATGGTCTGGCAGCCTCCCCACTTCACTGCCCCTTGGAGGAGAAGCCTTCCTTGATCCACCTTGGTAAATGCCAGTAGGGTGCTTGGGGCATGGCACAGGGAGTTTTGGATACATCAGCTGTGTGATGTGAGCCAGGGGCTTGAGTTTCTTCAAACCACAGTGGGCTCCACAAGGAAGTCAGTGCTGTCCCTGGTGAAAGCACTGCTCAGGCTGCTGTCTCTGCCTTGTTGCACTGGAAAGCCCATCTGACCATTCTCCACCTGCAGGCAGGCTATTTACCTGGACAGGTGAGACCTTTCCAGCCCAGGTTTCCCTGGTCATATTCCTTATCCAACTTCAGTGGTCCCCAGCTGATCAGCCTTACAGCTCAGCAAACTCTCTGCAGGTTTGGAGATTTCTAGCAGCTCCTACCAGCCAGGTGCATGTCAGCAAATAATTTTGGAGAGAAAGCTCAGAATGGGAAGGTAACATGCATGTGAAAAAAAGAGTATCTCTCTTGGGGATATAATGAATGTGTCTGAGCTCTTTTAGGGTAAAGCAAAGTGGCTGGTGCTCACAGACATGCACTGCTGGGCATGGATCAGCTGGCAAAGGGGTCAGGCTGAGATCTCTAATGGCTGCAGCCCACTGCACGGGAAAGCATGCAGCAGCTTAGTTTTCCTCTCTTATCTACTCCTCCAGCAGCCCTTCCTGGGACAGGGTCATGGACAGTGTATATGTGCTAGCTGCAGAGCAGCTCAAGCACTTGGAAAAGCAGAGCTACCCAGAGCTCTTAAGACCAGGAGCGGCATCTTATTCCCACAAAACACTGAATCATTTCTACATCCTGGGCACTGATGTGTGCCATTGCACAGGAAGCTGTGCCACACACTGCCTTGGAACAAAAGGGATCAGGACACTGCTGGAGCCCAGGACAGACAGACAGCTCACCCACAGAAATCCACGGCAGCAATACAGCACGTCTGTCTGCTCAGGGCCTTTTGTTTCCTTGGCCATGCTGCCTTCTCTCCTGAGAGCTCATCATCCTCTTCAAACCACCAACTGCTAAACTCATCCTAAACAGTTATTTTAAGAATTACATTCTTTCTAGCCTAGCTAATCTAAACTGGCCAATTTCCCCTTTCCAAAAAGCACCTTACTATACTCTTGAAAGCATGTATATAAGACAACAATAAAAAACCACCAAACAAGAGATTTCATTTTAAAGCTGTAGGTTGATCAAATGCTGTTAATTTGAAGCTATGGCAAACATTACTTTCCTCCTTCATTTGAAGTGGAAATAAGGCACACATTTTTAAACAGAAAGGGTAATTAACCACTGAATCTATTTAAGATAAGCAGTTCATTCTTTTCCAGTGGAAATTTACAATTGAGATTGCTTTTCTTTCTCAAAGACTCTCTTTAGTACTTGAGTTTTTGGATTCCAGTCCAGATTTCCTGAGAGAAGTTTTCCAGCTCATGTCCTGCAGGACAGCACTGTCCTAGTCCTAGAAATCTGGAATAAAGATGCTGATTCTCATCTTTAAACATCAAGGAGAAGAAGGGAAAGGACTATCTAAGGAACATCTAGAAATAACCCACAAGGAGAACCTGTTTCTCATGGGAGTGGGCAGTACGTGTGTTGTTTGGGTACACACACACAAGTGGGACTGCGGGTATGGAAGGGGTCTCATTTGTGTGTGCTGGCACTCACAGGTTGTTGAAATCAAGCTGCATTCTGTGTTACAGATCAATCCAAAACAATGGATGTAGCCTGCCACTGCAAGTCCTCTTCCAAATCTATTATTGGATGGGAGGAAACAGCAGAGAGGGAACAGAAAAGGTTGAAGTGGTGTAAATGTATATATTACATATTATTTATCAATATGTATATAAAATATTTATTATATATGTGTGCACATACACACATACATATGAACACCAAAGCCTTGGCAAACAAAGCACGGGGCTGCTGGGAACCCTGTCACAAAGAGAGACGGAGATTGGAAGTGACAAGAATCCTGCTCCCAGTGCTTCAGAAAAGCAGGAGCCTTTACAATCTCCAGTCCCCCGCTGGCTCCCAAGAATGGAGCCAGCAGGGAGAGAGATGTCAGGAGTGCAGGGGTTTGTTTGTTTTCTGACCACCCCTGGAGTCAGGATCTTAAAACTGCAGTGGCCTTTGTTTTAAAAGGGGCTGTTAAGTAAAATGGAAAGATCCAAGGCTGCTATCCAAGGAGCACTTTTAAGAGGAAGGTATTCTGAGGGTGAGGGTGCTTGCGTTCTGATTTGGGCGAGCGCTAAGCGTGGAAGCATCCCCAGCCATGGATAGAACTGTGTGGCGGTGCTGTGATATGTCAATTACTCACTCATTATTGAACAGCAGGATTCTGATTAGCTTATAAAACAAATTTGTGCTTCTCCTACCAGGATCTTGCAACAGTACCCAGAAAAACACAAAATCTTTACAGGTTTTCCCCCACACTTTTTTAATGGGCAGGATGGTTCCAACTCTTCTCTATCAGTCACATCCACTCTCTGGCTCACATGGCAGACTCATCTGCCCCAGCCAGAGGTCATTAACTATGAATGGAGAGAGTGTTAATTAAAAAAGTATGCTGTGGTTTTAGGAATGAGTGGGGTTTTTTTCTGTCTGCCAGGGCAGTCTTTTATGCTGCATTTGTCAATGAGCAGCAGCTCTGAGATGGGACTGGGTACTGCAGGCTCTGTGTCCTGTGAAGCTGCATCCACCTCAGGCTCAGGGCAAAGCTGTCCACCTTTCACCCCCAGCACGTCCAGGTGTTCACACTGCAGACGTTGTGTACAGTACATGTGTAGCAGAAGTATGACTCACACACATGGGCTTGAGGAAGATACAGGATTGGTATTTTGACAGCATCTTTTCCCCCAGAAGGAAAACAGGAGAGATTCACAGCTTAATTGTTGTATTTAAGTTATTTTCTGAACAGTTAAAAAAAAAAAAAACAAACCACACTGTTACCATGATCCTAGCTCAAGTGAACATTAGTACATTAACTACACATCACCGTAACATAATCACAAATTTCAAAGCACTCATTACTTAAGAATCCAGATAACAAATATAGCAGAGTAACAAACAGAAAACTCTGGAGAAACCATGTTCTTTCTCACCTCTCCCACTTCCACAGCCACTGCAGCCTGAGCAGGCTGGAGTGATGCAGCACAGGCTGGCCTGGTAGGCATGCAGCTCTCCTAAATGCAGTGATGGAAAATGATGGAAGAAACAGAACACACTTTGCTGAGGTCCACACTATTGTTCTGCCATGCTAAAACTGGGGCTAGGCCCAGCCCTGCAGTGCCTCGCATGATAAAGACATACTAGCCACAGCAAAGTTGTACTCAAAAGCAGCTCCAAATTTTCACATTGAATTGCCCAAAAATTTTCATATTAGCTCCTTGTAAAAGCCACTGCAAACAGCTCACTGACCTGCCTCCTGTACGTGGAGTTTTGCTCAGATGTAAACCAGTGCTCCAGTGCCAGGAGGTTAAAACACTTTGCCTGTGAAGGCAAGAAACTGTTCATTGTGCAGGTATGAGCACAGCTGCTCTGTGATCAAGACTTGTATTTCATGCTGATTTTCTGGCCACAGCTGCACTTGAGCAGAAATCAAGGTATCTCTTAGGGTAAAAGACTATTTAAAAAAGGAACTTATTTAGAAGCTATCTATAGTATCCAAAGGGCTTGCTGCACATCCATGTACATCAGAATTCCTCTGATTTTGAGAGTATTATCTTAACATCCCTAAGGATCAACCAGTGTTGCCAACTCCCATGGGCTATCTGCTGGACAAGATACGTGGAAGCCCAGCGATCTTTGGGAACAAGCACAAAGTCATGGGAAGAGTTTTCTGACCAGTCACAGGATGATCTTTTCTGGCAGTGAGCCAAGGCTCCCCCTGGGGATTTGCTTTGGGGGTTTTGCCCAGTAGTTTGGCTACACATCATATTAAAAAAAAATGGGGCAAGGGGGGGATGGAGGGGAAGCCAAATGCTCAGTCTCAGCAGGCAGCCATTCCTCTCAACCCACTACTGGGATTTTGGAGAAGGAACACACCCAAGGGATCTGCTGCTCCCGTCTCTGAATTAAAAGCAGGGGCAGAAAGACTGTAATCCTCTCATGCCAGTCAATCCAGTTTCCAGCAGGATAGAGGAATTTCATATGGAGACCTCCTTTGAGGACAGCTGGGTCTCTTGCTGTTTCCCCCCTCCTTCTGGGAAGCTGCTGCTTATCATTTTGGGGGGAACAGTACGGCAAAGCTCAGCATATCAAATGCATCATGCATGCCACTTGGAGACCCTGGCAAAGCTCATTCTTGGCAAGCAAAGATTAGACCATCCCCTTCTCTTTATGTCTCTACTGCATCCTAAAAGGGGCATCAGCTGGCATGTTCAACAGTTGGAGGCCTTACTTGATCACCTCCTCATGACTTCTGATCATGGAAAACCCCAATTTTTCACAGCCAAATACACAAGGTAAAAGATCTATTTTCAGCACTGTCCCCACTTCTGTAGAGATCCATTTCCATCCCCACATATGCCTAGTTTTCAACCACTTGGGTCATCTCCTCCTTTTCCTCCCACAGTTAAGAGCAAGCCTGCTGTAGGAAGGCTGGGCATTCCTTTGTGTTCCCTTCTCTAGCAAAGGAGAGCTGCTAGTATTTGTGATTTATTAAATGCAAATATTGCCCTTTCCCAGTGAATTAAGGAATAATAAGCCACAAAAGGCAGATATAAAATCATGTTAAAGAAGGCGAACACAGTTAGGCAACAGCCCAACCTAGAGAGGTGCTTCCCATTGGAGGTGGGATGCCAAAAAACTCAGAACCAAGCCTGGAGCTCTGCTCAGACTGAGGAAGGGACATGTGGAAGGAGCAGATACACATACCTGGGAGTGGAGAAATGTGCATGATACTCTCCAGCTTTTTCAGTGTCCAAAAAAAAAAAATAAGAAAAAGAAAAAAGGATCCTTTGGAGCAGGAGGTGGGTAGGTAAAGCATGGTGGTCCAAGTCAGCTTCCAGTTTAGAAACAAGTGCAAAGCATTTCAATGTTTCTGATGATCACAGACTTCTTAACTTGTCACCTGAATCCTTCTGTTCCAACACTGGATGTGTCTGTCCTTGAATGTTAACAGGGAGTAGAGGGAGCTGCTCCAGGCGACATCTGTAGAATTATCTCACTGCAATCTCCTTCATGTCATTTTCTATTTGCATATTTGAAAGCAAGCTGTGTTCCTCTGAGGACAAAAAATATTTGCAGCAAAACTGTGCCCTATTGCAAAGGAGTCACACTCAGGAGATGGTGTGGCCACAACAGATTGTCCCACATCTCCAGTGCTTTCCATCCCATAATCCAAGGTGGAAGGCTAGCATGAGCTTCCTGCTTGTGGGAGAAGTGACGAACCCTAAGCAGCAGAGGTATTTCATTTCAAAGCAATGTGCAACACTTAAAGCCCACAGACACTTCCAGCTGTTTTTTATCTCCTTTCAGCAGGCATGTTCTAGTTCTTTTCATTAGAAACTCTGCGATTACTCCAATCTGGTTGATGGATTACCCATCCTGTTCATGCTGAAACCTCTCTCATACATGCACTCTTGAACACTCACACACACACATGCACACATATCCTAAGGGAAGGGAAGGGAAGGGAGTTTGAAAAAGCCACTTTCTTCTGACATTGGGAGATCTACTTACCAGATTGCTCCTCCCTGGGTGCACAATAAACACCACCAAATGTCAGGCTGTGGCAGTTTCAAGTTCAAGTTAGATCAGTTAACTTCAGTTTCCTTCTTAGCTATCAGAAAATTTGTACAACTTGGGGAGTGGGGTAGGAATCCTTACCCTTCTGCAGTCCTGTTTGAAGTACCTACACACAGTCCCTTCCTGAGGGTGACACACCTTTCTTACCACATGCCAAAAATGGATTCCAGTAGTTGCTTGCTAAATGTACCTTAAAGAGCTCTATACAGCAAAGTACAAAGTATGGTACCACTTGAAGACCAAACAGAATAGCAGCATAGAGCAGCAGGGCTATGACAACCAAGGACAATTTGCAGTGGTGGTGTCTCTTGTGCTTGGCCAGCCAGCCTGCCAGTTCTCCCAAATTCTCTCAACCAGCAAAAATACAACACATCCTTGAAGGTGTTGGCCACAAAGATGTAATTAAAATATTAGGAAGTTCTGCAGCTTTCAGCAGCTGGAGTAACAGATCATTGTTTTCTACAGTAACAGAAAAGGAAAAGACAGAGCATGACAAAACTGAGGAAAATCATAAAACTTCACCCAGGTCATGTAAACCCCTGCTGATATGCAGCCAAGCTGCAGACCTTGTAATACCTGAACTTAGAGGGACTCTTAAAATAGTATTAAGACTTAGAACTTGAATTCAACAAAGTTTGGGATGTGAACTTTGATTCTCTCTGCTCCCTTGCCACTTTGGCTTTGGGACTGCAGTATTCATGATATGTAGAGCTGCCTGAAAGCAAAAACAGCCTTCCTGGAATTAAAATTAGTTGTGGATAAACACTGTGACTCAGAACTTATTTATGACTCTGCAGAGGTAAGTCACTCTGTCACTGTTACCTGAACAGAGTTGTTAACCTGTTTGACTCTTTTACACTAATAGCTCAAACAGAAAAGAGGAGTGTCATCACATGCTCTGAGATGCTTGACACTGCTGCCCACATGCTTCAGGAAATGCACTAGGTACTACCACCCAAGAACCAGCTTTGCCCTCCTCCCTAACTCCATTGCCTTCTTGTCTGTCCTAGCTATCACCTAAATTATTCAAGCCCTCTGGACTGCTCTGTGAGGACTCTTGGACCAGATCCTTGCTAGATTTTGCTGGTGGAAAAAGAGCATCCCAAGCAATTAGAAGCAATGCAGCAGCTTCCCAAGCAAAGTGAAGCTGATGAGAAAAGCTTAGAAAAAAAATCCCATCTGCCAAGTTCAGAGGGTGTTAACAAAGCCAGTTAGCAGGCAGCCCTCCAGCCCAGAGACAAAGGACTTCAATTTCCTACTGTGGGATTAGAGCAACTCTCCATAAAGCAGTGGAGATTCTTCCAGACCTACAGCAGAAGATCTGGGCCTAAACCTGGAATGGCCAGGGACTGATTTACAGAGTCATTTCTGATCTAAATGCAGGCCAGCTGCAATTTGTTCCAGCTCTGTGAAGAGAGCTGTTTACCCCCAGACCTCTGTCTAGCTCAGAGACATGCAGAATTGTTTCTCATGTACCTACTCTTCAAAAAGGCTATTTTTGTCTTCTAAACAATGACAATTTGCAGAAGTCTCAGCCAGAAAGCGAAGGCCCATCTCAGCTATCAGCAAAAGG
Organism: Anomalospiza imberbis; assembly: GCF_031753505.1. Lineage (NCBI taxonomy): Eukaryota > Metazoa > Chordata > Aves > Passeriformes > Viduidae > Anomalospiza > Anomalospiza imberbis. Next base: position 22,331,667 of record NC_089688.1, read on the forward strand.
ACTAATCAGCCTGTGTCCCTAAACTGCAATGCAGTACATAGGTTACAGAAGCAGACCAAAAAACTCCACAATCCCTTCTAGCAAAGCCAGTTCCAGAAACGCTGCAGAACTGGCCTGAAGTCATTGCTAAATGCAATGATTGTCCTCATGGCCAACTCATTTTACTCAACCACCATCTCCAGGGTGTGCATTTGGTCATTCAAGTGAGGCAAAGTCTTATAGTATGGCCAGAATGTTTGTGTAGTGTGTCCACTCTAGGGTGGCTCTTGAGAGCTCCATGAAATTTTTAACAGCTCCCTCTTCCAGTACCCATCTACAGCCTCTCTGAGGGAGAAGGAATGGAAAGATAAGAACAATGTCCAGCTTTCATTCTCAGCCCAGCCTCAAACTTTCTCCAATTTAACAAATGATTCATAAGCCATCAGAAACATACTGTCTTCAGGGAGAACAGCAGTAGGAAGATAGTACAGACAATCCCTTTGCTAGTGAAATACTGTCCTGGGCCAACAGTTCACCTGGGGTGGGGGTGGACAGGATCTCAGTCCCAGTCCATCATGCTTGGGACTTTGGCAGGAGAGAGTTTAACTTTTCATTAACTAGCATTCCCCAGAAAAGCTGATGTTAAGGGGAGACTACAATACACATCCAGCTTCCAAAGGGTTAGCATAGCAGGCAGGACAGGAAAGAGATGGATTTGGCTCATAATAGTCAAATTTCAAGGGTCCTCTCTCCACAAAAAATAAGTCTGCAGTCAGAACAGCCACAAGGCGCAGGGAAGCTGGGGTTGGGGGGGGATGATGGTCTAGCTGTTATGCTTCTGCTGCTCTTCAGACCTGAACGCATTTTCAAAGGCCTAGCAATGGATATTGATTTCAGCCTGAGAGTAGCAGCCTCCCCACCCACCCACCCACCCTGAAGTGACTCTCAGCAGGATGCACTGTGGCTGTAAGTCTTCTGCTTAACAGCAAAGCAACACATTCTGGCGACATCTTAAATATATTCATAGGACATTGGTGACTGGGCTTGGAGGGGAATCAAATGGGGTAAAGGGAAGAGTGAACATGAAGAGGGGAATGAGGGAAGAAAGGGATGGGAAGGTTTAAAAATGTTAACTGTTCATGAAAGATAAAAGTCATCTTCTGATATAGCAGCACTTTAGCAGTCAGCCGCGCTGAGTAGACCCTGTCTGAGATCAACCGCATGCCAACTTTGTTCCAGAAACAAGTCTGAGAGCCTCTCTCTTCAGCAAGTATTGGTTACGTGGATAGTTCTTTTGTCCTGGCATTTAAATACTGCAGCTTAAATGAGTCCTGGGAACAAAAAACAGAACAAACCAAACAAACCCCATTCATACTAAGCCTTTTAATGATTTAAAATAACATCTGATTGACCAGAGTGTTTGAGAAAATCAAGATCTGACAGGTCCAGAGCATCACTGTACAGTTACCGAACAGGATACAGGATATGCCCCACAACAGAGCACTTTCATGGGAAAATGTCACTGTGGACACCTCTTTGCAGGAGCCTGTCAGCTCTTCTGCATTCTTGTCTTTTAAGTTTACTGCTATTAACAGTAATTGTGCATGTACCCACCCACACAGGCAATCATGTTATGCCACTTCACTCATATGCATCAAATTCACTCTACAGCTGACCCAAACATATGAAACATTTTGTACTCCCCACGCTGTGCTGGCCAAGACAATAGGTGATGAGCAAACCAACCAGGCTCTGATATGAATAATTTAACATCCATGCTATGCCAGAGAGAACAAGGGCTAGGTCCTATCCGTAAATTATTTTGCACATTGATGCATCTCGATTTAATTTGCCTGGGCTTGTGCTTGTGCCTCAGTGTCTCCTCCCCTAGCCAAACTGTAATCTTCAATCAGCTTGCTGCAGAGTGAGGAGAATGGTCATCCCTTCAGAGGGAGGTTCTTGGCAAAACCCTCCTGCCTGGTGACAAGTGCCCAGGGTCAGGCCATCTGCATCCTCTTGTTAGGCAGCAGCTGCTCTACTCGCTCTGCAGAAACCCTTCTTCCTTCTGGACAGCAGTATAACTGATTTAATTATTGATGATGATGGACAGAGGAGGAGGAGTTCTTCAGGGGAAGTCATAGGCACCACATGTCACAAATCCAAAAATAATGTCCCTATTCTAAGGTACCAGAACCATTCCTGTCCTTTTACAGGACACTGTAATTAATGTATAACCAAGATGACAAACACTGATAGACCTAGCCAGTTATTCAAACAGCAGGCTCACACTACATCCAGTGTCACCTTTTAGCCTCACCTTATTTTTAAAGATTTTTTTTTTTGTTTTGTTTTACCTGTGCGAGTGTGAGGTACAGTGTAGTGTTATTTATCTGGAGATGTAGGTGTATGTTCTGGACGGGGAACGAGTGGATTCTGCCTGGGCAGCTGGGTCATTCAGAAAATCCCAGATGAGGATGGTGTCATCATGTGAGCTGCTGACGATCTGGAACTCATCAAACTGAAGTCGAAAGACTCTTCCAGAATGCTCCTGAAATGCCAGTGGGAGACAGAGCATGTTACTTTGCAAACTAGCTGGCACCTGGGATGGAGTGGGGAAGATAAACTTGGGCTTGATTTTAGTGTTATATTAATTTGTCAGTAAACCCCATGTGACACACTGTACATCACCATCACAGAGTATAAATTAAACCCTCTCTCAAGGAAAAGGGTTTGCCATATCTGAATACTTGACTTGCAGGAAGTTTATATTATAGTTGTCCCACTACTCCTTAAATCCCAATATTAGACACACACTGAGCAGAACAAGCCAAACTCCCTCCCCACATAATTCCATCTGGTGAGGCTGACAGGAGCACTGTCTTCCCTATTCCATGACAAAACTCCTTCCTGAAATTACAGCATTCCCAGGTACAGTAGGTTACAGGGTAAGAGATGAGAACTTTGCAATCAAGACTTGGCATCATTGCCACTGCTGAAGAGGGAAAAGCTTAACACTGGAGGACACTAAGGAGCCTGTTGTAAAGTCCAGAGACACAGCAGTAATTCCTCCTAAGCAGTTCTAAAAATATGACCTAGAAAGGGCATTTTTATAGGCAGTTTGCATTCTGTTCTGAGGCTGAGTGGAAATGGCATGATGATTTGGCAAGAGTTCAGACCATAATTAACAGGAGGCAATGGCAAGATCCTGGATATCACAGAGCAAATCCACTCTGCTTTCCCTTATGTGTTGCCTGTTTTCTCTTGGTGCTCATGACACTCCAAGAGCAGTGGCCCCCTCCTTGGTCATCAGGGAACAGAAACTGTGCAGTGATGGTGAGCCCTGTCTCTTCCATGAACCTACATTCTTCTTTAGTGCTCACACATTGTAAGGGGCTTCTGAGGGTGAGGAAAAAAATATGTCTTAAAATACTTTAATACTGAAACTACAGGTTTCTCAAACATTTAGGCAAAAGAGAATTGCTAGTTACTAAAGGAGAAGTCTTTGTCTTATAGCACAAGACTACAAAAATACAGCTCAGTTTAAAAAGAACAACAGATGCTTTAAAGTAAATTTCTGCATCTTTAAATCAAAATTATCTAAAAATAAATGCAAATGTAAGCCAGATTCTAAGATAAAGTTTTAGAATTTATAATCAATGGAACCTTTTTGATCTTCTAACTGTAACTTGAGTTTGTTTTATAAACACCTTATGAGTTTCTGTCTTCTCACCCATTCTTAAGGCAAGTGTTTTTCCAATTTTGTGTTACAGCAGTAAAGAAGTTCTTCCAAGAAATATCATTACAACAGTCAGATTCACTGATGGATTATTCACAGAGATGGTGGGGAGGGGAGGGGAGAGAGGGAGGGAGAGAGGGAGAGAGAGAGAGAGAGAGAAAAAGAGAGAGGTACTTTCAAAAGTTCTTTTCAAAACTCTCTTTTTGATCCCAGTCACTGTGGTCTAAGTAAGGCTGCCCTACCTGGACTGTTTATGTCATAAGGAAAGCTGAACTGTGAGCTTATTCTGTTCATGGAAAGCTTCTGTCAAATTCATGTGGCCACTGTTCCAGCTAACGGAAGACAAAACTGGAAGGGACCTGGCATGCAGTGAACATTTGTTATCTCTGCACTTTCCTCCTACTGTTTGAAAATTGAACACAAGCAGCAGGAGACTCATGATGTTCATTGTGCAGCCAGGTTTAATTTTGGAGGACGAGGGAAGAGGAAAAAAACACCAAAGCATGGGAAAGCGGGTATAAGGACACCCTGTTGTCATAAAAGTCCTAAAAGCACAGCAACAGCTTCCTCTGCTCCCCACCCTGCTTTTGGCCCCCTCCATTGCTATCAAACAGGGATTTATGAGTATCCATGTGTTGAGATTCCTACAGTGTTTCCATCCCACCGCTTCTGATTTATAATATAATTAGCTGGGGCACTTTGGCTGTCCACTGCTGGAAAATGCAGAGGAAATCACACCAGTTAAATTAAGGCTACAGGTTACCAGGCACACATTTGTCTCAGGATGGAGCAGAAACACTACTAATACCAAGTCTTAAGTCTTAGACTCTCAGGATATGAGCTCATGGGCAGAGTTGTGCCATAGCTTGGAACTGGGTGACCAATGACAAAGGGCTTTTCTGTATTTCAGCCATGAAACTATTTGCACTTCTATTTGGCTAACAAGAAGGTTTTTCAACATAGCACCTGCAGGCATCCAAAGCTCTCATGGACTTTGATCCTGTAGCTGATGGTCCAAATACATGATTGGAAAAGGGTAGCATGACTTAATGATCTTACTGCCTGTCATCTGAGTCCCAGTAACCTCACAGCCTGCACCAAATGTGATGTAAAGTACTTCAGTGAAATCTACAACAGGAGCAATTCAGGTGGTTGATGAGCGTGCAGAAGGTCAGCCAGCACAGCTCAGCTGGTGAGAAGTAACCACACTTTTAGAGAATCAGACAGCCTTGGTATGATCTTGTTTTAGAGCACAGACTACAGTCATGAGCCACAGCAGGAAAAGTTCTAACATATACCTATTGAAACACTGCCCAAACACTTTCAACCTAAGATATGAAAACACATAGTACTTATTTTTCAATGAGATTCTGGTACTGGTTGAAATCTTGCTTTATCCTCAGCAACAGTGCCATTTTTTTGGGTTTGAATGTGGTGGAGGAACACTTATTAGAACCACCGCAAGGCCTTGGCTGTCCTGGCATTTTTCTCACAACTTTCCCACATTATTCTAAGACCAAGCAGAGCCATTTTTAAACATGACTGTGAATGTTGTTAACACTCACATAATGACATTTTAACCACACCATCATTGACCTGCACTAGAAACCAGTGGACAGCATGAAAAGAGTAGTTGGTGTTTAGGCATAAGGAGATTTCACTGTCTGTTTCTGTCCTGCTTTCTCTTTAAGCACTCAAAAGGCAGTTAAAAACAATCCCAAGAGTGTTTTTGTTCCTGTTCCTCAAATTTGGAATGTACTATTTTCAAGAAATTTCATGCCAACAATACAGAGAATTTACTACTGCATCATCGGGTACGCACAGATTAATGTAAACCCACTAGCATATGGATTCCAAGGATGAATTAAAAATGGATTCAGTTATTAACTTCAAAACACAGAATAAAACTGTTGAAAAGTCCAGAGTGGAGTGAAAAGTTCAGAGATTCTAACTTTTAATGCTTGCAATGAATAGCTTGCAAAATTAGAAGAAGTTGGATACCCAAAAAAGCCAGACCCCTAGAAATTATTTCCAGATCCTGTAGACTGGGGCTAAACTGACTTGAGTTTTCACAGCTCAAGATAGGTCTGAACTAGCACACTTTCTTCAACACCTCTGTCTAAAGCTCTTACCACAAGGGTTCGCAAGCAGAGGGTTCCTGCTGGAGCACGGGGATCCAAAGCAGCCACAAGATCCCATACTTTAATTTTCCTAGTGGTGAAAAAATAGACAAACACCATGGCTCCATTAAAGAGAAAAGAGCAAGCACTCACAGAAAAAAAAAAAAAAAACAAACCACTGCTAGTACAACTTAGCTAATACACCAGTGTAAGGAAAATTACAGCAATCCTTCTGCTCTTGAGACCTGGTTCTTGCATTTCCCCTTTGTGAAGCTTATAGAACTTAATGGGAGGTGAAAATATGCTGTCAGTAAAGTAAAACACATAAAAAGCAGGTGGTAATAACTAACAGAAACACATGGGAGTGCAGACAACTAGTCTGTAATGGCAAATGGTCCTGCAGACAACCACAGATGGGAAAGATTGTTCTTAAAAGTGGTTGAGCTGGAAGTTTCAGGTTGAGTCAGTCAGATATTCTTACTAAGCACAAGAACTGGACCCCACATATCAATCACATGGACTTATTTCAAAAGAAGAATGAAAGCTATGCTGTGTAGCATGGTCCTCATTTACTGGCCATGAAAAGGTCCTCTTAGGATGACAGACAGAGAGTCTGGTATTTATATGGGAGATGCACAAGGTGGGATGGGAGACACTGAGACAGACAGGAAGATGCAAAGCATTGACTGCACTGATAACCTCACCCATCATATGCCCCACTGACTATCCTCTTGTTATCAAAGCGTATGCATCTCACCAACTCTTCATGGCCTTCCAGTACTCGTAAACATGCCCCACACTCAATATCCCACAGCCTGGAAGAGAGTACAAAGAAGCATTAAGAACTTTTTAATACCTTAGCATTGCAGTGAAACATTTGGTCTTTGCTTGTAGTTAATGGAAACTTGGAAATAAAGATTATGATGGAACAACAAAGAAGAAACAAACCACACTCATCACTCCTTTTCCCACAGTTAAATGGATACGTGATTTTCCACGTGACCCTATGAGGTTACGGTAACACACAGGAGATGACACAACAAACCAGTTGTGTCTAGTATCTACATCTCTAGTAACACCGGATCTCTCCCAGTTATCTTCACAGTGAGCCTCACTTTATTCTACTGAGGTTCATAGTTTGTGAAAGTGTTGCACCTTGGTTTTAGGATATTAAGAGAGGGAGACTTACCAATCCCTTCAGCAGCTAGTTTCAATTGATATGATCACCTTCATGGGGCACGTGTCCCTTTCTGTTCCCCTACATGCCCATTTCTGATTTGGAGACTACCATTAGGTAAATTAAGTTATCAATATAGTGGTGAGAGGTACAAGAATTAACAAGACCTTTTCCTTTGTCATTTCTCCCCCTGAAGGTATGTTTAATCTGCAATCCAGGCATCCTATGCATAAGCTAAAATGGATGCTCTATGTTTATTATTTTAAATGCACTTTTTTTTCTTGCTCTCAAATAACTCCTGTGGCTCTATGTGAACTGTTTCTAATAATACAGTATTTTTAAAAAGTTCTGGCACGCAAACCAACATAAAGAGGCCCAGCATCACATTATTCTCTCAACTGTAACTATCCCAGAGTTTCAGCTTTCGTGATGGATTTCAGCATGAAGAATAAATTAAAATATATTATCTTTACACTTGCACACTACCTTGAGAACCAGTTAAATGCTTCAAACAGTTATGAAGTAAGTCTATTTGTTTTCCATACTTTTGCCAGCTCTTTGACATGACTTCCAATTACCATGGATAAAAAAAATTATTTGCCTACAAGAACTGAAATTCTTTGACATGTATTGTCTAGAGGTGTTCCATCTCTGGCTGAGACATGCTCTGCTCATACAGCAGCCTTATAATAGCAATATCTGCTCTGACTCCCTAACATACAGCAGAAAGAAAGCAGTCACAAATGTTCTCAAATGCTCATTCAGTAAGTGCTCTGACTGGCATGAACTTCACAGTAGTGAGAAATATGGGGGCTTGTGGAATTCCTCTGGGTGATACATCTTGAAGCAGTACAGCTGCTGAGAGGTCAGGTCACTTTTGCTTGAGAGACAAAGAAAGAGAAAAACCATCCCCATGTATTTTATTCCTGAGGTTCCCCAGGGAATAATCCAGATCTGGTTGACGTGTGCCCAAGGCTGGTGGATAGTGACTGCAGCTGTCTTGCCACAACAAGCTGCTCTCACTTTGGACAACAGAGGAATGAACAGAACACTTTTGTCACTGTAGAACTGAGAAAGGATAGGTCTATGCACATGTTTGAAGCCAACAAGGAGCTCCAAGTGATTCTTCAATCTGGGAAGTTGATCTTTCCGGAATCTGTGGAGGGCCCAACAGTTTTCACTTGAGTACAGCACACCAGTCAAGGTCAGAGCAAGCAACTCCATGACAAAGGTCAGCCAAAGGCACTCTGGCTGGCAGAGAGCATTACATCTCTCAAGGACTGTAAACAGGATGGACAATGCCAGACATTAACTGGTGCAGAAAGGTCTGAAGAGCAATCTTGCGCCAGGAACTTTTGTGCCATGTGTTTCCATTCCTTGCCATTGATCCTGAAATTGCCAGCAGCTCTGGGAGGCTGCATCACACTAACTCAGGCCTGTATTTTCAGGTCCCAGTCTGAGATTTTACCTGGATGGGATTACAAGAGGTGATCGTGTCCCTTGTCACATGGCAAATGAGCTTTCATGTACAAAGGGGATAACTGCTATTAAGAGTAGGGTCTCTTAGCAGAGTTGGTGCCAAAGGTCCTTCTCAGATTTGATAAATTTCTCTAACTTCTACTTATTTAATAGATTATTTAAATAATCAACAAAACAAACAGTAAAAGAGCTAAACTTAAGGCTTGAGAACTAACTAAAAATCACTACAATTGTGTACACAGTCAAAAACATTGCCACTGATCTTTCCTATAACTTTGGGAGAACTTCTGGAAATAGAGGGAGGTCTGCAATTATCTCAGCCTTTAATTCACTTGAAAGCTGAGTGGGGAGATGTACAGAAGGCAAGTGAGTCTGAATCCCCACCTCTTAGAGAGAATGCTGCTGTCTAAACACATTGGCATCAGATCCTTATGTGTGCACACCCTAGAAATTGACACATGAAGACTAACCACTCGTTAAAAACTTAACCCAAGATGATATTGTCTAATTTTATTTTCTTGCCCTAAATTCTCTAGTTCCTTTTTTTCTACACCTTTTTGTCTGTAGCAATTAGGAACTTTGGCCCTAGAAGCCAAGATACTGAAGTGATTGGATTAAACTTGATGGACCAGTTTCTGCTAGATGGAAATTAGCACAATGATAGTGATGTCTATGTAGCTGTGTCCGCTTACACAGGTAAAATTTCTGGCTTAAATCAAAACCTAAATAATTTTTCTGTGTCTCAGGTACTTCACATGTCCTTAACGTTTGCAGTTACAAAACTAGAAATCACAAAGTAATCTTCTGGAAAAATGTTTCCCTGCAACTGAGGAATAATGGGCTTTTAAGTTCTGTATCAGCCTGTACTGAAGTCCAGCATACAACATCTGGTACTGGATTAAAATCAAACCTGCAAAGCACCAAGTCATCCAGTCATCCACAAAGATGACTTAGGAATCTTTTTCTTAATCATCCTTCCACTGACTTGTGCCCTCTGCTAATGGCTGGGAGAAAACTGTCTTTTAGCATTGGGTAAGTCTTTTGCCTTGCTCACACTGCTGCTAAACTTGACTTCCATTAAGATTCACTGTTGACATTCTTGAAATTCTAGCACAATTTATCTGTTAAGTAGGGATTTTGTCCAATGCAAGCATAAAAGTAACTGTATTCCTGTTCAGCATTATCACTATCTTAACATTTATTTTTATTAGCATTGCATTTTTAGATCCTTCCCTAACTGCTGTAGTATTTAACTATTTCTTGCTCTACTTCTGTGGCCAAGTTTCACAGTACAACTGCAGAGGCTTATTTTTTCTATTTGAAGTGCAGTTCTCAGCAGTGGTGCTGCTCTTACACAATGCCTGTAATACTTCACTTGATTAAGAGACGGAAGTTTTAGCTCTCAGGTCATGCTCTCAGACAGCCCTGTACCAAAATCTGGAACAGTGACCTGGTGATGTCAACCAAAGGACCACTGTTTTTCTACAGAATGCAGAGCAGGGAGAGGCAGCATGTTGCAAACCAAGTCCACAGGCAAACAATAGCATGGAAAATTCTCACTGACAAAAAATTATTACTGCCATGTGAAGTGAAGGGTTCCTGCTTACACTGTCCAGCTTTCAAGTTTCATCAAAAGGCAGACAATTACTTAAGAAAATGACAAAGGGAAAAGGAGGTTGCTGTTATTCCCATTTCCATGACAGAGACATTCTTCTGTATCACGTAAACTAATATTCAATCTTGTTCCATACATCCTGAAATTAGTGGGACGCTGCCAGCAGCGGCAGGATGTAGGGAGAAATTCTGTCTCGTGATACCAGAAAGAGTTAAACCTCAGACTGCAACCAGGGCAGCTGGAGAAGTGCAAAAGGCAGCAAACTGAACTTCATGCTCTAAACCAGCTGTTCCAAACTTAACCAGGTGCCAAGTACCACAAGAAGAGGTTGGCGAGAGCCCAGGAGGATTTCTGCAGAGGATTAAATGCCTCTTACTGCAAATTTGACCCCTTTAACTAGACACATAGCCCAATTAAAATATCACAAGAGGACATCGTAGAAAGTGGTACTTGCCAGCTCTTTCATACACCAGAACTGTCAGAGCAAATTCAACTTGTTGATTAGTATGGGACTCTTGAGATGTAGAGGATGAAAGACAACACAGTAAAACAGGCTTCTAATATCTCTTTCCAGTAGTTCCCAATGTTCTATACTAAAGAAAGCATATTTCAAAGTTGACAAGGGTACAGAGCACTTCAGTTGCCTAACCTCAGCATGTCCCAGGGCACCAGAGACAGCGTGCTTGCACAGAACCCTGCGATGGGGAGTTTGTCTCTCACCTGATGGTATTATCTGAAGAGCCGCTCACTACTAGCCTGTCTCTGTACTGCAGACATGCAATGCCTCGTTTGTGGCCATTTAAGGTGCGCACAAATTCGCAGGTACTAGTGTTCCATACCTGTGACAGGAAGGGGGGGAGGGAACCACACAGAGACAAAATTATTATGAAGAGACTAACAAAAGATGGTATCTGTATGATAAACAGATGCATCCAGAATGCTCTTAATGAAGATTAAGACTGGGAAAATCACCCCTCTGATGTCCTGTGATTATAGTCTGCAACCGATAGCAGGTTGGGTCACTGTACACAGAAGATCTTTGCCACACAGTATCAAATTAGCTCCCAGGTTTAGCATTCTTGGGCTCTGATTTTGTTTACACACGATATAGATTCTCCTGAGGTTTAATGCTGCAGACTGGGATCACAGCAGTAACACTTAGTGTCTCCTACCCACTTACCTTCACTTTTGTCCCCATGCTGCCCTCTAACAACTGTTTAAATGACTGAACAGGTTAGGGATATGGTCAAGTCGAAAAAGAACACAGAAAAAAAATGCTCTTTTTTAACTGCATCTGTACCTGGAACTGATTTGCCATAGGTTCTGTAAATGAGTTGTGCCAGCTCAACTGAAGAGGGACAAGTGCAAATGAGCAGGAGGAAGAAAACTGCTCCTAAAGTGCCAGGGGCCATCTTCCCTGTCTGGTCACTGTTCTTTGTTAATAAATACCCCAGAGCAGCAAAAAAAAAAGCCTCTGAAACACCTCACCTTTATAGTTCTGTCACCTGATGCCGAGACAATGTACTTGTCATCAAAGTCCACTACGTTGACAGCAGCTCTGTGCCCTACGAGCACCCTCCTCAGGGTGATGTCTGTTGGGGAGGCCATGTCCCACACGGCGATGGAGCGGTCCTTGGAACACGTCACCATCATGCCGTTGTTGAAGCGGAGGTGCAGCACAGCCTCGCAGTGGTGGATCAGGGTATTCAGCATCTCGCCTGCATTCACATCCCACACTCTGCAGGTTCAGATTTCAAACCAGAGAGAAGAGAGTTAACAACCTGCACTGTGAATTTTCTGCAGAGTGAGAAAGGGACAGGGAGAGGTAATTGACTCTCTAGCGATATTAGAGCAGCAAACATCACAAGTTATAGCTACATCTATTAAATAGTTCATTAAAAAAATGTATTAGATAAACCTGTTGATTATGTGTACATTGAGACAGTCCAGCAGCCAAAAACCCTGCAATGCAGTTAACAGCATAAAAATAATGTACCCAGGAAAAAAGCATTATTTAATTAAGGGAATTTAATGCTGAGGAAAGGTAGAAGACTGATGGCCTTAAAGACTGGTGTTTCCTGGTTGTGCCAGGCTATCATACACTTCACTTCCAGCCAATGTGGAGAAGTAAGTTCCCTGACAGACTTCATTTTTGACCTCTCTCACAGGACTATCAGCTCAAGTGGTAATTTATACAGAACAGAAGACAAGACAATTCTTTTCAAACAAATACAAGTAATTGTCACAAGTTGCATCATGATTTGCATATACCCTGCGGCGCATCTGGTACACAGCTACATTCCAGGAATGCGCTGAATACTCAAATTAAGACATCGCATTTATGTCAATTTAATGTTATTGGAACCAACTGTTTCAACTGAAAGATAATTTAAGATGCAAGTTACACAAAAGCTTCATACAGAACTTTTAGTACTTGGAATGAAAATTTTAAGCCTTAAAAATATTTATTTTGGGCTATTCTGCTGGCAAACTTCTTTTACCCTCCATGAAGAGATTTCTTTTGGCACTATCACACTTATATCCCAGATACACTATATGAAAGCAGAAAATGGCTGTATCATCAGGCACATCAGATCTTGCAGAAGTTAAACCTTCCCGCTGCCAGTAAGGCAAGCAGTAAGAAAAGGCAAGATGTGAGAAAGACTTTTAATGTCTTATAACTTATGAAAACTAAAGTGCATCAACTTATAAACTCTAAATGAGAAAGAAAACCACATTCCAATTAGAAAATGCAAAGGAGAAAAATCTAAAGACCTGAGCCATTAACATACGAACGGTTTGCAGACAGGGTTGCCAAACTGAACAGGAGCTGGAGACCCACTGACTTCTTTGGACAAGTGCATCCCTGAGATCTCAGAAGCATTAAGAGCCCATCTGTACTGTCTATTGGATGAAGCCTCTCTTCCTGAGGAGACCCAAGGATAAAAGTGATGCATCCTATGTGCCTCTGGGGTCTGCACAAACATTTATAGATACAGTGGGAGACAAAGTATTCCTGGGCAAGTAGCCAGTCCGCAATTTGGCCTGCCTGGCCTGATATGGAAAATGACAGTGCTTGTTACAGAAATCAGCCTCTCCTTTTGCGATCTGTTTAGCCCAGTGCAGTTCCCACATAACCTCCAGGCAGGCGGCGTTGCCGAAATTCTGGACTCCTATGAATGACAGGACCCCAAAACCTAGCAGAACTGCAAGACTGCATGCATCACATGTCAGGAATTCAATTTAATTAGCTTAACAACACTACTATTAGCTTAACAATAGTAGTTTACACAAGCACAGAGGACCTTGCAGCCATATGAATGCATGCTAATACCTCCAGAAAAGGCCACCAATGCAGCTTTTTGCTGTCTAACTTCACTACATGAGCAGTGCTTGTACTCTGACAAGAAGGGAGTATATAACAACATGGAGAAGTTAGACCTGCCCCTTCATATCCAAGTTCATATTTGCAATTCATCAACTCATATGTGCCTCTATTTACACTACAGGTCTTACACTCTCTGGTATCTTCTAATATGACTAGTGGACTTCACAAACGCACAACATGCACCGCAAGTGCTACCTTGAGGTGTCCAACCTTTTACTGGAGACTTGAAGGAAAGCAAGGTTAGAAAGATTTAATGAAAAGAAACATCATGCTGAAATTTAATTTAAAGTCATATGATATCTAGTAATACATATTTTGTTAAAATAAAATGACAATGGACAACTAAACCTCCAAACTTGCTTTTAAAACCTCAACTCTTAAAAGTTATTCTCAAAGAGAATTTATAACATTCTCAGGGAGCGTCAAAACATGCAAAACCTTGGTGAAATGCCAGATGGCCTTCCTAAGTCATCTTGACCTTGACTGGCCTTGGCTTAGATTCTCATTTCTCCCTGACAGCGAGTTTCATGGACATCTGATAAGAACAGCACAATGATGGACAAATATGCTGAACTACTTCAGGGAACTGCTTAAACAGCACACATTTAAGAAGAGATCATTTCAGCAGCTTGCAAAGCTAAAATCTTAAAGGGCAAACAGAAGGGTCCAAATCATGAGCACACACCTGACTGTTGAGTCTGAAGATCCAGTAATGATCACCCGTTCATCATACTGGAGGCACAGGACAGAACCCGTGTGTCCGGTGAGAATTCGCTTGCATTCCAATGTATTCTTATCCCAGATCTAAGACAGCAAACATTCAAAACTGGACAGCTCAGTAAGGTTTTCATCTTTCAGCACTTAGTGGTTTGACTAGACTGTTTTTTACTGCAGCACATCTTCCACAGTGCACTTAGAACATCTTTAGTGGCATCTGCAGAGTCTTCTACAGGCTCTTTGGTGCAATACATTGACGTCTTTGATATTACTGGCTTTACTACGAATATTGGTTTTACCCTTCTCACTAGGATACAGGGCCCAGTAATTACATAGCCTGTAATTACTGCTGGACAGAAACTCTGCTGGTGAAGCCTGTCTGTCTGAAAACAGGGTCTCTCTAGCCAGATAAAAGAGTAGCTGCTGTGCAGATGGGAGATGGGGGAAGGGGAAGGAGAAGGCTGGGTTACTAACAAGAGACTGGGTAGGTGTCACTAAAACTAGGACACTATTATTTATGGCATAGGCACTCCAAGCCATTAGTATGCCATGATGGAGCATTCTCACCTTAATAGTATTGTCTCGTAGGCCGCTTACTATCTTCTGATCATCATACTGTAAACAATAAACCCCTTTGCTTGTCTCACTTCGGCAGTGGATCCTCTGTAAACTGTGCCTTCCACACCGCCAGTTCGACTCTATTGTCTTGAGGAGAGACAGGAGACAAATGAGATATAGGGGGAAAAAAAAAGCACAGAACTATCTCCCCTTTTTTTGTTTGGCTGAGAAGGCAGCAGACACTTTTCTTTACACTTTTTCCTGCAATCAGGCCCATACAATGACATAACTGCTTTCTAGAATACATATAATAAAACCAATTAAACAGACAAATGCTTGGAAAACATACTGTGGCTAAACTGGTCTGTGTTGTTGGGAATGGTGAGGAATAAGTAACTAAAAGCCTTTTTCTATCTCCAACCCTTAGCCCCTTGTGACTCAACAGCTAAATAACTGAAGAGGAAGTCTCAGTTGAGCTCTAAATGCATTTACAAACTAGTCACAACTGTGCCCGAGCACTGCTTCTGCCCTTAGGAAACAACCAGAACATGCCATTTTGTTCACACTAAATGCAAGGCAAACATGCTCAGCTGCTTCCTGTTTCCCTGAGTCTTAGGATTGCAGACTTCAGAAATGCACTTTCTCCCTGCCTCAGTTCTTGATATCTTCCTTTAACAGCCTATTAGGTCTCATTGCACCAAGAGGAGCAAAGTACCACGGAACAGAGAAAACCAAGATATGCTGCTGTGATATTTGATATGCAAGGTGTGGAGACTACACCTACGAACAGCTCACTGAACAATCCAACTCATCCTCTGTCTAAAGGAGCTGCAGGATCTTTTATAACTATCCCAGATCTACAAACTCCAGTCAAATACAGACATGTCAGATTTAATGAAAAATTACACCGCAACGGAATATCCCCAGAATTTCAGCACCATGAATACATCAGGAACATTTGAAAAAAACAAAACTAAAAAACCAACAGTGAAACACCACCATATCTGGCAGCTGTTTCTTACCTCTATGTCTTGTATAATTTTGGGGTAAAGTGCTCTGTAGAAGGAGTTGGGTGGTGCAGCTCCATCAGGAGGTTTATTTTTAAATAGATATTGCCCCCTGGAAGACAAAGAACATTTCCATTGAACACAAATCATCTTTCAGCATTGTGGAGAAAGGTCCTCCTGGCATTTTACAAATGGATAACCACTGCTGACAGATTCATAGTCAAACTGAATTTACTAAGATGGGATGGTTCCTTGTTTGTTTGCCCTGCAACAGTCAGTGTTGCATTTTAACAATGAAATGCCCAAGAAAAAGCTGTGTCTAGTAACTCGGGGAAGGGAAATAAATTCTCTGCTATGGACATGGGCCCATTCAGCTCAGTAAGGGTTGACAGCAGTTCATGCTTGCAATACTCACACACATTATCAGAGGTCACCTTTAAAATAAAGCATGCAAAGCAAACAAAAGAAGCCAAGGAACCCTCAAATTCACTACACATTCAAGGCTAGCTTTTATCTGCATTAGCAGGAACAGTATCAGTTTGGGTACATGGACATTTTACTGCTACTACTACGCTGTGTTGGTAAGCAACACCTCATCTGTGGCGCCTCCCTCATCTCAACACTGATTTGGAATACTCATATCCCAAGCTGGAGTTTTGTTACCAAAAAAATCTGTAAACGGCAATCGCTGCCTGCTGTGTAAAAAACTTTAATTCCTCATCCTGAAGTTAAGAAGCCACCAAACACGGTGTGGAAGCTAGTAAACCCCACCATGGGCATACTAACTGCTGCTCTGCCTGGCAACATGCCTCACAAAATGGAGACAGGCACAAATGCCTCCGAGTGTAATCCTGGCATCAGAGGCACAGAGTTTACACTGGGCCAGCTCTCCACTTCTCCCTCCCTTGCTGCATTACAGAATAATTAATTGTTCAATACTTCCTTGTGCATTTCCTTCCCATCCTTTCCATACAGTACACCTCAAAACTCATTTCAGAGAGTGTACATTAGCTGCCCTGATACACTTAAACTAGAGAGATCAAAACAATGAACCAAAATCTTTGGGTTGTAAGGCAATACCAAACTACAGGACCGGATGAGCAAAATGACAAATGCTCAGGTAAAGAACTTTTGGTACTTCTTTAAATCAAGAATTCTAAGTACAACTCAAGAGAAAGGTGCTTTCATGTTTGGACAGAGGAATTACCTGTTTCTTCAAATGTAATGACCAGCAGACATGCATATGGGACCAAACACATGAAGATTGGCACACGGATGCAGACAAGCCACTAACTAGACAGATGCCTATTTACTGTGATCCAGCCTGGAAGTGCATTCATGAAAATTAGTATTACTGGCCAAGGAAGACAAAAACTTCTTTCAAGATGCACAGAATACCTCAGAGACATCCTGGAAGACTTGGGGCAGGTCTAGAAAAACCTGTGTACAAGCCTATGTGCCTAAAAACCTTTTTATTTTTTCTAACTTTACTAGCTAATGTAACACAAAGTCTGGTTGCTACCTGTAAGTTGTGCCCTGCTGCATGTATAGTCAGTTGTTTACTGTTCAGCTGAAGGATTGCTTGGAATTTCCATGGCATCCCAGTAGTTGTTGTGCTGTGGCTCTGGGCTAAAAGGAACTATTGTTTGCAGGTTTTGATGACCAGCCAATTCAATCAGATGGACACAAGCATGCCCAGATTTTGGGCTTCTGTTTTATATTTCTCTAAATCTGTGTAACCCTTACTGCTCCCTGACAATCTGCCAGTGAAGGCTGCCATGCTGCAGAATGGGGCGGGGGGGAGGGGTGCGTGTTCTGTTGTAAATCATGAGCTGCAAATGCTGAAATCAGGCAGCTCATGTTCAAATTGAGGAGCTGTAAGCAAATAACACCAGCCATCATTCTGAACTGTCCAGTTAGTAATCTCCTTGTGCCATGCACATAGATAGCACTGATTACAAGCTATGAAGTTCTATATGGCAGAGATGCAATTGCACGGGGTATTTCCTGTCTGCATCTCATAACCACACAGTTCTATCTGTTCATCACAGAGATAACCAGAGGGCCATCTGAAAGATTTGGGCACAACTTGCTCTTGTGTCAAAGTAACCTCCAGCACATAGCACAAACCTGAAGAAGAGGTACAGTAACAGGGTGACTGTCCTTGAGATAAGAAGCAAAATTTTGCACCTGTCTTTTAGAAATGTCATGTGTCTGTATGACCAGTATTTGGTGCTAATGTTATTACTAGAGTGTGGAGGGAGCAAACCCCAGTGATGCCTCGGCAGGAGACACTCAGCTGATTACACCATACTCCAAGAATAGAGTAGAGTAATTGGGAAGGGTCTAAAGAGAGAAAACTGAAAATAGTAAGAGGACAAGACAACACATCATTATGGCTGGCTAGGGCAGCTAAAACATAGGAAACATGGTCATCTTCCATCATGGAAAAGATAACTGCAAAAAGAAGAATGAGAAACTGTTCTGTTTAATTTGCAGGTTAAATGTAACAAGTCAAACTGTAGCTAGGAAGACAGCCTAGATATCAGGAAAACCTCTCAAACACTGAAGTCAGAAAGAGTAAAAAAGTGAAACCATTGAATTTCTTTTCCCAGGCATTGCCTGGGGAATCTCCATCAGT
This sequence comes from Anomalospiza imberbis, assembly GCF_031753505.1. NCBI lineage: Eukaryota > Metazoa > Chordata > Aves > Passeriformes > Viduidae > Anomalospiza > Anomalospiza imberbis. The sequence continues at coordinate 22,350,084 of NC_089688.1, forward strand.
AGAGGATTTTAAGAACAAGTTAAGATAAAGATTTGGGATGACTTAAGAAAAACCTGTCCCTTCCTATGGAAAACAAAAAGGACAAAATGACCTCTTGAGCTCCTCTTAGGACTTACTGTGACCTCAGCAGTAGGGAGAAAAAATGGAAGCCCTGGAGAGAATAAGGCACTAAAAGAAATGCAAAAGTTACCACTGCCATGCTTGTGTTTATTTTGCACTCTTTAGAAACACCACACTATCGGAAGCAGATCAAAGTAGTATTTATTTTTAAAGAATGTCTCATAATTCTGATTTACTTGCCTTTACTTCCTGAGACAAACAGTATAACAAAATTAACCATAAACCAGGAGTCTTTGTTTGCAACTCTGTATCTTTTTCTTTTTAATAGCAACCAAAATGCCTGAGCTGTCACTTTTATCTTGTTTATGAAATATTCATACCCAGTTTCCCTTCTGCCAACATCCTAGGGACACCCTTGGAAAAGAAAATTATGTATTAAAGGGTGTACCCCTGAGACAGAAAGTTCTAATGAAATGTTAGCAGAGCAGCTTCAAACTTGAGTGAGACCTACATTGTAGTAAGGCTATTCCAGATGATTATTAACTAATCTATCTGCATTTCTAAAGTCCCCTATTCTCCATGGTACCTACCCTCAGCTTCCAGTTTGAAAATTAAACAGATATCTAATAGTGAAAATCTGCTGAGGAAAACAAACAGACCTATCAGGAAAGAACTAATTCATAGCACACGCTCCCCCACTGCCACTCCTGAAAAAGCTCTTCTGCTCTGAACTGCTGACCGGTTTAGGGTTCCCCTGAGGCACACACAGCTTCTTAATTTGAACTGAAAGACAGCTGGGTGTAAAAATCTCAGTCTGTATATCTCACTTGTCACAGTGGGATAAGAGCATGATCAGAAGAGGAAGTTGAGGGAAAAATCCCCCACGTTGACACATAGCCAAATGTGGCAACTAACCAACTAACTCCCCAGTGGCTGATTTCCCATGTAAGCAACTGTCAGGTTTGGAAGCAACATGATGTTTCAGTGCTGAATAATCCTCTTCAAATATGGTTTGAAACACACAATCCCTGCTGTCCTGAATGGGGGCAAAAGAGGTGAAGATTCAGTTTCCTTACCATCCTCTCCTCTCTGACAAACCCCTCCACAGGGAGTCTGTCCTGACCATTCTCTCAATGAGCTTCTTCCACAGCATCCCATCCGATGTCACCCGGTACCACTCCTTGCACACCAGCTCAGCAGCACACAAAGATTTGGCATCCAGGTATGACAGAATGTTCTCAGCAATGTGATCCAATCCCCGAGCTAGGGGAGAACAACAACAGAAAAACATTATTTGCTGGACAGACAACTCCCCCTGCTAGTACAAAGATACATTCTCCTTCCATCTCCTCTTCTGCATGCGGAGCTGGACAAAATGCACAGAAGAGCATTTGAGGCTAAGTTCAGGAGTGAGCAATGTTATCCAACTTCCTTTGGATATAGCACAACAAGTCATTAAAAATAATAAAGAATCCAAGAAGTCATTCCAATCTACTTCGATGGGTTTTAGCACTAGGGGGATATTCTATGGATGGCATTTCCAACTCAGCAACGCAGCCCCCAAAATCTCTCTATATTAGGACCATTTCTCATCTCACTGCTACAGCTGTTCTCATGTTGCAACGACTCAAAAGCTGTTTTTGCTAAAGCAGTAGCTTTTAAATGTAATGAAGAAAAAAATATATATTCCCAATGTGTGCCCTGAAGAGTAGTGGTACCTTTAGACAGGGGGGAGGGAAGGATATGCAGATGCACAGGGACGTCAAGAGGGAAGGAGAGGCTGTGTAAGGAGAAAGTGAAGCAGGTCTGCTAGTTTCATTTATTTTAGTGAGTGAAGGAAAAATATGCACCAAAATAGTATCATTTGCAAATATTTGCCAGTGTGAATACCAGGACTGTCTTTACTTCAGCATGACTGGAATGAAATGTAAAGCAATTGCCTGGATGGCACCAAGCAGCTCAATGCAATGTCTACGTAGGGAAGGTTACCCTATGTTTCTTAACTGGATGGGTGTAGTCAGTAAAAATGTGCCCTTACCAACTCAAATTTAATCACAATCAAGACTTCAGGAAAACAAGATGCCTTTTAAATGAGAAAGCTTACAGCTTCTCTTGAAGGCTCTTTAATTCACAAGTGAGACACACCACCAAGAGATTATCTCACTTCACAGGTTAAATTTCCTACGCTTTGTGAAAGTTTAGACCACATCATCCCTCAGGCATAATGTTCAGTCCAACCAAAAATGAAGCATGGCAGATTGGTATTACATGCATCTTCCCTCTGGTTCACATCTGGGACAAAGTTAAATACATGATTTCTTGCTTTTAAAACAACAGCCTCAAAGACCAGGCCCTGCTTGTGAGAGGGTAGGAAAAGGCAGTAAGTACATTTTTACAGTCACATGTCTGGACTTTTGCAAACCCAAACTGGGTGCAACCAGCTGACTTTGATTAGAGTTCATGACACAAAAATGGCCCAACCTTTTTTTCCTTAATGAAAAGATCTCAAAAGTATCTCCCACTGCATGAAAATGAGACAATTCAGCATGCATCCTCCTGCTGCTTTCAAATATACTAAACTCAGAATACACTTCGGGTCAGACATTCTGCTCAGCATTTTATGCTTCAATCTTTATGTAGAAAAAGCATGTGAATGATACCAGGCACAACCAGAGAGTGGAGAAAGAGGTCTGACATTTCTTATCTTTAGAAATGCAAAATTAGATGTCAACCTGCAAAATAAAAGCATCATCAGCCTTTATTATGTACTTAATCTGAAAAGATAAGTACAACCACTATTAAAAAAAAAAAAAAGTGTTTGCAAATTTAGATTGACTCCACAGCAAACTGTGGAAAGAGGGAGACAACAGTTTAGTGAATGTGAACAGGAATTTGCAGGAATTCCACAACTGGCAGGGTAGACATGGACATCCTGTTGCCCTGTTCCTGAAGCTTTATGTGGAAATGACAGATTTCCCAGTCTGTGCTGCTTCCAGTGGCCTTACACACATTTAGAGTCCCATCAGGACACTTACAAATGCCTGCTTCCATGGAATCCTTACAGGTGGCTTTAAGTCAGCAGTGTCACCCAATGAATTAATTTTATATGTGGGGAACAGCTGGTAGTTTTAGGAAACAGGGCTACACTGCAACACCTGGGCACAGTAATCTTCACCCATGTGTCCCTTCTATTTCATCAGAAGTTGCACTTTAGATCTTGGCTGCAATAAGTCATCCTTTGCCATTGATACTAGACCCTTTGCAGCAAAAGAATAAAAATGTTTTGGCCTCTCCTCCTCACATTTATGACAAGTGGATAGGCAGAGCTATTCTGGCCTAGTTGCAAACTCAATTTTATTATTTTGTTTCTTAGGAACAACACAACTCACTATGAGCTATGAGCTATGTATCTAACAATGCACTGCTTCCTTAAAAAGGGAAAACTGCTCACAGAAGATTTTGCTAAATGGATGTGAAACACGATTAGCCCTTCAACCCTCTGAACCAACAAGAATGTTTCAGCTATTTCACACATGAAATCCTTATCAAAATGACTTTCCTCATAAAAAATGTTAAATAGCTTGAAAATGCTAAGCAGAAATCTTATTTTTTCAGAAACTGAACAAATTTTGTTAAGTACACAGTTAATCCGTATTTTTCAAACAATCTTAATTCTGTTCAAAGCACTGGGAAAATAATCTGGGCCCACTTTCCTGTATATTAGTAACACACGCCCATGATCTAAAATTACCTTAAATTCTGGTCATTCCTAGAGACTGTGCTAGGAGGACAGAGATAAGATGCCTCATGATTTTGAAGTAGCTTTATTGTTTTGTTCACTCAAGGGGGAGAGTAGGAGAGAGAATGAAGTAGTAAAAATGAAACCAGAGTACTTAACACTTGAGAATTTCAGAAAGCAAAAGAATACTTACAGAGTTTAGGGTTTTTTTTTCATTATATGACTTAATTTCGAATTTTAGGTTTATCACTTTTTCCTAGCAGTTTCTTACCTTCCTCCCTTCCCACTCCCTTCACTAGAACCTGGTTATACTCAGGACATCCTGCACAGAATGCAGAGTCTGCACCAGTGTAATTCCTTGCTATTAATTTTCTCCCTCAGAGCGATATTCACTAGGACATGTGCACTTTGTAAATATGCAAATTGATGCACATACATTATTTACGCACACATTTCCCCAACTATTAAAATACTTACATATTAGCTGCTTGGTTCCCATTTATTCTGCATTCTGATAGAGTAAAATCAGCTGCTTCCTGGGCAACTGTGACTAGACAAGTAACAAATATGGTATGGCTAGGAAATTTGGAATGTCTCTACCAGTATTTATAGCACCTCCCCAGAATTCTCAGAAAAAGCCCTGTAGGAAGAAATTAACCAAGTGCAGTGAGATATGTTGATTTCGTGGGGTGCTTTCATGGGGCTCTCTGGAGAAAGACCTGGAAAAATTGTGTAAGCACCTACATGTACACTTCCACTTTAGAAGTGGAGAAACCAATGCAGTTTCCAAACACTTCCTATTTTTCTGAAACAGAGCAGCTCCACAAGTTAGAATGCTCCTCTAAGTACAAGAAGATTATTGCCACTGGACTACTAAAAACTAACATAAAGTAGGTACTTAGCATAACTAAGATTTTTTTTTAACGCTACAACAGCCATTTGATTACTGGGCACAATGAGCTTAAAATCCAATGAGTCTACATATTTAACTTCCTAGCAAAACTCCTGCAGTGCCTTTATGCTTTATACAATTCACAGTTGAACATACTTTTTTCCATCTTTTAAGGGTAGAATTTATATTTCATGTTGAGAACTCCCTTCTGAAGAATGATCAAATGACTGGATCGATCAAATTGCCAAAAGTTCAGCACTTCTCCAAAGGTATACACAGAATAAGCTTTTGGCAAGAAACACCTCTCTTCAACTGACTGTTCAGAGACAACACCTGTACCACTTCTTGCTCAGGTCCCTCTCAAGTTAAGGACCTATGGCATGGGAATGCTAATCTATTAAGTATCTATCTATTTATGTATCTACGGAGGTATGATCTAATGGTCTGAAAAAATATGAGCTAAAGAGGCAGGAATTTCTGTTTGGTTCTGAAACTCTTTTGCTGTACATATCTGATCTCTCACCACCTTAGTTTTTCACATCTATAAGACAGACCTGATATAAAACTGCATGTACACTACTTTATGTGTGCATTTTGTGAGATCTGGCCATCTGAGAATAGCTGGGATAGTATTTTCTATGGAAAGCACTACAAATGTGCAAAAACCAGAACACTTCCATCTTTTGCTCTTATGCCCTCCATTTTCTATTAGCAATTAACATATAATCAAAGCAATGGCTGCAGGAAGTTATTTCAGTAGGAAAGAGAGACAAATATCTAAATAAGAAAAGGGAAAACCTCAGCTGAGCAACCAGAAAGAGTAGTAGTTTTAATTTTAAAAATTTTCCTTATTCATGCATCGTTGTGGGCATTAAGAGCACAACTACCTGCCCCGTGGCTTGGGATAACTACCCGTACAATACACAGATTAGCTACCATTTATTTACTCCTAGATAAAATATGATGGTGTTAGATCATGCTTTGACACACATTAGGAACACAAATTAAAATATTATGACATTTCATACTGGTATAGAGCTTTTCATTCAAAAGCTATTATCTGTTTTGCAAACTGACCCTACAAAAGACCTCTCCAGCAGGGTAGGGTGGAACAGAACAGTTTTTTGAAAGACAGGGATCAAGCTCCCTCTGCCTGCAGAAATACCTGGCAGTGCAGTGATGAAGTCCCGCTGTAACATGGGTTTGAGGTATGAGTTTATGTGTCCGTGCTGGTAGTGACACATCTGGGAGATGAGGTGCTCCACAAACTCCACCTGGTCAGACTCGGACCACTGTTCAAAGTACTTGACGCAGAGCTCCTTCTCCTTCTCATAGCTCGCAGACAGTTTTCTTTGCTTGGGCACAATCATACTGGAAGTGCCATTGGCAAGTTTTGTCTGTAAACAGGAAGGAGAGGAACAACCCAAATAACACATATGAGAAGAAACACAAGCAGTTGTACAATTTCTTTTAGGGGGCAGACAACAGAATGCAAAAAGCACTCTGACACATAAAGCTGTCAGACCACACATCCCGGCTGGCGTTGTCAGCCCAAACGCAGCCTGCAGGACAATGCACTGGCTCGTGCCAGAGCTGCACACAAAGGACTCTGGTCAGATGGGAAACCTTCAGCAACAGTTTAACATAAACACAATTTTATTTAACATGTCGACAGTAAAATGCATTTGGATTCCTAATGTACATACACCCGTTACTTCAAAGCACCTACAGCAAATTGCATTTGTACTCTGGTGGTTTTTTTCTTCTGAAGAATAGATTGCTGCTAAAATTCATAGGGAATGCATAAAATGGATGAAAAAACCTGAATTATACTTCGAGAGCAAAGCCAGCTAAAATACAGCCTGACATTTGGCAAATAGTTCTTTCACAGAGTAAAATATTTTCAACTTTCTGATCACTGTTAATATCTTGTCAGAAGGAGTCAGCTGAAAGAAGAGTTTCAGGAACAAAACAAAACAGTGACATTTCAATTTACTACTTGATAGTAAGATATAAATTCTGCTTTCTAAATGATTTAACTGTAAGAAAAGTGTGCATTTTGCATTGCAAGGATATCCTTTGTCAAAGTAAGATGAACCATTTGCTGGGAAATTATTTTTTCTTATGCCAGTCAAATAGTTTCTATTCTGAAAACATGTGATTTTCTCTCTGTCATTGCAACAGTTTAACACCAGACAGCATTATAATAACAGTCAATATTATTAAATCATTTTTAATGTCAAAATACACACAGAGGTTCTTCATTAATTATCAAATATTTTAAAATAACGTACAGATATAAGAACACATAAAACACTGAGGAAGGGATGCCATATTTTTGTTCTGTGTTGATAATTCCAAGCATCAACCTTGCCAGGGGACCTTATTAAATTAAAGGGAAAAAATGAATCCCTAAATCTCTCTGCAAACATATCTAATGAACTAAAAGAAATGCAATGATTAATCAATTCTACAGGAAAAGGAAGAACAACAAAAAAGCCTCTTTTCACCAAGTGCCAAAACAGCAGGCTATTTAGAGACCACAAAATTTAGTTACCAGTGGTAGATTTGGAATGCAGAAGTTTCTCATTTCTTGGGGATAAATAACTCCTGAACTTCAATACCTCCCAATCCCAACAGGAATCCTGATTTTAGAATACCAAAATTTCATAATTTGAAAATCTATTTAACTGATCACTGTATACATTACATTTTCTTAGAGATAATGCACCTAAATACTCTTTTCAACATTTCTAGAAAGCTGGACCTTCCTTTGTTGAAAAGGACAGTAAAGAGCTGTGATTTTTAACAAGCAGCTCTTTTCTATTTCTGGATTATAGTTTGACTTAAGTTTCTTTGAGAACACAGAACATGGTGATCACACCATAAGTGCTCCATTCCAGCTCAATGTTTTCAGGTTTATCCCTGCTCCTCCCTGCAAATGCATGGCGGCGGCTGTGTGTGGCTGTGTCCAGCAAGATCATGCAAGACAAGGACAGCAAGTTACGATTTCATTCAATCCTCACATGGACAGCACTGACTGCAAACAAGTCACAGAGCCAGTACTGAGCAGCAGGAAAGAAAAACTCTCTCTTGGGCCAAGAGATATCACTAAAGAGACTGTGGACATTAAGTCCTGTGTGTGAAAGACTAGACTTTTTCTAGCAAAGTCCACAGTAGTTAAGGGCCTGGCAAAAGATGATTACCAGTGGAGTGGATTGAACACCTGTGTTAAGGGATTCTGGTCATTTTTGCTGCAGTTAAAGTGCCTGCAATACAGGCATTCCAGTAAAAATGCTGGACTAAGATGGTGGGGATATGTTGTAACCTACAAGTTTGATCTCATTTAATTTTTCATTTTGTTTGCTGTGCATCTTACAAAAACAGGTTGTCTCTACAAAGCATTTTTTAAAAACCTATTCAAGTGTCTTTTAATTTGAGAGACTCTGAAGTCTGCCTGAGACTCTGACTCTGCTGAGCCTGAGTGGAGCATACAGCTGACGTGCAAAGCTGATGAAGGCACAGCTCCTTTCACAGGGTGGCACCACATTCTGGCCTTTCCTTGCCTTCTGAACACCCTTCTCCCAGCAGCCTTCAACTCCCCAGTTACTTCTAAAACACTTGTTTGTGGTATCAAACAGAAGTTGCAACATCTGCAAATACAAGTCATGGCTTGTGTGTGTACAAATAGATGGCTTAGATGGGACAAAATAATTCATTCTGCCTGAACACAGGCTTTTTGGATAGGAATAATGAGTAAATTAAAGAATCTATTGACCAGCACTTTTAACAGCTCTGGAAATGAAACTCCAGATTTATAAAGTGATTCTGCTAAGAAAAGCATGTTACAGTGTTGTTACTGTCCAAATGAGTGGACGTGAGAACACTGTATTTTTTAGGTTCGTACTTCAGCTGCATTCTTACAATGTCAGCTTGAGACCTGGCTTGCATCCTTGCCTGCTCTGGTTTTGCACCAAAAGGAGTGAGCAGAAGCCCAGAGGTGTGCCCAGCAGGTTTGTGCCAGCAGGGGACCAAGCATGAACACACAGTTCTGCAGAGTAGAGACAGGTAAACTGATAGGGCTCTCAAATCACTCAAGCTATAGTTTAGAACAAAAGTTCCAGAATTTTAATTTAGAGATTCCTGAAAATCCACTGGCAGTTCAGTGAAAAAGGCCTATTACAAAATAAAGCATCAACAAAACAACATCATCAAGCATCTGTATTATTGAATCATCTACAGCCTCTTCCCTCTCTTGATACAATAATCAGGCCTCACCTGAAAAAGAAAAACCTGTTCCACTTGCCATCCACACTGCGAGGGTAAATATCCATCCAAATGCACTGTATACAATCACACTTTCTATAAGCTTCACTTCCAAAAGCAGCAAAGAAGAATGAGTACTGGTAGTTCATCATCTGGGAGGAAATTTGGGTATAACAGAGCAAACTACAAAGTTGGAACAGATAAAGCTTTACCAACTCCCTTTTCACAAAGGCCTGTATGTGAGGGCTGAGAGGTGCCCCAGCTGGCTCTGGCCACCATGACTCATCTGCAGGAATGGCAGAGGTGTCCTCTGACAATGCTGAGCTGAGCTCATAAGCTGTGCCAGGAAACCCAGGGGATTGAGTGCCTCAGGTTGGTACTAGCTCAGGGATCTATGTACTATGCTCCAGTGCAGCCCGTAATTACAAGACCATTTCTCCAAATGGCTACATTTAACACAGAGCACATTTGTATGCCCAGTGAAGTAGAAGAGGACTAATATATGAAAGGACTTTAATCTAAATAATGGCTTGCAACTGTAGGAAGGTGTAATATTTCAACACAGATAAATAAAGACTGGATAAATCTACTGCTTTGCATATAAAACAAACCACCTATGGTAAATCACAGCTGTAACCCATATATGACAACCAAGGTTACTTTTGGTTTTGTTCAGTACAGGGGACCAAGGAGACTCTTAAAGCACAAAAAAAACCCAAAACCAAGCAACTTCCCTGACAGCAGTACAGTAATAGTGTTTACCCACCAGTACGAGTGGTCACAACTTTTATACACTTCTTAAAAAAATTACATCCTCTAGTCATTGCAAAGGACTTTGTTCAGGCACCTTCAACTGGGGAGATGAATTCAGGTTTTATGTTTCTCAATGCAAGAAGACATCTTTTCAAGTCAAGGAGAAACTGTCTCCTAGAATATTAAGAATGGCTTAAATGATCCTAGCAAGGTTTGGGACCTTCTGAACCTTTAAGACATCTTCATGCTGAAGCTCCGAAAATACTGAGAGCTTAGACTACCACTGCAAATTTCAGTTTCTCCCAAGATAACAGGAAAGGTCTTCTCTTCCATGTTCCAGTACCAACAGGTCATACTGGGCTTCTTTCCATCCTTCCTGGACTCACTGGGACAACAGGCTCTGACACAGACAAATGTCCTTTACTGCTTCTCTGCAACTGCAGCATTTCACCTCCAATTGCCTGCACTGCCCGTTGTGGCTAAGTCACTGATCTAGACAGAGCCACCTTAACAGGAATTTCGGATGGGTCTTAGTGAAGGGGAGGAAAAAAGAGGACATAATGTTTAATTATAAGAAATGATTGAAATAGGCACAGACATACCCCGGGTGCCTCTGCACTGCAGCAAGCTCTAAACTTGTTATCGTTAATGGTTTAAATTTCACTGTGCTAATCATTTCAGGACACAAGCCTTTCTTGATAATCTAATGAATTATTCCAACATCCTTCAGCAAAAAAAATCCTCCATGACAGCACTAATTACAAGACGTTTTCCCAGTGCTTATGTAAAATATGACAGAGCAGCAGCTTAGGGAATTGCAGAAAACTGCTTCTAATTTCCACTGAGAAACTGACAAACACCTCTCTTTCATCTCTCCCAGCTCTCAAGTAAGATTTAACTTTCTCATTTAGTTAATTACCGAGTGAGGATCATCATTTTCCCGGATCGGAGCGGCACAGAGCCTTTATCGTGTTAACTTGTGAACTTGATCGATGGCTGCTGCTAAAACTTAATAACTTCACCCCCTGGCAAATTGTAAGATAAATATAATAGGAGAAACTCTGACAGTAAAAACCTGCCAGAAATGAGCACTGTGTTTATGTTTCTTTGCAGGCAGCAAAAAACAACCGACAGCTTATTACTGGGTGCGTGTTACTTATATTTAAAAGACTCCAGGCAGTTAACTTTCTGCGTACTGTTCAAACTTTACTCACAAGATAAAAGACACTGGGGAAAAAAACCCAAGCAATAGAACGACAAAGAAAGGAACCACAGAGGTGTATGTCCAGGGACCAGGGAAGGTGGGGAAAGACAGGAACTTCACAATGGAAGCAAAGCCATGCTTGCCTCTATATCCTGAATATTCTTCAAGATTGACCACATTAAAAATGCCCACAACTATGAATCCAAACATGAAACTATTTTCACCAGCAGCAAAAGTTCAGGAATTCTGGATCAAGTTAGAAGTATGTGGGAAAAGCAGAGGGATTAAAAAGTACCAGCATGGCTATGGGATGATTTGGATTGATGCCTGAAAAGGTGCTCTTAACCAGAGAAGTTCAGCCCAGCTGACTTTCCCAAAGTTACTTGTGTGGCCATGGAATTGCTTGCTAAGGCCCATGATGAAGTAGCACTCAATGCCACAACAACGTAACCACAGCAATACACCAAAAATGGTGAAACGGGGCTGAGGTATGCCAGCCCTCCATGCTAAAGGCAGAGATAGTTATTTGAGAATCCAGACAAAGGATGTTTTTTGCATGGCCTAAAGGCAGTAACACCATAATTAAGAGGATACAGGTTCTGTTTCTATGGCTGGCTTCTTCTTTTTTAGGCTTGCAATTACCAAATGCTGCAGAACTGACTCCTAGACTGCCAAGGCGAAGCAAAGAGGAAAGAAGTTCCTTTGTAGATCCTCCCTGGCAGCTCCCTATAAAAGAACTCCTTTGCTTTGAGAATTGAGGGGTGGTGAGGGGGTTGTCTCACCATAAAAAACATGATCTCATGAGCCATAGCACCCGAGAGACATGAGTAGGGCAGCCAGCTCCTCATTTTTCCCCTTTGCAGGATGAACCTGCTTTTCCAGTGTTTGAGTTGACAGCAAGGCTACAATGCTAGGTCATTAAACAACTCACTCCATTTACTTTTATTTTAAAAGCTCAGTTTAGAATCTACCCATTTCTGCCTGCCTCCATCTCACATAACAGCCTCTGTGAGGTTAACCATGGGTTTAGCTCATATATGGACTTACTCGCTCAGTACTGAATTACTTTCCACGCTGCAAAGCTCACTGAAACATTCTGAAAAACGAACATAACCCAGAAGTAGATGATCATCAATCACATCTGAAAGTCAAAAAGAAAGCACCCTGAAAGAAACCACAGCATCTCTACTGTTTATTTTCAAGAGAAAATTCAAAACACACATACTGAAATTAACAGCACCCAAGGAACTAGCAATTTTGCTTCTCTGGAGCTTTAGGCTGCTTGTCCACATCTGGTTTCTAATCACACTGCAGAAAAGGTTTGTAAGAAAGGATACATCTAGATGAAAGATCACTGGAATTACGCTGGACACAGCAGCCCAACCTGCTGCACTTTCTGAAATCCTGGGAGGGCAATAGTTTTCAGAGGTACCATCTAAGTACCTATGATATGGTGTCAGCCTGAAGGGCACCTGGCTAAGGATATTACCTCAGATACAGAAGAGAGGGAAAAGGCTGATTTTGTTCAAGGCTAGGAAAAGCTGCAGGCACCAGAGAAGTAATGTGGGGAGTATCTCTTGGGACTGGGGAGACGGGACTGAGCCATGGGCACTTGCACATAGGCTATACAAAGAGCAGCAATAATACCTTGCTGGACAAGATGCTCCCCTCCCACACTGCTACACAGTAAACAGCAACAGGGAGGAGATTAAAAAACTATTCTTTTAAGCCAATACTTAATGTTTCAGACAGGCTAATAAAGTTTAATTGTCTGGAATCTCATAGCTCTCACTGTAAACTTTCCTTCGATATAGGTCTCCCACCTAGATTTTAAGTGTTGACAAAAACCTCCAAAATAAAATTTCTCTGATGCCAACAACGAATGTGAACTGGGAGTCCCTCTCCTCCTCATCTCCAAGTTGTCTTTGCAAATAACAAGCACTGATGAGAAATCTGCTTGCATCAGCACAGCACTGGCATATGTTACTTTCCTAAACTATGATCCCTGACCAAATGCATAGCTAGACATATAATGGGGAGGGCAGGCACCATCACTCTTAAAGAGATAGATTTCAGAGCACACCTTTTACTAGCTGTAAAGTGATCATACACAAATTTCAAAGCAGACACTCCAGTAACAACAAATCTCTTCCAGGGGAAAACACCAAAGGAAATGATTTCTTCCTTGGCATGGCTACCAGAAACAGAGGTGAATTGCTGGGACCATTACATGTTATTACTGTTAATGGAGGGAAGGAATATGCACATTATGACTTGGAGAACCAGTCTACTGAAGTCATCAGGTAATGGCCAGTAGCAGCAAAGCACTCATTTATGTCAGAGAGAGGCAAAAGTAAACAATGCTCTAAGCAGCCGTTTCACAGTTTTCTGGAACAGTTGCTTCTGTTTTTAAAACACTCAAGCATGATCTACTGCTTGAATGAAGTTACTCTTTATGGGTGTTAGTGTTGATTTCCTTCCTACTTCACGTGCTCCCTTAACTGAGAGAGAAAGACAGCCAGGAACAGGTAGATGGACTCAAGTGATTCAAAACAGCTGAAGTAACAGCGAAGACTGATACCACTGTGAACAAAACAAAGAGAGAGAGAATGATCTTAAAAACCTGTTATCTGCTCTCAATAACACTACTGAGATTTTCAAACCACTTGGTTCTGCCTATGTAAAGCTTTTAGCACCAAAAAACACAAGTCCTCCAAGATGGCTTACTCAGTAGTATTTTCCATGAGTTTTTCCTTTGAGATGCATTTTGTTACCAACAACAAAGAGGGCATACACACACCAAACTACTTGGCCAAGGCAATGTGAGAGATTCAGAACTGGAAGTCAGGAATATACATGCTGGGTATCATATAATATTTCCCAGCTATAGGAGTATACATATTTCCAGGCACACTGGAGAGATGTAACAAACAAAAACCCAGCAGCATTCTGAAGAAGCACAAGATTCATGTATGTGCTCTGCTCCCATTGCAAATGTACTCCTTGGATCTGCTGGAGGAGTTAGCTACATGAGCACTCCCTAACCTATTTCAGTCAAAATAAGCTTGTTAGCAGAGACCTGCTATTTAAACTGTCTACGCTAAAACACCTCATCTTAACTGAGAGCAGGTTGCAGTTTTGCTGACAGATCCTGGAGGGCAGCAACTTGCAGCAGCCAGGCGAAGGCTGCATGGTATTCTTTTCCACCAGTACAGCCAGATCTACAAGAGGACATCTCAGCAACTCACACTGGCTAATACCAATACTACTGATGTTAGCAGCTACCACAGAGGCAGTTGTAAGAGGACAAATCCAATAAATATTCTTGTACAGTGCTAAGTTAAAATTGGTCAGTGGTCTGCAGACAAAATCGAGATTTTGCCTTGTAGCCTCCTATAACCTCTACAAGATCATGCAATAGCCCTCTCTTGCTAATGAGCACTATCTTCTTGAGATGAGCTCTTCTGCTCAACTTTCAGTCAAACCTTACCTTCCTGGCAAAGCGGGGTGATTCCCATGGAGGACCCCTAGGATTGCTAAGGAAGATGGATGTGTTTCACCCAGAGAATACTGGGGGTTATCCACCAGCCTTCCACTACCTAAATGGAGGTTCAGAGGAAAGAGAGACAGAATCTTTCCAGAAGTGTATAATGACAGGAAGAAGGGCAACAGCAACAGGCTGTAGCAAGCAAAGTTCTAGACATTAAAAGGAAGACATTCAAAATATAGGTGGACAAAGTTCCAAGCAAAATGGACAGGTTGTAAAGTAATCCTCCTCTGAACAGGCAGCTGGACCTCCAGAGGTCCATCCTACCTTGAAGTTTTCTTTGACTTTATATCTTAAGATTGTGTTGGTCCATTCTTTCACCGGTACTTGGCAAAATATTTATGACCTGAAAACAGACTCCAAAAATCCATGCTAAGGGCAATGAATTCTGTATCTTCAAAAATTGCATTAAGTTGGGTTAGGCCAATTGCTGCTGATATGTGAAAGCATATGACAGAAGGAAGGCAGAAACTAGTACCCTCTGCTACAGCAAGTGACCAGTCTAACCATAACAGCACTTCAGAAAGGAATATGCAGCTCCACAGCTGAGCAGACTTTACCCCTATCAGCTGACACTCAAATTGCCTAACTCAGAAGCCCAAGTCACAGACTGTTCCACTAGGGATCCCTTCTTGGCTCAGTGTTTAGCTGCCAGTAATCTTTCAAAAAATACCTCAAACTAAAGGAGAGAGGAAGCTTTTCATTACTCTTCTCCCTACAGTAGACTCAATCAAAGTGGCTGCGTTTGAATGTAGCATATAAACAATATAAATCCCCCAGTAAATTGTGGCAAAACAGATCTGCTAGCCTTGGTCCTTCAGTATACTGTATTTTCCACATAATGTTCCTCGACTCAAAGCCATGATTCTGCTATTCCTTTTAGTGAGTTTGTTAATAAACAATGAAAATAGCATCAATTCAACTATATTTTCCTTTCTACAAATAAAAACCAAGCTTTCTCTTCTTTTTTTATCCCATTCTGAGAGTTACTTTCCTGTCATATCAAGAATGTTACCAGTGTGGAGTATATGATGTGAGAAATCTCTCCCACCCTCATGCACTGATGCATCCCATTTCTAAATTTATCTAACAACCACCACCATTTTCTATAACTTCTACATAATAATTGGCTAAACATCTAAGAACCTATTACCTGCAGAGTAAAGTAGCTTCTACTTCCAACAGTTTAAAATGTATTCTCTTTTAAATACCATTAGGTCTTCTATGGTGAGAATTTTTCTCCTTTGTGAAAGGAAAAGACCATTAGACTTTAGCACTCACTATTTGCTAAACATCTCAGTGATACCTCTCACTTGTTTTCTGTATTTTCAGGTAGCTCACAATAGCTGTATTAAATCTAATAATAGTACATTCACAAACATACTATTTGCATCTTCTCATCTAGGAAGAGCAATCTGGGCTCATGACTGGAAAAACCATATGCAACTTCCTGCTACAAAACAAAATTAAAGTGTCCAAAAAAGTCAACGTTTCCTACCACAGCCCAAACTCTGAGATGCACCATTGACAGCCTGCTCCTTGATCGAGGGGTTAGAGCTCCCTCTAGCACTTTCCACACAGAAAAACCATAGATGCTAAACTGTGACTATCTGATCTCACTCAAAGCAGTCTCGGGTAGTGTTGTTTGCAATTTTTACTTGATTTACTTTTTCCTGTCACATGCAAAATTAAAAAGAATTAAACATAATCCACTAGTTTATCTGAAATTCAAGAGAAACAAGTGTCATTAGAAATTCCCTCTATAGCTGAGTAAAAATACTCAGATTGCTGTAATTAACTGATCTCTATTTTAAAATGTAATTTAGGACAAGCTGAAGGATTATCATGTCAGCTGTGTGTACAATGTGAGATGTAGCAAGAAACTAAATGAAAAAGTTGTTGAACATTTTCAATTTTTATGGCATAAAAAAAGTTCTGCTACCTCACCCCCTTTTGGCTGATGAACATCCCAATGCAGCTGACTGCAGTTGTGAATTACACGTTTCTATTTCACATTAAATACTGAGTAATGATGCTTAAGTAAAACTAAAAAGGTGCTACAATTCTGAGCTCTGCACAATGCTGAAGACAGAGAAACATCTCACGACAGAAAGAGTGTCAGGCCTTTTCAATCACTGGCTATTACTTATTAATTCTTGATAAACTGAAAGCTGGCAGTACAAACGTAAAAATGAGAAAGGGAAACAGGAGCCAAGTCTTTTGAGTTTTATTCCTAACTCTCCCACTCCCTCCCTGTGCTGCCATAGGCAATTCGCTCCATTTCACAAGTCTATCATTTAAATAGATGTGTCCCAACACACTTCACACAAAGATAAAGCACTGCTTAATGCTGGGAATGAAGCCTCAGCACCAAAGATGCTCTTTGAGGGCAATGTCACAAAGTGACACCACACCATAAAAGTGTAAACTTCCTCTCAAGTGTCAGCAAACAAATCTGTTATGTAAAAGCTAAACAAAACAGACTCAATACTAAAGGCATGGTCTCACTTCACCAGTTAGAAAAAAATGCAGCAGTACTAATTGTTTCCACAGCCTTCCAAAGCAGAACCAAAAGGTGAGTGTGTTATGAAAAAACTTCACGTTGGGTTTTCTCAAACTGAAACACCCAGATACCACTCCAAAATCAATACAGACACAGCAACAACTCACATCCTGAAGGTAAGTGCCCTGGGGAGGATATGCTTTAGGTAAGTTTCTTTAGTCATCACAGCAATTCTGACGTGTAACCACCGGGGGACTTCAGAACATTACCTGGGTTTAGAAGTTTGTGATTTTAATATTTGTATGTGACAGAGATGAGGAAATACAGTAGGATGTGCTAGGCTATCCACAGCTACGTTTTTACGTCTCTGACAAGTCCAATAAGAAAGACTAGAAGTAACTAGACCCGAGTAGATGACAGAAGCACCTGACCAAAACTTCCCAACATCGCCTGCCGATGTCCCTCAGTCCCATCTGACAGCTGTCCTTGCCATTTTGGGCCCGAACTCTGTACACAGTCCTGCTGCTGCACCCAAATCCTGACACACAGACCTTCCTTCTGCAGTACAGATGGCATCCAAGGCCATTCCTTTTATCCCCTTAAGAGGACTTGGAGAAAAGCACTGGCAACAACTTCTCTCTCCCCACACCTCTTGCATGTGGCAGGAAAGGATTACAGTGTGACATCTGACCTGTCCAGCAGCAGTGAAAGGACATCTCAAATGAAAGCAAGATCTCTGCAGTTGCAGATCTGTTTGTTGCGCTGGTGACCTTCAGCTGGGTGTCTCTTGGGCTGACACCACAATCCATCTGTTCTCCCCCCACCTCCACAGAGCTGTGGCTTAGGTCTGAATGAGACAGGTAAAAGATGGTGCTGACCACACAGCAGGAAGGCAGCAGCAGCAGTTCCCCCCACATACACAACCAAGTACTGAAACTTTTGAGATCTGTGATCACTTCTGTATATTAACAGCAATATATCCCCCTTCCTTTTAGGAAAACAGCTTGCAGCTGTTTTTATGTCTGTCTTACCTCAAGACTACATAACTTGAGGTGGTCCTTGGTGCTATCTTAGGAGATATAGGCAGGCAACAGCTAGGGCAAAACGTAGCCCTTCTTAGGCAAAGCACGTGCTGGCTTCATTTCACGGCGCAGTCTGAGACCTCAGACTGTAGGCAGATGTTCTGTAGATGCAAAACCCAGGAGAAGCAGGTACCTGGCAGTGAAGCTTACCTGGGAGTAATGAATTCAAAATTGACTATTCTGCTGTGAGCAGAAGATTGGACCTCCTGAGGTTTTTCCCAACCTAATTGACTCTCTATTTCTAACCTCACTATCAAAGTTCATATACACTTAACAGGCTTTTGGATACTCACAATTTTCGGATGTTGATGCATTTAATTTATCATAAGCAAAATCTGGAACTCTTTTAAAAAGATGCTGTATAGAGAATTATTTTTTAATAACACTTTCCAACTCTAGGGCTCACAAGCCTTTGCTGTTCATGTTTTGCAGCCACTGAAGACCAGGTTATTCAAGAGTACTGGAGATATACCTGCCCTCTTGTTTTACAAGTTGAGAGCAAGCAGTATTCATCTGTTCAGACATCCAATACTAACTTTCAATTACATCCATCCAATTATTTAAAATTTTTCAAAAACTATATATTTTTTATGATGCTTGTGTTCTCTAGGAACTTTAGCTGATACTCTCCACAAATTACGAAATTCCAAGCATATCTTCACTTATGACCTGAACCAGTTTCAAAACTCAGGTTTTACAATTAATTAACTGCCTGTGAAGTCTAATCATCTGCAGTCTTCTAAATCAAACCTTGAAATACGCCCATTACAACCCACCTCAGAACTATTTGGGCTGATAGTTCTAAATCAACATGGCAGGAGAACAACCTGATTCAGCTCTGTAGTTCACACCATTTTATAAAATACAGTGACTTGAAAGAAAACAATAAATGCACATAATTGGCATTAATTAAGAACATTTTTATTACCTACAATCAAAGACCTATAAGGAAGGTTTACTTGTCAGAGAGGGAGCCTTCTTTGCTGAGAAATTACAAGTCTTAGTTAATTAAACATCTAATTTTTTGTAGTATAGTTGTTAAGTGGTTTTCACTTTTATTTTCTTCTAAATGAATGTTAGTCTAAACAAAAGCAGTTGTTTAAAGTGAGAGAAGTGAGGTCAGAAAAAAAAACAATGCTGAAATATTTTAGTCCTGTTTTAACTGAATTCTCAGTTTGTTGTCACTGTTACAAAGGTTTAATTTTGTGTTGAGAAGCAACAGGAGTTTTTCAGACTTTAATGTTATGAGAAGACAGTTGAATCTGAACCTGTGCACACACGTTTAGGACAGACCTATTGTATTTCACAAATTCAGAGCATCAGGAAGGTAAGTTGGCCTGTTGGGCAGAGGCAAACAGCCTAGTTACATGAGTGGAGCAGGTAAGAACTACTTGCCTGTTATTTACCATTATTATGGTAAAATTTTAAAAACTGCAGCTACTTAGAATACTATTTTCAGGACTGTGAGCACAACTACTTTGCTGCTCATTTTTAATTTTCCTCAACAGTAAGGTTCAGCAATGTATATGGTGACTACTGCTGTCTCCCTCCAAGCTGCAGCCTCAACTCAGCCATCGGTTACAAGCAACAAGGGACTGCCTGCCTTGCTGAAGTTATCTTAGGTATGAGCTTCCACAGGCAGACTAATTCAAATCTATTTTTGTAAATTACAGATTGCGTTAAATATACATGAAGGAAAATATGGAACAGTTGCTTTTACTGCACAACATGAGTTATTTCCCATTACAAGTTCCCTCCGAGAAAACTATAAATTTTAAAATCTGCCAATTAGTGGCAGTGACTACTGATGATTCTGTATTCCAGTCAAGCAGTAGTATTTGCTGAGTACTGCACAGGGCAGAACAGAACAATATTCCAGGAAAAGCAAGGGACCATGATACCTGACAATAACAAGCTGGAGGATGCAGTAATTAGTCCAAGGTGTCTCTTTCATTTAGAAGGATGCAGGCTGTGTCACTGCATCAGCCAGAAGGATTAAATCTTTACATGTATGTAAGACTGTCAATACCTGAAGTACAGTTCAGGGCAATAATTTGACAACTTTTGCCTAAGAAAAGTAAACATAAATAAATTCTTCCTAGAAAACTAAGTCCTCAACCACAAATGCTCATCTTTTTCATTTCTTAAATCATACAATTCCCTAAGGACCATTCAATTTGTCCTAATAAAACAAAGCAGGTATGACAGCTCTGTAAAACTATATGTGGATAAACATCAAAAATGAAACAAGAACTATTAAAACAAAAGGAAGAAACAAAGAACCAGTGATACAATCTCTCCATGAATAAACCAGCTTGGGAATTCTAGCTGGGGATTTCCAGTCATTAGAACAACTGGGTTCTGGAAAAATCTTCTGATGGAAACAGTGGAAAAAAAGACTTCAGAGACCAGACCTTAATTGACTGTAAGATGAATCATTGTAAGCTCACTAAAGGGACAAAGTAGTATCTACAAGACAAGAGGCTGGAACCAGCGACCTGCAAGGTCCCCGAAGGTGGAATCATAAAGTCACGGAGGTTGGAAAATACCTCCAAGATCATCAGGTCTATCTGTTAACATTGCCAAGTCCACCACTAAACTAAATACCACACATACAAGTCTTTTGAATACCTCAAGGTCTGTGACTCAGCTTCCCTGGGCAGCTTGTTCCAATGCTCCACAAAACTTCCAGTGAAAAACGTTTTTATAATAGCCAATCTAAACCTTCCCTGCACAACTTGAGGCCATTCCCTCTCATCCTGTTGCTTGTTACTTGGGAGAAGAGGCTGACTCTCACTTTTTTACACCCTCCTCTCAGGCAGTTGTAGAGAACAATAAGGTGCCCCTGAGACTCCTTTTCTCCAGGCTAAACACTCCTCACAGGACTTGTGCTCCAGACCCTTCACCAGCTCTGTTGCCCTTCTCTGGACTTGCTCCAGCACCTCAATATTTTTTTTGTAGTAAGGGCTCCAAAACTGAACATGGGATTTCAGGTGCAGCCTCACCAGTTCTGAGTACAGGGGGATGATCAGTGTCCTGGTCCTGCCGGCCACCCTACTTCTGATACAAGCCAGGATACCATGGGCCTTCTTGGCCACCTGGGCAACTGCTGGCTCATGATCAGCTGCTGTTGACCAGTACCCACAGGTCCTTTTCTGCTGGGCAGTTTTCAGCCATGCTGCCCCAGCCTGCAGCTCTTTGTGGGGTTGTTGTGATCAAAGTGCAGGACCTGGCACTACACTTTCCTCAATCTCATAGCTGGCCAGTCCAGATCCCTCTGCAGAGCCTTCCTACCTTTAAGCAGACCAACACTCCACCCAATTAAGTGTCGTCTGTCAATTTACTGAGGGTACACTTGATGCCCTTGTCCATATTGTTAATAAAGATACTAAGCAGAACCGGCCCCAGTACTGAGCCCTGGGAGCACTACTGGTAACTGGTGACCAGCTGCACTTGACTCCATTCACCACCACTCTTTGGGCTTGGCCAGTTTCTCCAGGAGAATGCTGCAGGACACGATGTCAAAGCTTTACTGAAGTCTAGGCAGACACATTCACAGCCTTTCCCTTACCACCGACCAGGCTGGACAAGCAGGACTCGCCCCTCATAAGCCCACGCTGACTGGGCCTGATCACCTGTTTGTCCCATATGTGCCACATATGTGATGGCACTGAAGATGATCTGTTCCGAGCACCGAGGTTAGACTGATGTGCCTGTGGCTCCCTGGATCCCCCTTCCAGCCCTTCTGGTGTAACAAGGCTGGTAATGTCTTGTTCTGCAAGAGACATTCATCACTTCACAGCTCAGAGCATACCTGAAAAGGCACAGATGCAAAGTTGCTGACTGTCAGCTAAGCAAACTGACTTAGAATGAGTAGAGAACACTGACGGGACTGCGCACTCCACTTCATTAATACACAAAGATGGGGCTTCATTCCTCTCTCATGAATGACTGGAAGAGCTGTCAATTTTCAGTTTGGCATGTACCCAGTGAGTTTGAGCCCATCTGAGATTTATGAAATGTACAACCTACACCTTTTCACCATGTGCTGAACTGCTGAGTTGCACATGACACACAGGAACAGTACTTATTCTGGTGAGGTTTTATCCATCGATCTTGCCTCCAGGAAACTCCCAGGTAACTTCAGATTGCCCTGAGGCCATATTCACTGTGCTTACCACTGGTTTCACAGGATATCCCTCATGGTGTCTGATACATTTATAACAAATGCATTACATGGGAACAGAGAATATCTAGTTTCATACCTTCACTGCCTCCAGGTAAACTCTCACAGGATCTGGTACAAACCGTTAAGCTCTTCATTCATGTGATGTCTGGATGTCAGATGAAGATCCAGATGTGAGTAATGCAAGTGACCTTAGAGTCCCTGATATGGAGGCACTTTTGCTGGAGGAGTTGCCTTCAAGTCACTTACTGGGAAGATCAGGCCAAAATCTCCTGGGCTGCAAGATGTTGCAACTATGAACTCCATTTTCTCCAGGGCCAATTGTCTATTGTTTCCACAATTAGAAGAAAAGTTACTTGGTTTACTTCAATATTGTTGCCGTCTTGTGCCTTTAACTGATCAGTTATGTGGGTATAGACTGCAGTGGCTATCTGAAAACTCCTGAGATTGCAAAGAGCAAAAACTCAGGTGCCAGCTGGATCCCAGTATGACTCCAAATCAACCCTTACAACCATCAAAACTGCTCCTGCCAGGTGATAGTGATTTACTTTGAGAGCAAGGAGATGGAGGCAAGTGTCTGACCTCCACACAAACTATTTATGTTGAGTCACTTGAGGTCCTACTTAAAATGAAAGTTCTTTAGTGCAGTATCAGGAAACCCTGAAAGAAAATGTGTCTCCACCTGAGGACAGGATTTGAAGCGTGTTGATCTGATTTTTCATATTAGAAGGGATTCCACCGGTCAGTACTTGATCCAAAGAAGCTACTATGGTAATAAGTGCCCAGAAAAAAAGATAATTGCATATTTGGAAGTAAACTGAGGGCAAGACATCAGGTTGTGCTATAAGGACTGCTTTACTCTATTAAGCATTACCGTAGGATACAAGACTGAAGACTCAACAGTGCTGCTCCCATTTCCCAACTGATAACTTATCTATGCAATGCATAAATTCACATTTCTCTGACCCATCTTCATGGGAACTACAAGATATATTTCAGGAACTAGTACTTTAAAATATGCATTAATTTAATTAGTACAGCGAAGGTTTTACTATCTCTTTAAAGACAAATTACATTCTGGAACAGATTATAAGTAACTGTTTAGCTAACAAAAAAACCTTAATAAGAAAACTTACAAAGTTATTTATCTTAAAATAAATGTTACCCTTGTGTTTTAAAGTTATTAATAAAATGAGTTTAATGTACTTACACTTTATAGAACAGATACTATGTTTCACTACCCAAGAAACAAAATTACTATGTATCACATGTTGACTCATACTGCTTATATGAGAAGGGAGACTTAAAATCAAGTGAAAATTTTTAATCTCAAATTTTAAAGTGTTTCACCCATAATAAATACTACTGCATTAAGAAAAGAAGGATTTCTGTGGAAGAGTATTACTATATGTAAAAGAGGATAAAGAACAGAAAATAATATAGCCACAAAAAACATACAAAATCTTCTGATATATGAAATTTGCTGTTATTTTTCAACACGCAAAAGTCAGGCTAAATTGAGTCTGAAAATTGTAACGCTGTTTAACACAGTTTTTATAGAAAATTTTAAAAAGAGAGGAATTTTAAAAAAGGTTGCTGATATTCTGTCAACAGCTAGTAGACAGTTTGCTAGCCCTCAGAGAGGAAAGAAAGAAATTATAATTGTATTAAATAAAATATAGACCCAACCAAGAAATTCAACACTGATAAAAATATACACTAGTAAAATCCAGCCAAGAGCTAGAATGAATTATTTTACTAGGTTAAAAAAGAATTAATATTGGCTCTATGTTAATTTTAACATATATATAAACATTAACAATCCCAAGGCTGCCTATTAGTTCACAAATGGCATATTTACAGTATTTATGATATTATACCCCATGTTGGGACATCCCATTACAGAGTCACGGTGGTAAGCTCCATACTTAAGGTGGATTCTGCAAGACACTGCATCTTTCCTGTTATTCTCCTGCAGTATGATTACTTTGGGGCAAGAATTTACCACTTGGTTTCTGCCCACAGGGGAAGCTCTTCGCAAGCTGACAAACTGATTTAAGCAGCTGTGTAATAATTTACTGGGTCTTGAGTTTTATTAAAGAAGAACAAAAGGCTTTGAGAGCTTTTGGTGTTTTATGCCACAGGAAGAAGAATGTTTGTTTTAGTAACTGTCCACTTTCTCTTCGACTTTCCTCTTTGCCTCCATCAAGGATCATATTTGACTGCCATTTGAATGCAACCATTGGTAAGTGCATCTTTCCCAAGATGCATGTCTAACACAGCCCTTTAAAAGTGCACATGGTCCTGAGGAGAGAGAAGATGCCACAACAACAGAGCCCAAATCATCATTAGGTGTACATAAACAAAAACAGTGCTTAAACACAAAACATGCTTCAACTGATAGCATGTTTCTAGATTCCCAAAAGTCTAATGAGGAAATGTTAAGCAGCATTATCTTTCTACAGATGAAAGAACTGAGACAGAAAAGCAGATTATGGCAAAGACAAAAGATATCTCAAAATCTGGGGTCATAATTCCAAATCTAATATTCCTCCTGTGAAACCTCATTGCTTACTACAAATAAACTACTTCCTTCCTAAATTTCAGATGTTAAAATAACTTCTGAACTTCTCTGCAAAAAAGGCATGCTGTGGGTCCAACACTCACCTCAAGAAACACTGGAAGGATTAATTAAGGTTTGTGAAGCACTGAAAGTGTAGGGGAAACCCCCAGGAGGCAGTCCCTATTTCTGTATTCTGACCAGGACTTGAAAGGCATGCAATAAATACAGCCTGGGGCACAGAACAAGCAATACGAATAAAATAAAATATTGAACAGCTGTTTGTAAAGTTAATACAGTTCATCCCACACACCAAATTTTTTTTCTGCCTTAGGCTGCAGGGAGTGGGAGGCTGAAATAAAATGTTACTTTGAAGGGTTAAATAGTGAAAAAGTTATAGAAAATTGGAACTGTTTCTTACAAATGAAAATATTAAGACAACCTTTACAAGCAGAACTGCAAGCCCCACTCATTATTATATAAGAAGTACAACTGGTTAGATAATACAAAAAGTCTGAGTTTTACCAGGTTAACTTCTGTGTGGAGATGCAGTGTCTTTCAGCTTATATGAGCTATGTGGACACCACCAAACTCATACAAAGCCCTCATTTTATAAAAAGGGGTGAGAAGGAAAGAGATGACATCACTCTTAGAAAACTAGTAATGTTCCAAATACTACAGTAAGCAAAGATGGTGAGATGTGCCTGGAACTGAACCCCAAAGGAGCCAAGCTCACCCACAGCAGCTTTCCTCCCCAGCTCACTGCTGCCCACCCAAAGCAGGCAGCACGAAGTTGCCGGCGGGTGTGAGCTCACAGCTCACACAACCAGCCTGTACGGCTTGCTGGGTGCAGGGCACTGACTTTTGCCTTCTCTTGCAAACTGACAACAGTTTATTTGCTTTTCAGAATCAGAAAGTGGAGTACGTGAAAGTAAAGAGAGCCTGTGTTCTGACTGGAAAAATGAAAGGAAAGCAGCACAGCTGCTGTGCGCAGTGTGATGGAGCCTCACTCTTCTACCACTACAACTTCTATGGGTATTACGGGAAAGGAGAAAAGAATTGCCTGAAAACAACAATACAGAAAGCAAGGAAGGAAGAACAGGAACTGTGATAATCAGAAGTAGCTGCATTCCCACTGCGAACATAAATATTCTTTTCTAACATTTCTTATTTTCCTTTCCAGATATTGCTCCATAATATCACTTTTTCCCCCCCCCACATTATTTTTCTCCCATTACAAAAATAAAGATTTTCCTAAGACTGGCATTCAGAACTGACAGCCATTAACTCCAGTGTCTGTTTTTAGAATGCACTTGAGAAAAATGTGATTTTCTCAAACCACCAGGAAAAAAATCAAGTCAATTTTAGCAATTACAGCAGTCAAGTATTTTTAATTATAATTTCTTATTGTTAAGTGAATAAAAAAAAATTACTGGGACAAAAAAACCACATTGGAAAAAACCCAACAAAAAGGAACATTAGGAAATCAACCCAGTATTTGATGTCTCCTCTTTTTTTGCTGCTGAAAGCCACATGGCACACAGTATTTTTAACTGAGGAGTCTTGTTTCAAATATATGCTGAGGAATCTTATTTCAAACATATACTAAATAAGGAGAGGAGTATTAAAACAGGCAGTCCCTTACTCTAATTTTATCCATCTCCCTCCTCTTCTTTCCTTGATGCAGTGAAACTTTAACACCAAACCCTGTCTCTCTCTCTCTCTCTTTTTTTGTAAACAGTGATCAACATTTTCCTAAATGACCCCTGAAATGACCTACTTCGAAACTACTCATTAGTAACAGCCACGTTTGCAATATTAACCTGGATGTGGCTGTTTATTAAGATCTTTTAAGGGGGTTAGAATGAAGACACACTGCTGGTGTACAGGGAGCACAGAAGGGGTAATTTAAAACCCATGTTTTTCCTCCCCCTCGCCGAAAACATGCCCAACACTGTGCAGCTGTGCTGCCAGCTTCATCACTCCCTCCATCTCCACTCTTGCTAATTAAAAGGTTGATCACAGAACAATGCTCTTCTCATTAATTTCAGCTTTCTGATTGGGCAGGATTCCCACTCGCTCCGCCTGATCTTTTCCACAATGCTGAAGTTAATGTGACAGGAGCCCGAAGATGGATTACCCGCTGCCATATTGCCCATCACCTCCAATCAGCAGCTATCGGGGTAAACTGATTGTTCTAATTTGCTCTCATTATTTTTACAATATCAGGAGAAAATAACGCACACAGCTCACTGTCAAAGCCATGAAAATCAGCCATTAGTTAAACCCAGACACTGAGTGGCTTTATTAGAAGCACTGCAGTTTATTGATTCAGCTTCAGTAAACTAAGATAATACCTGTCCTCTTTAAATACACTTTGTAAGGTGCACTTATGTAGCAAGAAAATATTTATTAGGATACTTTTGGAAATGCTCACTGTCTCAGCCTGTTATTTTGATACGCTGGCAGACAACAAAGATTAAGAACAATGGAAGCTTGACTTCCACATAAAGAAGGGCAAAATATGCAGCATTATCCGCATGGCAGCCTGCGTGCACATCTCAGCTACTCTTCTACAGTTTAAATAAAAATCATCTCAGGACTAGTATGGCAGGTGAGTATGTAAATACACCCCATAATCACACAAAATACAGTACTATCATAAAGGCAGACATGGTACAGGCATGATTGTATGAGCTGTATGTACAAGGTCAGCAATTTAGTATTGGGTTTGGTTTTCTGTTGTTTTTTTGTTTTTTTTTTGGCTAAGCAAAAGAACCTGCATAGCCCAGCATCAAAACACAGGGTCTGAAAGAAGAAAGTCCAAAGAAGAGAAACTCTTTTTTATGGCTGGGAGCTATTTTTTACTCTATGCAAAGGCATTATGCTACCACAATTTGGGAACATGTTCAGAAATGTCACTCCACACTAGAGCCTCACCAGATCCCAGAGCTAAGAAATGAATAAAGTATTGTTAGAAGTATGAAGTCAAGAATTTTTACACCACATCAGTGTTTAGAAAACGCTGAAAATTCTGGATCTCTATCTCTATGTTGTATATAAAGGGTCCTACATTATTTTGCCTGCTGCCTATCTGCATCTTAGCAAAGGGAAATGCTAAATAATGGGATTAACAGAAATATGATACCTTAAATCTTGCTAAACATAAACCCTTAACTGGTGTCTACGAGGCTCTAACTGGCAATGTACTCCAAGAGTGACAGGCAGAGCACAGCAGACTGATTTTACTTTTAAATAATATCTAAATTAGATTAGTTCTTTGTGTAGATCTGCATGAACCAGAGGGGACATTCATCATTGTGCCAAAAAAGTTAAATTCACTGGGGTACGCTCAAAGTGAATGGTTCTAGACCTACGTTTTATCTCTCAGATGCATCATCAAGATGCTGTGCCAATATGCATGAAGCCAGCTAGGAGCTGCAAGAAAGACAACGGGAGGGTAACTGGGTAGTAGAAAGGGTTTAATTTTTTTCCTTTGTTGATTATGAATTGCTTGGGACAGGATCAGTGCTTTCTCTGTCTTGTAAGCACAGAGCCTCCCTTTCAAGAATCAAGCTTATTTTTTAATATTCAAATGGCTTAAATATGAAGAAGGGTATTCTCCTCCCCTTTGCTCCAAACCAGATGTAATTCTAGTTCCCCCTCCTCCCCCTGATGTAATTTAAAATGCTACAATTTTCATTGCTGCTTTTTAATATTTTTAAATTCTCATCAGCTAGAGCCACGCGTTTGGGGTTTGATTTTTCCTCCCTCCTAGAAAAGCCACCTCCTAGCTTTGTTTGGTATCTCTTTTGACCCTTGCTAATGGTGTTCTCTTGGAGGGGCGTGCCATGCTTTTCCTCTTAAAATTCCTGCACTGAAAGACTGCACCACACCACACTCCACAAAACGTGCTGATGGCACAAATTACAAGCCCCCAGCCGAACACTCCAGCCCCCACCATTCGGGCAGATTTATGTGGGCTCTTGCCGACGTTATTACAAGTCAGAGTTTATTGGGAAATTGTTACATTATGCGGAGTGTCTAACAAATTGCTTATGCTGCTATAATTGGATTACAACAGCCGCTTGCTCCCACCGGTAAGATTAGGCAAGTAGGACTCCTGCCGATCTCTGAGCGTTAGCAGTAATTTTATTTGCCTTGCCTCTCTCTTTCCTAACAACATGCCTCTTTCCCTGCCAGCTGTCTGCTGAAAAGGCACAGGCTTGTTCCTTGGCCCTAACAATGCAATTACAGCCCTGCAGATCGCACTGTTTGTGCATTAAGTACAGAGCCAAAACGAGGCGAATTGATCGTTTGACTTTTGGAGGAGCCATGTGATCTCTGCGTGCGGGTGATCCGGCATGCACCAGTGGGCAGTGCTGCAGTGCGCGCCTCACGATGAACCTGCTCCTCGCTACCTCCCCTGCCCTGCCCGCTCCCAACAGCAAAGATGTTGGAGCCCACCCCACCTTAATCCCCATCAGGCTATAAAAGGTGCCTCATTTTTGGGTGCTCTCTTGCTAGGCTGAACTCAGAACTCACTCTGCCTTCTGAAATGTGATACTTGGCCACATCAGTGGCTTCCCTGCAGTGGGCTACACTAGGAAACTGTTATTACAGCATTTCATACCGCAAGCTTTAGCACAAGAATTGGACATATTTTCAAACAACTATTTAAATTCTTGTATTTGAAAAATACTAAAAATACATCTAATGTCATGTATTCTGTACCATCACTGCAGGTGACTACTTAAAAAGCAATGCTTCCCATGTCTGCCACCATTTATCACCAAAGCCACCAATGACTTGGATTCCAAACTGTTTCACATTTCCAGCATGAAGGAACCTAAAGTACTTTGCAAATACAAGTCCAGTTTGGTTGTAACACTTATCCTGGTAAACACTTCTTACAAGCTTGATGTGATGGATCTGGAATGAAGACCTCAAGGCTGTAATTCTTTATGCAGAGTACCCATCACCAAACCAGCAAACACACAGCAAGGAACAACGGCATGTGATACTACACATAATATAGTCGCAGAGGAATTTTGACTAAGGATGCCAGGTCAAGTCCTACATTTTAAAAGACTTCTATTACATCTTCACTGTCTGTACACTGAGAGGATTCCAAGATGATTTTATTTAGAAGATACCCCTGCAGTTCTCCAGCTCAGCCTCCTGCTCAAAGCAGGGTGCTTTATTAGGTCAGATCAGGTAGGTCATGGCTCTTGTAAACCTCCATGGATGGAGGCTGAAAAGCCTCCACAAGTAACCTTCTCCAGCTTGACTGTCATCACCACAAGAAAACTCTTCCTCGAAACCACTCAACCATGAGATGGAGTTTCTAACATCTATGGGGAGACCTTCCAGTTTATTTACTGAACTCAATTTGAAATGTAATGCAATTTGCTTTACCAAGTTTCCAAACCATGGGGTCCAAAAAGTAGAAGCATCTCCACTGAGTTGACCAAACTTTGAAAACTATTCTTCCTATCAAGATTTTGCCTATCCCCTCCCTGACCATCCTTACTGCAGAGCTTGGAGAACTGATGTCC
Organism: Anomalospiza imberbis; assembly: GCF_031753505.1. Taxonomy (NCBI): domain Eukaryota; kingdom Metazoa; phylum Chordata; class Aves; order Passeriformes; family Viduidae; genus Anomalospiza; species Anomalospiza imberbis. The sequence goes on from NC_089688.1 coordinate 22,380,434, forward strand.
ATAATATGCTTAAGAGACCATCAGCTACAAAGCAATGTTAGCTTTTATATTGCTGTTTCTTCAAAGTCTCTGTTGTATTTAAAAAAGCCCCAAGTGTAACTCTTTTTTTAATTTGTGGTTTCATTGACATGCAAAGTAATTTTGGGTGGTAAGAGAAGCAGAAATGACAACCACTCCACAATGTTTTTGCAACTGAAGACTAAAGAAGCCTGTTTACACATAGTTTAACACTCAAAAGAAACTCTGAACAGCTGAAATGCCTTATAAATAGCTCAGACCCAGAGGAAGTGCAAACGTCTGCATTGTGAATTGTAGATCTTAATTACAGACAATGGCTGGTACAGCAAGTAGCACAGAAAAAAAAAGTGAAACAGTTGCACTGTTCATGGTTGGCAATAATTCTTCAGGAAAATATTTACTATCAATCAGTTATGAGAAAAGGGACTCTGCGCTCATAAAACAGCACGTTGCTTCTCATACCAGGACCATTTTGCTTCAGCATAATCTGAATTTAAACAGCTTGTTTCCTGCGGATATAATTTTGGAAATAAATAAAACAAGTCTATCAAAATCTGGAGAATGTGTATGGTGGGGTGGAGTGGGGGGAGCAGGAATATCACATTTCTTTCTCCATCATTTGCAAAGAGGTTATTAGACCAAGATGAAGCTAAAGCATAAAGCATTGTCTTGACCTAAAAAAAGATAGATGGACCTAGCAAGGAAGATAAAAATAGTCATATTTGTGACAGGAAGATCATCATTAGGGCAAAGCTTTTAGATAAAACTCCGATGCCATTTTCTGCTTGTGCTGTCTGAGAATTCCCTTTCAAAGCACCTTTTGCATGTTAAGTACTCCCAGCAATGTCCCTGCAATGCCTGCCATTCACACAATTCTCCTTACAGAGAGAATACCTCCAACAGAAGGGTAAAATGACATGCTTACATATCTATCAGCCAGAGGCTGAGGTAGTGTTTATCCAGTTTGCAACAACCTCAGAAACTGCTGTTCCTCCCAGAGAATGGTATAGCCAAGACACAGTAGAGGATGCTTTATTGAGGGATTTGTGGCTGGAAGCATGTCCACTGACAGGCCCTCTGCATCATTACACAGAAGCTAACATACTTTCTTATTAAAACAGTAGAACAAATATCTGGAAATTGAACATTGCTAACCAAATAATATTTGTTCATTACTAAATTGCTCTAGTTTCAATCTCAGGGATTGGAAAGGCTTCCAAATCACTAGAAAACAATGCATTATCTGAAGATGCACTGAGTCAGTGGTATATTGCAGCAGAACTCTGAGCTGGTAGTGCTATTCATGCAAAGTAAATGCAGACACACACTCTGGAAAAAAAGAGCCATCAATCTGTGACATAAAGGGACTTGAGAGTACAAGAGGGACATCTTCAGATCAATTTGTCCTACTGCCAACTGGAACATCCAGCCTGGAACCCTAAACGCTTCTTTATTAAAGAGTGCTTGTGGCTGCTCCTTTAAATTCATATAAAAATTCCAGACTTAATGTTATTATTGTGCAGACTATGTTTGTTCTAAAAATTCAAAAGTAGCGATGCAGAAAGAACTGACAAAGGAAAGAAGATTTCAATTACCAGCTACTTCCACCACTCCTTGCTTTAGCTGAATCACCCTTGAGTGTAAAATGTATAGCTTTAGCTAAATAATAAGATGCATCTTTGAAAGGAAATTTCACATAGCATGCTGGAAGTGCCAATGCCGGTTCTGTGTTTCCAGAATTAAGCACGATAGAGCACCGTCCCACCTTCAGAAGTATGATGAACAGCAAAGATTCCCTAAAAGACAGAAAATGCTTAAAAGACCCTGAGAAGTCCCTTAGTTTGTCAGGACCTTAAAAAGCAAGACCAATTTTCACATGTGAGTAGCAAGCAGTGGTCTGAAAGAGAAGTCCGATTTTACAAGGGTGGTATGTGTGACTATATTTTTCTTCATACAACTTTACTTAGATCAAGGTGGAGGCAGAGAACCTCTCCCAGCTGCTCTTGCTGAGTCCAGAACTAAGTAGAAACCTGGGGATGCTGCATGCCATTTTGAAGGTGTCTCATCAGTGCTGTCTCTCACAGGGATGCCATAGGGTGCCTGTCTCTGGTGCAAGTAGGAAAGAATTCAATGTGCAAAATGAAACTGAGAACGCTCCTTTGTACAGGAGATGAACTGGAACCAACTGCAGGAGTTAACAAACAGCAAGACCTATCTGATGAATGGAGGAAATGGGTATTGACTGAAGAACTCTGAGATCAGCTATACACCAATCTCCCGTCGGGAAAGAAAAGAGCACTTGGAATCAAAAGGGTATTTCTAGGATCCAGGGTAATGCAAAATCTAACAAACTCGAAGCAAACAGCAAAACTCAGACCTAACACACCACACAAAGGTGTGAAAAGGCATGACCTCTGTTTGAAAACAGGACTGTATACAATCCATCCAAGCAAATACTCAGCCAAGGAGACTGGAGACACACCAGAGCATCCCTCACCACACATCAAACAGAAAGTGTGAAGGTCACCACAGAAAGATTTCCTGGTACAGAACAGAAGAGAAACTTGTTTGCACACCCAGGAGCATCAAAACAATCCTAGTGACATGCCACATGCCAGGGGACTTTTAACTATGTCCCTCTCTAATTGAGGATGAAGCACACACCAACACCATTATCTGCCTGAAGATACTGGCTTACAAAATATGGAACAAACAATAGGAACAGATGCTCATTTGGCCAGATTTCAATAAGCCTCATTAAAATCAAACACCCTGCCCTTGGAGCCCAGGTTCATGCTACATTTCTACCTTATTTAAGCACCTAGCACCAATTCCTGAGGAAGTTGTCCACTTGTGGTTGCCCACCAGTAGCATCATTAAATGAAACTCTCTTGCAGAGATTTTTTAGTATCTAAAGAAACAAAAAGAAGGCATTTATATATATATATATATATATATATATATATATATGTATGTATATATATATATATATGCCTCTGTGTGTACACACACATGTAAAAACACAACTAGAGATTGCATTTCCTTTTAAAAGACATTGGCTTGAATATACATCAGATTTGTTTATCACTCAAAGGCAAGGGGCAAAAAGATGCCAAAAATAACAGAAAAACTCTGGCAGATGCAAGAGAAATGATGATACAAATCACACATATGAAATCTGTCCTTCACAATGTATAATTTTTAATTTAAGATCCCAGCTATTCAGTCAAAACATGCACACACTTGAAACAATTTCTCATGCTCCTTATTTGCTTTTACCCAAACAAGGAAGTCCTAAGTCCGATCAATGGAGTTTCAGAGCACAAATACCAGAAAAGAAGGGCTAAGAACAAGACACAAAGATTCATCAGAATATTATATTCTAGCTTTATTTTAAAATGTCTGAATAAAACAAGTTAATTCATAGGTTTGCAAAAGGCACAGTGCACCTGGCTGCAGAGTCAGCATGACACTGTACACAAAACCAGACAGACAAGGTTTCCTAATAAACACAAACTTCCTTGAGTGACCAAAATACTGTGGCCCTATGCTGCTTTCCACACCTGAATATGTGTATCTGTTTTTTCCTCCTCCTGTTTTAGGAAGAACGCCAGTCGTTAGGTTGGTAGTTTACACTGGATGTCCTGTACAGAAGCACTCGTTCTCAAGAGAGTTTAACAAATGGGCAGTGCTCCCGTCTGAGAGAAGATACCTCAATATTGGTATGTGTGGCCTCAAGGGTAACTGCATTTCATTCTTTGAACAAACTTTTAGAAATGTCAAGCACACAATCAGTAAATGCCATTAATACAGTCTTAACAGAGCACAACTACCTTTTCTACAAGTAGGTGCAAAATCAGAAATTTAGTTTTCAGAAAAACCATTGTCTCTTGCAGACTGACTGACACATCTGACAAGCAGCTGATAATGCAGACAGTGGATCCCAGTCAGGGCTGATACTGCACTGCAGAATCAGAAAAAAAAAAATGATTTCCAAAGTAACCCTTTCTGTGTTTCACTGCAAGTTAAAAAAAAAAATTAACACCCTACAATACATTTGTAAAAGTGCTGCAGATAATGAAAATTGCAGCAATTCCAATATTTACCTCCCTGACAAAACATTTTAAAGTCCAAGGCTATAAAATACATCAATCATGGAAGATAAAACTCGCTGCATGCATGTGGTAGGAGAAGGCTTCTGAACTCTCTAAATCCCACTTAAGCCTTTCACCTAGGGAACATTTAACAGTTGTGCCATTTGCCTATGCCATCACTGAACCATCTGCATTTAGATAGCTGGATTTATAAATGCTTTGAAACTTCTGGAATTTGAAAGACAAGCCTTCTTAGAACTGACTTCATTTGGTTTGTAGATAGGAAGGCAAAGGAAAGGAGTACAACAGCCAAGCAAGCTAGTACTAGAGGAATTATACCCCCAGAAAAGTCCTTATGTTTTTTTAGAGAAAGATACCAAAAAAAACCCAGAAATACAAAAAGCAAAAACAAAAACAAAATATATATATGTATGTATGTTTATATATGATTTTCCATACATATATGATGGCAGACTGTCCAAGACTATATATATATATATTGCCCTACAGCATATAGAGACATGATACTTTTAAAACATACACTTTTTTATCTCCAGGATGACGTCTCAAATTCATCCTCAGTAGCATGAAACAAGTCTTGCTGTTCCTGCCTTGAGCCCTACCCACACATCTCACCACAAACCTGCTGAAAACATAACTTTTGAAGAGCTTATTAGGACATGAAGTTGTTAAAGTATGTGATTTTATTTAAAAGAGGCACCACTTAAATTAGCTGCACTTCTTGCACACCCTTGCTCCTTAGTGAGGCAATCAGGTCAAACAGGACACTGTAGAGCAGATGGGGTTGAATGGGTTTACTCCCATGAGCTTGCTGTGCGCTGCTTTATGGCACTAGAACAATGCTCTATGATGAGACAACTCAGCCAGAGCTGCTCTGCATAAAGTTTCACCTAGTCTGCATCATAAAACACCTTAGGAAGCAATGTGCAAGACCAGTCATGTTAAGAATGGAAGTGCTGGTATCAAACTTTGTACCAGGAATTTGTACCAGAACCGGTAGCTTCTCTCAGAAGTGCTTCTCCAGTGAAAGGTAACTGGCATGTCAAGCACAGTTTATGAGTGCTAAGCCACCTGCAAGCAGCATTACAAACTTCTATGGTAGCCAATTCCCTGACAAGAGTCAAAAGTAATGGGACATCCAAATTTCACCAGCAAAACCCCAGCAAAGACTTAGCTGGGAAATTATCTTAAAGGTCAGTACAAAAGTGGCCCCTGAAGGGACAAGGCACCTTTAACAACCAATCAAAGTATGAAAGAAATGGACTTCAAGAAGATCAAGGAATAATAACTGAAAGAGAAAACAGGCTTTTGAGTGGTCAGGTTTGTGGTGACAGAGGAGCAGCAAAATGCCAGCTGGTTTCAGTAACAGATGGCTGCATGCACTGATCTGTCTTGCATGCCCATTCTAAACTTCCTTTCAGTGGAAATACAAAGCTTACACGAGACTAAATGCATCCTTCATGCAGCCTTTCCACACATCATCATGGTTCAAATGTCCTCCATTCACAAACAGACCAAGCTGTACATTGTTTTACTCTAGTTCTGCTGAATTCTAAGAAAAGAGGGTGGCTAATGGCACCTCATCTTTTCCAATCACATCTACCTTCATTGTCAAGAAATTACTTTCCTGTCACAGGCTAATAAATTAATTTTCTTACCATTCTGACTGTAATAGATCCCTTGTCCCTTTCCTTTAAATACAGTGTTCACTGTATTTTAACTGAAAAGTCTTTTTGCACCTCCCTTCTGGTAGCTAAGAAAGGGAACCATGATACACAGAGCTCTCATGTAGTATTTCTAATATGTATCTGGACATTTGTCATTTGAAGTTGCCACAGCTAATTACATGGCCAGCATAGGTCCTCCCATTGGAAAAGCCTATTACTTGTATGGCAAAATGAACCCTTCAATCCTACATAGCTCAGGACTCAAGTAATCATTTCCAGCAGAGAAAAACAGCAAAACAGGATCCTACACTGAAGGACAGAAAAGCCTACCCAATACTTACTCTTTGTTTAAGTATTTTTTCCTAACTGTAATATTTAACAAGAACTTTTTGTTGACTAACAATGAACAATTTGCTAAAAATCCCTCAAAACCAAAGCCGTTCTCTTACTTACTTTGGCCACACAATTTTCAGTCTTCATAGCAGTGCTTCCTAGACATACTGTTTCCTGGTTTAAGCACAGTCTGGCACAGCTGTTGTAGGTCTGCAGAAAGATTAAAATGGTTATGAATAGAAGAACACAATTTTCTTTCGGGCACCACATTTTTGGCACAGGAACCTACACTAACTCTACTACTCTACTACATTTCCTTTTTCTAAGATGTAAATGTTTCAAACCAATATAAACTAGTTTATAGCAAAAGTCTATGTTCAGGGCATGCATGTCCTCTGAGAACCCATGAACAATTTTACAGTACAGAAATACAAGGACAAAGATTTTTCTTCTCTGTTCCTCTGAAAATGAAAAAAATATATCTCATCTCAGTTTTTGTTCTTTCACAAAATGCTGCATAATGGAACAATTAAAGCAAGGTGATTTCTATACACTAGTTATCAGAGAGTACGTCAAATGTGAATAAACATCTGACTTTATCAGAATATAAAATGTAAAATACATGGGACACAATGAATGTTATAATCAGAAGGGAGCAAATGCAGACCACATTCCATTGTTGTATTTAATCTTCCCAGTTATGTAAAGCTTTTAAAATTGTTTTAAAGTAGAATGTCATCTTTCTTTAATGCTGTCCTGACCAAGTGACCCCCAGCTGGGGCTGCAGACTTCAGAGTCTTTGCAGAACACATCACTCATAGTCTCTCTCACTTTTGAGGGAAGTGTATGAACAATACTTACAAGGTGGGCTTACAATTATAATTTGGTTGAGTTGGCTGTTTAAACTAGTATGCCTGAAGAACTCAGGAGCTTCTAACAGAGGCTCTCCTCCTCACCCCCAGCACCTTTGCATTTAAGAGCTTCAGTGTGGAATTAATACACCTCCCACCATTTACAGAAAAATGCTCCCATGCAAAAGTGGTAGCTCAAAAGCGAGCACCAACTTGGATTTGTTTCAAGAGTAGAAAGTGGACCACAGAGATGTTGCCACCTCAAAAAGCTGTGTGGGGAAACCCCAAGAAAAATGCTGAAAAAGAATGAAATCAAACTTGTTACAAAGACATTTCTAAGAGCACTAAGTAAAGCATACTAACATTCATGATATTTTAAGATTGCCTTAATGGGAGGATGCACAAAGACTTGTAGTGAGCTGCCTGTCATTTATACCCCTGTAATACTCACTGGCAATCTCAGGAGATGTTTCCTTTAGGGCTTGCTACAATTTCCATTTGCTTGATTTGAAATTACTTCAACCCCAAACCTGCTACTGGTTACAAAACCTGTGGACAACACTGGCATGATAAGGGCTCCTATACTTCTCCCTCTGCCCCAAAGCTCCATCACCAGAGCCAGATTCCCTCAGTGCCAAGAACCAAAAAACAATCTCCCTCTCCTGCCCCTCTGCCAGAGGCCTGACTGTGTAAAATGTCAGCAGCAACATAAAAACTGGCAGAGAAGCACATGGCAAAGTATGTCAGAGGCAAAGAGATTAAAAGGGGATTACGCTGAGTGATAGGAGGTGTGTCCACAAACCCAGTGTTCCCAACAGCCCCTAGCTCATGTAAGCACCAACTGATGGGAAATGAGTGTTCTCAATCAGTTGATAACATTCACCTAAGTTCTTCCCATCCTCATGAAACATTCCTTACTGCACACCACGGGAAATCAATATACTGGCTTAGGTGGATCTGTACTGGACCAGCACAGTACAAACATTCTTGGAGAAGATAAGGAAATCCCAGTCCTTTCCACCTTACCTATTTACAGAGCCCCTTTAAAGTTCACCTTGAAACAGAAACAAAAGAGATCACAGAAACCCTATCTTCATTGCTTTAGTGTTCATGTTTTATTTCTCACTGAGCTCTCTAACCAGAAAACAATCAGTGACAGACTGGAATGCAGAATGTTCTGGCTCCAGCAGTTCTCCTTTCATGTCGCAACATTGATATCTGCTTTGACTAGCAGCCAGCAAGCAATTTCTGTCTCTAGACCCAGAAGGAGAAACTGAAAAATTCAAACACATGAATTCTTTCAAGGTGCTGTGCAGATGAACAAAGTGCATCTTTCAGCAGGAGAGGTTCAGATTCAAACTGGATTAGGCCACAAGCAAACAGAAGTCTGATTGCCTCTTGCAAATATTTGCCAACATCATAAAACCATCACCCTGGTATGCATAAAACTTTCTCCTCAGAAGAAAGATCAGAATGGTATAAACTACTATGAATTGGGGCTTAGATATAGCATCCCAACCGATAAACAAAAAGTTGATGCCATCTGCTTTGCACTGACATTCAGGCAGTACCATGCAAACTTCATTTTACAAGCATGGTATTAGTTAAATTTAACCAGACTGTGAAAGCGAAAAAACATGAAGAGTTGGTACGATTCTTTGTTCAGTTTTCACATTTGTGTAATTTAACTCATTTATTGTAAATATGTGATTTTTTTTCACTTGCAATTTAATTCCTAGAATTCCATATGCAGTATTTCTGCACAACTTGTCTGCTGTATACTGTAAGTTTTATGAGGAGCCCCAATTGAGGGAAGCTACTACGAACTCCACTTTGCAGATCGAAAGCTCAGCCACATAAACATTTACTGAAAGCAACAGGGAAGTCTGTGGCTCTGTGAACTGAACCATGAACTCAAATCTTGTCAGTCTTTTTCCTCCCAAGACAGGTATGCACAAACCTTGGTTGCATGCCAGCTTTTTAAAAGCTGGGCTTACAACAGGCTTTCTCCACATTTACAAATGGGAAAGGGTTGACAATCCAAACACAAAATGTGAAATACTAAATGCTAAACCTAGAGACGTCAGCATTTTCTGAAAATGAAAGAAGCTCACTATGCACTATTCAAAAGTTACATGCATGTCAGAATGCAAATACAAATAATTATTCTAGTGTATTGCTTAGTTTTGATTACTTTCACCCACACATTACCACCATCTCATGAGAACAGCACCAACTGAACTTCCATGCATAACTTGTTTGTCAAATCCCACAATACCAGGACTACTGACATTAGACTATTATATCATAATTTAAAGAAGATAAAATGAAACACTTCTTCACAAAGTTGGCAGTGAACTTCTGGTGCTTCCTGCCCCAGGACATTGTGCAAAGAAACATCATCAGAAGTGGAAAAAGGGACTAGACAAACTAGGGACAGCAGCTCCACAGATACTCAGCACAGCTATCTTCCAGACATCCCTAGTGGAACAGCAGTAGATGCTGCAGGGACAGGAGGGCAATGGAGTACCAAAAGAGGCCAGACTTCCTTGCTCCCATTCAACAGCACTTTCCACGGTGCTGGAGTCGGCAGAGGATGAGCTCTGGGTCTAACTGACCTGGGCATTCTCATGCTATCAATACACCTCTCTGCCCTTTGATAACATACCAAGGAACCTCTCCTTCCCAACCTTTTCAACCACAGAAGGAGAGAAGAATATGCTTTTACTGTAAGAGCCAACTTTCACACAGTAATTTTATTACATAAGGATTTCTGTATGTGCCAAATTACCAGATGACCATTTAGTCCTTCAGTAGCTCTTTGTTTCTCAGTAAAAGTAAAAGGGGAAAAGAGAAAATTAAAAGAGTACATATTGTGGATTCAACATATCAGGATGAGTATTTGAGAATAAAACATAAAGTACTCTTCAGTTTGACATACATTACTGTCTTTGCAAAGTTACAAAATTTCTCTTATTTTCAAATTCTCACAGAAGAATGCATTATTAGCCTTGTGGGATGAATAAAGAGGGCAAAGAAGATTCACACACATGTTCTACAATATGTTTTAAAGGCTTGAAAGCAAAACACAGAAAACCTAGTTCTCCAGTCCAGAGGAAAAAGAGGCAATGTCACTCTACTTGATAGGTCTCAACAGAAATGTACTGCCAATGTTACAAAGAAGCTGCATCTGGCTCATGAGGCCAGGATATAAGAAGCTTGGAGAATATATTGTCCAGGCAGTACTACATGGTAGACTCCAAATGCTTTTTTGCAGGCAGCAGTTACTGCCTACTGAGAGACACAAAATGGCTGCAGGACGCAGAGATTTGGTTTCATCTGATATTGCTGGTACACTAATAGTTATTGTGAATAGGTCCAATGAATTCTGGACCTATTCACAATAACTATTCTGGACTAGCGAATTCTGAAAGCAGAATTAATGTCACATCATCAAGTAATAATGCAGAGCCCTTCAAGTTAGGTGAAACATTTGATGGTGCCAAATGCTACATCACAACATAAAGAGTACCTCCTTCCATTGTTCCAACACCCATGGGAACACTGACTCACCTGGGAGAAAAGCAGGAAAATCAAAGCGAAAACTAAGCCTTAGAAAAGGCTATTTCTCAAGTTTGCCTTTAAAGCTTGACCCTTTTACATATCTCATCTAATCTGCACCAAAACTGTTCAAGTTTCTCCTCACCTTTCATCAAAATAAGAGGTTTCCTCATCAAGGAAAATATTCTGAAATGGTAGCCTGGTTCAACGCTACAGGCAGATAGCTTTGCGTTGGAGTGCTTTAATATGTTTTTATATTGCATATAAAGCATGCAAACATAAACCAGTTTGTTGAAAACTACCCTCTTTGTGGAAGCTGGCTGTAATTCTGAACAAGTTTTCAATTTTCACACTGCTGCTAGGGTAAAACATTTTAAAGAGTTTAATTTTTACAGTGGCTTCAATGACACAAGATTATCTAACAAAGTAATGGTTAATCAATAGAGGGTTTAGTTGTCAGGTGAAACATATAACACACTAAAAGGGATTGATTGCAAGACTCCTCCTTATTTACTGGAAGGTATATATTTAAAATGACACAAACTTGTTACCAAGCTGCATTCCTTTAACCTTGCAAAAGCCGTTTGAGAAGAGTGTTAAGCAGCCCTATAGCCAAACAAGCCCTAACGAAAGAAAAAAAGAAACCTACAAATATATGGGAGCACCAAATCATGTCAGAAGCAGGGGAACCACAAAGCTGTATTCACTCTCAGCCAAAGGCTTAAAATGCCACAGAGGCACTAGACTATGGTTCACTAAAGACAGAGCTGTATCTGATCTCATTCTCTAAGTGTCTTTGGTTACATTCTTCTTTTTAAAGAAAGTATGATCCTGCTCTTTGACACAAACACATAAACATTTCTACTCTTGTCTGTGCAGCTCTGGATGAACACTGAGCACCGGCCTGAAGCCTTGAACCCCAGGCAGAACTCCATGTATGTGCAGCTTTTCTACCAACTGAAATCCATTTCTTTGGCCATTCATTCCAACAATCCCCAGTCCCTGAACAAAGCTCCACTTTTTAATAGAAGCTGCAACCCAGGAGTTCAATAAGATTTCCCCCCCAATAGTTAGTAATTACATGATTTATCAGAGAAAGATAACACTAATAAAAACACATCAAAAAGACAAAACCCATACCCTCCCTTCAAGTCATTTTCAGGGAAAAGATTATTAAACTGTTCTTTTTGAACAAGGGCTTTTGTAGCTAAGCACAAATTGCCAAACGGTTAGAAAAAAAGTTATTAGACTCTGAAGAATTCAGCAGAAGTGGGAAGTTATATAAACAAATCACTCCAGCAGATTTGGAAAGATCACTTTCATCTTATTTAGAATCTTAGGAGACTTGTATTAATTACCCTTTAAAGGTCTTTCACATGGACTATTTAAAATAAATGCAATTTATTTATTTATTTCAAATGAGGTGCTTCTTCTGAAAGAATTAAGTAATCTTAACAAATTTAAAAACGTTTTTATAAACAGGTAATTAAAAAGAAGACTAGAATTAAGTCAAGCTGTAAGACATTACCCAGGATCCACCTCGATTATTTTCTTAAGATGAAATTTTTGTTATCCCTAGCCCAGCCTTGGGAAGGATAGTCTCCACAGAAAGTCGTAAGGCAAAATAAAGACTAGCCAAACAAAAAACTGGATAATTTACAGGATTTTCCCTGAAGCACAGTTTGTCATATTGCAATTACACCTTGCTGACTCTGAAAGGCAGAGTCCTTAATATTGCCACTAGAGGGAAGACGTGTCTAAACACAAGGCAGTGGTAGTTGGGGAGTGGGTTTTCTTGAGCAATTACCATAACAAAGCTCCCTTGGCTGTGTGTACCTTCTAATTACCCAGTACAATTAAAATTACTTACCTAAAACAAACATGGAATAAAAAGGCCCCTAAAACAAAAACCTCAAGACAATGCAAACAAAAAGCTTTAGTCCAATATGCTTGTTACCTGACATTACATTAAAGCTGAAGTTTTTTTTTTACTCATCCATCAATGCACAAGGGGGAGAAACACAAAAAGGAGTATGCCACAATGCCCAACACCATGGGGTTATTCAGCTATGTAAAAGCATTAAAACAAACAAAAATAAAGAGCGAGGCAAACTAGATTTCTTGTTAAAGAAAAGAAGGAGAAAAAAGAATATGTGGTATTTAGCCATCTGGTAGCTGCTTGAAAACAAATTGTCCTCAGAAGAGCAGAAATACAGTATGTCTTCTCGCAGTTCACTGGCTTATGAATCAGACTACTTTTTCTACTTTTTTATGTTAATACAGGCACGGTAATGTTAGACTTCTGTGCTGCTCCTTTCACTTCCCTCTTGTCCGACTGTGCAGACATAACCACGGTCATCCCGATCAGACCCGGTTGTTCTAATTCGGAGGCATTATTCGCAGTCTTTCAGGATACATTTTGTTGGGCCCATTCTTCAAAACCCCCAGGATTTTTTTTTTCCCCTAACAGCTACTTGCTGATTTTTAAACCCTTAAATCTTTCATTTTATAAGGCGTATCATTAAGGGAAGATGGCAGCCAAGTGATTTTTCTTTCCATTGACAATTTGTGACATTTTCCAGCAGCGTGCAAGGTGTTGAAAACCTGGCAGCTGTTACCTCCTGGGATGAAGATCCTTTTTTATCCTCCCTTGACAGTTTAACTCAATGGGTCAGCACCTTTAAAGACTGCAAAGTACCACTGAAGTGGATGGAGGCTTGAATTACTGCTCCCTCCCTAATCAATGTAAACCCTCACTGCAGGTGAAACTCTTAATCTATAGAGGTGCATGGGGGAGGAAAATGTAATGCCCTGAGCCAGATGGTTTTCATCTTGTTTTTTAAAGAAGAAAGGAACAAGCTAACAAGGGGACAGCTACTTTTGTTAGCTTCTTGGCCTCTCTCATGGCTTTGGATCCCCAGGGTTCCAGCCACACAAGAGAAAGAATACAGAAAAACATAAACACTTAAAGAAATATAACTAGGGGGCTGGCAACATGCTGCTTTCAAAGAGCTGGGAGCCCTGTTCAGCGCTTTATTTATCACTGCCCACGTTCTTGGGATGGTAAGTGGACATGGACACAAAGGGCAGGGGGGAGCAGACAACACTTGCAATTTACTCAATTACAGAGGAATGCAGCAATGCGGCGGGGTGACAGATTCCTATTAGCACTAATGCTGAAAGAGCCCAGTGGCCTTTCCGCCACAAGGCAGCACTCCCATTGTAACTTAGACTCCTGCACACCCCGCTTTGGCTAGCTTTTTAACACACACTAAGTGTGTCACAAAGGAATGGAAATTATTTTGTTGTTGTTGTTGTTGTTTGAGAATAATGAGGAAAAAAAAGTTTAAAAGAAAGAATAATCTTGCAAGTAAGGCTAAGGGTGTACTTCTAGCAATTTCAGGGGGCTTTTCAATCAGCAACTCCTTATTACCAAGAATTGTGTAAAAGATGAGGTAACCAGGATAACTTTATAGACTAGGACTGCCCTGCCTCAGACAGCTCTCCAAAAGAAGGCAAATCTGAAGTGCAGCGTCTTCCCAAAGAGACGGAGGGAGCTGAAGGACCCTCTCTTCCTCCATACCATGCAACTTTCCTCATCATTCAAAAACAGGGCTTCAATCTTGCATGGCAGAAACACTTTTGCAGAGGAGAAATACACATGGAGAGGAGCCCTAAGCAGCAGAATAAGGTTGCCAACTGAAAGTAAACCACTAACAATTGCTACTTCTTGTTTTCCCTTTGCTCTACCTTCTTCAGCCATTTTCTGCTTCTCACAGTTTTCTTGAGTACTGGCATTAAACTCTTAAGATTAGACTGTGCCTATTTTAACTTTGAAATAGTGCCCAGAGCATGTTTTAGGTGCTACATGTGATTTTAGAAAATTATCTCAAGTCTGTAAGAGTGAATTGAGGTAATATTCTGTGCCAAAACCGTAAGAGGGAGAATTCTTGAAAATGCTAAGGGGCTTGTCTGAATGGGGTAACAGACAGGGATTTTTTTTCCCCCGGACTTCCATCTGGAAGCTTGCAGAAAGACAGCAGAGTCCAATGTGAGGTTTGCAGGAGGTACACTGTGGCAGCCTCGCTGCTGCCAGCTTTTCCCCACAAGGCACCTTCGCCCACAGATGAACCACAGCAGCAAAAGGCACTTCATTATTGCTGCAATGAAGAGAAGGGAGGGAGGGTTTTAAACAACCAGCATTGTGCCTGTCTTCTTTAAAACCAGTAGGGTAATCAAGTTCAGGGCAGCCCTGGACAGCTGCCCTGTGACCTATTCATGTTGACCCCCACTATTCATCACTTTCCTTAGGACTATGAGGGCAAGCTCCCGGGGAGTGACCACCACAATAGACAGATACGAGCCAACAATAATACGGTTCCTGCAAAAAAACCAGATGGCACTGCAATAAATTTACAAATCTGCATTCATGGCTCTGTTAAAAACACCCAGAAGCTAAAAGGCTGGAGGGGCCCCCAGAGAGTTTCCCCTTCCCAGTTTCTAAAGGCCGGCTCTCTCCCCAAGACTATTGAGCTCATGTTCTTCATAAATGAAGGATGGAGACATAGCCCTTAAAATAACAAATGGCTGACCTAATCAATCTAGTGTTTGGGTCTAACACTAAATGATAGGCACTGAAAACTAATTATGTTTTTTGGCAAGGAAGTTGAATTAAAATGGAAACACACAGGTTAAAAATGCACTGAAGCATTTGCGAGTCCCTTTGAAAGGGCAGCACACACACACGCTCACATGCAGGGCTTGAAACAGGAACCTGATTCAATAACTCATGCATTTATTTTTAAAATGAATCAGATTAGTCCCATGTGTGACCTGCCGGTCCATCTGTATGAGCTGGACTTAATGGGCACTCTTCTCACGCTTACTTCAGTTTGAAGTATGAGAGAGATAAATTTAGTTTAATTTTCAACAGATCAAGCTATCCATTTTCCAAATGGACCATCTGGATCAGCCTATTAAAATTAATTTATAACTTTGCAGTGTGAAAATTCGTTTGTTAGCTTAAATAAAGTTGCCAAAAACTTTTGCCACTTGTCATTGTTTTTTTCTGGTCTGTTTTCATACTACGATTTTCAGTTTATCCCTTCGAAATTTAATTTTGTCAGATCAAGAACTCAACAAAAACTGAACGTCTGCATCTGTATTCCAAAGTCTGTCATAGCTTAGACCTTTTCACTGTTCCAGCAAACAGTGTCAAGTTCATTGCCTTCTTCTGTTTCCCAGTGCTAATCTCCATGTCTTTTCTCCCTTGCTAATCTCACATGCACCCAAGAGTGGCTGTGCCTTCCGCTTCCAGCAATTCAAGGACACTGCCCCACTTGTTGAGACTTCTGAAGATATCCTTCTCCATAAATAATTTTAATCGACAGCAAAATTGTATTTCTCTTACTAAGAGTTCCACAGCACTGAGCAATGGGTGTCTTCAGCCCCTGCATACAACTCCAGATGTGTAAGTAAGCATTACACCTCCTTAACACCTCCACCTTCTGGTATGTCTGATCCACAAACCCACCTGAGAAAACATTATGGCTAAGGTTGCATAACAGCACTGCAAACAAGGCAAGAAAAGGAAATGCACCTTTACTTAAACTTGTTAGCAGCTGAACATGTGAAGACATAATACTTACCCTGAAGTGGTCCGATGCATCTCATTAATTTTCTAAGACTAATCAGAAAGTACTAAATATGAGGATACAGTCACTGGAAAGACTATTTAAACAAACAGACTCTTACCCCCCTACACTCAATTTCTCTGTGCATGTAGGTCCATGCTCCCCAATAATGAAATATTAAAGGAGTCTTATGGGAGGAACAAAAAATACAAAAATGTTCACACAATATTTACCAAGTTAGCATCTTTCCAGTAAAATGGAAGGCATTTTTTGTGTATTATAGCTTTGACAGCATTTACAGGTCACATTTTTTTTGGTTCTACAAAGCACGGATAGATGTTAGACAAAGCTGCTACTCTGCATACCTTCCTATAGGAGATCAAGATCTTTCCAATAAGCATTACTCACTGCTTGTGAGTATTTAGGTACATGGCTAAATGTGTTTGACTACCAGAATGAGAGCCCCAGAAAACTCCCCGCTGCTACTGTCCATTGCTAATGGAGAAGAGGAGCAATCTGAGCTTCCAAAATGCTCAGACAGCTCTATTGATGCCTATGTAAAGAACCAGAATTCCCTCCATAACAGGCAAAAAGTCATAGACAACCACCTCCTATGATCTAGACAAGAGGGCACTTGCTTTAAGACTAAGACTACACCTTGAATTTATTTGCAAAGACTGTTCTCAACACAGAAAGCAATAAGAAGAGCCAAGGATTCTGTCCTGCATCCGTCACTGTAAGGACTGGACATGAAGATGGAGACTGACACAACATCTCAACAGTATTGTGCAACACAGCTAACCATCTTCAGTGTAAACAACATCCATTGAATTCTTTCCAATATGAAATCTTGGGACACTACAAGTGTTTTTTAGTTGTATTCCTGGTATCTACTTGATTATGATGAATTGTGGGCCTGAGGGAAAAGACAGCTTTCCTGTTACACTAAGAATACTTCTGCAGATTGAAATATAACAAAATGGAAACCCAGTTCAAGAAACAGCACCTTCCTCATCTGTATAATACAGTTTCCAAATACCTGTTTCTTCAATCAATAATTACAAGGAAGGACTCAGTGTGATCAGAAGACACAGAAAATAAGTAACTCATAATCTTTATAATTAACATCTCTTACTATGAATCTTCTTTTGAAGAAGAGTCATATACCTCTTCTTGCTGAACCTGATGGCTTGCCATGGATAATATAACTCTAAGATAACCCCCCCCCGATTTTCTCGCATGCTGGAGACCTTGTTTCCTATCCTGGGAATACCAGGATATTCCTAGTAGGTTTGCCCTCTTCCTCCAGCTCTTGTTTGATGTTGAATGCCAGAAACAGTTTAAGTTTCATCTAACATATTTAATCAATTCTGCAAGGTAATCCTTCTCAGCTATAAATGGGACCTCAGCCATTATGCCAGCATATTGCCTCATGTCTAAAAGACTTAAATGGACTACATCTGTTAGATGGACCTGTCTTAGTCACATGTATGTAATCCTTTACATGACACCTCCTCCCACAAAATCAAATACTCCTATTAAAACACAAAAAAAAACCTCAAAAGAACCACACAAACCAAACAACTCTGAGCACAAGTGCACTGCATCAAAAAGATACGTCTTCCTTTACTGTGGCTCTGACCTACAACTTCTCCTGGAAATAGCTGGTGTGGGGCAGGATTCAGGATTGTGCCATTTTATTCCTCTGCCTGAGGCTGCTGCTCCTGTGGCTGAGATGCAGAAGGAAATGCAACAATTCCTCAGCTGTTGCAATGTATGGCCTGGGGTATTCACTTAAGTCACATTCACCAATGATTTCACTCTGATACACCAGGCAGCAACCTCAGGCAGCTAAGGCATGGACATAATTTTGCTTCTGCTGCCTGAAGGTTGCAGTGGGGAGAAAGACCAAAGTGAAAATGGATCAGAAATCACTAAACCCAACTTAAATTTCCCAGAAAGCACATGCCAGCCTCCCTTTGCTGGCCACGGGGATTGAACAAAGGAATTATTTTGAATTGGTAAGGAATTTGCTTTACTATATATAAAGGACAAAGAAATATTGTTTTAGTAAACCATCCTTTCTCCTTTTTATCCATTAGTAATCAATATGAATGTAAAAGAACAATTACAGAAGAAAAGGCTGAAGAGGTCTTGGTGAACACCAACTGGAGAAAGGTAAAACTAAAGTCACAGTTGACTGAGCTATACTGAAGCATACATTTCTTCAGAGTCATCAAACTCCCCTGAAAGCTAAATCTCTGTGTCTGATTTTCCTGGGTACAATGTGACTTGCTCAGACTTCAAAGAAGAATATAAAAGATTTCCATGAGCACAAGCCAGACTTCAGCTTCCAGAAGCATTTAAGGATTCAAAGAGCTAGAAAGTTTTATCGCATTTTTAAAGAGACTGATCACATACCTGTCTAAGTGAATTCTTCTCAGGAATGATCTTCCTAGGGGGCTCATCATTATTACAGTCTTCTCTCTCAGAGGAATTCTGTGAAAGAAAGTAAGCTTTAATTCAGTTCTTATCCCTAGTATTACTCTGCGAGGAGAAAAGAAACAGAACATTTTTCCTACACAGGCTGTAGCATTTTACATATACACATACTGGAGGCTAACTTGTACTTTTATGCCAAACAGCTTGTTATGGCAGAGAAAGAATTTCTCCTCCTCCACACAACAAAGCAACACTGTGCAGGTATCTATTGAAGAAGCCCATGCTTTAGGGATTTATTCTGAAACTACCAATAACAGCCACTTCCAAAAGCTGAAATGGTGGTTGAATCAGCATGGCAACACTGGTGCTCCTGAACACCCCAGAATAACCATTTAAAACAGTGGAACCTGTTGAAAACAAAAGGTTGTTAATGGGTGCAACTGTTGTTCTCTGTGCCCCTATGTTTTCAATCTGCCTAACAATTATTAATTGCACTGAGTCTGCCTGGCTGCCTAAAATCATAGAGAAATTATGGTGAAGCTAAATTCTTCTAGAAGAGGCTGTCAGGAAGTCCTTCCCAAAAAAACCCCAAATACTGTGTAGGTAGTGTATGATAATACAGCTGTGTTCTTCTATCCTGCTGCCTGACTTCACATAGATGTATCATTTCCAGAAGGACTGATTCTCCAAAATGTAAGCTGCCATCTCCAAAAAAAAAAGATCAGTCAGACAAGAGGATGTAGACAAGAAATACAAGGGCTTTTCCAGCATGAGTTAAAAATACAGCCAGGAAACTTTTGTCATGCTAATGTCATAATTGAAACCAAATATTGCTTGGTTTAAAGACAAACTATAATTGTATCAGGGCATGAATAGTCTCTTGCAAATGTATGGTTAAAAACTGCTGGATACAGTGGGGAGAATCTTGACCTCACTGCCAAAGTCAGCTACTCCGGAAGACAGCATTCCTTCCCACAGGTTCAGCTACTGCACTCGGGGAGAAATGACAGCCAGCTTTGGGGAAATCCCACACACACATCTAAAATAACTTTGATCACCACAGTATTCATAGCCTTAGGCCACATTCCCACACATTCAGTAGTGAGCAACTAAACATGTTTTAAAGAGATACAGAAAAACTGCCTAGGGAGAGCTCTGCCAGGAAAAGGGTGGCTATCCAGTTACTTGCAGACAAGCTCAGGACTGCGTCTATTACAGCAAAAGTTTGCATTCTGTACCTGTCCCCCAATAACCTGTCCTCTGCTGAACATGGCTATACCTGGCTTCTCACAGAGACAGCTTCCAGCCCAACACCTCAGGAGACAGAAGTGGCATCTGTTGGCAGAGGAGGAGCAGGGCCCTGTGAGCAGTGGCAGCACAGGGCCAGCAGCAGCATGGCAGCTGCAGGAAGCCGTCAGCAGAGCAGAGCTGTGCCCGCTGCAGTGCTGCATGAGCACGGGCTCGCTGCTCTGGGCAACAGGAGCAAAGGGACAGCCAGGACACAGGGCAGGGACAGAAGCTGCTGAGAAATGGCAGACAAGGGGTAGAGGGAGAGGAACACAATAGTAAAAACCCACTTGGGATGTCATAAACTGGTCGGGGTAAATCAAGGCTTGCAGACCAACTAGTGATTTTGAAATTTTTTTTTTTAAACAAGATATAGAACCTATAAGGCACCATGACATCTGGAATGCTGTAACCAGGGTTTTATAATTGAAATCAATCCTAAACAAGCCTGATAAATCACTGTAAGAGGGCAGCTTTTAAAAGTTTTTGTATGAGGTCACAGTCAGGACCAAGTTATAACATTAAATCCTGCTTTGAAAGAACTGTGATCATAAAAACATACAAGCTAGAATCGCATATCTACAAAAAGGAAGGTCAGACATTAAAGCTGCTCTTTTCTGCTTATCAAATTTAGTTTAGTAAGCAGTTGATTCAAGTCAGGATTTTAATTTTTGTGCTTTGCGAGGAAAAAAAAAAGGTCAAGAGTGAAAACTATAAGAACCTGAGGTGAGTTACTAAAGGAAATACATTTTGTTGTGGCTGTAGGGTAAAGGGGTTGTTTAGTACTTCTGGATTTTTTCTCAACACCCACCCCATTCACAACAGTAAGTGTCAGAATGATTCCCCTTTCCAAATAATCTCTCTTCCCACAGTGAAGAGAGATTGCATTCTTCTCGCCTTTCAAAGCCACTAAGGATCCTCCCTCACACAAACATCACAAAGCAGGAACTGCTGGTGAACTGTTAGCCCTTATTTTGAAATTTCTAGTTACTGTAAAGCATCAAGTTATCTACTTTTTCTTTAAGCTGAGCATCTAATTTTAAGAGCAAGCAGAGGACCATTTTGCATTCATTATCTTTATAGGTGGCAAGGCTAAGAGGTTGGCTGAACAAAGACCAGACAAAGACTGCCAAGTGCATATGGTGGTTCACAGCTTGGCGTCTCACCATTCTACAGCACCAACACAGCAGCTCCGATAGCAGACTATTAAAGAGGAGCGCTGCTCATGCACTTTTGTCGGCAAGTAAGTTACGCTTGGTGAAGACAGAATGACTGGAAAGCACTGCACTTAAGAAAAAGCACAGATGTTTATAACTCCCGCTCATTTCTCAGGAAAAGGAAACCTATCAATCCAGGTGCAGATACAGGACCCCGCATATTTCAGGACTAACTGTAGCTGCATGGAAGTGAATTTCACTTGACAGGGTAACACTTAGCCATGGCCAAGGGAAGAGCATAACGTAATTGACTGAAACGGTACATCTATATATTTCTCCTTGCTGAACAAGGTGGGAGGAGGGATAAACATGCGAGGTCAGAATAAGGTTTGTCTCAGCAGGACTCCAGCGATGCTCTCGGCCACAGGAGAGGCAGACAAAGGGAGGAACCGCTCTGAGCACCCTCTCGTGGTTACTGAAATGCACATCCCGGGCACAGACCTGGAAAGAAGCATTTGGTATCCAGACGGTAAGTTGGATGTACTCACCGGGAATATTAAAGATCTGCAGCAACTGTACTTCATACATAGTAGGGGAACGATGGAATTTGTTAGGGAGAAAGAAGCAAAGAAAACTAATGCACATGGAAAGCTGAAAAGCCAAACAAACTCAGGGAAAATTTTTACTTCCCACAGGCAAGCCTTCTTGACTAAAGCTGGACCGGCTAAAAGCGTTTGTGCTTGCATGCAAGGGTCTCTTCTTTTGAACAAATACAGGCAAGATTAGATACTGAAGTCTCCAAAGCATCCCCTCTTTCCACAGACAGGTAAAATATATATATTTTTTTTTGCCCAAGGTCACACAATGACAGGGGAAGTACTGAGAAGAGAAGTCAGGAAACCCAAGCTCATAGTTCTTGTAACCTTGAAAATTTGTCTCTTACAGAAGATTCCTGCAAAGGGGCTCTGCCTTCCATAGCTCATTTTTCCTAAAATGGCTACTGCCTGTAATGAGATCCTTTTAAATCTGATTTGCATTTAAAACTTCAGCCTGTAATTAACAGAATATAACTCCATGGCAGGTTGTCTTAAAGACCACTACAAAATTATTACTATTTAACTCTCCCCATGAAGCCTCCTCCACCACTAAACACAACATGCTACAATGCATACAAAATCCCCAGACTGAAGCATTTGACAGGAGATGACATGCAGTATTTTGTGTACACAGCCCAGCAAAACACTGCTGGGAATGAGATATAATACATGGAGAAATGCACTCCCAGGGACTACCAATTGGGCAGAGCTACCTTTAGTACCGCCTCACTCATGGTGGAAATCAAACCCCTGCCAACTGGGGGAGGCTTTCTTTGATGCTGTTCTGCCCTGCACTAATTATAAAAGTGTACATACACAGCCTTTTTTCCAAGTGTATGGAGGTGGGGGTGGGGGAGAAGCATGTGTCTATGTGAAAAGCACAACTATTTTTTATGCTTTCAAATTCTTAATCCTGTTTGGAGCTGTCAGTGGGGGTTAATGGAAGCCTTGGATAGGAGAATTCCAATCTGGTTGGCAGATGGATAGGTTGGTTATAGCTGCATAACTATGTCTTGCCTGCAGGCACAATTCAGAACACTGTTAAAGCAATATAAAGTCTCTGTCAAGCTGAACCATTTGGATCAGTAGCAAGGAGAAATAATAATAAAAAAGGAGTTCATTTCTGGGCCTTGCGTGTTTATGCTAGTATGCAGAAACTGATTAATTGTCATCGTGTGCTGGTCTGCTATACCTCGGATTTCTACTTCTGGAGTAGATTTTGCATGCTAATATAATCATTCTCCCTCTTGAGACATTAGCAAATAATCAAATGAAAAACAGGATCATAATTTACTGAGATTCGGGCAATTCTCTATGCAAATTTGACTTGTTATTGCTGCTGCCTCGTTAATCTGAATGCCTTTGACAAACTCCTTTGATTTATGAACTCATGACAACTCCAATGTGTATATATTTTGCTAGATTGACATTATCATTAAGAGTGGGTGGACTGAGCTCACATGAATGGCTGATTTTATTCGCTGGTGTCTGCTGCTCAACAGCTGAGCATCTCCTTCTCACAAAGCCCCTGAGCGCCAGGCTCTTCCCATCTACCCATCCATTCATCATCTCGATGTTAATTGGCCCAGGCTTTAAGCAAATTTTCAACACGATTTAAAGGCACGATGACACTGATTACTGACCCTCTGCCATACGGTGCCTATTGATTAACCTGACAGAGATGATGAGCTTGAGGGAAACTAGGTGTGTGTGGACCTCGGGGAGGGGAAAAAATAATATATTGTTTATGCAGGCAAAACACTTGTCTTTATCCCAAAGGCCAGAATTTGTGCTGCACTGGCCCTTAAAACACACTATTGCTTTAAACACCTGCATCCAATACAGAAAATGCTTGCTTGCTTGCTGTGGAAAAATGATTACAAATTTGATGTCATGTGCAGTCTGTATTTTAATCGAGTTCCCTGATAAATAGACCCCCTCAAGCCAATCAAGTCTCGCTCCAGCCATTGTGTGCGTATACATCAGTTCGAACAGAAGCCTGGGTGTGCAGAGTGTGCTTTTAGTGGTATCAGCAGATCCAACTGCATGTAGGAAACCTACTTGGGTATTTTAGGTCTCTAAGCAAATAATACAGTGGGAACACTGTGTGCAAACAGTTAGAGTAGAGTAAATGTTCCAAGGGCAAACTGGATGCCAGACATAGCTGTCTCAGTATTTCTGCTGCCACATTAAAATAGATGCTTTAGCACACACCAGTGAAATAGTGCATTTTTCCTTTTCCAGTGCAAACTGTTGATATGACCTGACCCTCAAGCTCCTAAGTGCATTGAATGAACACAGTATTTTATCAGAAATTGAAAATAACTGACATCCTTTTCATGTTCCTGGAAGTGTCCCTACGCTGCACTTGGTCCTCCTCACCAAGGACAGAAGGGTACTCTCTCAGTCAAGAGGGAGCCACTGAATAAAGAGGTACATCAGCATTCTGTCTGCAGACTGGTGCTGTTGGAAAGTAAAAGGAGGCAGAAGGCCTGTTTAACCCCTGCCCAGCCCCAGGTTAAGTCTGTCAATCAGGGCACACTGCTCTTCCCTCCCAATTCAAGCCAGCAGCCTGCCAGAAGTTAGGATGTTCTTGTTTAGGAGGGGGAATTTGGGGGACTGAGGGTGTTGCTCCAAGATGCTGCAAAGTTAGTTGTCTTGCAGAAAACAGGACAAAGCATCATCAGGTAAAGGTATGGAGAAATTAGCTGCAATTGCCTAATGCTGATGTCAGCCAGAGAGGACTGAAAAGAGAGAGATATGTGTGGAAATAAGTGCCAGTCTAAGACCAGAGGCACATAGAAGCCTTATGTTCCCTTTCCAATAACCTCTGTAAGTGATAGATGAGTCCAACTCCATTGTTATCGTTAAGGGACTGTCAGCATCCTCATTTTATAAATGCTGTCTGTCAGTTTATAAATATCTCAGCCATTTCAAACAGTGCTAGGATGAATCCTGGCATACCCAGTGTCAGCCTGAAGCAGTATTACTGTTAAAAAAAAATAAGTGTCTAAGATAAACTAAAAACATGTAAGGATATCTTCTCTTTCTTCTCCTATCATGAGGTCCAAAACATTCAAATCCACACTTATTTGACTAGTCACTACAATATATAAAAGCAGTCCTTAGGATTGGTAATGCTCTTTGAGAAGAACAAGTATGAAAGCTGCAAGTTTGAAGGCAATTCTCTGCTGTTCAGTAGATAAAACAAAAATGACAGCTGTAACACACAGGGAGATCCACAGCAATGAAAATGCAGAGATAAGTATCAGACCCCATTCCTCCTCGTCATTTGCTGCTCTGAACATTCACCGAGATTAGATCCTTTTAGAGAACACCATAAATTGCAATGTGTAGGCACAAGGGGGTGACTTCAGCCTGGAATGAAGGCACAGACAAGTTTCCCAGCTCTTACAAGTTAAAAGTTAAATGGTACTTTTACAAGGGGTTTTGGTTGAGCATTAGAATGACGGAAGGAGAGCAGAGAACTTGCAGCCTGCATTGCACTGACTGATAATGGAAAAAGAAAGGGAATAAACTAAAAAGGCCTTCCAGTTCAGTGTCTGCTCTACAGACTGGCATGCACATGTCTATTCTGTTTATTACATCTATTATCTTGTTAGTTGCACAGAATCATGGTGCTTTTTTTTCCTCCAATACATTTATAAATGCTCCATGATGAAGACTTCACCCCCACCTGGAACATTTACAAGTTGAAATTCATGCCCAAGCAGCTCAGGTACCTACTATAACTTAAATTCTTAAACCTGAAGCTCTGACAGCAGTGAAAATGGGAAGTACAACATTACACCTCTGACCAGACACATACATTCATGTTCACACAAGTCCTAATGTGATCTGCCTCCATGTTAATGCTGATGATGATAACTAAACTTTCAACAGTACGAGATTCTGGTTTTCACATCTGTAGAACAGATCCTTCATGGTTTTATTTTTCATTCAAATCAATAATTGGAAAAGTATAAATTTTCAAAATAATGAGACTTGATAACAGAATTTCATAACATTAAGAAAAGCTTCTTATGACGTTCTTCATTCTTTAACTTAGTAATTACTTGTTGGCTATAAACGGTAATTTAATGGTGTGGGAAGTCCACATTACTAGAACAGTAAATTTAGTTTAACATTAAAATACCAAAACCCAGCTCAAATATCAAAGATCTGATGAACAGATGCATTTTGAACAGCAAAAATCTAGCTGTAGCTAACAAAAAAACACCACCACCCCCTCTGAAATACAGATGCTAGGAACAAGTCATTTAGGGGAATTTTAAAAAGCTAGTTTCATTTCATCCACATTTTTCAAGAGAGAGAGGGAGAGAGAGACAGACAGAAAGAGAGAGAAAATAGCTAATGAGAACAGGCTTTCCATGTTTCCCAGGAAGCAGCCCTGCTTAACAGTTCTGTTCTGTGAATTTAAGACAGTCAGCAGTGGCAAATTTGTTTTTAATATTTAATCTTTCAAGCTTTGCAAGCTAGTTGGCCAATGGCTCTTTCTATTCCAATGTTTGTTGGTCCCTTATTTACACACACATTACATCCAGAGAGCCTTTGAATATAATTTCATGTGGATTAAGGGAAGAACATTTGCTTCTGCTAATCAGGACATCTGGTTATTTTTGTAACTCACAGACATCTGCATTAGGCAGTTTGACTTCCCCATTCCTCATAACAAGGTTAGAGCTTAAGAAGCCTCAAGGACCTCTAGCTGAATTTTATTATTTGCATTTCTTCACAGGCAGGTCTGTTTTGGAATTTTCTTTCCTAAACAGCACAAATTGATCAGCACCTTCACAGGTATACACATGTTTTTATAGCTAGCACTTTCTATGCATGATTTTATAGCGTACATCTTGTACGCCAAAATTTTATGTAGTTCAAAGCCACCTACATCTTTTTAAGGAACAGAAAGCACACATTCCCAAAAAAGTATGGCTGAAAACATCCAATTAACCTTACAATACACATAATATGGGTATACTTTCAAATATTCAACCAGATCATCTATGTAAGACTGGTGTCACGACTTGTTCTGAATATTATCTCTGTGCTTTGGTTTGCCTCCTCCTACTGACTTATACTTGTACATCTGCTCCTCACATTGAACAAAACAGTATTCTTCCCTTTCTATTCTTCAGGGCAACATTAGTAATTTCTCCCATCTTTTAAATTAATGTTAAAATTCCTTTACAACAGTTTCAGCTGGGGTTAAATTTTTCTGCCATACTGCTGAATTATGCCACACATACTTCAGGAAGAAGGATTTTGCACGCAACTGAAGCCTTTTAGAGAAGAACTGAATCAATCCAGACTTGGCTCTCACTTCTTTGCTGCTTTCATTTTGCTACATTCCTTCCACAAAAATTCATTTTCAACACTCATCCCAGAGTGTAAAAGTACTAAAGTTTGAAATTATACACTCTTATTCACAGTTCACAGCATTCTTCCCTCCCATGCTCATGAATTATGGGCTTTTATCAGTGATTTGGAATAAGATGTTTTCTTGATTTCTTTCCCCTACATGTAGGGTGTGGGGGGACAGCACAAAGTCAGCTTTTACAGGCTTGGAATATAAGCCAAGATTCAAAATACATGCCAAATAATTATTTCTAGTACTAACAAGAGTTAGCAAGAGCCAACAGATCCAGGGAGAGTTTTATAAAACTTTATATTTATTAAAATTCTCCAGATACAGATTAACTTTCTTTGTACAACATTTTTTACAACTTCATCTGCATAGGAGCTGCAAGTGCTCTTAGAAACTGGTTGTAAAAGTGTCTAGTTTTGCTGTAGATTTCCATGTCCTTGATGCCCAAAAGATAGGCTGGAAATAAATCCCCCCAGGCCAATGTCTATAGAGCAGGTATTTGTTTTTTGCAGTGCTGATGGTGAGGGGGATATCTCCACCTGACTCACCCACCTTTGTCCAGTGCTGTGCTATACTTACACAGTAAGTATTGCTCAGTGTCACTGTGTCACTACAACATCACCACACAGGCACCAGAACTAATGCACATCATACAAGCTCATGGTTGTTAGACAGTTCTTTTGCACTGCGCTTGTGCCGCCCCAGCTTGGGGAGGTCGGGGACCTTTGATGAAGGCTTCCATGGTCTTCTTCACATCTGAACTTTTCAACTTTGTCTTCTTCGCATGCACAGTTACAGTGTTGCTTGGTCTGTCTGGTCTTAACTGGCCTAAATTCTTTGTTTTGTGGCTAACTAGCTTTGCATTTGCCAATTTTTCATTACTACTACACTTATCTATCTCTAAAGCTATCCACCTGGCAAGTTTTTTTCGTCTTTTCTGTCTATTCAGCATTAAGCAACTAGTTAACCTTATACTAGCCATTACATTGTAACAAAAGTTATATCAGGTTATATAGGTATAGAAGTTATAATTCAGGTTATATGGGTATAAAAACCTATGATTCAGATTATATAGGTATCAGGTTATATAGATATATAAAAAGTCATTATTTAGGTTATATTGATATCAGATTATATAGATATATCAGGTTATACTGATATCTTCTAACTCAAGCTATATAAGCATCTTGTAACTTTGATCTAAGTTATATAGGCATCATCCTTCTTCAAGCACTATTTTCTAACTTTTTAAACTATTTCTCTCGAAGAACCAGTGTCATCTCACTGGACTGACTATAAAACCCCTTCCCCTCTCATTCCTGGTCATCACCTACACTTATTATTATAATTTTCTTTTTCCAAAACCTCTCATTCTGAGGTTCCCTGTCAAACAGAGAAAATACCTCCACTTGTCATCACATCCCTTCCTCAGAGCCTGTGGCATTCTCACTCTCAAACACCTAAATCAACCACACAATCCTCATCTCACTGTACTGTTTTATGCTTTACTTGTTGTTTTTCCTTCCTATTTTTTATTGCAGGAATGGAGAAAATGAGATACAAAACAAAGGCATGAAGCACAAGTTGTCTGTCCAAAGTAAAAATGACAGCATAGGGGAACAAAACTTGTTAACTTTTTAGGCACAGTTTCTCCCCTAATGCAGCTCACTTGTTAAGAAATGGCTATTCAGTGATCTCACTGCAGTGTCAGACTGATGGGAATTCACAGCACACTGTCTACACCACTGAATGTGGAGGCACCCAGAGCTTTGTCTTAGACACTGTTAGCCAGGTGACCCTGCAGCCAAGGCTACTTGGTTCTCAGTCTGGAACAGGTTCAAAGTACCTACGGAGTCACCACAGAGCAGTTTGGATGACACAGCTGCACCTCCCCAATGTGCCTCACAGTAGTAATTAGTCCATACAGTCAGGCTTCGGTGCTTTTTCCAGCTTCCAAAGCTATATTTATTACAAGAAGCATCAATCACACCACTGGACTATGAGGCAAATTTAGTTAGCTTCCAATACAGGGTGTGTTTACCCTCCATACAGTGCTGTTGAAAAACCTCACTGCAGATATGAAAAAAAGGTATGATTGTTCAATCACATTAAGCAAAAATAAATTTACAACCTTCTAATAAAAGAATCAAAAGTTACAAATTAGACACTGCACATTATAATATTTGGCTAGCAAAGCACTGCAGCCTTTGAACAGCTGCCACCCAAGAAACAAACCCTTGGGCTCTCCTGACTTGGCTAAAGCAAATTTCAATGTGGCAACACAACAGCCCATCCTGCAACATTTAAATTTAACAGCTCACTATTAGGTTCTACCACTATAAAACAATTCCAACTCTACAACACCATTTTCTTTAACTAGAACAAGGAGCTACAAAGTATTATTTTAAATTTCACTGAACTGAGTAAGAAAGAAGAGTTGGACATGCTGATATGCTGTGGAGACCATCAAATGGGGTGAGTAGCCAAGCAACCAAAGAAGGAAAGATAAAGAGGTACATAGGTTCTCACCTTCAGATACCTTGGGGCTGGCAAACATTTTGTTCCTATAGGAAAGGGTACAGCTCTAGACCACCGCCTATTTGAGATCCAGTAGTTGCAGCTTTTTTGTTACAACATGAATGGCTTATTAAACCTACAGCATATCTGTTTTATTTAACTTCTTGGTGGAAAGGGGCCAGGAAAACAAAATGTACTTAAATGCTGAATTTTTTTTCCAGGCTGAATGCCTTTCATCCAGTAAGACATTCAAAGCAGTGACCCAGCAAATGGATTGAAAAAGCAATCTTCCGTCTCAGTGCCACATTATCATTCCTATTCAGTATTCTCGGTGAGATATCTCAATCAGCTGGATGTGTGTGTAAGTGACAGCGCAGCCCATTGCTGGGTTAATTAAACATTTGACTTTAACACCCTCCCCATCATTAAGCAAATAAAAACAGATAATTCAAACTGCACTTCATCCACGGGGTACACAACATACATGTCAAAATTAAGAGAGTCCAAGGCCCTCGGGGAGTTCTACTCGGGGAGGTAATCAGTTTAAATCTTATCTGGTTTATCAATTATTCTATTGATTAAAGCAGGGTGATTATACAAAACTCCCTCTTGCCACATGGGATACATGTAAACAGAGCAGGACAACACACAGAGGCTCAAAAACGATTTAAAGAAAATACAGACAGATGAATAACAGTCTATTAGTACAAGCCAGCAATCCATAGCTGGAAAACCTGATACTTCTTCAAAGCTAGTGAATTAAGTCCTTCCAAATTAGAGTACCAATGCTTTTAGCTCATTTGCTCTAAAATCAGATCTGTATGTTGAAAGGACCACATTTCTTCATTTTAAACAGGTAATTTTTTGCTTGAAATATGTTTAATTGGTACAGTCCCAAAACATAACAAAGACACTAAACACCAGTAAATCCAGACCTTTAAAAGGCATCATACTTATCAGTGACTCTGAAAAAGTGGATGGAAAGGGCATTCTCTGTATTTTCACTCTCCCACATACATACATGGCATAGCCAAAAGTAGAATGTTATATTTTAATGATTTATATGTGACAGATCAACTCAGACAAAAAAAGAATGTGCTGCAGAGTTGTGGAGTTTTTTTTGCTTTTGCAACTCTCCAAAGTGAGATATGAGCAGCTGTGGGAGCTGCTACTGCCATGTACTCCTCATTTTCAACAAGCCCTCATAGAAAATCCCACCACAGTGCTCCTTATCACAACTCTTGCATACAGCCGCACTACACAAAGCAATTCCAGTTACTTCTCATTTTTCGTTTCCAGCTGAAGACGTTTTTCTCTTCATGTGTCCGTATCCTGAGTTCATAATCACAGTCCCACCTCCACCATCTTCCAGTAATATAATGTTTCAACTTTCATCTTATCCTAAACTGGACCTTGCCCTACACATACAAAACAGGAACCTTTTAAAAAGAAAGCACTGCAGGCTACTGCAAACAACAACTGCAATTTTTTTCCAAAAGTTCCCTCAAAGCAATAATTAGCAGCAAAAGAAAGCTCAGCTTTAAACCAGGGCCATCTTTTTTCCTATAGTATCTCCCACGATCTGCTTCATAATGGTCATACTGGTAACATAAATTAGTCATCTAATCACATCTCAGCTCTTAACCAGGACACAGGGCATGAACCACAGCAGTCAAAACACCACAAGCCAGAGAGCCCCACCACCTCACCAGCCAGTGTTGTTGGAGTTACAGGCACAGGAATTTTAAGCAACAAGGACAGCTAAAAAGCAGGCCTGAGGTGTGTTCTTGCCCTTCACCTTCAGGAGGGGATTATGTACTGTTCCACACTGGCATTGTGTGTGCATCCAACCATACTTCAGCCTCCTCTTTGTAGATCTCTTTTCTTCTTTGGAAGCAAACTAGAAGCCTGAATTAGCATGCTGTATTTTGCTCTCACCACTAGAAATACTGAGGGTGCTATTTGTAATTGTATTCTTTTAAGAGGTTTGTTCTCTGCAGCTGTTTTCTGCTTGCAGTGTATTTTGTGTAATCAGCACATCATCATAAATACATTGGCTGTTCCCCCGAGGGAAGCTGTCACTGTTTAATTTACAGAACAACCTGGCCAATGTGAATTCTAACACTACAGCACTATGGCAAGAAGTTACCACACTCGGAAAAACAGGTTTCTATGAATTTTTATATCAAGAGCTGGTCCCAGGACAATTTAGTTTCTAGAAATAGATTGATTTTAAAAGCACTCTATACACTGGATGGAATAGATTCTTTCCCATTTACAGCCTCTTAAGGCAGCACCAAATTCACTCTCACATTATTTTAAAGGTGACAATCTCACCTCGACCATCCTCACTTCTGGCTTACCAAAAGAAGGCACTGGATATAAGTGTGTTACCCTCCACACCAATTTTGTGTGTGTGTGTGTGTGTGTGTGTTTGGGCTATTTTAATGAACAACCACCACAACATGAACGTGTTAAGTTTGTCCTCATTTGTGGCAAGCACACTCATTTGCACAAGGGAACATACTGGGTTGCAAGGTCAAATGTTATTACCTACATCAAAGGGTTGCTGCACACTATATTACTCTGAAGATGTGATAGAAGAGCAAGGTATATTCCTGAAAGACTAGGAGCGTATGCAGCTTTACTGGCTGAAGGAAGAGTTGCTTCCTTTGTTCGCTGGAGATATGGCTGTATTTTGAGAGAATAAATCACGGGGATTTTTTGTAGAAGGCAGGCAAAAAGCAATGGCTGAACTTGCTATATACAGACACAATTTAGAAAATTCCACAATGGTACCAAATTATATTGGTAGTCATTTAAGAACTAGATATGAGCCCCAAATAAATATTTGGGTATGATCAATGAGTTACTTGGCTATTTCATTCACAATGGCTACTAGAAGCAGTCTACCTGACTGCTTAGAAAGGGAGCCAAGAAGACTGACAACCTGATTTTTTTTTTATACTTATACACACACATACACATATCTTGAAATACGGAAATATATAAATAAAATGCTAGAGAGAAACAACTATAAACATAAATAAAATATGAAAAACAGAATTCATAAAGTATAAACTTCTTTGGGAATTTTCCTCAAAAAGCAACAAAAACCTGTTTCATCTACTTAACAAAAAAATCTGCATTTCATTTTGGGGGGCAGCTGGTTGTTAAATAACTTTAGCAGCAATTTTGCTAATTCTTAGTGGTTATTAGAAGCCCTGTTTAACATCACCAGACACAGGGCAAGTATACAAACACCATAAAAAAGAATCATGCATATGACAGAGCATTGGTTATGTATTTTCATAAGGAGAATTTAATTTTACTTAGTTTACAGAGTATTTTAGCAAATTATTTGTATTTCAAATGTAACGAAATACAAGAAACCATTAAAGCAAAAAAAATACCATATTGTCTCTGATAAGGTTTATGTTTATGAGAATGACCTACCAAACACAGCTAAAACTGAGTGAAAATAGCAGAGATTTTTATGGAAAAGTGAGTCATCTGGTTATCTGTGAAAGAAAGAATACAGGAAAGAGAATATCTGAGTATTTTTACACACTATGTAAGTAACAGCCAACAGAAAGCAGAGGAAATAAGAAGAAATCCACCTGACACAATGCAGTGAAGTACTTCTTCAAGCTATGAATTTTAAGATTTAGCAACCACCTTTCTACTGAGAGTGTTTGGGTTGATTCCCTGAAATTCTGCATATGTTCACCTTATTTCAAAGAAGAAATATTTCATTTTCTTCTCCTTATATAGAATTATTCAGAACTATCTCTGCATATTTCCTAAAAGTGATTAAATTCTAAGATTGGCTTAAATTTAGATGTGGGTAAGAAAGTATTTAAAGATTTCTCCAAATTTGTTGTAAAATTTCATATTTGCATTTTTAAATTAAAATTATTGGTGTTATCTCTTTGCCGGTTGTGCACAAATAGGTACGACTTGTTCTTGTGCCACCGGCTCCCTCTGAAGTGCTCATTGCCAGCGGAGCCATTAAATCCAAAGTGATAATGGGGCGATTTACAGGGACTAAGCTGGATCTAAACGCACCGGACCATCTGTGCCTGGTGCGAGGGGCTTGGAGCGGGGTACCCTCAGAGCCTCCCTTCTCCACAGAAAGGGACAAAGATGTAGGCTTTGGAGCAGCACGGGAGAGTCGCTGAAATGTTCTTTAAGTAGCACACCCCTGCGGCGGCGGCGCTCGGCGGAGCCCCGGGGCTGCAGTTCCGGGCGCGGCCGGGGGAGCGCAGCACAGTCCGCGCCATGGCCCGGCCCCCGCCCCGCGCCGCGCCCGCGCGGCAGCGCGCACACGCACAGCCGCCTTCTAATTCAATTAGCGCAGCCTGCAACTCCAGAAAAGAGTAATTCAATTAGTGCATTGTGGAGCTCCACAATACCTCCAAGCAGATGTTCGCAATCCTGAGGAACTGGAGCTAGTTTTAAAGATACCTGTATGCCTCCAACGCGGCGCTGCATATGCCGTTTGTCACTACGGCTTTACACACCTTCCTGACTCCTAACGAGGGAGGAAGGAAAACTCGGATGAGTTTTGTTTCATTTTTTAAACCAAACAGTCAAACTGATGCTGGTGTGCTAGAAACCTTGCCCTCGCCTTAGCGGGAAAAGCACATTAGTAGTAACCGGACCATCGCTACCGAGGCTGAAGGAGGGGGAGGCCTTGTAGCTACCATGCAGTTTAAATTAATCACTGTACTGGACACACTGAGGTGGTATTTCTCAGTGAGAGATACTGTCACACTTCTTGATACTCAGATTAAAGAGCTAATAAAAGCACATGGAACTTCTGAGTATCAATATAGGTGGAGAACAAATGCCGATTTCTGTTACTAAATGTAATTACTCAATGTAATTAGAAATTAGTGATATGCTACAAAAAACAACCAATCCCATCCCACTGATCCAAAAAGAAAGATTTTTTCTAGTCCCCTTCATTACTTTGCCATCTCAAAGGAGGAAAATATCTCTTGCTGTTGCTACTACCCAAGGGCTAAGATCTTGCAGCACACCCTGAGCAACTCCCTGAGTTTGGTGGGCTCCCCAGCATCACCCAGCCTCTGCACAGGTTACACCACCAGCCAGCCAATGTCGCCAGATTTAAAGAGGGATAAATCCTAAATATGTTTAAGAAAGCTCTTCTGTAGTCACTGGGCACTTTATTTAAAGAAATCTCCATCCAGGCTAACCATTGTGTTCTTCCTACAGTGAAGTTCCCAAAAGTCTGAGCTGCAAATGGGGCTGGAGTCAAACACAAAAATGCGATTTGGCTTCATTCCTGCTCCTTCTTTTATCATCTCTCATGTCTTTGTAATTGCTCCTGCCACGTGGTAAAATGAGGAAAA
This sequence comes from Anomalospiza imberbis, assembly GCF_031753505.1. Lineage (NCBI taxonomy): Eukaryota > Metazoa > Chordata > Aves > Passeriformes > Viduidae > Anomalospiza > Anomalospiza imberbis. Next base: position 22,415,378 of record NC_089688.1, read on the forward strand.
ACAGAAAAGACTCCTACTGAACACCTCCAACAAGAAACTTTGCTTAAAAAAATAGGTGTCACGTTGTGGCAGTTCAATATTTCATAGCCAATACAAGGAATGTGCAACAGCACTGCAACTTTAAATCTTTGCCTCCTGTGTCAGTCTATCTCCTCTCATTGTAATGCCAAAGGGAACAGCAATCAGAGTGGAGATGTTCAACGTGATAGAGGTCAGGACACCAGTGGATCAACGTACCAGAAACACGACCTTGTTTATTTTTTTCCCCAGTATTATTGTTTACAGGGTGCTTTGCTCATGTACCTTGTGGTTCTTAGCTAAAAGATGAAATTACAGCCCAGGATGAAGCGCTCAGGCACACATCCAATTTGTGTTTCCATCTCAGAAAACAAAAAGCTTCTGAGGCCCTCGGGCTGCCATTCAAACTTGGAGAGGCTGACATTTTTAACAGCATGAACCAGAGACTGGCAGAGGAATGATCTAATGCATTTCTGACTTGTCAATCAAAGATCTCACCTCTGCTGTCTTGTAAACAGTTGGGGGCCACCTAACTACATTCACAACCAGGGCAGAGCCTGCTGCCAGCCAGGGGTTGCTGGAGCCACATGCTCTGGCTATTAGTCACCAAAATTAGGATTCTGCTTTAGAGGTGCACTGTAAACAGCCCCCGGGCAAGCTTCACACAGCCAGTGGCAGGAGAGGGGTGAATACAAAGCAGGCTTAGTGTCTCCATGCTGATGGAGTCTATGACTGGACACCCCATATCTTTCCCAATTAGAGCCAGAACTATGCACACCAGCAAACACTGCCTCCAAAGCCAATTTCCTTCAAACGTATTTCTCACAAACACATTTCTGAGCATGCAGTTTGCCCACCCCAAGACTCTAGCTCTAACCTCCTGTATAACCAGAAACTATGTACTACTACTCACATTTACACTGTATTTCCAGCAATAAAACGTCAGCTTCTAAAACACAAGTGTGTGAACAGGCTGAAGGAAATTTAGAGACACAACTGTTTCCAACAATACACTGACAATGCTTCTTTGACAAATAGTCCGCTTTATAACACAAAATATATAAACATTAGGAAAAAATAATGTAAAAGTAATTTGAAGAATAAGTTCATGCCTGTCTCACAGGGACAACAGACTTCCACCACTGTATACCTTTAACATCTTTTGCATTTTCACCTTTCTGCAAAAGTAATCTCAGCCCATAGAGGTCACATCCATACTGCACAGCTTCAAGTACACTCCCTTTTGCTTCAATCTGCCTAGTCCAGCACACCCATACCTTCCTCCCCACGACAGAGCTTTTAGCCCAGACCGAGGAAGTCTCACACACATGCTCACTTCTGCAAAACCAAGCAGAAGCTCATCCTCTTCACCTGACAAACCCTGAGGTGTAGTTCTTTATGGCCAAGATCTTCAAGTAAAACAAAATGCAAATTTCTGACATTCTACAGAGACACTTCTGTATTCAACAAGATGCTGCTACATCTACCACAGAAGTTAATCCTCCTCTTTGATTACTAGAGCCTGTTACAGAAATAAAGGTTTCAGATTTGGCAAAATAAAGCTGACAAGGCAACTCTTGTCTTTTCCACCTGTGTCTAGGCTTCAGACAAAGGTAGTAAAAGCATGACTCTTGATCCAAGAAGTTTACAGTCTAAACAGGAGCTGGTATTTGTGTTGGCTGTGAATTAGGTAAAAAGGAAGAGGCTGACTGCTCTCTGAGATTATGGTGATACATATAGTCTTTGGCAAGACTTTCAAATTCCTCTTCAAGCCTCCTCATTTATACAACAGCCTAAAGAAATGAATTCAAGGAAATACTTTGGTCTTCTGCAAACCTGGAAGGATTAATACAATCATTCCCTTGGCATACTTGATGGGTGAATTGTAAATTTGAATTTTCAAAGTGCTCCAACTATGGAAAGCAACATAAATAGAGCCTGGTGAGCATGCAAGGAAAAATATTTTAACAGGGAAAGTAATTATCTTCACATGGAAAATGTCATGAAAACAGACACCTGTTGGTACATCTGGAAACTTCCAAAGCACAAATTTCTAAGAAAAAAAAAAAGAGTATATTCTGCATAATTTATTTTTTATTATTAGGAGAATCTACATGCAACCTAATTTTCAGTTGCTTTGCAGATTAATGGTACTGTAAAATCTGGCATCCAAGACACTGAAAATTGAATAGCTGGCCTTTTTCTCTTGTTAAAATACCCTCTTTGACTTGACCACTTTCCACAGTGCCTTATAGGAGTTCATGTTCCAATTTGCTGCCATCTTCCACCATGATTGCTATGAAATTCAGTTACACAGTAGACTATCAGTTGCAAAGCCCTTTGAGATAAAAAAGAACTGTTTCTAGCTCCTCATTCCACGATGCATGGGTTTAGCCTTAAAGCCTTTCCCACTGCAGGATGATTGCCTAAAAACAGGGCTGAGGAACCAGAAGATCCTGTTTTCACCTGTCCCAAATAATAAAAACACAAAGAAGAAAAATGAAGTTACCTGACATATTAACAGAATCATCTCTAAATCAACTACCTGCCAATGCTTCCCATGAGGAGTCAGCAAGACTTTAACTGAGCTATTCAAAAAGAGCATCTTTCCACATTTCTCTCTGAGCATCTGAAGGCAGGCATGTAAATAACTAGACAAATTCAGCAGTGACTAAGTAGCCTTCCAGATGGCATCTTCTCTTTTGCCACAAGCAAAGAACATTGATATGCTTCTCCAGTTACTTCAAGCTTGCTACGGAAAAAGGAAAGTAACTTAATATGAGAAAATTCACTGGGCTACAAGAAAGTCTTTAATGCTTTCCTGAAGATTTGATATCAAAAAAAAAAAAAAAAAAAAAAGCAGTAAAGAATGATGAAATACTGCAACATCACCGCTTCAAGCAGGCTCCAGATCACTCCCTTCTGCACTGGAAAATGCAGAAGCCATGCCTCAGAGGGGAGTCTTCTTCAAACCATGCAAGCTAATGAGGATCAATCAGAACCCATTGAAAAAAATGGACTGCAATGTGGATGACTCAGTGCTGCAGAAGCCGTTGCTGGCAATGTGGTTTTTTCTCTCAACTGGCAGTAAATGTGTTCCTCATCACAGCAGTCAGAGCTCAGTGAAGAGCACCAGTTTACCATTTCAGATGGCAAGTAAGACATACTTCCCCAATTCCCATACTCACTAAATGCACACAGAAACGTCTCTCAAAATCTGCAGAAATGAAAATGTCAGTCCTACCAGTACCCCAGCACAATGAATGGTTGTGCAGCTAACTCATTTGACCCCAAATATCAATGCACTGCATTAGCAGAACTGTTATTGTTCATATCTACCATTAGTAAGGACATCTTAGGCTTAAATAAATTAATTTATCTTTCCCTTTGTAATATATGCCTATTTTAAGTAATCAAAAATAATTCAAGTAGAAAGGAAGAAGTCGCAATTTAAGTTTATAAATTACTTTCCATATACTGCTAAGCTAAAAGAGATTTGAGATTCATTCAACAGCCAAAAGCTCAGAAATTAGGCCCATATGATTTAGTCAAATTATGCAAATCAGGATTAGGAGTCTAAACTCTGCCTGTTGTCTCTAGAGTCCTCTAAGACTAATAAAAAGTCATGTTTCCCCCTCCCCCACGGAAAGCTCCACTAAAAGCTTGGTTCAGCAAAGGAGGCCTGGCAGGACACCTTCCAGAGTCCATCAGTGCTACTGCTGTGTCAGCAAAAAGAGTTGCACCAAAACGATGCAAGACACTTAAGCCTCCCCTGGGACTAAGAGGATTATTTCCACAGCACTATCCTAACTCTGGGAGCAAGAAGTAAAACTTAAAATAATCTTTGCATGCTTTCCTTTAGAGGCGCATAATGAACTTACCCCAAAACAGGTAAAAATTTCAGAAAGATTCTGGCCTATTATTTTTATTTGGTTTTGAAAGATGCTGGTAAATAAAACTCTCTGCCACAGGTTAGGCCAGCAGTAGCATAATCTAGCAGCATAAACCTTGAAGTACATGTTCATGCTACAATAAGCTCAAATAAACATACATGCTCTCTGCAGAGATACTCCTAAAGTATCTCAGTCATTACAGTTCATAAAATATTTCAGAGTTTCCAATGTGAATATAACATCTCCAGAGCCCGGTCTCTGCTGTTATGTCCACATGTCATCAAAAATGCTTGCTTGTCTAGGTTTCTTGATGCTCACCCAGCAACTTGTCTTACTCTCTACCCATGGGAGAATGTCTGCATTTTTTAAGTTCACTGGTCACCCAAAGGGTCTGAACAAACTGGTTTGGCAGAAAGCTGACTCATGACAGAGAAAAGCCTGAATCTAACAAATTCAGAGATCAAAGGGAAAAAAAAGGTTTCCTTTATTTGCCTTTTGACTGACAGCTTACTTGGACAATAATTTTCTGTAGTCAAAATGTCCAGACTCCCGTTAACAAAGCTGAAGTAAAGAATTTCTGGCATCAATTATCATCATGGCAATGAACTCACCCTCTCAATCCTTTAAGTGGCACACAGAAAATTTAGATAGGAGGAGCATCGCAAATAGCCAGAATAGCCAGATTAGAGACTGTGATGGATGCTGTTTGCCAGATATAATTAAGTGGTATCTTTTTGACACAGTTTAAAACCAATGAAAAAGATGATGGTATCAAGCCAACTTAGATAAAATAATTATATCAAGGTAAATGGAAATGCCCCAGCTGCCCTGAATCTACACAAGATGAGTTAAAATACCAGAGATCAAAATGACAGAGGAGAGGCACAGAGTATGAACCAGAATAAATAGAGGTCAAGCAGGTAAGTAAAGGAGATGCACACACACACAGATGGAGAGAAAAGGAGTGGGGAGAGACAGAAAGTACCTGGAAAGCTGGGAGTGCGCCAGTCCCTGGGTTATACAGGCATCGCAGCGAGGGCATGCTGTCCGCCAGGCTGGAGCAGCCCAGCCACAGAGATCTGGGCATAGAGCACTGCAGAGAAAGGACAACTATGAGATGGGACTGTATGAGACAGGATGGCACAGATTACAGGAACTTTTAAGGCTTAGCCAAATGGCATCAACACAACTGCCCTTTAAGAGAGCACTAACTGCTGAAGCATCTTTTCTTTGAGAGAAGCTTTACAGATGTCATAGTAGCAAAAAAAAAAAAAAGGCACTATGGATCAAGAAAGTAAATTTTGATTAATATTCCACAACAATGTGTTGAGTTTTCCCAGTGATAAAACATTTCTTTCCAATTTATCAGACCTCTTCTCTATCCACAGCAATGCTCCAGGCAGAACACAAGACAAGCAATTTTGCAAGGAAAGCAGAAAAGAAAATGACAACTTTAAAGTGTAATACTTGCAGGGAATGAAAAGGTTTGTGTTTTGTCTGTAAATGGGATAAAAGGAAAAACCTATGATCCAAGGTAAACAGGAAGTTTGTGACACTTTAGAAGAGTTTCTGCTTGCCTTGTTGTTTGTTAAATGAAATAACAATTTTTATAATAAATTGATTCGGTTCCAACAGAAACAGAAATACAAAAAAAGGAGCCAAAGCAGCCAATCAAGGAAAATACTAGCCATTTTGATAGTTAAAGCCATTACCCCTTGAAATAGAGAGCTGCTTATTCATTTTACACTACTACTATTAAATTTAGGGATGCATTATGATAGCAATTGCTTTTACCAGACACAGTTTTTGATGCCATAAGCACTACTGCATTTGTCTAATTACTAGCAAGGCAGGAAAAAACAAGTGTATTTTGAATTGGCAGATAGCCATGAAAACTGAAGGATGTGATAGATTAGCTGCTAGAGATTTTAAAACCCTCACATAGTCATCTTTTTTCAATCCTGCCCCTGCTTTTTTTTTTTTTTTTTTTTTAATAGAAGGGGAGGGGATGGGAGGAAATTTGAGTGGAAAGGGCAGCTGGAATGGGTATGAAATGACAGCTGCCTTCTGAGCCTCCGTTTCTTCCTGCTCTTGAGAGGGCTAGAAAACCTTGCGCAATCTTGCAGTAAATGAGAAATAAGAGCAACATAACCCATCTTTGAATGAGCAGAAAGGTGATCACCAACATCCATAATCTGGTCCTGTGCAGACAGACACAGAGATTAACCTTGTCTGTCACCACATTCTTTGCTGTACTTTGTTGCAATTTACACTGCTGTTCCAGAAATAGTATTTAAAGACTGCTGGGGAATATAACCTATAGAAACGTTCTCAATAGAAGTTTATGATACCTTAAAATACATTCCTCACTGCATTTTCATTAAAAAAAAAAAAAACAACCAAACAACTCTTCCCTTTACAAAGACACTGAAACTCAAGAATTTGAGTACATCATAGTACATCACATGAACTTGCTACTTGTATGTAATGCCCCTCCTGAAGCCAAAAAAATCACACCCGTAGTATTGTAACAAGCTACAAAAATGAGCCATACTTCCTTGTCCACCATTAAAACCTCCCAAACACTTCCACATATAAAAAACCTTCCAAATGCCAGCAATCTTTTCTTTGCAATGTAATATGTATCACTATAGCTACTGAAAGCTGTTGTGACAATAACTTTTTTTTAAAAAATTCATACATGAAACGGACATGCATAGTTAAGCAATTCACCAGTTTTATTTATTTAAATCAAAATTGCTTATTATTCTCCAAGAATGTCACAGTAACAGGAGATTCATTACATGGGGCCTCTGATGATGCAGAGCAAATTCACTAGGTGAGGATCAGATGCTTACTGTTATCCATCCCAGAATTCATAACATAATACAAAATAAATATGGGATGATTTTCTTTTTCCATACAGAGTTATCCAAGACTTGCAGCTATCATTTATTCCATATTCTCATGCTTGCCCATCCCTTGGGCTGCCTCAAGTTTTCGTACTGTGATAATAAACTCAAAGAACTGATTGCCATTAAAACTGACAATATAAAAAAAGAAGTTACTTTAAATATTGTAACTGACTGAAGCATGGAATGGTACAAAGGCAGGAAAAATGCGGAGCACTCTGTCAGTGTAAAAGCAAGCTCTAGTTGACTCAAGGTTTACGTGAGATTACAGCTCAAGTCAAAGTCATTACAATCTGCAGGCAGGGCACTCTATTGTGCCAGGGAACTTACAGGGCAATGAAATGTCTTCCTCTAAAATTGCCACAATAACAAAGAAAAACATTGAAGGGCTATTCTGCAGAGCTCTGTCCAATAGAGGATATCATTCCTCACCCATGTGCTCCTGCCACTTAGTATTGTTCCAGAGTTAGGAAGTAGGAAGTAAAAAACGACCAATACCTTAGATGATTTCTGAATCTGTTCCAGTATACAACAAAATCTACATCAGTGATACAGTTCTTAAAAACATAAGTGTGAAGTAGCACAGTGTGGAAGGAAATGTCATTCCCGTACTTGCCTTTTACCTATTGAAGGAAGCAGAGGCGCTAAATTACTGTTGGTGACTGAAAGAGGCTTACTCACAAGCCTGAACAAAAGGCCCCAGGTGCTTCAATAGAAACAGCTTGTGTGTAAATCAGATGAGTGACCCACCAGAACAACTTCATTTAGAGCCTGATCTCTGAAAAATCTCAACAGCCTCTATCCCCATGCACTGAGCAAGCCATGTGTCAAGCACTCACTTTTGTACTGTCAGCTCCACAAACAAGGGACTGGCCTCAATGTTCATTACTTGAAAGCTGACTGAAAAAATCCTCTCCTGAACTCAAGTCAATCTACATTGATTCATCAAAACAAAGATACAGAGGCACAGTGCTTGGACTAGAGCCAAATGGGAATGCTGGTACTGCTTGCAGAGTACTGGGCCAGGATGCAGCAATCTCCTTACTTTCCTAACTCCCAACTGCATTAACACTTTGGATGTCTGCACAACTTTCAGACCCAGAGACGTAAAGCTTTTTATTTAGAAAAGCTAAGCATCTTTAATATACAATGAGTGACATAAAATAGGGAATTATTTGATGAAAAACCCAATTTCTTTTTCCAATTGATTTTAAAATCCCACTCCTTCAACTCTGATATGTATTTTCCCACTAAATAAATATAGGGAGTACAGTTTCAAACAAGACCAGCATCCTCCTTGTGACAGAGGCTGGTTCCAGCTGCTCCACTGGTGATTAAAATGGGTTTGCCTTACTTTGAATTAAAATAGGCTAGAAGCATTCACAGCCTCTGCCTGAGCTGAGTGGACAGTAACCATAAGCTGAAGGGAAGATGTATTTTAACCTATTTGATTATTCTTGTAATTATATTGCAAGAACATTTTTGACTACATCTGATGTTCTGCCTCTAATAGTCTACCCTCTCTTCCAATTATCTGATGTCCTAAAGACAAATTTCAATACACACTCAATAGCTAAATTTTTGCCAATGCTAAAAATTGGTTATTTACTTTATTTGCTACTGCATTACAAGATTATACATTACCATTTCAGACTGGGTTTTTCTTATCAAATTTGTTCTCTTCTAGTCCTTCAGCAAATACAATATACTAGGGGTAACTAATACAGTTTTAGTAAATTGTGTTACAGGTCAGAAATATATCACCTTGTCCTGTAAAACTAAGTGGCTCTACACGGGGAAAACAAAAGTTTTTGCACTACTACAGTTCACAAATACAGTGCACAGGTATGAAAGCATAAACTGACAATACTGAGCTCACTATAAAACAAGAGTGACCAAAAGAAAATCAAACAATAGTTGAAGGATATTTTCTTTATAGTCACTTCAGAGAAATTAATTAGACAGTAGTACAGAATTACTGTCTCTAATTGTGGCACATTTTAAAATAGTGAGGTATTACCTACTGCCCCTCTATGAACTCTGTACTGAACTTTATGATAACCTGTGCAGTTAAAACACCTTTGATTTACAGGCAACCTAATATATTTTTGTACATCTTCACTAGTTAGTGACAAAGCCAAAGAGGAAACCAAGTTTTCTCCCCAAAGGCTGGTGTTTGGTGTATTGTACATAAGATTAATTTCAGATGCTAACCACATCTATTGCAGCCCTTCCCTAGCTTGGAATTGCTTCCCTCCTAGTACAGCATTCAGCACCTTATGCAGGTGAACTCTAAAGATAAACCAGTAACAATTTCTAACTCTTACAAAAACCAAGACATGAGGGGGAAAGAGGTTCTAGAAATTCTACCACCCTAACTGGAGCAGATAAAACATATGGGATGTTCTAAAGGGTATTTGAAGTATATAAACCAGATGTGAGCTTGATATGAGGAGACAGATCACCACTTCAGAAAGCAAATATGGGATGGCTGGCAAGAACAATTCTCCCTGAAAGTATCTTTCAAACGACTGTTTCCTGCATGCTCTATAAAACCTAATTCTCAGGAAATGTGCCTAAGGAATTTTAATCCTTTATCAAACACATGCTTAGATCTTACTGGGATTCCTAATATTCAGAATTATTTTTATCATACACCACAAAAAAAATGGGAGAACAAACCTCAATACCTTTCAATCTCACTCAGTTCCTCTTACACTTTTTTTGGACACATACTTAACTAAGCCAATGCCAAAAATATAACATACATCACTTTCACATTGTGTTCAGTCTGCACTATTCCTGACACCACAGAATGCAACACATTGCATGAAACATATCAGATAAGGCAGCTGCTATTTACATTACAAATGTTGGTCTCATGAAACTTAGTAACAATTCCAGAAATTTACTTCTGGTAAAAAATGATTTTGGATCCTTTCCCTGGTCCACTTTTCATTCTTTTAACCTCCCACATAAAAATGAAAAGGTATCTTGTCAGGGCTTCATTTTCCCTCTACTGTTCTGAGAGATGTTTTCTGAACAAATATATGTAAGCATTAAAAAAATACTCCCAGTGCATCTTGTATAATTTCTCAATTAAAAAACCTGCCATACATATTTCATTTTTTTAGCTTTAGTAGCTCTTCTTACCTGGAAAAAAAAAGTATATAATACAACTTCTAAAAAAGCTGCCAAAACTGAATAAGAAAATTATTTTATTATTTATTTTAGTAGATTTTGTGGGGCTTTTTTTTTCTTTTCCCCTATCCCAACAATGGATGCAAGGCATACTAAATACATAATTACATGAGAGAGCCACACAGCTTTCAAAGGAGCCATTCAAGTGAATTGTGTAAATAATATGCCTTTAAAAACCCTAACATATGAATACAGATTTACCAGTTATGAAGTAGTTATATACCTGAGAGACAAGAATATGCATTTAAAAAAAAATTCTGCCCAATTATAAACTTACCGAAGAGACTAGCATGTCTCAGAGCAAATTAATACTTTCATAACTTTTGGAGAAACTTTTTTGCCTGTTTTCATTTGAAAATAAGAAAAACATTAAAAGCTGTAAGTCTTAATTAAGACAAAAAAACAACAGTCAAAAGCCATACAGTTAAAATGTGCACCTCCTTGCATCCCAGACCAGTTTTCCACACTTATAACTAGGTAATTCTGACCTTGTCACTGGCAGTTTTTCTTGAAAGTCTTTCCACAGTAAGAAAATTAATTTATAAAAATGAAGAGGCAACTGTAGTAATCCTTGGAGTGTGACCATGAGAAGGATCTGGCACGGCTCAACCAGCCCACCAACAGTTCTAACTGCACATATTGCACCTGAATCATGAAGGGCCAGATGCAGCTCCTGTGCTTTGCACAATTCCTCACCTTTTATTATGTTCAGACCTTGGTCACATTTCCACAAGCATGTATGGGTGTGTTTCAAAGTGGTTTGTGCTTCTGCTTGGTCATAACAAAGCTCAGCTATCTCATTAAAGACCCTTGGACTACTTTTCACAAACTGCAAATCAAGCAAACCAACACTCACTTTGGGAAAGCTGAGTGTATTTTTCTGGCACAACCAGGGTCTGACTTCCAACCAATTAGGTCTCACAAATCAGAGGCTGAAACACGCTACCAGATTCAATTATAACACTCTTCCTAGATTCCAAACGTAGGTAATACTGGACTTCTTACCCTGGTACAGATCACTGACTTCAGTGCAGCAGTTTTCCCCTTCACCCTCAGGCTGTTACTACATTCTGCCAGCTTTGCTGTGCACACAGAACTCCAACTGCTGTAAAGGGTTCTTTTTCCCTCAGCCACCCACTTTGCGTGTAACTGCTCAGTAAATTTTCCTTAACATACGTAATATGCAAACTCTTCTCTAATCTTCTGGTGACTCCCTAGCTAACAGTAACTTTTTACAAGATATTCCAGTTCACTAACTACTTTTAAATATCAAATTTAAGACACATGGAAAAGGATTTACGTATTCAGATTATCCAAATAATAACTTACCTGAGCAGGATCTGGAGGATCAAATCACAGCTTTTAGGTAAATGTTTGTGAAGAAATGTTTTCCCCAAGAGTGGTTACTGGAGTTCAACCTCTGTGATTTCAAGTCAACAGAAATTACATGCCCCAGCAAGGGGCCAGCTTCCATTGATAAGGCGTACAAGATCCTCATTTGCCAAGTGCTTGAGGGAACTTGTATGGATCACATCTGAACTCGACAGCACTAATGTTTTCATAATTATAGCTCTTTAATGCATGAAGCTGATAAATCTAAACCAGTGCAGCTGCAGAGCTTTAAGATTTAGGTGCCATACCCTTCTTTAAGGAGTAAAACTTGTAGAGACTTGTGTGTGCTTCTTTAAACAACACCAAACTTACTAAGAGCAATCTCACCAAGGTCTAAAGCATGAAACTATGTGAAGGCTGAAAATAGAGATGTTACAAGACCAAGTGCACTTGGCTCTTGGGTAAGCAAGAAAACACAGTTGCTACTAAGCTCCATTATGTCTGATGATCTTAGAAATATCTTCCAAACTTAATGATTCAATAATTCTGTGTTTAAAGTCTGATCAATCACAAACAATTCCTCAAGAGTTTGGGCAGAGTAACACAGCATACTAAGGAATATGCTAAAACTTCTTCATCTTGGAACATTTCTAGAACTTCTCTCTATTTTCATGACACAAACTGCAGGGATAAACCTACATTGGTGGAGATATGAAACGGAAGTTTCATTAGATTTTTCCCACATCTCTAGCTTTATTTAATTCCATAAAATCTCTCAGAGTTATTGTTATGCACCTACCACACAGAAATGTTTCAAGGATAAGTGATATCCCTGCATAGCACTGTGAGGACATAATGTACTATATGAGTACCAAGTATTAATAAATGAACTGCAGAAAGAAATCTTATTTCAACTTTCCACCCAAGGAGTTAGTACCTGAATTTTAAAAAGCATATGGATCGACTGAAAATAGATGTTTTAGAACTTAAGGAAAGGATGCTAAATGACAAAATTAAAAAACCAAAATATATCCAGAATAATTTCATTTTTCTCTCAGCAAAGTGCAATTCTAGCAGAAGAATCCTGGTTTCACCACAGTCCTGGTTTTTACACCCTCTTTTCCAGCTGACTTGACTGAAGTGCTGACCATTAATAACTGAAGTGCCTTGTTTTGATTATACTGGCCTTTGCTGGTACCAATCTAGTTAAGGTATCACCAAGAATTTCCAGCATAAAACACATTTACAGGTTTATAACTTGGCTTTAAAAATTCTACTACAAAAAGACAGTGGGAGGCAGAAAGGCTCAGATGAGTGCATTACATTACATATCCTACATGATGCATACTTGCTCAGAATGCTATGAAAAAGGGAGGCATTAGCTTTAACTCTGAATTACCATGTTTCAGAAGCCACCTAAAAATGATACTTTTACTTCCCTGTTTATGAAATCAAAGCAAGTTTTTGTAAGTGTTTTACCTAATTAGCTTAACTTGCCCAGTTTCATAGTTTGGCTTAAATTATAGGAAGTGTCCATATAATACAGGAATTAAAATGTCATGTCTATTGACTGTATTTATACACAAACATTCCCTCCCTTTCTCCCTTTAGAAGTCAATTGTGGCTTGTCTCCAAAGGGGCAGCACCAAGGTGATGGGATGTTACAGACTGCTAGCAAGTCAAAAGCTTAAATTAAGATCAAGGCTGAATAAAACAACTGTATTTTCTACAAAAAGACAAACAGCTAAACAGGAAAGAGCTAGAGTAAAGAGAACAATGCAGGTTACTTAAAATGCCAGTCTTAAAGCAACATGCATTTCTGGCCATTAGTATTGCATTTCCTTTAGCCCACATAAGAACACAATACAACTCTCCATTACAGCACAGCAACATTAAATATAAAATCTGCCATTAAAGGGCAGAGGGTAATGACATCAGTGTGGGCAACCCATGCTCAGGTAGTGTTCAACTATTATCTCCAGTTTAAGAAAGCTGAAAATACGCAAATGCAGCCAGCACTGGTTTTAGATAAAATTGTCAGTTTTATGGATATTTATAGTATGTGTCCAGTCTTGCAGAACTCCATCTTCCTCCACCTCATCTGTAATACAAACTGCTTTTAGTCCACATTAATACAATGTGTTACTGGGATACTTCTCACATTCTGTGTAAGTCAGGCACCAGATCAATACTCAGCCATGCTGAGGAAAAAAAATCATTAATTTAGGATCCCGTTAAAAATACAGACAACAGGAGAATAAACCTGACGCACAGCCCCCATTCCATCTGGATGCATATGTAGGTTATGCTTTTACACACATCAAAGTGGCTTTCTTTTCAATACATAGTTTTAAGGAATCCTACAGGTAGTACCTTTGATAGATATCCTATACCAAACCAAACTCACCTCAAAAAAATTTAACCACTCTCCTTCTCACGAAAGCTCTTCCCAGCCTTTATATCAACTGCCTTACCCTTACACTTCCTGTGATGAAATCACAGCACGAAATTGGAATAGCAAAGCTATTTCCACGACAGTATCTGCTGATGACAAGCACAGGTTTATAACTTTTCCTTGGATCAAGGAGTAAGAAGACTGAGATAGACATTAGAACTAATATCAATAAACTAAAAATCAAAGGGAAAGCATGCTTACAAAAAATATCTTTTTCAAAAAGTGCAAGTTCTTGTGCAAGTTCTTCCACTATTTGAGGTTGCCTTGTGTAAAGTCTCCTTGGAAATTTTACTGTGCATTTCAAGTTTTTTACCCCCTTGGTATTTTTCAGAGTTCAAAAAACATATATCCCACCTGCATCATGGCACTGCTAATATAAGGCTGCTCTGTTTGCCTCAGAAGTAAAAGGAAAACAGAACAGCCACACAATCCTCTTCCTATTGTTCTCCCAACCTACATAAGAAATAGAAACTGATGCCATGCCCCATAGGTCAACAAACTTGAGCTCTGTGAGACAATAATTGCAGAGTTGAGATTCCTCTGAGACACCTTGCCTCCGGCTCAGCAAAGTTTAAATCAAGAAAACATAAGCTTCAGTGTCCCAACTGACCTTCAGTAGAGTGGACTTGAGGAGAGAGAGAAACAGTCTCTCGGAGAGAAGCTCCAAAGCACACTTCACCCTTGCAGCAGATCACTCATTCAAAGAAATGGTTTGCAAATATAAGATTTGATGCTCATCTTCTAATAGTTGTCAAAGCTCTGCTCAGTTTCACAGAAGTCAGTAAGTTGACAGCAGTAAGCAGCTTGCACAAGCAAGTTAATACCTACTGCTTCTAAGATACTGACATAAGACTGGAGACCACCAAAACCATCCTGTTAGCATCTTCAATGAAACTCTCTTATTTTAGAGGGGATTTGCTGATGCAGCTTTTCATTCTCACACTGCTCAAATGACTTGGCTCTTTGTTTATGTTGGGCTCACAGTACCACCTTGAAGATCCCTTCACCACCACGTTTTGTCATTTCACAACTGCAGTTGCCATGACAACAGGATGCAGCTTATCTGTGCTGTTTTCATATTTCCAGTTTTTGTTGCCATAACAACACATTCTGGCTTTCTACAGAAACAGCAACTTTAAGCCATGTATTCTCAAGCACATGGGATTCATCATATATGTTCATCAGAGAAGAGATCTGTACAGGCCATTTGTAAATTAAGCTATTTTTTCTGAAGGGGGATTTTTCACTCACAAAAGTGAAAAGCTGACAGCAATTGCTAGAGGCAGACTGCTGAGACATCTAAAGCCTGGCCTTTAATAATAGCCAGAGTAATATAGCACTAGACCACTTCCGAGTGGGGACTCCCCATAGTGTCAGACTGTGTCAAACTGCACAATTGTTATGTGATGTGAGTAAGTGTCCATACTTGATTCATCCAGGCAGATCTGAATTAGATGCTAGATGCAATTCTCTTGAGTTTTAACCCAGTGGCCTCCCCATTATTACCAGCACCACCACCATGCAGCTTTGTGTTTGAAGGCCCATTTTAATTCTGTAATTCAAACTGTTGTTGTAGATCTGTTTTCAGACTCTGACCCTCTTCGCTTCCAGGTGACTGCATTTTGAACTTTTATTTACAGGAAGTGCACATTCATCAGACTGGTGAGAAAATGTTATACAAACACAGCATGCATAAACACAAAACAGTGATGGCTATGAGGGGTATCAGCTAACATGGCACTGTAACTTCATTACACCCTCATTTATGTACTTCACTAATGAGACAAGCACAGGTGTCTAACACGGTCCCTCACATGAGATGAATAACAATAATACAGTCCAACCTGCTTTAGCCATGCTTGGTATCCAGAAGATATAAGTTGAAATCCATCTTTTGGCATGTGTATTCGGGGCTAGGAGAGAATAGACATAAAGAGAGACCTCCTTTTACACTGGGACCTAGCTAACCTAAGTCTCAATTCTGGAGCACTTTAAACAATGCAGATTTGTTTAAGTCGCATATGAAGGTTTAGTCCCCAGATTAGTTCTTGCTTATTGCTCGGATATTAACTGCTTCAAGAACCCTTTTTTACTAAAGCCACTATTTTTATGTTTTCCACCATTTTATATTTCAGTTCAGTATATATAGGTATTTTTTTTCAATTTCCACAAAAACGCACTTGGATAAGCACAGCCTCTGTGGTGGGCGCAATAGCAAAGACTAATGGTCATTAATGCTTTTGACACTACATAAGAAGCAAATGGTGTCAAAACAGCAGTAGTCAAGCTATGAGTGTTTTCAGTTACCATCCTCAACATGGTCAGACCAGACACTGGACAACATGAAGAGATGACAGAAAATTCCTGAAGAGGTGCAGCCTTAATACTAGGGTAACAGGTTATTGTACTTACACACAGTCATAAATTGTGCCTCAAATCAACAGACAAATATAATCTCCCCCGTATTTATGGTTTTCATGCTTTATTGGGTGTAAGAAAAGGCAAGACATCAAATTGTTCTAGAAGCACCAAACATATATAGCATAACTTATAGCTAGGAAAAAGTATGCAACAAACTCCAAAACACTGTCTGGCATGACATTTATTTATAGTTCAAAGATACTCTCTCATTCAATTGGATTAAAGTGTTCGCCCTCCCTCCAAAAAGAGGAGATGCTTAGAAATTAAAATCACATCTAAGCAACAGGACCAGACAGAGCATCTGCAAACACCAAGTCCAGAGATTTTTCTTACTCCGTGAAACTACTTCATAATCCCTTTCTTAACTCACAGTACCTCCCCTCCAAATCAGATGTGTGCCCCTACCACTCCTTCCTCCTGGAAGGCTGGAAAAAGCTTACTCATTTTCAGAATGGCTCTATTAAAGATAAGATTACTCTCACTTGTTCTTGAGTCAACACAAGACAGTTTGTACAAACTGCATCCACTTTGGTACTTGTAACACCAAGAAATACAATTTGTTGGAGAGGAAAAAAAGTGTTATGGCTGAATGACAAACCCTCACACCTATGGTGGGCAGCCTTAGAATTTGAAAATAAAATAAGAACTAGAGCAGACTAAAATCTTGCCTCTAAAGAGAAGTACACACTCAGGATTTTACAGTATACTTTAAGCACTTGTTATTTTTGTTTCTCTCCAGTTTGAATTTAAATCCTCCTAAATCTTTCAAAGTAGAAGTAAGATTATGCCCTGGTGTCCTAGCCAATGATCTCAGTTGAACATGAATTTTAATAAACACCACTGTGCTGATAAATTAAAGTCAAGTATGTCTGGTTACTGCATTCACCTGCTGCGTTTGGACTTGCAATGCTTAACACATTAACAAACTATGTTTTAGGAGACTTCTCACACAGCTAGAAGCATCATCCTCCAAGACCTAAGCCTTCCTTCAGCACTAACGTCATGGGTGGTTAGTCTCTCTACGACTGTAAAATGGGGACAACACTCATTTAACCCACCTCACAGGTTTGCTGAGAGGAGCTCTTGACATTTCTGTGTGCTTTAGAAACGGAAGAAACTATATGAAGTGCTGCATATCTAGCAAGAGCACTACAGAAATACACATTTTACCTTCTGCCTCAAGTGCTTCAATTTCTTTTTCAAAGTAGCAAAGCCCAGTATATATCTATCCAGGAAAAAAACTAGAAGTACTCATAAGCAGAAATAACAATAATTTGAAATCAGTATCACAAGCAGAGACCTGAATACCAGCCTCAGATGTGCCCAAGTTCACACAACAAATTGCTGTGATGTTAGAAACAAATTGCATTCACAATAAATCATGAAATATTACTTTCTTTGTTTCTGTCACCTAACCTACAAATTAAAGGACAACAGTCAAGCTCTTCAGACCAGTGGGCTGCTTAACATTTGCTAGCCCATCAGTCCAGAGCAGTCTGAATAATTGATTTAAAGACACTGACTTGAACCATTTGATTTGAAGACCCTGGTCCTGCAAATATGTACGTGTATTAACTAATCTGTTGCCAGCAACAGGATTACTCTTCAGCAGAAGTGTTTCCAGTAGCAAAGATAATGCTGTATTTCTATTTAGACAATTCTTATCAACACAGTTTTTTGTGACTTGAAAGTAAAGTTGCTTGAGTATTGTAATAAAAGCAATCAGGACTTTTGGTGGACTAGCAGCTACTGTAAACCAAATTTGTTTTTCAATGCTGACAAGTGAAACATAAAAATAGGAGAAACTAAGACCCATCACTCATCCCTCAATAGTGTATTTGCAAAATCCTCTCAATGAGGTATGTCGCCTCTCCTCATTTGATAAACCTACTCTCATTTAAGAAGAGAGACTACACAGAAGAGAAGCAAATTTTACCAGTACAAGGTATGTGTGTCATTACCCACATACTGCTGCTTATGCCATTAAGGTGGGATATTTGCACAAGTGAGCCCCCATTTACATCAAAATAAGCACAATAGAAAAGCATAAGTTAATTAAAATTTCTTGGATTGATGACTGGTTGTAAAAGTTCAGCCAATCTCCTAAATTCTGAATTTCTGTGGTTTTCCAAAGCACACTGTAAATGACCCCTAGGCATGCATTCTTCAGCACAGAGAGGCAATTAAAGTAATATATCTGGTTAAAATAGTCTGAATTGCAGTATCCCAATGACAGCAGACAGGACTGTAAGAGGACTGTCAATTTTAAAAAATAAAATAAAATTGCCCCTCTTTCCCCCAGCCTAAAAAATATGTGGGATCCAGAAAAGGGTCTTGTTCGGAAGCTGTATTAATTTATAAATCAACACTAAAATCTTCCTTGATTATGATCCATTCAAAACAATTCCAGCAGCAATACAATTAATTGCCCAGCAAGACCTACTCATTTTTGTATTTTCATGAGCACACATCATTTATGCTCATGGTTCAATACCATTCATAAGCACAGTATTTTCTCTTAGCATCTGCTCCAGCATTTTCCTTGACTAGAAGTCAGGCTGCTAGGGGAATGTTGCTCTCTTTTTCAATAGCATCAGTAGTGATTGCTTTCCTCAAAAAGTAACTCTGAAAGAACTCTAAATGCTAATTTATATAATGCTATTATGTGAATATTTCACATTTTGATTTGGGTGAGTGACTAATTTGTAATATAACCAGGTTTGCTTCCTTTTCCAAGACATTCATGTTTATTATTGAGGCCTTGCTCTAAAAATGAGCCGTCCATTATCCCAGATGGCTTATTCCACAACCATCAGCACCTTACTCACAGTTCTGAAATGCAGTTTTACTGTGTATGAAATCTTAACTCTCTCTCTAGTCTTTCTGGTGTCCACAGAACTTGTTTTCTATATGTTAGCCATATATTAAAATTATATATATTGCATGTCTATAAGCTGGGGAGCCAAAATAGCTTACTTTGCTCATCTCTTTGTCTGCAACCCCTGACTTTTTCTCCTTTAGTACTCCACTCTTCCATTTGTAATCCATTTGATTTCTGCAGTCCCTAGCAAAGCCCAGAACAACAGAATGATTCTTGAGAACAAGTCAGTAATTTAAAATTCAGTGGTACCCTCTCCACTTCTCTACCAAGGCTTATTTTCAGAGGACATTTAATTACAGGCCTGAGTTCCTATTTTCTAAACCTAAACACAACCCCTGAAGGCTTACAAGATTTGAGTCACAGCTGGAGCTGTGGTTACTATACAGTTTAAATATCAGCCTCTTTACTGTGCAATTTGTTTCGAAAATCAAATCAGATGCTGTGTCATAAACAAGTGCTAATTAAGTACTGAGCGGAAATTGGGCTTTTTTGTGCAAGAAGGGTTCTTAAATATCTACATCTTCACTTCCATAAGAAAGGATAAATATGTCAAGAATGATAATTATAAAAGGAAACATACTATGGTACTTCCAAGGCAGTACTGCTGCTTCTGCATTTTATCTGCTTCCATGTAAGAAGAAATCCGGGGAGGGGGGGGGAGTTGAGACCTGTATAAAATATATAGGTACTAAGGATCTTATTAATCTGATCATATCACCCATAATGCTTGCTGTTCCCTTAGAGAAGACATTCACTCTGGGTTTCCATCACATAGGATTTAAACAAGCAGACTAAACCCATCTCTCTCCATCACTGCAAAGCAATAAGGAAGCTACTTATATTACCATTTCTTTTAAGTCATGATCTACACACAGTATTTATTTGACAATAGCATTGAATTCATTAGATATAACACCTTGTTTGATAAATATCAAGTGAAGAACAGGAATAATGCATTTTAATACTCTGAAGGTTGCCTCTGAGTAACCATATTCAGGACTCCATTAACTAACAGGCTGTCGGCTACAAAAGCAGAATTAGATCTGTCAGTCACTGACATGGAAGGGCATGGCCAGTTGCACTGAAGATTGTCCAGTTGAGATGACTTCCACAGCAAAGGAAAGTATCCCCTGTGGCCTACAACTTGTAATGAGTTTGCATCCATTACAGCAATAAACTGAATTCCTATTACAGAATATACAACTTCATGGCCCAAACAGATCCCTGACTCTACTGCCCAAAGCAATATTCAAAATAAGGCAGAGTTAGATCTGTGGACTCCAATTCAACAAAACCAAACACACCATTTCAAAATCTTTCATTGTTTGTTATTAGGAGAAAAACCCACGAGCTATCTGATCCTAAAGGCTTAAGTTGCCAACATTTAAGTGCATCCTTTGTGAGATTTTGTAGAAAGAATGAACAAACACTAAGTCAGCTGACTGTCAGGTCTCACAGTTTGATACAAACTCCTTCAGAAGGACACAGCACTCTCGAACAGTAGGTTCTGACTGCCTGTGAACTTAATGAGTTCACCGCACGTGGTGAACATGGCTACTCCAGCTCTTTAATGAATCTGCCTGAGTTCCTCGACCGAGATCTGCTCAAAACCAACTCCCACTAGAGAGTGTCTATTTATACAACTTGACAGATAAATAGATGCAAGGTTTTTTTATATCCTTCAAGAGCAGCAGCAACCAGGTAAACTACTTCTGTAACATGAAACACCTGGATACTTTCTTTAGGGCTCACAAAAATACTAAGCTACAGTATTGAAAACCAAATGGAGATCCATGACAGCACTCCATTAATCTCAGAACAAAGTAACAGCAAGATCCACAAACCTGCTTACTCTAGCAGTGTGGAGATTCTCTTTGTGCCCATGCTTGATTTCACAACCATTTGACACTTTAAGTATGAAATTCAAGTGCTATATCCAGCCTCCTTCAAGACTGCAAGATCTGTGATGAAGACCATTTCTCATGCTACTTCCCGAATTTGTGCCAGGTAAGTATCCAACAAGAACAGTGACATTCACAGCAAAAGGATTTATGTATAAAACAGCAGCTGGAAGCTAGTCCAGAGATCAACAAAATGAACCTGCTGCCTTCCAAGTATTGTGTCTCTTTTTTGTAAGTCCCTAGAAAAGTCAGAGAGCTCACCTGGATTCTGATTTTTCACTGAAATTCAGAACATCAGGAATAGAAAGTCCTGTACTTCAAAAAAAAAAAATACAGCCAAGGTAAACCAAATTAAGTTTGGAAAACGCCAATCTCCATAATCAGCCTAAGAACCTACAGTATTAACTTTCACCTTCCTGATCCTCTGCTGAATTTTAGCTAACAGACAAAAAAGCATGCCAGAGAGATGGGTTACAGGTCTGTACCAGCTATCCTGGAAGGAAATCTGCAGTTCACACCTTAAGCAGACAAATTTGTAAAGGGAATACCATATCTTTTCTAAAGAGAAGGAAACACTTTGACGACCACACTTCAGCACTCCACTACATTTTCTGCTTAGCTACTGAGCTCTTGTCTTCTGAGCAGGCTCCAGCACTAGCCAAACATTTTCCTGTTCAATAAAGAACCAAAACATTTCCTCTTTGCAGGAATGCCCATTCTGTCTAAATGCATTTCCCTTACAAAGCACTCTGCTACAATTACAATGTAGGACCTTTTCACCCATCAGAAGTAACTTGGAATCTGTAACTAATTGCCTCAAAAACTTACCACAATATATTAAATTTCTATTCCTTATATAAATACCCTGTACCAAGTTCAGCTCCATGACAGTTCTCATTTCCTGGCACAGGATGCAAATGTTCCTTTGCTTGGCTTAACTAGAGCAAACTCCTCCTTCAACCAAGAAACACCAAAGCATCACCTGCTGTCTTGGAGGACTACCATGCCAGAATGAAACAGGGGCAACAGCAGCAGCTGAAGACACCTAATGGGCAGCCCCTGGTAGCATCCTCATGCACAACAACCATCTGTAATTCTAACCAGAGTGAATCTAAAATGTTGCAGAAATGGCTGGCCAAAAAAGAAAAAACCAAAGCCAAAACACAGACAAACAGTATGTCCTGTTTCCCAAGAAAGGGCATCTACTGACACTGAGTACTGATAACTATTGCCAAAATGAAACAGTCACCATGGGAGGCTAAGTAAATCTACTCCCAATTTAGAACAAATGAGAATTAGTGCTAGACTAACCCAATCTTCTTCTTTAAGAAGATCACTGAAGTCCAGACAAATTAGAAGTAGTTAAGCATTTGATAGATGACATGTAGGATGTTACTGGTTAAAATGAAGAGGATTAGGATTAATACCAGAGTTATAAGGAGGCTATGAAACTAAAAACTGCAGAGCATCACAGGCAATTTCAAAAAAGGAACCATTAAGCTGTACAGAGAATGACCTTTTTGGAATCTATTATTATTCTTGAAATTAATGTTAAATATTCTCAATAATGCCTGAAATACTCAAGAATTACTGATGTGCTACTGAAATTAAAGAGACGTAAATATATAAGACAAAGCATCCTGTAAATGTGGTAACAGAACTGTCACATGATAAATATAAATCAAAAAGTTACATTATTTCCATTATAAATTAGGAACTCAGTGACTGAGAAAAGGGAAAGAGGCTCTGGGATACGTTACTCATTACATAATGATGGCTCACCCTTAAGATGTGACCGTGGAAATGGCAAATACTACTATAGGATATTGTATAAAGTAAAAAATTCCCAGAAGAGAGGAACTAAGATCACTGCCTTAGCACAAGAAATCCATAAAATATTTCCTGGAATGTTCTGTATAGCTCTGGTCATTCGTGTTTCAGGGAGACTAATCAAATTTTGCAGCTGTTTAAAAAGGTCTACTAAGATGATCAAAAATTCCAGGAAATGTCTTACAACAGAAGAAAAAATAAATTAAAGAATGCTGGTTTAGCCTGACCAGATCCAGCTCAGAGCAGAATATGATTGGTCTCCACAAGTATCTGCAGATGAACACAGGGGAACAAGGAGAGCTGTTTAAGCTCAAGGACACTGGCGTATGAACTAATGAGAATGAATTAGCCATGAATGGAGTTAAGCAGGAAAATAAGAACTAGGATTCTGACTTTCAAAGTAGTCAAATTTGGAATAGCTCTGCAATGGCATGGCAAAGAGAATTCCACTTAGCAACTGCTTTCAGTAGTTTGTGAAAGCTTTAGAGAGTACTTTGGTTGCCAATATCAGACTTGAATCAATGCTCCAAAAGACCTATTCCAGTCCAACACTGACACGTGCCTTCTCAATGATG
Organism: Anomalospiza imberbis; assembly: GCF_031753505.1. Lineage (NCBI taxonomy): Eukaryota > Metazoa > Chordata > Aves > Passeriformes > Viduidae > Anomalospiza > Anomalospiza imberbis. Next base: position 22,438,797 of record NC_089688.1, read on the forward strand.
GGCCCTTTATCATCTCTACCTAAATTCTTATGTTAAGGTCATGAGATTACAGGAATATTTTCTTGTCATTAAAAAACCTGCAGGGTATTTATGCTTGCTTATAACAACAACTGTAACAAAGTACTACAGCAATATGCTTCACTGGACTCACTGTAGTCAAGAGAAGGAAGAAGTTACAAAAAGAAAAGGGAATGCAGATTTTTGTCCTTTTGAATATATTAGCAACAGGAAACAGCTTCTGTCACATTTTAAGAGGCTAATGTTAACATTATTTGGATTTCTTTCTGTTGAGATGCCTCTAAGACGCATCTTCTGAAACAAGATCAATCCATCATTTCTTGAGACTACAGCCCCTTCTCATTGTTCTAATGTGCAGGAGATGAATGATAGCTGGCTGCATTTCTCAATCATGCTGACAGTTTTGGCAAAAAAGAAGGAAGGGCATTGAGCAGTCCCAGTGAACAACCCCCCTGGAGAATCGCCAACATCTTCCTAATAGACAGAATTCAAGGCCAACTATCCATAAACTAAAAGCAACTCCCACATAAACACTGCTCCATTCTGTATTGCTCTCACTATAAATTACAGATGATGTGTGTAGAGAGGGAGACTGACTACATTGTATGACTTTCATGATAGACCATTTTTCTCTGAAACAACTAGAGACTGTTCTGGTTTCTGTATGGGCAAGCATGGAAACATTCAGACTCTTTCCTAGTCAGCATACAGTCCAGCCCTGATTAGTATCCAAGCAAAGACTGCCATCACCTTTCTCTACAGTGTTTCATCCATCCCACTATATTTGGGAAAAATTCTTACAATTCTGTAAGAATAACTATGTCCTAAGATGGAAATATCATGACAGAGTATTCCTACAAATGGAAAAATCCCATCTAGGGCACAAAGCCAGATGACAAAATTCACACTAGAGTTCTGCATTGGCTGGCATTATCCAAATTCCCTCTCTACCATCTTCTTCAGATCTGGCTTGTTCCAGGTGCTTCTGAAGAAGACAGGTCCATCTAGACTACTGTTAAAAGAACACACTTATTATTGTTCTGCTAACATACAACTGCACTTAAGAACTTCTTCATTCCTTTGTAGTATGGCCCTGCAACCTTTCCCTCCTCACCATGGGATGAAGCAAATTAAACCAGCATTAGGCCTTTTTGCTGCTTCTAGTCCAAACTGGTTACTCCAATGGATTCTGCCGCATGGCTCCTGCCACAGACTGGAAACACTTCTGTCCTTCCCTCAAGAAGACCAGAAAGACCCCTTGCTGAGCTTTCCCATTCTTCCTCATTCTCTCCTTTCTGTTGCTGTCATCAAATTGACTGAACAAGATCCTGTTTTAGCAGTGGGGGAAGAAAATTAAATCAGATGTTTCTCAATTTTTAGTACAGAGGAGGACTAGAAGTAGCTAGAGAGTGCAAAATTATGATCAGTCATTTGTTTCCAAGCAAAATCATTGCAGAAAAGTGAAATAATCTAAAACTATAAGTCACCATGTCTGCTTCTGAACCCTTCTGCCACCCCAGCTAACAAATCTGGCTGTGCATGCACAGAAGCAAATAGGCTGAGCACCCATTGGTTAATGGGACCATGGAACTTGCACATCGAAGAGAAAAAAAATGAATTTTAATGCAGTTTTTAGAAATACTTGTCATTGTTTCAGCATTGCCATTTAGTGAATGGGACCGATTTCTCTCTCAGTAGGGGATGATATTTTAATGATGTAACAATGTACTTCCCAGAAGAAAGACAAGCCTCATGAGGCAGATTAAAACTAAGAATATTCAGATCCCATTAAAATAAGACAGTTTCAAGCCATTTTTAAAATTAATTTTGTTTAATGATAAAATGGGTTATCTTAACAGGTGGCTAGCCAATTGTAAAATTAACCAAAACATGGTCAGAAGCACAAGGGTAGCTATTAGAAGAAGTGGTTTCTTTGTATTCTGCCTTCTATTATCAGTGTACTATATCACCCTACACAAATTCCTCCAGTCCATGACCTCCGGCAAATTTCTGAGCTTCAGCTTTCTCTTTCTGCAAGCAGGGGTAGCATTTGTCCAACACCAGAGTTCCCCAGCAACTCAGAAAAACTGGCATTACAAATCTCTGTTGTTTAATAAGCAGGAAATACTTAATGCAATTCCCAGGATGTTTATTTTCAACCATTTCTGTGGTATCAAGAAGTTTTTCACAGCACTAATCAGTATCCTGTCAGGGAAACAGCTTCATGTTTGATTGCTTATTAATTGTATTTTGAGCACTTACTCTTTAGCTGCAGCCACTGGACGCTGCTATGCTACAATTAATTTTCAGCTTCCACAGCTGAACACACAGTGGATTCAGCCCTTCTGTGCAAAATCACTTAAAATGTATAAAGAATATACTTTGTTGAGCATCTCCTGAATTGTAAGGAAGAAATGAAAAAGACTGAAGAAAACACTCTGTACTGGAAATACCAGTCAAGCTTGCTGCTGAGGATAGTTAAATATTACACAAATCTCACCAGCAAGCATGGAGTTTAAGATGATGCAATACAAACAGACAAGGAAGTGAGAAAACAGCCTATTCCATCTGGATTGATGAACTTTGCATGAAAATTTTTACATAAAAAATCAAGTTGCTCAGCTTGCTGGTTTTGCTGGTCTTAAATATGACCCTAAATACTGTTGCAGTAATCACTGAGAAAATTAATATGAGAAGAATATATAACAAACCATACAGAAGAAAAAAAAATTTTAGTGGGATCCCTTCACACAACACTTAGTGAGAATTCCTAATTTCCAGGTATAAATTACTCTTCTTGTAACAGAAAATAAGTATCTTTCATTAACATGTTTTACAATATAAATAAACTACCAACACAGTAAAATCCATAGAAAACAAAATAATGGATGAACACATTCGCTTGACAAATATATCCACTCAACATCTGTATGTCAGGAAATACTATTTGATCCCCACTTAAAATGTTTTTAGAGTGTGAAGTGAATTTTAAATGAGACCAGACCAGGAAGTTTCCTCAACCATTTAACTTTTTGTCTCAAGTCATTATATCTGCTACCTCAGTAGCCGCTAGCACTGAAAATAAAGAAGAAAACAACATAATTTTATATTTCATCTCATTTATGGCCCAGATATCAGAGCTTGGAGTATTTCCAGTGGCCAACCAAAGAGGACCATTTGATTTTTTCCTTCATTAGACACCTCTTAAAGAGGTCATCTCTGAACTCTGTACATTCCTACCTTACCTCTGGACATGATATACAGCTATGGAATAATTTTATTTTTTTCCTCTAAAATCCTCATTACCTTTCTGTATATCACAAACCATGTTAGGATACTGAGAATGTTGTGGCCATCACACATCTTGTATCTTCCAAAGTCTATTTAGGAAGCCCTTTGCCTAACCAAACTTCATGGTTAGAACAGTCTGCTTTATTTTACTAATGAGAATGATAATTTAGTACCAAATACTCAAGAGGAATTATAGCTCTGCTGACTGGCAAATAATTTGCCAAGGCAGATTAGTTTAGCTGCATAAAATAAATATCCACCTGCACATAGTAGCACTAATCAGGGCGTGAAATTAAACTTTTTATTCAGTGGGAAATAACTGCTGCAAGGCGGCGATTTAGTCTGAGAAGCAAATATTAAGGTCAGCCTATTCTCTCTGATGTTTATAGTACATATTACAGTGAGGAGAGCATGGTGCAACAAATTTGGCTTTTTAAGTCTATGAAACTAAATACTTCAGTGATGCGATAGCAAATTTGCCATTTGCTTTTCTAATTGCATACATTTAATGGAGCAAAATGGCTGAAATGAAACATTACCAGAAAAGCAAGGGTGAAGTTACTGAAGTACCAAAGGCCTGCATCAAGTGCAGAAAAATCTACAGCATGAAGTTTGGGATAGAAGAAAATCAATTAATGTTTTCCATACAATATACTAGTGCCAACAAACACCCAAAAAACAGGATGCTATTTCAGTACCATTGGAAAAACTGGTAAGTGTATGTTTAATATTCAAGCAGGATTTGCAGCCCCACATTTAAGAGGCAATGCTCTGCTATCCCAGCTTATGAAATTATTCTCATTGCTTTTATGACATCCTTGTTTTGGATACCCAAGGTTCTCTGCCACAATGTCCATGACAAAAATATGTTACTGGGAAGACTGGCAGGTTCTCAAAAGATTTTTTAAAAAATAGCTAACAAATAACAGGTCTTAAAAATTCTGGTCCTATTGACACCATTAATTATATAGGTTCAGTACAAGCAGAGCCTCTTTTTAAGTATAAGCCTTTGTCCATCTGTTCCATATATATACATGCACACAGCAGGAAAAAAAAATTCCAACTTTATTACCCTTCAGCCTTCCATTACACTGGCCATTCTTTGCTATATTTCCTGCCAGTTATGTGGGAGCTCCTACAAACATGCAAATATAAAAATTAATGAACTTCAGAGTTTTCCCTCATTAAAAAATAAAACAACTCACAACCAAAAAAAAACCCCCGACCACCAAATAAAAAATTTAAAAAAGATTAAAAAAAAAGAAACCAAAAAACAACCCGAAGATGCATCTTAAAACACAACCAGAAGGCTCTGGTTCTCCTATGAAACTGGAAGGCCCATCAGCAGCTCCTAGAATCTGATCATCCAAAACCAAAAGGAAAATGGTATTTTGGGGATGAAACAGGAAAAAAAAAAAAAAAACAAAGAACACTCAGACTGACTTCTTCCTATTCATGAGCCAGGAAATTAGGTGAATTACTGCAAATTAATTATTTCATAAAAACTGAGAAAGTGAAACTCTTTTAAGTATCAAGCTTTTGCCTCTCAAATGGTCCTAGATAGGGTCCCAAACTGGTCAAGTACTGTTCCAGGCACTGCTAATTAAACACAACTGAAGTTGTCACTAGTCCATTCAAGAAAACAGATGTTGCTTCATAGAGCTTTGATATTTTTCTTAAATACCTTTCAAAATGAGGAACAAAAAATATGAACTCTTATAAAAAGGGCTTTATTGTATTTTTATAGCATATTACATACCTTGTAACAATCATTCTGTTAAGTGTGAATGTCAGTTTTATTTTCTGTCCCTTTTTTCTTGGCTATTTACAAGCTTTGTAAGAATCGTTCCTTAATTAAGTCTAAACATAGTTTTATATAAATGGATTCCTGGAATTAAAAACGTTCAGACTTAAGAAATGATTGTTACAGAGACTGTAACAGGCCGTAAAAAAGAATGCCACTTTAAACAAAGATTTCTCATTTTAATTAAAAAGATAATCATCAGAACATTCGTATACTTAACAGAACCATTTGAAGCTACTTTGAAAAAATATCTACTATTCTATGCAGGCTCATGTAGTTTATATGACATTTAATCAAAGTCTCAGTTGAACCTATCACACTCATACTTTCAATGCTGTATCTACTGTTTCAAACACTTATTCAATCTTGAAAGTTACTTATTGAGCACCTCGATTTCTTGTTCTTTTGTAAATGACTATGGAAATCCCATATTCCTGAATGCATAAAAGCAGAGCTCTCTGTGGCAGGGGGTTCTGGGTGGGATGTTTGTGTGCATTTTTTAGGTTAATGGGCACGTTCCCCTCTCTATTTAGCTTGTGCATCAGTTTCTTATACACTGTACTTTATAAAGAGTGTACTTTCATCAGCAGGACTGTACAAAAAAGAAAAGAGGCTGAAGTGAACTAAGACAGGTTCCACTCTGGTAAAATCCTTGCTGCAGCTGCAGAACACTGGACTATTTAATTTTAAAGATTGTCTTTAAATCTATGAACCATCTTTCATTCAAAAGAGAAAAAAAAACACATCAACAAAACTTTTGAAAGCTGATGTGCAGAACACATGATACAAGACACTCATTCACCAGCAAAAACAGTCTTGCCTTTTGAGCAGTGGCTTAGTATTGTGTGGTGTTAATACACAGCAATTTAATATCAGGAATACATTAGGTCTTATTAAGACATAGAGGTAAACTGAGTAAGCAAATGAAATTAAATAAATTACTTAAACCTTAAAATATTAGATTATACATATTGTACCTGAGCACAGATAACCAGGAAACTGTGGCAGATATCAGTTAAATGCAATACTGCTTCACTGGCAAGTAATCCAGCCAACACCAGCCAGTGAGAAGGCAGCTGCCTTCTGCTCCCATCAAAAAAGTTGCACAGACATGAGCATACAGAAAAACAACAGAGTACTCTTTGCCTTTCAAAATATCAAATATAGATGCTTTAAAGAAAAATAATTTTATTCATAATATTAGCACTGGATGAAGCTTTCCCATAACATTTTTCTGTTAGAGTTAGACATTAAAGTGAAAATCCAAGTCACCAGGTCCATCTTGCCTGGTACCTTGTGATTCAAAAGGGCTGCTCAAAGTCCATGTCAAAAATTAAGTTCTGACATTTTTAAGGGGGAAAAAAAGTATTATTTTCTAGAGAAGCATAAACAAACCACCACCAAGAGCGCTGTTTTTCAATATGAAATGAGAACTACCCCAAACACATATCAAAACCAAACTGTCTCTCCTGCCTTTGATAATAGGCCTCATACCTTCAAAATGTATTTGAATCTTTACCAACAATGCTCCTTGGGAAGCTCTCAGGAAAATCAGTAATTATTAGCAAAGCCCACCACAAGCCAAACTGTTAGCCACCTAATAAGAAAGATGCAAATGAAGCATATCACACACTCTGATGGACAAGGTAATCCACTGTGAATGATTCAGCATTAGCTGAGAGGATGCACGAGCTGATCTGCTACCTCTGCGTGGATAACTGTACCAGTGCCACTACTGCAGTGCCTGAGCACTGTCTGAGTGCTACACTGCCCAGAAAAGACATTTCCAGAGAGGCCAAGATGATACTTGCAACCGATTCCTCATGTATGCTGATGCATCTATCTGTGCCACCCTTCCAGGAATACCAGAAGACCCCACCAAGTCTGACAAACACCTCACTTCATCAGCAGAATTAAAGGAAGAGCCACGTTCTGGACTGATACACACTAAAGCAAAAGCCTGGGATGTGCTTAACAAAAGCTTTGCTTACTCTATTCTCAACCCGTGAGCAAAAAAAACCCTAAAAAGTTCAGAATGGACAGAGAGAAGTCACATCTTTCGCTGCATGTTTTACAGGCATTTTGCATACAAGAGGCACTTTAATAAAACATGAAAGAACATGGGTTAGCTTTTAGCTCTCAGTGCAGCCTGTTCTTGATAATTCTTCCATTTATCTGGTGCTCTTAACAGATGCATATCCCAGAAGAGCAGTTTCCTCTCACAGGCATGCCTCTCCTCAGTGTCAGGGAGCTCTGTTGTTGGAGTCCATCAAAATCTATTGTTGTCCATCTATATAATCTATTGTTGGAGTCCATCATCATCCTGCCAGCTGCAGGATGGACAGGGATTCCCTGAGCCTCCAGACCCAATCTTACAGATGGTCTCAAACCACCCAGACTAAACCCTTGAATGAGAATCTCAGCACAGGGGGAGAAAAAAATAATGTATGAGAAGTCAGCATAGCATGCTCACAATGCTGTCCGGCAGCAGACAAGAATGTTTCAGCAGAAACTTTTTGGGATGTGAAACTCACTGTCTAGAGGCAGGCTGTAATTACCAAGCTTGGCCAAACACAAGTGCAGCAGGATCTGGGACACTCCTTTGGCCAATCCCACACCAAAGATGGCCATTCATTATTACTGATTGCTATCTCGCTGATTTAGGTGTCCGTAGCATTTTTCCACTTCACCTAGCTGAGACTCTATAAATCTGGCAAACTTGGAGACTACTAGCAAATGGATCAAAAAGTCTCAAGAGAGAAATAAATTCTTCCAGATTAAAAGCCAAAAGCCAAACATGTGTATCGAAGCTCAATTAGAAATTAAAATTTGCAGTTAGTGTTTCCTCAATTTCATTTTGGGCATATGTTCTGAAGATTTAATAGAATTCCTTCTTCCTGATGAGCTCAAGTTTAATTCTGTGCCACTAGAAGCACTAATCCAAAACAAACTTTAAGCAAGTGCTGCCAGTCATTTAAATTATATCATTAGGGAAAGAACAGTTTGGGGCACCTGGAATTTACATTCAATTCAGTTGGCAACACTTTGTTTTCATTTCTAAATTTTACATTTCTGGCCAACATGCTTAGAAATATCAACAAATGAAGAAAAAAAAAAAAAGAATGAAACTACAGTTTAAGTGCACAATGCCTCAAATCTATGGAAATTAGCCATATTTGAAGAGCATCTTGGATGCATGTACTGTTTTCCATACCAAAGGCCAACTCAAAACCTAAACAATGTACATGCTCCCTGCAGTTCCTATCAGTGATATGCTGCTGCAGCAGCAGGTGAAACACTCAAGTGCCAGTATTTAGAGATCTCGCAGTAGAACGGGAGGAAAAACAAAATTACAGAGAGATGGTGAGCAGTACAGCAGGATAGTCTAAGGTGCACAAATGAAGAAAAAAAATCCAAGAATTACATGCGCAAAGCCTGCCGGTGCCTGTGGGCCCCTCTGCCAGGTCCTGCCTCGCTCCACTTTAACTTCTCCCTCTCCCAGGTGGCACCTGCAGCCGCCTCCCCCTCCTCCCAAAGCTCCCTCTGCCCGGATCTGGGGACCCTGCTCACTGCCCTCCCCACAGGCAGGACGCCCCCTCCCCGGGCCCCGCTCACCACCTCCCCCGCCCGCCCGCCCAGCGCCCTCCGGCCCGGCCCAGCCCCGAGGCCCGGGTCCCCTTCCCCACTGCGCCCCGCTCCATCTCGCCCCCCTCCCCCGCAGCCCCTCCACAGACAGAGGTGCCCACCCTCCCCCGCCGCCTTTGCCAACCCCCGCGGCCCCTCACCATGAACTTGAGCGCCTTTTCCTGCAGGACGGCCTCGGCAGGGTCCATCGTCCTGCGGGGCCGGGCCGGGGCCGCCCCCCCGCTCAGTGAAGGCCGCAGCCAGCGCAGACGGGAACCTGCGCTGCCCCGCGCCCCCCCACCTCGCCCCGCTGCCCGCACAGCGCATGCGCCGCTCCGCAGGCCCACGGGAAATGGAGTCCCCGGCCACGTCCCTGGCAAAGGTCCGACCTGCCGGAAAAAACTACAAATCCCGGCAGATTCCGGACCTGCGGGCACGCTGGGAGCCGGCTGGCGCATGCGTTGTGTGCAGTGCAGGGGGCCGACGGGGGTTGTAGTAACATGGGGCCGCAAGGTTGCGAGTGCGGGCCGGGGTAGGATGGACGCGGCCGCTCGGGGCGGGCGAGGGAGGCAGTGAGGAGGCGCGTCCTGCAGGTGCCGTGTGGGCACTTCCCAGCTCCAGACCTTCCCTGGGGCGGAAGGTACGGCTGGCTCCTGAGTCACAGCCCCGCGCTCTCCAATGCCCCCAGGAGGGCTCGGCTGGTCCCACGCCGTGCTCCGGCTGCGCTCCGTGCTCCGTGTCCGAGTCGAGTGTTGCTGGTAAACCTAAACTGAGCCCCGTGCACTGGGTGCCGGCAATGTCTGGGGAAAAGTTACCACACCGAAGGTCCGCAGGGCATGTGAAACTGGAAATTTGCATCACTGAAATGGATCAAGTAGGCTGACATCATTCTTGAGAGATGTTTGTTTGAAGCCATCCTGTACATAAAAAGCCTCCCGTGGTGCTTTGGTGCCCTTTTTCTAATAATGTTTCTAGATCAATTGTCCCTGAAAATTGGACCAAGTCTTCTTTGCTACACTAAGCAGCAAATAGAAAAAAAGAATTGATCAGCATTCCTTGACTAGCAGCTGCATAAAGACAGGAGAATATTTACCATATCTTCTCTGTTTCTCTGTTGCACACCCTACAACACCAGCTCACGTGGTAACCATAGTTTCTAATCCTCTTCTTTATTAAATTTGTCTCATCTCTTTCCAGTTTTTCTACATTTTTCACAGTGCCCAAAAACTGAGGCTGCCTTGTATGGAGCAGCAGAGAGGAATTGCTTCCTGTGGTTTTAATACCAACTATAAGACCCTGATAAGTTTTTACTTCTCTATAGCAAACACAACACTGATTTCTAGCCAGTTTGTCATCTAGTAAAACACTCAGGTTCTTTTCCTTGCTGCATTTATATATTTGGCTCTGCATTTTAAGTGAGATACTCTGAATTTCTTCCTATTTAAATGTAAAGAAGCCAGCAACAAACATCAGCACTTGCATGCCCATATGCAGCTCAAACCCATTGTTTTCACTCCCGTGTTTGACACAGGAACAAAAGGGAAGCTTCAGGCAGGTACAAGACCTGTATCTCCTGAGTCCCAGTGCCTTCCCTCATTTTCTCTAAACACTCCATCTCCTCCAGATTTTCAGGCAGAATGATTAGAGAGAAAACAGAGGATGCAGAGAATGTGCCCATTACTGGATTCCTCCCAGGGCCATGTGACTAGGTGGTGCTTCATGATCCAGTGCCAGGAGTGTTTGCTGCACCCAGCAGAGGTGACAGGGAATGTCAGCCTTTGCAGGGTATGATGCTGGCATGATCTATGCTCCCAGAGCAGTCATCTAAGAGAAGGAGGAAGAGATAACCTGATGTTCTCCCTCTACAATCCCAGGGCACTGAAATCTCCCAAATAAAGCTTCCATGTCACCAGGACAAGAGGCTGCCATTCTTGGACTGACGCAGCCATGCTCTTGGCCGTCATGCTTTAAGCCCAGACTCTTAGCAGTGAAATGCCTGAAATGCTTGGCTCTAGTGGGGCTGGGCACTTTCCAGACTGCTGACAGCACTGAAAACACTCACCACGATTATATAAATAACAGTAATTATAAGGAGGGAATCCTATAATTACAAAGGGAGGGCTCCTGTAACAGCACTGAAGGCAAGCAGGGGCTGCTGGTGCTCGAGGCAGGGCTCTCCCATGTCTCCTTCCTCCAGGCATCCTGCAGCTGGCTTGGCTTGTAAATGGATCCTCCTGGTAGCAGCGTGGCAGGCTCAGGGCTTTGATTGCATGGTTTATTTGTCAATAATATCTGATGCCGGCCTAATTGTTGGAAAATTGGAAAGTGTAATGCTTCAGCATTAGACACCAGTGTCCCAAAGCCCTCCAGGCTGATTGATCTGTCTGGACTGTAACTTACAGGGGATTAATGTCCCTGAACTCTTTGGAGCCAAAACTAATGAGTGTTTAGGTGCTGGACTTAAACTTGGTGGTAGAAGGTCATGACTTGGTTATTCTGCCACACTGCCATCAGTCCCCCACAATGCAGAACCACTGCAGAGGGACAGGGCAGGAGCCTCTACCACAGCACAGAGTGACTGAGGAAGGACTCCGAGAAACAGCACTTGGCCCAGCAGCGCTGAGCGTGGAGTAACACCTTGTTGTGGGAACCTCACCTGGATCTCTGCGTCTGCGGCCTGACCTTGTGGCCCCTTCCCACTGTGGGATGCTCCCTGCAGCTGAATGGCCAGCTCTGCACCCAGCAGCTTGCTGAGTCCTCTGTGGCCAGAGGAGAGAATGATCAGCACGCCAAGCTGTGACACCATCAAGGTGTCCCATCAGACAGCAGGCAAAGAGACCAGCTGGAGAGGTCTGTGGTTCATAAGGCAGGGAGAAGGCACACTTCAGTAGATTTACAACCAAACAAACAATTATTTGTTTGAATTGCAGGAACTGGACATGTGTAGTCAGTGCTGTCTCTGCCACAGTAGAGCTGCCCTGACCAGCTCCTCTTTACTTTTCCTTGAAACAGCAACCATACCCCTCCACGCTGCCCTCCACCCCCTCGCTGCAGAGCACTGAAACAAACCCATATAGTGCTCAGGGGCCTCACCATCCTTCCAGATGAAGGATGCTACCTAACAGTAAAGATATTACTGTGATTATTTTTGCAATAGCATATTGCTCTGTGTATTCCAGACTCTGCGGACCACATCCACGCCTGGTGTAACGCCATGTTAATTTGCTGTGGCAGTCATTAATTGGGTAAGGAACAGCTGGTGCTTTGCTTCAAGTGAAGCTGATTGGGTCAGTAAGTAAGTGGTTAAGAGATCTACAGCAGGTATAGCCCTACCTTTCTCTGCACTCCAGAGGGGTTTCACTTCTTGTCCCAGTGACCTGTGGTGGAAGCAGCAAGATCTGGCCATGAAACGTTAGGGAACTTTAATCAGTGCAATTCCTTTGGGCATTATTGCCTGAATTTTTAAATTTTGAATAATAAAGGATGATTTTAAATTAAATTTGTGGAGTTGCCATCTGTGTGGGCTTGGCCTTGTTTTCCTCTTCTTTGGCAGTGCCTTGGCTTCATTCTTTCCAAGTTGGAGCAAAAAGGAAGGGAAGTGAAAAGAAGGGAGTTCACTGGTGGAAGAATCTTTTGTTGTTCCCTTTGTCCTGCAAGAACTTGGCAGCAGCAGTGGCAGCAGCTGCTACTGGGGCTGTGTTTCACAGTGCTGAGCACAGAGGCAATCTCTGGTAGCATAAGAGCTTGTGAGAAGGTGACAGGAACCCCTACAACCAGAAGCATCCCAGTGGTTCAGCTCAGCCTCTCCAGCCTAGCTTATCCCTGATGGTGGCATGTGTCACACAGGGCTCTGGCATCTCAGCTAAAGACACTTGGTGTGCAGTGGCCTAGGGAAACGGAGGGCAGAATGGCTCCCTGTAGCCTGTGGGCAAAGGGTCTTTTTTAGGACAAAAGGACACTCAGTCATGCAAGAGGGAAGGGAGGGAGTCCAGGAGCACACAGTATGAATTATGTTCACTGAGCAGGACACTACTCATTACCTGGTATAAAGACACGTGCAAGGCTGCACATATGGAGGGGATGAGCAGAGAGAAAGGCTTGTCTGCAGAGAAACCACAGTAGTGTAGGCTGTAGATTAACCTCTACGGGTTGAGCTGATTGTATCCCTTGTGCTGCTGAAAAGGAGAGCTGTATCCTCTCTCCTGTCTCTGACAGCCACATGTTTCTTCTCACTTTCTGCTGGCTCCAAAATCTGTTTGCTAGCACAGTGAGCTGGTTTAGTTGACTATAGTGGCAGGAAAATTATACTCAGGAAATATTAACTAAACACTTTGCTGGCAAGTCAAACTGGCTTTTTCTTCTGACCACACAAATGGCAAAGCTACTGTAAGGGCAAGTGGACCAAGGCAGAGGAGGATGAGACTGGTCCCTCTTAGTTACTGGGAGCTGCTAATTCAGCAAATAGAAGGTGGAATACTTCTTGTCTTCCCACTTGTCAGGATCTCCAGACCCTCCTGGGGGTTGAGAGCCATCCTTGCACTAATATCATCATCACTGGCTCTGGATGGCCAAGGCAGAGTGTCTTGAAGAGGACAGATCCTGAAAGTTTGGAATCCTTACAAGGATCCTGAGCAGATTAAACCTGAGCTCACTTCCCAGTTTCCCATCCTACCATAGTGGCTGCATGCTGCTGCTCCCCCACCAGATTCACTTGGCCACTGGGAAGCAGAAGATGCTGAAGCCCTGGTCCCAGTCTTTTCCATAGACTCTGTAGGTGCTTTGTTTAAAATATGGATTAAAATAAATCAGGGTGACAACATTCTTGCACAGGTACTATACCAACTGTTCAGCAGCCTTGCCAGTCTCCGAGGTCTTGCCAGAGGCCACGGTGAGGAGCACCAGGCTGAGGCATATACAGAATCATGCACCCCAACTCCCAGCCAGCCAGGTGCCTCCAGCACAGATCTGGAAGTGTCTCCTTACCCTTAAAGCAGCTCCTTCCCTCTCTGAGGCCTTGCTCCCTCCCCTGGGATGTGTCCTTTGGTGTTTGCAGCACCTTCCATCAACCTGTCCTTGACACAGCAGCAATGACAAATTCATCAGTCCTTTGGCAAACACGAGTCCAGAGGAGCATTGCTGGGAGCTCAGTGCTGCTGCCTGAAGGGTGGCAAAGGAGAAAGAAAGATTTCTTCTTACGAGGACAAAAAACAAACCCGAACCACCAAACCTGACCCGACAGAACAAAAACAACCCCAACAAGTACCTTGTAGTCAGAACAGCCTTTTAAAGCCTCATGAATATTTAGTTTATCCTCATGTAAAATATATGACTTTGTGTAAGGATCAGGCAAAGGAGGTGCATGATTTTTTTCTGATTTATGGGCCCAGCAACGGATTATTCATAGCAGAGCAGCTGTGTGGAAAGATTCATCCACTGCAAAATGTGATTGTACATCAGGCAGTGTGAGGGAACAGAGCTATGACTAATGGCTACTTTACATATAAATGAGAAGGTTTTCGCTAGGAACTGTAAAAAAAATACAATCGTTCAGCTGACGGGCCTGGCCTCTTTATCGAAAGTGCTGCACAGGGGCCAAGGAAACACGGAACAAGCCTGGCTGAAGGCACTGCCTTCTCTCACATCCTTCAACATGCAATAAATGAGGCAACAGTAGTCAAGACTTTCAAGGGCCAAATTTGTTGCTAGCATCAATCTGCAATGGGGAAAGGCAGATGTTTCTCCTCCTACCTTGAATGCCCCTGAAGTCCCTCCTGGCCAGGCAGGGATGGACCCTGCTTTAAGCATCATGCTCAAAAGCAGAGGGGCAGCATGACCCAGGGTGCCTGGCACAAGGCCCAGCATAAACCCTTTGCTTCCCCTCCCCACTGTGACATGGCACCCCCCTCGCTCGCTCTTCTAGCCGAGACGGGTTGTCTAGACATTGCAGTTGTGGACAGATGTTGGGGCTGTAATTTATAACAACGGCCTCCAGAAGGCAATTCCAATTTGTTTCGCTAAAGCTTTAAGTTACAGGCAGCAAGATCTCCTGTAAATACTTTTGACTTACAGAGTAAGTATATAAGAGAGTTTTCCTGGCAAAAGCCCACTTGTTACTGTGACTGTGCCTTTCTCCATATCACAGAGGCACATTACAATGCATAGATCCAAAAGCAATTGCCCTCTGCCATGGACCAAACGAGTCCAAGAGTGACCTGCGTTCCAGGAGCTAACAGACATGCAGTTCTTAGAGGTTGCTTCTACAGTGTCATTCACTGCTCCGAAGAGGAGTTTGGAATCCTGCCTGCAGAGTTAACCCACTCATTCATGTGCACCCCATTCCTTGTGGGGCATTTTCCTGTCAATTGGTGTCTGAAGGAGAACTCAGAAAAGGAGATTTCCCCAGCCCTTTCCCCCAAGAGGGACACCTCTCTTGAAAGCAAAAAGGCACTCACAGGAAACATTTCCCTCTAGGAAATGACTCACACAGCCTTATCTCTGCCCCAGTTTCTACCAATCCTCTTCAGAGCAGAGTAGGCATCACAAGGCCTTCTCCCTCCCTCACCCCATATCTCAGACACTCCTTTTGCTGCTCTAACCTTCCTGTGAAAGACAACCATATCAGTTTTGCAAACCTGCAGCAGATACCATGACAATGAAAAACCCAGAGCTGTGCGCCTGTAGCCATGGGCAAAGAGGGCACCAAAGAGTCACAAGCAACTACTTTCAGCATTTCTGTCATTCAAAGCCTTCCAACCAAGGTTAGACAAGCAAGGGAGAATTCCTCCAACACTGTTTCACAGCACCTACAGTTCATCTGCTTGCAGAGTCTGAGGGGAAAAAACCAGAAGCCCTTTAGCAATTGTTTGCTCCTGCAACTGTGTTTGTGCAGGTTGTTCTTAACTGAGCAGCACAGACTTTGTCACAGAGCACTGATGTGCTCTGCAGTGGCTGTATTGGTGCAGAGGTGCATGAGTTCCTATGGAGTCATGTGCTGAACTGACTGGAAGTCCCTCCAGCAGTCCCTAAGAAATTACAAAAGCTGGTACTAATATCCAGCAGCCAGGCAGGCCCCAGAGATCCCAGTCTGCAGCAGATTCAATCATGCTAGGTGCACTACTGGAGGATCACTGCCCAGGAAACTGGCAAACTCCTTCATTTCAGTCTACGTAGATTTCCACATTTGTAAGTCTGCCTGTCCCCTTCATCTCTATGGCTAGGCCATCATACTGGTGAAAATCTGCAGAAGAGCTTTGCATGAATAAAACCACTAGAAAACAGATACATGAGGTTTTATCTCATGTTCATTAGAGGAGAACATATTTGGAGACTGGGAAATAGCATACAGCTGAAATCCCACCTTTAAGAGTCCCAGCACAGGACATCAAGCAAAAGAAAATTAAATCTATATATTTATATAATAATCATATTTAACTTATAAATATATATTTAACTTATATGTATTTGAAACAAAGAGCATAGAGTGTGGCTGGAGCACAGCCAGCCACTATGACAACTTCACCCATAAAGCAAGATTATGGAGAAAGAAGACCCTGCAAAGTCTAGAAGACACAAAGTGCTTCAATTAGAGGACATTTGTCTGAGGTTTGGTTTGGATTAGAGACATGCTGCATTTGGATTTGCAGCTGAAAGTCTGCAGCCTTGTGAGAGGGTCAGAAGGAGAAACCCACTGATCTCCCAGAGGAGTGGGAGCAGAGACCAAACCAGCACAACCACGCTTTGTAAAATGTGTGTCACTTTGGTTCTAGAGTTTGCAATTAAAGCAATGGAAAACAGCAGTTTTCATGTTTCCAGCCAAATTAAAAAGTCTTACTTTCCCCAGCCCCCAAAAGTTTAATCTCAGATTTAATGAAACATTTAATTTGAAGCAATATATCTTAATTTGTGGGGAAGCAATTTATTGAATTAAAGTAAATAAAGTAATAAATTATTTATTGTTCTTTAATTTTGAATTTTTCAGCAGAGTGATGAGCTGAATTCAAGGCAAAAAAATGCCCGAGCCCCCATTTACCTTCATCTGCAAGGAGAATGCTTGATGCCTCTTTCAACTCAGCACGGTTTGGGAGAAGGTCTTGAAGGAGAGGCTTTTCTAGGAGAGAATCAGACTTTTGGCACTCAGCTTCTTTTGCTACCACAAAGGCACATTTCCATACCGCTTTGCATACCTGTGATTATCAGTGCAGGGGAGGCACAGTGGTGCTGCAGCTCATTCTGCAGGCAGCATTTAGACCAGCCCAAGGCAGGCAGATGGTTTCATCCATGGGAATCTGACTTGGACACTTTTCTGTGCCCTGAAGGATGGTGTGGGGATTAGGATCCAAAAGTGGATTTTCTTCATTTCGGCTTTAAAATGGGAAAGCAGAGCAGGTATCTTAAGTTTAGGTTACTCTTCCAAAACATATCACAGTTGCAAATTGCATATCCAATACCTGCAGCCCAGCCAGCTGCTGCTGAGCCCCAGCCTGGAACTGTACTGTCTCTATCAAGGGAGAAAAGCCAGATTTTCACGGGAGAGGACTGGGAGAGGACAGGAAGGGCATGACCTATGCCTCACTTGCACACTTTGTGCCCTGAACCAGCTTCCAAAGTAAAATACAGATCTAAATACTGCATCTTATGCATTTCCAGATCCCCTGTAGGAACCTTAGCAACTGATGGAATAGAAAGCCAAGGCTGAGGTGCACAGATGATCCCAAGGAAGTAAACAAGCCAGATTCTGCAGGTTCCCCAACAGTCAAGAGGATAAGGTGGCCCTGGGACTAGTCAGCTCCATGGGCATGAAGCCTGGGGAGCTAGCATACTGCTGTTTCCAGAGAGCTGGACTGGACAATTCCCTCTGCTGTTTGCTCAAGCACTTCCAATTAAACCCAGTGGAATTCAATCTCTTACTCTTAATAAACTTCCCTGTTTCCTTGCCAACTCCCCTCTGGACACCAAGACACTATTACTCCAAACACAACAGGAAAGGGCTATTTTTTTCTGCAAACTTTCTGACTGAAGAGGCAAGCGCAATCCCCCCTAGCAGGATCTGAGCCATTAGAATCCATGAAAATTAACTGCAAATAAACACTGGGGAGGGGAGGGGGATCGGGGCTGCCAAGCCACAGCAAAACGATTGTGCACGTGCTTCCCCAGACAGGTGAAGACCTGCAGTTGCTAAACAGTGTGTACCTGCACACGGGACCCAAAATGGAATTTGGGAACTTGTGTTCTGCTCTGAGCGTGTATATCTCCAAGGATGCTGCCCCTTATTTCCATGCCACCATAGGTCCATTTTCATGTATCCCAGGCATGCAGTTCTCTGGGTGGGAAAGCTCTAAAAGCCCCTTTCTTGTTGCTAACACCACGCTACAGTATGCACACATAAGGAAACTCTGCAGCCCCCCTTCTCCAGCCTAGAGTCCTCATCCCCACGTGCTACATCTCCATTGCACAGACCCAGAAGATTAATGCAGCCATCTCTCCTTTCCCAAAGCCCTGGTCGCAGCTTTGCAAGGCAGGAGCCTCCTTCTCCTCTCTCTTCTCCCTGACAGATGCCTCAGAGCCCGGGGCCGCAGTTAAGGTGACAAGATTCAGCAATTCTTTATGAACATTTCATTCCCGCTCGCTACACGACGTAAATTAGATGGTGTGTTACATTCGGGCAAGAAGCACGATATGTCACTGTGGCGCCGGCCCATTGGATGGAGAGGCTAATCCTGCCGTGAATTTCATTACTGCTTTTATGCCATCGGAATTAGCTCGGTGACAGCGAGCCTGATTGTCTTTCACTAGGGGTTTGCCGGGGCACAGGAAGGCTCCCTCCCTGATGGGAGCACTGCCGAGTGACCCGGCCCTGTGGCCGCTCATCGAGCCTTCCCTGGGGCAGGGAGGGAGTGGTGTCCAGCTCGTGGGGAGCTCTGATGTTCCTCCTCCCCACTGCTCACATAAAGAGATTGAAGGATCCCCTTGCATGGGTGCGGCCAGGATGATGACAACCCCCTTCCCTGTATCGGGAAGGTGTTTTATCCCGCTCCTCGCCTTTATGTTCACATAGGCAGCTGTCCTGAGAACACTCTTCTTGCTACGATGGATTCCTCATTCTCCCAGCACACACTGTGTCAGGTACCACTGCTTGAAAGCCCAGAGCCTGAGAGCCATGGACACAAACTGCAATCCGTGCTGCAGCTGGGCCAAACTCAGTTCTCATATCAGTGTCTGCACTTGCGGGTTTCATGCCCTTGCCCAGCGTAAGAAGAGATGAATGAGATGCACAGAGACATTTCCCATCACTCAGGCTCAGTTTGGCCAAGTTTCCTCCTGAAGCTCCTCCTCTGATGAAGAATATCATAAGTCTGGGTGACTCAGCAGATGCTGACTATAGGGATTGAAGCTGGATTAGTTGAACCCATCCTGTGTTTATCACTCCATCTTGTTTATCATACCATCTCTCCTGTTATAGTGCTACTGCTAATCAGGGTGCAAAGCCAGGAACACACAAGAGCTTTCCAAAGAGCCAGCACTTACCTAGGTGAGATTGCATTCCCAGTAAGAAGTGGCAGAGAGAAATCTGGGACACCTGGAGAGCCCAAGCAAAGCAAAGGTAGGGCTGGCCACATGCACTGTACCCACTTAAGAAGTTTCACATTCCCTGGTGAAACAAGGGGTCTCAGAAACATGCTGTGAACTGTCCCCTGACGCTGTCTCCAGACTCAACCATCAAGAGTCTGCTGAACCTGAGCACCTACATTTCATAAACATCATGGCTTTAGTTCTCCAAACCTAGCTTCTGGAAATACTTTCTCTCTCCCTGAAGGCCCATGGCAGGCCCACACCTGCCCACCTCTTACGGAAGTGCTTGACCTTCCTCCTGGTGCTTTTGAGCACTGCTGCCATTTACAATGTTTAAATGTCAGTGTGATGCCCTCCAGGGGTCCAGAGGATTGAGCTACAAAACACTTGAAGGTTGCAGATGACGTTGGTGATGGTCACCAGGCTGATCTAATTGGTTCTGCACCCTAGCATAAGTTCAGAAACCAAATTGCAGGAGCAAGGATAGGGGCACATATTGATCATCACAGCCTATCATCCCAATGCATCTCCAAAGTTCAGGTTTTGTGGTTCTGCATAGTTAAAATTTCAAAGCCTCCTCCAGTGGTGGATATGGCCCCTGGAAAATGCATAGGAGGCTTCAAAGCCAGACGACTAGCAGGAAAAAATCTCTTATGACATTCATGGCTGGAAGGTCTAGGTATGCACCAGCTCCTGAAGTGCTCTGTGCCTCCAGACATTCATGCTGCTCTCCTTCTGGCCGTCCCAGTGTCTTGTCCCAGGGCAGCTTTGGGTGATCCAATACTCAAAGTACTGGTGCAGGCACTTCAAAACATCCCCTGGGGGACTGAAGGAGCCCTCCTGTGCGGGGTGTTGTACAAACACTGCATGGGGGAAAAGTCCTCTTTTGCCCGAGCAGGAAAGCTGATATCCATAACTGGCAAAGGACAGTGTTGCACTTACTGGGAGTCAAATCCACCTGGCTGGGGTGTTGCCAAAGGGCAAATTAGATCTGAAACCCATCCCTAAGGGTGAATTTGAGAGCAGAGATGGTCAAACTGTACAGTCTGGATATCTGGAGAGAGCCAGTAATGCCAGTGTCTGGAGCTCTGCTCTGTACTGTTGGACCCCTCCTCCCACTCTCAGGACAAGAGGATGCACAGCCTTAATGCACATCTATTAGTCAAAGTGCTCTCCTCTTAGGTAAGCACTTTGGGAAGCTTGCCTAGTCCCTCACAGTAATACTCCATTAGTCCTTCACTCCAATTAGTGGGAGGAGGAGTGGGAGGGGATGGGAAGAGCAGGAGGAAGTTAACAACCGATTTGGGTTGATAAACTACGTAAGAGGTTTGTCAAAGACAGGAAAAGGAATAAAAGCAGTCACACCTCAAATGTTTGCAGGACAAATGCTTGAATGTACTTAAGAACAAGGTGTAGTAGACAAGGACTCCTGAACTCTCCCCAACGAAGGGGGCAGGATGAAGCCTTTCCTCTGTCCTTTGGGATGGGGGAGCAGGTAGCACCTGGAGCTTGGATGGGAATGGCAGCCTCTTGCCAGCAGTTTGATGGATCTGTTGTTGAGTTCAACCAGGATGAAAAAAAGAAGTAAAAATTAAAATGAGAATATAATCTGCTATTTTGTCCACAGCCTTCTTGATAGTTTTCCTCTTCTCCATCATCAAATTTAATGCAAACATGCCCCCAGAGAGCAGGGCCAGGGTAGAGGACCTCAGTGCTCAGAAGAAATCAGATTGGCTTTGTGATATGTCAGGAGAGGTGACAGTTGAACCCCAGAGGGCAGAGAGTGTCCTTTTTTGGGGGATCACTGGGGTCCAGGTCCCACTGTCTGAGTAATGTCAGTCACTGCTCTCTACGGCTCGAGAAGCCTCCCTAACCCTGGAGGTATCCAAACCTGAAAAGGACTCACCTGTGATAGGGCACAGGCTCTAGGCAGATCCAGCAGGAAACAGTCATTAGAGAAAGCAACTGTTTGGGCACCACACAGCATATGACTGCCCCTCAGCCCAGCTCTGTCACCCCGCCACAAAGCACCCCAGCGACAGAAGCAAGGGCGGGAGAGGCTGGTCCCTCCCAGCCCCCAGCCCAAAACCAGCCCACCGGCACTCTGAGCATCACTTCCCTCCCCTCCAAGCCTCTTCTCTTGCTGTGCCAATCGTCCAGGCTTCAGGCAGAGCTGATTCATAGAGACAGCTCTCCTGGCAGCCGAGAGCAGTCTCGGCTGGATTTGCCCCCAGACGCAAGAAAGCCTTGGACAGATAATTCATCGTGCAGCCCGACGCAGCCGAGACAAGGCCAGGAGCTGTACAGAGCAAAAATAAAAAAGTCACCGGGACTCCCCATATCATATATATATCAGCCAGCAACAGCTCCATCGGGAGCAAAGGTATTCAAGCATTGGAAAGAGAGTGCTTAGCAGTAAAATAGGTCCTGGAAGCCCTCGGGCACTATTTACTGGGGAATGAATCTACCTTGGTGACTGATTGCAGCCTTTTAACCTGGATAAATCAGATGACAGATAAGAGCGTCTCCCAGGTAGCCCTGCCGGCAGGTACCTCCATTACAGCCCCATCCATTTCAGCCAGCTCTGTCACCCACCAGGGGACTCGTAGCCTGCTGTGTGGGGTGAGCCCTGTGCCGGGATCAGTTGGCACAGGTGCCTTCTAGTTTTTGGAGCACCTCTGCTCTTCTCATTGTGTCGGGGAAGGCAAGGAAGCCTTTTCCAGCTAGAGAAGAAGCAAAAGCAGCCGCAAAGCTGAGGACTCATCCCTCCCTGTCTCTGTACCTCCAAAGCAACCCATACCCCAGACTGCTGCTGGGGGTGGGGAAAGGACTTGCAATAGATGCCAGCCTAGGTTTCTGCGCTACACCACTCCAGCACACTTTTCTCATCTGCAGAGGGCACCTTCCAGGCTGCTTGCAGCAGGACTCATTACAGTTTCTGAATCAGCCTATATCACATCTCAGAGATGGCAGAGACAGAGCCATCCCCAAAGCCACTTATACTGCAAGGACAGCCATCAGCTGGGAAAGAAGCTTGATTTATATAAGGACACTTACAAGTCATGAGTGCTCACAGGCAGGAGTGAACAGGTAGCCTGTCTCAGTCTTTCATTTTGAGAGATGCCCTGTCTGCTACCCCATGGCACATATTAACTAGGATCCAAGTGTCTGTAATATGCACCTTCCCTGCTTATCCTATCTCAGAGACAAGCTGCAGGGACCGAGTCTTCCATCTCCCTGGGTGGCTCTCCAGCAAAGCAGTCAGGAGCAGAGGCAGTGCTGCACAGCAGTGCCATGAACATGGCAGCCCCTGGCCATGTGCTTTCAGGCTCATGGCACGCAGGGCTGGTTTTGCATGCGCTGTCCTGCCAGGTCAGCCACAGCCCACCGAGGAATTGGCAGGTCAACAGCATCAGAGCCTGCCCCATGCTGCTCTTTTGTGTTTTCCTGCCTGTTTTCCCCCTTTGAACACTCAAAACTTGCAAGCACACACTTAACATCCACAATTTCAGCCACTGCAAAGTCTAGGCACCATCCTATCCCATTTCTGCTCCTAATGCCTTTTATAGCTGCTTCAGCCCTTGGAGGGCCCCAGTAACTCAACACTCACCCTGCAACTCTTCTGACACAGCAAGGAGTGCTCATGAGGAACACTGACATTTCAACAGCCACTTGAGCAATTAGTACTCAATAAATCCCTTTATCTTGCAAAAAAGAGAACCAGTCCTTTCCACAATGCAGCTTGCCCACAGGCACCTTTCTGGGGCAGAGTAGAGACCCTATCTCCTTCCCTCTCCTGCTTTATAGATTTGGGGAAGATCACAAAAGGCACAAACAGGTGTTCTAGCACCTTATAACCCAATCCTGTGCTCTGCTGCTCTCTCCAGCACAGCTCCTACCCAGGGCCAGATGCTGGTGTTCAAGAGAATTAATTATCCACATGAGATAATAATCCCAAGCAAAGCTCTGGGTGGAGATGAGTTAAAGGAACAGTGCTTTTGTCTCTGAGATAGACTCTGGGGTTAGAAAACCTCACAGTGCTCCACCAGTGCTCCCAAACAAGAGACTACTGAAAATTTTGAAAGCAGACAAGTGTGGGAAGGATGCAAGGGAATTAAACTTTGGCTTTGCATGTTGGATCAGCATGATCTGGAAAGTGTAAAATTGTTCCTGAGTTTCTGTGCCTTGGCACGATAGTTTCTGGAGTGAGAATAGGAAACAAAATCAAACTGACATATCTTGAGTCTCTCCATATGGGAGTGCTCCCTACCATGTCATTCCTGTGACAGCTGGGTGCCAGTTTCAGCTAGAGGCATGCAGAGCAGGCACGGGATGTTTGCTGGGGCTGAATGCAGAGCAGCGCATGTAGTACAGGGACAGTGGTGCCCCAATTGCACCAGAACATGCACAGTCATGCTCAGTCTGCCAGACACCACCAAAATCAGTCATGAACCCTTTCTGGCTTGTTTAAACTCATCAGGCTGCAATTTTTGGAGTTGCTGAAATGAGCAGGAACTCCTTGTCAGGGTTATTCCTGAGAAGCCTGCAAAAGGGGTTTCTTCTCTGCAGCAGCTGTTAATCATGTTGAGAACCAGAAGAGGATTTGATCCAGCAAGCTGCCTCTCAGTGGGAAAATCCAGGCAATGCCCTAATGTCCTGCAACTACTGCTCTGCTCTGTATAGTGGGTTGGATCAGGTACCTGATCCCTATGGGAATTTTTTTTTTTTTTTTTTTTTTTTTTTTTTTTTTTTTTTTTTGTGGTAGGGTTGTTTTCAGTGGGGTTGCTTCCCTGATCTAGCCTCCATACATCCTCAGGGACAGCAGACCTGAACGGGGTTAGACAAACAGCTTGGCTGAGCAGCAGGGGTGAGGGTACCCTGGGGCAGGATTAATCCCGGCTTGACACATTTCCCACACACCAGAGCATTCGAGTTGAGCTGGAGATGCTCCAGGGAGCCGGGCAGGGGTTGGTAGGCTTCGGGGACCAGGACGTTCCCTCTACTCAGCCACACAAACTGCAGCATGTCCCTGCCCCATTCTAGGGGCATGATGCAGCCGGGACAAGAAGGCAGTGACTGCATGTCTGTCCAGCCAGGTCTGCCAGTCCAGTCCGCTTCCACATACCCAGGAGGTCAAAGAGAGATGAAGCCGTGTGTGTGAGGACTGGAGAGCCCCGAGGATCCACACAGAGCCTGACCTCCCTATCCATCAGAGATCGCACCCTGGAAGCCTTATTCAGCCATCATTAGTATGCAAAGACTGTGATCCGAGGTGGGGGGAGGAGAGAGAAAGGGAGAGGGAGGGTGGGGGGAGAGAGGGAAGGGAGAGAGAAAGAGAGAAAAAGCCAGTTGTTTTATTCATGGCTGGTGATATTATAGACTGAGTGAAAATCACATTATCGTAATGGGAAAGTTAGAGTTGCCGTGATGATGCCCTGAAGCTTGTGTGCTGATTGGGGTGTGATTGCTATCTGTATTTATATGTAGAAAGCAAAGTTCACTGCCAGTTCAAGATGGTGGAGCCTGCTTCTTCATGCTACATAATTCTTCAGTAGGGAGAAACTAAGAGCAGCCGGGGCTGCTGAGCAGGCGTGGGGGCTCCCGCCGTGCGGGGCCGCGGGCAGAGATGGTTCGTGCTGCCCAGCCCGCGCCCGGCGGGGCGGGCTGCTGCCGAGCCGGGAGCGGGCTGGGGGCACTGGCTGTCAGGGGATGGGGGCAGTAGGTGCGAGCACCCGGGTGCGCTTGCCTGTGAGTAGTTCTCACAGCCTGGTTGTTCGTGATGCCAGGGAAACTGAGCCGCGGTTTCAATTTTGAGGATGGAGGGTGCAGAGCAGCGAGAGGAGGGGATCAACGTAAATGTCGTGGTGCTGTTTGCAGGCTGCAGAGGACTGCAAGGGCTTTGGGGACGTGAATTATTGATGCCTCTGGTATTTCTGTGAGATGGAGAGTCAGCGTGATGTTCTGTGGACTCTGCATGCCCCATCCATTAGCCAACTTTCCCCGTCAGCCCCCAAAGACTTCTTGGGTGAAGGAGCAGCCTTGGACTTTCCTACTTCAAACTCCAGCTTCAGCTCTACAGCTGGGATGGTGCTGGGTCTCTGTGCAGCAGCAAATAGTGGAGATGTAGGTGAGTCCTTTTGGAATAGATCCATGCAAAGAAAAGGACGATGCTCAAAACCCTCCAACCTCACTCCTCTTCTGCCAATCCTGACATTCATATCTGTAGATCCTGGTCCCATCCTGCCGCTGGCATCCTGGAGAGCCTGTAAGTCCAAGAACATGTTCCAGACCAGGAGCTGCTATCCGTCATACAGCAGTACTTGGGAAACCTCCTGTGGGATGAGGACAAGTCATGATCACCAGCTTCCCCCAGGCAGTCACAGAAAGGAGACCCAGGGGTGGAAAGTTACTGCTCTGCCTGGAACTCAAGCAAGTGCCCTGATACTGCAGCCCAAGGCAACTTCCACTCACCAGTTTTTTAGATCCCAAAGCGACACACGTTAAAAAGATAAACTATGAACTGTGCATCTGTCAGCAGTAACGCTGAGGTTGTGCTGGCACCCCCGTGTCCCCGATTTCTCCTCCCAAGGACACACCTTCCAGCAGGCTCCTGCATCTGCAGAGATGTGTTGGCATCCAAGGGGTGCATTTACCTTGTGTTTTTAGGCACAGTTTGAGAGAATAACAAAAATCAAAGTTTGAGGGAACAGAGGGTGAGTTATTAAACATCAAAAGAGGAAAATAAATATAACTAGTATTGCAGAGGTAAAGTGAGGCAGATATTGGACAAGTGGGAAGAACAGAGAAATATGCTAAATTCTTTCTTTCAGTGGGGTTTATAGCAAGCTTAAACGTGCTCTACCCCCACTGGAGAACCTTCTTAGTCAGCTCAGCTGTGTGCCTCCCATCTTGCTGTTGCTTTTCCCTTTCAACCCCCCATGAGGACCTGCAGCACTGTGGTGGGAATTTCCTGTGCCTCTCCAGGCTCCTCACCCTTTGGTTTGCTATGCAGTCATTTGCAAACACACCTTGTGTATGAAATGCTCTTTCATTCACATTTTGTACTGATGCAAATGGCACAAGGTACAGCTCCCAAAGCAGTGTCCCCCAGATTTTCTCTCACAGTTCAGGGCACGACACAGCCTGGGAGGAGACAGGAAAAGTCTGGATTGTGCCTGGCTTATGTGGAGAGCTGGTGCAGAGCAGAGCAGAGGGACTGAGGGATGCAGTTGCTCCACAGGGGCTGCTCAGCACCAAGGTCAGAGGGAAGGACAAGTTCTCCATTCCAGGCAGAGCTCAGGCCTGGCCCTTCCATGACACATGGTGGCAGAGCCAACTTCTGGGTGCCAAACCCCCTGTGGCCTCGGCGCACCAGATGGATGCTCATGTTCCCGAAAGAGCAGCCATTACCTCGTCCGCCTCCCTCCCACTGAGGGAGTCAAATGCAGCTCCAAAATGTGCCATGCTGCAGAGCAGAGACTGCCTGTGACCCCACCTGTCCCCTCCACCAGCCGTCACACTGTGGCTGCCAGCCAGGACACCCCGTGTGTCAGACTCGGGGTAGGCTGGGACCAAAGGACAGTGAGCTGGGATGGGCAGGAGGCAGCAAGGGGCTGGCTGGAGAAACGGGAGAGCATGAAGGCTGCCAGCTGGGCTCGAAATCAGGAGGAAAGGAGGCTGCAGGGCACTGGGAACTGGGGACAGGGACAGCAGAGCCAGAGTGAAGGTCAGGCTATGCATACAGGCAGTTGGGGAACATCCCTGGGGAAAACTACAGCCTGGGGTACCTCATGACTGCCTGTGATGATGGCTAGTGGGAACTGCCTAAATAGCTGCTCAGGAGCAGCAGCATCAGGTTCCCATGCCCAGCTCCTCGTCCCTGGGCACGGCAGTACCAGCTGTGCCTGGCTCTGGCACCAGGCTGACATCTCCCCCTCTCCTCAGCTGCAGGAGAGGCTGTGCCAGGGACACAAAGAGAGAGGGGCTGCTCTGAGCTGCATTTGTGCCATGCAAGCTCTGCCATGGCCAACAGCTGGAGACCACAGCCCACTTAGCTCCTTCCTCAGGAGCCTGCATGCAGGCATTTGGTTGAATGTGTGTGGGGCGCACACACACAGTCCCTGCACACATGCATGTGTCATTAGGGAGAACAAGCACACACTCATGCATGCAAGAAGCAGGAGCCCAGGCTCCAAAAACTTCATTTCATCATTTCCCACTGAGACATGGCACACCTGCTTATTTTTTTTTTTTTTTGCTAGTGCATGCAAACAAATAAAGAAAATGATATCTCACAGACACAGACCTCAGCAAACACCTACACAAAACTGAAGGTCTCCTCCTGCCAAACACCCACAGAGAGATCTGTCACACACAGCAGTACACTGTTGTCCCAACACACCCACATGGGATCATTGCAGCCAGCACTGACTGCTTCAAAAACTTCTCAGCCCAAACCTATGTGGGGTTTATTCTGTGTGTGGAGACATCACCCACAGGCTCAGGCACTGCCAACCCATGTGAGCCAGGTAGTGGGAACATGGCAGACCTAGGCTGCACAGCCTACAGTAACCAAAACGGTACAAACATCTGGGTATTTCCATATGAACATGGGTACACACACACAGACAGTTATTTTTTTTACCCAAGCTGCCCAGGCCAGGTTGCCCCTAGCTCCCTGTTTCCCATGGCACCATCTCTTTCCTGTCCCTAGCTTATCAGTTTTTCACAGTTTAACCAGAATCAGCAACTTCTGTCACCTGCTGCTACCTGGTGCATCCCTTCCCATGCTGGCTAAGTCTGTTTGAACACACAGATGTGTGATTAAACACGGCGAGCGTTAGTGGCGAAGCACTGCTGCGCGCTCCCCGTATGGCTGATGAGCGTGCAGCTGGAGCAGAGCTCCCTGGGGTACCCTGCTGCTCGCTCAACATGCACCAGGTCGGGGGGAGGAAGGTGTCGACATGGCAGGGAGGGTATTTAAGCATTAAGCCATTTCTTTTCCCTACAAGGATTCTGAAAACTGCAGCTTTTCCTGACTAGGTATGTCTGGCTGAGCCTCTGACAGGGAGACTGGAAAGACTTTCCTTTGTAGAAAAGCTGGAGAGAACAGGGAAGCAGTGAATGTGAAGAATGTTAGGGAGTGGAGAAAACTGTGCAGAATGGCAAAAGCAGCTGCTGTGTCTTCTCCCAGTCTTGCCACACAAAATTCAAGGGGCTTCCAGGGGAACCAAACAGCAGAGAACATGGGGGTGGCACAAAGAATTTGTTCCTCACTGCCATATGATGATGCTGAGACCAGAGAAGAATATATCACCATATATGTTTTCAAAGGGGAAACTTTACTTCACAGGCTCCAGCATGTAGACCACCCTCTAGCTTCTCTCAGTATGTGTTCCCTAGATCCTGGGGAGTTTGGTTTCCAGAAGACTCCCCTGGTTTATGTAGCCTGTCAACCAGAAGCAGTGAGACTAACCCCAATGTGATCTGTGCTGCAGGAGAGAGGAGTGAAGAGAAAGCTGCCTTGATCCAACACACTAGAAAAACCTTTGTTGGTGACTTGCCCAAACAGAGCATATCATGAGCTCAGAGCACCTGGTCCCTTTCCCAAACTTATCAGTGGAAAGCATTTTGGGTAAGATTTAAGATGCATCAAGAGCCATCTGAGGATAGATCCCAGAGAAAAGGGACAGAGAAGTTTCACATTTGCCTCAAATAAATAACAACTCAGCTTTCTTGCAAGTCTAATCCAACCTACAGAAACACAGGGACACACTTGAGTAATGCAGTAAAAATCCCCTCACAGTACAGGACTGACCCACTGTGTTCTCACTGCTCCCTGCCATGGTCCTGGCCAACAGACCCTACTCAGCTCCTCTACTTCCCTTCCTAACTGGACACAGCATCAGGGCAACCTCCCAGTGCCACAGGTCTGGGATAACCACCTGGGTCAGGATGCTGTCTGCCTCATTCCTGATGGGAGTGACGTGTGGCTTACATTCAGCATACCAGCCACTGTTGCCCACAGCAGTTCCAGGGGTTTGAAGGGTGAATTACTATGAACATCCCATTTTGGAGTGCACTCTCTTGCCTTTTTCCTGATGAAATCAGGGCTTTCCTTGGAGAGGGGACACAGCTGGAAACATGCTAGTGGGGCTGAGGAGAAGCATGGGACAGAGCAGCCTGCCAGGCTGGGGAGCTAGCACTGCCCATGCCAAGGGTCATGGGCACCAGGTCTTGCTGCCTCTCTTATTACCTCTCTCAGCTCTATCTTTCCCTGCAGGATCCCTTCAAGACACCCGTGCACAGCACAACTCCATCTGCTCCCAGCACTGCAGCTGCTGACTCTTACTTCTCTCTCTCTTGCTTATTTTCCTGCAAACAGCCCTTATTTTTCCTGTCTTCACTTCTCACTGGGTATCTCCTATCAGCCTGCATCCAAACCCTGCCTCACTGCTGCTATCTCTTCTCTGCTTGCTCCAGGTCTTGCTGGCCTCACCACCAGGCCCCCTGCATCCCTGTGTCCTGATATAATGGGGAGCAGATTGGGTGCAATGCTCTTCTCAGAGCAGGCCCTGCACCATGTGGCTGTTCTGCTACGCACAAAGAGTTAATGCGTAGAGAGCGACTCAGAAGCCTGTAGGACCATGGAGCATCATTCCTGGGGAATTAGTGCCACGCAAATCGACATTGCGCTCTGCAGCTGGTTTCCTCTGTGCAATGCCTTGTGCCAACAATTACTGCAGGCAGGAAGAGGAAGATAAACGGATGAATGGGTGGTTCATGGAAGATCCCTGGATGGACGGATGGATGAAGGACAGCCCAGATGGGTGCTAAGTCCAGTCAAGGTTCCGGTCTAAATTCTTAAATTCCTTATATTAATTTACTTTTCCCATCTGCTGTAGTGAAACCAAACACCCCCAACTTTTCCTTATTCCCACTTTCTGACATCACTTTGATGCCATTCTGTTGGTGCTTTGCTTACCAGTCCCTTTGTGCACAGCATGAAGCACTGCAGCGAAGTAGCCAGGATTAACATCCTTCCCACAAGAATATCATTCCCTCAGGGCCAGATACTGGATACTCCTGAGTCTGTATTTTCCCCTGTCCTACCAGTGACATTGTGTAGCCTGATCAGCCACCAAGACCCCTGCACTGATCTTCTGCACCCTAGAAGTGCTCAAGGACAGATTGGATGAGGCTTTGAGCAGCCTCGTCTTGCTGATGGCATCCCTGTCCTTGGCACAGGGCTTGTGACTAGATGAAGTTTAAGGTCCCTTCCAACCCAAACAATTCCATGGCTCTATGAAACAGGTATGAACATTCCAGGACTTTGGGAAACAGAGAAGGTTGCTAGTCCCTGTCTTCACCAAACACCGTGTGATTTGCACAGCACCAGAAAAGTCTGTAGACCTCTGTGTTGTGGAGGAAATTTTCCTTCACTGGTCAGCAGTATGGCTGCAGTTACCCAGGGACACAGTTCATGGGCACAAGATAGCAGCAATCTCCCTCTTTACTAGCTGTCACCCCCTCGGCTCACCCCACCTCACATCTGCTGCCTGTTGCAGGAGCCAACTGGTCAGAGGGCACGCAGAGGTCCTGGGAGAGGGTGGTGCTTTGCATTCTACAAGTAGTTTTGGGAAAAGCAACAAGGTGTTACTTGGAAGGAGGGAGTGGAGTCATAGCCTTATTTTCTTTGTGAGATGAGAGACAACAGAACTGGTGATGCTGATGTCTTAGCAGGGAAGGGCAAAGGATAACCCTGCTCATGAGCTGTGCTCATCTGCAGCAAATGCTGATGGAGCTGGGTGACAAAATATTTTTGGACTAAACGTTTTTTAAAGCACACCAAACCCTTTGCAGAAACTTTTCACTTCAGTAGAACTTCCCTAGTTATTGTTTTGTTTATGATTCTGCAAAGCCCTTGAGTCCAATTTGGGTCTTAGCAAGGCAAAATAAAAAAACTATAACCAGGGGTTTCTTCTAATTTTTGGAAAGCCAAGCATATTTTACAAAATCTGGCTTTGAAAGTTGATTTTGGAAGAGAGGGAGGGCAGGTTGCTTCCAGCCAATACTCCTCTGGAGCATTTACTCATTGATAGGGAAAAAAAAAGGAGAAAAAGTTAAGTCATTGGGAGCTGCACACAGACTTGGAAAGGCAGAAGGAAAATGTCAATACTATGTCACAACTCTAGCTGGTACAAGACAGCTCTTAAACAGAGATGTGAAAGGGCTGTTTGGGATCATGTACCCTCCATTCCATAAATTACAGCTGAGTTGATGGGGGTAGAGCAATGCTGGACTGGTCAGTGGTTTTGGGAAGAGGTCCCAGATGGCTCCTATTTCATCCAAAGTGGGTCACCTGCCCCACCTCCTGTTCCCTCTCCATTTCAGACCTGGCGTCGTCTTGCAAAATCCTTGCGTGGTGGTGGGCACCTTGCTGTGGCCCTTCGATCTCACCCCCTTGCCTTTCTGAGCCCTTCCTTCTGAGGAGACATTTGTGGGGTGGGTAGAGCTGGGGGGATGGAGTCAGCCACCCCCCTTGTCCCACATCATTCAGGATCCCATGGCATTGAGTCCCTGTGGGCCAAAAAAGCACTGGCACGATGCAGCCGGGCAGGCTGTCCCGTGGGCTGTAAATCATGCCTGCACATTCCTTCAGTGGCATTTTGCTCAGGACACGTTCCCCCCCTTCAAAAAGTATAGCAAGCTGGCACCCCCCACCTCCCCCACTCCTGCCCAACCAGGCTGCAGCAGTCCCCATCCCAGGGAACAACACTCAGCCCCTTCTTGTAATTTTTGAGCATGAAGAAGCATTAAATTTTAATCTACCTTCTTGGCACTCTTTCTCCTTCCTTCCTTGTTCTTCTCCATCCCCAGTCTCCTCATCCTTCTGGGTCCATAAATCTTAATTGTGTCTGTGACTTGGGTTTTCATTTCCCCTTTCTCTTGCTCTCTTTCAGTCTTGATCTTTCTTTTTTTTACGATGTTAATTAATCATATTTAGGCCTGGTCCCAGCTGTTACCATAAGGAGACTCCCTTGCCAGCCCCTTCCCTCCGCCCCCAGCCTAGATGCATGTCACTTTTGGATAAATCCAACCAGTTGGGGGAATTTTTTGATTGTCCAGCAGCAGAGGCACCGGGTGATCCGTCACACTCCTCGTGCCACCTCTGTGACGCACCATTTGCAGCACTGCTCCCCTGGGCATGGCCCAGCCTATCACCATCTCTAAGGAGTTCCTGCTCCAGAGGAAGAGTGTCGCTGTTCAAAGACATGCTGAGGGGTTTTTACAAGAAGCAGGACCTGTCAGCCCAGCCTTATGTGGATGTGATTGAGGGGCTCCTGTCTCCAAGGCCTCATCCTGCCTGGAAGGGATGCAGAGGGGGAGAGACAGGGCTCATTGGGAAAGCATATGGGGGCAACCTTGGCAGAGTTTCTGGGAGGTCCAAATGGAAGGTCAGGCACTGCAATCAGTCTTCCCCTGTTCTTCCATTCCCTCCCTTCTCTGTGGCTGGCGCTTCTCCCTTGGAGCAGGAGCAGTGCTTGCATCAGCTGACAGGGCTGGCACATCTCTGTGCCACATGGCACCCCATCTCCAGAGGTGACCTTGTATCTGACACTGCTGGGACACATGGGGACATGCAGGGAGGTGGCTCAGTGTGTTCATGCTCTCCAGAGCCTGCTGCCAGTGGATATTCAGTATCAAAAAAAAAAAAAAAAAAAAAGGAAAGATCCCTCAATGTGCTACTTTGGATGGTTGGGAATCCTTGCTTTGGAAAGACAGAGGGCTGAAATAACAGAGGTGGGAAGGGTCAGGCATGCCATAACATGGAGGATGCACAGAGGTCCCTGAGAAGGGGCAAGGAGGAAAGGAGGGATGCAGGCAGAGCCCAAGGGTGCAGGGAGAGCCCAAGGATACAGTGAGAGAAAAGGGTGCCTGAGCAGCAGTGGCAGAGCTGGCACTGGGGAGCTTTGGGATAGATGCAGAAGCCATGGAGGGCACCAGCAAAGGGGAGAGGGTTGGACATCAAAGGCCTGGAATATGTACCCCAGCTGATGTGTGAGTGTGACTAAGGCATGGATTCAACTGGCTTCCAGCCATGGCCAGCTGGCACTGGCTCCCAGAACTTCCATAAATGCTTGCCTTTAGTGCCCAGTGCTTTGTTACTCCCCAGCAATGCACCAGCCTGTCACACCAATAATCACATGGGCCAGCAATGTGAAAAGCCCATGAGCTTGTCCCTCTTGCCCCTTATGCCAGGTGTGCTCCCCAGAACACATTTCAGCTCCTTGTTCAGGCTGTTCATAGGTCCCAGGTGGCTTCCAACCATTGCCTGAAAGATGTTTCTTAATGCTCCTGGTTCTCTGGAAGCTGTCTTGAAGCTCCTTCTTTGCCTCCCTTCCCTGACGCCTGTCCCTCTAAATTATACCCTTCCAGTCCCCCGTGACTGGCTCCTAGTGCTAATACCCCTCAGATATTTGCAAGCTATCATCGTGTCCTCACTGTGCCATCATTAGGTTAAGCTCTTGCAGTTAACTCCTTCAAAAGTTCCTTGTAAATCTTTCCCTTTACACCTCTGCTTCTTTTCATAGCTTTTTCTGAATGTCTTCCAATAATGCCAATGGCTTTCAGGTCATAGGCCTGGAAATGACCCTTAGAACTCTACTTGGGCTGAAAACAAAGCTGCTAAGGGGTTTTTTAGGCTGAGCCTTCCCTCTGTGCATCTGTGCTCAGTCCCAAATCATAACAGCACCTTTCCCATGGCAATCTCACCTTTACTGGTTACTCATGGCTGTGCCTGTGTTCCAATACCTGCTGAACCAATGTAGACTGGAAAAAAAAAAAAGATAGTAACTTTCCATTCTGCTTATTATTGTTTGGAAGAAAGCCAGACTGCTTTCCTTTAATCTCATGAAGGAGGAGGTGGCAACTCACATGAAAAGTGGAGCAGGTGAAAATGGATCAGGATTCTTTCCCCCAGGGAGAAGCCAAGCCACCAATGGGTATTTGAAGTTTGGGGCTGGAATGAACCTGATGCGCCCCTCTATTACTTTTCCCTTTGCAGTTCAGCTGTGTTTTCCCAAGCTGACCTTCATCTGCTATTTCAAACCCCAGGTCACAGTTCCCATGGGCTTCATCCAGCTCCCACTGGGAATGAAACTGGGTGCTTAATATTTTGGTGTCATTTTGCTATCTGTTTCTGACTTTACTACCACCTGCAGGCTTCAGGAATGAAGCAGCCTCTTTCCAGATCATTAACAGGGAGCTTAATTAAAAGCTGTCATAACACCAGGCATCATTGCTGGAAAAGGGTAGTCCACTTTGCAGATGGGTGACAGGGTCACGCTGTTCTCATTTTCCCATCAAGAACATGCTTTTTTTAATCACTGACTCCAGGACTCATTGTGGCTCCAACTCATTTTAACAACTTGTACCTCCTGTAACCTTTTCTGCCTTTGCTCAAGTTTTGACCAGTTTTTAAAATTGAAAATGCCCCTTTGAAATGAAGAATGCAGGACTGATGAAACAAAATATTGCAGGTTGTTTCTGTCCCATCACTATCTCCTCTGGAGTATTTACCATGGTGAGGTATTTGGGGGTTTTAAAGCAATATTATCATTAGCAGGTTTGGGGAAGGGATGAAGGGGTTTCCTGATATCCACAAAAGAACTTCCTTAGATTTAGATGTCACAACAGACAGAAATGTCAAGCACGGCCAGGCCAGAAAGTTCCATATGTTTTGTAAAAAAAGGGCTCAAAGCAGGCTTTGTTCTTGTCTGAGGCTATTTGGGTTCCAAAAGCACTTTCTCACAGTAACCCTACATCCAGAAAATTCCCTCTAGAAAAGGGAGGTGAGAATAATCAGTGGGTACTCTTGGTTTTTCTTCACTTTCATTCACTAGGAGCAAAAACTGTTGACAGGGACATGTGCAAGATATTTTGGGTTTTACCTGACTGCTTCACCTTCCCTACTCCATGCTAGGCGCCCTTTGTGGATTTTCATAGCCCATTTTCCTGGGATTTTGCAGTCTGTGAGAGCAGCCATGTCCCTATCCCCACTGACAAGAAGAGATGAGCCTCTGTTCACATGTACCCTAATCCTATCCAACCCTCTGCACCCTGTGAGTGGGTAAAAGTCTTCACAGAGATTGCTTTATGTCCTGCCCCTTGCTGTTTTCAAAGCTAAGCCCCACTGGGATCCCAACTCATGAAGATATTGAAGCACACACTCAAACCATGACCACATGAGCTCTGCCACTGCTCCCAGAGGACTTCAAAGGGTTGGGCCCACGTGCTTAAAACTGAACAGGTGTTAAATAAGCTGCTGGATCAGGGCATCAGTCATCAGCAAGGCAGGGGGCACTGGATATATCTTGTGATAATAGACCACTTTGCTACATTTACACAGGCCTTTGCAACAGCCAATAAATCAGGCAAAACAGCTGCTACTAAACTATGCAGAGACTTTGCCCTTCGACGCAAATTCTCTGGAACGATCAGCCATGATCTGGGCAGGGCAATTTGAAGCTGGGCTCCTGCACACCCTGTAGCCAGAGTAGGGATGGTCAGGACAGCCCACCCTGCAACCCCACAGACTAAAGAGCAGCTGGAGAACAGGACCTGTGGACCCATGCACCCAGCCAGCTGGACTAAACACTGTGCCACTCTGTTAAACCAGGCAGCATAATCAGAATTGGCTCTAAAACATTTTGGGATCTGCCAGCCATGAGGACTGCAGGAATTTGGGGCATGGGTCCTCAGTCTGACTCCACTGGCTGCTCCTCAGATCCTGTGATGTCAGCCATTCGCTCAATTCTCTGCTTTGTTAAATGATCCTCTCCAATTCAACCAGCAATTTACTGGGCACAGTTCCCCAGGGTGTGTTCTCTTTGGGCTTTACCACCTGCGGCTAAGAAGCAAAAGTGAAAGAAGCCCCCAGCAGTCAGCAAGACCCCAGGGACACACTGTTGTAGAAACAGCAAGAAGCAGCTTCTGGAGCAAGTAGCAATGGATGAAAAAGGCAGAGTGAGAAAAGCCTGAGTACAGCCTGAACAGAAAGAAGAAAAGAGGACAAAGACTCAGTTTGA
The DNA here is from genome assembly GCF_031753505.1 of Anomalospiza imberbis. Taxonomy (NCBI): domain Eukaryota; kingdom Metazoa; phylum Chordata; class Aves; order Passeriformes; family Viduidae; genus Anomalospiza; species Anomalospiza imberbis. The sequence continues at coordinate 22,475,193 of NC_089688.1, forward strand.
GGGGAAACCCCAAATGAGACGAGTCTACAAGCTCCTCAGAGCCTACCTTGGGCATAAGGGCTACTGCTGCTCTCCATCCTGATCCCAAAGGCTCCTTCCTGCTAATGGAGAGCAGTTTGGGTTGGCCAGGATTCTCAAGGTGATGCCAGGTCCCATCTTGTTTCTACCCACAACAGATATTTCAGGGCATTGCAAGCCTGGAATCCATACATTGTGCCTCAACTATCACCAAGGCACTGGGGGGGCCGATAGACCACAGCTGCTGGACCAAGCACAGTGGTTGGTGCTAGCACACCGTGCTCCACAGAAAATCTCTGCTCGGTTTTCCAGAGCCTGGCAAACACTTCAGAGCTGCCAAAATACTTGTTTGCAACAAAATGGGGAAGGGATTTTCTTTGCATTATATCGATCAGGCAACAAGTTTACACTGTACTGGACTCACTGCTTTCAACATGGGCAAATATGTCCAAGCAGGAGAGGGCAGCTGAGAGAAGGTTATTTGTGCCTTTTGCAACCTCAACCCAGGGATGCAGAATGCCTCCCAGAAAGCTCCTTCTGGCCTTTGTGTTTTTCCCTGCTGCTTTTCTGCCTCTGTCTTCATCCCTCCCAAAAAAAACCCCAACAGCCCCTGACTAATTCTTTCTCCTCCTGCAAAAAAGTGTACAGCAGGGGGATTTTGTTCCACTGCTCATGCATTCTTTCACAACCATGGGTTAGAACAAAGTTTTGCTCACAGAGATGAGTCTTGATGCTGTGGCAGGGTCTGGTTGGGAATACAGCTCTGTAGGCTTAGTGCTGTTTGTTGAAAGTCATAATCTACAAATTGTTATCATCTCACTGTGCAGACTCTACAGGATATAGATAAACACTGGGGCTTGTTGATAGTCCAGGCAAAGTGGCAGGAACATCACTACACCTAAAGCCATTGTTTTCCATTTGTCTGCACTGAGCTCAAGGGTTCCGCAGCACAAAGCCAAACCTGGAGGTTCAGCCTGCCAAGAAGACCAGGTAGTGGGCTGCCAAGAGAAGGGAAGGTGGCTGACTGGCCACACTGAATATTAAAGGGCTTGTTTGTCTAACATTTACAGCTGATTATGTCCAATATATTCATTTTAGTGTGAGGCCCTAGAAAACTATTTGGGAATTTGGCATCTACCATCTACTTACCATCTATCTGAGTAGTCTCTGAGCCTTATTTTGCATGTTTCAGGTTGCCTGATATATCTGTCCTCCATTTTTAAATGTGGTCTGGTCATAACACCTAGTCCCATTTTTCTCTTTCCAGTAATCCCTTCATGACCAGCCAGTTGCCACCCCTTTTCCTGTCCATTCCCACACAGTATCTCCCTCTCCAAAGTCACAGGTCCGTCCTTGTCTACCTGTCTGTCTGTCCAAGGGAATAAAGGACAGTGAGTTTGGTTAGGATGGAATCAGATGGAAAAACCCAATGGCACCTTGTCCAGCTGCCTCTTCTTACAGAAGGGAAAGATTGAGATGGGGCAGGGAGCCCCATGAGGCAATTTGGAAAGAAAAGCTCACAAGACCAAAATCTGGGGAAGATAAAAGGTGATAAATGTCCATCTCTTCACCAAACTTTTCTTCTTAGCCTCTTGCTGAACCCAATTACCCTAACTAAAATGAATGTTCTGTCATATGACAGACTTTTCTCTTTGATTAAGGACTTCCAGGCTTCTTGCAGGTGATGCACTCTATAACTCATTGTAAAGATGGCTGCATTTTATAACCAATGAGTTGCATGGAGTTAAGGGCTTTTTTTGCCTGTCTCCCCCCTCTTCCCTGTTTCCTTGCTCTCCAGTACAGACCGAACTGGGTTTAACTAGGCCTGAATAATTTAATAGAGTCATTATGCTCCTGTGTTTTTCCCTTACTGTCAACTGTAAAATCCATACAGTAGCTTCGGGAAATGGGGCTAATTTGAATTGATAATAGGAGACTCTGGAAAAAGTCATCTATTGCCGTGCAATGGTGGAGCAGATGCATGCTAAATCTTGTATAATGAAAGAATATGCTGGTGTCAATTATGTAAGAAAACGACTTTACAGTGGTTTGAGGCAATGGGTTAGCATTCTGCTTGATATTATCACATAAAGAAACACCCATCAAAACTTCTCATAAATATGGAACGGCAAGTAAGATTACATTATAAATTTGAATGTTATGAATGTGTATGAGAGAGACAGATCAAAGCAGGATACCCACCTCTCATAACTGGAAGTACAAAAGAGCCATATTTCAACATTTACACAACACTGTTGTCAGGAGAGCAGACCAGGAGAGAAACCAGGATTGTGTCCCTCCCCTACCTGCCTCAGAGCCACTGTCACAACATTTGCTGGGGAAAAAACAACTACTGGGCATCTTCTCTTAGTCATGCGCCTGCATGAAACAGCTGTCATCAGGCAGGGTGCCTGGGAAGGTGATGCTGCTGCTGCTGCTGCAGGTATAGGGATGGCTTTCTCTTCAAGAGATGTTTGCACAAGGATCTAAACTTCATGGCAGTCATTGAGCTCAGGGGAAGCACTGCTCTCAGCTTTTGAGGTTTGCTACTGCCAGGGAACTTGTTTGGAAAGCAGTGTTATGGATACCAATTGCAGTTCCAGTTGCCATCAGCCAAAATCAGTGTCACTGCCCAGATAAGAGACGACAGCAAATGGCTGAGCATGTATTGAACTGCAAAAGGCTGCAGCAGTTTCTGTTAAGCAGGTCACTGGGGAAGGGTCTGCTCCCCTGAGGAGAGAGCGGTATCAGCTCAGGTCATGGTGGTGTGGAGTGAGACAAAAAGGATTAGCCAGTATCAGAGGGGATTTGCTTCAGAGCAGATTCCCAGCACATGCTGGAGGGAGGAGGTACTTGGGGTGAGGGAATTCCAGGGCACAGAATCAATGAACCACATAACTAAATTCAATTTGTCATAAAACATGAGCTGCACTGGGCATAGAGGAGAAAAGGGAAGTCTGGCCCAAGCAGATAGCGGGGACTGGAGGAGCTCCATGGCCAGTCACACAGTTCACATCTAGCCTGGGGCAAAGTAGGTCACCCAGTGCAAACCTGCTGAGCTTGCTCTGCCCACTTCAAATCCCCTTGAGACCCAAACACTGCCTGAGCCACTGACGTCACGGGGCCTCCAGCAGAGCTGTCGGTTATCCCTGTTCTGGGACTGGACAGAAACTGGACCAAATCCAGGTTCCTTGTGCCCAGCTGATGGCTGAAACCTGTCAGCTTGTTGTCCCTGGCCTCCAGCTGGCTGGCTGCAGCCCGAACACATCAGGCTCCATCAGCATGGTGCATTTGAGCTCCCAACACGAATGGGAGGCATGTGTGATACATCAATTTGCAGCCATTCCCTCATGCTCTCACAGATGTTGCTGCTCTCTGAAACCCGAGACAGCTGAACACATCATGCATCCAGCCCAGAGCCATCCCAATCCACCAAAAGCATTTAGACACCACTGCATCAGCACAGAGGGACATCTGCAGGCAGGGTTTAGGCCGTGGCACTTTGGGAGCAAACACACAGCCACTCAGCTGCTGTGCTGCAAAGGGGCAGCTTTGGGTCTAGGACCAGTCAGGAGGTCAGGGCTATGGCATCTGACCTTGCCCTATGGCACTTGGGTTATCCCTTGCTCTCCCTTGCTGGCTGCCCTGCCCTTCTGCTAGATGTTGCTGTTCTTGGAGCAGAAAGGGCAGAAGAGAACATGGCCTTCACTGCTACCCCCAATCATGAATCTGCAAATTCATCTTCAGCAGTGGGTTATGCTGACCACCCCAGGGCTGGTCTCTCCAGCAGAGGCAGGGAGGGAGGCAGGGATAATGTTGCTGTGGCCCACTCAACCCAAGTTTAACTGTGCTAAATCACCTCAGTGTGGTCTTGCTAGCACAGAGAGTGGGCACAGCTTAAGTTATGGCTTGAGTGGGTTGGACCCCACGTGGAAAACCAAACATTTATCTGCCCTTTGGGGCTTGGAGATGGAGTGCATCCCAGTAGAGAAGCTGGTCCATCTGGTTAAGAAAGGGGGGACTCCCAGTGCCATCATCTCCACTGAGAGAGAGAGAAAAGCCAAAGAAAGGTGCCTCTCACCAGCCATACCTGACTTGCCTATAAAACATTGCTGGGAGCTGGGGAGTAATGTCTTGAGAACATCCAGTACTGCAGCTCCTTCGTGGACTGAGCAGGCGCTGTCTTGCACAAACATTGACTTTGGCCCTTCTGGCCCTGTGGGATGCCTATTCCAGCCTCTCTTTGCTGGCTACAAATCTGCTGCTAATTTCCAGCCTACATTTTCTTTCCTTGTGCTTTAGCCCTGTTTGCTCCAGTGCCAGTGTCCTCTTTTAGCTTCAGTGGCTCTTCCCTGCTGTTAGGCCTGTTGACGTATTTATGGACAGCAATCAGATCCCCTCTCAGCGGGTGTCATGCTGGGCTAAACAAGCCGAGCTCTCTCAGCCTCCCCTTTCCAGAAGTGATAAGGACATCCTGCACTGGAGCAGTGCAGCTGCTTTGCTTCTGCAGCCAGGTGGAAGCACATCTGGGTTGGATTCATACTCCCCCAGCCCCTGTGCCTGGCTTGCTGCCTTTGCCTTGCACGGATTGGGGATAGATGCTGTGCCTTCTTGCCTGTCCCCTCCACAACAGAGATGGATGTCCAGCAGTCACCCTAAACAAGACAGGCACTTCCAAGGTCTTCTGTAGGGGTAGTCTGAAGCCTTGTGTACTCCTGGGGAATATTAGTAGGAAAATAGGTAAAAACTGGATAAGCTAGAGTCTGTCCACCCAACAGGTGTGAGGAGCATCCCTTCTCTAGCTTTGTGGAGGGGCTTCTTGTTGTGCTTGACTTTCATATTTTCCCTGCTTCTCCCCTTGGTTTTTCAAAAAGACCCAGGCAACACCCTGATTGAGGTCAAATGCCTCAATCAATTTGTTTCATCTCAAATGTTAAGTCTTTTGGTGTTTTCCATTACTGAAAGACTTCTTGGTAAATTATTTGGGACAACTATCTGTCTGTTATGGTTTATTTCTCCTTAGAAATAAGATTGTTTTCCACCTTCATAAGATCAATTTTTAGACTTGTCAGTAAAGCCTTACAAGAGTAATAAAATAATGTTTTTAAACACATGATTTCTATGCCTACTGAAAGAAGACTTCTTCCTCCTGACACTTTAGGGAAAGGGACAGAGTGGTGCCTAATTTAACCAGGATGTTCATTTGGAAGAAAATACAAAGGAAACATTTGGTCAATGTTTAAAGACCTCACTTCCGTATTTTCAAAAACCACTATGTTTAGACACAGCTTTTTTGTTTTAACATTTTAGCAGTATGATGTTTTTAAACCTTGACATTAAAATGAAATTAATTAATCTGATCTGAAAGGAGTGCTCCTTGAGGACTTTCCTTTGCAGATAATTTTGAGATCAGTGAAAGGAGAGAGGGAACAAGATGGACATTTCTAATTAAGTGTTGAACATCTGGAACTCTCAGCATTCTTTCTCCCCTCTGGATTTTGCAAACTTCTGCACTTTGCAGAGCTCCATCCAGCTCTTTATTGTGCTCGATGCTATAGAAGCATTTAAAAATGGTAGCCTCAATGTCAGCTCAAATCCCAGAGCTTCAGTTCTTACGTAGCCAAATATTTTTCATTTATAAGCATGGATTTTCTCCTCCTAAGCTGTTTCTTGCCATATCTTTGTGCAGCATCCATTGCACTTTAGTCTAACACCCCTAGTTTCCTCCAAACATGCCCTTGCTCTGTCCTAGACCTCTTGTATAATCCACCAATTCCTTGGCTGTAAAATATAAACACCTTGCCTAAGCAGAACTGTGGTTTATTAATTTTCATCTTTTAGTTTGCTGAAACTAAACTGTTCAATGGGCTGCTTTAGATATGTTTCCTATTTTATTTTAAAAAGTGGAAACATTTTTTAAAGAGTTTACAGGCTCTACAATGAAAAAGTAGATGTTTTCTGCCTAAAAGGAACTTTTACATTTGCACCATAAAATAGTTTGATGAGATGTTGGAAACTGAAAGCCAGTGGTTCAAACTGGCACAATTCATCCAGGTTTCTGACCAGAGTTCAGGGGATGGGAGAGGGGCTGCTGTGACTCTTGGTGGGTGTTGTTCTGACTTGGGGATGGGTTATTTCTCAGGGAAAAAAAAAAAAAAAAAAAAAAAAAAAAAAAAACCAAGACTTTCTAATCTTTTTTCCAGCTACATTTCAAGGCCTCAGACTGTAAAACTCATAAAGATATAGAACTTTATCCTAACTTTGTCTCTGTCCCAGCTGGAGAGGTCTAGCCCAAAACCCGAGTGAGAATTCCCAGCCAGCTGGTTTCCTTGCAGTCTTTTGCCTCTTCTGCCTTGGTTTTTAAGCTAAGAATGGGGGAACAACCTCTCCAGCCGGCTGGAAAGCTCTCCTGGGGGTTTGATGGCAGGGCCCAGTGTGTGTGCAGGATGGATCCTGCGCTGCCTGCAGTCCCTGGGAGCCTTGCCCACATGCTGTTCTCATCTACAGGGGGTTATTTATAGCCGCTGATGCCAGGAATTCGGCAGGGACGCTGCCGGGGAGGATAACAAGTTTCTCTTTAGGAGGAATGTTCCACCCCGACCGGAGGAGCAAAGAACAATAAAAGATGATTGATTTCCTCGCAGCCGCCTCAGAGCACAGTGCTATACCCACACCAAGCATCCCAATATGCAGGGCTCCCTTTCCCTAGCTGATGTGTTCTGTGTCTAGCTGCAGGATAATGCCAATGGGCAGTCAGAGACCAGAGTGTGATATCCATATTGGCTCACCAAACTGGACATCTCCCATCATCTTCACCTGAGATGAGTGAAAAGAGGAGGGAGGGGAGGGAGGGCTTGTAAGACTGTGTCTCTGGGCCTTCAGGCTCTTTCTATTTACATTCTTTGGAGTAAATTACTGAGGCTTAGAAATTTACAGGGAAATCACTTTGATTCTTAAACTATATGAATGAAGATGCAGATGGAGAGAGTAATGGCTTGAATTTATTAGTGTGCATAAAATTGTTGATGCTAATTTTCAGCTGTACACTAAGCAAACACTCGATGGGATTAAACTGGATCCCTTATTTAAACGAACTCACAAAATGTAATTTACATCTAGTTATTGTTTCCTACTCTTTCCAGACCCCTTCCCAAAGCTCCCTCTAATGTTGCCAGGTCTGTATTGCACCCTCTGCCTCCGGCTCTTCCATCACCTCAGGACAGCGTTGAGACTGCTGTGGGACCTTCACGGAGAGAGATATATATTTAGACAGAGCCGTACTTTCTGAGATTTGTTCTCCAGAGGAACTGGCCTCGATTTTTCCCACTCTAGAGATGCAATATTTTCCACTAGATACGCCACTTAAGGATGGGGTTTTTTTCCACTACCGATGCCAGTTATGAGGCTTTTCACCTCTCTTGGATTGAGCCGTCACCAGCGGGCTCTCACAACGAAGGGAAATCCCTGTTACAGGGCAGTGCCACGCTGTCATGCCTCGAGGATTAAGTGTACAGCCTTGTCTCCTGCCCTGCAGCCAGTCTGGACATCACTTGTGCACAGCACCGAGTATCTCCCCTGCTTTTTGACCCCTACTACTGACACAGCCATGCCTGACAGTCTCCTGGACCAGGAAGGAGACTGGAGGGACACAGCAGGGAAACAAAGCTCATTAGGACCATGAGAGATAGTCTTCATGCCAGCAGTATCCTCGTGCCTTGCTCTGTGCTCCAACACCTGATCTGACATCACCTGCCATTGGAAAGGAAAGCTCAGCAACTGCCCCTGAGACAGCAGAGAAGACGGGACAATCAAAAGTGTTTTTTCTTCCTGTAAAACTCAGCAGGTCTGCCGAAGATCCACTGATGAAGTGCAGCACACCTGACCTCAGTGGGGTCTACAGGTGCTGCAGGGATGTGAACTAATCAGATGGAAAAAATCTGTTCAGCTTCAGCTCTGACCACATGAACTAATCTTTATTATCTAAATTTATTCCCTGCTCTCTGGTGCCTCCCTATGAGAGGAATCTGTGTTACAGAAAGTCTGGGCGTCCCTGGAGGGTGGGAGGGCTACAGAGGAATAACGAAGCTGACAGCACATGTGGTAATGCAGGAATACCACAGGAGCTGCTAATCCTGCTCCCTATGGCTGTTAGGACCCTGCCAGCACGACCCTTGTGCTGCAATCCTATTGTCTGGCAGTGGCAGTGAGGGTTACAAGAGCTGGTCCAGAGGGGAGCACACGAGTCATCCAGAAGTGCCTGCCCAGGGGGCTGGCTGAGGGCAGGAAGATGGAGAGGGCAGAGCAAGGGGATTACAGGGAGATGCTGGAGCCACCTCTGCTTGGAGAAAGAGCTCTTCATGAGGCGCAGCTCTTTCTTTGGTGTCTGATTATAGTGGTAGGGTCCCACAGTGTTTCTGTGTGCCTTGTGGGGGAAAAATCACCATGGTAGAACTGACAAATGGTGTGGAAGAGGTGATCAGCACAGGGTTGCATTCAGAGATTTTCCTCCCTAATGGCCAGGCAACATCTATCCTCAAGCCCCTGGGAAGCTCCCTGTGCTGGGGTGTGTGATGGTTTATCTTCTTGTGGGAGCTGAGCTAGTTGGATATGTCTGGCTCCTGTGGCCCTGTGGTGGAGCAGACACGTGAATGAATGCAGGAGCAGTTTTGTGCAGCAAATCATCCTTGTCTTCTGAGCAGTGCTGAAGCCTTGCCACAGGTCTGCAAGGACAGGAAGGAGAGAGAGATTTGCAGAGTCCATCCTATCTAATTGTCACATCTGTGCTCGAACAGCATCTACTTGCCCTCTTTCATCCTCTGCACCTCCAGCTCCTGGAGATACTCCCCTGGGAATGTCACTTCTTAGGACATAAAGAAGAGATTGGAGGGACAAATCCTTCCTCCCTAGAGAGAAAAGGGCATAGAGGTAAGGTCTGAAAGTGGGCGACAGGAACAGGAGCTGCTGTTCCTCCAGCAGGACAACAGACTTCTGGGCTCGGGTAGAGACTGGAGAGGAGACCGGGTTCAGAGATGGAAAGCCACTTCAGCATCTTCCCTCCCACCACACCACGGAGAGCTGATCAACCCCGTGTCACCTTACAAGCCACTTAATCCCTTCCGTCACGCTTCTCAAGGAAGGGGCTGTGCGGGCCAAGGTTTAGCTGCCACCAGCTGCCCCTCAGTCATATGCTGAGCGTCTGCAGGAGCATGTGCAGGGGAACATGACTGACACCTTGCCAGTCTCCTGCACCTGGGAATTGCCCAGCCCTGCAACCCCAGACCCAGCTGGCTCTTTGATCTCTGTGGGGGCTGAAAAAAGTTCCCTTCCACTCCAGCTTTGGAGAGGATCATTCTGATTCTGTCTGGACTTCTCATATCCTGGCAGGTGTCAGTCTTGATTTCCAAGACACCATGGAGGGGGAGGTGGGAAACAGAAGGATTATAAAAATAAATAAAGTGTTTAAAACCCACAAATGTGCCACCCTTCCTCTCAGTCCATGTGTTGGGGCCTTGTTGATCTAAGTAATTGCCCTCTCCTTCCTACTAATGCAATCAGCCTCCATAAGAGCAGCTACACGGTGTCTCCCACAGGAAATATCATCCTCAATGTTTTTGAGCACCCTGGAGATGTAAATGTGTGTAGATGGAGGACCAGGAAACAGCTTGTGCCATGTCTCAGCACTGGACAAAGTCACCCATGATCTTTATTGAGGAAGGAAATAGAGAAACCACCAGGCACATGCTGGGTGCGAGGACAGAGCAAAAACTCATGTTCTCCTCAGCTGCCCTTCTCTGGGTCTCAGCAGCTGCTGCTCACACCATCTGAGCTGTGTGATAGATTAGTCTGCACTGTTCCCTGGAAGGAGCTGCTGTAGAAGTAAACCATTTAAAAACATGGGGCCTCTAAAGCCTAGAGTGTCCTCTACCTGCAAAAGGCATCTTTCAACCCATGCCAGGAGGACTTTAATATCAGGACAGATCTCATGCTCTTCAGTACTTCAGTCCCAAACTTTGTAGAAGTGAAATAAGATGAGAGTTCCCTCACAAAGTTTGGTCTTTCTGTCTGTTAAAGCTTAAATTACAGACACAAAGCCATGGCTGCCGACAGCTTCAGCCTAGATGGGCCAAGACACTGCTTTGCATTGGCCCTCACCCTTCAGGATGCTTAACCTTTGCTCCAAACAGTAAATTGATCTCACACCTGGCTGGGATGGGATGTGTGAGATCTTACTGTAAACTGCCGTAAGTCCAGGGGCAGAGACTTAAAGGAAGCTGTGGCTACACAAGGCTGCGAGGCAGGTCAGCATCCCCCCACCTCAGTGTCCCGCATGACCCCAGCAGGCACTTTTAGCTGAGCAATGTTCTCAGGATCACAGCCTATTATGCTACAGGACAAACTCCTAAATAGGACCAGTAAGTTTGATCTGTTCTTGTGTGGGTTTCTGCAAGACTCACTGATGCCTTTTTTTCCTCTCTTTCTTCATGTTCCTCAGGTCTCCTCTCTTTAGGTATTGAGAGACTCTAGGTGACTGAGACAGCCAAGGTGTCCTTCTGACAGCTGATGCTGAACTCATTTTTTAACAAGGCCTGTTGTTCACGAAAGTAACCACAGTTCTGCGATGCTCAACAAAGGCATGGTGTGAACCAGAACAGGGAAAGACCGACCAGGTCAAATCTAATGTCCACGCAATCCTGCACCATGTCTGAGAGGAGACCTAATGTGTGAGAAGGGGATTGATGTGCTATGAGGTTTCTTCAGAATAGTTTCCCAGTCTTCATTGGGGAACTTCCTCAGTCAAACATTGTGGCTTTGTTCAATAGAAGCTGTTGTGAACTTTTTCCCAATAATTTTTTTACTTCCTTTTTTCATTTCTTCAAACAGGTAATCTCCATGTACCCCAAGGCAAGGAGTCTCTCATGTTAGCTGTACACAGCATGAACAGTTTGTCTTTCTGTTTGTTCTGCTGCTTTCACTTGACAGCCTTGGTTCTTACATTGAAAGAAACAGTGGATACTCATTCCTTCTTTATCTGTTCAATAACATTCACCTCTATCACCTATCCTTCCTCTAGTCTTTCACCAGCTGAAGGGTCTCAGCTCACACTTGGCAGTGTCAATCCTCTGATCATCCTTGTAGCTCTTCTCCATTCCCATGAGGTCCTGCTGATGCCCCGTGAAGGGAAGACCAGGAGTGCACCCTAGAGCTGATTATTCCTCCTTACTCACAGCACGTGGGACATCCAGAGCGCTTTGCGGCACTCCTTGGCACCAGTAACAAAGGTAAATGCTGGAAATCTGACCTTGGAAGGAAAATTGAAGGAACTGGGCTTGTTTTGTCTGGAAAACAAAAGGACCAGAAGGCAGCAAGTAAAATGTATTTCTGTATATAAGGTTTTTTATGCAAGGATAAGGATGAATTGCTCTCCATATTCAGCACAGGGACGAGATAAGGAGAGCAAGGCTCTATTTTCAGCAGGCATGATTTAGGTCTGATGTTAGGAAACTTCTCCAGCTCTGAGCACACACAAACCCTGGAACAAGCTGTCAGGAAGGGATGGAGCGTCTTTCACTGGCAGTATTTGCCAGCAGGTTGGACACCCATCTGTTGGGAGGGTTTGGGGAGAGCTGTCTTGCAAGACTGTCTATCAGGGTCCTTTCAGCCTCACACTTCTCCCTTCGTGTTCCCACTGTGGAACCATTGGGCTAGGACAGACCGTGCCATCCGGGCGCTTGGAGACCTCTGCCAAAGGCCCTCAGGGGAGGAGCAGCACTAAGAGGAAATCTGTGCAAATCTATTATCTGCACTCTGCCCAAGGCAGGGAGGGTCTCAGTATCAGGCACATCCTCAGTGGGAGCTGCCTTCTCACCTCCCTCTGCTACCCCAAAATGTCACTGCTCTCATTACAGAAGACATCACAAAGAAAAACTTGCCAGGGGCAGTGTGGATTTTGGTCATTCACAGCCCCACTGGCTTTTCTTTCTCATTTTTCAGGGACATTTTGGGAACCCATGGACCACAGACTGGAAGATGTTTGTGACAATTACATGTGATGGGTTCATGTCCCTTCCAGGGTCACAGAGTCTGGAGCCAAGATGAGAGACCCCATCCTTCTCATCTGCCTCAAGTGCCTGCTCACAGCTCTGAGTCAGGCCATGGAAAAATACCTTCAGTTTTGTCACAGCACAGAGCAGGGCTGCTGTTAAGGCACCCATTCGTCAGCTGCCCAGGGAAGGTGGGGTGGACAAGCAACAAACCCCCAGTTGCCCAATGGATCTCGCCGAGGATATTTTTAGAAATCTGAGGTATGAAGTTTTAAGAGTTTACATCAAAGGAGGCTGCTGATGGTCACTTGTTTCTCTGTGAGAGCAGGATGAGTTGCCTACCAATGTGTGCTGTGATACAGGTGTGGTGAAGAGGGGGATTAGCTAGGCCAGATGTGCACAGACCACCCAAGGGCATGGCGTCCAGGCAGCCACTTCCACACTGTAACCCTGAGGACAGTCACATTCTGGCTGAAGATACCACTGAACTGCTCTGTCAACACTGCATTCATTATGCAAACCTTCTTAAGTGACTGAGCTTAATTAATGTGTCCTCCATGGGCTGTCAGGATGTGTTAATGGTGGAGAATCATTCAGGTAGCAGTAAAGATCCAGAGACAATGCTCAGCTTCCTCTCCAGATTCGTCTGTGTGGCCAGTGCTGCACAGTCACTGTTGTGTGCTCTCCCTTCCCTCTCTCCTAGCTCATGCAAGGCATGGCCACAAAGCAACCCATCTTTTTGTACTTGTAAACACATTTTACAGAGTTGTAAATGCTCTTATTGATTCCTCAGCCTTATTATCCTTGCTGTTCAGCCAAGAATCAACTTCCATTTGAGGATAAATTATTAATCAGGCTTCTTCAGGTCTATTTCATAATCATTTCCACCATTCTGGCTGTCACATAAGAAGGATTTGCATATTTATTCTGCCACTTTTCCCCAGAACAATACGTGGCAGCCCATGTTTACCTGCAGACTCTTAAATCACTTTCCCTACCTTATAAAAGCTTTGCTTTTAGACATAGCAGGCCCTGCACAGTTCAGTCCACATCCTTCTGACTTATTTGCTGTGTAGCATATTTTTGTAGGCAAATACTTTTCCTTTTCACTTCTCTGCTTTTTCATTGCTTATTTATGATACCCTGTGGGGTAAAACTGTGTGGTTTGTTCAACAACCCATAACAAAAATACAGAAGCTTCCAGCCTGGTACTGACTGTCTTCTGTCTCAAGCCCAGCTTGCACAGGAGAGTGTGTTGAGCAGATATTTTGGCTTTCAGCACTGGTTTTTTTTTTCCCAGATGGTCACAGATGAGCAGCCCTCATGCCTCATTCAAGGCGTGGCTATGTTTCTGTGACAGGGGAGCACTGCGCAATGGGAATTGTTTTGGGAATGGTGGAGAAGAGCAGGGATGGGAACATGGTGAAGATGATGGCACCTATCTAGGAAGGGACAATGTTTACACTCACAGTAAGTCAAATGGAGGGGACTGAGACACACCAAAGGTTAGTGTTTTAAGTAGCAACAGGGAAACTGAGGTTCAGACCAAACCAATGCCTTGTGCCAGTCTCTGGAGTAGGATGGTGTCAGAGTCAAGGAAGCCTCCAAAATTCCTGGCTTTGAACAGTCCTAGGAGAGATACATGGGTGTCCTGGTCCCTCTGAATACAGGGTGGGAAGGCAGAGAACAGGCAGATTCACCCCAGCATGGCCCTTATCCTTGTTCTGTCCATGGTCAGATTCACTACAGGACTGCCCTCGTCCTTGTGCTGTCCATGGGCAGATTCACCCTAGTGCTGCTCTTGTCCTTGTGCTGTCCCGTTATGGCTCCCAACAGTTTCTAGGTGGCAGGCAAGTGCACAGGCTGATTCCTTCCAGCAGATGGTAGCAGGAGTAAACAAGGGGATGGGCATCCACACTGGGATCTCCGGCTGGACACAGCAATGTTTCTCCTCATGTCCAGAGAGAATGGCTGCCAAGAAAGCAGCACCCAGAGCCAAGGCACCAAGGGGGGCTGCGACCCTTCCTTATTGATAAGGCCATGGACACCGTGAGTTTAATGAAGGACTCACCATTCCTACAGTGAATTCAGACCCAGAATGGCACGGGTGTGTGTTTGCAGACTCAGTGGCCGGTTGGGGTGGGTTAGCCAAGGTGACAGCCATGGCATAGGCCGGAATAGTTGCCATGGCATCGGGCAAGATGTCAGCCATGGCTCAGGCAAAAACATCTGTCACAGCACTGGGCAGGAACTGATTTACTGCCCCATTTTTCCCAGCTTGCTTTTGGACTGTGGTTCTTCCACTTGAGACCTTGCAAGACTGTTCTCTCAGGGGTGACAATATAGCAGACCTTGGCCTTCCCCACAGCTCTTCAGATTTACTCCAGCAGTCCTCCCTGTTTCCTTCCTTTGTTCTTTCACCTTTCCCCACATACATCCCTGTGTTTATCCCTCCTCTCTTGTTTTCTCACCTGTGGTGATGACTTTCTGCTGGCCTTCAAGACCCAAATTCTTAACACCAGAACACTGCAGGGAAATTCCCGTTCATTTTTTTTGGTAGAGGAAGTTTCAAAATGTGATGTTAGTGTAATGAGAAGAGTGGAGGCCAGTCAATAAGAAATTGAAAGGAGCTATAAAGCACTCAGTTGAACAGAAGGACTTGGATAGTTGAGGTGTGTGTCATGCAAGGAAGACATGGCTGTAGTATGTCTAGAAGTGAAAGCAAGAGATGTTTTCTCCAACAGCTCAGGCTGTGCCCTGGCTCCTGCAGAGCTTGCAGACTGGTTTGCAAAGCTGTGTTGCTACATCCTGTCTTGCCAGCTTCCCACCTACAAGTGGTCCGGTTCCCATTAGTTGGCTCACTTTCCCAAGACCCCAGAATGGGACTGGATGATTGGGGTGCTCCTCCATGAAGGTGTGGAGCTTACAAATGTTGAGTGCTGAAGTTTGAGGAGTTGATGGCACAGTGATGGGAAGGGGAGAGCCTGTTTCTGCTGCAGAAGGACCCATGGGGCAAGTGCTGCTCTGTGTGACATTTGACAGGTCTGCAACATATGCTGCATCCCCCTGCAGGCTGAGGCTGTCCTCCAAATCAGCTTCCAGCCTGTCTAAATGTGAGGTTAAATCTTTGTTCAGGATAAAGAAAGTAGAGAAACAGCAAATGGAACCAATCCATTTGCCATCCAAAAATCAATCAATTTGTGGGGACCCCTTCCCATCCAAAGACAGGGTGGGAACAGGGTCCAGCCACTCCGTGCATTCAGGAAAGATCAGTGGGCAGCCCATAATAAACCCTAAATGTATTTCCAACCATAAAATGCTTGACATGCCTTCAGAGAGGCTGTTGAAATCCCTGATTTGCAGCTGGCATTCATTTTCCATTGCAGGTAATAAAAAGACTGAGCCAGAGTGCTCAGATATTTCATCGTTGGGGTCCATTGCCATCCCCCAGCCTAATGGCCAGATCACCAGGACTCACACACCTCCTCCTCTTCCTTCTCAGGGCTCTCCTTTCCCTTCAAACAGTATCCGGACCCTGCAGGTGATGGGAGGGTGAGATAACAAGCAGGAGTGGTGATTTCAGGAAGTGGTCGGGACTTGTAAATCCTCACAGGGGCTTCCTCTGTCAGAGGAGCTATCCGGGCAGCGGGGCATGTGCTGGCTGAAGTCATGCCTGTTAGGGAGGTATTTGTTCTTCTGGCCCCCATGGCCCAGGCTGGTTGCCGTAACATCCCTCGAGCCGGGATCTGGTTGCAGCAATAAAGTTGGGCGGGTTGGGTTCCTGGCTGGACAGGAAAGAGTTATTGATCAATGCCATGGACCCTTCCCACCTTCCTCCTGCCCACGGGTGCATACCAAGAGAAGTGAGGAAAGCAAAGCTCAAAAGATGCTCTCTTTGGGAGTAAAGGCTGGCATGGCCAGGGCAAGGACATGGGGAAAGGTTAAACACCAGCTGAGCAAAGCACAGGACCTTTTACCAATTTGAAGAGAGTTATTTTTGTTCTGGGGCTGTAGAAACAGGCAGGACCCTGATACAAGGTGCATATCTCACCACAGTAGGGTAATACCAAGAAAAATTAACTGAAGTAACAACATACTCGTGTCTTGCATTTTACAAGATCTCCAGGGCTTATATACTCTCCTGTGGTGGGGCTGGGATCATTGGTGGACAATCACTATGTGCCCACCAGGGAAATGTGGTTTGAGACCCAGCATTTCACTCAGCTGGTCAAGCTTCATAATTTCTGATCCTGAGCAGATATTATGTCTATAATAAGGCTGATATTAGTAATACCGCTAACAATTGTGGTCTTGCTAATAAAATAATGTTGGACTCCTCCATTCAAGGAGCTCTAAGCTTTTAAAGGAAGTTAAGTCTCATGGCATCCATCCCACTTCAAGAAAGCTTATTTAGCAGCAAAGCCTTCTCACCACTTTGGTGGCATGCAGTCTCCTCCAAGGTGGAACGCAGCAGCTATTTCTGGGTAGGTAATAACACTCCACAGCAATCTAGGCGAAGTAATGAAAGCAAATGCCACATTCAGGACAATTACAGGGGTTATAGAGGAGACAGTGTACCAGGACACCCAGCTCAACCACTAGGGTTTTAGATGTATTAGGGGACTTTTTGGAGTGTTCAGAACCTACAGCAGTCAGTCACTAAGACCTTTGGCAGTAGTGTGGTCTCTCATCCTGCTCTGGGTTCCATATGTTCCTGATTTGGAAAGCAGGGAAAGCAGGAGCCTTGCTGTCTCCTCTGTGTGACTCAGCACAGCCTCACTCTGGCACGCTGCAGGAGGCATTTCTTTATGCGCTAACTTGAGGTTGTCCACTGGGACCAACACCTTGGAGATGGAAAGCTCAGTCTTTTGCAAGCCACGTTCCCTCCAGAGCTGTGTCAGCACTAGCCTGTCAGGAACCAACAATCCCCAGGAGCAAATCACATCCACAAGAGAAGGTTCTTGATGACCAAGAGTCTTTGAGCCACCTCCTTTTCTTCTGTGGCCTTGAAGTCATAGACACCAATAGACGCCCAGCCTGAACATCTCCAGTGAAAACTGCTCTGGGACTTAGACCTGGAGAGTGCTGGTGGAAAAAAATCTGAGGCATGTGCTGAAAATCCAAGGCATTTGTGCTCATCAGTACATGCTGCTCTGTCCCCTGCTCCTGCAGGCTTTGATGAATGCAGAACTAGTTAGCAGCACTGGTGTGAGTGGGTCCAAGAGGTCATGCTGAAAAATGGCACTTTGTCAAAAATGTCATTTCAGCAGCTTTCCATTGCCTTTTTCTTTAAATGAAAAAATTCAGAAGGAAATGAAGCCAATGTGTTATTTCACTGTGATCTGAATTTTTTTGCTGCTGATTTTTAAAATTTCTTCCTTTTCTCACCCACTTTCAGTCTATCATTTGTAGCTCAAAAAACAGATTTTCATCATTCTTCAAAAGATGCAGGTTAGGTCACATCATTCCGTATTTCCTTTACTCAAAAAAGATGTGCAAAAATCAAGATGAAAATTTGAACTCCACAGGCTTGACCCTGTGCTTTTTTTTTTTTTTTTTTTTTTGCTTTTTTTTGCCTTTTTTTTAATATATATAAGCCAGTTTCAGAGAGCTTGGCCACCTCTTTCTACAGAACCTAGATGACTGCTTTGGGGTCCTGTTTCAGGCAGCCAGACCTTTTCTCATGGCCACCACCGGAAGCCCAGGACTGATGCAGTATGAGGGCAAACACAAAGCCTTACTTGTCCTGGATCTCCTCTCCCCATCCCAGCCTGCCAGTTAATGCTGGGAGATTTTGGTTTAGGATCAGCCACATCACTTGTGCTCAGCTTCCCAAAAAACATCCCTCCCAGACTCAGGGATCTTGAGGAACATAACAGCCATCACTGCCTTAGGCTTGAGCTCCAGCAGCTCATCTCTTCTTTCACTTGAAAATGGGGATTTTGTTGCTCATTCAAAGCCATTTGGCTTCATCTCCAGCTCTGCATTCACTGCCAGAATAGGCAATAGGCTGTGGGGGCCCTCTGGCTTCCAGCATCGTGGAGAGAAGAGGTGTGAGGGCTGGGGAACCCATCCTATGCCCTCCTCACCGCCCTCCCCCACCTCTGCCTTCTCACTGTCTGGGAAAGAGAGAGCAGGACCTCACCTAGGACCTTGGAGACAGACTTTCAGCAAGGAAGAGTCTGCCACTGTGCACGTCAGGAATGATTTGATCAGCCAGAGAGATGAGCACCTCTAGCACTGACATCAGGGGACAGACAGAGGAGAGTGCGAAAAAGCTGGTGATGGACAGCGGGACTGCAGCACAGGGCAGGGTGCGGAGACCCAGGGCTGCAGAGCAGCACCCATGGACGGCACGAATCTCTGCTGGGGACAGCAAGGGGCTGATGAGACTGTCTAATGCTGTGCTGAATTTCTTCTCCTGCAAAACCATCCCTGCTGCTTCCATCTGGGATTACAGTTTAAGAGCTGTTGGTGCAAAGCTGTGCTCCCACACGTCCTGCACTGGCTGGGAGTAAAACCAATTGGATGGTGAAAGGACCTTTGCTCTTACCCACATACATGAATATTTACCCACATGTGCAAACACCCCACATGAAAAAGTGGTAGCTATGAAAGGGTAACATAAAACATGAAAAGATGTGTGAATTTCCCTAAATGGGGAGTGAGCTTCTTCCAAGGACTCCCTGGCAGACCATACTTTAACCTGCTGTTCTTGGGAAACTAGTCCCTGATCAGACACATCTGCCAAGACTTTCTGAGGGCCACCCCACAGCCTTCCTGCGTGCTCACTGAAACTGTCAAGGTCACCAAGACCCTCAACATCCTTCTCTGGCCTTCCTGGCTCAGCAGTTTCTGAGAGCAAGGGTACCAGCTGAAAATTACTTTGAAGGGCTGGATTGCCACCAAGCTCAGCCCAAAGCCTGGCACTGAAGTGTGTATGAAAGGACCATGGGTATATTTTTGCCTCTCATATAACCACTCACCTCAAGGTGTAATGCTCTTCAGGGATGCTGATGGAGAATAGGCCTATGGGCAATATTCCCTGCCTGAGAGAATTTCCTCTCTTTTTAGAGCCAGACGGTTTCCAGAGCTCTTTTAATATATCTTGCTCTCCTCTGCCCTCTCATCTTCAGAGTATTTTGATCTCTCTTTGCCTTTCTTTCCTTTGGGAACAACTACCTTTAATTTTAAAATTCCAGGGGCAAAATGTAGCCAAATTGCTGCAGGTGGACATAGCCTCTCTTAGCTTCCACTTTAAAAAACCCTTGCAAAACATGAAAAAAAAAAATAGAAACCTCAAAAAAATTGAGATCAGAAATTCTGCAGAGTACCACCAAATAATGTTACCACCACATCTACAACCAAGCCCCCCTTGCAAAACCTCACCCTACCCCTCTGCATGTGATTCTCACCCATACAGTCTGCTCGTGTCTCCTTGCCTCTGCTTATACTAAAGCCCTTGTAGAATAAAACATCCATGTAAAATCCAATTTCCTCTGAATCTCTCTCTGAGAAGAGGCCTCGAGATTGAGTAGATAACCTCTGCAGTAATTGCCTGAACCACTCCTGTTTGCTGGAAAGGTGAGATCCATTTTTCAATTATCTATCTGCAGTGACAGCAGCGAGCAACGGAGCTAAGAGGAAGGAGAGAGAGAGAAAGAGAGAGAGGAAATCCAGCCAACAAGAGCCGTCTGTGTCAATCCTGGCAAACGGGAGGTACGATAGATGTGGTCACAGTTCCTGCCATCAATATCCTCTAATATAAATGTCAGCGATGCCATTTTACCCACAGTCATTTCCCACAATGCTGATTACATTATCGTATAATAGAGGGGCGCCAGCCGCACCGCTTTCTCTCCTAACCCTCCTTGCGGTAATGTGTCAATAGCCTGCCTCCATGAAACAAGTCAATTTTCTGCAGGCTTGGCAGCGGAATAAATCTGCCGACTATCTAGAGAGCTGGAGATATTTATACACACCGTGTCCTCTCTCTCTTTCTCTCTCTCTCTCTTTCTCTCTCTCTTTCTCTCCCTCCCCCTCCCACCTTCCCTCCCTGTGTGTGCAAGCATAGATGTGTGTCCTCAGCAGAATTGAGTGATTTTCAGCCCAGACTCAATAAGAAGAGAATTTAGGGCAGTCCTACAGCTTGGCTTCCAGTAACAGCCCTACACGTTTATTTTCTTTAGCTTAACAGGAAAGAGAGAATTATGTTTAGATTTATATGACAAGGGCAGTTCTACCAAAACGCTTGTGATAAGCACTGTGGAAGGGGGAGGAAGGTGTGTGCACGTGTGACAAAAACCAAGCAGGCCAGTGGCAGAGAGGGATTGCAACACCTTGCAGGTCACACCAGGGGGATCCTCTGGGAGCTGGAAAAGCAGCTCTTACTTTAACTGACAGCTCCTTTTTCAGTGTATGTCTGAATCAAATGCCAGTGTAAGACAGAGGAGGGAGGCCATGGGCTCCTCCATCCCTGCTGATGGATGAGAGTGAAGGCATTTGGCTCCAGTCTCTTGACTCTTGTAGGTAAAGAGGCTTCCAAGGACAAGATGCTCTGGCCACTGCAGTGTTGGTTGTTCTCTTGGGGATGTCCCTAGGACACCCTGTGGTCATCCCCAGGACACCTTTGGTGCACTGCCCCATACACCCCCACTATGATGTCTCCCTTTCTCCAGCACAGGTGGTCCTCCCTGAAAACTCCAGTGGCTCCCTCTGCCAGCCAGCAAAGGCCACTCAGGCCATTCTGGACTCCCAGGCACTGGTGAAAATGGCAGATACTCCTCATGCTCACAAAGGAGAGCTTTGCCACCTTAGTGAGGCACAGCAACAACTCAGAGTGCTCTGGAGAGTCTCTGCTCCCTCTGGATTCTGGACAGACAGACAGACTCTCAGCAGATCTTCAGTCCCTCTTGGACTAAACCAAAAGAATATGAAGCATTTCTCCTTCCTCTCATCTCTGCTCAACACAGAAGACTTTATACTTAATTCTCATTGGGGGAATTTTTTTGGTGATGGAAAATGTCGTCTTTTTTTTTTTTTTTTTTTGCCAAGAGGGAAAAACAAAGCCTGAAAAGACTAATAGCAAATACAAGATTGCTTTCAAATTTTTGGGCTTTGATTTTTTTTTTTTTAATAAAAACCTGCAAATGTTCCATCTGTTTTCATCAAATTTTGTGCAAGAGGCAAATAATGCTTGGATCATTGCTTTTGGCTTGATTTCTCCATCCTCCTGCTCCAGAACATGGCAGTTTCTGGGCAAGGAGATTGTGTGTCCTCCACTAGCCCTGGCAGGAGTGAGTCTACCACCTCCCAGTGATGGGGAAGGCTCCACCAAAGACACAGTTTGCAGTGAAAGGTTTTCCTGCTGGCTCCCTAGAGTCACTCCTGTCAGCTTTCAGAAAGTAGGTCTGGAAAAGGATGGTGGTCTTCTATCATCATAAGGAAACCTCAGGGACCTCATTCAATCCCGGGCCAGTACAGAGCTCTGCCCATGTACCACTAGCCTTCGTGAACATCACATTCTTCCTTGCCCACCTCCACTGTGGCTTCGTAAAATGTCATTTGTAACCCACACAGTCACCACAAAGTTAATTGCAAACACAAATCCCCTCTGGGCAAGAGCAGGCCCAGAGGAAGCAGAGCATTCTCAGCATGGTGGGGTGACTTGGCCCTGAAGGAAAGCCAGGGAGTTGGTACATTGCAGGGTACTGGGCTTGGGCTCTGGTTCCTCTCCACAAGGGAAGATATCCAACTCCCCACCCATTGTTCTGCTTGTGTACACACCTTCACAATGATGCCAGCAGCTTTGTTTTTTTGCCCTGGCAGCTGTGTCAGAGATTGACAAGAGCTTTATAAAACTGGGAGGGAAGTGGGGCTCCATGTCTTGATGAAAGTTTTATTTATAAATCAATGAAACCCATAGCTCCATCACAAAATCCAGTCCTTCTGCCCTTTTCAGTCCTGTCTGAAGGGCTGCAAGTCATCAGCACCTGTCAGAAAGAGAGGCCTGTGGTGACGGTACATAAGAAAAAACAGGCACCACCCAGAGGAACCTAAAATTCCTTCCCTGCTATCTAGAAAAGACCCTTTGTCCTGTAAAGGCTTCTATTGGGTCTTTGCTGGGAAAGGCTCTCCCCACATCTGGAAGGGACAAATCTGTCCCCAGTGGAAAAGAGACAAAGTTGGAGATAGTTGGGACTGCCCAGTCCAAGAGCCATCAGTGCCAGCAGGAGCCTTCCTGTTGACACAATCAGCCTTCAAATGAGTCTAAAATCTGGACACACGCCCTGGACCACAGCCTTCGGAGGTAGGTATTGGGGCTGTTTCACTGCCAAGGCCCAAGACAAACTGCAAAGGAAGGCTACTGCATTAAGATACATTTCTCCAAAGTGAGGAAGTGGAGACTGACTCCAGAGCTCTGATTCAGATCCTTGTCTGCATATGTGGAATATCATTAAAGGAGAAAAGCTGGCAGCAAGCTTCAACTGCTTACTAGTACACTGGCAGGAAAGACAAATGCAGAGCATAAGATAAATGAGGCACTTCCAAGTGCGAGAAAGTCGATACTATAGAGACCTTCAAACTGGAGTCTGGGGAGCAGCTTACAATTCAGCTTGCTGGTACAGACAGGAAGACATCTCTGTGAGCTGAGGGCTTAGCAGCAGTTTGTACTGGGATGGGCACATCCCAGTGGGGTGACAATACAGGTGGCCACATGGGGCTGGACTGCACAAGTCTGCAACAGCCCACAGGGAGAGATTGCTCATGCACCATCTGTGTTATGGAAGCTCTTGAAGGAAATCACAGCCCTGCTGTGTAGCATAATGTTCCAGTAAAAGAAGAATGAATCTTGGTTCAAGACAGTCTCTAGGTGTGGCCAGGCAAAACGCAAGATGGAACAGAAAACAGGCTTGCCCCAAAATTTTATTTAAAAGTCATGCTGATCTCCCTGGGACTACTCTTCAGGATGCTCAGAGTCACCCTGGAACACTGGGCACCCAAAACACTCTGCCACATCAGACCATTGCTGTGTCGTTCCCCCTTCCCTGCTGTGGTTCACTGAGGGGCCAGACCTCCATGGCACAGCAATGCTGAGCCATGCTGGGTACCAGCTTCTCTGCTGTGCAGCATGGCAGCACAGCTGTGTGTGAGGCTGCATTAAATATGGCTCTGGGTGCATATGCACGTGCTCAGTCCCACAGCTGAAGGAAATGCAAACTGATCTACTGAGGAAAGAAAGCAAGATGCTGCCCTGCTTTTTTCAATTATATCCAGGTCCAAGGTCAGCAACCTCTTCCCTCCTGCTCTGCAGTATCTTGTCACACAAAACCCAGAGAGAAAGGGAATGTGATAAAGATGAAAGTGATGTGGCAGGCTCGTATGTGAAAACAATCACCCTTCAATTAAGTGTGATTGATTTCCCAAATCAGAGATGCATTCAGCTTCCAACAGATAGATATGGGTGAAAGCCAGATGCTGGGGAATTCAGCACACGTGCTTGGTCTAGGACATCACAAGGAAACAAAATGGAGATGCTGTAAAGTACCAGGTGCTTTGAGATGAGTCTGAGATGGACATAAAGCTGAGCCAGGAAAATTTTCCCCCTCAAAGAAAAGCTCAGTGCTGAGAAACAAAATGCAAAGAAAGGTGGTGTTTTTCTAAGCTTTGGAGAAGATTTTTTTTGTATCAGACCAACAACCAAGGGCAGCCCAGAAGAGAGTTTGCAGGGATTTTGCAGATTTGTAGAAGAGTCTTGCTGACATAAAGCTGTTTCAGTACAGGACAGACAAGGGACATAGCCTGTCTCATGGGGGAGGTGGGTACAGAAAGGGGCAAGGCACTTTAGTGACATCTCACAGTGTTGCTCTAAAGCCTTTGACAAACAGCTGAGAGGTTCAGAAACTCCATTTGGTTCTTCTAATGTCAGCTGTTTCCCTTTTCTCATTCAGATTCACAGTGAGCCCTTCCAGCTGTTTTACAGACCCCGGATGCTTTGTGAATCAAACCTGCCCACCCACATCCACACTGCCACTGTCATGGCAAAGAACTCAGGGTGTTTCACAGCAGGCAGGCAGTGGTACAGAGGATACCAGAGAAGCCACTTTGCCCAAAGAGGAGAGGAGTCTGCTGTAAGTGTCTGCAGCAAGCAGACTGAAGCACTGCAGTGAGGCAGAGGAGCAGCAGCCAGATAACCAGTCTCTGTTGATATGGCCGTGCACACCAGGGCTGGCCAAAATATATGTTATGCTTTAGGGTAAGACTGGGTACTCCAATGCTGGTCACCACAACTACTCAAGCTAGCACTCCTCATCAGCATTTTTTAAACCATGAAAGGGGGGCTTGCCACCCCCTCAAAAATTTACCCCCTCAGTTCCTATATGAGCCCCCATCATTGCAGCATCTGCAACACCATTCTACAGAGCCCCCTCTTGTATTCATCAGAAATAGGCAAGGGCAAAACTGGCAGCCCCAATAAGATGTTTGGCTTGAGAGAAAGGAAGGCAACATTGCAGATTTAGTACAGTTCATGGCAGGAGAGCAGCTCCTGTATGTTAGTCTGGGCTGTTGTCCTGTTTTCCCTATCACAACCAGCCTCATCCATCTCCCCCTCTCTCCTCCTTGTCCCTTTCAGGGATTTCACATAAAAGATCTGCACTTGACCCCCCTCCTCCCTGCAGGGAGAGGGGAAGGCCGTGAATAGAGGGACCCTCATGTTTGCAGAAGTGATTTTCACATTAATGGCAGCATATGTTTGCATCGATTCCAAGCTGCGGGGCTGAGCGCGTGTGTGTGCCTGCGCTCGCTGCGGCCGCCGGCTCCGCGCGTGGGGTACCAGGTGCTCGCTGTCAGGCTGAACAAAAAGAAGTGTCAGCGCTCTGCGCCGGGAGGCTGTGCTGGCAGCTCCCCCCTGCCTGCAGCCCGGCGCTCAGAGCGTGTGCCTCTGACTCGCAGTGGCATCCTCTCCAGTCAGCTCCGGAGCTGCCCTCCTCGCTCCCCAAATCCACGGCACAGCCCTCCCTCACTGGGTGCTGTCTGCTGTCACCCATCCCTGCTGCCCAAAGGCTCCCGTGGTGATTTTGGGTGCACGGTGGTCGTGCAGATGGTGCTGGGACATACTCTGGAGGCTGCTCTGACCCTCTGCCAGACTGGTACATCTCAGAGTCCATGTAAATTCCTGCTATACCCAAAAACAGATCAGCGAGGTCACTTGCTGGATTCATATGTCCAGCTCATGGTTGATGCAGCCTGCTGCCTCCTTTCACCCTTTTTCTGATGCACCATGAGGCTGATGAATCATCAAGCTCTTCAGGCCATCCTGGCTGGCATCCCCAAGTTTCTCTGGGTGAGGAAAACTTCTCTGTCCCCAGCACTCCATCTTCAGTGTGAGTGGCACCCACGCTCCCTGCATGGGGCTGGACCCCCTCCAACCAGCATCAGCAAACCTTCAGCTCTGCCCTCCCCAGACCAACAGGGAAGCTGAAGTTGCAGCTTAGGAGCCATGGGAATGAAAAACAGTTTGCACATCCCGATGCCCATCCAGGATGTACTAAACCCAGGTGTTTTCCAATGGCAATGGAGTCAGGGATTACAAAGGGGGAGGCCTGACGCTGCTTCCTGGTTCACTCATACCTGGGGAATTTGCCAGTTCATGGATACACTCAAACCTTCATCAGCAAAACTTTATGGGGGAGTCCAGGACTTAATCCTTTTTTTCTGCTCCATTTCTCCTGCCTATGAAACAGGAGTCGCTGTGTTTCTTTTTGCTGCACTGTGCATCCATCTTCTCTTCTTAGATCCTGACCTGTCTGGTGCCCTGGAGATATGCAATGGCTCCAGCAGTTGGGCCAGCATCTCCCTGGAGTCGTCCAGGCACTGCTGCAATCACAGTCTATTAATGAAGAATAAGAATTTGGTGTGATTCTGTGTGGACTGTGAGGACCCTCAGAGGCATGCTGGAATGAATGGACAAAGCAAGCATGTCAGCAGTGCTGCTGCTCAGCACCTGATGACAAGTCTCTTCTGTTCCCAGGTAAGCTCAGGCCTATGCCCTGTGGGAGAGCTGCCTCATGCCCCCAGATGAGCTCAGCTGCTGAAGAATCCCACCCTGAAACAGTAGAAATTACTCATCTTTCTGGGTAAGCCCACCTGACTTCAAGCGTGGATGTTGCAGACTTTACAGCCTGCGCCACCTATTTGACACCTGATGAAAATTGCATTTCTACCATCCGTGGTTTAGTCTCCTTTGCAGGTGGCAAATGAACAGTGATACTTGTGGGGTTTACAATCTGGAAATTGTTCATCTTCTGCAGAATAGCCCTGTGCCTTTGCAACACGATATTCTGCAGGCAGAGCTCCCAGGGAGAAATGTTGTGGTACTTCCACACGCTCACAGTGCTCACCTGGGACAGAGTCAGGGCCTTTGAGGCAGCCAGCACCAAGAATCAATGTTCATACACAGAACCAAGACATTCTGCCTGGAACTTGGAGTAACTTCTCTTTACCCTCTGTCTTGTCAGCCAGGCAATGCAGGAAAATAAACTTCCACTTGCTGGAAATGTTGGTGTTTCCAAATCATACTCAGTGGGATTCAGAAGGAAAAGTTGAAATGTCAGAAAGCAAAAGAAAAAAAATCTCCAAACGGCAGATTGCAGCTAAATCATGATCTAGAAAGTGAAAACACCAGCAAGAAGAATCTCCTTTTCCATTGGAAATGTAACTTGGGAAGAGGAAATTTCTTGTCATATTTTAAAATGAAGCCTGCTGCTCAGCCTGGGAATTTGAAGCTAGAATGATTTGTATTGTTGCTTTGATTCTCCTGATCAGAAAATAAAAGACCTGTATCAAAATATTTTCCTCAGAAGGATCTTGATGCTAGAATAACCACATTTTTCTCCAGAAGAAGTTCTTAAGCAAAACAGATCAACTCTGACTATTTAGATGCATTTGTACTCTAATCTTAAATTTTTCTTTCTGGTTTTTGCTTGGATTTTTTTGGAAAAAAAACAAGAGCTGACCATGTAATGCCAGAATCTGGGAGCCAGGGCTTTAGAGAAAACACCTGATACCACAAAGGGACTGATGCTATACATAGCCCAGACACTACACTGCCATCGACCGGAAGATAGGGAAGAATTTGGTGGGTGCAATAGCTCGATGCCTTAATTATAGTGTGAAGCTGTGAAGCAGTGGTGGGCTGAGCTCCGGTTGCCATTTCCTTTGCTGTGCTTGCACCCAGCAAAACAAACACATGTGAGACAGGCTAAACTGGTGTCATCCACTCTCAGAAGGATATCTCCAAGGCAGGCTATTTTAATCTGCCTGGGCATACTTCATCCCCTGCTATAACCATTCTCCTTTTTTTGCTTGTGCTTTACATAAAAATACCTGCTTCAGATTAATGATCAACTCTTGTGTGTGCAAACCCATTTGAGTTTCTTTATTTTCTCACTTACTCTGATGGGAGGGGTTGCAAAGCTGTTCTTGATGTACAAGAGGTCTGCTAGCAGAGCTTTGTAAAACTGCAAGTGAAGTGCCCAAGCCAGGTCTTGTTAATGAACCAAAGTCGTTTGCACCCTTCCAGACACTAAGCCCACTGACTGTGAGAAGAGCATGGGTTGTAAACAGCTTAAGTGTTACAAGTACTGAGTGCAGCAGTATTTCAAGTCTTGAAGACTGTACCAGGAAGCATATGATCCTCCAGAGCCACCAACAGTAGGTTTGGTGGACAGACATCTACCAAGTCAGGATATGGGAAGCAGACAGGTGGCCTCATGGCATGGAGAGGTTTCCTTTGGTTGTTTTGTAGGTCAGGAGGGAAGGGAGAAAAAGCTAAAAGCATTTTGCCTTTTTCCCCCCCATGCAGTAAGATTGGCCACTCATGAAATGAAGGGTTCCACCCAATTTTGAGCGTTAAATACTCAGATGGGGCCAGAGACCCGTGCAAAAAGCCCCACAGCTACTGTCCTCTGAGACCACACTGCAACAGCCACTGCTCCCTTTCTCCAGGATAAGCAGACACTGGGAATCATGGACTGCTGAGCAGACAGGGCTGCTGTCACCTTCACAGCAGGGCACAGCGAAGGGAAGCCCCATGCCCTCAGGGGAGAGAAATCCCTTTGGCTTTTGAGAACTAAGTTTTTCTTTTAAGATCTCAGAGCAACCAGCAGCCCTGATGTGCAGCCACTCCAATCAGGGCAGAGGTGTGAAGGTGTCTCACACGAGGTCTGCAGGGCATAGCTGACTTTAACCCCACAATCACAAATGTCTGTGTAAAATTCCCTTGCTGAGCACCTTCCCTCCAGCATTCCTGCATCATGCTGACAGGATCACACATTCCCAGTACATCCCTCATGCAATAGCAGGGCTGCAGGAATGAAGGCTGATGCGAGGGCTTAATTAATCAGTTAATTAATCCCAAACATTTTAACCCTCCAAATCCCTGCTGCACTCTAGTTTGGCAATTTGTTCATTAGTGGAAGTTTTTTGCTTTTTTTGAATCTGGATCATATGATTTCTCCCCCAAGACAGAAGCAAGATATAATATTGTCATTAGGAGAGTGAATATGGTTTTGTATGCATCTGTGTATGTCTCCTGTGTTAGAAGCAAGCTCTACATGGGACTTTTCTCTCCTGCCTCTATCCTCTCTTTGGGTTTTACTCTGCACTGGGCATTGAAAGGCTCAGGAAGGCTTTGTAGGAGTAGGAATGTGCCTTTGCTCACTCTGCACTGTTTAAGCCACACCAAATACTCAGGCTGTGCTGATGTGAGCACTTTTGGGTCTTTCTTGGGAGATAGGCTTGGTGGATCTCATGCCCACATTCAGCAGGAGCGGAGCACTGACTTCCCTCCCTGACAGTGTCAAGGCCACCCTACACAGCAGAGGTGTGAAACACAAATCCTAGCTTCCTGGAGAAGCAGCAGTTAAACATGTGGTCTCTGACTGCCACATGAAATGGAAACCCACCCTGCTGTAGTGCTGCTCTGCTTGTTTTGTGGTAATGCTTTCTAAAGCACCAAGACACCCTGTCCCATCCCCTGGCAGGTTACATCCCCTGGATGTATCTTACAGACTTCCAAACCCTTCTTCCAACCTTTGTCCTGCTTCCATCCCTGTCTCTGGCTGAGCTAGAGAACTGCTGTCTTACCCAGGCTGTCACTCACACCTCTTCACTGACACTGTTTTCAGACCTTCATTTCTCTGCTGTCCTCTGCTCCCCGAGTACACACACTCACTACCCTTCACTGTGTTTCAGCATCCCATCTTAAGACCAGCCCAGCAGCTCAGTTCAGGTGCCAAGCTCCAGCCAGCACTACCCAGGAGAAGGAACTCTGGGCAAGTGAGAAGATTTACTGCTCCAGGTCTTAAATATGCCATCAGTGTTGTCACTCTGCCGGTGCACATCCCTCTTCCCTGGGCTTTTACAGCACATCTTTGTGCCACTTGGTTACAGTAATGAGACCCCAACCTAATTGCTATTCAATAAACTCCAGTTAAATTAACAGCTCCATCCAATGATCACCAACATCTGCTGTTCATCAGGCAGCCTTCTCTCCCCTCCTGCTCCCTGCGTCTCCTGAAATCCCAGCGCCCCAAAATACAGTGTGTCTGTGCTGGGCATGAGCTAGGTGTAACAGAAACTCTCTGTCTCTGCTCTCAGCTGTGCTGGGCCTGTGCAGGAACCCACTCACCTGTGTGGGAACACACACTTAGCTGCAATGATGGGACTAGGTGAGCCAGAGCAAGAGGTAACCCCACAAATGCACAAGCATCCCTGTGCCTTTGTCTCACAAACGCCTGATAGCCGAATCTCCGGATCCTTTGTTGCACTGGTGATTCATTTCTCCCAGATTGCATGTGGAAGAACTGGTGAGGAAAGGAGGTGACTTGTGCAGCAGACACTGGCAGGGACATCGACTACACAGAAGCTTCAAACTCCTTTGACTCATCATTTCTGTCTGAAGATTTAGTCCAATACCAGCACAGCTCTGGCTGAAAATCAGGTCCTGACTCTGGCTTCTGTAGGCAGGTTCAGTCTGTTTGTCCACAGATTTGTGAAGCCCGTGTGTACCTCACAATCTCCAAGAGCTCCGCAGTGCTTGGGGAGAGGGAAGGTCACCTCTCTGATTCAGAGGTTAACAGGGTCACGCTTCACTTGTGGAAAAACCTCCTGCCTAAAATTAAGCCTCAGCCTTGCAGAAAGCCAGGCCAGGCAAGCCATTAAAAAAAGGTCAAAGATATTATCAGCTCCTAATCCAATTAGGTACTGATTATCTGTGAATTCAGCACAGCCTCGCTGTTAGAGCTATGCTTAGGAAAATGAGCATCTCCAAAAAACCAGCTGGAGATCAAGGGGGCTCTGAGAGCTGAGGCAGCCTTGTGAGAGATTATGCCTCTGCCTGGGGAGCACCGACTGTAGCAAGAGCTACGTTGGGTTTTCATTGCTATCTTTCTTCATACGTGTCACTTGGTGGGTGACATTACATTGCTGGTGAAGGAGGCAGACAGATCTGTAACCATCCCCGCTCCTAAATATAAGTTTAAGAACAAAGGGAAACGAGAATTTCTAAATTCGATTAAAATCAGTGATGCAGCAGCCTGACTTGTTGGGAATTCTCCAGCAAAACATTTTTAATGGAAAATATCATTCTGGCTAACCCAACAGTTTCCATGGGGAAATAACAGTTTTACCGTTTACTTGTTGGGGGGAATGTTATTTTTTATTTTTTATTTTTGGTCAGTCCAGCAAAACCAGCACATTTTAAGGGGGTCTCCTCCTAGTGATGTTCTGGAAAAAAAACCTTTCAGCGGGGTAGAAATCTAAGTGTTTTTAATCTGGGACTTGATTTCTTTATTAAGGGGATTATGTGATACAGTCCTGAGATACCAGGGGAATGGATTTGCTCCCCTGGCAGGCGGTCTGACTTTGAGAAAAGAGAGTTTGTGTGCTGAGTGGTGGCTGAAAGAGTTATGGAAATTACCCCCTGTGGTTCCATCCCCCTTGTCTCTGGACAAGAAGGTCTTTGAGGTTTGTTTGGTTGTTTTTTCTTGCTGATAATAGGACTGAACCATGGCAGGTTTCTCTCCCTAAATGGAGCACCTTGCACATCTTGCTGTGGCAAACTTCCTTGTAAATGTGAGAGTGGCTTGGGGTAGTTTCTTCTGTGAAAACTGGGAGAGATGCTCTGGACAGGGCAAATCCTGCTGTGCCAAGTCCTGGATTTGTTTTTAAGTGTGATTCACAGGATGGATTTGGGAAATAACTCCCTCTGCCCTTTGTGGACCTCCTTCCTTGAAGGCAACATCAGTTTGGTTCCTTATTTGTAAAAGGCAACAATTCTAACATCTTCCCATGTGTTTTACAGTCTCCCATGCCTGGCTGGGCAGAGCCAGACAGGTTTGCAATACCTAGCTGAACAGCTCTATGGATTTCCACTGTTGCTCTTTGGCTGCAATGACATTTCAGTTGTAGCTTCTGCCTTAGGAAAGTGATACTCCTTCACAAAGAAATCTGCCTGTCAGCAGAGCCACCCCCGAGTAGGGGCTTGCAGATGCTGACAAGTGGGGATCAGACTGGAAGGGCAGCACTCCTGATGGGGCTGGAACTCTGGTACCACTTCCTAACCTCCAGGAAGAAGCAAGTTCTGATCACAAGCTGGATCTGCCAAGGGTGTTGGGCTCTGCAGGAGGTGAACCAGTCTGGATCTGAGTGCCAACAGTGTTTCTTGCTTCTGACACAGATTTGCTGCTCAGCCCTGGGAAGATGGAGTTTCCCTTCCATATTTTAGCTGTGAGAGCAGCTTTTTGGCTAAAGAGTAGCAGTCAGAATCTGTGCTTTGGGTTTACATCTGCAGAACATCTGGACTTCAGGGTTTAGCCATGCAGCAATGGTCACCAGCGTGCACTTGTAAAGGGCATCTATTACGCTGCATTAACCCCACGTGGACACATGCAGGCAGGATTAAGAGGCCATAATCACATTCAGCTTGGTGGGCTTTTGAAAGAGAAATCAAATGAAGGCTGTGAACAAGGACATCCCTGCGGGAGCTTAACACAATTTGGCTAATCCACTTGGCGTGTAAATGGTTTGTTCAACTTCATCTTTCCTACCAGCATGTATAGACAAGGTGGGAGTGAGAACACGTGGGCTTGAGACACTCAGGTAAGCTGAGTCAGGTCTTCTGTGGGGGTCTGGCTCTGGGGTTCCCATTAGAGAGGGGCCCTTCCTTGTGAGTCTGAAACAAACTGGGGAGAAAGCACAACGGGCATAGCTGAGGGCAGGGCAGCTTCTCAGGCTAAGTGAAAGACAGAGGAGGAGATGTTGGTAAATAGTCCATTAACATCCAGTGTCACTTCATTAATTTCACTGAATAAATCTGTCCTCTTTTTTTCCTCCCATGTCCTATGGCCCAAGCTGGAGGCTGTTTGCTGGACTGGAAGGATTACCCAACAAAACCAGCATTGTTCTTGGTCAGACCCTTACTAAAAGCTCAGTGAGCTCTGGGACCAGCACTGTCTCTTTGATTTGACAAAGGTGGACAACAATGGCAAGTGTTCCTTCCATGAAGAAAGTTGGAATTGAGTTGTATTTTCTGTCTTCTCCCCTCTGGTGGAAAGGCAAGCAGATGCCTTCCAGACAGAATCTGTACAGCTATGCCCATCCTGCCAAGAGGGCATCTTTCCCTCCACATCCACATCTCTCCAGCGAGGACAAAGCCCACAGAGGATGGGAGGAGCAGCTTACCCTGTCACTGAGACAAGGTCTCTGCTGACAGAGAGCTAAGGCTCGAGGCAGGCAGGTGCAGCAGCTCCCTGGGCTGAGCTGGGACGTCATGGCCAGGGAAAGAGTTGCAGCCAGTCCCCAGCTGGAGCAGCTTGCCTTATACACAGAGACTGAAGCACTGAAGCCCAAGGTGCTGCCACTTGGTTAAAGAAGCAGCTCTGCTGGAACATCAAATAAATTAGGGGATTTTGTTCTGCGCCACTCTTGGAGCGATAGCACACGTTATACTGCAAGACTGTTATCCGTGTGGGAGACACCTGGTGAGGCCCCCACAGCCCATGGCTCTTCTATTCCCTCCTGCCACCGCAATGGTTCATGCTATTGGTAGCTTCAAAGACCATCAGAATCTGGGCATTTTGTGATGAGTGTTTCTCTGGCAATCAGTAGAATCAAAGCAAAGAGACTGAGGAGGGAGGAGAGGTAAGAAGTGAAGCTGGTGCAGGGACTACAGCTGCCCTGTAGGAAAGTTCAGGTGTAAGGACATTGAGCCTCTTTCCTCTGCAAAAGTGGCAGTGGATGTGTCCCTGTGTCTATCTCACTCACCTGTCTGGGTTGTGGCTGTAATGAATTCATACCTATAAAAGACTACTTAAAATTCCTCACAAGCTAGCATCAGAGACATGGATCAGAGTGTGACTGACCTGCATCCCTTCACAACAATCCAAGACCCCATCTCAGGCCTTCCCAGACCACGTACAATCACATCCAGCCCTTATCTCCATGGATCAGTGGAGATTTTGGTTGCCAAGTAGAGATCTTAGTGATTGTTTTTTTAATTGATGTTGCTATGGCAGGAAAGAGTTTTGCCCTATTGGAGACTGCATGGCTGCAGGAAAAGACTGCTACAGTTTGTGTAATTATTTTTACAGAATTAATTTAAAAATTAATTACAGAAGATTACTTGAGTGACCTATCTCTAAAAAAGGCACTAAAGAAGCCCTGTTAGGACCAGCCTTGCCTTGGCAAGATGGGCCAGTTTGGCAAGCACTAGCAGGAGAGAGCTTCCCATCTCTAACCAGCTTTGCTAACCAGAGTCCCCAGCAACGTTTCCTCCAGTATAAGGCAGCTCATGACTTGCTTTCTAAACAGCTGCTGAGATAAATACCTTTCCTCGTCCCTTTGCCAATGCAGCCAGCACACTCCTGCATGACTGGGACACTGCTTCTTTTTCATGCCACAAACTACCCCACAGATCCTACTGAGGGGGCAATAGGTTGTGTGGGGTGACTGAGTTGGAGGGTAAAGACAACAAGAGATGCTCTGGTTTCAGTTATGCCTTGTCCCGTGGGAAGGCAGGGAAAAGGTGAGAAGGGACTCTTGCTCTGGCATGCAACCTTCACATCCCCCTTCCCACTGACTCTTGGGCAGCTGCAAAATTCACCACTTTCCCAGCACTCACCCAGGAGGGAATAACGATAATAAAAATGAAATCAGAATGATTCCCTTCCCCTGACTGGGGGGACGGGAAGGGAACAAGCTCTTGGGAACGTCTTGGATTTCACAGCCTCCCCTGGCAAACGTGACTTTTCAGAGAGAAAGTCGCCGCCACTGGCTTGTCCTTTGTGTCTGCAGAAAGGGGGTTCTCTCTCAGCTTTTCCCTTGTTATTGGATCTGGTCGGAGGGGCTGCGGTCCTGCCACTTCCCCCATGCAAAAGAAACAGATTTATCATCCCTGATGGGCTCTGCTTTCCCAGCCTCTCTTGCCTCATTTAAAGAAAACCCCCAATCCCTCAACAATGTAGAGCTTGAAATCTTTTCTTCCTACTTGATACTTCGTTACTGTGATTGCTTTTTATTGATTGACAGAGCTGCCTTTTCAAACACACGGGACCCTCAGAGAATTGCAAGCAGCCGATACAGTCCTGCTCTGAAACACGTGCGTGCAACTTCTCCCACTGAGCATGACGGAGCTGCACCTTCCCCTGCTCCTGAAACACAGCTTCCTTGGAGGGACAGTGGGAAGGCTGGGACATGGTTTCTCTGCCAGGTTGGGAAACACAGAGCTGGTCCATCAGGGAAGGCACAGCTGAGCAAGAGGCTGCCACCAAGATTTTTTATTAATAATGGCCAAAATTATCTTTTTCTGGTCTCCAAGGGCAAGCTGTGACTATGGGAAATCACTGCACAGAGAGATGTGCCACTGCATCAGTGATACACAGGTCCTGGCAGGAACTTTGGTTTACCTCTCATTAAAATCTCCCTGCTTCCTCCACACCCATGCTGTGGCTCACCACTGGCTTCATGTGAATGGTGCCTCTGTTTTTCCATCTATGTTCCACCTATGAGGGGTGTTGCCCAGTCATCCCAGCCGCAAGAGACCAAACTCTTACTATGTACAATGCAGCGGTCAGGGCTTGCTAACGTTAGGTCTTGGCTTGTTTCATTCCTGGCTGCCAGCAGGCAAGAACACAAGTGGAGGAACAGGTAAAGCAGTGAGACCACACAGCAAAGCAAAGCACCGGCAGCTTTCTTGCTATGCCTTGATAGAATTTAGGAAGATAACAACTCCCAGCAACCAGATCTCTTGACGTATTCTGGAGGATGTATCTGCCTGCCCTGGGTCTTCAATCAAACCTGAGGATACTTTTGTTTCCTGACTTTCTGAGGAAACATTGCTCAGAAAGTAAGAGACAAAATGCAACTGTCAGAATACAGATCTTGGCCATGATGTATGGGGCAGTGAGATGGGCTGCTGCTTGTTATCCGCTGCCCTGTTGCAGCAACAGACAAGGGGATGATGCAAAAAGTCATTGCCAGCCAGCGGGCAGATCATAGGGAGCCCAGCCATAAGAAAAAGATGACCTGAAAGGATCACTTGTAAAGGTGAGGAGAGCACTAGCTATTAACCTGCTGCAGACACTGATTAAAGACACACTATCCTATAGCTTACATTCAAGGTTTTCTAGCCACACTAGGAATAGCAGTAATTCTTAACCAAGAAATGCTTCCAGTGCTGTTTCCAAGTGTTTTAAATTTTAAAGCAGGTCTTTTCTCTCCTTCCTGGAGGCAGGAAGCTATTGGGCTGCCCCAGCAGTGCTAACCCAGGCCTCACTTCCATTAGACCAGCACTTCAGCACCACTCGCTGAGATGGCTTCACACAAGCACAGGCTGAGGCTGTCTTGCTCTGCCTGAGCAGAGCACTTAACCAAACCAGCAGCATAAAAGCTGGGGATGTGGGCTCAGCTAGCTCACAAGGCAGCCTGCCCTCAAGTGCCCCAACATGTCAGGGATGCTTTTCCTTCCTGCCTGCTCTGTGGCACCAAGCAGTGGGTGGGATCCTTTCCTAATGGCAGATACCAAGAGCAAGGGAGCTGTCTGTGTTGGGAGCAGCATTTACCAGTGTACACAGTGGCACTGCTCTGGCCACCAGCTGCCTCTATTCCCACCCCATCCTCTCTGCAGCAGTTTCTACCCAGCATCAGGTTATCTTTTTGCTGGCATAAATTTTGGACACAACCAAGAAGTCTTTCCACAGCTGCAGTGTGGGCTGTCTGGTACTAGAATACTGCCCTCTATCCCCAAATTTGCTTTGACATGAGACCTTTCTGAGCCTCCCTGGTATCTCCCAGCAGAGGGAAACGTTGGCAGGAGGACATGACCAGCTTACAGCAATAGTTTGTGTAATGCTACTGATAAACATTAGTGCCCTACTTCCCTCCTGGGAGCCAGGGCACTCTGGCCACATCTGGGAGCATGGGGGAGCCCCAGGGCAAGCGGGCATGTATCAGCTGCCGGGCTTCTGTGTTGGGGATGCCTGGCAGCTTTGCCTCCAGGAAAATCTTCCCTGTGGTCAGGGCAGCTTTAAGCAGTGCCCCAAAGCCCTGGCATCTTGGAAGGGTTTTTCCCTTTGTCTCGATTTCCTTTTTTCCAGATCTGACTTAAAACAGAGATAGAGATGACTCTCAGCAAGCAAAGATCCCATGACTGTTTCCCCAAGAGCCAGGATATTAGTCCTTGTATGCTGGCCATATTCCAGCTCGGGAAATTACCTTCTGCCTCCCTAAATCCCCCCTGCGGTTTCAATTGGATACGGGCTTCTTCGCTCTCTTGCCGAAAGTGCTGTGCCGGGTTGCTGTGCGCGGTTAAGCAGCTGCTGTGGGAGGTGGGTGACAGGATTGATCCCGGGGGTGCTGGGGTCAGCGCTGCGCGGGGGCAGGAGCGCCGCCTGCCGAAACACCGCCGCTGCCGGGGGCTCCGCCTGCCCCTGGGGCTCCGCTCCCAGGCTTAGCCGCCTCTCCCTCTAGCCCCTCGGACTTGCAGAACCACGACTTGTACGCATTGAGATGGATTTTGCTTCATTTTCCAGCATGTCAGCTGCCTGGCCGAGCACCAGCTGCTGGAGCATCGATGTGCTCACGCACCTGGAGAACACGTGCTCTTCTCAGAGGCACGTTGAGGCGCAGGATCCCTCTCCCCCTGGCTAGTCCCCGTGTCTTTGCAGAACAGCTATGGACTTTTGGCCATTCCAGGACTCGTGCCCCTGGGAACAGCTCTGAGGCCGCATGTGGCTGGTACGCCTGCAGTATGAGGTTCTGAGCAGAAAAGCATCGTGGAGACCCTCCCCAGAGGAAAGGTCCTGTTCTGCCCTCAGCCCAGGGCACAGCCAACAGTAGAACCCCTTTCACCAGCCCGTGCACTGGGGAAGGCACCGGCATGGTCCCATCTACAGAGTCACCCAATGCTGGAGCAAATCCCAGGAGTCAATAACCCTGGAAGAGGAATCCCAAATGTCTTCAGACTGAAGCTGTGCAACCTCGAGTTAAAAATGCAACACTGTCAAACAGACAGGCTTTGCGTTGTTCTTGTTGCCAGAATCTATATAAGCAAATTACTTTGCTGTCAGGAATACAACAGGAGACAGAGAGAGAAATCCCCTGCTCGGGCACTCTGGAGACAGGACTGCAATATTCTGAGTAATGCAGCCATATCACTGACATCCCCTGACATCTGGGGAATAAAAAAAAAAAATTAAAAAAAAACACCAAAAAACAACAACAACCTAGCAGAAAACCTTTAGTCATTTCATAGATGTGAATTGTGGATGAACTATAATAAACAGTGAAAGGTGGGGACAACAATGGCCTTTAATGAAGTGTCTTGGAGGAAAGCTCACATGTTTGTGTATGTGTGTCAAGGGGAGATGTTTACATAAGTATACACACATTTGCACACACATCTGTTAAACAGTCTTCCTATATGTCCTATGGGTGCACATAAAAACGTATACATCCGTGCATGTGCCTGTGCTGTGGGCAAGAGAGCTGCCAGCAGCAGTAAAATTTCAATCCGGCATGCAGAAAGCATTGGGGCCTGCGGACAGGAGCTCAGCCCTCCCTTCTCCCCATGAATCACAGCCCACGGATGAGGATCAGTGCGGACGTCAACTCTGGTGCCAGCTCTTCTTCCCTGGCTCCTCCGGGCTGGATTCCCTCCCCTCCTTGCCCCCCCAACCCCCCTATTCCCTACCCCCCTTTCCCTTCCCAGCAGGATGACATTCATCCATCATCCAGCATTTTAAGTGCTGGCATGTCATTGAGGCTGTCAGCCGCCCTCTTTGCTCAGTGCAAGGAGCTCCGCTTGGCGGCTTGGTGCAACCGTTTCCATTTGGAGCCTGTAATCCTCCTATTCGGCTTAGTTCCACCCGGTTTCCCAGAGTGCAGAGTGAGGGAAACCCGGTGGGATAGCAATAGATTATATCAAATAATAAAGAGAAGGCTTGCTCTAATAAATCCAACCACGGGATACTCAGGCACTGCCAGGGGTCGAGCACTGCAACCTGCCAGGGCAAATCCTCTATAGACTTTACCCCTTTTGCTCCCAAAGCCAGAGACATTCTGGGTCCCACCTCAGTGCCACCGGGTGTAAATCTGGAATTAACTCCCCTGACTTCAGTGGAACTACTCCAGATTTATGACTGAAATTGAGCTTGGGATCTGGCCCCAGCTCAAATCCTGTGGGTGTAAACTGAGCTGTAGCAACTTGGCCCCACAGCTGAAAAATGGATTGACATAAGGAGAAGAAGGATGGAGACAGGGTTACTTAGGAAAGTCAGCACAAGGTGCCAGGGAAAAGTCATTTCACTATCCCTTGCCCAGAGGGCTGGCATTCCTCAGAGGTCTGCCTGTATTTCATCTCAACAAATGAACACGTCCTGATGTCAAATGTGCTCTTCAGAGAAGATGGACTGTTCAGCAGCAGGTTCTACTGTGGGGACACTCTCTCTCATACCCCATAATCCCACTACACTCCCAGCAGATCCCCTTTGAAGCCCACACTGCCCTAACCCACACGTGTGCTTGCCCCAGCTGTTCCAGGTGCCATTGCACTGAAAGGTAGCCTGAGAGACGGCACAGCTGCCAGCCCAACCCTGCTATGTCATGCTCGGCTACTCAGGTTTAAACTGGGAGTTAGAGGAGATTCTTATTTTAGAAGCAAGTTGTTTTTGCAGCATGCTTAGTCAAAGCAAAAGTGGGAGGGAAGGCAG
Organism: Anomalospiza imberbis; assembly: GCF_031753505.1. NCBI lineage: Eukaryota > Metazoa > Chordata > Aves > Passeriformes > Viduidae > Anomalospiza > Anomalospiza imberbis. The sequence goes on from NC_089688.1 coordinate 22,514,521, forward strand.
GGGGATTATTTAAAGGGAAAACCCCTGAGCATGGACCCAGGCACTGGGCTAATTTTAGAAGTCAGACTATTCCAGAGTCATGACAAGGCTCTCAGTGGGTCTTTGAGAAGTGGGCAGCACACCAGAAGAAAGTGGGGTCGTGTATGGACTGGTGCTGAGAGTCTGTGTGGATACACTGAATGAGCCACTTTGGCTGCAGCAAGCAGCTTATGATTGGTGCCTCAGTTTCCCCATCCCTGTGTGGGGATACAGCTTTCCTGTGAGGTCACTAAAACAAAGAGTCAAGACTTCGGGTGTGCAGATGGCAACTAGAAAAGAGCCATTTTTTTCAATCACTAAGAAAACATAAAAGCAAATCTCTGAGGACTGGTTTGTCTTTATGGTATTTTTATGCACTTCTTGCAAAAATACTGGGATAAAGGCCCCCAGCATCATCCTGCCAGAGGTGTGGGCATTTGCAGGAAGGATGCAAGCCAAGGGCCAAGGACTGTATGCAGCCAGCTGATGAGTTCTCGTTCCACATCTGCAGACTCAAGACGGGGTTATAAAATCACCTCTGCTGCTTCTGAAGCCCTGCCCCACTGTCCCAACAACTGCAAAGCCCAGGAGCAAGCATTCACCTGCCTACAGTGCCGGAGTATGGCAGCACTTTGGAGGGCAGCATTGCCAGGCCTGCAGAGCCCTGACTCACCCTCCTCTCCCTGCTGGGCAGTAGTGGAGCACGCTGGGGGATGTGCGTGTGTGCGTGTCTGCCTGTGCTCCTTCCCTGCACCTGCCAGCCTGCTGATCTATAAGCTAATCCTACCCCAAGCTGATCTATAACTAATTCACTTACAACACAATTGCAATATCGATTCCCAAACTCCTTTGCAGACAGTGCTAAAATGTGTGTGTGCGCGGCAGGGACAAGGGAGCCGGCTGACAAAAAGCCAGCGCGTGGGGAGGGCTCCACTCTTCACGGGGGAGATCAGAACATGCTGCAGAGGCAGCTCCATGTGCACCTTTCAAGTCCTTCCCTTTGTCTCCACTGCCACCAAGGGCTATGACAGCTGTGGATAGGTCTGAACATGCCTTTCTGCCCAGACAGCCTATGGATCCTGTGCATCCACCATCCTTGCACCTGTGTGTCACCAAGGATGGGGTGCTTTTTGTCTTTCCCCACCATTTCAGCAGAGCAATCCTAGTCCCACATTCTCCCCCACTATGGGAGCCAGAGCTGCACGAGCAGGTGTGGGTGCTGGACATCCATATCTGGAGGAGAAGCACATGAGCAAACACCAGCTTCTCCAGGGTCACATCTAATGCAGAAGATGAGAAAGGGGCTGTTTCCAGCCTGCTCCAGGCCTCTCTGGAGGTGGGTTGAAGCAGGAATTGTGCTTATCTGGGGAGGTAATGGCTCCCACAGTTCCTGGTCCATCCCCAGATGATGGGGAAACTTAGCCCAGCAGAGACAACTACCTGCCCTCCAGTGTATGGATCAACAGCATCTTGAGAGTAAGCTTGAGCTCAGTGCCTGTGCACCTGACCTTGCTCACACCAAGTTGGTTTGGGATCAGTCTAAGAGGTAAAAATCCCAGCACAACCTGACACCAAATGTTCTTGGTATCTTCTCAAACCCTGGGGCAAGCAGATGCTATTGTAGCGTGTTCCTCCTGCACTGAGCAACTGGCAGAGCATGTAGGGGCAGCACGAAGCTTAAAACTCCACCAACTCCTGCAAGAGGCACCCAATTGCTGTGCTTCTTCGTAAAGTTTGTACCATTTACACCAGCAGCACGTGATAACTCTGAAGCCACCTAGAAAAGCTCCTGTTTTGGTCAGTGGTCTCTGAGATCAACTCTTTACTCCAGGAGCCACGTTTGAAAGGTTGATTTATGCAGCACAAAGTAAAGAAGACATATTTAATGATGAATGGAAATGTCATATTGATCCTATGGGCAGGCTGTGAAATATGGTTGTACACGGGCTGTCGCCGAATCCACTGAGCAAGTGGAGGCATTTGACAGCAGGGCAGTCAATATGGGGATCAAGCTGCCCCCGTGCATCTGCCTCCCCGATAAGCAACACTAAACTGGGATGGAAATCAGGAAAAAGCTCCTAGGCTTGAGTGGAGAGAAGATATTGAAGGATTCTCCCATCCATCCAACCAATACTAGTACTATCAGTACATCGGGGATGTTTGCAGGCATGCACGTGCAGGGTGACAGGGATGCCGTTGCATTGCACACAGCACGGCAGGGCACTGACTGAGGCCATGGTAGGTCCAACATTAAATAATACTGACAAGAGGCAAGACTGTGTGTGCTGGAAGGACAAAGACACGTCTCTCACCAAACATAGCTCAGTGATGGATGTCCCACGCAGTCTGTGGCAGAAGCAGCACTACCCAATGCCTGTGAAAAGCGACATCCCCAGGGTTGTCAGAACTCAGGCTGGAATATCGAGAGACAGTGCTACTGTTCATTCTAAGGAGCATCTTTGGTCTCCTTTGGAAAAGGCACCCCACAACCACATGGCCACATGGGGCAGCCCCAAAGGGACTTTAGTGGCCACCTTCATTGCCCTGCCCTGCTCGCATTGTAGCCATGAAGACCTTTGAGTTGCTGTAGGAGAAAAGTTCCACTTGGACAGAGCACAGCAGAGGAGTAAAGTGATCTTAAACTGGCAAAAAAAGAGAATCAGCCTCATATAATTTCTCTGAAAACAAGATTTATTGAAGTTCTGTCTGTGGAAATCACTGTAGTGTGGAACACTCACCATATAGATTCGATCACTGACTCGTACCCTACTACATTTTTCATTAGGAAAAATATTGGCTGGGAAAGTTTGACCCCATAATCTCTGCATTTTAAACAATAACCAAGGAAAATAAAAGTGACGGGCTAAGGAAATCTCTTCCACTTCAGCACTCCCCGAGGTAGGAGCCAGGAGCTGTAAATCACTCTTCTGGACCAGAGCTACTTGCTATGACCCTTTGTGTCCAGACCCTTCCAGGTCTGACGTTCTTTGGCCACATCTACTCAAGGTGTGGGCACAATGTACATTGGTGCCTGCTGGAGGACTGAGCCACACCACTGTGTGCTCAGAGGGCAACATTTCAGAAAACAGGACTCTACTCTTACCATTATTTGGGATCCTGCTATGCCCAAGAAGGGACAGTCTCCACTGTAGGGCAAATCAAAGATAACGCTCATCTGAGACTCAGCTTCTCATCTTTCTGTAATAAGATCTCCTTGGTCTGGACAGGGCTAACACAGAGGACAGGCAGAGCTCTACAGAGTCAGTAGAACTGTGGTCTCCGCCTTCAGTTTGGCCAACCTGTTCCTGTCACCCCACCAGCATCACACAAGGGACGGCTGGAGTCTCAGCTGCTGCTCCACCACAGCCCCTTTCAAATTAATTCTTGGTTTATGGTCTAAATAAATTAACCTTCATCGATTAGAGGTTCGCAGTGCTTTTAATGTCAGTGTCATAATCAGATATCATAATGGATTTGCCTTTCTAAATCATAGCTCCAAAAGGCCTTCAATCTGAAACTCTATTTTATGTGTGGCCCAATTAGAGACCACAAGGCTTTGGGCCCTGGTCACTTCTGACAACCTGATCTACACATGCTGCTTGTTGGTGGCCTTCAAGACTGGAAGGAGACCTCACCCCGGATCCCATCCCTTTCTGCTTCCCACCATCTGCACTCCTTGATGCTCACCTTCTGACAGCCAGAAACACACCTCACTTTGCAGCAAAAACCAAACTCAAGAAAGCCAGAAGCAGGCAGTGCTGCTCTGTCTTTAATTCATGCAGTGGGTCTACATGGTCTACATGGGATGAGGTCTCCAAATCATTTATGAAGATGGACTCACCTTGGTGAGTCAGCAACAGCACCAGAACCCCACCAAAGCCCTCACATTCTTGTTGGGAATCTCTGTGCCAGCCCAAAGCCAAAGTTATAGGGTCTGGTTATTCATGGGTGTCAGTCTCTTCTCCCATGTAGCAAATGACAAGACAAGAGGAAATCGATTCAGGCTGTGCCAAAGGAGAAAATATTTAGTTTGGGGAAAATTTCTTCACAGAAAGGGCTGTCAAGCATTGGAACAGGCTGCCCAGGGCAGTTGCTGTATCACCATCACCAGAGGTATTTAAAAGATGTAGGTGTGGCAATTTGGGACACGGTTTAGTGGTGGAATTGGCAGTGCTGGGTTAGTAGTTGGGCTCAATGATCTCAAGGGTCTTTTCCAATCTATATAACTCTATGATTCTATTATCTTAAAACATGCATCAGACAGAGCTGAAGTGATGATTTTGGAGGAATTTGTCTGCAAGTGCTACTGAAAAAACCTTTTGCCCATGTGGAGACAAAAAGGTGCATCACAGGCAGCCTGATCAACGTGGATCTGTGAGAACAGCCACCAGCTTTCTAGGGAGGGCTCCTGTCTTTCCCCTTTATTGCTGTTATCTTGGGGCCCTTTCTAAGCATCCATCTGATACCGGAGAGGGGATTCCTCTCCACCTCTTCTCCTGTGCTCAGCACCTCCCTTGCAACTTCTCCAAGATTCTTTGGTTTGATTTCCAAGTTCTGACATAGCCATTAGTTACAGAGAGCAATTAGTTTGGTTGTTGTTGTTGTTAAGTCATTTTTTAAATGGCTCCAGGCAGCATCAGAGAACAAAGAAACAAAATATCCATGAAAAGAGTTAATCACAAATTACTAATTATTTGCCCCCCTCCCTCTGCACTCTTTCCTCCCCAAATCATGAAATATTATCCCCATGAAGAAAGGAAAAGGTCTGTCCGTTTGTGAGCCCTTCACGGATTTTATACACCTAATTCATCAAACCAGAAACATTTCCTGATCGTCCAGGATTATTTTGAGAGGTGAGCTCGTGACCCCCGACCTCACTGCTGAGAGCCACGGCGAAGGGCAAAGGCTCTGATTTACGTGTCCCGAGATGCAGCCCCGGGCTCCGAGGTGGGGAACGGCGGAGCCTCACTGGCTCAGGGAATGAGCCCTGATACCCAGTGAGGGGCAGCCGCTGAGCTGGGCCCTTCATCTGGAGAGATCCCGTGACTCCAAGTGTTTCTGAACCCGTTCAGATTTTATGGGGCTGCTGATTTCAAACAGGCCGAGCTCTTTGAACAAGGCACTGTGCATGCCATTTGGAGGTTTGTATTTATTTACGGTGAGGTTTTTTATTCCTCTTTCCAGACAAAATGTACGTGCCAGAAAACAGGTCTTTATCTCAGAAGAGTGCAACCAGAGGCACAATCTGGAAGCAGTGGGAGTCTGGGCTCCTACAAATTTTATTCAAAAGGAAAATTTGTAGGGTGATAAAAGTTGATGAGTCCAAGCCATGGAGACACCCACTGCTTCCAGGTCTAGTTCCACTGGGACATTCTTGTTAAAAGTCCCCAGTTTGCTTAGAATCAAGGCAGTAAATATGAAGAAAGTATTGTTGAAACTAATGACTCTTGCAAACACCAAATTCCCTGCCTTCTCCATTCTTCCTATCCCACAGTACCAAGTATCTACAGTTCCACTGAAGATAGGCCTTTGACTGGGCTAGGGCAAAAACTACTGTTGAGGAATCTAATGCATAAAACCTCTGTTTCAGATGCCCATGCTCCTCTGCCACCCTTTGTCTTTGACCATCAGCAAAACAAGTGTGTTCATATCCCCAGATCCACATCACAGCTTCTCTCTGGGCCTTGAAGATGTTCAGCATTCAGCCACAGATACATCTAAATACTAAAGGTGTCCTTACAAACAGGCAACGGTAAAATCAAGCATCTCCAAGAGATGTGATTTCCAAATCTGTACCAGCAGACAACACAGAGCAGAAGGCAGCAGTAATGCTGGGACCTCTCCGCAGTGGAAGTCTTGAATATATCTGCTAGCGGGCAGGTATGTAAATCTCCACCTCCCAATATATTTGCAGCCTTTAGGGCTGGCTCCATTCACAGAGACATTCTGAATTGCACCAACATCACTTCAACAGGCTCAGATTTTGCCCTTTGCATGGTTAAAGCCCTTTGACCTTTTCTGTGTGCATTCAGAAGTACATCCTATTTTGCGTGAAAATGAAGCTATTTGTCTAACTAAGATAAATAAATAGATCCGAGTCTCCCAGACCAAGGAAGGAGGTTTGGGAGAAGCGTGCTCCCAAGGTAACATTTTTTTCCAAGACAGAAAAAGCCCATTCAGTTTGCCTAAAAGCTGAAAGTGATGCAGAAGAGGACCATAAGGGAGTATGAAAATGCATTTGAATCAATAGGATAAAGTTAACAGGATCAGGAATAAATAGAATGAATGAAATAGGATAAAAATGCCAGAGGAGATAAAAATGCCAGACTCCACATCACCTCAGAAATCACTGCTGAAGGAGCAGCAGGGCCAAGTTCATCCTGGGTGTAATTGACTTGGCTGTTTCCTCCTGCCATTTTAAGGCTTGGTGGATTTAGGAGCTTTGGGTTGTTGGGGTTTTTTTGCTCCCTGTCAATGATGTCTCAATTTAAATAATGTGTGACATTCTTGGGTTTGCTCCATGCCTGCCTGGCACAGCTTAGGGTCTGGCTTCTATAAATGGCAGCTTCCCATGACCCAGCAGCTCTGCTCTGGCTACTGGGGCATACAGAAAGGTGCCTCCATGTGAATTTGGGTGATGAATTCAAAGCAGCCACATTTGCAAAACAGTTTTTCTGCTTATATAACAGAGTCCATTCTGATTCAACAAGCATGCTGGCAGCCAGGCTCCTATCCAAACGTGTTTTAATCTCTCTGGCTTTCAAGGAATTTATGCTTGTGCTTTAAGTAAAGCAGGTGTTTTGTGGATTGAGTCCTGAATCCTTTTCACAGAAGCACCATCTTCCCATGGTCCCTTGAAGACAGCAGTGAGAGGCTTTAGGAGAGATACCCAGGTATTTGCTGGTTGTATTTCCCAACAGCTCACTGCTGTGCCACAGAGCAGGGCACTCCAGCAGCTCCCCAGTGTGCCTCGCTCCCACACACCCCTTGCTGCACCACCAAAAATACAAAAAGAAAGGAAATTTAAATATGATGAAAAGCATCTTTTCTCCATTCTTGTTCCCAAGGCACCTTGTGAGCAGGTCTAAGTTCTGCATCTCAGCAAAACCATGGACCTGACTCATTTTCTGTTTTATAGAAGGAGAGAGGTGCCCCTTCAGAAAGCAGCAGTCCCACATAAGCCTCATTCATAGGTGAGCGAGCTGAGGAGCCCCAGATCCTGCAGCATCCCCTGCAGGTGCCTGCTGGGATCCCCTTACTGGGACACGACACTGAAGCTCACATTCCCATCATTGCAAAAACAGACAGAGAACAAAGCAACAGAGCTGCATCAAACACCGTGTTGGAAATGTGATGGCCTTGGAGGTGGCAGTGCCCTATAACCCTGTGTCTCATAGCACCTGGCTATGATGGTACTGCTCTGGGATGACCCCTTCATCCCACCACCTTGGCTTTCTGACCCAACTCCCAGTCCCAGGCTAAATTTTGCTTAGTTTAGGAGACTTGAGTGCACCACCCCAGGCAGGATGGCTTCAGGCCATCAGCTAAAATAGTTGCTTGTCATCATCTCCTTTGTCTGGGCTTTGGACTGACAGGACCTGTCTCCGCTCCCTTTTAGATCCTTTTACACCCAGCCTCTGAAGGTCTGACTGACTCCCTTTCCTTTGCTACCTGGGTTGGTTATTTTCACCCTGTGCCTTTTTGGGGTCTTTTTCTCTGTTCCTCATTGTCCCCTTTCTCCCTCCATGTATACTCTTCCTACCATCCTGGGCAGAGTAGACTCCAGAACAGCCCTGCTGTGATTTAGGGTGTCATCCAATCCACTGCTGTGTTTGCATGCTCTGGCATAGTGAGTTGTGCTGGTGACCATGGGTCTCATTCTGTGGGACCAAGCTGGGACCATGTTGTACCATGGCAGGAGAGAGCTCGGGGGGTGCTCTACTTCAGCATCCTCCCCCATTAGTGCTCACATCCTCACACCGTGGGGCAGGTGAATCATATGAACCTCACCCGTGTCATGTGGCTGCACCAGAGAGGGATGATCAGAGGGATGATCGAAGGAGACACACCAAACTGCCTCAGGCTGTGCTGTGGATTCCCTTCACAACCGGCTGCCCCCAGAGTCGGCTGGCCAGTGCAGCCCAGAGCACTCCGACAGCACAAACAATTCCTCCCGGGTCAAGGACCTGGCACAGTGCAGGGTATCACTTAACTCCCAGACGTGGATGGCACAAGCTGGGGGGGTTTTATTCATGTCAGTGGGCTGGACCCCTTCCCAAGGAGCACAGAGCTCCTGAGCTCAGCCACTGATGGGAACAGCATAGGTAAATACAGCAAGGCAATGACTGGCCCTGGCACTGACTGTGCCTTGATTCTCATATGCCCCAGACTGTGGTACAGGCAAAGTCAGGGTGCCAGGGCTGTCCTCCACCATAGCCCTTGGGGGATGATCTTCCCACCAGGAAGGTTGTTAAGCTTGCAGGAAGGAGACGCTTTTCCTGAAAGTTACTTTGATGCTGTCTGCATCTGTAAAATCAAGACTCTAGTGCTCCAGGAGTTAAATTAAGCAGTGCTGGTATGAAAGGGCAGCTCATGTTGGAGCATCATGCACAGCAGTCTCCTTCTGCAGATGGGTGACTCATGCTTCACAGCAAGGACAGCACCCCAACCTTGCCTGGCACCCTTTAAGCAGAGCGGATGTGCACCCTGCTGCCTTGCTGGGCTGCACCTTGTAGTGGGAAGGCCCTCTAGCCCTAGGGAGCTCCTCTCCCATAAGAAGCGGAGTCCAGGTGTGCATACACTCACAGGTGAGAGACTGGGACTGGAGGCCAGGCTGGCATCCAGCCCCCCACCACACAGGGTCCTGCCCCAGCCCTCTCCTGCTGAAGTGGCTCTGACCTGGATCAGGACAGAGGATCCAAGCCCAGCCAATGTGGATGGGTTGAAAGAGATGACACTTCCTAGAGCTCTTAAAAGGGGTGAATGTCAAATGCAGGCTCATCAGCAACACCACGCTGCTGCCCCCTCAAACTCAATGTGCAGGAGCACTTCCTTTGCAGGTCTGGGAGTGCTGGATTCAGCCAACCAGGAGGTCTACAAGGGAGTCAGGCACAGTGGTCTGTGATCACACATCAAGCAAAGCTCAAGACTTGTGCTGCTGTCTTTTCCCACAGCAGGGAGATGGACATCAGCAGGCTCTATCAGTGTCATCAGGTCACTCTCTTTTCAGTTAGAAATGAGTTGTTACACTGAAAATAATTGACCCTTAATGCCAACTGCAGGGACCAGAGCATGCATTGCCACGAGGTTATGCTCCTTCCAATCCATCTGCTGTCCCTGTGTTGAGCTCAGATGTCTCTTCTTCTTCCCCAGCCCCCAGCTCTCCTCTCAGCTTTCAGAGCCACCCTGGCTTCTGGGATGTGCATTTAGTATTTCCCTTCTCCCACCACCCTCACTGCCTCACAAAGATGAGCAGGGTTAGGGATGGCTGATACATCACCACCAGTCCCTCTGGTATAATCCAGGAGGGACCTGTAATGCCTGTAATTCAGGAGAGACTTGGAAGAAGACTTGGCTACCCAATATCCGTGGACTCCTTGGGACAACACTCGTGTGGATGTTGCAATGGTGACATTCATCTCACTTCATCTGAGCAATGGCTCTAGTGAAAGCACCAAGAGACCAGCATTTCCAGAGACAGTTACTGACACTGATGGGGGATGCTGCTGCATTTTGAGGGTCCTTGTCACTGATTACTCCCCATTTGTGAGCCTCAGCAGGCTGGGAGATTTGCTTTCTCTCTGTCCTGAGTCTTTCCAAAAGGAACTGCCCCATCGCAGCAATTCAGCCACGTGTTTTTGTGAAAATAAAGGGTCAAGCAAATGGTGCAGTGATACAGTGTTATAAATGGGCTGGAGCAAACTAATTCCTTTCCTTGACTCCAATCTGTTCTCTGGTCTTGGCAGGACCATTTCCCACCCCAGTGCCTCTGTTTGTCCTCTGCTTCTCTGCCTTATTAATGCGGCCACAGCTTCCCTGGAGAGAAGCAGGAACAGGGAATGATTTGGGCTGGGATATCTGGTACCTCAGCAATGGCAACAATTGTGGCTGTTGCTGCGCACATTTAGGCTTTCCTCCACCATGCAGGTGCTAAAGCTCTCCCTGCCCACCCATATCCAGCATAGGTTGGATACTGAGCCCAGGCCTCAGCAGGAGTCTGTTAGATGCTTCTGTGGATCTCTGAGCATGGGCATGCTGGTGGACATGGAAAGCCACAGCAAGGACTTGGAGACAGGGTGGGCAGATGTAAAGCGGCTGCTGCTGGAGTGCAGTATGGCAAACAACTTTATGCCCCAGCAGTATTTCTCTGTAGCTTTCAGGGAAGGGAAGTCTCAAAGATGTGGAAGGGTGGGAACTGGGAAGCAACACTGGAAAAGCCAGAATTCTTCTGCCCATGAAAATCTCCTTATAGCCATAGCAGTGTCTTCTTGTGCCCAGCATTTTCAGGGAGGAGGCAGTGACTCAGCAGTGTTCCCAGCCCACTCCCTGCCTTCCCCTTCTGGCAAAGCTGCACAGGCCCATGTAGACAGGGAATGGTCAGCACGAGGCCAGGTTGGCAGCATGGGGCAGGGATGAGGCAGGTGGACTGTCCAGGCCTTTGCAGGTGCAGAGCTATACAGACAATGCATCTGCCATGCTCACCTCCCACTCTCTGGGCTATCTCGTATGCCAGTCCCATCTTCCCACATGTCTGCTGCCTGTTTATCCTCAGTGCCTTTCCTCAGTGGGAACACCCGGCTGAGGCTCAGCGATGCACTGCCATTTCCACCTGCATTGGTGGTGCAGCAGGCACAAGGCAGCCTGGCTGCCAGCCTGGGCAGGAATTCCCATGCAGAGCAGGTAGCAGGACCAGCCACAGCCAGGGGTAAACCTGGGGCACAACCCACTGCAAAATTGACGGTGGCCTGCTACAGCAGAAGAAGGAAAGGCTGATTTACGCCCCCACCATCTCCACGCTGCTTGGCTCCAGCAGAGCTAAAGTGCTGGTTTTGCCTGTACTGGGCCCATTGCGGTGCAAGATCCTGCCAAAGTGTGAGAGGGATGTGTGGTGGAAAGCGTATCAGGGGTGGAATTGTCTACACGCAAATGCTCAACTTTATGTACTTTTAACTAGAGGTGTAACAGATGGTTGCATTTCGGTCCAAGCAGCGGAGAGCCATGCCCATTCCGGCTGGAGCCAATCAATCCCACCACTCTGGGGAAAACGGCAAGCTGGGTTTGGAAGCACGGCTGCCAGCAATCCAGAGGAAGGCTTTGCACAAGCAAACATGGGCCGCTGCCATGCGAAACCAGGGAAACAGGATTAAAGAGACATCGAGACAGACAGCAGAGCACGGTGCCGGTGCCGTAGGCTGTTCCCAGAGCAAATGGCAGCAGAGACAGCAAGCAGCCAGGGCTCAGCAAATGCACATCAGCCCAACCCTCCAACAGGGAGGGAAAAGGAAAGAACCTTCCTGGGGAGGGGAGAGAAGTTTTATGGGATGGGGAGGGATCTGCTCCCATGCAGTGATGCCATGGTAAGGGGCTGCCTGCAATGCTCTGCCTGCCTCTGACGCTCTGCCCAATACCCTCTTCTGTCTCCACACCCCAGAGTTGTTTCTGCATGGGATGAGGAGTGTCCGCCACTGCCACAACTCCTGCTCTTCGTGGCCCCACAGCCAGGGCAACATCCCTCCTCTGAACTCAGTTACCATTGGACAGGTAAGTCTGCAAATCCCACCTGGCACTGCTCCCAGGGCAACACAGCTTGGGGTCCAGGGGAAGGACTAGCCCTGCAGGGGGCAGGTGGCCAACCCACACCAGGAGACCCACATGGATAGGACTGAGACTGGTCCTACCTCAGGCCCCACAAGGGATATTTTTCACTCATTTCTGGGCAGGTTTTGAATTGATGGAAAGGAATACAGAAGTGTAGAGCTGTTTCAGCTGGACTATTTCAGCAGTGCTGTTTCAGGTCTGGGGTATAAGCTGTTAGGTGATGGAGAAAGATTATCCAGTGCTGGTTATGGGAAACTGAACTGGGAGATTACAGTGAGGAGAAGTTTTTGGTGTAACTGCCTTCAAAATAACCAAAAGCTGGGAAAGAGCACGAAAGGAAAACCAGTATCATCACCTCTCTATGTCTCAGGGTCCTCACCTAAAGCAATGGAGATCACTTGCTGGGAAAAGTGGTGCATTTCACACAAACCCCAATATGACTAATTACCATTGTAGGATGAAGGGCTGGATAAGCTCATGGGTTCTTCTAGGTCTTCCAGACCTACATTGTGGGATAAAACATCTGCACCACATTTTTGCCTCTGGAGCATGCAGATTTGCTCCCTTCATATTTCATTCTTCATCAACAAGGAGCACATCAAATACAGCTGAACCTGCAGTTCATTTGCAAGGTGCTCAGCAGAGAGATGGGGTTTAGAAGGGGCCCCTTGGGATGCAGCCTTTGGAGCTGTGTGTTACAACACTGCAGATCAGGAGCTGTAATGGGAGGTCACAGGAAATAAAGTTATTTTGTTTAATGGCTTCTGGAGACTGAGGGATTTGGGAAATTCACTAGAACTCTGGATCCTGGCAGGAAACCCGTGCTCTGTTTCTGTGCTGTCAACACCAAGCAGCCAAAAAAAACTGGGAAGCAGGTTCAAAATCATGAGAGAATGCTTAAACCAATGAAATACATGGTGGCTTATCCTTGTGCCTTGTCCTGAGTGGTTTGTTCTTAACATTCACTCACCTTCAAGGGTATCTCTGTCACCACAAATTTCAGATGAGAAAACCCACGTGTGCAAGTTGAACTGTCCCCAAGTGACATTTAAAGTGAAATGTTAAAAACTGGCAGAAATCCAGTGAAGCAATGAGACTGGGTGACCCAAAGAGTCTGCCCAGCAGGGCAACGGTCAGGGTTTAAACCCTAGAGGTCTGTCTATAGGGGGAGATACCTATAGCAAGGACATTTTGGCCCTTGCCCATCAGTGGCACCATTCACCAGTCCAAAAGTCGCATGCGTATGACTGAGACAAAAACACATCCCAGCAAGGCTGCGGGGAGACGGCAGGCAGCCTTCTGCAATTAAAATGAAGTATTTCAAGCAAATCTGGCTCTTTCCTTACTCCTACCACATTGCAAAAGCCTTAGGAAGTCTCCCCAGGGGCTTCCTCCTCAGCCTGGCAGGATTTGTGTCCCCCACAGCACCATTGAGGCTTTCACGTCACCCCCACAGGGCTGGTGGCTTTCACCTGTTTTAAAGACCTGTTTTCCTTCCCCCCTTCACCTCCTCATTCTGTCTCACAGTCACGTTCCCAGCTACCTCTCAGCAGATGTTTATGGTGCTTTTGTAAACACTTCCACTTTCTCAAGCTTACCAAACTCTTTCTGTCTCGCAGGTGCTCTTGTCGGGAGAGTGCAATGTCATGAAATGACTGCTCTGACAGCAGGCATGTCCTCCCCCAGCTCCTCTCCCTCCCCAACAGCGCCATGTCTAGAGAAAAACCTTGTTAAGGCTGAGCACACTTCTCCTTACACTTTTGCTGTAACGTCCCAAAGCATAATTTCATAGCAGGGCCAAAAAATCCCTTGGATTTAATTTTACAGCTGCAAAGCCCTCCCAGCCCTGAGAATGTGGGGTACACAAAGGCACCAAAACCTGGGTGGGCAAAGGAACAAACCCAGAGCATTTCAGGCCATGGTGGGGTCAGGCTGAGGGATAGTTTTTTGTCCAAACAGTGCTGTCTTGGGTGCTGCCAGTGGATGCTCTCTGTTCAATGCAGTGATGCCCAGCTTAGGTTCATTCCCAGAGGGAATGTGTGAACCTCAAACTCCTGGTCTGCTTTTTCCTAACTGCTCAGGAAGCTCTGGAGATTTTGGCTGACTGGGATGACCTCCCTCCCCACTGTTTCTGTTCCACCACTGCAGCTCCACTAGCCAACCCTTCACATTGACCACCATCAACCCCATGTATCAGCCAAGAAACTTCCTCCAACTCATTGTGGTGGTCCAAACACCTTCCTCAGGTATTTGCTCTACCAGGGACACCAGAGGCTGCCCTGTTGCCCACCACACCATGAATGTCGTCCTCCCTCTGAGGTGCATATTGACTTTCCTCGGTCTTCTCTATTGAGTACTCAGTCCTGAATGACAGGAGATTCACCTCTCCCACGCCAGCTCCATGCAGGCTGACAGGCTCCACCAGAGAACTTCCGTGCTGTCAGACAGGCTGAGAAGTGGGTGAGCAGGGATTAAGTGTGTGCCACCTCTTCCTGAACAAGTGCGAGCAGATGTAGAGTTATCAGGTGGCAGATTCATAACAAATGGAAGATCTTATCTGCATAGCTGGTAGATCAGCCATGAAGCACATTGCCCTAGGATATCATGGATGCCAAAAGATTATATGGGTAGAACAAGTGGTTAGATGCATTCATGCAAGAACAATCTATCTGGGGCCATAAGACATGAAGGTATCACTTCTGGCTCAGGAGTCTCTGAACCACAATCAGCTGAGGGCTGGGAAAGTATCCCTGGGAAGCATGGCATATACTTACTAAAGTTTGTATGATAATAATATACAGAATTATATATAATACTTATATATTACTTATAAGTTGGGTGTTTTACTCTCTCAGGATGACCAGCAGCAGCAGCAGCAATATGAGGCTACGCAGAATTTCATTAAACCCTGTATGGCCTTCCTCGGCCTCTCACAGCCAGTATGGATCAGTGCTGGGCCAAATGCCATTGGCACTCCTGCAAACATGTAACTCTCATGTCACTGAACTGCCTCCTTGCTCTTCCAAGGGATGAAGCCTCTGATTCTGAGAGGATTCACAGAGCCACACCTCCATGTCAGACCCCTTTCTGTGCTGGGGATAAGCGTGGTGTTAAGTTGTGTGTTTGACTGAGCTCTGGGTCTAAAACCAGACTCCCTGAGTCAGTCTTGTCTTGGGTGTTGTTTTCCAGTCTTTCCTGGAAAGTTATCAATTAGGGAAACACTTTTCTGAAAGATCTTTCTCCTGTTTCTCAGAAATAGATTCTTTTTCATTGCTCATCTCTTTTCACCTGATGCAGTAACATTGTTTTTTTGCTGCTATTTTGCATGATTCCTTGAGTACCCCCAGAAAGAGCACCATCTCCTGTGCTCCTGGTCCACGGGAAAGCCACCCCCATTCCTGGCACAGCCAAGTGCCATGACATGGAGGTCTCAAAAACTGCCCAGCTCCATGACCATGAGCAAGCATAAACCCTCTGCCCCTGACCACCAACTAGTAAAGCAGAACAGGCCTGGCCTGCCTCATGCAGACATTTTTGGGTGTGAATCGGCAGCTTCGGGACAGGAAAGCACCTTGAGCATGACACAAGCAGGTCCAGGTTCAGAGAGCAACCATGACTATCTTCCTATTAGTGTTCTTCCCCACTTGTCTTTGCCCAAACTCTGCCAAAACTCTTGTTTGGGAAAGAGACCTGGGGATGGGGGCCAGATTTGACCCCTCCAATCTCAGGGGAAAGTTTTGGGGAGAAAAGAAAAAAATTATTTTCCATTCAAATACAACTAACAATAAAACTAGGGAAGTACAATTCTGGAAATATGCTAAATAAGCAGAAATCTGGCTAAACAGAAGTTTTCCACAAGGCATCAAGAAATCTCTGAATTGCTATGAGTGCCTTATTTAGTGGTGTGTGTGCTTTTTGTCCACACAAGTTCCAGTCACTGCAGCCATCAAACATTTTTTAATAGGAGCATTAACTTAAAAACAGCTAACAGTAATATTCCTAGCTGTGTGGAAACAGCATTTTATTAAATGCTTCACACAGATTTTGTATAATAAAGATGAATATATTATATCCTCTGCCTCCCCCAGAGTGAAACAATAATAGGAAAATAAAAAAAAAAAAGCCAATAAAGTGAAACATAAATAGAGCATAATGGGACTAGTAGCAAACTGAACTGACTATATAACATCTGCTATTGTTTGCCTGGCAAATGCAAACAAGGGGAAAAACCAAGAAAGATTTGAACACCCCTAGCCTCTTTCCCCTGTGCTGCAAGGAAGCAGCACTGATATCCCAAGCAGATTAGAGCTGACAGAACAGTACAAGGGCGACTTGCAAATTTGTTCCTAAACAAATGTGTGAGATTCCCTTTGCTTCTGTGCACGAAGCAATTTTCACGAGTCTTTTGCTGCCAGGCAGTTTATGTGTGAAAATATTCCTGGGTCTGGTGAGTTCTTGATGCAAACATTTATTCATTTCAAAGCTCACATTTTGCCATGTGTTTGCCCCTTACTATCCTCTGGTTTCTGAAGTTACCCTATCAGCTGAGCCAAAATAAAGCTGGGCAACAAGTCCTGCCAACTGATGGGATACAGAAAGAGTGGGTATCTATGAGTAAAGCCTCAGTTGGCTTCTGTATATCATAGCCAGGGAGCATGTATCCATCACCTTTGGAGAAATCAGGATAACTAAAGGATCACGCCATGAGCAGAAGGGGAAAAAAGGAGGGATTTTTGCCAGACAGCTCCTTTGCAGATAGTGATCTGGCCAGCTCACAGGTGTAGCCAGCTCACAGGGCTCTGCATCTGCAAAAATCCAGTCTGTGTTTGTCACCTAACTTAAATCATAGCCATCCTGACTGAAAACAGAACTAGCTGGAAGCTGGGGGAAGGAAAGAAGAGCTAAATGCCTATAAAAGTCATTTTCTGTTTTATTTGTTATCTTGCTTGTAATGATCACACCATGTTTCCTCTCTATTTTTACAGTAAGTTGTACTCTGGTCTCAAGAGGCCCCTGGATGACTTATTATTAACGATGTCTTCTTATTATGGATGGTGATTTATTATCAGAATGATTCTATTTGTACTGGGTATGTTGTTCTGCTGCCAGCACAAGGCTGTTGCCATCTTCAGAGCAAAAGGTCATGTTCTTGCAGCACAGCGTGCCCAGCTCCACTAGGCTGAGCTGGTGAGATTGCAGACTGCACACATGTACAGGGCAAAAGGACAAAGACCAAAGAGAAGAGAGGCCCTGCTGTACCCACACTGCAACTGCCCCACAGCTGTGGGGGGCACAGGTGATCCACTGCTGGACTTCACACCTCCTTACCCACTGCCTACACTCCTTGTATGTAATGAGGTCACCATTTAGGGATCTGTACACATCTCAGTAAAAAAATCATATCTTCTATAAATTTTACATTGCATTACCAGTCAACAAGTGTTTATTTAGCATTGGGAAATTAAAAACATTTTTCTCTCCTGTCCTTGGAGTCCATGTACTCCAAGATTGATAAACATTCCTTTCGCTGTAAATAAAGGTCCATCTGGAGTTTGGCAATAAGTTCATAGGGCACAGGAGACTTTCAACACCCATTGCTTCACTGAGTCTGCAAAAGGCATCAGGAGCAGGTACACAGATTTCCAAGCAGAAAATCCCAAGATTTAAAGTGAGGGAGAGGGGCTGCTTCTGGGAAGTTAACCTGTGCACTCAGACAGACCGAGCTAGCCCCTCCACAGCTGCCCTCAGTGCCCTACCTTTTGTGGCAGCTCCCCGGCCAGGGATCTCTCATGCCCCACCACTTCCAGTCTCTCCCGAGGGTGACAGATGCCCACAACAGCCTGCCGGAGCCTTTGCACACCCTAGACCAGGTTATTTCTGCTGTGTGCAGCCTTAATACCTCTCTTGCTCGCCCTCTTAGCTCCTACTGAGAAGCACTGGCAGGTCTTTGTTAAATTGTAACACCGACACAGGCAAGTGCAGAGAACCTGACTGGTTTTTCCTTGTGCAAGCAGAATCCAGACCCACTGTTGCTGCATATTTGGCATTAGTGAAAACCTGCTTTGCACACCTGTAAAAAACAACTCAGCTAAAGGGACTGCAAAGAGATGTCAAGCAGAAAAATTGAATAAATCTTGAGTCTGTTCACTACACAGGCTTTACTCAGTGCCCAGGAGAAAAAGTCCAGGCTGTAAAGTTCCACAAGTCACAAGTGATTGTACATCAGCTGAAAAAGAGTCCTGGGTGACAGGCCAGAGGACATGGGAATTTGGTCCAAGAGGTGTCACAAACTGAACAAAACAGAGAAGGGAAGTGGACAGGACTCCAGGGTGCTCAGAGGCAGAATCATAAGAGATTGTTGTAGTAATATTAAACTTCAGAGGTCAGAGTCTGAATCTGAAGAGTGGGAATCAGGAAAGTGCCCAATAAGGGAGATTTTTTTTTTTTTCACTCCAGCCTCCTCCAGGAAGCTCTTTTCTCTCTTTCCCTATCATACCTCCATGCAACACTGGAGACAGGGAGACAGCCTGATCTGACAGCGATCGGTACAGAAACACTGTAAGCTGACAGCAGCTATTATACAGGATGGGAATGCCAGTCACCATTACAAGATACTAAAAGTACCCATAGAAAGAGCCCTGCCTGAAACATGACCAGCTGAGGAATGTGTTTAAGGTTCCTGAAACAGAAAGCAGAATAAAATAAACATATGTGTAAAGCCTCTCATCAGAGATGTCTGCTGGTCATGGACAAACTCTCGGGGAAAGGCTCCTTTATGAAGCAGGTCTGAGGATGCAGAGAGCAGCTTGGCACTGGAGAGCAGTGGATCCCTCTGTCCAGCAGCAGAGGCTGGGAGAGGTTGGAGAATCATCTTTTGAACCTCAGCTGGAGATGAAGGCCACGAGAAGGCAAGTGTATAGCCCTGCCTTTGGTGAGAGGAACAGGGTAATTGAGAAGAGGAAAGTTGCAATAACCTGGCTGGGTCCGGGGATGTGTCTGCTGCTAAATGCTGCTGCAGTTTGGAATAAAAAGAAGTAGAGTCATCTGAGGCCTTGAAAACTCACCTCATGTGTGAGTTGAAAGACAAGTGAACTGTTGTTTGACCCTACCTCTAACTGCTACCCCTTCATAATAGGACCTGAGAGGGACAAGAGGAACAAACATGGCAAGTCTAACATGAAGAGATGTATTTTAGTGAGAGTTTTGTTTCTATCAGCACTTCTCTGAGTTTGGAGGGCTCCTCCTAGGCCAGATGGAGTAGGATGAAAAAAAGGAGGCATGAAAAAACTGAAAGAAAGAAGTGAGAAGGAGGAGCAACCTCGCAGCACTGAAAGTTGGAAGAGATCACAGTCAAACTTTGGCTTTGTGTCTTGGTGCTGCTCTTGAAATGGATGGAAATATTAGTTTTTAATTAATTGTCTTACTGCAGTTGTTGGAAGGGGAATCACCTTCAAAAAAGAAATACAAATAACTGCTTTAACAGGAAACTTTTGCTGCTGTAATTTATTGGAAGGCAAAATGAGCTCCGATTACATTATCCACCCGCACAGTGCCGGCAACGTGTACTTCGGATATTGCGCTATAATCCAATGACTGCTCCTGAATTATTAACACCAAGTTGTTATTAGAAGAAGTTGCCTGCCTTATTTCCACCATTGTCCCCCCCCCCACTCCCTTTATTAAGTTTCAATTGATTCCCCACACCTCCTCCTGCCCCCCAAAAATGAGCCTTCGCCTCCCCAGCTCTTTCATAGCTGGCACAAACGTTACTTGCATTTGGCAGCCTGGTGAATTATTCACGCGTGCCGGGAGCGGCAGAGATATTACAGGTCTCGGAGGAGCCAGCGCGGCTCGGCTGTCACAGTCCTGGGTGGCTGTGTCCTTTGTCCCCCCTGCCGACCAACCAACCAAAGTTTTGTGGAGCCCCGAGTCCGGAGTGCAGGGAGAAGTCTTGCGGCAGACCCTTCGCGGCTTTTCTCCCGGGGGAAGCGAGGGATAGCCGGGACTGGGGTGAGATGGGCATCACCTGGGGTCTCGACACGCCCAGACCAGCCCCGCGGGGCCCAGAGGTGACAGGGGAACCCAGCGCTGCGCGCTATTTCCAGCCGCCTCCAGGCCCAGCTGCACGGGCCGGGCGCCGTCTGCCCCCGCCTCCCCAGCGCCCAGCCCCGCCGTCCCCGGCTCAGCTCCGTGGCCGTCCCTTCCCCTCTTCCATCCTCTTCTCTGGGACCGAGAGGGACTGGCGAGAAGGCGGTGGCTGCTCCCCGTCCCAAAACGAAAGTGGCCCAGGGGACAAAAAGGCTCTGAACAGGCCGGGGCTGCGCTGATCCCCTCAGAAGAGTCTTCCCCGCTTGCCCTACGGCCCGGCCTTGCCTCTCCTAGAACTGGGACGGGGCAGGGAGGGTCCGAGAGCTGCTAAATCTCTGTCATCCACAGACCCTGACACGGCCGGGAGGCCTGAAACGCCCCCGACAGTCTCGGTCCCACCTCCCTGCCCTCCAGAGGAGTTGTGCAGATGGCATTTATCGGAGTATTTAGGGGGTTTTAAAACTATGAATTGATAAAAATCAAACTCTTGCCTTGTCTGGAGCTGGGACAAGCACGTCACGACTGTTTTTCCCAGGAAGCTTGAGTCCTACTGGATTTCTTGGACTAGAAGATAAAATACTGGAATGTAAAAAATCAAATACGTTCAGACGCTTCTGTTGGCCCTTCTCTCACGAGAACTCCTGGAACGGCTACTGGAGACTCTGTTCCCAGGGGAAACCCGGGGGTCTGGCTGGGGAGCCATCAGCGCAGACTGGTTCTCTAGCCCAAAGAAACCCCAGGGAATCCCTAAAATCCACCAGGAGTGGCGGGACAAGAGGGTCCCCGGCTGTGCTAAGAGGACCGACAACATACTGGTTCCGGTCATTAGGGATTGGGGCACCCCCACATTTCTTCCCCGCTATGGGAAATGCTCCCTGGGACCCCACGCAGGTTGATGAGGTGGCTGGAGGAGTTGATCCACCCCGGTCGTTCCCTTCCATTTGTGCTCTAAAACAGTTTGTGGGGAAGACGGGCTCTCCTATTTCCTTTAGACCAGCCGAGAGAGTGCCTGCTTACACCGGGCTAGGGACTTGCCAAATTGAGGCTCCCCCCCATCCCGGCCCCACAGCGGGACGGCGAGAGCGGTACGAGCACTGCCGTGTCAGCTCCATTATGTGGGGATTTTGCAGGTGGGAAACAAATCGGTCCCAGGGGTGGGCAGAAAGTACACAGACCCTGCTGCTCCGCTGATCTCGGAGCCGCTGAGTCGCCCCGAGAGTTGGTTTGCAAACGAAAATCCCCAGGTGGAGTCGGGGACCTGGGCACCGCACCGTCCGCCCGACGGGGGCTGCTCCTCGCATCCCGCTTCTGGTTGGGTTTCTGGGCCCGCGGCTTTCGTCCCTGGTCGGCCCCGTTCAGGTCCCGACCCCGCGGCCGAAGACCTCCGAGGGAACGGCGGCTTCTCCATCTTTCTCTGCCGGGGAAAATTCTGGGCTTCGCGGTGCCGGTGTGTCCCAGCCGGCCCGGGCCGGGCCAGGTGCATTGCCCTTGACCCCGGCTCCCAGGCCGGATAGGAGCACTCGGGTCACATTCATTTTTGGTGCAGAGAAGTTTCTTCCCCTGTAAGGAGGTGGTTGCGAGGGAAGGAAGGATCGGCCGATAGCTGTACAACGAGCTCCAGAAATGGGCTCTGCTGGGAAGCTTCTCTCCAACCCCACGGCGCTCCCCGGTACCCCAGTGCCCCCTCCCCATCACAGCTGGGAGCCGACGGACGCCCAGCTCGGGACGGTTGTTTTCCAAAGAGAACAACGCCGTGTAGTGCCCGGCGGCATCAGGGGATACCTGTAGGTACCTTTTACCGGCCGTTTTTAAAGAGTGGACTGGGACAGGGACCACAGACCCCGCCGTGGCTCTTCGTCCTTCACCGCGGGTCCCACCGTGGCCTCTCTGCCCCTCGACATGCGCAGCCCCAAACTTGGAGGGGTGCTTGAAGACTAAAACAGTTATTTCTTAGGTTCCCGGCTCGCCCTCCCGGCCTTTGAGAGATGCTGCGCCAAGAGTAGCTACTTGCTCGAGGGCACGGAGTTTTGCTTCTCTCCCCGCTGCTAACAGGGAGTGGTAACGTGTTTAGACCACTTAAACTAGGCAGACATAGCTGGGAGCCATGCACGGCTCAGCTATGCCGGGAAAGGAGGTGTCATTTGTACGCAGTTACTTTGGTGATCAACACTTGAATGATATATGCCGCCTGCTTTAATTATATTCCTGTGACATTTTCCTGGACAGGAGCGGACCGCACACAGCCAGAGCCGGGCAGCCCCGGGAGCGTCCTGCTGCTGCCCGCCGGGCCCGGGACTGTTCCGGGGAGGGCAGCTATGCCCACACCCCGAAATACGGTTCTGGTGACGGCAAGAGGAGAGGCTTGCAAAGATGCTACTCGTAGACTGAGATTTTTTTGGTTAGTTTTTTTTGTTTGGTTTGTTTTTGGTTTTGTTTTTTGTTTTGTTTTGGGGTTTTTTTGCGTGTGTCCCCACTCACGAGGAGTTTTAATTTCAGCGGCAGTTTTCTCCTCTGTGAGGAGGAAACGCCGCAGCTTTACTCGCTTTTCTTCCACGATGGAAGGCAGGGACCCAGACCGACACTTCCCCAAAGGTTTCAGGGGAAGCCCTCATCCATACCCGGGGACATCCAAGGGCCGCTGTAGTGCCCAGCCCTGCTTCCCCCCACCTCTCGGCTGGGGACTCGACTCAAACTTCTGCCTGCACCAGGAGTAGGTGAGATCCAGGTCCCACTCAGAGGGGCTGTTGCAGGCAGAAGCGCGGGGGAAGGAGGATGTTGGAGCGCATTGGGTGAGGGTGTTCTTCCCCAAACGACTTCAAAGCTGGGACACACGACTAGCTGCTGCGTCCCTGCGGGACGGGCAGAAGAGCCCGGCGGGATGCGAAGTTCCGTGGCGGTGGCTGGAGCAGGCCCCCGGCTATCGCCGGGGCTCCCTTGCTCTCAGGAGCCCTCCAAGGACAGTGAGATGCAATGGGACACGCCGGGGGGCACTGAGAGTCCCTAATTGGGGGCTGGGTGCCAAACAGGCTGCCAAAAAAGAAAATTAAAATAATTAAATTCCGTAAGATGAGGAGGGGAGATGAAGAGATCTCCCCCTAAGCTGGGTTGGGAGCAGCCCAGCCCACCCCCGGTGCGCAGAGTCATTTGCGAGGATGGAGATGCAGCGGTTGCAAAGGAAAAGTAGGCGCAGGACAAACGAACCCAAATCCGCCAAAGGCAGCACCGGGCAGCCGAGAGCACAGCGGAGAAGGCTCGGTCAGAGCCTGCTGGGATAACCACCGAGAGCCGGGGGACTCGGGGAAGGGGGCCGGGATCTGCCCCCTTCCCTCCCAGCCACCCTTTTTTCAGTGAGGTGCTATCTGGGGAGGGACGCCGGGCGCGAGGACAGGCGACAGGCCTGGAGCCGCCGGGCTGAGCTATTCATGCAAGGCATGAACCCGGCTATCCCCTACCAGGCAGTGGCCGAGGCAAACGAGGAAGGGTCCCTCTGTGTCGGGAAGTCTGTACTGAGGCTGCTGTCCGTCCTTCCCAGGGCTCTGCCCCTATTAGGGAGCCAAAAACAAACAAACAAAAAAAGCAGAGTGCTTTGACAGCCCTGTCCTCCCGCGTAGGAAGAGAGGGTAGACGCAGGCTGGGGGGACAACGGGTTATCCAAATGGTTTGCAGGATTTTGCTGTGTCTGAAGCACTTTTGCCCGTGCCCTGAGAGAAACGGGCTGTGCTTGAGATGGGGGAGTAACTTGCTCCCGTGTCTGCGCTCCGCTCTGAGGGAAAGGCTGCAGCCGGTAACCGGCTGAGCCTCAGAGCATCTCGTACACCCGCCAACCCGCCCAAACTCGCATTCAGGAACGAGGTTATTTTTGTTTCGTTCCCCCCCCACCCTTTTTTTTTTTTTTTTAATCTTATTTCTGTAATTATAACACCAGCACCCCGGCTGAGTTCTCAATAAAACCTGGATCCTGACATAAAACGACACGCTGGAAAACAATGCGAGGGGACACAAGGGAGAGGAGGAAAGTCTCTAATTGGTTAAAATATGTTTAAATCACTTCATAAAACCCAAGCAAAGCGAAGCAAATAATCCACCTAGCAAAGCAAAGAAGCTGGGCGATTTAGAATCAGTGTAATTCGCTCCCCCCCGACCGGCTCCCCCCCCATCTCCTCGCAGTATTTGATATGATGAATAACCCAATATAGGCCTTTAAAAATAGGTCACTGCATAAAGAGACTCCCAGAGAGCTATAAAAAATGGGAAGAGGGCGCTTTAAGGAGAGGAGCCATTTGCTTCTTTTGTGCTTGTTTGGTACCTAGCGGCCTGGGAGCTGCCAGCCGTCCTCCTCTTGGCCCTCAAGGTGAGGAGGGAAAGTTAGGGCCAGATCCAAGTCCTTGTCTCTCTTCCTGCCCCACCACCCCTCCAGCCAGCGCCCGTCCCGTCCCGTCCAGCCCCAGCCCGGCCCGCGGCTCGTGTCCCGGCCGAGGTCCCTCTGGGGACCGTGGGGGGACCGTTCACGCCCGCAGTGGGGGCCAAGCTGTTCACCCCGGCTCTGGGCTTTGTCTCCGTCCCTGTGGAACGGCGAGCCAGAAGCGGGATGGTGATCCCCACTGAAATACTAAGGAGCGGCTCTGCGGAGAGCCGGGCCGGGCCGGGTTCCCCGATAGTGGGGGGCACAGCAACCCCCGCCACCCCTGCCCCTCTCCAGAGCCACCCGTGGGCTCGCAGCAAAAGGACTCGGGCTAGAAACGGGCCCTCCCCGACTCTTCCGCCCGCGCTGCTCCCGGCCAGGACCACCCGGTGCCACCGGAGCCCAAGGAGCCGCCGACATCCCCGGAGCGCTCCCGGCCCGCAGCCCGCCACACAATCCCTCCGTGGGCTCTCCCGACACCCGAGGGGCCCTGCTCCCGCCCCGGCCCCCACAGCACGCTCCGACACAGGGCGCTGGGAAAGAGGAGCACGACAAATTCGGCGGAAACCTTCGGGTTTTATTGGAAAGGAAAGGTCTGCCTTACCTGAAACCAGGCTCTCCCCTTCGTCCCCTCATAAAAAAAAAAAAAAAAAAGAAAAAAAAAAAAAAAAAGAAAAATCAAACGGCTCTGGGTAGAGCTGAAGAGAGACATTTTGAATAACCTGGTAGCAGAAATTAGCAGGAGGGAGAAATAGAAAGAAAACAAACAAAAAAAAAGATCTCGGAGGGGAAGAAAAAAAAAGATACGGCCAGATATTTTTCGGTTTGTTTTGTTTTCGCTTATTATTATTTTTCACTATACTGTATTATCCTGATGCAATAAAGGCTGGTTTGTAATGTAATTTAAAAATATATATGTCCAAACAAATAGCAGGACCAGAATATGACAAGTGCATTCAGCATTATAATTCAACTGAGCTCCACCTCCATACCGCCTCCTAATTAATGGGTCTCCGAACTTGCAAAAGCCTGCATTGGACAGAGAGAGAGAGAGAGAGAAAGAGAGAGAGAGAGAGGGCGAAAAGTGTCATTGAAGATAATTGATTACCTCCCAATCAACAATAACTTGTTAGCAATAGTCAATTACCCCATCTCTTCTCGCTTCTTTCCCCCTGGTCCGAGGTCTCGGTGCGAGGGCTGCTCTTCCCCTCGACGAAGTCTGCTTTTTCTTTTTCTCTTTCTTTTTTAAAAATTATTTTTCAAAATTATTTTGGGGTGGGTATTAGCTGGAGGTGGGGGGGCAGGGAAAGTGCTGTGATTTGGGGTGTTTCTTAAAATAGCAGCTAGAAAGAGAAAGAAAGAGGAGAGACAGGGAGAGAGAGAGAGAGAGAGAGAGAGAGAGGAGACAGACAGGAGGGGGGGAAATCTCCGACCCAAAACCCTGGGACAAGAGGTACGGCAGGACCACCTCTCGGCGAGGGACCGACGGCAGCTCTGCTCCGCTCCGCGCCCGCCCGCCGCCCTGCCCGCCCGGCCCGCCGCCCGACGTGGCTCTCCCCGGGAGGACCCGGGGCTCCTCCGCCGGAGTTGGAGGTGGGCTTCAACTTTTGCTCGCTGTCTTCGCCGCCGTCACCCCGCGGTCCCGCCGGGGGCTTCTCCCCGCGGCAGCGCATCCCCGTCGCGGGTGGGGAAGGCAGCCCCGTGCAGCCCGGCCCCACCATGACTTCCAAAGAAGAACCCAAGCCCTCCTCGGGGGAAGAACGGCGGCGGAGTCCCTTGGATCACCTCCCACCGCCGGCCAACTCCAACAAGCCCCTCACCCCCTTCAGCATCGAGGACATCCTCAACAAGCCCTCGGTGCGGAGGAGTTACACCCTCTGCGGAACGGCCCACCTCCTCTCCGCCGCCGAGAAGCACCCCCCGGCCGGGCTGCCCCTCTCCGGCCGGGCGCTGCTCTCCCAGACCTCGCCCCTCTGCGCCCTGGAAGAGCTGGCCAGCAAGACCTTCAAGGGGCTGGAAGTCAGCGTGCTGCAGGCGGCCGAAGGTAAGCCCCTCTCAGAGTAGCGGGGTCCTCCAACGGGTGGGTGCCCCGCTCCTCCCCATGGCCTGGTTTTCCTTCTCTCCTCGTCCCCCGCCATCTCCCAGGGTGTCGCATGGGGTGGGATGGGGGTCCCTGGGCGGCCCGTATCCGGCCGGTACCCGGCAGCATCCTCCCCCGTGGCCCTCGGGGTGCGGGAGAGGGGGCTCTGCCTCGCTCCCTCCAGATACCGACGGGGCAGGGGCGTGGGGTCCGGGGACTCGGGTCGGGGTGGACACGGGAAAGCGGGGACAATCTGGCGGCTCGTCGGCAGGCCGGGACGGGATGACCATCTTCGGGCAGCGTCAAACGCCGAAGAAGCGTCGGAAGTCGCGGACGGCCTTCACCAACCACCAGATCTACGAGCTGGAGAAGCGGTTCCTCTACCAAAAATACCTGTCGCCGGCGGACCGGGACCAGATCGCCCAGCAGCTGGGGCTCACCAACGCCCAGGTCATCACCTGGTTCCAGAACCGCCGCGCCAAGCTCAAGAGAGACCTGGAGGAGATGAAGGCCGACGTGGAATCGGCCAAAAAGCTGGGCCCCAACCCCGCCGTGGACATCGTGGCCTTGGCCGAGCTGGAGCCCAGCGCCGAGGGAAGGGGCAAGGCGCGGCCCGGGTCCCCGCCGCCGCCCCCCGCTGCCGCCCGGGAGCCCGGCGCTCCGCCGCCGCCCCGCCCCGCCTCGCCCCCCACGGAGCGGCCCCGCAGCCGCCGGGACAGCGAGGAGGAGGAGGAAGAGGAGGAGGAGGACGTGGAGATCGACGTGGATGACTGAGGGGCGGCCGGCGTCCCCCCACCATGTCCCTCCCCCCCCATCCCGACAGCTCCAAACCGGCACCCTCTGCCCCCCATCCCGGCCCCGGCAGCGCGGCGGGGCGGCTGCTCCCCTCGGTCGGAGCAATAAGCAATAGAACCCCACCACAGACACACAACCCCGATTAATTTAGGGTAGAGTCGATATCCCTCCGCCTGCCACATCTTCGGAACGGTGCAATTACGGACGGCTTCTGTATAAATATTTAAACTTATATATTGGAATTCTTTTTCTTCCCCCTTCTTTTTGAGGTTTTGATTATTATTTTTTTCTAATAGCTATCAGTGATGATTATTTTATCTATAAGGGAGACACGAAACCTTGGAATAAACCTGGCTTCCAACAAATGTTTGGGAAAACATTTGTTTTCAAAGACTTCCGAAACAAACCACTTTAGAGAAGATTTAAGTTAGGCTTAAAACGGCAACGGCAAAAAATTAGCCGCTTTCCTTTCCTTGCATGTTTCAGATGTGCACGAACTAATTTTTTTTCCTTTTAAAAATATTTTTTTTCTTTCGCAATCTTGGGAACTTGGGGCTGGGTGATAATGCAAGTTGAAAAAATATATACTTTCTTTTTTTCCTAGAGCATAGAGATTTGTCTCCAATGCAATTTCTGCCTCATTTTACCAATTAAAAGCTATTTTTACCATTTTCTGCTATTGTTGTGCTTTTATTAAAAAGCTGCCTTTCGTATTTTTGATATGAAGGTGGTAACAAAAAAAAAAAGGAAAACTAAAAAAAAAATCCTAGAATTATTTTTTACTCTTTTTAGAATTTTTTGCATGCTATGGAAATAAAAAAGGACAAATCCCAAAATCAATACATTTAAATATTACACTATAAATTTAAAAAAATGTACAGATTTAAGACCTGGTTTTGTTTGAATTGTACAAATTTTAAAAGGCCTGCTATTTAAGTTCCGATAGGGACAATGTCGCTTTATTTACTGTCTCTTAGAATTGTACAGATAGCTCTTTTTTTCCGATACAATAAAATATTTACCATTTTAATATATTTTTTAACGTCCTTCATTTGTGACCGAAAAAACACCCCGTCGGTCCGAGGCTACACCAGACTTTTCCCCCACAGGAATCTCCCATCCCGTTTGCATTTAAAGTTACTCTGAGAGCGGTACCTGCGAGAAAAATGACGGGAAAGGAGCACACGAGCTAGACCAATATTATTATTCAATTTTTTTTTTCCTAAGTCTAATGCCAGGCAGAGTTTAGCAGAGGAAAAACGAGGAGCATCGATAAGGCCGGAGGTGCGGGCAGCGCTTCCCGGGCATGGGGGATGCGCGGCGGCGGCGGCGGGAGCGCGGAGCGGCGAGCGGAGCCACCGGGACCCCGGGGCCCTCCCGCTGTCAGCAGGGCATTTCCAGCCTGAAATTGCAGGGTAAAAAGAGGGGCAGAGGAAAAAAAATAATGGAAAGAAAAAACAAATCTGAGCGGCTGCAAGAAGTTATCAGCGGTTTGGACAAAAGGAGCGGGGTGTGCTGCGGGGTGAGCTGCCCTCCGCCCGGCGGGCCAGGCCTCCCGCGTCTGGGCAAAAGCTGCCACGGGGCCATGGGGATGGAAAATGTTTCGTTTCCTCCCTCCCTTTAGTTATTTTTCTTTTAATTTCCTCCCTTTTTTTTTTAATTTCTTTTTTCTTTATTTTTTTCCAACCAAAATTAAAGCTCTGGTGAATGTGTTTTCTCTTGGCAGCGTGACTTGCCTTTGGAGGCGAGCAACGTGTGTTTCTGCCTATTCTTTGCAAAATTTATGTGAGAAAGGCAAATCTGGTGTACAGTGGTGGAGTCGGCAGAGAAGTGTCCAGATAAGACAGGGTTGGTTTGTGGGTTGGATTTTTTTTTTTTTTGGTCCAGTTTCTCCGAGGCTAAATAAATCTTTCTCCTCTTTGAGAATGGATGGGGTTGTAATTTTTAGCGTAAAGCATGAAAACTGGGGACAAATGAGCCCTCTTCTCTGAAGTGACAAGCGACAATGGAGCATATACAGCCTCCTGCGGTTCGCCATGCTGAAACAAGCGTGCCCCTCCGCAGCAGAGAGAAGGCGAGCGCTTGGAGACCATATGGTTTTTGAATTTTCTTCACAATTTCCAGACAATTTGATGGATTAGGTTAACCCTCCCTTCCACTGTTTAACTCCACAACAATGGGAGCAGAGCTGTTCTCCCTTCGTCGGGGCATCTGTGCGCTTCTATTCTTTTTTCTTTCTCTCTTGGTATTTGGAACAAGCCTATGAATTACAATGAAATTCACTTTTCTTTAGTATTATTTGGAAGAGCACTTGTTTTCCGCCACCTCCCGCCCCCACTCCGCCATCCCCTCTTTTTTCTTTTTCTTTTTTTTTTTTTTAACCTCCGAATGATAGCTTTGACTTCTGTCCAGATCTCTCGGAAAGCCTTCAATCTTGTCCTTAAGTGTTTTTATGCTAAACAGGGAAATCGTAAATGCTGAGAAACTGTGACATTTATGTGAAGATCTAGTTAAAGGGCTTTATTTGTTTTCTTTATCTGTTTTTTTCCCCATTCCCTCTCCTGTTCCCCCTTCTCTCCTGTCCCCTCCCTCCCCCCAGCCTTTTATTCTTTTGTCTTGGAATGGATTTAATGAGGCTGCAAACAGTACAATTCACCATAACCAAGAAATAATAAAAAAAAAAAAAAAAAGAAAGAAAAAGAAAAAAGAAAGTGGCTGGGTGTATGGAAAATAGGCTGGGAGTTAATTTGGGTTTCTGATCTATTGACTTCTGAGTGCAAAGAGAAGAGATGCCGGGCAGCCTTGCACCCACAGAAGTTTACCACACGTGGCTGGGGCGGGTTAGTAAATAAAGCCTCCTCCTGAAGATTTGTAGCCTGTTAATTTGGCTAGCCCCCTGTTTCCAGATAACTGGGATTTTGGCTCTTTAATCTGCGTTTTGACAAACAAAAGATTTTTTCAGCTTAAAAATGAAGCCCTGGCTTGTGCCCTTCGTTTGTCATCCAGTTTGAAATGTGCCGTTCCCTGGGATCACCTACATGAGTAGATCTATTGCTCGAGGTTTGCTCTCCCTCGAATTTAGATACAATATGGTTTTTTGGGTTTTTTTTGTTGGTTTTTTTTTTTTTTTTTTTGGTTTGGTTTTTTTTTTTTTTTTTTTGGTTGTTTTTTTTTTTTTTCTCCTTTTCGGTGGTATGTTTGTTTGGGGTTTTTTTCTGGTTTCTGTTCTTTTTTTCGGGAGGCGGGGATGGGTGGGTGTGGGAGTGGGACTGCTGTTTGTTTGTCGGGTGGTTTGGGTTTTTTTTCCGCGCAGCAGCAACAGGGATGCAGTGACAGCGCTGAATCGTGCCCTCTGGGCTGACCCAGCCGCAGCCCTTCCCGTCCCACTCAGAGGGCTGCTGCCATGGACGCGGCATGGAACCCCTCCTGCCCGCCCCAGATTCCCAGATTTACCCCAAATTAGGGATTTCCAGATCTGCCTCGCCGACCCAGGGGCCGCCGGCCGCTCCCGTCCGTGACCAGCGCTATCCCGGAGAAGGAGGGCGCTGGGCCGAGACCCCCAGCTGGAACTTCCTGGCCGGGGACACCTGGGACAGCGGTTCCTTTGTCTGGCCTTCAACTTGCCCCCAGCACCTCCTGCCCGGATTCACAGCGGGGGACACAGTCCGTCCCGCGTCCCACTCCCGGCAAACCCGCAGCGTTTCGGAACTTCCCGCCCCCAGCCCGGTGCTCCGTGCCCTGGGCACCGGCTCACCGCGGTTCGCCCTGGGAAAAGGTGGGCACGGGGCAGGGGGAGACACAGGCCTTTCCCAAGTGACTCCCGACAAGAAAAATAAAGGCGTTGATCCACTTAAACACCCCAGGTCCTGGCCCGGAGAGGTGAAAACTAGCAATGGGCAAAAGGGTGTGTGGGAACATGGAAGCGCCTTGCGGGAGCGACCTGGAGGCCCAGAAGTCGCTCATCACCCGCCCCGTCGAGGCCTGCGCTGCCCCATGTCCCCCGCGTCGGGGCGGGCGCAGGCACCGGGCTCGGGCAGGTGCGGGCAGGGGCAGCGCGGGCGTGGCGACCCCCCAGGGTCTTGGTCCAGCTCGCACCTCGACCATCGCTGTTCCCTCCCCGGCAGAAACCCCATTTCTCAAACGCAGGAGCCGGACATACCCTCCTGCGTGTACCCCTCTCCCGCCCATCCTCCCGCCCCTGCCATACCCATCCTTCATCCCCAAACCTGACACTGCCTTAGATTTCGTTTGGAGGTGTGAAGGGAGCGGGAGGGGAGGAGGCGGTGGGGGGTGTTGTCTGCTTGGAAAAGCCACTGTTTAGTGTTTGCGGGGGGGGGGGAGTTAAGCTTTTTTTTTTTTTCCCTGAGGGGGGTGGAGAAGATCCATATTTGATCTTGTTCACTTCACACAGGGCTCCCAGACGGAGAATAAAGCCCCCTTCTGAATTATCCAACAGGGTTGAAGCAGGTTGAGTCAGTGAAATTCAGTTCCTTATTTTATGAGGTGTCAGAGCTGATGTCGAATATGGCAACGATAACTAATACTACAGTCTGAGGGACCAGAACGTGGTAATTAATCCCAAAGACTTAAGTGTATTTTAGTTCAGGAGAAAAAAAATCACTAATTCAATCGTCCGGAAAATTGAAGTTTGATGCATGAGTCTCTGCTGAAAGGAAAGGCTTTTTCTTCCCGATTCTGGGGTTGGGGCAGGAATCGCAGCCTGTCTCCTCCGCTCCCCGGAAAGGCCCCTGTACAGGGCCGCTGCCCGCCCGCCCCCAGCCCGGGGCACACCGGGGACCGGCAGGCTGAGGTGACACAGAGCTCTCCTCATTTCCTCCGCGTGTCACACCGTCTTTCCCGCCCGCCCCCCGCAGTAAACGCTGAACATTCACGGCCGTATCGCGACCGCTCCCGTGTATCGCGACACGCGGAAAGGCTGTCGGGCAGCGCCGCGCGTCCCAGCAGCTCTTGGCCTCCCATTGTCCCGTACCTTCTGCAAGGGGTCCGGTGGGGTACCAGCACTTTGCCTGCCTGCCATGCCCACACCCTCCCCCCGCGGTCTTCGGCCCCAGGGCAAGGCCTTTATTTGCTCCCTCGGCTCTGCGGCACTCTGGGGGCCGCTGGGGACACCGGACCCCCCTCCTGTGCCCGAGCGAGGAGACGGGCACCCTGGGGCACCCTGGGGCACCCTGGAGCAGCCCGGGCAGGGCCGGTGCCGCTTGGAAACGGAAAACTCCCGGCGCCGTGATATCGATGGGACCGCGCTCGCCGCATTCAGCCCCACGGCCGTGAGCATCCCCCTCCGCGCCGTTCGGCCGCGGACACCTTTCAGCCTTCTTAAACTCCGCTCTCTCCTCCAGGCCACAGCGGGGAAGCCCCGCCGGACCACTCCTGTCCCCACCCCCTGCCAGGCTCCCCGCTGTCCCGCGGAGGGTCCATCCGCCCCGAAGGGCTGGGTTGGCACCCCTGGGGTGTCCATGGGATCTGGATGTCTCTTCTGCAACGAGAGGCGGTACTTTCGACGTGCGCACCGAGGGGCCTGGCCCTTCGCCCTCCCCGTCCAGGTGAGCCCAGGGCTGGTGGGGAACAGAGCGCGAAATCTTCCTTCAGGCTGTCCGGCGAGGTGAGCCTGTCCCGGGGGGGATTTCCTCCACATGTCCCCATCCCAGGCCTGGTTTCCCCAGGGGAACATCTCCAGTGCTGGAGGAAGGACTCAGGCCCCCAGGGGAATTGTGTGCAGTCCTGTTGTGCAGGTCATACGTGGAAGCGGCAGCAGAAGG